>NC_053037.3:473331792-475831792 GCF_002575655.3 Aegilops tauschii subsp. strangulata | reverse complement strand
GCAGCATAGATAGCCTGTCTAAGGTATCCTTGATCAACATCGGGGGTGGCTTATTGTGCGAAGCGCTGCAGATAATCCGTTGTGCACCGGTATACAGTTGCTCTATCAGCGTGTAGGCAGCTTTCAACTTCTTCTGCACATCAGAGCCCAGATGGCTAATGCGGGTTCCTGTATCATTACAAACATCAGTAAACCGGCAATGCATGAGAGGATATGTTCAAAGCATAAAGGAAGGATGGTTACCTAACACAACAGCGGTCATAGCATGCACTTGCCGCTTTACACCAGTCAGCTCGTCAACCACCGGTTTAAGAGCGGCTTCTGCGTTTTCAGCCCTTTTTATCAAAGCGGCTTTTTCAGTCTCCCAATCTGCCCGCCCTTTGTTGAAGCCCTCTTTCAGTTTCTCCATAGCGCCTAAAGCGTGGGTCAACTCTTCCTTCGCTTTGGAGGCTTCAGCTTGCTGGGTTTTGATGTTCTCTTGCAGATCAGCGTTTTGGCGTTCCTTCTTGCTCAGCTCCACCTGTAAAGAGATAGATACATAATGAGTTGACAGTACATATTTGAAGTACCAAGCACATAACTAGTTATGCCCTTAGTACTTGGGGGCTAATGCATATTTGCTTTTACTCAGAAATTTTTACAAGTCCCAAGCACAATACAAGTATTAAGCTTGGCACTTGGGGGATAATGTGTGTTTGCTCATTAAGCTGTTGATATGGGAATTCTTCTACAGTCCCGGTTCATCTTTATAAAGTTAAACCGGCCCTTGGGGACTATACCGGCGAAAGAGCAGTATGGCAAATTTTAAGGAACCGGTTCATCTTAACAAGGTAATCCGGGCACTAGAGGCTAAATAGGCAAAGTTAAGTTATGACAAAAGTCCCGGTTTAGATTGGTATCATAAACCGTCACTTGGGAGCTACTACGAGTCGATGAACTGCAATTGGACAAAGGAGAAAAACAGTAGTTACCTCATATCACTCCTTGATCAAGTTTACCAAACTAGCTTCATAGTCACGGCTGGTATACAGACGGTTCAAGAAGCCAGAGTGAATATCTTGAACATTGAGGTTGGCAAAGCTTGATAAATTGGCATTCCATTTGCCTTTGCCGATAGCAGAAAGATCATCCTTGGCAGTATGCTTTGACAAAGCTACAGGGTTACCTGGAGTGGAGTGGCCAGTGCCAGTAATCATAACATCATCATCTTGTTCATCCGCAGCTCTTGCCGGAGTTGGTGGTTTATCAGTGTCCTTCGCTAGACTGACCGGTTTGTCACCAGTTCGGACAGGGTTGGTTGGCCGGTCTACATGACTTGTAGTATCAACTTGCACTTGTTCAGCAAGGAAATCATGCTCTTGAAGCGGCGGATCGTGAAGCATGGTGTCAGCATCGGTTTCTTCCAGATCCGGAGTTGTTTCTGGTTCAGCAGCTACATTATCATCAGCCGGTTTGTTCAACCGAGCTTTCTTGCTGGGTCTTGTCTTAGCGCTGCGAAAAGATAAGACATAAGGATCGGTACAGTATGAAAATATAACATATCAAGAATAAATACATGTGCATAACTCACCCAGGAACTGTTTTGAGAGGTGGAAGCTGTGTGGTCGAAGACTCGCCAGAGGATGAGTGAGAAGTACCCTGATAATTTGAATCAGACAGGTTAAGAGGCTGGCGAAAACAACCTGCTTTTGGGCATGAAGTATCAATGGGATAAGAGGCCTTTGATCGGCGTTTCCGAACCGGACTGTTCGGTAAACCGGCGGTGGTAACTACCTGGCCGCTGTGCCGGGTTGTACGGCGAGCTTCGTGCTGCTGCTTCTTCAAAAGAAAGTTTGGATCCAAATAAGCGAGAGGGTGAGAAAATTTTACTTTCCGGTTTGCTTGATTGATTTTTTATGTTGGCAGAGGATCTGAATCGGAGGAAAGAATAGTTACCTCTACGTCCTCAGCGTGACTGCCTTCAGCGTCGTCCTGATAATAATCATTGTCAATGAGATGTACGAAAAATGAACCAAGAGAGTCAAGTTCTACCTCTGATTCCGGATTACGCACATTGTCACCAGCTGGTAGATCGGAGGATGCAGTGGTCCTTCTCTTGGCAGGTTTCTTAACAACCTTGGTCTTTGGACGAACTGGCTTGACCGGTTTGTCTTGCGGTTTTGCCGGTTTATCTTGTGATGGTTTGTTGTTCCAGAACGGGTCATCACCCTGTCAGAAAATAATCACACTCTCAGAGAATATTTGGACAGAAGCAAATTTACATACAAAGGATTGTATGATTCTTACAGCTGGTGGATTGTTGAATCTGCAGAAAGGGAGTAGTCCGATTTGGGCACAGACGGCCTCCGGTTCGTTCAGTATTCTCTTTACAGCCTCAGTGACTTCTTCGTCTGTAAGCTGAATATCAATGTGCCGCTGAGCATCCTTCAGACTACCCGTGTACTCACACATCAAACTGGGGCGCCGGCTTAAGGGCGGAATGCTCAAGCTTATCCAGCAACGAGCAAGATCAACTCTTGTCAAATCGTTCGCCATGAAGGCTCTAAGCTTTGATAGTTGGGGAGCATAGTTGGCCCGTTCTCTTGCTGTCAATCTCTGAGGAAACGAGTGTGTGTTGCTCAGGCGTTCAGGGCGGTAACCCGACAGGGGGTTTTCATCAGATGGAGAGGTATCCATGCAGTAAAACCAAGTTTGGTTCCATTCTTTGGGGTGACTGTGGAGTTTGGGACGGGGGAAGGTGACTTCTTTCCTCTTCTGAACCGCCATTCCGCCCAGTTCCGTATTGGGTCCATATGAGAACTCGGTGCGACGGTTTAAGTGAAAGAAATCCCTAAACAGTTCGACTGTAGGTTCCTCTTGCAGATAAGCTTCACAGAATACTTGGAAATGGCAGATGTTGGTAACAGAGTTGGGACCGATGTCTTGAGGGCGCAGCTGAAAATTGGCTAGCACATCTCGGAAAATTTTTGAACCAGGAGGGCTAAAACCTCGTCCAAGATGGTCAGCAAACACGACTACTTCTCCATCCTTGGGTGTAGGAGGATTTTCCGGGCCAGGGAACCTCCAGTGGATGACATCTTTCTTGGTTAAAGCACACATTTTAATAAGGTTGTTTAATTGCTCCTCGGTTACTCGAGAGGGAGCCCAATTGCACTCATAGACTTGTTTAGCCATGACAAGGAAAATCTGAAACATGAGTATTACCGGTTTAAGATTTACAGCGTACAACTATACATGAGTCTGGCAATGGAACGGTGTAATGCATTGGCGGTTCTACAGGGGACTAATGGTATCTACCGGGTCATCATTTTTTCTGTGAGGTTAAACCGGCCAATCTGGTATTCAGAGGGTGTAAGAGAAGGAAGAAACAAGTTTCACATCTTGCTATGGTAATTTCAGATCTATCGCGCGTAGGAAAAACAAAATATATTCGGACCTAAATTCCAGTGTACTGAAGGTTCACCAAGATGAGATGAGTTGGATATCAAACAGGTGCTGAAGCTGCTAAAGCGCGAGATCTATGTGGTTTAAACTACTACCGCACGAGACCTATGTGGTTTACCAAGATCCTAGAAGATGATGTCATGGCGGTTTACAAGATTGTGTGAAGATGTTGAAGAAGAAATTTTCTCAAATATTGAGGATTGACATGAACCAGTTCAAATCAATCTGGGGCCTAATGTTGCGGATATTACCACTGGGCGTAAACCGGCCAGGAGAGGCCGGGTTAACTTCATAAGTAGTTCATCTGTATCTGAAGCCCATGAAGACAGACGGTGACGCTTCATGAAGGCCGAGGGCCCAAAGCCGGTTTAAGGCATATAGACACAAACAGGCATTGAGATGTAAACTTGTGTTGTAAGATATGCGTAGCAGAGACCGAGCCGGACACGATTATGAGCCAGCCTCGGAGTCTTTAAACCGACGGGCGTCAACCCATGTATATAAGGGGACGACCCGGCGGCGGTTCAGGGACAACAGACAACAACTCGAGACTCAGGCAAAGCGTATTCGCTCCCTGGTCATCGAAACCCCATCAATTCCATCACAACTAGACGTAGGCTTTTACCTTCATCGAAGGGGCCGAACTAGTATAAAACTCTCTTGCGTCCCTTGTCCCCTTTAACCCCTTCAAGCTAACCCGTAGCGATGGCTCCACGACTAAGTCCTTTCTCTAGGACATCTGCCGTGACAAAACCACGACACCGTATATGAGTTCCGTGGGGAGAACTGCTTCTGCCCCGTATACCAGGGCAAAAGGTGTCTGGCCGGTGGCTCGATTTGGCGTCATCCTGATCGACCAAGGAACCGCCGGCAATTCATCAATCCAGCGCCTTCCGCTCTTGTGCAGCTTGTCAAAAGTCTTTGTCCTTAGGCCTCGCAACACTTCAGCATTCGCCCTCTCCGCTTGGCCGTTGCTCCGTGGGTGTGCCGCGGAAGCAAAACAGACCTTGCTGCCGAGGTCTTGAATGGATTGCATGAATGTGTGGCTTGTGAACTGCGTGCCGTTGTCGGTGATGACTCTGTTTGGCACACCAAAACGGCAGACTAGTCCTCTGAAAAACTTGACAGCTCACTGCTTCCACCTCCGGCCACTTTGTGAACTTGTTAATTGCAACGTACAAGTACTCAAAGCCCCCGACAGCGCGGGGGAAAGGGCCCAGAATGTCGAGCCCCCAGACCGAGAATGGCCAGGAGAGAGGGATTGTTTGAAGGGCTTGGGCTGGTTGATGAAGCTTCTTTGAATGGAACTGGCACGCTTCACACTTGGTTACTAGTGCCGTCGCATCCTGGAGAGCGGTGGGCCAGAAGAAACCTTGCCGGAACGCCTTCCCGGCAAGGGCCCTCGACCCTATGTGGGAGCCTCATATGCCTCCATGTATCTCCGCCAACAGCTCCAGTCTTTCCTCCCGGGGGATGCACTTCAATTTCACACCGTTTGGCCTTCTCCTGTACAGGACGTCATCGACGAACTGGTATAGGGCGGATCGACGGGCTACTTTTTCCGCTTCTTCCTGCTCCTCAGGAAGCTCCCCTGTTTGGAGGAATTGGACGGTATGCTGTGCCCATGCCGGAGCCTGGGGCTTGACGGCAAGGGCTAAAGGCATTTCTTCCGCCATGGGAGCGGCTGTCTCTACGGCCAGGGTTTGACGCCCTGCCGGAGCCAGTTGCTCTTGGGCAGGCTCAGTGTCCGTGGCAGCACCCTTACCGGCAGCCCCAGGGGGCTCGGTAGGAAAGTACTTGCCGGGACCTGACTTCCTCCGCTTGTTCTGCCCCGCTGATGGTTCGACGGATGGTTGAGTTAGCCGGAGCAAAAAGCTACCTGGTTCCACAGGTAGCTTGAATGCGGCACGCTTTGACAGGTAATCGGCGGTGTCGTTCTCCGCTCGGGCGATGTGCTCCGCTTGGATACCGTCAAAGCGTTCCTCCGGCTGCCTTCTTCTTAGGAGCCAAGGGCGATGAAGAACTGCTAGGCCAACTACTAGACCAGATTCTCACAATTGCGCCCCCCTACCTGGCGCGCCAAAGATGTCGGTGTGGAACGACACCTATGGGATCACAAGAACCCCTACTACGGTTGCCGGGGCATGGGGTTGCAAGAAGAGCAGGATCAGTAGACAGCACAAGGATCGTTTACCCAGGTTCGGGCCGCGAGGATGCGTAAAACCCTAGTCCTGCTTTGGTGGGTGTATTTTAGAGAGTTCTTGAGCTCTCGAACTAGCTGTGGTGAGTGCGTGGTTCGAAAGAGCCGAATCCTTCTCCAGTATGCCATGGACCTCCTTTTATAGTTGGAAGGGGCTGCCACAGTGGCACACAGGAGGTGGAAAGGCATACAGTGCTCTGAGCTTATCGCTCGTATTACAGGACAAGACGCATTTAATGCGTAGCTTAGGTGTCACCTTGCTTTATTGGGGACGGGGGCGAGGCCCGTCCCGTCCGTCGCCGCTCCTCCTCGCTTCGACACGCGCCCTGGCCACTGATGCGTGCGGCGCCATGTAGGCAGGCAGGCAGCTGAGGTGGCACGATGGTGGAGCCTTCACGAAGATCTGCATGCCGCCACGCAGGCGCTCGATGAGTTGGCCTAGGGGCTGCATGTTGCCACGCAGGTGCCCGCCAGCTGGTTGGGCTGGCAGCTGCATGTGAACGGTGGTGGAAGCTTGGTTGGTGGCCCTACTGGCGTCCTTGGTGAGGGCCTTGCCGGGTGGCCTGGCAAGGGTCTTGCCATGGCACGCTGTCGTCCCTGGCAAGGGCCTTGCCGGGGGTCTGGTGGCCTTCCTCGGCAAGGATCTTGCTGAGGATCGCCGTCTTCTAATCCTCATCCGATCTTGAATATGTCTTCACAAAGATCTGCATGCCACCACAGAGGTGCCTTCCCGAGCCCTTGCCCCACGTGGATGATGGCATTGGGGGACCGTGGGCTCAAGGGTGGCTCGCTCTGTTGGTGTGGGGCGAGCTGCCTCGGCAAGGGTCTTGCCGGGGGAACCTGCTTCGTCCCTCTACTCTTCGTGGTCTTGGCCTTGACGTTGCTCTGATTATCTTGGGCTTCGGTCTTACCTTGGGTCACCTCCCCTGCTCTGCTTGGCGTGACCGTAGGCGCGGCTCGGACTGCCCGTGCATAGCTATAGGGGTACAAAAACGCACCCTCTTTTTGTACACCGACACATCTCCATGTCGATCTTTCTCTACTTCTACCGGCTTCTACTTGTGATGAGTTTATGTCTCATGAACTAGTGTGGTAGTGCCAGTACTATTATTATAATCACACTTCTTCAATATCTTTGCCATCAGGGATGCTCAGCTCGATTTTAGTGGAACTGCACAAAAGCATCGTTTGATTCGAGGGTGCCAGCCGTCTTTCCTTCGACAGGTTCTACCTGGACAGGAAATTAAATCATGTTTAGGGTTTAAGGTTTAAGTCGTAGTGACCCCATCAGTATTTTTTCTTTTGTACACGCTCTCACAACTTTTGTCTTTAGTTGTGAAGCAAATATTGGCTATGATCTGTGAATCATTGAGATGCATCAGCATGCGTGTTAGTTTTCCTTTGTATTTGATGGAATGTTGTAACGGGGCAACCTTGGAGTAGGAATGAAAATGGAGTGGAAAGTTTCCATTTTTTCGGAGAAAAAATGGAAACAGAGAGAAACCAACGTTTCGTTTCGTTGGATCGCGCCATCGAGCAAAACCAACGTTTAAATCACGTCTGTCGCGTTCGTGTCTCACCCTCCTCCACGACTCGACCCCACACGGTCGCTCGGCATGCCACTCACCACAAACCGAGTATACGATAACTTTCCCGCCTGCTTGTCGATGGATCGTGCCATGGAGTACTAGTACTACTGGAAGAGATTGACGAGTTGGGGAGGACAACTAGCTGTAGCACGGACTCCCAAGAACTTTTTACATGCATGTTGTGGCTGGCTATTGTGACCTTTGAAGGCGGAGCAGTCGCGTGCACCAGGAAGCGGCGCGGGCGACGCTCTCTCAGCCGGCGCACCGCTTCAATGCCGGCGCCAGTGAGAGGTCGCGTCCGCTCTGGCCGAGCATGAATTCGGCGCTGACCATTTCGGGCGGGAAGCGCGCGCGGGTGATGAAGAGGATTCGGGTTGGTCAGGAGCAGCCGTGGCAGCAGTCCGGACGCCCACAAACAAGAGATGATGTACATTAATATTGCCGCGTATATAATTAACAACGTAAATAATGTGCAATTTGGACAAATATGATTGGAGATGGAGATGCACATGGAATTTTACGTAAACACAGATATGCATGTCTATGTCTATGTGTGTGTGCGCGACGACTCTCGCGACCTGGAAGCGGGGGCGTGTTTTTGATCGAGTTTTCTTTCTTGGTACGTTAAAAAATTGTCCGCCAGTTTTCGTTTCTTTTTTCCGGGACCACGCGTATTCTATTTAAAACCATTGCTATGGAGAGATTGTTCTACTCCATTATAGCCTCTTGTTTGATAGAGTTTCTCGCGTCTCGCTCTCTCACCCTCTCCATATCAAAACAAAATGACAGTGTCCACACTATCTCTCAACTCACCGGTGGTCACAGATCCGGCCAAATCCCGTCCGCTGCGGGAGGTGAGGAGGTGCAGCGTTGACGTTGTCGCCGTCCGCGATGGAGGAAGCCGATGCGCGCCGTCCTCTCGGAGCCGGCGCTGGCGCGGATGAAGGTCCTCCCCGCCCTTGTTCGCTGCCGTCGTGTGGGCAGATCCCGCCCGCCCGCCTAAGCGACATCTCGCCCACCTGAGGTATAACTTCTTTGTACTGGTCCAGCTCCCCACGTCGCTGCATGCTGGTTTTCTTCTATGCGACTACTCCCCAGCTCCCCATGTATAGTTGCTAGGGTTCGTCAGCTGGTCCAACATCACCTACTATTATAGAGGAAATGCCACTCGAAAAGTTGTCCTGATTTATGCCTCGATGGAGGTATACATTTTGTTTCGACAAAAAGTACATGGTGGTTGTGCAGTCATTGTCAATATGCTCCTATTGCTGCTGCTAATATAATACTATCATTGGTTAAATGAAGAAATGCTTTTTTTTCTCGGGTATCCTGGTTTAGTTCCCATCAAGATAATCATGATGCTTCTGTTTTTTGGTGTACTTTTCATATATCTTATTGATAATTGAGATGTCGTTGTTAATCTTGCAAAACAAAGTAACAACACTATATCCCTTTTTTATATTTTTGGAAACAGCGATGCGTATCTCCATACCCGGGATGTCTTCCTCAATTTTAGTGGAACTGCACAGAATTGGATGGCCATTATTGTTCCGCCTCACTGTCCTCTGCCACGTGGTTCTTCCTTCCTCGAGCTTGACTACTGAGAAGAAATAGACCACAGTGAGGATTTGTCGAACTTCATAGGTGCCTCACCCAAAGTTGATGCCAAATGGATGATGCATCACCACGATGACCTATCGATGCTCATGGTTGCGCCTCATGGTTGCGTCGGCTGGTGAAGCTGATCGATTTTCAATGAAAAACGAGTTGTCTTCCATCAGTGCTCTTTGCTTGTTACCCACAAAGATGATATCCTTCGTCAGTTCACCTTGGTTGCGTTGGAGACGTAGTCGTATTTCACGTTGGTGCAATTTTATCACACAATTGGCTATGAACCAAATGTTTCCTCGAAGAAGGATCGACATTGGTATTAAGAGCATAAGTTTTGTATTGATTTCTAAGCCTTCTCACAACTTTGTCTCCAGCTCCCCTGTAATTTTATTTGTCCAGCTATTAACTTTGATTAAAAAAATGGTGTGGACCAAAAACCCGGATGGACGTAGTAGCCCTCCATTTTTATTTACTCCGCATATTAGATTTGACTGAAGTCAAACTTTGTAAAGTTTGACCAAGTTTAGGCCGAACACAGCAAACCATAATTATTAGAGAGGGAAAACTGTACATACTCTCAAACCTTTCCGATAATTGAAATTAAAATTCTTTATTTGTACACACTCTCACACGTTTCCGATTATTAGGGAGGATAGTGTACCGCACGTGAAGGACAGGAAGTGCGACCAGGACACGTGGATCGTTAGTTCATCGGAAGTACTCCCTCCGTTCCTAAATATTTGTCTTTCAAGTGGTTTGCAATGGACTACCACATACGGATGTATATAGACATTTTTTACAGTGTAGATTCACTCATTTTGCTCCGTATGTAGTCATTTGTTGAAATCTCTAGAAAGACAAATATTTAGGAACAGAGGGGGTAGTAGTTTTCTTCACTGGTATGTTAAATAAAGACTTTCGTTTCGTACTTACACAACTTAAAACGATTGTTATGGAGAGAATAAGAAAACCACTCCACTATATATTAGTCGTATACATGAGTACTATATGGACGCAGCTTCATTGACTTTAGTGCACCTGCCTTTGGGTTTATGACAGGTGGGCCCAAAATGTGGTTGGCCCACATGTCATACAGCCAAAAGCAGGTGCAGTTAAGGCACCGGAGCTCAGTCTGTACTACAGTATATATATAAGCTGGAGCCTCAGCACTTGTTCGCTAGGGTTTGCACTCTCCACACTCTCGTCGCACTACATATATATATACACGCTGGAGGCTCAGTGTTCCTTTGCTAGGGTTTGCTATATTCACTATCTCTCACCCTCTTCACCAGATCTAAACAAGACTGCGTTGTGGCCTCTGTCTCTCTCACCCCCCTCACAGACAACTGGCGAAGGAGGAGTCCGGATCCCGTCGCACCGGGAAGGGGAGGAGGTGCAGCGTTCACTCTACCGCCTTCGGCGAGGGAGGGAATCCACTGCTGGCTGTGCTTTTCTCTTTCACCCAGCGCCTGTGCGGGAGGGCCACCGACCCCCTCTTCCTCGCTGCCGTACGGAGTGTGGGCAGATCCGACCTCCCGCCGCACGCCTTGCCACATCCCGACGACCCTAAGGTATAAGTTTCTTTGAAACCATCATTGGTCTAGCTGCATGCTGATCTTTTTCGATTCTGTAGTCGAATCTAGGTCTTGGTTCAAAGGGGAAAGAAGGGTGCGGTGGGGTGGAGCATGAATCTAGGACGTGGTTCAATGAGGAAAGGGGGGAGGGAAAGTAGTATAGACTAGCTATCCAGCTGCTTTGTTGGTCGAAAAGGGAAAAAGGGTGTAACCCAATACACACATCTGTAAGGAACCCATCTCTTTGTTGAAAAGGGAAAGAAACTGGGGGGTCGGGTAGTTTGTGCAGGACTAGATTTGCTGCCCTCACATCGGAAAAAGTTCCAAAGAGAACAAATATGGGACCAACGCAGATATGCTGCTTGGCTACATACTCTGCATCACCCATTTATACGTCTGGACGCACATGGTGCTGGCATGTCCCATGTCCCATCCACATGATCGTGTCGTGTGTTTTGAGATGTTGTGCTACTTGTATTGGTACTGTTTTAAATAAATGTTGAATTGAAGCTATTGTATTTTAAGCAATGCCACTCTCAGAATTAACTACTGAACTATTTTAAGAGAATTTCTCTGTTAATATGAATCAATGCAACCGTTTTAGAAATGCTATTGTCCTATACTTTGTTTTCCATCAAGATAAGGTAGATGCTTCTTTTTGTGGCCGCATGTTTCATCCTCCCTTATTGGCAGTAATTGTTTCCTTTTTTGCCTCAGTTAAATCAGGGATATCTATTCAACTTGTTGCTATAGCAAACTTAAATGTCTCACCGGCGACTTTACTTGATTTCAGAGTAACCGCACAAAACGAGATTGGATTTCCTATTCGTGTTGGCAGATTCGTACGTGATCTTGTGTGCATCATGACAGGTTGGTACTTGCCTTCATCCACATGATCGTGCAGTGTGTTTTGAGATGTTGTGCTACTTGTATTGGTACTGTTTTAAATAAATGTTGAATTGAAGCTATTGTATTGATGTCTTTTCCCATTAAGTAGTGAACAAAAATGGGACCAACCCAGACATTATGCTTGTTGCTTTGTTACAACAAACTCTGCATCACCCCCTTTATAAGTAGATGGAAGCCCATGTTGTTGTTTTGCCCACTCTCGCCTGGAACTGTTTATGCTTTTTGTTAATCTAATGCCGCTGGTAAAATTGAGCAATGCCACTCTCAGAATTAACTACTGAATCTTATTTCAAAACTGCAACACTTGTTAGGGATTGGCGGGATTACCATTTTTGTGGCCGCATGTTTCATCCTCCTTTATTGGCCAGTAATTGATTCCTTTTTTGTCTCTGTTAAAACAGGGATATCTATTCAACTTGTTGCTATTGCGACATTTTGCTTCGCTTAATTTTGGTGGAACTGCACAAAATGAGTCCGGATTTCCATATATGTGTTGAGATCTCTTTTAGATCCACCTCAGGGGTTGTTTCAAATCTTGGTCTTGAAAGGTCAGTACCTACTTTCCTCAGAATTAACTAGTGAATCTTAGTTCAAAACTGTAACACTTGTTAGGGATCGGCGGGAGTACCATTTCTGTTACGGATCGGCCGGAGTACATGTTTAAGAAATGTATTGTTCAACGTCGATCATTTTTTTTCCTATTCCTGTCTTTAGTTCAGAAGTAAATATTTACTCTGCTGAGATGCATACTCACATGAATGTTGACTTATGTAAGATATTTTAAGAGTTTGTTCCGAATATTGTCTATGTAATGCCAGGTCTTGTGTTTGATTGCAAAGTTGAGCTTGGAATGTTGTGGCATGCGGCATCACGAGCTGTTCACCGTGCCTCCTGAGAATAATGCTTCGTATTGTTTTGCATGTCGATCTAATGCAAGTGATTTGCTTGTTAGGAAGATCATCCTCTTCTGTTGTTTCCGTGCTTAAGAAGTTCATCGTCTTATGTTTCATTCATAGCCTATACGACAAGTCGGGTAGGTTAGACGTGAAACCATATGATCTTCTGACCAACTCATCATCTTAGGACATGATTGGATCGTCATTTTCCAACCAAAACCGCTTGTAAAACTGACGCTTGTAAATAAAAGCAGATGGTCTCGGGCGAAGCGCTTGCTTGGTCGATTTCGACTAGTAAAATATACACCGGTCTCTCAAATTACACGCGTAACCCGCCGGTTTTACTTACAGACCTCGGGCCCTCGGTTTCATTACGCCTGTATTTTAAGCGTTGTTTTCGATGATGAGTAAATTACACTTGTATCTTAATACAATTGTGAAATAAACCAGAGCTCCCAAGCGCGGCCTTACCATTTCATGCCGTCTCAGTCTCTCGAAGGTGCTCATAGGTGTCCGATGATCCTGGCTTCCTGAATGAGCAGCAGGCGCTGTATCAGACCATCCGTAGGGCCCGCGAGGCCCTCTCCGTCGTCCTTCGAGTTTTTGCGCTCGCCGTGGCGCCGAGCATTGATAACATGGTCAATGAACATGAGGATTCAGGAGATGACTTTATTTTGACTGGTTGACAGAAGGGACCCACTAGGGCCATAGCCGTACGTACGCAAGTGCCTCCTTATTATGTACAACTATATTTTTTTCGCTTCCTCCCAGTTTCCTGACATCACGGTCCCACACCATTGTCAACCTATGTAGTCAATAAACGAGAGAATTGCACAAGGGGCGGCCGACAACTGGGACCAAGCAGCTCGAGCAGTATTTGTGTTTTTGAGGCGTGAGCACTGCAGGCGATGTTTTCGTTGTTGTTCAGAGGAGAGCAGGGTATTAACTGGGCGGGCTGTGGCCCGTCTAGCCCAGGACAGATATCCAGCCCAGATATTAATTTTTTTCAAGATGAAAATGGCTAGCCCAGCTATACGTTTTTTTGAGGAATACCCAGGCAAGGTCAACTTGTTATTCTCCGCCCCGCTGGGCTGCAAATCTTTCCTAGGAGGGATGCATTAGGCTTAACAGGAAAATGGGCTTTAAAAAATAATAAATGGGATGTAATTATAAAAACTGGGCACTAACTATAAAAAAATGCACCAAGCACGAAATTAGTTTATAAAATATTATTTATGGATTTTGAAAATCTTAATTTTTAATTGTTGTGCGCGCAATGTTTCGTTAGATTTTTACGTAATACAAATTTATGTTTAATGTGACTAGAAATTTCGGGATAAAAATATTTCGGATCCCATCAAAATGTAGGAAATTTTATTGAATTCTGTCTTGAACGGTTGGTTGAAATTATTAGTCATTGTCCTAGCTAGAAAATGGGTTGTACTTTTGACAAACTGTAAATGGGCTGTAGTAAATTCCATTAGAATTCAAAAATGGGCTGTACATTCTTACAAATCGCAAATGGGCTATAAGTTCTATCCCACACACTTGTGGGCCTACTAAGTTGACGCGTCCCCTAAAAAAATGAAGTTGACGCGTGTGCAAGGCTTTGTCAACTTATTATAGTCAAGACACGGTTCTAGCAGCAGTGGCCGTTGGATGTCCATCGAACGGATGCCGTGCTTCTTCTTCAATATCGGATATTCTAGCTTCACCCGCCCAAAAAAGATTCCTCCCCCTGACATCTGGGGTGCACCGTTTCGGAAGCTGACCTGTGGGCGTACTAAGTTGACGCGTACCAAGGGCTTTGTCAACTTAGTCAATATGAACGATTCTAGCTGCAGTGACCGTACGATGTCCATCCAACGGCCGTAGTGCTTCTTCAACCTCTGGTCTTCTTGCTCCAGCCGCCCAAAGCAGCGCCGGTTGTGCCGCGTGCTCCTGCCTCCCATGGCAGGCTGTGATGCCGCGGAGGCCTCACCGCCCCCTACTACTCCCACTTCTGGCCAGGCCATCCCTCTACTCACCCACACCCCTATTATTCTGCGGCGAAGGCAGCCGAACCAGTGAACCCTCGTACTCCTCTCCGCGCGGGCTTCCACTGCCGCGTCTTCCCCGGCTTCGCGTCGTCCCCTTCCTAGGCCTCGCCGTCATCCACCGGCCTGGTGCTCTCGGTGCGGCATGGTCAAGGAACAGCTTCCATCGGACGTGGACTGTACGTGGAGAGGCTGACAGCTGGGTCCACGACGGCAGCAAGGAAGTGCCTCCTTATTACGCGGAAAATAATGATTCCTCCACCTGACAGCAGGGACCCACCGGACGGGCCACCGTATTTCACGAATAAATTGTTTTCCCCCTGACTGCTGGGACCCACCAGACGGGCCACCGTATTGCGCAAAAAAAACGTTCCCCCCGCTGTCAGTTTGGACCCACCGGAAGTGCCTCCTTATTACGCACAAAAAAATGAATACTCCCCCTGTTGGTTGGGACTCACCTTGGTGGGAGGCTGACTTGTGGGCCTACTAAGTTGACGGGGACGGAGTGCTTTGTCAACTTAGTCAATATGAACGATTCTAGCTCCAGTGACCGTACAATGTCCATCCAACGGCCGTTGTGCTTCTTCAACCTCTGGTCTTGTTGCTCCAGCCGCCCAAAGAAGCGTCGGTCGTGCCGCATGCTCCTGCCTCCCGTGGTCGGCTGTGCTGCCGCGGAGGCCTCACCGCCCCCTACTATTCCCACCGCTGGCCAGGCCCTGCAGCGACGGCAGCCTCACACCGCAGCCGAACCAGTGAACCCTCGTATTCCTCTCCGCGCGGGCTTCCACTGCCGCGTCTTCCCCGGCTCCGCGTCGTCCCCTTCCTAGGCCTCGCCGTCGTCCACCGCCCTGGTGCTCTCGGTGCGGCATGGTCAACGTGGTCAAGGAACGGCTTCCATCGGACGTGGACTGTATGTGGAGAGGCTAACAGCTGGGTCCACGGCCGCAGCAAGGAAGTGGCTCCTTATTACGCGCAAAATAATTATTCCTCCACATGACAGCGGGGACCCACCGGACGGGCCACCGTATTTCGTGAAGAAAACATTTCCCCCTGACTGCTGGAACCCACCAGCTACATCTTTGCACGCAAGGAAGTGTGTCCGGGCAAAAAAACGATTCGCCCCCTGACTGCTGGGACCCACCAGCTACATCTTCGCACACAAGGAAGTGCCTGACAGTCGGGACCCACCTGGTCGAAGCATACGTAGCATTGTCATTCTGGTCGCGAACGTGTACGTACATACTGGTCGATGTAGAGGCGCGCACATGTCGTAGTAGAGGCACGCACATAGCATGTACACGTACGTACAACGGCCAGTGTGCAAGAAAGAAAATACGGCCACGTACGTACATACGGGCAGGGTCTCGAACGCCTACTCGTGCATACGTACGGCCAGGGCTCGTGTACATGGCTGGGTCGGAACGGAGAAACTGCGTCGTCGTCGTGTTCATGGGGAGCCAACCAGCTGGGTCGGAACTGAATGCATCGTCGTGTTCATCGGGAGGGCTTGGACGGAACAGCCGATGGAAACAAGGCCTGGCGTACCGCAGAACGGAGGAAACAGCCTTGTGTTCAACCGGCCACGTTCGAAACGAGATCGTGTTCATCGGGCGGGGTCTGGCGTACCGCAAAACGGAGGAAACGGACCTCCTACGGTCAAAACGGGGGTCCTGTTGATCGGGAGGGGTGTGGCGTACCGCAAAACGGAGGAAACGGACTTGTGTTGGAGCGCTATGGTCGAATCGGGGGTCCTATTCATCGGGAGGGGTGTGGCGTACCGCAAAACGGGACACCACGGGATACTGTTCATCTCCACCGTCGACCCCCTCCAGCCTCCACGGGCTACTGTTCATCCACCGTCGACCTCCTCCAGCCTCCACCTGCGACTGTTCATCCACGGGCTCCTGTTCATCCAGCCTCCACCACACGCTACTCCGCCGGCTACTGTTCAACCAGCCCTCTCCACGGGCTCCTGTTCAACCACCCCTCCACGGGCTATTGTTCATCCATCCCTCCACTGTCTACTGTTCATCCTGCCCTCCACGGGGTGGTCCTGTTCATCCTGCCCTCGACGGGGTCCTGTTCATCCAGCCCCAACCGGCTCGAACGATCGGGGTCCTGTTCATCCAGAGGCAACACCACGGGGTCATGTTCATCCACCCCCAACGAGAACTGTTCATCCAAACCCCCCCAGCAACGCTCACTGTTCATCCAGAGGCAGGATCGATCGGCTTCATTTAGCAGCAGTAGCGAAGGAATCGCTCGGTCGGGTTCAGTTAACAGCCATCGATCGATCGCTCGGGTTCAGTAACGCGTAGCTTGCAGTGCAATAGCTCGGGTTTAGTTAGAGCCCAACGCCTCGCTCGGGTTCAGTTAGTGCCCAACGCCTCGCACCCACGCGCGTGCGTGTACGAGAGAACTGCGCATCGCTCGGACCCGACCACCCACCGTAACCGGGAACACCCCGATATTTTCCTCGCCCTCGCTTCTGCCACGGTTTTTTCCGTCATGGACGGCCCAAAGAATGTCTTGCAGCTGCGTCTCCGGCCCGCCCAGGACGAATAGCCCATTTTCTGTCATGATTTTTTGTCATAGAAGTAGGACCCCACCACATCTATGATGATACCATGTTTTGTCACAATTATTGTCATAGAAGTGTCATAAGTATGACAAATTTTTTTTTCGTTCGGCCCACAATGTCATGGATATGTCTTTTTTTTGTAGTGCCTATTAGAACTGCTGACAGCCCAGCGTCAGGTACTGTCTATGATATCAATCCAAAATTTGAACTCCTAAATTTCTGCATGTGCCTTACCTTCTCTCTTGTATGAAAACTAATTTCAGATGAATCTCCTTGCTCAAAGGATCATAGGATCTCACGACAATACTGGGCTCTGCATTGCTCTTGTCGGTACCTCTTGCCCTTTGTCAGCATACTTACACTCATTCCTGTTTGATTATGTAGCATCACTGTAAATGTTTGCTTTTTTATCCTCCCTTTGCTTTAAATTATAAGATCTATATTTACTCTTAGATAAATGTAGAATTAACACAATGGTTATGAAGTTTTGGATTGCTCATGTAAGTACCTGTTGTCATGTACTCCCTCTGTATCGAATTAATTGTTGATCAATTGGATGTATTTAGAACTTAATAGTGCTAGATACATCCATTTGAGCGGCAACTAATAACGGACGGTGGTGGTATTACTGTACATGTGTCGTGAGATAGTTGATTGTCTAGCATTACTCTGCATCTTATCAGCCCTGCCCTCCACTTTCTCCAAATTATCATATCTACATTTACTCTTACCAAAATGTTGAATAAAGCCAATGCCACTGCACAAGTTGATGTCTGCATTCCTATTGTCAGTACCTTTTGCCTTGTAACGCTGTACTTAATTAATTGCTATTTGATTATGTATCATCAGTCTGCACCTGAGCTTCATTATCCTCTATTTCTTCCAATATTATTTTATCTATATTTACTCTTTGCAAAATGTGGAATAATGGCAACACTTATAAAGTATTTTCTTTGGGGAATTTATTGAATTATCTTTCCATCAACATGGAGAAGGGCTTTGTCCAGCTCGTGTTAACATGTAATGTAAGTTCATCCTTCTCAAGCCTTCAAACTTTGTTCTAGTATAGATTTAGATAGGCATCATTTCCTCCACTGCTGTTTACATCTGATTGTATGTTTGCAACAACTACCGGTTTTAAATTGTAAAAACATGTTCCTTATGCAGAACAGATCCATTTATTAGCTTATATAATTGTGAAACCTGTTACGTGTCTCCTTGTTTCTCTTTCAGAGTCGTATCTCTTATGCCAGGCAGAACTTTAGGAAAGATAGTGAGCCAAACCATCTTGAGGACAGCGAGATGACCCCAAGGTCCTGTCTTGATGTAGACAGTGAGTTGAAGCTACTCACCAGCAGGTGTGAGACAACCTCTGTGCAGTCACTGCCTCAATCAGTTCGACTTCTTCAGTCTCAACTTAAAGCGGAAACGCTTGTTTCAGCTCAGCTCCGACTTGAAGTCAAAGATGTAATGAAGATCTCAGGGGACTGCCTTGCACACTATGGTGCCATACAGCTAGGGATGAAGCATCTATCGTTGAAACAACTGAGGTCTCATCAGCTTGTTCGGCTGCTTGCAGGGCCCGAGCTTGCCAGGTCTAGTGCCTTCTGAAGTGCTCTCAGTTTTGTATATTCTTTTTTCGGCGCGTTTATATGCACTGGTGGCGACCTTTGATGCCCAGTGTATGTAATCCGCGGTCATGTTGCGCTTTATTATCACCGGTAGCGAACTTTGATTCCCAGTGGATGTAATATGCCGTAATTTCTTTGTTGTATCGTCTAGGTTTATTCTTTGGTCGGTATGCTGTAATTTAGACCGGAAGGTTCAGTGGATCTCAGTGTTGTCAGTCTTCAGGGCGGCCCGTTACTCATATGGACCAAAACGTGGGCCTATAATCATCTTGGGCCATTAGCAGGTCTAAACCTATAGTAGTTTCCCGCCTTTAACAGGCCATGGGCTACATATTTACTGTAGTGACACTGGGCTTCCTACGGACCGTTGCAACAATGGGCCTTCTACGGTCCGTAGAAACAATGGGCCTTCTAAGGGCCGTATCATCAATGGGCCTTAGACGGGCCATATGATCGATTGGCCAAACATGGGCCAAAAACAGACCGCATTATGGCCGTAAACGGGCTAGAGTTGGAGTCGTCCGTTCATGGGCCGACCATAACGGGCCGTCATTAATAGGCCGTATTTGATGACGCTATGAAAACGGCCCAACGTATTAACGGGCCACAAACGGGCCGACTGTAACCTTGGGCTGAATTCGGCCCACAAGCAGCAAATGGCAGTAACGGGCCGTAAGTAACCGAATGCTGGAAATGAGCCCAAGAATAAATGGGCCCTGAGAAGGCCGAAAGATAACATGGGCTACAAACGGCCCCATGGATTAATGGGCCGTTAATGGGTATAAAGTGATACATTGTTCATTATGGGCCAGTTTCACCACGGGTCGTTAATGGGCCAAGAGTTCCAAACGGCGTCATATGGGCCGAAAGACGTCATGGGCCATACATGGGCCGGAACTTAAAATAGGATGGAATCATATTGGACGGCCCAGCTGACGCTACTGGGCCTAATTCGGATAGGTCGTAACAGGCCCTGGGTTAGCGGGCTGTAAATGGGCTATATGCGAACAGGCCGTTAACAGGCTTTCCGTGGGCCGGCCCGCCACCTTTTGACCAAGTCAAATGGGCCGGCCTTTTCACAGGAATGGGCCTCTGTTCGGCCGTGCCACGTGTCGACGTATCATAGGCGCCTTCGGTCCAATGAGTGGATGACATCTGTCCCAACGGTGAGCCGACACGTGTTTCCTCCAGCCAATGATGATTTTACACGTGGAAAATCCCCATTTGTCGGGGCTGTTAGCGGGTTACCGGATCCAAAACCAGACCCGATAGCTTAATGGCGTTCCGTTACGGTGGATGCCACGTGTCGGTCACCCTTGACGAAAGCACTTTTGTGACGCGCAATTTATCGTCATGGAAGTGGACATTTCCGTGATGATAATTTTGGTAATGTCATGGAACACTTCTACGACAGCACATGTATGACTATCTTGATTCTGTCATAAAATTGTCATGGATGTACATTCATGACAAAAAGCGCGACCTACTGTGACAAACACGTATCATCACGGAAGTGTATTCTTTTTTGTAGTGAAGATGGGCACCGGAGGTGGGCTGAGGAGGCCACAACCAACCAGAGCGCGCCAGGGGGGCCTGCCGCGCCCAGGGGTTTGTGCCCACCTGGTGGCCCCCCTCTGGTGTCTATTGGCTCCAGCATTTCTTAAATATTCCATAAGAATACTTGTGGAGTTTCAGCTCATTTGGAGATGTGCAGAATAGGTTGCCTGACGTAGCTTTTTCAGGTCCAGATTTCTGGCTGCTACAATTCTCGCTCTTGGTCTGTACCTTCAAATTATGAGAGAAAAGGCATTATAATTACTCCAAGAAGAATTATTGTGGATAAAAACATTGTAAATAACAGTAAGAAAATATGATGCAAAATGGATGTATCACTAAGCGAGCAAAAAGCTATGAGGCTTTAAAGATCAGGGGTTAATATGCGAAGAAAATATTCATGGATGGGTCCCTGGCCGAAAATAAATCAGAAAAAAAATCTATCGGACGAACGTCCGCTACGAAAACCTAACGAATGAAAACATTCGCTAAAACTACCTAAACAGAAAACATTCGTTAAATAACTAAAAAAATAAAAAAAACCGGATCGGACCGGGGTGGCGGTTTTACCGGTCCACGACGGTTCGTCGTCGTCGGTGAACTCTGGCGGCGAATCGGACGGCAGCGGCGGCGGAGACGGCTTCGGCGTCGGGCGGTGGCGGCGGTGGCTACGCGGGGCGAGGCGATGGCGGAGGCGGCGGCTAGCAGCGGCGGCGGTGGCTTGTGGTGGCGGCACAGCTTTACGGCGGCGGCTGCGGCTGTTTGAGGGAGAGAGGGGGTCCAAGGGCAGGGTATTTAAAGGCGGGGAGGGGGCGAGGCAGCTTGCGGGAGGGGCAAGGCAAGGCGGCGGCGGAGGCGGAATCAGACACGGACATGGGCGCGGCAACGGCGTCACTCGGGCCTCCATCCCGAACTCGGAGGCGAGCGCGCGGCGGATTGGGCCGGCAGGGCTGGGCGCGGCACAGTTCGGTCGGCCCGATTTTTTCTAAAACAATTTTTCCAGGAATACGAAAACCTAATAAATATAATTTTAAAAATTCCAGAAAAATTCACATCATTATATCACCTTATATATGACCTTGTGAACATTTTTCTGGCCTAGAATGCAAGTTTTTAAAAAATTCATTTTTAGTACTAATAAACCCTAAAATAAAATAAATAAACTTGCAAATAAAATCAAATAAAATATTCCAAAATTCAATTTCTGATATTTTCCTTGCTGTTTTTGAAGAAGTACTTTTATCTTCTCTCTTTATTTTATTTATTTGAAATAATTGGAAAAGAATTTTGAATAAATCAATTTGATCCAATTTGCCAAATTTTGAAAATTCAAAAATGGATTTTTGGGAAAACCTTCAACTCTCTCAATTGGTCCTTGAGTTCCTTAAGGCCCCTTGGATCAATTTCCAACAAAACAAAATTCCAAACTACACAAATTATGAATGCATATGAATAATCTAAATAATAACATCCAAATTGAAAATTGGGATGTTACATTCTATGTCCATATTTTTTTATCGACACCTCTCTCTCTCTCTAAGCATGTGGACATGTTTTTCGATTTCGGTTTTCGCTTGAGAACAAGCGAGGTCTAAGCTTGGGGGAGTTGATACGTCCATTTTGCATCATGTTTTCCTACTGTTATTTATATTGTTTTTATGTACAAAAATGCTTTTTTGAGTAATTCTAATGCCTTTTCTCTCATAATATGCAAGGTTCACACAAAGAGGGAGAATACCGGTAGCTGGAACTCTGGACCTGAAAAAGCTACGTCAGGCTACCTATTGTGCACAACTCCAAATGAGCTGAAACTTCACGGGGATTTTTTATGGAATATATAAGAAATATTGGAGCAAATAAGTACTAGAGGCAGCCCACCAGGTGGGCACAACCCACCTGGGCACGTGAGGGAGCCCACGCGCTCCCTAATGGGTTGTGCCCTCCTTGGCCCACATCCGGTGCCGCTCTTCTGGTATATAAGTCATTTTGACCTAGAAAAAAGAAGGAGAGGACTTTCGGGACGAAGCACCGCCGTCTCGAGGCGGAACTTGGGCAGGAGCACTTTTGCGCTCCAGCTGAGCGATTCCGCCGGGGGAACTTCCCTCCCGGAGGGGGAAATCATCGTCATCATCATCACCAACAACTCTCCCATCTTGGGGAGGGCAATCTCCATCAACATCTTCAACAGCACCATCTCCTCTCAAACCCTAGTTCATCTCTTGTGTTCAATCTTTGTACCGAAACTATAGATTGGTGCTTGTGGGTGACTAGTAGTGTTGTTTACATCTTCTAGTTGATTACTATATGGTTTATTCGATGGAAGATTATATGTTCATATCCATTATGCTATTTAATACCATTCTTATCTTGAGCATGATTATCATTTGTGAGTAGTTACTTTTGTTCTTGAGGTCACGGGAGAAATCTTGTTGCAAGTAATCATGTGAACGTGATATGTGTTCGATATTTTGATGGTATGTATGTTGTGATTCCCTTAGTCGTGTCATGTGAACGTCAACTACATGACACTTAACCATATTTGGGCCTAAGGGAATGCATTTTGGAGTAGTTATTAGATGATGGGTTGCGAAAGCGACAGAAGCTTAAACACTAGTTTATGCGCTATTTCGTAAGGGACTGATTTGGATCCAAAAGTTTGATGTTATGGTTCGAATTTATTCTTAATACTTTTCTCGTAGTTCCGGATGCTTGCGAGGGGGTTAATCATAAGTAGGAGGTTTGTTCAAGTAAGAATAGCACCTAAGCAACGGTCCACCCACATATCAAATTATCAAAGTAGCGAACACAAACCAAACCAACATGATGAAAGTGACTAGATGAAATTCCCGTGTACCCACAAGAATGCTTGGCTTATCATAAGAGACCGTTTTAGCTGTCCTTTGACTCAAAAGGATTGGGATACCTTGCTGCATTTTTGTTACCGTTACCTTTACTTGCTCGTTATTAATTATCTTTCTATCAAACTACTCCTTACTTATAATTTCCGTGCTTGCAGAGAATACCTTGCTGAAAACCACTTGTCATTTCCTTCTGCTCCTCGTTGGGTTTGATACTCTTACTTATTCAAAGGACTACTATTGATCCCATATACTTGTGGGTCACCAAACAACTCGGCTTCGAGCCCCAATATAGAAGTAACATCCGAAGACCAGGTTTTGTCCTCGGTCCCTCCTACCTATCCGGATAGAAAGCCGACCCAGGCCCCGACCTCAACTCGGCCCTTGAAGACTGGGATTCAGCCCGGACCCAGATCATTCCTTGCCCCGCCACGATGGAGACCGGTCCTCAACAGTCACTGCATACCAGCTCAGCGCGCCTTGCCTTGATAAACGAGGCGCTGGACCAGATCCAGATGATGCCTATTCGAGATGGTCCACCCTCGCCCTGCGTCCAGCAGCCCCTCGAGGTGAATTATAGGGAATTTAGGACCCACCCACCACCCACTTAGTGGCCACAGTTGAAGACATAACCGGCATGTTGGACTACACCTCAAAAAACGCCGAATACAAGGACGAGGATAGTGGAGCCACGACTAACACCGATGCTGCTCCCCCCCGTCACCGACTGCTGGATGGACACGTCCACCTACGACGTCTACATGGTGGACACCAAGAAGGATGATGAGGGCACCCCCGGGAAGGATAACAACAGGTGAAGGAAATATGCCCTAGAGGCAATAATAAATTTGTTATTTTATATTTCCTTATTCATGATAAAGGTTTATTATTCATGCTAGAATTGTATTGATCGGAAACTTAAATACATGTGTGAATACATAAACAAATACCTTGTCCCTAGTAAGCCTCTACTAGACTAGCTCATTGATCAAAGATGGTTAAGGTTCCCAAACCATAGACATGTGTTGTCATTTGATAACGGGATCACATCATTAGGGGAATGATGTGATGGACAAGAGCCATCCGTTAGCTTAGCATATTGATCATTTAGTTTATTGCTATTGCTTTCTTGATGACAAATACATATTCCTTCGACTATGAGACTGTGCAACTCCCGGATACCGAAGGAATACCTTGTGTGTTATCAAACGTCACAATGTAACTGGGTGATCATAAAGATGCTCTACAGGTATCTCCGAAGGTGTTTGTTGAGTTGGCATAGATCATATTAGGATTTGTCACTCCGAGTATCGAAGAGGTATCTCTGGGCCCTCTCGGTAATACACATGATAAGAAGCCTTGCAAGCAAAGTGACTAAGGAGTTAGTTGCAAGATTATGTATTACAGAACGAGTAAAGAGACTTGCCGGTAACGAGATAGAACTAGGTATGAACATACAGATGATCGAATCTCGGGCAAGTAACATACCGATGGACAAAGGGAATTATGTATGTTGTGTTAGGACCCCGATCCTAAGTCACACCGATCTAGCATGTAGCACATCATATCGCTTTGCGGCCTCACGCACGGTATCCCCATGGGTGCCACCTTACCTACCCTGAGACCCTTTGTGCCTTTTGGCTCACGTATATGATAGTGTCGCTAGCTTCCATATGACAGAGAACCCGGGCCGACATGACTAGTCGTAATCCCAAGGTGGCACTAACTTACAGGGACATGCATACAAGACCCAGCAATGCACGTGTCGGTCATCAACGTATGAACCCAAGTCGTAGCAAGCTACAAGGACTTAAAGGAACCCAAGTCGTTTCTAATGTATTTTGTAAAGATAAATTCGATTTATTTCTCACATGGAAGACAATACAAAATTGCATCCTGAAGAATTGAACATCACATTTGCAGAATAGAACCAAACAATTAACTGAAGACGACAACTAATTAACAAAACAGTTAATAAGTGAGCACCACACTGCACGACATATAGAACATATACACTAGAGCAACAGATTGCATGGAAAATTAGATAGCACAATTCACTAGAATTTGTGAAGGAAAGGCAGGAGCAGCACACGCAACGGGTAAACCAAGCATGCTTAACCAGCGTAGCTAGAAAATGGCAAGGTCCTCCTCCAAGTTCAGGGGGTCGGCACGAATGGCAGCCATTGCGACCTCATCCGCGCGTGCGGTCGCGATTTGCTTCTCCGCTGCCAAATGCTCCTTGAGATCCTAGCTATACTGCGTGCACCATGGCTTAGGGCGGCGCTTATTTGGTGGAGGGGTCGGTGATTTGGGTGGAAGGTTTCGCGCTCGCCTCGGCAATCGGGGCATGTGGGATGTGGACGGACGAGGAGGATGGGGGTCGGTGTGGATTACCTGCCTGGATAGATGAGGCCGAGCAGCGTGAAGGAGGGTCGCTGGCAAGGAGGCGGCGTTGCAAGCAAGGAGTGAAGGTTTCAACTTGGAAAGGAAGGCAGAAACAAGGGAAATGTGGCTTTTGGTAAGGCGGGGCGGGGAGGTAGATATTTCCGCGGAAGCCGAAAATTTGGAATCGCTTCAGCGAAAACACTGGCGTGCAAAGTGTCATCAGACACGGTCCCTTATTCAGAACTGTGTACGATATGTGAACATCACAAACGATTTAGATAGCTTAACCCGTGTGTGATGAGTTTGAACGTCAAAGTTTTTGGTTCAAATTTCCATGGTTACAATGGTCATCCACGTCATTGCCTATTAGGGTACACAAAGGAGACTATAACACACCCACACTTCTTAATCGAGCAAGTTCAGCAATTAAACAGAGCTAGCTAACCTAAACATTACTCTAACAAATTAAAGACCGGTGCTCTTAATTAAACAAAACAAAGAGTACTAGTACTGCGGCTGGTGCTCCTCGATCTCCGCCGCCACCTCCATGTCCAGCTCGCGCCCGACGGTCTCCTGGGGAAGGGGCTCCATGGCATCCATCGCACCATACTCGGCAACCATCTCGCCATCCATGTCCGCCATCTCTTTGGAAAAGGCCGCCATGAGCTGGGCGTGGGCGCCCGCGATCTGGGCTTGGACGGGCACCGTCGTCGCAAGTTATGCGGCGGAGGATCGGACGGCTGCTCGAGCGCTCTCGGTGATTGCCAACTCTTCGGCCGTGGGTTGCGGACCGTTGTCGGAGAAGCTTCGTTCGATTTGTGCGGTGACCGCCAGGTGCTGGGCGTGGGCGGCCTCGACATGGTCGTGGGCGGCCTCCATCAGGGCTAAGGCCGCCGCTGCGGAACGGACAGCTGTTGTGCTGCTCTCGCCAGTTGCTATCCCCGAGGCAGATGTTTCTGCCGCCACCTGAGAATCAACATCGGCCGTTTGGGCTGCCTTGGCCGCCCGGTCGCAGATGGCGGTCGCGCTCATGCACCTTGTTAGCACATGCATGGTGGCTGCGGTCGCGCTCTCGCCAAAGTGGGCCACCGAAGTTGCCCTCACGACGCGGGTCCACGTGCCCATCTTTCACCGGCGACGATTGAACAGCGAAATGATATTTGGGGAGCGAGCTAGTGTGCTTGAGACGCCGGTTGTGGACTGTAGCCGACGCACCTTCTCGCGTAAGCCATAGGTGTACTATACACCGACGGTGCTCCAACATATTTTGTGCTGCATCTCACACGGTTGGTGATAATAAACTGTGTGCGATCTACTTGATTTTTCATCTCGATTTGAATTACATAATGGGGTCACAACGGCAATGGATGGTGTTTGAATTGCTAGACCTTTTATCTGTAGTGAACATGCAACTATATGTGTGTCGTAAAAGAATTGGAACTATTCAGAGTTCGTTTGAACATTTTGTACATCAAATTGGTTTTCTATCTATTTCAGGTGCACAATTCAAAATTAAACTACATGCACATGCTCCGGTGCACCAACATGGGTTGTAAAATCATATATGTGTCCATGGGTTTATGCTTATGTCGCATGCAAGAAATGGGGATGAAATTCGAACACCACAGCATCGTGGCTCTCCGGCAAACGTCGACGTACTTGCTTTTGTAATCTAGTAAATCCAAAATTCGTCCGAAATTCATGAAACTTGGCCTGCTATCATGGAGCGGCATCCACATGCCGTGGTAAAATGTTTGTCCCATTTGGGGCAGGTTTGGGTATAAGCTTCTCATAAACCAGAGCTTCTCACAACAAGTGTGATGGTTTCGGTAGGGAACGTTTCACCTTTCTGGACGAAACGATATATGTTTCCTCTTCTTGATTTCAAATTTTTTTCCTAGTGTGAACATAGCACAACAGGAGTGTTGTGTCAATTTTTGGGATTTTTTGGGGTTCGCTTGGACATTTTTATACATTAACTGAGTTTTCTATGCATTCATGTGCATAATTCAAATTTGAACTACAAGCACATGCTCTGATGCATATAAATTAGTTGAAAATTCAAATATGTGTCATTGGTTGCCTGTTGAGGTCCCATGCAAGAAATGGGAATGAATGTCAAACACCCTGCCACCGTCACTCGGCCGGGAACGTTGAGATACCTGGTTTTTAAATTCTAGTAAATCCAAAACTTGTCTGAAATTCATGAAACTTGGCATGCTATCATGGAGCGGCATCAACATGCCGTGGTAAAATTCTTATCCCAATTGGGGCAGGTTTGGGTATATGCTTCTCACAAACCAGAGCTTCTCACAACAAGCATCATGGTTTCAGTAGGGAACGTCCCACCTTTGGGGATGAAACAATATCCATTGCCTCTTATGCTTTCAAATTTTTTCTCGTGTCAACATAGAACAACATGAGTGTTGTGTCAATTTTTGTGATTTTTCAGGGTTCATTTGGACATTTTTATGCACTAACCGAGTTTTTAATGCATTTATGTGCATAATTCAAATTTGAACTACATGCACATGCTCCAATGCATATAAATTGGTTGAAAAATCAAATTTGTGTCCTTGGGTGCATGCTTAGGTCACATGCAAGAAATGGTAATTAATTTCAATCACCAGGGCACCGTTGATTGCCGGCACAACATTGAGATACCTGGTTTTTAAATTCTAGTAAATCCAAAACTCGTCTGGAATTGAAGAAACTTGGGATGCTACCACAGAGCAGCATCAACATGCCATGGTAAAAATATTGTCCCACTTGGGGCAGGTTTGGGTATATGCTTCTCACAAACCAGAGCTTCTCACAACAAGCATGATGGTTTCGGTAGGGAATGTCCCACCATTGGGGACGAAATGATATCCATCGCCTCTTATTGCTTTCAAAAAATTTCTCGTGTCAACATAGAACAACAGGAGTGTTGTGTCAATTTTTGTGATTTTTCGGGGTTCATTTGGACATTTTTATGCATTAACTGAGTTTTCAATGCATTTATGTGCATAATACAAATTTGAACTACATGCACATGCTCCACTGCATATAAATTGGTTGAAAAATCAAATTTGTTTCCTTGGGTGCATGCTTAGGTCCCATGCAAGAAATGGTAATGAATTTCAATCACCAGGGCATCGTTGATTGCCGGCACAACATTGAGATACCTGGTTTTTAAATTCTAGTAAATCCAAAACTTGTCTGAAATTGAAGAAACTTGGGATGCTAGCACGGAGCAGCATCAACATGCCATGGTAAAAATATTGTCCCACTTGGGGCAGGTTTGGGTATATGCTTCTCACAAACCAGAGCTTCTCACAACAAGCAAGATGGTTTCGGTAGGGAACGTCCCACCATTGGGGACGAAATGATATCCATTGCCTCTTATTGCTTTCAAAAAATTTCTCGTGTCAACATAGAACAACAGGAGTGTTGTGTCAATTTTTGTGATTTTTCGGGGTTCATTTAGACATTTTTATGCATTAACTGAGTTTTCAATGCATTTATGTGCATAATTCAAATTTGAACTACATGCACATGCTCCAGTGCATATAAATTGCTTGAAAAATCAAATTTGTGTCCTTGGGTGCATGCTTAGGTCACATGCTAGAAATGGTAATGAATTTCAATCACCAGGGCACCGTTGATTGCTGGCACAACATTGAGATACTTTATTTTTAAATTCTACTAAATCCAAAACTCGTCTGAAATTCATGAAACTTGGCATGGTATCATGGAGCGGCATCAACATGTCGTGGTAAAATTTGTGTCCCATTTGGGGCAGGTTTGGGTATATGCTTCTCACAGCAAGCATGATGGTTTTGGTAGGGAACGTCCCACCTTTGGGGACGAAACGATATCCATTGCCTCTTATTTCTTTCAAAATAAATCTTGTCAACATAGAACAACATGAGTGTTGTGTCAATTTTTGTGATTTTTTAGGGTTCATTTGCACATTTTTATGCATTAACCGAGTTTTCAATGCATTTATGTGCATAATTCAAATATGAACTACATGCACATGCTCTAGTGCATATAAATTGGTTGAAAAATCAAATATGTTTTCTTGGGTGCATGCTTAGGTCCCATGCAAGAAATGGTAATGAATTTCAATCACTAGGGCACCGTTGATTGCCGGCACAACATTGAGATACCTGGTTTTTAAATTCTAGTAAATCCAAAACTCGTCTGAAATTCATGAAACTTGGCATGCTATCATGGAGCGGCATCAACATGTTGTGGTAAAATTTTTGTCCCATTTGGGGTAGGTTTGGGTATATGCTTCTCACAAACCAGAGCTTCTCACAACAAGCATGATGGTTTCGGTAGGGAACATCCCACCTTTGGGGACGAAACGATATCCATTGCCTCTTATTGCTCTCAAAAAATTTCTCGTGTCAACATAGAACAACATGACTGTTGTGTCAATTTTTGTGATTTTTTTGGGTTCGTTTGGACATTTTTATGCATTAACTGAGTTTTCAATGCATTTATGTGCATAATTCAAATTTGAACTACATGCATATGCTCCAGTGCATACAAATTGGTTGAAAAATCAAATCTGTGTCCTTGGGTGCATGCTTAGGTCCCATGCAAGAAATGTGAATGAATTTCAAACACCAGGGCACCGTTGATTGCTGGCAAAACATTGAGATACTTTATTTTTAAATTCTAGTAAATCCAAAACTCGTCTAAAATTCATGAAACTTGGCATGCTATCATGGAATCGCACCAGACTTGCTGTGGTATTTTTTGTGTCCATTTTGATAGACGGCGCACTCGAATAATGACAGCCAACAAAGGCATTTTAAAAAAATAGCTGCCACTTTAATATCTTCAACGTTTGTATAATTCAAACCGTGTGTGTTCTGTTAACCATTCACGTGACGCCACATTTCTTGGTTTTAATGGCTGTTGGAGGTGCCGTGCGGACAGCTTGTAAGGGCATATTTATCCCTTAGTTGTTTTGGTGATTGATGACAATGCTTTTGCGGACTAATCTTGTGCATTGAGTATTTCAGACATATCATGACTAGGCACAAGACGATTTGGTGCCCCTCGAAGACTGTTGAAGACGGCGTTTCTCTTCGTTTCTTTTCGGTCGATTTGAGTCGTAGGAAAGTAGTACTATTAAGAGGGGGTCCGCTTTGGAAAGGTTTGGGTGGAATCATCACGTACACGTCTACTCCTTTTGCATCACCTTTCCTTTGGCTCTTTGGAGCATCCTTCGTTTTTTCGTGTCTCTACAAAATGAAGGACTCCTAGTGTTGCTGAACTGGGGCATGCGGTACTACTTCTCTTCAGCGCGGTAGTACCGCAGGCCCTTGCGGTAGTACACTAGTAGGAAAAGGGCCTTTTGTCTCGGTTTTCGAACCGGGACTAAAGGGTCGTTATTGAAGCGCTAACCCTTTAGTCCCGGTTCTTACACGAACCGGGACAGAAGGTCCTCCACGTGGCCGCTGCTGCCAGCCCAGGCAGGGGGGCCTTTGGTCCCGGTTGGTGCCACCAACCGGGACCAATAGGCAGGGCCTTTTGTCCCGGTTGGTGTCACCAACCGGGAACAATAGTCATCCACGCGTCAGCAGCTGGCAGGAGTTGAGGTTTTTGTTTTTTTGAAAGGGGGTGGTTTAGGGGTTTTGGGGGGGTTAATTTAGGTGTTTCATATATTGTGTTAGCTAGCTAATTAATAGAGAGAAGTGTCCTCTCTTATCTCCGTGCTTGGTCGACGCTACGTACTATATACGTATGGAGAGGACTAGACACGCTAGCTAGTAATCAAATGAAGGAAACAGAAGATCGTCATGAACATATGCATACAGAGAGAAGTGATATCGACCACCTCTCCTTCTCCGAGAGATTGGTCGAACAACAAGTTCTCGTATATCTATCCCACACTACCGGCTACATATATACAATAATTATCTCTTACAATACAATCTCCTAATTAAATTGTAAGAACACAGGGTCCACATAGTATTCTCCGTTTTCAGCGATCACGTGCTCATAATTTACTATGAATTTAGGTCAAATTCCCTGTATAAGGGCATCTATTTTCACTTTAAGAGGAGCTCAACAAGGCAGAGAGGGACGGGCTTATAAACTGGTGTGAGCGCCCTTCGGTTGGCGAGGTGGGACTAAACCCTGGCCGCAACTAGGACCAGCCCTTTAGTCCCGGTTTGTGGTATGAACCGGGACTAAAGGGTGGTGGGCCAGGAGCGTGGCCCATTGGTCCCGGTTTGTCCCACCAACCGGGACCAAAGGGTCCGGACGAACCCGGACCAATGCCCCCACGAGGCCGGGCAGGCCCCTGGCTGCACGAACCGGGACCAATGCTCACATTAGTCCCGGTTCGTGACTGAACCAGGACTAATGTGAATATTGCCCTGTGAGCAAAGCCCAGTTTTCTACTAGTGGTACCACAGGTCCTTACGGTAGTACCGCAAGTATCCACGGTAGTACTGCTCATTGTGGGCGGTAGTACCATGGCCCCAGGGCAGGCCCAACGGCTCGAACGGCTGTAGGGGCGGATATAATTTTTTACATACGCGCCCTACATGTTAGTACCGCGCCTTAGGTGTAGTAGTACCGCGAGCTCTGGGCAGGCGCGGCAACACAAGCGGAAGTAGGGGCGGATGTAATTTTTTACATCCGTGCCCTACACGGTAGTACCGCTCCAGGCTTGCGGTACTACCGTGTCGGATTTTTGCACAGATCCCAACTCAGCGGAAGTTGCCACAGATGTATTTTTATATGTCTGTGCCTTCCCAAAATCTGGAATATCCCTGCCTTGCGGTAGTACCGCAAGGGGGAGCGGTAGTACCACGCCAGCGGTTCTACCGCCCTCTGCTTCATTGCATCAGGGCTGCTTTGGTCTCTGCTGCACGGGCGGTAGTACTATGGTGCCTTGCGGTAGTACCGTGTACCCATGTGGCACTACCGCATCCCCGGTGCGGTAGTACCGTGCTTTGCAGGCTGAGTTGGTGGATAACGGTTGGATTTGTTCTTCCACTATATAAGGGGTATCTTCTTCTCCGAGTTGACTACCTCTTCCATCCCCAAGCTCCATTGTTGCTGCAAGCTCCATTTTTGCCCGATCTCTCTCCCTAGCCAATCAAACTTGTTGATTCTTTAGGGATTGGTTGAGAAGGCCCCGATCTACACTTCCACCAAGAGAAATTTTATTCCCCCTCTAATCCCTTGTGGATCTTGTTACTCTTGGGTGTTTGAGCACCCTAGATGGTTGAGGTAACCGCGGAGCCATATTCCATTGTGGTGAAGCTTCGTGGTGTCGTTGGGAGCCTCCAATTAAGTTGTGGAGATAGCCCCAACCTTGTTTGTAAAGGTCCGGTCGCCGCCTCAAAGGGCACCAATAGTGGAATCACGGCATCTCGCATTGTGTGAGGACGTGAGGAGAATACGGTGGCCTAATGGCTTCTTGGGGAGCATTGTGCCTCCACACCGCACCAACAGATACGTACTTCCCCTCAAACGGAAGGAACTTCGATAACACATCCTCGTCTTCACCGGCTCCACTCTTGGTTATCTCGTACCTTTACTTGTGCAAGCTTATTTGTGTTATATCCCTTGCTTGCTTGTGTGCTTGTTGTTGTTGCATCATATAGGTTGCTCACCTAGTTGCATATCTAGACAACCTACTTTGATGCAAAGTTTTAATTGGTAAAGAAAAGCTAAAAATTGTTAGTTACCTATTCACCCCACCCCCCTCTAGTCAACTATATCGATCCTTTCAATTGGTATCAGAGCCTCGTCTCTTTATTAACGACTTTGCCGTCCGAAGAGTATGGTTGACACCGTAGACGGTGGGGAGGAGCACTCCGGTGTGAATCCGTTCTCGTCTACGACCGATGGGGGAACCGCGGTCTCTCGTGAGGAATTCAATGTGGCTTTGGACACATTGAAAACCTCTATGACGACCGAGGTTGAAAGCATGTTTAACAAATTCTTAGAAGGGCTTAAACTATCCACCGCACCGATGAAAGTGGGTGATCCCACTAACAAGGTGACGGATGCTAACTCCAACAAGGGGGAAGCTACTTGGAATATTTGGACACAAAGGAATGGGAAGATCTTCAGAAATGAGCAACCTTCTTTTAGAGCTTGGAGAAGGAACTTTATCCATGATATTTCTCTTCTGTCTCATAGGATTAGGTGTAAATATAAAGATAGTTTACTGTCTTGGATAGCTAACCTTTCTTAGCCTCTTTGCTTGTAAGTATCTTTTCTCTCTTTTTCTGTAAATTTGTATAATTGTAACTATACTGCTTTCTTTTAGTTATTAATAAAGGACTATGAGGTTGTTGCCTTGCAGTATATAGTCAAAAAAATAAGGGGGAAGCTACTAGTGAAAAGGCTCCTTCTTGTAGTGGTAAAAATGGCAACAGCATCTTTGCCCATGTGGAACATCCACTAAATTATGGTGGACCGATTCCTTCCACTCATTTGAATCATGCCGGTCCTCCCCCTAAGATTGTGAAAAATGAGGACTTTGATTCTTGGGTTTATCGCTTTAAGCATCATTTGAACCATGTTAATACTAACCTTTGGAGAATCATTGAAGAAGGTTTTGATCTGCATGACCGAAACAACTTCACCCCTAGAGAAGCCGCAGATAATCAATTCAATGAGAATGCTCTCTTCATCATCCAAGATGCAATTCCACCCGAAGATCTTGCTCATCTCCGACCCTTCACCGTGGCCAAGGATGCATGGCGGCATGTTGTTTCCCTCTACAGGGGAAGCGCAAGCATTCAACGCTCCAACTATGAAGTGGTGCAAGATGAAGCCGATGAGTTTGCACTGAAAGAAGATGAAGAACCTCGTGAGCTCTGTCGGAGATTAACTACTCTCGCAGTCTCACTCCGAGATCATGGGAGCAAGGATACAGATGACAATTGGATCAAGCACAAATTCCTCAAGGCCATGATGCCTTACCACAAGGCCATGTCCTCCGTCATTCGTCAAAGGCCGGATTTCTGCACCTTGTCCTCAAGTGAAGTGTTGGATGAGTTTGTGGTGATGAGTATCTTGGACAAGACCGCCGACAATGCGGTGTTACATTCTCAAAGAGCAAAGAAGCCCAACCTTGCCTTGAAGGCCAAGATTAGTGTGGAAGAAGAGGACGAAGAGGAAGAAGAGGAGAGCAATCCCGAAGATACAAAGTATGCTTATCATGAACACATGGCTCTTGCTACAAGGCAATTTTGGAGCAAGAAGAACACAAGGCCCAACTTCAACAAGAACAACTCAAGTGACGCAAAGGTCAAGCTACGAGTGAGGACTTGCTATAATTGTTGCAATGTGAGCCACTTTGTTGCAGAGTGCCCTTATGAGAAGAGGGAAGACAATGGTGGCAAGCTCATCCGAAAGGACAAGGCCAAGTCCTTCCCCAACAAGAGCAACTTCACCAAGAAGACTCCTCCCAAGGGGTTGGTGGCACAAGAAGAGTACAATGAGGATGATGATGATGATGAAGACGGTGAGCCGGTTGCCATGGCCTCTGTTGCCATTGCGACAACTCCATGGGTGTCTCTCTTCGACTCACCCAATGAGAACATCACCGCCAAGTGCCTCATGGCTAAAGCCACCAACAAGGTAACCCCCAACATCAAAACTACCATCATTAATAATCCTTCTTTGACGGATTGCATTGATGAACATGAGGGGTCTAATGTGGAGGAGAATGAATTTGAGTCTTTTATGAGTAAGCTCAAGGGTAAATCTAAGAAGCACTTCCTTGCTCTCTTGGAACAACTTGGTGAAGCCAATGACATGATCGAGGCTCACGAAGATACCATCTCTAAGATGGAGGGGCATAGTCGTGACTATGCCGATGAGATTTTGGATCTTTCCAATGCTCTTGAGGAAGAGCGAGGTCTTCGTTGGGCTCTTGAGGAGTCATACAACGATGATCACGCTAAATTAAAGAAAGATCTCGATCATGCTCTTGTTGTTTCTCGTGTTCTAAACTCCGAGAAGGCCAAGCTTGGGGTTGATCTTGCTAGACTCAAAGAGGAGTTTGACTTACTTGACAAGGCTCACAAGGTCTTGAAGGGTGCTCATGCTAGCCTCAAAGAATCTCATGATCAACTCCAAGTAAAGCTAACCAAGGAGAAAGCCACTTTTCCTCATATGGTCTTATATGATAATGCAAATGCTACTAACCCGTGTTGTGAGCATGTGCATCTTGTTGAGGAGAATGAAAAGTTGAAGGAGCAACTTGAGAAAGGCCTTGTGTCTTGCATACAAGGCGAGAAGAATCTCAACGACCTTTTGAGCAATCAAAAGGAAGTTGTGGCCAAGGAAGGGATTGGGTACGCGCCCAAGTCCAAGAACAAGAAGAACAATGACAAGGCCAAACGACCTCCTCCTCTCAAGCAAACCTTTGCGAAGGAGGGAGAAGGTGCTTCTAAGGAGAAGAAGAAGAACAATGTGAAGGGTAGTGATGCCAAGAAGGGCAATGCTACCCCTCCCAACAAAGTCGGCAACTTTAACCCTTCTTATGTGTTATGCCGTGCGAGTGATGGACATGTTTATGCCAAATTTGTTGGTTCTTCTTATGAGTACATTGAATGGTATATTTGGGTGCCTAAGGCCCTTGTTACTAACATCAAAGGACCCATTACAAAATGGGTACCTAAAACCAAGCATTGATCTCTTGTAGGTGTTTGCTTCTGGTGGGGGATCATGGTTGCTCGATAGTGGAGCCACCAATCATATGACCGGAAGCAAGGACTTGGTGGTGGACGTTCACATGATTCCATCTATGCCCACCAATATCGAGTGGGGTGATGCCTCGTCCTCTAAGGTATTGGGACTTGGCAAGGTTGTCATTTCTCATGATCTCACGATCGAGAAGGTCATGCTTGTTGAGTCCCTTGCATACAATTTATTTTCCGTTCATCAACTTGCACTTATGGGCTTTGCCACTTTCTTTGATGTTGATACCGTGGCCCTCTTGTGGAGCAAGACTCTTAAAGTAGCTTTTGTTGGGCATGTCGAGAACGGTCTCTATGTGATTAAATTTACGGAGCGACCCACTAAGACCGCGACATGCCTAATGGCTAAAGTTGACGTGCGATGGCTTTGGCATCGCCGTTTAGCCCATGTCAATATGAGATCTTTGCAAAGTCTTCTCAAGGGGGGTCATGTCCGTGGACTAACAAATGTATTGAAGGAAAGCTACATGAAAAGGCTCACCCTCCCATGACCATCATTTACTCGAAGAGGCCTTTGGAGCTCCTTCACTTGGATCTCTTTAGGCCTCCATCCTTTGATAGCCTTGGGGGTATAAAGTATTGCTTGGAGATTGTGGATGATTATTCAAGATACACTTGGGTATACTTCTTCAAGAGGAAGAGAGAGACCCAACAAATCTTCATTGACTTTGCAAATGAAGCCCAACGTCAACACAATGCAAAGATCTTGACAATAAGAAGTGACAACGGCACCGAGTTCAAGAACTACACCTTGGACGAGTTTCTTAGTGATGAGGGGATCAAGCATCAATATTCCGCACCATACACCCCTCAACAAAATGGTGAGCGGAGAGGAAGAACCGGACGTTGATGGATGCGGCAAGGACCATGATGGCAGAGTTCAAGTCTCCATACAACTTTTGGGTCGAAGCCATCAACACCGCGCGTCATGCATCCAATCGGCTCTATCTCCGCAAAGGCTTGAACAAGACTCCATATGAGATTCTCACCGGTAACAAGCCCAACCTCAAGTACTTCCGGGTGTTCGGGTGTAAGTGTTTCATTCTCAAGAAAGGTGTTCGGTTGTCTAAATTTGAGGCTAGATCTTATGAGGGCATATTTGTTGGTTATGCTACAAACTCTCATGCTTACCGTGTCCTCAACAAGTCCACAGGACTTATTGAGGAGACATGTAACATGGAGTTTGATGAGAATAATGGCTCCACGTGGAGCAAAGTGGCACTTGTGATGTAGGTGATGAAATTCCTCCCCAAGCCATAAGAAGAATGGGAGTTGGTTTTATCCTACCCATTGAGGAACCCCTTGTGGCCGAAGGAGATGGACAATGCTCCACTCAAGTGGAGCCATCACCAACCCAAGGCCCACACGCTTCCGAAGAACAAAGTGAAGGCCCTCAACCTCGTGAACTAGACCAAGGGCAAGATCATCCTCAAGATGGTGTTGAATCACCAAGTGCTGCCCAAGGTCAAGTTCTCTCCTCCGAGCAAGTTCAAGATCAAGAGCAAGCTCAAGATCAAGAACTAGCTCAAGACGACGCTCAAGATGATCAAGTTTTCGCTCCTCAACTCTCCCCTGAGGAGGAACTGGAGCATCGTGCCGCTAAGATTGCTTCCAAGCTTTACACCAAAGATCATCTCATGACAAATGTGCTTGGAAGCTTAAGAAAGGGGGTAAGCACTCGTAGCCAATTAGCAAACTATTGTGAACATCACGCATTTGTCTCATGTGTTGAACCCCAGAAGGTTTATGAGGCGCTCGAGGATCTGGATTGGCTTAATGCCATGCATGAAGAACTCAACAAATGGATGTGAAGAGTGCTTTTCTGAATGGTCCTATTAATGAGTTGGTTTACGTCAAGCAACCCCCCGGGTTCGAGGATCCCTATTTTCCCGATCATGTGTACCAACTCGATAAGGCACTCTATGACCTTAAGCAAGCCCCACGTGCGTGGTATGACCACCTTACCGGGTTGTTGCAAGATCATGGTTTTGAAATTGGGAAAATCGACCCCACTCTTTTTACTAAGAAGGTCAAAGGGGAGTTGTTTGTGTGCCAACTATATGTTGATGATATTATCTTTGATTCCCCTAACAAAGCTTTCAATGAGGAATTTGCGGCGCTCATGACCTCCAAGTTCAAGATGTCCATGATGGGAGAGTTGAAGTTCTTTCTCGGGTTCGAAGTCAAGCAACGAAGAAAAGGAACCTTCATCAACCAAGCCAAATACACTCAAGACATGCTCAAGAGATTCAAGCTAAGTGATGTCAAGTCGGCTTCCACTCCAATGCCCGTCAAATACCAACTTGACATAGGTCCCAATGGTAAAGCGATGGATCAAAAGGTATATCGCTCCATGATTGGCTCCTTGCTTTACCTTTGTGCATCTAGACCGGATATCATGTTGAGTGTGGGAATTTGTGCACGGTTTCAAGCCGCACCTAAGGAAAGCCACTTTGTGGCGGTTGAGGGAGTCCAGGACTAAGGGGTCCTCGGGCGTCCGGTCTGTTGGACATGGGCCGGACTAACGGGCTGTGAAGATACAAAGACCGAAGACTTTTTACCCGTGTCCGGATGGGACTCTCCTTGGCGTGGAAGGCAAGCTTGGCGACTAAATATGAAGATTCCCTTCTCTGTAACCGACTTTGTGTAACCCTAGTCCCCTCTGGTGTCTATATAAACCGGAGGGCTTAGTCCGTAGAAGATATACAATTATAGTCATACAGGCTAGACTTATACCATAGGCTAGCTTCTAGGGTTTAGCCTCTATGATCTCGTGGTAGATCAACTCTTGTAATACTCATATTCATCAAGATCAATCAAGCAGGAAGTAGGGTATTACCTCCATAGGGAGGGCCCGAACCTGGGTAAACATTGTGTCCCCCGTCTCCTGTTACCATCGACCTTAGACGCACAGTTCGGGACCCCCTACCCGAGATCCGCCGGTTTTGACACCGACATTGGTGCTTTCATTGAGAGTTCCACTGTGCCGTACTCAAAAGGTTCGATGGCTCCTTAAATCATCTACAACAACGCTTTCCAAGGGGAAATATTCCTTCCCGGACAGATCTTCGTGTTCGGCGGCTTCGCACTACGGGCCAACTCGCTTGGCCATCTGGAGCAGATCGATAGCTACGCCCCTGGCCGTCAGGTCAGATTCGGCAGCTTGAACTACGTCGCGGATATCCGCGGAGACTTGATCTTCGACGGATTCGAGACCTTGGCAGCTGCTTCCCGTCACCATGATGAACATGACTTAAATCTGTCATCGGACTATACCCAGGAGATAGCACATGTAACTGCTCTGGCCTTAGATCCAGGGTAGATTGCGCCATCCGAAGACAGGAAGCTCAACCTCGCCACGGATGCCGCAGTCTCAGCGGCGTCAGAGCCGCACATAGATCCAACCTCGAGTCGAATTTGTATCACCAGACCCTCGGACTCGTTTCCGGCTAGAGGTTCCGAACCATGTGCCTCCACATGCGTCGAGCTCGATCGGCCTTTGATCGTCGAATTCAGCTCCGCGGACATTTTCAGATACTCGCCTTTTGGCGACGTGTTAAACTCGCTAAGAGCACTATCCTTAGCAGGGGGCTCATAGCCGAATTATATCCGGTCCGGACTGGAGGCTGATGACGGAGAATTTCGCTTCCCACCCACCCCCACTTCATAGCCACTATCGAAGACTTAACCGACACGCTCGATTACGGCCCCGAAGACATCGACGGTATGGACGACGATGCCGATGGGGAGCAGGGCCAAAACCCGTTGTTTACCAGACGCTGGACGGCCACTTCTTCTTACGACGTGTACATGGTGGATACACCTAAAAGAACTAACGACGATGACAAAGAAAATTCAGTCGAGGATGAACCTCCTGTGACACAGCCAAAATGCCGGCGTCAGTGGCGCAGCACTAAGTCACGTCATGGAAAAGACAGCAATACTGCCATGGGAGAAAACAATACTCTGGACGATGCCGAAGATAATGAAGACCCCGTTGAGACAACTTACGAACAGGAGGAACGGGAAGACGGGCAAGCCAGCCCTGATGAACAGGCCATACATGAAGACTCGGAGGACCGTAATTATCTTCCGCTCTCCGAGGACGAGGTGAGCCTTGGCAACGAGTATTTTATCGTGCCTGCAGAACCTCTCAAGCAGGAGCGCTTTAAGCGCCGGCTAATAGCCACTGCAAGGAGCTTGAAAAAGAAGCAGCAGCAGCATCAAGCTGACCAAGATCTGCTCAACGATAGATGTACTGATGTCTTGGCAGCCGAAGAATACGGCCTTAAGCGCCCTGCCAAAAGTTATCTGAAGCGCAAATTGCTACCTCGGTTCGATGATGAGGCGCCGGAGCCCGTACCATCATCACGCAATGCGGCTGACCGACCACCACGCGGTCGGGATAAAGCGGCAACTCAAGCCGAACACCAGCCCGCCCCACCTCACCGTAAAGGCAGAGACAAACATCTCGGGGTCATACATATGACCTTCGGCAGGACCTGGACAGTAGAGCAGGAAATACCGGATCGATCTACGGATCGCGACGACGTGCTCCGACACGTGACAACGGCTATCTATTCAGACGTGACAAGCCTAGTCACACCCGGGCCGAAAACCGCAGACGGACTCCATCGGAGCTACGTCGGGATGTGGCCCGATATAGAGGCGCCGCACACCCTCTTTGCTTCACTTACGAACTAATGGAGCATGAATTCCCAGAAGGGTTTAAACCCATGAATATTGAATCCTATGATGGGACAGCTGATCCCGCGGTATGGATCGAGGATTTTCTTCTCCATATCCATATGGCTCGCGGAGACGACCTTCACGCCATCAAATACCTCCCACTAAAACTCAAAGGGCTAGCTCGGCATTGGCTAAACAGTCTGCCTGAAAACTCTATTGGCAGCTGGGAGGATTTGGAAGATGCCTTCCGCGACAACGTCCAAGGTACATATGTCCGGCCACCCAATGCCGATGACTTAAGTCACATTGTCCAGCAGCCCGGAGAGTCAGCCAGGAAGCTCTAGACTAGGTTCCTAGTTAAAAAGAACCAAATCGTCGACTGCCCGGACGCGGAAGCCCTAGCGGCCTTCAAGCACAGCGTCCGGGACGAGTGGCTCGCCCGACACCTCAGTCAAGAAAAACCAAAATCCATGTCAACTCTTACCGCTCTGATGACCCGCTTTTGCGTGGGAGAAGACAGCTGGCTCGCTCGTAGAAACAACAGCGCCAGTGATCTGGGTACTTCCAAAGTCCGAGACGGCAATGGCAAGCCACGACGCAGTAAACACAAACGTCACATTGATAATGAAAGAACGCATGACACAACGGTCAATGCCGGATTCAGCGGCCCCAAACCCTGTCAACGGAAAAAGCCATTAAAGGCAAACAGAGACGGGCCATACAATTTAGACAAGATATTGGATCGGCCCTGCCAGATTCATGGCCACCCCGATAAACCAGCTAATCATACCAACAGAAGCTATTGGGTATTCAAGCAGGCCGGCAAGCTCAACGCCGAACACAAGGGGAGGAGGCCGCCCGGTGATAGCGACGACGAAGAGACTCACCAACCAAATACCGGGGGTCAGAAGCAATTTCCCCCCGAAGTAGAAATAGTAAACATGGTATCCGTGACACACAACTCTACAGGGGAGCAGGAGAAGCACTCCCTCCGGACTGAGGATCATACTACGGCGACCTTAGCCGAAGTACAAAGCGGTTAATTAAACCGCATACCTTGTCGGCCATTAAGCCACCGGTCTCCATTCAACAGGATCGACCAATTTTGAAGCTGGACTAGCAGTTCGGCTTCCGCCGTCTGCCTCATATACCTGCGAAATCTGTACCACTCATACATAACTATGCACTTAAGATACCTTGGGCATCGGTGGAAGCATAATATGGACGAGCCTGCAAGTACTCCCATAACCTCTTTTTTCTTTTCTAACTACTCTTTATTTTTCATTATCCTTTACAACAGGTGGGGCAAAGGCTGGTCATCTCACGGACTCTATCGGAGTTCGGGTTCGTAAATTCACCCAAAGGCTACTCCTGTTAAGGAGCCCCTTCACCGAGGAAAGGCGGCGCACACGTGCGATAGGAGGTCCAAAACAACTTTTTGAAGACCGCACTCTCTATTTTGCGAGCCTGTAAAGTGCAGGTTTCCTCAGCCGTCGACCCCTGACATGTCAAATAGCCGGGGTTGTGGCGTTATTATCTATAAAATGACGATTGGCATGTCACTCAGGTTCCAGTGAACATAATCCGTATCCGGTATTCACTTTTCTATATAGAACTGAATTTTGTTCCTTTGGTTGTTTCACACACGCACCCCGACATAACTTGCCAGGGGCTTGGTATGGGAACAAAATGAGTTTCCAATAAAGTCCGAACAGCTTTATAGCATACTTCGCCGTCGGAGTTTGACCTTATATGCATCAGCTCCAAATCATGTCTTGGGTCAATAGTTGGGTTGCCCGGCTCCTGTGCTTACTACCTTATGTTCCGCTCTATCGGCTAGGGTAGTAAAGAGAGAACTACTGCGATTGTGTTTCTAGTTCATCTGGTCAAATACCTTAGTAGAGAAAGGCGAAAATTGACTGTCATGATGCGGCGAGAGATGGCCAACCACTCGATGACTTAACAGAATCTTTCGCGATTCCCCGTATTACACGAAGGACCTTCTTTCAGGTCATACATGTAACGCACTACATTGGATAACCGCGTACATAACGGGGTCTATATCATAGATCCACCATAAAACTCCTATGGCTAAGTGAAAGTGTTAACGCCCTATAGTCCTATTGCCTAGTTCACCGTATTGACACCTCCTTTATTGACCAAGACGTTGGGTTAAGAGTGATCAATTGCTTTTTCGAACACCCCCGTACTTTCTACGAGGGGGCTGAAGCCGATGACTGGAAAACTTTCAGATTATACAAAAACGGCCGCACAGGAGGAATCAAAGCTTTTTAATCAACTCTAAAATCAAAAATAGCTTTATTATTTCATTTTACAATTTCAATACATTTTCACTCAAATATCACGTCTTTCGAGCACTGACCCTCTATCAAGCGGGCACCCTCTAAGACATCCTCGAAATAATGCTCTGGTGCATGGTGGTCCTTGCCCTTGGGTGGACTCTTCGCTGCAACATCGGTGGCCATCATCTTCGCCCAGTATGTCTTGACACGGGCAAAAGCCATCTGTGCACCTTCAATGCATGACGACCGCTTCACGGCGTCGATACGCAGCACCGCACCAACAAGTCGCTACACCAAACCGAAGTAACTATCCGGAATTGGCTTGGTCGGCCATAGGCGGACCACGACGTCTTTCATGGTAGATCTGGACATCTTGTGGAGCTCTGCCCACTGAGCCATCTGTTCGTTCAGCAGCAGCGGACGCTTCAGCATGCTAAACTGCGACCAGAACAACTTTTCTTTTGCACGTCCTTCTTGCACTTGAAAAAACTGCGTCGCAGCGGAGACACTCTTCGACAAGTCCAACAATGCATCTGGAGAACTCCACACTTGATTCAGCGGGGCATAATTCGGATCACCAAACTTAGTTTGTAATAAAAAGGGCTTACCAGCTACGATCTCCCCCGCTTGTCGGATCTCCTCGCGAGCCACTCTAGACTCGGAACGCGCTTCTTTCACCTGTCGTAAGGCCTTGTCAAGATCCGCCATTTTGGATTTATTATCCTTCTCAAGAAATTCATAGTGGCTAGCAGCATCCTTTAGCTAAAGCGCCATCGTGGATATTCTCTCCTCATACTGGCGCCGAGCAGCCTGTTCGGCCTCTAATTCAGCCGATGCCTTTTTGGCAGCCGCATTACTAATCCAGGCCTGCTCCTTGGCCCGGGCCAACTCAGCCCGAAGGATCTCAACTGCGGCAGCACCATCTGCAGCCATGCATATTTCAGTATGCAATGCTTAGCATCCTACTTATATTATAAGCACGCGCATGCAATGACTACCCCCAAAACATACCTTGCGCCTCGTCAAGCCGCCTGTTGATAAGCGTGACGTCATCATCCGCTACATCAAGCTTCCGCTGCAGATCTGCAACCTCTGTAGTTCGGGCAGCCGCCAGGGAGGAAACAGCATGTGTTCCAATTAATAAGATTATTTCCTGGGCATATCTTTTTGATCCTCTGATCGCCTCCCTTGGGAAGCCATTCAGAGTCTCAGGGGCTACTATCTATACACGGGTGCATTTTGTGAATAAAGCACAGTACAAACCTCCAAGCCTCTTAGCAGGCTCGTGAAGGCTTCATTCAATCCACTTTTCACAGACAGAACCCTTTCAACCACCGTACCCATCAAGGTGCAATGTTCCTCTGAGATGGATGCCTGACACAGCATGTTCGTCAATATATCCGGTGCTTCTGGATCTCCGGAAGCTGCTGTAGGAGTACGGCCTCCCTTCGAAGGGATCCGTTTAGTCGTCCCTAGTATCGTCTCCGGCTGTAAACCGGACAGTCCGGGGCCTTTATTGTTGGCCCCCAGACCCTGGGCTACCGAAGTATCACCTTCGGGTAGTGTCTTCATCACCGCTCGCACCACTTGTTGATCAGGAGAGACCCTCTGGGACAACACCTCAAAGTTGTCCGCCTTATTGGGCGAGGAGACCAGTGGAGGTGTCTCGCTTTCCATCATCTCCGGAAGAAGTTCTCCCGAGGAAGAGGATTGGCGAAGAAGACTGTTTGCCGAGCTACAAAAACATATATTCCAGAAGTTACCTTGGTAAAAGGAAAGGAACGGGATATGTTTAAAAACATCCTTGTTCAATTACGATTTGGCTAGAGGCTTGTCCTCATCATGGGACTGTGTGATGTCGTCGTCCTCCAAGCCCGAGCCGCCCGACAGGGGCACCTTGCCTCGCTTAGGAGCCCTTTCCTCCCAATATTCGAAGGCAACCCTTTTCTTACCATGGGGAGAAGGGATGTTGGCTTCTCCTTCACTTTTGTCTTCAGGTGGGGGAACCTTGATCTCCCCGGACACTGTGAATCATATCCCCTTGATGACCCACAATTATAGGGGATCTATCATAGTCCTTTCGATAAGTAAGAGTGTCGAACCCAACGAGGAGCAGAAGGAAATGACAAGTGGTTTTCAGTAAGGTATTCTCTGCAAGCACAGAAATTATAGGTAACAGATAGTTTTGTGATAAGATAATTTGTAACGGGTAACAAGTAACAAAAGTAAATAAAGTGCAGCAAGATGGCCCAATCCTTTTTGTAGTAAAGGACAAGCCTGGACAAACTCTTATATAGAGGAAAGCGCTCCCGAGGACACATGGGAATTATCGTCAAGCTAGTTTTCATCACGTTCATATGATTCGCATTCGGTACTTTGATAATTTGATATGTGGGTGGACCGGTGCTTGGGTGCTGCCCTTACTTGGACAAGCATCCCATTTATTATTAACTCCTATTGCAAGCATCCGCAACTACAAAAGAAGTATTAAGGTAAACCTAACCATAGCATGAAACATATGGATCCAAATCAGCCCCTTACGAAGCAACGCATAAACTAGGGTTTAAGCTTCTGTCACTCTAGCAACCCATCATCTACTTATTACTTCCCAATGACTTCCTCTAGGCCCAAATAATGGTGAAGTGTCATGTAGTCGACGTTCACATAACACCACTAGAGGAAAGACAACATACATCTCATCAAAATATCGAACGAATACCAAATTCACATGACTACTAATAGCAAGACTTCTCCCATGTCCTCAGGAACAAACGTAACTACTCACAAAGCATATTCATGTTCATAATCAGAGGGCTATTGATATGCATAAAGGATCTGAACATATGATCTTCCACCAAATAAACCAACTAGCATCAACTACAAGGAGTAATCAACACTACTAGCAACCTACAGGTACCAATCTCGGACTTAGAGACAAGAATTAGATACAAGAAATGAACTAGGGTTTGAGAGGAGATGGTTCTGGTGAAGATGTTGATGGAGATTGGCCCCCTCCCAATGAGTGGAGCGTTGGTGATGACGATGGCGATGATTTCCCCCTCCCGGAGGGAAGTTTCCCCGGCAGAACAGCTCCGCCGGAGCCCTAGATTGGTTCCGCCAAGGTTCCGCCTCGTGGCGGCGGAATTTCATCCCGAAAGCTTGCTTATGATATTTTCTTGGATGAAAGACTTCATATAGCAGAAGATGGGCACCGGATGGCCACCAGGGGGCCCACGAGGCAGGGGGCGCGCCCCCCACCCTCGTGGCCAGGGTGTGGGCCCCCTTTGGTATTTTCTTCGCTCAGTATTTTTTATTATTTCCAAAAATAACTTCCGTGGAGTTTCAGGACTTTTGGAGTTGTGCAGAATATGTCTCTAATATTTTCTCCTTTTCTAGCCCAGAATTCCAGCTGCCGGCTTTCTCCCTCTTTATGTAAACCTTGTAAAATAAGAGAGAATAGGCATAAGTATTGTGACATAACGTATAATAACAGCCAATAATGTGATAAATATCGATATAAAAGCATGCAAAATGGACGTATCAACTCCCCCCCAAGCTTAGACCTCGCTTGTCCTCAAGTGGAAGCCGATAACGATAAATATGTCCACATGTTTAGAGGTAGAGGTGTCGATAAAATAAAATACGGACATGAGGGCATCATGATCATTCTTATAACAGCAACATATATGGATATTGTCATATGATTTCTTATGCTCAAGTAATAATCTATTCACAATGTCAAGTATGAAACAGAAACTTCATTGAGGACTAACAAACTATAATCTCAGTCATTGAGGCAATTGCAATTTATCATAACATCGGAAAGAGTCTATGTAAGAGCTTTTCAGCAAGTCCACATACTCAACTATCACTTAGTCTTTCACAATTGCTAACACTCACGCAATACTTGTGGTTACGGAGTTTTAATCGGACACAGAGAAAGATAGGGGCTTATAGTTTCGCCTCCCAACCTTTTACCTCAAGGGTAATGTCAACAATAATAGTTCATGCTAACTTAGATCCAATTGGATATATATATATATATCAGGATCTTTCCAACACAAGGTGCTTGCCAAAGGATAAAATGTAAAAAGGAAAGGTGAAGATCACCATGACTCTTGCATAAGGGTAAGAGATAAAAGTAAAAGATAGGCCCTTCGCAGAGGGAAGCAGAGGTTGTCATGTGCTTTCATGGTTGGATGCACAAAATCTTAATGTGAAAGAACGTCACTTTATATTGCCACTTGTGATATGGACCTTTATTATGCAGTCTGTCGCTTTTATTTCTTCCACATCACAAGATCGTATAAAGCTTATTTTCTCCACACTAATAAATCATACATATTTAGAGAGCAATTTTTATTGCTTGCACCGATGACAACTTACTTGAAGGATCTTACTCAATCCATAGGTAGATATGGTGGACTCTTATGGCAAAACTGGTTTTAAGGGTATTGGAAGCACAAGTAGTATCAATACTTGGTGCAAAGAATTTGCTAGCATGAGGGAGAAAGGCAAGCTCAACATGTTGGATGGTCCATGACAATATACTTTATTTCAGTTATAAGAAAACATAACCCATTACGTTGTCTTCCTTGTCCAACATCAACTCTTTAGCATGTCATATTTTAATGAGTGCTCACAATCATAAAAGATGTCCAAGATAGTATATTTATATGTGAAACCTCTCTTTCTTATTACTTCCTATTAATTGCAACGATGACCAAGGCTATGTTTGTCAACTCTCAACAACTTTTAATCATCATACTCTTTATATGTGAAGTCATTACTCTCCATAAGATCAATATGATCCCTTTATTTCTTTTTATTCTTTCTCTTTCTTTTATTCCCTCAAGATCATGGCAAAATAATCAAGCCCTTGACTCAACACTAATCTTTATTATATATAGCTCACGGACTCTCTTACATAGAGGGGTCATAAAGCAAAACTCAAAACTAAATCATACTAAAACTTTATTCTACTAGATCAAGATATTACTAAAAGGAAGGAACTAAGAAAAACGGTAAAGATAGGAGTGTGATGGTGATACGATACCGGGGCACCTCCCCCAAGCTTGGCAGATGCCAAGGGGAGTGCCCATACCCATGTGATTATATCTCTTTCTTCGGAGGTGGTGGTGTAATATTCTTGGCGATGATACTCCTGAGGATGCGATTCTCTTCCTCGAGCTTATTGAGTTGCTGCTTGAGATCCATTATCTCCTTACGGAGCTTACCCGTGACGGTTAAAGCTCCTTGCACCCATGGATGTTGCATAGCTGCGGGGGAACAAGTAACACTCTTTTTCATATTCTCGTAAGAAAGAAACCTAACATTGGAAGGGATAACCGAGTTTGAAATAGCCGAGCTCTGTAGTTCCCCCATCGTGAATCCAGCTCGGAAGCGAGAACTGACTTCTTGATCCTCCTCCATGGCATCTATCCTCTTCAAATCAGCCTCCATCTCTTCCTCCGTTGCTGGCCCAAAGTGGTCAGCATCGCTGTTTGTCCTTGATCTCAATGCCGGATGAGACAACCGGCTCTCCCCGACTGACTCTTGAGAAGACATCTTGCTCTAATCTGCAGCAGCAACGGCTCAAAACAAAAACAGAGGATATTTGCGAGATACGAGAGTCAAAACCTTCGGGAGATTATATAATGAATTTTTACCGACCGAAAGAAGTATCGTGCAAGAAAACGGAGTCCGGAGAGCGCACGAGGTGCCCACGAGGTAGGGGGCGCGCCCAGGGGGTAGGGCGCGCCTCCCACCCTCGTGGACGCCTCGTGTCCTTCCCAGACTACTTCTTATTTTCCTATTTTTCTAAATATTCCAAAACGGAGAAAATTGCCAAGAGAACTGTTTTGGGGTTGGTTTACTTACCGTACCACATACCTATTAATTTTCGGAGTCTGAAACGTTCTGGAAAGTGTCCCTTATGTATTCCTCCGGAGTTACGGTTTCAATAATATTAGTTTCAACATTTGTAGGGTTACCTGAGATATAATGTTTGATTCTTTGACCGTTCACCACCTTCAGATTTGTGCCTTCGAAGTTGTTGATTTTTATGGCACCGGAATGATAGACCTCCTCGATAACGTAAGGACCTTCCCATTTAGAGAGAAGTTTTCCTGCAAAAAGTCTTAAACGAGAGTTGAATAGCAACACATAATCACCTACATTAAAATCACGCTTTTGTATCCTTTTGTCATACCATCTTTTAACTTTTTCTTTAAACAATTTAGCATTCTCATAGGCTTGGGTTCTCCATTCATCAAGTGGGCTAATGTCAAATAACCTCTTCTCACCGGCAAGTTTGAAATCATAATTGAGCTCTTTAATGGCCCAATATGCCTTATGTTCTAGTTCGAGAGGTAAGTGACATGCTTTTCCATAAACCATTTTATACGAAGACATACCTATAGGATTTTTATATGCAGTTCTATAGGCCCATAATGCATCATCAAGTTTCTTGGACCAATTCTTTCGAGATCTATTAACAGTATTTTGTAAAATTAATTTGAGCTCTCTGTTACTCAATTCTACTTGACTACTAGACTGTGGATGATAGGGAGATGCAATTCTATGATTAACATCATACTTGGCAAGCATTTTATGAAAGGCACCACGAATAAAATGTGAACCACCATCAGTCATTAAATATCTAGGGACTCCAAACCTCGGAAAAATAACTTCTTTAAGCATCTTAATAGAGGTGTTATGATCAGCACTACTAGTTGGAATAGCTTCTACCCACTTAGTAACGTAATCAACAGCAACTAAAATATGTGTATACCCATTAGAGGAAGGAAAAGGTCCCATGTAATCAAAGCCCCAAACATCAAATGGTTCAATAACAAGTGAATAATTCATAGGCATTTCTTGACGTCTACTAATATTACCAATTCTTTGACATTCGTCACAAGATAAGACAAACTTACGAGCATCCTTGAAGAGAGTAGGCCAATAAAAACCGGATTGCAATACCTTATGTGCAGTTCTATCTCCAGCGTGGTGCCCTCTGTAAGCCTCGGAGTGACACATGCGTAGTATCTGTTCCTGTTCATGATCAGGCAGACAATGCCTAATAACACCATCTACTCCTTCTTTATAAAGATGTGGGTCATCCCAGAAGTAATGTCTTAAATCATAGAAAAACTTTTTCTTTTGCTGGTATCTGAAACTAGGTGGTATAAATTTAGCAACAATGTAATTAGCATAATCAGCATACCATGGAGCAGTACGAGAAGCATTTATGACAGCTAATTGTACATCAGGAAAGCTATCATCAATAGGTAGTGGGTCATCAAGAACATTCTCTAACCTAGACAAGTTGTCTGCAACGGGGTTCTCAACTCCCTTTCTATCAATAATATGCAAATCAAATTCTTGTAGCAAGAGAACCCATCAAATAAGTCTGGGTTTAGCATCTTTCTTTCCATAAGATATTTAATAGCAGCATGATCAGTGTGAATAGTTACTTTAGAATCAACAATATAAGGTCTGAACTTATCACAAGCAAATACAACTGCTAAGAATTCTTTTTCAGTAGTAGCATAATTTCTCTGGGCATTGTGTAGAGTTTTACTAGCATATTGAATAACATTTAATTTCTTATCAACTCTTTGCCCTAGAACAGCACCTACATCATAATCACTAGCATCACACATAATTTCAAAGGGTAAATTCCAATCAGGTGGCTGAACAATAGGTGCAGAGATCAATGCTTTCTTAAGTATTTCAAATGCTTCTACACAATCATCATCGAAGACAAAAGGAATATCTTTTTGTAATAGATTAGTCAGAGGCCGAGAAATTTTTGAGAAGTCCTTAATGAACCTCCTATAAAAACCGGCATGACCAAGGAAACTTCTTATACCTTTGATGTCCTTGGGACATGGCATCTTTTCAATAGCATCAACTTTAGCTTTATCAACTTCAATGCCTCTTTCAGAAATTTTATGCCCCAAGACAATACCTTCATTAACCATAAAGTGGCACTTCTCCCAATTCAAGACAAGATTAGTTTCTTCACATCTCTGCAAAACTCGATCAAGGTTGCTCAAGCAATCATCAAAAGAGGATCCATAAATGGAGAAATCGTCCATGAAAACCTCACAAATCTTTTCACAAAAATCAGAGAATATAGCCATCATGCATCTTTGAAAGGTAGCAGGTGCATTAGATAAACCAAAAGGCATACGTCTATAAGCAAAAGTACCAAAAGGGCAAGTAAAAGTGGTCTTTGCTTGATCATCAGCTGACACAGGTATTGGAGAGAAACTAGAATAACCATCTAGAAAGCAAAAATGTGTGTGTTTGGATAATCTTTCTAGCATTTGATCAATGAATGGCAAGGGGTAATGATCTTTTTTAGTAGCTTTATTTAATTTGCGGAAATCAATTACCATCCTTGAACCTGTAATAATTCTTTGCGGAATCAATTCATCTTTATCATTAGGAACGACAGTAATACCTCCCTTCTTAGGGACACGATGGACAGGACTTACCCACTGACTATCAGCAACGGGATAAATTATACCTGCCTCAAGGAGCTTTAATATTTCCTTTCTTACCACTTCTTTCATCTGAGGATTTAGCCGTCATTGGTGATCAATAACTGGTTTGGCATCTTTCTCCAAATTTATTTTGTGTTGACACAGAGTGGAACTAATGCCCTTAAGATCATCAACAGTATATCCAATAGCAGCACGGTGCTTCTTGAGAGTTTTCAATAATTTCTCTTCTTCATGTTCTGAAAGGTTAGCACTAATAATAACAGGATATATCTTCTTTTCATCTAGATAAGCATATTTAAGAGTATCAGGTAAAGGTTTAAGCTCAAACACGGGATCACCCTTGGGTGGAGGAGGATCCCCTAGGATTTCAACAGGCAAGTTGTGTTTCAGAATAGGTCCCTGTTTAAATAATACTTCATCTATTTCCCTTATTTCATTCATAAACATATCATTTTCATGGTCTAGCAAATATTGTTCTAAAGGATCACTAGGAGGCACGGCAATAGAAGCAAGACCAATAATTTCATCCTTACTAGGCAATCCCTCTTCACGGTGTTGTCTACGAAATTTAGAAAAATTAAACTCATGAGACATATCACCCAAACCAATAGTAACAACATCCTTTTCGCAGTCTATCTTAGCATTAACAGTATTCAAGAAGGGTCTACCAAATATAATGAGACAAAAGCTATCTTGTGGGGAACCAAGAACAAGAAAATCAGCAGGATATTTAGTTTTCCCACACAAGACTTCAACATCTCTAACAATCCCAATTGGTGAAATAATATCTCTATTGGCAAGTTTAATTGTGACATCAATTTCTTCTAACTCAGCAGGTGCAATATCATGCATAATTTCTTTGTATAAAGAGATAGGTATTGCACTAGCACTAGCACCCATATCACATAAGCCATGATAACAATGAACTCCTATTTTAACAGAAATAACAGGCATGCCTACCACATGTCTATGTTTATCTTTAGCACCTGGTTTAGCAATTCTAGCAGTTTCATCACAAAAATAAATAGCATGCCCATCAATATTATCAGCTAAGAGATCCTTAACAATAGCAATATTAGGATCAACTTTAACTTGCTCAGGGGGTGCATAAGTTCTAATATTACTTTTACAAACCACAGTTGAAGCTTTAGCATGATCCTTTATTCTAACAGGGAAAGGTGGTTTCTCAACATAAGCAGTAGGAACAATAGGATCATTATAAGCGATAGTCTTTTCTTCAACTTTAATAGGTTCAACTACTTTTACTTCAACGGGAGGATTATACTTAAACCACTTCTCCTTCGGGAGATCAACATGAGCAGCAAAAGATTCACAAAAAGAAGCTACTATCTCAGAGTCAAGTCCATATTTAGTGCTAAATTTACGGAAAACATCGGTATCCATAAAATATTTAACACAATCAAACTTAGGTGTTATACCTGACTCCTTACCTTTGTCGAGATCCCAATCTTCAGAGTTGCGTTTAATTCTTTCCAATAAATTCCATTTGAATTCAATAGTATTCATCATAAAAGAACCAGTACAAGAAGTATCGAGCATGGAGCGATTGTTGTTAGAAAGCCGAGCATAAAAATTTTGAATAATCATTTCTCTTGAGAGCTCATGATTGGGGCATGAATATAACATTGACTTAAGCCTCCCTCAAGCTTGAGCGATGCTTTCTCCTTCGCGAGGCCAAAAAATATATATATAATTACGATCACGATAAACAAGATGCATAGGATAAAACTTCTGATGAAATTCCAATTTCAATCGCTTGTAGTCCCATGATCCCATATCATCACATAGCCTATACCATGTCAATGCATCTCCCTTCAAAGATAAAGGGAAGACCTTCTTCTTGATAACATCATCGGGCATACCTGCAAGCTTAAATAATCCGCAAACTTCATCCACATAGATTAAGTGTAAATCGGGATGCAATGTTCCATCTCCTGCAAAAGGATTAGCTAGCAGTTTCTCTATCATACCCGAAGGAATTTCAAAGTAAACAATTTCATTTTCAGTAGGTTCAGTAGGTTGAGGAGCAACTCTTTGCTCTACTGGTCGGGGTGAAGATACCCCGAACAAGCCCCTCAGAGGATTACTTTCCATAGTAACAAGTGACAGTAAATTTCAGCACACTATATAAATTTTTCCTTACCAAATTCCACCTACCAAAGGTGCTTCACTCCCCGGAAACGGTGCCAGAAAAGAGTCTTGATGACCCACAAGTATAGGGGATCTATCGTAGTACTTTTGATAAGTAAGAGTGTCGAACCCAACGAGGAGCAGAAGGAAATGACAAGCTGTTTTCAGTAAGGTATTCTCTGCAAGCACTGAAATTATAGGTAACAGATAGTTTTGTGATAAGATAATTTGTAACGGGTAACAAGTAACAAAAGTAAATAAAGTGCAGCAAGCTGGCCCAATCCTTTTTGTAGCAAAGGACAAGCCTGGACAAACTCTTATATAGAGAAAAGCACTCTCGAGGACACATGGGAATTATCGTCAAGCTAGTTTTCATCACGTTCATATGATTCGCGTTCGGTACATTGATAATTTGATATGTGGGTGGACCGGTGCTTGGATGCTGCCCTTACTTGGACAAGCATCCCACTTATGATTAACTCCTATTGCAAGCATCCGCAACTACAAAAGAAGTATTAAGGTAAACCTAACCATAGCATGAAACATATGGATCCAAATCAGCCCCTTACGAAGCAACGCATAAACTAGGGTTTAAGCTTCTGTCACTCTAGCAACCCATCATCTACTTATTACTCCCCAATGCCTTCCTCTAGGCCCAAATAATGGTGAAGTGTCATGTAGTCGACGTTCACATAACACCACTAGAGGAAAGACAACATACATCTCATCAAAATATCGAACGAATACCAAATTCACATGACTACTAATAGCAAGACTTCTCCCATGTCCTCAGAAACAAACGTAACTACTCACAAAGCATATTCATGTTCATAATCAGAGGGGTATTGATATGAATAAAGGACCTGAACATATGATCTTCCACCAAATAAACCAACTAGCATCAACTACAAGGAGTAATCAACACTACTAGAAACCTACAGGTACCGATCTCAGACTTAGAGACAAGAATTGGATACAAGAGATGAACTAGGGTTTGAGAGGAGATGGTGCTGGTGAAGATGTTGATGGAGATTGGCCCCCTCCCGATGAGAGGAGCGTTGGTGATGACGATGGCGATGATTTCCCCCTCCAGGAGGGAAGTTTTCCCGGCAGAACAGCTCCACCGGAGCCCTAGATTGGTTCCGCCAAGGTTCCGCCTCAAGGCGGCGGAGTTTCTTCCCGAAAGCTTGCTTATGATTTTTTCTCGGACGAAAGACTTCATATAGCAAAAGATGGGCACCGGAGGGCCACCAGGGGGCCCACGAGGCAGGGGCGCGCCCAGGGGGTAGGGCGCGCCCCCCACCCTCGTGGCTAGGGTGTGGGCCCCCTCTGGTATTTTCTTCGCTTAGTATTTTTTATTATTTCCAAAAATAACTTCCGTCGAGTTTCAGGACTTTTGGAGTTGTGCAGAATAGGTCTCTAATATTTGCTCCTTTTCCAGCCCAGAATTCCAGCTGTCGGCATTCTCCCTCTTTATGTAAACCTTGTAAACTAAGAGAGAATAGGCATAAGTATTGTGACATAACGTGTAATAACAGCCCATAATGCGATAAATATTGATATAAAAGCATGATGCAAAATGGACGTATCACCCCTTAGGATGGAGGCTACCTTTAGCCTTCCCGCTCTCCGCCTGGTCCTCCTTTACGGGCACCTGATGCGGTGCCGGGGCTAGCATCCTTGTTAGCACGGGATCCGCTGAGTCTTCGGGAAGGGGGCCGAACACCTAATTCGCTCCGCTTTCTTTATCCAGCCCTGGAAGGAGATAGTTTGCTCAGTAACATATTACGGCATACTTAACTAAAAAAGTGTTCGGGAGTCGAGCGCTTACTGAGGTATCCGGATGGTTGCTGTCGAGGCCGATGTCCTCGATGGTGTCCGGCCACAGTTTTCGTTTCTCGAAAAACAACTTCCACATTCCTTTGTGCGTAGCACCAAAGAAGTGTTGGAGGGTCCACGGTCCTTCCGGATTAAACTCCCACATACGGAGAGGCCGACGCTGGCATGGCAGGGCTCAGCGGACTAGCATTACTTGAATCACATTGACAAGATCGATGTCCTTCTCAAGGAGGCTTCGGATGTGGCTCTGTAGAGTCTACACTTCATCAACTGATCCCCAGTCCAACCCCTTATTAATCCATGATGCGAGCTGTAATGGAGGGCTAGAGCGGAACCCAGGTATAGCTGCCCACTTGGTACCACGGGGTTCGGTGACGTAAAACCACTCCCGCTGCCATAGGTTGGAAGTTTCGGTGAAGGAGCCTTTTGGCCAGAGAGCATTGGTAAGTTTGCTCACTGTGGCACCACCGCACTCCGCCTGTTTCCCGTCGACCACCTTCGGCTTCACACTAAAAGTCTTGAGCCATAAGCCAAAGTGTGGGGGAATACGAAGGAAGGCCTCGCACGTGATGATAAATGACGAGACGTGGAGGAAAGAATCTGGGGCTAGATCACGAAAATCTAGTCCATAATAAAACATGAGCCCCTGGACGAAAGGATGAAGAGAAAATCCTAGCCCTCGGAGGAAGTGAGAGATGAATATTGCCCTCTCGCCGGATCTGGGAGTCGGAATAACCTGTCCTTGAGAAGGAAGTCTGTGGGGGATCTCCGCGGTCAGATATCTGGCCGCCCGGAGCTTCACAATGTCCTCCTCTGTAACGGACGAAGCCACCCATCGGTCCTGCTGGTTGGGTCCGGACATGATTAGGAAGCTTGAAGCAATGAAGTCGAACCTTGGGTGCTAGAGCTCGGAGTTGGAAAGACTGAGGAAATTGTTGGCGTAAAATAAGATGGCCCTTGGCTCCTTTATAAAGGCAACGGGTATCGAACGCCTCCTCCTAAGCCTGGGAACCTGCCTATTCCTAAGGAATCTTTTCAGAGGAACGGTTGGGTTACCCACGCTCGTATTGATAAGAATCCCGCAATAAGGGGACACGATCTCTGCTTCGACAAGATGTGCCAATAAAAACCACGCCTCGAAACATGGAACGGCAGGACAAGAAACGGTTTGAAATAATGACCGGGCAAGCGTGATGTTACGTTACAAAAAGTTGTCAGTAGATTGGGCTCGTGAAATATTATACTCTCAGCGGTTGTGTGTGGAACTTGTGTTGCAGATCCGAACATGTTTGTTGTGTCCGAAGACTATCTTGGAGTATTCGGAAGGGGAGCCTTCCTTGCAATGTCGAAGACAATTTGCGCGCCGGACACCTCGTCATTGAAGCCTGGTTCAGGGGCTACTGAGGGAGTCCTGGACTAAGGGGTCCTCGGGCGTCTGATCTGTTGGACATGGGCCGGACTAATGGGCTGTGAAGATACAAAGACCGAAGACTTTTTACCCGTGTCCGGATGGGACTCTCCTTGGCGTGGAAGGCAAGCTTGGCGACTAAATATGAAGATTCCCTTCTCTGTAATCGACTTTGTGTAACCCTAGTCCCCTCCGGTGTCTATATAAACTGGAGGGCTTAGTCCGTAGAAGATATACAATTATAGTCATACAGGCTAGACTTCTAGGGTTCTAGCCATTACTATCTCGTGGTAGATCAACTCTTGTAATACTCATATTCATCAAGATCAATCAAGCAGGAAGTAGGGTATTACCTCCATAGAGAGGGCCCGAACCTGGGTAAACATTGTGTCCCCCGTCTCCTGTTACCATTGACCTTAGACGCACTGTTCGGAACCCCCTACCCGAGATCTGCCGGTTTTGACACTGACAGCGGTCATGCGAATCTTTTGATATTTGGCTCATACCCCAAACTTTGGCTTCTGGTATCCAAGAGGATCTAACTTCAACCTTGTGGGCTATTCAGACTCCAATTGGGCGGGAGACAAAGTGGATAGGAAGTCCACTTCTGGAGGGTGCCAATTTCTTGGTTGCTCTTTGGTGAGTTGGTCTCCCAAGAAGCAAAGTTGTGTGTCTCTCTCGTCCACCAAAGCGTATGTGGCCGCCGGTAGTTGTTGTGCACAACTTCTATGGATGAGGCAAACTTTAAAGGATTACGGTGTCATCTGTGACAAAGTGCCTCTTTGGTGTGATAATGAAAGTGCCATCAAGATTTCTCTCAACCCGGTTCAACACTTCAAGACGAAGCATATTGAGATTCGGTATCACTTCATCCGGGATCACATTAGGCGAGGGGAGATCGAGCTCAACTATGTCAACACTGATGATAACCTTGCAGATATTTTCACGAAGCCCTTGGATGAAGCAAGATTTCGCGAGTTAAGGCATGAGCTAAATATCATTGATTCGAGCAATGTTTCTTGAACACTTGCACACCCCACCATACTCAACTTGTTATCTTGTTTAGGTGTAGGCATGGACATAGGGGGAGTGTTGTTCTCTCAATGAACTCTCCCTCCTCCCATTATGCATAAATTGATCAACTCTTTCACATTAGCCATTGTTGATGGTACTTGTGCTTCAAAGACGAGTTTTGGTCATGGGCCCAAGGATAATTCTTCGCGGTGCCATACCAATTGACTCAAACATAGGTGGCTCCGGCCACCGCCCTCTCTTTGGAGAGGTTGTGTTGCGTGTTTAGTCCTTGTTGTCTCGTGGGTTAGCTCTTGGGTGTGTCCGTTCGCTTGAAGGTTGCGTTGCAAAGGCCCCTTTTCTTCTCTTTTTCAAAACATGCATTTTCTTGGGTCTACGGTACTACCATGGCTCACCACGGTACTACCGCAGGAGCTGCGCATGGTACTACCGCACCCAGCACGGCAGTAATTTTTTACTGCCACCTGGGGGAGCGGTACTACCGCCCACAGTGTGGTACTTCTGCCCAGGCAGTACTACCACGATGACACGCGGTACTACCGCGCAGTCGAGAGCGCGTGGGGGTTAAGAGCGGGCAGGGGGAGTTCCAACTCCCCCATACCCATTCAACTGTTCTTCCCCACTCCGTCTCTCTCTCTCTCCTGCCCAAGAACGGCGCCGGAGACCCTCACCGGATCTCCGTCTCCGGCCGCTCTCCTCGCATTCCATCCGATGGGATCGTTCCCCACCACTTCCTCTTGCCATGGAACAAGGTTTCTCCCCAAATCCCTCCCTCTCTCTTTGGTTCGTTCTTTCGTTTCTAGGTTTTTGGGGAGATGCATGTTGTTCTTGAGATTTTAGGCCAAATCTTTGCAAGAGTAGGATGTAGGAGAGTAGTAATGCGTAGAGATGGTACTTGATATGTTGCCCCATGGTAGATTTGATCAACCGTAGTACCGCTTCGTTGTCACGGTTGTGCTCAGATCCATTTGAGGATTCGGATCTGACACCGTGCGGTACTACCGCATCTCCGGTGCGGTACTACCGCTCCTCGGGAGCGGTACTACCGCGCGAGGCAAGGCACTAAAATTCTACTGCCGCTTCAAGACACGGTACTACCATGCCATCCTGGCGCGGTACTATCATGGCTAGGAGCAGCACTAAAATTTTAGTACCGCGCACCCATGCGGTACTACCGTTGTTGTCAAATATTCCAAGTGGCATTTACCAAGTGCGAGTTCTACTTGTTTCACCTATTTTGTTGTGGACTTTGCATTGATCCTTCTCGTTTGTCTTGCGTGTTCTTGTGTTGTGTGTCCTAGGTGGTGGCTCCGGTTTCAATGCCCATCGCTCGAACCCCGTTCGCGACACGGGCTCCAAGCGCCTGCGCAACCAAGATGAAGCTCCAGAGGGCTACAATGCCCCCCAACGCAGAACCAAGACCACCGCCACCAAGCACAAGGAGCCCACCATGGGCATGGATGAGATACCTCTTGCTGAATTTTTCACTCGAAGGAAGATCAACCCCTATGTGAATCCCCGTGCAAACTTCAGAGGGAATGATCTATTCTGGACCAAGCAGCAGAATCTTATCTATCTGGATGTGATCAAGGCCAAGCAGAACATCTACGTGGACGTGCACTGGATTGACATGAATCACATGAGGCAGGATAAGCACCGTGACTATTTTGGTGAGGCTTTGGACCTGATAGAGCAGTCTGGCATTGAGGACGTGATCTCTTTTCATCTAGACTTTGACCCTGAGATTGTGGCCCAGTTCTTTGCCTCGGTCCACTTCCATCCTGATGAGGAACGGTCCATGACCTGGATGACAGATGGACAACAGATGACTGCTAAGTGGAAGGATTTCATGGCTTTGCTACAGGTGCCTAATGAGGGGCTCAACACGCCTGTTGGTGTTCGGCCTCATGCCAACTTCGAGTCCGCTAGCAAGAACAAGCTCCAGCAGTATTATGTTGAGAATAAGCTTCCCAATGACAAGAAGACGTGGGTGCTGAACCCATTCCTTGACATCATGCACTGGATCTTCCGCAACTCCCTCTTTCCCCGCATTGGTGACAAGGACAAGGTGCATGCCTATCTTGTGGATATGATGCTCATTTGTGAGGAGGCGTGTCACGCTCAGACTCAACCGCTTGATGTCTCACACATCATGTGGTGCGAGCTCCAGTTTGCGGTGTTCAACCGTAAGGTACCCATCTATGGACCTTATCTGTTTCTCTTGATCACGAAGACATGGGAGAAGCTCTATCCTGATGAGGAGTTCGTTGCCCCTGACTGGATCCGTCACGACCCCATCAAGCTCCGCATCAAGCCTCAGTGGGCTAACACTACTACTCGTGCGGAGGCAGAGGCTGCTAGTATGGATGTTGATGAGGAGGAGATTGAGGAGGAGGACGCAGATGAGGACAGCTCTGCTGGGTATGCTCCTCCCTCTACTGAGCCCTCATGGGCTAAGAAGCTGAAGGCCAAGATGGAGGCCTTGTTCTGCATGCAAGCAAAGGGGCAGTATCGGACTCACATTGCCTCCAAGGAGAGTCGCCGCCGCGACAAGAGGATCTTGAGGACTTTTGGAGAGGACATTTCCAGCGGATCCGAGAAGCACATCACTCCAGAGGCTGCATGGATGGCAAAACAGGGCTACAAGTGGTCTGATTCTAAGGAGGAGCCTATCCCCGCTGCTGAGACCGATGAGGAGCATGACGAGTGATCACTTTCGCTTGAGCCACCACTTGTGTCTTAGGTGTCCTCTCTGCCTTTTTCGTGTCTCGGTGCCAAAGGGGGAGAGTGTGTAGGATTTGCGAGTCGTGTGTCGTGTTTCGTCTTGTCGCTTGGCTTTCGTTTCGTTGAACTTCGTTTGCTTTGGTTTGGTTTGTGCTTGTGAGACCTTTCTATCATATGGTGTAAGACATATGCACTCTAGCGTACCTTGTTGAGCCTATGTTATCTTGTGATCTTTACTTTATGCTCTTAGTTATTATCTTGCTTAGTGTTAGCCTTATTGTTGCAAGATATGCCTTGTCTATAAAACATAGGGGGAGTGTTGATCCTAGTATGTGTGCCGTGCAGTCCAAAGCACTTCTCTAGATAGCACACATCTAGGGGGAGCCCGTCTATATTTTAGAGATGTGGGGTTTGCCAATGTTCTATGTCATCTCCCTTTGTGCAAATCCCGTATTGTCATCAATCCACCAAAAAGGGGGAGATTGTAAGGGCATATTTATCCCTTAGTTGTTTTGGTGATTGATGACAATGCTTTTGCGGACTAATCGTGTGCTTTGAGTATTTCAGACATATCATGACTAGGCACAAGACGATTTGGTGCCCTCGAAGACTGTTGAAGACGGTGTTTCTCTTCGTTTCTTTTTGGTGGATTTGAGTCGTAGGAAAGCCGTACTATTAAGAGGGGGTCCGCTTTGGAAAGGTTTGGGTGGAATCATCACGTACACGTCTACTCCTTTTGCACCACCTTTCCTTTGGCTCTTTGGAGCATCCTCCATTTTTCCGTGTCTCTGCGAAATGAAGGACTCCTAGTGTTGCTGAACTAGGGCATGCGGTACCACTGCTCTTCAGCGCGGTAGTACCGCAGGCCCTTGCGGTAGTACCGAAAGTACCCACGGTAGTACTGCTCATTGTAGGCGGTAGTACCGTGGCCCCAGGGCAGGCCCAGCGGCTCGAACGACTGTAGTGGCGGATCTAATTTTTTGCATCCGCGCCCTACACGGTAGTACCGCGCCTTAGGTGCGGTAGTACCGCGAGCTCTGGGCAGGCGCGGCAACACAAGCGGAAGTAGGGGCGGAACAAATTTTTTACATCCGCGCCCTACACGGTAGTACCGCTCCAGGCTTGCGGTACTACCATGTCGGATTTTTGCACAGATCCCAACTCAGCGGAAGTTGCCACGGATGTATTTTTATATGTCCGCTCCTTCCCAAAATCTGGACTATCCCTGCCTTGCGGTAGTACCGCAAGGGGGAGCTTTGGTATCGCGCCAGCGGTTCTACTGCCCTTTGCTTCATCGCATCAGGGCTGCTTTGGTCTCTGCTGCACGGCCGGTAGTACCGCGGTGCCTTGCGGTAGTACCGTGTACCCGTGCGGTACTACCGCGTCCCCGGTGCGGTAGTACCGTGCTTCGCAGGCTGAGTTGGTGGATAACGGTTGGATTTGTTCTTCCACTATATAAGGGGTATCTTCTTCTTCGAGTTGACTACCTCTTCCATCCCCAAGCTCCATTGTTGCTCCAAGCTCCATTTTCGCCCTATCTCTCTCCCTAGCCAATCAAACTTGTTGATTCTTTAGGGATTGGTTGAGAAGGCCCCGATCTGCACTTCCACCAAGAGAAATTTGATTCCCCCTTCTAATCCCTTGCGGATCTTGTTACTCTTGGGTGTTTGAGCACCGTAGACGGTTGAGGTCACCGTGGAGCCATATTCCATTGTGGTGAAGCTTCGTGGTGTCGTTGAGAGCCTCCAATTAAGTTGTGGAGATAGCCCCAACCTTGTTTGTAAAGGTCCGGTCGCCGCCTCCAAGGGCACCAATAGTGGAATCACCGCATCTCGCATTGTGTGAGGGCGTGAGGAGAATACGGTGGCCCTAGTGGCTTCTTGGGGAGCATTGTGCCTCCACACCGCTCCAATGGAGACGTACTTCCCCTCAAAAGGAAGGAACTTTGGTAACACATCCTCGTCTTCACCGGCTCCACTCTTGGTTATCTCATACCTTCACTTGTGCCAGCTTATTTGTGTTATATCCCTTGCTTGCTTGTGTGCTTGTTGTTGTTGCATCATATAGGTTGCTCACCTAGTTGCATATCTAGACAACCTACTTTGATGCAAAGTTTAAATTGGTAAAGAAAAGCTAAAAATTGTTAGTTGCCTATTCCCCCCCCCCTCTAGTCAACTATATCGATCCTTTCACTTAACTTTGACTGAATGGGATGCGTGCGAGTGCAGTCCGGTGCGCAGGCTGACCGAGAGGCGTGCAAGCTGCCCTCGAATGCGCAGGTTCACAGGGAAGCATGCGAGTTGTACGCTGCACAGGCTCACTGGGAAGCGAGCCCTTTGACTTACATGGCCGCTCGCATTCCTCTCCGTGCGCGCGCCCCCCTCAGCGGCCTGGGACGCCGCCGTCGAAAGCTACCTCTCAACGCCGCCAGCTGCCATCCTCCCGCGCCCCGCCCGTCGACCCCGGGACGACATGATGCAAAGTGAGAACAGGATTTGTGCATCTCTTCAACGCAAACGGTTCTTTTGGATGACCCGTGTGCAACCACTTACAAACAATTTGGTGCGATTTGCATCTGTCATATTGGGTATGTTGCCATTTGTCAAACTAGAAAGATTGACATTTGTTGATCTAGTAACATTGCCATTTGTCAACCTTGTAACACTGATATTTGTCAAAATATGAAGCTAAAAATCACTACCAGTATCTAATTTTTGCAACTAAAATTCAGTAATTAAGCATAGATTTCATTCATAGATTAAGCAGTCATCCTTAATTTATACAAACAGTTCAACTTGACAGCTGAACCGACCAAACTTTTCCCCAATTGTTGCCAACATCAAGTACGCGGCCAAGGACGCGTACACAAGCTACGAGATGTACAGGCGGATCGTTGACATGAGGAATTGTCTTCTTCCTGCCCCAGACGAGGGATCGAGCCACATAGCAGTGGCAGGAGCGTCACAAGAAGTAGATGACTAGACGATCGTTTCTCCTACTTTAGAATGCATGCAATTGTTGATTGAGGTGTGTGCGAATGATCTGTATAGTCACTTATGTAATTGGATGTTTATTTCAGTTATATATATGCATGTTATTCTACTGTAGACAGAGCAAATCACACGGCTTATTAGCAGCAATCGTCTGTGTTATTATTGGTCTTCGCACACATTTCTAATTACGGACCTATTTGCCGCGTATCACACACATCTTGTTTTGTTGAACCGTTTCCATTATGTTACCTAATCACACATAGTTCATCCTAGTGAACCATATGCTGTATATCGCACACGCCTTTATCTGGATGCCCGTTTCTTTTGTTCCTCCTCATCCCAAACAGTTAATTGAACTGAACCATATGCCCTACATCGCACATGCAACTAAAATTTGAACCTTGTTTGATGCATCTTTCTTGACGGGTTTTTTACACCACTGTTTGCGATTATGGCATCGCACACAGTTTCGTCGAAGGGTCTCTGATCATAGTGTCGCGTTTGGGCCATCCTGTAGTAGTGTCATCACGAGCTCAACAAATCGGTCAGGGGACAACCTGGTAATACTTCCGAGAAGATATCCGGAAAATCACGAGCTACCGATATGTTATTAAGCTCGATAACAATCTTGCTTTTCCGGGCAAGATGACATGATCAGAAGAGCAAGGGATTCAATCCTAACTCGAAAATCGATGAGCGCGCCAGAAATAAGGACAAGGTAGCACGATCAATCCTAGAATAGTGATTCGATAACCAACACGCTAAGAATGATATTATTGTCCTTTAACTACCAAGCAACAGGGTTGCTAGGAGTATTGATTTCACACACCACGATTCACTTGTCGGTACTCCGGTTACAATAACACAGAGACCAAGGAATGATTAATGATGGCGAGAAGTATCACTGTACCAAGAATTCATAAGATGGTGTGCAATTCCTATGATATTCTCGACATAAAGGGGGTAAGACTCTAGGGTAGAATAGACGAAAAGCTGGATTGGCTTTCTTGATCCGCAGAATACAACTACTTTGACCCAACCCTCGAAATGGACAAGGTAGTGGAGTTTGTGTCTCCTGGTCATTCCGGAGTAGAATGGCCTGACAGACCACAAGAGTAATGGGCATCGATGTACAAATGCATGACATACTCTTCACTACCAACTGATAGACAAAGGTCGGAATACCACTGAAGAGCTACAACTTAAAGGAACATATAGTTTTCTGAGTTCTGGATGCATGGACTAGCATGTCAAACAAGTTCAACATATTTCTTCCAGGTAACCCATGCAGAAAGGTAGGACTGGCAGAGTCACAAATATAATGGAGAACTCATCGAGAGCACTCTTATTGTGACCTTTGGGCTCAAAAGAACTTCTGCCATATTGGTTCATGGTATTGGAAGAATGATATACGATGGACCTCGAGGACTATCACAAAGGTTACTAATATCCTAAAGAAACGAGCAACAATATTAATAGGTAGTAAGTAGAGCGAATCTTGGGTTCAAGAACCCAGGAAAAGAATACCTACTAACTAATAACACCATGAGATGCTTTCAAGAATGGTGGCCAAAATCATCACACTGGGAGTATAAAACATTGCTAGATTACTGGGTGGTTCTCTAGGATACCCTAGTGTCATAATAATAGCTTCAACATATATGTCGAGGCAATGGAGTACCTCAACACACCGATTAGTGTGGTTAAGCTGGCCCAAAGGGACATCGGGAACGGGAAGAAGGGATTTGCAAATGCATCAGACTGTTTAGAAACATGGGATGACTCGGACAGCATAACGGTTGTAAATGCTCAAAGATTTGAGACATCCTGCAAAAATGCTGGCATAACCACTCAACATCACAATATCAAGGTTCCGAGATCAACTGTCAACACACGGAAGTAGTAGGAACTAAACTGAGGCTCGAATCCATCAATCATATGAGTCTACGGATTAGTAACACGTGATCCTGATAGAAAGATGAGAAGCCCAGTTCTTAATCCCCGTAGGGAAGAAGAGGATGACTCAGATCAGAAGGACATAGAGTAAAGGAGTAGAAAGAGCATCATGTTCCCTTCCACAATGAATTCCCTAATATAACTAAAGCATTTCTAGACTCGACTTCGATCGGCTTGGCTTAGTAATCCTACAGGCAGTCAAGCTCTGATACAAGCTGTCAGGACCCTGAAGGGACAGATGGTAATCCTAAGTCACGTCAATCTAGCATGTAACACATCATATCGCTTTGCGACCTCACGCACGGTATTCCCACGGGTGCCACCTTACCTGGCCTGGGACCGTTTGCGCCTTTTGGCTCACGTATATGATAGTGTCGCTAGCATCCATATGACAAAGAACTCGGGCCGACATGACTAGTCGTAAACCGAAGGTGGTACTAACTTATAGGGACAGGCATACATGACCCAGCAATGCACGTGTCGGTCATCAACGTATGAACCCAAGTCGTAGAAAGCTACAAGGACTTAAAGGAACAACGTGTGACATTTCCCCGAAGGGATAGGTAATAATCCCCAAGTGCAAGGAATCATCATAGCAATTTCCAAAGGTGGAAGTGATAAGTATGGAGTGTCGAACCCACAAGGAGCTAAAGGTAAGATCAATATTCTCTCAAGTCCTATCTGCCACTGATACGACACTACGTACACCGAATGTTTTCTTCCAACTAGAAACGAGAAATAAAACTACGTTGTGAGTATGAAGAGGATAACTTTGCATGATATCGGAGAACTAAAATAAAAAAATAGGTGCTATTAATATAAAGTTAGAATATATTACTATATATTATAAATAGCGAGTGTGGAATAATGATGGATCAGTGTGCGGAGTTGTCCTAGGCAATTGTTAACAAGATCGGTAATCATTATTGCAATTTCATATGAGGGAGAGGCATAAGCTAACATACTTTATTTTCTTGGATCATATGCACTTATGATTGGAACTCTAGCAAGCATCCACAACTACTAAAGATCATTAAGGTAAAACCCAACCATAGCATTAAAGTATCAAGTCCCCTTTATCCCATACGCAACAACCCCCTTGCTCGGGTTTATGCTTCTGTCACTCAAGCAACCCACTATAAGAGAATCATGAACGTATTGCAACACCCTACAGCGGGAATCCTTCACGTGTGCGCGGCACGGGAGGCACCATAGGACAGCACCAAAATAAAACATACAACTCAAACCAATCTAGATAATCAATCAACCCAAAGGACAAAAGAAATCTACTCAAAACATCATAGGATGGCAACACATCATTGGATCATAATATGTTGCATAACGCACCATGTTCAAATAGGGGATTACAATGGGGTGCGGGAGAGTGGACCGCGTAAAAGAGATGAGGATGGTGATGTTGATGAAGACGATCACCTTGGCGATGGTTCCCCCAGTGGCACTCCGGCACCACCGAGAGAGAGGGGAAGAGGTTCTCCCCCTTGTGCTTCCTCCTCCATGGCCTCGCCCCTAGATGGGGAGAGGTCCTCCCTCTGGACCTTGGCCTCCATGGCGATGATGGCCCCCTCCGGCAGGGTGCCAGAGAGGGCCTAGATTGGTTTTTCGTGGCTACAGAGGCTTTCGGCGGCGGAACTTCCGATCTAGGTTTATTTCTAAGGTTTTTGGTATTTATAGGAGGTGTTGGCATTGGGGACAAGTCAAGGGGGCCCGTGAGGCGACGACAAGGTAGGGGGGCACTCCCCACCCTTGTGGTTACCTCGAGACTCCTCTCTAGTATGTTTTCACTCCAATATTTTTTATATTTTTAAAAAATATTCTCCGTAAATTTTCAGCCCATTCCGAGAACTTTTATTTCTGCACAAAAACAACACCACGGTAGTTCTGCTGAAAACAACATCAGTCCGGGTTGGTTCTAATCAAATCATACCAAAATCATATAGAATTGTTGTAAACATGACATGGATACTTCATAAATTATAAATACATTGGAGACGTATCAACATACACAGGAGCAAAGAAGGACACATGCCGATCATCCCATGTGTTCTGGAGCATTAGCAAGCTACCATGGCTCAGTGGAAGCACTAGGAGACATTTCCCCATAAGAGAGGCTACCAAGAATAAACAACTACGTTCTTGGATCCCACACATACCAAGCGTTTCAAATCATACACACAATATGCTCGATATGTGCAAATACAACATGGCATCACAATAAAACTCTACGACTCAAAGTATTTATTTAGAAGGCTCCGAAGAGCCATACATAGTAAGAATTACAATCATGGGTCACATGACCCAACATACAGAGCATACTGGCAACAGAAGCATAAACATGTCTGGGTACAGACATCTGAAAAGGAAAAGGCTATAGAGCCCAACCATATACAAGACCCTCCCAAGGGTACAAGATTGTAGCTGAGGTAACAAGCTAAACGTTGAAGTCCAAGTGGGACTACTAGTGAGACCGGAGTCTCCTCTGCAAAAACATAAATAAGCAAACGTGAGTACAAGTGTACTCAGCAAGACTTACATCAGAACTAGCTACATATGCATCCGTATCAACAAAGTGGTGGTGGAGTTTAACTGCAGCAAGCCAGCTTTGACTCGATGGCTATCCTATACTACGACTGCTGGTAACTCTTTTAAGCTGGCGCACACGAGTCCACATATTCACCATATCAATACACCATTATGGGTCCGCTCCCGTCTCCCTACGAGAGGGCCATCCGTAGCACTCACGCTTATCTTGCGCATTTTAGAGTATCCACTTTCACTTGTCTATGTAAAATGTAAGAGCATCTCCACTAGGCCCCCCAACAGCCTCCCCCCCCCCCCCGGACCACTTTTTTTGCGTCGGTTGTAAAAAACGCCGGAGCCATGCACCCAAGACCCCCTTTTTAGCCGGATTTGATGAAAGTTTCAGCCGGCGCTCTCAGTCGGAACCCAGCACGCTGGGGCGAGCTGGGGACACCGGCGCTAGTTTTTGGCATGCAACTGGCCCACAGTCAGTTACCTTTTCCCTCTCTCTCCTCTCTTTCCATCTACCCCACGCCTCCCTGCTCGCCTCTCGATCCCTGTGTGCTGCTAAAATAATCCCGCGGCACGCCTCCACGCGGGTCGATGCGACGGCGATGTTGGTCAACCTACGCATCGTCCGCGCGGGTGCCGTGTGGACGCTTGTCGAGGTGCTCCGCTCGGGCGGCTCGGTGCCGGAGGCGCACGAGCACGCGACCGGCGCGGTGCCTGGCTGCTCCTCGCGGTGCTGTGCCTCCCGCCACGCGCCCACTCCGTCAACGAGCAGGGCGAGGCGCTGCTGCGATGGAAGCGGTCGCTCACGAATGGCACGGTCGGGACCGCGCTGGAGACGTGGAGGGATTCGGATGCGAGCCTGTGCCGGTGCTCCGGCGTGGCCTGCGACACGCGCGGCAATGTCGTCTCGCTGCTCAATCAAGTCGGTCGACCTCGGCGGGGTGGTGTTCACGTCGTCTGATGTCTACTACATAACCTTCTTCTTGTAGACGTTGTTGGGCCTCCAAATGCAGAGGTTTGTAGGACAGTAGCAAATTTCCCTCAAGTGGATGACCTAAGGTTTATCAATCCGTGGGAGGCGCAGGATTTAACATGGTCTCTCTCAAACAACCCTGCAACCAAATAACAAAGAGTCTCTTGTGTCCCCAACACACCCAATACAATGGTAAATTGTATAGGTGCACTAGTTCGGCGAAGAGATGGTGATACAAGTGCAATATGGATGGTAGATATAGGTTTTTGTAATCTGAAATTATTAAAACAGCAAGGTAACTAATAATAAAAGTGAGCACAAACGGTATTGCAATGCGTTGAAACAAGGCCTAGAGTTCATACTTTCACTAGTGCAAGTTCCCTCAACAATAATAACATAATTGGATCATATAACTATCCCTCAACATGCAACAAAGAGTCACTCCAAAGTCACTAATAGCGGAGAACAAACGAGGAGATTATGGTAGGGTACGAAACCACCTCAAAGTTATTCTTTCTGATTGATCTATTCAAGAGTCGGTAGTAAAATAACACGTAGCTATTATTTCCATTCGATCTATCATAGAGTTCGTACTAGAATAACACCTTAAGACACAAATCAACCAAAACCCTAATGTCACCTAGATACTCCAGTGTCACCTCAAGTATCCGTGGGTATGATTATACGATATGCATCACACAATCTTAGATTCATCTATTCAACCAACACAAAGAACTTCAAAGAGTGCCCCAAAGTTTCGACTGGAGAGTCAAGACGAAAACGTGCGCCAACCCCTATGCATAAGCTCACAAGGTCATTGAACCCGCAAGTTGATCACCAAAACATACATCAAGTAGATCACATGAATATCCCATTGTCACCACAAATAAGCACATGCAAGACATACATCAAGTGTTCTCAAATCCTTAAAGACTCAATCCGATAAGATAACTTCAAAGGGAAAACCCAATCCATTACAAGAGAGTAGAGGGGGAGAAACATCATAAGATCCAACTATAATAGCAAAGCTCGCGATACATCAAGATCGTGCCGAATCAAGAACACGAGAGAGAGAGAGAGAGAGAGAGATAAAACACATAGCTACTGGTACATACCCTCAGCCCCGAGGGTGAACTACTCCCTCCTCGTCATGGAGAGCACCGGGATGATGAGGATGGCCACCGGTGAGGGTTCCCCCCTCCGGCAGGGTGCCCGAACAGGGCCCCGATTGGTTTTTGGTGGCTACAGAGGCTTGCGGCGGTAGAACTCCCGATATAGGTTATGTTCTGGGGGTTTCTGTATATATAAGAGGTTTTGGCGTTTGGAACAAGTCAGGGGGGTCTCCGAGGCGGCCACGAGGTAGGGGCGTGCCTAGGGGTGTAGGGCATGGCCCCCACCCTCGTGGGTGCCTCGGGACTTTTCTGGCCCATCTCCGATACTCCGTGGGCTTCTTCTGGTCCAAAAATAATCTCCGTGAAGTTTCAAGTCAATTGGACTTCGTTTGGTTTTCCTTTTCTACGAAACTCAAAAACAGAAACTGGCACTGGGCTCTAGGTTAATAGGTTAGTCCCAAAAATAATATAAAATAGCACATAAATGCAAATAAAACATCCTTTATGGATAATATAATAGCATGGAACAATAAAAAATTATAGATACGTTGGAGACGTATCAGCATCCCCAAGCTTAATTCTTGCTCGTCCTTGAGTAGGTAAATGATAAAAACAGAATTTTTTATGTGGAATGCTACCTAACATATTTATCGATGTAATCTTCTTTATTGTGGCAAGAATATTCAGATCCATAAGATTCAAAAAAAAAGTTTAATATTGACATAAAAACAATAATACTTCAAGCATACTAACAAACAAATCATGTCTTCTCAAAATAACATGGCCAAAGAAAGTTATCCCTACAAAATCATATAGTCTCGCTATGCTCTATCTTCATCACACAAAATACTTAAATCGTGCACAACCCCGATCACAAGCCAAGCAATTGTTTCATACTTTTGATGTTCTCAAACTTTTTCAATCTTCACGCAATACATGAGCGTGAGCCATGGACATAGCACTATAGGTGGAATAGAATGGTGGTTTTGGAGAAGACAAAAAGGGAGAAGTGTAACACCCCGCATGTAACTTGCCAGATTTGTAACTCCGACTCTTGCCATTTCCGGCTTTGTGATATGTTTTTCCCTCCGTTGTCGGGTTTTGTCTTTCCTTTTGTATTTTTTCATGTCATGCATTTTCATATCATGTCATCATGTGCATTGCATTTGCATACGTGTTCGTCTCATGCATCCGAGCATTTTCCCCGTTGTCCGTTTTCCAATCCGGCGCTCCTATCTCCTCCGGTGCACCCCTCTTGTTGTCTTTCGTGTGCGTGTGCCAAACTTTCTCGGAATGGACCGAGGCTTGTCAAGTGGTCTTCATATACCACCCGGAGACTACCGGTCAAGTTTCGTTCCATTCGGAGGTCGTTTGGTACTCCAACGGTTAACCGGGCATCCGCAAAGTCCATTTGAGTATCCAGCAAAACCCCCCTCTAAAACCAGCCCAAAACCCACCAAACTCTCTTCCATGCTCTAGGTCGTTCGATCACGATCGTGTGGGCGAAAACCACACCTCATTTGGAGTCCCCTAGCTCCCTCTACCTATAAAACTCCATCTCCCCCGAAAAACGGAATCGCAGACGAAACCGTAGCTCCTCCCTCCGCGCCGCGCCGGACACGTCCGCCTGCACCGGCGGACGAATCGCAGCGCGCCACGTCGCCCGCTGTCCTCGCCCCGCCACCGGCCCGCAGGCCCATCGCCGGCCCCCGCGGCCCGCGCCTGCCCCGCCGCCACCGTCCGTCGCCTCCCGCGGCTCGCCCGCCGCCGCCGCCGCCACCGGCCCCGCGCCGCCCGCCGCCGGCGACCCCCACCTCCGGCGCCCCTCCTCCGCCGCCGACGCCCTCCTCCGGCCAGGCCCCGCCGGCCCCTGCCTCGCCGTCGCCATCGACCGAGCCGGCGAGCTCCTGGAGCTCGGGCTCGATCCGATCTGGTAACAGCTCCCCCGTTGACTTTTCTCGCGACTTCCAAATTCCTCTAAGTCCTGGAAAATCTTCAGCATGTGCTCCCGTTCGAGATGCAATAACGGTGTGCATGTGGCTCCGATTCGCGCATGTATTATGTCAAATTGATCGCCTCGTAATGCTCTTCATTTTGTTCAATTGCACCATGTTGATTAGAGGTCATCTTGATGCCCAAATCTTCGTTGGAAGAGGGCTAGTTGCTGTTATTCTCTGGTTCTTATCAGAACTTGGAGATTTGTCATTTTTGTATCTTTAAATCTGTGCATCTTTTGAGCATGAGCTCTACATGTGTTTTGAAGTATGCCATGCCATCTTTCCAGTGGTATAGTCCATGTATTTTTGTGATCGCTGTGGTGACTAGCACAAGCATGCAAAGTAGGCCCCGTAATATTTCTGATTTCAGAGACTTGGTGATTTCTCTTAAGTCTTTGTCTGCTGTAATTTTGTTGCCATGTAAACTTGATGCTACAGAGAGATCCATGCATATTTTGGAGATGTTCAGTAAGGATGTTTTGTAGATATAGTTGTAAGTGATCCATTCCTGCAACTGTTTGCAATTATGGAGTGGCATAGCATGACTCAATCTTGCTCTACTTTTGCTATAAAATATTTCTGGCAGATTCTTAACATGACATGCATTTTTGCCAAGCTTATTGCAGTTGATCCATACATGCTATGCAATTGTTCTTGCCATGGTTAGCTTCATAAACATGCCATCTTTCTGTAGGTATGCTTGGTTTGTCATGCATTGCTCTGTAGTGAGTGCATCAAGCTCACAAAGTGGCCTACATATTATTATTTCTGTCATGCTCTGTTTTCTGCTAAGTCTGGAACCTGTTAACGAAACTTGCTATGTTTACATGCTTGCCATCATATCTTCTGTTCCTTTTTAGCTTATGGTCAGTAAGGGACTTTTGTCATGTGCATTTAGTAGAACACTACCATGCCTTATTTTACTATGTTAAGTTCCTGTAGCATGTTGATTTCGTGCTCTGAACATTGCTACCTGATGCTGTTTACTGCCATGTCCAGTTTTTCACCAAGTCTGTGAACCTGTAATCTTTTGCACTTTTGCCATGCTTGTTTGAGCTTGATATGTTGTGAACTAGCCATAGCTCAGTGTTCATCTTTTGTCAAGCATCTCCTGTAGATTACTGCCATGTGCTTTGTTACTATGTTGGGATGCTGTACTATTGTTGTTTGTTGCATTTTAAGTGCTATCTTGCTGTTAATCGCAGATTCGGGTCATTCTTGTTTTGCTTGCCATTTGCAAACCGTGCATCCGATTCCGGTGATCTTTATATCGATTTCGACCGAAATCATCTCACCTTTACAGTGGCATGCTTGGTTTGCCAAGTTACTGCCATGTTCATCATTTTCCTTCCGGAGCACGCATATGCATCGCATATCATATCTTGCATATCATACATGTTTTGCATCATGTTGCTTGCGCATTTCTCGTTGTTGATTGTGGTTCCGTTTGTTGTGTTCTTGTCTTGGGTAGAGCCGGGAGACGAGTTCGTGAATGAGGAACCTGTCGAGTATGCTTACGAGGATCAAGCTTTCGACAACTCTGAGAACCTTGCAGGCAAGATGACCACCCCTCGAAATCACTTCTATCTTTGCTATGCTAGTTGTTCGCTCTATTGCCATGCTCGCTATCTATCACTTGCTATATCATGACTCCCATTTTTCGCCATGTCAGCCTCTAACCATCCTCTCCTAGCAAACCGTTGTTTGGCTAAGTTACCGCTTTTGCTCAGCCCCTCTTATAGCGTTGCTAGTTGCAGGTGAAGTTGAAGTTGTTCCATGTCGGAACATGGATATGTTGGGATATCACAATATCTCTTATTTAATTAATGCATCTATATGTTTTGGTAAAGGGTGGAAGGCTCGGCCTTATGCCTGGTGTTTTGTTCCACTCTTGCCGCCCTAGTTACTGTCATACCGGGATTATGTTCCTTGAGTTTGCGTTCCTTACGCGGTCGGGTGATTTATGGGACCCCCTTGACAGTTCGCCTTGAATAAAACTCCTCCAGCAAGGACCAACCTTGGTTTTACCATTTGTTACCTAAGCCTTTTCCCCCGGGTTTTCGCGAGCCCGAGGGTCATCTTTATTTTAAACCCCCGGACCAGTGCTCCTTCGAGTGCTGGCCCAAACCGAGCGATGTCCGGCGCCCCCTGGGCAACCAGGGTCTATGCCAACCCGACGTCTGGCTCATCCGTTGTGCCCTGAGAACGAGATATGTGCAGCTCCTATCGGGATTTGTCGGCACATTCGGGGGCTTTGCTGGTCTTGTTTTACCATTGTCGAGATGTCTTGTAAACCGGGATTCCGAGACTGATCGGGTCTTTCCGGGAGAAGGTTTATCCTTCGTTGACCGTGAGAGCTTATGATGGGCTAAGTTGGGACACCCCTGCAGGGTATTATCTTTCGAAAGCCGTGCCCGCGGTTATGAGGCAGATGGGAATTTGTTAATGTCCGGTTGTAGATAACTTGTCACTTGACCCAATTAAAATACATCAACTGCGTGTGTAGCCGTGATGGTCTCTTCTCGGCGGAGTCCGGGAAGTGAACACGGTCTGTGTTATGTATGACGTAAGTAGGTGTTCAGGACCTCTTCCTGGTCATTGCTAGATGATGTCCGTTCCATTGCTTCTCTTCTCGCTCTCTTTTGCGCAAGTTAGCCACCATATATGCTTTTGCCGCTGCAGCTCCACCTCTTTGCACCATTCCCCCCTTTAAGCTTAAATAGTCTTGATCTCGCGAGTGTGAGATTGCTGAGTCCCCGTGACTCACAGATTCTACCAAAACAGTTGCAGGTGCCGACGATGCCAGTGCAGATGATGGCGTCGATCTCAAGTGGGAGTTCGACGAGGAACGTGGTCGTTACTATGTGTCTTTTCCTGATGATCAGTAGTGGAGCCCAGTTGGGACGATCGGGGATCTAGCATTTGGGGTTGTCTTATTTTCATCTGGATTTTGACCGTAGTCGGTCTATATGATTGTATTTTGGATGATGTATGAATGATATTTATGTATTGTGTGAAGTGGCGATTGTAAGCCAACTCTTTATCCCATTCTTGTTCATTACATGGGATTGTGTGAAGATGACCCTTCTTGCGACAAAACCACTATGCGGTTATGCCTCTAAGTCGTGCCTCGACACGTGGGAGATATAGCCGCATCGTGGGCGTTACAAGTTGGTAATCAGAGCCATCCCCGACTTAGGAGCCCCCTGCTTGATCGAATCGCTGGCGTTGTTGAGTCTAGAATAAAAATGTTTTGAGTCTTAGGATTATATATATCGGAGAGTAGGATTCTTTTTACTCCTCAGTCCCTTCGTCGCTCTGGTGAGGTCTCCTGACGTAGAGTTTTGACTATTCTCTCCTCAAATTTCACTAAAAAAAAATTTAGGATCACGCGGGTATCTTGGAATCGTTCCGATGGATTTGTGACGAGAACATTGTTCTTGGTGCCTCCTATCAATTAGGGGTTGTGGCAGTGTCCCGGGGAGTTGAGCTCCGAGGTGTTGTCGTCACAATTTTATCGTTGCAGTTCTGGAATACCTGAGTTTCGCCGACATCGAAATCTCTTTTATGCAGTTGTTGGTGAGATCACCTCGACGCCACCCAGTACTGGGGCGGGAGTTCGGGAGTATTGCCATAACTTGTATAACGGATGTTGTTGAGGATATAGACCTTAGAGTCACCCGCCAGGAGGGGCCGGGTTACTCGTAGGGTCGTTGCCAGAAGCCCGGAGCCAAGTTTCAAGATAATGGGCCAGAGATGGGCTGAGACCCGGATATGGCTTAAAGCCCGTAGTTACAATCATTGTTATAGTAGACTTGTAGTGTAAGGCAAGTATTGATTAGAGTCCGAGCCGGACGCTCTTTTGAGCCGGCCGGGACTCTAAGGGCTGCTGGGCGTCAGCCTCCCTATATAAAGGGAGGACCCGGCAGCGGTTCAAGGGCGACAATAATCTCATCAAGAGCCGGGCATAGCTGTTTAGCTCCCTGGCGATCGTAACCCTAATCAATAACACCTTGAACTGGACGTAGGCTTTTACCTTCACCGTAAGGGGCCGAACCAGTATAAACCCTCGTGTTTCTTGTCCCGCATAACCCCTTCAAGCTTCCTAGTTGCGACGGCTCCACGACTAAGTCCTAGCTCAAGGACATCTGCCGTGACAATTCCACGACAGTTGGCGCCCACCGTGGGGCCAGCGCACGGTGGATTTGAGTTCTTGAAGGGCAGCTTCGAAGGGCTCAAGGGGTACGCCGTAGGCCGGATGACCAAGAGTCGTCGCGGCAAGCTCTACATCGACGGCGAGGACTGGGGCCCCGACGCCGGCTCAATTGAGTACGGGTACCGGGTCCCCTTTGGCGGAATTCATGTCTTCATTGGCAAGATTGGTGAGCCGGGCCCCGAGCCGGATCTCTACGCCGATCTCGTCGAAACGGCTCAGCGCGCACGACCCGCCCGGGCCCGGCCTGCCTTAAGGCGCGCTTTTGTGGGATGCATCCATGGAGGGCCCTCTGATCCATCCGGGTCTGGCGATGAGGCGGCCGCCGGCTCTGACGGCGAGTCGGCCACTGATGAGTCAAACTCGTTGTACCAACTTCAAGATGGCATGTTCATGGGCTGTTCCGACGGCGACAGTATTCCGGACCTTTTTGAGCCGCCAAGTCAGGTTGGAGTTTTTATGGCCGGCGCGCAGCCTGTTCAGAACCCCGCTGCCGGATCAGGAAACCCGGTGCCTTCCCCGGCTCAGGTGCTGATGGATCTCACGGACAAGATGACGGCCCTGTTAACTGCCACGGTTGACCCGGCAGATCAAGCTCAGCATGATGCGGAGGTGGGACAGTTAAAATTGGATCTGATGAAAGCTAAAGAGGATCTTGCAGCAGAAGGGATCAGGCTGGCGGCGGAGCGGGCGGCTCTCGATGCCCGGACTCAGTTGATTCAGGCGCAGTCCTTCCAACTCACGATGGATCATAATGCAGCCAACGAGGTCATGAGAAGGAGGCATCAGAAGGCCCAGTCTCGACTCCCGCCGATTTACGATCAGCGCAATCTCTTCAACACGCCAGGTGCGGGATCCAGTAACCCACCAGGGGTCGTTGCGCCCGGGTCAGAACCCCTTATTCAGCCACGAGTGATGGGGCCTCCCCAGGTGCCCCCTGCCCCGCCTCAGTATGTGCCAATACCCCCGGGTCATTACGATAACCCGCTGGAAAACATGGTAGCTGCGGCAGCACGACTGGCGGCTCTTCCCGTTGACGGTGATTCTCCGGCGGCCGTCGAAGCCCGCCGGGTCAGGGAACTCCTGCAGACGGCTCTGGCACAGCAAGAGGCGTACTCCTATAGCCGGGACAGGATCCACTCGACTCCTCGCCCAGGCCAGAGCCCGAGTTACAGCCGGCACATGGTCTCAGCAACCGGCTCAAGTAATGTCCGACGCCATGACCCACCCCCTGGCCATGGCCCGGCTCATGTTGGAGCCTTCTACGCAGCAGACCAAGCACGGCAAGAGGTGGAGCAGGTGCCGCAATTGACGGCTTACCAGACCCCCCCCCCCGGCTTATCCGACGGCGTCCGTTGATGTGGGTATTTCTACCAGGACCGGGGGTGTCCCTTGTTTGGTGCCAGCCATCCGTAATGAAACGTCTACCTAAGGACTTCAAGGGCCCTAGGAAGGTGCCTAACTATACAGCTGACTTACAGCCTGCGGCCTGGATTGAGAGTTATGAGATGGCTATGGAATTGCTAGAGGTCAGCGAGGCGGCCATGGCCAAATATTTCACCATGATGTTAGATGGAACTGCCCGCACGTGGTTAAAAGGGCTACCACCGAACTCCATTGGGTCTTGGGCTGAGCTGAAAGCCCGGTTCATTCAAAACTTCAAGGATACCTGTAGGCAGTCTATGTCAATTGTGGATTTGACTAACTGTAAGCAGCAGGAGGGTGAATCCACGACCCATTGGGTTCGCCGGGTCAAGGAGATCATACATTCATCAGATAAGATGGATGCCGGCTCTGCAGTCTTGATGTTGGAACAGAACTGTCGCTTTGTGCCCCTAAAGATGAAACTTGGGCGGCTTAAACGCGACTGCACGGATATGGGTACACTAATAGCGGCTCTTGTCAAGTACGCCGATTCTGATGGTACCAAGGATCCCCCTTCAGATGATGAAAGGACAGGGAAGGGAAAGAAGAACAGCAATGGCAAGGGTCCTCAGTTTAACCCGGGGAATCAAGGAGGAGGCAAGCGCAAGGCCGATGGCAGCCTGGAGTTCGTAGCCAACACCCAAGGTAACAACCAGTGACGCAAGGGGAGGCCCCCTCCCCGAGGCGGCGGGTCAGGACCTTCTCTGGAGCAGCTGTTGAATGAACCTTGTCCGAGACACGGCTCTAGAGAGAAGCCAGCGACTCATCTGTGGAAGGATTGTGCTATCATGAAGGCCTTTAAAAACTACAATGGCCCGGGCGGCGGCTCAGGCGCCGGCGGCTCCGGCGCTGGCGGTTTTCATGGCCCGGGAGGTGGCTCAAACTCCGGTCCTCAGAACGGTCAAGGGGGCTTTAATCAACAGTCTAGTCAAGGTCATCAACAGCAGCAGGGGGGTTATCAGACCAACCCAAAGCAGCTTAGCGGTGGACAGTATCATGTGTTTACCACTAGTTTGTGCAAACGAGATCAGAAGCTTCACAAGAGGACTGTGAATGCTGTTGAGCCGGCAGTTCCACGATACTTGCGGTGGTCTGATCAGCCTATAGTATGGAGCAGGGAGGATCACCCTCCCCGGGTGGATAACCCGGGCCACTTGGCCTTGGTGGTGGCTCCTCAGGTGGGAGGCTATAAATTCACAAAGGTACTCATGGATGGAGGCAGCAGCATCAACATCATCTATTATGAGACTTTTCGCCGTATGGGGTTGGTTGATAAGAACCTCAGCCAGTCAAACACTATCTTCCACGGGGTGGTACCCGGTAAGTCGGCTTATCCAGTCGGCAAGATCGAATTGGAAGTGGCTTTTGGTGATGAAAACAACTACAGGGTGGAGAAGTTGACCTTTGAGGTGGTCAAGATAAGAAGTCCATACCATGCTATATTCGGACGGCCGGCTTACGCCAAGTTCATGGCACGGCCGTGTTATGTGTACTTACAGCTCAAGATGTCGGGTCACAATGGGACCATTACGGTTCATGGCAGCTGGAAAGTGGCTCTGGAGTGTGAGGAAGGTGATGCGGCTTATGCAGAGTCTGTTTGCGCCACAGATGAGTTGAAGTTTTATAAAGACAGTGTTGACCCAACAGATATGACCTCTCTGAAAAAGCCAACCACGGAGAACGAACCAGCAATGAAATTTAAGTCAGCTGACGAGACTAAGCTTGTTGATTTTGTTCCGGGTGACTCGTCTCAGCAGTTTAGCATCAGTGCAAATCTGGACCCGAAATAGGAAAGCGCGCTCATCGAGTTCATCCGTGAGAATAGAGACATCTTCGCATGGAAACCTTCTGACATGCCAGGTGTACCTAGAGAACTCGCTGAGCACACTCTCAATGTTGATCCAAAATTTAAGCCGGTCAGACAGTTCCTTCGGCGGTTTAATGAAGAGAGGCGGAAAGCCATTGGTGAAGAAGTGGCCCGGCTCTTGGCGGCCGGGTTTATTGTCGAAGTTTTTCACCCAGAATGGTTGGCTAACCCAGTGCTCGTACTCAAGAAGAACGGCACCTGGCGGATGTGTGTGGACTACACGGATTTGAACAAGGCGTGTCCGGCTGATCCTTTTGCTCTCCCCCGTATCGATCAAATCATTGATGCTACGGCAGGTTGTGCACGCTTAAGTTTCTTGGATGCTTATTCCGGGTATCATCAGATTAAGATGGCAGTTAAGGACCAGGAGAAGACGACGTTCATCACTCCCTTTGGAGCCTTTTGCTATGTGTCTATGCCCTTTGGACTCAAGTGTGCACAAGCGACTTACCAGCGTTGTGTGCAGAATTGTCTTCATAAACAGATCGGGCGCAATGTTCACGCTTACGTGGACGACATTGTGGTTAAATCCATCAAGGAGGAAACCCTGATAGATGACTTAAGGGAAACCTTCGACAATCTCCGGGTCTATAAGATGATGCTTAACCCGGCCAAGTGTGTTTTTGGTGTTCCTGCAGGCAAACTACTGGGCTTCTTGGTTTCTGACAGAGGCATTGAGGCTAACCCGGAGAAGATCAAGGCCATCACTTCCTTGGCTAAGCCGGCGTGTGTAAATGACGTTCAGCGTTTGGCGGGTCGCATCACTGCTTTAAGCCGGTTTATAAGTCGTTTGGGTGAGAAGGCTATGCCCTTATATCAGTTGATGAAGAAAACTGACAACTTTGTCTGGAATGATGCAGCTAATACCGCTTTTGAGGATTTGAAAAAGCAACTGGCAGAGCCCCCCGTCCTTGCTGCTCCGGTTGATAAGGAGCCCTTGCTACTGTATGTGGCGGCAAACGCACGAGCCGTCAGCGTGGCTATTGTGGTGGAGCGCAAGGAGGCGGATAAGGAGCATTCGGTTCAGCGGCCGGTTTATTATGTCAGTGAGGTGCTCATTGAGTCCAAGCAGCGGTATCCGCATTGGCAGAAGCTCGTATATGGGGTGTTTATGGCGAGCCGGAAGCTTAAGCATTATTTTCAGGGTCATCCCATCACTGTGGTCAGTTCCGCCCCTCTCGGTGATATTATCCAAAACAGAGAGGCTACAGGGAGAATTGCTAAGTGGACTATAGAACTTGGACCTCATGACCTTAAATATGTGCCACGCACTGCTGTTAAGTCTCAGGCCTTGGTGGATTTCATCAATGATTGGACAGAGTCGCAAGTACCCGAGCAAAAGCCGGATAACACTTATTGGACTATTCACTTTGATGGGTCCAGGCAGCTGGAGGGCTCGGGGGCTGGTGTTGTCTTGGCTTCCCCTAAAGGTGACAAATTCCATTATGTGCTACGGTTGATGTTTCCTTGCACTAACAATGCGGCTGAATACGAGGCTTTGCTCCACGGTCTTCGGGTGGCTAAGGAGATGAGCTTAAGCCGGGTGAGGTGCTTTGGTGACTCAGACTTGGTGGCTCAACAAGTATCAGGCACCTGGGATTCTAAGGATCCTCTAATGGCGGCTTATCGCCGCGAGGTTGATGCCATTGCTGGGCACTTCCAGGGATACCAAGTGGAGCATATTGATCGCCGGAGGAACGAGGCGGCGGATGCGTTAAGCCGGCTAGGCTCCCAGCGAAAGCCGGTGCCGCCTAACGCTTTCCTGGATGTCCTGTATAATCCTTCGGTCAAGTTGCCTACAGAGGAAGATTTGGCCGTCCCTGACCCGGAGGCGCAACTGGTGGCGGCTCTTCATGTCATACCAGTCTGGACAATGCCATATCTGGCTTATATAACCCGGGGAGAATTGCCTGAAGATGAAGCTCTGGCCAGGCAAATAACCCGGCGGGCTAAGTCAATGATTGTTATCGACGGCGAGTTGCATCATCGCAGTGTTTCAGGGGCATTCCAACGTTGCATCTCCCCTGAGGAAGGTCAAGAGATCTTGCGCGAGATCCATGAAGGGGATTGTGGCCATCATGCTGGTTCAAAATCTCTGGTGGCCAAGGCTTTCCGTCATGGTTTTTATTGGCTGACGGCTCACACTGATGCAGAGGACTTGGTCAGTAAATGTGATGGCTGCCAAAGGTTCTCACGACGGGCTCATATGCCGGCTCAGGAGTTAAGGATGATCCCAATCACTTGGCCCTTTGCGGTCTGGGGGCTTGATATGGTTTGACCTTTTAAACGGTCCAAGGATAAGAAGACCCACCTCTTGGTGGCAGTTGACAAATTCACGAAGTGGGTGGAGGCGGAGCCAGTTAGCAAGTGCGATGCAGCCACGGCGGTTCAATTTATGAAAAAGGTGATTTTCCGCTTCGGTTTTCCGCACAGCATCATAACTGACAATGGCACCAATCTATCCAAGGGTGCTATGGAAGAGTTTTGTCAACGAGAGCATATCCGGCTTGATGTTTCCTCAGTGGCTCATCCCCAATCCAATGGTCAAGCTGAGAGAGCTAACCAGGAGATTCTGAAGGGCATCAAGCCCCGGCTTTTGGTCCCTTTGCAACGGACGCCGGGTTGTTGGGTGGAGGAGTTGCCCTCCGTCTTATGGAGCATCAACACTACTCCTAACAGGTCGACTGGCTTCACGCCTTTCTTCATGGTTTATGGAGCAGAAGCAGTCCTCCCCAGTGACATCCGTCACGATTCACCCCGTGTGGCGGCTTATGTTGAGACGGATAATGAACAGGCGCGCCAAGATGCCCTGGACTTGTTGGACGAACAGCGTGATGTGGCAGCAGCCCGTTCAGCGATTTACCAACAAGACCTGCGCCGTTATCATAGCCGCCGGGTCAAGTCCCGGGTCTTCCAGGAAGGCGACCTGGTGCTCCGGCTCATCCAGGATCAAACAGATGCACACAAGTTATCCCCACCTTGGGAAGGGCCTTTTGTGGTCAGTAAGAACTTGCATAACGGGTCATATTACCTCATGGATATCCGGGAGCATAAAGACTCGCGTAAATCTGAGGAGGAGACCCGTCGGCCGTGGAACATAGCTCAGCTTCGGCCTTACTACACTTGAGCTACCGGCTCTTGTGATGTACATATTTATCTCAGCCATGTATATATTATGATAAAGCAATAAAGCAGGACCTCTGTCCTTTGCTCTCTTCCAAATATGTGTGTTATTTTTTACATGCTGACTTACAGAAGATCCGGCTTATGATCATCTTCGAATCTAGCTGTAAGCAGTAAAGTCACTTGGGGCTTCCTATTCACACATGGGTCGTATTCGAACCAAAGAGAACATAGCTGTCGATACCCATTTGATTGGCAAAGTGTCGAGCTCATTGGGAAGTTGCCTCTGGTCATATTTGAATCATAGTGTAACCCCTCTGAGAACCGACGTGGATCGTATTCGAATCAGCGTCGTTAAACAATTTTCAGAATCACTTGGGGGCTTCCTGTTCAAACATGGGTCGTATTCGAACCAAAGAGAACATAGCTGTCGATACCCTCTTGATTGGCATCGCCAAACCCACTGGGGGCTATATGATCGTATCCGAATCTTAGCTTAACCCCTTTGGACCGAGTTTCTGGTTGTATTCGAACCAGAAGCCCTTAAGTTTTTATATTTTACCACAAGTTTACTCTGATCATGTCAAAGTATGTACTGCCGGGTTTCACTTGCCGGCTTAATTTCGGTTTATCTTGTTAGTTGAGCATCATGGATGTCATCAAGACAAGTAAATTCGAGTTAAGGTACCAACCGTGCTACCCGGGTTATTTAACCTGGAAGTATGCTTACAGGCTGTTGAGTGTGTTATCACGACTGTGTTCAGAATATAGTTAAGGACCAGTCTTTTTTGTTTGTATTCCGGGTTATCCATCTCAAACACCTGATTCTCAGGGCGGTAAGCCGCCTTGCGACTTGTGATTTGCCTTTCTATGCAGATACTTAAAGGCACTTTTTAAGGTTGAGAAGGACAAAGGGATAATTACGACCCGGAGGAACACAAAGGATAATTTCAAGAGTTTCCAGCATTCATTACGTGCACGAAGGCACAGCAGAGATAAAATGTTGCACCTAGTCTATTACAAAATTCCTCAAGTCTCAAGGTTGGAGCTTTGTTCGGTGAACCGCCAGCCGCTTTACGATGCCTGCTAGGTTGAAGTCCCCGGCTCGTCTTCTGCTCCGGTTGATCCCAAGACCTCGAAGGTTGACGACTTCCAGTCGATGCCGCTGAGCGCTTCGAACTGGGCTTCTTCGTCAATTACCCCGGCCGGGTCAATCTCGGGGGCAAAGGTGTGCTGACGAGCCGGAGGAATCAGACTAAGAGCTTCATAGCGAGGGGTTGGAATCCTCTGATTCTCCGCGTTGTACCCCGGCTGATACTTGGTTAAGTCGGTGTCGTTCCCGATGATGGTGGCCACCGGGCGTACAGCCTTAACACATGCCGCGAAGTCCTTCTGGTCGAAGGCGGAGCCGTCTTCCTTCAAGCTCGGGTAACCCAGTGCGATGTCTGCCGGGTCTAGCTCCGGTAGGAATGCTTTGGCCCGGCTCAGCGCGGCAATTGCTCCGGATCTTGCGGAGGCTCGGCGTAGCTCCTGGATCCGCTCTGGCAGAACAGCGAGCCGGCGCAGGACTTCGGCCAGATGGGTTGGCACCTCGTTGGATAGGGCCACCACAGCTAAAGCGCGCTATGACCCGGTGTAGAGTTGTTCCACCAGGGTGTACACGGCCTTTAGCTTGGTGACCACGCTCTGGTTCAAGTTGGCGCTTCTGGAACCTGTTTAACAACATCAGATGACCCGGTGACAAGGATGAATCAGGAGATGTAAACATTCTAACATGAATGAAAGCCGGTGAGGCGACTTGCCGAAGATGGCAGCTACCATTTGGGACACTTGGCGCTTTAGGCTGGAGAGTTCGGCGGTTTTTTCAGAGAGTGCCTTCTCCGCCTGTTCCGCCCGGGTTACCAGTGCGGCTTTCTCTTCAGCCCAGGCCTTCCGCTCAGCATCAAATTCGGTCTTCAGCTTTTCTTGAGCAGCGATGCTGGAGACAAACTTGGCGTTTGCCTTCCGGGTCTCCATCTCTTGTGCCTTCAGCCGGCTCTTGAGATCCGCCAGGTCCGACTCTAATTTCTTGCCAACAGCCTGCATATATTTCCGGGTTATTAACAGTCATTCTGTAAAGTCCCAAGCGCTTTCCAAGCAAAGACACTTGGCACTTGGGGGCTAATGCATATTGAACGTATCTATCTATGTACGGCTGGCTCAGTTCAGTAAGCCGGAATCTAAGTCTACAACATATTCAAGTATAAGTCCTAGACTTGGGGGCTAGAATGACAAGGATCACTATGTAGAAAGTAAGAAAACAGCAGAAGGTTACCTCAGATTTTTGTTGGATCTGGTTGACCATGGCGATCTCGGCGTCCCGGCTCTTGTGAACTTGGCTGATGTAGCCTGAGACAAGCTCTCCAATGCTTAAATCGGTGTAGCTGGAGAGATCCAGATTCACCCGATGGGGTTGCAGCAACTCCCCCTTCGCGGAGCATTTGGCCAGTGCGGTCGGCCTCCCCGGCTCAACATACTCCGTCCGGGTAATTACCACGTCCGGGTCGTTAGCTGGTGGGGCTGAGCCGGAGGCCTCCGGGTTAGCTGACGCTTCGGTTGTTCTCTTGGTGGTCGGGGCAGGGGCTTCAGGCGCCGTGTCCATGGGAATGGTGGCTTCGGGGGCGGAGGCGGCTGGCGGCTCTTGAGCCGTCGTCTCCGGCTCAGGCAAGTCTGGCACTCCGGCTGACCTGGTCTTCTTTGCTCTTTTGGTGAGCTTTGCCTGGGCACTGAAAAGACAGAAGTGTTAGGTATACAAAAAGTAAGTACAGACAGATAATGTAAGGAGATTGTTATTACCCGGGTGCAGTCTTGAAGGCCGGCAGACTTGACTGCATGGAGTCACCCGAAGAGGGGGAGGTCTCCTGGTAATTGGAGTCAGAAGAGTTGAGTGGCTGACGGATGACACCCGCCAACGGATGAAAAGGGTACAGGTGAGAAAAAACCTCAGTGCGGCGCTTCCTCGTTGCGTCGGGTAACCCGGTGGAGAGGTCGGTGTCCTTGCGGGCCCGGGTGTGACGCCGGCTCTCGTGAACCTGCTGCTTCAAAAGAAATTGAGGGTCTTGATGAGCTAATGGATGGGAAAAGCTTACTTTCCGGGTTACCCTTTGGACTTTCAGCTGTGGTAAGGGCTCCGAGCCGGAGGAAAGTAATGTTACCTCTTCAACCACCGGGTTACTGGTGCCGGTGTCATCCTGTCAATAAGCAAGTGTTGATAAGGCGGACATCATCAGACAACATATACAGCAAGAATTTAAAAGGTTTAAGGGTTACCTCTGACTCGGAGCTATCGCTTAACTGCATTAGCTCCGAAGCAGTGGGTCTGCTGCCCTTCTTGCGAGGGGCGGCTTTCTTGGCGGCCTTTTTCGCCTTCCTGGCCTTCTTGGCCGCCTCATGGTCATACTTGACTCGCCAGAATTTATCATCAGCCTGAGAAATACAGTAATGAATTCCTAAAATGGTCCAGAGCAAGGTGACATACCAAAGAAGTTGAAAGGTTAAAGTCAGCGGCTTACCGCTGGGGCTGGATTGGTCTTGCAGAACGGGGCTAGCCCGGTTCTTCCACAGTCTGCCAGGCTCTCGTTTAACAGAGCCTTGGTCTCTTCTTCAGCAACGTCTTCTGGAAGATCATTGCGACTGTGCCTCTGCGGGTCATCCTTTCGCCCGGTGTACTCACACATTAAGCCGGGGCGGCGGCTCAATGGGATCACCCGCCATGAGATCCAGACCCGGACCAGATCAATTCCGTTCAGACCATTGCCTAGCAGGGCCTTGATCTTGTTGATCATTGGAAGCAGAGGTTGGCGTTCCGCGGCAGTAAGTTTGTCGGATAACGGGTGAGTCGGCTCCAGGCGTGTTGGGCGAAAGCCGGGCAGTGGATTCTCGTCAGCCGGGGATGTATCTTGGCAGTAGAACCAAGTCATATTCCAGTCCTTAGGGTGGCTCGGCGGCTCTGCGTAAGGGAACAGACAGTCCCTACGTCGCTGGATGGAGATGCCGCCTAACTCTAGACTTGGCCCGTTGGCACACTAATTTTGGCGGTTCAAATAAAACAGCTCTCTGAAGAGCAGCAGGCTCGGCTCTTCTCCAAGATATACTTCACAAAAGACTTGGAAGTTGCAGATGTTGGATATGGAATTGGGTCCTATATCCTGAGGTCGAAGGTCAAAGAAGTTGAGCACATCCCGGAAGAATTTTGAGCCGGGCGGTGCGAAGCCCCGGCTCATATGGTCCGCAAAGATCACTACCTCCCCGTCCCTCGGCTGTGGTCTTTCTTCTGATGGATCAGGGGCACGGTAGGACATCACTTCCTTCCTGGGCAGATATCCGGACTTAACAAAGTTGGCCAGGATCTCATCAGTGACGTTGGATCTCATCCAGTTGCAAGTGATGGGAGCTTTGGGAGGCATGGTGACGGTTGGTGGTCTATGATAAAGAGGAAAGTGTCCGGGTTAATTATAAGCCGGAGTTTATCATTCAAACTACAATGACGGCTTATGAAGGGGACTAATGGTATGTATTGATACGGTGGGTTATCTAATCCGTCGGGGCTTTCAGGATAAGTTGGTCATCTACGGCTTACTGCGGTTAAGTCGGAAGATACTACAGAGCATGGTTCTCTTTAAACCGGAAAGTTCTACGGCGCGTGTTTTCTTTAAGTCAGAAATATAAGCCGCCAAGATTCAAGGGCTGCAGTTTTTACTAAGTGTGGTAAAACAGATTTCACATATTACAGTAACTTTTTCGGATCAAAATGGTCGGGCAAGATGAAAATTTTCTAGACCTAAAGAAACAGAAGCAGGAGAAGTTCTTAAGGTGGAACATGGTTTTTAAGCAGTAAAAAGAGGATTTTTCGCAGGTGGAATGGATCTCGAACATTTACCGCAAAGGTTCTACGAAGAGTTAAGATCAATGGGGGCAGTGACTACAGGGGTTACTGAAACTTGCGGCAATGGTGAAGAACGCGAAGAACACAAGATGAACCCTACAAGTAGATCTGTCTGGCAGAGCGAAGAAGACTTACCGGAGTTGGAAAGAGCGGAGGTCGCTGCCGTGAGTCTGGTCCGAATCAGGGTGATGCAGCGGCCGGGTTGATGAAGACCAGGGGCGCGACGGCGGCGGCAGCGGCGGAGTTCGGGCAGAGAAGCGACAGCGCGAGGAAGAAGAAGGAGAGTGTGAGAGGAGAGTGTTGGGCCGGCCTATTTATAAGGCAGGGTCATGAATGGGCGCGAGATTCAAGGAGACCACGGCATGGTTATCTCCCCCTCACGACGCCTCGATTTTCGGAAAGACAGTAAAAGCGAAGATCCGTTGCGGATCTGGCGGAGTAAAAAACGGACTTAATGGAGGATGACGTCACGGCGGATTATCCGGAGTCCAGAGGATGACGTCACTCCGAGTTATGACCTCCACATGAATGGTGAGCCGGAGATTTTCTCTGTCGGCAGAGTTGAAGATTGACATGAGCTGGCTCAAGTCAATCTGGGGCCTAATGTTGAGGATATAGACCTTAGAGTCACCTGCCAGGAGGGGCCGGGTTACTCGTAGGGTCGTTGCCAGAAGCCCGGAGCCAAGTTTCAAGATAATGGGCCAGAGATGGGCTGAGACCCGGATATGGCTTAAAGCCCGTAGTTACAATCATTGTTATAGTAGACTTGTAGTGTAAGGCAAGTATTGATTAGAGTCCGAGCCGGACGCTCTTATGAGCCGGCCGGGACTCTAAGGGCTGCTGGGCGTCAGCCTCCCTATATAAGGGGAGGACCCGGTAGCGGTTCAAGGGCGACAACAATCTCATCAAGAGCCGGGCATAGCTGTTTAGCTCCCTGGCGATCATAACCCTAATCAATAACACCTCGAACTGGATGTAGGCTTTTACCTTCACCGTAAGGGGCCGAACCAGTATAAACCCTCGTGTTTCTTGTCCCGCATAACCCCTTCAAGCTTCCTAGTTGCGATGGCTCCACGACTAAGTCCTAGCTCAAGGACATCTGCCGTGACAATTCCACGACAGATGTTTTTCGAAGGTTGAGGTAAACGATTTCCGAAGGTTTCTTGGTTATGTGTTGACGGATGGATACGGCTGGATCTAGGGATTGTTAGTTTGGGTGATATATATTTTGTGTCCCCTGTATCCCCTACACCAGATTGCATAACCAGAAAGTTTCAAGAGTTTATAAGTGGGAATTCAAGTAGCCTTAGGATATCTTTCCGACAGACGCATGATATGAGATTGGGGTTCGACGTCTAGTGGTCCGCCTTTCCACGGTTGATTTTACAGTGGTCTCGTTGTGTCTTAAAGAGTCCATGGCTTTGCCGACTCAGGGACGCTTCGTATGTCATGTGCACAGCCTTGTACATGATGGTGCTGTACGATTGAGCCCGTGTGGGCCCCACCACGAAAACTTCGGACGAAATATCTATCATATGTTTGTTCCGGCTTATTCTGCAAGCCAATACTTTGTTTTATTTTGTATTGTGGTATTCGAGTTGCTTCGAATTCATATGTTCATTCCATATCTTTTTCAAGTGGCTTCTCAACTTTTGGAAGTGTGATGATTTACTACGGAATTCATTCATTCATCTTCGTTCGAATGTTTATTGTGAAGACTATATGTTGCAATTTCTATCCGTTGATTCTACTTATCTATTTGTCTGTTCAAGATGCTAACGGATGTCACCCTCTTCAGGATGGCTCCGCCAACGCGTCAGAATCCGGATCGCAATGAAGGGAGTCAAGCGAACCCTCCGCCACCACCTCCACCCCCGGAGGCATGGCAAGCAATCATGGCAGCCACCAACGCCAATGCTCAGATGATTCTGCAACTCTTGCAAGAACATACTCAAGGGCAAGGCAATCAAGGCAATCAAGGTCAAGGCAACAATCAGTTTCACTTTGCCACTCTCAACCAGTTTCTCGCAAATCAGCCCAAGTCTTTCAGCTACTGTGCCGAGGCCACGGATGCCGATGATTGGCTCGTGGACATCAACAAGCATTTTGAATGTAGAAATGTCAGGCCTGAGGACTATGTCAAGTTCGCTTCTTTCCAGCTCAAGGACCAAGCTGCTAATTGGTATCAACAATACAAAGATTCCAGAGGAGGTCGTGTGATCACTTGGACTGACTTCTGTCGGGACTTCAAAGCGCACCACATTCCACAAAGTGTTGTTGAGAGCAAGCGTGAGGAGTTCCGCAATCTCAAGCAAGGAAACATGTCTTTGTATCAATACAACATTCAGTTTCAGAAACTTGCTCGCTTCGCTAAACAAGATGTTCCTGATGAGAAGAGTATGATCTATCACTTTAGAGGTGGCCTTAAAGAGGATCTGCAGTTAGCTCTTGTTCTTGTTGAGCCTACTCACTTTGATCAATTCTACAATATGGCACTAAAGGAAGAGGCTGCTCAGCTCAAGTGTGAGGCTTCTAAGAAGAGAGTCAGAGACGCAGTTCAGTCTTCTTCTTCCTCACTTGTGACAGCTAAGCAACAGAAGTTCTGGTTGCCTCCTCCTCCTCCGTTTCGTCAGCCTTACCAGCAGAAGAACAAAGGTGGCCATGGTTCTTCCAACTCTAGCCATCAGAACAAGTCTCAGAATCAAGCTCCAAAGTCCAATGCTCCTTATCACCGTCCACTCTCAGAGGTGACTTGCAACAAATGTCAGCAGAAAGGTCACTATGCTAACAAGTGCTTCAACCAGAGGCGTCTTCCTCCTCCTCCTCCTGTCAGATCTTCCAGCAATGCAGTGGTCAAGCATAATCCAAAGTCTGCAAAGGTGAACATGATGAATGCAGCCCAAGCGGAGGAATCTACTGATGTGATAACGGGTAATCTTCCTGTTAATGATATTCCTGCAAAAGTTCTTTTTGATACTGGTGCATCTCTTTCTTTCATTTCAAGACCATTTGCTTTTAAGCATGAGTTGGTTTATCAAGATTTGCCTAGACCGTTATCAGTTGTCTCTCCGGGTAAATTCATGAATGCAAGCTCTATGGTCCCGAATGTTACCATCAAGATGGGCGACTATAAATTTCAGTCTTCTCCAATTGTTCTTGGTGACTCGGATATTGATCTTATTCTCGGGATGGACTGGCTTTGTAAGCACAAGGCTCAACTTGATTGTGCTGCCAGGGAAATTCAATTGACACACTCGTCTGAGGATGTGATTATTTATGCCGCTCGTGATGAAACCATTCGGTTTTTCTCTCTCAATGAGAAGGGCGAACTAAATGCCATCTCTCAAATTCCAGTCGTTTGCAAGTATCAAGATGTCTTTCCAGAAGAGCTTCTGGGTATGCCTCCTCATCGGCCAATTGAGTTCGTTATCGAACTAGAGCCTGGCACTGAACCCGTTTGCAAGCGTCCATACAAGCTTGGACCCAACGAGCTGAAGGAATTGAAGAAGCAGCTCGATGAACAAGAACGTCTGGGTTTGATCAGAACGAGTTCTTCTCCATGGGGTTGTGGTGTTCTTTTTGTCAAGAAGAAGGATGGCACGGACCGACTTTGTGTCGACTACCGTCCATTGAACAAAAAGACAATCAAGAACAAGTATCCACTTCCCAACATCAATGAGCTATTTGAACAACTCAAAGGGGCTAAAGTATTCTCGAAGCTTGACCTTCGTATGGGTTATCATCAGATTCGCATTCGTGAAGAAGATATTCCCAAGACAGCATTCTGAACAAGCTTTCGTTCTTATGAATATACTGTCGTGTCTTTCGGTCTTGTCAATGCTCCTCCGGTGTTCTCTCGGATGATGAATTACATCTTCAACCCCTATACCAATGAATTCGTTTTGGTGTATCTCGATGATATCTTGGTCTTCTCCAAGAATAAGCAAGATCATGCCAAACATTTGCGATTGGTGCTCGACAAGCTCAGAGAATATCAATTCTATGTGAAGTTCTCCAAATGTGAGTTTTGGCTCGATGAAGTTCTTTTCCTTGGTCACATCATCTCTGCCAAAGGCATCGCGGTTAACCCCGAGAAGGTGTCTGCAGTTCTGGATTGGGAACCTCCTCAAAATGTCAAGTAGCTTCGCAGTTTTCTGGGTCTTGCAAGCTATTGCCGAAGATTCGTTGAGAATTTCTCCAAGATTGCAAAGCCTCTTTCCAACCTCCTACAGAAGCATGTGAAGTATGTCTGGTCTCCTGAGTGTGACGTTGCTTTCAACACTCTCAAAGAGAAACTAGTCACAGCTCCTGTCTTGACTCCTCCTGATGAATCTAAGCCGTATGAAGTTTTCTGTGATGCTTCTCTCCAAGGTCTCGGTGCTGTGTTAATGCAAGAGAAGAAAGTTGTGGCTTATACCTCTCGGCAGTTGAAGCCCAACGAGAAGAACTACCCCACTCACGATCTTGAGTTGGCGGCAGTTTTCCATGCATTGATCACGTGGAGACATCTCTTGTTGGGAAGACAAGTGGACATTTTCACTGATCACAAGAGTCTCAAGTATATCTTCACTCAGCCCAACCTCAACCTCAGGCAGACTCGATGGGTCGAAATGATTCAAGAGTACAATCCGAGTATCGAATATACTCCAGGCAAGGCCAATGTCATTGCAGATGCTTTAAGCAGGAAAGCTTATTGCAACAGCTTAATTCTCAAGCCTTTCCAACCGGATCTTTGTGAAGCTTTCCGCAAGCTGAATCTCCAAGTTGTTCCTCAAGGCGTTCTTGCCAACCTCATAGTATCTCCTACTTTGGAAGATCAAATTCGTGAGGCACAACTCCTTGATGCCATGGTGAAGAAGGTGAAACGTGGTATCGACAAGGGTCTTTCCAAATACAAGTGCTATCGCATTGATGACAGAGACACTTTGTTCTTCGAGGACCGGATTGTGGTTCCGAAAGGTGATCTAAGGAAAGTCATAATGAACGAGGCGCACAATTCTCTCCTGTCCATTCATCCTGGAAGTACGAAGATGTATCATGACCTCAAGCAGTCGTATTGGTGGACTCGAATGAAGCGAGAAATTGCTCAATTCGTGAATGAATGTGATGTCTGCCGAAGAGTGAAAGCAGAACACCAACGACCAGCTGGTCTCCTCCAACCTCTTGCTATCCCAGAATGGAAGTTTGATCATATCGAAATGGACTTCGTGACTGGATTTCCAAAGTCCAAGTGCGGAAATGATGCTATCTTCGTTGTCATTGACAAGCTTTCTAAAGTGGCTCATTTCCTTCCAATCAAAGAATCCATCACAGCAGCTCAGCTGGCAGAGCTCTACACCTCCAGAATTGTATCTTTGCACGGCATTCCACAATTGATTTCTTCAGATCGTGGAAGCATCTTCACCTCTAAGTTCTGGGACTCCTTCCAGAAGGCCATGGGCACAAATATTCGCTTCAGCACAGCTTTCCACCCTCAAACTAGTGGCCAAGTCGAGCGAGTCAATCATATTCTTGAAGATATGCTCAGGGCTTGTGTCATTTCCTTTGGCATGAAATGGGAAGATTGTCTACCTTATGCTGAATTCTCCTACAACAACAGCTTTCAAGCGAGTTCGGGCAAAGCCCCATTCGAGATTCTCTATGGCAGAAAGTGTCGTACTCCTCTCAATTGGTCAGAGACTGGTGAACGCCAACTTCTTGGCAATGACTTAATCACTGAAGCTGAAGAAATGTGTAAAGTCATCCGTGATAATCTCAAAGCCGCGCAATCGCGTCAGAAGAGTTACTATGATAGTAAGCATCGTGATTTGGCTTTCGAGATCGGAGACCATGTCTACCTCCGCGTCTCTCCAATGAAAGGCACTCGTCGCTTCGGTATCAAAGGGAAGCTTGCCCCTAGATACGTGGGTCCTTTCAAGATCATTGGCAAAAGAGGCGACCTCGCCTATCAACTTGAGCTTCCTTCCAACTTCGCAAACATGCACGATGTGTTCCACGTGTCACAGCTCCGCAAGTGCTTCAAGGCGCCTGAGCGCACTATCGACTTCGAAGAGATTGACCTCCAAGAAGATTTGTCTTATCATGAGCACCCCATTGCTATTCTTGAAGAAACTGAGCGCAAGACTCGCAACAAGTCTATCAAATTCTTGAAAGTGAAGTGGTCGCACCATTCCGACCGGGAAGCCACCTGGGAACGCGAGGACCATCTCCATTCCGAATATCCGGAGTTCTTTCAGTCATAGATCTCGGGACGAGATCCTCTCGTAGTGGTGGAGTGTTGTAACACCCCGCATGTAACTTGCCAGATTTGTAACTCCGACTTGCCATTTCCGGCTTTGTGATATGTTTTTCCCTCCGTTGTCGGGTTTTGTCTTTCGTTTTGTATTTTGTCATGTCATGCATTTTCATATCATGTCATCATGTGCATTGCATTTGCATACGTGTTCGTCTCATGCATCCGAGCATTTTCCCCGTTGTCCGTTTTCCAATCCGGCGCTCCTATCTCCTCCGGTGCACCCCTCTTGTTGTCTTTCGTGTGCCTGTGTCAAACTTTCTCGGAATGGACCGAGGCTTGTCAAGTGGTCTTCATATACCACCCGGAGACTACCGGTCAAGTTTCGTTCCATTCGGAGGTCGTTTGGTACTCCAACGGTTAACCGGGCATCCGCAAAGTCCATTTGAGTATCCAGCAAAAAACCCCCTCTAAAACCAGCCCAAAACCCACCAAACTCTCTTCCATGCTCTAGGTCGTTCGATCACGATCGTGTGGGCGAAAACCGCACCTCATTTGGAGTCCCCTAGCTCCCTCTACCTATAAAACTCCATCTCCCCCGAAAAACGGAATCGCAGACGAAACCGTAGCTCCTCCCTCCGCGCCGCGCCGGACACGTCCGCCCGCGCCGGCGGACGAATCGCAGCGCGCCACGTCGCCCGCCGTCCTCGCCCCGCCGCCGGCCCGCAGGCCCATCGCCGGCCCCCGCGGCCCGCGCCTGCCCCGCCGCCACCGTCCGTCGCCTCCCGCGGCTCGCCCGCCACCGCCACCGGCCCCGCGCCGCCCGCCGCCGGCCGGCCCCCGCCGCCGCGCCTCCGCCGGCGCCCGCCGCCCCCGCCGGCGACCCCCACCTCCGGCGCCCCTCCTCCGCCGCCGGTGCCCTCCTCCGGCCAGGCCCCACCGGCCCCTGCCTCGCCGTCACCATCGACCGAGCCGGCGAGCTCCTAGAGCTCGGGCTCGATCCGATCTGGTAACAGCTCCCCCGTTGACTTTTCTCACGACTTCCAAATTCCTCCAAGTCCTGGAAAATCTTTAGCATGTGTTCCTGTTCGAGATGCGATAACTCTGTGCATGTAGCTCCGATTCGCGCGTGTATTATGTAAAATTGATCGTCTCGTAATGCTCTTCATTTTGTTCAATGGCACCATGTTCATTAGAGGTCATCTTGATGCCCAAATCTTCGTTGGAAGAGGGCTAGTTGCTGTTATTCTCTGGTTCTTATCAGAACTTGGAGATTTGTCATTTTTGTATCTTAAAATCTGTGCATCTTTTGAGCATGAGATCTACATGTGTTTTGAAGTATGCCATGCCATCTTTCCAGTGGTATAGTCCATGTATTTTTGTGATCGCTGTGGTGATTAGCACAAGCATGCAAATTAGGCCCCGTAATATTTCTGATTTCAGAGACTTGGTGATTTCTCTTAAGTCTTTGTCTGCTGTAATTTTGTTGCCATGTAAACTTGATGCTACAGAGAGATCCATGCATATTTTGGAGATGTTCAGTAAGGATGTTTTGTAGATATAGTTGTAAGTGATCCATTCCTGCAACTGTTTGCAATTATGGAGTGGCATAGCATGACTCAATCTTGCTCTACTTTTGCTATAAAATATTTCTGGCAGATTCTTAACATGACATGCATTTTTGCCAAGCTTATTGTAGTTGATCCATACATGCTATGCAATTTTTCTTGCCATGGTTAGCTTCATAAACATGCCATATTGCTGTAGGTATGCTTGGTTTGTCATGCATTTCTCTGTAGTGAGTGCATCAAGCTCACAAAGTGGCCTACATATTATTATTTCTGTCATGCTCTGTTTTCTGCTAAGTCTGAAACCTGTTAACGAAACTTGCTATGTTTACATGCTTGCCATCATATCTTCTGTTCCTTTTTGGCTTACGGTCAGTAAGGGACTTTTGTCATGTGCATTTAGTAGAACACTAACATGCCTTATTTTGCTATGTTAAGGTCCTGTAGAATGTTGATTTCATGCTCTGAACATTGCTACCTGATGCTGTTTACTGCCATGTCCAGTTTTTCACCAAGTCTGTGAACCTGTAATCTTTTGCACTTTTGCCATGCTTGTTTGAGCTTGATATGTTGTGAACTAGCCGTAGCTCAGTGTTCATATTTTGTCAAGAATCTCCTGTAGATTACTGCCATGTGCTTTGTTGCTATGTTGGGATGCTGTAGTATTGTTGTTTGTTGCATTTTAAGTGCTATCTTGCTGTTAATCGCAGATTCGGGTCATTCTTGTTTTGCTTGCCATTTGCAAACCGTGCATCCGATTCCGGTGATCTTTATATCGATTTCGACCGAAATCATCTCACCTTTCCAGTGGCATGCTTGGTTTGCCAAGTTACTGCCATGTTCATCATTTTCCTTCCGGAGCACGCATATGCATCGCATATCATATCTTGCATATCATACATGTTTTGCATCATGTTGCTTGCGCATTTCTCGTTGTTGATTGTGGTTCCGTTTGTTGTGTTCTTGTCTTGGGTAGAGCCGGGAGACGAGTTCGTGAACAAGGAACCTGTCGAGTATGCTTACGAGGATCAAGCTTTCGACAACTCTGAGAACCTTGCAGGCAAGATGACCACCCCTCGAAATCACTTCTATCTTTGCTATGCTAGTTGTTCGCTCTATTGCCATGCTCGCTATCTATCACTTGCTATATCATGACTCCCATTTTTCAACATGTCAGCCTCTAACCATCCTCTCCTAGCAAACCGTTGTTTGGCTAAGTTACCGCTTTTGCTCAGCCCCTCTTATAGCGTTGCTAGTTGCAGGTGAAGTTGAAGTTGTTCCATGTCGGAACATGGATATGTTGGGATATCACAATATCTCTTATTTAATTAATGCATCTATATATTTTGGTAAAGGGTGGAAGGCTCGGCCTTATGCCTGGTGTTTTGTTCCACTCTTGCCGCCCTAGTTACTGTCATACCGGGATTATGTTCCTTGAGTTTGCGTTCCTTACGCGGTCGGGTGATTTATGGGACCCCCTTGACAGTTCGCCTTGAATAAAACTCCTCCAGCAAGGCCCAACCTTGGTTTTACCATTTGCTACCTAAGCCTTTTCCCCCGGGTTTTCGCGAGCCCGAGGGCCATCTTTATTTTAAACCCCCGGACCAGTGCTCCTTCGAGTGCTGGCCCAAACCGAGCGATGTCCGGCGCCCCCTAGGCAACCAGGGTCTATGCCAACCCGACGTCTGGCTCATCCGTTGTGCCCTGAGAACGAGATATGTGCAGCTCCTATCGGGATTTGTCAGCACATTCGGGGGCTTTGCTGGTCTTGTTTTACCATTGTCGAGATGTCTTGTAAACCGGGATTCCGAGACTGATCGGGTCTTTCCGGGAGAAGGTTTATCCTTCGTTGACCGTGAGAGCTTATGATGGGCTAAGTTGGGACACCCCTGCAGGGTATTATCTTTCGAAAGCCGTGCCCGCGGTTATGAGGCAGATGGGAATTTGTTAATGTCCGGTTGTAGATAACTTGTCACTTGACCCAATTAAAATACATCAACTGCGTGTGTAGCCATGATGGTCTCTTCTCGGCGGAGTCCGGGAAGTGAACACGGTCTGTGTTATGTATGACGTAAGTAGGTGTTCAGGACCTCTTCTTGGTCATTGCTAGATGACGTCCGTTCCATTGCTTCTCTTCTCGCTCTCTTTTGCGCAAGTTAGCCACCATATATGCTTTTGCCGCTGCAGCTCCACCTCTTTGCACCATTCCCCCCTTTAAGCTTAAATAGTCTTGATCTCGCGGGTGTGAGATTGCTGAGTCCCCGTGACTCACAGATTCTACCAAAACAGTTGCAGGTGCCGACGATGCCAGTGCAGATGATGGCGTCGATCTCAAGTGGGAGTTTGACGAGGAACGTGGTCGTTACTATGTGTCTTTTCCTGATGATCAGTAGTGGAGCCCAGTTGGGACGATCGGGGATCTAGCATTTGGGGTTGTCTTATTTTCATTTGGATTTTGACCATAGTCGGTCTATATGATTGTATTTTGGATGATGTATGAATGATATTTATGTATTGTGTGAAGTGGCGATTCTAAGCCAACTCTTTATCCCATTCTTGTTCATTACATGGGATTGTGTGAAGATGACCCTTCTTGCGACAAAACCACTATGCGGTTATGCCTCTAAGTCGTGCCTCGACACGTGGGAGATATAGCCGCGTCGTGGGCGTTACAAGAAGATAGTCTCACATCAACTAGGCGTATCAATGGGCTATGAAGTTGCCCATCAATAGATATCAATGTGAGTGAGTAGGGATTGCCATGCAACGGATGAACTAGAGCTATAAGTGTATGAAAGCTCAAAATGAAACTAAGTGGGTGTGCATCCAACTCGCTTGCTCACGAAGACTTATGGCATTTTGAGGAAGCCCATCATTGGAATATACAAGCCAAGTTCTATAATGAAAGATTCCGACTAGTATATGAAAGTGACAACATAGGAGACTCTCTATCATGAAGATCATGGTGCTACTTTGAAGCACAAGTGTGGTAAAAGGATAGTAGCATTGCCCCTTCTCACATTTTCTCTCATTTTTTTCTAGGCCTTCTCTTTTTTATGGCCTATTTTTTTTCGTCCGGAGTCTCATCCCGACATGTGGGGGAATCATAGTCTCCATCATCCTTTCCTTACATGGGACAATGCTCTGATAATGATGACCATCACACTTTTATTTACTTACAATTCAATACTTAGAACCAAATATGACTCTATGTGAATGCCTCCGGCGGTGTACCGGGATGTGCAATGAATCAAGAGTGACATGTATGAAAGAATTATGAATGGTGGCTTTGCCACAAATACAATGTCAACTACATGATCATGCAAAGCAATATGACAATGATGGAGCATGTCATAATAAATGGAATGGTGGAAAGTTGCATGGCAATATATCTTGGAATGGCTATGGAAATGGCATAATAGGTAGGTATGGTGGCTGTTTTGAGAAAGGTATATAGTGGGTTTATGATACCGGTGAAAGGTGTGCGGTATTAGAGATGCTAGCAATGGTGGAAGGGTGAGAGTGTGTATAATCCATGGACTCAACATTAGTCATAAAGAACTCATATACTTATTGCAAAAATCTATTAGTTATCGAAACGAAGTACTACGCGCATGCTCCTAGGGGGATAGATTGGTAGGAAAAGACCATCGCTCATCCCCGACCGCCACTCATAAGGAAGACAATCAATAAATAAATCATGCTCCGACTTCATCACACAACGGCTCACCATACGTGCATGCTACGGGAATCACAAACTTTAACACAAGTATCTCTCAAATTCCCAACTACTCACTAGCAAGACTCTAATATTACCATCCTCATATCTCAAAACAATCATAAGGAATCAAACTTCACATAGTATTCAATGCACGTTATATGAAAGTTTTTATTATATCCCTCTTGGATGCCTATCATATTAGGACTAGTTTTATAACCCAAGCAAATTACCATGCTGTTTAAGACTCTCAAAATAATATAAGTGAAGCTTGAGTGTTCATATATTTCTTCAAAATAAAACCACCGTCGTGCTCTAAAAAGATATAAGTGAAGCACTACAGCAAATGACAAACTACCCCAAAAGATATAAGTGAAGATCCATGAGTAGTCGAATAATTATGTAACTATGTGAAGACTCTCTAACATTTAAGAATTTCAGATCTTGGGATATTATTCAAACATCAAGCAAAATAAAAGAAAATAAAATTACGCTCCAAGCAAAACACATACCATGTGGTGAATAAAAATATAGCTCCAAGTAAAGTTACCGATGAACGAAGACGAAAGAGGGGATGCCACCCGGGGCATCCCCAAGCTTAGGATCTTGGTTGTCCTTGAATATTTCCTTGGGGTGCCTTGGGCATCCCCAAGCTTAAGCTCTTGCCACTCCTTATTCCATAGTCCATCGAATCTTTACACAAAACTTCACAGAAAACTCGTAAGCTCCGTTAGTATAAGAAAATAAATCACCACTTAGGTACTGTTGTGAACTCATTCTAAATTCATATTGGTGTAATATCTAATGTATTCCAACTTCTCTATGGTTCATAGCCTCCGATACTATTCATAGATTCATAAAAATAACAAACAACACAATGAAAACAGAATCTTCTTCTTGTAGACGTTGTTGGGCCTCCAAATGCAGAGGTTTGTAGGACAGTAGCAAATTTCCCTCAAGTGGATGACCTAAGGTTTATCAATCCGTGGGAGGCGCAGGATGAACATGGTCCCTCTCAAACAACCCTGCAACCAAATAACAAAGAGTCTCTTGTGTCCCCAACACACCCAATACAATGGTAAATTGTATAGGTGCACTAGTTCGGCGAAGAGATGGTGATACAAGTGCAATATGGATGGTAGATATAGGTTTTTGTAATCTGAAATTATAAAAACAGCAAGGTAACTAATAATAAAAGTGAGCACAAACGGTATTGCAATGCGTTGAAACAAGGCCTAGGGTTCATACTTTCACTAGTGCAAGTTCCCTCAACAATAATAACATAATTGGATCATATAACTATCCCTCAACATGCAACAAAGAGTCACTCCAAAGTCACTAATAGTGGAGAACAAACGAGGAGACTATGGTAGGGTACGAAACCACCTCAAAGTTATTCTTTCTGATTGATCTATTCAAGAGTCGGTAGTAAAATAACACGTAGCTATTATTTCCATTCGATCTATCATAGAGTTCGTACTAGAATAACACCTTAAGACACAAATCAACCAAAACCCTAATGTCACCTAGATACTCCAATGTCACCTCAAGTATCCGTGGGTATGATTATACGATATGCATCACACAATCTCAGATTCATCTATTCAACCAACACAAAGAACTTCAAAGAGTGCCCCAAAGTTTCTACCAGAGAGTCAAGACGAAAACATGTGCCAACCCCTATGCATAAGTTCACAAGGTCACTAAACCCGCAAGTTGATCACCAAAACATACATCAAGTAGATCGCGTGAATATCCCATTGTCACCACAGATAAGCACATGCAAGACATACATCAAGTGTTCTCAAATCCTTAAAGACTCAATCCGATAAGACAACTTCAAAGGGAAAACTCAATCCATTACAAGACAGTAGAGGGGGAGAAACATCATAAGATCCAACTATAATAGCAAAGCTCGTGATACATCAAGATCGTGCCGAATCAAGAACACGAGAGAGAGAGAGAGAGAGAGATCAAACACATAGCTACTGATACATACCCTCAGACCCGAGGGTGAACTACTCCCTCCTCGTCATGGAGAGCGCCGGGATGATGAAGATGGCCACCGGTGAGGGTTCCCCCCTCCGGCAGGGTGCCGGAACAGGGTCCCGATTGGTTTTTGGTGGCTACAGAGGCTTGCGGCGGCAGAACTCCCGATGTAGGTTATGTTCTGGGGCTTTCTGTATATATAAGAGGTTTTGGCGTCGGGAACAAGTCAAGGGGGTCTCCGAGGCGGCCACGAGGTAGGGGGCGCGCCCCCCACCCTCGTGGGTGCCTCGGGACTCTTCTGGCCCATCTCCGATACTCCGTGGGCTTCTTCTGGTGCAAAAATAATCTCCGTGAAGTTTCAGGTCAATTGGACTTCGTTTGGTTTTCCTTTTCTGTGAAACTCAAAAACAAGGAAAAACATAAACTGGCACTGGGCTCTGGGTTAATAGGTTAGTCCCAAAAATCATATAAAATAGCATATAAAACATCCTAGATCGATAATATAATAGCATGGAACAATAAAAAATTATAGATACGTTGGAGACGTATCACCGTTGCTCGAGACGCTCGTGCTCTCCGGGGCGAACCTCACGGGTGAAATACCCGGGGAGCTCGGGGCGTACGCCGTGCTGACCAGCGTTGACCTCAGCGTGAACGGCCTCTCCGGCGCGGCTGGGCGAGGTGTTGGACGAGCTCCTCGTCGGCCCTGCCGCGGGACGGACGCGGCGGCGTACGAGCTCCTTGTCGGCCCTGGAGCGAGGCGGACGCGGCGGTCGGCACAAAGGAGGCCAGGCAGGCGAGCGAGTGAGGCGTGGCCTGGGGGCTTAAACTATTGGGAAAATTCCCACCCCAAGAGCAAAATTAGCGCCAGCAAGTTTTTGTCCAGCGCAAAAAATCGTCCATGGGGGGACACAACGACTGGAGATGCTCTAAGCGTTCCAAGTAGTCCATATCCACGGACGCGGCTATTCGAATAGATCATATATAACCCTGCAGGGGTGTACTTCTTCACACATGTTTCCACCACTTAGCATCTGCACACAACATGTGCTTGGCAGACTTCAAGCGAAAGCCGACGTGGGTGTAGACCACGACCTGACTAACCACACAATACTCTAGTCCAGGTTTATCGCCTATCTGAGAACTGACCCGTAATGGAGTCCCATTGAGGTTTCCATCACGGCCTCAAACAATGTGTACAACGTTCCCAAGTCCACCTCGTCGGATGGTTCTACGCTTGGTACACCCGGCCACGGTTCCTGCCGCATCAAAGCCTATCGCTCCGGTCAGCACTAAGCACGACCCCCAGCACAACCTATAAACACCAGAAACTAGTTGCAACTCCTGGACAGAGAACAGGGGGGTTAATAAGTCGAGCGGGGTCCTATTTCAGGACCCAACGTGTGGTACTAGCTATTCTTGTATCACAAACACAGAACTCAGTTCCTGAGGACGGTTTCAATGAGACAACCCGCCATGTACTCCTACATGGCCTCTCACCGCTACCTTTACCAAATCGTGTTCATACACTTAGCTCTCAACAATAGGACATGATGACCACATTTCAATTCATCCCCGATGAATCAGACCTGACACAACTCTAAGCAATAGCAGGAATAACCAGCAAGCATCAATGAGTAGGCACATCATGGCTCAAACAACTCCTACTCGTGCTAGTGGGTTTCAACTATTTACTGTGGCAAAGACAAGTCATGCAGAGGAAAGGGGTTCAACTACCGCAGCATATAACAGTTGAAACGTTGTTGTCCTAATGCAGCAAAAGAGAGCAAGGGCGAGAGAGTGGGATTGTATCAAAATGCTCAAAGGGGGTTTGCTTACCTGGCACTTCTGAAGATAGTATAGCTCTTCATCGGTGTTAACGATCACAACGCAGGAACAACGTCCACTGAGAGGGAACCACACCGGCAAACAGAGAAGGAACACAATCAATGCAATGCAACAATATGATGCATGAATGTGACATGGCAATATGCTGTGATTTGAGCTAATGCAGCTGACAACGATTTAAATGGAGTTGGTTCGAACACAAGATTCAAATTCAAACTCCACATAAGGCATTTCAAATGCCATTAATTCAAATTGTCTTATGCAGCAACTTTAAGTTGTTCAAACATGCATGAAAAATGTCATAAACAGATTCTTTGGATTTTTCTGATAACGACTGAATTTTTATGATTTTTAGAAGTTTAAACTATTTTCTGGAATAAATAAATCATCTCTGACTTATTTAAACTAGTAGAATGTACGTGCTATGCACGTGTTCTCCACTAATTCTTTTTAGTATGAAGTATGAACACATTGCTAGTTTATTTGAAATACAAAAACACCTTATATTTTGGTACAAGGGGAGTAGTATGCATGCCATTAAGTGTTAAATTCCGTCGAAGTGTCAAGTTGCTGCATTCGAATGTTTGGTGGATACAAACATTTCAGTGCTTTGATTTGTATAAAAGCTATAGCTTATTACTTTTTTAAGAAAGCTATAGTCTATCATTGTTATTTGCCGGATCTTCTAAGTGTCCAGCCATTGAGCATTGAATTTCTAAATATCCACAAAAGATCTTACGTACTTCTGCACCAGCACGTGTGTGGATCAATTTGGAGCATTTCAGAAAGCTGGTGGAGTCACCTTGGCGTCTGTCCGTACATAGCGAATCCACGAATTATCAACCGTTGGATCTTTTGAGTTGGGTACTGATAAACGGTGGATGTTTAGCTTCTGGAACAAATCTATGGCTTGTAACTGCCCCAGGGTCTTGCCACACAGCTAATTCAAGTTCAAAAATTTGTGTACTATAGTAGTAGAGAAATCCAGAAAACATTTACTATGTCAGCATGATGTCAGCATGATGTCATTATGAGGTCAGCAGGTCAGCAGGGTAGTCCAGATCAAACCTGACCAGTGGGTCCCACCGGTTAGTGTCATAGTGCTGGTTAGGGTTGCTGACATGTCAGTCCGGTCAACGGCAACGTCAGCACGGTCAAAGCTAACGTGTGAGGCCATTGTGGTTAGTTAAAACTAAACAGAAACTAAATTGTGGTTAATTAGGCAGCGAGGCCCAGCTGTCAGTCTCATTAGGGGTTAATTAACGGGGACGGGGCTTGCCTGCTCCCGCGCCATGCTCCCATCCGTGCTCCACGCTCTCTCTTTTCCATCCAACGACACTGCTTTCCCGTTTCTTTTTCTAGCATAAAAAAGGAAAACAATTCCTGTATTTTGTTTATCTCTCATGTATGAAAATACAGATACTCGTCGTCTTCCCCACAGGCTCATCTCCACAGCTCGTCAACGAGCCCCGTCGCCGTTAGCATCGCGCGCCGCCGCACACCCCCATAGCACATGATAGTACCTTGTCAGCTTTCAGCCCTCCTTCACCATCTTGTCACCGCACGCCTGGTCACCACGGCGGCGGCGCACAAGCACACGGCCATAATCGTGAGGGACCAGGTCCCAACAGCGTGCGCTGTGCAAGCACAGCTGGAGACGGGCGTCCCGCATGAGCACCAGGTCTCGGCATGTAGCAGCCTGCTGGGTGCGTGCCGGCTGCACCAGAACGTGGAGCTGGAGTCCGGCGAGGCCAGCCACTACGTGCTCCTCTGCAACATCTACTCCGCCGCCGAGATGTGGGAGAAGTAGATGGCGGTGCGGGCGAGGATGCGGCAATAGGGCGTGGCCAAGGAGCACGGATGCAGCTGGGTCGGGCTCAACGGCGCGATCCACCGGTTCATGGCCGGCGAGTCGTCCCACCCGACGAGCGCCGAGGTGCGCACATGGACGCGCTCTGGGAGCGGATGTGGCGCAAGGGGTACGCGCCCGACACGTCGTGCGTGCTCCACGACGTCGACGAGGCTGAGAAGGCGGCCATACTCCGGTACCACGGCGAGAAGCTCGCCATCGCCTGCGGGCTGCTTCTCCATCTTTTATCATTTGTCTCCGGCGACGCCTACACTCTGCCGATTACCTTGTGCTGCGGCGCTGTCAAGTTTACTCCCACTAGATCTTCCTTAGGATTCCGACGCTAGCGAGGTCGCCGGCCACCATGACGAGGATCACTAGAGAGTGGAGCTTTCCCTACCTGCCGCTCGGTGCATGCACCTCGGTGGAGCTAGACGGCGCTCGAGCGAACTCTTGGGCATGGCTATGAACATCGGCGGCGAGTCGGTGTCGTTGGGCGGGTTGGAAAGCGACGACTAACAATCGACGACCGTGGAAAACCACGTTGTATTTTTCGTGCTCAGATACATCGGTAAGGCCCCGTTTGATAGCAAAGTATTTCCTAAACATTTTGAGAATACTGCAGTTTTTGAGATTACCGTAGTTTTATTTACAATGTGCTGTTTGATTGCCCCTAGCAAATGCTGTTTTAATATTGTAGTATTCCACAAACAAGTATGGCATAAATTTGGGGTTGCTTGAAGCCTTTAAAGGAGCATTAATTGGTGGCAACTGTATGAGCTGTCTAGATAATAACATGATACTTTGTAGCACTTTACTGAAATATGTACTTATCGTTTGACCACTGTGTTGAAATCGTCCTTGTAGAGTATGGTTGCTTGCATTCGCCAAAAGGGTATATAAGAATATTGTGACTGGTTCTTCCACAGAGACAAGCCTCTCATCTTGTAGAAGTCTTGTCTCTCGGAAGCACTTAACTAAATCGGTTGGAGCGCGAAGAAGTTCGACTACATCAACCACGTTAAGAAATGCTTTCGCTTATGGTCTACGAGGGTACGTAGACACACTCTCCCCTCGTTGTTATGCATCTCCATGGATAGATCTTGCGTGTGCGTAGAATTTGTTTTGTTTTTCATGCAACGTTTCCCAATAGTGGCATCCGAGCCAGGTCTATGCGTAGATTGAAGGAAATATGCCCTAGAGGCAATAATAAAGTTGTTATTTATATTTTTTTATATCATGATAAATGTTTATTATTCATGCTAGAATTGTATTAACCAGAAACTTAGTACATGTGTGGATACATAGACAAAAAGAGTGTCCCTAGTATGCCTCTACTTGACTAGCTCGTTAATCAAAGATGGTTAAGTTTCCTAGCCATATACATGTGTTGTCATTTGATGAACGCGATCACCTCATTAGAGAATGATGTGATGGACAAGATCATCCGTTAGCTTAGCATAATGATTGTTTAGTTTTTCGTCTATTGCTTTATTCATGACTTATACATGTTCCTCAGACTATGAGATTATGCAACTCCCGAATACCGGAGGAACACCTTGTGTGCCATCAAACGTCACAATGTAACTGGGTGATTATAAAGATGCTCTACAGGTGTCTCCGATGGTGTTTGTTAAGTTGGCATAGATCGAGATTAGGATTTGTCACTCTGTGTATCGAAGAGGTATCTCTGGGCCCTCTCGATAACACACATCACTATGAGCCTTGCAAGCAATGTGTCTAATGAGTTAAGCGCGGGATGATACATTACGGAACAAGTAAATAGACTTCCCGGTGACGATATTGAACTAGGTATGATGATACCGATGATCGAATCTCGGGCAAGTAACATACCGATGACAAAGGGAACAACGTATGTTGTTATGCGGTTTGACCGATAAAGATCTTTGTAGAATATGTAGGAGCCAATATGAGCATCCAGGTTCCGCTATTGGTTATTGACCGGAGATATGTCTCAGTCATGTCTACATAGTTCTCGAACCTGTAGGGTCCGCACGCTTAACGTTCGATGACAATTTGTATTATGAGTTTTGTGTTTTGATGAACCGAAGTTTGTTTGGAGTCCTGGATGAGATCACGGACATAACGAGGAGTCTCGAAATAGTCGAGACATAAAGATTCATATATTAGAAGGCTATATTCGGACACCGGAATGGTTCGGGTCGTTTCGGATAAGTTTCGGAGTACCGGGGGTTACCGGACCCCCCCCCCCCCCGCGCGCCCCGGAAGTTAACGGGCCACCATGGGCCTTAGTGGAGAAGAGAGAGGGCCGGACAGAGGTGGTGCGCCCCCCCATTACCCAGTCTGAATTGGACAAGGGGAGGGGGCGGCGCCCCCCTCCTTCCTTCACTTCTTTTCCTCCTTCCATCCTTCTCCCTCTCTTGGATGGAAGGGGACTCCAACTAGGATTGGGAATCCTAGTTGGACTCCCCATGGCGCGCGCCCCCTCTAGGCCGGTCTCCTCCTCCTCCCCCCCCTTTATATACGTGGTAGGGGGGCACCCCAAAGGACACACAAGTTTCTCTTAGCCGTGTGCGATGCCCCCTTCCACAGTTACACACCTCGGTCATATCGTTTGTAGTGCTTAGGCGAAGCCCTGTGCCGGTAACTTTATCATCACCGTCACCACACCGTCATGCTGACGGAACTCTCCCTCGGCCTCAGCTGGATCAAAACTCGAGGGACGTCATCGAGCTGAACGTGTGCTGAACGCGGAGGTGCCGTACATTCGGTACTTGGATCGGTTGGATCGCGAAGACGATCGACTACATCAACCGTTTTACTAAACGCTTCCACTTTCGGTCTACGAGGGTACGTGGACACACTCTCCCCTCTTGTTGCTATGCATCTCCTAGATAGATCTTGCGTGATCGTAGGAATTTTTTTGAAATACAGCATTCCCCAACAGTGGCACCCGAGCCAGGTCTATGCGTAGATGTTATATGCACGAGTAGAACACAATGAGTTGTGGGCAATAATAGTCATACTGCTTAATTACCAGCAACATCTTAGTTTGATTCGGCGGTATTGTTGGATGAAGCGTCCCGGACTGACATTACATGACCACGTTCATGAGACTGGTTCTACCGACATGCTTCGCACATAGGTGGCTGGCGGGTGTCTGTTTCTCCAACTTTAGTTGAATCTAGTTTGACTACGTCGGGTCCTTGTTGAATGTTAAAACAACACACTTGACAAAAAACCATTGTGTTTTTTATGCGTAGGTAAGAACAGTTCTTGCTAGAAGCCCGTAGCAGCCACGTAAAACTTGCAATAACAAAGTAGAGGACGTCTAGCTTGTTTTTGCAGGGCATGTTGTGATGTGATATGGTCAAGACGTGATGAGATACAAATTGTTGTATGACATGATCATGTTTTGTTAAAGTTATCGGCAACTGGTAGAAGCGTTATGGTTGTTTCTTTATTGCATAAGATGCAAGCGCCATATAATTGCTTTACTTTGTCGCTATGCGATAGCAATAGTTGGCGATACGACCATGTAACGACACGTTGATAAAGATCAAGATGATGGAAATCATGGTGTCATGCCGGTGACGATGGATATCATGATGGTACTTTGGAGATGGAGTTAAAAGGCACAAGATGTGATGGTCATGTCATGTCACATATTTTGATTGCATGTGATGTTTATCTTTTATGCATCTTATTTTGTTTAGTACGACGGTAGCATTATGAGATGATCCCTTACTAAAATTTCTAGGTATAAGTGTTCTCCCTGAGTATGCACCGTTGCGACAGTTCTTCGTGGTGAGACACCACGTGATGATCGGGTGTGATAAGCTCTATGTTCACATACAACGGGTGCAAGCCAGTTTTGTACATGCAGAATACTCGGGTTAAACTTGAAGAGCCTAGCATATGCAGATACGGCCTCGGAACACTGAGACCGAAAGGTCGAACGTGAATCATATAGTAGATATGATCAACATAGTGATGTTCACCATTGAAAGCTACTCCATCTCACGTAATGATCGGACATGGTTTAGTTGATATGGATCATGTGATCATTTAGATGACTAGAGGGATGTCTATCTAAGTGGAGTTCTTAAGTAATATGATTAATTGAACTTAAATTTATCATGAACTTAGTCCTAATAGTATTTGCATATCTATGTTGTAGATCAATTGCTCGCGTATAGCTTCCCCGTTTTATTTATGATATGTTCCTAGAGAAAACTAAGTTGAAAGTTGATAGTAGCAATGATGCGGACTAGGTCCGTGATTTGAGGATTATCCTGATTGCTGCACAGAAGAATTATGTCCTTGATGCACCGCTAGGTGATAGAACTATTGCAGGAGCAGATGCAGACGTTATGAACGTTTGACAAGCTCGGTATGATGACTACTTGATAGTTTAGTGCACCATGCTGTACGGCTTAGAACCGGGACTTCAAAAATGTTTTGAAATGTCACGGAGCATAGGAGATGTTCCAAGAGCTGAAATTGGTATTTCAAACTCATGCCTGAGTCAACAGGGACACCTCTGACAAGTACTTTGCCTACAAGATGAAGGAGAATAGCTCAACCAATGCGCATGTGCTCAGAACGTCTGAGTACTACAATCACTTGAATCAAGTGGGAGTTAATCTTCCAGATAAGATAGTGATTGACAGAGTTCTCTAGTCACTATCACCAAGTTACTAGAACTTCGTGATGAACTATAATATGCAAGGGATGACGAAAACGATTCCCCGAGCTCTTCGCGATGCTAAAATCGGCGAAGGTAGAAATCAAGAAAAGCATCAAGTGTTGATGGTCAGCAAGACCACTAGTTTCAAGTAAAAGGGCAAGGGAAAGAAAGGGAACTTCAAGAAGAATGGCAAGCAAGTTGCCACTCCCATGAAGAAGCCCAAAGCTAGACCTAAGCCTGAGACTGAGTGCTTCTACTGCAGAGGACTGGTCACTGGAAGCGGTACTGCCCCAAGTATTTGGCGGATAAGAAGGATGGCAAAGTGAACAAAAGTATATATGATATACATGTTATTGATGTGTACTTTACTAGTGTTCACAGTAACCCCTGGGTATTTGATACTCGTTCAGTTTCTATGATTAATAACTTGTAACATGAGTTACAAAATGAACAAAGACTAGTTAAGGGCGAGGTGACGATGTGTGTTGGAAATGATTCCAAGGATGATAAGATCACGATCGCATACTCCCTCTACCTTCGGGATTACTATTATTGGAACTAAATAAATGTTATTTGGTGTTTGCGTTGAGCATAAATATGATTTGATCATGTTTGTTGCGATACGGTTATTCATTTAAATCAGAGAATAATTGTTGTTCTATTTACATGAATAAAACCTTCTATGGTCTTACATCCAATGTAAATGGTTTACTGAATCTCGATCACAGTGATACACATAATATTGATGCCAAAAGATGTAAAGTTGATAATGATAGTGCAACTTATTTGTGGCACTGCCGTTTAGGTCATATTGGTGTAAAGCGCATGAAGAAACTCCATACTGATGAGCTTTTGGAATCACTTGATTTTGAATCACTTGATGCTTGCGAACCATGCCTCATGGGCAAGATGACCAAGACTCCGTTCTCTGGAACAATGGAGCGAGCCACTGACTTATTGGAAATAATACATACTGACGTATGCAGTCCGATGAGTGTTGAGGCTCGCGGCAGGTATCGTTATTTTCTAACCTTCATAGATGATTTAAGCAGATATGGGTATATCTACTTAATGAAACACAAGTCTAAAACATTTGAAAAGTTCAAAGAAATTCAGAGTGAAGTTGAGAATCATCGTAACAAGAAAATAAAGTTCTATGATCTGATCGTGGAGGCAAATATTTGAGTTACGAGTTTGGCCTTCATTTAAAAACAATGTGGAATAGTTTCACAACTCATGCCACCTGGAACACCACAGCGTAATGGTGTGTACTAACGTCGTAACCGTAATTTATTAGATATGGTGCGATCTACGATGTCTCTTATCGATTTTCCACTATCGTTTTGGGGTTATGCATTAGAGATAGCTACATTCACGTTAAATAGGGCACCATCTAAATCCGTTGAGACGACACCATATGAACTGTGGTTTAGCAAGAAACCTAAGCTGTCATTTCTTAAAGTTTGGGGTTGAGATGCTTATGTGAAAAAGCTTCAACCTGATAAGCTCGAACCCAAATCGGAGAAATGCGTATTCATAAGAATGGATACTTTCTAGAGAAGGAGTTTCTCTCGAAAGAAGTGAGTGGGGGGAAAGTAGAACTTGATGAGGTAATTGTACCTTCTCTCAATTTGGAAAGTAGCTCATTAGAGAAATCTCTTCTCATGATGCCTACACCAACTAGAGAGGAAGCTAATGATAATGATCATGAAACTTCAGATCAAGTGACTACCAAACCTCGTAGGTCAACCAGAGCACATTCCGCACCAGAGTGGTACGGTAATCCTGTTCTGGAAGGCATGTTACTAGACCATGACGAACCTATGAACTATGAGGAAGCGATGATGAGCCCAGATTCCGACAGATGGATTGAGGCCATGAAATCTGAGATAGAATCCTTGTATGAGAACAAAGTGTGGACTTTGGTGGACTTGCCCGATGATCAGCAAGCCATTGAGAATAAATGGATCTTCAAGAGAAAGACGGACGCTGATAGTAGTGTTACTATCTACAAAGCTCGACTTGTCGAAAAGGGTTTTTGACAAGTTCAAGATGTTGACTACAATGAGATTTTCTCACTCGTATCGATGCTTAAAGTCTGTCTGATTCATGTTAGCAATTGCCACATTTTATGAAATCTGACAAATGGATATCAAAACTGCATTCCTTAGTTGATTTACTAAAGAAGAGTTGTATATGATACAACCAGAAGGTTTTGTCAATCCTAAAGGTGCTAAAAAAATGTGCAAGCTCCAGCGATCCATCTATGGACTGGTGCAAGCATCTCGGAGTTGGAATATACGCTTTGATAATTTGATCAAAGCATATAATTTTATACAGACTTGCGGTGAAGCCTGTATTTACAAGAAAGTGAGTGGGAGCACTACATCCTTTCTGATAAAGTATATGTAAATGACATATTGTTGATCGGAAATGATGTAGAATTTTCTGGAAAGCATAAAGGAGTGTTTGAAAGGAGTTTTTCAAAGAAAGACCTCGGTGAAGCTGCTTACATATTGGGCATCAAGATCTATAGAGATAGATCAAGACGCTTGATAAGATTTTTCAATGAGTACATACCTTGACAAGATTTTTGAAGTAGTTCAAAATGGAACAGTCAAAGAAGGAGTTCTTGCCTGTATTGCAAGGTGTAAAGTTGAGTAAGACTCAAAACACGACCACGGCAGAAAATAGAAAGAGAATGAAAGTCATTCCCTATGCCTCTGCCATAGGTTCTATAGAGTATGCTATGCTGTGTACCAAACATATTGTGTACCTTGCCATGAGTTTGGCAAGGGAGTACAATATTGATCCAGGAGTGGATCAGTTGACAACGGTCAAAATTATCCTTAGAAGACTAAGGAGATATTTCTTGGTTATGGAGGTGATAAAGAGTTCGTCGTAAAGAGTTACACCGATGCAAGCTTTTACACCGATCCGGATGACTCTAAGTCTCAATCTGGATACATATTGAAAGTGGGAGCAATTAGCTAGAGTAGCTCCATGCAAAGCATTGTAGACATAGAAAATCTGCAAAATACATACGGCTCTGAATGTGACAGACCCATTGACTATGCTTCTCTCACAAGCAAAACATGATCACACCTTAGTACTCTTTGGGTGTTAATCACATAGCGATGTGAACTAGATTATTGACTCTAGTAAAACCCTTTGGGTATTAGTCACATGGCAATGTGAACTAATCACATGGTGATGTGAACTATTGGTGTTAAATCACATGGCGATGTGAACTAGATGATTGACTCTAGTGCAAGTGGGAGACTGAAGGAAATATGCCCTAGAGGCAATAATAAAGTTGTTATTTATATTTCCTTATATCATGATAAATGTTCATTATTCATGCTAGAATTTTATTAACCGGAAACTTAGTACATGTGTGGATACATAGACAAACAGAGTGTCCCTAGTATGCCTCTACTTGACTAGCTCGTTAATCAAAGATGGTTAAGTTTCCTAGCCATAGACATGTGTTCTCATTTGATGAATGGGATCACATCATTAGAGAATGATGTGATGGACAAGACTCATCCGTTAGCTTAGCATAATGATCGTTTAGTTTTTCTGCTATTGCTTTCTTCATGACTTATACATGTTCCTCGGACTATGAGATTATGCAACTCCCGAATACCGGAGGAACACCTTGTGTGCTATCAAAAGTCACAATGTAACTGGGTGATTATAAAGATGCTCTACAGGTGTCTCTGATGGTGTTTGTTAAGTTGGCATAGATCGAGGTTAGGATTTGTCACTCCGAGTATCGGAGAGGTATCTCTGGGCCCTGTCGGTAATGCACATCACTATGAGCCTTGCAAGCAATGTGTCTAATGAGTTAGCCACGGGATGATACATTACGGAATGAGTAAAGAGACTTGCCGACGACGAAATTGAACTAGGTATGATGATACCGACGATCGAATCTCGGGCAAGTAACATACCGATGACAAAGGGAACAACATATATTGTTATGCGGTTTGACCGATAAAGATCTTCGTAGAATATGTAGGAGCCAATATGAGCATCCAGGTTCCGCTATTGGTTATTGACCAGAGATATGTCTCGGTCGTGTCTACATAGTTCTCGAACCCGTAGGGTCTGCACGCTTAATGTTCGATGACGATTTGTATTATGAGTTTCGTGTTTTGATGAACCGAAGTTTGTTCGGAGTCCCGGATGAGATCACGGACATGACGAGGAGTCTCAAAATGGTCGAGACATAAAGATTCATATATTGGAAGGCTATATATTCGGACACCGGAATGGTTAGGGTCGTTTCGGATAAGTTTTGGAGTACCGGGGGTTACCGGAACCCCCCCCCCTCCGGAAGTTAATGGGCCACCATGGGCCTTAGTGGAGAAGAGAGAGGGCCGGCCAGAGGTGGCGCACGCCCCCCCCCCCTTGTCCAGTCCGAATTGGACAAGGGAGGGGGCGGTGCCCCCTGATACGTCTCCAACATATCTACTTTTTCTCACGCTTTTCCTCTTGTTTTGGACTCTAATTTGCATGATTTGAATCAAACTGACCCCGGACTGACGTTGTTTTCAGCAGAACTACCATGGTGTTGTTTTTGTGCAGAAATGAAAGTTCTCGGAATCGAACGAAACATTGCGAGGATTTTTTATGGAATGAATGAATATTTTTGGAGCCAACAACCACCACAGAGGGGCCCTTGGTTGGGCACAACCCACCAGGGCGCACCCCCTCTCCTGGCGTGCCCAGGTGGGTTGTGCCCAACCAGGGGCCCCGCTGGCGACCCCCTGATACTATAAATTCACATTAATCCAGAAAAAAAATCAGGGAGAAAGAATTATCGCGATCCATGAGACGGAGCCGCCGCCAAGCCCTGTTCTTCCTCGGGAGGGCAGATCTGGGGTCCGTTGGGGCTCCAGAGAGGGGGATCTTCGTTCTTCGTCATCACCAACCAATCTCCATCGCCAATAACATGATGCTCCCCACCGGGAGTGAGTAATTCCTTCGTAGGCTCACTGGTCGGTGAGGAGTTGGATGAGATTCATCATGTAATCGAGTTAGTTTTGTTAGGGCCCGATCCCTAGTATCCACTATGTTCTTAGATTGATGTTCCTATGACTTTTCCATGCTTAATGCTTGTCATTTTGGGCCCGGGTGCCATGATTTCAGATCTGAACCATTTATCAATTCATCATTATATCCATGTTTTAGATCTGATCTTGCAAGTTATAGTCACCTACTACCGTTATGATCCGACAACCCCGGAGTGACAACAACCTGGCCTACTCTCGGTGATGACCATAGTTTGAGGAGTTCATGTATTCACTATGTGTTAATGCTTTGTTCATGTTCTCTATTAAAAGGGGGACTTAATATGCCTTAGTTTCCAATATGGACCCCACTGCCACGGGAGGGTAGGACAAAAGATGGCATGCAAGTTCTTTTAATAAAGCACGTATGACTATTTACGGAATACATGCCTACATTATATCGATGAACTGGAGCTAGTACCGTATCGCCCTAGGATATAACTCTCACATGATGAATATCATCCAACAAGTCACTGATCCAATGCCTACGAATTTATCCTTATTGTTCCTGCTAAGTTACTATTGCTATCATCACTGTTACACTTGCTAGAAAATTACTGCTATCACTGTTACTGTTACCGTTGCTGCTGTCACTACTATCAAAACTATCATATTACTGTGCAACTGATCACTTTGCTGCAGATAATTAATCTCCAGGTGTGGTTGAATTGACAACTCAGTTGCTAATACCTTTAAATATTCTTTGGCTCCCCTTGTGTCGAATCTATAAATTTGGGTTGAATACTCTACCCTCGAAAACTGTTGCGATCCCCTATACTTGTGGGTTATCAAGACCTTTCTCTGGCGCCGTTGCCGGGGAGCATAGCTATATTTATTGAGTCACTTGGGATTATTATCATATTATCACTATGAAGAATCTGAAGGATCCAAAGACTAAGATATTTCCCTCAAAGATGAGGGGAGGTAAGGAACTGCCATCCAGTTCTGCTTTAGATTCACCTTCTGTTGTGAGTAAACTTGCAACACCACCACATGCTATTAATCCTGATATTTCGCAAGTTATTGATGATGCTATACTTATACTATGAATGATGCTTATGATGATGCTAGTACCTTGCTTGATAATGATGATGTGCCACTTGGTGATTTTCTTGATAAACAAATTGCTAGAGTTATGCAACATGATTTTGTTGAATCTGATGATGAACTTGAAACTGAAACTCCTGAAACACCTGCTAGAACTAGCCTTGCCAGATATGAATTGCCTAAGGTACCGGAAGGTTATGTTATGAGTGAAGAAGAAACTAGAGATATTCTTGCTTGTAAGGATAGAGATGATCTAGAGAAATTATTACACAAGTATAAAGAAAAATCTTTGAATGCTAGAATGAAATGTGATCCTAAGTTTGCTACTTCACCTATCTGTATTGATGATAAGGATTATGAATTCTCTATCGACCCAGAGTTAATTACTTTGGTTGAATCTGATCCTTTCCATGGTTATGAAACTGAAACTGTTGTGGCACATCTTACTAAGTTGAATGATATAGCTGCCCTTTTTACTCATGATGAGAAATCTCGCTATTACTTTATTCTCAAATTATTTCCTTTCTCATTAAAGGGTGATGCTAAAGCTTGGTACAATACTCTTACTCCTAGTTGTGTGCGTAGTCCCTAGGATATGATTTATTACTTCTCTGAAAAATATTTTCCTGCTCATATGAAACAAGCTGCCTTACAGGAAATATTTAACTTTGTGCAAACTAAAGAAGAGAGTCTCCCACAAGCTTGGGGGAGGCATTGCCAGTTACTTAATGCTTTGCCTGATCATCCTCTTAAGAAAAATGAAATACTTGATGTCTTCTATAATGGACTAACCGATGCTTCTAGGGACTTCCTAGATAGTTGTGCTGGTTGTGTTTTTAGGGAACGAACTATTGCTCAAGCTGAAGAATTATTGAATAACATATTGAAAAATTATGATGATTGGACTATTCCTGAACCACCGCCTGAACCCACTCTGAAGAAGAGGGGTATATTATATCTCAGTCCTGAAGATATGCAAGAGGCAAAGAAATCTATGAAGGAAAAGGGTATTAAAGCTGAGGATGTTAAAATTTTACCTCCTATTGAACAAATACATGGGCTTAATACACCACCAATGCCTAAGGTGGTAGAGGTAAATTCCCTTATGAAGTTTAATGAAAATGATAATCCTCACAATATGCATCCTAGTCAATGCCTTTATGAGTTTGAAAACTACATTAGAAAACAAGATCACTTCAATACAAATGTTATGAAACAATTGAAATATAATTCTGATATGATTGCTCGCTTGTGTGACTTGTTATTTAGAATATCAAATGATGTTAGAGGTGTTGGAAAACATGCTTCTATGGTTCAAACTCAGTTAGAACAAATTGCTAAATCACAAAGAGAATTACTTGATGAAATGAATCATAATATGCATGACTTTGCTGTTAGAGTTGCAACTAGAGGAGGTAAAATGACTCAGGAACCACTTTATCCTGAGGGACACCCAAAAATAATTGAATAAGACTAACAAAGAAACAACACTAGTGCACCTAGTCCTTCTAAAAAAAAGAAAAATGATAGGACTTTGCACACTTCTAGTGAACCTGAAATAGAGAAACCTCCTGATAATGAAAATGAAACTTCTACCTCTGATGCTAAAACTCAATCTGGTAATGAACACTCACCTAGTGATAATGAAAAAGATAATGATGAGGTTCATAAAGACACTCAACCAAATAATGATAAAGAACCAGATAATGATGTTGAGATAAAACCACATGTTGATCTTGATAACCATAACCTAAAAATAAAAGGTATGATAAAAGGGACTTCATTGCTAGAAAACACTGTAAAGAAAGAGAACCGTGGGTTCAAAAACCTATGCCTTGTCCCACCAAGTCAACTAAAAAGAATGATGATGAAGAATTTGAAAGCTTTGCAGAAATGCCGAGGCCAGTCTTTTTGCGTACTCGCTTGACTGATATCTTGAAAATGCCTCCTTATGCAAAGTATATGAAAGACATCGTCACAAATAAGAGAAAAATACCGGAAGCTAAAATCTCCACTATGCTCGCTAATTACACTTTCAAAGATGGAGTACCTAAAAAACTTGGAGATTCGAGTATACCAACTATACTTTGCTCCATCAAAAAGAATTATGTGAAAGCTGCTTTGTGTGATTTAGGAGCTGGTGTTAGTGTTATGCCTTTCTCTTTATATAAAAGACTTGACTTGAATAAACTCACACCTACTGAAATATCTTTGCAAATGGCTGACAAATCAACTGCCATACCTATCGGTATCTGTGAGGATGTGCATGTTGTTGTTGCTAATGTTACTATTTTGACTGATTTTGTTATACTTGAGATGCCCGAGGACGACAACATGTCAATTATCCTTGGTAGACCCTTCTTGAATACTGTAGGGGCTGTTATTGATTGCAATAAAAGCAAGGTCACTTTTTATATCAATGGTAATGAGCACACGGTGCACTTTTCGGAGAAACAATTCCAAGTGAATGGTATTAATGTTATTGAAAAATCTCCGACAATCACTATTGGAATTTTTCAAATACCTCTACCTACTGTCAAAAAGAAATATGAAATGCTTATTGTTGGGGACATTCATATCCCCATTGAGGTAACTTAGTGATTTACTAAAGTTCTTCGGTTTCATGCTAATCGGAAGTGGTTATTAATAAGACTTGATCAACCTTATTAATGAATCATTTTTGAGCGGTATGAAGTTTTGAATTTAGTAAGCACTACTTTCTGTCCCTACCTTTTATTCTCTATTTTTATTAGTTAAATAAAATAAAATGCCATGTTTTGTCTGTTTTCTAAATTTCCAGTGCAATAAAAAATGACCCAAAAATAAAAGTTTTCAGAATGCCCTAAAAATTTTATATGATTTTTTCCTGAATATTTAAGAATTTTTGGTGCAAAAATAGCCAGAGGGGGGTGCACCTGGTGGGCACAACCCACCAGGGCGCGCCAGCACTCCCTAGCGCGCCCTGGGGTGTTGTGGTCCCCACGTGGGCCCCCTCACTTATCTCTTTAGCCCACATTGTCACCTACCTCCAGAAAAAAATCACTCTTGCTCTCTCTCCCATGTTCTTGAGCTCAAACCCGCGGATTTCGATCTCTTTGCTCGAAGCTCCGTTTCCGAAACTGTTTCGGTGATTTGTTGCTAGGTATGTGACTCCACCATTTGTCCAATTAGTTTTTGTTTTAGTGGTTTATACTTTGAATAAATAGCTACTCTTGGTGTTGTTGTAGATGTGCTTGCATGTTGAATTCTTAGTGTTCTGAGTAGTTTGAATGCTTGTTATTGCCTCTATGTATCCCTATGAGTAGTTGTTATCAATTTTGTGAAGTTTTGTTGACAAATTTTTGTCACCTCAAAAATTTTATTTTCAAAAAATTGTACGCAGACATAATGAATCTGTTTGGAAGGAGTTCCTCGAGGAGACGATCCTCGGGGAATCCTCTAGTGACAGCTCTGCTCGCCGGTCTTACGTTGAACCAAGTGAAAGTTCCACGCGAGATGCTGCCACCAAAACTTGCTTATAGCCTTGATGAGTATATGATGCAAGTGGGCATTAAGGAGGAATTTGAGCAATATGTTCACAATGCCGGTCTTGGTCCCTACCTCTCAGATAAGTGTAAACAGCGCCATCTTCTCACTGAATCATTTGTCAAGGAATTTAAATATTTTCCTCGCGAGTCTAGGGTGTCGTTTATGCTTTATGATAACCCATTTACTATTCCACTAGAGAACTTTGCTTACCATTGCAAACTTCCATTTTGGGGTTTGCTTGATGAGCCAGCAAAGGCTGAGTATGAGTCTTTGTTGACTAGCCTTTGTTACGGTCAAAATAGGGGAGTGAGACAAGGAAGAATAAAGAGCATTCACTTTCCCGCAATTCAGTGCCTTGCATTATTTAACGGGAAATGCATAGTAGGCAAGCAAGACTGTAGCATACTCTGTGCTCCAGACTTGAGCCTCATTCACACCGCTCTCACTGGTGAGAGGGATTATAACCTTGCACTATTGCAGGATGTTGCTAACGCGACACTACGATCAGAGACCCTTCAACGAAACTGTGTGCGATGCAATAATCGCAAACGGTGGTGTAAAAACCATCAAAGAGGCGCAAAATGTTTGTGATGACGGATGCATAAAAAACGGTTCAGTTTTTAGTTGCGTGTGCGATTCAGGGCATACGATTCAGTTCAATTAACTGTTTTCGATGAGGAGGAACAAAAGAAACGGGCAACCAGATGAAGGTGTGTGCGATGTACAACATAGGGTTCACTTGGATGAACTGTTTATGATTAGGCAACACAGAAGAAACGGCCAGCCAGATCAAGGTGTGTGCGATGTAGAGCATACAGTTCACTTGGATGAACTGTTTGTGATTAGGCAACACAAAAGAAACGGTCAGCTAGATCAAGGTGTGTGCGATATACGACATGCGGTTCACTCGGATGAACTTTTTGCATTGAGACAAGAGAACAGAAATGGTTCAATATAACAAAATACCATAAATATTGCAAGGTTCAAATTTAAAGATTACAACGCCCAAATTCAAACATTGCAAACCGCGTAATTTCTGAAAAGGGATCAGCCGCTGACAAGTCATGTATGGGTTTGACACAATGACTTCCAATTGCTTTGCCATATCCTCTTCCAATACGAAGTTTGGCATTTTTGGAGGCACTTCCATTCCACAGTACCTGTCGGCTCTAATAATCATACCATTGATCTTTCCTAATTAAATGCGTGTTCAACCTCAGTACCCTCAGCACCTTTGCTCTGGCAAGAAAGAACCTGGCGAGTGTAATCTCCGGTAAGGTCCCTCGGTAGGAGTTCAAAGTAATATTTGAGAGATGCAGATCAGTCATTCGATGTGATTGTTGTTATAAACAGTATCCACCTCCGGGCCTATTATTATCTACAAAAGAAGAGAACGTGTTAGTGCCTACATGCAGTTTTGAACACCGCTACACACCCACCCATTTGGTTTGCAGGATTTGTAAAATGCACCAACCATCTTCGATCTGGCATGTTAACACGGGCATTTGATTACAATCTAGAAACATGTAGGCTTCTTCACAAGAGGTTGGATTGGATGAAAAATTCCCTAAGAAAGCTAGTACAGATGAATCCAAAGGAGAAATGCTTATGGACGATTGTAACCATATGAATGAAGCAACCAATATGGGGTGGGGGTGTATGTCCTAAAATCCTGCAAAATTCCTTTAGAAACCGTAGTACATTGTCATTGTAAACTTGGGAAAAGGTGCAAAAAATTGAACTCCCTCATAGTTATCATTTAACAGGAAAGGAACATCACCTCGATATACAGCTTCTTCAGGCACGAAAAGCATCTCAGGCAACTGACAACTTGGTCCAGGTTGGGCCCGACAGATTCTAGTGACAAGACCTTCACTGTGCCCAGGGTCTGGGTGAAGCTTCGCTGGATGATAGACGAACATACATCTTCAAAACTAGAAATAATGTTGATATCAAGAAGGAGAGGTATATAAGGAGACTGTTGTACCTAAAAGTTGTAGTATTTGACAGACAAGTAGCCCACCACTTTCAATTTCGGCGCAGAAATGACATTGATTCTTGTTGGACCTTGTTGATCAACTACAAGTAATCTATCAAGTGAAGGTGTGTGCTGGATGACCATATTGTGGTCCACCTTTTGTGATCTCTCGTTGCAGCACCAGGAACACACATAAATAGTCCGGAGAGTCCTGGAGGTGATGTGCAAGGTACTCGACCAATTCCTCGTCTGAAGACGAAGGAACTCGAGTGCAGTACAGCCGCGGAGCAGGCGTTCCATGTCATCCTTTGGGAAGCGGACGGCGACGAGCTCGAGGTGCTTCAGTCGTGGTAGAAAAAGAGCGGGCGCGTCATTAAGGGGGGATGGCAGTTCATGAACTTGGCGAGGCGCAACGTGGGCGCGAAGTGGAGCCCGGATGTTGGCAGCAAGTGCATATGCCCATCATTATAACTTAGCTTCTCGAGCTGATCTATGGCGCAGGATCGGAACCACTCGTCAAGCTTGGCTCGGTCCTTTCCATTGGAACGAAACTTGCCCGTGATAAGGCCTTTGATTGGGCCATCATGACTGCCGAGGTTGTGGGAGAACACATCCAAGCTTTGGCGATAGCTGAGGGAGTCCTGGATTAGAGGGTCCTCGGACAGCCGGACTATATACTTTGGCCGGACTGTTGGACTATGAAGATACAAGATTGAAGACTTCGTCCTGTGTCCGGGTGGGACTCTCCTTTGCGTGGAAGGCAAGCTTGGCAATTCGGATATGTAGATCTCCTCCCTTGTAACCGACTCTGTGTAACCCTAGCCCCCTCCGCTTTCTATATAAACCGGAGGGTTTAGTCCGTAGGACAACAACAATCATAATCATAGGCTAGCTTCTAGGGTTTAGCCTCTACGATCTCGTGGTAGATCAACTCTTGTAATACTCATATCATCAAGATCAATCAAGCAGGAAGTAGGGTATTACCTCCATCTGGAGGGCCCGAACCTGGGTAAACATTGTGTCCCCCGCCTCCTGTTACCATCCACCATAGACGCACAGTTCGGGACCCCTACCCGAGATTCGCCGGTTTTGACACTGACATTGGTGCTTTCATTAAGAGTTCCATTGTGCCGTCACGATAAGGCTTGATGGCTCGTCTTGTTGTCAAGGACAGCATTACCTCTGGGGGAGCCCTGGCTGTAGGCCAAACTCTCCGACTAGGCGGCTTCATCATGATCGCCCGTTCGGCCGTCGCGCCGACGATGACTTCTCGGGTGATCAAAAACAGCCTCCACGTCGGCCCGGGATTCACCGAGCAGATGGATCCAATAGAGCTCTCTTCCTTCAACGAGCTCTTGGATCGCATCGCCGCCCTGGGAGTCGCTATGGACTATGATTGGATCGGGCTTAAACCCGACCAAAGGGAGATTAACTCTCTGCCGGTCACCCATTAGATAGCGGTGGTGGAGCAATGTAGCGATTCTTCCTCTATTTTGAGGACAAACTATGTCCGGATTCCCGAGCTCTCCGAGCCGGATACCCGTCTACGGGAGGACATGGCCCAAGCTTCGAACCTAGGATCGGACAGCGGGCTAGAACTAATGGGCAACATCCCGGAGCCCAAACTGCCAAGCTCGAAAACTCCTTTGCCCCTGGGTTTCAGATCGGGTCAGGGTTTGGACCTAAATCTACCCACCCACCCAGACATAAGTGATCTTTCCCACATTAGACAAGAGCCCCAAGAGACAGTACATCACTATTGGGCTAGATTCCTCCTTGTAATGAGCAAGGTCAAGGACTGTCGCGAGGAAGACGCAATTTCATTCTTTTACAAAAATTGCACGGACAAGGGAATCCTCAACGCCATAAGTCGCCGTGACATAGCACACTTCGCTGACTTGGCGGCCATAGTACAGAAGTACTGTGCGATGGAAAGCGCCTAGAAAACCCAAACAAAATTCTGGGATCCTCCGGCTCTCACTAACCCCCCCCCCCATCCGAACTAAAAGGGTGTACTCTCGTAAGTCACCCGATCCAATTACAAAGAAACCAAAGCCCACTACAGAGCGTGGAACTGTATTGGAGGGATGGCTCAATGGGCCATGCAAAATTCACAGTACACCGGATACCATGCCAACACACAGCCTTAGAGCATGTTGGATACTCCGGCAGGTGGCCAAGAGCGGCGAGGATCTCCTCATCAACAATACCACAGAGCACCATCCCGTGGAAAATAACAAGACAGTATTGACAGTCTTCAAGACCTTCGCCTCAAATAATAGGCGCAAGCGAGCACTCCGCAGCCTTGCTGAAGTCTGCCACGTTGCAGCAATAAATCCATGGAATGATACGACCATAACCTTCAATGCCAGTGACGAACCTCAATTCCGAACAGCCCGAGCACCAGCTGCTTTGGTCCTTAATCCAATTGTGGACGGCTTCCGGCTTACTAAGTGCTCATGGACGGTGGCAGCGGATTAAACCTCATCTATGAGGAGACTCTTAGCAAAATGGAAATAGACAAGAGCCGCATTGAGCAAAGCAGCACGACCTTCAGAGGAATCATCCCTAGTCGGGAGGCACGATGTGCGGGAAAAATCACACTAGATGTGGTATTCGGCACGCCTGAGAATTATAGGTCCGAAGAAATCACATTCCAAGTGGCCCCGTTCAGTAGCGGATACCACGCCCTTTTAGGGCGGGAGGCATTCACGATCTTCCAAGATATACCCCATTACGGGTACATGAAGCTCAAAATGCCCGGGGCCAATGGAATCATCACTCTAGCTAGTGATCCGGACATAGCACTCCGCGCCGAAAATAAAACCGCCGCTCTGGCCCTCGAGGCGTTATCCGAAGCCCTTGCGGCCGAAGAACTAACTACGCTACGCTCCACAGTGGACAGGGACGACGTGATACTCGACAAAAGACCCAAGTCCACCTCTTTTAAACCAGCGGACGAAATAGTCAAATTCCAGGTCCACCCAACGGACCCTACAAAAACAGCATCCATCGGGGCACAGCTGAACCCCACAACAGACGCCGCACTGCGGGAGTTCTTGCGAGAGAATTGGGACATCTTTGCCTGGCATCCTTCAGACATGCCAGGAATCCCACGCAGGCTGGCCAAGCATAGCCTAAACATTCTAAAGGGATACAAGCCGGTCAAGTAGACTCTTCGGCGTTTCTCAGAGCCTAAGCGGCAAGCCATGGGAGAGGAGCTAGCCAAGTTACTCGAGGCCGGATTCATTAGAGAAATAAAACATCCGGACTAGCTAGCACACCTGGTAATGGTACCAAAGAAGGACAAATCCTGGCGCCTATGTGTCGATTTCAAGGACCTTAACAAGGCTTGCCCCAAGGATCCCTTCCCCCTCCCTCGCATCGATCAAATTATCGATGCTACCGCAGGACACGACTCATTGTGTTTCCTCTACGCATACTCCGGATACCATCAAATTAAGATGGCGGAGTCCGATCAAGCCGCAACGGCATTCATCACTCCATACGGCCCCCTTCTATTTTAACACCATGCTTTCGGGCTCAAAAACGCCGGTGCAACCTATCATCGCATGATTCAGACATGCCTGGAAACACAAATTGGCAAAACAGTGGAGGCATACGTAGACGATGTGGTCATTAAAACCAGACACGTCGAATCCTTAATAGACGACTTGAGGCTCACGTTCGACAATCTCCGAACATATGACATCAAGCTCAATCCGGAAAAATGCGTTTTCGGCGTGCCCGCCGGAAAGCTCTTGGGCTTCATCATTTCCAATAGAGGAATTGAACAAATCTGGTTAAAATCCGAGCTCTGTCACAGTTGGCTATCCCAACAGACCTCAAGCAAATCCATAAATTAACTGGATGCATGGCTGCCTTAAGCCGCTTTATCTCCCGATTGGGAGAAAAGGCACTACCTCTTTATCGCCTTCTTCAACGCACCGAACACTTCGAATGGACGGATGCGGCCACGGTCAGATTGGAAGAAATAAAAGCCGTCTTGGTCAGCAACCCAATCTTGGCCGCGCCAAATATCGGCGAACCAATGCTGTTATATATAGCGGAAACACACCAAGTTGTAAGCGCAGTGCTCGTCGTCGAACGAGAGACGGACGGACATAAGTTCCCGCTTCAAAAGCCGGTATACTACGTATCCACTGTCCTCACTCCATGCAAATCACGGTACCCACATTATCAAAAGATAGCATACGCGGTCTTCATGGCATCCCGGAAACTACGACACTAGTTTCTAGAGTGTTCAATTACGGTGTCTTCTGAAGTACCACTCCACGACATAATAAATAACCGCGATGCCACAGGCCGGATTGCTAGATGGGCTATTGAGCTCCTCCCATTTGACATAACATACAAGCCACGGCGAGCCATTAAGTCGCAAGTACTGGCTGATTTCATCGCCGAATCGACAGAAGCCGAACTCCCTAAAGAGTACAGCGCGTACTCCAATTGGATCATGCACTTTGACGGCCCTAAGATGCTGGCTGGTCTAGGGGCAGGCGTCGTCCTGACCTCCCTCACCGGAGATACAGTCCAATACGTACTCCAAATATTATACATAGACTCCAACAATGCAGCAGAATATGAGGCCCTGTTGCATGGTCTCCGGATGGCAGTCTCCATGGGCATTCAACGCCTAGAGGTGCATGGGGATTCGAACCTCGCAATATCTCAAATAAATGGAGACTTTGACGCCAAGGACCCAAAAATGGCGGCTTACCGCAACGCCGTCCTCAAAATGTCAACTCGGTTCGAGGGGCTCAAATTCCACCATGTGGTCCGAGAAAACAATCAAGCGGCGGATATCCTCGCCCGCATCGGCGCTAAGCGCGACCCTGTCCCACCTAATATCTTCTTGGAAAGGCTATTTAAGCCATCCATGGTGTGGGAAGGGGAGACCGGCAACAACAGTCCGGATCCGGCCACAACGCCCGATCCCGAACACTCTGACGTAATCGGAGGCTCTGCCACCGAAATAACACCTTTGGCCACGTGATTATGGCTGTCATCGCCCCATGGACAGAACCCTTCTTGGCCTACCTAACTAGGCAAGAACTCCCTGAGGACCCAAACGAGGCACGTTGCATTGTGCGGCGGTCTAAAGCCTACAAGGTCCATGAGGGAGAGCTTTATAAGAAAAGCGCTACCGGAGTACTTCAAAGGTGCATCTCCGAAGAGGAAGGACGACAACTTTTGGCAGAAATTCATGCTGGACTCGGCGGCCACCACGCCGCAGCTCGGGCCCTTGTAAGCAAGGCCTTCCATACATGTTTTTACTGGCCGACGGCCCGAGCAGACGCACAGGACCTCATCCAACGTTGCGTCGGTTGCCAGCTTTTTGCAAACCAAAGCCATCTGCCACCTACCGCTCTCCAAACAATCCCCATTACCTGGCCCTTTGCGGTCTAGGGGCTTGATATGGTCAGACCCCTTAAAGGCAGAAGCCACGAGAAAAAGTACCTATTGGTCATGGTGGATAAATTCACCAAATGGATAGAAGCCAAACCAGTTAAAACGGCCGAGTCCGGACCAGTGATAGACTTCATATCCGGGGTTGTCCACCATTATGGTGTCCCCCACAGCATCATCACCGATAACGGCTCGAACTTTACAGCCGACGAGGTAAAAACTTGGTGCGGCAACATGGGCATTAAGCTCGATTATGCCTCCGTCTATCACCCCCAAACAAACGGTCAAGTTGAGCGAGCAAATGGTCTTATTATGAGCGGCATTAAACCGAGATTAGTGCGATCCTTGAATGAATCAGATACGCACTGGGTTGAGGAGCTCGACTCTGTACTATGGGGGTTGCGGACCACGCCGAATCGCACTACTGGATCACACCGTTTTTTATGGTGTACGGCGCAGAGGCGGTACTGCCCTGCGACATTATTCATGACTCACCTCGAGTGCGCATGTACGAAGAGAAAGAAGCCGAGCTTGATCAGCAGGACAGTTTGGACGCCCTAGAGGAGGAGCGTGACGTGGTAAAAGCCTGCTTCGCATTCTATCAGCAACAGGCTTGACGGTATCAAAGCAGAGAAGTACGGGCCAAAACTTATAATGTTGGTGAACTTGTTCTACGCCTACCAGAGAAGAAAAAGGACAAGCTCAAGCCCAAATGGGAAGGTCCCTTCGTTATTGACAAAGTTCTAACCGGTGGAGCGTACCATCTACGGGATGCATCAGACAATCGACTCGAGCCAAACCCATGGAACGAGGCCAGACTCCGAAGGTTCTACGCCAAGTGCCGGACTCTGTGTTTGTCTCCTTACCTCCGTCCCTTTTTTCATATATATATATATATCCGCTATCTGTCTTTATTTCTTTCTCCCCTTTTTCTTCACGGCCTTAAAAGGGTTAAAATGTGTCTTGACTACACAATCTTGACGCGCCGTGCGTGCTCATTATACCTGGGGGCTTCTTATACAGAAGCTTAATATAATTATATTCCGGGCTTTTTGCCCCCTGCACATGTGTTACTTTTCCACATGTACCTTTTCTTCGCCATTATATGCATCGATATGGCTTAAGTTTTGGCCAAGCTGGGTTGCCTGGCTCTTGTGTTTATACCCTACGTTCGCGTTAATTCGGCTAGGGCATAAGGGGAGCACCTTTGCGATTGTTACTGCTGGGTCAGCCGGATGTGTACCTCAGACTGGGTGAAGCCGAAAGCTAGCGTTCTTAAGGGAATATTCGGTTGGTGAACAAAAGATGACTTTTACTTATTACAATACATGCCCCCAGATGTTTATATCATGCGTCTCTTTTCGCAGTTCGGACATGCACATTAATGCATGCGTACCCAGGGAAAGGAACCCTTAACGGAACTATTCTCCCTGGAAGATGTTTCTTACTATCCATGTAATATAAAATAGCTAGTTGGGTACTTGTCTGTTCAAGCACTTATGACACCTACGCCTGGTTTCCACGCGTACCCCGGTTTTTACATAACTGAGCGGGTATTCGGATACACTCCGGACTGTTGAGTCTGGAGGTTGAAGTGAAAAGGTCTGCCATGACAAATGATTTACAATCCGGCTAGGGACAATATATGTCACTTGAAGTACACAGTCACTTAGACTGATTAAATTCTTCTTCTATACCATCCAACATGTTGTCTAGCCTACAATTCTGTTGGGAATACTTTGCGGCTAATTTTACCTGGTCATGCACCAAACTGACGGGGATCTCTTTCCCATCAGACCCCACAGGTCCGACCTCGGCCATGTGGTTCGGGTCAGCCTTGGTATATCGAGTCTTCACCATGGCCCAGGCTTCCCTTGCACCTTGTCGGCAGGCAGATATATTCCATAATCGGAAGCGCTGCCGCGCTCCCTTGAGCATCTCTACGAGCTCCCCCATGCCTCCTGGCAGGGAGGCAGACGGCCACAAGGCCTGGGCAATGCCCTGCATCACCTTCCGCACTTGTTCGTGCAGTTGTGAGAGCTCTGGCAAAAGATCACCCGCAGACCCAGGCATCTCCTCCCCGGGACGACCCGTCAGCATACCTACAGATATAACTCTGTTATCCGGTTTCTTCGCCAAACTCTATAAAAGTTCGTTCAAGCACTTACTAAAAATGCCGCGTCGAAGCTCCTTATTCTCCTTTACGGAGTCATAGCTGGGCCAGAACATCTTTTAGTTCAACACCCAGCCGGGTATTGGCATCTTGCAGATCGTTTTTCTCCCGCCTAACCCGCATAAGCACACGCTCGCCAGCATCTAGCTGTCGTTGAGCATGTTGCTCATCCCCTCGCACGACCTCCGGATTCACTCTGGGATCATCTGAAGAATCTATTGTTAGATTTGCATTCATGCCAAATACTAACTGGTATATATCATTCTTTTCGATAGGAACAAGTGTTACCAGATGGGGCCTTCTTGGACTCCTTCATTGCGGCAACTGCGGCCCGTAGCTGGGCTTTGCACTCCTCCAGCTCTTGAGACAACTGGGTATTCTTCTCCGTAAGAACCTATGCAAATAATGATCCTTAAATCAGTTGTGCCAACTGTTTCAAGTCTCAGGGGCTACTGATATACATAATTATCAGATTTACTTACCCGTATATCCTTTACATACTGGTCCGTGGCTCTGGCAAGACCATTTATAGCAGCTCGGATGTACGCGTCTCCTGAGTTGAAGGCATCGAACGCCTCTTCAGAGAAACCAGGGTCGCGGAGTACGGCCCGGCGACGCCTGTGATTCATGGCACTCTCCACTTCGGAATTCGTAGCGGACAGCTTATCCGCATCTTGTGTAGGAGGAACATCCGACGTTGTCCCCACGTTCGCATCTGCCTCTAAGTCCAGCTCTGGAGCCCGGCTGGTGGAGGCGTGGCCGGCAGGCTCTCCGGATACGGTCCGGCGAGCGTTTTTTCCTACCAGGAACCATGGACGTTATTATATTTTAAAGACGACAACCACGGAGCGGGGTTCTTTTTCATACCTCTGCGACGGCGTCTCAGTCCTGACCGCCTTCCTTTTAAGCCTACCCGGCTTCGGTGCCCCTTGTTGGTGAGTCACCGCGGGTTCGGCATGGCGTCCCGAGGGCCTTCCCTGTGTGAAGTGCAAAAAGGGATCCTTCTCGGAAGTTGGGACTCCGGTTTTACTTACATGCAATGCAGGAAGCAGTCCAGGATAATCCGCTATGATGGCCACCAAGGCACTGTCGCAGCTTAACTGATAGAACGTCCTGTCGATAAGCTCCACAAATATGTCCAGATCTTCTTCGAGTCCGGGGTCGAGGGCCTGGTCAGGGTCCTCTGGCTGTGGAGACGGGCTGTGGACCTCCCTCACGGCTTTTCGCAGTTCCTGCTATGACGAAGAATGCGGGAAGGTCTGCAGTAAAAAGTAGTAGCTCACCCAGTTTGGGGGGTTGTACATGGAGAATCCATCCCGTGGCTTAATGCGGATGAACTCCTCTTCCTCTCCTTTATATAAATCGGACAGTATTTTCGCTAGAGCAGCGGCGGAGTCCGGACCTTTACGGCCGCAGCGGGTGGCATCGTCTTCTCCATTGAAGTGCCACATGGGTTGTCCCCGATATTGAAGTGGCTGCACCCCCCGCATTATACATATTGACATAACCTCGATTATTGTCAGTCCTGATTTGGCCAGCGTTATTATCTGGCCCATCAGGTAAAGGACCTCTCGATTATCTTCCTCCTGGGGGCTCCGAGGGCGCCAGCTGCGGCATTTCTTCAAAGGGGCGTTAGTAAACTTAGGAAGGCCCATCCGAATAGGGTCCGGAAGGGGAACGTCCTCCATATAAAACCACTCCGAAGGCCAGTCTTCGGATGTCTTCTTCGGAGTATCGGACAGGTATCCGGTCCCGGCGATGCGCCATACTTCGGCTCCGCCCACTTGATATATTGACCCCTCCTGTGTACGGGGTACAAGGCAGAATAGCCTCTTCCATAGCTTGAAATGAGTTTCGCAGCCCAGAAACAGCTCGCAAAAGGCGACATAGCCAGCGATGTGTAATATGGAGGCGGGAGTAAAGTTATGCAGCTGGAGGCCGTAGAACTCCAGGAGCCCGCGGAGAAATGGATGGATTGGAAATCCGAGTCCCCTTAATAAGTAAGGGACAAGGCATACCCGCTCCCCCATGGATGGGTTGGGAAAGCTCTCTTCTTGCTCCCCGTCATTGTAAGTGGCTAGTCCGGCTCGGACGGGGACCATATACGCAGGAGGGAGAAACCCCTGGGTCTGTAACTCTACTAATTGGCTGTGGGGGACGGAACACTTCTCCCAATTGCCTGGCTTAGTGCTACGGGAGCGAGAGGAGGAGCTGCGATGGCCGGCCATGATGGGATGGACTTTTCCGGGCGTGCTCCGATGGATACTCGCTATGGGAGGATGGTGTGATCTGGATCTGAGGATCCCGACTCTTTAAATAGACGATTTACTCGCATGGTTAGGGTGGCAAATGTAAAAATGCCCCGACTTCTCGCATTCGCATGACACGTGGAACATAGCCATTATTAGGCGCAGAAGCCGAAGAGTGCAACATTAATGGGAAGCCAGACACTACTCGAAAGGTACTCAGGATTTGGAGAAGAACCCGCCTTGCAATGCCGAAGACAATCTGCGCACCAGACTCATCGTCATTGAAGCCTGGTTCGGGGGCTACTGAGAGAGTCCTGGATTAGGGGGTCCTCGGACAGCCGGACTATATACTTTGGCCGGACTGTTGGACTATGAAGATACAAGATTGAAGACCTCGTCCCGTGTCCGGGTGGGACTCTCCTTTGCGTGGAAGGCAAGCTTGGCAATTCGGATATGTAGATCTCCTCCCTTGTAACCGACTCTGTGTAACCCTAGCCCCCTCCGCTTTCTATATAAACCGGAGGTTTTAGTCCGTAGGACAACAACAATCATAATCATAGGCTAGCTTCTAGGGTTTAGCCTCTACGATCTCGTGGTAGATCAACTCTTGTAATACTCATATCATCAAGATCAATCAAGCAGGAAGTAGGGTATTACCTCCATCGAGAGGGCCCGAACCTGGGTAAACATTGTGTCCCCCGCCTCCTGTTACCATCCGCCTTAGACGCACAGTTCGGGACCCCCTACCCGAGATCCGCCGGTTTTGACACCGACAATAGGCATGGCAGAGCTTGTGGGCGTCGAGGAGGTCGACAGGGGTGCGGAGCCATAGGGTGCGCCACCGCCGGGAAAGGGCGGCTGTCTCGCCCGATATTTGATTGGGAGGAGGGATATGATGACTATCAACATATCATCGGGGAGGTTGTTGATGAAGTCTAGGCCTGCTGGAGTTGCTTGCAGTTCTTTCTCGACCCGTCTCCACTTGTTGGCAGCCTCATTCTCCACCTCGTCGGCGGGGACGGAAACCTCTATCTCCATATTCACGCCGTGCTCTGGTGCTTCATCAGCCCCGGCATTGCCACTCCCTCCGATGGGGCGCTTCGGCGGCATCCTTGTACACTGACGGCTTTGAGGACTCAGAGCGGCGTCGAGGATGCGGGCGGATAGAGGAATTGTGTGTGGCGAGGATGGGGGGTGCGGCCGCTCGGCGGCGCCATTAATATAGACCAGTGGGAGCGAGGCGGGCGGTGGTCCAAGGCTGTCTCACTTCCCGGTGAGAACGACTGCTTAATCCCTAGTATGAATGAAATCTATACTTAATTACTGAATTTTAGTTGCAAAAATAGACAGTGCTATTGATTTTCCACTGCATATTTTGACAAATCGCAGTGTCTCTTGGCTTAGCGCCGAAGTCTGGCTTTCATTTGCATACCGTAATCTCATTTACCATTTGCGTTGAAGAGATGCACAGATCTTGTGTTGAACAGCTTGTACGCTTCCCGGTGAGCCTGCGCACCGGACTGCACTCGCACGCCTCCCGTTCAGTCAAGCAGTTGTCCACACGGCACCTCCTATAGCCATTAAAACCAAGACACGTGGTGTCACGTGAATGGTTAACCGAACGCACACGTTTGAATTAAAAATACAAACGTTTGAGATATTAAGGTGGCAGCTATTTTTTCAAAATGCCTTTGTTGGCTGTCATTATTCGAGTGCGTCTTCTCTCAAAATGGACACGAAAAACACCACAGCATGTTGGGTGCCCTTCCATGATAGCATGCCAAGTTTCATGAATTTCCGACGAATTTTAGATTTACTAGAATGTAAAAACAAAGTATCTCAACATTTTGCCGGCAATCAACGGTGCCCTGGTGTTTGAAATTCATTCCCATTTCTTGCACAGATTTGATTTTTCAACCAATTTATATGCACTGGAGCATGTGTATGTAGTTTAAATTTGAATTATGCACATAAATGCATTGAAAACTCACTTAATGCATAAAAATGTACAAACGAACCCCAAAAATCACAAAAATTGACACAACACTCCTGTTGTTCTATGTTGACACGAGAAAAAATTTGAAAGCAATAAGAGGCAATGGATATCGTTTCGTCCCCAAAGGTGGGTGTTCCATATCGAAACCATCATGCTTATTGTGAGAAGCTCTGGTTTGTGAGAAGCATATACCCAAACCTGCCCCAAATGGGACAAAAAATTTACCACAGCATGTTGATTCCGCTCCATGATAACATGCCAAGTTTCATGAATTTCAGACGATTTTTGGATTTAATAGAATTTAAAAACCAGGCATCTCAATGTTTTGCCGACAATCAATGGTGCCCTGGTGTTTGAAATTCATTCCCATTTCTTGCATGGGACCTAAGCATGCACCCAAGGACACAGATTTGATTTTTCAACCAATTTATATGCACTGGAGCATGTGCATGTAGTTCAAATTTGAATTATGCACATAAATGCATTGAAAACTCACTTAATGCATAAAAATGTCCAAACGAACCCCAAAAAATCAAAAAAATAACACAACACTCCAGTTGTTCTATGTTGACACGAGAAAAAATTTGAAAGCAATAAGAGGCAATGGATATCGTTTCTTCTCCAAAGGTGGGGCGTTCCCTACCGAAACCATCATGTTTGTTTTGGGAAGCTCTGGTTTGTGAGAAGCATATACCCAAACCTGCCCCAAATGGGACAAAAAATTTACCACGGATGTTGATGCCGCTCCATGATAGCATGCCAAGTTTCATGAATTTCAGATGAGTTTTGGATTTACCAGAATTTAAAAACCAGGTATCTAAATGTTTGCGGCCGAGTGACGGTGGCAGGGTGTTTGACATTCATTCCCATTTCCTGCATGGGACCTAAGCATGCACCCAAGGACAAAGATTTGATTTTTCAACAAATTTATATGCACTGGAGCATGTGCATGTAGTTCAAATTTCAATTATGCACATAAATGCATTGAAAACTCACTTAATGCATAAAAATGTCCAAACGAACCCCGAAAAATCACAAAAAATAACACAACACTCCTGTTGTTCTATGTTGACACGAGAAATTTTTTGAAAGCAATAAGAGGCAATGGATATCGTTTCGTCCCCAAAGGTGGGACGTTCCCTACCGAAACCATCATGCTTGTTGTGAGAAGCTCTGGTTTGTGAGAAGCATATACCCAAACCTGCCCCAAATGGGACAAAAAATTTACCATGGCATGTTGATGCCGCTCCATGATAGCATGCCAAGTTTCATGAATTTCAGACGATTTTTGGATTTACTAGAATTTAAAAACCAGGTATGTAAATGTTTGCGGCCGAGTGACGGTGGCAGGGTGTTTGACATTCATTCCCATTTCTTGCATGGGACCAAAGAACGCACCCAAGGACAAAGATTTGATTTTTCAAGCAATTTATATGCACTGGAGCATGTGCATGTAGTTCAAATTTGAATTATGCACATAAATTCATTGAAAACTCACTTAATGCATAAAAATGTCCAAACGAACCCCAAAAAATCACAAAAAATAACACAACACTCCTGTTGTTCTATGTTGACACGAGAAAATTTTTGAAAGCAATAAGAGGCAATGGATATCGTTTCGTCCCTAAAGGTTGGGCGTTCCCTACCGAAACCACCATGCTTGTTGTGAGAAGCTCTGGTTTGTGAGAAGCATATACCCAAACCTGCCCCAAATGGGACAAAACATTTACCACGGCATGTTGATGCTGCTCCATGATAGCATGCCAAGTTTCATGAATTTCAGACGAGTTTTGGATTTACTAGAATTTAGAAACCAGGCATCTCAATGTTTTGCCGGCAATCAACGGTGCCCTAGTGTTTGAAATTCATTCCCATTTATTGCATGGGTTCTAGGCATGCACCCAAGGACAAAGATTTGATTTTTCAACCAATTTATATGCACTAGAGCATGTGCATGTAGTTCAAATTTGAATTATGCACATAAATGCATTGAAAACTCACTTAATGCATTAAATTGTCCAAATGAACCTTGAATAATTCCAATTCTTTTATGACACACATATAGTTGCATGATCACTGCAGATAAAAGGTCTAGCAATTCAAACACCGTCCATGGCCGCTGTGACCCCATTATGTAATTCAAATCAAGACGAAAAATCAAGTAGATCCCACATAGTTTATTATAACCAACCGTGTGAGATGCAGCACAAAATATCTTGGAGCACCGTTGGAGTATAGTACGCATACGGCTTATGTGAGAAGGTGCGATGGGTACAGTCCACGGCCCGCTCTGAATAAGGGACCGTGTCTGGTAACCTTCACTCCTTGCTTGCAGTGTCGCCGCCTCCTCGCCGGTGACCCTCCTTCACACTGCTCGGCCTCGCCTATCCAGGTGGGTAATCCACACCCGACCCCATCCTCCTCCTCCTTCCACATCCCACATACCCCGACCGCCGGCGCGAGCGCGACACCTTTCACCCAAATCACCGACCCCTCCACCAAATAAGCGCCGACCTAAGCCATGATGCATGCGGTATAGCCAGGACCTCAAGGAGCATTTGGCAGCGGAGAAGCAAATTGCGGCCACACCCGCGGATGAGGTCGCGATGGCTGCCATTCGTGCCGACCCCCAGATCTAGGAGGAGCACCTCGCCGTCGAGGCCACCATTTACGCCTCGCGCGCCGACACCGCGACGCGGTTGGCTACTTTAAACGACAGTTCGTGGCGTTTTCTCGAGGCCACTGTCGGTGCCTTCGGCGAAGACTACGAGGTGTTTTCTCAGCGTGCACGTGCTTACCTCATCTCGAGAGCCAGCAGGTTGGTGCCCGGAGCGGCTCAGGCAACTCACCACTACAACGAGGGCACCCACGATGTGGAGGCCTCGCCCTCTTCCATGTCCAAGGAGCCAATCATCATCGATATCTCCGACAATGAGGAGTAGCTTGTCTTATTAGCTCACTATAAGGACCCATGTCCAATTTGCTAGCTACTGCCTTTCCTTAACAAACTCTAGTGAATTGTGCTATCTACTTTTCCATGCAATCTTCTGCTATAGTGTATATGTTCTATATGTCGTCCAATGTGGTGTTCAGTTAAATGCTTGGTTCAATTCTGCAAATGTGATGTTCAATTCTTTAGGGTGCAATATTTCCAAGTTGTTAAGCATGCTTAGTTTGGTTAACTGTCTGATCTTATATTAGGAGTATGTTATATTGTTCAATTGGTGTTTAGTTAACTACTTGGTTCATTTGTTGTGGCTTGGTTCACTTGTTGTGGTGTTTAGTTAACTGCTTGGTTCAATTCTGCAATGCGATGTTCAATTGTTGTGGCTGCATTCTGTTATTGTATACCATGTGAGGAATAAATCGAATTTGGTTGTACTAAATGCATGAGAAACAAATACAATTGCTATATTCCAAGTTGTTAAGCTTGCTTGGTTTGGTTAACTGTCTGATATTCTACTAGGAGTATGTTATATTGTGCAATGTGGTGCTCAGTTAACGTTTGGTTTATTTGTTGTGGTGTTTAGTTAACTGCTTGGTTCAATTCTACAATGCGATGTTCAATTGATGTGGCTGCATTCTGTTATTGTATACCATGTGAGGAATAAATTGAATTTGGTTGTACTAAATACATGAGAAACAAATACAATTGCTATATTTCCAAGTTGTTAAGCATGCTTGGTTTGGTTAACTGTGTGATCTTCTATTAGGAGTATGTTATATTGTGCAATGTGGTGCTTAGTTAACGTTTGGTTCATTTGTTGTGGTGTTTAGTTAACTGCTTGGTTCAATTCTGCAATGTGATGTTCAATTGTTGTGGCTGCATTCTCTTATTGTATACCATGTGAGGAATAAATCAAATTTGGCTGCACTTAATACATGAGAAACATATACAAGTGCTATATTTCCTAGTTCTTAATCATGCTTGGTTTGGATAAATGGTTTTTCCATGTGGCTTGAATTAATCTGATGAATCTGCAATGTGCCTAATTTTTCATCAACATATATTACTGATAGCATGCGAACCCTTACTTAACCTGATGACTAACTACCTTATATGTGTTGCAGGGAGAGATTGGGAAGCACTGAGGTTTCCAAGATGGTACTAACTATTATACCTTGCCTTTTTTTATTCCTTTGCCCCGTTTCCAATATAGAGAGGATATTTATGCACATCCTTGTTTTCAGGGTTCACTGATGATTACCTCTCAAACCACCTCTATGGTCAGGAGGCGAGGAATGTTTTCATACAACACCCACGGTTCAATATTGAAGTGTTCCTGAAGAGGTCGAAGGATGGAGGGTCAATCATCCACAGGCACTGGCCTAAAGTTGCAAAGACCTTCAACATGAATGAAGGCTCAATTTTCGCCTTCCGCTTCAGCAGTTTTCCAGATGCGATGCATCTCTCTATGTACCGTCTATGATGCTAATTTTGAAAGGTTCTAGATGTTGCATGTGAAACTTGCTGCTGGTGCAGTTGTGTAATGGGGTAGCTGAGTGCTGAAGCTATATCATGTTGTACTCTAATGTATTTCAATTATGAAATCCTGCTTTCTTAATATGGAAATGGAATATATTATGTGCTTAATATGAATGTCAATTAGATTAGTAAATGGATTATTGATAATAGGGCAATTAGCCCGCTAATTGGCCAATTAGCTTGCTAATTGGGTTTTCCTATTGCAAATGGTTAATGAGAAAACACCGTGGGCGATGACCTCAGGCAACGCACACAGTTTCTAGGAATAAACCGTGTTGGATCAATGAACAATCACACACGACATTCTCTTCAAAACTGTTTGCGTTACGCCACCTTGCGCAAACGTTTTCCTTGTAGTGACTGTGTGGGATGTATATACGAACGGAAACGTTTAGTGGTGACTGACTGTGTGGGATGTACTTACGACCCGAAATGATTTCGCCTGTATAATTATTATTTTTTAGCACTACTGTACGTATTTCTGTAATTGAGTGCTCGCCGGTCACACACGACCTCATTTTGCCGAGCGTGTGTGCCAGGAGGGCATATCCCCAACGGTTTCTGGGTCGTGTGGGAAGGACCCCCCTATCGCCCACACTCACTTGGCGACGGTTCCGAATGTCGTCGCGGAAAGGGGTTAAAAACCGTTTGTTTAGCACCGACGCGTACTAGTGTTGGGGCGATTGTTGCATGTAGACTTCAACATAACGCCAAGAGTGGCTGGTTCTTTGGTGGAATATATGCCACCCGTCTAGCACGAGGGCTAGGTGTTTCACCTTTGCCCTTTGATCCTATCCTACCCACTCGGTATTTAGATTTTGATGCTTTAAAAGAGCATAAGATTCTCGCGGGAAGGCCTGATAACTTCACTTATAATTTATTGTTTAACCAATCACATGTTGTGGCCACATATTTGCCTGCACCTTCTCTCTTTGATTATAATAGCAAGGAAAGGTATTTTGTTCTTGAGAGCGAGGCCCGAGCTCACAACGCAGTAGTGTTGGCGGCACGGTGTGCTGAGGCCTCCGCACCGAGAGCCTCCGTGAGCTACCACGTCGACTACTACCCTCCAGGCTACTGATCGATTACCAACTTAGGCCAAAAACCTAAGCTTGGGGGAGTACGTGTTTCTCACCGACATTATATTCATGCTTACATATCATTTTATCTGTCGGTGCTCACACTTTTTCATTGTATCATCCATGCTTAGATTTATTTTCTTGCTTTCTTCTTGTGTGTTTCAAAAACTTTAGAAAAACCAAAAGAATTAGTTGTAGTAATTTACCTTCTATGCATGCTTAGTAGTAGCACTAAAAAGAAAATCCAAAAAGATTTCCTTGTTCTTCTTTTGCTTGTTGGCAGCTTTCCTGTGTAAATAGTTTTTCTCGTTTTTACTTTTTATTTGCTTGTTGAAGAAAACCAAAAACTCCAAAAATATTTCAGTGTGTTTTTCTGAATTTATTTTTCTTTTATTTGAGTTGTACCGAGGAGAAGACCACGATGAAAATGTTGAGTGGCTCTCATATAAATAACTGTTGAAATAATAAAGAGCACATTTTACCTTGTCTTGTCCTGTTGAATAAAATGTTTTGCAGATTCTAGCTTAGTCCATGGCACTCTTGCACTATTATTATTATTATCATATCATTCGGTTGTGCAAGTGAAAGGCAATAATGACGATATTCGATGAGCTGGCCCTGGCAAAGAGAAACTGGTATGAACTCGACTTGTTCTGTCTGTGTAAATATGTTTAACCTAGTACCCATGATTCAGCCCATTATGATTAAACATGTTTGCGATGACAATTAGAGATTATAGTTTCTCATGCCATGCATAAGTAGCTGGGAGTGGATAATGATTTATCTTGGATATCAACATAGTGTTAAAATGATTGTGATGTAGTATGATGATATGGTATCCTCCTCTGAATGTTCGAGTGGCTTAACTTGGTACATGTTCATGCATGTAGTTGAATCATAACCAACATAGCCTCTATAATATTTATGTTCATGGTGTTCATATCCTACTCATGCTAGTGTCCAATGTTACTTATGCATAATGCATGGTTATGATAGTTGTTGCTCTCTAGCTGGCCGCTTCTCAATCTTAATTGCTAGCCTTCGCCTGTACTAAGTGGGAATTCTGCATGTACATCAAAAACCTTGAACCCAAAGTTATTCCAGATGAGTCCACCATACCTACCTATATACGGTATTACCCTGCCGTCCTAAGTAAATTTGCATGTGCCACCTCTAAAAACTTCTAAAAATTATCCTTTTGTGTGCCTGGATCATTCATGGAACGACAGGAGGTGGTCGATATCTTCCGTGCTAAGCATGTTATCCTCAGGTCGAGTGTTATTCACTCGCCATCGCATGAGGAAATGGGCGGTAATAGGGATTCCCAGTCCCGAACTCAAAAATGCAAATAATTAAACAAAACTCCCCCGGGACTGATGTTGGTATGGACGGCACCCGTTGTTTCGGACAAGCCGTGGAGTGTGATTGATAGTGGAGGGGGAGTAAACCTTTACTTTTACCGCTTGGGAACTGCCACTAGCGTGCTTAGCATGGAAGATGTTGATAACTGATGGTCGTGAAGTGAATGAGAAGGGGGCATGTCTCAAAATATTATTTATCTCTGTTTTAAAAATTGAGCTCTGGCACCTCTGCAAATCACTGCTTCCCTCTGCGAAGGGACTATCTATTTACTTTTATGTTGTGTAACCACCTTCTAAAAACAAGCGCCAGAAACTGAGTAGAGCACAGCGGTCATGATTTATGCATTGTGTATAGCTAATGTTGGGTGCATCATGAATGGATCTTTTCTACCATGAATTAAAATGTTTAGTCGCTACTTGAACTTTGGAGGTGCTCTGCATTTATGTTTTGCGGTCTCACAAAGGGCTAGCGAGATACCATTATTGTCATATTATATCATGGTTGTTTTGACAACGTGTTGTTATTTGAGATATCTTATTATTGCTTGCTAGCTGATTATGTCATTGATATGCATCATTATAATCTTGAAGAGTTATTTTTGACATGGTTAGTTATAATGTTGGCTGAAAACCTGGGTGTTGTTTAAGCTTATTTATGCAAACAAGAGCAAAAGAGTTTGTAAAAGTTTTTCTTTCTCACTTTCAGTTTATCAACTGAATTGCTTGAGGACAAGCAAAGGTTTAAGCTTGGGGGAGTTGACACGTCTCCAACGTATCTACTTTTTCTCACGCTTTTCCTCTTGTTTTGGACTCTAATTTGTATGATTTGAATGAAACTAACCCCGGACTGACGTTGTTTTCAGCAGAACTACCATGGTGTTGTTTTTGTGCAGAAATGGAAGTTCTCGAAATGGAATGAAACTTTGCGAGGATTTTTTTATGGAATAAATGAAGATTTTTGGAGCCAACAACCACAAGATAGGGGCTCCTGGTTGGGCACAACCCACCAGGGCGCGCCCCCCTCTCCTGGCGCGCCCAGGTGGGTTGTACCCACCTGGTGACCCCGCTGACGACCCCCCTGATACTATAAATTCACATTAATCCAGAAAAAAAATCAGGGAGAAAGAATTATCGCGATCCACGAGACGGAGCCGCCGCCAAGCCCTGTTCTTCCTCGGGGGGGCAGATCTGGAGTCCATTTGGGGATCCGGAGAGGGGGATCTTCGTTCTTCGTCATCACCAACCAATCTCCATCACTAATTCCATGATGCTCCCCACTGGGAGTGAGTAATTCCTTCGTAGGCTCGCTGGTCGGTGAGGAGTTGGATGAGATTCATCATGTAATCGAGTTAGTTTTGTTAGGGCCCGATCCCTAGTAACCACTATGTTCTTTGATTGATGTTGATATGACTTTGCCATGCTTAATGCTTGTCACTTTGGGCCCGGGTGCCATGATTTCAGATCTGAACCGTTTATGAATTCAACATTATATCCATGTTTTAGATCCGATCTTGCAAGTTATAGTCACCTACTACGGTTATGATCCGACAACCCCGGAGTGACAACAACCGGGCCCACTCTCGGTGATGATCATAGTTTGACGAGTTCATGTATTCACTATGTGTTAATGCTTTGTTCCGGTTCTCTATTAAAAGGAGGCCTTAATATCCCTTAGTTTCGGATACGTCTCCAACGTATCTATAATTTTTGATTGTTCCATGCTATTATATTATCCATCTAGGATGTTTTATATGCATTTATATGCTATTTTATATGATTTTTGGGACTAACCTATTAACCCAGAGCCCAGTGCCAGTTTCTGTTTTTTCCTTGTTTTGAGTATTGCAGAAAAGGAAAACCAAACGGAGTCCAATTGACCTGAAATTTCACGGAGATTGTTTTTCGACCAGAAGAAGCCCACTGAGTATCGGAGATGGGCCAGAAGAGTCCCGAGGCACCCAAAACGGTGGGGGAGTGCCCTAGCCCCCTGGGCGCGCCCCCTACCTCGTGGCCGCCTCGGAGACCCCCCTGACTTGTTACCGACGCCAACACCTCTTATATATACCCAAACTTCCATAACATAACCTAGATCGGGAGTTTCGCTGCCACAAGCCTCTGTAGCCACCAAAAACCAATCAGGGCCCTGTTCCGGGACCCGCCCGGGGGGGATCCATCACCGGTAGCCATCTTCATCATCCGGCGCTCTGCATGACGAGGATGGAGTAGTTCACCCTCGGGGCTGAGGGTATGTACCATTAGCTATGTGTTTGATCTCTCTCTCTCTCTCTCGTGTTCTTGATTCGGCACGATTTTGATGTATCGCGAGCTTTGCTATTATAGTCGGATCTTATGATGTTTCTCCCCCTCTACTCTCTTGTAATGGATTGAGTTTTCCCTTTGAAGTTATCTTATCGGATTGAGTCTTGAAGGATTTGAGAACACTTGATGTATGTCTTGCATGTGCTTATCTATGGTGACAATGGGATATTCACATCATCTACTTGATGTATGTTTTGGTGATCAACTTGCGGGTTCAGTGACCTTGTGAACTTATGCATAGGGGTTGGCACACGTTTTCGTCTTGACTCTCCGGTAGAAACTTTGGGGCACTCTTTGAAGTTCTTTGTGTTGGTTGAATAGATGAATCTGAGATTGTGTGATGCATATCGTACAATCATAGCCACGGATACTTGTGGTGACATTGGAGTATCTAGGTGACATTAGGGTTTTGGTTGATTTGTGTCTTAAGGTGTTATTCTAGTACGAACTCTATGATAGATTGAACGGAAAGAATAGCTTCGTGTTATTTTACTACGGACTCTTGAATAGATCGATCAGAAAGAATAACTTTGAGGTGGTTTTGTACCCTACAATAATCTCTTCATTTGTTCTCCGCTATTAGTGACTTTGGAGTGACTCTTTGTTGCATGTTGAGGGATTGTTATATGATCTAATTATGTTATCATTGTTGAAAGAACTTGCACTAGTGAAAGTATGAACCCTAGGCCTTGTTTCGAAGCATTGCAATACCGTTTACGCTCACTTTTACCACTTGCTACCTTGTTGTTTTTATATTTTCAGATTACAAAAACCTATATCTACCATCCATATTGCACTTGTATCACCATCTCTTCGCCGAACTAGTGCACCTATACAATTTACCATTGTATTGGGTGTGTTGGGGACACAAGAGACTCTTTGTTATTTGGTTGCAGGGTTGTTTGAGAGAGACCATCTTCATCCTACGCCTCCCACGGATTGATAAACTTTAGGTCATCCACTTGAGGGAAATTTGCTACTGTCCTACAAACCTCTGCACTTGGAGGCCCAACAACGTCTACAAGGAGAAGGTTGTGTAGTAGACATCAAGCTCTTTTCTGGCGCCGTTGCCGGGGAGGCTAGGTAAGCGGCACTAACACCCCGTCAACTAAGCTAATTTCTGGCGCCGTTGCCGGGGAGGTGAGTGCTTGAAGGTATATCTTTAGATCTTGCAATCGAATCTTTTAGTTTCTTGTTTTATCACTCGTTTAGTCTATAAAAGAAAACTACAAGAAAAATGGAATTGAGGGTGCCTCATATGCTTCATCTTTTTAATGTCTTTCGTGAAAATGATGGGAAGGAAAATTGTTCTCAAGTACTAGAAGAAGAATTACATAGAATGCTTTGCATAAAATATGTGAATGATGAGCATGATTGCAATGTTGTTAGTATGAATTCTTTGAATACCCATGATGCTAATGATATGCAAAGCCACAAGCTTGGGGAAGCTATGTTTGATGAAGATGATATTTTTTGCCCCCCAAGTTTTGATGAGCAAATTTATTATGATGAAAGCATGCCTCCTATTTATGATAATTATATTGATGAAAGTAGATTTGGAAAGGTCATGACTTTATTTAGTGATGAATCCACTATTTCCGAAGAGGTTCCAATTGATTATGAGAACAAAGTTGCTATCTATGATGATTATTGTGATGACATGTATGCTATAAAGAATAATGATAACCATGAAACTTGTCATCATGATTTTAATTTTCAATTGGATTATGCGTCACATGATAGTTATATTTCTGAATTCATTCATGATGCTATTGAAAATTATTATGAGGGAGGAACATATGCTTGTAGGAATTGCAATAATATCAGGTTTCCTCTCTATGTGCTTAAAGTTTTAAAGTTATGCTTGTTTTGCCTTCCTATGCTAGTTGATTATTGTTCCCATAAGTTGTTTGCTCACAAAATCCCTATGCATAGGAAGTGGGTTAGACTTAAATGTGCTAGTCATATTCTTCATGATGCTCTCTTTATGTTTCAATTCTTATCTTTTATGTGAACATCATTGAAATCATCATGCCTAGCTAGGGGCACTAAACGTTAGCGCTTATTGGGAGGCAACCCAATTTTACTTTTGTCCTTTGCTTTTGCTCCTTTTTAGTAATAAATAATTCATCTAGCCTCTGTTTAGATGTGGTTTTCTGTTTTAATTAGTGTTTGTGCCAAGTAGAACCTTTGGGAAGACTTGGGTGAAGTCTTTGCGATCTTGCTGTAAAAAAACAGAAACTTTTGCGCTCACGAGATTAGCTGCCATTTTTTACTGGAGAGTGCTTTTAGGTTGATTCTTTTTTAGTATAATTTATAGACGAATTCCTAAGGTCCACAAATTTATTTCAGAATTTTTGGAGTTACATAAGTATTCGAATGATACATATTACTACAGACTATTCTGTTTTTGACAGATTCTGTTTGCATTGTGTTGTTTGCTTATTTTGATGAATCTATGAGTAGTATCGGAGGGTATGAACCATAGAGAAGTTGGAATACAGTAGATATTACACCGATATGAATTTAGAATGAGTTCACAACAGTACCTAAGTGGTGATTTATTTTCTTATACTAACGGAGCTTACGAGTTTTCTGTTGAGTTTTGTGTTGTGAAGTTTTCAAGTTTTGGGTAAAGATTCGATGAATTATGGAATAAGGAGTCGCAAGAGCCTAAGCTTGGGGATGCCCAAGGCACCCCAAGGTAAAATTCAAGGACAACCAAAAGCCTAAGCTTGGGGATGCCCCAGAAGGCATCCCCTCTTTCGTCTTCGTCTATCGGTAACTTTACTTGAGGCTATATTTTTATTCACCACATGATATGTGTTTTGCTTGGAGCGTCTTGTATGATTTGAGTCTTTTCTTTTTAGTTTACCACAATCATCCTTGCTGTACACACCTTTTGGGAGAGACACACATGAATCGGAATTTATTAGAATACTCTATGTGCTTCCCTTATATCTTTTGAGTTGGATAATTTTGCTCTAGTGCTTCATGTATACCTTTTTAGAGCACGGCGGTGGTTTTATTTTATAGAAATTATTGATCTCTCATGCTTCACTTCTATTATTTTGAGAGTCTTTTAGAACAGCATGGTAATTTTCTTTGGCTATAAAATTAGTCCTAATATGATAGCCATCCAAGATGGGTATAATAAAAACTTTCATATAGAGTGCATTAAATACTATGATAAGTTTGATACTTGATAATTGTTTTGAGATATAAAGGTGGTAATGTTAGAGTCATGCTAGTTGGGTAATTGTGGAATTGAGAAATACTTGTGTTGAGGTTTGCAAGTCCCGTAGCATGCACGTATGGTAAATGTTGTGTGACAAATTTGAAGCATGGGGTGTTCTTTGATTGCTTTCCTTATGAGTGGCAGTCGGGGACGAGCGATGGTATTTTCCTACCAATCTATCCCTCTAGGAGCATGCGCGTAGTGCTTAGTTTTGATGACTTGTAGATTTTTGCAAATCCACCTTCATAATTCTTTCATACATGTCACTCTTGATTCATTGCACATCCCGGTACACCGCCGGAGGCATTCACATAGAGTCATATTTTGTTCTAAGTATCGAGTTGTAATTCTTGAGTTGTAAGTAAATAAAAGTGTGATGATCATCATTATTAGAGCATGGTCCCAGTGAGGAAAGGATGATGGAGACTATGATTCCCCCACAAGTCGGGATGAGACTCCGGACGAAAAAAGAGAGGCCAAAGAAGCCCGAATAAAAAAGGAGGTCAAAGAAGCCCAAAAAAATGAGAGAAAAAGAGAGAAGGGACAATGTTACTATCCGTTTTCCACACTTGTGCTTCAAAATAGAACCATGATCTTCATGATAGAGAGTTTCTTATTTTGTCACTTTCATATACTAGTGGGAATTTTTCATTATAGAACTTGTCTTGTATGTTCCAATGATGGGCCTCCTCAAAAAGCCCTAGGTCTTCATGAGCAAGCAAGTTGGATGCACACCCACTTAGTTTCTTTTGATGAGCTTTCATATATTTATAGCTCTAGTGCATCCGTTGCATGGCAATCACTACTCCTCGCATTGACATCAATTGATGGGCATCTCCATAGCCTGTTGATTAGCCGCGTCAATGTGAGACTTTCTCCTTTTCTGTCTTCTCACATAACCCCCATCATCATATGCTATTCCACCCATAGTGCTATGTCCATGGCTTGCGCTCATATATTGCATAAAAGTTGAAAGAGTTTGAAAAGGCTAAGTATGAAACAATTGCTTGGCTTGTCATCGGGGTTGTGCATGATGGGAGCATTTTGTGTGATGAAAATGAAGCATGGCCAAACTATATGATTTTGTAGGCATAAGCTTTCTTTGGCTATGTTATTTTGATAAGACATAATTGCTTGGTTAGCATGCTTGAAGTATTATTATTTTTATGTCAATATTAAACTTTTGTCTAGAATCTTTTGGATCTAAACATTCATGCCACAATAAAGAGAATTACATTGAAAATTATGCTAGGTAGCATTCCACATCAAAAATTCTGTTTTTATCATTTACCTACTCGAGGACGAGCGGGAATTAAGCTTGGGGATGCTTGATACGTCTCCAACATATCTATAATTTTTGATTGTTCCATGCTATTATATTATCCATCTAGGATGTTTTATATGCATTTATATGCTATTTTATATGATTTTTGGGACTAACCTATTAACCCAGAGCCCAGTGCCAGTTTCTGTTTTTCCTTGTTTTTGAGTATCACATAAAAGGAAAACCAAACGGAGTCCAATTGACCTAAAATTTCACGGAGATTGTTTTTGGACCAGAAGAAGCCCACGGAGTATCGGAGATGGGCCAGAAGAGTCCCGAGGCACCCACGAGGGTGGGGGCGCGCCCTACCCCCCTAGGCGCGCCCCCCTACCTCATGGCCGCCTCGGAGACCCCCCTGACTTGTCCCGACGCCAACACCTCTTATATATACCCAAACTTCCAGAACATAACCTAGATCGGGAGTTCCGCCGCCGCAAGCCTCTGTAGCCACCAAAAACCAATCGGGACCCTGTTCCGGCACCCAGCAGGGGGGATCCATCACCGGTGGCCATCTTCATCATCCGGCGCTCTGCATGACGAGGAGGGAGTAGTTCACCCTCGGGGCTGAGGGTATGTACCATTAGCTATGTGTTTGGTCTCTCTCTCTCTCGTGTTCTTGATTCGGCACGATTTTGATGTATCGCGAGCTTTGCTATTATAGTCGGATCTTATGATGTTTCTCCCCTCTACTCTCTTGTAATGGATTGAGTTTTCCCTTTGAAGTTATCTTATCGTATTGAGTCCTTAAGGATTTGAGAACACTTGATGTATGTCTTGCATGTGCTTATCTGTGGTGACAATGGGATATTCACGTGATCTACTTGATGTATGTTTTGGTGATCAACTTGCGGGTTCAGTGACCTTGTGAACTTATGCATAGGGGTTGGCACATGTTTTTGTCTTGACTCTCCGGTAGAAACTTTGGGGAACTCTTTGAAGTTCTTTGTGTTGGTTGAATAGATGAATCTGAGATTGTATGATGCATATCGTATAATCATAGCCGCGGATACTTGTGGTGACATTGGAGTATCTAGGTGACATTAGGGTTTTGGTTGATTTGTGTCTTAAGGTGTTATTCTAGTACGAACTCTAGGATAGATCGAACGGAAAGAATAGCTTCGTGTTATTTTACTACGGACTCTTGAATAGATCGATCAGAAAGAATAACTTTGAGGTGGTTTCGTACCCTACAATAATCTCTTTGTTTGTTCTCCGCTATTAGTGACTTTGGAGTGACTCTTTGTTGCATGTTGAGGGATTGTTATAAGATCTAATTATATTACGTTGTTGAGAGAACTTGCACTAGTGAAAGTATGAACCCTAGGCCTTGTTTCGAAGCATTGCAATACCGTTTACGCTCACTTTTACCACTTGCTACCTTGCTGTTTTTATATTTTCAGATTACAAAAACCTATATCTACCATCCATATTGCACTTGTATCACCATCTCTTCGCCGAACTAGTGCACCTATACAATTTACCATTGTATTGGGTGTGTTCGGGACACAAGAGACTCTTTGTTATTTGGTTGCAGGGTTGTTTGAGAGAGACCATCTTCATCCTACGCCTCCCACGGATTGATAAACCTTAGGTCATCCACTTGAGGGAAATTTGCTACTGCACTACAAACCTCTGCACTTGGAGGCCCAACAACATCTACAAGAAGAAGGTTGTGTAGTAGACATCAGTTTCCAATATGGACCCCGCTGCCACGGGAGGGTAGGACAAAAGATGTCATGCAAGTTCTTTTAATAAAGCACGTATGACTATTTACGGAATACATGCCTACATTATATCGATGAACTGGAGCTAGTGTTGTATCGCCCTAGGTTATAACTGTCACATGATGAATATCATCCAACAAGTCACCAATCCAATGCCTACGAATTTATCCTTATTGTTCCTGCTAAGTTACTATTGCTATCATCACTGTTACACTTGCTACAAAATTACTGTTATCACTGTTACTGTTACCGTTGCTGCTATCACTACTATCAAAACTATCATATTACTGTGCTACTGATCACTTTGCTGCAGATAATTAATCTCCAGGTGTGGTTGAATTGACAACTCAGCTGCTAATACCTTCAAATATTCTTTGGCTCCCCTTGTGTCGAATCTATAAATTTGGGTTGAATACTCTACCCTCGAAAACTGTTGTGATCCCCTATACTTGTGGGTTATCATCCCCCCTCCTTCCTTCTCTTCTTTTCCTCCTTCCCTCCTTCTCCCTCTCTTGGATGGAAGGGGACTCCAACTAGGATTGGGAATCCTAGATGGACTCCCCATGGCGCGCGCCCCCTCTAGGCCGGTCTCCTCCTCCTCCCCCCTTTATATACGTGGGAGGGGGGCACCCCAAAGGACACACAAGTTTCTCTTAGCCGTGTGCGGTGCTCCCTTCCACAGTTACAGACCTCGGTCATATCGTTGTAGTGCTTAGGCAAAGCCGTGCGCCGGTAACTTCATCATCACCATCACCACGCCGTCGTGCTAATGGAACTCTCCCTCAGCCTCAACTGGATCAAGAGCTCAAGGGACGTCATCGAGCTGAACGTGTGCTGAACGCGAAGGTGCCGTACGTTCGGTACTTGGATCGGTTGGATCGAGAAGACGTTCGACTGCATCAACCGCGTTACTAAACGCTTTCGGTTTCGGTCTACGAGGGTACGTGGACACACACTCCCCTCTCATTGCTATGCATCTCCTAGATAGATCTCGCGTGATCGTAGGAAATTTTTTGAAATACTGCATTCCCCAACATAGATGATATGCACGAGTAGAACACAAAGAGTTGCGGGCGGTGATAGTCATAGTGCTTACCACCAACGTCTTATTTTGATTCGCCCGTATTGTGGGATGAAGCGGCCCGGACCAACCTTACATGTCCACGCACATGAGACCGGTTCCACCGACTGACATGCAACTAGTTTTGCATAAAGGTGGCTGGCGGGTGTCTGTTTCTCCTACTTTAGTTAAATCGAATTTGACTACGGCCGGTCCTTGAAGGAGGTTAAAACAACAAACTTGATAAATCACCATTGTGTTATTTGCATAGGTAAGAATGATTCTTGCTAGAAGCCCGTAGCAGCCACGTAAAACTTGCAACAACAAAGTAGAGGACGTTTAACTTGTTTTTGCAGGGCATGTTGTGATGTGATATGGTCAAGATATGATGTGATATATGTTGATGTATGAGATGATCATGTTTTGTAACATCGACAACCTGCAGGGGCCTTATGGTTGTCTCTTTATTGTACGAAGTGCAAACGCCATGTAATTGCTTTACTTTATCGCTATGCGGTAGCAATAGTTGTAGAAGCAATAGTTGGCGAGACGAGCCCGACGCAATGATGGAGATCAAGGTGTCGAGCCGGTGATGATGGAGATCATGGCGATGCTTTGGAGATGGAGATCAAAAGCACCAGATCATGACGACCATATCATGTCACATATTTTGATTGCATGTGATGTTTATCCTTTATGCGTCTTATTTTGCTTAGTACGGCGGTAGCATTATAAGATGATCCCTTCACTAAATTTCAAGATAAAGGTGTTCTCCCCGAGTATGCACCGTTGCCAAAGTTCATCGTTTCGAAGCACCTCGTGATGATCGCGTGTGATAGAATCTACATTCACATACAACGGGTGTAAGACAGTTTTGCACATGCAGAATACTTGGGTTAAACTTGACGAGCCTAGCATGTACAGACATGGTCTCATAACACTGGAGACGGAAAGGTCGAACGTGAGTCATATAGTAGATATGATCAACATAGAGATGTTCACCATTGATGACTACCCATCTCACGTGATGATCGGACATGGGTTAGTTGATTTGGATCATGTATCACTTAGATAACTTGAGGGGTGTTTATTTAAGTGGGATTTCATTAGTAATTTGATTAATTGAACTTAATTTATCATGAACTTAGTCTTATATTTTTGCATATAATGTTGTAGGTCAATGGCTCGAGCTACCGTTCCCCTGAATTTTAATGCGTTCCTAGAGAAAGATAAGTTGAAAGATGATGGTAACAATACACGGACTGGGTCCTTAACTTGAGGATTATCCTCATTTCTGCACAGAAGAATTATGTCCTTGATGCACCGCTAGGTGACAAGTTCGCTCCCGCTAATCTAGATGCTGTGAACGTCTCGGAAACGCGGTCTGATAACTACTCAATAGTTCAGTGTGCCATGCTTTACAGCTTAGTGTTGGGGAACGTAGTAATTTCAAAAAAAATCCTACGCACATGCAAGATCCATCTAGGTGATGTATAGCAACGAGAGGGGAGAGTGTTGTCCACGTACCCTCGTAGACCGTAAGCGGAAGCGGTATGACAACGCGGTTGATGTAGTCATACGTCTTCACGATCCGACCGATCCTAGCACCGAAGATACGGCACCTCCGCTATCTGCACACGTTCAGCTCGGTGACGTCCCACGAACTCTAGATCCAGCTGAGGTCGAGGAAGAGTTGCGTCAGCACGACAGCGTGGTGACGGTGATGATGAAGCTACCAGCGCAGGGCCGCCTAAGCACTGCAACGATATGACCGAAGTGGAAATATGTGGAGGGGGCACCACACACGGTTAAGATCAAATTTGATGTATTCTAGGGTGCCCCCTCCCCACCTATATAAAGGAGGGAGGGGGAGGCCGGCCGGCCCTCATAGGCGCGCCAAGCAGGGAGGAATCCTCCTCCTAGTAGGAGTAGGACTCCCCCCTTTCCTAGTCCAGTAGGAGAAGAAAGAAGGAGGGGGAGAGAGAAGGAAGGAGGGGGCGCCGCCCCTCCCCTAGTCCAATTCGGACTAGCCCACGGGGGAGCGCACGGCCAACCCTTGAGGCCCTTCTCTCCTTTCCCGCATGGCCCATTAAGGCCCACTACTTCCCCCGGCGAATTCCCGTAACTCTCCGGTACTCCGAAAAATACCCGAATCACTCGGAACCTTTCGGATGTCCGAATATAGCCTTCCAATATATCGATCTTTACGTCTCGACCATTTCGAGACTCCTCATCATGTCCGTGATCTCATCCGGGACTCTGAACAACCTTCGGTCATCAAATCACATAAACTCATAATACAAATCGCCATCGAACGTTAAGCGTGTGGACCCTACGGGTTCGAGAACTATGTAGACATGACCGAGACACATCTCCGGTCAATAACCAATAGCGGAACCTAGATGCTCATATTGGCTCCTACATATTCTACGAAGATCTTTATCGGCCAAACCGCATAACAACATACGTTGTTCCCTTTGTCATCTGTTACTTGCCTGAGATTCGATCGTCGGTATCACCATACCTACTTCAATATCGTTACCGGAAAGTCTCTTTACTCGTTCCATAATGCATCATCCCGCAACCAACTCATTAGTCACATTGCTTGCAAGGCTTATTATGATGTGCATTACTGAGAGGGCCCAGAGATACCTCTCCGACAATCTTGATCTCCATCGTAGCATCGATGTCATCTCGCCAACTATTGCTTCTACGACTATCGCTACCGCTTAGTGATAAAGTAAAGCAATTACATGGCGATTGCATTTCATACAATAAAGCGACAACCATATGGCTCCTGCCAGTTGCCGATAACTCTGTTACAAAACATGATCATCTCATACAATAAAATTTAGCATCATGTCTTGACCATATCACATCACAGCATGCCCTGCAACAAGTTGGACGTCCTCTACTTTGTTGTTGCAAGTTTTACGTGGCTGCTACGGGCTGAGCAAGAACCGTTCTTACGTACGCATCAAAACCACAACGATATTTCGTCAAGTATGTGTTGTTTTAACCTTCACAAGGACCGGGCGTAGCCACACTCGATTCAACTAAAGTTGGAGAAACTGACACCCGCCAGCCACCTATGTGTGAAGCACGTCGGTAGAACCAGTCTCGCGTAAGCGTACACGTAATGTCGGTCCGGACCGCTTCATCCAACAATACCGCCGAATCAAAGTATGGCATGCTGGTAAGCAGTATGACTTGTATCGCCCACAACTCACTTGTGTTCTACTCGTGCGTATAACATCTACGCATAAACCTGGCTCGGATTCCACTGTTGGGGAACGTAGTGATTTCAAAAAAATTCCTACGCACACGCAAGATCATGGTGATGCATAGCAACGAGAGGGGAGAGTGTTGTCCACGTACCCTCATAGATCGAAAGCGGAAGCGTTATGACAACGTGGTTGATGTAGTCGTATGTCTTCACGATCGACCTATCCTAGTACTGAACGTACGGTACCTCCGCGATCTGCACACGTTCAGCTCGGTGACGTCCCACGAACTCACGATCCAGTAGAGCTTCGAGGGAGAGCTTCGTCAGCACGACGGTATGACGACGGTGATGATGAAGCTACCGGCGCAGGGCTTCGCCTAAGCACTACAACGATATGACCGAGGTGGATTATGGTGGAGGGGGGCACCGCACACGGCTAAGAGATCAATGATCAACTTCTGTGTCTATGGGGTGCCCCCTCCCCCGTATATAAAGGAGTGGAGGAGGGGGAGGAGGCCGGCCCTCTATGGCGCGCCGTGGAGGAGTCCTACTCCCACCGGGAGTAGGATTCCCCTCCCTTCCCTAGTTGGACTAGAAGAGAAGGAAGGGGGAGAGAGGGAGGAAGGAAAGGGGGGCACACGGGGGCAGACCAGAGGGAGAGGGGGCACGCGGCCTGCCCTGGTCTCCTCTCTCTCTCTCTCCACTATGGCCCAATAAGGCCCATACACTTACCGGGGGGTTCCGGTAACCTCCCGGTACTCCGGTAAAATCCCGATTTCACCCGGAACTATTCCGATGTCCAAATATATGCTTCCAATATATCGATCTTTATGTCTCGACCATTTCGAGACTCCTCGTCATGTCCGTGATCATATCCGGGACTCCAAACTACCTTCGGTACATCAAAGCACATAAACTCATAATACCGATCGTCACCAAATGTTAAGCGTGCGGACCCTACGGGTTCGAGAACTATGTAGACATGACCGAGACTCATCTCCGGTCAATAACCAATAGCGGAACCTGGATGCTCGTATTGGTTCCTACATATTCTACGAAGATCTTTATCGGTCAAACCGCATCACAACATACGTTGTTCCCTTTGTCATGGGTATGTTACTTGCCCGAGATTGGATCGTCGGTATCTCAATACCTAGTTCAATCTCATTACCGGCAAGTCTCTTTACTCGTTCCGTAATGCATCATCCCACAACTAACTCATTAGTTACATTGCTTGCAAGGCTTATAGTGATGTGCATTACGGAGAGGGCCCAAAGATACCTCTCCGACAATCGGAGTTATAAATCCTAATTTCGATCTATGCCAACTCAACAAGTACCATCGCAGACACCTGTAGAGCACCTTTATAATCGCCCAGTTACGTTGTGACGTTTGGTAGCACACAAAGTTTTCCTCCGGTATTCTGGAGTTGCATAATCTCATAGTCATAGGAACATGTATAAGTCATGTAGAAAGCAATAGCAATATACTAAATGATCAAATGCTAAGCTAACGGAATTGGTCAAGTCAATCACATCATTCTCTAATGATGTGATCCTGTTAATCAAATGACAACTCATGGCTATGGTTAGGAAACTTAACCATCTTTGATTCAACGAGCTAGTCAAGTAGAGGCATACTAGTGACACTTTGTTTGTCTATGTATTCACACATGTACTAAGTTTCCGGTTAATACAATTCTAGCATGAATAATAAACATTTATCATGATATAAGGAAATATAAATAACAACTTTATTATTGCCTCTAGGGCATATTGCCTTCAGAACTTTGTCGAAAACTTTTCGCGATAAGTCGAGCTTTGTAGATAGTAAGACTACTATCAGCGTCCGTCTTCCTCTTGAAGATCCATTTATTCTCAATGGCTTGCCGATCATCGGGCAAGTCAATCAAAGTCCATACTTTGTTCTCATACATGGATCCCATCAAAGATTTCATGGCCTCAAGCCATTTCGCGGAATCTGGACTCATCATCGCTTCCTCATAGTTCATAGGTTCGTCATGGTCAAGTAACATAACCTCCAGAACTAGATTACCGTACCACTCAGGTGCGGATCTTACTCTGGTTGACCTACGAGGTTCAGTAGTAACTTGATTTGAAGTTACATGATCATCATCATTAGCTTCCTCACTAATTGGTGTAGTAGTCACAGGAACTGATTTTTGTGATGAACTACTTTCCAATAAGGGAGCAGGTACAGTTACCTCATCAAGTTCTACTTTCCTCCCACTCACTTCTTTCGAGAGAAACTCCTTCTCTAGAAAGGATTCATTCTTAGCAACAAATATCTTGCCTTCGGATCTGCGATAGAAGGTGTACCCAACAGTTACTTTTGGGTATCCTATGAAGACGCACTTCTCCGATTTGGGTTTGAGCTTACTAGGCTGAAACTTTTTCACATAAGCATCGCAACCCCAAACTTTAAGAAACGACAGCTTAGGTTTCTTGCTAAACGACAGTTCATACTGTGTCGTCTCAACGGATTTAGACGGTGCCCTATTAACGTGAATGCAGCTATCTCCAATGCATAACCCCAAAACGATAGTGGTAAATTGGTAAGAGACATCATAGACAGCACCATATCTAATAAATTATAGTTACAACGTTCGGACACACCATTATGTTGTGGTGTTCCAGGTGGCATGAATTTGTGAAACTATTCCACATTGTTTTAATTGAAGACCAAACTCATAACTCAAATATTCGTCTTCGCGATCAGATCGTAGAAACTTTATTTTCTTGTTATGATGATTTTCCACTTCACTCTGAAATTCTTTGAACTTTTTGAATGTTTCAGACTTATGTTTCATCAAGTAGATATACCCATATCTGCTCACATCATCTGTGAAGGTCCGAAAATACGATACTCGCCGCGAGCCTCAACACTCATTGGATCGCATACATCAGTATGTATTATTTCCAATAAGTCAGTTACTCGCTTCATTATTCCGGAGAACAGAGTCTTAGTCATCCTGCCCATGAGGCATGGTTCGCAAGCATCAAGTGATTCCAAAAGCCCATCAGCATGGAGTTTCGTCATGCGCTTTACACCAATATGACCTAAACGGCAGTGCCACAAATATGTTGCACTATCATTATCAACTTTGCATCTTTTAGCATCAATATTATGAATATGTGTATCACTACGATCGAGATTAAATAAACCATTCACCTTGGGTGTATGACCACAGAAGGTTTTATTCGTGTAAACAGAATAACAATTATTCTTTGACTTAAATGAATAACCGTATTGCAATAAACATGATCCAATCATATTATGCTCAACGCAAACACCAAATAACATTTATTTTAGGTTCAACACTAATCTCGAAGGTATATGGAGTGTGCAATGATGATCTTATAAACCTTGGAATCACTTCCAACACACATCGTCACCTCGCCCTTAACTAGTTTCTATTTATTTTGCAACTCATGTTTCGAGTTACTACTGTTAGCAACTGAACCAGTATCAAATACTGAGGGGTTGCTATAAACACTAGTAAAGTACACATCAATATTATGTATATCAAATATACCTTTGTTCACTTTTCCATCCTTCTTATCCGCCAATTATTTGGGGCAGTTCCGCTTCCAGTGATTAATCCCTTGCAGTAGAAGCACTCAGTTTCAGGCTTAAGTCTAGCTTTGGGTTTCTTCACGGGAGTGACAACTTGCTTGTCATTCTTATTGAAGTTCCCTTTCTATCCCTTTGCCCTTTACTTGAAACTAGTGGTTTTGTTAACCATCAACGCTTGATGCTTTTCTTGATTTCTACCTTCGCTGATTTTAGTATCACAAAGAGCTCAGGAATCGTTTTCGTCATCCCTTGCATATTATAGTTCATCACGAAGTTCCAGTAACTTGGTGATAGTGACTAGAGAACTCTGTCAATCACTATTTTATCTGAAACATTAACTCCCACTTCATTCAAGCGATTGTAGTACTAAGACAATCTGAGCACATGCTCACTGGTTGAGCTATTCTCCTCAATCTTGTAGGCAAAGTACTTGTCAGAGGTCCCATACCTCTTGACTTCGGCATGAGTCTGAAATACCAATTTTAGCTCTCGGAACATCTCATATGCTCCATGGCGTTTCAAAACATTTTTGAAGTCCCGGTTCTAAGCCGTAAAGCATGGCGCACTAAACTATCAAGTAGTCATCATACCGAGCTTGCCAAACGTTCATAACGTCTGCAACTGCTCCTGCAATAGGTCCATCACCCAGCGATGCATCAAGGACATAATTCTTCTGTGCAGCAATGAGGATAATCCTCAGATCATGGACCAAGTCCGCATCATTGCTACTATCATATTTCAACTTATTTTTCTCTAGGAACATATAAAAAATAAATGGGGAGCTACATCGCGAGCCATTGATCTACAACATAGTTATGCAAATACTATCAGGACTAAGTTCATGATAAATTAAAGTTCAATTAATCATATTACTTAAGAACTCCCACTTAGATAGACATCCCTCTAATCATCTAAGTGATCACGTGATCCAAATCAACAAAACCAAGTCCTATCATCACGTGAGATGTGTCAGATTTTGGGTTCCGGCAAGACCCTTGAGGTTCGAACACTGGGGTGCGCATGAAGATTCCCCCCTACCTAATCATGCCGTCGGCCTCACCGCGACCTCAAAGCTTAGCTCGACGAACTCGCAACACAAGAGACACGTGATTTATACTGGTTTGGGCCACCGTTGTGGTGTAATACCCTACTCCAGTGTGGTGTGGTGGATTGCCTCTCGGGCTGAGGATGAACAGTACAAGGGGAAGAAAAGCCTCCTGAGGCGAGGTGTTCTTGTGCTTGGTGGGTGTGAGGGTGATCTCAAATCAGTTCGAGATGAGTTCCAGCTGAGTTGCCTCCTACTGTGGTGGCTAGTCCTATTTATAGAGGCCCTGGTCCTCTTCCCAAATATTGAGCGGGAAGGGAGCCAACAACGGCCAATTTGAAGGCGGACAACTAGTACAAGCTATCCTGACTAAAGGTGGTCTTCGCCTGCCTAAGGCTCTGGTGGTGACGCCGTCTTGGGCTCCATGGTGATCTTCGTCCTGCCGTCCTGCTGGTCTTGGTCTCGTTGCACCGATATGGAAACCTTTGCCTGATGCCTCGATACTCCTCGCCTGCGCTTGCCTCCTTATCGCCAAAGAGGAAGCGGGGACACTGTGCGCCCTGGCACCCGCCTGGTCTCGGTCGTCATGGCTTACGTCATTGGAACCTTGCGAGGTTTGTCTTGCCTTGATCTCTCCGCCTCTGCGAGCCAGCCTGGTGAGGCCGCCCCCGAGGAGGTCTTATGTCGTCCGCCTCATGAGGCTTGGCCCCTCGCGAGGGTCTTGAGTGATTGCTGGTGAACACGGGCCGCACTGGGCCGCGAGTGGAGCCACGCCGTGGGCCGCAGGCAGGCAAGTCTGGGGACCCCAGTTCCCAGAACACCGACAGTAGCCCCGGGCCCAAGGCGCGCTCGGGCTTGGCTTCGGGGCGAAGCCAAAGGGCAAGTGCGGAGTGCCGCGGGCCCCAACAGCCTGCGGTCTTGGTCGACGCGTGACGACTGATTGGACGTGGGCGTCTCCGCTTCCCCACGCTGCCTCGGCAACCGCCCGATTTGACGAGTCCCTGCTGCATGCAAGGAAAAACCATCATTACCTGTGATCGTGGGGGGCGCTAGTTGGCCTTCTCCTGCTATAAATCGGGAGGGGGGCAGAGCCCCCATCGCCCATCTCTTCCCGTTCCGCTCGCTTCCCCTCCCTTGCTCCATTGCCAGTAGCGACTCCCATGGACCTACAAAGAGGTTTTCGGCCGCGGATAAGGGGAAGGCTCGCCTAGAGGAGCCCGGCTCTCCGTCGCCCAAGCATGGACGCGGTTGTCCTTGCAAGCACTCCGCGACCCCCGCCGCGGCCCCCCGCGGCCGCGGCAGTGCTCCTTCGCGTGGTGGGAGCCGCCCATGTCGAGGCAGCCCCGTTGATGAAGGGAGGCGCGCCATGGTCGCGCGGCCTCCTCGGTCGTGCTTCCACTCAGCGGAGGTGCTGCCGGAGTTCATGGTGTGGTCGGAGAACCCTGCCGGCTCCAGGAATTCAGCTCCCGTGCTTCTTCATCGGCGAACTGCCGACCACGGGTCCAGGCGGGCTCTGGCTGCAGGCGGACGGCTGTTGCAGCAAAGCTTCGTGGGTCGCGGTGAGACCTCCGTTGCTGGCAATGTGGCTCTGGCTCGCGGCTGGCAGACGTTTGCCTGCGCGCGCGGCCTAGGCAGGTGGTGTACTCTCCACTTCAAGTACGACGGCAACGCGACCCTCTATGTGAGGGTGTTTGGAGAAGACGGCCGCCACGCCGGGTGCTGCCCCGAGGACAACGACGGTGATGAGGTGCTTGGCCTTGGCGACGGTCGGGATGAGGGTGAGGACGATCTCGCGCCCAGCTACGGCGGTTCTCCCTCCGGCGACAGCTCCAGCAGCGGCGGCTACGACCAGCCGCCGCGTCCGCTTCAAAGGTGGCAGCGGGTCGTCTCGCCGCCGCGCCCCAGTGAAGCGCGAGGAAGGGTCTGACTGAGCTCGGGAGAGCGCCATGGGCCTGTCCTCGCGAGCTGCTGCGGGGGCACGCGCCGCTTTTGTTTTGTTCTTCTTTTCCTTCCTGCATTGAGAGAGATAAGTATGGGGCCCTGTGGGGGCATGCAACAAACTATGATTTCAAAGTTGTTATGCTGTGTTTATCATTCCCGTGTCGCGTCGCGATATCATTGTTTTATATAAGCACATAGGAAAAACTTAGCTTGACGCGCTTGAAGTAGTTTCCGCCTCATGAGGTGCGCGCTCCTCAGTACCTGGTGAGGAGGAACTGCGAAAAAATTTTAGGAGATCCGAACCTTGGTCACAGGCGCCTCTGGCCACGATCCAGCGCCTTGTATCACGGTACCCGAGGGGCACAGATGGAGAGAGGTGCGCCAACTTGCGGCTCGAACAAGGGTGCCTGGCGAAAAAACAGACAAGACGTTCACAAGGGCACGAGGGCACCTGTCCAGCCCCCTCGCGAGGCATGCGAGAGAGGGTGCAGGTCAGACAAAGAACCGAAGGCAGAAACAGAAGCAGAAGTCGATGAAACAAGATCAGCGAGCAACACCAGAAAGAAAATTTCGATTTAAAGAGGGGCAAGCCAACTATGGAAAGCAAATGAAAAGCCGCGTCCGGCACCTAGTCTAGTCTTCTTGTCTTCTCACCAGCGTGGAGCTAAGTGCTGCCACTAGGACGTGGGAGGGAGCCCCAGAGGCCGGAGGGCGGCACTCCCGAGACTCCAGGGCGTGTACAGCCCCACTCATTATTACGTGAGAGTGTCACGAGCGGAGACCTTCATAGGCACGGAACCTTCTTCACAGGCGCTGGGCCTTTCTTCATGGGTAGAACTTCCGGAGGTGCTGAATGTTCCAGGCGTTCTGGATGGGTACCCCGTCCTGCGTCTCCAGGCGCGCGGCGCCAGGCCTGGAGATATGGGCAACCCTAAACGGGCCCTCCCACATGGGTGAGAGCTTATGCAGCCCTTCCCTGGAGAGCACCCACCGTAGGACGAGGTCACCCACCTCGAGCATCCTGGAGCGGACGCTGCGACAGTGGTACCGTTGCAGCGCCTGCTGATATCTTGCCGCCCGCAGCATGGCTTCACGGTGGCGTTCCTCCCCCAACACGAGGTCCATCCCCCGCATGGCGTCCTGCTGTGTCTCATCAAACGCTAGGACCCGCGCGAAGCGATGCTTGACCTCGTGAGGGAGAACTGCTTCAGCTCCGTAGACGAGGAAGAATGGGGTCTCGCCCGTTGGCTTGGTGGCGGTGGTGCGGATGGACCACAGCAAGGACTGGAGCTCATCGTGTCAGCCCCTGCCGCAGGCCTCGAGCTTCTTCTTGAAGGTCCAAGTCTTGAGGCCCTTCAGGACCTCTGCGTTGGCGCGTTCGGCCTGGCCATTGCTCCGGGGGTGCGCTACCAAAGCGTAGCAGATCTGCGTTCCAAGGTTAGCACAATATGTCTTGAAGAGGTTACTAGTGAACTGCGAGCCGTTGTCGGTGATGATGCGGTTGGGGACCCCAAACCGGCTCACGAGACCTTTGATGAACTTGACCACAGAACCGGCCGGGATGGTGCGGACGGCTTCTACCTCCGCCCACTTGGTGAACTTGTCGATGGCGACGTAGAGGTAGCGGTAGCCCCCAGGCGCTCGAGGGAACGGGCCCAAGATGTCCAGCCCCCAGACCACGAATGGCCACGAGAGTGGGATGGTCTGGAGGCCCTGAGCCGGCTGATGGATCTGCTTGGTGTGGAACTCACAGGCCTCACAGGACTTCACCAGTGCAGTCGCATCGTTGAGTGCCGTAGGCCAGTAGAATCCGCTGCGAAACACCTTGCCGACGAGGGTCCGTGACGACGAGTGGTGCCCGCAGTCCCCGCCGTGTATGTCGGCCAGTAGCTCTTTCCCCTGCTCCCTGGAGATGCAATGCAGGGAAACGTCATTCGGCCGCTTCCTGTACAAATCACCGTCCCGGATGCAGTATGCCGTGGCTTGTCGAGCCACACGCTCCGCGTCCTCCTCTTTCTCCGGCAGCGTCCCTTGCGTCAGGTATTCCTTAAATTCCTTGGTCCAGCACCCCTCCTGAGGCTCGAGCGCCAAGAGCAAGCGCGCTCCTGAGGTCAGGCCACAGGCCGGGGCTCCCGAGGCAGGTGGTTGAGGGAGTTCCTCCTTAGGCAGCGCTGTTCTTGAAAGCGGTGGTGTTGCCGATGGCTTGAAGAGCCGCTCCTCGAAGACGCCAGGCTCTTGGGGTAGCCGCTTGGATGCTCTCCTGGCAATGTCGTCGCCTTCCTTGTTGGTGCCACGGGGCACATGCTGCAATTCCAAGCCCAGGAACTGCTTCTCCATCTTGCGCACCTCCGCGAGGTATGCCTCCATGTGCTCGTCCTTTGGCTCGTACACCTTGTTGGAGAAGTTGACGAGGAGCTGTGAATCGCCCTTGATGGTGAGGCGCTTCACCCCCAGGGCCACCGCAGCCTTGAGGCCAGCTATGAGGCCTTCGTACTCTGCTATGTTGTTGGAGACCTTCTCGCCCTGCTGGAAGCAGAGCTGCACGGCGTAGTAAAGCTTGTCCTGAGTAGGTGAGATGAGCACAGCTCCAGCCCCCGCACCCTGGCGCGCAAAGGCGCCATCGAAATACATAACCCAGCCGTTTCGTGCTTCACTCCCTGGCGAGAGGGATCTATCCTCGCCTTCTTCGAGCTGCGGGGCGTCTGTCCATTCCACCATGAAGTCAGCGAGCGCAGCCCCCTTGATGACCCTGGTCGTGCTGAACTCCAACTGGAATGCCTGTAGCTCGATGTTCCACTCGGCGACTCTCCTAGCGGAGTTGGGGCTCCTGAGCACCCTCTCCAACGGGTAGGCCGAGACGACCTTGATGGGGTGACCTTGAAAGTAGTGTCGTAGCTTGCGCGAGGCCACCAGGAGCGCGAGCAGGAGCTTCTGAGGCATGGGGTACCATGCCCTCGCGTCCCGCAACACCGTGCTGACAAAATACACAGGGTTCTCGATGAGGGCTGGTGCATCGGCGAGGCTCGTGGCTTCCGGAGGTTGGGGCGCCTCCTGAGGTGACGAAGCCCCCAAAGCCTGGTCGCCTGTTGGGGCTTCCGCAGGCCCAAGTGCGCCATCTTGTTGAGCCTGGTCCTTCGCTGGCGTCGCCGCAGCTCCAGCAGAGCCCTCTGGGTCTTGCGCCGCTTCGGCTGAGGAAGCGGCTTGGCGCAACACATCCTTGGCTCGGCGCTCCTCCCGGACCGCCACCAGAGCTGCGCTGGCGGAGTAAGGGGTGGCGGCAAGGTACAGCACCAGAGGCTCGAGAGGTCGGGGCGCCACCATCACCGGAGGGCTGGTCAAGTATCTCTTGAGGTCTTGAAACACTTGGTCGGCCTCCGGAGTCCACTCGAATGGGCCCTTCTTCTTCATCAGCTTGAAGAACGGCAGGGCGTGCTCTCCCAGCTTGGAGATGAAACGTCCCAACGCGGTCACGCGACCGGTGAGCTTCTGCATTTCCTTGTGTGTTTGTGGTCGACTCATGTCTTCAATTGCCTTGACCTTCTCCGGGTTTGCCTCGATCCCTCTGTTGGACATGAGGAAACCCAGCAGCTTGCTGGAGGGGATGCCAAACACGCATTTCTCTATGTTAAGCCGCAAGTCCATCTAGCACAGGCTTTCGAATGTCTCCTCCAGGTCCTGAATCAAGGTTCTCGCCTCCCGAGACTTCACTACAATGTCGTCGACGTAAGCTTCAACATTCCTCCCGAGCTGCCGGCCCAGGGCGATGTGCATCAGCCGTTGAAAGGTCACGCCCGCGTTGCGCAGCCCGAACGGCATGCAAGTGTAGCACTATACCCCGCACGGGGTCAGGAAGGCCGTCTTCTCGACGTCTTCAACTGCCATCTTGATCTGGTGGTAGCCTGAGAATGCATCTAGGAAGCACAATAGGTCACACTCGGTGGTGGAGTCGACGATCTGGTCGATGCGTGGAAGCGGTAACGGATCTTGGAGGCAGGCCTTGTTGAGGTTGGTGAAGTCGACACACATGCGCTCCTTCCCGCCTTTCTTGGGCACAACGACGGGGTTTGCCAACCATTCAGGGTACCGGACCTCGCGAATGACGCATGCCGCCTCCAGCTTGCGGGTTTCTTGGACAATGAAGATCTGCTTCTCCGTGGACTGCCGCCGCGCCCTCTGCTTCACAGGGTGTACGTTGGGGCACACCTTCCAGTGATGCTCAATCACTCCTCTTGGGACCCCTACCAGCTGATCGGGCTCCCAGGCGAATACTTCCTTGTTTGCGCGCAGGAAGTTCACTAGTGCCTCCTCTTGGTCGGGGTCGAGGTTGGCGCCTATGGTGAAGGTGGCCCCTGAGGACCTTTCTTCCTTGACCGACACCTGCTTGGTTTCTGCCCGGTCTTGAGTGAAAAACTGCTTCTTCTTGGTCGGTGCGGCCGCCTTAGCCCCGGAGGTACCCCCATCGGCCGGTTGCACTGCCGCGGCGGTCTTGAGGGCAAGGTTGAGTGCCACCAGAGCCTCCTTGGTATCCCCCACTATGGTGAGGACGCCCTTGCTCCCAGGCATCTTCATGAGGTTGTAGGCCGGACGGGTCGCCGCCATGAACTGAGCTAGAGCCGGGTACCCAAGGATAGCGTTGTACGGGAGGCCAATGTGGGCGACGTCGAAGTCGATCAGCTCGGTGCAGTAGTTGTTGCGAGTGCCGAAGGTCACGGGAAGACGGATCTGCCCCAGGGGACTGGAGGAGCCGCCTCCAACGCCGGAGAATGGCTTGCTGGGGCGGAGCCGCTGGAGTGGTACGTGAAGGAGGCTGAAGGCCTCCACCGAGAGCACGTTGAGGCCGGCGCCGCCGTCGATGAGGGTCTTGGTGATGGCTACGTGGCAGATGGTGGGCGTGCAAAGCGTCGGAAGCACGTCCAAGCCGATGGTGGTGACGGGGTGATCTTCTGAACTGAAGGCCGGGTCGGCCTTGGGCGCCACCCAACCTGGGGAGCCCCCTGCCATGCGGAAGCGGCGCCGATCTGGCGAAAGAACGGCTTTCCGTGATGGCCCGAGAGCAGCGCCTGCGAGCCGCCGAGGAGGGCCGCGACTGCATGGGGCACCGGTGCCGCGAAGCGCGCGGCAAAGAGACCACGCAACTCCTCCCAGGATGCCACCGTGGATCTAGGGAGGTTGAGCAGCCAGGCGCGCGGCACGCCGGTGAGGGCCATGGGAAGCCAGTTGGCCATGACCTTGTCGTCGCCCCCGGCCTTAAGGACGGCCTCCTCGTACGCTAGCAGGAAAGCCATCGGGTCCGCCGCGCCGTCGTAGCGCGGTGGCATCTCCGGCTTGAACTTGGGCGGCCACTGCACCGGTCGTAAGGCGGGGGCCAAGGCTCGGAGCCCCCTGGCCCCGTCACTGGCACAAGTCGTCGAAGCCGGAAGCGCGGTGCCTGCCATGGGGGTGAAGCGCGGTGACGGCGGGGTACAGATCGACGGAAGGAAACTCCGGCGCACCCCTACCTGGCTCGCAAAATGTCAGATTTCGGGTTCCGGCAAGACCCTTGAGGTTCGAACACTGGGGTGCGCACGAAATTTCCCCCTACCTAATCACGCCCTCAGCCTCACTGCGACCTCAAAGCTTAGCTCGACGAACTCGCAACACAAGAGACACGAGATTTATACTGGTTGGGGCCACCATTGTGGTGTAATACCCTACTCCAGTGTGGTGTGGTGGATTGCCTCTCGGGCTGAGGATGAACAGTACAAGGGGAAGAACAGCCTCCTGAGGCGAGGTATTCTTGTGCTTGGTGGGTGTGAGGGTGATCTCAAATCAGTTCGAGATGAGTTCCAGCTGAGTTGCCTCCTACTGTGGTGGCTAGTCCTATTTATAGAGGCCCTGGTCCTCTTCCCAAATATTGAGCGGGAAGGGAGCCAACAACGGCCAATTTGAAGGGGGACAACTAGTACAAGCTATCCTGACTAAAGGTGGTCTTAGCCTGCCTAAGGCTCTGGTGGTGACGTCGTCTTGGGCTCCATGGTGACCTCCGTCCTGCCGTCCTGCTGGTCTTGGTCTCGTTGCACCAATATGGAAACCTTTGCCTGATGCCTCGATACTCCTCGCCTGCGCTTGCCTCCTTATCGCCAAAGAGGAAGCGGGGACACTGTGCGCCCTGGCGCCCGCCTGGTCTCGGTCGTCATGGCTTACGTCATTGGAACCTCGCGAGGTTCGTCTTGCCTTGATCTCTCTGCCCCTGTGAGCCAGCCTGGTGAGGCCGCCCCCGAGGAGGTCTTATGTCATCCGCCTCATGAGGCTTGGCCCCTCGCGAGGGTCTTGAGTGATTGCTGGTGAAGACGGGCCGCACTAGGCCGCGAGTGGAGCCACGCCGCGGGCCGCAGGCAGGCAAGTCTGGGGACCCCCGTTCCCAGAACGCCGACAAGATGGAGTAGTTTCCAATGGTGAACATCACTATGTTGATCATATCTATTATATGATTCACGCTCGACCTTTCGGTCTCAGTGTTCCGAGGCCATATCTGCATATGCTAGGCTCGTCAAGTTTAACCCGAGTATTCTGCGTGTGCAAAACTGGCTTGCACCCGTTGTATGTGAACGTAGAGCTTATCACACCCGATCGTCACGTGGTGTCTCGGCACGACGAACTTTTGCAACGGTGCATACTCAGGGAGAACACTTGTACCTTGAAATTTAGTGAGAGATCATCTTATAATGCTAACGCCGAACTAAGCAAAATAAGATGCATAAAGGATAAACATCACATGCAATCAATATAAGTGATATGATATGGCCATCATCATCTTGTTCCTTTGATCTCCATATCCAAAGCACCGTCATGATCACCATCGTCCCCAGCGCGACACCTTGATATCCATCGTAGCATCGTTGTCGTCTCGCCAACTATTGCTTCTACGACTATCGCTACCGCTTAGTGATAAAGTATAGCAATTACATGGCGATTGCATTTCATACAATAAAGCGACAACCATATGGCTCCTGCCAGTTATCGATAACTGTGTTACAAAACATGATCATCTCATACAACAATTTATATAATCATGTCTTGATCATATCACATCACAACATGCCCTGCAAAAACAAGTTAGACGTCCTCTACTTTGTTGTTGCAAGTTTTATGTGGCTGCTAAGGGCTTAGCAAGAACCGTTCTTACCTATGCATCAAAACCACAATGATTTTTTGTCAAGTTTGTTGTTTTAACCTTCAACAAGGACCGGGCGTAGTCACACTCGATTCAACTAAAGTTGGAAAAACTGACACCCGCCAGCCACCCGTGTGCGAAGCACGTCGGTAGAACCAGTCTCACGTAAGCGTACGCGTAATGTCGGTCCGGGCCGCTTCATCCAACAATACCGCCGAATCAAAGTATGACATGCTGGTAAGCAGTATGACTATTATCGCCCACAACTCTTTGTGTTCTACTCATGCATATAACATCTACGCATAGACATGGCTCTGATGCCACTGTTGGGAAACATAGTAATTTCAAAAAAAATCCTACGCACATGCAAGATCCATCTAGGTGATGCATAGCAACAAGAGGGGAGAGTGTTGTCCACGTACCCGCGTAGACCGTAAGTGGAAGCGTTATGACAACGCGGTTGATGTAGTCGTACGTCTTCACGATCCGACCGATCCTAGCACCAAAGATACGGCACCTCTGCGATTTGCACACGTTCAGCTCGGTGACGTCCCACGAACTCTAGATCTAGCTGAGGTCGAGGGAGAGTTGCGTCAGCACGACGGCGTGGTGATGGTGATGATGAAGCTACCAGCGCAGGGCTTCGCCTAAGCACTGCAACAATATGACCGAGGTGGAAATATGTGGAGGGGGGCACCGCACACGGTTAAGATCAAGTTTGATGTATTCTAGGGTGCCCCTTTCCACGTATATAAAGGAGGGAGGGGGAGGCCGGCTGGCCCTCATAGGCGCGCCAAGGGGGGAGGAATCCTCCTCCTAGTAGGAGTAGGACTCCCCCCCTTTCCTAGTCCTACTAGGAGAAGAAGGAAGGAGGGGGAAAGAGAAGGAAGGAGGGGGCGCCGCCCCTCCCCCTAGTCCAATTTGGACTAGCCCATGGGGGAGCACGCGGCCAACCCTTTAGGCCCTTCTCTCCTTTCCTACTTCCCCCGGCAAATTCCCATAACTCTCCGGTACTCCAAAAATACATTCGGTCATCAAATCACATAAACTCATAATACAAATTGTCATCGAACGTTAAGCGTGCGGACCCTACGGGTTCGAGAACTATGTAGACATGACCGAGACACATCTCCGGTCAATAACCAATAGCGGAACCTGGATGCTCATATTGGCTCCTACATATTCTAAAAAGATCTTTATCGGTCAAACCGCATAACAACATACGTTGTTCCCTTTGTCATCGGTATGTTACTTGCCCGAGATTCGATCGTCGGTATCACCATACCTAGTTCAATCTCGTTACCGACAAGTCTCTTTACTCGTTCCGTAATGCATCATCCCGCAACTAACTCATTAGTCACATTGCTTGCAAGGCTTATTGTGATGTGCATTACCGAGAGGGCCTAGAGATACCTGTCCGACAATCGGCATGACAAATCCTAATCTCGATCTATGCCAACTCAACAAACACCATCGGAGACACCTGTAGAGCATCTTTATAATCACACGGTTGCGTTGTGACGTTTGATAGCACACTAAGTGTTCCTCCGGTATTCGGGAGTTGCATAATCTCATAGTCAGAGGAACATGTATAAGTCATGAAGAAAGCAATAGCAATAAGCTAAACGATCATAGTGCTAAGCTAACGGATGGGTATTGTCCATCACATCATTCTATAATGATGTGATCCCGTTCATCAAATGACAACACATGTCTATGGCTTGGAAACTTAACCATCTTTGATTAACGAGCTAGTCAAGTAGAGGCATACTAGGGACACTCTGTTTGTCTCTGTATTCACACATGTACTAAGTTTCCGGTTAATACAATTCTAGCATGAATAATAAACATTTATCATGAAATAAGGAAATAAATAATAACTTTATTATTGCCTCTAGGGCATATTTCCTTCACTTAGAACCGGGACTTCAAAGACATTTTGAACGTCATGGAGCATATGAGATGTTCCAGGACTTGAAGTTAATATTTCAATCAAATGCCTGGGTCGAGAGATATGAAGTCTCCAACAAGTTCTATAGATGCAAGATGGAGGAGAACAGTTATGTCAGTGAACACATACTCAAAATGTCTGGGTATCATAACCACTTGACTCAGCCGGGAGTTGATCTTCCAGTTGATAGTGTTATTGACAGAGTTCTTCAGTCACCGCCACCAAGCTACAAAGGCTTCGTTATGAACTATAATATGCAAGGGATGAATAAAATGATTCCTGATCTCTTCACAATGCTTAAAGCCGTGGAGGTAGAAATCAAGAAGGAGCATCAAATGTTGATGGTTAACAAGACCACTAGTTTCAAGAAAAAGGGCAAGGGAAAGAAAGGGAATTTCAAGAAGAATGGCAAGCAAGTTGTCACTCCCGGGAAGAAGCCCAAAGTTGGACCCAAGCCTGAAACTGAGTGCTTCTACTGCAAAGGGAATGGTCACGGGAAGCGGAACTGCCCCAAATACTTGGCGGATAAGAAGGATGGCAAAGTGAACAAAGGTATATTTGGCATACATGTTATTGATGTGTACCTTACTAATGCTCGTAGTAGCTCCTGGTTCGGTTGGTCATATTTGTAACTTGAAACAGAAGCTGCGGAATAAACGAAGATTGGCTAAGGACAAGGTGACGATGTGCGTCGGGAATGGTTCCAAGGTCGATGTGATCGCCGTCGGCACGCTACCTCTACACCTACCTTCGGGATTAGTTTTAGACGTCAATAATTGTTATTTAGTGCCCGCGTTGAGCATGAACATTATATTTGGATCTTGTTTATTGCGAGACGGTTATTCATTTAAATAAGAGAATAATGGTTGTTCTATTTATATGAGTAATATCTTTTATGGTCATGCACCCTTGATGAATGGTCTATTCTTGTTGAATCTTGATCGTAGTGATACACATATTCATAATATTGATGCCAAAAGATGCAAAGTTGATAATGATAGTGCAACATACTTGTGGCACTGCCGTTTAGGTCATATTAGTGTAAAGCGCATGAAGAAACTCCATGCAGATGGACTTTTGGAGTCACTTGATTATGAATCATTTGATACTTGCGAACCATGCCTTATGGGCAAGATGACTAAAACTCCGTTCTCCAGAACAATGGAGCGAAGTAATGACTTGTTGGAAATAGTATATATCGATGTATGTGGTCCGATGAGTGTTAAGGCACGTGGCGGGTATCATTATTTTCTGACCTTCACAGATGATTTGAGTAGGTATGGGTATATGTACTCGATGAAACACAAGTCTGAAACATTTGAAAAGTTCAAAGAATTTCAGAGTGAAGTGGAGGATCATTGTAACAAGAAAATAAAGTTCTACAATCTGATCATGGAGGCGAATATTTGAGTTACGAGTTTGGCCTTCATTTAAAACAATGTGGAATAGTTCAACAACTCACGCCACTTGGAACACCACAGCGTAATGGTGTGTCCAAACGTCGTAATTGTACTTTATTAGATACGGTGCATTCTATGATGTCTCTTACTGATTGACCACTCTCGTTTTGGGGTTATGCATTAGAGACAGTTGCACTCACGTTAAATAGGGTACCATCTAAATCCGTTGAAACGACACTATATGAACTATGGTTTGGAAAGAAACCTAAGCTGTCGTTTCTTAAAGTTTGGGGTTGCGACACTTATGTCAAAAGGCTTTAGCCTGATTAGCTCGAACCCAAATCGGAGAAGTGTGTCTTCATAGGATACCCTAAGGAAAAAGATTGGGTACACCTTCTACCACAGATCCGAAGGCAAGATCTTTGTTGCCAAGAATGGATCCTTTCTAGAGAAGGAGTTTCTCTCGAAAGGCGTGAGTGGGAGGAAAGTAGAACTTGATGAGGTAACTGTACCTTCTCTCGAATTGGAAAGTAGCACATCAGAGAAATCTGTTCCCGTGATGCCTACACCAACTAGAGAGGAAGCTAATGATAATGATCATGAAACTTCGGATCAAGTTACTACTGGACCTCGTAGGTCAAACAGAGCACGTTCCGCACTAGAGTGGTACGGTAATCCTGTCCTGGAAGTCATGTTATTAGACCACGGTGAACCTACGAACTATGAAGAAGCTATGATGAGCCCATATTCCGATAAATGGCTTGATGCCATGAAATCTGAGATAGGATCCATGTATGAGAACAAAGTATGGACTTTGGTGGACTTGCCCGATGATCGGCAAGCCATCGACAATAAATGGATCTTCAGGAAGAAGACAAACACTGATGGTAATGTCACCATCTACAAAGCTCGACTTGTCACGAAAGGTTTTCGACAAGTTCAAGGGGTTGACTATGATCAGACTTTCTCACCCATAGCGATGCTTAAGTCAGTCCGAATCATGTTAGCAATTGCCGCATTTTATAATTACGAAATCTGGCAAATGGACGTCAAAACTGCATTCCTTAATGGATTTCTTAAAGAAGAGTTGTATATGATGCAACCAGAAGGTTTTGTCGATCCTAAAGGTGCTAACAAAGTGTGCAAGCTCTAGCGATCCATCTATGGACTGGTGCAAGCATCTCGGAGTTGGAATATACTCTTTGATGAGGTGATCAAAGCATATGGTTTTATACAGACTTATGGTGAAGACTGTATTTACAACAAAGTGAGTGGGAGCTCTGTAGCATTTCCGATATTATATGTGGATGGCATAGTGTTGATTGGAAATGATATAGAATTTCTGGATAGCATAAAAGGATACTTGAATAAGAATTTTTCAATGAAAGACCTCGGTGAAGCTGCTTGTATATTAGGCATCAAGATCTATAGGGATAGATCGAGACGCTTAATAGGACTTTCACAAAGCACATATCTTGATGAAGTTTTGAAGAAGTTCAAAAATAGATCAGTCAAAGAAAGGGTTCTTGCCTGTGTTACAAGGTGTGAAATTGAGTCAGACTCAAAGCCCGACCACTGCAGAAGATAGAGAGAAAATGAAAGTCATTCCCTATGCCTCAGCAATAGATGTATCATGTATGCTATGTTGTGTACTAGACCTGATGTGTGCCTTGCCATAAGTTTGGCAGGGAGGAACCAAAGTAATCCAGGAGTGGATCACTGGACAGCGGTCAAGAACATCCTAAAGTACCTGAAAAGGACCAAGGATATGTTTCTCGTTTATGGAGGTGACGAAGAGCTCGTCGTAAATGGTTACGTCGATGCTAGCTTCGACACTGATCCGGATGACTCTAAGTCACAAACTGGATACATATTTATATTGAATGGTGGAGCTGTTAGTTGGCGCAGTTCCAAGCAGAGCGTCGTGGCGGGATCTACGTGTGAAGCGGAGTACATAGCTGCCTCGGAAGCAGCGCATGAAGGAGTCTAGATGAAGGAGTTCATATCCGACCTGGGTGTAATACCCAGTGCATCGGGTCCAATGAAAACCTTTTGTGACAACACTGGAGCAATTGCCTTGGCGAAGGAATCCAGGTCTCACAGGAGAACCAAACACATCAAGAGACGCTTCAACTCCATTCATGAAAAGGTCAATGATGGAGACATAGAAGTTTGCAAAATACATACGGATCTTAATGTAGCAGACCCGTTGTCTAAGCCTCTTCCACGAGCAAAACATGATTAGCACCAAGAATTTATAGTTAGATTCATTACAACGTAATATAGATTATTGACTCTAGTGCAAGTGGGAGACTGAAGGAAATATGCCCTAGAGGCAATAATAAAGTTGTTATTTTATATTTCCTTATTCATGATAAAGGTTTATTATTCATGCTAGAATTGTATTGATCGAAAACTTAAATACATGTGTGAATACATAAACAAATACTGTGTCCCTAGTAAGCCTCTACTAGACTAGCTCGTTGATCAAAGATGGTTAAGGTTTCCTATCCATAGACAAGTTCTGTCATTTGATAACGGGATCACATCATTAGGAGAATGATGTGATGGACAAGACCCATCCATTAGCTTAGCATATTGATCATTCAGTTTATTGCTATTGCTTTCTTGATGACAAATACATATTCCTTCGACTATTAGACTATGCAACTCCCGGATACCGGAGGAATACCTTGTGTCGTGGAATTGTCACGGCAGATGTCCTTAGTGTCAGGACTTAGTCGCGAGGCCAGCGCATCTATGTGGTAGGTTGAGAGGGGTTGGGCGGAATCGAGAGATGCAACACAAGACAAGGATTTAGACAGCTTCGGGCCCTGGGAAACATCATCCGGTAATAGCCCTACATGCTGTTTGTGGCTAGGTCTCATTATGCTCATGAGAGAATCGCCGGTAAGCCGGCTCTTTGTGTCTAGCCCTAGAGATTGTTTCTTGTTGCTTCTCCCTCTTTGGGGTGCCCTGCCCCTCCTTATATAAGTTAGAGGGGCGGGTTACATGCGGAGTCCTAGTAGGACTAGGACTAGTCTATCTTTTCTTACAAGTTGAATACAAGTCCGGGTCTTGCTTCCTCGTAAAGGAAATATTCGTCATCCCTTTCTTCTTAAGCCGGCCCACCATCACATGAACCGGCCTTCTGGGCCTTGGGCCTTGTCATCCATCTGACCCGCCGTTGGGGTTATCAGTAAGTCACCAAATACTCGCCGGGTCTCTGTGAGCCGCCAAGTCCGGCCGGGTCATACTTCCAGCCGGGTCATACCGCGTGGTATATCCCCGACATTAGCCCCCAGTTTAATTTGGATTTATCCATGTTAAACTGATCCTGTAAAATAAACACAAGAACAAACTTGATAGGTTGTGTTCTGGGTTAAATATTTTCCTGAACCGGCACCTGATCATCTTTTAAGTCCTTGTCATTTCCTTGCTGATATGTATATGTCCATGATCTCATAGTAAATCTTCTTTAGCAGATATGTTTCAACTTTGTCAATGCAAAAAATCCAAAAACTTCTTTTGAAAAGTCCGGGTCAATAGGCCAGCTTCAGAGTCAATTTGCTGACATTGGTCTCTTGTAGAGAAATATTGTGAAGAATAATCCACTTGAGTCGGCTTTCAAAGCACCGGCTTAAGAAATATTGGTCTTGAAATACTCATCTGATATTCAGCCGGTTTAAAGATATAGAACTTGCCGGTTTAATATTACCAAAATTGCCGGTTTGTAAATATTGATGGCACCGAGTCATAATTGTTGCCAACGCCGGGTCATAATTGTTGATGACGCCGGGCTATGATTGTTGCAGACACCAGGTCATAATGATTGGTGACGTTGGGTCAATCTGATTTGCTCAAAACTGAGAATTCGAAAGTATTTCTCCTTATATCCGTGTTACCTGTAGCCCCCAAGTGACGGGTTGTCATGCTTGCATCAACCTGGGACTTGTAATTGTCTTATGCGCATAAAACTTCAACCGGTGTACCCTCCAAGGGCCGGGTCATTATGCAATAATGAGCAGGGACTTTGTAGATGTAGACTTGAGCAGCAACATGTAGCCCCCAAGGGCCGGCTCAGTAAGATAATATTGAGCTGGGACTTTATATATATTTCCTTGAAAAGAATACCATATGATATAATCCTCTCCATGGGGCCCGAACCCATGTCCATAAGGTTAAGAGCTTTGTACTCTTCCAACTGAGTAGTGGACCTTTCAATATAATGGATTTAAACTTGTGTACCTTGAATTGTTGACAGGAGCAATTGGTAGCCCCCAAGGGCCGGCTCATTACAATGTGATGAGTCGGGTCCTCAATAAGGCCAGTAAAAATGACTTTGCATTAGCCCCCAAGTGCCATGGTGCATGCTGGCAGTGACATGGGACTTGCATATTTGATGTAATCTCAACTTTGAATAATGTAGCCCCCAAGTGTCGGGTCGTAAGCCTGCAGCGACTCGGGACTATTCCTTCCATTGTAGAATAAATTATATCCATTGATAAAATAATAGCCATTGCGCCAAAGCGACTTTGAATACCTCATCTGTTGATAAGTAAACCCGGAGTTTAAATACCCGGCGGCTCTTGGCCGATGACGATTTAATATGCCTCCATTGTAAACCGGAATTTTTATAACCCGGCGGCTTATAGCCTTTGAGAAAATCAAGAATTGATAACCCTTTTGAGACACCAATTTTAATTTTTGATGATGGGTTGGAACTTAATCATTTATGTAAATCATAGCTCTGTAAATCCTGCACAGAGTTTAAACAACATACGCCCTGGCGATTTAACGTCAAAAGCCAGGGCGGGTAACCATCCAAATGTAGTCTTATCCTGCACACAAGTAGATCACAAGATCCCTTGGCGGTTTACCGCAGGGCGGGTCATAATATCTCACATATAACTACTGTGATATTGAATTTGTACTGCCGGTTTACATGACCTGTGCAGTAAGGGTGATAACTCAATCCTTAGAAGCCAATACTTCCAAATATATGATGATTGTCACATGCTGGCGACTTATCGTCCAAAGCCAAGCTGGGTTAAATTTAAACCACACTTATACTTAGATCTGAACAAAAAAGTCTCAAGACAAAACCAAAGATTGCTTGCAAAAACTTAAACCAAATAAAAATCGAGGTTTCTGATTCGAATACGATCAGTAAACCGTTCCAAAGGGGTTAAGCTAAGATTCAAATACGATCAAGAAGCCCCCAGTGGGTTTGGCAGTGTGCCAATCAAAAGGGTACCGACAGCTATGTTCTCTTTGGTTCGAATATGACCTATGTTTGAACAGGAAGCCCCCAAGTGACCATATAAGTTTTGGCATTGCGTCGATCAAGAGGGTACCAACAGCTATGCTCGATGAGCAGGAAGCCCCCAAATGATCAATAATATGATAAGCCAATAAGGCAGGATGCCCACGTTTGAACCGCACATCATGGCAGCAAGTTCTCTTTGGCAACCTCTAATTTTTCTGAGAACTCGAACTTTGCGAGAGATTATTCTTTTTGAACCGGAAATTCTTAAACCGGATATTGAGAGCTTCAAAGCTTTGTAAGAGACAAATTTACCTTGAGCCAGATGTTTTGGACCAGATTTCAAAGCTTTGCGGGAGAGAGATGTCTCTTAAGCCGGATTTTAAACTGGAATCTTTATTTTGAATCGGCAATTTTCTGACAGCCTTTAAATTTTCATCAATATGGCGGTGGCCTCCGGAACCGGGTTATCATTCCCTCCAATGACCCGGAGTTCCCGAGTCATGTCATTGTAGCCCCCGAGTCTTAATACTACTCGAGGAGTTGGCTTGAGACTCTCCATATTTGACCGTGATATAAACCGGCATGAGTTATTCAATAGCTCAGTGATATAATAGTCCCTTTTTACAGTAGACAACGTGTCCTTCATTGGAGAACTTGCAAGCCAGAGTAATTGCTCTGTTAAAGAAAGCAATATGTAATATAAAAATATACTGGATGGACTTCACCTGATATGTTAGGCCAGAAATTATCCACCGCGGAATTGATGATCACCATGGTGAAGCTGAAATCAACCACAGACGAGTTGGCCGCGGGATCAGACAGATGAGTCGGTCGCGGCGTTGTAAGCCGATGCGGACGGGCGAGTTAACTGCAGCATTGTAAGCCGGCACGAACGGGCGAGTCGGCCGTATGTTGATGTAGACCGAACTGCGGGGGACGGCGGCATGTGCGTGCTTTATTGGGAAATTCGCACGGTCCTGACGAGTTGATGCGGACTGGACCGCGGGAACGGCGGCTCACACGCATGTCTGTCGAGCAGCATGGCATGGACGGATGCTAGTGCATGCACTCCGTATCCGTGGTATAATAGCATAAAAATTGTCCTGTGTAAAAATATTACAGGGCAGAGTAATTGTTCTTTGACAAAAAACAATAAGTGTTAATAAGATAAATTTAGATGGATATCACCTGATGTTTGTGAATGACAGATGATCTGTGCGTAAAGTCCGTTAGTCAACCCGGCACTTTGAATATGCCGGACCGCAGGGCGGACAGTAAAAACGACTGTAGCATCAGAGGCGGCTCGGACAGATGAGTCGGCTGTGGCGTGTAAGCCGGTGCGGACGGGGAGAGTCGGCACCGGCGTTGTAAGCCGGTGCAGACAGCGAATCAATCGCAAGCACGGTAAACCGTGCGGACGGCCGAGTCAGCCGCATCATGTTGATGTAGTAGGGGCGGCGACTTGCGTATGTATCCATCCAGCAGCACGGCACGAACGCGCTAGTGCAAAAATAATATTGGCGCACGCCCCTTTGCGACACCGTTATAATGAATAATGGTCCTGCAAAAAAACACCACAGACCAGAATAATTGTTCTTTGATAAAAATAACATGTGCTAATAAAATATATAAGAAGGATAGCACCTCGTAGTATCGTGGAGTGGTCGTAGCAGTTCACAGCAATTAGTACCAGATTAGTCAACTAGTACTAGTACTCCTCGTGAGCACCAAGTAGTACTTGTGGTTGATGAAATCATCCTTAGCCTTTACCCAAAATGTCGTAGCACCAGCAGCTTGTGAGTTGACGCCTGGGGGTTTGAAATCAGCAAAACAGTGTATCGCAGTCGAAATTAACTATCTCGGCGGCTTGGTAATCTCGACAGCGACTTGCACGCTGTGGGCGACTCGGCAACCAAGCATAGTCCGGGTCATGACCGAATCCTGAAACCGAGTCAAGGCCGTTCCCTTTTTTTCTTGACTTGTATGCTTGAGCCTCGTGATAAGGCATGATTTCCATAGGATGTTTTTTAGGACTTTCTCTAATGATGACCTTTGACTCTTCCAAACGGATGTAGCAGCAATCCTTCCAATCAGGATATGTATCATCAGTAGCACCAAGGAAAAAAGATAAGGCCCTGGCGACTGGATTCTTGTACGGGTCGGTCCAGAGGACCAGTATCTTCCGTGTGACCCTCGGTCCAGAGGAGAACAAGGTAAATCTAGTTTAATAAAATCAGACTAGACCGATCCCTGTGTTGCTCGGACATCAGTTCGCCTCAGATCTAATTTAATAATATTAGCCAACCCAGTATTTGAGGCTGCTGAGAGCTGTCCACGGTGCAGCAAAAAACGAGGCCGAGACGAAGTCCAGGTCGCTGTTGGTTTTGTCTTCCATGTTTTCTCATCTCGAGCGTGGCTTGCATCTGTTGACGTCTTTTTTGTCTGATCTCATCTCTTTTGGTCTTGGTCTTTGCTCCTGGCGCCTTGCAGCAGAACCTCAAGATCGACTTGGCTTAGATATCTTAATTGTACAGGGAACAAAACACCTGTCGGTCTCGGCGGATCGTAGGACGGCGGCAGCGAACAGACATAAGCCCAGCGATCCTAATTCTTCTTGAACTTTAACCTTGTGCTACCCACTCAAAAATTTAATCCCGACTCAACGATGAACTTTACCGGCTCTGCCCAAAGTTATGTTATGCCGGGTTATCCTGCGAGCCTTTTCTTCTTCTTCATCTAGTCAACCGCGAGCTTCTCGATCCATATGAGAGATCCCTCCAAGAACTCAAGACCACCGTGCGCGAGCCCCACGGTGGGCGCCAACTGTCGTGGAATTGTCACGGCAGATATCCTTAGTGTCAGGACATAGTCGCGAGGCCAGCGCATCTATGTGGTAGCTTGAGAGGGGTTGGGCGGAATTGAGAGACGCAACACAAGACAAGGATTTAGACAGCTTCGGTCCCCGGGAAACATCATCCGGTAATAGCCATACATGCTGTTTGTGGCTAGGTCTCATTATGCTCATGAGAGAGTCGCTGGTAAGCCGGCTCTTTGTGTCTAGCCCTAGAGATTGTTTCTTGTTGCTTCTCCCTCTTTGGGGTGCCCTGCCCCTCCTTATATAAGTTAGAGGGGCGGGTTACATGCGGAGTCCTAGTAGGACTAGGACTAGTCTATCTTTTCTTACAAGTTGAATACAAGTCCGGGTCTTGCTTCCTCGTAAAGGAAATATTCGTCATCCCTTTCTTCTTAAGCCGGCCCACCATCACATGAACCGGCCTTCTGGGCCTTGGGCCTTGTCATCCATCTGACCCGCCGTTGTGGTTATCAGTAAGTCACCAAATACTCGCCGGGTCTCTGTGAGCCGCCAAGTCCGGCCGGGTCATACTTCCGGCCGGGTCATACCGCGTGGTATATCCCCGACACCTTGTGTGCTATCAAACGTCACAACGTAACTGGGTGACCATAAAGATGCTCTACAGGTATCTCCGAAGTTGTTTGTTGAGTTGGCATAGATCGAGATTAGGATTTGTCACTCCGAGTATCGGAGAGGTATCTCTGGGTCCTCTCGGTAATACACATCATAAGAAGCCTTGCAAGCAAAGTGACTAAGGAGTTAGTTGCAAGATTATGTATTAAGGAACGAGTAAAGAGACTTGCCGGTAATGAGATTGAACTAGGTATGAAGATACCGACGATCGAATCTCGGGCAAGTAACATACCGATGGACAAAGGGAATTACATATGTTATCATATGGTTCGACCGATAAAGATCTTCGTAGAATATGTAGGAGCCAATATGGGCATCCAGGTTCCGCTATCGGTTATTGACCGGAGAGGTGTCTCGGTCATGTCTACATAGTTCTCGAACCCGTAGGGTCCGCACGCTTAACGTTCGTTACGGTATAAGGTTAGGCTTTCCCCCGACGAGAGGCCGCGGGAAGCAGAAAAAGATATGATCCATGATCAGTCTCCAGCCGGCGCTGCCCGTGCCTGGCGTGCCAATTGACGGAGCGGATTTCTGTCAGATCCCTCGGTAGGGGTCCAAGCGTAGCTGGAAGTCATGAATTGGAGGTCACACAATGGGTTTATCCAGGTTCGGGCCTCCAGAGAGTAATACCCTACGTCCTGCTGGTTTTGGTTATTCATAGTGGAGGGATACCTCGTGCGAGGGGTTACAATGGTGTATGATGTTGCTACCGAGAGTTCTCCTATTTGAAGATAGATGATCAAGAGGAACCCTAGACCTCCCTTTATATAGACAGGAGAGGTCCTAGGGTTTACATGTTGAATGCAATCTGGGGCGCCGCCACCTTCTAGTTTCGGGCGTCAAGAAGGTCGTGTGGCCTCCTAGGGTTAGCGCCACGCCGTGGTCCCGTTGAGCCCCCTTGTAGTCGATGAGGTCGGTCTCCTTGGCATTAGCCACCCCTGGTATAGGACCTCGTCACCTGGTATTCATTGTTCCGTCAGAAGTGGAACCTATTCATAGCCCAGATTGCCGCCCAAGCCACCGAGGAAGAAACTGGTGACCCAACCGACCCAACAAAAGAACCACCCAAGAAGGTTAGAAGAGGGTTTCACGGAAAGAAGTGGGAGGGGAGGGTGAAGCGAGAAGGTGCGGTGGTCAAGATGACAGAGTTGTTTGAGGACATCTTGTCCAAGCAGGAGGCATACATCAAGCACTCGGACATCTAGGAGGAGAAGAAGGCGAAGAGGTTCAAACTGTTGATGGAGGCGATCGAGAAGAAGCTAGCGATCGAGGAGAAGAGGGCCTCAAAGAGAAGAAGGCCATGCTCGAGGAGAGGAAGATGATGCTCGAAGAAAAGAAGGTGAAGATCACAGCCGATGGGAGGAAGCCAATATGTTGTCCTTGAAAGTGGAGTCTTTGGATGCCGACGCAAGAATGATCATGCAAGCCATCCGCTTCAAGATGCTGCGTCGGCAGAAAGTTGAGTTGGAGGCTGCGGACAACGAGTAGGAGGAGGCAACATCGAAGGAGACGGAGGCGAAGGCTGCATACCCGGCGGCGACGACAGTTTCAGCATGGAGGAGGCTCGGATTGCCGGTCCGGCAGGGCAAAAAATCTCAATTTTTTGAACGGACTGCCGGACTTATATTCTTTTGTTGACGAACATGTAAAAACTTAAAGTAGACTTGCCTCTTTTCGGTTGCGATCCGACGTTGGTGTGATCCGGTGCGCGCTATGGATCGGACTTTTATTTTAACTTGAAATTGCACTTTGTTGGTTGACATATTGTCGGAGTAAATGGCCACGGGTAGCCTAACCGACTCCCCCTGGCTCTTCAAAAATTACCAGGCCATTCAAGCCTTCAAGCATACAAAGCGTAGGGCCGCCTTCCCCCGGCCGGCTATCCCCTGGGCCGACTCCCAGAAGGCGACCCAGTCTCAGAAACCTCCCCCAAGAAAGATACGAGATAGCCGACTCCAGGGAGCCGGCCCCAAGAGGACCGACTCCCAGAAGCCGGCCATGAAGAAAGCCGACTCTCGGAAGCCGGCCATGAAGAACGTCGGCTCCCAGAAGCCGGCCAAGACTGCACCCACAAAGACTGTACCCACATAACGGTGATAGGATGGGGTGTGGCCATAGTACAGCCCACTACCCCCGAATCCCGGAACAGGTATGGCCACAGGGCGCCGTACGGGCCAGCCATCCCCCGTCCGGCGCGGCACTGTAGCCATGTTGGCCTCGATGTCACCCACGACAGGTGCCAGTACGTCCCGTGGGAGGCGGGCCCCTTTGCCAGAGAGACATCTGAAGACGGCCCGGCCTCCTCTAGTCGGCCAGGGATGTGGCCGGCTCCCAATAGCCGGCTACCTCCCTCCCTCGAAGCATGCACCCCATTAAGGAGACAAGACGAGGTAAGGCTACAGTGAGAGCTCGCAAGGCGGCGACACTGTAGCCACGCTTACCTCGACAAAGCCCTCGTCATCAGAGGCGAGGCAACAGTAACCAGCCGCCGACAAAGCCCCCAAGCGGTGGGGCCGGCGTGCCGGCCAAGAAGCCGGCAGCCGGCGGGACCCACCAGTCGGCGGGCCCCAATGACCGGCGGAGAAGCTGGCGAGCATAGACACTGACGGCTGGGACCCGCGCCCAGCCGGATTACCATTGTACCCCTGGGGGGTAGGCCTATATAAACCCCTCGGGACACCCATGCAAAGGGTTGATCTCATAGAGTTACACACACCACATAGAGAGAAAAGGAGAGCTAGCCTTGCCCTTCTTCTTCCTCTAGCCAGACAGCTCAAGGAGCACTTGTAGCTACTTGTATTGATCTAGTGATCATGCGGAGACCCCGCAGAGCAGGACTAGGGGTGTTATCTCCACGGAGAGCCCCGAACCTGGGTAAGATCCGCCGGCGTGCATGTCGTCGCCTCATCCCGTTTCCAGGCACCGGCGACGTCTTACGGGCTCCCACAATGATAAGCCACCCGTTGGCATATGTCGCACCTACCACCCGACATTTGGCGCCCACCGTGGGGCCAGGTGCACCGTCGTCCGGAGACCTGTTCTGGACAGGAACCCTTTTTCTCCCCCACGAGCGCAGCCAGCCTGCTGCACCCGATGGCACTTGCCCCGACGCGCTGCAAGGCGTTGACGACGCCTGCGCTGCGGGCTGCCTCGCCGATCTTCTTGGCGAGACTCGCATCTCCGACGAGCCCGCGTCCGATGCGGGCACGGACTACCCCGAGAGTCGCCTCGTTAGCCTCCTCGACCAACTTCACGTCTCCAGCGAGCTTGCTGTAGACTTGGAGTCGGTCGGCTCCACCGACTCGATGCTTGTTGACTCCAACACGGCATCGCTCGACGCCTACCCCTCCGACGTGGTAGTCTTCAACGACCCTCTCCCGCGAGCTGACAGCGGCAGCAGCGCTGTCACTGAGGCGCTGGTCATCAGCCACGTCGCCGACTCGGGCGAGAACGCCCACGACGCCCTGCAAATGGCGATGCATGACTTGTCCGTCCCCATCCCGGCCGACGCCGACGCCGAGACCCTGGAGGCACGCCGCCTGGCCCTCATCTCGGAGGGCCAGAAGATAGCCTCCATGAGACACCTCACCGAGGCCCACCAGTGCGAAGTCGACCGCGCTGCCTTCGGTACGCCGCCTCATGGCGGGCCGAGCCGAGCCGGCTTCGTCAAAAAGCGCGGCGCGGCCATCGCCAGCATGCTGGGGCCAGACCGCCCCGTCTACGCCACCCCGCTCAAGAATCTGCGAGCCGCTCAGGCGGCCGCTGAAGAGCTAAATGGGCTGGGGGCTGATGAGCTCCCCTACATGACAAGGCGCATCCAGCAGCTGATCGACGCGGCCGCAGAACGGCATGAAGCCGGCGCCCGCGCTGAGAGTCCTCCCCCATGCCGAGAGCACGCCGCGACATCCCGGTCACCGACTGCGAGCGGCGCCCGCGCAAAAAAAGACAAGGAGCCGGCTGCTAGCCGCAGCCGGACTCGGATCACCATCGAGCGCGACACGGAAGGCCGCCCTCGAGCGGTGGAGCGCCAAGGCAATCCGCCTCCTCCCCCGACTCGGGGGGAGAGATATCCCACCCCGCCGCCTGTCACACATCCGACTCTCGGTGGCCGACTAGGCCGCCGCGAAGGAGTCGGCGAGAACGACACCCACCACCGGATCGACCGCCTAGCTCGATCCCTGGCGCTAGAAGAAGAAGACGATGTCGGCCCGCCGTGCTTTGGCCCCCGCATCCGCGACGAGCCCTTCCCCAAAGGGTTTTCGCTCCCCAGAGACACGCCCAAGTACAACGGTTCTGTGAAGCCGGAAGATTGGCTCATCGACTACTCCACCGCTGTCAGCATAGCGAACGGCAACAGGCGCGTAGCCGTGAAGTACGTCCCTCTCATGCTGCAAGGCATAGCACGCACGTGGCTCAACAGCCTCAAGCCCTACAGCGTCAACAGCTGGCTGGACTTCACGGAAGTCTTCATCCGCAACTTCACTAGCACGTACAAGCGGCCTCCCAATTCCTGCCAGCTCTCCCTATGCGTCCAAGGGCCCGACGAGTCGACCTGCGACTACCTCACGCGGTGGGCCAAGCTCCGCAACTCCTGCGAGGGGGTGCACGAGGTGCAGGCCATCGAATACTTCACCGCCGGGTGCCGAGAGGGCACCCTCCTCAAGCACCGACTCCTCTGCGATGAGCCGGCTACCCTCGACGAGCTGTTGGTCATTGCAGACAAGTACGCCACAGCAGACAAGTACGGGAAGGTGCTCGCTCCGGCTCCTAAGACGCCGGCGGGCGACTCCAATCGGCGCCCCTACCAGAACGACCACAAGCGCAAGGCCCCAATGCCGCCTTCCACTAGTCGGCAGGTGGCCACGGTCGAAGACAAGCAGCCCGAAGAGCGGCCCGCTCCCAAGAAGAAGGGCGGCAGGCCGGCTTGGCAGCCGGCCTTCTCCTACGAGCAGACTCTCGATGCCCCCTGCAAGTTCCACAGCGGCGCGAAGCCGTCCAACCACACGACCCGAAAGTGCCACTGGCTCACCCAGATCTCCAAGGGCGAGGGGCTGGTGCCGCCTCCGCCTCCCGGCCCGCCGCCTCCAGCCCCCCAGCAGCCGGCTGCTCGACCAGCAGTCGGAGCCATTCAAGATGAGTTCCCTGATGAGCACGCCGCCTACGTCGTCTTCACAAGCCAGGTTGAAGACAAGCGCAGCCGGCGCCGACAGCACCAAGAGGTCAACGCAGTCGCCTCCAGCAACCCCGAGTTCATGCATTGGTCCGAAAGGCCTATCAGCTGGAGCCGGGCCGATCACCCAGAGGTGAAGCCGTCCCCTGGCTCCTACGCATTGGTGCTGGATGTCACCCTCGCAACAGAGAGGCGGGCTGCCCGATTCTCCCGCGTTTTGATTGATGGCGGAAGCAGTATCAACATACTGTACCGCGACACCATGGAGAAGTTGAACCTCAAGGCGAAGCAGCTCATGCCAAGCCGGACCGTTTTCCATGGCATCGTACCCGGCATGTCCTGTTCCCCAATCAGCAAGATCAAGATGGATGTCCTCTTCGGAGACAAGGATCACTTTCGCTGAGAAGCAATCTGGTTCGAGGTAGTGGATTTGGAAAGCCCTTACCACGCCTTGCTTGGCCGACCTGCTCTGGCCAAATTCATGGCTGTGCCCCACTACGCCTACTTGAAGATGAAGATGCCGAGCTCGAAGGGGATCATCACTATGGCCGGCGACTACAAGAAGTCCATCGAGTGCGCTGCAGCCAGCAGCCGACTGGCCGAGTCCCGCGTAGTGGCAGAGGAGAAGAAGATGCTGGATCAAGTTGTGGCCATGGCCGGCAAGCAGCCGGCCTTGTCCCCCAACCCCAAGGAGAATGATGCGCAGGGCTCCTTCCAGCCGGCCAAGGAGACGAAGAAGATACCTCTGGACCCGGAGAATCCGGAGAGGTTTGCAGTCATCGGTGCAAACCTGGACAGTAAATAGGAAGGCAAGCTCGTCGACTTCCTATGTGAGAATCGGGATATCTTTGCATGGTCCCCAAAGGACATGCCGGGTGTTCCGAAGGATTTCGCCGAGCACAAGTTACACGTCCGAGCCGACGCGAAGCCGGTCAAGCAGCCTCTCCGCCGAATGTCAGAAGAGAAGAGAAGAATCGTAGGAGAAGAGATAGCCCGGCTCCTTGCCGCCGGCTTTATTATAGAAGTGTTTTTTCCAGAGTGGCTTGCCAACCCAGTCTTGGTGTTGAAGAAGAATAACAAATGGCGTATGTGTATAGACTACACTAGCCTCAACAAGGCCTGCCCCAAAGATCTGTTTGCTCTGCCACGGATTGATCAAGTAATAGACTCAACAGCCGGATGCGAGCTGTTGAGTTTTTTGGATGCCTACTCAGGATACCACCAGATTAAGTTGGACCCAGCAGACCGCCTGAAGACCGCCTTCATCACACCATTCGGAGCTTTCTGTTACCTGACTATGACATTCGGCCTGAGGAATGCTGGTGCCACTTTTCAGCGTTGCATGCAGAAATGCCTCCTCAAGCAACTCGGCAGAAATGCCCACGTCTACGTAGACGATATTGTGGTGAAGATAGAAAAGCGCGGCACCCTGCTGGAAGACCTCAAAGAAACATTTGCCAACTTGCACTGATTCCAGATCAAGCTCAACCCCGAGAAATGCGTGTTCGGAGTGCCAGCCGGCCAGCTTCTAGGCTTTCTGGTCTCCGAACGCAGCATTGAGTGCAACCCTGTGAAGATCAAGGCCATTGAGAGAATGGAGATTCCCACCAAGTTGCGGGACGTTCAAAAGTTCACCGGGCGCCTGGCCTCCCTAAACTGCTTTATCAGCCGGCTAGAAGAGAAGGCTCTCCCCCTGTACCGATTCATGAAGAAATCCACTCATTTCGAGTGGAATGACCAAGCAGACCAAGCCTTCCATGAGTTGAAGAAGATGCTGACCACTCCACCTGTCCTGGCGGCGCCGACTGAGAAGGAACACATGCTCCTGTACATTTCCGCAACTAGCCGAGTGGTCAGTACAGTCGTCGTGGTCCAGCGCCCAGAAGAAGGTCGAGCCCAGCTAGTCCAGAGGCCGGTATATTATCTAAGCGAAGTACTATCCAGCTCAAAGCAAAACTACCCACACTACCAGAAGATGTGCTATGGAGTATACTTCGCCGCCAAGAAACGGAAGCCCTACTTTAAAGAGCATCCCATCACGGTCGTGTGCACCGCCCCGCTTGCCGAGATCATAGGCAGCCGGGATGCATTCGGCCGGGTGGCTAAATGGGCCATTGCGCTTGCACCTTACACAATCTTCTATCAGCCCCGCACCGGCATCAAGTCCCAAGCGTTGGCCGACTTCCTCGTCGACTGGGCCGAGACCCAGTACCTACCGCCGGCTCCCGACTCTACTCATTGGCGGATGCACTTCGACGGGTCCAAGATGTGCACCGGCTTGGGAGCCGGCATCGTCCTCACCTCTCCCAAAGGTGACAAGCTCAGATACACGCTGCAAATCCACTTTGCCGCCTCCAACAACGTGGCCGAGTACGAGGCGCTCATACACGGGCTCCGGCTAGCCAAAGAGCTCGGCATACGCCGGATCCTGTGTTATGGCGACTCAGACTTGGTGATCCAGCAGTCATCTGGCGACTGGGACGCCAAGGATGCAAACATGGTGAGCTATCGATTCCTCGTCCAGCAGATCAGTGGGTACTTCGAAGGGTGCGAGTTCCTTCATGTGCCACGGGCCGACAATGACCAAGCAGATGCCCTGGCACGGATCGGCTCCACCCGACAGGCTATACCAACCGGTGTCTCTCTCCAGCGCCTCCTCAAACCATCCATCAAGCCGTCTCCAGAGTCGGACTCTATCTTTATACCGCCCGCCCCTGATGCAGCCGGATCCGACTGGAGGAACCCAGCAGGCGGCTCGAGGACTTTGACAAGCAACCCGGGGACTGCCGTAGTCGCACCCGGCTCAGGGACTTCAGAACCCAGCCCGGGGACTGCAGCAGTCGGCCCGGGGACTGCAGCGACACAAGAAGCGGTGGCCGACTCCAACTCTCCACCACCCAACCCGCCCACCCGAGTCACAGTGGCCGTACTGACAGTAGAAGAAGTCACAGCTCCATCATGGGCCCAGCCCATCCTCAACTTCCTAGTCAACAGAGAGCTGCCGACTGATGAGACCTCGGCAAGACTAGTGCAACGCCGAGCCGGAGCATATGCAATAATAAACAGAGAACTTGTTAAGCACAGCATCACTGGAGTCTTCCAGCGCTGCGTCGAGCCAGAGAAAGGTGTGGCAATCCTCAAGGATATCCACCAAGGCGAATGCGGCCACCACGCAGCCTCAAGATCACTTGTGGCCAAAGCTTTCCGCCATGGTTTCTTTTGGTCGACTGCTTTGGAAGATGCCAAAGAGATAGTCAAAAGCTGCAAAGGATGCCAAGTCTTCAGTTCCAAGCAACACCTGCCAGCTTCCGCACTCAAGACCATCCCCCTCACCTGGCCCTTTGCCGCCTGGGGGCTGGACATGGTGGGCCCATTCAAGACAGCCCGCGGCGGCTTGACACATCTGCTTGTCGCCGTGGACAAATTTACCAAGTGGATCGAAGCGACGCCGATCAAGAAGCTGAACGGGCCGACTGCCGTGACATTCATTGCCGACATCACTACTCGGTACGGCGTGCCGCATAGCATCATCACCGACAACGGCACAAACTTTGCCAAAGGAGCACTGGCACATTTCTGCGCGACGCAGGGCATCTGACTGGACTTAGCGTCCGTTGCCCACCCGCAGTCAAACGGCCAGGTCAAGCAAGCAAATGGACTCATCCTCTCCGGCATCATGCCCCGACTGGTCGTACCACTGGAGCGATCGGCCGACTGCTGGCTCGATGAGCTGCCGGCTGTCCTCTGGAGTCTGCGTACTACCCCAAACAAGTCAACCGGCTTCACTCCGTTCTTCCTTGTATATGGTGCCGAGGCTGTCATCCCAACTGACATCGAGTTCGACTCGCCTCGGGTCACCATGTACACGGAGGCGGAGGCCAAGGAAGCGCGAGAAGACGGCGTCGACCTGCTGGAAGAAGGCCGGCTGTTAGCACTCAGCCGGTCCGCCATCTACCAGCAGGGTTTGCACCGTTACCACAACCGAAAGGTCAAGCCAAGATCTTTCCAAGATGGCGACCTTGTGCTCCCGCTGATCCAGCGAACAGCCGGCTAGCACAAGCTCTCAGCCCCTTGGGAAGGCCCCTTCGTCATCAGCAAGGCCCTAGGTAACAACTCCTACTACCTGATCGACGCACAAAAACCAAGAGCACGCAAGAGGGATGATTCCGGCAAGGAGTCGGAGCGACCATGGAACGCGAACCTCCTGAGAAGATTTTACAGTTGAAAGCAATATGTATCATGCTACCTTTTTGTATTAAGTACGAAACAACGGGCCCCCCGAGGAGCACTCGGGGACTGCCCTCCTTTATCTATGAATGACGAGTGTCATACTCATGAATGTATTATTACATTTGATTTTCTGTCTGGCACCGGGTTCGACTAGTCGGCCCGGGGAGTGGCCGCCTTAAGTTATATTAAAAGTTCTACCTGAAGTCAGACAAGTAGTGTGCCGGCACCCGAGCCCTCTCTTGTTGAAAGTCGCAGCTCGAAGAACCGACTGTCCGACTGGCAAGAGCCAAAGGCAGAAAGGATGCCCACACGAAAAACGGCTATGGACTAACGAACTTGTATAATGCAAAGACGGCCTCCAACCACGCTTGCCGGCTGTCAAAACAGCCGGCTGGCCGGCCTCCCAATCACTTCGCTATAATCCAACAAAGCTAGAGTACTTGCCCTCCCAAGCACTTCCCCAGCCACAGATTGCAGAGAAGCTGTCCGGCTGGGAAGGCGGCAACCAAGGGAGGGCGGCAAAGGAAACAGCAGAAGGATGAAAAGCAAAGAACAAGGGAAAGCCAAACGCATGCATAATTATATTTACACATAAGGCCCCAAGCCGGCCGGCAGTCAATATAGTTCGAATACACCCAGTGGGTGGAATTGTGCAAACTTAACAAAACACTATTCCAAGAATGGTGAAACAGGAAAGTAGAGGCAACAGACTAGACTAAGGGCGCAGCAGGGGAGCCGGGCTGGTCGGGCGAGACGGCGCCGCCGGCTGGAGGAGTGGCCGGCTGGCGGGTCTCGGCTTGATCATCGCCGGCTGTAGACGGCGCACCCATGCGTGCCTTGTTGCTGGAGGCACGGTCAAGCTGAGGCTGACCGGCCGCTCCACCATCTGGCGCGACGTCTTCACCCTCCTCCTCCTCGCCCTCGTTGCTGGAGTCGATCTCCTCCGCCGAGTCCTCGCCGTCTGCCGGGTTCAGCCCGAACCACTCCTCCGGCTGGGCAACGCCATTGTCGTCCACCTCAGGAGCGAAGGCGCTGGTGTCGGTGTTGTCGGCAATCGCCGAAGCCCGCTGGATGATAGCCGGCCGCGCCGGCTCCAGCTCTGTGTCGGCCTCCTGCCGCCAGGTGGCCAGCTGGTCCAGACTCAGCTCAGGATACCAGGCCTTGGCGAACTCCAGCGCCCGCCTGGCGCCGGACCGAGCCGCAGAAGCCTTCCAGGCCTCGAAGCGGCCTACCGCCACCTCCAGCCAGTCGGCAGTCCGACTGGGGGTGCGGGGAATCACTTCACCAGGCCAGAGAGCGGACAACACCTGCGCCCCAACGCGCTGAAGCTGGCGGAGCATGCGATGAGCCGGCTGGAGGCAGGCCTGAATCGCCAAGAGCTGCTCCTCCAGCGACCAGCCTGCCTTCGTGCCTCGCGGTGGGCCTCGACGACCTGGTTGGTGGCGGTAGAGTAGTCAGGGAAGTACTCTGCGCAAGGAAGAAAGAGAAAGAAGAGAAAAACACCAAGTCAGAAAATGAGCTAAAACGGCAAGCGGCAAGCAAGGACGAAGAGGAAGGCGGCCTACCGTCGACCAAGTCTTCGATCTGGCCATAGCCGTTGATCAGCGTCTGCTTCGCTTCGGCCCAGCTGGCCGCCTTTGTCTCATACTCGGCTTGGAGGGCGGCCTCGCTGTCCTGCACCGCCTTCAGGGCCGCCTTGTGGCTCTTCTCCTAGTCGGCCAACCTCTTGGCCAGGCGGTCACGCTCCTGTGCCAAGGCGGCAAGCTTGGCCTCCTTAGCGCGGAGGGCGGCCTGAGCCCCGCCCAGCTGTTCCCTCAGACTGGCGTTGGCCGCTGCAGGGATGGCAGAAAAGAAAGAAGCAATAAGGAAGAAGTCGTCAAGGAAGATCCGACCCGACTGCTCAGCAGTCGGCCCGAATCTCGGGGACTACACCCAGTGGGTGCGCTGACGCGCCCCCACGTGAGATAAAAGACGAAGCACTTACCCCGGCTCTCAGATAGGTCAGCAGTCTTCTGGGTCAGCTCCTGAGCCTGGGAGTTGAAGGCAGCCGCGCGAAGGTTGTGGTAGTCCTGCAAGTCGGGCAGAGGAGCGAATGAGAAGAAGAATAGCAAAACAAGGCCCGGTAAGAAGTTCCAAGCCGCCTGCTCAGCAGCTGACTCGGAACTCGGGGACTACACCCAGTGGGTGCGCAGACGCGCCCCCACGGAAGAAACCAAGATCAAAAAAGCAAAAATAAGAAGACTAACCCGAATGGCCGCCCGCGTCGCAAGGAACTCATCATTATATTTCCTCAGCGCCGCAGCCTGGGCCTGAAGCCGGTTCCGGACGTCCTGCACTGCCACGTTCACCACAGCCGTCCCTCCACCCGGCGTCCACCCCGAGCTGGCGCTGGCCGCCTCCATGTCCTAGGCCGACGAGCTGGAGCCCGTGGCCTTCTGCGGCTCTGATGCGGCCTTCCCCGTGCGCTGGCGCGAGGGCGACTGGACCACCAGATCCGTCTTCGCGGCCGGCTCGCCCCCGGCCGATTGCGCAGGCGGTAAGTTAGGCCGGCCGCCTTGGGTCGCCCCAGTCGGCGGGGCCGGTGCCGCCTCCCTCTCCGGGACGACGACGTCGTCCTCCCTCTCCAATCCCGGCTGGTCGCCACCGGCTTCCTCTGGCGGGGGCTCTGGGGCCTCAGGCGCCGCGACGCGCAGAGGGGTGACGAGCAAGGCCCCCTCCGCCATCGCCGCGGCCGCAGCCTCCGCTTGGGCCTTGGCCGCTGCGTCGGCGTGCGCCTTCGCCGCCTCCTCCTCCTGTGCCGCCTTGGCGGCAGAAGGCCTCAACTCCTCCGCCTCCCGCTCCTCCCGCGCCTCCCGCGCGTTTCGCTCCGTCGCCGCCTGAAGCTCGGCGCGGGGGTCCACGCGGTGGGTGCTCCCGGATCCTCCCGGTGATCCAACGACGGAGGCGGCAGCAACCCGCTCGAGCGACAGCGGAGCACTGATTTTTTGAGAAAGGACAAGGATTCAGAAACTATCAAAGAAAAGAAGAAAGAATGCACAAAGGAGTATACACTTACGCCGACACCGTCTGCGGCTGCTTCACCACCTTGCGGAAGCGGGCCGCCTTCGCGGCCGCCTCATCCCGCCTGGTCGCTGCCGCCCTGCCCTTGGGCTTCTTCGGCGGACTGCCGAACAAGCCCGACGCGGCACGACGCTTCTGCCCGCCGCCCCGAGTAGGCGGCGCGGCGGAGGAACCCGCGCCGTGGCCAGACGCCGGCTGGCGGCGTGGGACGACTTCCGCCTCGTCATCATCCGGCCAGTTGTCGAAGCTGGCTCCAAGATCGGAGCCGCCTGCTTCGCCGCCACCCATCTCGGTGTTGTCCTCCATGCCCGCCGCCCCCAAGTCGTAGTCCTCCAGGTCATGTTCCGCCCGGTCGGGGAGGAATCGGCGCTCCGTCTCCGACCCGGATGCAGGTCGAAGGAGAGAGCTCTGCCAAGGCACCCCGACTGGTCAGAGACGGCTAGAAGGAATTCGACAACAAAACTAAGGAAAGAGAAAACATACCGTGGGCGGAGGATGCGCACGGGAATATGGCTCCTTGCCAAACCGCCACTCTGCGGAGAGCTTGCAGTTCGCAAGGTAATTCACCATGTGGGCCACCTCGTCATGCGGCATGTCCTTGGTGCACATCCGGCTCGGATCGAGCTGGCCGCTCATCTGACAGATCAGGTGAGGGCGGCTCTGAAGCGGAAGCACCTGGCGCACGACGAAGGCGGCCAGCAAGTCAGGCCCAGTCAGGCCCTCCGACTGGATCATCACCCGCAGTCGGGCGACGGCCGCGGCTCCAGCAGGCGTCAGCGACGCGGCCCGATAGGACCAGTGGGGCCGCCTCCCAGCCGGCGGGCCGGCTACGTAAGCCAGCAAGTTGACGTAGTCGCCTTGCGGGGCGACGTTCTTCACCTAGAAATAGGACTTCTGCCAGCGCTTCACCGACTGGATTAACGTGATGACGGGGAAGGGGTTGTCGGCCGCCGGCGTCCGCATCGCGATGAAGGCGCCGCTCTGGGCCGGCACGCCCTGCATGCGGGTGCACAGCTTAGATTGGAAGAACTCCCCCCAGAGCTCGAGGGTGGGGAGAACGCCAAGGAAGCCTTCGCACAAGGTTTCGAAGGCGGACAGCAGCACCACCGTGTTTGGAGTGAGGTGGTGCGGCTGGATTTGATAGAAGTCGAGGAAGGAGCAGAAGAAAGCGCTCGCCTTCCTCCGGCTCCGGCGTGATCTCCCTCGCAGGCACGAGATGGACCCGCACCTGGTCCGCGCCGGGCAACCGCCGCGTCTTGCGGAGGAACTCGATGTGGTCCATGTGGACGTTGGAGCCGTCCCAGTCCCCGCCATACTGCATGGTGGCAAGAAGCTAGCGAGGAAGAGTGCGGCGGTGGAGAAAGCATGGCCCTGCGGCGGCAGAGCTGCGGGGCGGAGTGAAGAATGGTGGGACGGCGCGGCAGCAAGGCGCTGCTGCAAGGGAAAGCAGGAGGAAGAAGATGGAGGAGAGGAGAGGAGCGTGCAAGCGTCTGCCGCTTGCCCCTCCTCCCCCTACTTATAGCCTCATGCGGCGAAGCCGAGGAGGCGAGGCGTGGGGAGGAACGTGGGATTAACTGCGCCCACTCCCCCACGTCCCGCGATTATTGCACCCTAACGGCGTGCGATAACCGCCGCCGGAAGACGTGCGGACGGCTTTGGGCCGCAAAGAATCCGCGCCTGGGCCTAGGCGTAGGAGTGGTGGGCCCTTGGCCTGCGGCGACGTCTTGTCGCGCGCGTGGGTTGGCAGGCTCTCTTCAGCCAGGGGACGCCACGTGGTTCGCAGGCGGCGAGCGGCCGGCCCGCAGCCCGGCGCGCGCCAACATACTCCCGCCTTCCGACTTTAAATTTTTTGCCAAGATGGCGCGCCCATCCGAAGCCGGCTCCTAGCTGCTGGCTCGTCAAGATAAGAAGCTGACCGAGCTTAACGACCTCCACTCAGCCTCGAAGCCCAACCATCTTCGGGGACTACTGTCGGAGTAAATGGCCACGGGTAGCCTAACCGACTCCCCCTGGCTCTTCGAAAAATTACCAGGCCATTCAAGCCTTCAAGCATACAAAGCATAGGGCCGCCTTCCCCCGGCCGGCTATCCCCTGGGCCGACTCCCAGAAGGCGACCCAGTCTCAGAAACCTCCCCCAAGAAAGATACAAGACAGCCGACTCCAGGGAGCCGACCCCAAGAGGACCGACTCCCAGAAGCCGGCCATGAAGAAAGCCGACTCCCGGAAGCCGGCCATGAAGAAAGTCGGCTCCCAGAAGCCGGCCAAGACTGCACCCACAAAGACTGTACCCACATAACGGTGATAGGATGGGGCGTGGCCGCAGTACAGCCCACTACCCCCGAATCCCGGAACAGGTATGGCCACAGGGCGCCGTATGGGCCAGCCATCCCCCGTCCGGCGCGGCATTGTAGCCATGTTGGCCTCGATGTCACCCACGACAGGTGCCAGTACGGCCCGTGGGCGGCGGGCCCCTTTGCCAGAGAGACATCTGAAGACGGCCCGGCCTCGTCTAGTCGGCCAGGGATGTGGCCGGCTCCAAATAGCCGGCTACCTCCCTCCCTCGAAGCATGCGCCCCATTAAGGAGACAAGACGAGGTAAGGCTACAGTGAGAGCTCGCAAGGCGGTGACACTGTAGCCACGCTTACCTCGACAAAGCCCTCGTCATCAGAGGCGAGGCAACAGTAACCAGCCGCCGACAAAGCCCCCAAGCGGTGGGGCCGGCGTGCCGGCCAAGAAGCCGGCAGCCGGCGGGACCCACCAGTCGGCGGGCCCCAATGACCGGCGGAGAAGCCGGCGAGCATAGACACTGACGGCTGGGACCCGCGCCCAGCCGGATTACCATTGTACCCCTGGGGGTAGGCCTATATAAACCCCCCGGGACACCCATGCAAAGGGTTGATCTCATAGAGTTACACACACCACATAGAGAGAAAAGGAGAGCTAGCCTTGCCCTTCTTCTTCCTCTAGCCAGACAGCTCAAGGAGCACTTGTAGCTACTTGTATTGATCTAGTGATCATGCGGAGACCCCGCAAAGCAGGACTAGGGATGTTATCTCCACGGAGAGCCCCGAACCTGGGTAAGATCCGCCGGCGTGCATGTCTTCGCCGCATCCCGTTTCCAGGCACCGGCGACGTCTTACTGGCTCCCACAATGATAAGCCACCCGTTGGCATATGTCGCACCTACCACCCGACACATATGCAGGATACCATTGGATGTCCGCCTCCCGCATCCGTGTTTGCGGACTGATCCCCTGTTCGCGGACAGATGCGGAAGGGAATTTGTGGGCCAGCGTTGGAGATGCCCTTTTTTTGAACTCAAAGATGCCCTTATATCTACAAAACCAAATATATACCCCCCTTTCCTAAATATAAGTCTTTTTAGAGATTCTAATACAAATTACATACGAATGTATATAGAAATATTTTAGAATATAGATTCACTCATTTTGCTCCGAATATAGTCCGCATTGGAATCTCTAAAAGGACTTATATTTAGGAACAGAGGAAGTACAGTATGAAAGAGACCTATCTGATGATGTGTATTTAGTATTCTAAATGTAAATGTTTTTCTCAACAACCATTAATCAAAGTTTGTAAATTTTGTTTTTTCTAAAAATCTATAGGCACTATATTATAAAACATGGAGTATTTTCATCAAAGGAACGCCCCATCAAAAGATAGGTGGTAGAGCGTATGCAGCGGATGAGCGGGTGGTTGATGATGTTCAGAGAGAGGGCGGTGTGGAGCTGACGGTAGGAATGAATATTATGCAATACAAAATGGCAAGGGCTGAGGAGGCACGTACAGCAAGAAAGAGACTTGTTAGTGATGATGGTACGGTCAATGTCTGTGGCCAGCCCATGCCAAACTTGGCGGGTAAGGTGGCTGATGTTGTTCTTCGCCTGGAGAATGGGGAGGATGCAGGGGAAGGGATTTCTTCAGATCCTAACGCGACACCTGGCAAGAACCCTATTGTGAAGAGGAGAAGGCAGGGAGAAGGAGGGGTGGATGACAATGAGGGAGTTGATATGGATACCTCTACACACCCGGCCTCCGAGGAGGAGGGCCGCCGAGCCCAATGAATTGCCTAAGTTGGAACTGCCGGGGAGGGGGGAACACCCGGACAGTTCGTGAGTTAGCGACGCTTTGTAAGTCGCGTTCCCCCATGCTTGTTTTTCTGTGTGAAACTAGACAGAAGGAGGAGAAGATGAAGAGGATCCGAGCCAAATTGGGTCTTAAGGGTTTTTGTGGTGTGGACAGCAATGGTATGAGTGGAGGTTTAGCGTTATATTCGAGGTAAGATTGCGTGGTAGATATTTTGGACAAAGATGATAGATTTATTGATGCAGTTATTAGAGTTCGAGAAGAAGCTGCCCAATGAAGAGCCACTTTTGCGTACGGGGAGCCGAGGGTGGAGAACAGACACCTAATGTGGACTAAGATACAGAATCTGAAATCTGTCAATAACTTGCCATGGCTGGTGATAGGTGATTTTAACGAGGCTATGTGGGATTTTGAGCACCTCTCGATCACGCCTCGCGCAGAGCTGCAGATGTTAGCATTTCGGGACATGTTGGAGATGTGTGAGCTAGTGGATCTTGGGTTCACCGTCCTACCTTTCACATATGATAACAGACGGAGTAGGTCGGCAAATGTTAAGGTGAGACTTGATCGGGCAGTGGCTACGAATGAATGGCGCAACTTGTTTGCGTTTGCTGCAGTTGAACATATACCCTCTCCTTGCTCCGATCATCTTGTGGTTTTCCTCAAGGGAGAGTCGGATCCGGGTCCCACGGGGGGGGGGAGGAGCAGGAGGTATGAGGTCTTCTGGGAGAGGGATTCTACATTGCCAAAAGTGGTGGAAGAAGCATGGGCTACAGTAGGCAAGATTCAAAATCTTTCACAGCTAAGAGACGCCTTGTCCAAAACTATGACTGCTTTAGGGTCATGGAGCAAGAAGTTTGGAAATGTGACAAGGGAACTTGCGAAGTCCCGTCCCCAACTGGAACAGCTTATGCATATGAATGCGGACAGGGAAGAAATAAGAAGAGTAATGGATAAAATGAATGAACTATTATATCAAGAGGAGATGTTGTGGATGCAGAGATCGAGGATTTCTTGGCTTAAGGAAGGTGACCGTAACACAAAAAAAATTCATAGCAAGGCTGTTTGGAGGGCGAGGAAGAATAAGATTCAGGAACTGACGGACGGTATAAGAACCGTTCTCTCAGATTTTGAAGCTATGAGCAGGATCGCGAATGACTACTTTCATAAATTTTTTGCTGTCGATACTTCTCTGGATGCATCTGCCGTAGCTGGGCTTTTTGAACAAGTGGTGTCACCGGCTGATAATGCAAGGCTGTGTGCTCCTTTCACGGATGAGGAGATATCGGATGCAATGTTTCAGATCGGGCCTTTGAAGGCTCCAGGCCCGGATGGATTTCCTGCGCGGTTTTTTCAACGTAACTGGAGTGTGGTGAAGGAGAGTGTGATTGCTGCTGTTAGGGATTTTTTTAGCACTGGATGTATGCCACAGGGAGTGAATGCAACGTCAATTGTGCTTATCCCAAAAATATCCAATCCCACGAGAATGTCGGACTATAGACCCATCAGTCTCTGTAATGTGACCTATAAGGTAATTTCCAAGTGCTTAGTAAATCGGTTACGCCCTTTATTGGAAGACATAATCTCTGTGGAGCAGAGTGCTTTTATACCAGGCAGGATGATTACGGATAATGCTCTGGTTGCGTTCGAGTGTTTACACTATATTAAACAAGCGAAAGATCCTACAAAGAGTTTTTGTGCTTATAAGCTGGATTTTTCAAAAGCTTATGATCGGGTGGATTGGGGTTTCTTGGAGCAAGTGATGCAAAGGTTAGGGTTCTCTCAGCGATGGATTGACTGGATAATGGCGTGTGTCACATCGGTGAGGTATTCAGTAAAATTAAATGGAACTCTCCTGGATTCATTCGCACCGTCTCGAGGGCTACGGCAAGGAGACCCACTCTCTCCGTTCTTGTTTCTGTTTGTTGCAGATGGACTCTCAACTATTCTGAAGTCTAGGGTGCAGGCTGGCGATATTGTACCAGTTAAAATCTGTAGGAGAGCACCGGGTATATCACATTTGTTGTTTGCAGATGATACGCTGCTGTTTTTCAAGGCATCGAGGGATCAAGCTAAGCAGGTTAAAGCCTCTCTAGATCTATACAGTTCGGCTGCGGGTCAAAGTCTAAACTATGACAAGTGCTCTATGTTCTTTGGTGAAGCTTGCCCGGTCCCGGTTCAAGAGCAAGTTAGGGATGCTCTACAAGTTACAAGCTTGGTCTTTGAGGAGAAGTATTTGGGTCTACCCACACCTGAGGGTCGCATGTCTAAAGGGAAGTTTCAAAACCTCCAAACAAGTCTTACCAAAAGGCTAGTTCAGTGGGGGGATGGATACCTAGCTCAGCCGGGGAGGGAGATGCTCATTAAGTCAGTCGCCCAAGCTTTGCCCACATACATAATGGGAGTTTTTAAACTGCCGTTCTCAGTCTGTGATGATCTCACTAGGATGGTGAGGAATTTCTATTGGGGTGCGGAGAAGGGTAAGAGGAAGGTACATTGGAAGGGCTGGGATCATCTCATGCAACCGAAAAATAAGGGAGGTGTTGGCTTTCGGGATTTTCGTCTTTTCAACCAAGCCCTCCTAGCTCGTCAGGCTTGGAGGCTTATTACTAGACCAGATAGCCTTTGTGCCCGGTTGCTCAAATCTAAATACTACACTAATGGAAAGATCGAAGATATGGTGTTCACTGGGAACGCTTCGTCCTCATGGCAGGCTATTAGCCATGGCTTGGATCTATTGAAGAAAGGATTAATTTGGATAGTGGGCAATGGGAGAAGCATTAGGGTGTGGCGAGATAGTTGGATCCCACGTCCTTTCTCCTATAAACCTATATCTCTAGACAGGGATTATGCCGCATCCGGTATGTCTCGGACCTACTAAATGACAATGGGTCTTGGAAGATACAGACACTCAATCAGTATTTCGTCCAAGCAGATGTGGTGGAAATCTTAAAGATCAGAGCCTCCCCGAGGCGCGGAGAGGACGTGATTGCATGGGGTCCGGACAGGTCGGGTGTCTTCTCTGTGAAGAGTGCCTACCACTTGGCTTTCGATGAAACACGCAGGGCAAATGCTGCATCTTCTAGCTCGTCGCCATCGGGAGCGAGGAGTTGTTGGAAGTTCATATTGAATTGTGGAGCACCGCCGACTGTTTCAAACTTTGCATGGAGAGTTGCAACTGATGGATTGCCAACATGGAAGAATAAACATAAGATAGGGCTTGAAACTACCAGTATATGCGCAGTTTGTGGCCTTGAGACTGAGGACAATTTTCATCCGTTTTTAAGATGTCAATTCGGTCGGGATTTATATATGGAAATGGCAAAAGTCTGGAAACTCCCTAATCTACAATCGATAGCCAATTGTGGGAAGGAGTGGTTATTGCAAGTTTTAGCTCCAAGGACTGAGATGGAGAGATGTATGCTGCTAATGATTTTCTGGAGAAGCTGGTTCGTACGTAATGAAGTGGTGCACCACAAACCGGCCCCGCCAATGGACGTGTCTGTCAGATTCCTACGGAGCTACTTGGAGTCACTAATGGCAATCAAACATGATAATGGTGCCGATCCTGTTAAAGGTAAATCTTATATCAACATGGACACGGGAGGGCAGCCGGTTATACAAGTGACCAAGTCGCTTGGCTGGACCAAACCGAGCCAAGGCTGGACTAAACTGAACACTGATGGTGCTTTTGGTTCGAACGAAGATGCTGGTGCGGGTATGATTTTGAGGGATTCTTCAGGGAAGATTATCTTCTCAGCTTGCAGAGCTTTGTATTCATGCAGGGATGCGTTGGAGGCTGAGCTATGTGCTTGTATGGAGGGTTTATCTTCTTCGATTCAACGCAAAGTACATGCGATCGAAATTGAGATGGATTCTTCGGTTGCGGTGTCCATGATCACATGTGGGAGCACGGATCGCTCAATATATTCTTCCTTAGTGAATGAGATTAGGTTTTTATTGAATCTACATCAAACTTGTATTACTCATGTCGATCGTTCGCAAAATAAAGCGAGCGACAAGTTAGCTGCTTTTGGTCGTATTAATAATAGGACTATGACTTGGTTAGGGTCAGGTCCTCCAGAAGTTTTGGAGATAGTTGCCGAAGATTGTAATGATACTTTGAATGAGTAATACAAGTGTTGAGCCCGCAAAAAAAAGGTTTGGCATTCAAACTTCATTGGTCAGAAGGGCAACCAAAACCCCTAAAACAGGCAATCAAAATGACCTTGGCCGAGCGCTCAAGAACGGAGGAAATGTGCGCCTCAAATACGTGAGGACCTTGATAAGTGCCATACATAAGGTACAAGCATATGACAACTCCGAACGTTTTTGACGATAAGTTTAGTGACACGAGGATGACAACTTTAGTTGCCAAACATGACAACTTTCGTGCGTGAGCTTATTTCTAACAGAAACTTGCCATATGTCACTAGAAATTGTCATCTTTACGTGACTGAAATTGTCATAAAAAACATCAAACCCAAAATACCATGCATCTCACATGTGACACTCATCTCACATGTGACACTAAAATTGCCGTACGTCACTGGAAATTGTCGACCTCACGTGACTGAAATTATCATAAAAAACGTAGAACCAAAATGCCATGCATCTGGTGACACTTATCATTTAGGATGATTTAACTCTGATTGCAAAGGCCGCAGCCGTGACGGCTACGCGAGCCAAAGCCGGACGCCTCCCCGGCAACCACATGGACCGCACGGCGCCGCACCGCGCTCCGGACGCCCACCTGCCTACCAACCGCAGCCCGCGTCTCACTCGCCGCTATACCGCCTGCCACCATCACATCGCACCCACACCGACCCGGCACGCCCTTTTCCCCGTCAGACGCCAGCAAGCTGCTTGCTTTGCTTCGGTTAGCTCGCTGCGCGGCGCCGCTCTCGGCCCTCCCGCGGCCAGGCTGCTCGGATGGCGGGGCGGCCGGGGTACGTCACGCTGCCGATAATCTCGGTGCTCGCCGCGATCGGGTACGTCTACTACACCGCGGTGTTCCTCGCGATCCCCGCGTGGCTGGGGCTCGCCACGGCGGCCGGGGTCGCCAACGTCGCGGCCTACACCACGCTCGCGCTCGCCTGCGTCGCCGCCTACGGCCTCGTCGTCACGCGCGACCCGGGCCGCGTGCCGCCCGCCTTCGTGCCCGACGTCGAGGACGCCGAGACCCCCCTCCATGAGATCAAGCGCAAGGTATGACCGGCCGCCAGCCTCCCTCTTCCCGCACCGGCACCGCACCCAGATCCCGCTTCGAAGATGGGATCTCTCCGGTGGCCCCTGTCTTCCGGTTACCGAATTAGGCCTCAGACATTTGGGGTCTTGGATTTAGATGTGGTAGAACATTACCTGGAAGCAAGATTCAGTGAGCTGGTGATTCCGTCTGTGGGGTTTGGATCTTTGAAGCGGAAGGCTGCTTTGCCATTTTTAGCTCAATCAGTCAATCTTGGTAACATCTCAGTGGGAGGTGGACTGGTGGATGTCCAAGTCCAAGATGGGTCTGACGAGTGTCCTGCTCTGCATCCTTGCACACTGACACACTGTACTTAGTGACGGTTCCAGGATTTCAGGATGGAGTACTTTGCAACCTAAAACATAGAAGTCCACAAAAACGAACATGGAAGTACAAACTGTTTACACAATGTCATATAGTTTATAATATAAGAAAAAAATTAGTAATCAATAAAAACTATAATTTTGACATGACAAGCAAGATATGATGGCATGGTGTCACCACTCACCATCTTTAACTTGCACAAAGAATTTATAGTGGCCAAATGTAACACATCAGTTTTTATATCACTAAACCCCTGTTCTATTTTTAGCCTATCTATCACACAGTTTATTACTCCGTATAATATACTCTGTTCACGACATTTTGGTAGTTGAATTTAAACTCCCAAAATGTCATACATTAGTGAACAGAGGGTGTCTTCAGCTCCAACTATAGCTATGGAGAGAATTAGTATTAGCACCATTTTAGGAAACCTGCGTTGTTCCGCACCACAAGGAAAAACCCAGCATGCCGACAAGGAAAAACACAGCATCCCGACAATGAACCGCCGACAATTTCTTGAAGGATGTCGGAAGGATATACAAATCCATTCATCATAAAGGGGAGCACAATACTAAAAGACAAAATAAAAGAATGAACATAGATTTTTGTTCCCTATTTTCAAGAGCAAAGGTGACGCAACTGATCAAAATCTGAACCAATGCCGCCATCTGCTGCAGTTGTTAGTTCTGCCTCCTACCAGTGGGTCAGCTTGGATTTTATTTATGATTATGTCATGACCGGCACCAGTACCGCCAACGATAAACCCTGAAGAACAAGTGGGTGTCGTTAGTGGCAGACGTCAACGATTTGCTGACGTTTGGGTCTCGTGTGACCTGTAGTGGCAAGCAAGGTAATGATGGCATGGTGTACCACTCACCATCCTTAACTTGCACAAATAATTCACACTCACTAAATGTAACACAGCAGTCATTATATCATTAAACCCCTGGTCTGTTTTTAGCTTATTTATCACAGAGTCTATTACGTATAGTGTAAGTCTCAGCTCTAACTATAGCTATGGAAAGAATTAGTGTTAGCAGTAGCACCATTTTAAGAAGCCTGTGCTGTCCGGCACCAAAAGGAAAAAACACAGCGTGCCGACAATGAACCGCTACCAATTTCTTGAAGGATGTCAGATGGATATAAAAGTTCATTCATCATAAAGGGGAACAACATACTAAAAAACAAAGTAAAAGAATAAACATAGATTTTTTTTTTCCATTTTCAAGTGCAAAGGTGACGCAACTGATCAAAAACATGAACCAATGTCGCGACCAGCTGCCAGTTGTTAGTTGTGCCTCCTACCAATGGGTCAGCTTGGATTTTATTTATGCTTATGTCATGACCGGCACCAGTACCGCCAATGACAAACCCGAAGAACAAGTGGGTGTCGCTAGTGGCACAGGTTAACGATTTGCTGACGTTTGTGTTTCGTGTGACCTGTAGTGGTGTGTGTTATATCCGATTATTCAACAGGTGGATCTGAGTCGTAAGGGAAGGATATATAACTCCTTTTGTCTTTACTCTCAAGAAATGAAAAGAGAGATTTGTTTTTTTTTCTTAGGCTTGGTGAGCCAACGTAAAAACTCAGCCACTCTTATGGAGATGAAACCCAAAAGATTTTCGTTGGGGCATAACCCTCTCAGCGACGCGCCACATCGGAACCCGGGTGTGGTGGCAAATGGGCAAGGGACGGGCCAAGATCCGAGAGAGGAAGACGAGGGATATTGGCCAAGTCAAATGCATCAAGGACGGAGCAGACCAACTGTGAAGGACGAGGAGATTAAGCATAGATGGCGGGAGTAATTTGACAAGCTGTTCAATGGGGAGAATGAGAGTTCTACCATTGAACTGGACGACTCCTTTGATGAGACCAGCATGCGTTTTGTGCGGCGAGTCCAGGAGTCCGAGGTCAAGGAGGCTTTAAAAAGGATGAAAGGAGGCAATGTGATGGGCCCTGATTGTATCCCCATTTAGGTGTGGAAAGGCCTCGGGGACATAGCGATAGTATGGCTAACCAAGCTTTTCAACCTCATTTTTCGGGCAAACAAGATGCTAGAAGAATGGAGGAGTATATTAGTACCATTCTTCAAGAACAAGGGGGATGTTCACAGCTATACTAATTACCGTGGAATTAAGCTGATGAGCCATACAATGAAGCCATGGAAGAGAGTCATTGAGCACCGCTTAAGAAGAATGACAAGCATGACCAAAAATCAGTTTGGTTTCATGCCTGGGAGGTCGACCATGGAAGCCATTTTCTTGGTACGACAACTTATGGAGAGATACAGGAAGCAAAAGAAGGACTTGCATATGGTGTTCATTGACTTGGAGAAGGCCTATGATAAGATACCGCGGAATGTCATGTGGTGGGCCTTGGAGAAACACAAAGTCCCAGCAAAGTACATTACCCTCATCAAGGACATGTACGATAATGTTGTGACAAGTGTTCGAACAAGTGATGTCGACACTGATGACTTCCCGATTAAGATAGGACTGCATCAGGGGTCAGCTTTGAGCCCTTATCTTTTTGCCTTGGTGATGGCTGAGGTCACAAGGGATATACAAGGAGATATCCCATGGTGTATGCTCTTTGCGGATAATGTGGTGCTAGTTGATGATAGTCAGACAGGGGTAAATAGGAAGTTAGAGTTATGGAGACAAACCTTGGAATCGAAAGGGTTTAGGCTTAGTAGAACTAAAACCGAGTACATGATGTGCGGTTTCATTACTATTAGGTGTGAGGAGGAGGAGGTTAGCCTTGATGGGCAGGTGGTACCTCAGAAGGACACCTTTCGATATTTGGGGTCAATGCTGCAGGAGGATGGGGTATTGATGAAGATGTGAACCATCTAATCAAAGCCGGATGGATTAAGTGGCGCCAAGCTTCTGGCATTCTCTGTGACAAGAGAGTGCCACAAAAGCTAAAAGGCAAGTCCTACAGGACGGCTGTTCGACCCGCAATGTTGTATAGCGCTGAGTGTTGGCCGACTAAAAGGCGACATGTTCAACAGTTAGGTGTAGCGGAGATGCGTATGTTGAGATGGATGTGTGGCCACACGAGGAAGGATAGAGTCCGGAATGATGATATACGAGATAGAGTTGGGGTAGCACCAATTGAAGAGAAGCTTGTCCAACATCGTCTGAGATGGTTTGAGCATATTCAACGCAGGCCTCCAAAAGCTCCACTGCATAGCGGACGGCTAAAGCGTGTGGAGAATGTCAAGAGAGGTCGGGGTAGACTGAATTTGACATGGGAGGAGTCTGTTAAGAGATGTTAAGAGAGACCTGAAGGATTGGAGTATCACCAAAGAACTAGCTATGGACAGGGGTGCGTGGAAGCTTGCTATCCATGTGCCAGAGCCATGAGTTGGTCGCGAGATCTTATGGGTTTCACCTCTAGCCTACCCCAACTTGTTTGGAACTAAAGGCTTTGTTGTTGTTGTTGTTGTTGTTGTTGTTGTTGTTGTTGTTGCCTTCCCTCTCAACTCTGCTGTTCCGCTGTATTTTATTGCCTTGCTTCATATCTTGCAATCTGCATGGCAAGGACTTTACAGACCACTGTTATCAACAAACGGCTTTACTCAACAAACTCTTTATCTCTATTGTTGATCTGTATAAATATTAAGATGTGCACATTTTACTGAGATATGGTTCTTTTGCTTGCTTCAAGCTGTTGCTGCCAGTGCCTTGTTCGGACTGGTCTTATGGGTTGGAGCATTGGATGGTGCACCTTTTCTGTTTGCTTCGTCACCAAGAGGGATTTTCCGTTTGTTATGTTTATATAGCAAGCTTTTTGTGTTAGCTTTCTGCTGCACAGAACTTATAGTCTGTAAGAACTTCTCGGGGTTTCCCATAATGGAAAATGGAGGCCCTGCTATTTCTAAAAATAAGAAAATAAAATACCTATCTTTTGCCAAAACTTCTGTGTGTACGTCTGGTATACGGTATACCCCTGACCCAACATGGGTCCCTGACTGTAATAGTTAATATTTGATTGATGAATAAGGAGCCATTTTCAACTGAAGGGTGAGACAAGAATGCACAAAGTGTGATATTCCTGAATCTCATACAGATTACTTTTGTTACTTATTCGATAATACATATATCTTAACATAAACTATAGGTCCAGTCTTGCATGGAGTGCTTAATGAGGTATGGGTGGACTTGTATGCGCATACATATTATCTGCAGTTGATTTGGCAAGCTTAATCTATGTCACCGAAATAGATGTTCATTGCTGTGTACTGAAAGCCATGCTACTGTTTGCCGATGTACAATAGGATACAACTTACCTTGTTGCCTGTGTTTAATTCTTATTAATAATATCTTATCAGCCTCCATGTTGTCATTGCAGGGTGGTGATTTGAGATACTGCCAGAAGTGTTCTCATTATAAACCTCCTCGCGCGCATCATTGTCGTGTCTGCAAGAGATGTATTCTGAAAATGGTGCTGATTATTGACAATGATTCGTGTGACACTTTTCTATTGCGTGGTTCTTATTTGCATTTGTGCTAATTTTTTATGCAGGACCACCACTGTATTTGGATTAACAATTGTGTTGGGCATGAGAATTACAAAATTTTCCTCGTCTTTGTGCTGTACGCTGCAACCGCAAGCTTCTATTCTTTGGTACTTTAATATCCTGGATTTACTTTAGTGAGTATGCTTGTGTTGTGATTGACCATGAGAAGATTCAAATTTATGTCAGGCTCTGATGATTGGAGGCGCATTGCATAGTGTGCCTAAAGATGAACAATCAGGAATTGATTCTCCAAGAAAATCGTTAGTAAGTGAATTGAAAAAGTTATTTCAGTTTTCAGCATACAAAATGCTGGCAGATAAAACATTCTAGATAACTAACACAAGAATGTAAAAAATGTGCAGGTTATTTGTGGTGTCTTTGTGTGTGTAATGACTTTGGCATTGTCTATCCTCTTGGTCTGGCATGTTTACCTCATCTTGCATAATAAAACTACTATCGAGGTTTGAAAAATAGGATCCCTTCTCTTTGAGGACTTAATTGTTTGCCTATCTATAATGGTAGCTATGGTTTGCAGTACCATGAAGGAGTTAGGGCAATGTGGTTGGCAGAAAAGGCTGGAAATCTTTACCATCATCCATATGATCTCGGTGTCTATCATAATATTGTTTCGGTAAGAACTCTTTCCATCACTTCTCTTTTACACATACCGCAAACACTTAAGCACTCAAGTATGTTTACCATGCAATGATGCAAATGCCTTGTCAGTAACTTTGTTAATAGCCTCTCTATGTCCATGACCGTGCTTTCTACCTGTCCATTCAAACGGTGTAAAATGCAGTATTGCAGAAAAAAATAGTTAACAAAAATAAAGACACCATTTATATCTGCAAATTTTGGCAAGAAAAATTCAGACCACTATTACATCTTGCTATCTCTTATGTCCAGCATGGTCTATATGCCATTTTTCATATTAACCTTTTATTTTGCGTGGAATATGCATATTTTTGCACAATTTTTTGGTACTGCTAATATTCTCATACAGTACATAACTATGAATATTTCAATCTTTTTCGAAATGTGCAAGTGGACACACTTGATAGTAGGGGCATGCCCGAGCATTCCTAAAATATGCACTCGGTTTTTTCTTACTAAACGCCAGTTCAGAATGCTTCTTAATATGTAAATTTATCTCTTAAAAGTATAAACAGGAACCATGGGGCATCGGTTTTCTCAACTCTTTCCCCTATGACAGGTCCTAGGCCCCAACATGCTATGCTGGTTCTGCCCTGTATCGAGGAACATAGGCAACGGCGTTCGTTTCCGCACATCGTATGATATTCCGCTATCTACACCACCATCCAAAGCAGAAAAGCATCTGGCAATGTCTTGAGCTCTTGCATTGAGAGCGTATATTGTGGGATCAAATCCGTGAATCATGCCGCAAGTGTAAGGTACATAGCGGGAGCTGAGGAGCTTCAAGAGTATTTCCTCCAGGCCCCAGGGATGTATCTGGAGTTAGAAATCCTAATCTAGCTAGTTATTCCATTATACTTTTTGGCCAGCTTGATGAGAAGAATCACCGATGGGCCTCAATAGATCTGGAGTGGCCTGGCTCGCCTGTACTCATACAAAAAAGTCTGAACTGAAGAGTCAAAGACTGCTCTGTTGTAAGTACGTGCCTGTAGTGTCGTTTACCCTGAAGTCCGTATATTGCGTTTTTGTGTCAGAGAGAGTTAAGGGACAAATGTCCAGTTTACTCAATTTGTATAGAGCTGTTGTGTTATAGATGTTGAATCCGTGAAATCTGTTTACAAGATGTGTGTCTATACGTGCTGCTACGCATGCTTGTGACCATGGACAGGGTTTTTCCTGGTCCGACCGGAAAGCAGGCCATTTTTTGTGAAACTTATGCAGCCTGTGACGCATGAGAAGCTGCGATGGCTAAATTTGGAGGTTTCAAATTCAATTTAGGAGCTGTTTGCCTAGTTGCCTGGAGGCTGTCACGAGACAGTGGCACCACCAGCGGTGACAGCAGAGCAAGTCACCTGTGGATACAGTAGGCAACATGATTAAAATTACAGGTTTTTATGAAATACTACATCCGTCCTAAATTAGTTGTCTTAGATTTGTAAGATACAGATGTATCTAACACTAAAAAGACAGAGGAGGTAGTACTGTAGGTCTGAAACCAAGCAGAATTCTTATGATTTCTACTCGTCTGTTACAGGGGTAGTAACACTAAATGCAAAAGGAGAAGCACGGCAAGAAAGCTGATGGAGGCTCTGAATCTAGACCAGTATCACGGGTGCTATGATGCTCCTACCTAAACCTGCAAAGCCCAGCACCTAAAACCCTCACCGTGTCCCTTCCTCTCTTGCGACTTGCACTCGCAGTTTGCGTCCCCACCAAACCTGCAAACATCAAAATCAAAACATGAAAATGTGTCAACATATACCCCGTTCGGGCAAGAGAAATGGTGCTTGAAAATTAGCTTCACATCCGCGATTCCAATCATCGCAGTAAAACCAAATCTGCTTCATCTGCTCGTACAACAATTGACAGGCAACCAACCAGACGTCCAGACCACGCACCGACTGACCTGCTTGTTGAGGTGCCAAATGGCGTTCTCCGATTCCTGCCGCGTCGCCAACGTGACGAATCCAAACGGGGGGCGCCCGGCATCTCTTCCGTGGTGGTAAACAACTTTGGCACCGACCACTTCACCATAGTCACTGAACAGCTGCTTCAGGTTTGAGTTGCTCACTTTCCAGGGAAGATTGTCCACATAGATCTTGAATGAAGAAGACACTGGTCGACTGGGATGGGGAGACGGTGTTTCTTCTGTCCGGGCACCTCTGGTAGCAGCTGTCTTGTACACAGTCAGGGGCCTACCGTCCATCTCCTGCATTTTCAAATTAAAGGTAAGTCAGCAAAGCATGGAAATTTCTACATTCTTAAGCATAGGGATTACACGTGACACTGGCCTCGAGAAGTAATAACAACCACAAGATGCAAATTATGTCACAGAACAGTCTGATGTAGATGGCGTGTCATTGCATGATCTAGGAAACAAATTGGCAGAATGAGGATATGTATTAGGTTGGGCTTCAGATTAAGGAGTTCCATAAATCAGAAACCAAGGGCACTGTCATGAAAATGATTAACTTTGTATGCAAACCAGAAACCAGTACCACAACACATCACCACTGTATCCTATTACATGAAAGGTGTGCAAATGCAAACCGGGGGAAGACACTCCATCCATACTGCAATCATATACTTGCTCAACTCTGAGCACAGGAGCTGCAGCTACGATAGAAGAATAGGCCCTTTTTAACTTACGGAGAGTAGCCGCACCAAAGTTAGCATTTATAAAACATACTCACACGGCGATTGTACATCTCCACAGCCTTCTTGGCCTCCTCAGCAGTACTCATGGTGAGAAACCCATATCCACGGCTCTCGCCTGTTTCCCTGTCATAAATGATCTGCACAGACACAAAGTAGAAACTGTGTTTTAGAACAAAGAAAACCCATACATGTCTTAATAACTTTATTGTCTAACTGCCTATCAATAACACTGATGAAACAGATATCCATAGCGAATGAATAACCTAGAGAAGGCGAAGAAACATGTTTAAATTATTTGAGAGTTTATTAAGAAGCTAGAAATGAAAGAGTATAATGTACAAACCAAGTGGCTAGAAATGAATACGTAACGATCTTGTAATCAACAGCATTTCCACACAGCACAAACATCGGTCGAAACAAGATCATACAGGTACGATCTGCAACGTAAAGATATCACCCAGGCTCACAAAGCAGCCAATTACTATTAGATTCCAGCAGCTTCACCCTATGGATTTCAACAATGTACATGACCAATAACAACAGGGGGAGTGCAGAACTGCGTGTCTTGCTACCAGTAGTTGCAGGACCATATTTAGTCGTGAATACACTACTCATGAATCAGGAATATGAGGCATTATTTTCATATATCGGTTACCGGGCAAGGACAATGAAGAGCTAAGAATGCTCACCTCCGAGAACATGACAATGCCGACATCCTTGAAGAGCAGGGCAAGGTCCTTCTTGTCAATGTCATACGGTAGATTCCCAATGCACACCGTGGCCTCCTCGTCCGGCTCGAAGTACTCCTCTGGTGTGTACTCCTCGTAATATTCCTGATGTCTGGGGGATGGCCTTGTTGGGTACACAACACTCGGGCGTTCCTCTGGATAAGATGCTGGCACACTTTTGCACTTAAATGTTTGCCTCAGTACTTTCCACTTTGTTTCCTTGTCAGTGGCATGGCAATGATCATCATTCAAGAGCCCTTTGCCCCAGTACTTGCATGGAGCTGGAGCATCACATACAAAACAGTAGCACTGCATTTGGAAAACAGTAATTAATAGCTTAATGCAATCACATTAGAAAGGCTCAACTGTCCACTCAGCTACGATAATCTTTGTAACCATAGTGCCAAAAGAATCAATGACAGGGAGTAAAAAATGGTTGCTACTTACCATGCTGCAATGCTTCGCATGAGAAGTGGTACTGAAGGGCATCTCAGAACATGAATGGCGCGAGTGAGGGAAGGAAGTCCTTGCATGCTATCTGCAGAAGCATAGCATGTAAATGTAACTGTAATTGGACTGATGAAGGAATGCTACCACAGGGAAACTGGTGTAGTATAATTCCTTCAGGAAAGCTCTAATCCTCATGTCTGTCGAGTACAACATGAACTGAAACTGCAGATATTCATAGACAGTAAGAACAGGTAGTCAAGGAGCCATATTATGTGCTTGATAAGACAATTCATTTCCTATTTACAACTTGAATAGTATAATTTTTGGAAAACCCAATGATGAACCTTTGATGATAATGGTATTTGAATAAAAAAGTATGTTACGATGCAACTTTAACGAATCAGATATTGTTTGAATCAGAGAGTATGTTCTCAGCTGTAAACCAAATTTCCAATCGATTCTAAAGCCACAAATTTCACGAAAAAATTGTTATTTGAACGGATTTGACAAAGTACAGCTTGTATGCTACCCACCAAATGCAAGGAGATGCTCTTGTAAGGGTCTTTCACCGCAACGATCTCCACCTCGCCCGGCAGGCCATTCCCCCTACTCCTCCCCTTCGCACCCGCAACCGCAACTGGCTTATCAGGGTCGCCCTCCAGAACCACACAGTCATCACCCTCGCAGCCGCCGTCGTTGCCGGCGCGAACGCCGCGGGACCTGCCCTTATGCCTCCGCGGTGCTGGCACCGCCGAGTCCCCGAGCTTCGCGGCCCATCCCAGGGGGGCGGGCGAGCGGGAAGACCTCCCGGAGCCCACCTCCTCCTCCTCGTCGGAGCTGCTGATCACCACCACCTCCCGCGGCGCCGGTCCCATCCGCGCGAACTCTGACAAACCCCGACCCGAGGAGCGCAATGCTGCTGGCTCCACCGGGGGTGGATTGGGTCGGTCGTAGCTCACGGCCGCCGGCTGTGGGTCTCGGTTCTACCGCCGGGAGGGAGGGATGGAACAGAATGGGGAGGAGCAGAGCACGCACGGCGAGTTCGGCAGCGGCCGGCCTGGCTGGACGGGGAAAGTGAAGGAAGGCGGCGCGGCATCCGTTGGCGATTGCGCAAGATGTGGGTCCCGCTGGCAGTTCGGGGCCGTTTGCTTTCACCCGCCCGCTCCGGTTTACGAAATTTTGAATTTTCGAACTTACGGCACAGGGTACTAGTACTACGCACGATGTACTACACGGGCAGAGTGGCAGATATATGTGCGTATCTTCGGTGTACATGCATCTCCAAGGCGCACACTATCTGTTTGTGGACCGTGTCCAGACATTTCTGTGGACATGATACGGGAGCCTATCATTTAACTATATACCTCAAATGTAGTGGCGGAGTTTTTCTTTTTAATCTAGACTCACACCTCGTTCCATCAATAGCTTAACAGAAATATTCAGTACATTCGAACTAAACAATCACAAACTAGAAGGAGATGGGAAAGGGAAGAGAGCGAGTTGGAGCATTAGTAGGAAACCCACCGTGGATGCTCGCCAAACGAGACATCTACTACGGGGCAAAAACCTAGTAACACCACTCAACATTTATAATACGAGAAGAACCAGGTCTCGGGAAGCAAAAGACCATATAGACCTCAGTAGGTATCAGACCTCCGCATGAAAGCAAGGAAACATAAAGCAAGGCATGACAACATCATCCGCGCTACACACCATAGGTCTCGGTGATAAGGAGCCTGCTCCGAGAAGCCGAGCGATCCACCAAGGGCAACGCCACCTGCATCCAACCATATACCTCAAATGAAGTGGCGGAGCTACGTAGCCAAAGCTGGGCGGACCGGTATGAAGGAAGAACATTATTTTTTCCGTCATGACCCGATTTACTTCAATCCTGCACTATATTTGCTCTGGGATAGTCAGGCCATGGCCCATTTTCGTCACAAGTAGCTCCGCCAGTGCTTGAATGTCCGTCTTTATTGCAATAGTCTTCCATCAAACTGCAACAACCTTGCACCAAACATGGTAGCAATGGTCACATTTTACATGGATAACTTTCTATTGGTGCGGCAAGCTGCTCGAAAGATCAATGCCAGGAAGAGTGCAGGAGTGTTCTTGAAGCTTGATATCACTCATGCTTTTGATTCACAATCATGGCCATTTTTGTTCGAAGTCCTGTGTGCCAAGGGCTTTGGGCAACACCTGGCTTAGGTGGGTGGCAATCCTGTTGCAGCCAGCCACCACAAAGGTGCTTATAAATGGTGTTCCGAGAAGGAGAATTGGGCATGCGCGCAGACTACGTCAGGGAGACCCCATCTCCCCGATGTTGTTCATCATTCTGATGGAAGTTTTGATGTCGCTTATAAGTAAATCAATGGATGAAGGAATTCTCAGCTCATACCGGGGAATCACTGCAAACAGCGCCTCTCCATCTACATGGATAACGTAGCGTTATTTGTTCGACCCTCGCCGGTGGACCTCGGCTTTGTCACATCTGTTTTGGAAGCGTTTGGAGAAGCCTAAGGCCTGTGAGTTAACTGCAACAAGTCCTTGATGATTCTGATCAGGGGCGACCAACACGACCGAGCGAGGGGTGGAAGACTTGTTACATTGCATGATTGGATATCTTGGGTTACAATTGGCCATCAAGCAGCTAACGAAGGTTGAGTGACAGCCTATGCTCGATCAAGTTCGGCACTTCATCCGGCTGGGCAACGAGGCCTCATTCAGTGACCGAGGAGGCTTGTGTTGGTGAAGTCGGTTGTTGTTGCTAGACTGGTGCACCATCTGCTCGTAATGGATGCACCCGTTTGGATTTTGATGACATCAATGGCTGGATTGGGCTGGCAAAGATCGTGCCAATGGTGGGCAGTATTTGGTAGCATGGGATACCATATGTCAGCCAACCGGTTATGGAGGGCTTAGGGTAAAACCCTTGAAGTTGCAATCACTCGCATTTAGAGTGAGGTGGGAATGGCTTCGGCGTACGGACCCGCAGCAGAGGCCGTGGCAAGGCATGTCGATGATGGTGGACCTGGATGCCCGACTGGTGTTCGGTAGTTTCGTGAGGATCATTGTGGTCAAAGGGGACAACGTGCTTTTCTAGAGAGACAGGTGGATTCATGGTTTCTCTATCAAAGACATTGCTCCACCTCTTGTTGATTTGGTCGGCACAAAGGTTGTGAACACTCGAACAGTAGACCAAGCTCTGATGGATGAACAATGGACATTGGGCATCGGCCCGAGCGACTCCTTCATGGCCCTGCTATAGGTCATGCATCTTCGGCACGCCCTGGCAATGGAGTCTATACAACCAATTCAACATATCAACACTTGTGCCACGGTCTATGATGGTGTAAAATACATCAGATCCCTCGGTGGGGTTCCAAGCGCAGTTGGAAGTCTGAGATCAGAGATCACACGAGGGTTTTACCTAGGTTCGGGCCTTCGTAGAGTAATACACTACATCCTGCTTCCTTTGATTATTCATCGTGGAGGGATACCTCGTGCGAGGGGTTACAATGGTGTTTGATGTTGCTACTGAGAGTTTCTGTATGAGATTAGATCATTATGAAGGTTCCCTGGCCTCCGCTGATAGAGATGGTGGAGACCTATGGTTTACAGGGGTGTAGATGTGATCTCCTTCCCCACCGCCCTTGTCTTGGAGGGCAAGAAAGTCTCTGGCGCCCTCATAGGGTTTCCTTTAGTCTTGGGCCTGGTGGGTCCCTGGTTAGTCGAGAGGTCGTGCTCCTATGGATGAGCCACCCTTGGTGTATGACACCGCTAGTCCGACTCGATCGCCATTTGTGAGCTGCATCTGGCGGAGTTGGGGCCCTCTAAAGTGCAAAATATTTGCCTGGCTTGCCGTTCAATGCCGGTTGTGGACCTTCGATAGGCGTGCACATCACGGGCTTCAAGACCTTCTCCCCACTTGTTACACTTGCCTACAGGAAGAGGACATCGTCGACCACACCGTGACACAATGTGTATTTGCAAGGGAGATGTGGTATAGGAGTTTCGATTTTGTTGCAGCTAAACGTTGGCTGCCTGACCACTACGAATACATTCACCGAATGCTGGACTTGATCTAGGAAGCTATTTAGGAGACATGATAGGTGTGGATTCAACACCCTGGTCACCGGGACAACGTGGGCGCTCTGGAAACAGAGGAACACTAGAGTGTTCGATCGGCCCCAACAACTCGGGAGGCCAGTAGACTTAGTGCTTCAAATTTCAAATGAGAGCAAAGATTGGAAACTTGTAGGTGTTGCTGTAGGTGGTTGTCGGTGTTCTGGGAACCAGGGTACCCAGAATTGCCTGCCTGCGGCTCACGACGTGGCTCCATCGACAGCCTGGTACGGCCCATCTACGACACCATCAAGACAAGACCCTCGCGAGGGGCCAAGCCTCGCGAGGCGGACAACATCAAGACCTCCGGAGGGAGTGGCATCCCCGGGCTGCCTCCTAAGGAGCGGAGATTTCTATGTAGGTGCCCACCTCATGAGGCTATGGTGACACAAGCCATGATGACCAAGGCCACGCGGGGGCCAGCGGGCGCAGAGGAGCCAGTTTCCTCTTTGGTGCTAAGGGGGCAAGCGCAGGCGTGGGGTCCCGAGGAATCAGGCAAAGGTTTCCATTCCCGTGCAACGAGATCAAGACTGCCAGGATGGCAGGACGGATGTCATCACCCAGCCCACCGCAGCGTCATGACCAGAAGCTCTGCATGCGAAGACCATCTTTCGTCAGGATAAGATGTACTACTTGTCCCCTTTCAAATTGGCCACCGTGGGATCCCTTCCCACCTTCATTTTGGGGGGAAGAGGACCGAGGCCACTATAAATATAGGTTAGCCACCACCAAGAGAGGGGGATCCAATCTGAACCTCATCACCTCATTCCCCCACCAAAGCAAACCTCGCGAGGTTGTTCTCCCCTTGTACTAGTTCATCCTTAGCCCCTCGTGAGGCAAATCCACCACAAAGCAGGAGTAGGGTCTGTCGGATTTCGGGCTCTGCAGACCCTTGAGAGGTTCGAACTCTGGGGTGCGTGCGAAGAACTCAACCTCCCCAGTCTGCCTACTGGCCAATCTCACAGCCTAGCTCGATGAACTAAAAGGAAAGGGGGAAAAGGCAGTTTACCCAGGTTTGGGCCACCTTGCGGTGTAAAACCCTACTCCTGCTTTGTGGTGGATTGGCCTCGAGGGGTTGCGGATGAACTAGTACCGTGGGGGAACAGCCTTAGGAGGAGGTGTGTTCTTGTGCTCAAGTGACTTGGTGGGTGTGAGGATGGAATGGATCCGATCCCTCTCTACGGCAGTGGCCTTGGTCCTCTTCCCAAATGAAGGTGGGAAGGGATCCCACAACGGCCAAATTCAAAGGGAGACAACTAGTACATGTTATCCTGACAAAAGTAGTCTTCGCCTACAAAAGCCTCTGGTCATGACGCCGTGGTGGGCTCGGTGATGACCTCCGTCCTGCCGTCCTCGTGGTCTTGGTCTCTTTGCACGGGAATGGAAACCTTTGGATGGTTCCTCGGGAGTCCGCGCCTTCGCTTGCCTCTTTAGCACCAAAGAGGAAACTCCTGCACTGTGCCCGCTGGCGCCCGCCTGGCCTTGGTTGTCATGGCTCACATCATCCGAACCTCGCAAGGTGAGGCTTGCATAGAAATCTCCACTCCTCAGGAGCCAGCCTGGGGAGGCTACTCCTTCTGGAGGTCTTGGTGTCGTTCGCCTCGCGAGGCTTGGCCCCTCGCGAGGGTCTTGAGTTGTCGATGCCGGAGGTGGGCCGTACCAGGCCATTGATGGAGCCATGCCGTGGGCCGCAGGCAGGCAAGTCTGGGTACCCCCGTTCCCAAAACACTGACAGTAGCCCCCGGGCCCAAGGCACGCTCAGATTTGGCTTCAAGGCGAAGCCAAAGGGCAAGTGCGGAGTGCCGCGGGCCCTAACCGCCTGCGGCCTTGGTCGACGCGTGGCTCTTGATGGGACGTGGGCGTCTCCGCTTCCCCATGCCGCCTCGGTAACCGTTTGACTTGACAAGAGCCTGCTGCATTCATTGTCGAGGGTTGGGTGCGACATATGCCAAAGGATGGCTTATCATGGTGGGAGCGAGTAGAACGTCGCCGGTGCCTGGAAGCGGGATGAGGCGTAGACACGAACGCCGGCGCACTTTACTCAGGTTTGGGGCTCTCCTAGGAGATAACACCCCTAGTCCTGCTCTGCGGGGTCTCCGCATGATCACTAAGGCACTAGTGAGTACAATGGTGCTCCTCGAGCTGTATGCTAGAGGTAGAAGAAAGCAGGGCTTGCTCTCTCCTCTCTCTATGTATGAGTCTCGGTCTAACAGGTTGGGAACCCTTTGCATGGGTGCCCTGGGGGGTTTATATAGGCCTACCCCCCATGGGTACAATGGTAATCTGGCCGGGTGTAGGACCCGGCTGTCAGTGTCTCTGGTCGCCGGCTTCTCCGCCAGCTGCTAGGGCCCGCCGCCTGGTGGTCCCCACCGACTGGTCTGGTACGGAGCCGATAGGCCGCCTCCGCCGCTTGTGGGTCTGGTCGGCGGCTGATTACTGTAGCCGCAATGTTAATGACGCATGCTTGGTTGGGGAGGGGCGTGGCTACAGTCCCGCCGTCTAGTGGGAGATCACGGTAGCCACACCGTGTCTTGTCTGGTTAATGGCGCACGGACCTCGAGGGATGAGCAGGCCGCCTGCTAGAGGCCGGCCTCCCTTGGGTCCGACTGGTCAGGTTATGCCGCCTTCCGGGCTCTCGCTGCCTGGTAGGGCGCACCGCCTGCAGGCCGTACCGACAGGCCATCGTGGGAACAGGGCTCCGCCTGACAAGGGTGACGTCAAGGATGGAGTGGCAACAATGTCGCGCCGTGTGGAGATCTCCACCTGTACGGGGCACTGTGGCCATGCCAAGCCCTGGATATGGGTGTGATGGGCTACACTGTAGCCACAACCTGTCTTGTCTTCTTCATGGGGGGCACAGACTCGGAGGGCGTCGTGGGCCGCCTTCTAGGAGCCGGCCTCTCTGGAGGCCGCCTGCTAGGAGTCGGCCCGTCTTGGTGCCGTCTTCTGGTGTTTGGCCGTCTTCTGGCAGCCGGCCGCTTGAGCCAGCCGGCCACCAAAAGGCGGCGCTTCATTCTGGATGCTTGAGGGACGCAGCCGGCCCAAATATCTTGAAATGCTCAGGGACTCAGGTTAGGCTACCCATGGCCCATTACTCCGACAGTAGTCCCCGAAGCTGGTGAAGCGTCGCGGCTGATAAGTCGAGAAGCCTCAGCAGTTTCCTTCTCCGAGTGTTCTTGCTAAATGCTTGGTCCGCCTCCTGGCGTGCCCCCTGCCGGGAGTCGGCCATGACCAGGCGGGCTCGTCTGATAATTTCGAAACGTCAAGGCGGGAACCAGGTGGCGTGCTTGCTAAGCCTCTAGGCCCGCCGCTCGCTGCAAGCACGCCACGCGGCGTTAGCCAGCCGGGCCAGCCTACCAGCCCACGCGCGCGATGGGACGCGACAGCAGGCTGGGCCCGCCACTACCAGGCCTCGGCGCGCGAGCGGATCCGCTGCGGCCCAGGCTGACGGTTGCGATTCCGTGCGGAGTTACTGCACGCAGTAACTCGTGCAATAATCGCGGGGCCGTGGGGCCGTGGGCGCAGTTAATCCCATGATCCCACGCCCCGGCCCCTCGGCTTCGTAGCCCAAGGGCTATAAGTAGGGGGGAGGAGGTGTTGGGGATCGTAGCAGAAATTTAAAATTTTCTACGTATCACCAAGATCAATCTATGGAGTCATCTAGCAACGAGAGAGAGGGAAAAGAGTGCATCTACATACCCTTGTAGATTGCGAGCGGAAGCGTTCAAGAGAACATGGTTGATGGAGTCGTACTCGTCGTGATCCAAATCACCGATGACCGAGCGCCGAACGGACGGCACCTCCGCGTTCAACACACGTATGGTTGGGGAAGACGTCTCCTCCTTCTTGATCCGGCAAGGGGGAGGGAGAGGTTGATGGAGATCCAGCAGCACGACGACGTGGTGGTGGAAGCAGCGGGGATCTCGGCAGGGCTTCGCCAAGCTCAGCGAGAGGGAGAGGTGTCACGGGAGGGAGAGGGAGGCGCCAGGGGCTTAGGTGCTGCTCCCATGCACCTCCCCACTATATATAGGGGTGGAGGGGGCTGGTTTCTTGCCCTCCAAGTCCATTGGGGCGTTGGCAAAGGTGGGGGAAAGAAATCCCATCATTTCCCTTCCCCACCGATTGTTATCCCCCTTTTTTAGGGATCTTGATCTTATCCCTTCGGGATATTATCTTATTCCTTCTAAGGTGGGATCTTGGTGTGCCTTGACCAGGGGTGTGGGGCCTTGCCCCCACTACCCACGTTCATGTGGGTCCCCCATGCAGGTGGGCCCCACTTCGGAACCTTCTAGAACCTTCCCGGTACAATACCGAAAAATCCCGAACATTTTCCGGTGGCCAAAATAGGACTTCCCATATATAAATCTTTACCTCCGGACCATTCCGGAACTCCTCGTGACGTCCGGGATCTCATCCAGAATTCCGAACAACTTTCGGATTTCCGCATACTAATATCTCTACAACCCTACCGTCACCGAACCTGAAGTGTGTAGACCCTAGGGTTCGGGAGACATGCAGACATGACCGAGACGACTCTCCGGTCAATAACCAACAGCGGGATCTGGATACCCATGTTGGCTCCCACATGTTCCATGATGATCTCATCGGATGAACCACGATGTCGAGGATTCAATCAATCCCGTATACAATTCCCTTTGTCAATTGGTACGTTACTTGCCCGAGATTCGATCGTCGGTATCCCAATACCTTCTTCAATCTCGTTACCGGCAAGTCACTTTACTCGTACCGTAATGCATGATCCCATGACCAAACACTTGGTCACATTGAGCTCATTATGATGATGCATTACCGAGTGGGCCCAGAGATACCTCTCCGTCATACGGAGTGACAAATCCCAGTCTCGATTCGTGCCAACCCAACAGACACTTTCGGAGATACCCGTAGTGCACCTTTATAGCCACCCAGTTACGTTGTGACGTTTGGCACACCCAAAGCACTCCTATGGTATCCGGGAGTTGCAAAATCTCATGGTCTAAGGAACTGATACTTGACATTTGGAAAAGCTCTAGCAAACGAACTACACGATCTTGTGCTATGCTTAGGATTGGGTCTTGTCCATCACATCATTCTCCTAATGATGTGATCCCGTTATCAATGACATCCAATGTCCATAGTCAGAAACCATGACTATCTGTTGATCAACGAGCTAGTCAACTAGAGGCTCACTAGGGACATGTTGTGGTCTATGTATTCACACATGTATTACGATTTTCGGATAACACAATTATAGCATGAACAATAGACAATTATCATGAACAAGGAAATATAATAATAACCATTTTATTATTGCCTCTAGGGCATATTTCCAACAGGAGGGGGAGCGGCAGAGCACGCGCGCCCTCCTCTCCCTTCGCCATTCTCATCTTCTTCCTCCCCTTGCTGCTGCCGCTCCTCTGTGCTCCGCCGAGGCGCCGCCACAGCTTGCCGCCGTTAGGCTCGTTCGCCCGAAGCTTCTCGCTCGATCTAGCTCAGTCTCCATGGCACGCGAGAAGGGGGGAGACTGGGACGGCTCGGTGGTGATCGACGACTACCTCACCTTCCTCCGCGCCAAACATCGACTGCCCGGCGTGGGCTTCGTCAAGGTGCGCGTGCCGCCGGAGAAGGAAATCTCGCTGGTGCCGCAAGGAGGCGAGCGGGTCATCTTCCGATCGCACTTCCTCCGCGGCTTCGGCCTGCCGGCGAGCGGATTCTTCCGCTCCTTCATGGAGTTCTACCACCTTCAGCCGCATCACTTGACGCCCAACACCGTGACGCTGCTGTCCGCCTTCGTCACGGTGTGTGAGGGCTACCTTGGCATCCTCCCCACCATCAAGTTGTGGGGAGCCTTCTTCTACACCAAACTGGGCACCTCCGCCAGGGAGAAGGCGGCCCAGTGCGGTGCCTTCGTCGCGGTGCGCCGGCCGTCGGTGAAGAACGCCTTCCCCGCCATCAAGCTGTCATAGTCGGTGAAACTGTGGCAGAAATCATATTTCTATGTGGAGAACGTTGACCCGGCAATCGACTTCATCAACTTGCCGGCCTACGAAGCCGGCCCTCCGGCTGAGCCTCGGGCCAACTAGGGCTACAAGCCGAAGCCCATATCGGCCGACGCCACCGCCGCCATCAACCGGCTCCGGGTGCTGACGGAGGCGGAGGGCCTCAAGGCATCCGACCTGCTGGTCGCCTTTGTCGAGCGCCGGGTTCTCCCGCTCCAAGGCCGGCCTCATCTGATCTGTAGGATGAGCGGGCACCGCGACCCAAGCCGGATGTGCACGAGGGACATGCCGACCGCCGAGGTGGCCCGGATGGTGAACGAGATCTTTGACCTCAAGCTATCGTAGGGGTCTTGGCGGTTCGGCATGCGGCCATACTCCCGCGCCAACCCGCCACCTGCTGTAAGTTCTTCAACTCTTTCTTTTTAGTACTTGTCTTGGTCTTGATCTTGGTCTTGAACAGTCGATCTTTTGGACGCAGATCTATATGTCTCCGGAGACGGCCACCATCATGGGGCCGGGTGGAAACTACCAGCCGGACCGGGAGGTGAGTGACGTGGACGACCCTGACTTGGGGGCGGCCGCCTTGGAGGACGACGCCATAGGCGGTGGTGATGTAGCAGGCGGCTCCGAAGGAGGCGGAATCGAGACCTGGCCCGATGATGATGATGAGGAGGACGAGCCGTGCCCTGCGCGAGGCGCCGGCAAGGCGGACGTGGGCCCCTCTGCCGAGCCGACTGCTCGAGGCGGCACGCGCAAGCGCAAACAAGGCGCCGTCTTGTTCGGCAGTGCGCCGAAGAAGACCAAGAACCCGACCGCCGCGACCAGGCGGAAGGAGGCCGCTGCGAAGGCGTCCAAGTTCCCGAAACTTCCGAAGGCGCCTCCTATGGTGTCGGCGTAAGTAACTTTTCCTTGTTCTTTCCTTCTTTGTTGATTCTATCTGAGCTTCCTCGCTTTATTTTTCCTTGACTTAGAGCCCCGCTCTCTCTTGAGAAGTCGGCCGCCGCCTCCGTCATTGGGTCGGCGGAGACCTCTACAACCACCCGGCGAATCGACCCTGCGGCCGACCTCCGGGAGGCGCAAGAACGCAACGCACGTGAAGCGCGTGAGGAGAAGGAAGCCACCTGCCTGGAGAAGGCGGAGGCAGACAAGGCGGAGGCCGCCGCGCTGAAGAAGCTGGCGGAGGCCGAGGCTGATGTCGCAGCGAAGAAGCGGCTTGAAGACGCCGCGCGCCGCCAGGAGCCGCTATTTGTCGTTCCCTTGAACTCCACGCCGCCTCCACCAGAGTTCACGGTGCTGACTGGGGGAGCCGGCGACGAGCACCCGATCATGGAGAGGGAAGGCGGCGATGTCGTTATGTCGGACGTGGCCGTGCCCCCGCCACCGCCATCTGAAGGGGCGTGAGACAAGCAGCCGACTGCCCCGCCGGCGCCACCAGCCGGAAACGAGGTGGTGATGGGCCCGACTCCTGAGGCCCACACACCATCACGCCGCCGAGGCGCGAAAGCGGCCTCAGCGCCACGACCGCTGGAAGCCGGCGCCGCGAGCTCATCAGTCCCAGATGCCGAAGCGACCAGCGCGGCGCCCACTGACTGGGTGCGGGGAGGCGGGACGGGAGCCTTAAACAAGGCGGTCCTAGACGTCCAGGCCAAGCTCCGAGCTGAGGCCGACGCTCTCAAGCATTGCAACAAGGCGTTCTTGGATTCGCGAGCGGCCATTCGGGTATGTTTCTTACTTCTCCGTCTTTGATTCTTGTACTTCTCTGTGGGGGCGGGCCAGCGCAACCACTGGGTGTAGCCCCCGAGTTTCGGGCCGGCTGCTGAGCAGGCGGCTCGGAACTTTAATTTGCAAGCTCCGAGTGCTAACTTCGTCTCATATCCTCATTGTAGGATTATCATAACCTTCGCGCGGCCACCTTCAACTCCAATGTCCGGGAGCTGGACCAACGGACCGCCGACTTGTCGGAAAGCCGGAGTAAGTCTTCGTTTTCTTTCTCTGCGGGGGCGCGCTGGCCCACCCGCGGGTTGTAGTCCCCGAGATTCGGGCCGACTGCTGAGCAGTCGGGCCGGATCTCCCCGGCAACTGTACTTCTTCCTTGTTGATTGTTGACGTCTTTTTCTTCCTCTACTTTTGCAGAGGCCAACACCGTCCTGCAGCAGCAGCTGGGTGAAGCCAACACCGCGTTGCGTGCCAAGGAGGCAGAGTGCAGCAAGCTGGCCTAGGAGCGTGACCGGCTGGCCACGCAACTGGCGGAGCAGGCGGAGCTTCTCCAGAAGGCCCAGAAGGAGGCGGAGGTGAAAGAGTCCAATCTCCTCACCGAGTTTGAGACCGAACGCTCCGCCTGGGCCGACAAGGAGACGTTGCTGACTGCCGGCTTCGGCAGGATTGAAGATATGGTTGATGGTAAGCTTTCTTCTTTTTTCTTTCTTTGAGCTGCCGGCTTCTGATCGGGCCGGCTTCTAGCTTCTGACTTCTGGCTTCTTTGCTTTCTGCCCGAGCAGACTTCTTCCCTGGTCACTCTAGCGCCGCCAACCAGGCCATTGAGGCTTATTGTGAAGAGCGGAGGGCGGAAGGTGCGCAGAGATCGCCGCCAATGCCCCCCGGACCCTTAGTGAACAACTTCTCAGCATCCAGGCCCGCCTTCGGCCGGCTCATCGGATGATGCACCGTCTTCAGCGTGTTGGGGCCCAAGCAATCTCCGCCCTGTGGCCAGACATGCCGGCTCTATGCACTCCCAGTCGGACTGCCGACTGGCTGGAGGTGGCGGCCGGCCGTCTGGAGGCTTGGAAGGGTTCCTCGGCACGGGCTGGAGCGCGCTGGGCCTTGGAGTTCATCAAGGCGTGGTACCCTGGGCTAAATCTAGCCCAGTTGACCACGTTTCGGCAGGAGGCCCAGGAAGAGCTGGTGGCGGTGGAGCGTGACCTTGTCAAACGGGCGGCGGCGATCGCCGAGTACACCAACACCAGCATCTTCATCCCTGAGATGGCTGAGAGTGGTGCCGAGGCGCCACCGGAGTGGTTTGGGCTGAACCCGGAGGATGACGAGAACTCGGCCGAGGTGATCGACTCCAGCGACGAGGGAGAAGGCGAGGAGGACGAGGAAAGTGGAGAAGATGCGCCAGAGGTCGGAGCGGACGGCCAGCCTCAGCTTGACTGTGCCTCGAACAACGGGCCGCGCTCGAGTGCGCCGACTGCTACTGGAGGCGACCAAGTGGAGACTGACCAGCCATCCACTCCACCGACCGGCACCACCGACTCCGCCACCCAGCCGGACCCCTCTGCTGCTCCCTAGGCCGTCGACTTTTATTTTTCCTGCTTTATCAGTCTCGACAAACTTTGTTAAATTTGCACAATTCCACCCGCGGGGTGTATTTCAAACTCTGTTGAATGTTGGCCAATGGGCCTTTTGACATGTAAATATTCTTACGCACAATCTGTGCTTTCACTGAGTTCGGACTTTCCTTGCTTTCTGCTCCTTGGCTTTTTTCCTTTGCCGCCCTCTCTTAGCTGCCACCTTATCAGCCAGACAGCCGCTCTGCGGACTGTGGCTGGGTCAAGTACTTAGCTAATTTTGGGAGGGCGAGTACTTAGCCGACTAGAGTGCTAGCAAGTTAAGTAGAAGCCGTTCGGCCGGCTGCTGAGCAGCCGGTCGGTGAGGCGGGAAGCCGGCTTGAGCTATGTACATGCTTTTGGGTCCTTAGCCAATTTTCATGTGGACACCCTTTCTCTGCCTTTGACTCCTGCCCACCGGGCAGTCGCTCTGCGAGCTGCGGCTTCTGGCAGGAGAAGGTTTAGGTGCCAACACACTACTTGTCCGACTGCTGGAAGCACCACATAGCACAAGGCGGCAAGCCCCCGGGCCGACTGGTCGAACCCGGTGCCAGGCGGAATAATGAAATAACACATTCATAGGCATAATACTTATCATATAGATAAAAGAGGGTAGTCCCCGAGCTCTTCTCGGGGGACCCGGAGTCTTCATACTTAATACAAAAGGTAGCGTGGTACATACTGCATCAACTGTAAAATCTTCGAAGGAGATTTGCATTCCATGGCCGCTCTGTCTCCTTGCCGGAGTCATCTCGTTTGCGTGCTCTGGGCTTCTGAGCGTCGATCAGGTAGTAGGAATCGTTGCCCAAAAGTTTGCTGATGATGAAGGGGCCTTCCCAAGGTGCTGAGAGCTTGTGCTGGCCGGCTGTTCGCTGGATCAGCCGGAGCACAAGGTCTCCTTCTTGGAAAGATATTGGCTTGACCTTTTGATTGTAGTATCGGCGTAGACTCTGCTGATAGATGGTGGACCGGCTGAGTGCCAACAGTCGGCCCTCTTCCAGCATGTCGACGCCGTCTTCTCATGCTTCTTTTGCCTCCTATTGGGTGCACATGGTGACTTGAGGGGAGTCGAATTCTATGTCCGTCGGGATGACGACTTTGGCACCGTAGACGAGGAAGAAAGGCGTGAAGCAGGTTGACTTGTTCGGAGTTGTGCGCAGGCTCCAGAGGACGGCCGACAGCTCATCGAGCCAACAGCCGGCCGAATGCTCTAGAGGCTCGACCAGTCGGGGCTTGATGCCGGACAAAATGAGGCCGTTTGCTCGCTCCACTTGGCCGTTTTACTGTGGATGGGCAACGGACGCTAAGTCCAGTCGGATGCCCTGCGTCGCACAGAAACGGGCCAAGGCGCCTTTGGCAAAGTTTGTGCCATTGTCGGTGATGATACTGTGAGGTATGCCATACCGAATGGTGATGTCTGCAATGAAAGTCACAACAGTCGGACCGTTCAACTTCTTGATTGTCTTTGCTTCTATCCACTTGGTGAATTTGTCCACGGCGACAAGCAAATGAGTCATGCCGCTGCGTGCTGTCTTGAATGGTCCCACCATGTCCAGCCCCCAGACGACAAAGGGCCAGGCAATGGGGATAGTCTTGAGTGCAAAAGCCGACAAATGTGGCTTGGAGCGGAACTTCTGGCACCCTTTACATTTCTGGACCAAATCTTTGGCATCTTCCAGAGCAGTCGGCCAGAAAAAACCACGGCGGAAAGCTTTGGCAACAAGTGATCTTGAAGCCGTGTGGGGACCACACTCGCCTTGGTGGATATCTTTGAGGATTGCTTGGCCTTTCTCTGGCTCCACGCAGCGCTGGTACACACCAGTGACACTGCGACTCACAAGTTCTCTGTTGACAATGGTGTATGCTGCTGCCCGACGTTGCACTTGTTGGGCCGAGATCTCATCAGTCGGCAGCTCTTTGTTCACCAGAAAGTCGAGGATGGGCTACGCCCATGAAGGTGCTGCTATTTCTTCGACTGCCAAAACTGCAGCTTGCACGAGGGCGGTTGGGCTGGGAGGCGGCGGGTTGGAGTCGGCTACCGCTTGCTGAGTCGATGAAGTCCCAGGGGCGACTGCCACAGTCCCCGGGCCGGGTGCGACTGCTGCAGTCCCCGGGCCGGGTGCGACTGCTGCAGTCCCCGGGCCGGGTGCGACTGCTGCAGTCCCCGAGCCACCTGCCGAAGTCCCCGTGCCGGCTGCTGGGGTCCTCAAGTCGGATCCGACTGCTTCAGGAGGAGCCGACACGAAGATGGAGTCTGATTCTGGCGACGGCTTGACAGACGGTTTGAGGAGGCATTGCAGGGCGACGCCGGCTGGTATTGCTTGCCGGGTAGAGCCAATCCGTGCCAAAGCATCGGCTTGCTCGTTGTCGTTTCATGGCACATGGAGGAACTCGCACCCTTCAAAGTATCCATTGAGTTGCTGGACAAGGAAGCGGTAGCTTGCCATATTTGCATCCTTGGCGTCCCAGTCGCCTGACGACTGCTGGACCACCAAGTCGGAATCACCATAGCACAGGATTCGGCGAATGCCGAGTTCCTTGGCAAGCCGGAGCCCGTGTATGAGTGCTTCGTATTCAGCTACGTTGTTGGAGGTGGCAAAGTGAATTTGCAGCACATATCTGAGCTTGTCGCCTTTGGGAGAGGTGGGGACGATGCCGGCTCCCAAACCGGTGCGCATCTTGGAACCATCAAAGTGCATTCGCCAATGGGAGGAGTCCGGCGCTGGCGACAAATACTGGGTCTCGGCCCAATCAACGAGGAAGTCGGCCAATGCTTGGGACTTGATGGCGGTGCGAGGTTGATAGTAGATGGTGTAGGGGGCCAAATCTATGGCCCATTTGGCCACTCGGCCCGAAGCATCTCGGCTTCCAATGATCTCGGCAAGTGGAGCAGTGCAGACCACAGTGATTGGGTGCTCTTGAAAGTATGGCTTCAGCTTCTTGGCAGCAAAATGAACGCCGTAGCACATCTTCTGATAGTGGGGGTAGTTCTGCTTGGAGGCAGACAACACTTCACTCAGGTAATACACCGACCTCTGGACTGGTAGTGCTTTGCCTTCTTCCTTGCGCTCCACAACCATGACTGTGCTGACCACCCGACTGGTGGCGGCGATGTAGAGAAGCATGGGCTCCTTCGTGGTCGGAGCCGCCAGGACAGGCGGAGTGGTCAACATCTTCTTGAGCTGGAGAAAAGCTTCGTCCGCCTTATCATTCCACCTGAAAAAAGTGGTCTTCTTCATGAGCTGGTACAGGGGAAGAGCCTTCTCGCCCAGCCGACTGATGAAACAACTGATGGATTGTAACGCCCACGATGCGGCTATATCTCCCACGTGTCGAGGCACGACTTAGAGGCATAACCGCATTGTGGTTTTGTCGGAAGAAGGGTCATCTTCACACAATCCTATGTAATGAACAAGAATGCCATAACGAGAGTTGGCTTACAATCGCCACTTCACACAATACATAAATATAATTCATACATCATCCAAAATCCACACATAGACCGACTACGGTCAAATCCAAAAGAAAATAAGATAACCCCAAATGCTAGATCCCCGATCGTCCCAACTGGGCTCCACTACTGATCATCAGGAAAAGACACATAGTAACGACCACGTTCCTCATCGAACTCCCACTTGAGGTCGATTGCGTCATCTGCACTGGCATCGTCGGCACCTGCAACTGTTTTGGTAGAATCTGTGAGTCACGAGGACTCAGCAATCTCACACCCGCGAGATCAAGACTATTTAAGCTTATAGGAAAGGATGGTGTAATGAGGTGGAGCTGCAGCAGGCGCTAAGCATATATAGTGGCTAACATAGGCAAAAGAGAGCGAGAAGAGAAGCAACGGAACGGTCGTCATCTAGTAATGACCAAGAAGTGATCCTGAACTCCTACTTACGTCAAACATAACACAAACCGTGTTCACTTCCAGGACTCCGCCGAGAAGAGACCATCATGGCTACACACACGGTTGATGTATTTTAATTAAGTCAAGTGACAAGTTCTCTACAACCGGACATTAACAAATTCCCATCTGCCTCATAACCGCGGGCACGGCTTTCGAAAGATAATACCCTGCAGGGGTGTCCCAACTTAGCCCATCATAAGCTCTCACGGTCAACGAAGGATAAACCTTCTCCCAGGAAGACCCGATCAGTCTCGGAATCCCGGTTTACAAGACATTTCGACAATGGTAAAACAAGACCAGCAAAGCCGCCCGAATGTGCCGACAAATCCCGATAGGAGCTGCACATATCTCGTTCTCAGGGCACAACGGATGAGCCAGACGTCGGGTTGGCATAGACCCTGGTTGCCCAGGGGGCGCCGGACATCGCTCGGTTTGGGCCAGCACTCGAAGGAGCACTGGTCCGGGGGTTTAAATAAAGATGACCCTCGGGCTCGCAAAAACCTGGGGGAAAAAGGCTTAGGTGGAAAATGGTAAAACCAAGAATGGGCCTTGCTGGAGGAGTTTTATTCAAGGCGAACTGTCAAGGGGGTCCCATAAATCACCCAACCGCGTAAGGAACGCAAACTCAGGGAACATAATACCGGTAAGACGGAAACTAGGGCGGCAAGAGTGGAACAAAACACCAGGCATAAGGCCGAGCCTTCCACCCTTTACCAAATATATAGATGCATTAATTAAATAAGAGATATTGTGATATCCAAAATATCCATGTTCCAACATGGAACCAACTTCAACTTCACCTGCAACTAGCAACGCTATAAGAAGGGCTGAGCAAAAGCGGTAATTTAGCCAAACAACGGTTTGCTAGGAAAGGATGGTTAGAGGCTTGACATGGCAATATGGGAGGCATGATATAGCAAGTGGTAGGTAGCGCAGCATGGCAATAGAACGAACAACTAGCAAAGCAAAGATAGAAGTGATTTCGAGGGTATGGTCATCTTGCCTGCAAGGGTCTCAGAGTTGTCGAAAGCTTGATCCTTGTAAGCGTACTCAACAGGTTCCTCGTTCACGAACTCGTCTCCCGGCTCTACCCAAAACAAGAACACAAGCAACGGAACCACAATCAATCACGGGAGATGCACAAGCAACATGATGCAAAACATGAATGATATGCAAGATATGATATGCGATGCATATGCCTGCTCCGGAAGAAAATGATGAACAAGGCAGTAACTTGGCAAACCAAGCATGCCACTGGATAGATGAGATGATTTCGGTTGAAATCGATATAAAGATCACCGGAAACGGATGCACGGTTTGCAAATGGCAAGCAAAACAAGAATGACACGAATCTGTAATTAACATCATGATAGCACTTAGAATACATGAAGACACTATGCTACAGCACTCCAACATAGCAACCAAGCATATGTAAGTAATCTACAGGTGCTGCTTGACAAAAGATGAACACTGAACTACGGCTAGATCACAACATAACAAGCTCAAACAAGCATGGAAAAAGTGCAAAAGATAACAGGTTCACAGACTTGGTGAAATTACTGGACATGCCTGAAACAGCATCAGGTAGCAATGTTCAGAGCATGAAATCAACATGCTACAGGAACTTAACATAGCAAAACAAGGCATGGAAATAATCTACGAAACACATGTGACAAACATCCCTTACTGACTATAAGCCAAAAAGGACCAGAAGATATGATGGTAACCATGTAAACATAGCAAGTTTCGTTAACAGGTTCCAGACTTGGCAGAAAACAGAGAATGACAGAAACAATAATATGAAGGCATCTTTGTGAGCTTGATGCACTCACCACAAAGCAATGCATGACAAAACAAGCATACCTACAGCAAGATGGCATGTTTATGAAGCTATCTATGACAAGAGCAAGTAAATAGCATGTATGAAACCATTACAACAAGCTTGGCAAAATAGAATATCATGTTAACAATCTGCCAGAAATATTTTATAGCAAAAGTAGAGCAAGATTGAGTCATACTATGGCACTCCATAATTGCAAACAAATGCATGAATGGATCAACTACAACCATATCTACAAAACATCCTTACTGAACATCACCAAAATAAGCATGGATCTCTCTGTAGCCACATGGATACATAGCAACAAAATAATAGCAGTCACATACTGTAAAATTACTAGTCTCTGAAATCAGAAACATCACGAAGCCTAGTTTGCATGCTTTTGCTAGTCAACACAGAGATCACAAAAATACATGGCATACACCTCTGTAAATATAACATGGCATACATCAAAACACATGTAGGGCTCATGCCCATAAGATGCACAGATTAAATGCAACAAAAATAACAAAACCTCAAGTTCTGATAAGTAACGGAAGATAACAGCAAGTAGCACTCTTGCACCAGAGATTTGGGCATCAAGATGGACTCAAATGAACATGGTGCAATGGAACAAAATGAAGAGCAACTCGAGACGAACATCTCGATATATTACACACACGAAACGGAGCTATATGCAGAGAGTTATGATGCAATGAACATGAGCATGTACTGCAAAATATTTAGGACTTGGAAGATTTGAGGGGAGGAAAAAGTCAACCCTGCGGGCGGCGGATCTGGATCGAGCTCGGGGCGAAGCTCGCCGGAGCTGCTGCTCTCGCCGGAGCTAGCTCGGGAGAGGGAGGCGCGGCGCCGGGGAAGCGGGGCTCGGGGGAGAGGCGGCGACCGACGACGGGAGGAGGAGAGGGCGACGGCGGCGGGGTCCTCGGAAAGCGCGGGTGCGCCAGCGAGGGGTGGCCGGAGCTGCGCCGGCTCGGCTCCGGCGGACGGTGCCTCAGGCGCGGGGAGGCGCGGGGCGGAGGAGGAAGAAGGCGGGCTTGGGGGGCGGAGCCGGCTCGGGCCGCGGGGGCCGGCTGCGGGTTCCCCGGGCCGCCGCGTACGGGCGGCGGGGCTTGCCACGTGGCGCGCTGCGGCTGGCTGCGGCTGGTTTGTCCGGCACCGGGCGGACACGTCCGGCGGCGCGGAGGGAGCGGGGCTAGGGTTAGGGTGGTTTTTGCCCGAGATTTCGGAGGGAGAGGTGTATTTATAGGTAGAGGGAGCTAGGAGACTCCAAATGGAGTGCGGTTTTCGCCCACACAATCGTGATCGAACGACCTAGAGCATGAAAGAGACTTAGAGGGGTTTTGGGCTGTTTAGAGAGGGGTTTTGCTGCAACACACAAAAGGACTTTGCGGTTACCCGGTTAACCGTTGAAGCATCAAACGACCTCCAAATGGAACGAAACTTGACCAGTGGTCTACCGGTGGTATACCAAGGCCACTTGGCAAGACTCGGTCCATTCCAAGAACGTTTAACACCTGCTCATGAAAAGAAACAAGAGGGGTGCGCCGGAGGAGGTCGGAGTGTCGGATTGCAAAACGGACAACGGGGAAAATGCTCGGATGCATGAGACGAACACGTATGCCAATGCAATGCACATGATGACATGATATGAGATGCATGAGATGAACAAAATGCAAAACGAAAGACAAAACCCGACCACGAAGGGAATATCATAACACATAGCCGAAAATGGCAAGAGTCGGAGTTACAAATATGGAAAGTTACATCCGGGGTGTTACATGGATGCCAAGCAGCCGGTGAATTTCTGCATGTCCAGCAGTCGGGTGGGCACCTCCATCCTCTTGATGGCCTTGATTTTCACAGGGTTGCACCCAATGCCGTGCTCTGAGACCAGGAAGCCAAGAAGCTGGCCTGCTGGTACTCCAAAGACGCATTTCTCCGGGTTGAGCTTGATTTGAAAAACGGTGGAAGTTTTCAAAGGTTTCCTTAAGGTCTTCTAGCAGCGTGCCATGCTTCTCCGTCTTCACCACAACGTCGTCCATGTAGACATGGGCGTTCTTGCCGAGTTGCTTGAGGAGACACTTCTGCATGCAACGCTGAAACGTGGCGCCGGCATTCCTCAAGCCGAACGTCATGGTCAGGTAGCAGAAGGCTCCGAATGGTGTGATGAAGGCGGTCTTCAGCCTGTCGGCCGGGTTTCGCTTGATCTGATGATACCCTGAGTATGCATCCAAAAAACTCAATAGCTCGCATCCAGCTGTGGAGTCTATCACTTGGTCAATTCTTGGCAGGGCAAAGGGATCTTTGGGCCAAGCTTTGTTGAGGCTGGTATAATCGATACACATGCGCCACTGCTTATTCTTCTTCAGCACAAGGACTGGGTTGACTAACCATTCTGGGAAGAACACTTCCATAATGAAGCCGGCTGCTAGAAGCCGGGCTATCTCTTCTCCAACGACTCTTCTCTTCTCTTCTGACAGGCGGCACAAGGGCTGCCTGACTGGCTTGGCATCAGGTCGAACATGTAGCTTGTGCTCGGCGAAATCCGTTGGAACACCCGACATGTCCTTGGGAGACCATGCAAAGATGTCCCGATTCTCACGGAGGAAATCGACGAGCTCGCTTTCCTATTTGCTGTCAAGGTTTGCACCTATGACAACGTGCCTCTCCGGGTGCTCCGGGTCCAAGGGTATCTTCTTTGTTTCTTTTGCCGGCTTGAACGAGCCCTCAGCTTCCGACTCCTTGGGGTTTGGTGACATTTCCGGCTGCTTGCCTGCCATTGCCACAACCCTATCAAGGAGCCGCTTCTCTGCTGCAATCACGAGGGACTCGGATAGCCAGCTGCTGTCTGCCGCACAGGCGGACGACTTCTTGTCGTCTCCGACTATGGTTGGGATTCCCTTGGTACTCGACATCTTCATCTTGAGGTAAGCATAGTGGGGGACCGCCATGAACTTGGCCAGAGCAGGCCGGCCAAGTAGCGCATGGTAGGGGCTCTCAAGGTCCACCACCTCAAACCAGACAGGCTCTCGGCGGAAGTGATCTTTGTCTCCGAAAAGGACGTCTATCTGGATCTTGCCGATTGGTGAGCAGGAAAGGCTAGGGACTATGCCATGGAATACAGTCCGACTGGGCTGAAGCTGCTTCTGCTTGATTCCTAACTTCTCCATAGTGTCACGGTATAGGATGTTGATGCTGCTGCTGCCGCCATCTATCAGAACTCGGGAGAAGCGAGCAGCCCGCCTCTCTGTTGTGAAGGTGGCATCCAAGACCAGGGCATAAGAACCAGGAGAGGGCATCACCTCCGGGTGGTCAGCTTTGCTCCAACTGATAGGCTTCTCAGACCAATGCATGAACTCGGGGGTCTCTGATGCTACTGCATGTACTTCTTGTTGCCAATGCCGTCTGCTGTGCTTATCATCGGCCATGCTGGTGAACACGACATAAGCTCCATGCTCTTCAGGATACTCATCTTGTATTGCACCGACTGGCCGGTCCGCCGGCTGCTGGGGAGGAGGAGGAGGCGGGCCGGCAGGTGGAGGGGGTAGGAGTCCATCACCCTTGGCGATCCTGGTGAGCCAGTGGCATTTCCGAGTGGTGTGGTTGGACGACTTTGCGCCACTGTGAAACTTGCAGGGTGCATCGAGAGTCTGCTCGTATGAGAAGGCAGGCAACCAGTTGGGCTTGCCGCCCTTCTGACGCTTGGGTAGAGGCTGCCCTTCCGGCTGTTGGTCTTCAACTGTCGCCACCTGCCGGCTTGTGGAAGCCGACTGCGTGGCCTTGCGCTTGTTGTCATTCTATTGCTGACGCCGACTGGTGTCACCAGCTGGAGTCCGAGGAGATTGAGGAGCCACTTTGCCAGATGCGTTGACTTGGATCTCCGCCTTCATGGAGGAGTCGGCCGTGGCGTACTTGTCTGCTATTATCAGCAGTTCGTCAAAGGTCGCCGGCTCGTTGCAGAGAAGCCGGTGCTTGAGGAGGGTGCCCTATCGGCACCCGGCAGTGAAGTACTCGATGGCCTGCACCTCGTGCACGCCCTCGCAAGAGTTGCACAGCTCGGCCCAACGCGTGAGGTAATCGCGAGTTGATTCGTTGGGGCCTTGGACGCACAAGGAGAGCTGGCGAGGCTTGGGCGGCCGCTTGTACGTGCTAGTGAAGTTGCGGATGAAGGCTTCGGTGAAATCTACCTAGCTGTTGATGCTGCGGGGCTTCAAGCTGTTCAGCCATGTCCGAGCTGTGCCTTCGAGCATGAGCGGGACGTACTTCACGGCAACTCGCTTGTTGTCGTACGCTATGCTGACGGCCGTGGAGTAGTCGACCAGCCAGTCTTCCAGCTTCACGGAGCCGATATACTTGGGCGTATCTCTTGGGAGCATGAACCCTTTAGGGAAGGGCTCATCTCGGATGCGGGGGCCAAAGCAAGGCGGACCCAATGTGTCTTCTTCTTCTAGCGCTTCTAGCGCCAGAGATCAGTTGAGGCGGTCGATCCGGTGGCGGGCATCGTTCTCTCTGACTCCTTCTCGGCGGCCAAGGCGGTCGCCGAGTGTCGGGTGGTCAACTGGCGGCGGGGAAGCGCGCCTCTTCCTGCGGGGGGGGGGGGGGGGGGGGAGGAGACGGACAGTCGTCCCATCGTTCCACTACTCTCGGGCGGCCATCTTGGTCGCGCTTGATGGTGATGCGAGTCCGGCCGCGGCCGGCAGCCGGCTCCTTGTCTCTTCTATCGCAGACGCCACCAGTCGGCGTCCGGGATGTCGCGCCTTGATCTCGGCGAGGAGGCGGATCGTCGTTCCGCAGGTTGGGCGCTTCAGTGCGGCAGCCGGCCTCTTGCTGCTCGGCAGCCGCGTCAATGAGCCGCTGGACGCGCTCCATCATGAGGCGACGCTCGTCGCCCTCGAGCTTGTCCAGCTCGTGTGCTGCCGCCTGGGTAGCTCGTATATTCTCCACGGGCGTGGCGTAGACAGGGCGATCTGCCCCGAACATGCTGGCAATGGCCGCGCCACGCAGCTAGACCATGCCGATGCGGCTAGGCCCACCAGGAGCCGGCGTGCCGCCAACGGCGCGGTCCATCTCGCGCTGGTTAGCCTCCGAAAGGCGTCTCATGCTGGCTAGCCTCTTGGCGCTCTCGACGAGCTGGACGCGGTGTGCTTCCAGCGTCTCGGCGTCGGCGTCTTCTGGGATAGGCGCAGTCAGGTCTTGCAACGCCGCCTCGAGCGGGTCTCGAGCATCGTCCCCGCCCGAGCGCTCACCATGGCTGATGACAAGCACCACTGTGACGGTGCTTCCGCCGCTGTACTCACGAGGAAGTGGCTCATCGTAGACCACCACGTTGGTGGGGAACGCGTCGAGGGATGCCGTGTCGGAGTCGACAAGCATCAGGTTGGTGGAACCAACCGACTCCAAATCCACAGCAGGCTCGCTGACGACGTGGAGCTGGTCAAGGAGGCTGACGAGGCGGCTCTCGGGGCCATCTGTGCCCGCGTCAGACGCGGGCTCATCGGAGAGGCGAATCTCGCCAACAAGATCGGCGAGGCAGCTCGCCAGGCAGGCGACCTCCGCGTCGTGCAGCGCGCCGACGCAGACGCCGTTTGGCGTGCCGGGCTGGCTGCGCTCACCAGGAAGGAACAGGGTTCCTGTCCAGAGCAGGTCTCCGGACGACGGTGCACCTTGCCCCACGGTGGGCGCCAAATGTCGGGGGTTGGGTGGGACATATGCCAAAGGATGGCGTATCATGGTGGGAGCGAGTAGAACGTCACCGGTGCCTGGAAGCGGGATGAGGCGTAGACACGAACGTCGGCGCACTTTACCCAGGTTCGGGGCTCTCCTAGGAGATAATACCCCTAGTCTTGCTCTGTGGGGTCTCCGCATGATCACTAAGGCACTAGTGAGTACAATGGTGCTCCTCGAGCTGTATGCTAGAGGTAGAAGAAAGTAGGGCTTGCTCTCTCTTCTCTCTATGTATGAGTCTAGGTCTAATAGGTTGGGAACCCTTTGCATGGGTGCCCTGGGGGGTTTATATAGGCCTACCCCCAGGGGTACAATGGTAATCTGTCCGGGTGTAGGACCCAGCTGTCAGTGTCTCTGGTCGCCGGCTTCTCCGCCGGCTGCTGGGGCCCGCCGCCAGGTGGGCCCCGCCGACTGGTCTGGTACGGAGCCGACAGGCTGCCTCCGCCGCTTGCGGGTCTGGTCGGCGGCTGATTACTGTAGCCGCAATGTTAATGACACATGCTTGGTCGGGGAGGGGCGTGGCTATAGTCCCGCCGTCTGGTGGGAGATCACGGTAGCCACACCGTGTCTTGTCTGGTTAATGGCGCACATACCTCGAGGGAGGAGCAGGCCGCCTGCTAGAGGCCGGCCTCCCTTGGGTCTGACTGGTCAGGTTATGCCGCCTTCCGGGCTCTCGCTGCCTGGTAGGGCCCTCCGCCTGCAGGCCGTACCGATAGGCCATCATGGGAACAGGGCTCCGCCTGATAAGGGTGACGTCAAGGATGGAGTGGCAACAGTGTCGCGCCGTGCGGAGATCTCCGCCTGTACGAGGCACTGTGGCCACGCCTAGCCCTGGATATGGGGGTGATGGGCTACACTGTAGCCGCACCCTGTCTTGTCTTCTTAATTGGGGGCACAGACTCTGATGGCGTCGTGGGCCGCCTGCTAGGAGCCGGCCTCTCTGGAGGCCGCCTGCTAGGAGTCGGCCCGTCTTGGTGCCGTCTTCTGGTGCTTGGCCGTCTTCTGGCAGCCGGCCGCTTGAGCCAGCCGACCACCAGAAGGCGGCACTTCATTCTGGATGCTTGAGGGACGCAGCCGGCCCAAATGTCTTGAAATGCTCAGGGACTCGGGTTAGGCTACCCGTGGCCCATTACTCCGACATTCATAGAAAGATCATCATTGCGTGGGATCATGGAGGCCGGCGGTTGGCCTCCCTCCGGCTATAAATGAGGGAGGGGCAGAGCCCCCTTGCTCATCTCCATCTTCTCGCCACCTGCTCTTCCTTCTTCTTCCTTGTCTCCCCGTCTTGTCGTAGCATCCATGGCGCCGACGAGGAGGTTCTCCGCTGCCGAAAAGGGGAAGGCCCCCAAGGAGGGGCCAGGCTCACCGCCGCCCAAGAGAGGCCGCGGCCGCCCCCGCAAGTACGCTGCGACCCCGGCAGTGGCTCCTCGGGGGTGCGGACGCACCTCTTCGAGGGTCAGCGTTGCTTTGGGCAGTAGCGGCAGCGTTTCCTCCCGCGGTGGGAGCCGCCGCGGACGGGGCAACCCCTGTTATGAGGGGAGCCGCGCCGTGGTCGCCTGGCCTCCTTGGCCGCACTTCCACTCCACGGACACGTTCCCGGAGTTTGTTGTGTGGTCGGAGAGGCCTGCTGGCACCTGGCTCCCGCTCCCGCGCTTCTTCGCGGGTGAGCTGCCATCCACGGGGCTTGACGGCCTCTGGCTGCAGGCTGACGGCCGCTGCAGCACGGCCTTATGGGTCGGGGTCGAGGTCACCGCCGCAGGCAACGTATCCTTGACCCGTGGTTGGCAGGCGTTTGTCCGTGCATGGGGCCTGAGCGGGAGTTGCACACTCCACTTCAGGTACGACGGCCTTGCGACTCTCTAAGCGAGGGTGTTCAGGGAAGGCGGCCGCCGTATGAGGTGCTGCCCGGAAGACGGCAGCGACGATGACGAGCTTGCCCTTGGCGACGACCGCAACGACGACGGGGGTGAGCTTGCCCTTGGCGACGGTCGCGCCTCCTCTAGCAGCGGCGGCTCCTCCTCCGGGAGAGCACCAGCAGCGGTGTCTATGACCAACCACCCTGCCGCCGAGCTCGGATCGAGGAAGGCGACGAGCCGTCTCGTCGCCGTGCTCCGGTGAAGCAGGAAGAAGACTCAGACTGAGCTCGGGCACCGCTGGAGTCTGGCCTCGGGAGCTGCTGCGGCCGTGCAGGCCGCTTTTGTTTAACCTTTCCTTTCTCCTGCATTTGAAAAAAGGTAGAGGGCCCCGCTGGGGTGTGTAATGAACCAAGGCACTCATGCCATTATGCTATGTTTGTTATTTTATTATTGTGCCGTGATACCCATGTTTCGATTAGGTGCGCTTAGGATAACTTAGCTCAATATGCTTGCTGTAGTTTCCCGCCTCGCGAGGGTGCGCCTTTCCAGCAACATCTGGCAAAGTTCGCTTCTTGACGACTCAGGAGCCGTCGGGCCTCAGGAGACATTGCACAGCTGCAGAGTTATTAGAAAGCTTGACGGGGCGCCTTGTCCTTCCTCGTGCGAGCCCCCGAGCGTGGGTTGGTTACGGCTGGTGCACCGCGTCGCGATGCTCGGAGGCACGGACTTGAGAGGGTGCGCATGCCGACGAGCTCGTTTGAGAGCGTCTCGCGAGGATTAAGGATGCCGAAGCTCTGGGGCGACAGGGCTTCAGTGAGGTGTGGTCACGGGCGAGCCCAGGCGCACGAGGAGGAGCGACGGGCAACTGCCGCTCTTCCTGGGACAGGTTTTGGAAGCCGAACTAAGAAGAGAGAAAATTCCATCTTTGACGAACGAAAGACACGAAAACTCCAAATTCATTAAGAAGTTGCAAAACAGCTATAAAAACCAAGCAAAAGAACAGCCGCGTCCGGCACCTAGACTAGTCTTCTCACCAGCATGGAGCTAAGTGTTGTTGGAGAACCGAGTATTTCAAAAAAATCCTACGATCACGCAAGATCTATCTAGCAGATGCATAGCAACGAGACAGGAGAGTGTGTACACGTACCCTCGTAGACCGAAAGCGGAAGCGTTTAGTAATGCGGTTGATGTAGTCGAACGTCTTCACGATCCAACCGATCCAAGTACCGAACATACGGCACCTCCGTGTTCAGCACACGTTCAGCTCGATGACGTCCCTCGAGCTCTTGATCCAGTTGAGGACGAGGGAGAGTTTCGTCAGCACGACGGCGTGGCGATGGTGATGATGAAGTTACCAGCGCAGGGCTTCGCCTAAACACTACGATGATATGACCGAGGTGTGTAACTATGGAGGGGGGGCACCGCACACGGCTAAGACAAATCTTGGGAGTACCTTTGGGGTGCCCCTGCCCACGTATATAAAGGAGGGAGGGAGAGAGGCCGGCCCTCCTAGGGGCGCGCCAAGTGTAGGGAGTCCTACTAGGACTCCCAAGTCCTAGTAGGATTCCCTTTCCTTTTCGGAGTGGGAAAGAAGGAAAGGAGGGAGAAGGAGAAGGAAAAGGGGGGGCTAAGGGAGTCTTGGACTAAGGGGTCCTCGGGCGTCCGGCCTGTTATCCATGGGCCGGACTGATGGGCTGTGAAGACATGAAGACCGAAGATTGTACCCGTGTACGGATTGGACTCTACTTGGCGTGGAAGGCAAAGCTAGGCAACCGACTATGTAGATTCCTTCTTATGTAACCGACTCCATCTAACCCTAGATCTCTCCGGTGTCTATATAAACCGGAGAGCGTAGTCCGGATGGGCAGAGACTCATTACCATATTCACATAGGCTAGACTTCTAGGGTCTAGCCATTACGATCTCGTGGTAGATCAACTCTTGTAACACTCATATTCATCAAGATCAATCAAGCAGGAAGTAGGGTATTACCTCCATAGAGAGGGCCCGAACCTGGGTAAACGTCGTGTCCCCCGTCTCCTGTTACCATCGATCCTAGACGCACAATTCGGGACCCCCTACCCGAGATCCGCCGTTTTTGACACCGACATTGGTGCTTTCATTGAGAGTTCCACTGTGCCGTCGCCAAGAGGGTTGATGGCTCGCCTTGTTGTCAAGGATAATATCATCTCCGGAGGAGCCCTGGCCCCAGGCCAAACCCTCCGGCTCGGCGGCTTCGTCATGACCGCTAGTTCGGCCCTTAAGCCGATGATGACCTCTCAAGTCATCAAAAATCGCCTCCGCGTTAATCCCGAAAACTCCGCCTGGATGGAACCGACGGAGTTATCGTCGTTGAATGAATTCCTGGATCGCATGGTCACCTTGGGGGTCGCCACAGACTACGATCGGATTGGGCTTAAACCCGACCAGAGAGAATTTAAAACTCCGCCGATCACCCACAAGATAGCGGTAGTCGAGGAGCGGGACAACTCTTCTGCTATATTGAAGACGAACTGTGTTCCGATCTTCGATCTGGAAGGGCCGGATATTGTCCGGCAGAAAGGCATGTCTCGTCCTCCGAACATACAGTCGGACGACGAGCCTAAAAAATCAGTCGATATCACGGAGCCCGAACTGTCAGGCCCAGTAGATCTCCAAACTCCGGATCCAAAATCGGGTCAGGGTTCGGATTTAATTCCACCCACCCACCCGGACATAGACGCTCTCATGAGCATCAAACAACAGTCTTAGGAAACGGTCCACCACTTCTGGGCTAGATTCCTCCTTGTCAAAGATAAGGTAAAAGACTGCCGCGACGAAGACGCGATAGCAGCATTCTGCAACAACTGCGCGGACGAAGGTATCCTTAACGCCATCAATCGCCGCCGCATACCAAAGTTCGCTGACTTAGCAACTATCATACAAAAGTACAGCGTGATGGAAAGCGCCTGGAAAAATCAGGCAGCTTGCTGGGAACTGTCGGTCCCAACCCAACTCCCACTATAGGCGAAAAGGACGCACCCCCGCGGCACACCCAGCCCAACAGTCAAAAAACATAAACCCATTACGCAGCACGGCACCGTTCTGGAGGGATGGCTTAATGGCCCATGCAAAATACACACGACGCCAGATACCGTGGCAACCCACAGCCTTAGAGCATGTTGGATACTTCGACAGGTAGCCAAGAGCGGCGAGGACATCCTCATCAAGGACAACCCAGAACAGCACCCTCTAGAAAACGACGACACAAGAGTATTGACGGTCTTCGAGACATTCGCTTCAAACAATAAGCGTAAAAGGGCACTGCGCGATCTCGCCGAAGTATGCCAGGTCGCCGCAATTGACCCCTGGAACGACACGGCCATAACCTTTAACGCCAGTGACGAACCTAAATACAGAACAGTCCAAGCGCCAGCCGCATTAGTCCTTAGTCCCATCGTGGATGGTTTTCGACTTACAAAAGTCCTCATGGACGGCGGCAGCGGACTAAACCTCATTTACGAGGACACGCTCCACAAGATGGAAATAGACAGGAGCCGCATCGAGAAAAGTAGCACAACCTTTCGAGGTATCATTCCCAGTCGGGAAGCACGGTGTGCGGGAAAAATTACACTTGATGTGGTATTCGGCACGCCGGACAATTATCGGTCCGAAGAAATAACTTTCCAGGTGGCCCCTTTCAACAGTGGATATCACGCCCTGTTGGGGCGAGAAGCCTTCATGGGCTTTTAAGATGTACCTCACTATGGGTATATGAAGCTAAAAATGCCCGGGCCTAACGGAATAATCACCCTCGTCAGCGATCCGGATATAGCACTCCGCGCCAAGAACAAAACCGCATCCCTGGCTCTCGAGGCATTATCTGAGGCCCTTGCGGCCGAAGAATTAACTGCACTACGCTCCACTGTGGATAGGGACGATGTGATCCTGGACAAACGACCCAAGTCCACTTCCTTCAAGCCAGCAGAAGAAATAGCCAAATTTCAGGTCCATCCAACAGACCCGAAGAAGACATCATCTATCGGAGCGCAACTCAGCCCTACAGTCGACGCCGCACTACGAGACTTCTTGCGCGAAAATTGGGATATCTTCTCCTGGCACCCCTTAGATATGCTAGGATCTCGCACGAGTTGTCCGAACACAACCTCAACATACTGGAGGGATACAAACCGGTCAAACAAACACTGCGGCGTTTCTCCGAACCCAAACGACAAGCTATGGGGGAAGAGCTGGCCAAATTCATCGAGGTCGGATTCATCAGTGATATTAAACATCCGGACTGGCTGGCAAACTTGGTAATGGTACCAAAGAAGGATAAATCCTGGTGCCTATGCGTCGATTTCAAAGACCTTAACAAGGCTTGCCCTAAGGATCCCTTCCCCCTTCCTTGCATTGATCAAATCACTGACGCTGCCGCAGGACACGACTCGCTGTGCTTCCTTGATGCATATTCCGGATACCATCAAATCAAAATGAAGGAGTCCGATCAAGCCGCAACAACATTCATTACACCATACGGGCCGTTTTGCTTCAACACCATGCCTTTCGGGCTCAAGAACGCCGGCGCCACCTACCAGCGCATGATCCAAACTTGCCTCGAGAAACAGATCGGCAAGACAGTGGAGGCCTACGTGGACAACGTCGTCATCAAAACTAGACACGTCGAAACACTAATAAACGACTTGCGTCTCACATTCGACAACCTCCGTACATATGACATCAAACTTAACCCGGAAAAGTGCGTCTTCGGCGTCCCCGCCGGAAAACTACTGGGCTTGATCGTTTCCAATAGAGGAATTGAAGCAAATCCAGCCAAAATCCGAGCTCTGTCACAATTGGCTACGCCAACCGAACTTAAACAGGTCCAAAAACTCGCTGGGTGCGTGGCAGCTTTAAGCCGCTTTATCTCCAGGTTGGGGGAAAAGGCGCTGCCCCTTTATCACTTTCTACGGTGCACCGATAACTTCGAGTGGACATACGCAGCAACAGCCGGACTGGAAGAAATAAAAGCCCTTCTGGCAAGCAACCCAATCCTGGCCGCGCCAAACGTCGGCGAACCAATGCTCCTATATATATCGGCAACACACCAGGTGGTGAGCGCCGTACTCATCGTCGAGCGAGAATAGGACCGACACAAATTTCCGCTCCAAAAGCCGGTATACTACGTATCCACCGTCCTCACACCATGCAAATCCCGGTACCCTCACTATCAAAAGATAGCATATGCAGTCTTCATGGCATCTCGAAAGTTGCGACACTACTTTCAAGAGTGTTCAATCACGGTGGCTTCTGAAGTGCCCCTCAATGATATAATAAACAACCGGGACGCCACGGGCTGGATTGCCAAATGGGCCATTGAGCTCCCTCCATTCGACATCACGTACAAACCACGTCGAGCCATCAAATCCCAAGTACTGGTTGAGTTCGTCGCCGAATGGACAGAGGCCGAACTCCCTAAAGAGTACGGCGCGTATTCCAACTGGATTATGCATTTTGATGGCTCCAAAATGTTGGCGGGGCTAGGGGCGGGCGTCGTATTAACGTCCCCCATGGGAGATATCGTCCAGTACGTACTCCAAATATTATACACAAACTCCAACAACGCAGCCGAATACGAGGCCTTGCTACATGGCCTTCGGATGGCCGTATCAATGGGCATACAACGCCTGGAGGTGCGCGGGGACTCAAACCTCGCAATATCCCAAATTAATGGAGACTTTGATGCCAAAGATCCAAAGATGGCAGCTTATCGCAATGCCATCTTAAAGATGTCGGCTCGGTTCGAGGGGCTCGAATTTCATCACATCGCCCGCGAAAGTAATCAGGCGGCAGACGTCCTTGCTCGCATCGGCACCAAGCGCGACCCCGTCCCACCTAACATCTTCCTCGAAATGCTCTTTAAGCCATCCGTGGTGTGGCAAGAGGGAGACAACAACGACAGTCCCATTCCGAACACAAACATAGATAGCGAACACGCCGATATCATCGGAGGCTCAGCCACCGAAATAACACCATCAGCCCACCTCATCATGGCAGTCATTGCCCCATGGACCAAACTATTCTTGGCCTACCTTAATAGGAAGGAGCTCCCAGAAGATCAGAATGAGGCTCGCCGCATTGTCCGGCGTTCTAAAGCCTATAAAGTTCACGAAGGAGAGCTCTACAATAAAAGCACTACCGGAGTCCTTCAAAGGTGTATCTCCGAGAAGGAGGGGCGGCAACTCTTGGCAGAAATTCACGCCGGTCTTGGTGGGCACTGCGCCGCAGCCCGGGCACTTGTCAGCAAGGCCTTCCGTATAGGATTTTATTGGCCTACGGCCCGAGCAGACGCACATGACCTCGTCCAGCGTTGCGTTGGATGCAACTCTTCGCCCACCAAAGCCATATGCCCCCAACCGCCATACAAACAATCCCCATTACATGGCCCTTTGCGGTCTGGGGTTTGGACATGGTTGGACCCCTTAAAGGGGGAAGCCATAAGAAAAAATATCTGCTGGTCATGGTGGATAAATTCACCAAGTGGATAGAGGCTAGACCAGTCAAAACGGCCGAGTCCGGACCAGTGATTGCATTTATATCCAATGTGGTGCACCGTTATGGTGTCCCGCACAACATCATCACCGACAACGGTTCCAATTTCACAGCTGATGAGGTGAAAACCTGGTGTGCTAATCTGGGCATTAAGCTCGATTACGCCTCTGTCTATCAACCGCAAACAAACGGTCAAGTCGAACGAGCCAATGGTCTCATTATGAGCGGCATCAAACCCAGGCTAGTGTGGTCTTTGAAAGAATCAGACAAGCACTGGGTCGAGGAGCTCGACTCCGTACTCTGGGGGCTGCGGACCACGCCCAACTGTACTACTGGATATACACCTTTCTTCATGGTGTATGGTGCAGAGGCTGTATTACCCTGTGATATTATACATGACTCATCTCAAGTGCGTATGTACGAAGAGAAAGAGGCCGAGTTGGATCGGCAGGACAACCTAGATGCCCTGGAGGAGGAGCGCGACGTCGCTAAAGCCCGTTCAGCATTTTATCAACAGCAGGCTCGAAGATATCAAAGCAGAGAAGTACGGGCCAAGACTTACAACGTCGGCGAACTCGTTCTATGCTTGCCAGAGAAGAAAAAGGACAAACTCAAGCCCAAATGGGAGGGTCCCTTCATAATTGACGAAGTTCTTACCGGAGGAGCGTACCGTCTTCGTGATGCATCAGACAATCGCCTACAGCCGAACCCCTGGAACGCGGCCAGGCTCCGAAGGTTCTATGCCTAGCGCCGAACTCTTTGTTAGTCTCCTTCTCCCCTGTAAGTTTCCATTACTTTTTCTCTCTTTTACACCTTTTTCCACTTTAAAGCTCTCATACGGCTTGACCGAACACTGCTGACGTACACATCTTTACATATGTACACCCATTATGCCTGGGGGCTTCTTGTATAGAAGCTTTTCATTATTCACTGAGCATCACGCTCTTCACATATGGGTCTTTCCATATGTACCTTTTCTTCGCCAATATATGCATCGATATGACTTAAGTTTTGGCCAAGCTGGGTTGCCTGGCTCCTGTGCTTATGCCCTACGTTCCCGTTAGTTCGGCTAGGGCATAAAGGGAGCACCTCTGCGATTGTTACTGCCGGGTCATCCGGATGTGTACCTCAGACTGGGTGAAGCCGAAATCTAGCGTTCCTAAGGGAATATTCGGTCGGCGAATTAAGGACGTTTTTTGTACTCACTCCATTGCGAACCCCCAGAAGCTATACACGCTGTGATTTTCACATCACAATTCGGACATGTACACTAATACATGCACACCCAGGGAAAGGAACCCTTAACGGAACTATTCTCTCTGGAAAATGTTTCTTACTATTTCAATGTAATATAACATAACTAGCAGAATACAACTTGTCTGTTCAAGCAGCTATGACCCCTACGCCCAGTTTTCCAGGCATACCCCGGTCTATTCGGCCGCGAGGGTATTCGGAAACACTCCGCACCATCGAGTCCGGAGGTTGAAGTGAAAAGGTCTGCCATGAAAAATGCTATACAATTCAGCTAGAATTACATAGGGTAAGGAAAGTACATAGTCACTTGGACTCAAACACTTCCTCCTCTATACCGTCCAACAGGCGGTCTAACTTACAATCCTGTTGGGAATATTTGGCGGCCACCTCTACTTGGTCATACACTAAACTAACGGGAATTTCTTCCCCGTTCGACCCTAGCGGTCCGACCCGAGCCATGTGATTAGGATCAAGCTTGGTATACCGAGTTTTCACCATGGCCCACGCTTCTCACGCACCCTCTCGACAGGACGATATCTTCCATAGTCGGATACGCCGCCGTGCTCCTTTGAACAGCTCTACAAGCTCCTCCATACTTCCTGGAGGGGAGGCGGATGGCCATAGGGCCTTGGCAACACTCCGCATCACCAGTCGCGCCTGTTCGTGCACTTGTGACAGCCTTTGCAGCAGATCACTCGATGATCCGGACACCTCCTCTTCAGGACGGCCCGTCAATATACCTGTAGTCATGAATATATCAGTTCCATCTGTCTCCGAACTACTTTAACAATAGTTCAGACACATACTGAACATGCCGCCCCGCAGCTTCTTGTTCTCCTTCATGGAATCGGCTAGCTGGGCCCGCACATCCTTCAGCTCTTCACCTAGCTGGGTTTTGCAATCCTGGAGCTGGTTTTTCTCAACAATGGCCTGCTTCAGCACACGTTCCCCCGCAACATGTAGCCTTTTGGCCTCTTGTTCATTCGCTTTCGCCACTTCCAGCGCCTCCTTGAGTTCCTCTGATAATTACGTCATGGCATAGGCAGGACAGTTAACATTAATGGCATATAATTATATTTTCTCGATGGAGGGGAATATTACCAGGTGACGCCTTCTTGGACTTTTTCAATTCGGCGGTGGCAACATTCAGCTGCGTTCGACATTGTTCCAGCTCTTGGGTTAGCAGGTTGTTCTTCTCTGTAAGAACCTGGTCATACAATGGTCCTTAAATCAGTTGTACCAACTGCTTTCAGTCCCGGGGGCTACTGGCATATGGCCATCCTATTCGGACAAAGAAAACTTACCCGCACATCTGTTAAATGCTGCTTTGTGGCTCTACTAAGCCCGTTTCGAGCAGCTCGGATGTATGCATCAGCCGAGCTGAAGGCATTGAATGCCTCTTCCGAGAACTCAGGGTCTTGTAAAATAGCCCTGCAGCGCCGATGATTCATGCCGCTCTCCACTTCCGAGTTGGTAACGGACATATTCTCCGAACCCTCGACCGAAGGACAGTCCGGCATTGTTCCCATATCTGCTCCCGTCTCCCCGACGGGGTCTAAATCCCGGGCGCTGGGAGTACGGCCGGCCGGACCCTCGGACATAGTCTGGTGAACCTTTTTCCTGGTACCAGACAAACGTATAAGTTGCAGTTGGATGCGACTACTAAAGTATACCTTCAAATCCTTACCTCTTTGACGAGGGGCCGGTCGTGTCTTCATCGACCTTCCTTTTAGAGGCCTTGCTCGGCGCTGGAGTCGCCCTCTTTAGAGCCGGCCCCGGAGTAGCGTGACGCGCTGAACGCCTCCCCTGTGGAGCACGATGCAGTGCGATGGGTGAGGCAGTGCGAGGAAGCTCTTTCGAGCGAGACTTTTTCTTAATAACTTACGTGGGAAGCAGGAAGAAGACCAGGGTAATCGGCGATAATGGCCACTTCCGTGCCATCGTAGCTCGCCTGGTAAAACACCCCTTCCGCAAGTACCACGAATATATCCGAGTCCTCTTCAAACCCAGGATCCAGTTCCCGATTGTGGTTCTCAGGCTGTGGGGCGGGGCTGTAAAACCCCTCGGTGATTTTTCGCCAATGCTGTCATACACTACTAGGAAAAGGCCTACTAATGGCGCACCTAATTTGGCCATTAATAGCGCATTAGTGGTGCGCCATTAGTAGCACGCCATTAGTATATTTTACTAATGGCGCACCACTGGTGCGCCATTAGTATCTGGTATACTAATGGCGCACCCCAGATGCGCCATTAGTATATACAACAGTGCGCCATTAGTATGCCTCCCAGGGGGCCATCTATACCCAGGTGCTTTGGCATACTAATGGCGCACAACACCAGGATGCGCCATTAGTAACTTCGGCATACTAATGGCGCACTGTTTAGTGATGCGCCATTAGTATCCTTTGGCATACTAATGGCGCACTATGATGTGATGCGCCATTAGTATGAATATTAGGTTTTTTTTATTTTTTTATTTTCTGTTTTTTGCACAGGTTACAAAATGTATAATTGGACAAAATATAGACAGCACACATCAACAACAGATTCATCGAATACAATAGAAGATTAGTCTCTGAATACAATTCATCATTTTAGTCTCCGAATACAATTCATCATATTAGTCTCCGAATTGAAAAGACCGAACAAAGATAGAACATTATATTACAACTCTCGAGACCGCGAGTTTGTCTTCACATTACAAGTCGATATCGATCATCTAAACTACCATCACATAGAAGAGAGCTGCGGTCATCACGATGAGCATCATCACGATGAAACTCGTCTTCATCCGGTTCCTCCAACGCTCCCTCCCCTCTCCCGCTACATAGCGGTCGTATCTAGATTCGGCCTCGGCCCTAGTGGCGTACCCTTTGTAACTGTTACCGCTGAATCGGTGAACCTGTCTCTGACACTCCTCCCAGTCGTCGTAGACTCCGGGAACCTTACCCTTGTACACGACATACCACGGCATCGCTATGCAGTAGCCAAACGAAACGTTAGTACCAATTCACAGACAATACATAAGCAATATATAAGTATGCAACAGAACGATCGGAAGAGAAAAGCAAGACATTAATAGCATCGATTACATCTAAGTTGAACGACTCTCGAAACCAAAGAGACATACTACAAGTTCATTAAAGTTTAATTACAACATGAGCCAATCGATGTTTCAGAACTAGACACAGCATCACTGCTTTCGACTCGACTCAAGGGACCGGAGCGTGGATGAAGCCGCCGTCTATCGTGGGAGTCATGAAACAACGGGCGTTGTCAGCCTGCATTTGTAGGATTGTGTCGATGTCACTGTTGGACGGTTGATTTCTGAGGTAGAACTGCCCCGAGGTACGAAGGACATCTTGATGGATGATTTCCGCAAACTCCGACTGGATGCGAAAGAATTCTTGTCTGATGTCCGCATCCTGGATTGCCCCCAAGCTTGCGGCCCAATCTTTGAGATTATTTGGTAGGAGAAGGTGATTATGGTCCCGCACGATCGCCCGCATGTGATGGATGGCGTAGTAGGCATCCTTCTGACCGCCAGGCGGCTGCTTGACGCAGCAGAACATCGTATTGTGGGAGAACACGTGCTTGCCGTACTTACGAATAGGCCTGGTGAAGGTGCCTCCAGATTTGACGTAGCCGGGGAGAACATCATCAAGAACCTTCTTGACATTTGTGTAGTCTACGTTCGACTGACGGTCCGGGTCGAAATACGTGGCCATGGAATATTTGGGGCTTAGGAGGATGAGCGTGCAATGTGTGTCACTGCAGAAAACACGGAATGTTAAAAGAAAAACGATCGAAATCTAAGAATTCATATGTTACGGGGCGGTTGAGGGGAGGACTTACTCGGGAAAGTAAGGCACGAGGAAGTTATCCTTATCTTGGTTTGCCAGAATGACGCCTTCGAGGTAAGAACTCGCGACTTGCCGGTCCCCAGCGCTGCCCAAGTTCTTGGCACGCATGTAGAAGGGGTCGACTATCACGATGTCCGGGGTCTTGTCGCGAATGATCCGCATCTCCATACTCAGCGAAAATAGCCGAACGAAGGTGTAGTGCAGCGGATGAAGGTTCAACATAGCATGGATGTCATCAAACCGCAGGACGATCGTACCCCCGATGGAGTTATCCACAAAGCCCTTGCCCTCTGGCACCTTGACCGCGAAAACCGGGTATGCCACATCCTTCTCTCGGAGACGCCGCTTCTCCAAAGAAAGAACACTGTCATGCAGACTCCGCATAGCACCGGTTGCAGCATCGAGCATATTTCTCGGTAGCATCGGCCTACCCGCCACATGCACCCTCCTCGAGATATCCGCAGTTGAAGGTGGCCCGTCCTGAGCACGGATCGTACTCGGTGCCGGCTGGCCCGCACCCTTGTTAGTCTTTCTTTTGCATGCCTTCTTCTTGATCTCCTGTAATGGGACCGAGTTCTGCTCACAGACCGCCTTCTTGAGTGTGTTGGGGCTGATCATATTTGGCACCTCGCCTATCTGAGGCTCGGTGAAGTCGGCAGCTGGAGGCGTCTCCTGAGAGCTGAACTGCAGACGACGCCTGTTGCAACTTGGCTTCTCCGCGGTACCAGCTAGATCGCACACGTCTTTTGTTGGGTTGGGTTCTTGAGAAGGAGGCCCCATGAAGTCGCCACCGTCCCCATGATCGGCAAAGTACTGATCGACGTTGGCAAATGTATCGTCGTTGTCGTCGTTCTGATCCTGTGCCATATGCATGTTTGGATCCAGTGGCATAGGGATGTCCGGCACCGTTGCGGCGGTCTTGCCATGGGGCCGACTTGGCGCCGGCACGACTGGCGGTGTTGTCTTTCGGGTGGTGTCCCCCGCCCCCAAACGAATCTGGCTCTTCGGCCAAAGCAGGGGCCAGCTCAGGTAGGCGCTGAGGTTCATCACGTCATCATCGTCGGCCCCGATGGGTCGAATCGGAGGTAACACCTCGTCGCAGCCTGGCAGCACCCGAACCAGTTGAACCCTAAACAAGTTGGGTGGCATCTGGGTACCGTGGAACAAGGGGTTGCCCGGTTGAACGATTTTGCCCTTGGCGACATCGACCAACTCGTTGTTCACGAAGTGCAGGAGAGTGCACGGAACGTTGGCGGCGCCCTGCGAAAACATGTAGGGCGTTAGGGATGCCCAGTCAAAGGCAAGGAGATGAAGTCCTCGGCCGAGAGAGGCTTAATTAGTTACCGTGATGATGGCGTCGAGCTCGGCTAATGTCGAGGCACCGCCAACGGCGGGCGTGCAGTTGACGGAGGTGCCGCTTGCTGCAGAGGTGCCGACCGGCGTACACCCGGGTGCATTAAGCTCCCGTGCCGGCGTCGGAGACACCAATGCCGCCTCCGCCGGTGACACCAATGGCCCCGCCATCGCGTTCTGCGAGTTGCTGGCCGTGAAGCTAGGAATCGGGGGCGGCCCCTGTTGGCCGCCCGCAATCCACGCACTAATCCCCTGGATCAAGGTAGGCACAATGGCGGTGATCGTTGCTCCGAGTTGTTGTTGCACTTGCTCTTGGACAATCTCCGGAATCCGCGCCACCTGTGCCCTGAGTTCTTGAACCTCGCGCGCCTGGCTTTCCGAGCTGGTCTTTTTCTCCTTTCGCCCAGCAGTGTCATAGTATGACGACCATTTTGTCGACAAGCCTTTGCCGGCCACACGACTAGCTGACGTCGGCTTACTGAGCTTATCCTTGTTCTTCATTACATTCAACGCCCTATTTAGAGTGGTGTCCCAAGGGTTTCTCTTAGTCGACCCCGCGCTACTGCTTTCAGTCGCCTGCGGAAGGAATGTGAACCATTTAGAAATTTGGCTTCATTAATTAGAATGCAACCATATGGAGCTAATTACGAGGGGGTGTATTCCTTACCAGAACAAGCTCAAGCGCCCTGGTCTTCGGATCCGTGGTAAGCTCCTTTGTTTTCGGGTCCTTCTTGTACCGGGCCCTGACAAAGTTCCTGGTCTGCTTGTCACCGTATTTATCGAAGAGGGGCGGTTGGCCTTGCTCGGCACGGTCCGCCTCCTCCTTGTCCCATATAGGCTCCGCCACTCTGTAACCGCCGGGACCGAGTGTGTGTTCCCCTAAGTTCAGCTCCCGCATTTCTTTCCCCACTTACTTGATTTGGAGTTTGCGGTGCTCGTGCAAATGATCTTGAAGTCGTTGTAGTCATCTTCGGTGATCGAAGGATTTTTCTCCTTGATCTTCTCATAACTCTCACCTTTCTCGATCATTCTCTTCACATTGCTTTTCCAAGTAGACAGGGCCTTGCTCATCTTCGTGAGGGCAACATTGTTCACTTTATTCCCTTTGAGGCTTGTGTTTTCAAATTCAGCGGGGAACTTGTATCGTTCGTGCAGCTTCGTGAGGAGGAGGTTGCGCAAATTCCCTCGGTCAGGATGCCTCAGGTTCTCGGTGTTGATCGAGACGGTGCTCCGGAGAATGCACCCGAGCTGAAGCGAGTACCCCTTGACTATTCGTTCGGGCGCCGTTGGATTCCCGTCGGAGTCCACTTCAGTAACTTCCTCCTTGAGGGTGCGGAGCACGGTCGGGCGCCGGTCCTTCCGTTGCCTCTTCGGTTGGCTGCCATCTGTGCGTGCGCCGCCATCATCAGTGGTGGCATCCTCGGCGGCACCATCAGTGGTGGCGTCCTCGGCGGCAGCATCAGTGGTGGCATCAGTGGGGTCATCCTCGGCGGTACCATCAGTGGTCTCAGGATCGGTGGGGAAGGCGGCGTCCTCATACAAGTGAGGTTGTTCCTCCATCTCCTGGGACAGCTTCCAGAATGGCTTGTCGACGCCCGAACCCCCGGCCTCATCGTTGTTGGCCATGTTTCTCTCTAAATAGGAACAAAGTTTGGTCAAAAAGTTGGTTATTGTCAAGGAACAAGATCATGGTCTCATCATTTAGGGTTTGTCGACACCGAGGCATCCTAAAAGCTAAGCTTTTATCATTGAGGGTTTTTCGACGCCGAGGCACCCTAAAAGCCTAAGCTTTCATCATATCGGTTTTTATCGACACCGAGGCACCCTAAAAGCCATGCAATAGTGACAAGTACGCCGGGGCACTTGATCCTACTTAATTACCTACTAAGATACCCCGGCCCATGCATTAGTCATAAGTACCCCATATGTCCTATTTTTAGCAAAGTCATGCTAAAATTCACGGAAAATTTCAGCATGACCTTTGCTGAAAATAGGACATATGGAGTACCCGAATTTGCCGGAACGGAAGTTAATCGACATTTCGGCAAACTCAAGGGCCTCTCGGGTGGACAAGGGCCTCTCGGGTGGACAAGTATACCATCATTTTTCTTTTCTATACATCTTCTTGACCATCTACTACAATTGATACATCCTATCAAGAATGGTACACATCACCATATATTGCAAAGATGTACTGGTCAGCAGCAATTTTAACAAGATGTACTGGACAGCAGCAAATTGAGCAAAAAAATGTACTGGACAGCAGTATATACAGCAAAAAAATGTACTGGACAGCAGTATATACAGGGGGACAGCAGCTATATTTGCTACTGTTTTTATACCTAATTTTTTGCTACTGTTTTTTTAATTTGCTACTGCTTTTTTTTATTTGCTACTGTTTTTATACCTAAACAAAATTTCCCTAGCTATATTTGCTACTCTTTTTTTATTTGCTACTGTTTTTATACCTAATTTTTTTGCTACTGTTTTTAAAATTGCTAATATTCTTTTAAAATTGCTACTGTTTTTTATACCTAAACAAAATTACCCTAGCTATATTTGCTAATATTTTTTATTTGCTACTGTTTTTATACCTAATTTTTTTGGTACTGTTTTTTTAAATTGCTACTGTTTTTGCTACTACCCTAATTTCCTAAAAGATTTCTAACTTTGCTAACTGTGCTAGATTTGCCCTAAAATTTATGCACAAAAACACAGAGAAGGCATTAGGAATTACACAAAAACACAGAGAACTGCTAAAATTTACAACAGGCTTTTGGTTTCTGGAACCATTTCATGCCCAAGTGATCTGATCCTTGTACTTTTGCTACAATGATACAGTGATACAAGTAGAATATGAAGGCATTAGGCATTACAACAAAAGGAACAGAGCTGCTATATTTACAACATGCTTTGTATTATTTTATATGGGAAAATTTTGTTTTTGCCACTAGATTTTGTCAACAGTTGCAACTATGCCGTAATAATTTATACAACATGCCATCTTGCCTAAACAATGAAAATGAATTGCTGCAGCCTCCTGTGTCACCTACTTCCTGTATGAAACAATGAAACAGATGAGCTTACTTCTGTGCACTTTATTTTAGTGTGCAAGGTTGATGCGCTTTAAATTTTAATTCTGCTAGATGAAACATCTGATTTTTTGACTTTGTTTGAACACCAGATTTTATTTAATTCCGCTTGTCTTACGCCGTGTGTACAATGCAATATGCTTAGAGTGGTGCTTGTAAAAATAAACGTGTTTAAGCTTAAGTACCGGCGCTTGTTTCCATAGCAGAGGTGCCTAACTAAGCATTTGTGCTATACAAATAAGCACTGGTCCTTGAGGACAAACCGGTTTGTTTTCCCTGTCCCAGCTTTTTTAATTATCTTCATAGTTAAGGGCAAGACAGCATGTCTAGGAAGGGTAAATAATAGTGGGTAATATTACTAGTTTCAGTGTCATTAATCTAGTGATCTTTTATCAAAGCAGGGAAACTAAAGGAAGTGTCTAGCATGATGAGATTGTCATATATAGACTGTCAGTTTGCACACCAAGGACCACTCCAAATAGTACTAGCATTGCCATTACGGATTTGAATAGAGCAGATTTAGGGGTACTAGCATTGCTAATTTTAGGCTGCACTGGAACTATCTACAGTCCATGTGTTGAAAATGCAGTGACATTCAGATCACTGTTGTGCGAAAATTCAGTTAACACACTGTCAAAAAAATTCAGTTACAAACATACATTCAGTTTGAATTATTTCTCATGGCGATCCTCAACGAAATCTTATGACAGAACTACCAACTTTATAAACCCAAGATAAACCCTAGGAAGAATTAGAGAGGGAGAGGTCAAGGAGGGAGGAGCAGAGAGGGAGAGGTGGGAAATGGAGGCAGGGGTGATTTGGATGGGGTACCTGCGGGCGTAGAAGACGGGGGCGTCGTCGGGGACGAAGACGTCGACGCTGTGGATGTTGGTGGTGGTGCGACGAGGTCCGGGAGGCGACGAGGTCCGGGTGGTGGTGGTGCTCCGAGGAGACGAGGAGAGTGGCGCCGAGGAGACGAGGACGACGGGGCGGCGGGGCGGCGGCGTCGGGAGAGGAGAGGGCGGCGTCGCGGCGTCGGGGCGTCGGGGCGGAGACGAGGACGACGGGGCGGCGTCGAGGCGGCGGGGCAGCGGCGTCAGGAGAGGAGAGGGGAAGGGGATCGAGGGCGAGGGCGAGGGAGAGAGAGGGGATAGGTTTGGGCCGGGGATAGGCTAGGGCGAGGGCACAATACTAATGGCGCACCACCCCTCGGTGCGCCATAAGTACATCCATACTAATGGCGCACCTCACCCTGGTGCGCCATTAGTATTTTTTTTGATTTCTGCTCGAGCCAACAGGTTATCTTCCACCTGACCTGGTCCACACCAAGTTCCCTCTACTAGCTCGACTGGTCAGCAGCCAGTTCTCACACCAGGAGGTCCTGGGTTCGATTCCCAGGCTCCACAATTTTTTTTATGCATTTAAAATGCTGTTTGATATTTATTTGTGTTTAAATATGTTCAAACTTGTTTAAATCATAACAGTAATATTTTTTTATAAGACAGTAATAATTATTTAAAAAATATAATCAAATAGTAATGCCGGTGGAGCGGGGGAGGGTGCGCGGGGTGCGGGGGGCCGGTGGACCGGGGGGTGCTCGGCGGCGAGGGGGACCGGATCCGGCGAGGTGGGATAGCGATCGAGATGGAGGGGGATCGAGATCGAGTGTCCATGAAATTTAAAAATATTCATGATAGTTCAAAAAGTGCCAATGAAATACAATCGAGAAATGAAGGCTACGATTTAAATACAATCGATCTTAGCTAGCTATCTGTTCACAATCTTCTTGCCCTTCTTTTTCGCAAATGGAGTTCTTCTGTGGAACGGACGTCCTTTAGGTAGGGTGGTCCTGCTTCTTCTTGTGGTGTATGCTGCTACTTCATCATCGTCGTCATGTTCGATTCTCGGGTCGTCGTACTTGTCGAAGTCTTGCTCATTGGCTACTCCATCCATTCCGATGATCTTCCTTTTGCCTCTCCTCACGACAACACGACTGGCTTTGACGGGTCGGTAATGAAGAAGCATTGGTCCACTTGGGAAGCCAGTACCCATGGCTCATTTTTCGCGGTGACGTTTGCGCCTGCGGTCTTGGATTTGGCTTCGGGTATAACCATGGTGGTGAAATACCGGTCTTCTTTTAGGACGCTCTTGGCCCATCTGACACGGAACATCGGGACCTTCTCTCCAGCGTAGCTCAGCTCCCAGATCTCCTCGATCCTTCCGTAGTATCTGTCCTTGTCGTTACCGGTGTAGGATTCCATCGTTACCCCGGAGTTCTGATAACCATCGCTCTTCATGTCCTTGGGCTCGGTGTAGAATGTGTAGCCGTTGATATCGTACGCCTCATAGGTCATCAGGTTGTGCTCGGCGCCCTGTGACAAGGCGAATATGAGTTGTTCTTCCGCGGAAGAATCCTCATGTAAAGGGTACGACAGAAGCTTCTGCTTGAACCAATGCGTGAAACATGAGTTGTGCTCTTTGAGTATATCTCCGTCCGTCCTCTGTTGGCCTCGGTCATTGTACGTCTTCTTAATAAAGGTTTTGTGCTCTACCACCCAAGGATCGACCACGTCTATGTGTTGTAGCGCGACTAGGTTTGCTCTTTCAAAGTCGGCGAGTCGACCCTCGAAGTCGACATGCATTTCGCGGCGACCCTCACGGTGACCCCATCCAGCGAGCCTGCCGAGGTGCCTGTTGACGGGCAGACCAACGGGGTTCTCGATGCCTAGATAATTCGTGCAGTAGGAGATGCACTCTTTGGTCAGAAAGCCCCTGGCTATGCTTCCCTCTGGACGTGACATGTTGCGAACGTATCCTTTGATGACACCATTCATCCTTTCAAACGGCATCATGCTGTGCAGGAACGTCGGCCCGAGTTGGATGATATCGTCCACGATATGGACCAGCAGATGCACCATAACGTCGAAGAATGCGGGCGGGAAGTACATCTCAAGCTCGCATAGTATCACCACGATCTCTTCCTGTAGCCTTCTGAGTTGCCTCACGCCAACAGACTTCCGAGAGATGACGTCGAAAAATTTGCATAGGCCAAATAGCGTTTCACGGACGTGCACGTCCATGATCCCACGGATTGCAACTGGAAGTATCTGCGTCATCAGCATGTGACAGTCGTGAGACTTCATCCCGCTGAACTTCAGCTTCGCTAGGTCTAGGTATCTGCTTATCTTCCCCGCGTAACCGTAAGGAAGTTTTACTCCTACGAGGCAGGTGAAAAACTGCTCGATCTCCTCCTGACTTAGAGTGAAGCACGCGGGAGGGTAGTCATTTCCGGTCTTCTTGGCCTTTTTGCCTTTGCGACGACTTTCCGTGTCCTGCTTCGCCTCATCATCATCATCATCATCATCATCATATATAGCGTGAAGCTCCTGCCTGATGCCCATTGATTTCAAGTCTGCCCTTGCTTTCGGCCCATCTTTGGTCCTCTCTGGCATGTTGAGCAGGGTACCAAGCAGACTCTCGCACACGTTCTTCGTGATATGCATGACATCAAGGCTGTGAGGCACACGGTGGATCTTCCAGTACGGCAAGTCCCAGAAAACAGACCTCGTTTTCCATACCTTTAGCAGCGGCTCTGGCGCCTTTCGCTTCTTACCCGGCTCTGGCGCCTTTTGCTTCTTTCCCGGCAGTGGGCAGTCTTTCCAATTTTTCAACAGCTCGTCTATTTCCTCGCCGCTCCTCGTACGCGGGCGTCCTCAGGGTTCGGTTTCCCCATCGAATAGATCCTTGCGTTTTCTCCATGGGTCATCGTCGCGAAGCCACCTTCGATGTCCCATGAACACGGTTTTCGAAGACCCGGGATCTCTATCTAGCTGGCGATACGTTGTGTCATCCATGCACCTGACGCATCCAGAAAATCCGTGGACCACCTGCCCCGCGACATATCCGTAACCGAGATAGTCCTGCACCGTCGTCAGCAGCGCGGCTCTCATAGGGAAATATTCTTTCTCTGCGGCGTCCCACGTATTGGCTGGCGTTTTCCACAGCGTGTCAAGCTCCTCTTTCAGCAGCCCCAGATACAGATTGATGTCGTTCCCTGGTTGTTTCGGTCCTTCGATTAGCATACTCATGTGAATGTACTTCCTCTTCATGCACAACCAGGGGGGAAGGTTGTACATCCACACAAACACAGGCCAGGTGCTATGTGTGCTTCTCTGGCTGCCAAACGGATTGACTCCATCGGTGCTCGCGCCCAGCATGATGTTCTTGGATCGTTCCCAAATTCTAGGTCTTCGAAGTTCAACGCTTGCCACTGGCTCGCATCCTTAGGGTGACTCAGCATCTTGTCTTTTTTATCTATCTCCGGATCATTTGCGTCATCTTCTCGCTTCTTCTCCTCCCTATCCGCGTGCCAACGCAGGAGCTTTGCTACCTTAGGGTCCGCGAAATACCGCTGCAGACGAGGAGTGATCGGAAAGTACCACACCACTTTTTGAGGAGCTTTCTTCCTCTTCTTGTATCGAGTGACGCCGCACACCGGACATATGGTAGACTCCGCGTGCTCGTCCCGATAAATGATGCAATTGTTCATGCACACATGGTATTTCACGTGCGGTAAATCCAGAGGACACACGATTTTCTTCGCCTCCTCCAAACTGGTCGGGCACTTGTTCCCCTTGGGAAGACGTTCGTGCCAGAATGACATGTTCTCGTCGAAGCATGCGTCGGTCATTTTGTGTTTTACCTTCATCTCCAGAGCCATGAGCGTTACTTTCAGGCGGGTATCCTCGGGCCTGCATCCTTCATACAATGGAGTAACCGCGTCTAACTCAAGTTGATCCATCTTGGCTTTCTCTCGGGCGGTAGCTCTTGCGTTATCCGTCTGCTTGAGAAGCAGCTCTTGAATATGAGGGTCCTGCACCCAGCCCATCGATGGTCCAGTGTCGTCTCCTCCGCCGGCATCATCATCTTCATGATCATGCCCGTCGTCTGCTCCGGCATCTTCCTCATCATCATGTCCTGCATCTTCTACATGATGACTGTGTACAGCATCACCGTCGTGATCATCTCCTGGGGATTCTTCGTCTTCTCGCCCGCCCGAGCCGCGGTGGTTGTCTTGCTGCCCTTCCTCATTTCTTGCCCGGCCCCCATGGACGACTTCGTAGTCATCTTCATCACCTTGCCACCGATAGCCATCCATGAAACCACGCAAGAGCAGGTGGTCCCGCACCTGCCAGGATTCCGGGTCCGCAATAAGGCTCTTCAGCTTGCATCTTCGACACGGACATCTTATCTCCGTCTCGTTCTTTTGAAGCATCTCGGCCTTCGCGGACCTCAAAAACCTATTCACGATGCCTTCGGTCATCATGCGGACCATGGTCGCCTGCGGGGTAGAGCAAAACGATATTTTAGAACCAAGAAAAAATTTGGCATGACTTTCCCTAAAAATAGGACCAAAAAGAATGCTTAATGCCAAAATTCTCGCCGAAACGGAAATGAATCAACATTCCGGCAAAATATTGGCAACTATCGCATTTCAAATACCGGTACACCTCCAAACACAAACACATATGCAACACCACAAACATATGCAACACCACGAACATACATAGATCTAGCTAGGCCATAAAAAGTGCATGTGCACATTGTTGTAGGGAGAACAACATAAATATAGCTTCCCCCCTTACTTACCTATCAAAACAAGGTAATTTAACCACTTAAATTGAATGAATCTATGATGGAAATGAGGTGAAAAAGAGGAGGCACCCGAGACAAGGAGGAGGTGGAGAGAATGAAGTGGGGAGAAAGTGAGTGTGGGTAGGAGAGGCTGTCCAAAATATCTTGTTGCTGCCCACTTACTAATGGCGCACCAACTCTAAATGCGCCATTAGTAATCCAGGTTACTAATGGCACACCTTCTGGGGGTGCGCCATTAGTATGTTTGGACAGTCGCACTAGTTAAAAGTTTTTTTTGATACTAATGGCGCACCCTGGGCCAGGTGCGCCATTACTAGTTACAACTAGTAATGGCGCACTCTGTCTGGATGCGCCATTAGTATGTTTGGACACGCGCACTAGTTAAATTTTTTTTTGATACTAATGGCGCACCCTGGGACAGGTGCGCCATTACTAGTTATAGTAATGGCGCACTATGTATGGATGCGCCATTAGTATGTTTGGACAGGCGCACTAGTTAAATTTTTTTAATACTAATGGCGCACCCTGGGCCAGGTGCGCCATTACTAGTTACAACTAGTAATGGCGCACTGTGTCTGGATGCGCCATTAGTATGTTTGGACAGGCGCACTAGTTAAATTTTTTTTTGATACTAATGGCGCACCCTGCGCCTGGTGCGCCATTAGTAGTTTCAACTCTAATGGCATATCAGAAGGTGGTGCGCCATTAGTATATACTAATGGCACACCGCTTGTCTGGTGCGCCATTAGTGTCAATCCCATCTATAGCCCTTTTTCTAGTAGTGATAAGCGGATTAGAAATTTATCAAAGGTAATCCGGGAAGCAGAATGAGTAAAGCAGAAGGATTGGGGCTTATCCAACTGGGAGGATCATACATAGAATATCCATCTCTGCGATTGATGCGAAGAAATTCCTCTTCCTCCCCTTTGAACAGCTCGGCCAGTATCTTGGCTAGAGCGGCGGGGGTGTCCGGACCTTTCCGACCATAGCGGGAGGCGTCGTCCTCCCCGTTGTAGTGCCACATTGGGAGCCCTCTATATTGAAGCGGCTGAACCCCTCGCACTATGGAGATCGCCATCACCTCAACCATTGTTAATCCGGACTGGGCGAGCGTCATTATCTTGCCCATGAGCTGACGAACCTCCGTACTGTCATCCTCCTCAAGGCTCCGGGGACGCCAACTATGGCGTTTCTTTAGTGGAACGCTTGCAAATTCAGGAAGACCCTTTCGAACCGAGTCGGGAAGTGCAACGTCCTCGATGTAGAACCATTCGGAAGGCCATTCTTTAGGTGCCCTCCTTGGTGTGCCGGACAGGTATCCGGTATCGGCGATGCGCCACACTTCGGCTCCGCCCACTTCAAATATTGACCCCTCGTGGTTACGCGGGACAAGACAGAACAATTTTCTCCACAGTTCAAAATGGGCTTCAACACCCAGAAATAACTCGCATAAAGCGACGTAACCTGCTATGTGCAGGATTTCGGCGGGAGTGAAGTTGTGCAGCTGGAGGCCGTAATATTCCAGAAGCCCTCGGAGGAATGGATGGATTGGAAATCCGACGCCTCTTAGCAGATAAGGGACGAAGCACACTCGCTCCCCCCGGATGGATTGGGGAAGTCCTCCGCCTGAGTCATGCCATCGAAGGAGGCCAGACCTGCTCGAACAGGGACCAGATCCGCAGGAGGAAGAAATCCTTGCATTTGCAACTTCACCAATTGACTGTGAGACACAGAGCACTTCTCCCACTCGCCTTTCTCTGGGACTGGGATGGGAAGAGAAGCTGGGAATGCTAGCCATGTTGGAATGGATTCTCCTAGCAGTCTCCAGGGATTTTTCTCCGTGTGGTGCCGAGTGGATCTGGGATCCAATCTCTTTAAAAAGACGCTCTTCTTTGCTTGGAGGGGGTGTTATTTGCAAAAATACCCCGACTTTCGCATTCGCTCGACACGTGGAAGACGAAGTTATTAGCGCACTGAAGCCGAGGGGAGCGATATTGGATCAATGGCCGAATATATTACTTGGAGAAGGAACCCACCTTGCAATGGCGAAGACAATCTGCGCGCCGAACACCTCATCGTTTAAGCCTGGTTCGGGGGCTACTGAGGGAGTCCTGGACTAAGGGGTCCTCGGGCGTCCGACCTGTTATCCATGGGCCGGACTGATGGGCTGTGAAGACATGAAGACCGAAGATTGTAGCCGTGTCCGGATTGGACTCTACTTGGCGTGGAAGGCAAAGCTAGGCAACCGACTATGTAGATTCCTTCTTATGTAACCGACTCCATGTAACCCTAGATCTCTCCGGTGTCTATATAAACCGGAGAGCGTAGTCCGGATGGGCAGAGACTCATTACCATATTCACATAGGCTGGACTTCTAGGGTCTAGCCATTACTATCTCGTGGTAGATCAACTCTTGTAACACTCATATTCATCAAGATCAATCAAGCAGGAAGTAGGGTATTACCTCCATAGAGAGGGCCCGAACCTGGGTAAACATCGTGTCCCGCGTCACCTGTTACCATCGATCCTAGACGCACAATTCGGGACCCCCTACCCAAGATCCGCCGGTTTTGACACCGACAGGGGCCGCGCCTGTCGGAGTAATGGGCCACGGGTAGCCTAACCCGAGCCCCAGAACCTTTCAAGGCATCGGGGCTGGCTGCGCCCCTCAAGACGTCAAGATGAAGCACCGCCTTCTGGTAGCCGGCTGGCCGAACGGCCGACTGCCGGAAGACGGCCACGCTTAGGAAGACGACTCCAAGACGGGCCGACTCCTGGCAGGCGGCCTCCAGAGAGGCCAACTCCGAGCAGTCGGCCCATGGCGCCCTCAAAGTCTGCGCTCCCATTGAGAAGACAAGACAGGGTGAGGCTATAGTGTAGCCCATCACCCCCGTATCCAGGGCCGGGCGTGGCCACATTGCTCCGTACAGGTAGAGATCTCCGCCCGGCGCGACACTGTTGCCGCTCCGCCTCTGACATCACTCCTGTCAGGCGATGCCCTGCTCCCACGACTGTCTGTCGGTACGGCCCGAAGACGACGGGCCCTACCGATCAGCGAGAGCCCGGAAGACGGTGAGAGCCTCACCAGTCAGACCCGAGGAAGGCCGGCCCCCAGTAGTTGATACGTCTCCAACGTATCTATAATTTTTGATTGCTCCATGCTATATTATCTTCTGTTTTGGACATTATTGGGCTTTATTATTCACTTTTATATTATTTTTGGGACTAACCTATTAACCGGAGGCCCAGCCCAGAATTGCTGTTTTTTTGCCTATTTCAGAGTTTCGCAGAAAAAGAATATCAAACGGAGTCCAAACGGAATGAAACCTTCGGGAACGTGATTTTTGGAACGAACAAGATCCAGGAGACTTGGACCCTACGTCAAGCAACCGACAGGGAAGCCACAAGGTAGGGGGCGCGCCTACCCCCCAGGCGCGCACTCCACCCTCGTGGCCCCCATGTTGCTCCACCGACGTACTTCTTCCTCCTATATATACCTACGTACCCCCAAACGATCAGAAGGAGCCAAAACCCTAATTCCACCGCCGCAACCTTCTGTACCCACGAGATCCCATCTTGGGGCCTATTCTGGAGCTCCGCCGGAAGGGGCATTGATCACGGAGGGGTTCTACATCAACACCATAGCCCCTCCGATGAAGTGTGAGTAGTTTACCTCAGACCTTCGGGTCCATAGTTATTAGCTAGATGGCTTTCTCTCTCTTTTTGGATCTCAATATAATGTTCTCCCCCTCTCTCATGGAGATCCATTCGATGTAATCTTCTTTTGCGGTGTGTTTGTTGAGACCAATGAATTGTGGGTTTATGATCAAGTTTATCTATGAACAATATTTGAATCTTCTCTGAATTCTTTTATGTTGATTGGTTATCTTTGCAAGTCTCTTCGAATTATCAGTTTGGTTTGGCCTACTAGATTGATCTTTCTTGCAATGGGAGAAGTGCTTAGCTTTGGGTTCAATCTTGCGGCGTCCTTTCCCAGTGACAGTAGGGGCAGGAAGGCACATATTGTATTGTTGCCATCGAGGATAACAAGATGGGGTTTTTATCATATTGCATGAATTTATCCCTCTACATCATGTCATCTTGCTTAAGGCGTTACTCTGTTCTTATGAACTTAATACTCTAGATGCATGCTTGATAGCGGTCGATGTGTGGAGTAATAATAGTAGATGCAGGCAGGAGTCGGTCTACTTGTCTTGGACGTGATGCCTATATACATGATCATACCTAGATATTCTCATAACTATGCTCAATTCTGTCAATTGTTCAACAGTAATTTGTTCACCCACCGTAAAATACTTATGCTCTTGAGAGAAGCCACTAGTGAAACCTATGGCCCCCGGGTCTATCTTCATCATATTAATCTTCCAACACTTAGTTATTTCCGTTGCTTTTTTACTTTGCTTTTATTTTACTTTGCATCTTTATCATAAAAATACCAAAAATATTATCCTATCATATCTACCAGATCTCACTCTCGTAAGTGACCGTGTAGGGATTGACAACCCCTTATCGCGTTGGTTGCGAGGATTTATTTGTTTTGTGTAGGTGCGAGGGACTCGCGCGTAGCCTCCTACTGGATTGATACCTTGGTTCTCGAAAACTGAGGGAAATACTTATGCTACTTTTCTGCATCACCCTTTCCTCTTCAAGGGAAAACCAACGCAGTGCTCAAGAGGTAGCAAGAAGGATTTCTGGTGCCGTTGCCAGGGAGGTCTACGCAAAAGTCAACATACCAAGTACCCATCACAAACCCTTATCTCCCGCATTACATTATTTGCCATTTGCCTCTCGTTTTCCTCTCCCCCACTTCACCCTTGCCGTTTTATTCGCCCTCTCTTTTTCGTTCGCCTCTTTTTCGCTTGCTTTTTCTTTGCTCGTGTGTTGGATTGCTTGTTTGTCACGATGGCTCAAGATAATACCAAATTGTGTGAATTTACCAATACCAACAATAATGATTTCCTTAGCACTCCGATTGCTCCTCTTACCGATACTGAATCTTGTGAAATCAATACTGCTTTGTTGAATCTTGTCATGAAAGATCAATTCGCCGGCCTTCCTAGTGAAGATGCCGCTACTCTAAATAGCTTCGTTGATTTGTGTGATATGCAAAAGAAGAAAGATGTTGATAATGATATTGTTAAATTGAAGCTATTTCCTTTTTCGCTTAGAGATCGTGCTAAAGCTTGGTTTTCGTCTTTGCCTAAAAATAGTATTGATTCTTGGAATAAGTGCAAAGATGCTTTTACCTCTAAGTATTTTCCTCCCGCTAAGATCATCTCTCTTAGAAACGATATTATGAATTTTAAGCAACTTGATCATGAACATGTTGCACAAGCTTGGGAGAGGATGAAATTAATGATACAAAATTTTTATGCCAGATTGAATTTTGCTTCTAGAAATCTTTTAGATTCGGCCGCGGGAGGCACTTTTATGGAAATAACTTTAGGAGAAGCTACTAAACTCCTAGATAATATTATGGTTAATTATTCTCAATGGCACACTGAAAGATCTACTAATAAAAAAGTGCATGCGATAGAAGAAATTAATGTTTTGAGTGGAAAGATGGATGAACTTATGAAATTATTTGCTACTAAGAGTGTTTCTTCTGATCCTAATGACATGCATTTGTCTACTTTGATTGAGAATAATAATGAATCTATGGATGTGAATTTTGTTGGTAGGAATAATTTTGGTAACAACGCGTATAGAGGAAACTTTAATCCTAGGCCTTATCCTAGTAATTCCTCTAATAATTATTGTAATTCCTACAACAATCCTTATGGAAATTTTAATAATATGCCCTCTGAATTTGAGACTAGTGTTAAAGAGTTTATGAATTCGCAAAAGAATTTCAATGCTTTGCTTGAAGAGAAATTGCTTAAAGTTGATGAATTGGCTAGGAACGTTGATAGAATTTCTCTTGATGTGGATTCTTTAAAGCTTAGATCTATTCCTCCTAAGCATGATATCAATGAGTCTCTCAAAGCCATGAGAATTTCCATTGATGAGTGCAAAGAAAGAACCGCTAGGATACGTGCTAAGAAAGATTGCTTTATGAAAGCGTGTTCTTCAAATTCCTACGAAAATAAAGATGAAGATCTAAAAGTTATTGATGTGTCCCCTATTAAATATTTGTTTTGCAATATGAATCTTGATAATGATGGGACTGAATATGATCCACCTTTACCTAGAAGGCGTTCCAGAAATTCAGAGTTTTTAGATCTTGATGTTAAAATTGATAAAAGTGGGATTGAAGAGAACGAAACCCTAGATATTAAAAAACCCACTATTTTGGATTTCAAGGAATTTAATTATGATAATTTCTCTTTGATAGATTGTATTTCCTTGTTGCAATCCGTGCTAAATTCTCGTCATGCTTATAGTCAAAATAAAGCTTTTACCAAACATATCATTGATGCTTTGATGCAATCTTATGAAGAAAAACTTGAGTTGGAAGTTTCTATCCATAGAAAACTTTACGATGAGTGGGAACCTACTATTAAAATTAAGATTAAGGATCATGAGTTCTATGCTTTATGTGATTTGGGTGCTAGTGTTTCCACTATTCCCAAAACTTTGTGCGATTTGCTAGATTTCCGTGATTTTGATGATTGCTCTCTAAACTTGCATCTTGCGGATTCCACTATTAAGAAACCTATGGGAAGAATTAATGATGTTCTTATTGTTGCAAATAGGAACTATGTGCCCGTAGATTTTATCGTTCTTGATATATATTGCAATCCTTCATGCCCTATTATTCTTGGTAGACCTTTCCTTAGAATGATTGGTGCAATTATTGATATGAAGGAAGGGAATATCAGATTCCAATTTCCATTAAAGAAGGGCATGGAACACTTCCGTAGGAAGAAATAAAATTACCTTATGAATCTATCATGAGAGCCACTTATGGATTGCCTACCAAAGATAGCAATACCTAGATCTATCCGTGCTTTTATGCCTAGCTAGGGGCGTTAAACGATAGCGCTTGTTGGGAGGCAACCCAATTTTATTTTTAGTTTTTTGCTTTTTGCTTCTGTTTAGGAATAAAGTTTTGTTCTAGCCTCTGGTTAGATGTGTTTTTATGTTTTAATTAGTGTTTGTGCCAAGTTAAACCTATAGGATCTTCTTGGATGATAGTTATTTGATCTTGCAGAAATTTCCAGAAACTTTCTGTTCACGAAAATAATTGTTAAGAATCAGCAGAACGTGATAAAATATTGATTCCAATTTCTGCTGATCAATAAACAAATTGTCTAGGTCTTCCTATTTTGGCTGATTTTTTGGAGTTCCAGAAGTTTGCGTTAGTTACAGATTAATACAGACTGTTCTGTTTTTGACATATTCTGTTTTTCGTGTGTTGTTTGCTTATTTTGATGAATCTATGGCTAGTAAAATAGTTTATAAACCATAGATAAGTTGGAATACAGTAGGTTTAACACCAATATAAATAAAGAATGAGTTCATTACAGTACCTTGAAGTGGTCTTTTGTTTTCTTTCGCTAACGGAGCTCACGAGATTTTCTGTTAAGTTTTGTGTTGTGAAGTTGTGAAGTTTTGGGTGAAAGATTTGATGGATTATGGAACAAGGAGTGGAAAGAGCCTAAGCTTGGGGATGCCCATGGCACCCCCAAGATAATATAAGGACACCAAAAAGCCAAAGCTTGGGGATGCTCCGGAAGGCATCCCCTCTTTCGTCTACTTCAATCGGTAACTTTACTTGGAGCTATATTTTTATTCACCACATGATATGTGTTTTGCTTGGAGCGTCTTGTATGTTTTGAGTCTTTGCTTTTTAGTTTACCACAATCATCCTTGCTGTACACATCTTTTGAGAGAGACACACATGATTCGGAAATTATTAGAATACTCTTTCTGCGTCACTTATATCTTTTGAGTTATATAGTTTTGCTCTAGTACTTCACTTATATCTTTTAGAGCACGGTGGTGGATTTGTTTTATAGAAAATATTGATCTCTCATGCTTCACTTGGATTATTTTGAGAGTCTTAAATAGCATGGTAATTTGCTTAAATAATCCTAATATGCTAGGTATTCAAGAATAATAAAAACTTTCTTATGAGTGTGTTGAATACTAAGAGAAGTTTGATGTTTGATAATTGTTTTGAGACATGGAGGTAATAATATCAAAGTCGTGCTAGTTGAGTAGTTGTGAATTTGAGAAATGCTTGTGTTGAAGGTTGCAAGTCCCGTAGCATGCACGTATGGTAAACGTTATGTAACAAATTTGAAACATGAGGTGTTCTTTGATTGTCCTCCTTATGAGTGGCGGTCGGGGACGAGCGATGGTCTTTTCCTACCAATCTATCCCCCTAGGAGCATGCGCGTAGTGCTTGGTTTTTGATGACTTGTAGATTTTTGCAATAAGCATGTGAGTTCTTGACTAATGTTGAGTCCATGGATTATACGCATTCTCACCCTTCCATCATTGCTAGCCTCTTCGGTACCGTGCATTGCCCTTTCTCACATTGAGAGTTGGTGCAAAATTCGCCGGTGCATCCAAACCCGTGATATGATACGCTCTTTCACACATAAACCTCCTTATATCTTCCTCAAAACAGCCACCATACCTACCTATTATGGCATTTCCATAGCCATTCCGAGATATATTGCCATGCAACTTTCCACCATTCCGTTTATCATGACACGTTCATCATTGTCATATTGCTTAGAATAATCATGTAGTTGACATAGTATTTGTGGCAAAGCCACCGTTCATAATTCTTTCATACATGTCACTCTTGGTTCATTGCATATCCCGGTACACCGTTGGAGGCATTCATATAGAGTCATACTTTGTTCTAGTATCGAGTTGTAATCATTGAGTTGTAAATAAATAGAAGTGTGATGATCATCATTTTCTAGAGCATTGTCCCAACTGAGGAAAAAAAAGAGAAAGGCCATAAAAAAAGAGAAGGGGTAACACCCCGGATGTAACTTTCCATATTTGTAACTCCAACTCTTGCCATTTTCGGCTATGTGTTATGATATTCCCTCCGTGGTCGGGTTTTGTCTTTCGTTTTGCATTTTGTACATGTCTTGCATTTCATATCATGTCATCATGTGCATTGCATTTGCATACGTGTTCGTCTCATGCATCCGAGCATTTTCCCCGTTGTCCGTTTTGTAATCCGGAGCTCCCATCGCCTCCGGCGCACCCCTCTTGTTTTCTTTCGTGAGCGGGTGTCAAACGTTATCGGAATGGACCGAGGCTTGTCAAGTGGCCTTGGTATACCACCGGTAGACCACCGGTCAAGTTTCGTTCCATTTGGAGGTCGTTTGGTACTCCAACGGTTAACCGGGCATCCGCAAAGTCCATTTGTGTGTGCAGCAAAACCCCCTCTCTAAACCATCCCAAACCCCACCAAACTCTCTTCCATGCTGTAGGTCGTACGATCACGATCGTGTGGGCGAAAACCGCAACTCATTTGGACTCTCCTAGCTCCCTCTAGCTATATATATGCATCCCCTCCCGAAAACGTTCGCAGATCAAACCCTAACCTAATCCCTCCACTCCGCCGGACACGTCCGCCACCGGCCGGACGCCCCCGCCGCCGCGCCCCGTCCACTCACGCGCCGCCACCAGTCCCGCGGAAACCCTCCACCGCGCCAGCCCGCTCGGCCCGGGGCGAGCCCTCCCGGCCCATACGCCGTCGCTGCCCCGCGGGAGCCCGAGCGCCGCCACCTCCCACCCACACGCCGCCGCCGCGTCCCTTCGCCGCCGCCACTGTGCGCCTGCCGCCGCCGTTCCGCGCGCCGCCGCACCCGCAGGCGCCCGAGCCCCGCCACCCTCTTCCTCCTCCGGACGGCCTCCTCCACCTCCTCCCCGAGCCCGCGCCCGGCCGCCCCGACCTCTCCTCCGGCCGCCGCACCCTCTCCGGCGAGCAGCTCAGCGCCCGAGCTCTGGCCAGATCGAGATCCACTCCGGTTTACTTTCCTCTCCTCTCCCCGAGATTTGTAAGTCATTTATTTTTATAGCATGTGCACCTGTTCAACGCATCATAACTCTCTGCATATAGCTCTGTTTCACGCGTGTAATATATCGAAATGTTCGTCTCGTGATGCACTACATTTCGTTCAATTGCACCATGTTCTTTAGAGTCCATCTTGATGCCCAAATCTCTGGTGCAAGAGTGCAAGTTGCTGTTGTCTGCTGGTTCTTAGCAGAACTTGAGGATTTGTTATTTTTGTATAATTTAATCTATGCATCTTATGGGCATGAGCTCTACATGTGTTTTGTTGTATGTCATGCCATCTTTCCAGTGGTGTATGCCATGTATTTTTTTGATCTCTGTGGTGACTAGCACAAGCATGCAAACTAGGCTCCGTAATGTTTCTGATTTCAGGGACTTAGTATTTTCTCTAAGTCTTTGTCTGCTGTTATTTTGTTGCCATATAAACTTGAGGCTACAGAGAGATCCATGCAAATTTTGGAGACCTTCAGTAAGGATGTTTTGTAGATATTGTTGTAATTGATCAGTTCCTGCCCTTTTTTGCAATTATGGAGTTCCATCGCATGACTTAATATTGCTCTACTTTTGCTATAAATTATTTCTGGCAGATTGTTTACGTGTTATTCAATTTTGCCAAACTTGTTGTAGTTGACCCAGACATGCTATGTATTTGCTCTTGCCATGGATAGCTTCATAAACATGCCAGCTTGCTGTAGGTATGCTTGTTTTGTCATGCATTGCTTTGTGGTGAGTGCATCAAGCTCACCAACATGCCTTCATTTTATTGTTTCTGCCATGCTCTGTTTTCTGCTAAGTCTGAAACCTGATAACGAAACTTGCTATGTTTACATGGTTGCCATCATATCTTCTGTTCCTTTTTGGCTTATGGTCAGTAAGGGACTTTTGTCATATGCATGTAGTAGAATACTTTAATGTCTTGTTTTGCCATGTTAAGTTCCTATAGCATGTTGATTTCGTGCTCTGAACATTGCTACCTGATGCAGTTTCAGGCATGTCCAGTAATTTCACTAAGTCTGTGAACCTGTTATCTTTTGCACTTTTGCCATGCTTGTTTGAGCTTGTTATGTTGTGATCTAGCCGTAGTTCAGTGTTCATCTTTTGTCAAGCATCTCCTGTAGATTACTGTCATATACCTTGTTGCTATGTTGGAGTGCTGGAACATTGTTACTTGTTGCGTTCTAAGTGCTATCATGCTGTTAATCGCAGATTCGTGTCATTCTTGTTTTGCTTGCCATTTGCAAACCGTGCATCCGTTTCCGTTGATCTTTATATCGATTTCAACCGAAATCATCTCATATTTCCAGTGACATGCTTGGTTTGCCAAGTTACTGCCTTGTTCATCATTTTCCTTCCGGAGCACGCATATGCATCGCATATCATACATGTTTTGCATCATGTTGCTTGTGCATTCCCCGTGATTGATTGTGGTTCCGTTGCTTGTGTTCTTGTCTTGGGTAGAGCCGGTAGACGAGTTCGTGAACGAGGAACCTGTTGAGTACGCTGACGAGGATCAAGCTTTCGACAACTCTGAGAACCTTGCAGGCAAGATGACCACCCCTCGAAATCATTTCTATCTTTGCTTTGCTAGATGTTCGCTCTATTGCCATGCTGCGCTACCTACCACTTGCTATATCATGCCTCCCATATTGCCATGTCAGCCTCTAACCATCCTTTCCTAGCAAACCGCTGTTTGGCTAAGTTACCGCTTTGCTCAGCCCTTCTTATAGCATTGCTAGTTGCAGGTGAAGTTGAAGTTGGTTCCATGTTGGAACATGGATACGTTGGGATATCACAATATCTCTTATTTAATTAATGCATCTATATATTTTGGTAAAGGGTGGAAGGCTCGGCCTTATGCCTGGTGTTTTGTTCCACTCTTGCCGCCCTAGTTTCTGTCATACCGGTATTATGTTCCTTGAGTTTGCGTTCCTTACGCGGTTGGGTGATTTATGGGACCCCCTTGACAGTTCGCCTTGAATAAAACTCCTCCAGCAAGGCCCAACCTTGGTTTTACCATTTGCGACCTAAGCCTTTCCCCCCGGGTTTTCGCGAGCCTGAGGGTCATCTTTATTTTACCCCCCGGGCCAGTGCTCCTTCGAGTGTTGGTCCGAATCGAGCAGCCTGCGGGGCTACCTCGGGGAAACTCGAGGTCTGGTTTTACTCGTAGCTTGACTTATCCGGTGTGCCCTGAGAACGAGATATGTGCAACTCCTATCGGGATTTGTCGGCACATTCGGGCGGCTTTGCTCGTCTTGTTTTACCATTGTCGAAATGTCTTGTAAACCGGGATTCCGAGACTGATCGGGTCTTTCCGGGAGAAGGTTTATCCTTCATTGACCGTGAGAGCTTATGATGGGCTAAGTTGGGACACCCCTGCAGGGTATTATCTTTCGAAAGCCGTGCCCGTGGTTATGAGGCAGATGGGAATTTGTTAATGTCCGGTTGTAGAGAACTTGTCACTTGACCCAATTAAAATACATCAACTGTGTGTGTAGCCGTGATGGTCTCTTCTCGGCGGAGTCCGGGAAGTGAACACGGTTTGAGTTATGAATGACGTAAGTAGGAGTTCAGGATCACTTCTTGGTCATTACTAGTTGACGACCGTTCCGTTGCTTCTCTTCTCGCTCTCTTTTGCGTATGTTAGCCACCATATATGCTTATTGCCTGCTGCAGCTCCACATCATTACACCATCCTTTCCTATAAGCTTAAATAGTCTTGATCTCGCGGGTGTGAGATTGCTGAGTCCTCGTGACTCACAGATTCTACCAAAACAGTTGCAGGTGCCGATGATGTCAGTGCAGATGATGGGATTGACCTCAAGTGGGAGTTCGATGAGGAACGTGGTCGTTACTATGTGTCTTTTCCTGATGATCAGTAGTGGAGCCCAGTTGGGACGATCGGGGATCTAGCATTTGGGTTTATCTTATTTTTATTTGGATCTTAACCGTAGTCGGTCTATGTGTGTATTTTGGATGATGTATGAATTACATTTATCTATTGTGTGACGTGGCGATTGTAAGCCAACTCTCTATCCCATTCTTGTTCATTACATGGGATTGTGTGAAGATGACCCTTCTTGCGACAAAACCACAATGCGGTTATGCCTCTAAGTCGTGCCTCGATACGTGGGAGATATAGCCGCATCGTGGGCGTTACAAGTTGGTAATCAGAGCCATCCCCGACTTAGGAGCCCCCTGCTTGATCGAATCGCTGGCGTTGTTGAGTCTAGAACAAAATGTTTTGAGTCTTAGGATTATATATATCGGAGAGTAGGATTCTTTTTACTCCTCAGTCCCTTCGTCACTCTGGTGAGGTCTCCTGACGTAGAAGTTTTGACTATTCTCTCCTCAAATTTCACTAATTTTTTTTTAGGATCACGCGGGTATCTTGGAATCGTTCCGATGGTTTTGTGACGAGAACATTGTTCTTGGTGCCTCCTGACATTTAGGGGTTGTGGCAGTGTCCCTGGGAGTTGAGCTCCGAGGTGTTGTCGTCACAATTTTATCGTTGCAGTTCTGGAATACCTGAGTTTCGCCGACATCGAAATCTCTTTTATGCAGTTGTTGGTGAGATCACCTCGACGCCACCCAGTACTGGGGCGGGAGTTCGGGAGTATTGCCATAACTCGTATAACGAATGCTTTTTGAAGGTTGAGGTACACGATTTCCGAAGGTTTCTTGGTTATGTGTTGACGGATGGATACGGCTGGATCTAGGGATTGCTAGTTTGGGTGATATATTTTGTGTCCCCTGTATCCCCAACACCAGATTGCATAACCATAAAGTTTCGGGAGTTTATAAGTGGGAATTCAAGTAGCTCTTAGGATATCTTTCCGACAGACGCATGATATGAGATTGGGGTTCGACGTCTAGTGGTCCGCCTGTACACGGTTGGTTTTACGGTGGTCTCATAGTGTCTTAAAGAGTCCATGGCTATGCCGACTCTGGGACGCTTCGTATGTCATGTGCACAGCCTTGTACATGATGGTGCTATACGATTGAGCCCGTGTGGGCCCCACCATGAAAACTTCGGACGAAATCTCTATCATATGTTTGTTCCGGCTTATTCTGCAAGCCAATACTTTGTTTTGTTTTCAATTGTGGTATTCGAGTTGCTTCGAAGTCATATGTTGATTCCATATCTTTTCTAAGTGGCTTCTCAACTTATGGAAGTGTGATGATTTACTATGGAATTCATTCGTTCATCCTCGTTCGAATGTTTATTGTGAAGACTATATGTTGCAATTTCTATCCGTTGATTCTACTTATCTTTTTGCCTATCAAGATGCTAACGGATGTCATCCTCTTCAGGATGGCTCCGCCAACGCGTCAGAATCCGGATCGCAATGAAGGGAGTCAGTCAAACCCTCCGCCACCACCTCCGCCTCCGGAGGCATGGCAAGCTATCATGGCAGCCACCAACGCCAATGCTCAGATGATTCTGCAACTCTTGCAAGAACGCACCCAAGGGCAAGGCAATCAAGGGAATCAAGGTCAAGGCAACAATCAGCCTCACTTTGCTACCCTCAACCAGTTTCTCGCAAATCAGCCCAAGTCTTTCAGCTACTGTGCCGAGGCCACGGATGCCGATGATTGGCTCGTGGACATCAACAAGCATTTTGAATGTAGCAATGTCAGGCCTGAGGACTATGTCATGTTCGCTTCTTTTCAGCTCAAGGACCAAGCTGCTGATTGGTTTCAGCAATACAAAGATTCCAGAGGAGGTCATGTGATCACTTGGACTGACTTCTGTCGGGACTTCAAAGCTCACCACATTCCACAAAGTGTTGTTGAGAGCAAGCGTGAGGAGTTCCACAATCTCAAGCAAGGCAACATGTCTGTGTATCAATTCAACATCCAGTTTCAGAAACTTGCTCGCTTCGCTAAACAAGACGTTCCTGATGAAAAGAGCATGATCTATCACTTCAGAGGTGGCCTTAGAGAGGATCTGCAGTTAGCTCTCGTTCTTGTTGAGCCTACTCAGTTTGATCAATTCTATAACATGGCACTGAAGCAAGAGGCTGCTCAGCTCAAGTGTGAGGCTTCTAAGAAAAGAGTCAGGGACGCAGTTCAGTCTTCTTCTTCCTCACTTGTGGAAGCTAAGCAACAGAAGTTCTGGTTGCCTCCTCCTCCTCTGTTTCGCCAGCCTTACCAGCAGAATAACAAAGGTCGCCATGGTTCTTCCCATTCTTCCAACTCGGGCTATCAGAACAAGTCTCAGAATCAAGCTCCAAAGTCCAATGCTCCTTATCACCGTCCACTCTGAGAGGTGACTTGCAACAAGTGTCAGCTGAAAGGTCACTATGCTAACAAGTGCTTCAACCAAAGGCGTCTTCCGCCTCCTCCTCCTGTCAGATCTTCCAGCAATGCAGTGGTCAAGCATAATCCAAAGTCTGCAAAGGTGAACATGATGAATGCATCTCAAGCGGAGGAATCTACTGATGTGATAATGGGTAATCTTCCAGTTAATGATATTCCTGCAAAAGTTTTATTTGATACTGGTGCTTCGCTTTGTTTCATGTCAAGACCGTGTTTTGCCAAGCATGAATTCAATTGTTCACATCTGGATAAACCCATGGATGTCGTTTCTCCGGGTAAACGTTTGAGTTCTAGTTTGGTGGTTCCGAATGTTTCCATTAAGATGGGGAACTATAAATTTCTGTCTTCTCCAGTTGTTCTTGGTGACTTGGATATTGATCTAATTCTCGGGATGGACTAGCTTTCTAAGCACAAGGCTCAACTTGATTGTGCTGCCAGGGAAATTCAATTGACACACTCTTCTGAGGATGTTATCATTTAGGCCGCTCGTGATGAGACCATTCGGTTATTTTCTCTCAATGAGAAGGGCGAATTGAATGCCATCTCTGAAATTCCAGTCGTTTGTGAGTACCAAGATGTCTTTCCAGAAGAGCTTCCGGGTATGCCTCCTCACCGGCCAGTTGAGTTCGTTATCGATCTTGAGCCGGGAACTGAACCCGTTTGCAAGCGTCCATACAAGCTTGGACCCAACGAGCTGAAGGAATTGAAGAAACAACTCGATGAACAAGAGCGTCTGGGTTTGATCAGACCGAGTTCATCTCCATGGGGTTGTGGTGTTCTTTTTGTAAAGAAGAAAGATGGCACAGACCGACTTTGTGTCGACTACCGTCCTTTGAACAAGAAGACAATCAAGAACAAGTATCCACTTCCCAACATCAATGAGCTGGTTGAGCAACTCAAAGGTGCTAAAGTATTCTCCAAGCTTGACCTTCGTATGGGTTATCATCAGATTCGCATTCGTGAAGAAGATATTCCCAAGACAGCATTCAGAACAAGCTTTGGTTCTTATGAATATACTGTTGTGTCTTTCGGCCTTGTCAATGCTCCTCCAACATTCTCTCGGATGATGAATTTCATCTTCAACCCCTATACCAATGAATTCGTCCTGGTGTATCTCGATGATATCTTGGTCTTCTCCAAGAATAAGAAGGACCATGCCAAACATTTGCGATTGGTGCTCGACAAGCTCAGAGAGTATAAATTCTATGCAAAGTTCTCAAAATGTGAGTTTTGGCTCGATGAAGTTCTTTACCTTGGTCACATCATCTCTGCCAAGGGCATCGCTGTTAATCCCGAGAAGGTGTCCGCAATTGTGAATTGGGAACCTCCTCAGAATGTCAAGCAGCTCCGCAGTTTTCTTGGTCTTGCAAGCTATTGCCGAAGATTCGTTGAGAATTTCTCTAAGATTGCAAAGCCTCTTTCCAACCTCCTCCAGAATCATGTGAAGTATGTCTGGTCTCCTGAGTGTGACGTTGCTTTCAACACTCTCAAAGAGAAACTAGTCACAGCTCCTGTCTTGACTCCTCCTGATGAATCCAAGCCATTTGAAGTTTTCTGTGATGCTTCTCTCCAAGGTCTCGGTGATGTGTTAATGCAAGAGAAGAAAGTTGTGGCCTATACCTCTCGTCAGTTGAAGCCCAATGAGAAGAACTACCCCACTCATGATCTTGAGTTGGCGGCAGTTGTCCATGCATTAATAACGTGGAGACATCTCTTGTTGGGAAGACAAGTGGATATATTCACCGATCACAAGTGTCTCAAGTACATATTCACTCAGCCCAACCTCAACCTCAGGCAGACTCGATGGGTCGAAATGATTCAAGAGTACAATCCGAGTATTGAATATACTCCAGGCAAGGCTAATGTCATTGCAGATGCTTTAAGCAGGAAGGCTTATTGCAACAGCTTAATTCTCAAGCCATTCCAACCGGATCTTTGTGAAGCTTTCCGCAAGCTAAATCTCCAAGTTGTTCCTCAAGGCTTTCTTGCCAACCTCATAGTCTCTCCTACTTTGGAAGATCAAATTCGTGAGGCACAACTCCTGGATACCATGGTGAAGAAGGTGAAACGTGGTATCGACAAGGGTCTTTCCAAATACAAGTGCTATCGCATTGATGACAGAGACACTTTATTCTTCGAGGACCGCATTGTGGTTCCTAAAGGTGATCTAAGGAAAGTCATTATGAACGAGGCGCACAATTCTCTTCTTTCCATTCATCCTGGAAGTACGAAGATGTACCATGACCTCAAGCAGTCGTATTGGTGGACTCGAATGAAGCGAGAAATTGCTCAATTCGTGAATGAATGTGATGTCTGCCGAAGAGTGAAAGCAGAAGACCAACGACCAGCTGGTCTCCTTCAACCTCTTGCTATCCCAGAATGGAAGTTTGATCATATCGAAATGGACTTCGTGACTGGATTTCCAAAGTCCAAGCGTGGAAATGATGCTATCTTCGTTGTCATTGACAAGCTTCCAAAAGTGGCCCATTTCCTTCCAATCAAAGAATCCATCACAGCAGCTCAGTTGGCAGAGCTATACACCTCCAGAATTGTCTCCTTGCACGGCATTCCACAATTGATTTCTTCAGATCGTGGAAGCATCTTCACCTCTAAGTTCTGGGACTCCTTCCAGAAGGCCATGGGCACAAACATTCGCTTCAGCACAACTTTCCATCCTCAAACTAGTGGCCAAGTCGAGCGAGTCAATCAAATTCTTGAAGATATGCTCAGGGCTTGTGTCATTTCCTTTGGCATGAAATGGGAAGATTGTCTTCCATATGCCGAATTCTCCTACAACAACAGCTTCCAAGCAAGTTCGGGCAAGGCCCCATTCGAGATTCTCTATGGCAGAAAGTGTCGTACTCCTCTCAATTGGTCAGAGACTGGTGAACGCCAACTTCTTGGCAATGACTTAATCACTGAAGCTGAAGAAATGTGTAAAGTCATCCGTGATAATCTCAAAGCCACACAATCGCGCCAGAAGAGTTACTATGATAGTAAGCACCGTGATGTGGCTTTCGAGATCGGAGACCATGTCTACCTCCACGTCTCTCCAATGAAAGGCACTCGTCGCTTCGGTATCAAAGGGAAACTTGCCCCTCGATACGTGGGTCCTTTCAAGATCATTGGCAAAAGAGGCGACCTCGCCTATCAACTTGAGCTTCCTTCCAACTTCGCGAACGTGCACGATGTGTTCCACGTGTCACAGCTTCGCAAGTGCTTCAAGACGCCTGAGCGCACCATCAACTTCGAAGAGATCGACCTCCAAGAAGATTTGTCTTATCATGAGCACCCCGTTGCTATTCTTGAAGAAACTGAGCGCAAGACTCGCAACAAGTCAATCAAATTCCTGAAAGTGAAGTGGTCGCACCATTCCGACCGAGAAGCCACCTGGGAACGTGAGGACCATCTCCGTTCCGAATATCCGGAGTTCTTTCAGTCCTAGATCTCGGGACGAGATCCTCTCGTAGTGGTGGAGTGTTGTAACACCCCGGATGTAACTTTCCATATTTGTAACTCCAACTCTTGCCATTTTCGGCTATGTGTTATGATATTCCCTTTGTGGTCGGGTTTTGTCTTTCGTTTTGCATTTTGTTCATGTCTTGCATTTCATATCATGTCATCATGTGCATTGCATTTGCATACGTGTTCGTCTCATGCATCCGAGCATTTTCCCCGTTGTCCGTTTTGCAATCCGGAGCTCCCATCTCCTCCGGCGCACCCCTCTTGTTTTCTTTCGTGAGCGGGTGTCAAACTTTCTCGGAATGGACCGAGGACGTCAAGTGGCCTTGGTATACCACCGGTAGACCACCGGTCAAGTTTCGTTCCATTTGGAGGTCGTTTGGTACTCCAACGGTTAACAGGGCATCCGCAAAGTCCATTTGTGTGTGCAGCAAAACCCCCTCTCTAAACCAGCCCAAAACCCACCAAACTCTCTTCCATGCTGTAGGTCGTTCGATCACGATCGTGTGGGCGAAAACCGCACCTCATTTGGACTCTCCTAGCTCCCTCTAGCTATATATATGCATCCCCTCCCGAAAACGTTCGCAGATAGAACCCTAACCTAATCCCTCCGCGCCGCCAGACACGTCCGCCGCCGGCCGGACGCCCCCGCCGCCGCGCCCCGTCCACTCACGCGCTGCCACCTGTCCCGCGGATCCCCTCCACCGCGCAGCCCGCTCGGCCCGGGGCGGGCCCTCCCGGCCCGTACGCCGCCGCTGCCCCGCGGGAGCCCGAGCGCCGCCGCCTCCCACCCACGCGCCGCCGCCGCCTCCCTTCGCCGCCGCCGCCGCGCGCCTGCCGCCGCCGCACCCGCAGGCGCCCGAGCCCCGCCGCCCTCTTCCTCCTCCGGACGGCCTCCTCCACCTCCTCCCCGAGCCGGCGCCCGGCCGCCCCGACCTCTCCTCCGGCCGCCGCACCCTCTCCGGCGAGCAGCTCGGCGCCCGAGCTCGGGCCAGATCGAGATCCACTCCGGTTGACTTTCCTCTCCTCTCGCCGATATTTCCAAGTCATTTATTTTTACAGCATGTGCACCTGTTCAATGCATCATAACTCTCTGCATATAGCTCCGTTTCGCGCGTGTAATATATCAAAATGTTCGTCTCGTGATGCTCTACATTCTGTTTAATTGCACCATGTTCTTTAGAGTCCATTTGATGCCCAAATCTCTGGTGCAAGAGTGCTAGTTGCTGTTGTCTGCTGGTTCTTAGCAGAATTTGAGGTTTGTTATTTTTGTATCATTTAATCTGTGCATCTTATGGGCATGAGCTCTACATGTGTTTTGTTGTATGCCATGCCATCTTTCTAGTGGTGTATGACATGTATTTTTGTGATCTCTGTGGTGACTAGCACAAGCATGCAAACTAGGCTCCGTAATGTTTCTGATTTCAGGGACTTAGTATTTTCTCTAAGTCTTTGTCTGCTGTTATTTTGTTGCCATGTAAACTTGAGGCTACAGAGAGATCCATGCATATTTTGGAGATATTCAGTAAGGATGTTTTGTAGATATGTTTGTAATTGATCAATTCCTGTCCTTGTTTGCAATTATGGAGTGCCATAGGATGACTCAATCTTGCTCTACTTTTGCTATAAATTATTTCTGGCAGATTGTTTACGTGTTATTCAATTTTGCCAAACTTGTTGTAGTTGACCCATACATGCTATGTATTTTCTCTTACCATGGATAGCTTCATAAACATGCCATCTTGCTGTAGGTATGCTTGTTTTGTCATGCATTGCTTTGTGGTGAGTGCATCAAGCTCACCAACATGCCTTCATTTTATTGTTTCTGCCATGCTCTGTTTTCTGCCAAGTCTGAAACCTGATAACGAAACTTGCTATGTTTACATGGTTGCCATCATATCTTCTGATCCTTTTTGGCTTATGGTCAGTAAGGGACTTTTGTCATATGCATCTAGTAGAATACTTTTATGCCTTGTTTTGCTATGTTAATTTCCTGTAGCATGTTGATTTTGTGCTCTGAACATTGCTACCTGATGCTGTTTCAGGCATGTCCAGTAATTTCACCAAGTCTGTGAACCTGTTATCTTTTGCACTTTTGCCATGCTTGGTTGAGCCTGTTATGTTGTGATTTAGCCGTAGCTCAGTGTTCATCTTTTGTCAAGCATCTCCTGTAGATTACTATCATATACCTTGTTGCTATGTTGTAGTGCTGGAGCATTGTTACTTGTTGCGTTCTAAGTGCTATCATGCTGTTAATCGCAGATTCGTGCCATTCTTGTTTTGCTTGCCATTTGCAAACCGTGCATCCGTTTCCGGTGATCTTTATATCGATTTCAACCAAAATCATCTCATCTTTCCAGTGAAATGCTTGGTTTGCCAAGTTACTGCCTTGTTCATCATTTTCCTTCCGGAGCACGCATATGCATCGCATATCATATCTTGCATATCATACATGTTTTGCATCATGTTGCTTGTGCATTCCCCGTGATTGATTGTGGTTCCGTTGCTTGTGTTCTTGCCTTGGGTAGAGCCGGGAGACGAGTTCGTGAACGAGGAACCTGTTGAGTACGCTTACGAGGATCAAGCTTTCGACAACTCTGAGAACCTTGCAGGCAAGATGACCACCCCTCGAAATCATTTCTATCTTTGCTTTGCTAGATGTTCGCTCTATTGCCATGCTGCGCTACCTACCACTTGCTATATCATGCCTCCCATATTGCCATGTCAGCCTCTAACCATCCTTTCCTAGCAAACCGTTGTTTGGCTAAGTTACCGCTTTGCTCAGCCCTTCTTATAGCGTTGCTAGTTGCAGGTGAAGTTGAAGTTGGTTCCATGTTGGAACATGGATACGTTGGGATATCACAATATCTCTTATTTAATTAATGCATCTATATATTTTGGTAAAGGGTGGAAGGCTCGGCCTTATGCCTGGTGTTTTGTTCCACTCTTGCCGCCCTAGTTTCTGTCATACCGGTATTATGTTCCTTGAGTTTGCGTTCCTTACGCGGTTGGGTGATTTATGGGACCCCCTTGACAGTTCGCCTTGAATAAAACTCCTCCAGCAAGGCCCAACCTTGGTTTTACCATTTGCGACCTAAGCCTTTCCCCCCGGGTTTTCGCGAGCCCGAGGGTCATCTTTATTTTACCCCCCCGGGCCAGTGCTCCTTCGAGTGTTGGTCCGAATCGAGCAGCCTGCGGGGCCACCTCGGGGAAACTCGAGGTCTGGTTTTACTCGTAGCTTGACTTATCCGGTGTGCCCTGAGAACGAGATATGTGCAACTCCTATCGGGATTTGTCGGCACATTCGGGCGGCTTTGCTGGTCTTGTTTTACCATTGTCGAAATGTCTTGTAAACCGGGATTCCGAGACTGATCGGGTTTTTCCGGGATAAGGTTTATCCTTCGTTGACCGTGAGAGCTTATGATGGGCTAAGTTGGGACACCCCTGCAGGGTATTATCTTTCGAAAGCCGTGCCCGCGGTGATGAGGCAGATGGGAATTTGTCAATGTCCGGTTGTAGAAAACTTGTCACTTGACCCAATTAAAATACATCAACTGTGTGTGTAGCCGTGATGGTCTCTTCTCGGCGGAGTCCGGGAAGTGAACACGGTTTGGGTTATGAATGACGTAAGTAGGAGTTCAGGATCACTTCTTGGTCATTACTAGTTGACGACCGTTCCGTTGCATCTCTTCTCGCTCTCTTTTGCGTATGTTAGCCACCATATATGCTTATTGCCTGCTGCAGCTCCACCTCATTACACCATCCTTTCCTATAAGCTTAAATAGTCTTGATCTCGCGGGTGTGAGATTGCTGAGTCCTCGTGACTCACAGATTCTACCAAACCAGTTGCAGGTGTCGACGATGTCAGTGCAGATGATGGGATCGACCTCAAGTGGGAGTTCGATGAGGAACGTGGTCGTTACTATGTGTCTTTTCCTGATGATCAGTAGTGGAGCCCAGTTGGGACGATCGGGGATCTAGCATTTGGGGTTATCTTATTTTCATTTGGATCTTGACCGTAGTCGGTCTATGTGTGTATTTTGGATGATGTATGAATTACATTTCTGTATTGTGTGAAGTGGCGATTGTAAGCCAACTCTTTATCCCATTCTTGTTCATTACATGGGATTGTGTGAAGATGACCCTTCTTGCGACAAAACCACAATGCGGTTATGCCTCTAAGTTGTGCCTCGACACGTGGGAGATATAGCCGCATCGTGGGCATTACAGAAGGCCCCAAAAAAATGAGAGAAGAAGAGAGAAGGGACAATGTTACTATCCTTTACCACACTTGTGCTTCAAAGTAGCACCATAATCTTCCTGATAGAGAGTCTCTTGTTTTGTCACTTTCATATACTAGTGGGAATTTTTCATTATAGAACTTGGATTGTATTCCAACAATGGGCCTCCTCAAGTGCCCTAGGTCTTCGTGAGCAAGCAAGTTGGATGCACACCCACTTAGTTTCTTTTGTTGAGCTTTCATACATTTATAGCTCTAGTGCATCCGTTGCATGGCAATCCGTACTCCTTGCATTAACATCAATCGATGAGCATCTCCATAGCTCATTGATTAGCCTTGTTGATGTGAGACTTTCTCCTTTTTTGTCTTCTCCACATAACCCCCATCATTATACTCTATTCCACCCATAGTGCTATGTCCATGGCTCGCGCTCATGTATTGCGTGAAAGTTTATAGGTTTGAGATTACTAAAGTATGAAAGAATTGCTTGGCTTGTCATCGAGGTTGTGCATGATGAGAGCATTCTTGTGTGACGAAAATGGAGCATGACTAAACTATATGATTTTGTAGGGATGAACTTTCTTTGGCCATGTTATTTTGAGAGGACATAATTGCTTAGTTAGTATGCTTGAAGTATTATTATTTTTATGTCAATATGAACTTTTATCTTGAATCTTTCGGATCTGAATATTCATACCACAATTAAGAAGAATTACATTGAAATTATGCCTAGTAGCACTCCGCATCAAAAATTCTGTTTTTATCATTTACCTACTCGAGGATGAGCAGGAATTAAGCTTGGGGATGCTTGATACGTCTCCAACGTATCTATAATTTTTGATTGCTCCATGCTATATTATCTTCTGTTTTGGACATTATTGGGCTTTATTATTCACTTTTATATTATTTTTGGGACTAACCTGTTAACCGGAGGCCCAACCCAGAATTGCTGTTTTTTGCCTATTTCAGAGTTTCGTAGAAAAATAATATCAAACGGAGTCCAAGCAGAATGAAACCTTCGGGAACGTGATTTTTGGAATGAACAAGATCCAGGAGACTTGGACCGTACGTCAAGCAACCAACAGGGAAGCCACGAGGTAGGGGGCGCGCCTACCCCCCCAGGCGCGCCCTCCACCCTCGTGGGCCCCTTGTTGCTCCACCGACGTAATTCTTCCTCCTATATATACCTACGTACCCCCAAACGATCAGAAGGAGCCAAAACCCTAATTCCACCGCTGCAACCTTCTGTACCCACGAGATCCCATCTTGGGGCCTGTTCCGGAGCTCCGCCGGAAGGGGCATCGATCACGGAGGGCTTCTACATCAACACCATAGCCCCTCCGATGAAGTGTGAGTAGTTAACCTCAGACCTTCGGGGTCCATAGTTATTAGCTAGATGGCTTTCTCTCTCTTTTTGGATGTCAATACAATGTTCTCCCCCTCTCTCATGGAGATCTATTCAATGTAATCTTCTTTTTACGGTGTGTTTGTTGAGACCGATGAATTGTGGGTTTATGATCAAGTTTATCTATGAACAATATTTGAATTTTCTCTAAATTCTTTTATGTATGATTGGTTATCTTTGCAAGTCTCTTCGAATTATCAGTTTGGTTTGGCCTACTAGATTGATCTTTCTTGCAATGGGAGAAGTGCTTAGTTTTGGGTTCAATCTTGCGGTGTCCTTTCCCAGTGACAGTAGGGGCAGCAAGGCACGTATTGTATTGTTGCCATCGAGGATAACAAGATGGTTTTTTTTATCATATTGCATGAATTTATCCCTCTACATCATGTCATCTTGCTTAAGGCGTTACTCTGTTCTTCTGAACTTAATACTCTAGGTGCATGCTGGATAGCGGTCGATGTGTGGAGTAATAGTAGTAGATGCAGGCAGGAGTCGGTCTACTTGTCTTGGACGTGATGCCTATATACATGATCATACCTAGATATTCTCATAACTATGCTCAATTCTGTCAATTGCTCAACAGTAATTTGTTCACCCACCGTAAAATACTTATGCTCTTGAGAGAAGCCACTAGTGAAACCTATGGCCCCCGGGTCTATCTTCATCATATTAATCTTCCAACACTTAGTTATTTCCGTTGCTTTTTACTTTGCTTTTATTTTCTTTGCATCTTTATCATAAAAATACCAAAAATATTATCCTATCATATCTATCAGATCTCACTCTCGTAAGTGACCGTGTAGGGATTGACAACCCCTTATCGTGTTGGTTGCGAGGATTTATTTGTTTTGTGTAGGTGCGAGGGACTCGCGCGTAGCCTCCTACTGGATTGATACCTTGGTTCTCAAAAACTGAGGGAAATACTTACGCTACTTTGCTGCATCACCCTTTCCTCTTCAAGTGAAAACCAACGCAGTGCTCAAGAGGTAGCAGCAGTCGGCCCGCCCCTTCCTCGGGGCCCACACGCCATTAACCAAATAAGACGCGGAGTGGCTACAGTGATCTCCCGCCAGGCGGCCGGACTGTAGCCACGCTCACCTGACCAAGCAAGCGTCATTAGCATTACGACTACAGTAACCAGCAGCCGGCAAGACTCGCGAGCGGCGGAGGCGGCCTGTCGGCTCCATACCAGACCGATCGGTGGGGCCCACCAGGCTGCGGGCCCCAGCAACCGGCGAAGAAGCCGGCGACCAGAGAGACTGATGGCCGGGACCTACACCCGGCCGGATTACCATTGTACCCCTGGGGGGTAGGCCTATATAAACCCCCTAGGGCACCCATGCAAAGGGTTCGAACCTGTTAGAATTAGACCAGTACCTAGGGGGAGAGGAGAGCAAGCCTTGCCTTCCTCTACCTCTAGCAAACAGCTCGAGGAGCACCATTGTACTCACTAGTGCCTTAGTGATCATGTGGAGAACCCGCAGAGCAGGACTAGGGGTGTTATCTCCCAGGAGAGCCCCGAACCTGGGTAAAGTGCGCCGGCGTTCGTGTCTACGCCTCATCCCGCTTCCAGGCACCGGCGATGTTCTACTCGCTCCCACCATGATAAGTCATCCATTGGCATATGTCGCACCCAACCCCCGACATTTGGCGCCCACCATGGGGCAAGGTGCACCATCTCCCGGAGACCTGTTCTGGACGGGAACCTTGTTCTTTCCTGGCGAGCGCAGCTAGCCTGGCACGCCAGACGGAGTCTGCACCGACGCGCTGCACAGCGCGGAGGTCGCCTGTGCGGCAAGTTGCCTCGCCGATCTTGTTGGCAAGGTTCGCCTCTCCGACGAGCCCGTGTCCGATGCGGGCACCGAGGGCCCCGAGAGCCGCCTCGTGAGCCTCCTCAATCAGCTCCACGTCTACAGCGAGCCAGCTGTAGACTTGGAGTCGGTTGGCTCCACCGACCCGATGCTTGTCGACTCCGACACTTTGTCGCTTGACGCGTTCCCCACCAACGTGGTGGTCTACGATGAGCTGCTTCCTCGCGCGGACAGCGGCGGCAGCACCGTCACGGAAGTGCTCGTCATCAGCCACGGCGAGCACTCTGGCGGAGGTGGCCAGGATCCGTTGCAAGCGGCGATGCAAGACCTGACTGTGCCCATCCCGGAAGACGTCGACGCCGAGACGCTGGAGGTACGCCGCGTCGAGCTCGTCGAGAGCGCCAACCGGCTGGCCAGCATGAGACGCCTTTCGGAGGCCTCCCAGCGTGAGATGGACCGTGCCATCGGTGGCACGCCGACTCCTAGTGGGCCTAGCCGCATTGGCCAGATCCGGCAGCGTGGTGCAACCATCGCCAGCATGTTTGGGACAGATCGTCCCGTCTACGCCACGCCTACAGAAAACATACGAGCTGCCTAGGCGGCAGCAGACGAGCTAGACAAGCTCGAGGGCGATGAGCGTCGCCACATGACGGAGCTTGTCCAGCAGCTCCTCGACGCGACTGCTGAGCAGCAAGATGCTGGGTGTCGCACCATAGCGCCCAACCGGCGAAACGACGACCCGCCTCCTCGCCGAGACCAAGGCGCGACATCCCGGACGCCGGCTGGTGGCGCTCGCGATAGAAGAGACAAGGAGCCGGCTGCTAGCCGCAGCCGGGCTCGCATCACCATCGAGCGCGACCAAGACGGCCGCCCAAGAGCAGTGCAGCGACGAGACGACTGTCCGCCTCCTCCTCCCCGCAGGTAGAGGCGCATTTCCCCGCCACCTGTTGATCACCCATCACTCGGCGACCGCCTTGGCCGCCGAGAAGGAATCGGAGAAAATGACGCCCGCCACCGGATCGATCGGCTCAACCGATCCCTAGCGCTAGAAGAAGAAGAAGAGTTGGGTCCGCCTTGCTTCGGCCCCCGCATCTGAGACGAATCTGTCCCCAAAGGGTTCACGCTCCCGAGAGATACACCCAAGTACACCGTCTCCGTGAAGCCAGAGGACTGGCTGGTTGACTACTCCACAGCCGTCAACATCGCGAACGGCAACAAGCGCGTTGCCGTGAAGTACGTTCCGCTCATGCTCCAAGGCACGACCCGAACATGGCTGAACAACCTGAAGCCCCGCAACATCAACAACTGGGTTGATTTCACTGAAGCATTCATCCGCAACTTCACCATCACGTACAAGCGGCCGCCCAAGCCTCGCCAACTCTCCTTGTGCGTCCAAGGCCCCAACAAGTCGACTCGCGACTACCTCACGCGTTGGGCCGAGCTACGCAACTCTTGTGAGGGCGTGCACGAGGTGCAGGCCATCGAGTATTTCACTGCCGGGTGCCAAGAGGGCACCCTCCTCATTCACAAGCTCCTCTGCGACGAGCCGGCAACCCTCGACGAACTGTTGATCATAGCAGACAAGTACGCCACGGCCGACTCCTCCATGAAGGCGGAGATCCTAGTTAACGCGTCGGGCAAGGTGGCCCCTCAAGCTCCTCGGACCCCGGCTGGTGACACCAGTCGGCGACAGCAACCAAACGACAACAAGCGCAAGGCCATGCAGCCGGCTTCCATGAGCCGGCAGGTGGCAACAGTCGAAGATCAGCAGCCGGAGGGGCAGCCTCCCCCCAAGCGCCAGAAGAGCGGCAAGCCCAACTGGTTGCCCGCCTTCTCGTACGAGCAGACCGTTGATGCACCCTGCAAGTTCCACAGCGACGCGAAGCCATCCAACCACACAACTCGGAAGTGCCATTGGCTCACCAGGATCACCAAGGGTGACGGACTCCAGCCCACTCCGCCTGCCGGCCCGCCGCCTCCTGCTCCTCAGCAGCCGGTGGTTCGGCCAGTCGGCGCGATACAAGATGAGTACCCTGAAGAGCACGGAGCCTATGTCGTGTTCACCAGCGTGGCCGATGACAGGCGCAGCAGACGGCAGCAGCAACAAGAAGTAAATGCAGTAGCATCAGAGACCCCTGAATTCATGCACTGGTCTGAGAAGCCCATCAGCTGGAGCAGAGTCGACCACTCGGAAGTGATGCCTAATCCTGGCTCCTATGCTCTGGTGTTGGATGCCACCTTTGCCACCGAGAGGCGAGCTGCTCGTTTCTCCCGAGTTCTGATAGATGGCGGCAGCAGCATCAACATCGTGTACAAAGATACCATGGAGAAGTTGGGAATCAAGCAGAGACATCTTCAGCCCAGCCGGACTGTTTTCCACGGCAACGTTCCAGGCCTTTCCTGCTCACCAATCGGCAAGACTCAGATAGATGTCCTCTTCGGGGACAAGAATCATTTCCGCCGAGAGCAGTCTGGTTTGAGGTGGTGGACCTTGAGAGCCCCTATCATGCACTGCTTGGCCGGCCTGCGCTGGCCAAGTTCATGGTGGTCCCCCACTATGCCTACCTCAAGATGAAGATGCCGAGCTCCAAGGGAATCCTGACCATAGCAGGAGACTACAAGAAGTCGTCCGCCTGCGCAACAGAGAGCAGCCGGTTAGCCGAGTCCATTGTGATCGCGGCTGAGAAGCGGCTCCTTGACCGAGTTGTGTCAATGGCAGGCAAGCAGCCGGAAATGTCACCCAACCCCAAGGAGTCGGAATCTGAGGGCTCATTCAAGCCAGCCAAAGAGACGAAGAAGATACCCTTGGACCCGGAGCACCCGGAAAGGCACGCTCTCATAGGTGCAAACCTTGACAGCAAATAGGAAGGCGAGCTCGTCGATTTCCTCCGTGAGAATCGGGACATCTTTGCATGGTCACCCAAGGACATGCCGGGTGTTCTGACGGAATTCGCCGAGCACAAGCTACACGTCTGGTCTGATGCCAAGCCAGTCAGGCTTCCCTTGCGCCGTCTATCAGAAGAAAAGAGAAGAGTTGTTGGAGAAGAGATAGCCCGGCTTCTAGCAGCCGGCTTCATCATGGAAGTGTTCTTTCCAGAGTGGCTAGCCAACCCGGTCCTGGTGCTGAAGAAGAACAAGCAATGGCGCATGTGTATTGATTATACCAGCCTCAACAAAGCATGCCCCAAAGACCCGTTCGCTTTGCCAAGAATTGACCGAGTGATTGACTCCATAGCCGGATGCGAGCTGTTGAGTTTTTTGGATGCGTACTCAGGATACCACCAGATCAAGCTGAACCCGGCCGACAGGCTGAAGACCGCCTTCATCATGCCATTCGGAGCCTTCTACTACCTAACCATGACGTTTGGCTTGAGGAATGTCGGCGCCACGTTTCAGTGTTGCATGCAGAAGTGTCTCCTCAAACAACTCGGCCAAAACGCCCACGTCTATGTGGATGATGTTGTGGTGAAGACAGAGAAGCGTGGAACGCTGCTAGAAGACCTCAAGGAGACCTTTGAGAACTTGCGCCGATTTCAAATCAATCTCAACCCGGAGAAATGCGTCTTTGGAGTACCAGCCGGCCAGCTTCTTGGCTTTCTGGTCTCAGAACGCGGCATAGAATGCAACCCCGTGAAGATCAAGGCCATCGAGAGGATGGAAGTGCCCACCCGACTGCTGGACGTGCGAAAATTTACCGGCTGCTTGGCGTCCATCAGCCGTTTCATCAGTCGGCTGGGCGAGTAGGCTCTTCCCCTGTACAAGCTCATGAAGAAGACCACTTTTTTGAGTGGAACGACAAGGCGGATGAAGCTTTTCTCCAGCTCAAGAAGATGTTGACCACTCCGCCTGTTCTGGCGGCTTCGACTCCTAAGGAGCCCATGCTCCTCTACATCGCCGCTACCAGCCAGGTGGTCAGCATAGTCATAGTGGTGGAACACAAGGAAGAAGGCAAAGCACTACCCGTCCAGAGGCCCGTGTATTACCTGAGTGAAGTGTTGTCCGCCTCCAAGCAAAACTACCCCCACTACCAGAAGATGTGCTACGGCGTGCACTTTGCCACCAAGAAACTGAAGCCATACTTCCAAGAGCACCCAATCACTGTTGTTTGCACTACTCCCCTTGCTGAGATCATTGGAAGCCGAGATGCCTCAGGCCGAGTGGCCAAATGGGTCATAGATTTGGCCCCCTACACCATCTACTACCAGCCTCGCACCGCCATCAAGTCGCAAGCACTGGCCGACTTCCTCGTCGACTGGGCCGAGACCCAGTACCTGCCGCCAGCGCCTGACTCCACCCATTGGCGAATGCACTTTGATGGTTCCAAGATGCGCACCAGTTTGGGAGCCGGCATCGTCCTCGCCTCTCCCAAAGGCGACAAGCTCAGATATGTGCTGCAGATCCACTTTGCCGCCTCCAACAACGTTGCTGAATACGAAGCACTCATTCCTGGGCTCCGGCTTGCCAAGGAACTCGACATTCGCCGGATCCTATGCTATGGAGATTCTGACTTGGTGGTCCAGCAGTCGTCTGGTGACTGGGACGCCAAGGATGCAAATATGGTGAGCTACCGCTTCCTCGTATTACAACTCAGTGGATACTTTGAAGGGTGCGAGTTTCTCCATGTGCCAAGAAATGATAATGAGCAAGCAGATGCCTTGGCACGAATCGGCTCCACCCGGCAAGCAATACCAGCCGGCGTCGCCCTGCAACGCCTCCTCAAGCCGTCTGTCAAGCCATCGCCAGAGTCGGATTCCATCTTTGTGCCGGCCCCTCTTGAAGCAGTCGGATCCAACTTGAGGACCCCAGCTTCCGGCACGGGGAGTTCGACAAGCGACCCGGGGACTGCAGCGGTTGGCCTGGGGACTTCGTCGACTCAGCAAGCGGCAGTCGACTCCAACCCGCCGCCTCCCGGCCCAACCGCCCTCGTGCAAGTAGTAGTCCTAGCAGTCGAAGAAATTGCAGCACCTTCATGGGCCCAGCCCATCCTCAACTTTCTGGTGAACAAAGAGCTGCCGATTGACGAGATCTCGGCCCGGCAAGTGCAATGCCGGGCAGCAGCATACACCATAGTCAACGGAGAACTTGTGAGGCGCAGTGTCACTGGTGTTTACCAGCACTGCGTAGAGCTGGAGCAAGGCCAAGCAATCCTCAAAGATATCCATCAAGGTGAGTGTGGTCACCACGCGGCTTCAAGAGCACTTGTGGACAAAGCTTTCCGCCACGGTTTTTTCTGGCCGACTGCTCTGGAAGACGCAAAAGACCTAGTCCAGAAATGCAAAGGGTGCCAGAAGTTCTGCTCCAAGCCACATCAGCCGGCTTCTGCACTCAAGACTATCCCCATTGCCTGGCCCTTTGCCTTTTGGGGCCTAGACATGGTGGGACCATTCAAGACGGCGCGCGGCGGCATGACTCATCTGCTTGTCGCAGTGGACAAGTTCACCAAGTGGATAGAAGCAAAGCCAATTAAGAAATTGAATGGTCCGATGGCTATGACTTTCATCTCCGACATTACCATCCGGTATGGCATACCACATAGCATCATCACTGACAATGACACAAACTTTGCCAAAGGCGCCTTGGCCCGTTTCTGCGCGACGCACGGCATCCGACTGGACCTGGCGTCCGTTGCCCATCCACAGTCAAACGGCCAGGTGGAGCGAGTAAACGGCCTCATTTTGTCCGGCATCAAGCCCCGACTGGTCGAGCCTCTGGAGCGTTCGGCCGGCTGCTGGCTCGATGAGCTGCCGGCCGTCCTCTGGAGCCTGCGCACAACTCCGAACAAGTCAACCGGCTTCACGCCTTTCTTCCTCGTCTACGGTGCCGAAGCCGTCATCCCGACGGACATCGAATTCGACTCCCCTCGAGTCACCATGTACACCGAAGAGGAGGCAGAAGAAGCACGGCAAGACGACGTCGATCTGCTGGAAGAGGGCCGGCTGCTGGCACTCAGCCAGTCCACCATCTACCAGCAGAACCTGCGCCGATACTACAACCGAAAGGTCAAGCCAAGATCCTTCCAAGAGGGAGACCTTGTGCTCCGGCTGATCCAGCGAACAGCCGACCAGCACAAGCTCTCGGCACCTTGGGAAGGCCCCTTCATCATCAGCAAGGTATTGGGCAATGACTCCTACTACCTGATCGATGCTCAGAAGCCTCGAGCACGCAAAAGAGATGACTTCGGCAAGGAGACGGAGCGACCATGGAATGCGAACCTCCTCCGAAGGTTTTACAGTTGATGCAGTATGTACCACGCCAACTTTTGTATTAAGTATGAAGACTCCGGGTCCCCCGTGAAGAGCTCGGGGACTGCCCTCTTTTATCTATATGATAAGTATTACGCCTGTCATTTGTGTTATTTCATTTGTCCGTCTGGCACCGGGTTCGACTAGTCGACCCGGGGACTCGCCGCCTTGTACTATGTAATGCTTCCTGCAGCCGGACAAGTAATGTATTGGCACTCAAGCTTTCTCCTGCCAGAGGCTGCAGCTCGCAGAGCGAATGTCCGGCCGGCAGGAGTTAAGGCAGAAGGGGTGCCTGCATGAAAAATGGCTAAGGACCCAAAGCATGCACGTAGTCCAAGCCGACTCCCCACTTCGCCGACCAGCTGTTGAGCAGCCGGCCGGCCGGCTTCTACTTAACTCGCTAGAAAACTTTAATCGGCTAATTACTTGCCTCCCGAAAGTGGCTAAGTACTTGACCCAACCACAGTTGCAGAGCGGCTGTTCGGTTGGCAAGACGACAACCAAGGGAAGGCGGCAAAGGAAAAAAGCCAAAGAGCAGAAAGCAAGGAAAGATAGAACTCAGAAAAAATATTTACATATCAAAAGGCCCTCGGCCAGCATTCGACAGAAGTTTGAAATACACCCCGCGGATGGAATTGTGCGAAATTAACAAAGTTTGTCGAGACTGATAAGAAGGTAAAGACAAAGATAAATTGGCAGCCTAGGGAGCAGCAGACGGGTTCGGTGGAATGGTGGAGTTGGCGGTGCCGGTTGGTGGAGCGGCCGACTGGTCAGTCTCCGCTTGGTCGCCTTCAGTAGCAGCCGGCTCGCTCGGGCGTGCCTCGTTGCTGGAGGCGCGGTCGAGCTGGGGCTGGCCATCCGCTCCGACCTCTGGCGCCTCCTCCTCACCTTCCTCCTCCTCGTCGTCTTCTTCCTCGCCGCTGGAGTTGATCACCTCGGCCGAGTCCTCACTGTCCTCCAGGTTCAGCCCAAACCACTCTGGTGGTGCCTCGGCGCCGTTCTCGGCCCGCTCCGGGATGAAGATGCTGGTGTTGGTGTACTCGGCGATTGCCGCCGCCCGCTTGACAAGAGCATCCTCCACCGCCACCAGCTCCTCCTGGGCCTCTTGTCGAAACGTGGTCAGCTGGGCTAGATTCAGCCCAGGATACCACGCCTTGACAAACTCCAAGGCCCGACGTGCTCCTGCCTGGGCCGAGGAGCCCTTCCAGGCCTCAAGACGGCCGGCCGCCACCTCAAGCCAGTCGGCAGTCCGACTGGGAGTGCGCGGTGCCGACATGTCCGGCCACAGGGCGGCGATCGCCTGGGCGCCGACACGCTGAAGATGGCGCAGCATCTGGTGAGCCGGCCGAAGACGGGCCTCGATGCTGAGGAGCTGCTCGCGAAGGGTCCGGGGGTGTTGGCAGAAATCTACGCACCTTCCGTCCTCCGTCCTTCGCGATCAGCTTCGATGGCCTGATTGGCAGCGTCAGAATGACCAGGGAAGAAGTCTGCCAAAACAGAAAGCAAAGAGCCAAAGTTAGAGACGAGAGGCCGGCTCGGTCAGCAGCCGACAGCTCAAAGAAGGAAAAAGAGGGAAGCTCACCATCAACTATGTCTTCAATCTCGCCAAAGCCGGCAGTCAGCATCGCCTCCTTGTTAGTCCAGGCGGAGCGTTCGGTCGAAAACTCAGCAAGGAGGCTGGTTTCCTTGTCCTCCGCCTCCTTCTGGGCCTTCTTGAGAAGCTCCGCCTGCTCCGCCAGTTGCGTGACCAGCAGGAGGTCACGCTCTTCGGTCAGCTTGCTGCAGTCTGCCTCCTTGGCACGCAGTGCGGTGTTGGCCTCGCCCAGCTGCTGCTGCAGGGCAGCGTTGGCCTCCGCAAAAGCAGAAGAAGAAAAGGACATCAAGATCAACCAAAGAAGAATAGTCGCTGGGGAGATCCGGCCTGATTACTCAGTAGTCGGCCTGAATCTCGGGGACTACAGCCCGTGGGTGCGCCACCGCGCCCCCGCAGAGAGATAAGTCATCAATATCAACAAAAAGAAGAACAGTCGCCAGGAGATCCGGCCTGACTGCTTAGCAGTCGGCCCGAATCTCGGGGACTACAACCCGCGGGTGCGCCAACGCCCCCCTGCAGAGAAAGAAACAAAGACTTACTCCGGCTTTCCGACAAGTCGGTGGTCCGTTGAGTTAGCTCCTGGACCTTGGAGTTGAAGACGGCCGCATGGAGGTTGTGATAATCCTGCAATGAAGATATCAGATAATGTTAGTACTCGGAGCCTGCCAATTAAAGTTCCAAGCCGCCTGCTCAGCAGCCTGCCCGAAACTTGAGGACTACACCCAGTGGGTGCGCTGGCGCGCCCCCACGAAGAAGTATAAGTCAAAAAAAGTAAGAGTTATAACCGGACGACTGCTTGCGACTCCAAGAACGTGTTGTTGCAACAATTAAGAGCGTCGGCCTCGGCCTGAAGCTTGGCTTGGACGTCTAGGACCGCCGTGTTCAAAGGGCCCGTCCCGCCTCCCCGCACCCACCCAGTGGGCACGGCGCTGGTTGCCTCGGCGTCCGGGATTGAAGAGCTCGCGACGGCGGTCTCCTGCGGGCGTGGCGCCGAAGCCGCCTTTGTGAGCCGGCGGCACGTCGGGGTGCGGACCTCAGGAGTTGGGTCCGTCGCCATCTCGTCTCCGGCTGACGGCGCCGGTGGATCAGCCGGCTGCTTGTCTCGAGCCTCCTCAGAAGGCGGCGGCGGGGGCACGATTACGTCTGACATGACGACATCGCCGCCGTGATCGGGTGCTCATCGCCGGCTCCCCCAGTCGGCGCCACAAATTCTGGTGGCGGCGGCGCGGAGTTCAGGGGGGTGACGAATATCGCCGACTGACGGCGCGCGGCTTCCTCAGCCTGCTTCTTCGCCGCGGGAGCTGCCTCGGCCTCCGCCAGCTTCTTCAGGGCGGCAGCCTCCGCCTTCTCCGCTTCCGCCTTCTCCAGGTGGGCGGCCTCCTGTTCCTCGCGCGCCTCCCGGTTGTTTCGCTCCGTTGCCTCCCGGAGGTCGGTGTCCGGATCGTTTCGCCGGGTGGTGGTGGAGGTCTCCGCCGACCCAACGATGGAGGCGGCGGCCGACTTCTCAAGAGAGAGCGGGGCTCTAAGTTAAGAAAATAAAGCAAAGGAAACTCAGAAAGAATCAACAAGGAAAAAAGAAAAGCACAAGGAAAGATACTTACGCCGACACCATGGGAGGCACCTTCGCGAGCTTCCAAATGTTGGCCGCCTTCGCGGCGGCCTCCTTCCGCCGGGTCGCGGCAGTCGGGTTCTTGGCCTTCTTCGGCACGCTGCCAAACAAGATGGCGCCCTGTTTTCGTTTCCGCGCGCTGCCTCGAGCAGTCGGCTCGGCGGAGGGGCCCGCGTCCGCCATGCCCGCGCCTTGTGAAGGGCGCAGCTTGTCTTCCTCATCGTCGTTGTCGGGCCAGGTCTCGATGCCGCCTTCCTTGGAGCCACCGGCTCCATAGACGCCGCCTGTTGCGGTATCCTCCAAGGCGGCTGCCCCCAAGTCAGGGTCGTCCACGTCGCTCACGGCCCGGTCCCGTGCGTAGTCACCACCCGGCCCCACGACGGCAGCCGTCGCTGGAGACAAGTATATCTGCATCCCAAAGTCCGACTGCTCAAGACCGCCAGACGAAATCTAGATGAAGTATTAAAGAAAGGAGAGACTGAAAGACTTACGATGGGTGGCGGGTGTGCGCGGGAGTACGGCGGCTTGCCGAACTGCCAGGACCCCTCCAGCTTGAAGCTAGAGATTTCATTCACCAAGTTGGCCACCTCGGCAGCCGGCATCTGCTTGGTGCTTAGCCGGCACGGGTCGCGATGCCCGCTCATCCGGCTGATCAGGTGAGGCCGGCCTTGGAGCTGGAGAACCCGGCGCGCGACGAAGGCAACCAACAAGTCGGTCGCCTTGAGGCCCTCGGTGTTGGTTAGCTCCCGGAGTCATTGGATGGCGGCGGCGCCGTCTGCTGACACCGGCTTCGGCTTGTAGCCCCAGCTGGCCCGAGGCTCAGCCGGTGGGCCGGCTACATAAGCCGGCAGGTTGAGGAAGTCGACGGCCAGGTCCATGTTCTCCACGTAGAAGTAAGATTGCTGCCACATCTTGACCGACTGTGGTAGCTTGATGGTGGGGAAGGCGTTCTTCGAGGACGGCCGGCACACCGTGATGAAGGCACCGCACTGGGCAGCCACCTCTCGGACGGAGTTGCCCAGCTTGGTGTAGAAGAATGCTCCCCACAGCTCGATGGTGGGGAGGATGCCGAGATAGCCTTCGCACATCGTGACGAAGGCGGCCAGGAGCATCACCGTGTTAGGCGTGAGGTGGTGAGGCTGGAGGTGATAGAACTCGAGGAACGAGCGGAGGAAGCCGCTCGCCGGCAGGCCGAAGCCACGAATGAAGTGCGAGCGGAAGACGACCTACTCGCCCTCCCCCGGCGCCGGCGAGATCTCTCCCTCCGGCGGCACGCATGCCATCACGTAGCCCACGCCGGGGAGACGCCGCGTGTCGCGAAGGAAAGCAATGTGGTCTTCATGGACATTCGACCCGTCCCAGTCCCCTCCGTGCTCACGCACCATGGAGGGCTCGACGAAAAGAGCAGCGTGGCGGGAGAGCTGAGATTGGGGCAGGGCCAAGAGGGCTCGGAGACGAGCAGCGGCGGCACTCCGGCGGAGCTCGAGGGCGTTGCGACGAGAGGAAGAAGAAGGAGGGAAAATGGGATGGAGGGGCGCGCGTGCTTTGTCGCTCCCTCTCCTCTCCCTACTTATAGCCTATGGGCTATGAAGCCGAGGGGGCGGGCGTGGGATCGTGGGATTAACTGTGCCCACGCCCCCGCCTTTACCGTGCGAGTTACTGCGCGCAGTAACTCCGCGGGGAAACCAAACCGCCCGCCTCGGCCTCCGCGGATCCGCTCGCATGCCGAGGCCCGGTGGTGGCGGGCCCAGCCTGCACTCGCGTCCCATCACGCGCGTGGGCTGGCAGGCTGGCCCGGCTGGCTGGCGCCATGTGGCACACCCATGACGGGCGGCGGGCCTAGAGGCTTAGCTAGCACGCCACCTAGCTCCCGCCGTTGCATTCGAAATTCCAGATAAACCCGACTGGACGTGGCCGACTCCCTCAGGCGGCTTGCCAGGAGTCGGATGAAGCTTCCACCCATAGCACCCGGAGGAGGAAACTGTTGAGGTTTCTCGGCCCCTCAACCGCGGTGCCTCACCAGCTTCGGGGACTACTGTCGGAGTAATGGGCCACGAGTAGCCTAACCCGAGCCCCAGAACCTTTCAAGGCATCGGAGTCGGCTGCGCCCCTCAAGACATCAAGATGAAGCGCCGCCTTCTCGTAGCCGGCTGGCCGAACAGCCGACTGCCGGAAGACGGCCACGCTTAGGAAGATGGCTCCAAGACGGGCCGACTCCTGGCAGGCGGCCTCCAAAGAGGCCGACTCCGAGCAGTCGGCCCATGGCGCCCTCAAAGTATGCGCCCCCATTAAGAAGACAAGACAGGGTGAGGCTACAGTGTAGCCCATCACCCCCGTATCCAGGGCCGGGCGTGTCCATAGTGCTCCGTACATGCGGAGATCTCCGCCCGGCGCGACACTGTTGCCCCTCCGCCTCTAACATCACTACTGTCAGGCGAAGCCCTGCTCCCACGACCGTCTGTCGGTACGGCCCGAAGACGATGGGCCCTACCGATCAGCGAGAGCCCGGAAGACGGCGGGAGCCTCACCAGTCGGACCCGAGGAAGGCCGGCCCCAGCAGTCGGCCCGCCCCTTCCTTGGGGCCCACACGCCATTAACCAGATAAGACGCGGAGTGGTTACAGTGATCTCCCGCCAGGCGGCGGGACTGTAGCCACGCTCCCCTAACCAAGCAAGCGTCATTAGCGTTACGGCTACAGTAACCAGCAGCCGGCAAGACCCGCGAGCGGCGGAGGCGGCCTGTCGGCTCCGTACCAGACCGATCGGCGGGGCCCACCAGGCGGCGGGCCCCAGCAGCCGGCGGAGAAGCCGGCGACCAGAGAGACTGACGGCCGGGACCTACACCCGGCCGGATTACCATTGTACCCCTGGGGGGTAGGCCTATATAAACCCCCTAGGGCACCCATGCAAAGGGTTCGAACCTGTTAGAATTAGACCAGCACCTAGGGGGAGAGGAGAGCAAGCCTTGCCTTCCTCTACCTCTAGCAAACAGCTTGAGGAGCACGATTGTATTCACTAGTGCCTTAGTGATCACGCGGAGACCCCGCAGAGCAGGACTAGGGGTGTTATCTCCCAGGAGAGCCCCGAACCTGGGTAAAGTGCGCCGGCATTCGTGTCTACGCCTCATCCCGCTTCCAGGCACCGGCGACGTTCTACTCGCTCCCACCATGATAAGCCATCCGTTGGCATATGTCGCACCCAACCCTCGACAGCGCCCCCACCCCTTGTCCAATTCGGTTTGGGCAGGGGCAGGCGCGCGCCACCTCGTGGTCCTTCTTCCCTCTCTCCACTAAATCCCAATAAGGCCCATTAACTTCCCCGGCGAATTCCCGTAACTCTCCGGTACTCCGAAAAATACAGAATCACTCAGAACCATTCCGATGTCCGAATATAGCCTTGCAATATATGACTCTTTACCTCTCGACCATTTCGAGATTCCACGTCATGTCCGTGATCTCATCCGGGACTCCGAACAAACTTCGGTCATCAAATCACATAACTCATAATACAAATCGTCATCGAACATTAAGCGTGCGGACCCTACGGGTTCGAGAACTATGTAGACATGACCGAGACACATCTCCGGTCAATAACCAATAGCGGAACCTAGATGCTCATATTGGCTCCTACATATTCTACGAAGATCTTTATCGGTCAAACCGCATAACAACATACGGTATTCCCTTTGTCACCGGTATGTTACTTGCCCGAGATTCAATCGTCGGTATCATCATACCTAGTTCAATCTTGTTACCAGCAAGTCTCTTAACTCATTCTTTAATGCATCATCCCGTAACTAACTCATTAGTCACATTGCTTGCAAGGCTCATAGAGATGTGCATTACCGAGAGGGCCCAGAGATACCTCTCCGATACTCGGAGTGACAAATCATAATCTCGATCTATGCCAACCCAACAAACACCTTCGGAGACACCTGTAGAGCATCTTTATAATCACCCAGTTATGTTGTGACGTTTGATAGCACACAAGGTGTTCCTCCGGTATTCGGGAGTTGCATAATCTCATAGTCAAAGGAATATGTATAAGTCATAAAGAAAGCAATAGCAATAAAACTGAACGATCAACATGCTAAGCTAACGAGAATAACACCCAAATGGTTTACTAGAGTCAATAATCTAGTTCATATCGCTATGTGATTAACACCCAAAGTACTAAGGTGTGATCATGTTTTGCTTGTGAGAGAAGTTTAGTCAATGGGTCTGCCACATTCAGATCCGTATGTATTTTGCAAATTTCTATGTCTACAATGCTCTGCACGGAGCTACTTTAGCTAATTGCTCCCACTTTCAATATGTATCTAGATTGAGACTTGGAGTCATCCGGATCAGTGTCAAAGCTTGCATCGACGTAACCCTTTACGATGAACTTTTTGTCACCTCCATAACTAAGAAACATATCCTTATTCCAGTAAGGATAATTTTGACCGTTGTCGGATCACTATTGTACCCTCTTGCCAAACTCATGGTGAGGTACACAATAGGTCTGGTACACAGCATAGCATACCTTATAGAACTATGACTGAGGCATAGGGAATGACTTTTCATTCTCTTTCTATTTTTTGCCGTGGTCGGGTTTTGATTCTTTACTCAACTTCACACCTTGCAACACAGGCAAGAACTCCTTCTTTGACTGTTCCATTTTGAACTACTTCAAAATCTTGTCAAGGTATGTATTCATTGAAAAAACTTATCAAGCGTCTGGATCTATCTTTATAGATCTTGATGCTCAATATGTAAGCAGCTTCACCGAGGTCTTTCTTTGAAAAACTCCTTTCAAACACTCCTTTATGATTTCCAGAAAATTCTACATCATTTCTGATCAACAATATGTCATTCACATATACTTATCAGAAAGGTTGTAGTGCTCCCATTCACTTTCTTGTAAACTAGCGGGGTCACCCGCGCATTTGCGCGGCTAGATTATTTTTTAATAGTGCAATCAGTTGAAAGTTCACTTATTTAAATCCTCACAATAGATATTACAACTATAATGATCTTTTAAGTGAAACCTTGTATCTTCGTTTTAGAATATTGCTGATGTGGTGTTGAAAAGTATATTCCACTTTTGAGACTTTAAAATTAAAGTTCTACTTCAAATAATCTACCCAGAAATGTTCACCATTTAAGAGTTTTGTAACCGTCTAAAAGTTGTCATACATGTCTGTCATGGAAGTGGTCGTGATGCTTCGGCACCTAGACTCTAGACCGCGTGCAACTGGCATGCCATCTAATTTCCCATGGGTAGGTCAATTGTCTCTTCCCGCCACCTTCCTCTCTTTCTATTCTTCCAAGGTCGTCTCCACTGTAAATCATTGGCTCGACCTCCCTTCAGCTTGCAAAGCTTCCTCTCGGCTCCCTTTGTACCGAGCTTGCACTTACATCAATAGCAATAATTTCTGATCAAGCACCACATTGGGCGACAGTCAGCCTTGAAGGTTTCATCTGGTCTATATTCTTGTGGCTGCACATTTGTTCGACTGAATTTCCTGTTTGTTTTCATAACTAAATTAGCAATAGGATGTTGGTATGGGAAGGTAGACGTGAAAAATTACATAAAATATTGTGGTAAAAATACGGAATGTGGAAACTCATTTGTGGAAAGAAACCTATTGTAGCCAGTATCTATATCATGAGTTAATATTAGTATACTCGAGTGGATTTGTTTTATCATGTGTAACTGAAAACCATATTGTGGTCAGCTTATGTCATGCCTAACTATATATTGGTGTCGGTATTTTAACCACAATTTTCAAGAAACATCTTAGCAAAATGTAATATCTAACACCAATGTCTAGTATAGCCCCCTCATTATTATTTCAGTGGCGTTGTGCAATATATTGTCTTCCAACTAATGCTAAGAAAAAAATAAACGTTTGTGTGTTTCTCTAAAATAAAAGATAACCTCGCCTACTAAATACCATCTTATCTATTTTGTCATGACGTGTGTATATTCCTCTTGCAAGTTTCTTTATTTTTCTCAATGAATTGAATTTACTTTTGCCATCAGTTGAAGGATTTTTCATCAAAGAATTTTATTAGTACGTGTAAAATGTATCTCTTCACTCCTCAGTCTATTACTTGCATATCTAATTTACTTGTGTTAGGCTGCATAGTGATATGGATCATTTAATCAGCTGACTAAGCTTGATTGTTTCTATTTAGAGAGCAGATTGCTCAGTCACGGATTAAAAATAACTTTCTTTATTGATCTGATGCAATCAAATAAGATTTTGTATCCCACAAAAAAATGATTTTGTATAAATGTTGTCACGTAGAGTTCGAGTCCATATCACATTGCGATACTGTGTTTTTTTTATTTCTACATTTTTTTATTAATCTTCCCAGTCGAAGAGACCCTAATTATCCATATTCAGGTCTTGAATGTAGTCGACCTTTTTAAAAAATAAATCGGTAAATATAATATGTGCGTGTGCTAGTGCCTTTGATTAGCACGTACGACATATACTCGATTTAATAAAGTTAGCGTCCTTGCTCGGACTCCATCATGTGTTTCTGGCTCACAGCTACGGTGCACAGGAGTCCATACGTGTATGTGCTAGTCCGAGTTGGTATATTATTATTTGCATCAGTTTTTAAATCTGAAGAATTATTTTGGCAATTAATACTATTTTTAATTTTTCAACAAAATTATGGAGAAAGTAATAAAGGGACAAATTAAATAATTGATCAATTTTCTTGCCGGAAGGTCAGTTGTGTTTCTACGGGTGACAACATAAACATGTTCTTGCCAGAGGAGCTCTCTTAGATTATTTAGCTACTACGTAAAGCCTTTTTGAAATCTTAGTGTGTCCTCGCCAAGACAGATTCCGTCTGCTTCCTGCCAACACACAAACCCAAATTAGCTAGGTGACTGCATGGATGCGTGGAGGCGTGTGATTCCGTTCCAGATTGTTTTTTGACATCAACTATTTGCCTAATCCGTCAGCAACCCAGTCCGTGTGGTCCTTTATTTGTATGATTTTTTAACTGTCCTCTGTCTGTACGTTGCCTAATATACACAATTGCTACCAAAGTCAATCTATTTCAGTTTTTTTTGTAGTACCTGCCTAATCTTAACCGTTGATACATCTTAGTTTTTAGAGTGTCAAATCATCAGTGTTCCTTTTCTATCGTTTTAAGTATATAAGAGATACATGCTTCACCAAAAGTCTGTATAAAACCATATGCTTTGATCACTTTATCAAAGTGTATATTCCAACTCCGAGATGCTTGCACCAGTCCATACATGGATCGCTGGAGCTTGCACACTTTGTTAGCACCTTTAGGATTGACAAAACATTCTTGTTGCATCATATACAACTCTTCTTTAATAAATCCATTAAGGAATGTAGTTTTGACATCCATTTGCCATATTTCATAAAATGTGGCAATTGCAAACATGATTCGGATAGACTTAAGGATCGCTACAAGTGAGAAAATCTTATCGTAGTCAACACCTTGAACTTGTTGAAAACTTTTTGCGACAATTCAAGCTTTGTAGATAGTAACACTACTATCAGCTTCCGTCTTCCTCTTGAAGATCCATTTATTCTCAATGGCTCACCGATCACCGCGCAAGTCAATTAAAGTCCATACTTTGTTCTCATACATGGATCCCATCTCAGATTTCATGGCCTCAAGCCATTTGCCATATTTCATAAAATGTAGGCTCATCATCGCTTCCTCATAGTTCGTAGATTCGTCATGGTCAAGTAACATGACCTCCAGAACAGGATTACCGTACCACTCTGGCATGGATCGTACTCTGGTTGACCTATGAGGTTCGGTAATAACTTGATCCGAAGTTTCATGATCATCATCATTAGCTTCCTCACTAATTGGTGTAGGATCACTGAAACTGATTTCTGTGATAAACTACTTTCCAATTCGGGAGAAGGTACAATTACCTCATCAAGTTCTACATTCCTCCCACTCACTCTTTTCGAGAGAAACTTCTTCTCTAGAAAGGATCCATTCTTAGCAACGAATATCTTACCTTCGGATCTGTGATAGAAGGTGTACCCAATAGTCTCCTTTGGGTATCCTATGAAGACACATTTCTCCGATTTGGGTTCGAGCTTACCAGGTTGAAGCTATAAGCATCACAACCCCAAACTTTAAGAAACGACAGCTTACGTTTCTTGCTAAACCACAGTTCATATGGTGTCATCTCAACGGATTTAGGTGGTGCCCTATTCAACGTGAATGCAGCTGTCTCTAATGCATGACCCCAAAACGATAGTGGTAAATCGGTAAGAGACATCATAGATCGCACCATATCCAATAAAGTACGGTTACGACGTTCGGACACACCATTATGCTGTGGTGTTCCAAGTGGCGTGAGTTTTGAAATTTATTCCACATTGTTTTAGATGAAGGCCACACTCATAACTCAAATATTCACCTCCATGATCAGATCGTAGAAACTTTATTTTCTTGTTACGATGATTCTCCACTTCACTATAAAATTCTTTGAACTTTTCAAATGTTTCAGACTTGTGTTTCATTAAGTGTATATACCCATATCTGTTTAAATCATCTATGAAGGTTAGAAAATAACGTTACCCGCCGCGAGCCTCAACACTCATTGGACCACATACATCGGTATGTATTATATCCAATAAGTCAGTGGCTAGCTCCATTGTTCCGAAGAACGGAGTCTTAGTCATCTTGCCCATGAGGCATGGTTCGCAAGCATCAAATGATTCATAATCAAGAGATTCCAAAAGTCCATCCGCATGGAGTTTCTTCATGCGCTTTACACCAATATGACCTAAACGGCAGTGCCACAAGTATGTTGCTCTATCATTATCAACTTCGCATCTTTTGGCATAAATATTATGAATATGTGTATCACTATGATCGAGATTCAATAAACCATTCACCTTGGGTGTATGACCACAGAAGGTTTTATTCATGTAAACAGAATAACAATTATTCTTTGAATAAAATGAATAACCGTATTGCAATAAACATGATCCAATCATATTCATGCTCAAAACAAACACCAAATAACATTTATTTTAAGTTCAAAACTAATCCCAAAGGTAAAAGGAGTGTGCGATGGTGATCTTATGAACCTTGGAATCACTTCCAACACACATCGTTACCTTGCCCGTAACTAGTCTCTGTTCATTTTGTAATTCCTGTTTCGAGTTACTAATCTTAGCAACTGAACCGGTATCAAATACCCTGGGGTTACTATGAAAACTAGTAAAGTACACATCAATAACATGTATATCAAATATACTTTTGTTCACTTTGCCATCCTTCTTATCTACCAAGTATTTGGGGTAGTTCCGCTTCCAGTGACCATTTCCTTTGCAGTAGAAGCACTCAGTTTCAGGCTTGGGTTCAGCTTTGGGCTTATTCACGGGAGTGGCAACTTGCTTGCCATTCTTCTTGAAGCTCCCTTTCTTTCCCCTGCCCTTTTACTTGAAACTAGTGGTCTTGTCAACCACCAACACTTGATGCTTTTCTTGATTTCTACCTTCACCGATTTCAGCATCGCGAAGAGCTCAGGGAATCGTTTTCGTCATCCCTTGCATATTATAGTTCATCACGAAGTTCCAGTAACTTGGTGATAGTGACTAGAGAACTCTGTCCATCACTATCTTATCTGGAAGATTAACTCCCACTTGATTCAAGCGATTGTAGTACTCAGACATTCTGAGCACATGCTCACTGGTTGAGCTATTCTCCTCCATCTTATAGGCACAATACTTGTCAGAGGTCTCATACCTCTCGACTCGGGCATGAGTCTGAAATACCAATTTCAGCTCTTGGAACATCTTATATGCTCCTTGGCGTTCAAAACGTTTTTGAAGTCCCGGTTCTAAGCCGTAAAGCATGGCGCACTAAACTATCAAGTAGTCATCATACCGAGCTTGCCAAACGTTCATAACGTCTGCCTCTGGTCCTGCAATAGGTCCGTCACCTAGCGGTGCATCAAGGACATAATTCTTCTGTGCAGCAATGAGGATAATCCTCAGATCACGGAGCTAGTCCGCATCATTGCTACTAACATCTTTCAACTTATTTTTCTCTTGGAACATATCAAAAATAAAACAGGGGAGCTATACGCGAGCTATTCATCTACAACATAGATATGCAAAAACTATCAGGACTAAGTTCATGATAAATTAAAGTTCAATTAATCATATTACTTAAGAACTCCCACTTAGATAGACATCCCTCTATTCATCTAAATGATCACGTGATCCATATCAACTATCCCATGTCCGATCATCACGTGAGATGGAGTAGTTTTCAATGGTGAACATCACTATGCTGATCATATCTACTATATGATTCACGTTCGACCTTTCGGTCTCAGTGTTCCGAGGCCATATCTGCATATGCTAGGCTTGTCAAGTTTAACCCGAGTATTCTGCACATGCAAAACTGGCTTGCACCCGTTGTATGTGAACGTAGAGCTTATCACACCCGATCATCACGTGGTGTCTCGGCACGAGGAACTGTCGCACCGGTGTGTACTTAGAGAGAACACTTATACCTTGAAATTTTAGTAAGGGATCATCTCATAATGCTACCGTCGTACTAAGCAAAATAAGATGCATAAAAGATAAACATCACATGAAATCAAAATATGTGACATGATTTGGCCATCATCATCTTGTGCCTTTGATCTCCATCTCCAAAGTACCGTCATAATCTCCATCGTCACCGGCATGACACCATGATCTCCATCATCTTGATCTCTATCAACGTGTTGTCACATGGTCGTCTCGCCAACTATTGCTTTTGCAACTATTGCTATCGCAGAACGATAAATAAAGCAATTATATGGCGCTTGCATCTTATGCAATAAAGAGACAACCATAAGGCTCCTGCCAGTTGCCGATAACTTTAACAAAACATGATCATCTCATACAACAATTTATATCTCATCACGTCTTGGCCATATCACATCACAACATGCCCTGCAAAAACAAGTTAAACGTCCTCTACTTTGTTGTTGCAAGTTTTACGTGGCTGCTACGGGCTTTTAGGAAGAACCATTCTTACCTACGCATCAAAACCACAACAATTTTTCGTCAAGTGTGCTGTTTTAACCTTCAACAAGGACCGGCCGTAGTCAAACTCGATTCAACTAAAGTTGGAGAAACAGACACCCGCCAGCCACCTGTGTGCGAAGCACGTTGGTAGAACCAGTCTCATGAATGCGGTCATGTAATGTCGGTCCGGGCCGCTTCATCCAACAATACAGCCGAATCAAAGTAAGACGTTGGTGGTAAGCAGTATGACTATTATCGCCCACAACTCATTGTGTTTTACTTGTGCATATAACATCTACGCATAGACCTGGCTCGGATGCCACTGTTGGAGAATGCAGTATTTCAAAAAATTTCCTGCAATCATGCCAGATCTATCTAGGAGATGCATAGCAATGAGATGGGAGAGTGTGTCCACGTACCCTCGTAGACCGAAAGCGGAAGCGTTTAGTAACACGGTTGATGTAGTCGAACGTCTTCACGATCTAACCGATCCAAGTACCGAACGTACGGCACCTCCGTGTTCAGCACACGTTCAGCTCGATGACGTCCCTCGAGCTCTGGATCCAGTTGAGGACGAGGGAGAGTTTCGTCAGCAGGACGGCGTGGCGACGGTGATGATGAAGTTACCAGCGCAGGGCTTCACCTAAGCACTACAACGATATGACCGAGGTGTGTAACTATGGAGGGGGGCACCGCACACGGCTAAGACAAATCTTAGGAGTCCTTTGGCGTGCCCCCTGCCCACGTATATAAAGGAGGGAGGGAGAGAGGCCGGCCCTCCTAGGGGCGCGCCAAGTGTAGGGAGTCCTACTAGGACTCCCAAGTCCTAGTAGGATTCCCTTTCCTTTTCGGAGTGTGAAAGAAGGAAAGGGGGGAGAAGGAGAAGGAAAGGGGGGGGCGCCCCCACCCCTTGTCCAATTTGGTTTGGGAAGGGGGGAGGCACGCGCCACCTCGTGGCCCTTCTTCCCTCTCTCCACTAAAGCCCAATAAGGCCCATTAACTTCCCCGGCGAATTCCGTAACTCTCCGGTACTCTGAAAAATACCCGAATCACTCGGAACCATTCCGATGTCCGAATATAGCCTTCCAATATATGAATCTTTACCTCTCAACCATTTCGAGACTCCTTGTCATGTCCATGATCTCATCCGGAACTCTGAACAAACTTCGGTCATCAAATCACATAACTCATAATACAAATCGTCATCGAACGTTAAGCGTGCGGACCCTACGGGTTCGAGAACTATGTAGACATGACTGAGACACATCTCCAGTCAATAACCAATAGCGGAACCTGGATGCTGATATTGGCTCCTACATATTCTACGAAGATCTTTATCGGTCAAACCGCATAACAACATACGTTATTCCCTTTGTCATTGGTATGTTACTTGCCCGAGATTCGATCGTCGGTATCATCATACCTAATTCAATATCATTACCGGCAAGTCTCTTTACTCATACCGTAATGCATCATCTCGTAGCTAACTCATTAGTCACATTGCTTGCAAGGCTCATAGTGATGTGCATTACCGAGAGGGCCCAGAGATACCTCTCCGATACTCGGAGTGACAAATCCTAATCTCGATCTATGCCAACCAAACAAACACCTTCGGAGACACCTGCAGGGCATCTTTATAATCACCCAGTTATGTTGTGACGTTTGATAGCACACAAGGTGTTCCTCCGGTATTCGGGAGTTGCATAATCTCATAGTCAAAGGAATATGTATAAGTCATGAAGAAAGCAATAGCAATAAAACTGAACGATCAACATGCTAAGCTAACGAATGGGTCTTGTCCATCACATCATTCTCCTAATGATGTGATCTCGTTCATCAAATGACAACACATGTCTATGGTCAAGAAACTTAACCATCTTTGATTAACGAGCTAGTCAAGTAGAGGCATACTAGGGACACTTTGTTTTGTCTATGTATTCACACATGTACTAAGTTTCCGGTTAATACAATTCTAGCATGAATAATAAACATTTATCATGATATAATGAAATATGAATAACAACTTTATTATTGCTTCTAGGGCATATTTCCTTCAGTCTCCCACTTGCACTAGAGTCAATAATCTAGTTCACATCTGAAGGAAATATGCCCTAGAGGCAATAATAAAGTATTATTTATTTCCTTATATCATGATAAATGATTATTATTCATGCTAGAATTGTATTAACCGGAAACATAATACATGTGTGAATACATAGACAAACAGTGTGTCAGTAGTATGCCTCTACTTGACTAGCTCGTTAATCAAAGATGGTTATGTTTCTTAGCCATAGACATGAGTTGTCATTTGATTAACAGGATCACCTCATTAGGAGAATGACGTGATTGACTTGACCCATTCCGTTAGCTTAGCACCCGATCGTTTAGTATGTTGCTATTGCTTTCTTCATGACTTATACATGTTCCTATGACTATGAGATTATGCAACTCCCGTTTACCGGAGGAACACTTTGTGTGCTACCAAACATCACAACGTAAATGGGTGATTATAAAGGTGCTCTACAGGTGTCTCCAAAGGTACTTGTTGGGTTGGCGTATTTCGAGATTAGGATTTGTCACTCCGATTGTCGGAGAGGTATCTCTGGGCCCACTCGGTAATGCACATCACTATAAGCCTTGCAAGCATTGTGACTAATGAGTTAGTTGCGGGATGATGTATTACGGAATGAGTAAAGAGACTTGCCGGTAACGAGATTGAACTAGGTATCGAGATACCGACGATCGAATCTCGGGCAAGTAACATACCGATGACAAAGGGAACAACGTATGTTGTTATGCGGTTTGACCGATAAAGATCTTCGTAGAATATGTGGGAACCAATATGAGCATCCAGGTTCTGCTATTGGTTATTGACCGGAGAGGTGTCTCGGTCATGTCTACATAGTTCTCGAACCCGTAGGGTCCGCACGCTTAACGTTACGATGACAGTTATATTATGAGTTTATATGTTTTGATGTACCGAAGGTTGTTCGGAGTCCCGGATGTGATCACGGACATGACGAGGAGTCTCGAAATGGTCGAGACATAAAGATTGATATATTGGACGACTATATTCAGACACCGGAAGTGTTCCGGAGAAGTTTCGGATAAAACCGGAGTGCCGGAGGGGTTATCGGAACCCCCCGGGGAAGTATTGGGCCTTAGTGGTCCTTGAGGGGAGAGAGAGGGCAGCAGCCAGGAGGTGGCGCGCCCCCTCCCATGAGGAGTCCTAATTGGACTAAGGGAGGGGGCGCAGCCCCTCTTTCCCTCTCCCTCTCCCTCTCTTTGCTTCCCCCTCTCTTCCTAGTTGGACTAGGAAAGGGGAGTCCTACTCCTACTAGGAGGAGGACTCCCCCCCTCTCCTTGGCGCGCCCAAGGCAGCCGGCCTCTCCCTTGCTCCTTTATATACGGGGGCAGGGGGGCACCTCTACACACAAGTTGATATACGATATTTTAGCCGTGTGCGGTGCCCCCCTCCACCATATTACACCTCGATAATATCGTTGCGGAGCTTAGGCGAAGCCCTGCGTCGGTAGAAAATCATCATCGTCACCACGCCGTCGTGCTGACGAAACTCTCCCTCAACACTCGGCTGGATCGGAGTTCGAGGGGCGTCATCGAGCTGAACGTGTGCTGAACTCGGAGGTGCCGTGCGTTCGGTACTTGATCAGTCGGATCGTGAAGACATACGACTACATCAACCGCGTTGTGATAACGCTTCCGCTTTCGGTCTACGAGGGTATGTGGACAACACTCTCCCCTCTCGTTGCTATGCATCACCATGATCTTGCGTGTGCGTAGGAATTTTTTTGAAATTACTACGTTCCCCAACAGTGGCATCCGAGCCTGGTTTTATGTGTTGATGCTATGCACGAGTAGAACACAAGTGAGTTGTGGGCGATATAAGTCATACTGCTTACCAGCATGTCATACTTTGGTTCAGCGGTATTGTGAGATGAAGCGGCCCGGACCGACATTACACGTACGCTTACGCGAGACTGGTTTCACCGTTGCGAGCACTCGTTGCTTAAAGGTGACTGGCGGGTGTCTGTCTCTCTCACTTTAGTTGAACCGAGTGTGGCTACGCCCGGTCCTTGCGAAGGTTAAAACAGCACCAACTTGACAAACTATCGTTGTGGTTTTGATGCGTAGGTAAGAACGGTTCTTGCTAAGCCCGTAGCAGCCACGTAAAACTTGCAACAACAAAGTAGAGGACGTCTAACTTGTTTTTGCAGGGCATGTTGTGATGTGATATGGTCAAGACATGATGCTATATTTTATTGTATGAGATGATCATGTTTTGTAACCGAGTTATCGGCAACTGGCAGGAGCCATATGGTTGTCGCTTTATTGTATGCAATGCAATTGCCATGTAATTGTTTTACTTTATCACTAAGCGGTAGCCATAGTCGTAAAAGCAATAAGTTGGCGAGACGACAACGATACTACGATGGAGATCAAGGTGTCGCGCCGGTGACGATGGTGATCATGACGGTGCTTCGGAGATGGAGATCACAAGCACAAGATGATGATGGCCATATCATATCACTTATATTGATTGCATGTGATGTTAATCTTTTATGCATCTTATCTTGCTTTGATTGACGGTAGCATTATAAGATGATCTCTCACTAAAATTTCAAGATAAAAGTGTTCTCCCTGAGTATGCACCGTTGCGAAAGAACTTCGTGCTGAGACACCACGTGATGATCGGGTGTGATAGGCTCTACTTTCAAATACAACAGGTGCAAAACAGTTGCACACGCGGAATACTCAGGTTAAACTTGATGAGCCTAGCATATGCAGATATGGCCTCGGAACACGGAGACCGAAAGGTCGAGCGTGAATCATATAGTAGATATGATCAACATAGTGATGTTCACCATTGAAACTACTCCATCTCACGTGATGATCGGACATGGTTTAGTTGATTTGGATCACGTAATCACTTAGATGATTAGAGGGATATCTATCTAAGTGGGAGTTCTTAAGTAATATGATTAATTGAACTTAAATTTATCATGAACTTAGTACCTGATAGTATCTTGCTTGTCTATGTTAATTGTAGATAAATGGCCCGTGCTGTTGTTCCGTTGAATTTTAATGCGTTCCTTGAGAAAGCTAAGTTGAAAGATGATGGTAGCAATTACACGGTCTGGGTCCGTAACTTGAGGATTATCCTCATTGCTGCACAGAAGAATTACGTCCTAGAAGCATCGCTAGGTGCCAGGCCTCCTGCAAGAGTAACGCCAGAAGTTATGAACGTCTGGGAGAGCAAAGCTGATGACTACTCAATAGTTCAGTGTGCCATGCTTTACGGCTTAGAACCGGGTCTTCAACGACGTTTTGAACGTCATGGAGCATATGAGATGTTCCAGGAGTTGAAGTTAATATTTCAAGAAAATGCCCGGATTGAGAGATATGAAGTCTCCAATAAATTCTACGGCTGCAAGATGGAAGAGAATAGTTCTGTCAGTGAGCAGATACTCAAAATGTCTGGGTATAATAATCACTTGATTCAACTGGGAGTTAATCTTCCGGATGATAGCGTCATTGACAGAATTCTTCAATCACTGCCACCAAGCTACAAGAGCTTCGTGATGAGCTATAACATGCAAGGGATGAATAAGACAATTCCCGAGCTCTTCGCAATGCTAAAGGCAGCGGAGGTAGAAATCAAAAAGGAGCATCAAGTGTTGATGGTGAGTAAAACCACTAGTTTCAAGAAAAAGGGCAAAGGGAAGAAAAAGGGGAACTTCAAGAAGAACATCAAGCAAGTTGCTGTTCAGGAGAAGAAATCCAAGTCTGGACCTAAGCCTGAAACTGACTGCTTCTACTGTAAACAGACTGGTCACTGGAAGCGGAACTGCCCCAAGTATTTGGCGGAAAAGAAGGATGGCAAGGTTAACAAAGGTATATGTGATATACATGTTATTGATGTGTACCTTACTAATACTCGCAGTAGCACCTGGGTATTTGATACTGGTTCTGTTGCTAATATTTGCAACTCGAAACAGGGGCTACGGATTAAGCAAAGATTGGCTAAGGACGGGGTGACGATGCGCGTGGGAAATGGTTCCAAAGTCGATGTGATCGCCGTCGGCACGCTACCTCTACATCTACCTTCGGGATTAGTTTTAGACCTAAATAATTGTTATTTGGTGCCAGCGTTGAGCATGAACATTATATCTGGATCTTGTTTAATGCGAGACGGTTATTCATTTAAATCAGAGAATAATGGTTGTTCTATTTATATGAATAATATCTTTTATGGTCATGCACCCTTGAAGAGTGGTCTATTTTTAATGAATCTCGATAGTAGTGATACACATATTCATAATGTCGAAGCCAAAAGATGCATAGTTGATAATGACAGTGCAACTTATTTGTGGCACTGCCGTTTGGGTCATATCGGTGTAAAACGCATGAAGAAACTCCATACTGATGGACTTTTGGAATCACTTGATTATGAATCACTTGGTACTTGCGAATCGTGCCTCATGGGCAAGATGACCAAAACACCGTTCTCCGGAACTATGGAGAGAGCAACAAATTTGTTGGAAATCATACATACAGATGTATGTGGTCCGATGAATATTGAGGCTCGTGGCGGATATCGTTATTTTCTCACCTTCACAGATGATTTGAGCAGATATGGGTATATCTACTTAATGAAACATAAGTCTGAAACATTTGAAAAGTTCAAAGAATTTCAGAGTGAAGTTGAAAATCATCGTAACAAGAAAATAAAATTCCTACGATCTGATCGTGGAGGAGAATATTTGAGTTACGAGTTTGGCCTACATTTGAAACAATGCGGAATAGTTTCGCAACTCACGCCACCCGGAACACCACAGCGTAATGGTGTGTCCGAAATTCGTAATCGTACTTTATTAGATATGGTGCGATCTATGATGTCTCTTACTGATTTACCGCTATCGTTTTGGGGTTATGCTTTAGAGACGGCTGCATTCACTCTAAATAGGACACCATCGAAATCCGTTGAGACGACGCCTTATGAACTATGGTTTGGCAAGAAACCAAAGTTGTCGTGTCTTAAAGTTTGGGGTTGCGATGCTTATGTGAAGAAACTTCAACCTGATAAGCTCGAACCTAAATCGGAGAAATGTGTCTTCATAGGATACCCAAAGGAGACTGTTGGGTACACCTTCTATCACAGATCCGAAGGCAAGATATTCGTTGCTAAGAATGGATCCTTTCTAGAGAAGGAGTTTCTCTCGAAAGAAGTGAGTGGGAGGAAAGTAGAACTTGATGAGGTAACTGTACCTGCTCCCTTATTGGAAAGTAGATCATCACAGAAATCAGTTTCTGCGACACCTACACCAATTAGTGAGGAAGTTAATGATAATGATCATGAAACTTCAGATCAAGTTATTACCGAACCTCGTAGGTCAACTAGATCAAGATCCGCACCAGAGTGGTACGGTAATCCTGTTCTGGAGGTTATGTTACTAGACCATGACGAACCTACGAACTATGAAGAAGCGATGGTGAGCCCAGATTCCGCAAAATGGCTTGAAGCCATGAAATCCGAGATGGGATCCATGTATGAGAACAAAGTATGGACTTTGGTTGACTTGCCCGATGGTCGGCAAGCCATTGAAAATCAATGGATCTTCAAGAAGAAGACTGACGCTCATGGTAATGTTACTGTCTATAAAGCTCGACTTGTTGCGAAAGGTTTTCGACAAGTTCAAGGGATTGACTACGATGAGACCTTCTCACCCGTAGCGATGCTTAAGTCTGTCCGAATCATGTTAGCAATTGCCGCATTTTATGATTATCAAATTTGGCAAATGGATGTCAAAACTGCATTCCTGAATGGATTTCTGGAAGAAGAGTTGTATATGATGCAACCGGAAGGTTTTGTCGATCCAAAGGGAGCTAACAAAGTGTGCAAGCTCCAGCGATCCATTTATGGACTGGTGCAAGCCTCTCGGAGTTGGAATAAACACTTTGATAGTGTGATCAAAGCATTTGGTTTCATACAGACTTTTGGAGAAGCCTGTATTTACAAGAAAGTGAGTGGGAGCTCAGTAGCATTTCTGATATTATATGTGGATGACATATTGCTGATTGGAAATGATATAGAATTTCTGGATAGCATAAAGGGATACTTGAATAAGAGTTTTTCAATGAAAGACCTCGGTGAAGCTGCATATATATTAGGCATTAAGATCTATAGAGATAGATCAAGATGCTTAATAGGACTTTCACAAAGCACATACCTTGACAAAGTTTTGAAGAAGTTCAAAATGGATCAAGCGAAGAAAGGGTTCTTGCCTGTACTACAAGGTGTGAGATTGAGTAAGACTCAATGCCCGACCACTGCAGAAGATAGAGAGAAGATGAAAGATGTTCCCTATGCTTCAGCCATAGGCTCTATCATGTATGCAATGCTGTGTACCAGACCTGATGTGTGCCTTGCTATAAGTTTAGCAGGGAGGTACCAAAGTAATCCAGGAGTGGATCACTGGACAACGGTCAAGAACATCCTGAAATACCTGAAAAGGACTAAGGATATGTTTCTCGTTTATGGAGGTGACAAAGAGCTCATCGTAAGTGGTTACGTTGATGCAAGCTTTGACACTGATCCGGACGATTCTAAATCGCAAACCGGATACGTATTTACATTGAACGGTGGAGCTGTCAGTTGGTGCAGTTCTAAGCAAAGTGTCGTGGCGGGATCTACGTGTGAAGCGGAGTACATAGCTGCTTCGGAAGCAGCAAATGAAGGAGTCTGGATGAAGGAGTTCATATCCGATCTAGGTGTCATACCTAGTGCATCGGGACCAATGAAAATCTTTTGTGACAATACTGGTGCAATTGCCTTAGCAAAGGAATCCAGATTTCACAAGAGAACCAAGCACATCAAAAGACGCTTCAATTCCATCCGGGATTTAGTCCAGGTGGGAGACATAGAAATTTGCAAGATACATACGGATCTGAATGTTGCAGACCCGTTGACTAAGCCTCTTCCACGAGCAAAACATGATCAGCACCAAGACTCCATGGGTGTAAGAATCATTACTGTGTAATCTAGATTATTGACTCTATTGCAAGTGGGAGACTGAAGGAAATATGCCCTAGAGGCAATAATAAAGTATTATTTATTTCCTTATATCATGATAAATGTTTATTATTCATGCTAGAATTGTATTAACCGGAAACATAATACATGTGTGAATACATAGACAAACAGTGTGTCACTAGTATGCCTCTACTTGACTAGCTCGTTAATCAAAGATGGTTATGTTTCCTAGCCATAGACATGAGTTGTCATTTGATTAACGGGATCACCTCATTAGGAGAATGACGTGATTGACTTGACCCATTCCGTTAGCTTAGCACCCGATCGTTTAGTATGTTGCTATTGGTTTCTTCATGACTTATACATGTTCCTATGACTATGAGATTATGCAACTCCCGTTTACCGGAGGAACACTTTGTGTGCTACCAAACGTCACAACGTAAATGGGTGATTATAAAGGTGCTCTACAGGTGTCTCCAAAGGTACTTGTTGGGTTGGCGTATTTCGAGATTAGGATTTGTCACTCCGATTGTCGGAGAGGTATCTCTGGGCCCACTCGGTAATGCACATCACTATAAGCCTTGCAAGCATTGTGACTAATGAGTTAGTTGCGGGATGATGTATTACGGAACGAGTAAAGAGACTTGCCGGTAACGAGATTGAACTAGGTATCGAGATACCGACGATCGAATCTCGGGCAAGTAACTTACCGATGACAAAGGGAACAACGTATGTTGTTATGCGCTTTGACCGATAAAGATCTTTGTAGAATATGTGGGAACCAATATGAGCATCCAGGTTCTGCTATTGGTTATTGGCCGGAGAGGTGTCTCGGTCATGTCTACATAGTTCTCGAACCCGTAGGGTCCGCACGCTTAACGTTACGATGACAGTTATATTATGAGTTTATATGTTTTGATGTACCGAAGGTTGTTCGGAGTCCCGGATGTAATCACGGACATGACGAGGAGTCTCGAAATGGTCGAGACATAAAGATTGATATATTGGACGACTATATTCGGACACCGGAAGTGTTCCGGAGAAGTTTCGGATAAAACTGGAGTGCCGGAGGGGTTACCGGAACCCCCCGGGGAAGTATTGGGCCTTAGTGGGCCTTGAGGGGAGAGAGAGGGCAGCAGCCAGGAGGGGGCGCGCCCCCTCCCATGAGGAGTCCTAATTGGACTAGGGGAGGGGGGCGCAACCCCTCTTCCCCTCTCCCTCTCCCTCTCTTTCCTTCCCCCCCTCTCTTCCTAGTTGGACTAGGAAAGGGGAGTCCTACTCCTACTAGGAGGAGGACTCCCCCCCCCTACTTGGCGCGCCCAAGGCAGCCGGCCTCCCCCTTGCTCCTTTATATACGGGGGCAGGGGGCCACCTCTACACACAAGTTGATATACGATATTTTAGCCGTGTGCGGTGCCCCCCTCCACCATACTACACCTCGATATTATCGTTGCGGAGCTTAGGCGAAGCCCTGCGTCGGTAGAACATCATCATCGTCACCACGCCGTCGTGCTGACGAAACTCTCCCTCAACACTCGGCTGGATCGGATTTCGAGGGACGTCATCGAGCTGAACGTGTGCTGAAGTCGGAGGTGCCGTGCGTTCGGTACTTGATCGGTCGGATCGTGAAGACGTACGACTACATCAACCGCGTTGTGATAACGCTTCCGCTTTCGGTCTACGAGGGTACGTGGACAACACTCTCCCCTCTCGTTGCTATGCATCACCATGATCTTGCGTGTGCGTAGGATTTTTTTTGAAATTACTACGTTCCCCAACAACATCGTCATGTGATTTAACACCAATAGTTCACATCTTTATGTGATTAGTTTACATCTCCATGTGACTAACACCCAAATGGTTTACTAGAGTCAATAATCTAGTTCACATCGCTATGTGATTAACACCCAAAGTACTAAGGTGTGATCATGTTTTGCTTGTGAGAGAAGTTTAGTCTATGGGTCTGCCACATACAGATCCGTATGTATTTTGCAAATTTCTATGTCTACAATGCTCTGCACGGAGCTACTCTAGCTAATTGCTCCCACTTCAATATGTATCTAGATTGAGACTTGGAGTTGTCCGGATCAGTGTCAAAGCTTGCATCGACGCAACCCTTTACGACGAACTTTTTGTCACCTCCATAACTGAGAAACATATCCTTATTCCAGTAAGGACAATATTGACTGCTGTCGGATCACTATTGTACCCTCTTGCCAAACTCATGGTGAGGTACACAATAGGTTTGGTACACAACATAGCATACCTTATAGAACCTATGACTGAGGCATAGGGAATGACTTTTCATTCTCTTTCTATTTTCTGTCGTGGTTGGGTTTTGATTCTTTACTCAACTTCATACCTTGCAACACAGGCAAGAACTCCTTCTTTGACTGTTCTCTTTTGAACTACTTCAAAATCTTGTCAAGGTATGTACTCATTGAAAAAACTTATCAAGCGTCTTGATCTATCTCTATAGATCTTGATGCTCAATATGTAAGCAGCTTCATCGAGGTCTTTCTTTGAAAAACTCCTTTCGAACACTCCTTTATGATTTTCAGAAAATTCTACATCATTTCTCATCAGCAATATGTCATTCACATATACTTATAAGAAAGGCTGTAGTGCTCCCATTCACTTTCTTGTAAACTAGCGGGGTCACCCGCGCATTTGCGCGGCTAGATTATTTTTTAATGTGCAATCAGTTGAAAGTTCACTTATTTAAATCCTCACAATAGATATTACAAACTACATTGATCTTTTAAGTGAAACCTTGTATCTTCATTTTAGAATATTGCTGATGTGGTGTTGAAAAGTATATTCCACTTTTGAGACTTTAAAATTAAAGTTCTACTTCAAATAATCTACCCAGAAATGTTCACCATTTAAGAGTTTTGTAACCGTCTAAAAGTTGTCATACATGTCTGTCATGGAAGTGGTCGTGATGCTTCGGCACCTAGACTCTAGACCGCGTGCAACTGGCATGCCATCTAATTTCCCATGGGTAGGTCAATTGTCTCTTCCCGCCACCTTCCTCTCTTTCTATTCTTCCAAGGTCGTCTCCACTGTAAATCATTGGCTCGACCTCCCTTCAGCCTGCAAAGCTTCATCTCGGCTCCCTTTATACCGAGCTTGCACTTACATCAATAGCAATAATTTCTGATCAAGCACCACATTGGGCGACAGTCAGCCTTGAAGGTTTCATCTGGTCTATATTCTTGTGGCTGCACATTTGTTCGGCTGAATTTCCTGTTTGTTCTCATAACTAAATTAGCAATAGGATGTTGGTATGGGAAGGTAGACGTGAAAAATTACATAAAATATTGTGGTAAAAATACGGAATGTGGAAACTCATTTGTCGAAAGAAACCTATTGTAGCCAGTATCTATATCATGAGTTAATATTAGTATACTCGAGTGAATTTGTTTTATCATGTGTAACTGAGAACCATATTGTGGTCAACTTATGTCATGCCTAACTATATATTGGTGTTGGTATTTTAACCACAATTTTCAAGAAACATCTTAGCAAAATGTAATATCTAACACCAATGTCTAGTATAGCCCCCTCATTATTATTTCAGTGGCATTGTGCAATATAATGTCTTCCAACTAATGCTAAGAAAAAAATAAACGTTTGTGTGTTTCTCTAAAATAAAAGATAACCTCGCCTACTAAATACCATCTTATCTATGTAGTTAATACATATTTTGTCATGACATGTGTATGTTCCTCTTGCAAGTTTCTTTATTTTTCTCAATGAATTGAATTTACTTTTGCCATCAGTTGAAGGATTTTTCATCAAAGAATTTTATTAGTACGTGTAAAATGTATCTCTTCACTCCTCAGTCTATTACTTGCATATCTAATTTACTTGTGTTAGGCTGCATAGTGATATGGATCATTTAATCAGCTGACTAAGCTTGATTGTTTCTATTTAGAGAGCAGATTGCTCAGTCACGGATTAAAAATAACTTTCTTTATTGATCTGATGCAATCAAATAAGATTTTGTATCCCACAAAAAAATGATTTTGTATAAATTTTGTCACGTAGAGTTCGAGTCGAGATCACATTGCGATACTGTGTTTTTTTTATTTCTACATTTTTTATTAATCTTCACAGTCGAAGAGACCCTAATTATCCATATTCAGGTCTTGAATGTAGTCGACCTTTTAAAAAAAATAAATCGGTAAATATAATATGTGCGTGTGCTAGTGCCTTTGATTAGCACGTAGGACATATACTCGATTTAATAAAGTTAGCGTCCTTGCTCGGACTCCATCATGTGTTTCTGGCTCACAGCTACGGTGCACAGGAGTCCATACGTGTATGTGCTAGTTCAAGTTGGTATATTATTATTTGCATCAGTTTTTAAATCTGAAGAATTATTTTGGCAATTAATACTATTTTTAATTTTTCAACAAAATTATGGAGAAAGTAATAAAGGGACAAATTAAATAATTGATCAATTTTCTTGCCAGAAGGTCAGTTGTGTTTGTACGGGTTACATCATAAACATGTTCTTGCCAGAGGAGCTCTCTTAGATTATTTAGCTACTACGTAAAGCCTTTTTGAAATCTTACTGTGTCCTCGCCAAGACAGATTCCGTCTGCTTCCTGCCAACACACAAACCCAAATTAGCTAGGTGACTGCATGGATGCGTGGAGGCGTGTGATTGCGTTCCAGATTGTTTTTTGACATCAAGTAATTGCCTAATCCGTCAGCAACCCAGTCCGTGTGGTCCTTTATCTGTATGTTTTTTTTAACTGTCCTCCGTCTGTACGTTGCCTAATATACACAATTGCTACCAAAGTCAATCTATTTCAGTTTTTTTGTAGTACCTGCCTAATCTTAACCGTTGATACATCTTAGTTTTTAGAGTGTCAAATCATCACTGTTCCTTTTCTATCGTTTTAAGTATATAATAGATACAGGCTTCACCAAAAGTCTGTATAAAACCATATGCTTTGATCACTTTATCAAAGTGTATATTCCAACTCCAAGATGCTTGCACCAATCCATACCTGGATCGCTGGAGCTTGCACACTTCGTTAGCACCTTTAGGATTGACAAAACCTTCTTGTTGCATCATATACAACTCTTCTTTAATAAATCCATTAAGGAATGTAGTTTTGACATCCATTTGCCATATTTCATAAAATGTGGCAATTGCAAACATGATTCGGATAGACTTAAACATCGTTACAAGTGAGAAAATCTTATCGTAGTGAACACCTTGAACTTATTGAAAACTTTTTGCGACAATTCGAGCTTTGTACACTAGTAGAAAATATGCCTTTAGTCCCGGTTCGCAAAGGCCATTAATCCCGGCTGTGCAACCGGGACTAAATATGCGCGACTAAAGGCCATTAGTCCCGGTTCCCCTTTAGTCGCGCCTCTTACCGCGACTAAAGGCCCGTCCACGTGGGCGCCAGGAGTCCGTCGGGGCGGAGGACCTTTAGTCCCGGTTCTCGTGGCTAACCGGGACTAAAGTTTAGGGTTTTAGCCCCCCTAAACCTGGTTTCTTTTTAATTTATAGTGTTTTATTTCTTTTATATTTTATTTTGTGTTTTATTTTAATTTTGATGAAGTTTCAGTACACATATTCTACGCTACTATATACATGCATATGAAATTTCAAACAAGAAGAATTCAAGAGGAATATATAATATATATTCAATCTCGGGTGACCATATACAACTTCGAACAAGTTTCCATACACAATTAGGATGGATGATCATATACAACTTCGAACAAGTTTCAATCTCGGGTATGCATATAAATTTCTTCGTCCTCGGTATAGTGTTCTCCTTTAGGATTGATGACTTCCCTCATGAAAAATCCTGCTAATTCATCTTGAATTGGTCGGAAGCGAGCTTCTGGACTAAGCCTCCTCCGCAAGTTATCCGTCGCCTTCCGCACGCTATCCGATGCCTTCCGCTCAGAGGTGTGTCTCCGGATGTTCTCACAAACATAGTATCCACATAGATTGGTCCCCGGTGGCTGCTTATCCACATTAACTAACCTTCTAAAATCTAGCTCATGTTTGAATTCACCGACAATTTCTTCTGAGAACCGTCTCCAAACCCTACAGGGCAAAGAAAATTAAATGAACAAGGGAGTTATTAGTTACTTGATATTAGGAAATGAACGAAAGAGACCGATCGATATAGAGCTCAAATGATTGAAAATAATTACTTTTGCAGCATTTTTCTCATGTCGGCCCAACGCTTTGAATCCGAATCCATAGAGTCCATGATTAGAACTCTGGAGGTGTGAAGTTCAATATTTAGCAGAATCCAGTGGAACCTGCGGACACATTACATGCACAGTCATGCATAACTCATCGATTAGACATACCATGCATGGAGTAAACAAAAGAGAATGGGCACAAGAGAGAAACACTCACCCAAAATGGTAAGGAAATAGAATATGACTTTTGAGTTGATGCTTTCTAAGAAACTTGTACAAGTCTTTCTCCATGTCTTCGGGGTGATTTTGTAACACATGTCCATTAACGATATGTGGGTCAATGAACCCAACATCATGGATGTTTCTTATTTTGCATTCCCAAATCTTCAATCTGCATAATAGCGTACGCAACAATATAGTTAGGACAATATATATATATATAGTGCAGGCAATGAAGAACGAGATGAGGTAGAAATAAATCACTTACAGAACGTAGCAACTCAGGATAGATTTGTCGAGCTCGCGCAGATTGAACAGCTGGAACAATTCACTCATATGAAGTTGTACAGAGTACCGTTTGGTGTGATGCTCCTCTGTAACATCCGCATAAACATATTCTTTGTCGGCCCATGTTATGAAATTCTTGTACCAACGTAGCAGATTTCGCATTTGTGGTGGTAGACTCTTTTCCCGCGCAGGCTCGACGAGAGGCCCATTCCGCACATATTGTAATGCTATCTCACATACTGGCGCATCCTCAAGGCCTAAGAAGGCACGAAGAGTCAAACCCATCTCGGACGCTTGTTTCATGGCACTCGCTACAGTCAATCCAAGTGCTGCCGCAGCTGCTATGATCTCGGGGTCCTCTTCCGGACCGGCTTTCACTATGAGCGGGGGGATCGATTGTTTATTCTGCATCCCGAGCTGGTCAACTTGTTTCCCGCTTTTTTTACTTCTTTCTCCTCCTTCAATATTTTTGCTTGCCTACGAAGTTCATGTCCTTAGTCGTCAGGCATATTCAGCTCGGCTTGGGACGGTGTCGTCAAAAACTCCTTAGCCCACTTCTTTTGCTTCTCAGTGAATACTTGCTTGGGCTCAGGCTCTTTTATCGCCTTCATATCCGCCTTCCATTTCTCATAATGAGCAGACGCGGCCAATTTGGTTTCAGCTTCACTAAGTTCCCAAGGCCTTGGGAGGAGAGGCTTCAGTGATGGCTCCGGTACCCTTGTGGTCTTAGGTACATAAGGGTCCGGGTTAATAGTCCAGGAGCGGGTTTCCTTGCTGTCCGCCTGCTTCTGCTTCTTCGCCGGAGGTGGATTGGGGGGCGTCGTACCCGCCGGAGGAGGATTGGAGGGCATCGTACCCGCCGGAGGAGGATTGGGGGGCGGCGGCTACTTACCCGCCGGAGGTTGTGGATCGGGGGACGGCGTCGAATGGCGTGAAGGAGGTGTAGGTGAACCACCACGACCACCACCACCGCCACCACCACCACCACCACCATCGGAGGGGGGCGGACTTGTTAGCCTTGGCGCCTCGCCTGGAAACACTATGTACTTCTTTTTCCATAGAATGATCTGGCGCTTGACATCTCCAAGTCTTCTCTCCCCTTCGGGTGTAGCTTTGTCAATCTCCAGGTCCTCAAACTCTTGGACTATGTCTTCCACCGTGACACGAGCATAGCCATATGCAATGGGGTTGTTGTGGTGGAGTGCTCCAGGTGTACAGGGTAAAGCACTGCCAGTAGCTACTTTCGTGGAAACGTTCCCCACGGGATAATGCAGATCACATTCTTTCATCTCCTTTACATCATCCACGGGGTAGTGAGGCTCCGGTGCACGAATCTCGATCATCGGTGCATTAGCACCAGGCGGGGCATCCGTGGAAGCCACGCTGCTTCTCCGCTGCTGGCTTCCGCGATCCGCTTCATGATCTTCATGCGGCCCTGCAGCCGATTTTTCTTTTACTAGTTCATGCACGGTCTGCTTCAACTCATGGAGTTCCGATGCAAACTTCGCCAAAAGATCTGCATCCCGGTCCGTCTTTCTCTTACGGCTTCTGTAACAGTACGGGTCATTGTCCTGGGAAAACCCTACTTTCCACGGAATTCTGCCTTTGCCTCGTACACGTCCTCCGTGTTCATCATTCCCGAGGGCTGTTGTCAGTGCGTCTTTCTCTCTGTTGAACTTGATCAAGCCCTCTTGAGCTTGGGTCATTGCGTCAATAAGGGCTTGGGTGGGAGCAAACTTTTTCTTCCGGTGAACACACACCCCTGTCTCCGGGTCTAGCGATCCCCCATGCCCGTACCACCAGCTTTTGGCCCTTGGGTCCCATCCCTCTGTACCTAGAGGGATTCCTCGCACCCTCAGGTCCTCCTCCATCTTCTGCCACTTAGGCTCCGAAAGGCGGTATCCTCCTGGCCCCATAATATGATGGAACTTTTTCTTACTCGCATTATCCTTATTTTTTTCGATATTTCCTTGAAATGCTCCGATTTCTTTTGCCTCACAAATTCTGGCCAATCATCTTTCAGTTTCTCATGTTGTCCATTGAAATCCGGCGTCTTGCCCTTGTTGACATAGTCACGGGTTAAATTTTTCTTGAAGTTCCGGAATGCTTCGGCCATCTTCTGAAGAGCGAACTCTTTAACTAGCCTCCTCCTCTCACGTCCACCCGGAACCTCGTTACCAAATTCATCGACTTTGTTGTATTTCGGATGTAGAATGAAATGTTCCATAAGCTTTCTCCAGCAATCCTTTTTCGTTCTCTTGTCGACAAAACTGAAACCAAGACGTGCCTTCTTTGGCTCCTTCCATTCCTGGACGGTGATCAGGACGTTGTCTCTAACAATGACTCCGCATTGGTTGATAAACTTTGAGGTGTGCTGTAGGGGCTTGCCGGTTTCACTGACAAAATCAATGGCATATGTTTCTCCTGTTTTCATCGCCTTGGATTTGCCACGCTTTGTCGTACTCGATCCGGCCGAGGGCTAAAAAAAGAAAGAGAGTCGCGCGCGTTAATACATATGTATTCACATTTCAGTAAGTTTGTATCACGAGAGGCTCAATGTATATATATATACCTCGCCGGAGGTGGTTGGTACTTGCAATTCGAGATCGTCGTTTGTTGACGGTTGACCTCCGTCGACAATGTCCGTTCCTTCACCTTCTTGATCATCGACAATGTCTGTTCCACCGTCAAGGTTCAGAAAAGAAGAGACTACATCCTCTTCTTGCTCATATTCTGAGCCCGGCACATAAGGAATCTCGTTGTTTATGATGCCCATTAAATAACGTTCAGCCTCCGGATCCCTAAGCGGCTCGGCTCTATCATCCGCCATATGTCACTCCTGCATGTAGTAAAAATTAATTAAGTATAAAGGAATTAAAAAAATAAGATTAAGGGGACATAGAGGAGGAGCAGCGACGGTTTTTGCTTTCATCGTCCGCCATTTTTGCTTTCATTTCAGCCATTTTTGGAAAACAACAAAAACATAAATACTTTAGATGTCAAACTGCATGTATAAGGTTGAAAACATGTGCCAAATGTTTCACTGAACATTTTGAGGTATTAAACATAATTTTTGGATAATTATTTAATTAGTTATGCCATTTTCTTTTAACTTTTCTTTTATGACCAGAACAGAAAATTGATGTTTTTCCTTTTCTTTTAATTAGTTATGCCATTTTCTTTTTCCTTTTCTTTTAATTAGGGGTGGTGGCGGCGGCAACTCGCAGGGCAGTTGCGGCGGCGGTGGCAGCGCAGGGAAGGGGCGGCAGCACGCGGCGGCGCAGGGGGAAGGGGAGCGGAGCTCACTGGGGGGCGGCGGCGGCAGCGCGCAGGGGCAGGGGCAGCGGTGGCGGCGGGGCGCAGGGCAGGGCAGGGGCGGCGGCGGCAGTGCAGGGCAAGGGCGGCTGCGTAGGGCAGGGGAAGTGGGGGCAGAGCTCACTGGGGCCGGCGGAGCTCACTGGGGGAGCGTGCAGGCTCGGGGAAGGGCGGCGCAGCAGTAGCCTGGCGGCGTCGGCGTCGATCGGCGTCGGGGCAGGGCGTCGGCGTCGAGAGGAGAATGGGAGGTGGGGGAAAATTTACTAAGTGCTGTATATATAGACAGAGCCCTTTAGTCCCGGTTGGGGACACCAACCGCGACTAAAGGTACCCTTTAGTCGCGGTTGGTGTCCCCAACCGGGACTAAAGGTTCTTTCGCGCCGCTTTCGTTCCCGCGCGGAAAGAGCCTTTAGTCGCGGTTCGTGTCACGAACCGCGACTAAAGGTCCTTTTTCATATACTTTTCATTTTAAAATCTTAAAAATAGAAATAATATATCAAAAAATTCAAAAAAATAAAACTAATTCATTTTAAAATCTTAAAAATACAAATAATATATCAAAAAATTCAGAAAAATACATCCTCGATCCCTTGAAGGTTAGACAAAAGGTTTGATACATCATTCAGTTCATCGACCAAATACAAATCATCCAGATTCGCCATCATACGTCCTGCCGTGCATTTGGTATGCATATATGCACTCAGTAGCCACGGCAGGGCTGTATGATGGCGATACCGATTGTTTTGTTCTACATCCTCGATCCCTTGAAGGTTTGACAAAAGGTTTGATACATCAGTCAGTTCATCGACCAAATACAAATCATCCGGATTCGCCATCGTACGTTTTAATTCACATGATCCATTCAACAAAGTTTGGTACAATAAATTATTACACATCAATTCTTCCCTTGTGTCCCTGCTTGCTTACGATTGTGCCGTATCCATGGAGCATCCTCATCATTTAACTTAATGCTTGGGTCAGTGTTCACTTTGAAGGGCGGAATTTCACCAAACATATTATAATCTTCTGACATGTCTGTCTTGTCCTCCACTCCCACGATGTTTCTTTTCCCTGAAAGAACAATGTGGCGCTTTGGATCATCGCATGATGTACTGATCGTCTTCTTATCTTTCCGTTTCCTCGGTTTGCTACTCATGTCCTTCAAATAAAAAACCTGAGCGACATCTTTGGCAAGGACGAATGGTTCGTCAAGGTAACCAAGATTGTTGAAATCCACCATTGTCATTCCGTATTGCTCGTCCACCTTTACCCCACCTCCTGTTAGCTTGAACCATTTGCACCGGAACAAAGGGACCTTAAAGGAGGGTCCATAGTCAAGTTCCCATATCTCCTCTATGTAACCATAATATCTGACCTTTTGCCCATTCTCGGTTGCTGCATCAAAGCGGACACCACTGTTTTGGTTGGTGCTCTTTTTATCTTGGGCGATGGTGTAAAATGTATTCCCATTTATCTCGTACCCTTGGAAAGTCGTTATAGTCGAAGATGGTGTCTTGGCCAACATGTACAGCTAATCTCCAACATCATTGTCATTCATTAAATGTTTTCGCAACCAACTGCCGAAAGTCTCCATGTGGGCCTTTCTAATGCAGGATTCAGGCTTCCCCGGGTTGTCCGAGCGTAAAATATTCTTGTGTTGCTCGAAGTACGGAGCCACCAAGCTGGAATTTTGCAGAACTGTGTGGTGTGCTTCAGTCATAGAATGACCGTCCATACATATCGTTGATTTCCTTCCGATCGTGCCTTTTCCACTTAGTCTCCCCTCGTGCCGCGATTGAGGAATACCAATCGGCTTAAGGTTAGGAACATAGTCAATACAGAACTCAATTACCTCCTCATTTCCATAGCCCTTGACGATGCTTCCTTCTGGCCTAGCACGGTTATGAACATATTTCTTTAATACTCCCATGAACCTCTCAAAGGGGAACATATTGTGTAGAAATACAGGACCGAGAATGGAAATCTCTTCGACTAGGTGGAGCAGGAGGTGCGTCATAATATCAAAGAAGGATGGTGGGAACACCAACTCGAAACTGACAAGGCATTAGACCACATCGTTCTGTAACCGTGGTAGATCTTCTGGATTGATTACCTTCTGAGAGATTGCATTGAGGAATGCACATAGCTTCACAATGGCTACTCGAACATTTTCCGGTAGGAGCCCCCTCAAAGCAATCGGAAGCAATTGCGTCATAATCACGTGGCAGTCGTGAGACTTCAGGTTTAGGAACTTTTTGTCCGCCATGTTTATTATTCCCTTTATATTCGACGAGAAGCCAGACGGGACCTTCATACTGCTCAGGCATTCAAAAAAAATGACCTTCTCTTCTTCGGTAAGAGCGTAGCTGGCATGACCTTGAAACCATTCCGGATGCCGGTCATCTGGGTCTTTCAAAAGTTGCTGGTCCTGCCGTGCTTCCTTTGTATCATTTGTCTTCCCATACACGCCCAAGAAGCTTAGCAGGTTCACGCAAATATTCTTCGTAACATGCATCACGTCGATTGCAGAGCGGACATCTAGGACTTTCCAATATTCTAGCTCCCAAAATATAGATTTCTTCTTCCACATGGGTGCGTGCCCGTCAACTCCCCGCGGAACTAATTGTCCGCCAGGACCCTTTCCAAAGATGACTTTCAAATCCTTGACCATATCAAATATCTTAGCACCAGTACGTTCCGCAGGCTTCGGCCGGTGATCTGCCTTGCTGTTGAAATGCTTGCCTTTCTTTCTTACGTTATGATTTCGGGGAAGAAATCGACGATGACCCAGGTACGTTCTTCTTACAATTACCCAAACGTACACTTTCAGTCTCATGTAAGCAGTGCGTGCATGCATTGTATCCCTTATTTGTCTGTCCCGAAAGGTTACTGTGAGCAGGCCAATCGTTGATGGTTACAAAAAGCAACGCTCGTAGGTCAAATTCCTCTTCTTTCTGCTCATCCCAGACACGTACACCAGGTCTGCCCCACAACTGTAAAAGTTCATCAACTAATGGCCTTAGGTACACATCGATGTCGTTCCTGGGTTGCTTTGGACCTTGGATGAGCACTGGCATCATAATGAACTTCCGCTTCATGCACAACCAAGGAGGAAGGTTGTAGATGCATAGAGTCACGGGCCAGGTGCTATGGCTGGAGCTCTGCTCGCCAAAAGGATTCATGCCATCAGTACTTAGACCAAATCTTATGTTCCTTGCGTCAGCTGCAAAATCTTTGAACACTCTGTCGATCTTTCTCCATTGCGTTCCATCAGCGGGGTGTCTCGACTCCCCGTCGGACTTACGGTCCTCTTTGTGCCATCGCAACGACTTGGCATGCTTTTTGTTCCTGAACAGACGTTTCAACCGTGGTATTATAGGAGCATACCACATCACCTTGGCGGGAACCCTCTTCCTGGGTTTCTCGCCCTCAACATCGTCACCAGGGTCATCGCCTCTGATCTTATAACGCAATGCAGTGCATACAGGGCATTCATTCAAATTCTCGTATTCACCGCGGTAGAGGATGCAGTCGTTAATGCATGCATGTATCTTCAGAACCTCTGAACCTAGAGGGCAGACAACCTTCTTTGCTTCGTACGTACTGGCGGGCAACTCGTTATTCTTCGGAAACATATTCTTCAACATTTTTCAGCAAATTTTCAAATGATGAGTCAGCTACACCTTCCTGTGCCTTCCATTTTAGCAAATCCAGTGTGCAGCCCAGCTTTTTCAGACTATTATCGCATCCTGGGTACAACGACTTTTTGTGATCCTCTAACATGCGATCCAAATTCTCCCTCTCCTTGTCAGTTTCGCAGCGTCTCCGTGCATCAGCAATGGTCCGACCAAGATCATCAGCGGGCTCATCATGTGCCTCTTCTTCACCTTCACCTAACCCTTCCCCACCTTCAGCATCATCCTCCATGAAAGTATCACCGAAATGATCATGATAGTTGTCATCGATATCATCCCCTTCTTCATCTTCTTCCATTCTAACCCCTCTTTCTCCATGCTTGGTCCAACAATTATAGCTTCGCATGAAACCGTGCCGAAGCAGGTGCATGTGAACGTCTCTTGAGGAGGAGTAACCCTTCTGATTCTTACAGACAGCACATGGACAGATAATAAAACCTCGCTGCTTGTTCGCATTTGCCACTACGAGGAAATCTTTCAAACCCGTAGTGAACTCGCCGGAGAGTCGGGGACCGTACATCCATTGCCGATTCATCTGCATTATTATTATATAAAGTATATAATTAACCATCATGCATTTGTTAAACTAACTAGCTAGAAATAATACAAATTAAACAATGAACTACACACATGCATATTTTATCAATGACACATGAAAGGTTCAAGTTGCTAACCGCGATCGCGGAGGAAAAATAAATGAGAAAGCTCAAGTGTGGCTCGGACACTTCATATCATGTTTGTTTCATGCTCTCGGGCATTTCATCGAACACCTTGTGTGCATAGGAGGAACCAAAAGCAAACCCACCACCCCCCCTTCTGAATTGTGGCTAAGTGAAGTGAGCTGAGTCCTATATATAGGGATGGGCCTTTAGTCCCGGTTGGCCTGGCCGACCGCAACTAAAGGCCTTCGGGCCAACCTGAGGACCTTTAGTCCCGGTTGGCCAGGCCAACCGGGACTAAAGCCCCTCCCGTCCGCCAGCTGTCGACCGAGCGCGCTGGGCCCAGATAGTTGGTCGCGGGTCTTCTCCCGAACCGCGACTAAAGACCCCTTTGGTCGCGGTTCGATTATTTTAGGGACTAATGGGGGCGTATGGAAGCCTCTTTTTCTACTAGTGGTAGATAGTAACACTACTATCAGCTTCCGTCTTCCTCTTGAATATCCATTTATTCTCAATGGCTCACCGATCACCGGGCAAGTCAATCAAAGTCCATACTTTGTTCTCATACATGGATCCCATCTCAGATTTCATGGCCTCAAGCCATTTCGCGGAATCTAGGCTCATCATCGCTTCCTCATAGTTCGTAGGTTCGTCATGGTCAAGTAACATGACCTCCAGAACAGGATTACCGTACAACTCTGGCATGGATCGTACTCTGGTTGACCTATGAGGTTCGGTAATAACTTGATCCGAAGTTTCATGATCATCATCATTAGCTTCCTCACTAATTGGTGTAGGAATCACTGGAACTGATTTCTGTGATAAACTACTTTCCAATTCGGGAGAAGGTACAATTACGTCATCAAGTTCTACATTCCTCCCACTCACTCCTTTCGAGAGAAACTTCTTCTCTAGAAAGGATCCATTCTTAGCAACGAATATCTTGCCTTCGGATCTGTGATAGAAGGTGTACCCAATAGCCTCCTTTGGGTATCCTATGAAGACACATTTCTCCGATTTGGGTTCGAGCTTACCAGGTTGAAGCTATAAGCATCACAACCCCAAACTTTAAGAAACGACAGCTTAGGTTTCTTGCTAAACCACAGTTCATATGGTGTCATCTCAACGGATTTAGATGGTGCCCTATTTAACGTGAATGCAGCTGTCTCTAATGCATGACTCCAAAACGATAGTGGTAAATCGGTAAGAGACATCATAGATCGCACCATATCCAATAAAGTACGGTTACGACGTTCGGACACACCATTATGCTGTGGTGTTCCAGGTGGCGTGAGTTTTGAAATTTATTCCACATTGTTTTAGATGAAGGCCACACTCATAACTCAAATATTCACCTCCATGATCAGATCGTAGAAACTTTATTTTCTTGTTACGATGATTCTCCACTTCACTATGAAATTCTTTGAACTTTTCAAATGTTTCAGACTTGTGTTTCATTAAGTGGATATACCCATATCTGCTTAAATCATCTATGAAGGTTAGAAAATAACGTTACCCGCCGCGAGCCTCAACACTCATTGGACCACATACATCGGTATGTATTATATCCAATAAGTCAGTGGCTAGCTCCATTGTTCCGAAGAACGGAGTCTTAGTCATCTTGCCCATGAGGCATGGTTCGCAAGCATCAAATGATTCATAATCAAGTGATTCCAAAAGTCCATCCGCATGGAGTTTCTTCACGCGCTTTACGCCAATATGACCTAAACGACAGTGCCAAAAGTATGTTGCTCTATCATGATCAACTTTGCATCTTTTGGCATACATATTATGAATATGTGTATCACTACGATCGAGATTCAATAAACTATTCACCTTGGGTGTATGACCACAGAAGGTTTTATTCATGTAAACAGAATAACAATTATTCTTTGAATAAAATGAATAACCGTATTGCAATAAACATGATCCAATCATATTGATGCTCAACGCAAACACCAAATAACATTTATTTTAAGTTCAACACTAATCCCGAAGGTAAAAGGAGTGTGCGATGGTGATCTTCTCAACCTTGGAATCATTTCCAACACACATCGTCACCTTGCCCTTAACTAGTCTCTGTTCATTTTGTAACTCCTGTTTCGAGTTACTAATCTTAGCAACTGAACCAGTATCAAATACCCTGGGGTTACTATGAACACTAGTAAAGTACACATCAATAACATATATATCAAATATACTTTTGTTCACTTTGCCATCCTTCATATCTGCCAAGTATCTGGGGTAGTTCCGCTTCCAGTGACCATTTCCTTTGCAGTAGAAGCACTCAGTTTCAGGCCTGGGTTCAGCTTTGGGCTTATTCACGGGAGTGGCCACTTGCTTGCCATTCTTCTTGAAGCTCCCTTTCTTTCCCCTGCCCTTTTACTTGAAACTAGTGGTCTTGTCAACAATCAACACTTGATGCTTTTCTTGATTTCTACCTTCACCGATTTCAGCATCGCGAAGAGCTCAGGGAATCGTTTTCGTCATCCCTTGCATATTATAGTTCATCACGAAGTTCCAGTAACTTGGTGATAGTGACTAGAGAACTCTATCCATCACTATCTTATCTGGAAGATTAACTCCCACTTGATTCAAGCGATTGTAGTACTCAGACATTCTGAGCACATGCTCACTGGTTGAGCTATTCTCCTCCATCTTGTAGGCAAAATACTTGTCAGAGGTCGCATACCTCTCGACTCGGGCATGAGTCTGAAATACCAATTTCAGCTCTTGGAACATCTTATATGCTCCTTGGCGTTCAAAACATTTTTGAATTCCCGGTTCTAAGCCGTAAAGCATGGCGCACTAAACTATCAAGTAGTCATCATACCGAGCTTGCCAAACGTTCATAACGTCTGCATCTTGTCCTGCAATAGGCCGGTCACCTAGCGGTGCATCAAGGACATAATTCTTCTGTGCAGCAATGAGGATAATCCTCAGATCACGGAGCTAGTCCGCATCATTGCTACTAACATCTTTAAACTTATTTTTCACTAGGAACATATCAAAAATAAATCAGGGGAGCTATACGCGTGCTATTCATCTACAACATAGATATGCAAAAACTATCAGGACTAAGTTCATGATAAATTAAAGTTCAATTAATCATATTACTTAAGAACTCCCACTTAGATAGACATCCCTCTATTCATCTAAATGATCACATGATCCATATCAACTATCCCATGTCCGATCATCACGTGAGATGGAGTAGTTTTCAATGGTGAACATCACTATGCTGATCATATCTACTATATGATTCACGTTCGACCTTTCGGTCTCAGTGTTCCGAGGCCATATCTGCATATGCTAGGCTTGTCAAGTTTAACCCGAGTATTCTGCACATGCAAAACTGGCTTGCACCCGTTGTATGTGAACGTAGAGCTTATCACACCCGATCATCACGTGGTGTCTCGGCACGAGGAACTGTCGCACCGGTGTGTACTTAGAGAGAACACTTATACCTTGAAATTTTAGTAAGGGATCATCTCATAATGCTACCGTCGTACTAAGCAAAATAAGATGCATAAAAGATAAACATCACATGAAATCAAAATATGTGACATGATTTGGCCATCATCATCTTGTGCCTTTGATCTCCATCTCCAAAGTACCGTCATAATCTCCATCGTCACCGGCATGACACCATGATCTCCATCATCTTGATCTCTATCAACGTGTTGTCACATGGTCGTCTCGCCAACTATTGCTTTTGCAACTATTGCTATCGCAGAACGATAAATAAAGCAATTATATGGCGGTTGCATCTTATGCAATAAAGAGACAACCATAAGGCTCCTGCCAGTTGCCGATAACTTTAACAAAACATGATCATCTCATACAACAATTTATATCTCATCACGTCTTGGCCATATCACATCACAACATGCCCTGCAAAAACAAGTTAGACGTCCTCTACTTTGTTGTTGCAAGTTTTACGTGGCTGCTACGGGCTTCTAGGAAGAACCATTCTTATCTACGCATCAAAACCACAACGATTTTTCGTCAAATGTGCTGTTTTAACCTTCAACAAGGACCGGCCGTAGTCAAACTCGATTCAACTAAAGTTGGAGAAACAGACACCCGCCAGCCACCTGTGTGCGAAGCACGTCGGTAGAACTAGTCTCATGAATGCGGTCATGTAATGTCGGTCCGGGCCGCTTCATCCAACAATACGGCCGAATCAAAGTAAGACGTTGGTGGTAAGCAGTATGACTATTATCGCCCACAACTCATTGTGTTTTACTCGTGCATATAACATCTACGCATAGACCTGGCTCGGATGCCACTGTTGGAGAATGCAGTATTTCAAAAAATTTCCTACGATCACGCCAGATCTATCTAGGAGATGCATAGCAATGAGATGGGAGAGTGTGTCCACGTGCCCTCGTAGACCGAAAGCGGAAGCATTTAGTAACGCGGTTGATGTAGTCGAACGTCTTCACGATCTAACCGATCCAAGTACCGAACGTACGGCACCTCCGTGTTCAGCACACGTTCAGCTCGATGACGTGCCTCGAGCTCTGGATCCAGTTGAGGACGAGAGAGAGTTTCGTCAGCACGACGGCGTGGCGACGGTGATGATGAAGTTATCAGCGCAGGGCTTCACCTAAGCACTACAACGATATGACCGAGGTGTGTAACTATGGAGGGGGGGGGCACCGCACACGGCTAAGACAAATCTTAGGAGTACTTTGGGGTGCCCCCTGCCCACGTATATAAAGGAGGGAGGGAGAGAGGCCGGCCCTCCTAGGGGCGCGCCAAGTGTAGGGAGTCCTACTAGGACTCCCAAGTCCTAGTAGGATTCCCTTTCCTTTTCGGAGTGGGAAAGAAGGAAAGGAGGGAGAAGGAGAAGGAAAGGGGGGGCGCCCCACCCCTTGTCCAATTTGGTTTGGGAAGGGGGGAGGCACGCGCTACCTCGTGGCCCTTCTTCCCTCTCTCCACTAAAGCCCAATAAGGCCCATTAACTTTCCCGGCGAATTCCCGTAACTCTCCAGTACTCCGAAAAATACCCGAATCACTCGGAACCATTCCGATGTCCGAATATAGCCTTCCAATATATGAATCTTTACCTCTCGACCATTTCGAGACTCCTCGTCACGTCCATGATCTCATCCGGGACTCTGAACAAACTTCGGTCATCAAATCACATAACTCATAATACAAATCGTCATCGAACGTTAAGCGTGCGGACCCTACGGGTTCGAGAACTATGTAGACATGACCGAGACACATCTCCAGTCAATAACCAATAGCGGAACCTTGATGCTGATATTGGCTCCTACATATTCTAAGAAGATCTTTATCGGTCAAACCGCATAACAACATACGTTATTCCCTTTGTCATCGGTATGTTACTTGCCCGAGATTTGATCGTCGATATCATCATACCTAGTTCAATCTCATTACCGGCAAGTCTCTTTACTCGTACCGTAATTCATCATCTCGTAACTAACTCATTAGTCACATTGCTTGCAAGGATCATAGTTATGTGCATTACCGAGAGGGCCCAGAGATACCTCTCCGATACTCGGAGTGACAAATCCTAATCTCGATCTATGCCAACCAAACAAACACCTTCAGAGACACTTGTAGAGCATCTTTATAATCACCCAGTTATGTTGTGACGTTTGATAGCACACAAGGTGTTCCTCCGGTATTCGGGAGTTGCATAATCTCATAGTCAAAGGAATATGTATAAGTCATGAAGAAAGCAATAGCAATAAAACTGAACGATCAACATGCTAAGCTAACGAATGGGTCTTGTCCATCACATCATTCTCCTAATGATATGATCCCGTTCATCAAATGACAACACATGTCTATGGTCAAGAAACATAACCATCTTTGATTAACGAGCTAGTCAAGTAGAGGCATACTAGGAACACTCTGTTTTATCTATGTATTCACACATGTACTAAGTTTCCGGTTAATACAATTCTAGCATGAATAATAAACATTTATCATGATATAAGGAAATATAAATAAAAACTTTATTATTGCCTCTAGGGCATATTTCCTTCAAGTGCTGCCACTAGGATGTGGGTGGAAGCCCCCGTGAGGCCCGCGGGCGGCACTCAGGAGACTCCGGGGCGTGTACAGCCCCAACTCATTATTACATGAGAGTGTCATGAGCGGAGACCTTCACAGGCACGGGGCCTTGCTTCATGGGTAGAACTTCCGGAGGTGCTGGATGTTCCAGGTGTTCTGGATGGGGATCCCGTCCTGTGTCTCCAGGCGCGCGGCGCCAGGCCTGGAGACACGGGCGATCCTAAATGGGCCCTCCCACATGGGCGAGAGCTTGTGCAGTCCTTCCCTGGAGAGGACCCGCCTCAGGACGAGATCACTCATCTTGAGCGTCCTAGAGCGGACGCTGCGGCAGTGTTACCGCTGCAACGCCTGCTGGTACCTTGCCGCTCGGAGCGAGGCTTGACGGCGGAGTTCCTCCCCTAGCACGAGGTCCATCCCCCGCGTGGCGTCCTGGCTTGCCTCTTCAATGCCAAGACCCGCGTGGAGCGATGCTTGCCCTTGTGAGGGAGAACCACTTCAACTCCGTAGACGAGGAAGAACAGAGTCTCGCCCGTCGGCTTGGTTGTGGTGGTGCAGATGGACCACAACACGGACTGGAGCTCATCGAGCCAGCCCCTGCCGCAGGCCTCGAGCTTCTTCTTGAAGGTCCTTGCCTTGAGGCCTCTCAGGACCTCTGCATTGGCGCGCTCGGCCTGGCCAGTGCTCCTGGGGTGTGCCACTGAAGTGTAGCATATCAGCGTTCCAAGGTTAGCACAGTATGTTTTGAAAAGGTTGCTGGTAGACTGTGAGCCATTATCGGTGATGATGCGGTTAGGAACCCCGAACCGGCTCACGAGGCCCTTGATGAATTTGACGGTCGAGCCGGCCGGGATGGTGCGGACGGCTTCCACCTCCGCCCACTTGGTGAACTTGTCGATGGCCACGTAGAGGTAGTGGTAGCCCCCGGGCGCTCGAGGGAATGGCCCCAAGATGTCCAGCCCCCAGACCGCGAACGGCCATGAGAGCGGGATGGTCTGAAGGCCCTGAGCGGGCTGATGGATCTACTTGGCATGGAACTGGCAGGCTTCACAGGATCTTACCAGCTTGGTGGCATCATTGAGCGCCATGGGCCAGTAGAATCCGCTGCGGAACGACTTGCCCACAAGGGTGCGTGTGAAGAGTGATGCTCGTAGTCCCCACCATGTATGTCAGCTAGTAGTTCACATCCCTACTCCTTGGAGATGCACTATAAAGAAACGTCGTTTGGATGCCTGCGGTAGAGCTCGCCGTCCTGGATGCAATATGCAGTGGCCTGGTGAGCTATGCGCTCCGCGTCTTCCTCCTTCTCCGGCAGAGTGCCCTGAAGCAGGTATGTCTTGAACTCCTCAGTCCAGAACCCCTCTTGAGGCTCGAGCGCGAGGAGGAGACGGGCTCCAGAGGTCGGGCCACAAGCTGGGGCGCCTGACGGGGGAGCCTGGGGGAGATCCTCCTGAGGTGATGCCGACTCCACAGCGGGAGGAGCCGCTGATGGCTTGAAGAGCCGTTCCTCGAAGACGCCAGGTCCTAAGGCAGACGCCAGGACGCCCTCTTGGCGATGTCGTCCACCTCCTTGTTTGTGCCTCGCGGCAAATGCTGCAATTCTAAGCCCAAGAACTGTTTCTCAATCCTGCGTACCTCCTCGAGGTATGCCTCCATGTGCTCGTCTTTTGGCTTGTACTCCTTATTGGAGAAGTTGACGAGGAGCTGCGAGTCACCCCTGATTGTGAGGCGCCTGACCCCCATGGACGCGGAGGCTCTGAGTCCGACGATCAAGCCCTCGTACTCCATGATGTTGTTGGAGACCTTCTCGCCGTGTCGAAAACAGAGTTGCACGGCATAGTAGAGCTTGTCCTTGGTGGGAGAAATGAGCACTGCTCCAGCCACCGCGCCCTGGCGTGTGAACGCTTCGTCGAAGTGCATGACCCATCTGTCTAGTGCCTCGTCTCCAGGCAGGAGAGAACAGTCCTCACATACTTCACGTCCGGGGATGACAGTCCATTCTGCCACAAAATCTACGAGCGTTGCGCCCTTGATGACTTTGGTGGTGCTGAACTTCAGCTGGAACGCCTGCAGCTCGATGTTCCACTCCGTGACCCTTCCCGCAGCGTTGGGGCTCCGGAGCACCCTCTCCAGTGGGTAAGCTGAGACAACCTTGATGGGGTGGCCCTGGAAGTAGTGGCGCAGCTTCCGGGAGGCGACGAGGACCGCGAGCAAGAGCTTTTGCAGCATAGGATAGCGCGCCCATGCCTCGCGTAGCACCGTCCTGACGAAGTACACCGGGTGCTCGACGAGGGAGGAGGCATCGGTGAGGTCTTGTCCCTCCTGAGTATGTGGGCCCTTAGGGGCCCTGTTGTCCATTGTGGCAGCCATGTTTTCAGGAGCACCGTCCTCAGGAGCCCCACTGCGTGGGGGGTTGGCCGAGGTCTCAGGAGCGTCGTTGACTGGTGGGGCAGCTGGGGCCTCAGGAGTGCCATCCTGAGACCGCGGCACCCTGTCTGGTGACGAGGTGCACCATCGTGAGCCTTTGGTCGGGCGCTCCTCCCTCACCGCCACCAGCGCTGCGCTGGCAGAGTGAGGCGTGACGGCCAGGTAGAGCACCAAGGGCTCAAGGGGATGTGGTGCTACCATCACCGGCGGGCTGGTGAGGTACCTCTTGAGGTCTTGGAAGGCTGCATCAGCCTCCGGAGTCCACTCGAATGGTCCTTTATTTTTCATTGCCTTGAAGAACGGGAGGGCGCGTTCTCCAAACTTGGAGATGAAGCTCCCCAGCGAGGTCACATAGCCCGCCAGCTTCTGCATCTCTTTGAGGGTTTGTGGCGGGCTCATCCTTTCTATGGCCTTGACTTTCTCCGGGTTGGCCTCGATCCCCCTATGTGACACCAGGAAACCCAGCAGCTTGCCGGAGGGGACGCCAAACACACATTTCTCTGGGTTGAGTCGCAGATCCACCTTGCGCAGACTGGCAAATGTTTCCTCTAGGTCTTCAATAAGGGTCCTTGCCTCTCGAGACTTCACCACTATGTCGTTGACGTATGCCTCAGCGTTCCTCCCGAGCTGTTGGCCCAGAGCGATGTGCATCAGCCGCTGGAAGGTTGCTCCGGTATTACGTAGCCCAAACGGCATGTAGGTGTTGCAGTACACCCCGCATGGGGTCAGGAAAGCCGTCTTCTCCATATCTTGCACCGCCATCTTGATTTGGTGATAGCTCGAGAAGGCGTCCAAAAATCACAGCAGGTCGCACTAGGCGGTGGAGTCGACGATCTGATCGATGCATGGAAGCGGGAAGGGGTCTTGAGGGCAAGCCTTATTGAGGTTGGTGAAGTCGACGCAATGTGCTCTTTCCCACCTTTTTTGGGGACAATACTGGGTTTGCCAGCCATTCCGGGTACCGTACCTCCCAAATGACACCAGCATCCTGCAGCTTGCGGGTCTCTTGGACGATGAACGCCTGCTTCTCTATGGACTGTCGCCGCGCCTTCTGCTTCACCGGGCGCATGTTAGGGCACACCCTCAGGTGATGCTCGACTATTCCCCTCGGGATCCCAACCAGATCCTTCGGCTCCCATGCAAACACCTCCTTGTTCGTGCGGAAGAAGCTGACCAATGCCTCTTCTCGATCTGGAGTGAGGCCGGCACCTATGGTGAAGGTGGCGCCCGATGCCCCGTCTTCATCAACCAGAACTTGCTTCGTCTCGGCACGATCTTGGGAGAACAATTGTTTCTTCTTTGCTAGCGCAGCCCCCGGGGCCTCTAGGGCCCCTTCCTCACTTGACTATGCGGCCGCCGCGGCCCTGAAGGCGAGTTTGAGGGCCAGTAGCGTGTCCTTGGTGTCCCCTGCCACAGTGAGGACGCCGCTGCTTCCCGGCATCTTCATGAGATTGTAGGCAGGGTGAGTTGCTGCCATGAACTTGGCCAGGGCCGGGTACCCAAGAATGGCGTTGTACGGGAGGCCGATGCGAGCGATGTCGAAGTCGATAAGTTCGGTGCAGTAGTTGTCGTGGGTGCCGAAGGTGACGGGGAGGTAGATCTACCCTAGGGGCAGGTGGAGCCGTTGACGACTCCGGAGAAAGGCTTGGTGGGGCGGAGCCGTCCATGGGGCACTTGAAGCAGGCCGAATGCTTCTGCATAAAGCACATTGAGGCCGGCTCCATCGTCAATGAGGGTCTGTGTGACCACCACGTTGCAGATGGTGGGGGTGCAGAGCATCGGGAGCACACTGGCGCCTGTGGTGGTCGTAGGGTGGTCCCCCGAATAGAAGGTGAGGTCGGCCTTAGGCGCCGCCCAGCCCGGAGGGGCCCCTGCTGCACATGGGCGGCGCCCACCTGGCGGAAGAATTACTTGATGTGGAGGTCTGAGGGCGGTGCTGCGAACCGCCAAGGAGGGCTGCGACGGCATGGGGCGCCGGTGCGGCGAAGCGCGCGATGAAGAGGCCGCGCAACTCCACCCAGGAGGCCACTGAAGACTCTGGCAAGCAGAGAAGCCAGGCGCGCGGCGCACCCGCGAGGGCCATGGGAAGCCCGTTTGCCATGACCTTGTCGTCGCCGCCGGCTGCCAAAACTGCCTCCTCGTATGCTCGGAGAAGGCATGCCGGGTCCGCCGCGCTGTCATATCGGGGCGGCAGCTCCGGCCTGAACTTGGGTGGCCACTGCACCTGCCTCAGGGCGGGGGTGAAAGCTTGGAGGCCCGCGTCTCTCCCAAAAGCAGGTGTCTGTCCGGTCGATGGAGCAGCGTCCGCCATGAGAGCCGAACAGCGGAGCATAGCGGACGGAGAGGCGGATCTTCGATGCACGCCTACCTGGCGCGCCAAATGTCAGATTTCTGGCTCCGCACACCCTTGAGAGGTTTAAACTCTGGGGTGCGTGCGAAGAACTCAACCTCCCCAGTCTGCCTACTCGCCAATCTCACAGCCTAGCTCAATGAACTGAAAGGAAAGGGAGACAAGGCAGTTAACCCAGGTTCGGGCCACCATGCGGTGTAAAACCCTACTCCTGCTTTGTGGTGGATTGGCCTCGAGGGGCTGAGGTTGAACTAGTATAGTGGGGGAACAGCCTCAGGAGGAGGTGTGTTCTTGTGCTCGAGTGAGCTGGTGCGTGCGAGGATGGAATGGATCCGATCCCTCTCTACAATGGTGGTGCCGCTCTACTTATAGTGGCCTTGATCCTGTTCCCAAATGAAGGCGGGAAGGGATCCCACAACGGCCAAATTCGAAGGGTGACAACTAGCACATGTTATCCTGATAAAAGTAGTCTTCGCCTGCAAAAGCCTCGGGTCGTGACGCCGTGGTGGGCTCAGTGATGACCTCCATCTTGCCGTCCTAGCGGTCTTGGTCTCATTGCACGGGAATAGAAACCTTTGGCTGGTTCCTCGGGACTCCGCGCCTGCGCTTGCCTCTTTAGCACCAAAGAGGAAACTGCTGCACTGCACCCGCTGGCGCCCGCCTGGCCTTGGTCGTCATGGCTCACGTCATCCGAACCTCGCGAGATGAGGCTTGCATAGAAATCTCCGCTCCTCAGGAGCCAGCCTGGAGAGGCTGCTCCTTGTGGAGGTCTTGGTGTCGTCCGCCTTGCGAGGCTTGGCCCTTTGCGAGGGTCTTGAGTTGTCGTTGCCGGAGGTGGGCCGTACCAGGCCGTTGATGGAGCCACGCCGTGGGCCGCAGGCAGGCAAGTCTGGGTACCCCCGTTCCCAGAACGCCGATAGGGTCTTACACTGCAAGGTGGCCCGAACCTTGGTAAACTGCCGTGTCCATCTTCTTCCTTTTCATTGAGCTAGGCCGTGGGGTTGATGAACTGGTTAGCTGAAGAGGTTGAGTTCTTCACACACGCCCCAGAGTTCGAACCTCTCTTGGGTCTGCGGAGCCCTGGATTCGATAGTGGTCTAGATCATTTTGTGAGGAGCTAGCTTAGGTTCTTGGTGTGCGTGTGGGTGACCCAACGATCGATATTCGTATCCTTCATTGGCCTCATGTAACTAATTTGCTCTATTTTATAAAAATATGGTGTGCCTTTGACATACTCTTGAAAAACATTTTACATGGATAAAAACACTTAAAATGAAACAACATGCATGCAACCCTCTGCCAAAGCAACATGCATGCATCACTAACCTTCTGCCACAGCAACATACATGCTTAACCACCTTCCGCCAAAGCTGCAAGCCCCGTGGGTATGTGGTCTATTTTCATTGGCGCGGCGGACGTATGAACTTCCACAAACTTTGGATAGCAAAAAGTGTCTGGACTGCGTGGCCCGGATCTTTATGGGCATTCTGAGGCATCACACTGCAGATGCCCCAATGTGATTAAGAGTGTATATTATTGTGGGATCAAATCCGTGAATCACACTGCAAGTGTAAGATACATAGCGAGCGCTGACAAGCTTCAATAGTATTTCTTCCCGGGCCCAAGGATATATCTTTTTTACGAAAAGGAGGATGACCCCGGCCTCTACATCAAGGATATGCATACAACCAACTTCAAGCTTGCCTGTTCCTCAAGCTCGCCTTCAAGGCTGTGGCGGCGGCACGGCTAGGCGCCAAAGACACTCCAGAGACCCCGGAAGACGCACCCGCAAAGAAGAAGCAGTTATTCTCTTAGGAACGGGCGGAGACGAAGCAGAAGCTGGTCGACGACGGGGGCTCCGGCCCCACCTTCACCATAGGCGCTGGCCTCCCCCCGGACCAGGAGGAGGCACTAGTTGGTTTCCTCCATGCGAACAAAGATGTGTTTGCATGGGAGGCAATAGACCTGGTCGGCATCCCACGAGATGTGATTGAGCACCATTTCATGGTGTGCCCCGGCGCGCGCCCGGTGAAGCAGAAGGCGCGGCGACAAGCCCCGGAGAAGCAGTCGTTCATCGTCCAGGAGGTCAACAAGCTGCAATAGGCTGGCATCATTCGGGAAGAGCGGCACCGAGATTGGTTGGCGAATCTGGTCATCGTCCCCAAGAAGGGCGGGAAGGAGCGCATGTGCGTCAACTTCACGAGCCTCAACGAAGCTTGTCCTCAGGACCCTTTCCCTCTTCCGCACATCGATCAGATCATTGACTCTACTGCTGAGTGCAACTTGCTGTGCTTCCTGGACGCCTTCTCGGGCTACCACCAAATCAAGATGGCGGTGCAAGCCGTCGAGAAGACAGCTTTCCTGACCCCATGCGGCATGTATTCCTACACCTACATGTCGTTCGGGTGGCGCAATGCCGGCGCAACCTTCTAGAAATTGATGCACATCGCCCTGGGCCGGCAGCTCGGGAGGAACACGGAGGCATACGTCAACGACATAGTGGTCAAGTCACGGGAGGCGAGGATGCTCATCGAAGATTTGGAAGAAATGTTCGCCAACCCGCGAGGTAAACCCGTGACTCAATCCAGAGAAATGCGTGTTCGGCATCCCGTCTGGCAAGCTGTGAGGCTTCCTGGTGTCACACAGAGGGATCGAGGCTAACCCAGAGAAGATCAAGGCGATAGAAAGGATGAGCCCGCCACAGACCCTCAAGGAGATGCAGAAGCTCGCGGGCTGCGTAACTTTGTTGGGACGCTTCATCTCCAAGCTGGGCGAGCGCGCCCTCCCGTTCTTCAAACTGATGAAGAAGAAGGGCCCATTTGAATGGACTCCGGAGGCCAAAGCGGCCTTCCAAGACCTCAAGAGGTACCTCACCAGCCCGCCGGTGATGGTGGCACCTTGTCCTCTTGAGCCCCTGGTGCTTGACCTGGCCGTCACACCCCACTCGGCCAGCGCGGCACTCGTGGCGGTCTGAGAAGAGCGCGCGGGTGCAGGAGTGCGGCGTAGCGCCCCAGGCCCGACCGCGCCATCGTCGCCTCGGGACGGCGCTCCTGAGGCCCCGACTACCCCACCGGACAGCAAGGCTCCCGAGGCTCCCTCGTCTCAAGAGGGGCAGTGATACGTCTCCAACATATCTATAATTTTTTATTGTTCCATGCTGTTATATTATCATTCTTGGATGTTTTATAATCATTTTATATCATTTTTTGGTAGTAACCTATTGACATAGTGCCAAGTGCCAGTTGCTATTTTCTGCATGTTATTTACATCGCAGGAAATCAATACCAAATGGAGTCCAAACACAGCAAAACTTTTTGGAGATTTTATTTGGACCAGAAGACATCTAGTGGGCCGGAGAAGCGCCTGGGGGGTGCTCCGAGGGGAGCACAACCCACAAGGGCGCGCCTGGAGGCCCAGGCACGCCCTGGTGGGTTGTGCCCACCTCGGGTGCCCCCCGGACCGCCTCTTTGCTCTATAAATACCCCAATATTCCAGAAACCCTAGGGGAGTCGATGAAAATCAACTCCAGCCACCGCAGAGTCCAGAACCACCAGATCCAATCTAGACACCTTCATCGAGGGGTTCACCACTTCCATTGGTGCTTCTCCGATGATGCGTGAGTAGTTCTTTGTAGACCTACGGGTCCGTAGTTAGTAGCTAGATGGCTTCCTCTCTCCCTCTCCCTCTCTCTCTCTCTTGATTATCAATACAATGGTCTCTTGGAGATCCATATGATGTAACTCTTTTTGCGGTGTGTTTGTTGGGATCGGATGAACTTTGAGTTTATGATCATATATATCTTTTTATCCATGAAAGTTATTTGAGTCATCTTTGATCTCTTATATGCATGATTGCTTATAGCCTTGTATTTCTTCTCTGATATTTGGGTTTTGTTTGGCGAACTTGATCTATTTATCTTGCAATGGGAAGAGGTGCTTTGTAGTGGGTTCGATCTTACGGTGCTTGTCCCAGTGACAGAAGGGGAACCGACACGTATGTATCGTTGCTACTAAGGATAAAACGGTGGGGTCTATTTCTACATAAATATATCTTGTCTACATCATGTCATCGTTCTTATTGCATTACTCCGTTTCTCCACGAACTTAATACACTAGATGCATGCTGGATAGCGGTCGATGTGTGGAGTAATAGTAGTAGATGCAGGCAGGAGTCGGTCTACTAATCTTGGACGTGATGCCTATGTAATGATCATTGCCTAGATATCATCATAATTATTTGAAGTTCTATCAATTGCCCAATAGTAATTTGTTTACCCACCGTTGCTATTTTTCTCGAGAGAAGCCACTAGTGAAACCTACGGCCCCCGGGTCTTTCTTCTCATATATTTGCCTTGTGATGTACTTTTCCTTTGCATTTTTATTCAGATCCATTAATCCAAAAATACAAAAATACCTCGCTGCATTTTATTTCTATTCATTTTATTTGGCGTTCGATCTATCAATCTACTACAATTTATCTCACGTTCGTTTGCCAATTTCTGGCACCGTTGCCCGAAAGGGATTGGCAACCCCTTTTACAGGTCGGGTTGTGAGTATTTGTTATTTCTGTGCAGGTGATATTTACATAGTGTTGCTTGGTTCTCCTATTGGTTCGATAACCTTGGTTTCATCACTGAGGGAAATCCTACCACCGCCGTGCTGCATCATCCCTTCCTCTTTGGGGAAATACCGACGTAGCTTCAAGCTGCAAGCAAAAGGAATTTCTGGCGCCGTTGCCGGGGAGGATCTTCAACATATACCAGGAGACGGTGTCCTGGACTAGGGGGTACCCACCACGTCGTCCCCTGACCAGCTGGATCGGGCCGAGGACCCCCATGGCGGCTCATTCATGGGCCAGTTCGGACAGCCCCTGCCGCATACAAGGAAGACTCCACAAGACTTGGCGCCCAAGAAAAGGAATCTCCTAAAACCCTAGGCCTCCGGTGTCTTATATAAACCGAGGTCAGGCTAGTCAATAGGCATCTCATATTCATTACTACAATCTCGTGGTAGATACATGTACTCTGTACTACACCCATATGAATACAATCAAAAGCAGCATGTAGGGTATTATCTCATCAAGAGAGCCTGAAGCTGGGTAAAACCCCGTGTCCATGTTACCATCACTCCAAGACACCTAGCTTAGGACCCCTACTACGAGATACGCCGGATATTGAACCGACATTGGTGCTTTCATTGAGAGCCTGCTGGGTGATCGCCATGGATCGATGGGACGATCAGGTGTATTATTTTGGTCAGATCTATTCTAAGTAAATTATCTTTTTCTTGCTCTGAATCGTTGCTACATCCTTTGCCCTAGTTTGGCCGCAGGCAGATCGAGATAGAAAAATTAGCGGCGACGGCCGCACTCGACGCCGGGTAATTCGACGGACGCACTCGACGCCGGGCAATTCGACGGACGCAAGATTCACTACAGTTGCTGGACTCACGCGCACCATGGAGATCCCAAGGAGGCTGCGATAGCGCGCTGTAAAAGACAGACTAAAGAAACCTAATCCATCAAGCGGCGCTCCAGCCAAGGAGTCACGATCGGACTAAGCACTGCTCGCACGAAGCAGTGCACGTGAGGCTGAGGAAGCGGCCAGCAAACAGGGAGATATGATCCTTCCTTTTTATACTAGTTAATTAAAGGGGCCCTGTACGCTCTTAAATAATAGTACTAGTATAGTCTGCTCTTACGCACGCATTGCCGCTATTAGCCGCCTTAACATCTCTTACCTATGGTACAACTTTTTATCAAAGTGTGCTAATCTAATCGTTCGCAATTTGGAGCCTCGACTTATGACACAGGTCGGTGGACACAGCATGCAGATATGACATACTATGTGTACACGGAACTCTGACCAGCGTCCACGTCGGCATTGCCGCGCCGTCACGCCATCAGACCAATCTATGCGTTCAGGCCATACGTATCAAATTGTTTGCTGGATACGGCGGCCTTCGATGGCCCATGCTGATTGATCCAAAAAGAAGACTGATGGGACGGCCACTCTTCCTCTCGTGAAGAAAGATTCAAGTGCTAGTACTACTACTCGCCGTTTCGTACACTGTTCGGCCCGATGCAGTCTCCGACCAAGACGTCCTAGTCTATAATCATCTCGTCCGCCGTCAGTTTGGACGTCTTTGAATGAATCATCAGGTGCAATTGTTCTAGTTATTAGCGGTGTGCATATTAATAATCTTTCAAAGAGTATTTTCTGCTGGTCAGCGATTTTTGATGCTACAGGTTTTTGCATTCTGGCATGCACTGCGGTCGTCGTTTCAGGGTGATCCGATATGCCGTCATCATGTTCGTAACTCGGGCGAGCTTGCGAATCTGGATTTTGTCACCTCGTCGCGCAAGCGCCCCGCACCGACATTGGCTTCGACGCCAGACCACATCTCTTTAAAAAATATTTTTGCATAAAATTAATTATGCAAGGTTTTTTCATATATTTATATTATTATTTTTTGGATAGCACTATTTTACATGTGTAGGTAATCGACTTCGACTGCGTCATGCGGTCAATTCGGCAAGCCGACGTCGTCGTCCCAATCGGCGTAAATCGGCTCGCGTGATCACCTTGTTGGTCGAATTGCCATACCGACATGTTCGGTTGCCTCGGGACTTCGGCATCGCCGAGAGAGCTCTAACTCATCGAGTGTTCGGCACACGGGCCATATTTCTTTTATCACTCACTTTGCATAAATTATTAATTATGCAACTATTTTTTAAGTTATTATTATTACTATTATCTCCGGCTTGCACTATTTTCCGTGCACAGATAAATGATCTGGGTCCTGTAGCGCTGTCACCTCGGCGTACCGACGTACCACGTCACCTCGGCTGGACCGGGGCCTCATCATCACTTCATTAACCCACGCCGGGGACTTCGGCGTCATACCGCCGGCCTGCTCCGTCGCCTCGACCGGACTGGGGGTTCCACCTCGTCACATTGGCTGTGCTACGTCGCCACTTCAGAGTGTCGAGCTCTTCGCTCCGCCACCTCGGGACCGGCTCGGGGGCTGGGACCTTGTCCCGCATCAAGCTCGGACCGCGTCATCAACACCGAGCACCTTTACCAGCTAAGTCGCTTTCATGCTCAAAGACTTTCAGTTTTAAATTTTGTTCCGTTCGACCAAGCATTATACTTTTTCGGCAAAGAGTTGTTTATGAAAAACTTCCTTGTCATAACTTTGTTTGTGACACACAAATTCAAACACCCCGTTTATTTGGGGGCTTCCTTTATGAAGCCTTTCCTCTTGCATATGATTATACTTGTATGGCTTCGTTCCTTGTTCGTGTATTACGCCACAATATGCACCATGTTGACTTAAGTGTTCCGCAAGCTGGGTTGCCTGGCTCATGTGCTTACCCCTACGTTCCCGATTGTTCGGCTTGGGAGCAAAGGGAGCACCTCTGCGATTGTAACGACCGGGTCATCCGAGCTCTGACCTCAGACTAGGTGAAGCCGAAAGCTAGCACTCTTATTGTTTTCAATTATGGCCGGCACACAATGGAACTCACGAATACAAAAAATCTATTGCACAAGCCTCATATTATAAATGAGCAACCGAAGAAAGGTATCGGTGGAGGTACTATTTTCTTCGAAGATGCTTCTTACACTTTGTCAGTAATATAGCATAAGTTCCCTGAGCGTGCTTTGTCTGTTACAGCCTTATGGCCTGATTGCCTGGTTATCAGAAACACCGTCGATATTTTCGACAGGTGGAGTACATAACAGTTTTCGGCCCTTGGCCGAAGAGGGAGAAGCCGACGGTCGGTTAAGACGCGTTTAAAGTTCTGGTGAACATAGATATGATATAAGTACTTCAGTACATACAACCATTATGCATAGAATTCTTTTACCCAAGTCACGTGGGGGCTCTTAAATTAGTATGAGCTGTTTTTCTTCTTGGTCGTTGCAAAGTCTTTTTTCTATCACTCCTTTCTCGACGCAAGTGTGTGGTCAATAGCCGGATAGCCTTGCTTCTCTCTAAAGCCACTCGAATGCAGTTTGCTAAACTAGCCTCGAAGAAGCACTCCGCCTTCGGGATAAGGAGGTTGAAGCCGTAGGGTGACCCACTTGAAGTCTTGAGATCGGACGTGTCCCGTTACAGCACGACAGAAGCGCAATTTTTAAGACCAATATTTGGATTGGCACTGAACACTTGATCTAGTTCGGACGTCAAGTTTTTACTGACGTTTTTTGGTTTTCCAATCCTATGGCACTTTTAAACTATTTGTGTGTTTTCAACATAAATCTCGCAATGCAACGCTGGACACCTTTAGAGATTCGGCAAAAACATTCTCGGATATTGCTATATATGCATCGGTTTCGAATTGTGTCTTCGGTCAATAGTTGGGTTGCCCGGCTCTTGTGCTTGCCTCCTACGCTCCGCTTTGTTCGGCTAGGTGTGCAAAGGGAGAACCATTGCGATTGTGCTTCCAGCTCGCATGGTTAAGCACCTCAGTGGAGAAAGCCGAAAACTGACAGTCACAATAAGCATAAACTGGTCAGCGATCCGATGACTATGATAAATGACAGACCGTTCATAACATTGGCCGAAGTGTTTACGGCTTGACCTCAGCTGTCGCCGAACACTAACCGGGGGCTTGTAGCCAGCTTCCCCAGTTTAAAGCTCCTATGACTAAGTGAAAGTCATAAAGCCCACATATCTAATTGCCTCGTTTCCGCTAACACAACCGCCTTCGGGCACCGAGACGTCGGCTACGGGTTGTCTTGTTATTGCGGAAACACCGTGCGTAGTATCTACAAAGGGGTAGAAGCAGACGATGGGCCACTTTCAACTGATAAACAGTCGCAACAGAGTCAAAATAAACATATCATCGGCATTTGTATTCAATATACAAGGGCTGCCTTCCGTAATCATCGTTATAAAGCCATACATATGCATCAATTTGACTTAAGATTTTGGCCAAGCTAGGTTGCCTGGCTCCTGTGCTTACCCCTATGTTCCCGATTGTTTGGCTAGGTGGTAAAGGGAGCACCTCTGTGATTGTTACTACCGGGTCATCCGAGTTAGTACCTCCGACTGGGTGAAGCCGAAAGCTAGCAATCTTAAAGGATCACATTGGTCGGCAACGACGGAAGTGAAAATTTTGGTTCATTAATACCATAGAGTTCGGGAGCTTTCCCCGAACTAAATCCTCAATATTTTCCTCCCACATTTCGGAGGTGAGTTTTCATGATCATGATAAGCATGACGACCCAAAGAAAGGAACCGATAGCGGGACTATTTTCTTTGGAAGATGTTTCTTACGTTAAAACGTAATATAACATATCTCTCCGTGTACCTTTGTTTATAAAACCATATGACCGGAATGCCTTGTTTGCCGTAAAACTTTGCCGTTGTAAAGGCTTTATAAAGTAGGACAAACACTCCCCAGCTACTGGCCGAGGAGGTTGAAGCCGATGGTCGGTCAACAAAGTTTTGTACAATGCGGATCTGAGCATTAATGATGTAAAGTACTTGGATACATAGAATCATTACACATAACAATTGCGAGTAAAATCCATTTACTGCATTCCATCTTTTAAACCCCTTGGGACCTACCTTGGCGAGCACGGATTTCAACCAGCTCTAAGCTCTTTTAAGAGATCTTTATTCTCTTTCCGAGAAGATTGTGTTAAACACAACAAAATTTTCTGTCAAACGAACTTCGATCCTTAATTCGGCCACCCGTGCCCACATTAAGGCTCGGGGGCTATTGGGCTTCGCGCTCATTATTTACAAATATTAAAGGGGCACATCGATCCCCTGATCTGGTGTTGCCACCCGACCAGTGGCTCGGGGGCTACTGCATTGCCTACTCAATGCAGAAAATTCAAAGTGCTCAGTGTTCGGCATAACCGAACTATGACAAGTACGTCTTCGGACAACAATAGGTAGCAACTGGGACTTATCCGGCATCAAGCTAATATATTGCGGCGACTTCTCAAAACCCTCTCTCAAGGGTTCGTCCGCCGATCACTACCTCCTCTAATGCGCATCTCGGGTTTTAGGCCGACGCACACACACCTTGAGGGCTATAGGCTAAATACATCTCATCGGCAAATAAATTGCACAACCCAGAAGCAGTCCGGCATAAAGCTCGGTTGCAAGTGGCTGGCTCTATAGAGGGCCTTTCCGGCACTAAGCTCGGCTAAGTCCCTTCAAACTCCTTCAACTTTTCTGAACCAAGGTGAGCTACGACACCTCGGATACAGTCCGGCGTTGGAGCTTGGACATAGTCCGGTGTTTTGAGCTCGAATACAGTCCGACGTTGGAGCTTGGACATAGTCCGGCATTGGAGCTTGGACATAGTCCGGCGTTGGAGCTCGGATGTAGTGCGGCATTGGAGCTCGGCTGTAACAAGACTCTTCGAATACATTCCAGCGTTAGAGCTCGGAAGCGGTCCGGCGTTGGTGCTCGGCTGCAAAAGATACCTCGAATGCAGTCCGACATTGGAGCTCGGATGCAAGAGGACACCGGTGCACGAGAAGAACTTCAGACCCGAGGTGTGGTGTAAAAAAATAGCAAGGCATTGATAAAGGCCGATAACTTAAAGGGGCTCCTCGGATACCCGACGTGTAAACTCTTCGAATTCACTTTGGCGATCCTCAAGATCGAAGATGGAAAGATTTGTTGAACCTGTTTTCAAGACCGACGACCGAAGATGAAGAACAGTTCGGAAGAATCGAGGAGCGTCCCCAACTTGAAGACCGGTTCAGGGGGCTACTGACGGTGTCCTGGACTAGGGGGTACCCACCACGTCGTCCCCCGACCAGTTGGATCGGGCCGAGGACCCCCATGGCGGCTCATTCATGTGCCAGTTCAGACAACCCCTGCCACATACAAGGAAGACTCCACAAGACTTGGCGCCCAAGACAAGGACTCTCCTAAAACCCTAGGCCTCCGGTGTCTTATATAAACCGAGGCCAAGCTAGTCAATAGGAATCTCATATTCATTACTACAATCTCATGGTAGATACATGTACTCTGTACTACACCCATATGAATACAATCAAAAGCAGCATGTAGGGTATTATCTCATCAAGAGAGCCCGAAGCTGGGTAAAACCCCGTGCCCATGTTACCATTGCTCCAAGACGCCTAGCTTAGGACCCCTACTACGAGATACGCCGGATATTGAACCGACACCAGGTTCCTAATCACAAATCTCATCTCTTCGCAATTACATTATTTGCCATTTGCCTCTCGTTTTCCTCTCCCCCACTTCACAAAAATTTACCGTTTTATTTGCTTTCTTTTTCGTTCGTCGTTTTCTTGCCGATCTATTTTTGAGTGCAATGTTGTTGCGTAATCACAATGACTCAAGAGAACACAAAGTTGTGTGATTTCTCAAATACCAACAACAATGATTTTATTGGCAGTCCGATTGCTCCTGCCGCCACTAGTGCGGAGTCTTGTGATATTAATACTGCTTTGCTGAATCTTGTCATGAAAGATCAATTTTCTAGTACTCCTAATGAGGATGCCGCATCCCATATTAATACCTTCGTGGAATTATGAGATATGCAAAAGAAAAAAGATGTGGACAATGATGTTGTGAAGATGAAATTATTTCCGTTTTCTTTGCATGATTCTGCAAAAATTTGGTTTTCTTCTTTGCCTCGCAATAGTATCGATTCTTGGAATAAGTGCAAGGATGGTTTTATCACTAAGTATTTTCCGCCCGCAAAAATTATATCCCTTAGAACCCAGATCATGAATTTCAAGCAACTTGAACATGAGCATGTTGCACAATCTTGGGAAAGGATGAAAATGATGATAAGGAATTGCCCAACTCATGGGTTAAATCTTTGGATGATCGTACAAATTTTTTATGCGGGGTTGAATTTTGTTTCTCGTAATATTTTAGATTCCGCCATGGGTGGTACTTTTATGGAAATTACTCTGGGTTAAGCCACCAAATTGCTTGATAATATCATGGCAAATTATTCACAATGGCATACCGAAAGAGCTCCTACTAGTAAAAAAGTTAATTCGGTTGAAAGAAATTTCTTGTTTGAGTGAAAAAGTTGATGCTCTTATGAAATTGGTTGCTAGTAAAAGTGCTCCTATTGATTTCAATGATATGCCTTTGTCTCCTTTGATTGAGCAAAATAGTGATGCCATAGATGTGAATTTTATCTCGCAAAATAATTTCAATAACAATGCTTATAGAGGTAATTTTAATCTTAGGCCTTTTCCTAGTAATTCCTCTAATAATTATGGTAATCCTATGGAAATCAATCTTACAATAATAATAGGAACACCTCTGATCTTGAGAACAATATTAAAGAATTTATCAACACGCAAAAGGCTTTCAACACTACAATAGAAGAAAAGTTGAATAAGATCGATGATTTGTCTAGAAGTGTTGATAGAATTTCTCATGATGTTGAAAATCTCAAGATGAAAATTTTTGTGCCTAAAGTTGAGGAATCAATTAAAGCTCTTTATGTTTCCATGGATGAAAGTAAGAAAAGAACCGCCATGCTTTGATCTAGAAGAGAATTTTTAGAAAAAGTGTTTTCTAGTGATTGCTTTCATAAAAATGATGAAGATCTTAAAATGATTGGTGTTTCTTGTATTTATTCTTTGTTTATTAAAATTAAGATTGATGAAAAAGGGACTGGAGAAGAGTCAACTTTAGTTAGAAGGCGTCCCGATAATTCAGAGGGTGAAAATCTTGTTGAGAAAATTGATAAAAGTGGGTTTGAAGAGGTCAAGACATTAACTAGTGACGTGCCCACTCTTTTGGATTACAAAGACTTTAATGATAGTTTCTCTTTGATTGATTGTATTTCTTTGTTGCAATCCATGATAAATTCACCCCATGCTTATGAACAAAATAAAGCTTTTATTAAACATATTGTTGATGCTATGATGAAAGCTTTTGAAGAAACGTTGGAATTAGAAGTTTCAATTCCTAGAAAACTACATGATGAACGGGAACCTACTATCAAAGTCAAAATTAAAAATTATGACTCTTTTGCTTTATGTGACTTGGGTGCTAGTGTTTCTACAATTCTGAAATCTTTATGTGATGTGCTCGATCTTACCGATATTGAGGAATGTTCTTTAAATTTGCACTTGGCAGATTCTACTATTAAAAAGCCTATGTGAAGAATTAATGATGTTCTTACTCTTGCAAATAGGAATTATGTGCCCATAGATTTTATCGTTCTTAATATTGATTGCAATCTGTCTTGTCCAATTATTCTTGGTAGACCGTTTTTACGTACTATTGGTGCCGTGATTGATATGAAAGAAGGCAATATTAAGTTTCAATTTCCACTAAGGAAGGGTATGGAACACTTCCCTAGGACAAGAATTAGGCATCCATATGAATCAATCATGAGGGTATCTTATGGATCTCGAACCAAAGATGACAATACTTAAATCCTTGCTTTATGCCTAGCTAGGGTGTCGGTGTCAAAACCGGCGGATCTCGGGTAGGGGGTCCCGAACTGTGCGTCTAAGGTCGATGGTAACAGGAGGCGGGGGACACGATGTTTACTCAGGTTCGGGCCCTCTCTATGGAGGTAATACCCTACTTCCTGCTTGATTGATCTTGATGAATATGAGTATTACAAGAATAGATCTACCACGAGATCGTAATGGCTAAAACCCTAAAAGTCTAGCCTGTATGACTATGATTATTCTCCCCTCTACGGACTAAGCCCTCCATTTTATATAGACACCGGAGGGGACTAGGGTTGTACAAAGTCGGTTACAGAGAAAGGAATCTTCATATCAGGGCACCAAGCTTGTCTTCCACGCCAAGGAGAGTCCCATCCGGACACGAGAGAGAGCTTCGGTCTTGTATCTTCAAAGCCCATCAGTCCGGCCCACGTACTATAGTCCGGACGTCCGAGGACCCCTTAATCCAGGACTCCCTTAGTAGCACCTGAACCAGGCTTCAATGACGAGGTGTCCGGCGCGCAGATTGTCTTCGGCATTGCAAGGCAGGTTCCTTCTCTGAATACTCCAGCATAGTCTTCGAACACAACGAATGTGTCCGGCTCAACAAAACAAGGACCGCATACCACCGTAGAGAGTATAATATTTCATGAGTCCAATCTGCTGACAACTTTTTGTAGCGTGACACTACGTCACCACCCGGTTATTATATCGAACCATTTTTTAGCCTGTCGCTCCATGTTCCGAGACGCGGTTTCATTGGCACATCTTGTCGCAGCAGAGATCGTGTCCCCTTATTACGGGATCCTCATCTACTTGGGCGTGGGTATTCCAACCGTCCGGTTGGCATGATTCCTTAAGAATAGGCAGGTTTTAAGGCTTAGGAGGAGGCGTTCGATATTCATTGCCTTTATAAAGGGACTAAGACCCGTCTTGCTTCTTTACGCCAACCCTTTCATCAACTTCTCTAACCTCGAGCCCCAGCACCCAAGGTTTGATTGCTTCGAGCTTCCCAGTCATGTCCGGACCCAGCCCTCAAGGTCGGTGGGTGCCTTCCTCTATCACAGAGGAGGATATTGCGAAGCTCCGGGCGGCAAAATACCTGCCCGCGGAGATCCCCCACAGGCTTCCTGCTCAAGGGCAGGTTATTCCTTCTCCCAGATCCAGCGAGAGGTTCGTATTCATCTCCCACTTCATCCGAGGGCTAGGGTTTGCTCTCCACCCCTTTGTTCGAGGGCTCAGGTAGTTTATGGGAAGCAAGCGGAGTGCGGTGGTGCTACAATGAGCAAACTCATCAATGCTCCTTGGCTAAAAGGATCCTTCATAGAATCTTTCGACTTATGGCAGAGGGAGTGGTTTTACATCACTGAACACCGTGGTACCAAGTGGGAGCTACACATGCGTTCCGATCTGGACCTCCAATTCAGCTCGCATCGTTGGTCAATAAGGGGTTGGACTGGGGATCAATCGACGAAGTGCAGACTCTACAGAGCCGCATCCGGAGTCTCCTTGAGAAGAACACCGAACTCATCGACGTGATTCAAGTAATGTTAGTCCGCCGGGTCCTCCCGTGCCAGCGATGGCCCCTCCAGATGTGGGAGTTCAATCCAGAAGGACCACGAACCCTTCAGCACTTCTTCGGCGCGACGCACAGAGGAATGTGGAAGTTATTTTTCGGGACACGAAAACAGTGGCCAGATAGTACAGAGGACATCGGCCTTGACTGCAACCATCCGGATACCTCGGTAAGCATTCGACTCCCGAACACAGCTTAGTTAAACATCTCAAAATAAGATACTGAGAAAACCATCTTCTTCCAGGGCTGGATAAAGAAGGCAAAGCGAATCAGGTGTTTGGCCCCCCTTCCTAAAGACTCAGCTAGTCCCGTGCTAACAAGGATGCTGGTCCCGGCACCATACCAGGTACCAGTGAAAGAGGACAATAAGGAGAGCGGGGGAGCCAAAGGTAGCCTCCACTCCGAAGGTACACCAAACACTGTGTCCAGGGAGATTAAGGCTCCCTCTTCCGAAGACAAAAGAGGAGGAGAAGCTGACATCCTTTCTCCTCATGGTAAGAAAAGGGCCGCCTCCGAAGATTGGGAGGTAAAGGCTCCTAAGCGAGCCAAGACGCCCCTGTCATGCGGTTCGGGCTCGGAAGGCGACGTTGTCGCACAGTTCCTCCAAGGACAAGCCTTTAGCTGAATCATAAGTGAACAAGGGTGTTTTAAACATACCCTGGTCCTTTTCCTATTACCAGGGTGACATCTAGAATACATGTTTTTGCAGTCCGGCACAGAGTCTTCCTCAACAATACTCCTCTTCGGGGGATCTTCTTCTGGAGATGATGGAAAGCGAGACGCCTCGACAAGCTTCCTCGCCCAACAGGGCGGACGACATCGAGGTGTCGTCCCGGAGGATCTCACCCGATCAACAGAGGATAACGGAGACAACGCCCCAAGGTGAAACTTTGGCCGCCCGGGGTCCGGGGTATACGGTCCCTACGGGGACTAACAATAAAGGCGCCAGACTATCCGACTTACAGCCGGAGACGACTCTAGGGTCAAGCAGACATATCCTTCCAAAGGGAGTCCATGCTCCCACAACTGCTTCCAAGAATCCGGAGGCGCCGGATACACTGACGGACACGTTGCGATATTCGTCTATCTCAGAGGAACATCGTACTTTGATGGGTACGGTGGTCGAGAGGATTCTGTCCGCGAAAAGCTGATTGAATGAAGCTTTCATGAGCCTGCTAAGAGGCCTCAAGGTACGTAATGTTATATTTTCTATTGTGTTGTACACGCAAAATGCACCTGTGTATAGATAGTAGCCCCTGAGACTCTGGTTGGCGTCCAAAGGGAGGCAATCAGAGGATCGAAAAAAGAATCACCCAGGAAATAATCTAATTAATGTGCACACATGATGTTAGCTCCATGACGACTGCCCATGGTACAGAGGTTGCAGGTCTGAAGCAAAAACTTGGTGTAGAGGATGACGACATCACGCTTATTAACAGGCGACTTGACGAGGCGCAACGTATGTTTTGGGGCAGTCAGTGTATGTATGTATAATAACATGAGCACGAAGCTAGAATTATATTCTGAGACATACGCATCTGCAGATAGTGCTGCCGCGGTGGAGACCCTTCGGGTTGAACTTGCCCGAGCCAAGGAGCAAGCCCGGATGAGTAATGTGGCTGCCAAAAAGGCACCTGATGAGTTAAAAGCCGGACAAGCTGCTTAGCGCCAATGTGAGGAGAAAATGTCTACCATGGCACGCGAGCTGAAAAAGCCACTGTCCGGTGCGAATTCCTCGAGAGGGATAACAAAGCCAAAGCGGCCAATCTCGACAGGGCCTTACAACACTACAAAAAAATACACTTCCGTGATGATACATGTTTGTCACAGTAGGTCGCATTTTTTGTCATGCATGTACATCCATGACAATTTTATGACAGAATCAAGATAGTCATACCTGTGCTGTCGTAGAAGTGTTCCATGACATTACCAGAATTATCATCACGAAAGTGTCCACTTCCATGACGATAAATCGCGCGTCACAGAAGTGCTTTCGTCAAGGGTGACCGACACGTGGCATCCACCGTAATGGAACACTGTTAAGCTATCGGGTCCGGTTTTGGATCCGATAACCCGCTAACAGCCTCGACCAATGGGGATTTTCCATGTGTAAAATCATCATTGGCTGGAGGAAACACGTGTTGGCTCACCGTTGGGACAGATGTCATCCACTCATTGGACAGGAGGCGCCTATGATAGGTCGACACGTGGCACGACCCAACAGTGGCCCATTCCGGTGAAAAGGCCGGCCCGTTTGATTTGGGAAAAAGGTGGCGGGCCGGCCCACGGCAAGCCTATTACCGGCCTGTTCGCATATAGCCCATTTACAGCCCGCTAACCCGGGGGCCGTTTACAGCCTATCAGAATTAGGCCCAGTAGTGTCATCTGGGCCGTCCAATGTAATTCCAGCCCGTTTTAACTTCCGGCACATGTATGTGAAGGAAATATGCCCTAGAGGCAATAATAAAGTTATTATTTATTTCCTTATATCATGATAAATGTTTATTATTCATGCTAGAATTGTATTAACCGGAAACATAATACATGTGTGAATACATAGAAAAACATAGTGTCACTAGTATGCCTCTACTTGACTAGCTCGTTGATCAAAGATGGTTATGTTTCCTAGCCATAGACATGAGTTGTCATTTGATTAACGGGATCACATCATTAGGAGAATGATGTGATTGACTTGACCCATTCCGTTAGCTTAGCACTCGATCGTTTAGTATGTTGCTATTGCTTTCTTCATGACTTATACATGTTCCTACGACTATGAGATTATGCAACTCCTGTTTACCGGAGGAACACTTTGTGTGCTACCAAATGTCACAACGTAACTGGGTGATTATAAAAGTACTCTACAGGTGTCTCCGAAGGTACTTTTTGGGTTGGCGTATTTCGAGATTAGGATTTGTCATTCCGATTGTCGGAGAGGTATCTCTGGGCCCACTCAGTAATGCACATCACTATAAGCCTTGCAAGCATTGTAACTAATGAGTTAGTTGCGGGATGATGTATTACAGAACGAGTAAAGAGACTTCTCGGTAACGAGATTGAACTAGGTATGGTGATACCGACGATCGAATCTCGGGCAAGTAACATACTGATGACAAAGGGAACAACGTATGTTGTTATGCGGTCTGACCGATAAAGATCTTCGTAGAATATGGGGAGCCAATATGAGCATCTAGGTTCCGCTATTGGTTATTGACCGGAGACGTGTCTCGGTCATGGATACATAGTTCTCGAACCCGTAGGGTCCGCACGCTTAAAGTTCGATGACGGTTATATTATGGGTTTATGTGTTTTGATGTACCCAAGGTACTTCGGAGTCCCGGATGAGATCGGGGACATGACGAGGATTCTCGAAATGGCCGAGACGTAAAAATCGATATATTGGACGACTATATTCGGACTTCGGAAAGGTTCCGAGTGATTCGGGTATTTATCGGAGTACCAGAGAGTTACAGGAATTCGCCGGGGAGAAGTATTGGGCCTTATTGGGCCATACGGGAATAGAGAAGAGAGGCCAAAAGCTAGGAGGCGCGCACCCCCCCTCTGGTCCGAATTGGACAAGGGGTGCAGCCCCCTTTTCCTTCTCCCTCTCCCCCTCTTTCCTTCTCTCCTACTCCAACAAGGAAAGGTGGAGTCCTACTCCCGGTGGGAGTAGGACTCCCCCCATGGCGCGCCCTCCTCCTAGGCCGGCCACCTCCCCCCTTGCTCCTTTATATACGGGGGCAGGGGGGCACCCCAAAGACACAACAATTGATCGTTTGATCTTTTAGCCGTGTGCGGTGCCCCCTCCACCATAGTCCACCTCGATAATACTGTAGCGGTGCTTAGGCGAAGCCCTGTGTCGGTAGAACATCATCATCGTCACCACGCCGTCGTGCTGACAAAACTCTCCCTCAACACTCGGCTGGATCGGAGTTCGAGGGACGTCATTGGGCTGAACGTGTGCTGAACTCGGAGGTGCCGTGCGTTCGGTACTTGATCGGTCGGATCATGAAGAAGTACGACTACATCAACCGCGTTGTGCTAATATTTCCGCTTTCGGTCTACGAGGGTACGTGGACAACACTCTCCCCTCTCGTTGCTATGCATCACCATGATCTTGCGTGTGCGTAGGAATTTTTTTGAAATTACTACGTTCCCCAACAGTGGCATCCGAGCCAGGTTTTATGCGTAGATGTCATATGCACGAGTAGAACACAAGTGAGTTGTGGGCGATACAAGTCATACTGCTTACCAGCATGTCATACTTTGGTTCGGCGGTATTGTCGGATGAAGCGACCCGGACCGACATTACGCGTACGCTTACGCGAGACTGGTTCTACCGACGTGCTTTGCACATAGGTGGCTGGCGGGTGTCAGTTTCTCCAGTTTAGTTGAACCGAGTGTGGCTACGCCCGGTCCTTGCGAACGTTAAAACAGCACCAACTTCACAAACTATCGTTGTGGTTTTGATGCGTAGGTAAGAACGGTTCTTGCTAAGCCCAGTAGCAGCCACGTAAAACTTGCAACAACAAAGTAGAGGACGTCTAACTTGTTTTTGCAGGGCATGTTGTGATGTGATATGGTCAAGACATGATGCTAAATTTTATTGTATGAGATGATCATGTTTTGTAACTGAGTTATCGGCAACTGGCAGGAGCCATATGGTTGTCGCTTTATTGTATGCAATGCAATCGCCCTGTAATGCTTTATTTATCACTAAGCGGTAGCGATAGTCGTAGAAGCATAAGATTGGCGAGACGACCACGATGCTACGATGGAGATCAAGGTGTCGCGCCGGTGACAATGGTGATCATGACGGTGCTTCGGAGATGGAGAACACAAGCACAAGATGATGATGGCCATATCATATCACTTATATTGATTGCATGTGATGTTTATCTTTTATGCATCTTATCTTGCTTTGATTGACGGTAGCATTATAAGATGATCCCTCGCTAAATTATCAAAGTATAAGTGTTCTCCCTGAGTATGCACCGTTGCGAAAGTTCTTCGTGCTGAGACACCACGTGATGATCGGGTGTGATAGGTTCTACGTTCAAATACAACGGGTGCGAAACAGTTGCACACGCGGAATACTCGGGTTAAACTTGACGAGCCTAGCATATAACAGATATGGCCTCGGAACACGAAGACCGAAAGGTCGAGCGTGAATCATATAGTAGATATGATCAACATAGTGATGTTCACCGTTGAAACTACTCCATCTCACGTGATGATCGGACATGGTTTAGTTGATATGGATCACGTGATCACTTAGAGGATTAGAGGGATGTCTATCTAAGTGGGAGTTCTTAAGTAATATGATTAATTGAACTTAAATTTATCATGAACTTAGTCCTGATAGTATTTTGCAAATTATGTAGTAGATCAATAGCTCGCGTTTGTTGCTTCCCTGTGTTTATTTTTGATATGTTCCTAGAGAAAAATTAAGTTGAAAGATATTAGTAGCAATGATGAGGATTGGATCCGTGATCTGAGGTTTATCCTCATTGCTGCACAGAAGAATTATGTCCTTGATGCACCGCTAGGTGACAAACCTATTGCAGGAGCAGATACAGATGTTATGAACGTTTGCCTAGCTCAATATGATGACTACTTGATAGTTTAGTGCACCATGCTTAAACGGCTTAGAATCGGGACTTCAAAGACGTTTTGAACGTCATGGACCATATGAGATGTTCCAGGAGTTGAAGTTACTATTTCAAGGAAATACCCGAGTTCAGAGATATGAAGTCTCCAACAAGTTCTATAGCTAAAATCTGGAGGAGAATAGCTCAAGCAGTGAGCATGTGCTCAGATTGTCTGGGTACTACAATCGCTTGAATCAAGTGGGAGTTAATCTTCCAGATAAAATAGTGATTGACAGAATTCTCTAGTCACCATCACCAAGTTAGTAGAACTTCATGATGAACTATAATATGCAAGGGATAACGAAAACGATTCCCAAGCTCTTCGTGATGCTGAAATCGACGAAGGTAGAAATCAAGAAAAGCATCAAGTGTTGATGGTAAACAAAAACCACTAGTTTCAAGTAAAGGGACAAAGGGAAGAAAGGGGAACTTCAAGAAGAACGGCAAGAAAGTTGCTCCTCAAGTGAAAAATCCCAAGTATAGACCTAAGCCTGAAACTGAGTGCTTCTACTGCAAAGGGACTGGTCACTGGAAGCGGAACTACCCCAAGTAATTGGCGGATAAGAAGGATGGCAAAGTGAACATAGGTATATTTGATATACTTGTTATTGATGTGTACTTTACTAGTGTTTATAGCAACCCCTCAGTATTTGATACTAGTTCAGTTGCTAAGGATAGTAACTCGAAACGGGAGTTGCAGAATGAACAGAGACTAGTTAAGTGTGAAGTGACGATGTGTATTGGAAATGGTGCCAAGATTGATATGATCATCATCACACACTCCCTATACTTTCGGGATTAGTGTTGAACCTAAAATAAATGTTATTTAGTGTTTGTGTTGAGCATGAATATGATTGGATCATGTTTATTGCAATACGGTTATTCATGTAAGTTAGAGAATAATTGTTGTTCTGTTTACATGAATAAAACCTTCTATGGTCATACACCCAATGAAAATGGTTTGTTGGATCTCGATCGTGGTGATACACATTTTCATAATATTGAAGCCAAAAGATGCAAAGTTAATAATGATAGTGCAACTTATTTGTGGCACTGCCATTTAGGTCATATTGGTGTAAAGCGCATGAAGAAAATCCATGCTGATGGGCTTTTGGAATCACTTCATTATGAATCAGTTGATGCTTGCGAACCATGCCTTATGGGGAAGATGACTAAGACTCCGTTCTCCAGAACAATGGAGCGAGCAACTGACTTATTTGAAATAATACATACTGATGTATGCGATCCGATGAGTGTTGAGGCTCGCGGCGGGTATCATTATTTTCTGAACTTCACAGATGATTTGAGCAGATATGGGTATATCTACTTGATGAAACATAAGTCTGAAACATTTGAAAAGTTCATATAATTTCAGAGTGAAGTGGAAAATCATCGTAACAAGAAAATAAAGTTTCTACGATCTGATCGTGGAGATGAATATTTGAGTTACGAGTTTGGCCTTCAGTTAAAACAATGTGAAATAGTTTCACTACTCACGCCACCTGGAGCACCACAGTGTAATGGTGTGTCCGAACGTCGTTACCGTACTTTATTAGATATGGTGCGATCTATGATGTCTCTTACCGATATACCACTATCGTCTTGGGGTTATGCATTAGAGACAGCTACATTCACGTTAAATAGGGCACCGTCTAAATCCGTTGAGATGACACCGTATGAACTATGGTTTGGCAAGAAACCTAAGCTGTCGTTTCTTAAAGTTTGAGGTTGCAATGCTTATGTGAAAAAGGTTTCAACCTGATAAGCTCAAACCCAAACCAGAGAAGTGCGTCTTCATAGGATACCCAAAAGAAAATGTTGGGTACACCTTCTATCACAGATCCGAAGGCAAGATATTCGTTGCTGAGAATGGAACCTTTCTAGAGAAGGAGTTTCTCTCGAAAGAAGTGAGTGGGAGGAAAGTAAAACTTGATGAGGTAATTGTACCTTCTCCCAAATTGGAGAATAGTTCATCACAAAAATCAGTTCCAGTGATGCGTACACCAATTAGTGAGGAAGTTAATGATGATGATCATAAAAGTTTGGATCAAGTTACTACAGAACTTCGTAGATCAACCAGAGCACGATCCGCACCAGATTGGTTCGGTAATCATGTACTGGAAGTCATGTTACTAGACCATGATAAACCTACGAACTATGAGGAAGCGATGATGAGCCCAGATTCCGCGAAATGGCTTGAGGCCATGAAATCTGAGATGAGATCCATGTATGAGAACAAAGTATGGACTTTGATTGACTTGGCCAATGATCGGCGAGCCATTGAGATTAAATGGATCTTCAAGAGGAAGACGGACGCTGATAGTAGTGTTACTATCTACAAAGCTAGAATTGTCGCAAAAGGTTTTTGACAAGTTCAAGGTGTTGACTACGATGAGAGTTTCTCACTCGTATCTATGCTTAATTAGTTTGTCCGAATCATGTTAGCAATTGCCGCATTTTATGAAATCTGGCAAATGGATAAACAAAACTGCATTCCTTAATGGATTTATTAAAGAAGAGTTGTATATGATGCAACAAAAAGGTTTTGTCAATCCTAAAGGTGCTAACAAAATATGCAAGCTCCAGCGATCCATCTATGGACTGGTGCAAGCATCTCGGAGTTGGAATATACGCTTTGATAAGTTGATCAAAGGATATAGTTTTATACAGACTTGCGGTGAAGCCTGTATTTACAAGAATGTGAGTGGGAGCACTACAACATTTCTGATAAGTATATGTGAATGACATATTGTTGATTGGAAATAATGTAGAATTATTCTGCAAAGCATAAAGGAGTTTTTCAAAGAATGACCTCGGTGAAGCTGCTTACATATTGAGCATCAAGATCTATAGAGATAGATCAAGACGCTTGATAAGTTTTTCAATGAGTAGATACCTTGACAAGATTTTGAAGTAGTTCAAAATGGAACAATCAAAGAAAGAGTTCTTGCCTGTGTTACAAGGTGTGAAATTGAGTAAGACTCAAAGCCCGACCACGTCATAAGATAGAAAGAGAATGAAAGTCATTCCCTATGCCTCAGCCATAGGTTCTATAAAGTATGCCATGTTGTGTACCAGATCTATTGTATACCCTACACTGATTTTGGAAAGGGAGTACAATAGTGATCTAGGAGTAGATCACTGGACATCGGTCAAAATTATCCTTAGTGGAACAAGGATATCTTTCTCGATTATGGAGGTGACAAAAAGTTTCGTCGTAAAGGGTTACGTCGATGCAAATTTTGACACTGATCCAGATGACTCTAAGTCTCAATCCGGATACATATTGAAAGTGGGAGCAATTAGCTAGAGTAGCTCCGTGCAGAGCATTGTTGACATAGGAATTTGCAAAATACATACGGATCTGAATGTGGCAGACCCGTTGACTAAACTTCTCTCACAAGCAAAACATGATCACACCTTAGTACTCTTTGGGTGTTAATCACATAGCGATGTGAACTAGATTATTGACTCTAGTAAACCCTTTGGGTGTTGGTCACATGACGATGTGAACTATGGGTGTTAATTACATGGTGATGTGAACTATTGGTATTAAATCACATGGTGATGTGAACTAGATTATTGACTCTAGTGCAAGTGGGAGACTGAAGGAAATATGCCCTAGAGGCAATAATAAAGTTATTATTTATTTCCTTATATCATGATAAATGTTTATTATTCATGCTAGAATTGTATTAACCGGAAACATAATACATGTGTGAATACATAGACAAACATAGTGTCACTAGTATGCCTCTACTTGACTAGCTCGTTGATCAAAGATGGTTATGTTTCCTAGCCATAGACATGAGTTGTCATTTGATTAACGGGATCACATCATTAGGAGAATGATGTGATTGACTTGACCCATTCCGTTAGCTTAGCACTCGATCGTTTAGTATGTTGATATTGCTTTCTTCATGACTTATACATGTTCCTATGACTATGAGATTATGCAACTCCCGTTTACTGGAGGAACACTTTGTGTGCTACCAAACGTCACAATGTAACTGGGTGATTATAAAAGTACTCTATAGGTGTCTCCGAAGGTACTTGTTGGGTTGGCGTATTTCGAGATTAGGATTTGTCACTCCGATTGTCGAAGAGGTATCTCTGGGCCCACTCAGTAATGCACATCACTAGAAGCCTTGCAAGCATTGTAACTAATGAGTTAGTTGCGGGATGATGTATTACGGAACGAGTAAAGAGACTTGCCGGTAACGAGATTGAACTAGGTATTGAGATACCGACGATCGAATCTCGGGCAAGTAACATACCGATGACAAAGGGAACAACGTATGTTGTTATGCGGTCTGACCGATAAAGATCTTCGTAGAATATGTGGGAGCCAATATGAGCATCCAGGTTCCACTATTGGTTATTGACCGGAGACGTGTCTCAGTCATGTCTACATAGTTCTCGAATCCGTAGGGTCCGCATGCTCAAAGTTCGATGACGGTTATATTATGAGTTTATGTGTTTTGATGTACCGAAGGTACTTCGGAGTCCCGGATGAGATCGGGTCCATGACGAGGGGTCTCGAAATGGCCGAGAGGTAAAGATCGATATATTGGACGACTATATTCGGACTTCGGAAAGGTTCCGAGTGATTCGGGTATTTATCGGAGTATCGGAGAGTTACGGGAATTCGCCGGGGAGAAGTATTGGGCCTTATTGGGCCATACGGGAATAGAGGAGAGAGGCCAAAAGGAAGGAGGCGCGCACCCCCCCTCTAGTCCGAATTGGACAAGGGGTGCAGCCCCGTATTCCTTCTCCCTCTCCCCCTCTTTCCTTCTCTCCTACTCCAACAAGGAAAGGAGGAGTCCTACTCCCGGTGGGAGTAGGACTCCCCCCTTGGCGCGCCCTCCTCCTAGGCCGGCCGCCTCCCCCCTTACTCCTTTATATACGGGGGCAGGGGGGCACCCCAAAGACACAACAATTGATCGTTTGATCTTTTAGCCGTGTGCGGTGCCCCCCTCCACCATAGTCCACCACGATAATACTGTAGCGATGCTTAGGCGAAGCCCTGCGTCGGTAGAACATCATCATCGTCACCACGCCGTCGTGCTGACGAAACTCTCCCTCGACACTCGGCTGGATCGGAGTTCGAGGGACGTCATCGGGCTGAACGTGTGCTGAACTCGGAGGTGTCGTTCGTTCGGTACTTGATCGGTCGGATCGTGAAGACGTATGGCTACATCAACCGCGTTGTGCTAATGCTTCGGCTTTCGGTCTACAAGGGTACGTGGACAACACTCTCCCCTCTCGTTGCTATGCATCACCATGATCTTGCGTGTGCGTAGGAAAGTTTTTGAAATTACTACGTTCCCCAACAATATGGCCCAAGACGTCTTTTGGCCCATATGAGGCCCTTAGTAAACCTCGGCCCATTAACGGCCCGTGGTAAAACTGGCCCGTAATGAACAGTGTATCACTTTATACCCATTAACGGCCCATTATTCCGTTGGGCCGTTTATAGCCCATGTTATCTTTCAGCCTTCTCACGGCCCATTTATTCTTGGGCTCATTTCCAGCATTCGTTTACTTTCGGCCCGTTATTGTCATTTTCTACTTGTGGGCCAAATACAGCGAGTGGTTACAGTCGGCCCGTTTGTGGCCCGTTAATACGTTGGGCCATTTTCATAGCGTCATCAAATACGGCCTATTAACAACGGCCCGTTATGGTCGGCCCATGAACGGACGATTTCAACTCTAGCCCATTTACGGCCATAATGTGGTCTGTTATTGGCCCATGTTTGGCCAACCGACCATATGGCCCGTAGAAGGCCCATTGTGTCTACGCCCCGTAGAAGGCCCATTGTTTCTACGGCCCTTAGAAGGCCCATTGTTTCTACGACCCTTAGAAGGCCCATTGTTTCTACGGCCCGAAGGAGGCCCATGTTAACTACAGTAAATATGTAGCCCATTGTTAATGTGGCCTAGTTTTAAAAAATAGGTTATTCCGGCCACTAGCAAACCGCGGAAAAAGAACTGCACTGAAATAAATAAACAAGACAACGGAAATAAATAAGCAAGCAACTTACGCTAGGCTATCACGGCTATTACACATATTACATCCACTGGGCATCAAAGTTCACCACAAGTGCAAATATAGGGAACAAAGCAGCATATAAACGCCGCAGCAAAACAAGTCCAGAACTGAAACCACTTCAGAAGAGCTCAAGAAACAATATCCTGGGTACCCAAAATGCTGGCAAGATGCTTAGCAAGCTTATTAACTTTCTCTTGTTTGACGCTTAAATCCTCCAGCACTTGCTGTTGCACCAGAAAGTATGCATCTGAATTCTGCAAGGACTTCCTCGGTCCTTCGGCTTCCTGTCGCATAACATCTGATTGATGTCTTTCAACTTGAAGTTGAGACTCAAGAAGCCGAACTGATTCACGCAGCGAGTTCGAAGAGCTGGTGCCAGCAGTAGTAGCCAGTAACTCGAACACTACATCAAGATAGGACTTTGGGGTTGTCTCAGTGTCTTCAATATAGTTTTTATCAGCTTTCTTGGAGAACAACAGGGATGTCTCACTATCTTGAACGTGATATGCATTACTTCCTTTACCATTGCAAAATGGGTTACTCTTCTCCAATATTTTATCCACATTCTAAAGGAGAAACAAACAAACACATCACAGGTTTACAATGTAGTATATGAAACTCATTTTGGTAAACCAGATCAGTAGTAAGGTGGACAGGATAACAACATGAAACAAACATATATCTATGTAGTATGGTCACTTTATGGTCTATATCATTCTAGTTTATGTTGCCAAATCAAGATAGATACAGTTCGAATCATATCTATTTAAGACAAAGTAGCATAGACAGAATATAAGTGTGGGAAACTACACAGCAATAACAACACTTGTAATGTGCATGGCATGAGAACATAATTGTTTATTCAATTGAAACTGAAATCAACATAGAGCAAGTTACAACAGCAAACACGTTAAAGAAACAGGTTTAAAACATACCTGTTGCACCATTGGAGTATCAATTGCATCCTTCAAATTTGAAATTAGTTGGTAGGAGTTAATACAGTGATGCAAGAGCAAAGTAGTATGATCCATAACTACGGAACCTGACTTGAGAACAATTCTTCTTCTGCTTAAGCGTTGACTTGGGGTTCGGAGTGGTGTTCCTCGTGCTTTGGGCACTGCAGTTGCCTTACTAACTGCTCGTGTTTGGGTGCTCTGTGGTGGAGACGGTGCTGTGTCAACGGGAACTGGGTTACTATCTGCTGGGGTTGGGGTTAGAAGGGGTGTAGCTGGTTCTCTGTCCAACTGGGTAGGGGTACAATCTGCGTGAGTCTGGGTTATGTGTGGTGGGGCTGGTTCTTGGGCAAGTACAACCGTGGTTCTATCTCCGTCGACAGGTAGCACGATCTTTTCTGAAGACCGTGTTTTTACTAACACAGATACTACCATCACCCCCTCCAATTGAAATGGCTGATAAACAAGAAAAGTAATTGAATGTACAAACATTGTAAGATAGACAGGTGCAATGGATAGTAGGGAAGAAAACAGGGCATGAAATAATTCACATTTATGTTGTCTAACCAAACAGAATAGCAGGACATAATTTCAAATATATGATGGCTAATTAAATAGGATAGCATGACACAATTTCACATGTATGATGGCTAACTAAACATGATAGAATGACATACTTCAAAATATGATGACTATGTAAACAGGATGACATGATATAACTATACGATGTGTCTATTAAAGTGGTTGGCATGCCATAAATCACAAACATGCCGTCGATGGAAACATGATGGCATGATATAATTCATGGTTAGAATGACATAATTCAAAATATGATGACTATGTGAACAGGATGAGATGATATAACTATATTATGTCGTTAGAAAATGGGTTGGCATGCCATAATTCAGATACATGCTGTCTATGTAAACATCATGGCATGATATAATTCAAATATATGATTTATATACTAAGGAAGTGAGGAGAGGGCAATCGCATATATGATGTGTCAACTAAGGAGATGGCATTCAATATCGTGTATATGATGTAAAAACTAAGCATTGCAATACAACATATGCATGATATGAGTAATATAACCCTGCCAAGTTTGAGCATACACCTCAGGGGGATAATAGGACTGGTCATCTGCCTCTGAATCCTCCTCTGAAGAGCTATCTGTAACCAGCAACATATCTGCTTCTCCAAGTAGCATTGTCTGCTCTCAAGACCTTGTTTTCACTCCAGATTTCTCCATCACCAATTCAAATGGCTGATGCACAGGAAGAGCAGTTGAATATACAAACATTGTCGACAAAAGCAATGAGAAATACAAAAAAAGGACGGCATGATATAATTCACATATATGACGCTTGGCTAAACAGCATGGCATTGCATAATTCACATATATAATGCCTTGCAACAAGATAGCATTGCATAATTCACATATATAATGTCTTGCAAAAAGATGGCATTGCATAATGCACATATATGGTAATTAGACACTAAACAGGTGGCATTCACACAAATCATGTCTAAACTAAGCAAATAACATAGCAATACAAGATACCATACGCACGATATGAGCAACATAACCCTGCCAAGTTAGAGCATGCACCTCGGGGGGGATAGGACTGGTCATCTGTCTCTGAATCCTTCTCTGAGGAGCTATCCGTAACCTGCGAGATATGCGCTTCGTAAGATAGTAGTCTGCTCTGAAGACCTTGTTTTCACTCCAGAATTTTCTATCACCGTGTCAAATGGTGATGCACACAAAGAGTACTTGAATGTACTAACATTGTTGACAAATGTAATACGTAACAAAAAAAAGGATGGCCTGATATAATTCACATATAAGATGACTGGCTAAGCAGGGCGGCATTGCAAAATTCACATATATGATGCCTGGCTAAACAAGATGGCATTGCATCATGCACATAAACGATGAATAAACTAAACAGATGGCATTCACACAAAGCATGTCTAAACTAAGCAGTTGACATATTTGATGTATAAAGTAAGCAATGCAAGGCACCATATGCATGATATAACCAAAATCAGCATGCCAAGTTAGAGCGAAGACCTCATGGGGTAAATAGGAGTGGTCTTCTGCTTCTGAATCCCCCTTAGAACAGTTATCTTCCTCTTGATTACGATCCGAAATGGGTGGAGGGGGGCTGCCTTTGCGCCCACCATGGAGCGACGTCTGCATGAAATTTTATTGCCATGCAAGGCTCGTCTCTTTTGCTCTACATGTTCAGTTCTGAAAGCACAAGTGCTCCCTGGGTGATTTTGGTAATTAATGTCAACATATCTCTTGTTGGACTAATGTTTCTATCTAGTATGTTTCAGATAAGTTCAACAATGGAGTGGCATGGATAAGAGGATGTGGAACCCCTTCAAAGTGCTAAAGACAAAGGATTGGCTCAAGCTCAAAGCTCAGGACTCTACATTTTCTATTTTAGTGATCCAATATCACATTGAGTCCATAGGAAAGCCAATACTATTAAGAGGGGATGAGGTGTTGCTTAATGGCTTGCTTGCTCAAAGTGCTTAGTGATATGCTCCAAAGCCTTCAACCACTTTCTCATTTCCACATCCCTCCCAAACAAAAAGTCCAACTCGGCCCCACCGATTCTTTCTATCCGGAGCCACCGAGTTCAGTTGACATAGCCACTGCCAGAAACCCTAATCAGTTCGGTCTCACCGATGGGGTCTCGGTCTCACCAAGATGGGCTTGCAAACTCTCTGTTGCCTATTGCAATAATTTCGGTCCCACCGAGATATGCAATCGGTCCCACCGAGTTTGCTTGGCCAACTCTTTGTTTCGCTTATTACCAAAATCGGTCCCACCGAGTTTGAGTAACCGGTCAAACCGAGTTTTGGATTTACCCTAACCCTAGCACAACGGTCCCACCGAGTTGATCCAGTCGGTCCCACCGAAACACCTAACGGTCACATTATGAACCAAATCGGTCCCACCGAGTTTGGTGATTTGTGTGTAACGGTTAGATTTTGTGCGGAGGCTATAAATACCCCTCCACCCACTCTTCATTTGTGGAGAGAGCCATCAGAACGTGCCTACACTTCCAACACATATTTTCTGAGAGAGAACCACCTACACTTGTGTTGAGCTCAAGATATCCCATTCCAACCACATAAATCTTGATCTCTAGCCTTCCCCAAGTTGCTTTCCACTCAAATCTTCTTTCTACCAAATCCAATCCTATGAGAGAGAGTTGAGTGTTGGGGAGACTATCATTTGAAGCACAAGAGCAAGGAGTTCATCATCAACACACCATTTGTTACTTCTTGGAGAGTGGTGTCTCCTAGATTGGCTAGGTGTCACTTGGGAGCCTCTGACATGATTGTGGAGTTGAACCAAGGAGTTTGTAAGGGCAAGGAGATCGCCTACTTCGTGAAGATCTACCCGTGTGAGGCAAGTCCTTCATGGGCGACGGCCATGGTGGGATAGACAAGGTTGCTTCTTCGTGGACCCTTCATGGGTGGAGCCCTCCGTGGACTCACGCAACCATTACCCTTCGTGGGTTGAACTCTCCATCAACGTGGATGTACGATAGCACCACCTATCGGAACCACGAATAAAAAATCTCCGTGTCTCCAAATTGCGTTTGCACACTCCAATCTCTTCTCTTTACATTCTTGCAACTTGCATGCTTTACTTTCCGCTGCTGATATACTTTTGTATGCTTGCATGTTTGCTTGATATTTATTGTGAATGTTTAAACTTGCGCTAAAACTCCACATCAACTTAAGAGAAATTAAAAACTGCAACTTTTCTTGATTAGAGTCTATTCACCCCCCCTCTAGACACATCTTCTCGATCCTTTCAAGTTCCATTGTGTACAATAACTGAAATGTGTAGGAATAAAACATAGTGAGATTATGTAAGGAGTGCATGCACAAATCCAGAGTGATGGTAGCAAATTGTGGATAGACCCAAAACCAATGATAGCAGGCAGATAATAGCTTTAGTTAAAAAATACAGATAATGGCTCCTTTAATGTTTGTTTGCACCCAACATGAAACTCATAGTAGACACCCGAGATTAACCAGATAGTAGTCAGATAGTACTGATTGCTGCCCCAATATGTACCCCACAACCATTTAAAAACTCAAGTTTCAGCATAAGTTTGGACCTGAGTTGGAGTGTAATAGGTGAACACGACGATAAAGTAGCATGTCATCGTATTAAGCGATGCATAACGTAAGCAGACACGGAAGAGTGTGACCTCTCTTGCGGACCCATGTAGTCGTCAAGGTCATCTGCTCAGTTGATGATGGTAATGCAGTTGTCGTGGCTGCCGGCGGCGGGGAAGAAGATCTGAGGCGGGGAAAGAGAGTCTGGAGAGCGGATCCCTGCTGTGGTGAACCCTTCCGTCGTTGGAGCAGCTGAGCTAGGGTGGAACACAGCACCGCAGGAGCAGGACAAACCACACAAGGTTTTCTTTGACACATATCTGTAACAGAAGTAATTGTGTAAGGACTTGTTTGAATTTGAGGATTGTAACAATGCAGGGATAGGAAATAGACAGGAATAGGATAGGAATGCACGTGCAAAACAGAGAATTTAAAAACACAGGATTTCTGCCAATCTGGGTGTTTGGTTCACAAGAATTGGAAGATCACATGATGCAAAGAAGCATGTTGAGATTAAGTCAAACCACAAGAAGTGTACAACCTCTTTGGCGAAGCCATGTCGATCTCAGCGTGATTGGGTGGGCCGGTGAGGATGCTCCGGCTGACTTGGCTATCGGAGGAGGGGAAGAAGATCTTAGGTGTCTGGAGATGGAGCCCGAGGTACTGCTCCGCTGTGATGGAGGGTTTCGTCGTTGGAGCAGCTCCGGTGAGTTGTACGACGCCGAGGCTGAAGCAGGACAAGAGAGACAACGTTAACCTGAGTGGAATTCTAATAGCATCTCCAATAGATGACGTAAAATACATAACCACAAAGTGCTAGATGTATACATCAGCCTCTCATCTCTGAACTTAACTATCGAAACTGAATTTAACTGTCAAAACAGAACTTAACTGTCGAAACTGAATTTTGCTGTCGAAACTGAATTTTACTGTCGAAACTGAACGCACTAGAGGTGAGGCTACACGTCAGTCGACTGACTTTTTCATCTCTGGTCACTCGATTTTGCAGCCGTTGGATACGAAATCAAGGGCCTGCAGTTCATCTTCAACCTCCACCCCCCTGAGCCGCCAGCCACCACTGGCCAAACAGCCCCCCCACCGCCCGCGGCCGGCGGTGCGCCGTCCCACCCGCCCCAAAAACACTCCCCACCGCCGGTCCGCCGCCGCCCCGGCCATCCCTCTAGGCCCCCCCCCCACCATGCCGAGATTTTTCTCCGGCGATCCCCACGCCACTGCCCCACCACCGCCGGCGACCACTGCCCCCACCCTGAACCCTAAGATAGATAGTGGGGTACTTCTCCGGCGAGCCCCCCTCCCCACCGCGGCTGGTTCTTCCTTAACTCCGGCGAGCCCCCGACCCCCTGAAAATCGACTGACCCAAAAGTCGATCCAGTCGACTGAAGTGTAGCTAAATCGGAGCAGCATCGCAAGCAAGAGCAAGAGCGAGAGCAGCAACGCGAGCAAGAGCGCGAGCAAGAGCAAGAGCAGACCAGGCAGGGGACCAAGAACAAGAGCAGAGCAGCAGCGCGAGCGAGAGCTAAAGCAGCAGCAGCTCCTACTGATGTGGACGTCGCCGCCGAGGGAGAGATGCCATGGAGGAAGTGGCCGGCGATGCCGCGGTGGATGGAGCCGTGCTGTGTCGGCTCAGGACCGAGCGCCGGCAGCACCGTGAGATCGAATCAAGAAGAAAATGCGGCGATTAGTGTACAACCTCTTTGGTGGCGCCGATTAGGCCGCAGCTTCATCCGAGGAAACGGTGATGCTGATGCTCTTCCGGTGGTGCAGGTGAAGACGGCGGTGTGGGAATGGAGCAGCCGCGATAGACGAGGCGATCATCGGAGCAGCTCCTTGGAGGTGGAGGATGGGGCGACTGAACCGGCTGGACGACGAGATGGACGACGGATCCTCATCCGGGGAGGTGGACGAGGGACGTCGAGCTGTTGCGGTGGACGACGTTGTCGGGGAAGAGGCTTCGGCTGGGCAACGGTGAGGTGGCGGACGGAGGCGGGTGCGGTATCCCGGCTGGAGCGGAGAGGTTATGGCGGCCTGGGATTTCGAATGGCAAAAAGGAGGCGATGGGAGGGGGTGAACCATGACTTAGGGACGCGCTTGTCCAAAATGTAGGGTGTGTTACAAAAGTATCCCGCACCGATTTGAACTAGCGGCCCTTTCGGCTCAGGGTTAGAAGGGGGATTTCGCGTGTCGGGATTTTGGCAGTTGGAGGGAGTTTTCGCGCGCGTTGTAATTTCGGGGTAGCAAGGCGCGGGTTGTGAAGGCGCCAGTTTTGGGAGCACGATATCTGAATTTTCGGGATATAACAAGGCGCGGGTTGAATTTTAGGGACAAGCCTAACATGTAATATTGTACTTGTACGTACTAAATCAATTCGCACTTCTCTCAACCAAAAAGAAAACGAAAAAAATAAAACTATTCACACCACATAAAGAGAGAGTCTTGCCCCATTTTACTATAAAAATGCTATTTAAAGCTACTCGTACCAACAATTTAGTGCAATTAAATGCTATTCGGTAGTATGAATCCATGTTATGTCCAATTAAATTTTTTCGCTTGCTGTATAATGCATGTAACCTACTCATACCAACATTTTAGTGCATTCCAAATGTCTATACTACCGCTGCAATTCGAACTGAATTTGAATTTGTTTCTCTATTTCAATAACAAATCTACAGTCATGATTGTTGCCAACTTCAACCATCATTCGTGTATTACCTTAATAACACACCACATGATTACTATAGAGATAGATATGAACAATGTGTACTACATGAAATCGAATTCTATTTTTTGAATACACTTGATGTTGATTCCAAATAATAGTACATTTGATGTACTAACTATATATTCATAATCTAAACCATGTTCCATACGTGTACACCGTGTTTATCACACATAGTATAGTGCCCCGCCCCCTACATTATGACAAGTATTTAGACCTGAGCTGCAAAAGCCACACATTAGCCCAAATTACGATCAATGGTCTATATGTTATACGTAGTACTAGCAAGATGCCCATGCATTCCATAGAACATCAACATGATCAAGGGGAGGCCTAATTTGCAAATATGGAGAGGGGTATGGGTATCATTTTTCAAAATTGCCATAGTTTCCTTCCTATTCGTCAAATATAAATCGGACGACCTATATTGCAGGATGGCACCATCATCAACAACTCCGTTTTTTATAAGAGTAGAGATAAAATATATTATATGTAGTATAACATGTTCATAACCACACCATGTGTATCACCGTTATATATATTCACACATGCATCGGTTTAAAACACTATGATAAATTCTTCAAATATCAGAATTCGCTTTTTATAATGAAGTATGATCTCTATTCATCTTTTACACCCACACAATCCTCTTATCTTTGTAGCTAGCTAGCGCTAACTTTCTCTCGTGCATGCAGACGCCCGCATCCCTCTAACCCTCCCTCAACATTCTCTAGCTCCATCGCGCAAATTCGTCTTTTCACTTTAGGTCGTTCACCCACGGTGTGTGTAGGCCCCCCAGCTCCTTCTTTACGGCACACATCGACCAATATGCCTGTCTAGCCAGGTGTGCCTAGCACAAACACAAGCTTCCCCTCTTCTCTTATCACCGTCCATGCCTCACTCCCACCACTCTTTTCATCGTTCTCGTACTCGCACAGCCCTTCCCCCTCGATATAGTATGACTCTCGCACCACCTCCTAGATGCATCCCTCTCTCTATCCTTCTCCCCGTGCCTCATTTGCTTCTAACACACAGATGCATGTATACCGATCGATCTCCCAACATATACCTAGGTCGACTTTAACTATTCCCCCCCCCATCGATCGACGTACCTCACAAGTTATGTCTCTCCTTTCTCTGACAAAGGATGATTGATCTTCCTATGTAGTTATGTCTGCTTACCACAGCCATATCGCCCCCCCTCATCATTTGTGCATGCCTCCTGACCCGTCTCTCACACGCACATGCACAGACAGGCAACCGTCCCCTCTCTTATTGATATTGCAGGCGTGCCCTCCGGTTGTCTAGCAAGCCTATCCCACCATTTGTTAGAAGCAACTCCACTACCACCCCCTCCAACACTCTAGCTCTGTCTCTCTCCCAACCTTATTCCTCTCCTACACATATGCATGGATGCCGATCGATCTCCCTTAATACATGAGGTAGGCCTCTCTCCTCCTCCACACATATACCAGCCATTGTACCTCTATAGTTAATTAGGCCTCCCTCCCCCCACCACACACCGATAGTCGAGCGCTGTAGGTAGGTATCCATGCCACAGAGACAAACCGCACCTGTCCCCTCTCTCGTTCTAGTAGGCCAACCACTCTATATCTTTGACGTGGGCACACACAAATTCGATGGCACTCTTTATCGACCGCGCGCGCACACACACACACATCATCCCTCTCTTCGATTCTATGGACACCTCAAGTCGATGATACCTCCACTCTCTTCTCGTGGATCGCCCCCTCTATATATATGATATATCCAGGACTCTATTTCACACACATTGCATATGTTACATTTTTTGATTGACCCCCCCCCCCCCCCCCGCCCTAAAAAAACTCTCATGAACCCACACACTATATCTCTCTACGTTTGTATCTCTCTCACACAACCCCACGTAGGTGGTGTACGTATACAAGAAGAGAATAGGTGCACCATGCACGTACTCACGCTTCGTGCCCAGCCACACCCGCGCGGGTACACGGTGGAGCTCATTTTTGTACGAAATGGCAGCCCACGTGCTAATTTGAACGCGTGTAGCGGTTGTTTACCTACGGAGGTCGTGTACCACGCGTGCACGAAACAAAGTTCGACTTGATGCGTTGGCACGTTATTTTTAAATAAAGTTATGTCGCTCAATGGCACGTACACAGAATATAAACCAATTTTTGTGGAGAAATAGGTAGTCCGCTCCACTATATACAATGGAGCCTCCCTGCCTGGTTTGTCTCTCTTCAGAGTATCTCACACAAGGCTGTGGTGGCCTCTCTCTCTCACCGTTGGTCTCTGATCCGGCCGCATCCCGTCCGCCGGCGGAAAGGGAGGATGTGCATCGTTTCTCCGTTCGACGGCGCCGAGGCAGCACGTCCCAATCTGCGGTACAAGCCGTTCTCTCTGACCAAGCTCCGACGCAGTAGGGCCTACGCCACCTGCTCGCTGCCGCAGTATGGGCAGATTCTGCCCGCCGCCGCTCACCTAGTTACATCCTGGCGACCTCCAGGTATCCCCTCCGGCCTTGCTCCACTGCCCATCTTCCCACGTCGCTGCATGTGGATCTTCCATAGTTCTTTGCACAAAACGTAGCTCATCTGGCGTACTTTCCATATTGCAATCTTGTCCTCACACCATTTTAGACAAACACAACAGTGTTGTTATCTTCCCTTAGGACAAGGAATATGCTTCTTTTTTGTCGTCGCATTGTCATCAACAATATTTGTCTTTTTACAAATTTCAAATGGGCATATTTTAGAGTGTAGATTCACTCATTTTGGTTCGTATGTGTACTCCCTCCGTTCCTAAATATTTGTCTTTCTAGAGATTTCAACAAGTGACTACATATGGAGCAAAACGAGTGAATCTACACTCTAAAATATGTCTATATACATCCGTATGTAGTAGTCCATTTGAATCTCTAAAAAGACAAATATTTGAGTAGTCACTCGTTGAAATCTCTAGAAAGACAAATACTCCGGAGTATATTTAAGAACCGAGGGGGTAGTGCACAGCCGCATGGGAGACACAGACCGGTCGTTGCGCCGCATTAATAGTGAGTAATGAGCAGTCAAATCATAAGCCCCACTTTTCCCACTGTAAGTTGCTCGGAAGAAGCAACCATCAATACGCTCTTCTTTGAATCCGCTCATACTACTTCATCCGTCACTGTTTATAGAGCGCGCTTCAGAAAAAGAGAAAATCTCTGGGACCAAGGCGACTAGCGATCGGCCTGAAAAATAGCATTGGTAGTTATAGCACGGCGTCTATTACTAGAGGAAATAATGCGTACACACATGCATGCAATGCTTCCACCTCGGGTAGACACATGCATGCACTTACTCCACTCCGTAGTACTACATCGAGAGAAAATTGCGGTTACCACGCCCTAATTAATTGAGCATTAAACCAAACGCGTCTAAAGTCTCTCTGGTGGTGGAAATGCATTGAGAGAAATGCATCATAATGAAGCGTGCCCTGTAAACTGTGACAGAGGGAGGAGTAGTATGAAGGTGCAAAACCAAGTACGCGTATGGCCAGTCGGTCAACGCACCTCCTCTTGGCATATCACTGACATGTGGGACCGGAGTGTGAGCAAACCGATCTCAATTGACGGCAAAATGGCCAACCCGCCGTTCATTGAGAGAGGCAAGGAGTGAGAACACACAGACGGGCTCGCACGGAGGCCAAGATATATTCGAGCATGGTTGATCGATATCATCATTACATGTTGGGCTGCCATTTTCCGCCCTTCTCCGGAATAAATGTGTACTTTATCAAAGATTAAGAAAAATAAGAGTACAGAGGCTCCACCATGCAGTTCTAGTAGTAGTACTACTCGTACTACTAAACCATGCGCTTGGCTCTTCGCCTCTTCGTGAAGTCGAACAATGATTGTACTCCGCATGTTCGGTACTACAGTGTATGCCTCTGGCAATCTGACACCGAATGAACTGATGCATGTCCACCGCCTGGGCGAGGGTACGTTGCATTAGTCAAAAGGCATAGCGAGCTTCACCTTGTCCTGCAAGCTTCTCCTCGTTCTGCAAGTTGTCGGGACACACCAACAAGTAGTGCTAGTCCATACTCCCTCCTTTCCGGTTAATATGGCTTAATCTTTTTTGCGGGTAAATGAGAGAGCTTTATTCATATATAAGCATTCTTAGGACGATCAGCCAAGACACTAGTCACTAGGAAGCGAGGTACCCCGCAAAAAAAGAAGTAGGAAGCGAGGTGTTTCATTAAGCCAGCTCTCGGCCACATTCAAAGTGCAGCAAGCACGGTTCGCACAAAGATGCGCCACAAGGTTTGCTGACCTGTTTACATGCTGAATAACAAAAAAGAGAGGAAATATTACCGAGCGCTCCTATTTGTAACAGTATATGAGCCAGAATTAAGAGAGAATTGTGGCGAGTGTTCCATGCAATCAACTTCCATTATCACATGCGAGAACCCTCGAAGAGAACCAAATGTGTTGAAGATTGCTTTATCACATTTTAAAAATATAATAAGAGTGCAGACGCTCCTCCATCCGGTTCCTAGTACTAGTATAGTACCTCTATAGACTATAGTAGTAGTACTAGTAAACTTTGCGCTTGGCTGTTCGCCTCTTCGGGAAGTGCAACAATAATAGTACTAGTATAGTGTATGCTTTTGACAATCTGACACCGAATTAACTGTTGCACGTCCACCGCCTGAGCGAAGGACAGCTTGCATTAGTCAAAAGTTTCTCCTTGTCCTACGAGCCACCGCGCGCAAGCTTCTCCCGTCCTGCAAGCTTCTCCTCGTTCGGCAAGTTGACGGGACACAACAAAGTAATGCTAGTCCATACTGCCTCCTCTTCGGTTAATATGGCTTAATTTCAAATGAGATAAATACACTGTCTGTCACTGTATATTTGTAAAAATACGGTCAGTGGACTTCATAATACGCTCATTGCGCTCAGTATATACATTTTCCGGTGTTTATACGGTCACTAGCTCACCCTGGCTGAGTATGCGTGTGCATGGACGTGTAGGTTGAGCACTTGAGTGTGACCGTGTGTGTTCCGTCGTGTGCTCGGACATGCATGCATTAGGGCGTCACGCGCGTTTTTGCGTCCATGTGTACGTGTGACTATTGCATACACGTCGGGGGAGTACGTGTAGGGGCCACTAAAGGAGCAGTCAAATCACACAGTAAGTTAGTCGGAAGAGGCAACCATCATTTCACTCTTCAATGACACGTACGCAATATAAAATGGTTGATATGGAGAGAAAAATAAAAACCACTATATATACATAAGAAGGAGCCTAAGCTACAAGCCTGCTTGCTTGGGTTGCTCTCTTCACAAGCATAGAACGAAGGTGGCCACACCGCTGGTCACATATCCGGCCTGATCCCGTAGCTGGGGGAAGGTAACAATGTTCTGCGTAGACGCGGTCGACATCGGTGAGGGAGAAAATCCATAGTCAGTGCGTCCCAATCGGGGGTCACCGTGGTATGGGCCGATGCCGCGTCCCAACCGCCCTTCTAGCTACAGCCCGACGTCCGTTTCGAAAATATTAGTGTATGTCAACAAAAATTATACTAGTATCGCTGTTCCGTTTCGAAAAAAAAGCATATAAGCTGTTACTTCTTACCCAAAGGATCTTATATCCAACAAACACAAAATATCCATTCGACTGTTCGAAATTACTTTCACTGCTGATCTGATGTCGAGGTAATTGCTACATCGCCACCAAAACCCACCATCTCTTAAGCTAAAGTAGACCGAGCTAACCCCTATATTAGCATATTACTAAGATAAACAGAAGGCACCGTAGAATCATTTAGGATGTGAGCTTGTCAATCTGAATGTGGAGGGACACCAGCTTAGCCCCGGCCAGCAGTTTGGGCAGAATTGTGAAGAAGGTCAGCTCCTGCACGGCGACGTCGCCGGGATCCCTGCTGCTTGTCACCTCCATTTCCACCTTGACGGCGTCGGTCATGCCTTTGGGCTCCCCCAGCGGGCCGTTCACCCACAGCTTGGCCATGTAGTGTGGCAGTGGGGCCGCCCCCGCTCTGATGCAGACAACCGACACGGCGATAGGTGCGCCGATGTCGAGCACGCCGCCGACCAAGAAAAACGTGCAGCCGTCCTCCTCCGCGAACAGCAAGAGCCGTGGCTCCGATAGTGGCACTTGCAGCTGGAGCGCCTTGCCGTACTGGATCTTGTGCACGGGCATGGGATGCACGATGCTGATGTGGTGGGAGAGCAACGGCGGTGGGCCTCCATAGCCGCAGACGGGCACGGGGCATTTTAGGGCGCGAGCGGACACACGCTCTGGTGATTGGCGAGCTTGTGGTAAGTGACGTAGAGCCCACAGCCTTCGTGCGGGCATTCCACCCTCACCGAGGAGAGGACGGCGTCCACCGCTGTGTTCCGCACGTCGAAGCCACCGCCGCGCTCGCACTTCTGGCACTGCCGCTGGTTCCTGGGGCGCTCGACGCGGCAGTCCGTGCAAGCCAGGTGCCCTCCCTTGCACTGCACAAATCAATTGAACAACACATCAATCAAGAAACCTGCACCTTGCTCGATCAGCTGAACGAACGAGGTGTATTCGAACCTCATACACTGGAGGCTGTCGGATGTGGGGTTCCGGCAAACTCTTAAGGTTCAAACACGAGGGTGGGCGTGAACTCTTTCCCTCCTACCGATCTACGCCCTAGCTCGCTAAGATCTCGCGGATGAACTCGTCGAACTCGCAACACAGAGAGACACAAGGTTTATACTGGTTCGGGCCACCGTTGTGGTGTAATACCCTACTCCAGTGTGGTGGTGGTGGATTGCCTCTAGGGCTGATGATGAACAGTACAAGGGAAGAACAGCCTCCTGAGGTTGAGGTGTTCTTTCGCTTGGTGTCTTAGCGGGTGAGAGCTAGGTGAACTGCTCGATCCCTCTACTGTGGTGGCTAGCTCTACATATATAGGCCCTGGTCCTCTTCCCAAATATTGAGCGGGAAGGGAGCCAACAACGGCGGGAAAATTTGAAGGGGGGCAGCTAGTACAAGCTATCCTGACAAAAGTGGTCTTCGTCTGCGAAAGGCTCTGGTGGTGACGCCGTCTTGGGGTCCACGATGAGCTCCGCCTTGCCGTCCTCCCGGTGTTGGTCTCGTTGCACCAATATAGCAACCTTTGCCTGATGCCTCGGTACTCCTCGCCTGTGCCTGCTTCCTTAGCACCAAAGAGGAAACAAAGACGCTGCGCGCGCTGGCGCCCGCCTGGCGCCCGCCTGGTGTCGTTCGTCATGGCTCACGTCACGAGAGCCTCGTGAGGTTTGCCCCGCCTTGATATCTCCTCTCCTCGTGAGCCTGTCTGGCTAGGCCACTCCTGAGGAGGTCTTGCGTTGTCCGCCTCGCGAGGCTTGGACCCTCGCGAGGATCTTGGATGCCTTGTTGATGAAGATGGGCCGTACGGCCTGCTGGCTTAGCCACGCCATGGGCCGCAGGCAGGTAAGTCTGGGGACCCCCGTTCCCAGAACGCCGACAGTAACCCCCGGGCCCAAGGTGCGCTCGGGCTTGGCTTCGCGTCGAAGCCAAGGGTCAAGTTTGGAGCACCGCGGGCCCCAAAAGCATGCGGCCTCGATTGATGCGTGGCGGTTGATTGGACGTGGGCGTCTCCGCTTCCCCATGCTGCCTCGGCAACTGCTTGACCTGACAAAAGGCTGGCGCGGGCAGTTCTTGCCTTCATTGCTTCTTCATCACCTCGCTTCAGATCCCCTTTCTTGCTCCTCGCCACCGCCACCTCCAGATCCGCTCCAATGTCATCCTGCATCCGCAATCCATGGCGCCGCGCAAGGTCAAGACTTCCTCAGCACCGGCTTGGTACGAGCCGGCCCTTGAGGCGCCCACCGTCACGGAGAAGAGCCTCGCCTCCGTGCACCTGCTGACCGCGGGTGAGAGCAATGAGTGGGGGGAGACCGAGCTCCGGCTTGCCTCCGATGTGCCGGAGCCCGAGGAAAGCACCTTCTTCCCCTTCTTCTCGAGTAGCGTTGCCGTCGGGTTGGTTCCTCCCTTCTCTGATTTCTTTTATGAAGTCCTCGACCACTATGGTCTGCAAGCGTTGCATCTCCATCCCAACTCTGTCCTCCTCATGTCCATCTTCGCCTACTACTGTGAGGCATACCTGGGCGTGATGCCATCCGTGGCGCTCCTGCGCCATTTCTTCTTCCTCCGTGTGAGCGAGATGCACATCTCCGGATGCGCTAACTTCGTCGCATGCAGCAAGGCCAACTCGATCTCGAGCACCGGGAAGAGGGCCGACAACATTCGATCCAAATGGGTCATGATGGACGCCAAGCGCGCCGACCCGCGTCTGGCGTTGCCAACGGTGGCGCCCTCTTCCAACGGGGGGTGGCCCAAGGCGGAGCTTGCCGATGAGTGGGCATCGTTAGTGTTGGGGCAGATGATCACCAACTTGAAGCTGGGCAACGCGAGGGCGGCCAAGGTGACGGGGGTCATGCTCCTGAGGGAGTTCTTGACGCTGCGAGTTGCCCCGCTCCAGGCGCGCGCACGAGGCTGTGGGAGCTTGAAGAAGAGGGAAACAAGACCCGCCTGAGGCCGGGGACCCTGCCTGACGATGAATTGGCCGCTGTTCTGCGCCTGTTGTTGACAACCAGGAGTACCCGCCAAACGCCTTCGTTCCCTTGTTCCAATGCCGGGACCGGCAGGAATTCGTCACCTCCAGGCCAACCTTTGACGCGTGCGGGCTGGTGCCGCCGGCGCTCCCAGGGGCTCCTGCGGCACCGAAGCCCGTGGAGGTGTCTTCTGACGAGTCCCACAGGGAGGGTGAAGAGGAGGTGGACTCGGAGAAGACTCTGGAAGATGTGAGGGAGACTTCCCCTCTGAGCAAGTCCGAGATCCTCCGTGCCCTTCCTGACGATGCCGAGGCCGACGCCCGCCAAGGGGAGAGAGAGCATCCCCTCATCCCGACGAGGGGTAGGTCGTCGCTGGTGCCTCACGATGCCGCCTCCGTCCCGACACCTTCTGGAGCTGGCTCCGGCTCAACTTCCGAACCGCCTGCCGCCGCCGAAACCCGAACACCCGCTCCTCCGGTCCCGATGCTGTCAGGCTTCAAGCTCCCCAAGCGGAAGTTTGTTGCGGTGGATCAGTAAGTGTCTTAAGCTTCGCCTTGTCCTTGTTTGTGCTCGTCATTTCCTGATGCTCGCCCTTGGTTGATCAGGCAGACATCTTCGGCGAAGAAGAGGAAGGAGGATGCGGCGGCCGTGCCCCCCTCCGCGAAGAAAGGAGGTAGCAGCACCCGCACCACCCCAGCCCGGTCGTCCTCGCGGGGCCAAGAGGAACATCGCCACGTGGAATCAGCCCCCATGGCCCCACTGGCTCCGGAAATGCCGATGCCTGGCGCGACTGATGAGGTCCTAGCTGCTCCGGAGCCCGCGATCTCCCAAGCCCTGGTGACGGTGTCGCCTCCCACTGCTGCACCTCCATTCCTTGATTCTTCCGCCCTGCTGCTGTTCTGGAACGTGCTCTTTCGGAGATGACCCAGTTGCAGGCGGATCTCCTGGGCGCAGACCCCCGCCTAGTGGCCGGGCGCCTGGAGCTGGCCTCTGGCTGGCTTCACTCTGACCTGGCGGTTCGCGCGGCGCTGGGCCAGGCTGCTGCGGCTTCCGAGAAGGAGAAGCAAGGAGCCACCAACGCTGCAGCCGATCGTGAGGCGGCACTGAAAGACGCCCAGGCCGCCCGTGATCGCTGCCAAGCGCTGGAGGGCGAGTTGCAGAGCCTGCGCGATGAGCACGTCGAAGGAGCACGCTGCCGCCAAGCGAAGGAGGAGGAGATGAAGGCCCAGGAGGACGCCGTCAAGAACCGTGATGCTGAGCTGGCGGAGTTGGGGAAGACGCAGGCTGCCGAGCGCAACCGGTTGGAAGAGCTGGAGCAGAAGATGGAGGCGAGGGAGGCCGATCTTGATGCCAAGGCGCGAGTCCTGGCCGAAGACCGCGTGGCCTTCGCCGATCCCGAGAAGAGATCTCGCATGGCGCTGAAGATGCTCTACGAGCATGTCCTGGAGAAGTCACTGGCCACTGATGAGGACGGCCCCGCCCGGCTGCTTCCTCTCTTGGTGAAGGCACTCGAGGAAGTCGTTGATGGCATTGGTCCCATGGCGGAGGCGGAAGCTCGCGTCCTATCTTCAGCTGCATTGGCCCGCGTCTTCAGCCATCTGCATCTTTGCGACCCCAACGCTTGTCTTGACGAGCTGCTGGAGCCTGTGGCTGAAGATCAATACGAGGCTGCCGCCGCAGCCGTGCAAGGTCATGTGGAGGCCTTGCTGAAGAAGTTCCACGGCTTTGTCTCCGCTCCTCCGTCCGGCAATGTCGCCGAACCTGCAGTTGGTGGTGAAGGTGAAGACAACGTCGCTCATGAAGTAGCATCTTCCGCAGGTGATGGCGGTGCCCGGCAGTGACCCGCGGCTATTCTCCTGTTTCGTTCCTGCAACATGCATTAGGCCTCGTGGAGGCGTTTAGACTTTTCATTTGATATCGTGAGGACAATGTGTTTGTAATATTTGCTTTGATATTTTGCGATTTCCTTCCTATTTGCTTTGTGTTCTGCTCGGCTAAGCCCGGCCCCGCACATACCTCAACCGCCATTGGGCCAACCGGAGACCAGGACGGACCAAGGAGTGAGGGGCTACGTGACCAGTTAGGCTCCTGAGTCGCGATGTTCAGGAGTCCCCCTTGACGGGCAAACAGCTTATAGGGAGAGTTCGCAAGGATAGATTGATGTTCTACGTCGGCAGGGCCCGGCCCCGCGCATACCTCAACCGCCATTGGGCCGACTGGAGACCAGGACGGACCAAGGAGTGAGGGGCTACGTGGCCAGTTAGGCTCCTGAGTCGCGATGCTCAGGAGTCCCCCTTGACGTGCAAACAATTTCCATACCTGCCCTCACCGAGGCCTCAGGAGGGGCGCGCGACGCCCAGGTCCGGGAGACCTGGTTGGGTGGCATGCGCTTGGGCGTGACCCGAGCACAGCCCCCGTGACCAGCCCCCTCGCGTGGCTCTCCCGAGGGGAGGCATTGCGGTGAGGCTGGACGCTGAGCTCTGGGCTCCTTGAGGTTGGTACGATCGTGGGGCCGCCCTCAGTTGTTTATCACCAGCGCGGAGCATAGTGCTTCTGCTTGTGCACGGGCATAGCCGCTCCTCGGCAGTGTCGACGGCCAGCGCGGAGCATGGTGCTTCCACTTGTGTGTGGGATGGCGGCCCCCCTCCGGGAGGAGCCCCGGGGGCGTGTACAGCCCCGCCCTGACACGTGGCTTGCACCGCAGGGCTGCGAGGTGTATCTGGGCACTCGTGAGCCAGCGCGGGACTCACGAGGCCCTACCTCAAGGCGGGTTCCGCCTGGTCTTGAGTCTTGGTGACTGTATGTTCCTGCAAGGCGGTTAGGTGCAAGCACTCTACATCCTCAGGTCCCGGCCCTCGAGCGAGCGCAGCCGCTGCTGGTATGCTAGGTCGCGATGCCGTGGTCAAGGCCAGGGGGTGAGCGCTGGAGAGCCAGTAAGAGCTCCTGATCAGTCACGATGCTCAAGAGCCCCCCTTTTAATGCGCAAGCGAATTGCATGGGGTGAATGGGCCCGCGGCGGGTGGCGATCAAGCGGGCGATAGCAGTTGGTAGGTTAAGCATGGAAAGCATATCAACTTGGGTAAATGCAGGAAGATACATGCCACTGGGTCCGGCCCGAGCGGCTTGGGGATGATGCAGCCCTAGGGGCGGCCCCAACAAGGTAAGCTAAAGACATAAGCAAAAGGGATACACACCACAGGGACGGACCCATGTGGCCTGGGAATGATGCAGCCCGCGGGGCACTCCCAGCTAAACGAGCTTGGAAGATGTCACCTGGTTCTGTAGACGAAGTAGAGTTGGTGCAGCTGAAGGCGTGCGTCGAAGGGGTAGCTCTTCACGAACCACCAGGGCCCTGAGCCTCGGGAGGCTTTTGGGGCTCGGGAGGTTCCCTGAAGACCGTCTCTATTTCTTCCAGGACGGCATGGTACCTGGCCTCCTGAGCCGCCAGGACACGCCGTAGGTTGCGCTGATAGGCTGACGCCACGCTCGGCAAGTAGAAGGGCATGCGAACATAGCTGTGTGGCGGGCCTTGGCAGCGGCCCACACGCGAAGGCCAGAAGCGCTCCTGAGATGCGGCCCGGTTGAGCCCTGGGACGTCAATGCAGACACACAGCCCAGCATTCTCGCCTGCATGGGGAGCTGCGCCTCGTGAGCGGCCGTCGCTGCGCATGGCTCTTGCGTCTTGCAGCTCCTAAGTGGTCTTGGTGATGAACTCCTGAGTGGTGGGCACTCCTTGCCCTGTGCTCTCCTGAGGGACATGTGCCACGAAGCACGCCTCCAAGTGGTGCCCAAGCGCCTCCCTCGTGAGGTTGGCAAGGTCTGAGGCCCTCCAGAAGAGAGCCCCCGAGCCCTGCCCGAGGAGGGTGCCGGGTGCGCCTTCCTATGCGATGGAGGGAGGCGCCCCTGGGACGGACGCTGATCCTGATGAGGCTCCTGCCACGACGCCATCCTCCTGAGGTCCTGTGCGGCGCAGCTGCTTATTCTTGGGGATGGTCTCCGAAGGGCCCTCACTTCTGCTGTCGGGGTCGTTGATTGCTGCAGCTTGGAAGGCGCGCTTGAGGGAGCACACCGCATCTCTCTCTTCACATGGGACCGTGATGATTCCGCCGCTTCCCGACATCTTGAGGACGTTGTAGCCGTGATGGGTGACTGCCATGAACTTGGCCAGGGCTGGATACCCGAGGATGGCGTTGTACGGCAGACGGATGTGTGCGACGTCAAAGTCAATGAGCTCGGTGTGGTAGTTCTTGCGCTCCCCGAAGGTGACAGGCAGGCGGACCTGCCCTATCGGTGTGGTGGAACCGTCGGTCACTCCTGAGAAAGGCTTGGTAGGCTGGAGCTGCTCATATGGCACTTGGAGGTTATCGAACGTGTCGACGGACAGGACGTTGAGCCCCGTGCCGCCGTCGATGAGGGTCTTGGTAACCTGCACATTGCTGATGACTGGGGAACACAACATCGGGAGGGCGCCGGCGGTGGCCGCGCAGTTGAGCTGATCTGCTGAGTTGAAAGTGATGGCGCATTGGGACCACTTGAGCGGGCGCGTGGCCTCGAGCTTGGGGAGCACCGCGTTCACCTCGCGAGCGAAATGTTTGAAGATGCGCTGAGAGGCTGGGGCCTGGGCGCCGCCCAAGATGCATGCGATTGCACGCGGCTCCTGGAAGCCCCCAGCCCCCTCGTCCTGGTGCTGGTCGTCGTTCCTTCTTGGTGGCGGCAGCGGGGGAAGACCGGAGTTGCCTTGGGGGTGATCCTCACGAGGCTGGTCCCTCCAGGCGCCCTCGCGAGGTTGGTCTTGCCTGTGGTCCACACGAGGCCGGTCGCGCCACTCCTGGCGCGGGCCACGGTCGTCCCAGCGTCCGCCTCCACGTCCTCCTCCATGGCCATAGCACCGGTCGCTGCGCTCGGGGCGTCGACCGAAGCGTCCTTCTCGTATGGCTCTGAGCTCTTGACAGTCACCGGTGTTGTGGGTGTTCATGTTGTGGAAGGCGTAGAACGGTCGGCTGTTCTTGGATGATTTGGGCTGATCTCTGCCCCGCTTGGTGTCGGGCTCCGCTGCGAGCACAACTGCCTCCTTGCGCTTCACGTCCTTGACCTTGGCCTTCTTCTCCTCTGCACCCGCAGCCGGCAGTTCGAGGAGGGAGAGGCGCCTCTCCTCAGCTCTTGCGCACTTGGTCTCCAGGTTGAACAGCTCCTGAGATGTGCAGAGCTCCTCATGAATAGCGATCTCTTCCTTCATCTTGACGTCACGAACACCGTCGGAGAACACGGAGATGATGGCCTCATCCGTGACCTTGGGGATCTTGAGGCGAGTGTTGTTGAAGCACTGGATGTACTTCTGGAGGGTCTCTCCAGGTTGTTGCTTGATGCGGCGCAGGTCACCCACGGCCGGCGGGCGGTCGCGAGTGCTCTGGAAGTTGGCGACGAAGCGGTCGCGCATCTCGTCCCAGGAGGAGATCGAGCCGTGCTGCAGGTTTAGGAGCCAGGAGCGGGCTCCATCCTTGAGAGCCATGGGAAACCAGTTTGCCATGACTTTTTCATCGCCGTTGGCTGCTTCGATGCTCAGCTCGTAGAGCTGCAGGAACTCCGCGGGGTCGGCGGTGCCGTCGTACCGTGGAGGTAGACCCGGCTTGAACTTGCCTGGCCAGGTGACGCTACGCAGCTCAGGGGTGAAGGCGCGGTAGCCAGCTGTGGTTGCTGGGGCCCGCTTCGGAGGTGAAGCTTGTTCTTGGCGAGGTCCACGTGGCGCCGCTGTGGGCGGCGCGCGGTCTTGACGAGGCGGCGCGGGGAGTGCAGGTGCAGCTTCTCGCTGCCGCGGGATTTCTTGGCAGCTTCTCTCTTCGCGCGCGGGCACTGGGCGTGGTGGATCACGCCGCGGAACCGCGCGCCTTGGTGCCAAGGCACCGTCTTGAGGCAGTGGTGGTGGAGGCGCGCCATGGGTCTCGTTGCCCTTGGCTGGCTGAGGTGAGGCACAGAGAGGGACGGCGCCGGGGAGTCTCCTGCGGCGCGGATGAGCTCGGCGACGCAGTCGAGCCACTCCTCGTAGAGGTTGTCGACTGGGCAGTAGTGTAGGAGTTCGTTCGCCGCGAGGAGCGCGGCCCGCGCCTCCATGGGAGCACGGCGTGCGTGAGACGAAGAGCCGGCCGGGGTCGGCGATGGAGTGGCGGTGTGGCCGTCCTGCCGTCCGATGGATGCAGCGAGGACGCCTACTGCTCGTTCCCCACTAGGCCGGTGGCAGCATTGGCGGCGGGAGATGGAGAACGACGAGGTGGCCCGCCGATGGGAGCCGTCTGAGCGACGCGGGCGGTGAGGGCAGCCCGACGCTCAGCTCGAGCACGGCGAGCATCCGCCATGGAGACAATGGAGCGACGGAGCGACTGATCGATGAGAGGGAGGCTACGGCGCACCCCTACCTAGCGCGCCAAATGTCGGATGTGGGGTTCCGGCAAACCCTTAAGGTTCGAACACTGGGGTGCGCACGAAGTCTTTCCCTCCTACCGATCTACGCCCTAGCTCGCTATGATCTCGCGGACGAACTCGACGAACTCGCAACACAGAGAGACACGAGGTTTATACTGGTTCGGGCCACCATTGTGGTGTAATAGCCTACTCTAGTGTGGTGGTGGTGGATTGCCTCTAGGGCTGATGATGAACAGTACAAGGGATGAACAGCCTCCTGAGGTTGAGGTGTTCTTGTGCTTGGTGTCTTAGCGGGTGAGAGCTGGGTGAACTGCTCGATCCCTCTATTGTGGTGGCTAGCTCTACTTATATAGGCCCTGGTCCTCTTCCAAAATATTGAGCGGGAAGGGAGCCAACAACGGCGGGCAAATTTGAAGGGGGACAGCTAGTACAAGCTATCCTGACAAAAGTGGTCTTCGCCTGCGAAAGGCTCTTGTGGTGACGCCATCTTGGGATCCACGATGACCTCCGCCTTGCCGTCCTCCTGGTCTTGGTCTCGTTGCACCAATATATCAACCTTTGCCTGATGCCTCGGTACTCCTCACCTACGCCTACTTCCTTAGCACCAAAGAGGAAACAACGACGCTGCGCACGCTGGCGCCCGCCTGGTGTCGTTCATCATGGCTCACGTCACGAGAGCCTCGTGAGGTTTGCCCCGCCTTGATATCTCCGCTCCTCGTGAGCCTACCTGGCTAGGCCACTCCTGAGGAGGTCATGCGTTGTCCGCCTCGCGAGGCTTGGACCCTTGCGAGTGTCTTGGATGCCTTGTTGATGAAGATGGGTCGTACGGCCTGCTAGCTTAGCCACGCCATGGGCCGCAGGCAGGCAAGTCTGGGGACCCCCGTTCCCAGAACGCCGACAGAGGCTTCAAGGGGCGGAGGCACAAGGGGCAGTGGAGCAAGGTAAGGTTCACCGAGACCATAGAGAGCTCCATCGTCGGGTCCCGTTCTGTCTGCATCATCTCGCCCTCCTCGTGCACAACCATCTCTCGCTTTATTAGGGCCGGGGCATTACAAAGCTTTACCGTCACATATTCATACTACTTCAAGGTGCATTAAATCAACACATGCAAGTATCAAAAGGAGAGTCACGGCATGCATGCATGCGTTGTAACTAATGCATTGGTAAACACAAATTATTAAAATATATCGAGTGCAGTGCTTTGATGTGTCGCGGCAACTCATACAAGACCGAGAAGTTTGATTACTACAACGCCCTCTCCCCTTAACCGCACCTGCCTTTGGCTGCATGACAGGTGGGCCACCGACCTGTTGGGCCCACCTGTCATGGACGCAAAGGCAGGAGCAGTAAGTCAATGAAGCTGCGTCCCTCCCTCGCCCATGAGCGTGGTGGCTGGCAGGACTAGGAGAAGCTTTCGTTCGCTACACGCTCTCCCTCCCGTACACGGTGGACATGCAGCAGTTCAATCGGTGTCAGATGGCCAGAAGCATACTGTAGTACTCCTCCACTGCAGTAGTACTCCATCATTATGTTCGACTTCCCGAAGAGTCGAAGAGCCAAGCGCAGCCCGGACGCTCGTGTCGCAGTATCATGTGTAGAGTAGTCTAGGATAGCGTGTACCGTGCCTGTAAGCTTAAAATCGTTGGGGTCGGCTCCATGCTATATTTTTTTGATTAAAATTATCTTCTGGCCCTACCTGTCATCCTGGTGATTCTAGTTTGCATGCTCATCTGGTCAAGACAGGAATATATATTTTAATTTGTGGTGGGGTAAATGTTAGAGGTTGCAGCAAATGGAGTATTGTACACTACGGGTCTTTCAGCCAAGTTTAGAGGCAACCATGTGGGGCCAGTGCTATGATGTGTCGCGTCAACTCGTAAAACGAGGAGAAGCTTGATTTCACTACTGCATGCCTTCTCCCTCGCCCATGCGCGTGGTGGCTCACAGACGAGGACATGCCTTTGCTTATATAGTACTACAACAAGCTATCCCTCCCGCTGGCGGTGGACGGACATGCAGCAGTGGATTCGATACTGTAGAAGCAGTAGTAGTAACATCATTGTTCTACTTCTCGAAGAGGCGAAGAGCCAAGTGCAACCTGAACGTGGCAGTTGCGAACTTTGGAGCACGCATATAGCCAGGCTCTTGCATGAGGCAAAATTGCTATGTGAGCCCACTATTGTAGTAAGTACTTGCTAGTATAGCCCTGTAAACCAGAAAGGAGTATTTGCCTTTCTAGAGATTTCAACAAGTGACTAGACTACACCGAGACGGAGTACATATGGAGCAAAATGAGTGAATCTACACCGTAAATAAATACATAGTTCTCTCGTTTTCCTCTCGGCCTTCGCCTCTCGCATGGACGACATGATGGTCAACTCCATCCGCAAGTTCGCCGCCGTCAAGAAGTGTGCGGACAACCTTGCCGTACTGCTCCAGCCCACGCGCCCAGGCTCCTCATTGCCTGCCACCCTCTTCGAACTCCATGGTGACGAACTCTTTCAAGCCCTGGTGGCCCTACAGTTGCCGGAGGTCGCGATGAAGAATGTGCACCTCGAGGCCGCGCTCGTCGCGCAGCGCCTCGCCATGCAAGAAACCGTCGACCTGCACATCCACGTCTATGAGGAAATCGTCTACATAGGCCACTACAAGGCCTGCAAGGATAGAAAGACGTTGGCCTTCTTCCAGTGGCTGGAATCTTTGGACGCCATTGTTCAGAAGCACGTCGACCTGGCCACGAAAGCCGTTGCTACTTAGCCGCCATTCGGTGGGCCGGCGCCCTGAGTCGAGGAGGTGGACGTTGTCGATGGATGCATCTCTTCTTCTTGCCTCCTGTAACCAGCACTCCATCGCCTCGTGGCCTTAATGTTTTATTAGTATAGGAGTATATGGCATTTTTATTCCAGTAGTAACGTTTTCACTGTGAGGTGGGGCCGCAGTTGAGCAAATCGACCATTGGCAAATCCTCACCCCTCCCACCGAGCGGCGGCTGAGTTTAGAATTAAAAGAGAGAAACGAGGGAGAAGAGCTAGCTATAGCACAGACGTTGTTGTCAGATGGGACTCGCGTTGATAGAATAGGAGTACTAAGCACTCGTACCTCTTTTTTTAAGGGAAAAAGCAGTCGTATGTCTAGTACTACCACTAGTTGGGTGCGTGCGACCTATACCTGTCATCACTTTAGGTCTCCTTTTCGAACCGCATCTATGCTTCACCGTACATATTTTTTCACGCATTTATCCTCCTATATGTACTCCTAGGCTATTTCCACGTGCACCCTTTCGCCGACATGTGGGACATAGAGCATCTGGGTCGTAGTGCATGCACGACTCGGAGCATATGCCGGGGTACTTTACATTTCAGACCTCACGAATTACATGCAAACCCCCTGCGGAAGAATAAATAAATAAATGAATTACTACATGAAACGAGATTATTTTCGTAGAAACCGGAGCACGTTCATTAAAATTTTGGACATAACACGTTTATAAAAAACTACCGGACCTAAACCAGTCTAAGGGCCTCTTTGATTCGCAGGATACTGAAAACACAGAAATGGGGAAAGTATGATGGTGATGAACCGAGACGAGGAGAACTCTACTAACTCAGTTAGAGGTTAGAGTTAGATTCTAACCCTGAACTAACTCTAAACCAAAGAGGTGTATGGATGGCAGGGTTAGATTGAAAATAAATGTTCTTTCTCAATCACTGCGCAACACTGCTCACTCCAATCCAAGACCAAGTGACTAGAAGCCAGAAGCACCTATGGAGGCGATGGTCGCGAGCGGTAGTCGGCTATGCCAAATCATCCAAGGTGCCGGCCTGCAGCCCCGCACCGCGCAGCGTTTCCAGACGGTGCTGGTGACCGCCGGTGTCGTAGCCCTCGCGGACGCCGGCTTCGCCTCTCGCATGGACGACATGATGGTCAACTCCATCCGCAAGTTCGCCGCCGTCAAGAAGCGTGTAGCGAAAACTCCTACTTGTCCTGCCAGCCACCACGCTCATGCGCGAGGGAGGGGGCGTTGTAGTAATCAAACTTCTCGGTCTTGTATGAGTTGACGCGACACATCAAAGCACTGCATTCGATATAAGTCTTTTTACACATTTCAAATGGACTACTACATACAGATGTATGTAGACATATTTTGCTTCGTATGTAGTCACTTGTTGCAATCTCTAAAAAGACTTATAATTGGAAACAGAGGGAGTACAACGCATGCATGCATGTCGTGACCTCCCTTTTGATACTTGCATGTGTTGATTTGATGCACCTTGCCAAATTTTGACTATAAATTTAACTAACCAAATTTTCATGCATGTCACAAAAAACGATGGGGCTGTTTGGATTGTGACTATGTTTGTCTCATGTTCCCACATTATTTTTCCCACACTTGCCACACTTGCCTAACTTGAGTTGCTCAAATTGTTAGACATACTTTGGCTTGCCTAAGGGAATCTTGCCACACTTTTTCTGTCTATGACATGTGGGGTTCACTGCTAATAAAAAAATCTTGTCTTAGGTGTGGCGAATAAAAAAATACTTATATTTAGGAACGGAGGGAGTAGAAAATATAAATAATAATGCATGTTGGGCAACCCACGTTTCCGATAATTTTAGCCATGGGCTTGTTCACAATTTTTACGAGGGGGTGGTTGTTCATTTAATGGAGGGACTTGTACCAGACTTGAACGATACAAAGTGCGACCTGGCACCCTCACAAAAAAGTGCGACCTGGCACACCGTAACACCACTTGGAACAAGCGGGTAGCTATCTCAAAAAACAATCAACAACTAAAAAACGGCGACCTGGCACGTAGTACACAATTTTAAACGATTGTTTTGATGGAGTGAAACAGGAAAACTACCCCAATACGTATATATAGGCCGGAGCCTCCGCGCTTGCTTGCTAGGGTTGCTCTATTCACACACTCTCATTCTCTCCATATCTAAACAAGATAGGGGTGGTAACACGGTCTTTCTCCCTTCAAAAAACACTGTCTTTCTATCCTCACCGATGGTTACAGATCCGGACGTATCCCCCTCCGCCGGTGAAGGGGAGGAGGGGCAGCGTTTAGGCTGTCGTCGACAGCGAGGGAGGAGAGCCACTGCCGGCCGCACCGTTATCTCTGGCCGAGCGCTGACACGAGAGGTCCTCCGATCCCTTCGTCGTTGCCCTAGTGTGGGCGGATCCGGCCTCCCGCCGCCCACCTATCCACGTCCCGACGACCTTCAGGTATATCTTCCTTCGAAACCGCCTTAGCTCTACTTCCCAAGCTTGCTACGTCGCTGCATGTGCATCATTTTCTACCTCTCAGCCGCTCTCGATCGGATGGTCCAACGTCACCTATTTTTCTTCTTCTATTGTTAGAGGTAAAGCTACCTCATGGAGTCGAATCTTGTACTTGGTTCAAACAAGAAATAAAGTGAGGGTGGGGGAATTTAGTATGTAGTACATCGGACTTGGTACAAACAGGAAGGAAAGGGGGTGAAAGTAGTACAGACTGGTCATCCAACCGGTCTCTTGGTCGAAAAGGGAAATATAGGGGTAACGCTGTACATAGTGGTATGACCAGGACTAGATTTGCTATCCACACATAGGAGTAGGTGGCTAGAGTGAACAAAAATGGGACCAACCCAGATATGTTTCTTTGATGTTTGTTTCTCGGAGCAACAAACTATGAATCACCACTTTATGCCCCTATTTAGGTACATGGTGCTGGACTGCTGGTGCACCCACTGTCCCATGCCCTTATACCAAATATTTAGTTGTTCTTAATCTGATGCCCCTGGTAAAAATGAAGCCATGCCACTGTTTAGCCGGATCTATTGTTTTCCCACTCACTAACAGGACTTTCAAGCCATGACAAGTTTAGCAAAATGTTTTTGCCTGTAATTGTTTGAGACTCTGACTGTTTCCTCTGTAGCTTTTTGTGCAAACAGGGATATCCATTTCACCTGGTTGCTATTGTGACCTTTTGGTGCACTGCACAAAACTCTTCTTAAAAGAAGTGACTTTTGTGTTGTTTAACTAGAATGTCAGAATGGAACAGCTGGTTCATTTCGGTGGAACTGCACAAAGGGAGATCTGTATTCCAATCCTCATCATCCATATTGGCACCATAACCTTCCTTTAGGTAAGAATGATATTTAATGCATGTGTTCATCTTTGTTTTGCGACTGCCATGAGAAAATAATGCTATTTTTTACTAGTACACTTGCACTCCCTCACTGACAAAACCAATTCTGAAATAGAAGGCCAATCATGTACTTGGTTTCACCAACCGGTGAGGAGACTGAGAAACAGAGGATGAAGAGGAAGAAGAAGAAGAGTAAACAGTGCCAAGGCGATCTTGCTGAAGCTAGAGGCCTCAGTCGAGGCCATTCAAGGGCTCCGGGAACGACTACCTTACATGTGAGACGATCCTCCAGGGATCTCTTCCACTTATGTTGTCTCACTTAATTAATTAGGAGTACTTAAGTACCACTAATTTATTGCTGCCTAATTTTCCTGTCGGAGTTAAACAAATCCTTAGTAGCATCCTATGTTGAATCATGTACGTGTGTATGTTTGTCTATGAGGTGAATCATGTGGTGGAGCAGGGAGGGAATGCTAACTTTACCCATTAAGATAATGAGGGTGCTTCTATTTGTTAGTGTATGTTTCATCAACTAGTCCCACTATTACAGTAATCTCACTCTCTCAATATATGTGCCAATAGGGATGCTCGATTTTGGTGGAACTGCACAAAAACTTTGGGTGCTTCATTGCCTAGACAGCTTCCTTCCTTTCCTGTTAGTCGCTAATCTCGGCTTGCATTCTTCCTTTGCTGTCAGTCGCTTGGCTTATCTCGGCTTCCAGTCAAAGGAAATAGTAATTGATATGCTACCTCACACAGGTTGGTACTGGTCTTTATCCTGATTATTGTGCTTGTCATATGTATTGGTAATTTGGTATTGTGCTACTGTTTGCCGATTTCATAAAGGAGTAACTTGGAGCCTGAACTCGCAGGCAAATCATTACATCGGGTGATTTCAGTAGAACTGCACAAAAAGATCAGATGGACATGTACTTATGCTCCTGCTATGTACTCCAAAGTTCAATCACACAAGCATCGATGTTGACAAGAAGTGCCTCTATTCATTCGAGTATCAACCGGCGTCAACCAATTGTCAAACTCCAAGTATTAGGAGAGTGAACGCCAAAAATATTGCTTGGCGCATAGCCCAGAAAACGCAGTCCAGTCTTTGGTCCCAACTTCTGCCTTTTGGTTATCTGCACATATGGTAGCGAACTGTATGGCATGGAGTCTAAAGATTCCAGACAAGTTGGTTGACGCATATATTCATCTGGCACTTAATCAGTCTGCATGCCAGGGATGCTCCATTTCAGTTGAACTGCACAAAAAATTTGGGTGGTTCATTTTCTCAACCGCCTCCTTTCTCATCTGCAATGTAGAATTTTGGGGAGATACAGGACCAAGATGAGCTAGTAAACTAGTTGGATGAAAGTAGTGGCCAAGTTGCTCAAACCTCCCTCGGCACGAGGCCACTATTTGAGGATAAACCTACAAGCAAAGTTCAGATTGTCTGTGCTGCCTCTTATGTATTCGAAAGTTTACTCGTACAAGCATTAATTTTAGCAAGAAGTACCTCCGACTGAACACCATTTACCAGTCTGCAATGTAGAATTTTGGCGAGCTACAGGACCAAGATGAGCCAGTAAACTAGTTCGATGAAAGTAGTGGCCAAGTTGCTCAAACCTCCCTCGGCACGAGGCCGCTATTTGAGGATAAACCTACAAGCAAAGTTCAGATTGTCTGTGCTGCCTCTTATGTACTCGAAAGTTTACTCGTACAAGCATTAATTTTAGCAAGAAGTACCTCCGACTGAACACCATTTACCAGTCTGTACCCTAGGTAATTAAAGTTCGTCCATGGATCATATTTGCTATGATCTCAATCATTTGGATGCATAAACATACTGAACATGTGTATATCTGAATCTTTTTGTGAATTATCTATGAATATTGTTGTGTGATCTATCAATCATTTGGATCCATAGACATGCTGAACTTGTGTATATATGAATCTTTTGAGTTGTTGATAGTGAATGTTGGCTATGAAAATGAACGTGTCCTGTGAACCTGAGTTTGATACGAATGTTTACCTTGTCTGTTGTGCTTGTGTGTGAACTTGTTAGTATGCCTACTATGGGGTATGTGACGTGTGGGTGTCAACGGCACACCTTCTTCCCGAGAAGAATTGCACCTGCTTTGTTAGGGTAGCAAGGGCACATCAGCTCTTTTTAATCTTTTTGCTCTATCTTGCCCCATCCCCCGCTCAACCCCTGCCATAATGTATTCGGCCTCAAAACAAACATAGTACTGCGTTGTTTTTGGGGCTTGATGAAAAATCGAGTGCTAGTTTCTGTAGGTTGGCCCGCCCAGCAAATGGGCTGCTGGTCCACCACGGACTGGGAGGCTAAAAATACAAATTGCATGGTGTAGAGGCAAGTAAAAAAATGCCATCGAGAGCCATCCACTGAAGAAAAAAATCTCTCCTGATGTGCTTCTTGAGTCGTGCCACCGGCCCCCTCTATAATCCAGTTCGCTCGGGGATCTGGTATCATTTCTTTTCAGAGGGCGAACAAGTATCAGCTAGGCCTAGGTTTTGTATTTTAACATGCGTAGCCCACGACATACGGGTGCCATTGGTTTCAACTTATTTTTTGAGGTCCATACCGGCCTATGGGCTTTTTCTTAAAGATTGGCAGCCCAATGTATTTTTTTAACCACATTATATATATTTATATTATTACTATTATCGTATATTTTATAGAGACTTATATATACATTATGAAAACATCCCACGTGTTATTAACTTATAAAAGTAAATGTTTAACCGAAGTTGGCAAGGAAAATCCTGGTTGTTTTTGACTCACAGGCAAGGAAAATCCTTGTGATTGCGTACAAAAGCTTGGAAAGATTTTAAGGACCAATGTAATAATAACGCGCTCATTTATATTTTGAGCAATAACTCGCTAATTTGTTAATTATGTGTATAAAAATGTGCCTCTCCGGTTTATTTTTGATATTAATTGCTCCTTCTAACATAACATTATATATATAACGAGCCCAGCTAATTCGTGTATTTGAAGGAAGTGCGAATGGACTGGGATTTCTTAGATAATATAAATGGGCCGCATTGACGCGAAATTATTTGTTCACCTAGCCCAGCAAATGGAGTGAACATTCTAGAAAACATGGGTTAAATATATGCCACATTTTTGCAGGCTGACATGTGGGCCAATATGTCGAAGCCTACGCAAGGCGTTGTCAACTTGGTCGGCATGCACCTTTAATCTCTCGTCTTCTTCCTCCAGCGTCGCCGGGACCACCTGGTCCGGCCTCCGGCGGCTAGCGGCTCTTCTTAGCACGCATCGCGGCGAAGCACTACCCCACCGCCGGCCAGGCTATCCCTCCACCCTTCCACACCTCCTGTTATTCTCCACCGACTGCAGCCCCACGCTGCACCAGAACCAGTTATAACCCTTCTCCTCCACTCAATCTGCGACTCCACTGCCGCGTCTTCCCATCTCCGAGTCATTCCCGTCCGGGGCCTCGCCGTTGTCCACCACCTCGCTGCGCTCGGTGCGGCGTGGTCAACAAACGAGAGTCATCGGAAGAGGACTGTACGTGGAGAGCCTGACGGCTGGGACCCACGAGGTCCATGGTCGCACGCAAGGAAAGTTCCTCCTTATTAAGCTGAAAAAAATGTTATCCACCTGACAGCTGGGACCCACCGACTGTATCTTCGCACGGAAGGAAGTGCCTCCTTGTTATGCGAAAAAAATTATTCCTCCCGTTGACAGCTGGGACCCGTTAGATTTGGTGGCTGACTTGTGGGCCTACTAAGCGGACGTGTACGCACGGCTTTGTCAACTTAATTAACAAATGATTCTAGCAGCTGGACCGTTGGATGTTTATCCAACAGCCGTGCTCCTTCTTCAACCTCTGTGCTTGCTCCTGTCTCCCGTGGGCGGCATCGCGGTTGTGCTGCCGCGCACCCGAACCAGTCAAGTTTCCCACTCCTCTCCATCCGCGACTCCACTTCCCCGTCTTCCCCATCTCCGGGCCATTCCAGTCCGGGGCCTCACCGTCGTCCACCGGCCTTTGGTGCGCTCGGCACGGTATGGTCAACGTGGTCAACAACCGAGAGTCATCGGAACATGACTGTATGTGAGAGGCTGACAGTGGGGACTCACCATGCCCATGGACGAATGCATGCAACGGAACGTGGTGTGGTCAACGTGGTTAAGGAATGACTTCCATCGGAAGTGTACTGTACGTGGAGAGGCTGACAGCTGGGTCCACAGTCGCAGCAAAGAAGTGCCTCCTTATTACGCGGAAAATAATGGTTCGTCCACCTAACAGCAGGGACCCACCGGATAGGCCACCGTATTTTGCGAAAAAAACGTTTCCCTCCTGACTGCTGGGACCCACCCGACGGGTCACCGTATTTCATGAAAAAAACGTTCCCCCCGCTGTCAGCTCGGATCCACCGGAAGTGCCTCCTTATTACGCACAAAAAATGAATACTCCCCCTGCTAGTTGGGACCCACCTTGGTGGGTGGCTGACTTGTGGGCCTACTAAGTTGACGGGGATGGAGTGCTTTGTCAATATGAACGATTCTAGCTCCAGTGACCATACGATGTCCATCCAACGGCCGTAGTGCTTCTTCAACCTCTGGTCTTCTTGCTCCAGCCGCCCAAAGTAGCGCCGGTCGTGCCGCATGCTCCTGCCTCCCATGGCCGACTGTGCTGCCGCGGAGACCTCACCGCCCCCTACTATTCCCACCGCTGGCCAGGCCCTGCGGCGACGGCAGCCTCACACCACAACCGAACCAGTGAACCCTTGTACTCCTCTCCGCGCGGGCTTCGACTACCGCGTCTTCCACGGCTTCGCGTCGTCCCCTTCCTAGGCCTCGCCGTTGTCCACCGCCCTGGTGCTCTCGACGCGGCGTGGTCAACATGGTCAAGGAACGACTTCCATCGGAAGAGTATGTATGTGGAGAGGCTGACAGCTGGGTCCACGGCCGTAGCAAGGAAGTGCCTCCTTATTACGCGCAAAATAAGTATTCCTCCACCTGACAGCAGGGACCCACCGGACGGGCCACCGTATTTCGTGAAAAAAACGTTTCCCCCTGACTGCTGGGACCCACCAGCGACATCTTCGCACGCAAGGAAGTGCGTCCGGGCAAAAAAAAATCAATTCGCCCCCCTGACTGCTGGGACCCACCAGCTACATCTTCGCACGCAAGGAAGTGCCTGACAGTCGGGACCCACCTCGTTGAAGCGTACACAGCGTTGTCATTCTGGTCGCGAACATGTACGTACATACTAGTCGATGTAGAGGCGTGCACGTGTTGTAGTAGAGGCGCGCATGTAGCATGTACACATACGTACAGCCGCCAGGGTGCAAGAAAGTAAATACGGCCACGTACGTACATACAGGCGGGGTCTCGAACGCCTACTCGCGCGTACGTACGGCCAGGGCCCGTGTACATGGTTGGGTCAGAACGGAGAAACGGCGTCGTCGTCGTGTTCATGGCGAGCCAACCGGCTGGGTCGGAACGGAATGCGTCGTCGTGTTCATCGGGAGGGCTTTGACGGAAAAGCCGATGGAAACGAGGCCTGGTGTACTGCAGAACGGAGGAAACGGCCTTGTGTTCGACCGGCCACGTTTGAAACGAGATCCTGTTCATCAGGAGGGGTTTGGCATACCGCAAAACGGAGGAAACGGACCTCCTACGGTCGAAACGGGAGTCCTGTTGATCGGGAGGGGTGTGGCGTACCGCAAAACGGAGGAAACGGACTTGTGTTGGAGCGCTATGGTCGAAACGGGGGTCCTGTTCATCGGGAGGGGTGTGGCGTACCACAAAACGGGACTCCACGGGATACTGTTCATCTCCACCGTCGACCCCCTCCAGCCTCCACAGGCTACTGTTCATCCACCGTCGACCTCCTCCAGCCTCCACCTGTGACTGTTCATCCACGGGCTCCTGTTCATCTAGCCTCCACCGCGCGCTACTCCACCGGCTACTGTTCAACCAGCCCTCTCCACGGGCTCCTCTTCAACCACCCCTCCACGGGCTACTGTTCATCCAGCCCTCCACCGTCTACTGTTCATCCAGCCCTCCACGGGGTGGTCCTGTTCATCCTGCCCTACACGGGGTCTTGTTCATCCAGCCCCAACCGGCTCGATGGATCGGGGTCCTGTTCATCCAAAGGCAACACCATGGGGTCCTGTTCATCCACCCCCACCGGGAACTGTTCATCCAAACCCCCCAAGCAACGCTCACTGTTCATCCAGAGGCAGCATCGATCGGCTTCAGTTAGCAACAGTAGCTAAGGAATCGCTCGGTCGGGTTCAGTTAACAGCCATCGATCGATCGCTCGGGTTCAGTAACGCGTAGCCTGCAGTGCAATCGCTCGGGTTCAGTTAGAGCCCAACGCCTTGCACCCACGCGCGTGCGTGTATGAGAGAAACGCGCATCGCTCGGCCCCGACCACCCACCGTAACCGGGAACACCCCGATATTTTCCTCGCCCTCGCTTCTACCACGGTTTTTTCCGTCATGGACGGCCCAAAGAATGTCATGCAGCTGCGTCTCCGGCCCGCCCTGGACGAAAAGCCCATTTCATGTCATGATTTTTTATCATAGAATTAGGACCCCACCACATCTATGATGATACCGTGTTTTGTCACAATTATTGTCACGGAAGTGTCATAAGTATGACAGAAAAAAAATTCGTTCGGCCCAAAATGTCACGGATGTGTCTTTTTTTTGTAGTGCAAGAGGCGAAAGAAGCATGATCTGAGTCTAGAACGGCTCGGGAAGAGATCCGGAAAGCTGGGGAGATAGCGGCCGGTAAGCCGTTCTTATTACAAACTAAATTCGGCGATCCGAAGTATTCCCCGCTTAATCAAATGTGTAGTTCTCGAGACGCATTCTTGGACTTGCCGATAAGCGCCTCTGATGCGGCGCAGTTTTATGAAGCGCAAGAAGGGTATGCAACAGAGAAGCTTTTTTGGTCACAATTCGGCACGCCAAAGCGCCCGCTGTTGCTGAACGAACAGATGGCCTTGTGGGCCGAGCTCCACAAGATATCCGGTTCTGCCATGAAGGACGTTGTTTTCCGGCTGTGGCCGGCCGAGCCAATTCCGAATAGTTATTTCGGTTTGGTGCAGAGACTTGTCGATGCGGTGCCGCGTATCGACGCCGTTAAGCGGTCAACGTGCATTGATGGTGCACGGATGGCCTTTGCCCGCGTCAAGACGTACTGGGCGAAGATGAAGGCCATCGATATTGCAGCGAAAAGTCCACCCAAGGGCAAGGAGCATCACAAGCCAGAGCATTATTTCGAGGATGTCTTAGAGGGTGCCCGCTTGATAGAGGGTCAGTGCTCGAAAGATATGATATTCGAGTGAAATGTATTGAGATTGTAAAAACAATATTATGATATTTTAAGGCTATATCTAGAAGTTTTGGCTCCTCCTGTGCGGCCGTTTTTTGTATAATCTAAAAGTTTTCCAGTCGTCGGCTTCAGCCCCCTCGCATAAAATACGGGGGTATTCAGAAAAGCATTTGATCACTCTTGACCCAACGTCTTGGTCCATGAAGGAGGTGTCAATGCGGCGAACTAGGCAATCGAACTATAGGGCTTTAACACTTTCACTTAGCCATAGGAGTTTGATGGTGGGTCTACGATATAGCCCCTAGTATGTATGCAGTTGTCCGAATACGGAGTGTTACATCGGTGACCTTAAGAACGGCCCTTCGTGTAAGACGGAAAGAATCATGAAAGATTCTAGTAAGTCATCGAGTGGTTGACCAGCTCTCGCCGCATCATGACAGTCAGTTTTCGGCTTTCTCTACTGAGGTGCTCGTCCGGATAAACCGGGACACAATCGCAGTAGTTCTCCCTTTACTACCCTAGCCGATATAGCGGAACGTAAGGTAGTAAGCACAGGAGCCGGGCAACCCAACTATTGACCAAAGACATGATTCGGAACTGGTGCATATAATGCCAAACTCGTGACGCCGAAGTGTGCTATAAAGCTGTTCGGACTTTGTCGGCAACTCATTTGTTCCCACATTGAGCCCCTTGTGAGTGTGAAAGAACCGGAATTTTTTTAGCTCTTTAGAATAAACGAATACTAGATATGGATTATGTTCACTGGAACTTGATTGATATGTCAATTGCCATTTTACAAATAATAACGCCACAACCCAGGCTATTTGACATGCAGGTGGACGAAGGCTGAGGGAGAAGGCACTTTTACAGGCTCGAAATAGAGAGTGCGGTCTATAGAAAATTATTTGGACCACCTGTCGCACGTCTGTGTCGCCTTGCCTCGGTGAAAGGATTCCTTAATAGGAATAACATTTGGGTAAGTGGATGAAGCCGAACTCCGAAAGAGTCCGTGAGATGACCAGTTTTTGAGCCACCTGTGATAAGAGATAAAAAATGGTTAGAAAAGAAAAGGATTAAATGGGGGTGCTTGTAGGCTTGTCCGTATTGTGCCTCCGCCGATGACCAGGGTATTTTAAGTACATAATTATGCATGCACGGTATAAACTTCACGTGTGTGTAAGGCGAACGACGGAGGCCGAACTGCTAAACCAGCTCTGAGATTGATCGGTTCCATTTAATAGGGACCGGCGGTTTAATGGCCGATGAGTTATGCGGCTTGATGATGCGGCTTTGTACTTCGGCCGTAATAGCCGTAGTATGGTCTTCTCTACGGAGGGAGTGTTCCGTATTTCCATTTACTGTTATGATGCCACGTGGACCGGGCATTTTAAGTTTTGCGCGGGCATAGAGTGGGACCGCATTAAAACGAGCAAGAGCGGTATGCCCCAGAAGTGCATGGTAGCTACTGTGGAACGGGGCAATATCAAAGGTCAAGCCCTCGCTTCGGAAGTTGTTCGGTGAACCGAAAATGACTTCCCGTGTGATGGAGCCCGTGCAGTGAGCTTCTACGCTGGGTATTGCTCCCTTGAGGATAGTTGTGGTGGGCTTGATTCTTGAAGGATCAATGCCCATTTTGCGGATAGTGTCTTGGCAGAGTAGATTAAGGCTACTGCCGCCGTCCATAAGGACCTTCTTGAGATGGAACCCATCGATAATTGGATCGATGATCAGAGCTGCCAAACCTTCGGGGCGGATATGACTAAATTTTGGGGGGACCAGCTCTATGGCGTATGCCTCCTATGGTGCGCGCCTGCACTTCTCTGTAAGGGTGTGCGTCATGTATACCATGTTTACGGTTTTCACTTCGGGGGGAAATTGCTTTTGAACCCCGGTATTCGGCTGGCGAGTCTCTTCGTCATCGCTATCACTGGGCGGCCCCTTCCCCTTGTGTTCGGCATTAAGCTTGCCGGCTTGTTTGAAGACCTAGCAGCTTCTGTTAGTGTGAGTAGCTGGTTTATCGGGGGTGCCATGAATCTGGCAGGGCCGATCCAGTATCTTGTCTAGATTGGATGGTCCGTCTCTATTTGCCTTGAATATCTTTTTCCGCTGACCGGGTTTGGAGCCGCTAAACCCGGCGTTAACCGCCGTGTCTTCCGTTATTTCGTTATTATTGTGCCACTTGTGTTTATTGCGTCGTGTCTTGCCGTTGCCATCTTGGACTTCGGAAGTGCCCGGATCGCTGGCGTTGTTGCTTCTACGAGTGAGCCAGCTGTCCTCTCCCGCGCAAAAGCGGGTCATTAGGGCGGTAAGGGCTGTCATGGATTTTTGTTTTTCTTGACCGAGGTGATGGGCGAGGCACTCATCCCGGACACTGTGTTTGAAGGCCGCGAGGGCTTCGGCGTCTGGACAATCGACAATTTGGTTCTTTTTAATTAAGAACCTAGTCCAGAGCTTCCTGGCTGACTCTCCGGGCTGCTGGATGATGTGACTTAAGTCATCGGCATCTGGCGGCCGGACATATGTGCCTTGGAAGTTATTGCGAAAGGCGTCTTCCAGGTCTTCCCAGCTGCCAACGGAGTTCTCGGGAAGGCTGTTTAGCCAGTGTCGCACTGGTCCCTTTAGTTTTAGTGGGAGGTATTTGATGGCATGGAGATCGTCACCGCGGGCCATGTGGATATTGTCGGCGTTCTGGGAACGGGGGTCCCTAGACTTGCCTGCTTGCGGCCCACGGCGTGGCTGTGCTAGTAGGCATGTACGGCCCATCTTCATCAACAAGGCATTCAAGACCCTCGCGAGGGGACTAGCCTCGCGAGGTGGACGACACAAGACCTCCTCAGACAGCGGCCTCACCAGGTTGGCTCGCGAGGAGCGGAGAGATCAAGGCACGGCAAACCTCATGAGGTTCTCGTGACGTGAGCCATGACGAACGAGATCAGGCGGGCTCCAGCGCACGCAGTGTCCTTGTTTCCCCTTTGGTGCTAAGGAAGCGAGCGCATGCGCAAAGTACTGAGGCGTTAAGCAAAGGTTTCCATATCGGTGCAACGAGACCAAGACCAGCAGAACGACAAGACGGAGGTCACCATGGAGCCCAAGGCGGCGTCACCACCAGAGCCTTTTGCAGGCGAAGACCGCTTTTGCAAGGATAAGATGTACTAGCTGTCCCCTTTCAAATTGGCCGTTGTTGGCTCCCTTCCCGCTCAATATTTGGGGAGAGGACCAGGGCCTATATAAGTAGAACTAGCCACCACCGTAGGAGATAACTCATTCGGAGGCATCTCACCCGATCCAGAGAAAACCTTACACACACACAAGTTCGCCAAGCACAAGAACACCTCAACCTCAGGAGGCTGTTCTTCCCCTTGTACGGTTCATCATCAGCCCAAGAGGCAATCCACCACCACCACACTGGAGTAGGGTATTACACCACAACGGTGGCCCAAACCAGTATAAATCTTGTGTCTCTTGTGCTGTGAGTTCGTTGAGTTCGTCCGCGAGATCTTAGCAAGCTAGGGCGTGGATCGGTAGGGGGGGAAGAACTTCGCGCGCACCCCAGAGTTCGAACCTTAAGGGTTTTGCTGGAACCCGTGATCCGATAGATATGGAGAAGAAATTTCTCAATCCACACCGCGGGATCTGTTGTTCCATCGTATGATTCGATATTCATGGGTTTAAACCCTTCTGGGAATTCCTGCTCCATTACTTCGTCCGTGAAGCAAAGGGGGTGTGCGGCACCTCTATGTCGGGCCACGTCACGACGTAGCTCAGATGGAGTCCGTCTCCGGTTCTCGGCCCGAGCATGAGTATGATTGTTGTGTCCGGCTAGGTAGCCGTTGTCGCGTGTTGGGGCACGTCCCCGTGATCCATAGATCGATATGTTCTGACCTGCTCTACTGTCCAAGTCCTGCCGAAGGTCATATGTATGTCCCCGAGCTGTTTTATCTCTGCCTTTACGATGAGGTGGGGCGGGCTGGTGTTCGGCTTGAGTTGCCGCTTTGTCCCGACCACGTGGTGGTCGGTCAGCCGCATTGCGTGATGATGGTACAGGCTCCAGCGCCTCATCTTCGAACTAAGGTAACAATTTGCGCTTCGGGTAACTTTTGGCTTAGCGCTTGAGGCCGTATTCCTTGGCTGCCAGGACATCAGTTCATCTATCCTTGAGTAGGTCTTGATCAGCTTGAAGCTGCTGCTGCTTCTTTTTCAGGCTCCTTGCAATGGCTATTAGCTGGCGCTTAAAGCGCTCCTGCTCGAGAGGTTCCTCAGGCACGATAAAATCCTCGTTGCCGAGGCTCACCTCATCCTCAGAGAGCGGAAGATAATTACTGTCCTCTGAGTCTTCGTGTATGGCCTGTTCGTTAGGGCTAACTTGCCCATCTTCCCGATCGTCCTGTTCGGCAGTTTGCTCGTCGGGGTCTTCTCTGTCTTCGGCACCGTCCGGAGTGTTATCGTCTCCTGTGCTGGTGTTGCTGTCTTTGCTGTGGCGTGATTTAGAGTGGCGCCGCTGACGCCGGCGCTTTGGTTGTATATTAGGAGGTTCATCCTCAGCTGGATCTTCCTTGTCATCGCCGCTATTCTCTTTTGGTGCATCCACCATGTATACGTCGTATGAGGAGGTGGCCGTCCATTATCCGGTGAACGGTGGTTTTTGGCCTGCTCCTCTCCAGCATCGTCGTCCATACCGTCGATGTCTTCGGAGCCGTAATCGAGCATGTCGGTTAAGTCTTCGACAGTGGCTATTAAGTGGGCGGGGGGTGGGAAGCGAAATTTTCCGTCATCAGCCTCTAGTTCGAACCGGATATAATTCGGCTGTGAGTCCCCCGCTAAGGATAGTGTTTTTAATGAGTTTAGCACGTCGCCTAAAGGCGAGTGCCGAAAGATGTCCGCGGAGCTGAATTGGACGATCGACACCTGATCAAGCTCGACGTGCGCGGACGCACATGGTTCGGAACTTGTAGCCGGAAACAGGTCCGAGGTTCCGGTGACACAGATCCCACTCGAGGTAGGGTCTGTGTGCAGCTCCGACGCCGCTGAGTCTGCGGCCTCCGTGGCGGGGTTGAGCCTCCTGTCCTCGGATGGCGCAATCTGCTCCGGATCTAGGGCCAGAGCAGTTACAGGCGCTATCTCCTGGGCATGGTCCGATGACAGATTTTAGTCATGTTCATCGTGGTGACAGGGAGCGGATGTCGTGGTCTCGAATCCGTCGAAGATCAAGTCTCCGCGGATATCCGCGATGTAGTTCAAGCTTCCAAATCTAACCTGACGGCTAGGGGCATAGCTATCGATCTGCTCTAGATGGCCAAGCGAGTTGGCCCGCAGTGCGAAGCCGCCGAATACGAAGATCTATCCGGGGAGGAAGGTTTCTCCCTGAACTACATTGTTGTAGATGATTGACGGGGCCATCGAACTTCTTGTTGACGATGCAGCGGAACTCTCAATGAAAGCACCAATGTCGGTGTCAAAACCGGCAGATCTCGGGTAGGGGGTCCCGAACTGTGCGTCTAAGGTCGATGGTAACAGGAGGCGGGGGACACGATGTTTACCCAGGTTCGGGCTCTCTCTCTGGAGGTAATACCCTACTTCCTGCTTGATTGATCTTGATGAATATGATGAATATGAGTATTACAAGAATAGATCTACCATGAGATCGTAATGGCTAAAACCCTAAAAGTCTAGCCTGTATGACTATGATTATTCTCCCCTCTACGAACTAAGCCCTCCGGTTTATATAGACACCGGAGGGGACTAGGGTTGTACAAAGTCGGTTACAGAGAAAGGAATCTTCATATCAGGGCACCAAGCTTGTCTTCCACACCAAGGAGAGTCCCATCCGGACACGAGAGAGAGTCTTCGGTCTTGTATCTTCAAAGCCCATCAGTCCGGCCCACGTACTATAGTCCGGACGCCCGAGGACCCCTTAATCCAGGACTCCTTCAAGGGGCGTGAAACAATAGCGCTTATTGGGAGGCAACCCAATGAATAAATTTTATATTTGCTTTTTTGCTTTCTGATCTTGAGTGTTTGAACAATTGTGCTACTGTTATGATTGTGTTTTTGTGTTTTAATTAGTGTTTGAGCCAAGCAAAGCCTTTAGGATCTTCTTGGGTGATAGTTGTTTGATCTTGCTGAAAAACAGAAACTTTTGCGGTCACGAAAACAATTCTCATTTTTAACCAGAGGGTGATAAAATACCAATTCTTTTTGCAGAAGATTAATATGAAAATTTCTCTGGTCGTCCTAATTTTTCAGGATTTTTGGAGTTTCAGAAGTATTCGAAATATTCGGATTGCTACAGACTGTTCTGTTTTTGACAGATTCTGTTTTCTTTGCGTTGTGTGCTTGTTTGTTTTCTTTGATGAGTTTTTGCCATAGAAAAGTTGGAATATAGTAGATATAATGCAAGAATAAAATTTGAATTGGTTTGATACAGTACTTATAGTAGTGATTTGCTTTCTTATACTAACGGATCTCACGAAGGTTTTGTTGAGTTTTGTGTGATTGAAGTTTTCAAGATTTGGGTTATCTTACGATGGATGAAGGAATAAGGAGTAAGAAGAGCCTAAGATTGGGGATGCCCATGGCACCCCAAGCTATTATCCAAAGAGAAGCAAGCAACTAAGCTTGGGGATGCCCCGAGTGGCATCCCCTCTTTCTTCTAACGACCATCGGTATTTTACTCGAAGCTATATTTTTATTCGTCACATACTATGAGTTTTGCTTGGAGCATCTTGTATGATATGAGTCTTTGCTTGTTTTGTTTTTCTTTTTAAGTCTTGAATCCTTTCTGGACACACCTATTTGAGAGACACAAAATTATGTCATGACTTGTTAGAATTGCTCTCTATGCTTCACTTAAATCTTTATGAGCTATGGATTTGCTCTAGTGCTTCACTTATATCTTTTTGAGCATGGTGTGCTTAGTTATTTTTGAAGAAATGCTCTCTTGCTTCACTTAGATTTATTTGAGAGTTACTAAATTTTTTAAGAAATTCTCTCTTGCTTCACTCAAATTAATTTGAGGGAAAGAAATATTATGCTCATGATCTTCACTTATATTTATTCGAGCTTATCAAAATCAACACATGAAAATTAGTCCCAAAGTGATAGATATCCAAGAAGGATATAATAAAAACTTTCATGAAGATCATTGGACAAAATAAACTTGATTCCTTGTAATAATTTTGAGATATGATGATGTGATATGTGAGCCGTGTTGATGAGTAATTATGCTTTAGTAAGAATATTGGTGTTAAGGTTTGTGATTCCCTATGTAAGCATGGAAGTCAATAGTCATGCAATGAAATTATATCCTACTTATGGTGCATTGTTCTGTGTTAATTATGCTTAATGCTCGCTTATGAGATTATTCGTTTCTTGGTTGGTCGCTTCTCAATCTTTTGCTATCCTTCATTTTGCACTAAGTATAATCACTAGTTGTGCATCCAAAACCCTTTAAACCATTTTTGCCACATGAGTCCACTATATCTACCTATATGCGGTATTCTTTTGCCGTTCTAAGCAAATTTGTATGTGCCATCTCTAATTTTCAAAATAAACTTCACTTTTGTGTGTTCGTACTGCTCGCGAGGCGGTGAGCGGTGGCTAATATGTTCCATGCCAGATGTGTTATTCTCACGATGAGTGTTTATTCTCTTGTCATTGCACGAGAGTAAGGCAAAAGTATTAGGGATGCCCAGTACCGAAATGAAAAATGAATTTACTTTATGTTGCAAATAATAAATTCCTTGGAAAGTGTTGGTATGGAGGGCACCCGTGGATACGGTTAGCCATGGAAAGTGAAAGTATGGTGGAAAAAGGAATAAACTTTATTTTCTGTTTGGGAACCGCCTATGATATATCTAGCATGGAAAGTGTTGGGGACTCTAAGTCGTTTTCGTTGGTGGGAAAGGCACACCTCCCAAAATGTTTTTATCTCTAAGTTTTTCACTTTGAGCTCTGGCACCTCTACAAATCCCTACTTCCCTATGCGAAGGGCCCTTCTTTTACTTTATGCAATTTTTATTTTTTGAATTTGAGTCTCCATCTTCTCTTATAAAAGCACCAACTAGGAGGCACTATGATCATACTTGAGTATTGGGTGTAGCTAATATGCGAGTGTGTTTCATGAATGGAGCAATGGTTGAGCATGATGGGCTAGGGATAACTTATTTTAGCGTTGATATTTTGAAAGACATGGTTGTTTTTTGATATAGCCTCGTATTTCTTCTCCGATATTTGGGTTTTGTTTGGCGAACTTGATCTATTTATCTTGCAATGGGAAGAGGTGCTTTGTAGTGGGTTTGATCTTACGGTGCTTGATCCCAGTGACAGAAGGGGAACCGTCACGTATGTATCGTTGCTACTAAGGATAAAACGATGGGGTCTATTTCTACATAAATAGATCTTGTCTACATCATGTCATCGTTCTTATTGCATTACTCCGTTTCTCCATGAACTTAATACACTAGATGCATGTTGGATAGCAGTCGGTCTGTGGAGTAATAGTAGTAGATGCATGCAGGAGTCGGTCTACTAATGTTGGACGTTATGCCTATATAATGATCATTGCCTGAATATTGTCATGATTATTTGAAGTTCCATCAATTGCCCAATAGTAATTTGTTTACCCACCCTTTGCTATTTTTCTCGAGAGAAGCCACTAGTGCAACCTACGGCCCCTGGGTCTCTTCTTTAATATATTTGCCTTTGCGATCTAATTTTCCTTTGCTTTTATTTTCAGATCTATTAAACCGAAAATACAAAAATACCTTGCTGCAATTTATTTTATTTGGCGTTCTATCTATCAATATTCATAACTCTCTCACGTCCGTTTGCCACTTTCTTGTGCCGTTGCCCGAAAGGGATTGACAACCCCTTTTACACGTCGGGTTGCGAGTATTTGTTATTTGTGTGCAGATGCTGTTTACGTAGTGTTGCTTGGCTCTCCTACTTGTTCGATAACCTTGGTTTCATCACTGAGGGAAATACCTACCACCGCTGTGCTGCATCATCCCTTCCTCTTTGGGGAAATACCGACGTAGCTTCAAGCTGCAATCAGGCAGGACGTCATCGACGCCTCCTCCCTCATCGAGCACCCCGTGTACTTCGTCAACACGGTGCTGCGTGACGTGCGTGCACGCTACCCCATGCCACAGAAGCTCCTGCTCGCACTCCTCGTCACCTCTAGGAAGCTGCGCCACTACTTCCAAGGCCACCCCATCAAAGTGGTCCCCGCGTACCCCCTGGAGAAGGTAATCCGGAGCCCCAACGCCGCGGGAAGGGTTGCTGAGTGGAATATCGAACTGCAGGCATTCCAGCCGGAGTTTAGCACCTCCAGAGTTATCAAGGGCGCGACCCGTGCTAACTTTGTGGCGGAATGGACTGACGCACCTGACCGAGGGGTGGGCGAGGACCGTTCCCTCACGCTCGGAGATGGACCACCAGATGGCTAGGTTATGTACTTTGACGGCGCGTTCGCACACCAGGGCGCGGGGGCTGGAGCCATGCTCATCTCACCCACCTAGGATAAGCTCTACTACGCCGTGCAACTCTGCTTTCAGCATGGCGAGAAGATCTCCAACAACATCGCGGAGTACGAGGGCCTGATCGCCGGCCGAGGCGGCAGTAGGGGTCAGTCGTCTCACCATCAAGGGCGACTCTCAGCTCCTCGTCAACTTCTCCAACAAGGCGTACAAGCCAAAAGACGAGCACATGGAGGCATACCTAGAAGAGGTACGCAAAATTGAAAAACAATTCTTGGGCTTGGAATTGCAGCACGTACCGCGTGGCACGAATAAGGAGGCGGACAACATCGCCGAGAGGGCGTCGTCGCACGAGCCCCAGAAGCCTGGCGACTTCGAGGAGTGGCTCTTCAAGCCATCAGCGGCCCCCCCACTGCAGGACCGGCGCTGCTTCTGGAGGAACTGCCCATGGCACCCTCCTTGGGCGCCCCAGCCTACGGTCCGAGCTTGGGGGCTCGCCTGCTCCTCGTACTCGAACCTCGGAAGGGGTGCTGGACCGAGGAGTTCAAGGCGTACCTGCTCCGAGGCACCTTGCCAGAGAAGGAGGAAGACGCAGAACACGTGGCCCGCCAGGCCACCGCATACTGCGTCCAGGACGACGAGCTCTACCGAAGGCGCCCAAACGACGTCTCTCTGTGGTGCATCTCCAAGGAGCAGGGGTGCGAGCTACGAGCTGACATCCACAGCGGGCATTGCGGGCATCACTCTTCGTCGCGCACCCTCGTGGGCAAGGCGTTCCACAGCGGGTTGTACTGGCCCACGGTGCTCAACGACGCCACTAAGTGATAACCCACAAGTATAGGGGATCGCAACAGTTTTCGAGGGTAGAGTATTCAACCCAAATTTATTGATTTGACACAAGGGGAGCCAAAGAATATTCTCAAGAATTAGCAGTTGAGTTGTCAATTCAACCACACCTGGAAAACTTAATATCTGCAGCAAAGTATTTAGTAGAAAAGTAGTATGGAAGTAACCGTAACGGTGGCAAAAGTAATAGTAGCAGCTTTGTAGTAATCGTAACAGTGGCAGTGGAAAAGTAACTAAGCAAAGATCAACATGTGAAAATCTCGTAGGCATTGGATCAATAATGGATAATTATGTCGGATGCGATTCCTCATGCAATAGTTATAACATAGGGTGACACACTAGCTCTAATTCATCAATGTAATGTAGGCATGTATTCCGAATATAGTCATACGTGCTTATGGAAAATAACTTGCATGACATCTTTTGTCCTACCCTCTCGTGGCAGCGGGGTCCTATTGGAAACTAAGAGATATTAAGGCCTCCTTTTAATAGAGTACCGGACCAAAGCATTAACACTTAGTGAATACATGAACTCCTCAAACTACGGTCATCACCGGTAAGTATCCAGATTATTGTCACTTCAGGGTTAACGGATCATAACACATAATAGGTGACTAATGACTTGCAAGATAGGATCAAGAACTCACATATATTCATGAAAACATAATAGGTTCAGATCTGAAATCATGGCACTCGGGCCCTAGTGACAAACATTAAGCATAGCAAAGCATAGCAACATCAATCTCTGAACATAATGGATACTAGGGATCAAACCCTAACAAAACTAACTCGATTACATGATAAATCTCATCCAACCCATCACCGTCCAGCAAGCCTACGATGGAATTACTCACGCACGGCGGTGAGCATCATGAAATTGGTGATGGAGGAAGGTTGATGATGACGACGGCGACAGATTCCCCTCTCCGGAGCCCCGAACGGACTCCAGATCGGTCCTCCCAAGAGAGATTAGGGCTTGGCGGCGGCTCCGTATCGTAAAACGCGATGAATCCTTCTCTCTGATTTTTTTCTCCCCGAACGTGAATATATAGAGTTGGAGTTGAGGTCGGTGGAGCACCAGGGGGCCCACGAGGCAGGGGCACGCCCGGGGGGTAGGCGCGCCCCTCACCCTCGTGGACAGGGTGTGGGCCCCCTGGTCTTGATTCTTTCGCCAGTATTTTTTATTAATTCCAAAACTATTCTCCGTGAAGTTGCAGGTCATTCCGAGAACTTTTATTTCTGCACAAAAATAACACCATGGCAATTCTGCTGAAAACAGCGTCAGTCCGCGTTAGTTCTATTCAAATCATGCAAGTTAGAGTCCAAAACAAGGGCAAAAGTGTTTGGAAAAGTAGATACGATGGAGACATATCAACTCCCCCAAGCTTAAACCTTTGCTTGTCCTCAAGCAATTCAGTTGACAAACTGAAAGTGATAAAGAAAAACTTTTACAAACTCTGTTTGCTCTTGTTGTTGTAAATATATAAAGCCAGCATTCAAGTTTTTAGCAAAGATTATGAACTAACCATATTCACAATAACACTTAGGTCTCATATTTACTCATATCAATGGCATAATCAACTAGCGAGCAATAATAATAAATCTCGGGTGACAACACTTTCTCAAAACAATCATAATATGATATAACAAGATGGTATCTCGCTAGCCCTTTCTGAGACCGCAACACATAAATGCAGAGCACCTTTGAAGATCAAGGACTGACTAAACATTGTAATTCATGGTAAAAGAGATCCAGTCATGGTCATGCTCAATATAAATTAATAGTAATGGATGCAAATGACAGCGGTGCTCTCCAACTGGTGCTTTTTAATAAGAAGATGATGACTCAACATAAAAGTAAATAGATAGTCCCTTCCCAGAGGGAAGCAGGGATTTGTAGAGGTGCCGTAGCTTGAGTTTTGAAATAGAGATAAATAATATTTTGAGCGGCATACTTTCATTGTCAACATAACAACCGAGAGATCTCGATATCTTCCATGCTATACACATTATAGGCGGCTCCCAAGCAGAATGGTAAAGTTTATACTCCCCCACCACCAACAAGTATCAACCCATGGCTTGCCCGAAACAACGTGTGCCTCCAACTATCAACAGTCCTGGGGGAGTTTTGTTTGCAATTATTTTGATTTGGTTTGAGCATGGGACTGGGCATCCCGGTGACCAGCCATTTTCTCGTGAGTGAGGAGCGGAGTCCACTCCTCTTGAGAATAACCCGCCTATCATGGAAGATACAGACAGCCCTAGTTGATACATGAGCTATTCGAGCATACAAAGCATAATTTCATTTGAAGGTTTAGAGTTTGGCACATACAAATTTACTTGGAACGGCAGGTAGATACCGCATATAAGAAGGTATGGTGGACTCGTATGGAATAACTTCGGGGTTTATGGAAGTGGATGCACAAGCAGTATTCCCGCTTAGTACAAGTGAAGGCTAGAAAAAGACTGGGAAGCGACCAACTAGAGAGCGACAACAGTCATGAACATGCATTAAAATTAATAAACATTGAGTGCAAGCATGAGTAGGATATAATCCACCATGAACATAAATATCGTGGAGGCAATGTTGATTTTGTTTCAACTACATGCGTGAACATGTGCCAAGTCAAGCCACTTGAATCATTCAAAGGAGGATACCACCCTATCATACCACATCATAACCATTTTAATAGCATGTTGGCACGCAAGATAAACCATTATAAACTCCTAGCTAATTAAGCATGGCATCAGCAACTATAATCTCTAATTGTCATTGCAAACATGTTTCATTCATAATAGGATGAATTAGGAACGATGAACTAATCATATTTACAAAAACAAGAGAGGTCGAGTTCATACCAGCTTCTCTCATCTCAATCAGTCCATCATATATCGTCATTATTGCCTTTCACTTGCACGACCGAACGGTGTGGATAATAATAATAGTGCACGTGCATTGGACTAAGCTGGAATCTACAAGCATCTTAATACACAGGAGAAGAAAGGTAATATGGGCTCTTTGTTAAATCAACAATAATGCATATAAGAGCCACTTCAACATTTTCATTATGGTCTTCTCCTCTCGACCCCCAAAGGAAAGAAAATAAATAAAACTATTTACACGAGAAAGCTCCCAACAAGCAAAAGAAGAACGAGAAATCTTTCTGGGTTTTCTTTTAATTACTACTACTACAGGCATGAAAAGTAAACTAGCTAAAAGCTACAACTAATTTTTTTTTGTTTTTCGTAAGGTTTTCAAACACACAAGAAGAAAGCGAGAAAAAGGAAAATAAACTAGCATGGATATTACAATGGAAAAGTATGAGCACCGACAACTAGAATAAGTGTGTGAACATGAATGTAATGTCGGTGAGAAATACGTATTCCCCCAAGCTTAGGATTTTGGCCTAAGTTGGTCTATGCCCATGGATCATAGTGGTCCTCTCCAGTGTACTGAGGAGGATCCTCGGGGTGCCACTGGTTAGCGAGCTCCTGCGGATCCCACTGATAAATAGACTCCTGATATGGGCCAGGAGATGGCTCAGGCTCAGGCTCTGGGGATCGTGTTCGCTCCCAGTATGCATAAATGTCATCGGGCAGGATGATGTATGTGCCTGAATAAATGTTAAACAAAGAAGGTGCAGGCAGGGTAATAATCTGACAAGTCTTTTCACCGAATACCAGGTTACAAATGAGTCTCTTCTCCTTGTCATCGCAAATAAAATCATGTGCTACCATACTTTTATAGTCTAAGAAAATAGGTGGCAGCAACTTTTCTTCTTTCTCATAGTATCTACTAGGTATCTCAAAATATTTAGCAAGACGCGAAGCAAAGATACCTCCAAAAATGGGGCCCTTTGTACGGTTTAGACTCAACCGTTTAGCAAACATAGCACCCAAACTGAAAGTTCTGTCACGGAATAAAGCATGGCGCAAAATGGCGAGGTCAGCAGCACTGAGGCCCCCACTGTTCCCGCGGCCAATTAAACATCTACTACAAAATATTGCATAGTAACGTAGAACAGGGAAATGTATGCTAGTAGTTCTTGCTTCTGATACTTTTCTCGTTTCCCCTACGGCGATCATATCAATAAATCCTACCACATCCCTAGGATGTGGTTCCTTGACGCTGCCATCAAAAGGCAACTTGCAAACCTCACAAAAATCATAAAGGGACATCTCCCTATACTCATCATATAAATAAAAATCCACCGACGGGGGTGATCTCCTAGCATGGAAATGAAAATTTTGCACAAAAATATTAGTGAGGACGAGATACTATTCGAGCTGGTCGTGGAGGAAGTCGGTGAGGCCCGCATTCTCAGCCAAATAATAAAAATCATCATGAATCCCGGCTGCTCTCAAGAACTCATCGCAAGGCCATTCACACGGCCGAACCTCCGCGGTGCAAGGGAGATTATATTTGGGCTTCTTATCCTCTTCACTTTGCTTATCCTTCGAGCTTCGGCTCGAAGAGCCCCTCAATAATATCTTCATCATTTTCTGAAAATTTCTGAAATTTTTAGTAACTCAAAATAAAAGTAAACCAAACTTAACAAGATTGATAGAAACTACTCCCACAAGTGCCTAGAGACTATATCATGCATTGGAAATACTTGGGACCATATAAATTTGACATGCAAGCTCAGGAACAGGGTCACCTAAGCAACAAAAATTTGCAATGAATAAAGCACTAGAACAAAAACTAATTGGACCATTGGAGGAGTCACATGCTGAAGAACAATCCCCCAAAGCAGTTTTGTGAACGGAGCTTTGAGCAAGGAGATCGAAAATCGCAGCAAGATGAGCTAGAACACGGGTTTCAGCTGGCTGGTGATTTTTTCTGGAGGAAGAAGGAGTGTGTGGGTGCTGGAATAAGTGGAGGGGGCCACATGGGGCCCACGAGGCAGGGGGCGCACCCAGGGGGTGGGCGCGCCCTAGACCCTCGTGGCTAGGTGGTGGCTCCCCCTGATGTGTTTTCAGTGCCAGATATTCTTAAATATTCTACAAAAAATCATATTTCAATTTCGGGACATTTGGAGAACTTTTATTTTCTGGGTTTTTTATTGCAAGGATAATTCAGAAAACAGACAGAAAATACTATATTTGCTTTATTTAATATAAATAACAGAATGTAAAAGGAGGGTACAAAAGGTTGTGCTTTCTAACTTCATCAATCTCATGCTCATCAAAAGGAATCCACTAACAAGGTTGATCAAGTCTTGTTAACAAACTCATTCCGAATCGCATGAAACCGGAGAATTTTCGAATAGCACTAGGTTACCTCAACGGGGATATGCACATCCCCAACAATAAGAATATCATATTTCTTCTTGACAGTAGGAAGAGAAAATTCAAAACCTCCAATAGTAATCGTTGGAATTTTTCCAATAGAGTTGATACTGTGGACTTGAGGTTGTTTCCTCAGAAAGTGTACCGTATGCTCATTACCATTAACATGAAATGTGGCATTGCATTTGTTGCAATCAATAACAGCCCCTGCAGTATTCAAAAAGGGTCTACCAAGGATAATCGACATACTATCGTCCTCGGGAATATCAAGAATAACAAAGTCCGTTAAGATAGTAACGTTGGCAACCACAACAGTCACATCCTCACAAATACCGACATGTACAGCAGTTGATTTATCAGCCATTTGCAAAGATATTTCAGTAAGTGTCAACTTATTCAAATCAAGTCTACGATATAAAGAGAGAGGCATAAGACTAACACCGGCTCCAAGATCACATAAAGCAGTTTTAACATCGTTTCTTTTAGTGGAGCATGGTATAGTTGGTACTCCTGGATCTCCTAGTTTCTTAGGTATTCCACCTTTAAAAGTATAATTAGCAAGCATGGTGGAAATTTCAGCTTCCGGTATCTTTCTCTTATTTGTAACAATATCTTTCACATACTTAGCATAAGGATTCATTTTAAGCATATCAGTCAAATGCATACGCAAAAAGATAGGTCTAATCATTTCAGCAAAGCGCTCAAAATCCTCATCATGCTTTTTCTTGGATGGTTTAGGAGGAAAAGGCATGGGTTTCTGAACGCATGGTTCTCTTTCTTTACCGTGCTTCCTAGCAACGAAGTCTCTCTTATCATAACGTTGATTCTTTGATTGTGGTTTATCAAGATCAACAGCAGGTTCAATTTCTACATCATTGTTATTGCTAGGTTGAGCATCAACATGAACATCATCATTAATATTATCACTAGGTTCATGTTCATTACCAGATTGTGTTTCAGCATCAGAAATAGAAATATCATTGGGATTCTCAGGTGTGTCAACAATAGGTTCACTAGAAGCATGCAAAGTCCTATCATTTTTCCAATAGTAATCGTTGGAATTTTTCCAATAGAGTTGATACTGTGGACTTGAGGTTGTTTCCTTGGAAAGTGTACCGTATGCTCATTACCATTAACATGAAAAGTGGCATTGCCTTTGTTGCAATCAATAACAGCCCCTGCAGTATTCAAAAAGGGTCTACCAAGGATAATCGACATACTATCGTCCTCGGGAATATCAAGAATTACAAAGTATGTTAAGATAGTAACGTTGGCAACCACAACAGGCACATCCTCACAAATACCGACAGGTACATCGATTGATTTATCGGCCATTTGCAGAGATATTTCAGTAGGTGTCAACTTATTCAAATCAAGTCTACGATATAAAGAGAGAGGCATAAGACTAACACCGGCTCCAAGATCACATAAAGCAGTTTTAACATACATTCTTTTAGTGGAGCATGGTATAGTTGGTACTCCTGGATCTCCTAGTTTCTTAGGTATTCCACCTTTAAAAGTATAATTAGCAAGCATGGTGGAAATTTCAGCTTCCGGTATCTTTCTCTTATTTGTAACAATATCTTTCATATACTTAGCATAAGGATTCATTTTAAGCATACCAGTCAAATGCATACGCAAAAAGATAGGTCTAATCATTTCAGCAAAGCGCTCAAAATCTTCGTCATCCTTATTCTTGGATGGTTTAGGAGGAAAAGGCATGGGTTTCTGAACCCATGGTTCTCTTTCTTTAACGTGCTTCCTAGCAACGAAGTCTCTCTTATCATAACGTTGATTCTTTGATTGTGGGTTATCAAGATCAACAGCAGGTTCAATTTCTACATCATTGTTATTGCTAGGTTGAGCATCAACATGAACATCATCATTAATATTATCACTAGGTTCATGTTCATTACCAGATTGTGTTTCAGCATCAGAAATAGAAATATCATTGGGATTCTCATGTGTGTCAACAACAGGTTCACTAGAAGCATGCAAAGTCCTATCATTTTTCTTTTTCTTCTTCTTAGAAGGACTAGGTGCATCAACATTAGTTCTCTGAGAATCTTGCTCAATTCTCTTAGGGTGGCCCTCAGGATACAAAGGTTCCTGAGTCATTCTACCCCCTCTAGTCACAACTCTAACAGCATTATCATTTTTCTTATTATTTAATTCATTGAGCAAATCATTTTGAGCTTTAAGCACTTGTTCTACTTGAGTGGTAACCATAGAAGCATGTTTACTAATAAGTTTAAGTTCACCTTTAACTCTAGACATATAATCACTCAAGTGTTCAATCATATAAGCATTGCGTTTCAATTGTCTACCAACATAAGAATTGAAGTTTTCTTGTTTAACAATAAATTATTGTCAGGACCGGATTTTCGGGATATTAATTTCCCAGAAAATGGCCCTTGTGCTCACCAGCCCCAGGATTACTGTTAGCTGATGAGGCACCAACTTGATATAGAAATTCCAAGCAAAGTACAAAATATGCAGTACAAGACCATTGTGGCCTATGAGTACAACAAATGGTTTCTAGTGGCTGATGGCGGAAGCGGTTTGTTGTTCATCTGCGTCTATGGGACTCCATTTCCCACAGGAACAGCTGACCAGGATAACTCCTATCTTCGCGAGGCTGCTATCATCATTGCGTAGGTTCCGGAGCTGTCATCGCAACGCTCGTCTCCACGCAAGAAATCTGGCCAAGACAATAGCCAGGGAGAAGCCAGTGAGTACTTTGAATGTACTCGCAAACTTTATGAACAAAGGTATAATATAACAAATGATGATCATGCTCTGAAATATTCTATGATCACAATGTCAGCCACGAAATAAAAATTCATGATGCACGCAAGCAAGTTGTTCGTATGAATATGCAATAACGGAGCAGAAATAGAATGCACCGATCGGGTGTCTGAAGCGACGCCTCGAAAGGATAATAATATAAAGCATGCCTCAGTCGGGCGTCTGAGCAACACCACATAAAGGGCTTGTAAATAATTTAAAATAATAAGCGTGCCACAGTCGGGTGTCTGAGCGACACCGCATAAAGGGCTTATAAGTAATTTAAATAACAAGCATGCCACAGTCGGGCGTCTGAGCGACACCACATAAAGGGCTTATAAGTAATTTAAATAACAAGCATGCCACAGTCGGGCGTCTGAGTGACACCACATAAAGGGCTTATAAGTAATTTAAATAACAAGCATGCCACAGTCGGGCGTCTGAGCGACACCACATAAAGGGCTTATAAATAATTTAAATAACAAGCATGCCACAGTCGAGCGTCTGAGCGACACCACATAAAGGGCTTATAAATAATTTAAATAACAAGCATGCCACAGTCGGGCGTCTGAGCGACACCACATAAGGGGTTATAAATAATTTAAATAGCAAGCATGCCACAGTCGGGCGTCTGAGCGACACCACATAAAGGGCTTATAAATAATTTAAATAACAAGCATGCCACAGTCGGGCGTCTGAGCGACACCACATAAAGGGCTTATAAATAATTTAAATAACGAGCATGCCACAGTCGGGCGTCTGAGTGACGCCACATAAAGGGCTTATAAGAGAATGATCACAATGAATATCCAGGAGGTAGAACCGTCCCAGGGATACTCAATAATTCAAATAATGTAAATGGTTAGTCCATAATAGTAGCGATCATAATCATCATGAGTCACAAGTCATGATCTGTGTTCTGGTTTAGCAATTTTTCCTCCGAAGACCGACACTAAGACCGACACTTGACCCATCCCAGACTGTAGTCCTTACCCATGGACACGGCTATTCGAATAGATGTATAATCTCTGCAGAGGGTGTACTCTTTACCCACGAGTAACGGATTTCTTTAGTCCATCGGGACTAATTCCGTCTATGGTCTTTTAATTGAAAACACACCTGACCGCACACACCAGCCCAACTTACCGGTGTCTGGAATCACCCACGACACCCATTAAGCAAAACTCTAAGTGGGGAGGCTACAACCTCGACTTAGCATGGGATCACAAAATTTATACCACGGGCAAACTAGGGGAGCTACCCCTTCGGCTACAACCGAAACACCCATGCCCCCGGACCAGGTGGCATGCGTACCGGATGCCTCCGGTATCTTCCACCATGGCCTCTCTGTACGGTGTGTGCTAGGTAAGGGGTTGACAACTTACTGAACCGTACCCTACCTATGGCAGGGACAAGTGGTAGTACGAAACAAGTATGGGGGTTACTGGAACAAGACTCGATCTATGGTCGACTCAGGAGGTTTATGTATTTCCTGCATGATTAGCATAACAAATATATTTCAACCAACAGACAGAATCACCACTCATCATACCTCATCATGCCATACCGGACACAACCGTCCTGACGAGGAACTAGAGACAAGCTCGTGTCTACCCAAGACAGAGACTTTCCCGGCTTCCTTCCGGTAGGCATGAAAGTCATACGAAGATGATTACTATCACAAGCATATCCATTTCTAACAGCAAAGAATCTTCATTATGCACTCATGTGTATGATCGTATCGTCACATAAAATAGCGAATGCTCCATGTCAAGGTGGTGTTGTAACCGTATCAAACAACACACAAAAATATTATGCCAGGGTTCAGAATGCTTGCCTTAAAGTTGTGGAGAGGAAGGGTGCATCCCAAAAACTTTTTGAAAGTTTTCTTCTCTCTCCAAAATCCTATTTTGAGGAAATTTAAATTAACACATAATTTTAAAACAGTACAAAAAAGGTGTCTGCAAAAATTTCAAATAAATATGAAAATAAACTAGACAGAATTTGAGAAACAACAAAAAAAGAATCAAGTCATTTGGACTTATATTTAAAAAGTTATAGTCAGTCAAAGTTTAGTCAAAATTCTGTTTTTAATAAAAAACAGAAAAAGGAAACGGTTCGGAGGCTTACGCTTTCCCCTAGCGAAGGCGTATTCGGTGGAATACGTTTCCACTTAAGCCAGCGTGGGTCGACTCGTCGGTCACTGACAGTGGGTCCCTTGGGTCCACTGGTCAGGTTTGACCAGTCGTCCCCCGCCTCCTTCCTCCTCTGGTCGAACAGAGGCGGGGCTCCGGCGATCGACGCCGGCGAACGGCGGCTCCCCACGGGGCCCCGAGGGCAGGGATGGATCCGCCAGTCCAGGGCGGTCCTCCCCGTGGTCAAAAGGCTGGCGGGGATGGAGGGGGTCACCGGCGGCGAGCTCCGCGGCGGACGGTGGTTTCGGGTGGATCGGGGTCTCGAGCTATGGTGGCTCCCGATCGGGCTAGAGAGGTGGGGCGGCTCCGCACGGTTGAGGGGAGTCGGACGGTGGCGCTGGATGAGCTGGTGAGGCCCTGCTCGCGACGTTCGGCACCGAAGCGTCGCGGCGGCCGAACTGGCCGGAGATGAGGAAGAAGGCCTCCCTCCGTCGATTGTTGGCTATGGGAGCACTAGGGAGATGGCCTGAGGTCGCCTGAGGGTCTGGACGAGTTCGAGGGCTCCTTTTATAGGCGGTCGAGGTCGGTTCCCGCGGCTGCGGATAAGAACGCCGGTGAACCGCCGTTCTGTAGCTGCAGGGCGACGTGGTGGCGACGTGCGCTAGCAAACGAGCTCGCGGATGAGCTCGAGCTATTCCAGAGGGCAGCTGGCGTGCTGGAGTGGCTCGGGCGGTGCTGCCACGGCCGGGGCCTACTGCGGCCGTCAGCTAGCCGCCATGGCCGACCTGACGGTGGCTCTGTGGGGTGCCAGGGGTGGCTTGGAGGGTTCTGGCAAGCATGCGAGGACAGGGCGTGGCCCTGGGGTGAGCAAAGGCCAGGGGCAAGACGCGGCGGCTCGGGTGCACGCACGTGCAAAACGCGCGCTCTGGCCGCGCCCAGAGCACGCACGCCAGGTGCTCGACGAAATGCCAACGCGTGCTAGAGGGCTTGAATGAGGCTGGTAGTTAACAGGTCTAGGTTAGTGGTGGCTAGGAGACTAGTGGACATGCTGGTTTGTCCAGAGGGGCAAGATCACAGTGCAAACATAAAACTATGCCAAAGTTGTCCATGAACACAAGGTGCTCGACAGAATGCCATGGGCATCTAGGCAACTCTTGGGGTGGCCAAAAACTCCAGATCATAGTCTCTTTGGATGATAAAGAGGGTGGCGAGGTTAGTTTGTCAAAAACAAAAACTTGTTAGTGCAAGTTTTTGAGAAAACCAAATCTGGACAGAAACTAAAGGCTATCTTTGCATGGACCAAAATTACTCCAATGGGTCCACTCTCCTGGACTTAAGGGTTTTGCAGGGTGGACTATAAGCAGGAAAAAGAATCATGGGCAACAGAGCAAACAAAAATAGAGTTGCAGTAGAAAATGTCAAACTGGACCAGAGAGCAAAACATGATGATTTGCTCAAATTTTTCAAAGAACACTCATGGGTTTTTGCATAAAGTTGAATTATATGCACCTACTGACATCTCCAAACACTTGGAAGAATTTTTAAAGAAATATTTAAATAGGTTGTAGTGCAAAATTACCAACTGGACCAGATTTGAAAATTTGGTGTAGAGCTCAAAATCTCCAATGACCAAAAGATATTTTTGCATAAAAGTGATGTGGAAACATCACATGACATCCCCAAATTTTGGTTGAAATTTTTAAAGAAGTATTTGAAAGGGTTACAGTGCAAAAGAGGCTCCGTAACTTATGAAAAATCATTTTTAGAAGAATAAAGCTCAGGAAAAACAATTATGCAAATAAACCCACTGATAAAAGAAATGTTTTCTTGAGAGTGTATACAAGTCCAATAATATTTTTTGGAAAGTTTTCACTTGGGGTAAAAACTCCACAAGATCAAAGAAAAGAGAGGTTCGGAAATCAAAAGATAAATCCAGAAAATAAAAATTAAATTTCCTGGCAAAATTTTAATTAATAAAACAAGGTCAAAATTTTGGGGTGTTACAACACTAACCCCCTTAAGAAAAATCTCGTCCTCGAGATTTGCTAAAAGCTGTTTTGAACAAACATTGCTCTTACCAAAAAAATCATCCTACTTATGCAATAAAATGTATCTACAGTGAGAGGGCAATAAGTGGTGTAAAACTACAGTGGTATACTGGCGTTGCGTGGAAAAATCCATGGTTGGGGAAAACGAGATATTTCTACTTTGGTTACAGTAAATTTAGAATAAAATTCTAAATTACTAAAATACGCTGGTCGTACCCGAGAGCACAGTGCTCTCTCTGGCTGACAGGTGGACCCGGGGCCCACTGTCAATCTCTTCTTCTACCTCTGGCCCTCTCTTCTTTCTCTCTCTCACGTGCTTTCCCGCGCTTTCTCCACCGGCGAAGTCTAGCGCGTAGGGCATCTAGGCCGTACTGCGGTAGTGCGCGGCGTGCTAGCTGCCGGTGCAGCGTGCACTCACCTCGCGGGCCAGTGCACTGTCGGCACTGCTCGCGGATTCGCCTCCGAACACCGGCGATCGAGCGACGAGCCGCGCTTGTGGACCTCGCCCACCGTACACCGTGTGACGCCCGGATAATTAAGCTACAGTGATCCCCTGCTAATGATGCCATGTCACCGAGGTTACTGTTGTTAAACTCTCGATAGTTCATAACTGAAACAAATTCAAAGTTTAAATAAAAGCAAGCAATAAAAGTTTTCAAATATTAAAACTAAAATGTTCGGAGTGAACCAAATATTGCATAGGTAATTATGGTGGAGAAACCACACTTTTATAAAATGTTTAAATACTCTAAAATGAATAAAACAGTAGCAAATACAATTATTTAAATGCTTTAAAAATAATAAACATCTTCAAAACTAAATTGTTATAAGTATTAAACTATTGTGGCAGTGGCATAATTTGTAAAATCTATTTAGGTGTCACTTTGGTAATTTACTAAAACAAAATAAAAGAGAAACTAGAAATAAAACAGAAAAGAAAAATAAATAAAAAGTAAAAAGAAAGCAAAAGAAAAGAAACCCCCCCGGCCCCCCAAGGGCCTTGGCCCACTGGCCCAGCTGGCCAGCTAGCCCAGCCCGGCCCAGCACCTCCCCCCTCCCCTTGTCATCTTCCCCCTCCTCTTCTGTTCAACCGACCGAGGGCGCACGCCCCTCGCCGTCCCCGCCTGACCTGCTCGCCGCCCCACGCCGCCACATCACCGAGGGGATAAGGACGAGTCCCCTAGGCCTCGTCGACAACCCTCGAGATCTTTCTCCCCCGCCTGCTCCTCTCCCTCGCTTTCCATCTCGCCCGAACACCATCATCTCCGCCGTTCGCCATTAACGCGGCCACCATGCTCCCCGCGCCTCGCCGAGGAGTCCAACAGCTCCGCCTGCTTCCTCTACTCCATCTCTGACCAAGGGTTCGAGCTCGGCGCCACCACAGCCCCGGAATCGAGTTCTTCCGCGCCTACGGTCGCCAGCGCTCCTCCGCCGATTGCCGACGCCCTGCTGCTCCTAAGCCACCACCGTGGCCTCCGTGTGCCTCCCCGGTGAGCAGTCTCTCCTTTCCCCTCTCTCAGCGCTACTCGTAGATGCCTGTAGCCGCCACTTCCATTTTCACCCGAGCTTTACTCCGCCGCGGTGCTCGTCGCCGTCGCTACCGACGATAAAGTGCTCAACCGAGCTCGTAGTCGTGCTCCGGGCACCTCTAGGACCCCGTCGGACCCCTCTTTTGGGCATGTCGCAGCCTCTGTCATTGTTCGCGATGACACCAGAACACCGGCGTCCGCCACGGTCGACACCGCCGTCGATGTAGCGCGCCACTCCAGTCGAGTTAGCCCACGGGACCGACGTAGATCGATGCGGCGTCGGACGCTCGATCGAACGCGCCAAGCCGCACCTCTCCCCGTGCCCCGTAGCGTTTTTCCGGCGAAGTCCGGCGATGCTCCGCCGCGGAGATGGTCGCCGGCGTGTCTCCGGCGCCGCCCGCCGACGTGGCCCTCCGGGCCCCACCTCTCAGCCACTAAACACGGGCCCTAGGGCCCCCCCTTGACTTGTTGACCGCGGTCAACGTGCTGACTGGGTGGCCCCAGCCACTGACATGCGGGCCCCCCCTCTGTTAATTAGTCGAATAATTGTTTTTATAAATAAAATTAATTTGTTAGATTAAACACTCACTGACATATGGGGCCCACCCCTCTAATTAGACTGTTAGTTTAGTTTAAATTACTGTTAGACTAACAGAGGCTGACATGTGGGTCCCACTGGACCCACCTGTCTGGTTTGACCCTGGTCAGCGAGTCTGTTGACTGCTGACGTCATCCCCACGCAATGCTGACGTCATATTCCTTTTCTGTTAATATAAATAATTCCAGAATATTGTTAAATCTTTCAAAAATCATATAAAATAATCCGTAGCTCGGATGAAAATGTTTTCTATATGAAAGTTGCTCAGAAAAATCCAACGAATCCGAATACGCGGTCCGTTCGTTTGTCACATGCCTCTAGCATGCTGAACATGGAAATGTCCCCCTCCGGTCATCTATCTGGCACAGGTCCGGAACCGGGAAAACATTCCCGGTTGAATTTCCCCCTTCACCTATTCGTGTAGACATATGTTAGGTCACACCCGACACGTCGTATTACCACGTTATGCTTTGTGATGCTATGTTTGATTTATATTTACTGTTTCTTCCCCCTCTTCTCTCCGGTAGACCCCGAGACCGATGTTGTCCTTGTGATCGACTACGTCGACGACAACCCCCTCCTTGCCAGAGCAACCAGGCAAGCCCCCCCCTTTGATCACCAGATATCGCCTACTCTACTCTCTACTACTTGCATTAGAGTAGTGTAGCATGTTACTGCTTTCTATTAATCCTATTCTGTTGCATAGCCTGTCATTGATGCTACATTTGTTTCCCCAACCTGCTATCCTATTGCTTAGTATAGGATGCTAGTTTTCCATCAGTGGCCCTACATTCTTGTCCGTCTGCTGTGCTATACTATCGGGCCGTGATCACCTGGGCGGTGATCACGGGTATATACTATATACATTATATACATGACACACGTGGTGACTAAAGTCGGGTCGGCTCAAGGAGTACCCGCAAGTGGTTCTGATGAGGGGGCTGAAAGGACAGGTGGCTCCACCCCGGTAGAGGTGGGCCTGGGTTCCTGACGGCCCCCGACTGTTATTCTGTGGCGGAGCGACAGGGCAGGTTGAGACCGCCTAGGTGAGAGGTGGGCCTGGCCCTGGTCGGCGTTCGCGGTTACTTAACACGCTTAACGAGATCTTGGTATTTGATCTGAGTCTGGCCATTTGGTCTATACGCACTAACCATCTACGTGGGAGTAGTTATGGGTATCCCGACGTCGTGGTATCAGCCGAAGCTCTTTTGACGTCAGCAACTGAGTGGCGCGCGCCACATTGGACCGTAAGCTCGCGCTTGTATTAAGGGGGCTAGGTCTGCTTCCGGCCGCGTACGCAACGTGCAGGTGTGCATAGGGCGATGGGCCCAGACCCCTGCGCGCATAGGTTTAGACCGGCGTGCTGACCTCTCTGTTGAGCCTAGGTGGGGCTGCGACGTGTTGATCTTACGAGGCCGGGCATGACCCAGAAAAGTGTGTCCGGCCAAATGGGATCGAGCGTGTTGGGTTATGTGGTGCACCCCTGCAGGGAAGTTTATCTATTCGAATAGCCGTGTCCCTCGGTAAAAGGACGACCCGGAGTTGTACCTTGACCTTATGACAACTAGAACCGGTTACTGAATAAAATACACCCTTCCAAGTGCCAGATACAACCCGGTGATCGCTCTCTAACAGGGCGACGAGGAGGGGATCGCCGGGTAGGATTATGCTATGCGATGCTACTTGGAGGACTTCAATCTACTCTCTCCTACCTGCTGCAAGATGGAGGTGACCAGAAGCGTAGTCTTCGACAGGACTACCTATCCCCCTCTTATTCTGGCATTCTGCAGTTCAGTCCACTGATATGCCCCTTTACACATATACCCATGCATATGTAGTGTAGCTCCTTGCTTGCGAGTACTTTGGATGAGTACTCACGGTTGCTTCTCTCCCTCTTTTCCCCCTTTCCAACCAGATATTGGAGTCCAGGAGCCAGACGCCACCGTCGACGACGACACCTACGACACTGGAGGTGCCTTCTACTACGTACAGGCCGCTGACGACGACCAGGAGTAGTTAGGAGGATCCCAGGCAGGAGGCCTGCGCCTCGTTCGATCTGTATCCCTGTTTGTGCTAGCCTTCTTAAGGCAAACTTGTTTAACTTATGTCTGTACTCAGATATTATTGCTTCCGCTGACTCGTCTATGATCGAGCACTTGCATTCGAGCCCTCGAGGCCCCTGGCTTGTATTATGATGCTTGTATGACCTATTTATGTTTTAGAGTTGTGTTGTGATATCTTCCCGTGAGTCCCTGGTCTTGATCGTACACATTTGCGTGCATGATTAGTGTACGGTCAAATCGGGGGCGTCACAAGTTGGTATCAGAGCCGACTGCCTGTAGGAATCCCCCTTTCCAACTCCTTGGCCGAAGTCGAGTCTAGTCATTGAAAAACTTTTACTAACATGGTTGTGTGGCTTACGGGCCCACGTTGCCATTGGGTGGTACTAGGATCTTTTACTCCTTGTCTATACTTTGGGACTCTGATCTCTTTTCTACTCGGGTTAAATGAATTTTGCTAAATCTAACATTAGGATCTCGTTATCACTTTCACCCGGAGAGCCCCTTATTACTGATGATCGTCTGCTGCCCGAGAAGACCCTGAAGATACTCTCCGCTGATAACCCGAGAACTTGTGTTTATCGCTTTTGCAATTCCCTTTCATCGATAAACTCCTGTGGATAACCACGTATACTCGCCACTCATACAATGTTTCCCAGTTCATCTTGTTATTACAAGATACCCCGAAATTCTCTTTGCTGCTCCGAGAATCTTTTGAGCTTACTGCCTTGCTGTTCTTTGCCACATGAATACCACTACGGATAATTTCTAGCACTTACCGAGTATCCGGTCATCCCCAGTTGATTCAAGTATTTCACAAAAGTGTTCAAAATACTATTCGATCTTCCGAAAATCCTCAGGAGCCTATTGCTCTCGAAATTCTTGTTTGCTTGCATTATGGTTAATCCCATAAGTCTCGTAATCTTATTGGCATCTCTTGTCATTATCATTTTGAGTTCGTTGATTCAATTTGTTGCGAATGCTCGCAATCCTCAATCATATCCTAGAATTCATTCTTCCGGCTCAGACGTCATTTTAAACGTGAGCTGGATCTCGACCTATCAAATTGCCATCGATTGTACCCCTAAGCCTACTCAACTTATCCATCCTTGATCAGAGCGTTGCTTCTAACCCCCCTGAGTTGGAAATCATAATTCTTTTGCATTTGAACTTTGAGTTAGTCAGTTGTTTCTATAATCAGATCTCCTGGCATTCTTCTTCCTCTGGTTGAGTACTGATGCTCACATCAGATCCTTTGTGGACCATCGGTTCCTTTGTTGGATTTTATCCGACAGCGTCCTTCCTATTGAATAACCTTGTGAGCCTTTCCATGGGTATATAATGCCTTTGGTAAATTGTATCATCTGATTTTGAACAATGCTCTTCTTTCGAGCTTGTAATATTTACTCCGAAGTTTGTGGTATATGTTCCTAAGATGCCCCGATGGATTGAACCTATGTCTTCCTTAAGCTGTGTGAACCCGAAAGTTTCCCAAGGTTCATACTCCTCTGGTAATTCACCAGGTAGGTCTTCGCACTCAAAATTATTTTAATAGAGCAGTGAATGAAAGGTTATGCATTGAAGAAGTGGGAGTCGACATTGAACTTTGTGTTCATGCCCATGGACACGATGTATACCTTATCATGGAAGCTTCTCTTAAAATAATTGTCCCCTTGTAATAAGTTCATCTGGTATCCGTGGACGTCGTTCCGACCATGTTCTCCTTTAAATACCATTTCTCGTACAAGTTTAAGCACTTGTCTTCTGTAAGAGCAATACCCCAGTCCAACCTCTACTTTGGTTTGTCCTCGAGTATTACCCCCTGGTATCTCGAGATTATCACGGAACTGCATAACTTCTTATGAGTTCTCCATCAAGTATTACATTCTCATGGATTCCAATTTTTCACGGGCTCCGAGTTATTAAACACTCAAGGACATCGATAACTGAATTGAGTCCGCATCATGATTAAACAACTCTTAATAATCTCCTTTGTTTACGAGTTCGTACTCGATCACGTCATCCCTAGCCTGCTCGGCTATGTTATTATCGTGCCGATTTTAACTATGCTACCTGGTCTTTATTCCCGGAGCACCACCTTCGACGCTGAGCTAAGCTTACGTCGATTTTCCTCGTCATATCATTTTGCCTTGAACAGCAAGCTTGATTTTGAGTTTGTGTCGTACCCCTGGTTCCAATAACCATCCGCTTCATCATTCCTTCGACTTGATGTCATCGCCGATTGATTACCTCTTCATAAATTCTCGCTACAAATGTGTCGTGAACATCATCAACATTCTGAGCTCTTCCAAGATATCTATCGAATTCTGGATGAGAAATACCATCCTTGCCCTCGATGATTTGTTTTATCATCGACCATTTTATTGCCTTCCATTCAACACAAACTTGTTCGTGTTTTGTGTTGTACCTTGATTTCCTTGCTATCTAGCTTATGATATGTTCTACCCTGGAGTATTACCATCTTTTATGTCAAGAATGTCGTAAGAATCTCACCACCTCGTATGACATCTTGGTACAGTGATACTTCTCCCCATCACCATTCTTTCTTGGTCCCCGTGTTGTTTATAAAAGGAATACCGACCAATGGTCTGTGATGTGTAAATTCTAAACTTCTAGCAACCCTATTGCTTTGAAGTTATTGGTCTATAGTTTCATTCTACGCCTATGGCTTAATGAATCATCATTCGGACATTGATTGTGCTACCTAGCCCATATTTCGGGTCCACATTTCAACCAATGTTTAACTGTGTATGTTTTCCTCGAGCATGCATCATTAAGTCATTCGATCTAGCTAATGTTATCTCCTTGTTCACATAGGGATGGAAATCCATCTTTTGGAAATCTCAATGGATTGTCGCTGAGTCAATCAGTCACCTCCTCACCTCTCCTTGATGTAATGATGAACCCTTGTCCGGAACTCGCTTCCATAGTTCATCTCCCGAGAATCTCCGATGTCGTTTCGACAATTTGTGTTGCACCTTTCTTCTCAGGCATCCTGAGTCTGAGTTATCCTGACACCAATCAGATCTGAATCTCGGTCAGATATGATGGTTGGAACATATTTCCAAGAGTTATAACATTGGCCTATTTATGACCCGGTAAGGTGATGATACCCAGCACACCTGGCGAGAGGACCTATTGTTATAAGTTTTCCCTTTTAGCAAGGTTAGCTATTCTTCCATGAGGAAATTGTAAGACTTATTCTATAAGTTGTTCCTGATGGATCCTTTTTGTTTCCAAGGTCTGATCTTCCCCTGTTGACCATGTCAATGCTACCTCGAAGCATGTCTATGGTACTCCGATTTTCAACAGGAACATTTGAAGCCCAATGCTAAATGTTTCCTGCTCAATTATCCAAACACCGTTGTATGGGTAATGTCATGAAATTTCTCTCCCCTACCTAAAGAGTTTTCTACATTATATCCTGTCATGAATATCATGCTCAGCTTGTCCTTGGGAAGGATATAACCTTGAAATATGTGTTTAAACACATTTTCCTTTCCATTCTTCTGTTTAGTCTGATAATCATATTTTCCTTTCCATTGTGTGAACTATATGATCTAAGCAGTAATATTCTCCTGCTTATGTAACCTTTCTGGTGAACTATATGATCTAAGCAGTAATATTCTCCTGCTTATGTAAACACCTCGGTGTACAACTCTGACAGTAAGACCCTGTTATTATTGTTGGTGACATTTCGGTAACCACCGATGGACGAGAACTTTGCCTAATGGTCCGCCTCGTTTCAACGAGCAGGAAAATGGTTCTCTTCGTCCCTCGCCCTTGGTACCGACGATGTTGCTGACATATAACTGACAGGCTACCCTCTGCCATGCCTTACTATCATGATCGTGCAAAATGTCATCGCCCTTCCTACTTTTAACCCACATGGTGGGCCCATAACCCACAGTTCCACAGGATCAAAACCTGACTCTTATGTACCCCCCTGTTTCCAAGGTTGTTCCTCGCACCTGGCCTCGTATGTAATTCACGAGCCACCTTCAGGTCTGATATCGGACACAATACTTATTCCCGTTGCTTTGACCCTTTCACGCCCTATAACAGGCATCGAACGATTGCCTGCCCGCTCGAAACTTCCCAGGTTACCTCCTTACTTTGCTCTCGATATTTTCTTAAGTTTCGATTCGAGGGTTACTTTTTGCCACCTTCCTCGATGTTGTCGACACGATAGACAACCTTGTCGAGGCCCGTTCTCCCAGAATGCCCACCCTTTATTCTTTCGTAAGTACGATGGAGTTCCTCAAGAAAGGACGCCGACTTCATCATGATGACCGAAGCAGAGAAATGAAGACATCAATGTATTGGACCAGCCTCTTCCAGAAGTGCAAGCCAGGATGAGAAGACCCGCTAGATTCGTTACCAAACCTTCCCCCCTTACTCCCCTCTTAAATCTCGGGACGAGATTTCTTGTAGTGGAGGAGAATTGTGACGCCTGGATAATTAAGCTACAGTGATCCCCTGCTAATGATGCCATGTCACCGAGGTTACTGTTGTTAAACTCTCGATAGTTCAGAACTGAAACAAATTCAAAGTTTAAATAAAAGCAAGCAATAAAAGTTTTCAAATATTAAAACTAAAATGTTCGGAGTGAACCAAATATTGCATAGGTAATTATGGTGGAGAAACCACACTTTTATAAAATGTTTAAATACTCTGAAATTAATAAAACAGTAGCAAATACAATTATTTAAATGCTTTAAAAATAATAAACATCTTCAAAACTAAATTGTTATAAGTATTAAACTATTGTGGCAGTGGCATAATTTGTAAAATCTATTTAGGTGTCACTTTGGTAATTTACTAAAACAAAATAAAAGAGAAACTAGAAATAAAACAGAAAAGAAAAATAAATAAAAAGTAAAAAGAAAGCTAAAGAAAAGAAACCCCCCCGGCCCCCCAAGGGCCTTGGCCCACTGGCCCAGCTGGCCAGCTAGCCCAGCCCGGCCCAGCACCTCCCCCCCCTCCCCTTGTCATCTTCCCCCTCCTCTTCTGTTCAACCGACCGAGGGCGCACGCCCCTCGCCGTCCCCGCCTGACCTGCTCGCCGCCCCACGCCGCCACATCGCCGAGGGGATAAGGACGAGTCCCCTAGGTCTCGTCGACAACCCTCGAGATCTTTCTCCCCCGCCTGCTCCTCTCCCTCGCTTTCCATCTCGCCCGAACACCATCATTGCCGCCGTTCGCCATTAACGCGGCCACCATGCTCCCCGCGCCTCGCCGAGGAGTCCAACAGCTCCGCCTGCTTCCTCTACTCCATCTCTGACCAAGGGTTCGAGCTCGGCGCCACCACAGCCCCGGAATCGAGTTCTTCCGCGCCTACGGTCGCCGGCGCTCCTCCGCCGATTGCCGACGCCCTGCTGCTCCTAAGCCACCACCGTGGCCTCCGTGTGCCTCCCCGGTGAGCAGTCTCTCCTTTCCCCTCTCTCAGCGCTACTCGTAGATGCCCGTAGCCGCCACTTCCATTTTCACCCGAGCTTTACTCCGCCGCGGTGCTCGTCGCCGTCGCTACCGACGGTAAAGTGCTCAACCGAGCTCGTAGTCGTGCTCCGGGCACCTCTAGGACCCCGTCGGACCCCTCTTTTGGGCATGTCGCAGCCTCTGTCGTTGTTCGCGATGACACCAGAACACCGGCGTCCGCCACGGTCGACACCGCCGTCGATGTAGCGCGCCACTCCGGTCGAGTTAGCCCACGGGACCGACGTAGATCGATGCGGCGTTGGACGCTCGATCGAACGCGCCTAGCCGCACCTCTCCCCGTGCCCCATAGCGTTTTTCCGGTGAAGTCCGGCGATGCTCCGCCGCGGAGATGGTCGCCGGCGTGTCTCCGGCGCCGCCCGCCGACGTGGCCCTCCGGGCCCCACCTCTCAGCCACTAAACACGGGCCCCAGGGCCCCCCCTTGACTTGTTGACCGCGGTCAACGTGCTGACTGGGTGGCCCCAGCCACTGACATGCGGGCCCCCCTCTGTTAATTAGTCTAAGAATTGTTTTTATAAATAAAATTAATTTGTTAGATTAAACACTCACTGACATATGGGGCCCACCCCTCTAATTAGACTGTTAGTTTAGTTTAAATTACTGTTAGACTAACAGAGGCTGACATGTGGGTCCCACTGGACCCACCTATCTGGTTTGACCCTGGTCAGCGAGTCTGTTGACTGCTGACGTCATCCCCACGCAATGCTGACGTCATATTCCTTTTCTGTTAATATAAATAATTCCAGAATATTGTTAAATCTTTCAAAAATCATATAAAATAATCCGTAGCTCGGATGAAAATGTTTTCTATATGAAAGTTGCTCAGAAAAATCCAACGAATCCGAATACGCGGTCCGTTCGTTTGTCACATGCCTCTAGCATGCTGAACATGGAACTTTCCCCCTCCGGTCATCTATCTGGCATAGGTCCGGAACCGGGAAAACATTCCCGGTTGAATTTCCCCCTTCACCAATTCGTGTAGACATACGTTAGGTCACACCCGACACGTCGTATTACCATGTTATGCTTTGTGATGCTATGTTTGCTTTATATTTACTGTTTCTTCCCCCTCTTCTCTCCGGTAGACCCCGAGACCGATGCTGTCCTTGTGATCGACTACGTCGACGACAACCCCCTCCTTGCCAGAGCAACCAGGCAAGCCCCCCCCTTTGATCACCAGATATCGCCTACTCTACTCTCTACTACTTGCATTAGAGTAGTGTAGCATGTTACTGCTTTCGATTAATCCTATTCTGTTGCATAGCCTGTCATTGATGCTACATTTGTTTCCCCTACCTGCTATCCTACTGCTTAGTATAGGATGCTAGTTTTCCATCAGTGGCCCTACATTCTTGTCCGTCTGTTGTGCTATACTATCGGGCCGTGATCACCTGGGCGGTGATCACGGGTATATACTATATACATTATATACATGACACATGTGGTGACTAAAGTCGGGTCGGCTCGAGGAGTACCCGCAAGTGGTTCTGATGAGGGGGCTGAAAGGACAGGTGGCTCCACCCCGGTAGAGGTGGGCCTGGGTTCCTGACGGCCCCCGACTGTTATTCTGTGGCAGAGCGACAGGGCAGGTTGAGACCGCCTAGGTGAGAGGTGGGCCTGGCCCTGGTCGGCGTTCGCGGTTACTTAACACGCTTAACGAGATCTTGGTATTTGATCTGAGTCTGGCCATTTGGTCTATACGCACTAACCATCTACGTGGGAGTAGTTATGGGTATCCCGACGTCGTGGTATCAGCCGAAGCTCTTTTGACGTCAGCAACTGAGTGGCGCGCGCCGCATTGGACCGTAAGCTCGCGCTTGTATTAAGGGGGCTAGGTCTGCTTCCGACCGCGTACGCAACGTGCAGGTGTGCATAGGGCGATGGGCCCAGACCCCTGCGCGCATAGGTTTAGACCGGCGTGCTGACCTCTCTGTTGAGCCTAGGTGGGGCTGCGACGTGTTGATCTTACAAGGCCGGGCATGACCCAGAAAAGTGTGTCCGGCCAAATGGGATCGAGCGTGTTGGGTTGTGTGGTGCACCCCTACAGGGAAGTTTATCTATTCGAATAGCCGTGTCCCTCGGTAAAAGGACGACCCGGAGTTGTACCTTGACCTTATGACAACTAGAACCGGTTACTGAATAAAATACACCCTTCCAAGTTCCAGATACAACCCGGTGATCGCTCTCTAACAGGGCGACGAGGAGGGGATCGCCGGGTAGGATTATGCTATGCGATGCTACTTGGAGGTCTTCAATCTACTCTCTCCTACCTGCTGCAAGATGGAGGTGACCAGAAGCGTAGTCTTCGACAGGACTAGCTATCCCCCTCTTATTCTGGCATTCTGCAGTTCAGTCCACTGATATGCCCCTTTACACATATACCCATGTATATGTAGTGTAGCTCCTTGCTTGTGAGTACTTTGGATGAGTACTCACGGTTGCTTCTCTCCCTCTTTTCCCCTTTCTTTCCTATCTGGTTGTCGCAACCAGATATTGGAGTCCAGGAGCCAGACGCCACCGTCGACGACGACACCTACGACACTGGAGGTGCCTTCTACTACGTACAGGCCGCTGACGACGACCAGGAGTAGTTAGGAGGATCCCAGGCAGGAGTCCTGCGCCTCGTTCGATCTGTATCCCTGTTTGTGCTAGCCTTCTTAAGGCAAACTTGTTTAACTTATGTCTGTACTCAGATATTATTGCTTCCGCTGACTCGTCTATGATCGAGCACTTGTATTCGAGCCCTCGAGGCCCCTGGCTTGTATTATGATGCTTGTATGACTTATTTATGTTTTAGAGTTGTGTTGTGATATCTTCCCGTGAGTCCCTGGTCTTGATCGTACACATTTGCGTGCATGATTAGTGTACGGTCAAATCGGGGGCGTCACACACCGATCTCGAGCTATAAAATGATTGCGGTGCTCCTTTCTTCTTCCTCACACCTGGCCTCGCTTCTCCTTCTCCTTCATTCTCCTCCATTTCTGTTTGCAGGAGCTCGAGACGAGGCTCTAATGGCGGAGGAGATGCCGGACTGGTACGTGGTCCTGATGTGCGGAAGGTTGGCGGTGTTGCTGGGGTTCTCCGTGCTCCTGTGCGGGATGATCCTTGATGATCGTCGTGATGCTGCCGCTCGAGTGTTGGCTCTCCCCGGCGGCGGTGATCACGAGGATTAAGTGCGGCATCGAGTGCTAACTGCTGTCAGCGTGCTGGAGGCCACTTGCACCCGAATAAATTACTCACAAATCTCTCCTACTGAGACTGTGGTGTGCTCGGGTGTGATCAGTTAGGTGCAAAATGTGCACGAGGATTTGTAATTAGCGCACGTGGTCGAGTGGTTATGGTTGTGAGTCTGCTGTTATGGTGCTGCGTGAATAAAAATCTATGTCGTGAAGAGGTATACGCGCAGCAACTCAGGGAAAGCCTCACTTCAGAATCTATCGCGAGTGAAAATTAGTTAAATCAAAATTAACAGCAGTAAAACTACTCAACTAATTGAAACCAAATATTTGACCCGTCGCACAAATTTAGGATACCACGCATAAGTTGCAACACATAAATAACTGCTGGGATAAGAAACATAGTGGTGACGTCTACAATGAAAACGGTAAATGGACAGGGTCCTGAGAAAACGTCTCTGGTACTGGGGCGCACTCCTCTTCTATCGGGGGAAGCGGGTTGACTAGCCGATGAATGCGTCTCTCCTGGTCGGGTCTCAGTGGTCTGCCAATAGCGATCTGAGGATTTAAATCAGCGAGGCTCTGGAGATAACCCATTACCCGCTGAGTCAAACGTTCTTGAGCGATAACATACTGGGCAAGGTTGGCCAGTACCGGGTCTCTTTCGATTCGTCCACCGGGAAAAGATGCTACTTCTCTGGGTGCTGCACGACTCGGAAAGTAATAATACCCTCGTTCGCTGGCATAGGGTACCGCGAATCGAAGACGAGCAAGCGCTTCGTACGCAGCAGCTTCTATGGCCATTTGCGGAGTCGGCATGGATTTCCCCACGAAGGAGACTTCCGTTGGGTCTTGGTTTGGGTTTGCGGGAGGGATGTGCACCACTGCCCAATTTTTCGAGGTGGATGGGGTGATCCTCGATTTGAGCAACTCGTACTGGGGTGGATGGATAGCACTCATGATACTGCAGGTAAAGTCCCACAATATTTTAACAAAACAACCCGGGGTTGGGTCTGGAGTTCTCAGATAAATACTAGGGCTTGGCATGGCAAAGAAATGGTTGTGAGCGTTGTGCACAAGGTGAGGGGTACTTGGCAAGGTCCCGAGGTGGCCTTTTATATAGCATTGGGGCTGGGTGATTTACCGTGGTGAAGGGTAACTAGTTTGTCGGTTCTGCTCTATGGGGTTGGGGTCAATGCTACAGATACACATATCTCACAAAAGTGATGTATTACTGTGGGTGTCGTCGGGGTGGTTTTTGGTGGCTACGCCCGGAATTAAAAATGTAACCGTAAGCCAACATACTCATGCGTGGCTACTATTAAAATATAGGGGCGCACAAGCAAACAGCATTTAATTTTGGCACTAGAAGATCACGCAATTACGAGGCGTAGAAATACTAAGGCTCGGTTTGGGGGAGAGGCTGTGATGTGCTGTGTTGAGGCTAGCGTGCCCTTTTTTTATAGAAAAGGGGACGGAGTCTTCCTTCGCACGCTTGCGAAAGCGACTATTTAGGCGTAGGTCACTGCCGCGTGATCGACGGGCTAGGTTGATAGGTTGGGCACCGACCGCCAAAAGGTGTCGGGGTCACTGTCTGGCTATCATACACGAGAAGCTTGGCTAGGGTTTGGTTATGGTCTGGTGGATAGGTTAACCTAGGTTTATTGACCTGGCCAAGATAGGATTAGCCAATGGTCAGCCTGGCTCTGATACCAAGTTTGTCAGGACCGGATTTTTGGGATATTAATTTCCTAGAAAATGGCCCTTGTGCTCACCAGCCCCAGGTTTACTGTTAGCTGATGAGGCACCAACTTAATACAGAAATTCCAAGCAAAGTACAAAATATGCAGTACAAGACCATTGTGGCCTATGAGTACAACAAATGGTTTCTAGTGGCTGATGGCGGAAGCGGTTTGTTGTTCATCTGCGTCTATGGGACTCCATTTCCCACAGGAACAGCTGACCAGGATAACTCCTATCTTCGCGAGGCTGCTATCATCATTGCGTAGGTTCCGGGGCTGTCGTCGCAACGCTCCTCTCCACGCAAGAAATCTGGCCAAGACAATAGCCAGGGACAAGCCAGTGAGTACTTTGAATGTACTCGCAAACATTATGAACACAGGTATAATATAACAAATGATGATCATGCTCTGAAATATTCTATGATCACAATGTCAGCCACAAAATAAAAATCCATGATGCACGCAAGCAGGTTGTTCATATGAATATGCAATAAGGGAGCAGAAATAGAATACACCGATCGGGTTTCTGAAGCGACGCCTCGAAAGGATAATAATATAAAGCATGCCTCAGTCGGGCGTCTGAGCGACACCACATAAAGGGCTTGTAAATAATTTAAAATAACAAGCGTGCCACAGTCGGGTGTCTGAGCGACAACGCATAAAGGGCTTATAAGTAATTTAAATAACAAGCATGCCACAGTCGGGCGTCTGAGCGACACCACATAAGGGGCTTATAGATAATTTAAATAACAAGCATGCCATAGTCGGGCGTCTAAGCGACACCACATAAAGGGCTTATAAATAATTTAAATAACAAGCATGCCACAGTCGGGCGTCTGAGCGACACCACATAAAGGGCTTATAAATAATTTAAATAACGAGCATGCCACAGTCGGGCGTCTGAGTGACGCCACATAAAGGGCTTATAAGAGAATGATCACAATGAATATCCAGGAGGTAGAACCGTCCCAGGGATACTCAATAATTCAAATAATGTAAATGGTTAGTCCATAATAATAGCGATCATAATCATCATGAGTCACAAGTCATGATCCGTGTTCTGGTATAGCAATTTTTCCTCCGAAGACCGACACTAAGACCGACACTTGACCCATCCCAGACTGTAGTCCTTACCCATGGACACGGCTATTCGAATAGATGTATAATCTCTGCAGAGGGTGTACTCTTTACCCACGAGTAACGGATTTCTTTAGTCCATCGGGACTAATTCCGTCTACGATCTTTTAATTGAAAACACACCTGACCGCACACACCAGCCCAACTTACCGGTGTCTGGAATCACCCACGGCACCCATTAAGCAAAACTCTAAGTGGGGAGGCTACAACCTCGACTTAGCATGGGATCACAAAATTTATACCGCGCGCAAACTAGGGGAGCTACCCCTTCGGCTACAACCGAAACACCCATGCCCCCGGACCAGGTGGCATGCCTACCGGATGCCTCCGGTATCTTCCACCATGGCCTCTCTGTACGGTGTGTGCTAGGTAAGGGGTTGACAACTTACTGAACCGTACCCTACCTATGGCAGGGACAAGTGGTAGTACGAAACAAGTATGGGGGTTACTGGAACAAGACTCGATCTATGGTCGACTCAGGAGGTTTATGTATTTCCTGCATGATTAGCATAACAAATATATTTCAACCAACAGACAGAATCACCACTCATCATACCTCATCATGCCATACCGGACACAACCGTCCTGACGAGGAACTAGAGACAAGCTCATGTCTACCCAAGACAGAGACTTTCCCGGCTTCCTTCCGGTAGGCATGAAAGTCATACGAAGATGATTACTATCACAAGCATATCCATTTCTAACAGCAAAGAATCTTCATTATGCACTCATGCATATGATCGTATCGTCACATAAAATAACGAATGCTCCATGTCAAGGTGGTGTTGTAACCGTATCAAACAACACACAAAAATATTATGCCAGGGTTCAGAAGGCTTGCCTTCAAGTTGTGGAGAGGCAAGGTGCATCCCAAAAACTTTTGGAAGTTTTCTTCTCTCTCCAAAATCCTATTTTGAGGAAATTTAAATTAACACATAATTTTATAACAGTACAAAAAAGGTGTCTGGAAAATTTCAAATAAATATGAAAATAAACTAGACAGAATTTGAGAAACAACAAAAAAAGAATCAAGTCATTTGGACTTATATTTAAAAAGTTATAGTCAGTCAAAGTTTAGTCAAAATTCTGTTTTTAATAAAAAAACAGAAAAAGGAAACGGTTCGGGGGCTTACGCTTTCCCCAAGCGAAGGCGTATTCGGTGGAATACGTTTCCACTTAAGCCAGCATGGGTCGACTCGTGGGTCACTGACAGGGTCCCTTGGGTCCACTGGTCAGGTTTGACCAGTCGTCCCCCGCCTCCTTCCTCCTCTGGTCGAACAGAGGCGGGGCTCCGGCGATCGACGCCGGCGAATGGCGGCTCCCCACGGGGCCCCGAGGGCAGGGATGGATCCGCCAGTCTAGGGCGGTCCTCCCCGTGGTCGAAAGGCTGGCGGGGATGGAGGGTGTCGCCGGCGGCGAGCTCCGCGGCGGACGGTGGTTTCGGGTGGATCGGGGTCTCGAGCTATGGTGGCTCCCGATCGGGCTAGAAAGGTGGGGCGGCTCTGCACGGTTGAGGGCAGTCGGACGGTGGCGCTGGATGAGCTGGGGAGGCCCTGCTCGCGACGTTCGGCACCGGAGCGTGGCGGCGGCCGAACTGGCCGGAGACGAGGAAGAAGGCCTGCCTCCGTCGATTGTTGGCTATGGGAGCACTAGGGAGATGGCCTGAGGTTGCCTGAGGGTCTGGACGAGCTCGGGGGCTCCTTTTATAGGCGGTCGAGGTCGGTTCCCGCGGCTGCGGATAAGAACGCCGGCGAACCGCCGTTCTGTAGCTGCAGGGCGACGTGGCGGCGACGTGCGCTAGCAAACGAGCTCGCGGATGAGCTCGAGCTGTTCCAGAGGGCAGCTGGCGCGCTGGAGTGGCTCGGGCGGTGCTGCCATGGCCGGGGCCTGCTGCGGCCGTCAGCTAGCCGCCATGGCCGACCTGACGGTGGCTCTGTGGGGTGCCAGGGGTGGCTTGGAGGGTTCTGGCAAGCGTGTGAGGACAGAGCGTGGCCCTGAGGTGAGCAAAGGCCAGGGGCAAGACGCGGCGGCTCGGGTGCACGCACGTGCAAAACGCGCGCTCTGGCCGCGCCCAGAGCACGCACGCCAGGTGCTCGACGAAATGCCAACGCGTGCTAGAGGGCTTGAATGAGGCTGGTAGTTAACAGGTCTAGGTTAGTGGTGGCTAGGAGACTAGTGGACATGCTGGTTTGTCCAGAGGGGCAAGATCACAGTGCAAACATAAAACTATGCCAAAGCTGTCCATGAACACAAGGTGCTCGACAGAATGCCATGGGCATCTAGGCAACTCTTGGGGTGGCCAAAAACTCCAGATCATAGTCTCTTTGGATGATAAAGAGGGTGGCAAGGTTAGTTTGTCTAAAACAAAAACTTGTTAGTGCAAGTTTTTGAGAAAACCAAATCTGGACAGAAACTAAAGGCTATCTTTGCATGGACCAAAATTACTCCAATGGGTCCACTCTCCTGGACTTAAGGGTTTTGCAGGGTGGACTATAAGCAGGAAAAAGAATCATGGGCAACAGAGCAACCAAAAATAGAGTTGCAGTAGAAAATGCCAAACTGGACCAGAGAGCAAAAGAGGATGATTTGCTCAAATTTTTCAAAGAACACTCATGGGTTTTTGCATAAAGTTGAATTATATGCATCTACTGACATCTCCAAACACTTGGAAGAATTTTTAAAGAAATATTTAAATAGGTTGTAGTGCAAAATTACCAACTGGACCAGATTTGAAAATTTGGTGTAGAGCTCACAATCTCCAATGACCAAAAGATATTTTTGCATAAAAGTGATGTGGAAACATCACATGACATCCCCAAATTTTGGTTGAAATTTTTAAAGAACTATTTGAAAGGGTTACAGTGCAAAAGAGGCTCCATAACTTATGAAAAATCATTTTTAGAAGAATAAAGCTCAGGAAAAACAATTATGCAAATAAACCCACTGATAAAAGAAATGTTTTCTTGAGAGGGTATACAAGTCCAATAATATTTTTTGGAAAGTTTTCACTTGGGGTAAAAACTCCACAAGATCAAAGAAAAGAGAGGTTCGGAAATCAAAAGATAAATCCAGAAAATAAAAATTAAATTCCTTGGCGAAATTTTAATTAATAAAACAAGGTCAAAATTTTGGGGTGTTTCAATTATCAAACTCATCTAAGCATTGGCTAGCAGACTTATAACATGGAATATCACCTTCATCAAATCTATAGAGAGAATTTACCTTTACTACCTGTATCGGGTTATCAAGACCATGTATTTCTTCAATAGGTGGTAAATTCTTAACATCCTCAGCTTTAATACCTTTTTCTTTCATAGATTTCTTTGCCTCTTGCATATCTTCAGGACTGAGAAATAGAATACCCCTTTTCTTCAGAGTTGGCTTAGGAGTTGGTTCAGGAAGCGTCCACTTATTTTCATTACTCAGCATATTATTCAATAGCAATTCAGCTTGCAACAGTTCTTTCCCTGAAAACACAACCAGCACAACTATCCAGGTGGTCTCTGGAAGCATCGGTTAGTCCATTATAAAGATATCAAGTATTTCATTTTTCTTGAGAGGATGATCAGGCAAAGCATTAAGTAATTGGATAAGCCTCCCCCAAGCTTGTGGGAGACTCTCTTCTTCGATTTGCATAAAATTATATATTTCCCTTAAGGCAGCTTGTTTCTTATGAGTGGGAAAATATTTAGTAGAGAAGTAATAAATCATATCCTGGGGACTATGCACACAACCAGGGTCAAGATAATTAAACCATGTTTTAGCATCACCCTTTAATGAGAACGGAAATAACTTCAGGATATAGTAGTAACGAATTTTCTCCTCATAAGTAAGATGTGCCACAACAGTTTCAGATTCATAGCCATAAAATGGATCAGATTCAACCAAAGTAATTATCTAAGGATCTACAGAGAAATCATAATCCTTATCCGAAATACACATAGGTGAAGTAGAAAAACCAGGGTCATATTTCATTCTAGCATTCAAAGATTTTTCTTTCAGCTTAGTTAATAGTTTCTTAAGATTGTACCTATCACTGCAAGCAAGAAAATCTCTACCGGTTTCTTCATCCATAACATAACCCTCAGGCACAACAGGCAATTCATATCTAGGGGGAGAATCTTCATCATCACTTTCATCAATATTATCAGTTTCAATAATTTCATTCTCTCTAGCCCTAGCAAGTTGTTCATCGAGATATTCACCTAGTGGCACAGTAGTATCAAGCATAGAAGTAGTTTCATCATAAATATCGTGCATAGCAGAAGTGGCATCATCAATAACATGTGACATATCATAATTAATAGCAGAAGCAGGTTTAGGTGTCGCAAGTTTACTCAAAATAGAAGGCGAATCAAGTGCAGAGTTAGATGGCAGTTCCTTACCTCGCCTCATAGTTAAGGGATAAATTTTGGTTTTCTTGTCTTTCAAGTTCCTCATAGTGATCAGCAGATATAAATCCCAAGTGACTCAAAGAATAGAGCTATGCTCCCCGGCAACGGCACCAGAAAATAGTCTTGATAACCCACAAGTATAAGGGGTCGCATCAGTTTTCGAGGGTAGAGTATTCAACATAAATTTATTGATTCGACACAAGGGGAGCCAAAGAATATTCTCAAGTATTAGCAGTTGAGTTGTCAATTCAACCACACCTGGAAAAATTAATATCTGCCGCAAAGTATTTAGTAGCAAAGTAGTATGGAAGTAACGGTAATGGTGGCAAAAGTAATAGTAGCAGCTTTGTAGTAATCGTAATAGTGGAAGCAGAAAAGTAACTAAGAAAAGATCAATATGTGAAAAGCTCGTAGGCATTGGATCAGTTATGGATAATTATGTCGGATGTGATTCCTCATGCAACAGTTATAACATAGGGTGACACAGAACTAGCTCCAATTCATCAATGTAATGTAGGCATGTATTCTGAATATAGTCATACGTTCTTATGGAAAAGAACTTGCATGACATCTTTTGTCCTACCCTCCCGTGGCATCGGGGTCCTATTGGAAACTAAGGGATATTAAGGCCTCCTTTTAATAGAGTACCGGACCAAAGCATTAACACTTAGTGAATACATGAACTCCTCAAACTACGGTCATCACCGGTAAGTATCCCGATTATTGTCACTTCGGGGTTAACGGATCATAACACATAATAGGTGACTAATGACTTGCAAGATAGGATCATGAACTCACATATATTTATGAAAACATAAAAGGTGCAGATCTGAAATCATGGCACTCGGGCCCTAGTGACAAGCATTAAGCATAGCAAAGTCATAGCAACATCAATCTCAGAACATAATGCATACTGGGGATCAAACCCTAACAAAACTAACTCGATTACATGATAAATCTCATCCAACCCACCACCGTCCAGCAAGCCTACGATGGAATTACTCACGCACGGCGGTGAGCATCATGAAATTGGTGATGGAGGAAGGTTGATGATGACGACGGCGACGGATTCCCCTCTCCCGAGCCCCGAACGGACTCCAGATCAGCCCTCCCGAGAGAGATTAGGGCTTGGCGGCGGCTCCGTATTGTAAAACGCGATGAATCCTTCTCTCTGTTTTTTCTCCCCGAACGTGAATATATAGAGTTGGAGTTGAGGTCGTGGAGCACCAGGGGGCCCACGAGGCAGGGGGCGCGCCCAGGGGGTAGGCGCGCCCCCACCCTCGTGGACAGGGTGTGGGCCCCCCGGTCTTGATTCTTTCTGTTGGGGAACGTAGTAATTTCAAAAAAAATCCTACGCACACGCAAGATCATGGTGATGCATAGCAACGAGAGGGGAGAGTATCGTCCACGTACCCTCGTAGACCGTAAGCGGGTGCGTTATGAGAACGCGGTTGATGTAGTAGTACGTCTTCACGATCCGACCGATCCAAGTACCAAACGCACGGCACCTCTGAGTTCAGCACACGTTCAGCTCGGTGACGTCCCACGAACTCCGATCCAGTAGAGCTTCGAGGGAGAGTTCCGTCAGCACGACGGCGTGATGACGGTGATGATGATGCTACCGACGCAGTGCTTCGCCTAAGCACTGGTACGATCTGACCGAGGTGGATTATGCTGGAGGGGGGCACCGCACACGGCTAAAAGATCAACTGATCAACTTGTGTGTCTATGGGGTGCCCCCTCCCCCTCAGGCTCAGGCTCTGGGGATCGTGTTCGCTCCCAGTATGCATAAATGTCATCGGGCAGGATGATGTATGTGCCTGAATAAATGTTAAACAAAGAAGGTGCAGGCAGGGTAATAATCTGACAAGTCTTTTCACCGAATACCAGGTTATAAATGAGTCTCTTCTCCTTGTCATCGCAAATAAACTCATGTGCTACCATACTTTTATAGTCTAAGAAAATAGGTGGCAACAAGTTTTCTTCTTTCTCATAGTATCTAATAGGTATCTCAAAATATTTAGCAAGACGCGAAGCAAAGATACCTCCAAAAATGGGGCCCTTTGTACGGTTTAGACTCAACCGTTTAGGAACCATAGCACCCAAACTGAAATTTCTATCACGGAATAAAGCATGGCGCAAAATGGCGAGGTCAGGAGCACTGATGCCCCCACTGTTCCCGCGGCCAATTAAACATCTACTAGCAAATATTGCTTAGTAACGTAGAACAGGGAAATGTATGCTAGTAGTTCTTGCTTCTGATACTTTCCTCGTTTCCCCTATGGCGATCATATCAATAAATCCTGCCACATCCCTAGGATGTGGTTCCTTGACGCTGCCCTCAAAAGGCAACTTGCAAACCTCACAAAAATCATAAAGGGACATCTCCCTATACTCATCATATAAATAAAAATCCACCGACAGTGGTGATCTCCTAGCATGGAAATGAAAATTTTGCACAAAAATATTAGTGAGGACGAGATACTGTTCGAGCTGGTCGTGGAGGAAGTCGGTGAGGCCCGCATTCTCAGCCAAATAATAAAAATCATCATGAATCCCGGCTGCACTCAGGAACTCATCACAAGGCCATTCACATGGCCGAACCTCCGCGGTGCAAGGGAGATTATATTTGGGCTTCTTATCCTCTTCATTTTGCTTATCCTTCGAGCTTCGGCTCGAAGAGCCCCTCAATAATCTCTTCATCGTTTTCTGAAAATTTCTGAAATTTTTAGTAACTCAAAATAAAAGTGAACCAAACTTAACAAGATTGATAGCAACTACTCCCACAAGTGCCTAGAGACTATATTATGCATTGGAACTACTTGGGACCATATAAATTTGACATGCTAGCTCAAGAACAGGGTCACCTGAGCAGCAAAAAATTGCAATGAATAAAGCACTAGAACAAAAACTAATTGGACCATTGGAGGAGTCACATGCCGAAGAACAATCCCCCAAAGCAGTTTTGTGAATGGAGCTTTGAGCAAGGAGATCGAAAATTGCAGCAAGATGAGCTAGAACACGGGTTTGAGCTGGCTAGTGATTTTTTTCTGGAGGAAGAAGGAGTGTGTGGGTGCTGGAATAAGTGGAGGGGGGCCACGTGGGGCCCACGAGGCAGGGGGCGCGCCTAGGGGGTGGGCGCGCCTTGGACCCTCGTGGCCAGGTGGTGGCTCCCCTGATGTGTTTTCAGTGCCAGATATTCTTAAATATTCTACAAAAAATCATATTTCAATTTCGGGACATTTGGAGAACTTTTATTTTCGGGGTATTTTATATTGCAAGGATAATTCAGAAAACAGACAGAAAATACTATATTTGCTTTATTTAATATAAATAACAGAAAGTAAGAGGAGGGTACAGAAGGTTGTGCTTTCTAACTTCATCCGTCTCATTCTCATCAAAAGGAATCCACTAACAAGGTTGATCAAGTCTTGTTAACAAACTCATTCCGAATAGCATGAAACCGGAGAATTTTCGAATAGCACTAGATTACCTCAACGGGGATATGCACATCCCCAACAATAAGAATATCATATTTCTTCTTGACAGTAGGAAGAGAAAATTCAAAACCTCCAATAGTAATCGTTGGAATTTTTCCAATAGAGTTGATACTGTGGACTTGAGGTTGTTTCCTCAGAAAGTGTACCGTATGCTCATTACCATTAACATGAAATGTGGCATTGCATTTGTTGCAATCAATAACAGCCCCTGCAGTATTCAAAAAGGGTCTACCAAGGATAATCGACATACTATCGTCCTCGGGAATATCAAGAATAACAAAGTCCGTTAAGATAGTAACGTTGGCAACCACAACAGGCACATCCTCACAAATACCGACATGTACAGCAGTTGATTTATCAGCCATTTGCAAAGATATTTCAGTAGGTGTCAACTTATTCAAATCAAGTCTACGATATAAAGAGAGAGGCATAAGACTAACACCGGCTCCAAGATCACATAAAGCAGTTTTAACATCGTTTCTTTTAGTGGAGCATGGTATAGTTGGTACTCCTGGATCTCCTAGTTTCTTAGGTATTCCACCTTTAAAAGTATAATTAGCAAGCATGGTGGAAATTTCAGCTTCTGGTATCTTTCTCTTATTTGTAACAATATCTTTCACATACTTAGCATAAGGATTCATTTTAAGCATATCAGTCAAATGCATACGCAAAAAGATAGGTCTAATCATTTCAGCAAAGCGCTCAAAATCCTCATCATGCTTTTTCTTGGATGGTTTAGGAGGAAAAGGCATGGGTTTCTGAACCCATGGTTCTCTTTCTTTACCGTGCTTCCTAGCAACGAAGTCTCTCTTATCATAACGTTGATTCTTTGATTGTGGGTTATCAAGATCAACAGCAGGTTCAATTTCTACATCATTGTTATTGCTAGGTTGAGCATCAACATGAACATCATCATTAATATTATCACTAGGTTCATGTTCATTACCAGATTGTGATTCAGCATCAGAAATAGAAATATCATTGGGATTCTCAGGTGTGTCACCAATAGGTTCACTAGAAGCATGCAAAGTCCTATCATTTTTCTTTTTCTTCTTCTTAGAAGGACTAGGTGCATCAACATTAGTTCTCTGAGAATCTTACCCAATTCTCTTAGGGTGGCCCTCAGGATACAAAGGTTCCTGAGTCATTCTACCCCCTCTAGTCACAACTCTAACAGCATTATCATTTTTCTTATTATTTAATTCATTGAGCAAATCATTTTGAGCTTTAAGCACTTGTTCTACTTGAGTGGAAACCATAGAAGCATGTTTACTAATAAGTTTAAGTTCACCTTTAACTCTAGACATATAATCACTCAAGTGTTCAATCATATAAGCATTGCGTTTCAATTGTCTACCAACATAAGCATTTTAGTTTTCTTGTTTAACAATAAAATTATCAAACTCAACTAAGCATTGGCTAGCAGACTTATAACGAGGAATATCACCTTCATCAAATCTATAGAGAGAATTTACCTTTACTACCTGTGTCGGGTTATCAAGACCATGTATTTCTTCAATAGGTGGTAAATTCTTAACATCCTCAGCTTTAATACCTTTTTCTTTCATAGATTTCTTTGCCTCTTGCATATCTTCAGGACTGAGAAATAGAATACCCCTTTACTTCAGAGTTGGCTTAGGAGTTGGTTCAGGAAGCGTCCACTTATTTTCATTACTCAGCATATTATTCAATAGCAATTCAGCTTGATCAACAGTTCTTTCCCTGAAAACACAACCAGCACAACTATCCAGGTGGTCTCTGGAAGCATCGGTTAGTCCATTATAAAAGATATCAAGTATTTCATTTTTCTTGAGAGGATGATCAGGCAAAGCATTAAGTAATTGGAGAAGCCTCCCCCAAGCTTGTGGGAGACTCTCTTCTTCGATTTGCATAAAATTATATATTTCCCTTAAGGCAGCTTGTTTCTTATGCGCGGGAAAATATTTAGCAGAGAAGTAATAAATCATATCCTGGGGACTATGCACACAACCAGGATCAAGAGAATTAAACCCTTTTTTAGCATCACCCTTTAATGAGAACGGAAATAACTTAAGGATATAGTAGTAACGAATTTTCTCCTCATAAGTGAATAGGGTGGCTATATCATTTAATTTAGTAAGATGTGCCACAACAGCAGATTCATAGCCATAAAAAGGATCAGATTCAACCAAAGTAATTATCTCAGGATCTACAGAGAAATCATAATCCTTATCGGAAATACAGATAGGTGAAGTAGCAAAACGAGGGTCATATTTCATTCTAGCATTCAAAGATTTTTGTTTCAGCTTAGTTAATAGTTTCTTAAGATCATACCTATCATTGCAAGGAAGAAAATCTCTACCAGTTTCTTCATCCATAACATAACCCTTAGGCACAACAGGCAATTCATATCTAGGGGGAGAATCTTCATCATCACTTTCATCAATATTATCAGTTTCAATAATTTCATTCTCTCTAGCCCTAGCAAGTTGTTCATCGAGAAATTCACCTAGTGGCACAGTAGTATCAAGCATAGAAGTAGTTTCATCATAAATATCGTGTATAGTAGAAGTGACATCATCAATAACATGCGACATATCAGAATTAATAGCAGAAGCAGGTTTAGGTGTCGCAAGTTTACTCAAAACAGAAGGCGAATCAAGTGCAGAGTTAGATGGCAGTTCCTTACCTCGCCTCATAGTTGTGGGATAATTTTGGTTTTCTTGTCTTTCAAGTTCCTCATAGTGATCAGCAGATATAAATCCCAAGTGACTCAAAGAATAGAGCTATGGTCCCCGGCAATGGCGCCAGAAAATAGTCTTGATAACCCACAAGTATAAGGGGTCGCAACAGTTTTCGAGGGTAGAGTATTCAACCCAAATTTATTGATTCGACACAAGGGGAGCCAAATTAATATCTGGAGCAAAGTATTTAGTAGCAAAGTAGTATGGAAGTAACGGTAATGGTGGCAAAAGTAATAGTAGCAGCTTTGTAGTAATCGTAACAGTGGCAGCAGAAAAGTAACTAAGAAAAGATCAATATGTGAAAAGCTCGTAGGCATTGGATCAGTGATGGATAATTATGTCGGATGTGATTCCTCATGCAACAGTTATAACATAGGGTGACACAGAACTAGCTCCAGTTCATCAATGTAATGTAGGCATGTATTCTGAATATAGTCATACGTTCTTATGGAAAAGAACTTGCATGACATCTTTTGTCCTACCCTCCCGTGGCAGCAAGGTCCTATTGGAAACTAAGGGATATTAAGGCCTCCTTTTAATAGACCAAAGTATTAACACTTAGTGAATACATGAACTCCTCAAACTACGGTCATCACCGGTAAGTATCCCGATTATTGTCACTTCGGGGTTAACGGATCATAACACATAATAGGTGACTAATGACTTGCAAGATAGGATCAAGAACTCACATATATTCATGAAAACATAATAGGTTCAGATCTGAAATCATGGCACTCGGGCCCTAGTGACAAGCATTAAGCATAGCAAAGTCATAGCAACATCAATCTCAGAACATAATGGATACTAGGGATCAAACCCTAACAAAACTAAGTCGATTACATGATCAATCTCATCCAACCCATCACCGTCCAGCAAGCCTACGATGGAATTACTCACACACGGCGGTGAGCATCATGAAATTGGTGATGGAGGAAGGTTGATGATGACGACGGCGACGGATTCCCCTCTCCCGAGCCCCGAACGGACTCCAGATCAGCCCTTCCGAGAGAGATTAGGGCTTGGCGGCGGCTCTGTATCGTAAAACGCAATGAATCCTTCTCTCTGTTTTTTTCTCCCCGAACATGAATATATAGAGTTGGAGTTGAGGTCGGTGAGGGAGTCCTGGATTAGGGGGTCCTCGGAAAGCCGGACTATATCCTTTGGCCGGACTATTGGACTATGAAGATACAAGATTGAAGACTTCGACCCGTGTCCGGATGGGACTCTCCTTGGCGTGGAAGGCAAGCTTGGCAATACAGATATGTAGATATCCTCCCTTGTAACCGACTCTGTGTAACACTAGCCCCCTCCGGTGTCTATATAAGCCGGAGGTTTAGTCCGTAGGACAACAACAATCATACCATAGGCTAGCTTTTAGGTTTTAGCCTCTACGATCTCGTGGTAGATCAACTCTTGTAATACTCATATCATCAAGATCAATCAAGCAGGAAGTAGGGTATTACCTCCATCGAGAGGGCCCAAACATGGGTAAACATCATGTCCCCCACCTCCTGTTACCATCCGCCTTAGACGCACAGTTCGGGACCCCCTACCCGAGATCCGCCGGTTTTGACACCGACATTGGTGCTCTCATTGAGAGTTCCACTGTGCCGTCACCATAAGGCTTGATGGCTCCTTCGATCATCAGCAACGATGCGATCCAGGGTGAGGTTTTCCTCCCCGGACAGATCTTCGTATTCGGCGGCTTCGTACTGCAGGCCAATTCGCTTGGCCATATGGAGCATATCGAAAGCTACGCCCCTGGCCATCAGGTCAGATTTGGAAACTTGAACTACACTGCCGACATCCACGGAGACTTGATCTTCGGCGGATCCGAACCCATGTAAGGTGCGCCGCACGATCGCGACGAGCATGATTTAGCTCTGCCGTCTGACAGTGTTCGGGAGATCACACCTGCAACTACTCCGACCCTTAATCCGGAACAAATTGCGCCATCGGAGGACGGGTGGATAGACCCCGCCACGAAGGCCGCACTCTCAGTGGCGATAGAGCCGAATACTAACTTCACCTCCCACGAGAGCCGTGTTGCCGAACCGTCGGGTTCGTCCCCGGCCACGGGCTCCAAACCGCATGCGTCCATGCCTATCCAATCCGATTGGGCACCGATCATGGAGTTTACCTCCGCGGATATCTTTCAGCACTCGCCTTTTGGCGATGTGATAAATTCATTAAGGTCTCTCTCCTTGTCAGGAGAACCTTGGCCGAACTATGTCCGGCTAGAATGGGATGTGGACGACGAAGAAATTCGCTCCCCACCCACCACCCACTTAGTAGCCACTGTCGACGATTTAACCGACATGCTCGCTTTCGACTCCGAAGACATCGACGGTATGGACGACGATGCAGGAGACGATCAGGAACCACCGCCTACAGGGTGCTGGACAGCCACCTCATCACACGATATATATATATGGTGGATACACCCAAAGAAAACAGTGACGAGGAACGGAAGGATGCAGCGAAGGATGGCTCCCTCGAGAAGCAACCAAAGCGACGGCGTAGGCGCCGCTCCAAATCCCGCCTCGGCAAAAACAGCGATAACAGCGCAAGAGAAAATAATACCCAAGTCGACTCCAGAGGAGATGACAACATTGATCCAGCGATAGAGCAGGATGAACCAGCGAACAGCGAACATAGTACGGAACAGCTGTCCGAACACGTCGACGCCGAGGATAAAACTGATCAACCTCTCTCCGGAGAGGAAAACAGTCCAAACGACGATGCACACGTCATCCCGGAAAGACACTTGGAACAAGAGAACCTCCGTAGAAGGCTCATTGCCACCGCAAGGAGTCTGAAGAAGCAGAAGCAAAGGCATAAGGCCGCGCAGAATACAGTCAACAGTAGATGGAACAAAGTGCTCGACACTCAAGAAAAGTATGGTGGTAGTTACCACACAAAGAGCTATCCAAAGCGCCAGCTGTTGCCTGAATTTGATGATGAGGCCTTAGAGCCCACACAGCAGAAAAACAAAACGGCCAACCGATCGAACCAACCACCTTGTGGTCGCGATAGAGCGGCTAACAAGGCCGCACATAAGTTAACACACGATCACGTGAGGACTTGCATCAGAAGACCGGTGCGACCAGATCCATCTACGGATCAAGGAAACGCGCTCCAGCGCACAACCAAAACCGAGCACTACAACCATCAGAACGCCACGACACATCCAAATACAGGGGTGCCGCACACCCCCTATGTTTCACCGATGAGGTGCTGGACCACGAATTTCCAGAAGGATTCAAACCAGTAAACATAGAGGCGTACGATGGAACCACAGACCCTGGGGTCTGGATTGAGGACTTTATCCTCCATATCCATATGGCTCGCGGAGACGATCTCCACGCCATCAAGTACTTGCCCCTCAAGCTGAAAGGACCAGCTCGGCACTGGCTGAAGAGTCTCCCCGAAAACTCAATTGGAAGTTGGGAGGAGCTTGAGGATGCTTTTCGGGCTAATTTACAAGGGACCTATGTCCGACCTCTGGATGCAGACGATTTAAGTCATATAATTCAACAGCCCGGAGAGTCAGCCCGAAAGCTTTGGAACATATTTCTCACTAAGAAGAACCAAATCGTCGACTGCCCGGACGCCGAAGCATTAGCAGCTTTCAAACAGAGTGTCCGAGACGAATGGCTCGCCAGACACCTCGGCCAAGAAAAACCGAGAACAATGGTAGCCTTGACAAGCCTCATGACCCGCTTTTGCGCGGGCGAAGATAGCTGGCTAGCCCGTAGTAGCACCAGCGACCCAGGCACATCCGAAGTAAGGGATGGCAATGGAAAACCACGACGCAGTAAAAGCAAGCGTCGAAATAAAGAAGACAGCCAAGATAACACGGCGGTAAACGCCGGATTAGGGGCCCTCGACCGGGTCAGCGGAACAAGCCTTTCAAAGGCAGCAGAGATGGACCGTCCAGCCTAAACAAGATTCTAGACAAACTATGTCAGATTCATGGCACCCCCGATAAACCTGCAAATCACACCCACAGAGAATGCTGGGTCTTCAAGCAGGCCGGTAAGCTAAACGCCGAATACAAGGGGAGGGAGACACCAAGTGAAGACGAGGACAAGCCTCACCAGCAAAGCACTGGGGGACAGAAAAAATTCCCACCAGAGGTCAAAACAGTGAACATGATCCACGTGAAGAGGAGAAGCAAACATGCACTCTGAGACACACGCGCCGTAGAGCCCGTCACCCCTAAGTTCAACCTCTGGTTGGCCTACCCGATCACTTCTGATCGCAAGGATCACCTAACAAGTATCCGGCATGGAGGATTGGCTGCCTTGGTGCTAGACCCAATTATCGACGGATACCATCTCACCCAAGTCCTCATGGACGGCGGCAGTAGCCTGAATCTGATTTATCAGGACACAGTCCGCAAAATGGGGATAGACCCGACAAGAATCTGCCAAAGTACTACTACCTTTAAGGGAGTAATACCAGGCCCAGAGGCCCGCTGCACGGGCTCTCTAATACTAGAGGTTGTATTCGGTTCTCCCGACAACTTCCGAAGCAAAAAGTTAACCTACGACATCGCTCCATTCCGAAGTGGCTATCAAGCACTACTTGGAAGAGCAGCTTTTGCTCGTTTTAATGCAGTACCGCATTACGCTTCTCTCAAGCTCAAGATGCCCGGTCCACGTGGCATCATCACAATTAGCGGAAATATTGAACGTTCCTTATGCGCGGAAGAATGTGCGACGGCTTTAACAGCCGAACACTAAACGGCCCCTCCAACCAAAATAAATGATCGGTCGTCAAGACCGCGGACACGGCTAGACGAGTCCGGCGCATTACTAGCTATAACAGCTTAGATAAACCTGAGATTGGTTTGATGGTTATACCCCCATAGACGGTACCAGGGGCTTCCCGCGTGTAAACAGGGCAAGTTCGGCTCAACTTTACTTATCTTGAATTTTAATGGTTTACTGAGAATAACCAATTTTTTGCACGACAACTTTCACCTAAGTTCTTCTCTTTTACACATGATAATCGTGCTACACCCTTCCAGGATACGGCACAACGGAGACACAGGCGCAGACGTGCAGCAGGGACCCGCTCAAAGGTTCCTTTCTAGATTAAGACCCTGTGTAAACCTATTTTACTGTCTCTTGTTGTCCACATCCTTCGGATACTCAGTACAACAGAGAAGGATGCTAACGTTATTGGCATTTCGCCACGTCAGAACATTGCACGTACCTGGACACTCGGGGTTCATTATCAAGGGCATTGCTCAGCCCGGCATATGTTATAAAGACCGAATACCTTAGGGAGTATTCGGCATCGCGAGTTTGGCCTTATATGCATCAGCTCCGAATCATGTCTTTGGTCAAATGTTGGGTTTGCCCGGCTCCCATGTTTTGCTACCTTACGTTCCGCTCTATCGGCTAAGGTGGCACCGGGAGAACTACTACGATTGTGCCCTGGTTCATCCGGATGAGCACCTGAGTGGAGAAAGCCGAAAACTGACTGTCATGATAAAGCGCGAGACTGGTCAACCACTCGATGACTTAGCGGAATCTTCGGGATTCCTCCGCATTAACGAAGGGCCGTTTCCCGGTCATGTATGTATGTGCCCCGTATTCGGATGAGCGCGGAGGTACCAGGGGCTATATAGTAGTCCCACCGTCACACTCTTATGGCTAAGTGAAAGTGTTAAAGCAATATAGTCTGATTGCCTCGTTCGCTGCGCTATCACCTCCTTAATGGACCAAGACGTCGGATCAAGTGTGAATACGTGTTTTTTTGCGAACACCCCCGCATTATATTCGTGGGGGCTGAAGCCGACGACTGCAAACTTTCAGGTTATATACATATATACATAAACGACCGCACAGGAGGCATCATAATACTTTCAGGCAAAAGTATAAACACAGCCTTTATAATTTAATAAACATTGTTCTTACAATAGGAATACATGTCACTAGAACATAATATTCTTCGAGCACTGAGCCTCTATTAAATGAGCGCCTTCAAGGACTTCTTCAAAGTAGTGCTCGGCCGATACTCGGCCCACGGCCAAACTCTGGGTTGCAATAGCGGTGGCCTCCATCTCTTCCCAGTATGTCTTGACACGGGCAAGAGCCATCCGCGCACCCTCTATGCACGCCGACCTCTTCATAGCGTCAATGCGCGGCACAGCACCAAGGAACTGTTGCACTAAACTAAAATAACTATTCGGCCTTGGCCCTTCCGGCCAAAGGTGATCCGCGACTGACCTCATAGCAAGTCCGGACAACCTATGGAGCTCGGCCCACTCGGCCATTTGTTCATTTAACAGCAGCGGACGCGTTGGAGTGCTGAACTGTGACCAGAACAACCTTTCCACTACATGATCTTTCTGATCTTTGAAAAACTTGGTCGCATCAGCGGCACTCGCTGCTAAATCCAAGTACGCGTCTGCAGAACTCCATAATTTATCCAGAGAGGCATACTTCGGGTCTCCAAACCTCGTCCGCAACAAAAAGGGCTTCCCAGCCGCGATATCTCCGGCTTGAAGGAGTTCCTCCTTCGCCGCTCTGACTTGCGAGCGGGTTTCCTTGGCCACTTCCATGGCCTCCTTCAAGTCCGCCGCCTTCGCTTGGCTTTCCTTTTCAAGAAGCTCATACCGGCCGGCGACATCTTTCAGCTCAACAACCATCTTGGCTATTTTCTCTTTGCTCTGCCAATGCGCAGCCTGTTCGGCCCTTAGCTCTTCGACCGCCTTCAGGGCGGTCGCATCACTCTTCCTGGCTTGTTCCTTGGCCCGGGCAAGTTCCGCCCGAAGGGTCTCCATGGCGACAGCTCCATCTGCAGCCACAGCATATTATAGATACTAGCATCATGCTCCTCTTAATATGTGTTGATCACAGGAGAATACATACCCTGTGCCTCGTCAAGCTGCTTGTTTACAAGCACGATGTCGGCATCTGCCGCATCAAGTTGCCACTTCAGTTCAGTAAATTCACCAGTCCACCTAGCCACCGGACCTTCAACCACCTGCATATAAAGGCGACATGATCATTACCTGGGACTATGATCCTCTGTTTGCCGCCGTTTTTAACAGCAACCAGAGTCTCAGGGGCTACTATCTGCATATGGCACACCTAGCGTGTGCGGTACCATCAAAAATATATATTACTTTGCGTACCTCAAAGCCTCTCAGCAGGCTCATAAAAGCTTCATGCAACCCGCTTTCGGCCGATGAGATCCTCTCAACCACCGTACCCATTAGCGTACGATGCGCTTCTGAGATAGCCGCTCGCTCCAGAAGATTCATCAGTGTGTCCGGTCGCGCACCGGACGGTCCCGGACTCTTTCTGTTGCTCTCCTCAGGAACCGGATACTCTAGACTTCGGGTGGCCGAGGGGTTACCTTCTGGCCTTGGCGGAACAGGAGAAACCCTCCGTGACGACACCTCTGGGTCTTCCGCTTCATGAGGCGGGGAGGCGTTTCGCTCTCCATCATCTCCGAAAGAAGATCTCTCGAAGACGAACTCTGTCGAGAAGGGCTACGATCCGGACTGCAAGACATATGTCTCGGTTATCATTCTCAGAGATGAAGCATGATATATTTATCAAAAATACTTTTGTTTACTCACAGCTCGGTGGAGGGCTAGTCCCCTTGCGGGTATTATACGGTAAGGATGCCCTCCGGGTAGGACCCTCTGATAAAGGTTTCTTCCCACGCTTGGAGACCATTACTTCCAAGTCTTCAGAGGCGGTCCTCTTCCTTCCCTGGGGAGAGGGAATTTTAGACTCTTCCCCCCGGTTATCCTCCTTCGAGGAGACACTGATTCCCCCGGTCTGGATGAATAGTAAGTGAGGCTCGCTCTCGGCCTCTTTGTTCCTCCCTTTACCTTCCCCTGATGGCGCTTGATAAGGCGCAAGCTCAAGCATCCTGGCTAGTACAGGATCCGGTGAGCCCTCGGGAAGGGGGCCGGACACCTGATCATCTTCGCCTTTTTTATCCAGTCCTAGTCAAAAGGCGACTTTTCAGGATGATGTTGTGATAAATTAAAAGACAACGTGTTCGGCCACAGGACTACTTACTTGGGTATCTGGACGACTGCAGCTCAGACCCGCATCCTCGGTGATGTCTGGACACCTTATTTCTGGTCCGAAGAACAATTTGTACATCTCTTTGACCCTCATGCCGAGGAAGTGCTGAATGGCTCGCGGTCCTTCCGGGTTGAACTCCCACATATGGAGGGGTCGACGTTTGCAAGGTGGGACTCGACGAACTAGCATGACTTGCATTACCCTGACCAGGCTGACATCTCTCTCGAGGAGATCTTGGATGCGACTCTGCAATATCGGCACATCATTTACTGCCCCCCAGTCCAGCCCCTTGTTGATCCATGACGTCAGTTGTGGCGGGGGGGGGGGCGAGCGAAAGGCGGGGGCGGCTACCCACTTGGTACCCCGGGGAGCTGTGATATAAAACCACTCCCGTTGCCATAAACTGGACACCTCCAGGAAGGAACCCTTTGGCCATGGAACATCGGCGCCTTTGCTTATTACGGCACCTCCGCACTCTGCATGTCGCCCCTCAATCATCTTCGGCTTCACATTGAAGGTCTTGAGCCATAAGCCGAAGTGTGGGGTAATGCGGAGGAAGGCTTCACACACGACGATGAACGACGAGATGTGAAGGATGGAATCCGGGGCCAGGTCATGGAAATCCAGCCCGTAATAGAACATTAGCCCCCTAACAAAGGGATCTAGAACAAGGCCTAGCCCTCGGAGGAAGTGAGAGATGAATACGACGCTCTCGCCGGGTTCAGGAGTGGGAATGACCTGCCCTCGAGCAGGTAGTCTGTGCGAGATTTCGGCGGTCAAGTACCTAGCCTCACCTAGCTTCTTGATGTCTTCCTCTGTGACAGAGGAGGGCATCCACCGACCTTGAAGGTTGGATCCGGACATGGTTGAAGGTCCGAAGCGCCTGACCTAAGCCTTGGGTGTTGAAACTCGAGGCGGGGGAAGGATTCGATCGAGTACGAGAAGAAAAAGGACAGGCCTTGGCCTCTTTATAAAGAGGGTGAATATCAAGCGTCCTCCTCGTGGTCGTTTGGGACTTGCCTAAAATCGAGGAGTCATACCAATGGGAATGATTGGGTTACCCACATCCGTATCGATGAGAATCCCGTAATAAGGGGGACACGATCTCTGCTTCGATAAGACGTGCCAATAAAATCGCCTCGCAAAACATGCAGTGGCAGGCTGATTGAGAAAAATGGTTCGAATAATGATCAGACCGTGGTCTGATGTCACGTTATGAAAAGTCATCAGCAAATTAGATTTGTGGAAATGTTATTCTCTCTACGGTGGTATGTGGAACTTGTTTTGCAGAGCCGGACACTATCCTTGTGTTCAAGATCTTCTATGGAGTATTCGGAGGAAGAACCCGCCTTGCAATGCCGAAGACAAATTTGTGCGCCGGACTCATCGTCATTGAAGCCTGGTTCAGGGGCTACTGAGGGAGTCCTGGATTAGGGGGTCCTCGGACAGCCGGACTGTGGGACTATGAAGATACAAGATTGAAGACTTCGACCCGTGTCCAGATGGGACTCTCCTTGGCGTGGAAGGCAAGCTTGGCAATACGGATATGTAGATCTCCTCCCTTGTAACCGACTCTGTGTAACCCTAGCCCCCTCCGGTGTCTATATAAGCCGGAGGTTTAGTCCATAGGACAACAACAATCATACCATAGGCTAGCTTCTAGGGTTTAGCCTCTACGATCTCGTGGTAGATCAACTCTTGTAATACTCATATCATCAAGATCAATCAAGCAGGAAGTAGGGTATTACCTCCATCGAGATGGCCCAAACATGGGTAAACATCGTGTCCCCCACCTCCTGTTACCATCCGCCTTAGACGCACAGTTCGGGACCCCCTACCCGAGATCCGCCGGTTTTGGCACCGACATTGGTGCTTTCATTGAGAGTTCCACTGTGCCGTCACCATAAGGCTTGATGGCCCAAACATGGGTAAACATCATGTCCCCCACCTCCTGTTACCATCCGCCTTAGACGCACAGTCGTACGTCTTCACGATCCGACCGATCCAAGTACCAAACGCACGGCACCTCCGAGTTCAGCACACGTTCAGCTCGGTGACGTCCCACGAACTCCGATCTAGTAGAGCTTCGAGGGAGAGTTCTGTCAGCACGACGGCGTGATGACGGTGATGATGATGCTACCTACGCAGTGCTTCGCCTAAGCACTGGTACGATATGACCGAGGTGGATTATGGTGGAGGGGGGCACCGCACACGGCTAAAAGATCAACTGATCAACTTGTGTGTCTATGGGGTGCCCCCCTCCCCCGTATATAAAGGAGTAGAGGAGGGGGAGGGCCGGCCCTCCTATGGCACGCCCTGGAGGAGTCCTATTCCCACCGGGAGTAGGATTCCCCCCTTCCAATAGTAGGAGTAGGAGGGAAGGAAGGAGAGAGAGGGGAAAGGAAAAAAGGGGGCGCTGCCCCCCTCCTTGTCCAATTCAGACTAGAGGGGGAGAGGGCGCGCGGCCTGCCCTGGCCGCCCCTCCTCTTCTCCACTAAGGCCCAATAGGCCCATTACACTCCCCGGGGGGTTCTGGTAACCCCCCGGTACTCCGGTATTTGTCTGAACTTGCCCGGAACCCTTCCAAAGTCCAAACATAGTCATTCAATATATCGATCTTTATGTCTCGACCATTTCGAGACTCCTCGTCATGTCCATGATCATATCCTGGACTCCGAACTACCTTCGGTTCATCAAAACACATAAACTCATATTACCGATCGTCACCGAACGTTAGGCGTGCGGACCCTACGGGTTCGAGAGCTATGTAGACATGATCGGGACTCGTTTCCGGTCAATAACCAATAGCGGAACCTGGATGCTCATATTGGCTCCTACATATTCTACGAAGATCTTTATCGGTCAAACCGCATAACAACATACGTTGTTCCCTTTGTCATCGGTATGTTACTTGCCCGATATTCGATCGTCGGTATCCCAATACCTAGTTCAATCTCGTTACCGGCAAGTCTCTTTACTCGTTTCGTAATACATCATCCCGCAACTAACTCATTAGTTGCATTTCTTGCAAGGCTTATAGTGATGTGCATTACCGAGAGGGCCCAGAGATACCTCTCCGACAATCGGAGCGACAAATCCTAATCTCGATCTATGCCAACCCAACAAGTACCTTCGGAGACACCTGTAGATCACCTTTATAATCACCCAGTTACGTTGTGACGTTTGGTAGCACACAAAGTGTTCCTCCGGTATTCGGGAGTTGCATAATTTCATAGTCATAGGAACATGTATATGTCATGAAGAAAGCAATAGCAATATACTAAAAGATCAAATGCTAAGCTAACGAAATGGGTCAAGTCAATCACATCATTCTCTAATGATGTGATCCCGTTAATCAAATGACAATTCATGTCTATGGCTAGGAAACTTAACCATCTTTGATTCAACGAGCTAGTCAAGTAGAGGCATACTAGTGACACTTAGTTTGTCTATATATTCACACATGTACTAAGTTTCCGGTTAATACAATTCTAGCATGAATAATAAACATTTATCATGATATAAGGAAATATAAATAACAACTTTATTATTGCCTCTAGGGCATATTTCCTTCAGTCTCCCACTTGCACTAGAGTCAATAATCTAGATTACACAGTAATGATTCTAACAGCCATGGAGTCTTGGTGCTGATAATGTTTTGCTCGTGAGAGAGGCTTAGTCAACGGGTCTGCAACATTCAGATCCGTATGTATCTTGCAAATCTCTATGTCTCCCTCCTTGACTTGGTCGCGGATGGAATTGAAGCTTCTCTTGATGTGCTTGGTTCTCTTTTGAAATCTGGATTCCTTTGCCAAGGCAATTGCACCAGTATTGTCACAAAAGATTTTTGTTGGACCAGATGCACTAGGTATGACACCTAGATCGGATATGAACTCCTTCATCCAGACTCCTTCATTTGCTGCTTCCGAACAGCTATGTACTCCTCTTCACACATAGATCCCGCCATGACGCTTTGCTTAGAACTGCACCAACTGATAGCTCCACCGTCAATATAAATACGTATCTGGTTTGTGACTTAGAGTCATCCGGATCAGTGTCAAAGCTTGCGTCGATGTAACCATTTACGACAAGCTCTTTGTCACCTCCATAAACGAGAAACATATCCTTAGTCCTTTTCAGGTATTTCAGGATATTCTGGACCGCTGTCTAGTGATCCACTCCTGGATTACTTTGGTACCTCCCTGCTAAGCTAATAGCAAGGCACACATCAGGTCTGGTAGACAGCATTGCATACATGATAGAGCCTATGGCTGAAGCATAGGGAACATCTTTCATTTTCTCTCTATCTTCTGCAGTGGTCGGGCATTGAGTCTTACTCAACTTCACCCCTTGTAACACAAGCAAGAACCCTTTCTTTGCTTGATCCATTTTGAACTTCTTCAAAACTTTATCAAGGTATGTGCTTTGTGAAAGTGCAATTCAGCGTCTTGATCTATCTCTATAGATCTTGATGCCCAATATATAAGCAGCTTCACCGAGGTCTTTGATTGAAAAACTCTTATTCAAGTATCCTTTTATGCTATCCAGAAATTCTATATCATTTCCAATCAACAGTATGTCATCCACATATAATATTAGAAATGCTACACAGCTCCCACTCACTTTCTTGTAAATACAGGCTTCTCCAAAAGTCTGTATAAAACCATATGCTTTGATCACACTATCAAAATGTTTATTCCAACTCCGAGATGCTTGCACCAGTCCATAGATGGATCGCTGGAGCTTGCACACTTTGTTAGCATCCTTTGGATCGATAAAACCTTCAGGTTGCATCATATACAACTCTTCTTCCAGAAATCCATTCAGGAATGCAGTCTTTACATTCATTTGCCAAATTTCATAATCATAAAATGCGGCAATTGCTAACATGATTCGGACGGACTTAAGCATCGCTACTGGTGAGAAAGTCTCATCGTAGTCAACTCCTTGAACTTGTCGAAAACCTTTCGTAACAAGTTGAGCTTTGTAGACAGTAACATTACCGTCAACATCAGTCTTCTTCTTGAAGATCCATTTATTCTCGATGGCTTGCCGATCATCGGGCAAGTCAACCAAAGTCCACACTTTGTTCTCATACATGGATCCCATCTCAGATTTCATGGCCTCAAGCCATTTTGCGGAATCTAGGCTCATCATCGCTTCCTCATAGTTCGTAGGTTCGTCATGGTCTAGTAACATGACCTCCATAGGATTACCGTACCACTCTGGTGCGGATCTTACTCTGGCTGACCTACGAGGTTCAGTAGTAACTTGATCTGAAGTTACATGATCATCATCATTAGCTTCCTCACTAATTGGTGTAGAAGTCACAGGAACAGATTTCTGTGATGAACTACTTTCTAATAAGGGAGTAGGTACAGTTACCTCATCAAGTTCTACTTTCCTCCCACTCACTTCTTTCGAGAGAAACTCCTTCTCTAGAAAGGATCCATTCTTAGCAACGAATGTCTTGCCTTCGGATCTGTGATAGAAGGTGTACCCAACTGTCTCCTTTGGGTATCCTATGAAGACACATTTCTCCGATTTGGGTTCGAGCTTATCAGGTTGAAGCTTTTTCACATAAGCATCGCAGCCCCAATTTTTAAGAAACGACAACTTTGGTTTCTTGCCAAACCAAAGTTCATAAGGCGTCGTCTCAATGGATTTAGATGGTGCCCTATTTAACGTGAATGCAGCCGTCTCTAAAGCATAACCCCAAAATGATAGCGGTAAATCAGTAAGAGACATCATAGATCGCACCATATCTAGTAAAGTACGATTACGACGTTCGGACACACCATTACGCTGTGGTGTTCCAGGTGGCGTAAGTTGCGAAACTATTCCGAATTGTTTCAAATGAAGACCAAACTCGTAACTCAAATATTCTCCTCCACGATCAGATCATAGAAACTTTATTTTCTTGTTACGATGATTTTCCACTTCACTCTGAAATTCTTTGAAGTTTTCAAATGTTTCAGACTTATGTTTCATCAAGTAGATATACCCATATCTGCTCAAATCATCTGTGAAGGTGAGAAAATAACGATACCCGCCGCGAGCCTCAACGTTCATCGGACCACATACATCAGTATGTATGATTTCCAACAAATCTGTTGCTCGCCCCATAGTTCCGGGGAACGGCGTTTTAGTCATCTTGCCCATGAGGCATGGTTCGCAAGTACCAAGTGATTCATAATCAAGTGATTCCAACAGTCCATCAGAATGGAGTTTCTTCATGCGCTTTACGCCAATATGACCTAAACGGCAGTGCCACAAATAAGTTGCACTATCATTATCAACTCTGCATCTTTTAGCTTCAATATTATGAATATGTGTATCACTACTATCGAGATTCATAAAAAATAGACCACTCTTCAAGGGTGCATGACCATAAAAGATATTACTCATATAAATAGAACAACCATTATTCTCAGATTTAAATGAATAACCGTCTCGCATCAAACAAGATCCAGATATAATGTTAATGCTCAACGCTGGCACCAAATAACAATTATTCAGGTCTAAAACTAATCCCGAAGGTAGATGTAGAGGTAGCGTGCCGAGCGCGATCACATCGACTTTGGAACCATTTCCCACGGGCATCGTCACCTCGTCCTTAGCCAATCCTCGCTTAATCCATAGTCCCTGTTTCGAGTTGCAAATATTAGCAACAGAACCAGTATCAAATACCCAGGTGCTACAGCGAGCATTAGTAAGGTACACATCAATAACATGTATATCACATATACCTTTGTTCACCTTGCCATCCTTCTTATCCGCCAAATACTTGGGGCAGTTCCGCTTCCAGTGACCAGTTCCTTTGCAGTAGAAGCACTCAGTCTCAGGCTTAGGTCCAGACTTGGGTTTCTTCACTTGAGCAGCAACTTGCTTGCCATTCTTCTTGAAGTTCCCCTTCTTCCCTTCACCCTTTTTCTTGAAACTGGTGGTCTTGTTGACCATCAACACTTGATGCTCCTTCTTGATTTCTACCTCCACAACATTTAGCATTCCGAAGAGCTCGGGAATTGTCTTATCCATCCCTTGCATATTATAGTTCATCACGAAGCTCTTGTAGCTTGGTGGCAGTGATGGAAGAATTCTGTCAATGATACTATCATCCGGAAGATTAACTCCCAGTTGAATCAAGTGATTGTTATACCCAGACATTTTGAGTATATGCTCACTGACAGAACTATTCTCCTCCATCTTGCAGCTATAGAACTTATTGGAGACTTCATATCTCTCCATCCAGGCATTTGCTTGAAATATTAACTTCAACTCCTGGAACATCTCATATGCTCCATGACGTTCAAAACGTCGTTGAAGTCCCGGTTCTAAGCCGTAAAGCATAGCACACTGAACTATCGAGTAGTCATCAGCTTTGCTCTGCCAGACGTTCATAACATCTGGCGTTGCTCCTGCAGCAGGTTTGGCACCTAGCGGTGCTTCGAGGACGTAATTCTTCTGTGCAGCAATGAGGATAATCCTCAAGTTACGGACCTAGTCTGTGTAATTGCTACCATCATCTTTCAACTTTGCTTTCTCAAGGAACGCATTAAAATTCAACGGAACAACAACACGGGTCATCTATCTACAAACAACATAGACATGCAAAATACTATCAGGTACTAAGTTCATGATAAATTAAAGTGCAATTAATCATATTACTTAAGAACTCCACTTAGATAGACATCCCTCTAATCATCTAAGTGATCACGTGATCCAAATCAACTAAACCATGTCCGATCATCACGTAAGATGGAGTAGTTTTCAATGGTGAACATCACTATGTTGATCATATCTACTACATGATTCACGCTCGACCTTTCGGTCTCAGTGTTCCGAGGCCATATCTGCATATGCTAGGATCGTCAAGTTTAACCTGAGTGTTCTGCGTCTGCAAAACTGGTTGCACCCGTTGTATGTGAACGTAGAGCTTATCACACCCGATAATCACGTGGTGTCTCGGCACGACGAACTTTCGCAACGGTGCATACTCAGGGAGAACACTTATACCCTGAAATTTAGTGAGAGATCATCTTATAATGCTACCGTCGATCTAAGCAAAATAAGATGCATAAAAGATAAACATCACATGCAATCAATATAAGTGATATGATATGGCCATCATCATCCTGTGCCTTTGATCTCCATCTCCAAAGCACTGTCATGATCACCATCGTCACCGGCGCGACACCTTGATCTCAATCGTAGCATCGTTGTCGTCTCGCCAACTATTGCTTTTACGACTATCGCTACCGCTTAGTGATAAAGTAAAGCAAGTACATGGCGATTGCATTTCATACAATAAAGCGACAACCATTTGGCTCCTGCCAGTTGCCGATAACTCGGTTACAAAACATGATCATATCATACAATAAAATTTAGCATCATGTCTTGACCATATCACATCACAGCATGCCTTGCAAAAACAAGTTAGACGTCCTCTACTTTGTTGTTGCAAGTTTTACGTTGCTGCTACGGGCTAAGCAAGAACCGTTCTTACCTACGCATCAAAACCACAACGATATTTTGTCAAGTATGTGATGTTTTAACCTTCACAAGGACCGGGCGTAGCCACACTCGATTCAACTAAAGTTGGAGAAATTGACAACCACCAGCCACCTGTTTGTGAAGCACGTCGGTAGAACCAGTCTCGCGTAAGCGTACGTGTAATGTTAGTCCGGGCCGCTTCATCCAACAATACCGCCGAATCAAAGTATGACATGCTGGTAAGCAGTATGACTTGTATCGCCCACAACTCACTTGTGTTCTACTCGTGCATATAACATCTACGCATAAACCTGGCTCGGATGCCACTGTTGGGGAACGTAGTAATTTCAAAAAAAAATCCTACGCACACGCAAGATCATGGTGATGCATAGCAACGAGAGGGGAGAGTATCGTCCACGTACCCTCGTTGACCGTAAGCGGAAGCGTTATGAGAATGCGGTTGATGTAGTCGTACGTCTTCACGATCCGACCGATCCAAGTACCAAACGCACGGCACCTCCGAGTTCAGCACACGTTCAGCTCGGTGACGTCCCACGAACTCCGATCCAGCAGAACTTCGAGGGAGAGTTCTGTCAGCACGATGGCGTGATGACGGTGATGATGATGCTACCGACGCAGGGCTTCGCCTAAGCACCGCTACGATATGATCGAGGTGGATTATGGTGGAGGTGGGCACCGCACACGGCTAAAAGATCAATTGATCAACTTGTGTGTCTATGGGGTGCCCCCTCCCCCGTATATAAAGGAGTGGAGGAGGGGGAGGGCCGGCCCTCCTATGGCGCGCCCTGGAGGAGTCCTACTCCCACCGGGAGTAGGATTCCCCCCTTCCAATAGTAGGAGAAGGAGGGATGGAAGGAGAGAGGGGGGAAGGAAAAAAGGGGGGCGCCGCCCCCCTCCTTGTCCAATTCGGACTAGAGGGGGAGAGGGCGCGCGGCCTGCCCTGGCCGCCCCTCCTCTTCTCCACTAAGGCCCTGTAGGCCCATTACACTCCCCGGGGGGTTCCGGTAACCCCCTGGTACTTCGGTATTTGTCTGAACTTCCCCGGAACCCTTCTGAAGTCCAAACATAGTCATCCAATATATCGACCTTTATGTCTCGACCATTTCGAGACTCCTCGTCATGTTCGTGATCATATCCGGCACTCCGAACTACCTTCGGTTCATCAAAACACATAAACTCATATTACCGATCGTCACCGAGAGTTAAGTGTGCGGACCCTACGGGTTCGAGAACTATGTAGACATGACCGAGACTCATTTCCGGTCAATAACCAATAGCGGAACCTGGATGCTCATATTGGCTCCTACATATTCTACGAAGATCTTTATCGGTCAAACCGCATAACAACATACGTTGTTCCCTTTGTCATCGGTATGTTACTTGACCGAGATTCGATCGTCGGTATCCCAATACCTAGTTCAATCTCGTTACCGGCAAGTCTCTTTACTCGTTCCGTAATACATCATCTCGCAACTAACTCATTAGTTGCATTGCTTGCAAGGCTTATAGTGATGTGCATTACCGAGAAGGCCCAGAGATACCTCTCCGACAATCAGAGTGAAAAATCCTAATCTCGATCTATGCCAACCCAACAAGTACCTTCGGAGACACCTGTAGAGCACCTTTATAATCACCCAGTTACGTTGTGACGTTTGGTAGCACACAAAGTGTTCCTCCGGTATTCGGGAGTTGCATAATCTCATAGTCATAGGAACATGTATATGTCATGAAGAAAGCAATAGCAATATACTAAACGATCAAATGCTAAGCTAACGGAATGGGTAAATTCAATCACATCATTCTCTAATGATGTGATCCCGTTAATCAAATGACAACTCATGTCTATGGCTAGGAAACTTAACCATCTTTGATTCAACGAGCTAGTCAAGTAGAGGCATACTAGTGACACTTAGTTTGTCTATATATTCACACATGTACTAAGTTTCCGGTTAATACAAATCTAGCATGAATAATAAACATTTATCATTATATAAGGAAATATAAATAACAACTTTATTATTGCCTCTAGGGCATATTTCCATCACTTTCGCCAGTATTTTTTATTAATTTCAAAAATATTCTCCGTGAAGTTTCTGGTCATTCCGAGAACTTTTATTTCTGCACAAAAATAACACCATGGCAATTCTGCTGCAAACAGCGTCAGTCCGGGCCAGTTCCATTCAAATCATGCAAGTTAGAGTCCAAAACAAGGGCAAAAGTGTTTGGAAAAGTAGATACGATGGAGACGTATCACTGAGCTGGTGAGATGCCGCGAGGCATGTCAGTTCCATGCCAAGCAGATCCACCAGCCCGCTCAGGGCATACATACCACCCCGCTGTCATGGGCGTTCGTGGTCTGGGGGCTGGATATCCTGGGCCCGTTTCCCCGGGCAGCCCGGGGCTACCGCTACCTCTACGTCGCCATCGACAAGTTCACCAAGTGGGCGGATGTGGAGCCCGTGCGCACCATCCCAGCTGGCTTGGCCATCAAGTTCATCAAGGGCCTCGTGAGCCGCTTTGGGTCCCCAACCATATCATCACTGACAATAGCTCTCAATTCACGAGTAACCTCTTCAAAACGTATTGTGCTAACCTTGGAACGCAGATATGCTACGCTTCGGTGGCACACCCCCGGAGTAATGGCCAAGATGAGCACGCCAATGTAGAGGTCCTGAAGGGCCTCAAGGCGATGAGCTTCAAGAAGAGACTCGAGGCCCGCGGTAGGGGTTGGCTCGATGAGATTCAGTCCGTGTTGTGGTCCATCCGCACCACCGTGACTAAGCCCACCGGCGAGACCAAGTTCTTCCTCATCTACGAGGCTCGGGCGATCCTCCCTCCTGAGGTCAAACATCGCTTGCCGTAGGTCTTGGCGTTTGACGAGGCACGCCAGGATGCCTCGCACGAGATGGACCTCGTGCTTGGGGAGGAGGGCCGCCGCCAAGCCTCGCTCCGCATCGTGAGGTACCAGCAGGCGCTACGGCGGTATCACTACTGTAGCATCCGCTCGAGGACCCTCCAGGTGGGTGACCTCGTCCTAAGACGGGTGCTCTCCAGGGAGGGGCTTCACAAGCTCTCGCCTATGTGGGAGGGCCCGTTCAGGATTTCTTGTGTCTCCAGGCCTGGCGCCGCGCGCCTGGAGACGCAGGACGGGGTCCCCATCCAGAATGCCTGGAACATCCAGCACCTCCGGAAGTTCTATTCGTGACCAAGGCCATGCGCCTCTCAAGTCTCCGCCCATGACACTCTCACGTAATAATGAGTGGGGTTGTACACGTCCTGGAGTCTCCTGAGCACCGCCCCTAGGCCTCGTGGGGGCTCCCACCCACGTTGAAAGCACGGGTGCTCCTTGGGTGATTTTTGTAATTAATGTCAACATATCTCTTGTTGGACTAACATTTTCATCTAGTATATTTCAGATGAGTTCAACAGTGAAGTGGCATGGACAAGAGGATGTGGAACCCCTTCAAGATGCTAAGGACAGAAGATTGGCAAAAGCTCAAAAGCTCAAGACTCTACATTTTCATTTTAGTGATCCAAGATCACATTGAGTCCATAGGAAAGCAAATACTATTAAAAGGGGATGAGGTGTTGCTTAATGGCTTGCTTGCTCAAAGTGCTTAGTGATATGCTCCAAAGCCCTCAACCACTTTCTCATTTCCACGTATGTCCCAAACCTAAAGTCAAACTCGGCCCCACCGATTTGATCTATCCGGCGCCACTGAGTTCATTTGACATAGCCACTGCCAGAAACCCTAATCAGTTCGGTCTCACCGATGGGATCTCGGTCTCACCGAGATGGGCTTGCAAACTCTCTATTGCCTGTCGCAATTATTTCGGTCTCACCGAGATATGCAATCAGTCCAACCGAGTTTTCCTGACCAACTCTCTGTTTTTCTTATTACCAAAATCAGTCTCACCGAGTTTGTGTAATCGGTCAAACCGAGTTGAGGTTTTACCCCAACCTTAGCACATCGGTCCCACCGAGTTGATCATATCGCTCCCATAAAAAATCCTAACGCTCACATTTTGAACTAAATTGGTCTGACCGAGTTTCATGATTCGGTCCCACCGAGTTTGGTGAATTGTGTGTAATGGTTAGATTTTGTGTGGAGGCTATATATACCCCTTCACCCACTCTTCATTCGTAGAGAGAGCCATCAAAACATGCCTACACTTCTACCATTCATTTTCTGAGAGAGAACCACCTACTCATGTGTTGAGACCAAGATATTCCAATCCAACCACAAGAATCTTGATCTCTAGCCTTCCCCAAGTTGCTTTCCACTTAGATCGTCTTTCCACCAAATCGAAATCTGTAAGAGAGAGTTGAGTGTTGGGGAGACTATCATTTGAAGCACAAGAGCAAGGAGTTCATCATCAACACACCATCTATTACCTTTTGGAGAGTGGTGTCTCCTAGATGAAGGAAATATGCCCTAGAGGCAATAATAAAGTATTATATATTTCCTTATATCATGATAAATGTTTATTATTCATGCTAGAATTGTATTAACTGGAAACATAATACATGTGTGAATACATAGACAAACAAAGTGTCACTAGTATGCCTCTACTTGACTAGTTCGTTAATCAAAGATGGTTATGTTTCCTAGCCATAGACATGAGTTGTCATTTGATTAACGGGATCACCTCATTAGGAGAATGACGTGATTGACATGACCCATTACATTAGCTTAGCACCCGATCGTTTAGTATGTTGCTATTGCTTTCTTCATGACTTATACATGTTCCTATGACTATGAGATTATGCAACTCCCGTTTACCGGAGGAACACTTTGTGTGCTACCAAACGTCACAACGTAACTGGGTGATTATAAAGGTGCTCTACAGGTGTCTCCAAAGGTACTTGTTGGGTTGGCGTATTTCGAGATTAGGATTTGTCACTCCGATTGTCGGAGAGGTATCTCAGGGCCCACTCGGTAATGCACATCACTATAAGCCTTGCAAGCATTGTGACTAATGAGTTAGTTACAGGATGATGTATTACGGAACGAGTAAAGAGACTTGCCGGTAACGAGATTGAACTAGGTATCGAGATACCGACGATCGAATCTCGGGCAAGTAACATACCGATGACAAAGGGAACAACGTATGTTGTTATGCGGTCTGACCGATAAAGATCTTCGTAGAATATGTAGGAGCCAATATGGGCATCCAGGTCCCGCTATTGGTTATTGACCGGAGAGGTGTCTCGGTCATGTCTACATAGTTCTCGAACCCAAAGGGTCCGCACGCTTAAAGTTACGATGACAGTTTTATTATGAGTTTATATGATTTGATGTACCGAAGGTTGTTCGGAGTCCCAGATGTGATCACGGACATGACGAGGAGTCTCGAAATGGTCGAGACGTAAAGATTGATATATTGGACGACTATATTCGGACACCGGAAGTGTTCCGGAGAAGTTTCGGATTAAACCGGAGTGCCGGAGGGTTACCGGAACCCCCCGGGGAAGTATTGGGCCTTAGTGGGCCTTGAGGGGAGAGAGAGGGCAGCAGCCAGGAGGTGGTGCGCCCCCTCCCAGAGGAGTCCTAGTTGGACTAGGAGAGGGGGGCGCAGCCCCCTTTCCCTCTCCCTCTCCCTCTCTTTCCTTCCCCCCTTCTTTTCCTAGTAGGACTAGGAAAGGGGAGTCCTACTCCTACTAGGAGGAGGACTCCCCCCCTCTCCTTGGCGCGCCCCATAGGCAGCCGGCCTCCCCCTTGCTCCTTTATATACGGGGGCAGGGGGGCACCTAAGAACACACTTGATATACGATATTTTAGCCGTGTGCGGTGCCCCCCTCCACCAGATTACACCTCGATAATACCGTCGCGAAGCTTAGGCGAAGCCCTGCGTCGGTGGAACATCATCATCGTCACCACGCCGTCGTGCTGACGAAACTCTCCCTCAACACTCGGCTGGATCGGAGTTCGAGGGACGTCATCGAGCTGAACGTGTGTAGAACTTCGGAGGTGCCGTGCGTTCGGTACTTGATCGGTCGGATCGTGAAGACGTTCGACTACATCAACCGCGTTGTGATAACGCTTCCGCTGTCGGTCTACGAGGGTACGTGGACAACACTCTCCCCTCTCGTTGCTATGCATAACCATGATCTTGCGTGTGCGTAGGAAAATTTTGAAATTACTACGTTCCCCAACACTAGATTGGTTAGGTGTTACTTGGGAGCCTCCGTCAAGATTGTGGAGTTGAACCAAGGAGTTTGTACGGGCAAGGAGATCGCCTACTTCGTGAAGATCTACCCTAGTGAGGCAAGTCCTTCGTGGGCGATGGCCATGGTGGGATAGACAAGGTTGCTTCTTCGTGGACCCTTCGTGGGTGGAGCCCTCCATGGACTCGCGCAACCGTTACCCTTGGTGGGTTGAAGTCTCCATCAACATGGATGTACGATAGCACCACCTATCGGAACCACGTAAAAAATCTTCGTGTCTCCAATTGCGTTTGCATACTCCAATCCCATCCCTTTACTTTCTTCCAAATTGCATGCTTTACTTTCCGCTGCTCATATACTCTTGCCATGCTTGCTTGAAATGTATTGTGAACGTTTAAACTTGTGCTAAAGCTCCACCTTAACTTGAAGAAATTAAAAACTACTACTTTTCTTTGTTGAGGGTCTAATCACCCCCCCTCTAGACACCTATTCTCGATCCTTTCAATTGGTATTAGAGCATTGGTCTCCATTGCTTTGGTTTAATCACCATTGGATGAAGATGGATGAGTCTACGTTGGGGAGTCTTAGATGGATAGTGCCTATACTTGATGGAGAGTTCTTTCATGCATGAAAAAATGATATGCTTGAGATTTTCAGAATATCATTTGAAAAAGTACATTACTAGCCCTTGTGCACCCCATGTTGATCCTTTGCATCCTACCCTTGATGATTCTATTGACATGGTCCGCAACCTTAGAACTGTCAATCTTATCACTAGAGGTTTGCCTAGAAACTTGATTGGTTGCTTGCCTACTCTTGATTGTGCCTACACTATATGGAGATTTCTCGAGGAAGGATTTCCAAACTATTCCTTGCTAAATCTAGATGTGATTCTTCATAAGTCTATTGCCTTGAGTAAGATGAATTCCAATGATCCTAAGTTCGATGATTGTCTATTTGAGCTTACTAGCCTCATGCGTGCCAAAGGAGATGTTGTAATCATTAGCAATATCATCTCCGAAGCCATTATAATTCATAAAGATGAACATTGTGATGATCATTTATCTAATGAATCACTCTCTCTAGGAATTGATCCATCACAAGACGATGTTGAACATGGATACTATGATGAGGATGATGATAGTGACTTTGATCTCAATGAGTCTATGCGACACTTTGGTCTTATGGCTATTCTTCGCGGCTACATGGCTGGAGGAAAGGAATGGGTTCTTGATAATGGATGTACCGATCACTGGCCGGAGACAAGGTATGTCTCGTGAGCTAGCAGAAAACGACGGCCCCCGAAAGTATGTCACCTTTGGTGATAACTCAAAGGGTAAGGTGGTTGGCCTTGGTAGGGTGGCCATCTCACATTATAGCTCCATACAAAATGTTATGCTCGTTGAATCTCTTGGCTACAATTTACTTTCCGTATCTAGACTTGCTGACTTTGGTTTCAATGTCCTATTTACTGAAGTAGATTGCCAAGTGTTTCATAGAGATAATCACAATCTGGTCTTTACCGGTATACGTAGAGGTGATCTTTACATCGTTGATTTCACTAAAAAGGCTCAACCTAGAACTTGCTTAATTTCTAAATCTTCTAAAGGCTGGTTGTGGCATAGAAGTTTAGGTCATGTGGGCATGCGAAATCTTGATAAGCTTATTAAAGGTGATCATATCCTTGGAGTAAAAGATGTTATATTTGACAAGGATAGATTGTGCAGTGCTTGTCAAGCAGTATAACAAGTTGGAGGAAGCCACCCCGTGAAGAACATCATGACCACGAGAAGACCGCTCGAGCTACTTCATATGGATCTCTTTGGTCCCAACGCCTATAAAAGTCTCGGTGGAAACTCATTTGGTCTAGTCATAGTCGATGATTTTTCAAGATTTACGTGGGTGTTCTTTCTTGATGATAAATCGCAGGTCCAAAAGATCTTCAAGAACTTCGCTAGGAAGGTCGAAAATCATTTTGAAGTGAAGATCAAGAAGGTTCGCAGGGACAACGGAACGGAGTTCAATAATGCAAATGTGGATACCTTTCTTGACGAAGAAGGGATTTCACACGAGTTCTCCGCTACGTACACGCCTCAACAAAATGGAGTTATTGAGAGGAAGAACCGGACTCTTATTGAGATGGCGAGAACGATGCTTGATGAGTACAAGACGCCAAAACACTTCTGGGCGGAAGCGGTTGAGACAGCTTGTCATGCAACAAATCGCTTTTATCTTCACAAGCTACTCGGCAAGACGGCCTACGAGCTTCTAACCGGTAACAAACCCCAAGTTGGATACTTTCGAGTATTCGGCTCAAAGTGCTATATTCTTGATAAGCATCATCGTTCTAAATTTGCTCCTAAATCTCATGAGGGTTTCCTACTTGGATATGGCTCAAACTCTCACACTTACCGTCTCTACAACAGTTTCACCTGAAAGGTTGAAGAGATGGTAGATGTGAAGTTTGATGAATCTAACGGCTCACAAGTAGAGCAATTGCCATTTTATGTAGGAGACAAAGACCCTTCGGAAGCAATCCAAGACTTGTCTATTGGCAAGATTCGTCCAACGGAGGTGAAGGAGAGTACCTCGTCCGTCCAAGTGGAAGCTTCTACCTCGCGACAAGGTGAACCAAGAGTTGACACGGAGGCATCCACAAGTGGGACACGTCAAGATGAAGAAAACGAGGAAGTACACCAAGATGAACCTCATCAACCTCCTTCTCCACCACGACAAGAGAACAACAATGTCAGCAATGAAGAAGGCCAAGAAGAAGAACAAGATGATGAAGAAGATGTTCCACCCCGACCCAAGCAAAAGCTCTCACGAGGTCGAGCAAGAGTCTCAAGAGACCATCCCGTTGAACAAATCTTCAATGATATCCAAACCGGGAGAATCACTCGCTCTAAACTCGTTTGGCTAATTTTTGTGAACATTATTCATTCATCTCTAGCATTGAACCTATGAAGGTTGAAGAAGCATTGGAAGATCCGGATTGGATAAATGACATGCATGAAGAGCTACACAACTTTGAGAGGAACCAAGTGTGGACATTGGCCGAGAAGCCCGACAACAACCACAACATCATTGGTACCAAATGGGTGTTTCGCAACAAGCAATACGAAGATGGACAAGTCGTTCGCAACAAAGCACGTCTCGTCGCCCAAGGCTACACTCAAGTCGAAGGTATGGACTATGGTGAGACATATGCCCCCGTTGCTAGACTTGATTCCATCTGCATCTTACTTGCCTATGCTAATCACCATGATATTACCTTGTACCAAATGGACATTAAAAGTGCTTTTCTGAATGGTTAAATTGAGGAGGAAGTTTATGTTAAACAACCTCCCGGCTTTGTTAATCCTAAGAAACCCGACCATGTTTACAAACTTCACAAAGCTCTTTATGGTCTTAAACAAGCTCCTAGAGCGTGGTATAAATGCTTGACCAAGTTCCTTATTGAAAAAGGCTTTGAGATTGGAAAGATAGTCTACTCTTTTTACTAAAAGGGTTAATGGTGAATTATTTGTGTGCCAAATTTATGTTGATGATATCATATTTGGTTCGACTAACCCTCATTTTAGTGAAAAGTTTGGAAAGCTAATGTCGAAGAAGTTTGAGATGTCTATGATGTGTGAACTCAAGTTCTTTCTTGGTTTGCAAATCAAGCAAACTAAGGAGGGCACCTTTGTTTCTCAAACAAAGTATACCAAGGACTTATTCAAGAAGTTCAACATGCAAGAAAGCAAAGGTATGAAAACTCCCATGCCTACTAGTGGACATCTTGACTTGACTAAGGATGGCAAATCGGTTGACCAAAAGGTTTACCGCTCTATGATTGGTTCATTGTTATATCTATGTGCCTCCCATCCCGATATTATGCTAAGTGTGTGCATGTGTGGACGATATCAAGCGGCCCCTAAAGAATGTCATCTTAAGGCTGTGAAAAGGACAGTGAGATACTTACTTCATACACCAAATTTTGGCATTTGGTATCCTAAGAGGTCCTGTTTTGATCTTGTTGGCTACTCCGATTCGGACTATGCCGGTGACAAGGTTGATAGAAAGTCCACTTCGGGTACTTGTCAATTTCTTGGTAGATCTCTTGTGTCTTGGTCCTCCAAGAAACAAAACCCGGTATCCTTATCCACCGCCGAAGCGGAATACATTGTCGCCGGTTCATGTTGTGCACAATTACTTTGGATGACCAAAACTCTTAAAGATTATGGGATCTATGTGAAACATGCTCCATTGCTTTGTGATAATGAAAGTGCTATTAAGATTTCTCACAATGCCGTGCAACATTCTCGAACTAAGCATATTGAATTTCGCCATCATTTCATTCGAGATCATGTTGCTAAAGGGGACATTGTTCCTAAGCATGTTCGTACCGATAAGAAATTGGCGGATATATTCACTAAACCGCTTGATGAGAAAGTATTTTGCCGTTTGAGAGGAGAATTGAACATCATTGATGCTTCAAACTTGGAGTAGATACTTCATTTGGATACGTGCAAGGCATGAGCCATTGACTATCTAACCCTTGTAGGTACTTGGATGAATCTAAATCTATGAGATTGCAAATCACTCACATATTGAGCAATCTCTACATCACCAAGTCTCTACAACATGGTGGTTGAAGACAAGGAAGCATGAATCCTTTCAACATATCCTTTTACAAATTCTATATATCAAATTTCATTTGGTATCAAATTTCATGATTGTCATTTTGGATACACAAGTGCTCTTCCTTGCAAGACTAACCCATGTAGGTAGATGAACTCAAACTACAAGTGGTGCTCCCAACTGTTGATGTGCTACATCAATCTTGAGCATCCCACACAAGTTCGACTACATGATCAAGATCAACACCACCACCCAAGGTATGTTATTCCATCTTAGAGAAGCTTTACCCAAATCATGGGTCAAAGCAGCTCAACAAGATGCGAATACATCAAATTGCTTAAACGAAAATTGGTAACCCCATTTTGAGCTTAAACTGTAAGTGCATCTAGTGCCCCTTAGTGATTTTGGTGTATTGAAGACTTATAGGTTAAGGGACTAATGCGTTTGTGAGTGTACACAGATCTATACGTCTATGAGGAGTTTGATAATTACAGAAAAAGTCGACCCCTAAAAATGAAGTTCTTCGACTGAAGACTTTGGATTTCTGAAGACTTTCTGAAGACTTTGAAGATGAAGAAATTGGTGTGACCTTGAAGACTTGGTATTCATTTGAGGAATATGAAGCGAGAAGACTTTTATTTTCGTAGTTTCATTTTCTCTTTCTTGAGTCATAGGAAACACCGTACTGTTAAAGGGGGTCGAGGAAATACTAAGGAAAATTTTCCATGTGATGCTCAACTCAAAATCCTACACCTACCAATCCCTTCGAGTGAAGCCATTGGAAATCTCATACAGTTCAGTCATATTCTTCAGTGACAGAGACGAAGTTCTTCTGGTCTCTGAGGAATTTGTTCTGACTGAGGAGTTAGGAATTCGCAAGTGCGGATTGCCTACACAGTGAGGAACATGATAGCCCTGAGGAATTTGAACCTCAAATTTCCGACCGTTGCTGTGCTATGCGCCAGCTGTCCCAAAATATCTACCCACCTAACGGTCATATCATTGAAGGGCATTTATGTCTTATCATGCGGGCTGCTCCCAGGGCTATAAATAGCCGCCCCCTACAACCACTAGCTGGTTGGCTGCTCCGAGAGAAACTGACACTTGTCATTTGAGAGCATCCCATCCTCCGAGGACTTTGAGCAAAAATCATCAAGTGAGGAAAAACCCCAAACCCAAACACCTACAAACCCAAAGTGATTGAGCATCACTGAAGAGATTGATCCTGCGTGGATCCGACGCTTGTTACCTTTGAAGACGGTGCTTCTTCCAGACGGTTAGGCGTCATGGTCTAGAGCATCCAAGAGGAAATTGTGGATCGCCGAGTGACCAAGTTTGTGAAGGTTCGGAAGTCACCTGAAGACTTACCACGAGTTATTGGACGAGGTCTGTGTGACCTTAGTTCAAGGAGAATACGGTGAGGACTGTGTGTCCGGGACTGGGTGTCCTCAGGTTTAAATACCTAGCCGCTCCAACCAGACGTACAACTGCGACAGCAGTTGGTACTGGTCTACCAAATCATTGTCTTCACCAAGCCAACTGGTTCTATTTCCTCAACTCTTTCATTTCCTCATTCATGTGTTGTGCAATTGTTCATATCTGTGTTTGAAGACTTTGACTGAAGACTTTCTCAATTTCCTCAATTCAATTTCCTCTGTCTGTTTGTCTTCATCCTGTGTTATCCTGTGTTTACGCTTTCTGTACTCTGTGCTTGTTTTCATTTCATCATGATGACAATGCTTGTGTTCTGCTATGCATACTTTTGAGTACTTATTCCGCTGCAAGTAGTTCTTCGCTAAGGAATTTCCTCACCCACAAATTCCTCGGTGAAGAATTTATAAAAATCACCTATTCACCCCCCCTCCTAGTCGATATAACGCACTTTCAATTGGTATCAGAGCAGGGTACTCCCTTGTTCTGTGTGATTTTGGTTTAACCACCTGGAGTTTTAGTTATGTCGACCGCAGGTATGATCAAGGTCTCTGCTGGGTGTCCTACCTTCGATGGGACGGACTACCCCTACTAGAAGAATAAGATGCGAATGCATCTTGAGGCAATTGATAACGATCTCTGGTATGTTGTGGAAAAAGGTGTTCCCTTTGTCTCACCCTCACTGAACGCTGCCGATGTGAAGAGATTCAAGCAACTCGATTCTCAAGCGAAGAATATCATATGTGGCCATCTGAGCAAAGGACAGTATGGAAGAGTGAGTGCTTTGGAAACTGCTAAGCTTATCTGGGATAGGCTGTCCAAAGTAAATGAAGGAGTCTCAACACAGCGTGACTCTCGAGTTGATGTTCTTCGCAATCTCTAACCGCTTCAAAAGACTCGACAATGAGAATGTTCAACAAACCTTCGATCGCCTCACTGACATCTCAAATGAGCTTCAAGCACTTGGTGCCACTGACATCACCGACCACGAGGTGGTGAAGAAACTGCTGAGATCGCTTGATTCCTCATTTGATACTCTGGCCTTGATGATACAAGAGCGTGCTGATTACAAGTCACTTGATCCCGCTGATATCCTCGAAAGGCTAAACACTCATGAGTTCCAGCTTGCTAAAAAGAGAGATCTCTATGGTTCGAGCTATGGCAGATCACGTGCACTAAAGGCCAAGGTAGTTTCTGAGTCTGAAGATGAAGACTCTGAAAGCATCTTGGTGATCCTGAAGAACTGAGCCATGATCTAGCACTGCTTGTGAAGAAATTCCAGAAGCTCTCAAGACGTGGTTGCTTTGGAAGACCCTCAAGGAGCAATGATTCCTCATCCAGTGACTACAAGAAGAGGCTTTGTCACAAATGCAAGAAACCAGGACACTACATTCAAGATTGTCCTAAGTGGGAAAAGGAATCAAAGAAGAAGAAATATAAGGATTACAGTTCTGATGATACGAAGAAAAAGAAGAAATCCTCAAAATCTTCATCATCAAAATCCTCAAAGTCTTCATCTAACAAGAAGAGTAGCTCCAAGAAGGCTCGGGCATTCATTGGCAAGGAAATGGACTCTGAGGCTGAATCTGAAGAAAATGAGGAAGAGGAGGCATTTGAGGATTCCGAATCCGGTGTGGCGAGCCTAGCCCTCGCTACTGCATTCGTCAGTAAGTCTATCTTCAACTCTGAAGAAAATGACCTCACCAACAAGGCTGATGAAGGCAATGATGACTATGCTCCCACCTATTGCTTCATGGCAAAGGGTGCCAAGGTACTCAGATATGCCTCATCTGAATCAAGTGAAAATGAATCGGATGAAAACCTTAAGCCTAGCTATTCTAAACTTGCTAAGATTGCTGTGAAACAACAAAGGGCCCTTGAAAAGGATCAAAACATGCTAGACAAGAGTGATGATATGTTGGGTGAAGAAATGGATCGCACTAAAACCTTGACTGAAAATCGTCAGAGACTTCAGACTCGGTATGACAACCTTTAAGATCATCATAACACTCTTTTGTCTGATCATGAGAAGCTTTCTTATGAATTTCTTCAAAGAAAGCAAGATCTAGAGAAGCTAAACGTGAGTTATGAAGATCTTCAGAAGGAGCGCGGTTCATTACTTGCTCAACAAATCAGCGCTGCTCAGGAAGAATTTGTTCCTCCATGTTTGAAATGCATTGAACGTGAATCTGCTAATTCTTCACCTGAATGTTCAAATGCTCCTAATGCTACAAATTCCTCAACTGTCTCTGCAATCATTAATTCCTCATCTGAGGACATTGCTAGTATCACTAACGATGCAGGGCTGAAGGAATTGTACATGACAGGCATGTACAAAAGCCTCAAAGGGCATCAGACTCTTTGTGATGTGCTTAAAAAGTAGATCCTCAACAGGAACCCTAGGAAAGAGGGTATTGCCTTTGAGAGGAAACTCAATGCTGATGGTACATATTGGAAGCCTGAGCAGTACCCCAAAACCTCATGGGTTGCTGCAAAGGGACCTCCAGTTGATCCATCTAACTTATCTGGCTTTACATGTGAATCTCCTCATTCTTCTGATGAGTCATTTGACTCCAACTATAAACTGTTCAAAAATCAGAATAGTGAAGTATTCGCTAGATATGTTGGCACTAACTGCAGGAACGGTTCTCCTATGAAGAAAATCTGGGTTCCCAAAAGGTGCCTTGAAAGTCTTCAGGTGAATTTCCTCATGACACCACCTGTGAAGAATAGGAACCCCAGATCAAATTCTTCATATGGACCAAATTCTTCATATGGATCCAAGTCCTCATACGGACCAAATTCCTCACGTGGATCAAATTCCTCAAAAGGATCAAAGTCCTCATATGATTATCATCGTGCTAACAACTCTGTTTCGCGGGGAAGAGCTAAGGGCTATGAATATGAGCATTATTCTTCTAATCATTATGTTCATAAGTCCTCGAAGAATTTCTCTGCTTATTCATATGCTTACCCTAACTCCTCTTATGTGAAACGAAATGGATTGGCTTCTATGCCACCTTTCTCGTATGGAGCTCGCAGAGTGATGAACTCTTTGCCACCCCTTCAGATGTGGGTGGTGAAGAAAAAGAACTAATCTCTTATGCAGGGTCAGGTCTCCAGACGTACTTTAACGTCTGAAGAATTTGCTGGGGACCTGACAAATTGCCTGAAAGGACGCAGGCTAATCATGAAGAAATGAACTTTCATTTCTCACGTCCTCATACTGCTTTATCTGTTCTATTGCTTGATGAAATTGATCTGATGAATTGATCTCATATTCTTCACTGATGAAGTATATGAAGTTCGTAAGCTGCACTAATTCATCTGCAGGATGATCAACCCAAAGCCACTGAGTGGGTCCTCGATAGTGGATGTACAAATCACATGACTGGTGACAATAATCTATTGATTGATGCTCCCTTATCACCATCGCATCTGAAGCATATCATCTTCGCTGACAAAGGCAAAAGTCAGTCTTTGAAGGCTTTAGGAGAGGAGACTTGTATATTGTTGATTTCTCTACAGGACCGCAACCAGCCGTGTGCCTACTTGCAAAAGCTTCAGAAGGATGGCTATGGCATCAACGACTTGGTCATGCAGGCATGAGGAATTTGCACACGCTTGCGAAGAAGAAGCATGTCATTGGAATTGAGAATGTCAAATTCCTCAAGGATCACCTATGTGGAGCTTGTGAAGCTGGAAAGATGACCAAGGCTAAGCATCCAGCGAAGAGTATCATGACCACTACTCGACCATTCGGATTGCTTCACATGGACCTCTTTGGTCCTAACCATTACTCATCTGTCACAAATGACGCATCTCTCTATGGGCTTGTTATTATTGATGATTACTCTCGTTACACATGGGTACACATTGTTACTTACAAACATGAAGTGCAGGAAGTCTTCAAACGATTTTCCTCGAGGGCTTCAACCAACTTTGGTGTGAAGATCAAGCACATCAGAAGTGACAATGGAACTGAGTTCAAGAATTCTGGTCTTGATGACTATCTTGATGAACTTGGTATTACTCATGAGTTATCTGCTCCTTACACTCCTCAACAAAATGGCGTCGTGGAGCGCAAGAACAGAACTCTTGTTGAGATGGCTCGCACTATGCTTGATGAGTACAAGACGCCTCGTCACTTCTGGATTGAGGCAATTTATACTGCGTGCCACATCATCAACAGGGTATATCTTCACAAATTCTTCAAGAAGACTGCCTATGAACTCCTCACTGACAAGAAACCCAATGTGAGTTATTTCAAAGTCTTCGGTGCTAAATGTTGGATTAGAGATCCTCATCACAATGCTAAATTTGCACCGAAAGCAGATGAAGGTTTTATGCTTAGTTACGGAAAGGACTCGCACACCTACAGAGTCTTCAACACCGTTCTTCACAAGGTTGTTGAAACTGTAGATGTGCGGTTCGATGAAACTAATGGCTCGCAAAGAGAGCACCTACCCTCTGTGATAGATGAACCAGCACCTGAGGAAACTATCAAGTTCAAGGCTACTAAGGATGTCATTCCTACCGAAGAATCTGCTGAAGAATTCATTCCAGAAAGTGAAGAACGTCGAGCTAATGCACCTGAATAAATTGCTGAAGAAAATGGTGCTGAAGAAAATGCTGATCAAATTCCTCGACGACAACCTACTGATCCTCGCGTTGCAAAAGAAGTGCAAGTTGAGAAGATCATCGATGACATTGAAGCGCCAGGTCCTCTCACACGCTCAAAAGCTTCACATTTATCTAACTTTTGTGGACACTATGCTTTTTTCTCTATCTCAGAGCCCACTAAGGTAGATGAAGCGTTTCTGGAGCCTGAGTGGATTCAGGCCATGCAAGAAGAATTACATCAGTTCGAGCTCAACAACGTTTGGGAACTGGTCAATCATCCAGATCCTCGCAAACACAATATCATTGGCACAAAGTGGATCTACCGCAACAAGCAAGATGAAAATGGCCTTGTGGTGAGGAATAAGGCACGACTAGTAGCTCAAGGCTACACACAGGTTGAAGGAATTGATTTCGATGAAACTTTTGCACCTGTTGCTCGACTTGAAGCTATTCGCATATTACTTGCTTATGCTAACCATCATGATATCACCTTATATCAAATGGATGTGAAAAGTGCATACCTCAATGGTAAGCTTGAGGAAGAAGTATATGTTGCTCAACCCCCGGGTTTTGAAGATCCTAAGCATCCTGACAAAGTCTTCATACTAAATAAGGCCCTCTATGGCCTCAAGCAGGCCCCTCGAGCGTGGTATGATACTTTGAAGGAATTCCTCATGAAGAAAGGCTTCAAACCCAGTTCACTCGACCCTACTCTTTTCACTAAATCATATGATGATGAATTGTTTGTATGCCAAATATATGTTGATGACATCATCTTTGGCTGTACTGACCAACGTTATAGTGATGAATTTGCCTATATGATGAGTGAAGAATATCAAATGTCTATGATGGGAGACTTGAAATTCTTCTTAGGTCTTCAAATTCGTCAACAGCGCAATGGCATATTCATATCTCAGGAGAAATACCTCAAGGATGTACTGAGGAAATTCGGCATGCAAGATTGCAAAGGCGTCAAAATTCCTATGCCCACAAATGGCCATCTGTGCACTCATGAAAATGGTATTGACTTCGACCAAAAGGTATACCGCTCCATGATTGGTTCTTTATTGTACTTATGTGCATCTAGGCCAGATATTATGCTTAGTGTTTGCATGTGTGCCCGATTTCAAGCTACACCGAAGGAATCACACCATAAGGCTGTGAAGCATATTCTTCGATATCTAGCTCACACACCAACACTAGGATTATGGTACCCCAAGGGCTCGGCTTTTGATCTCGTTGGATATTCTGACTCTGACTATGTTGGTGATCGTGTGGATCGCAAGTCAACATTTGGTACATGTCATTTCCTCGGTCGATCTTTGGTCTGTTGGTCCTCGAAGAAACAGAACTGCGTATCACTGTCTACTGCTGAAGCTGAGTACATTGCTGCTGGTTCTTGCTGTGCTCAATTGCTGTGGATGAAGCAAACTCTCAAGGACTACGGCGTCAACGTGAAGCATGTGCCTCTCTTCTGTGACAATGAGAGTGCCATCAAGAATGCTCACAACCCAGTTCAGCACTCAAAGACAAAGCACATTCAGATTCGTCATCATTTTCTTCGCGATCATGTGTTGAAGGGCGACATTTCCATTGAGCATGTGAAGTCTGAAGAACAACTAGCCGATATCTTCACAAAGCCCTTGGATGAGAAGAGATTTAGCAAGTTACAGTGTGAGCTAAATATGTTAGAATCTTTGAATGTTCTTTGAAAAGGACACTCATCCTAACACTTATGCAAAATTGATGACTTAGATGTGCAACACATGAAGAAACGTTTTTCTTCAATCAATGAAGAATAACACTCTAAGTGTAAAGAAATTAATGAAGAATTTGATTCTCAGAACCCTACGACAATTGTACGCGGTGTCTGAAATCATCATTCTTATACGGTGGGTCACGCCACCACAAAATTTGAAAATCTTCAATTTGAGTTTTTGAAATTCCTTAGTTGTTCATGTTCTGCAACTTTGCATTGTCTTCACCTTCTCCGTCGTTTTTCTTCATTGGCTATATATATATATATATATATATATATATATATATATATATATATATATATATATGAGTTTATGTCCTCTACAGCATTCACTTATGGCTAATTCTTCAAGTTGCTTTTTCTGCTAAGTGAATGTGATCGGACCCTGCCCCCTCTATGCTATACTCAACCCAATCTATTTACAAATTCTTCATGTGCGTTCTATTTGAAACTCGTTCAAAATCATCACTGTGTCCTTGTCAGCTGAAGAATTTGCAAACGGAACTTTTAACTTATCGTATCCAAATTTTCGGCTTTGCCGCTCAAACCATTCCGCTTCCCATGATATACTTATCTATTCACCCACGATCTAACACGATCTCCACTTCTCAGTACGTGGGTGACACATGCCATGCGAATGAGAAGGGTCAGGGGCACGTTCGTCCAATTTCTTCGGGCGAACCGTTTTTCACCGTGGCTATAAATACCCCCTCTCCCCTTCCTCACTTCTTTTACTCCGCTCGACCTCTCTCCAAGCTCGAGCTTCTCAAACCCTAGCGCCGTCGCTACATCATCGTCGCCGGTGAGGAAGAGCTTGACTGCCTCGACCTCGTCGCCGCCGTACTCACGCCGGCCGCGGAAATCTTCACTTCACCGCCGCCGTAGCCGTCTTCCTCCGCCAAGTTAGGGCGTGGAAGATCTGCACAGACGAGCTTCACTTCTCCACATCCCAGTTCATCGTGTTCTTCGTTCAGGGTAATTAAAAGTTACTTTTACTGCCCACTTTGATTCAAATGTTTACTACAAAATCTTCAAAGGTGTTTTTCTTCAAATCCTCACACACTAAACACCTCACATGTCATCTGCTCTTGATTCGTTTCTCTAAGCATCACTTTTCTTCAAGATTCCTCAATTATGTGGACCTTCGATCTATACAACTCTGGAACCTAAGACAAAGAACGCTTAGTGAAATTCTTCAAGACTCATCTGGTCAAATTCCTCAAACTTGTTCTTATTGAAAAACCTTCTGAGAACGCATATGACCTCTCCAAATTCCTCACAACTATACTCTGTTCACAAGTACTCATGTCCGCTGCTGAATCACTAGGTTCTCATCAACTTAACTCATTTGCAGCGTTCCTTGAAGAAAAGTTGCATACTTCTTCAGAGAGTTCAATTGTTCAAATTCCTCAACTAAAGAAAATGGCTAATGAAAAGAGGCCACAGAAAGGAGGAAAGAGGCCTGAGGTCAATACTGCCTTTGAAATCCCTGAGGACATTTATGCTGGGTACTGCACACCCCCTGAGGAAGATAAAAATCAGCACAAGGTGCGCATTCAGAGGATAGAAAGGAGATGGGCAAAAGAGTGGAGGGAGTACAGGTATGTGACTCCAAAATACATGAAGAAATTCGCTGTTACTCCTCCATGCTCAAGACCTCCATTGGCACCTGGCTAACACGCAGATCCCACTAGCATCAAGCGTGGTGAGGATTTTCCTGAAGAATGGGCCAAGCGCCAGGCCAAGTTGGCCAAACAGGCAAAAGATGCAGTGAGGAAATTCAACGAAAATTCCACTGCTGCTGCTGAGGCCTCTGTAAGGCCGAAGAAATCCATGGCAAAGAAGCCTGCGTACAAGCCAAGTGCCTCTTCTTCAATGCCCTCACGTCCAATTTCCTCAGCTAAGCCCTCACGGCCAATTCCTCAAGCCGCTCCTGCTCCTCCAAAGTCCTCAGCTGCTCCGACAAAATCCTCAGCACCTGTGTATCTTGCCACGTGCCAAAGGACTACAGGCATCTCCATTGCCTCAGGAGCTTCAGCTAGTTCCTCAGATGCACCATATTCTTCGACAGGACCCTCTCTGCTGAAGACTAAGACCACTGCCGGACAAGGCTCTCGCCCAAGTCCTCAGAAGAAGTAGGTCGCCTTCCAAGTACCGTCTGAAGATGATGAAGCAGATGATGAAGAACTTGCTAATATCATCAGAGACAGGCAAGTCAGGCCGCTAGAGCCAAGGGCACAGAAGTGCCACTGCTTTTGGATCCAAAGCTGATCCTCGACTATATTGATCTCTGGCACAAACCCAAACACTCCTATTCCTGATTTCAAGTTGACACCTGGCCAAAGTCACATGCTGACCCATTTCATCAGTGAAGAAAAATGGAAATATGAGAAGGCCAGGCAACTCAAGAAAGCACAGTAAAGGAAGGAGAAGTTTCTGAAGAACAACGTTGTCTCTATGACAACTGATGAACTCGTAAAGCTCCAGTCTGAAATCAAAGTCCTCAGCGATGATTTCAACGCTTACTATGCTGATTGGAAAGGAGCCAAGGTCAGGCTCGTCAATCTCACGAAGACACTCACTTCAAGTGCCGCTGCCCCTGTGCATATTGAAGTCACTCCGGCTGAAGCATCTGCTCAGAAAACTGAAGAACATGCCAGCACCACTGATGACAATCAGGCTGCTGAAGATAATGTGAGTTCCAGGGCTGATGACTGCATTCCAGCCGCTGATGAAATTCCCAGGGCACCCACTTATGGTGCGCCTGAAGAAAATGAAGAGGTCAGGGCAACTGCATCAGTTGTGCCTGAAGAAACTGCACCAAATTCCTCTACTCCACCTGCGCCTACTCCAACTCCAATCCTTCCATCTGCATCAGATGTGAAGAAGACCAAGGCTGCAGAGCGTGCAGCAGTGAAGAAAAGGAAAGCATCAGCTTCTTCAGATTCTTATGCTCCGAAGAAAATGAAGCCTATGACCAGCTCTTTTGCAAACCCGATTGATGCTGTTCCAGTCTCAACCATGCCATCAAAGGACCTTGTTCCTTCTGGTGAAGAATATGTGATCCCTAGCGGATCTGATGAAGAAACTCCTTCTGCTGCTATGTCAGAGCAGATGGATGAAGAAATTGAAGTGGATGAAATCCCTTCAACCCCAGTTGTTTCCTCGCCTGTGCCTCAGTTTACTGCTGAAGAGGCCGGCGTTGAAGAAATTGAAGATGAAGATGTGGACATTGGCTCTACCACACCTGTGATGAATGATGACTTTTGGGAAAGTCAGCACCCCAATTCTCCACTCTTCACTCCACTGCAGCAAATTCCTCAGTCCCCAGTCACTACAGTTCAAATGGGATCTGATGAAGCTCATGAAGACATTCCAGTCGCTAGTGCTGAAGAAACTAAAAATGAAGAATTCAAAAACCAGGCTGCCACTGAAGAGGAACTAGAAATTCCTCAGCCTGAAGAATCTGAGATTGCGATTCCTGAGGTTGTGATGCAACTCACTGACACTCCTCTGCCCAAACCAAAGGATCCATTCTCCAGGAAGCAAAAATTCAAGACTGATGCCTTCTTTTGCGAGCATGTATTCTTCACTGATTACAACCCTTATGACTCTGCTCGCATAAGGAAGAGGCGTTTCTGGACTGCCAGCCAGGCAAATTTCTATTCCTCAGTGATGTTCGACAAAGACAAAGTCTTCAATCATGAGCACATTCCTCACGTGGACATGGAATCTCTGTCGTGCTTCGCGCCAGTCCTCAGTGTTCTTCACGACACTGGACTGTTAAATTTCTGCACTGACATCTGTGATTGGAATGAAGAACTTATTCTTCAATTCTATGCAATGTTGCACATCACCGGAAATTCTGAAGATGTGAATTCATGGGTGCTGGACTGGATGTCTGAAAACACTCACTACAAGGCACCAGCTACTGAATTGCTTTGTGCCTTACCTCTCAGTCCGCCCCTTGAAGGTGCTTGTTGCGTCCACAATGAACCTGAGCTAACCGATCACTACATGCAAGTGCTGATGAAGCCTTTGAAGCCAGGTCAGACCTCAAGAACAAAATTCCTTGTGAAGGAATTGATGTATGTGCCTCGGACTGTCTATCGCATTCTGACGAAGACATTGAGTCCAATCAAGGGCCACGACTCAAATGAAGAAGAAGTCATTGGCATCATGAAGAATCTGCTTTTCAATATCATTCATGGTATTCCCATCAACTTCCATGATTTCTTCATGAGGACTCTGGCTAATGTCGCCATGTCACCATTTGAGTTGAAGCCTTATGCACCTTGGATTATGAGATTCATCAGGACAAGGTCTTCACTCAACTATAAAGCTGATACACTGAACCATAGTAGCTACTTGCCCCCAATTGAAGTCCTCAAACGGACATTTTCCTCAGCTGATGAAAAGGGCAAGGCTACTGCTGTAATTGATGAAGGCATTCGTCCATTGGATGGACAAATTTCGCAAGGCTGCATCCTACTCCACCAATGATGACTCTGCCACCCATGACTCTGCCGCCAACGCACCCAAGCAAAATCCTCAACGCACAGCACCCAGGGTGATGACTGACCGTGAGCTTCTCCTCAGTCTTCACCAGAAGGTTGATCGCAATCATAAATGGGTCAAGCGTCAGTTTGGTTCAATTCTTCACAACATGACTGCTACCCACAATGCAGTGAAGAAAAACCACTACTACCTTCATGAAATCCTCAACCGCACCTGGGCTATTCTGACTCAAGTCTATAGTGAAGAAGATCTGAAGACAATGGGTCTCAAGGACGATCTTGACTGGGTTGCACCTCCTTCGAAGAAGTACAAGAAGGTCAAGGTTCCTTCCTTGGTGGCCAGCTCCTATTCTTCATCACGTGACACTGATGAACATGAAGATTTGGACGACACTGCGGCAGGCCCTACTCCAACAACCGACCCCAACAACGCTGACGTTCCTTCATCACCTTGATATTCTTCAGGGGCGTTAGTCCTCATTTTCGACCCTATTGGTCATTTGATGACAAAGGGGCAGAAATTTGAGTTAGTCTTCAAGCGGGTCTATCTTATATGGGCGTTTTTTTGCTAAGTTACAACTCTCGTTCTTCTGATGACTTTGCTGGATCGAGTTGTAAACTTAAAACTCTATGGTGGCCTGATACTTTTGTTGTTTTCTTATGCATGCTTATTCCTCATTAATGTTATTGCATGCATGCTGAATTACATCAGTCACCATATTTCATCATGCATTTCAAATTCTTCATATATTATGTCAAATGCGTGTATGAATTACAAGATATAGGGGGAGATCTCCATGATTCAACTCTTCAAGTGTGCATTGCTTCAAAAGAAAATTCCTCACTATGCACATCTTCAGGGGGAGTTCTTCTATATCTTGCAATCAAATTCCTCAATAGCAGTATTTACACTTCATATGTTTATCCCCGTTGAAAACTTAACCTATATTGTCATCAATCACCAAAAAGGGGGAGATTGTAAGTGCATCTAGTGCCCCTTAGTGATTTTGGTGTATTGAAGACTTATAGGTTAAGGGACTAATGCGTTTGTGAGTGTACACAGATCTATAAGTCTATGAGGAGTTTGATAATTATAGAGAAAGTCGGCCCCTAAAAATGAAGTTCTTCGACTGAAGACTTTGGATTTCTGAAGACTTTCAAGATGAAGAAATTGGTGTGACCTTGAAGACTTGGTATTCATTTGAGGAATATGAAGTGAGAAGACTTTTGTTTTCGTAGTTTCATTTTCTCTTTCTTGAGTCATAGGAAACACCGTACTGTTAAAGGGGGTCGAGGAAATACTAAGGAAAAATTTCCATGTGATGCTCAACTCAAAATCCTACACCTACCAATCCCTTCGAGTGAAGCCATTGGAAATCTCATACAGTTCAGTCATATTCTTCAGTGACAGAGACGAAGTTCTTCTGGTCTCTGAGGAATTTGTTCTGACTAAGGAGTTAGGAATTCGCCAGTGCGGATTGCCTACACAGTGAGGAACATGATAGCCCTGAGGAATTTGAACCTCAAATTTCCGACCATTGCTGTGCTATGCGCCAGCTGTCCCAAAATATCTACCCACCTAACGGTCGTATCATTGAAGGGCATTTATGTCTTATCATGCGGGCTGCTCCCTAGGCTATAAATAGCCGCCCCCTACAACCACTAGCTGGTTGGCTGCTCTGAGAGAAATTGACACTTGTCATTTGAGAGCATGCCATCCTCCGAGGACTTTGAGCGAAAATCATCAAGTGAGGAAAAACCCCAAACCCAAACACCTACAAACCCAAAGTGATTGAGCATCACTGAAGAGATTGATCCTGCGTGGATCCGACGCGTGTTACCTTTGAAGACTGTGCTTCTTCCAGACGGTTAGGCGTCATGGTCTAGAGCATCCAAGAGGAAATTGTGGATCGCCGAGTGACCAAGTTTGTGAAGGTTCGGAAGTCACCTGAAGACTTACCACGAGTGATTGGACGAGGTCTGTGTGACCTTAGTTCAAGGAGAATACGGTGAGGACTGTGTGTCCGGGACTGGGTGTCCTCAGGTTTAAATACCTAGCCGCTCCAACCAAACGTACAACTCAGACAGCAGTTGGAACTGGTCTACCAAATCATTGTCTTCACCAAGCCAACTGGTTCTATTTCCTCAACTCTTTCATTTCCTCATTCATGTGTTGTGCAATTGTTCATATCTGTGTTTGAAGACTTTGACTGAAGACTTTCTCAATTTCCTCAGTTCAATTTCCTCAGTCTGTTTGTCTTCATCCTGTGTTATCCTGTGTTTACGCTTTCTGTACTCTGTGCTTGTTTTCATTTCATCATGATGACTATGCTTGTGTTCTGCTATGCATACTTTTGAGTACTTATTCCGCTGCAAGTAGTTCTTCGCTAAGGAATTTCCTCACCCACAAATTCCTCAGTGAAGAATTTATAAAAATCGCCTATTCACCCCCCCCCCTCTAGTCGATATAACGCACTTTCATAAACGATGAGTATGACCTACGATCAAGTGTTCTCACTTGACTCCTCAGTCAATATACTCTAACATAGGTGACTTTGTCGCCGTCCAATTCTAGATGAAGTTCTCTAGTGTTTTTTTGTGTTATTGCATTTGTCTCTTGTATGTACGTTTCCCTTTTTATCAAAAAAACTTCATCTAGATTTCTTTTCTTTTTCTTTGTTATGTTATGCATTCCCTGCATCCAATTCATTGCAAATCCTTCAGTCGATTCCTTGCAAATCTTTGTGAGATCTTATTTGCCTAAGTGAGCTGAGATGATAATTGTTCTCTCTCTATGTTGAACTCGGACTCACCGACTTGTCTCTTTTGGTCAAACTGAACCATTTCGGTGCCACCAAAGAAAACAACTCGGTGTTACCGATTTCAATGCTGAGAAGACAATTTGTCATGTGCATCCTGCATATTTGTTCCAGCTCCACTCAATGATTCTTGTCCTCTACCTGCATCACATTATATATGCTGCTTTGCTTTGTGACTCAAGGACCCAACCTATTTGACTCACACTCCAGAAGATCCCTTCTTGGAGATTGATGTCCAAGGGGGAGAGAGAGACCACAGATGCTTGGTATTCAAGAGGAGAGAAGTCACATGTCTTGAAGAGGGGAAAGACATGTTAGTATGTGTTATGACTATTTTGGTCTGATTTTCTTGTTTTGCTCTATTTTTCTTTTCCCTTTCTTCTCCCATTATCCAATGTAAGATTCAGGGGGAGAAAGACATCTAAGGGAAGGAAATCTTTGAATTCATTGCATATCTTTACTCTTTGGGGACATGTCTATATTCAAATAGAGTACCTAGTACTCACTCTCTACATGTCATCCCAATCTTGGTACTCTTGTGGTTTCTCAAAATTGCTTTGTCCCGTAGATGTATTTGTGTTATCTAACCTTGATTACTCAGGTTCATCTCTTCCAAAGCCAGCTCAAGACCACAAGGTAAGTATACACATCACACTCATGTGCATGATGATCTCTTGCTGATGTACATATTCTTTGCAAGAAGGAATCATGAACATGGAGGTACATTTCCAAGTTATATCATTTGCTCTGATGCATCTAGCCAAGATACATGTAACACATTGCTTGCTCTAACATGCTTATGCATTCACATGCTCTTACATTCCATATTTACATGATTGCATACATGTAGGGGGAGCATATGCATGTTACATGTCCTTCCAAAGCTTTACCTGCTATTCTGTACATTCTTATCTAAAGCTTTGATGTATGTTGTCATCAATTACCAAAAAGGGGGAGATTGAAAGCACAAGTGCTGCCTGGGTGATTTTGGTAATTAATGTCAACATATCTCTTGTTGGACTAACATTTTCATCTAGTATATTTCAGATGAGTTCAACAGCGAAGTGGCGTGGACAAGAGGATGTGGAACCCCTTCAAGATGCTAAGGACAAAAGATTGACAAAAGCTCAAAAGCTCAAGACTATACATTTTCATTTTAGTGATCCAAGGTCACATTGAGTCCATAGGAAAGCCAATACTATTAAAAGGGGATGAGGTGTTGCTTAATGGCTTGCTTGCTCAAAGTGCTTCGTGATATGCTCCAAAGCCCTCAACCACTTTAGCATTTCCACATATGTCCCAAACCTAAAGTCAAACTTGGCCCCACCGATTTGATCTATCCGGCGCCACCGAGTTCATTGACATAGCCACTGCCAGAAACCCTAATCAGTTTGATCTCACCGATGGGATCTCGGTCTCACCGAGATGGGCTTGCAAACTCTCTGTTGCCTGTTGCAATTATTTCGGTATCACCGAGATACGCAATCGGTCCCACCGAGTTTGCCTGACCAACTCTCTGTTTTGCTTATTACCAAAATCGGTCTCACCGAGTTTGTGTAATCGATCAAACCGAGTTGAGGTTTTACCCTAACCCTAGCACATCGGTCTCACCGAGTTGATCATATCGGTCCCGAAAATCCTAACATTCACATTTTGAACTAAATCGGTCTAACCGAGTTTCATGATTCGGTCCCACCGGGTTTGGTGAATTGTGTGTAACGGTTAGCTTTTGTGTGGAGGATATATATACCCCTCCACCCACTCTTCATTCATAGAGAGAGCCATCAGAACGTGCCTACACTTCTACCATTCATTTTCTGAGAGAGAACCACCTACTCATGTGTTGAGACCAAGATATTCCAATCCAACCACAAGAACCTTGATCTCTAGCCTTCCCCAAGTTTCTTGCCACTCAAATCATCTTTCCACCAAATCCAAATCTATGAGAGAGAGTTGAGTGTTGGGGAGACTATCATTTGAAGCACAAGAGCAAGGAGTTCATCATCAACACACCATCTATTACCTTTTGGAGAGTGGTGTCTCCTAGATTGGTTAGGTGTTACTTGGGAGCCTCCGTCAAGATTGTGGAGTTGAACCAAGGAGTTTGTACGGGCAAGGAGATCGCCTACTTCGTGAAGATCTACCCTAGTGAGGCAAGTCCTTTGTGGGCGATGGCCATGGTGGGATAGACAAGGTTGCTTCTTCGTGGACCCTTCGTGGGTGGAGCCATCCATGGACTCACGCAACCGTTACCCTTGGTGGGTTGAAGTCTCCATCAACGAGGATGTACGATAGCACCACCTATCGGAACCACGGAAAAAATCTTCGTGTCTCCAATTGCGTTTGCATACTCCAATCCCACCACTTTACTTTCTTGCAAATTGCATGCTTTACTTTCCGCTGCTCATATACTCTTGTCATGCTTGCTTGAAATGTATTGTGAATGTTTAAAGTTGTGCTAAAACTCCACCTTAACTTGAAGAAATTAAAAACTACTACTTTTCTTTGTTGAGGGTCTAATCACCCCCCTCTAGACACCTCTTCTCGATCCTTTCACACATCCTAGTGGACGCCCCATGCTCCGCGCTGGCGGGATGACCAGAAGACTAGTATAGGTGCCAGACGCGGCTATTCTTTTGCTTGCTTTTTGTAGCTGATTTGCAACTTCTTGAAATGAAATTTGAAGTTCTCGCATCTTTTATTTGAAAGGGTTGGGAAATTTTTCTCCTCGCAACTTTCGCTCTTTCAGGTCTTGCCTTAGGGAGTGTGACAGTTGCCCGTTACTCTTCCTCGCGCGTCACGTGCGTGGGGGCTGGGCATGGTTTGTGCGCTCGGGCCCGCCAACAAACATACCTCTCCAAAGCCTCGGTGTCCTAGCCTTTGGCGTCTTAGTCCTCGCGCTGCGCTCTCAAAAGAGCCAACGGGCATGCACGGCCTCCTGTGTCCGTGCCTTCGGGCATCAGGACATGGCGTACCAGCGACGACCGGCCCACGCTCGGGGGCTCACGCGAGGCATGGCATCTCCGGAGGTCCCCTAACCTCGTAATCATAGGGTGCCTCTCGAGGCTTGAGGACTTTCGAATTCGAGAAGGAAACCCCTGGAGGACCTCTCCGGAATGAGGGGCGCGCAGGAAGTCCAAGCCCTAGAAGGGCACGCTCTCGCGACATGGGAGTCTACCGCAAGCACACTAAGCTAAATCACCCCAATCACAATCAGCAGCAACACGGGCATCAGGACACGATATAAAAACAATAATATAATGGCGCAAGCGCCATGGTTCATTACACGCCCCCACATGGCCTTCTACTTTTCTGGTGCAGGGAAAAGAAAGAAGCAAAAGCAGCCGCACAACTCCAGCGGCTCTTGAGATCCGGCTCCGGCAGCGCCCGAGCTCAGTCAGAGTCTTCCTCCTGCTTCACCGAGGCACCTCGGTGAGGCAGCTCGTTGCCCTCCCCAGTCCGAGCTCGGCGGCGTGGCGGCTCGTCGTAGTCGCCATCGCACGTACTCTCCTCGGAGGAGGAGCCGCCACCGCTGGAGACCTCGCGACCGTCGCCGAGAGCAAGCTCACCGTCGGAGATGCTACCGCCCCTATGGTTGTCATCGTCGGAGGGGTGGACGTCGTTGTCGTTGCTATCGCTCTCCGGACAGCACCCTAGGTGTCGGCCATCTTCCCCAAAGACCCTGACGTAGAGGGTCGCGACACCGTCATACCTGAAGTGGAGGGTACACCACCCCTACAAGCCGCGCGCGCGGGCAAATGGCTGCCACCCGCGGTTCAGGACCACGTTGCCAGCGGAGGTGGCCTCGACCTCCACCCACGAGGCCCTGCTGCAGCAGTCATCGGCCTGCAGCCAGAGGCCACCGGGTCCCTCGGCCGGTAGCGCACCCGCAAAGAAGCACAGGGGCTGGAACCAGATGCCCGCAGGCCTCTCTGCCCACACCACGAACTCCGAGGATGCATCGGTCGAGTAGGATCGCGGACGCAGCGGTCGAACGGCTGCCACATGCCTCCCCCGGTCACCGCGGCCACCCCGGCCACGGCAACTTCCGCCGCAGGAAGAAGCACCCCCACAGCTGCCGGAGGCGGCCAGCCTTCGAAGGAGTGCGCCCACGCCCTCGAGGAGCCATCGCTGGCGTCGCGGCGTACTTCCGGGGATGGCTGTGGCCTCTCTTGGGCGGCGACGAGCCCGGTCCTTCCATGGGAGCCTTTCCCTTCTCCGCGGTGGAGAACCTCCTCACGGGTGCCATGGATGCTCTGGCGAGATGACGGAGCGAAGAAGGAGAAGGAGTGAGCGGCGAGAAGATGAAGATGAGCTGGGGGCTCCGCCCCCTCTCCCATTTATAGCCAGAGAAGGCTAACCGCCGGCCTCTCACGCTCCAAGCAATGATGGCCTTTCTGCATGCGCCAGGAAGTTGTCAAGTTGGGCAGTTGCCGAGGTGGCGTGGGGAAGTGGAGATGCCCACGTCCCATCAAGCACCACATGTCGACTCGGTCCGCAGGCGATTGGGGCCGCCCTTGCCCTTTGGCTTTGCCACGAAGCCAAGTCCGAGCGCGCCTTGGGCCCGGGGGCTACTGTTGGCGTTCTGGGAAACAGGGTACCCAGACTTGCCTGCCTGCGGCCCATGGCATGGCTCCATCGACAGCCTGGTACGGCCCATCTACGACACTGTCAAGACAAGACCCTCGCGAGGGGCCAAGCCTCACGAGGCGGACGACATCAAGACCTCCGAAGGGAGCAGCATCCCCGGGCTGCCTCCTGAGGAGCGGATATTTCTATGCAGGTGCCCACCTCATGAGGCTGCGGTGACGCAATCCATGACGACTAAGGCCAGGCGGGCGCCGGCGGGCGCAGAGGGGCCAGTTTACTCTTTGGTGCTAAGGGGGCAAGCGCAGGCGCGGGGTCCCAAGGAATCAGGCAAAGGTTTCCATTCACGTGCAACGAGACCAAGACCACCAGGACGGCAGGACGGATGTCATCACCGAGCCCACCGCAACGTCACGACCAGAAGCTTTGCAGGCGAAGACCACCTTTCGTCAGGATAAGATGCACTACTTGTCCCCTTTCAAATTGGCCACTGTGGGATCCCTTCTCGCCTTCGTTTTTGGGGGAAGAGGACTGAGGCCACTACAAATATAGGTTAGCCACCACCAAGAGAGGAGGATCCAATCTGAACCTCATCGCCTCATTCCCCCACCAAAGCAAACCTTGCGAGGTTGTTCTCCCCTTTTACTAGTTCATCCTCAGCCCCTCGCGAGGCAAATCCACCACAAAGCAGGAGTAGGGTCTTACACCGCAAGGTGGCCCGAACCTGGGTAAACTGCCGTGTCCATCTTCTTCCTTGTTCATCGAGCTAGGCCGTGGGGTGACGAATAGGTTGGTTGAAGAGGTTAAGTTCTTCGCACATGCCCCAGAGTTCGAACCTTTCTTGGGTCTGCGGAGCCCCGAATCCGACAGTGGTCTAGATCGTTTTGTTAGGAGCTAGCTTAGGTTATTGGTGTGCGTGTGGGTGATCCAGCGATTGATGTTCGTATCCTTCATTGGCCTCATGTAACTATTTTGCTCTATTTTATAAAAATATGGTGCGCCTTTGACATACTCTTGAAAAAACATTTTTCATGGATAAAAACACTTAAAATGAAGCAACATGCATGCAACCCTCTGCCAAAGCAACATGCATGCATCGCTAACCTTCTGCCAAAGCAACATACATGCTTAACCATCTTCCGCCAAAGCCGCAAGCCCTGTGGACAAAGTGAAGAGGGTATGTGGTATATTTTCATTGGCATGGCACGTATGAACTTCCACAAACTTTGGATAGCAAAAACTGTCTGGTCTGCGTGGCCCGGATCTTTAGGGTGTTTTGAGGCATCACATTGCAGATGCCCTAAGGTGATAAAGAGTGTATATTATTGTGGGATCAAATCTGTGAATCATCCTACAAGTGTAAGATACATAACGAGCGCTGACAAGCTTCAATAGTATTTCTTCCCGGGCCCAAGGATATATATTTTTTCCGAAAAGGAGGATGACCCCGGCCTCTACATCAGGGATATTCATACAACCATCTTATTAGACCTTCCAAAGTAATACATCAATAAGTTTGAAGCCACCCTTGCGAAAAAAAGTCTGATGCCACCATCTTGGCAACATATGTCGCTACTCCTATCAACTTGATGAAGGGGTGTGTATTGTCCAGGCCGCCTGCCCAGACCTCACATCAAAGCCCAACATCTAAAACCGGAGGTCTCAACCAAGCCACAATCGCTGGGTCTAGGGCACACACCGGTCTAGCACACTCTCAGCGGGCACCGCACATGCACACTATAGAGGCTACCGCCACCGTGTTCCATCGATCCATCTTCAGAGCAGATATCGACGCATCAACGTTGCCAGGCCTGTAATCGACTCCATACAACACCACCTCCCTACGCGCGTCCATCAACACACATCTGTCACCAAGACCCTATAGCGACACGCTGCCGAGACTCCACGTCGTCGAAACGTCACATGAAATGCTGGTCCACCACTGAAACTGTCCACTGGTCTCTTGAGCTAATGCACACCTCCAAGAATGACGTCCCAAGGGGGGAACGACACAAGAGCGTCGCCATCATCCAATCGACTGGTCTGGAGCTTCTCCATGGTGATGCCTTCAAGAAGGGGACGATAGAGAAGAGCGCCGCCATCGTAGGCCTTGGTGACTAGCCAAGAGCAATGTTTTCACCTGGATCTGCTTGACGAATCTCCATCCAGCTTCGTGTGCACGTGACTGCCACCGATCTCACCTGCCATGGTGAGCAGGCTGTACCGGCCAGATCAGATCTGACTGGAGGCCAGACCACACATGCAACCGACCCATCCACCAGGCCCTCCATGCCACTGCCGCCGATCTGAGGTCAGATGTCCCGCTGCTGCATAACCAGCAGCCGCCGCCGCCCGAAGCAGGGCCAACCGTCGCGCTGCCAAGACCCAAACGGTCGCGCCTCCTCACACCGAGGGGCCCCGCACCACCCCCATGCCACGGGAGAGAGGGAGACCCCCGCCACCGCCATCGGCACCCGGGCTTAGCCCGCGGCGTCCCCGGCGGCGACGGAGGGAGGGTAGGAAGGAGGTGTTACCCCCGTCGGCAAGGTTTGCAACACGACCCGAGTCGCCCGAGCGGGGGTGACGCGGGGGTCGGGATGGGATGAAGAGAGGATGGTGAGAGGGTTGCCAAGGATGTATCTAGAGTTACAAGTCCTAATCTACCTAGTTATTCCATTATACTTTTTGACTTGCTTGATGAGAAGAATCAAAGATGCCTCTCTAGAGATCTGGAGTGATGTACTCTGTATGTATGTATGTATGTATAAAGTCTAAACTGAAGAGTCAAAGACTGCTCTATTGTAGTGTCGTTTTTCCTGAAGTCTGTATATTGTGTTTTCGCGTCACACAGATTTAAGGGACAAATGTCCAATTTACTCGTTTTGTATAGAGCTGTTCTGGTGTAGATTTTGCATTCATGAAATCTGTTTACAAAATGCATTCATGAAATCTGTTTACAAAATGTGTATCTGTATACATGCTGCTACGCATGCTTGTGACCAGACACAGTTTTTTTCCTGATCAGACAAGAAAGCAGGCAATTCTCTGTGAAACTTACGCAGCCCATGATGCATGAGAAGCTGTGATGGCTAAATTTGGAAGTTTCAAATTCAGTTTAGGAGTTGTTTGCCTTGTTGGCTGAAGGCTGCTATGATCATCGAACCACAGTAGAACTTATCTCTTGCCTGTGATGACTGTAGTAAAAATGGACAGAATGAACAAAACTCAAATGTGAGCAGAAGAGGATTCTCTCAAAGGATGTCCTTTGTGTACATATGGATGCTCATTCTGTAGTTTTAGTGTGAACACAACAATGAGAAATTATTCCAAGACTGCTTGATACTCCCCCCGGTCCCCCCGTTTCTAAATATAAGACCATTTAGAGATTTCAACACAGACTACATACAGATGTATATAGACACATTTTAAAGTGTAGATTCACTCATTTTGATCATCTTGAAAATTTAGGCTTGGTTTCAGACGAATAATATTTCATAAAAACTTGCAATTTTGATTATCTTGGTTACTGTGTCGCGGCTGTACATATCTTTGCCTAAACCAAAACCCTTCCTAGACCCCGTGCCTCCATCCTCCCCATTTTCTCTTCTTCCTTCTTTCTCTCTTGCCTTCGCTGCCGCCCCACCACCTCGGCCACCACGTCACATCCCTGCCGGAACTCTACTCGGTCACCTCCAATGCTCCAGTAGGGCTCCACCCCGCTTCTCCTCCATCGCCGTTCAACCCCTGTCCTTCGACCGCCCCGCGAGGTACCATCCGCTACTGCTATACTCACCATGCCCGACAACAGTTCGATGAATCACCGAAGCTAAAAATATTTTCCCTTCTTTTTTCTAGCAATGGATTCTTATTTTGGAGTACATATATGAGTAGTATGTTGAGTTGTCCGACAGCTCGTCAGACGACAAGGAGTACTCCAATGAGACGGCGATGATGTAGTCGGTCCTTGAAGATGTGGAGCGTGCGCAGGAGCGTGTTCTCAATTTCAAGGGCTCGATCAAGGGCCATCGAGTGCTCAACCGCAATAGGGCGCGCGGACATTTGACACTGATGGCCGACTACTTTGCCCCCGATGCACCCTTCACTGACCATTTTTGCCGGTGTTTTCGGATGCGCAAGACTGTCTTTGATCGTTTGTACCATGGCGTCTGGTCCTATGATGACTACTTCATCCTGAAGAAGGACAGTGTGGGAACGATTGGGTTCTCTGGTTACCAGAAGTGCATGACCGCACTCCAGATGCTTGCATATGGCATGACCGCTAATTCGTGAGAAAAGTACCTACGAATGTCTGAGAGCACATGCGGACATGCCATGGTTAGGTTTGCAACTGTCGTGGTCAAGGTGTTCGGACCTTAGTACTTGAGAGAACCAACTGTGGCATACACCGAGAGGCTCTTGGCAATCTCAGAAGCAAGAGGGTGGCCAGGTTTGCTTGGATCTCTTGAGTGCATGCATTGGAAATTAAAGAACCGCCCAAAGGCTTTAGAAGGGCAATATCAGGGTCATGTTAAGAAGCCCAACATAATTCTTGAAGCAGTTGCATAACAAGATATTTGGATTTGGCACGCTTTCTTTGGCATGCCCGAGTCTCGCAATGACATAAATGTGCTGCAACGATCACCGTTGTTTGCGAGGCTGACTGAAGGAGAAACTCCTCCTTGCCACTGGACATGAGTACAACATGGGCCACTATCTGGTTGAAGGTATCCATCCTTCGTGGGCTACCTTTTTCAGCACCAAATCTAACTAAGTTGGCCAAAAAAAGGCTCACTTTGCCCAAAGACAAGAAGCAACTAGAAAGGATGTCGAGAGGGCATTCAGAGTTCTGCAGGCTTGTTTTGCAATTGTTCGTGGACCTGCTAAACAATGGGATCCGGAGACCTTGTTTTTTATTGGGGAACGTTGCATGGAAAACAAAAAATTTCTACGCACACGCAATGATCTATCCATGGAGATGCATAGCAACGATAGGGGAGAGTGTGTCTACGTACCCTTGTAGACCGTAAGAGGAAGCGTTTCACAATGCGGTTGATGTAGTCAAACTTTCTTCGCGCTCTGACCGATCTAGTACCGAACGCACGGCACCTCCGCGTTCTGCACACGTTCAGCTCGATGACGTCCTCCGCCTTTTTGATCCAGGAAGATGGCGAGGTAGACGAGTTCCGGCAGCACAACGGCATGGTGACGGTGATGGTGATGTGATCTCCGTAGGGCTTCGCCTAAGCACTACGAAAATATGACTAGGGGAGTAAACAGTGGACGGGGGCGCCGCACACGGTTAAGACATTGTTGTCTGTTGTCTGCTAGGCGCCCCCTCCCATATATATATAGGTGGGAGGGAGGGAGGAGCAGCCAAAGGGGGCACCCAAGTAGGAGGAATCCTACTTGGGGTCTCTCCCAAGCCGCGCCCCCTCCCTGCCTTATATAGGTGCGGGGGAAAGGCAGGGGAGGGTGGCACCCCCCTTTTCCTTTCTCCCGTGAGAGGGAAAGGCAGGAGGGGCTAGCCCTCCCCCTTTTCCTTCCCTAGGGCTGGTCGGCCAGGGAGAGGGGCGCACCAGCCCCCTGTGGGCTGGTATGTCCCTCCCTTGGCCCATTAAGCCCATAACACCTACCGGGGGTGTCCGGAACCCCTTCAGGTGACCCGATGGCTACCCGGTGCATCCCGAAACCCTTCTGGTGTCCGAATACCATTGTCCTATATATCAATATTTACCTCTCGACCATTTCGAGACTCCTCGTCATGTCCGTGATCTCATCAAGGACTCCGAACAACATTCGGTCACCAAATCATATAACTCATATAACACTATATCGTCAACGAACGTTAAGCGTGCGGACCCTACGTGTTCGAGAACTATGTAGACATGACCGAGACACCTCTCCGGTAAATAACCAATAGCGGAACCTGGATGCCCATATTGGCTCCTACATATTCTACGAAGATCTTTATCGGTCGAACCGTTATGACAACATAAGTAATTCCCTTTGTCCAACGGTATGTTACTTGCCCGAGATTCGATCATCGATAGCTTCATACCTAGTTCAATCTCGTTACCGGCAAGTCTCTTTACTCATTTCGTAATACATCATCCTGTAACTAACTCATTAGTCACTTTTATTGCAAGGCTTCTTACCGAGAGGGCCCACAGATACCTCTCCGATACTCGGAGTGACAAATCCTAATCTCGATCTATGCCAACCCAACAAACACCTTCGGAGATACCTGTAGAGCATCTATATGATCACCCAGTTACGTTGTGACGTTTGATAGCACACAAGGTATTCCTCCGGTATTCAGGAGTTGCATAATCTCATAGTCGAAGGAATATGTATTCGACATGAAGAAAGCAATAGTAATAAACCGAACGATCATTATGCTAAACTAACGGATGGGTCTTTCCCATCACATCATTCTCCTAATGATGTGATCCAGTTATCAAATGACAACTCGTGTCTATGGTTAGGAAACCTTAACCATCTTTTGATCAATGAGCTAGTCTAGTAGAGGCTCACTAGGGACACGGTTTGTTTATCTGTCCACACATGTATTTAAGTTTCCGGTCAATACAATACAATTCTAGCATGAATAATAAACCTTTATCATTATTAAAGAAATATAATAATAACCATTTTATTATTGCCTCTAGGGCATTTTTCCATCAGATGACATATTGTGTGATCCTGCACAACATAATCGTCGAGGATGAGGGTGACGATGCTGCCGCAGCTCTAGAATTTGAGAACATGAGTGATCCTATCCAACGGCCAGACCAGAATCCAGCCACATTTGAAGAGTTTATTTAAATGCATCAACAAATTCAGTATCGACCACTCACAAGCAACTGAAAGATCTGATTGAGCATCAGTGGTTGGTTAAAGGGGAAATCAATGTTGGGATATAATATTTGAACTTTTCTAAATTTGAACTACTGCTGCATGCGGCTATTTGAACGTATGTACCCTATGTATGCGGCTATTTGATAGTGCAGACTTAAAAAAATGAAGAAGTCCGGATGTATGCAGCTATGGCTGGATGGCGGCCTCACACATCCGTGTCCGCGGGTTGATCCCCCTGACCAGGGTAAAACGGGGTCTCTGCTGAGCTCCAGAATTGTACTTCCCTTGTCCATACTTCCTCTTGCGGCTGTCAACCTGCTGCTGCTTTCCTTCAAGCATGAGAGCTCTATCTACCAACTCCTGGTAGTTATTGAATTTTGCCACCATCAACTGCATGCTCAGCTCATCATTCAGTCCTTCCAGAAACTTCTCCTGCTTAGCTGCATCCGTAGCGACGTCATCTGGGGCATAACATGCTAGCTTACTAAAGTCATCCACATACTGGCCAACAGTGCGCCCTCCTTGGCGTAAGTTGCGAAACTCACGCTTCTCCATGGCCATAGCTCCCGTTGATACATGGGCAGTGCGAAAAGCCTGCTGGAACTGGTCCCATGTAACAGTGTCGATGGGGTAAGTGACTATGAAATTCTCCCACCATGATGTTGCGGGTCCATCAAGCTGATGTGCGGCAAAACGCACTCTCTCCGCATCTGTGCATCCTGCAGTAGTCAACTCCATTTCAATCTTGCGGAGCCAATCATCTCCAACAATCGGCTCGGTGCTACTGGAGAACACCGGCGGATTCAGCCTAAGAAAACGGGCTAAGTGATCAGCAGGTGGTGGTGGTGGTGGGTTGTTGTTGTTGTTGTTCCCCTGATTCTGATTCTGTACTAGTATCTGCATCAATGCATTCTGCTGCTGGATCAACTGAGTGAGCTCCGGTGGGAAAGCAAATCCATTGTCGCGTCTCGGAGGCATCTGCTGGGTTTAGAAAAGATGAGAAAATAGAGTAGAATGAGGTCTAGGGGGAAAACACTACCCATATGCACATGAGACAAACACAATCATATCACTCAATCAATCAAACAAGGGCATACAATCGGTCTAGAACTATCGTTACAAAAGTGCTCGGTCTATACTATATACATGGTGGAATACTACTACTGATATGGTGGTCGACTAGAAAAATTGATCGGTCGAAGACTTCATGATATCCGCTCCAGCTTCATCAACATAGTCATCATCGCTATCATCCGGATCCGAGTCGGTGTCGTCGATGATGATGTAGTTCTCCGGGCAAGTGGAACCATCATCTTCTCCTCTTGGCGTGGGGTCTCCCATGAATACTCCCAGCTTCCTTGTCAGGTCGTCATTCTTCTCTACTAGTACGACAATTTCCTCCATATAATCCTCGCGAGTAGCCTTGAGTTCTTCCTCCAGTTCCGTGATCCTTGTCATCACCTTCTTCAAATCTGTCATGCCTGCGCACATCTGGTTCTCCTGGCGTCGAATGTGCTGGTTTAACTCCTGGATGGAAGCTGCAATCGATCTATCCTTCCTGGTGCTGATCATCTCCCATTGCTCATCTCGGCGCCCACAAATCTGGTAGATAGTATCCTTGAAATCCTTGTGGTAAACTTGCCCAATGCGTCCCATGGTGATGTGGGCTGCCATACTCTTTCCTAGACTCCAGGTTGGTGCATCAAAGGAAAACTCTATGGGCTCAGTGACTGGCGTGAATGTCCTTCCTGGAACTTGAACTTGAATCATCGAGTGTTGTGACACCCAAAAATTTTATTTGGCTTTATCAAACTTTTATTTGATTTGAGGGAGGTTATTTAAATTTTTCTTCTAAAGGACTCTCCTTCTCAAAAAAATTCTTTTATAACTAGTATCTTATTTGGTTCCATCCAAAACTTGATCTTTGGTCTTGGAGGTTTTTCCATCTTATGTTGACTCAACACAAATGTTTTTCATTTGGGAAAGCTCTTGAAAATCTTTTCTTTTTAAAATAGCCCTATGGCATTTGGAGTGATTCTTCCCCTTTCAAAATCTCCTCTTGCCATGACCTAAGTGGAAATCCCCTCCCAAAAGCCATCTCCCCTCTTTGTGTCAAGATAAACTTCAAATCCAGCAAGTTGAACTCCCCCATGATTATCTTTCCTTTTATTTCTAATCAAAACCTTTTTCTGTCCTCTATTTTGACCCTTGGAGATTTACAAAGGAACTACCATTTCTCCTTTGAGTTTTGCCTCCAAACAAATTTCCCTGGCTAGTCCTTAGAACCCTCAACCAGGTTCCATGAAGATCCACTGGTCTCCAGTTCAGAAATTTCAAAATGTGCTTGCTGCAAGTTTGGACCATATTTGTCAAATTTGATGAAATTCATTTGTTTCCTCCTCCTAAAAATTTGAGAAAATTCAGGCAGCCTCTGGATGCATCGAGAGGTCACCTCACCAAGTCCCAGCTCCAGAAAAAAAATTCCTCATGCCAAGTCATATCATCAAACACCTGGCGTGCACTGTTACTATCAAAGTTCAGTGTTCAGAGATACAGTTTCAGAGCCGCCGTCGTTTTCTTCAGAAACCTACCTCGATCTCGCCAGTAGCCGTGGTGGCGCCTCTCGCCCTATGCTTCCTTCTTATCCCTGCGCCGCACGATCGCCTGGACACTTGCGGGCGTTGGCGACGAGCTGGAAGAGGTGCGCCTCCCCGTGAGTGGCAGCACCAGCGCCCATTGCGGCTGCCAGAGAGGCGCAGTGTTGGACGGCGCCGTCCAGCGCCGCCCAAGCCACCAGAGGCCACCGTGTGGCCGTCCACTCACCTGTGCACGCTGCAGGTCCGTCGTTGTGAACTGGAAGGCGCGGAGCGCGCTCCCTGCCGCCGTCGTGCCCGTACGGCCGTTCAGTCGAGGGCCAGCGTATTACGCAAGCCCGACCGAGGTTTGAGCAGAGAAACGGTGCCAGTGATCCACCACGATGATGCCTAGCCACCTAAACCCCCTGCCCAACCTCTGCCTCGCCGTAATTTCTCGCCGGCGTTATCCCGTTCACGGACACCTCCTCGGATCGCCTATAAAAGGAGGTCCCGAGCTCGAACTCGAACCCGCACCACCTCTACACACAACTAGTACCACGCCAAGCCACTGGGCAGACCCCGAGGGAGTCTTCTTCCCCAACTCCGGCCGCCTCGACCCGCTTCGGGATCCAGCACAATTCACTCCCGTGCGTGCACCCCTACCTCTCAGCTCATGCCAGTAGTCTCCTAGTGCACCCACCTCTCTGACCCGCGCATCAATTTGGAGTTTGCAGCACCCACCGGAGTATTCCACCATCACCCGAACCACCGTCCGCCGGAGATAAGGTCGCCGTCGACGTGGTGCTCTCCGACGGTCAAGTCGACCACCCACCGACGCGGAAGAACACCCTGAACCCGTAGGTACCCTCCGATCACCCTACCTCGCCGTGGATCGACGCCGGCGACCACCGCAGCCTTCGGGCGCCGGCGAGCTCTGTTCAGGGTTTAAACCTGACGGGTGGGACCCCGCCGTCAGCCTCTCTTCTTTTTCCCTTCGAACCGTTTTCTAAAAGCGCCTACGGGCAAAATGTGTTTTCTCTCTGGGCTGACGTATTTCATACCGAAGCGTTTTCTGGTTTTTCAAACAAGTCCCTGGATCTTTTCTGTTTCATCACAGATCAGTCCTTGGACTAAAACCCTTATATCTTTTAAATAAAAGATGCTTTTTGATTGATTCTTTTTCTGTCAGTCTTATATTTTTGTCTAGTTTTTTATAGTATTTATTTGGAAAAAATTTGGAACAATTTTTATACACGCAACGGTTTTCACGTTAGTATACGGTTTCGTTATACCGTAGGTTCCGGAGGAGGTGACGGAGCCGCGAACTTCGCCGAGCTAGACTCCGACTTCTCCGAACCAGGCAAGCATGTTTGAACCTTTGATATGATGAGTGTTTTGCATGTTTTCTTGAATGGTTTGTGCATGGCATATGAGCATTGGTGAGTGTTACGTTGCATGCAAGGCAACTAACCGTGTGCTTCGAAGTTTTACTGTGATCTCTTGATGAGAGATGACCTGATCATGTGGTGACATGAGAGGTAGTAAGATGGTATTGTTGTAGCATGCCAGACTTATGTCATTCGATAAACTCCGACGTTAACGTGAACCGAGCCACGTTACCGTTCGTCCCCTCCCGTACTGCCACATGTTTTCTGCAAAGAATACGGTTTAGTAAGTTGCAAACATCTTTCCTTGTACACACCAAATAGAGGGGCCGGGATGAGGGTTCCATGGCCCTGGATTAAAGCCAGTCATCCGGTCAGGGGGCATGGGTGTTTTCGGTTGGGACCGAGAGGGGGGCACCCCTTAGAGCGCGCGGTATAAATTTGATCCCATGCTACGCGAGGTTGTAGCCTCCCCGTCTCAAAGTTTTTCTTGAACGTTGCCTAGGGTGATTCGTGGCATCGGAATGTGGAATGGGTGTGTACTGGATAGATGAGTTTCTCCCAAAATACCGTAAACGGAACTAGTCCCCTGTGACTACTGAAATCCGTTGGCTGTGGCTAAGAGTACAAACTCTGCAGAGTCCAAACCTTCCGAGTCATCGTGTCCATGGTCAAAGACCGTGGCCAGCATATCCATATCCATGTCAGTCCCTGTGTCAGTCTCCGTGGTAATCCCCGGTGAACAAGCTTGAGTGGTAAACCCGGTTGAACGTTATTCCTGTGGATGGACTAACCTTTTTATTATTTCGTACCTGGGTATTTCCTTGAAATGATTTAACTTCATGAGCTACTGAAATATTGAGTTATGAAATATAAGCCCTTTATGTGATGTCGCTCAGACGTCCGACTGTGGCACCCGTGTCATTCACTTTCAATATAAGCCCTTTATGTGATGTCGCTCAGACGTCCGACTGTGGCACCCTTGTCATTTACTTTCAATATAAGCCCTTTATGTGATGTCGCTCAGACGTCCGACTGTGGCACTCTTGTCATTTACTTTTGATATAAGCCCTTTATGTGATGTTGCTCAGACGTCCGACTGTGGCACGCTCGTTATTTACTTTTGATATAAGCCCTTTACGTGATGTCGCTCAGACGTCCGACTGTGGCACGCACTGTCATTTATATTCCATTATAAGCACTTTATGTGGTGTCGCCTTGACGCCCGACTGCGGCATTGTTAATTTATTTGTATCCTTTCGAGGAGTCATTCAGACACTCGATTGGCCTTCAGTATTACATTGGGATTTCGGGAGGACTACCGCCCGACTTCCTTTTATTTCCCATGTATTGCTATTTTATTATCTGAGTGCGCTTTATTAATCTGTTCATATGCATCATGTTTGCATTTGTTATGTCTTATGTCCAAACTGTCTTGCGAGTACTTTCATAGTACTCACCTGGCTTGTTGATTTGGCCAGATGTTGACGAAGGCGATCTCATGGATGAATGTGACGCCCAGATATTTAAGCTACAGTAAACCTCTGCTAATGATGCCACGTCACCTCGATTACTATTGTTAATCTTGCGATGATTCAAGTCCCATTCGAATTCAAATTTAAAATAAAGTTAAACAACAAAAGTTTTCAAACATTAAAAGTAAAATGTTTGTTGGGTTGCAAATATTCAGTAGCTAATTATCTTGTAGAAATCAACATTTTACAAAGTATTGGAATGCCCCTTATATATTCAAAACAGGACCAAGAGCATTTAAATTAACCAATTAAAAACAAACAAATTTGTAAACTATTCAAAATAAATTGAAACTTGTTGTGCTAACTCAACTCACTACCTAGTATTTATGTGATAAATATTGGCTTTAAATAATTTGATTTAATATAGAAAATAAGTGCAAAACAAGAAAATGGAAATATAATATTGAAAATAGAAGGAACAAAAAAATGGAGAAAAGGCTAAGTGCACACTATTTACTTGCGGCCTGCTACGAGAGTAACGAGGCCCAACCCACGAACGGCCTTCTCCTTCCTCTACAGAGGAGGAGGCAGGAGATGTGCGTGTCGCACATCCACGGTTGCGGTGGCCGTAGATGGCCGCCACGTCGATCCCCTTCGCTTATAACTGCGCCAACGCAAACCCTAAGTCGCCCTCGTCCATTCCCCCCTCTTTCCCCCGTCGCCCCCTTCTTCTTTCGCTCGAATTCGAGCTTGGAAACTCTCACGGTGACCACGCTCGTCATCGTCATTACCACGACCACCATCGTCGCCTTCGCGTGGGAGGACGTCCAGGAGGCCCGCCACGGACGTCTTCATCCGTCCCGGACACGGAACGGAGCCGAGGTGGCCCGTGCGCTCGCCATCGAGCCAGACTTCGTCGCGTACGTCGTCGTCGTCCGTCATCGATTACCGCCGTTCCGGTCAACCTCGACTCTCCCTGACCTCACCATCTCCATCACAGTGAGCTGCTCCTTCCTAACCCCCTCGCCCCGCTATCGATCTGTCGCCATAGACCCGTGCCCGCCCGAGGCCGCCTTAGCCGGAGTTCCGCATCCGCACACATCCACTCCTAGCCCTGCTCGTGTTGCTCCTCCTGCCGTCGCCCGTCGCGCGCGACCACGCACGCGCTCGTCCGCCCACACACGCCCGTGCTCGCGCCATGCCTATTGCCGCTCGCCCGCTGCCGCTCCCCTGTCTCGCTTGGCCACGCTCCGCGTGCCTCCCCGTCGGGCTCCACCGCGCCCAGGGCCGCGTCTTGGCCGCCCTCGCCTGTGCACGCCCGCCTGTGGGCCGCGCCCAGCCCCTCCTCCCCCCCGCTGCTGTGCTCCCGCCGCTGCTTCCCGTTGTTTGCTTCTGCTGCTGCGTACTGCAGTTGCCTGCAGCAGCTCGCCCCTGGCGCTGCCTGTTGCTGCTCCTTGCCGAGCCTGCTGCCCGCTACTGCTTTGCCGCTAGTTTTCCCTCTGCTGCTGCCGCTTAGTGCTGCCTGCTGCTATCGTTGGCCGTTGCGGCAGATTGGCCATGGTCGTGCGCGCATGCTCAATGTGCACAGCCGGTTGTGCCTCTGGCCGGCTTAATTAATTAGAGATAGATTAGTTTAGGATTAGATTAGTGGTATAAATAGCCTAATGTGTAGATGACATGTGGCCCCACTAGTTTGAATTGGTTTAGACTAATTAAATTTCCCCTTGTCACTTACATGTGGGCCACACCTGCCCCTTTGACTAGTCAAGTTTGACTTGGTCCATTCAGATTTTTACTAAATACACAAATTTCAGAATATTTGTTAAATTTTAAAAAATCATAGAAAATAAACCGTAGCTCAGATGAAAATACTTTCTACATGAAAGTTGCTCAGAACGACGAGACGAATCCGGATACGCAGCCCGTTCGTCCGCCACACATCCGTAGCATAGCAAACCTGTAACGTTTCACCTCCAGTTCATCTGTCCGAAAACGCGAAACACCGGGGATACTTTCCCGGATGTTTCCCCTTTCGCCGGTATCACCTATCCCTACGTTAGGTCACCCCTAGCACAACGTATCGCCGCGTCTTGCTTTGTGTTGCATTTGATTGCTCTGTTATTTATTGTGTTCCTCCTCCGTTACTTCTTTCCGGTAGACTCCGAGACCGCTGCCGAGGTTCGTGTGTTCGACTACATCGAAGACGACCCCTCCTACTTGCCAGAACAACCAGGCAAGCCCCCCCCCCCTTGATCACCAGATATCGCCTATTCTTCTCTATACTGCTTGCATTAGAGTAGTGTACCATGTTACTGCTTTCCGCTATCCTATACTGATGCATAGCCTATCCTTGCTACTACTGTTGTTACCTTTACCTGCAATCCTACATGCTTAGTATAGGATGCTAGTTTTCCATCAGTGGCCCTACATTCTTGTCCGTCTGCTGTGCTATACTATTGGGCCGTGATCACTTGGGCGGTGATCACGGGTATATACTTATATACTCTATACATGACACATGTGGTAGATAAAGTCGGGTCGGCTCGTAGGAGTACCCGCAAGTGGATCTTTGTGGCGGAGCGACAGGGCAGGTTGAGACCGCCTAGGTGAGAGGTGGGCCTGGCCCTGGACGGCGTCCGCGGTTACTTCGACATAACACGCATAACGAGTTCTTGGTATTTGATCTGAGTCTGGCCATTTGGTCTATACGCACTAACCATCTACGCGGGAGTAGTTATGGGTATCCCGGCGTCGTGGTATCAGCCGAAGCCTTCGTGACGTCAGCGACTGAGTGGCGCGCGCCGGATTGGACTGGAACGCCACTAGGCTAGGTCTGCTTCCGGCCGCGTACGCAACGTGCAGGTGTGCATAGGGCGATGGGCCCAGACCCCTGCGCGCATAGGGTTAGACCGACGTGCTGACCTCTCTGTTGTGCTTAGGTGGGGCTGCGACGTGTTGATCTTCCGAGGCCGGGCATGACCCAGAAAAGTGTGTCCGGACAAATGGGATCGAGCGTGTTGGGTTATGTGGTGCACCCCTGCAGGGAAGTTTATCTATTCGAATAGCCGTGTCCCTCGGTAAAAGGACGACCCGGATTTGTACCTTGACCTTCTGACAACTAGAACCGGATACTGAATAAAATACACCCTTCCAAGTGCAAGATACAACCCGGTGGTCGCTCTCTAACAGGGCGACGAGGAGGGGATCGCCGGGTAGGATTATGCTATGCGATGCTACTTGGAGGACTTCAATCTACTCTCTTCTACATGCTGCAAGATGGAGATGGCCAGAAGCGTAGTCTTCGACAGGATTAGCTATCCCCCTATTATTCTGGCATTCTGCAGTTCAGTCCACTGATATGCCCTTTACACATATACCCATGCATATGTAGTGTAGCTCCTTGCTTGCGAGTACTTTGGATGAGTACTCATGGTTGCCTTTCTCCCTCTTTTCCCCCTTTCCTTTCTACCTGGTTGTCGCAACCAGATGCTGGAGTCCAGGAGCCAGACGCCACCGTCGACGACGACACCTACGACACTGGTGGTGCCTACTACTACGTGCAGGCCGCTGACGACGACCAGGAGTAGTTAGGAGGATCCCAGGCAGGAGGCCTGCGCCTCGTTCGATCTGTATCCCAGTTTGTGCTAGCCTTCTTAAGGCAAACTTGTTTAACTTATGTCTGTACTCAGATATTGTTGCTTCCGCTGACTCATCTGTGATCGAGCACTTGTATTCGAGCCCTCGAGGCCCCTGGCTTGTATTATGATGCTTGTATGACTTATTTATGTTTTAGAGTTGTGTTGTGATATCTTCCCGTGAGTCCCTGATCTTGATCGTACACATTTGCGTGCATGATTAGTGTACGGTCAAATCGGGGGCGTCACAATGAAGAGTTTGATAGTGAGTCCGATGCCTAGAGGAGTCCCAGTCAGTCCCGTGCGATCCTGGATTTCGGTCACTTGTATTATATACGCTTCCGCCACCCGCAATAAGAGTCCTCGAGCCTCACTCCGATGCTCGATGAGCTGTTAGATTCAGGAGTCATGTCACCCACTTCACTGTGACATATCCACCACCACTTTTATTACGAGTCAGTAGTATGCCACCATACCCCCTTGTGTCATATCCGCCTTTATGTTTAATATCGGTGTGCTTGTAATAAATTGTTGAGCAGTCTCCGCTCAACCTTGTATTATATTAAGTACTCCTGGATATTTCTGTAATCAAGAAATTGTCTACCAGTGAGAAGGATTCTTCTCTACTGGTCCGTAAAAGGGATCGGTTTCTCAATAAATGTTTTATTGGAAAACCGGTCGTGACAAGCTTGGTATCAGAGCCAGGCTGACTGTAGGAAGCCACTAGGTGCGATCGCTAATCGGTTATTAGCGTTTTTAGTGCTTTTTCAGCATTTTGCAAATGTAGCTATTTTCTGTTGGTCATCATAAATTTATGATTTGACTACTCAGAATTTTTGCCTACTTTTGTAGATGGCTGGCAGCGACTGTGAGACTCGGGTGTTCACTAATGTGCCCGAGGGGTTTGTCAAACTCCTCGTCTCCATCACCAAGCTCACGATCGGGCCAGCGACTCGTCCGGAGTTCACGCTTTACCAGCACAAGCTCAGCGACGACGTGTCTATGCACCAGGCCGTGGTACAATTCAAGGGAGGACGTTCTGCGTCTCGCCACTTCCGTTTTGTGGGAAGGGCCATGCCTACGGAGAGGCATGCCATGCAGATGGCCGCCCGTGAGGCGATAGCTCGTCTTCGGGATGTTCTTCCTACGATGAAGACTCGTCGCTACCGCTACCTCCCATGCCATGTGCGATATACTTGTCACTATGCATTCGCCTGCCATAGGGGAGAGAGGGATGAAGCTATCGAGATGCTTGTTGAGTATCTCAAAGCTCTGGAGGCAGCTTTCGACAACCTCGTGGACGATCTTGTGGCTGCCCGCATGGACTTAGTTCGGGGCTGTTCTGCCAACAGGAGGGAGCTTCTCCACATGGCACCGCCACTGACTTTCGTCTCGTCCTCAGCATCCTATTCACCTGCCATTTTGGCCACCGCTCGCCGTCTGCCTACCACTGAGGAGTTCGACCAGGTCATTGCTCCTACTCCAGTCAGAGCTGCACCACCGACCGCACCCGCTCCTACCCCTCAGCGTAGTGCTACACGCCTGGAGCCTATTAGGGAGGAGGTGGAGGTTGAGTCTCCTGCGCCGCTAGGTCTTACCCTCGGCAGGCAGAAGGAAATCTTCACCATCTCCGACTGAGTGCGCCTAGCAGCCGTGTGATGTACCCGCTTGTATGATATGTTTTATATGTACATAGGTTTGGTAAGAAGTAGTTTGTGTGCGCATCATGTAGGAACCCGGAGAAGCGCACTAGCCTAAATAACATGTCAGGAATGTGTACGCACATCCTGAGTGCTGTATTGTATAATTACGTATCGTGTGTAAGATATGTACTGAGCAGTCCTTCTCCGTGCACAATCAAATATTTTCTTGAAAAATTTTGAGGTCTTTTAAATTTTTGCTTTTGCAAAATTTTCCTTGTGCCACACAGTTCTTCTCATGAGTTTTGCAAAATAATACCCCAGAGTGGAAAATGTCTCGTCCGTGGACTCGTTCCATGCCAAATCCACCGGAAGAAGTTTATGGAACACAGACAAGCAACAACTTCACACAGGGGCAGTCTAGTCAACAGGACAGCGAGGCAGCCTTATCTCAAGTATGCCGCCTTTCGAACAAAGCCAACAGCAACACCAAGAAATGATGAATCACGTCATCAATATGGGAAATCACCGTGAGCCATACTAACCGCACTCCAAGTTGTCTGAACTACAGAAGACACGCCCTCCAACGTTCGCTCACACTGATAGGCCGCTTGAAGCCGATGATTGGCTTCGAGACATCGAAAGAAAGTTGATTATTGCTCAATGTTCAGATCATGAGAAGGTGCTTTATGCACCTCACTACCTCACTGGAGCAGCTGCCGCATGGTGGGAAAATTTCCTACACATGCACCCCAGTGAACATAACATCACCTGGGAAGAGTTTAAGGAAGGCTTTCGTGGGGCACACATCCCCAGGAGCATCATAAAAATCAAGAAAAGGGAGTTTGATGACCTCAAGCAGAGAGGCATGACAGTGACTGAATACAACAGTCAGTTTACCCAGCTATCTCGTTATGCCTACGATGAGCATATGACTGAGAATAAAAGGATGGAAAAAAATTTGGACCGCCTGGCCCCAGCACTAAAATGCCAACTGGTCGTACACACTTTTCCCGATTTCAAAACTCTGGTTGACAAGGCCATTACATTGGAGAATGAGCGCCACAGCCTGGAGGATATTCGCAAGCGAAAAAGGGACAAGACGGCTCATGCTCGCAGCAACCGAAGCAAGACTGATATTCAGAGGAATGAAGCGAGAAAGTCCACGACCACTGCTCTAAGGCCAACCAAACATTTCCATTCAAGGGACAAGGACTTTACATACCGTCCAGGTGTCACTTGCTATGCTTGTGGAGAGGAAGGGCACTACGCCAAACAAATGCCCAAAACCAAGGAACTCGGCCCCTAAGCCGAACAATGGTGGGAATAATCCAGCCCCCAAGCGTAACAATTTCAACCCCAACAACAATCACAAGAAGGGTCACCTGAACCATGTGACCAAGGAAGAAGCATAGAATGCCCCAGATATCGTGCTTGGTACGTTCCCTGTCAACACAATACCTGCCACGGTTTTGTTTGATTCTGGAGCTTCTCACTCGTTCATTTCGAAGAGTTTTGTTTTGCAACATGGTTTTCCGATACTTTCTTTGGAAAAGTCGATGATCATCAAGTCCCCCGTGAATAAGCAGATCACTCAGAGTTACTGCCAAGGAGTGATTATTGAGTTTGAAGGACTAAAGTTTCAGGCAAATCTCATCGTGTTGGAAAATAAAGGACTGGATGTTATCCTAGGAATGGACTGGTTAACCACCAACAAGGGATTTATTGACTGCTTCAATCGGACTGTAATCCTCACTCACCATCACAGCAAGACAATAAAAGTTACAGCTCAAGAGAGACCACGGTCACGGCAACCAAAGTTGAACAAGGTAGACATTTCAGAATTGAGAAAAGTTCCAGTGGTGTGCGAGTTTCCCGACGTATTTCCTGAAGAACTACCAGGCATGCCACCAGACCGAGAGATAGAGTTCAGCATTGAGCTAGCACCTGGCACCACCCCCATTTACAAGAAACCCTATAGAATGGCGCCCTCCGAATTGGTAGAATTAAAGAAGCAAATAAAAGAATTACTGGACAAAGGATTTATACGAGCCAGCTCCTCACCTTGGGGTTCACCAGTATTATTCGCCAAGAAAAAGGATGGGACACTGAGATTGTGTATAGACTATCGAGCTCTCAATATGGTCACCATCAAAAACAAATATCCGATGCGACGGATAAATGATTTGTTTGACCAGCTCGCACAAGCCAAGGTATTCTCAAAAATTGATTTAAGATCGGGATATCATCAATTAAAAGTACGGACAGAAGATATCCCTAAGACAGCATTCACCTCCAGATACGGATTATATGAGTTCACAGTGATGCCGTTTGGACTGACGAACGCCCCCGCATATTTCGTCCACCTCATGAACAAAGTGTTTATGAGATTTATGGACAAATTTGTTGTGGTGTTCATTGACGATATTCTGGTATACTCAAGGACACCAGAAGAACATGCTGAACATCTCAGAATTGTATTGGGGGAATTAAGGAAACATCAATTGTACGCCAAATTCAGCAAATGCGAATTTTGGCTAAGACAAGTTGGTTTTCTAGGCCATATATTGACCCAAGAAGGCGTGGCCGTAGACCCAGAAAAAGTCAAAGCCATACTTGACTGGAAACCACCAGCCAACGTAACAGATGTACGGAGTTTCCTAGGAATGGCTGGATATTACCGAAGGTTTATTGAAGGATTCTCCACTGTGGCAAAACCAATGACACAGTTACTCAAGAAAGACAAGAAATTTGTATGGACTGAAGCGTGCGAGAAAAGCTTCCAAGAACTCAAAAAGAAACTAACAACAACACAGCTTTTGGTTGTGCCGGATATACACAAAAGTTTTGAAGTGTATTGTGACGCATCCCGGAAGGGCCTCGGGTGCGTATTGATGCAGGACGGCAAAGTTGTCGCATATGCTTCCAGGCAACTACGGAAACATGAAGAAAATTATCCTACTCATGACTTGGAGGTAGCAGCAGTCATCCATGCACTCAAAGAGTGGAGACACTTTTTGCTGGGAAATCGTTGTGAAATATATACGGACCATAAGAGCCTTAAATATATTTTCACGCAACCAGAGCTAAATTTACGACAACGACGCTGGTTGGAATTGGTCAAGGACTATGATGTCGGCATTCACTACCATCCAGGGAAGGCAAATGTAGTGGCAGACGCTCTTAGTCGGAACCCCAGCTCGAGCAACGACAGTCTACAGAACTTGAGGCCTGAAATTCAGCGGGAGTTCGCCAAACTCAATATGGTGCTAGTCGTGGAGGGCAGCGTATCAAATCTGGAGATACAGCCCACCCTAATGGAGCAAATTAAGAAGGCTCAGCATGGACATCCCAGCATCGAGGGTATAAAGAGAAAAATGAGCCTTGGCAAGGCTTCAGAGTTCGTCATAGACAATGAGGGTGTATTATGGTACGGGGACAGACTTTGCGTACCAAACATTGAGGACCTTAAACAGCAAATCCTAACCGAAAGCCACACTGCCCCATATTCAATCCACCCTGGAGGAACCAAAATGTACAAAGATATTCAGGAAAGATTTTGGTGGCACGGCATGAAGAGGGATATAGCCACATTCATTGCGTGTTGTGATTCATGTCAGCGCATTAAAACCGAGCACCAAAAACCAGCAGGGCTGCTACAGCCAAACAGGATACCTGAGTGGAAATGGGAAGAAATTGGAATGGATTTTATCGTCGGACTACCTCGATCGCAATGCGGAAATGATGCCATATGGGTCATCACAGACCGGCTAACCAAGGTGGCACATTTCATTCCCGTGAAGACGACCTACTCCACTCAGAAGCTTGCTAAGCTTTATCTCTCCCGTATAGTTTGTCTGCATGGAGTCCCAAAGACCATAATATCCGACCGGGGCACTCAGTTTGTCTCAAAATTTTGGGAGCACTTACAACAAGCTCTGGGCACTCAACTAGCATTCAGTACAGCATACCACCCCCAGACTGACGGACAAACGGAACGCGTGAACCAAATCCTAGAAGACATGCTGAGAGCCTGTGTTCTCACCTATGGATCTAGTTGGGAAGAAAGTTTGACGTATGCCGAGTTCGCATACAACAACAGTTACCAAGCCAGCCTACAAATGGCACCTTTTGAAGCATTGTACGGACGGAGATGTCGTACCCCATTAAACTGGTCAGAAACAGGTGACAGTCGTATCTTCGGCCAGACATGCTCAAGGAAGCCAAGGAGAAATTTAAACAAATCAGGGACCGACTCAAGACAGCTCAAAGCCGACAAAAGAGCTATTACGATCGAAAACATCGTGAGGTCAGCTTTGAACCCGGTGAATATGTGTACCTACGAGTGTCTCCTATGAGAGGCCTACAATGGTTCAAAATTAAAGGGAAGCTAGCCCCAAGATTTATTGGACCCTTCTGTGTAGTTGCACGAAGAGGCACAGTAGCCTACCAGCTAGACCTGCCCAAGGAGCTGTCAGACATCCACGACGTGTTCCACGTCTCACAGTTGAGGAAGTGTGTGAGCAACCCGGATAAGCATGTATCTCATGAAAGCATTGACATGCAACCAGACCTCACCTACAGAGAGCGGCCAGTAAAAATATTGGAAGAGTCTGAAAGGAGAACACGCCAGAAAACGATTAAATTTTTCAAGGTTCAGTGGAGCAATCACACCGAGGATGAAGCAACATGGGAAAGAGAGGATTTTCTTCAGGCAGAGTACCCACATCTATTTGAGGATCAGCTGAAATCTCGGGGACGAGATTTTTCCTAAGGGGGTAGGTGTTGTGACACCCAAAAAATTTATTTGGCTTTATCAAACTTTTATTTGATTTGAGGGAGGTTATTTAAATTTTTCTTCTAAAGGACTCTCCTTCTCAAAAAATTTCTTTTATAACAAGTATCTTATTTGGTTCCATCCAAAACTTGATCTTTGGTCTTGGAGGTTTTTCCATCTTATGTTGACTCAACACAAATGTTTTTCATTTGGGAAAGCTCTTGAAAATCTTTTCTTTTTAAAATAGCCCATGGCATTTGGAGTGATTCTTCCCCTTTCAAAATCTCCTCTTGCCATGACCTAAGTGGAAATCCCCTCCCAAAAGCCATCTCCCCTCTTTGTGTCAAGATAAACTTCAAATCCAGCAAGTTGAACTCCCCCATGATTATCTTTCCTTTTATTTCTTATCAAAAACTTTTTCTGTCCTCTATTTTGACCCTTGGAGATTTACAAAGGAACTACCATTTCTCCTTTGAGTTTTGCCTCCAAACAAATTTCCCTGGCTAGTCCTTAGAACCCTCAACCAGGTTCCATGAAGATCCACTGGTCTCTAGTTCAGAAATTTCAAAATGTGCTTGCTGCAAGTTTGGACCATATTTGTCAAATTTGATGAAATTCATTTGTTTCCTCCTCCTAAAAATCTGAGAAAATTCAGGCAGCCTCTGGATGCATCGAGAGGTCACCTCACCAAGTCCCAGCTCCAGAAAAAAAATTCCTCATGCCAAGTCATATCATCAAACACCTGGCATGCACTGTTACTGTCAAAGTTCAGTGTTCAGAGATACAGTTTCAGAGCCGCCGTTGTTTTCTTCAGAAACCTACCTCGATCTCGCCAGTAGCCGTGGTGGCGCCTTGCGCCCTATGCTTCCTTCTTATCCCTGCGCCGCACGATCGCCTGGACACTTGCGGGCGTCGGCGACGAGCTGGCAGAGGTGCGCCTCCCCGTGAGTGGCAGCAGCAGCGCCCATTGCGGCTGCCAGAGAGGCGCAGCGTTGGACGGCGCCGTCCAGCGCCGCCCAAGCCACCAGAGGCCACCGCGTGGCCGTCCACTCACCTGTGCACGCTGCAAGTCCGTCGTCGTGAACTGGAAGGCGCGGAGCGCGCTCCCTGCCGCCGTCGTGCCCGTACGGCCGTTCCGTCGAGGGCCAGCGTATTACGCAAGCCCGACCGAGGTTTGAGCAGAGAAACGGTGCCAGTGATCCACCACGATGATGCCTACCCACCTAAACCCCCTGCCCAACCTCTGCCTCGCCGTAATTTCTCGCCGGCGTTATCCCGTTCACGGCCACCTCCTCGGATCGCCTATAAAAGGAGGTCCCGAGCTTGAACTCGAACCCGCACCACCTCTACACACCACTAGTACCACGCTAAGCCACTGGGCAGACCCCGAGGGAGTCTTCTTCCCCAACTCCGGCCGCCTCGACCCGCTTCGGGATCCAGCATGATTCACTCCCGTGCGTGCACCCCTACCTCTCAGCTCATGCCAGTAGTCTCCTAGTGCACCCACCTCTCTGACCCGCGCATCAATTTGGAGTTTGCAGCACCCACCGAAGTATTCCACCATCGCCCGAACCACCGTCCGCCGGAGATAGGGTCGCCGTCGACGTGGTGCTCTCCGACGGTCAAGTCCACCACCCACCGACGCGGAAGAACACCCTGAACCCGTAGGTACCCTCCGATCACCCTACCTTGCCGTGGATCGACGCCGGCGACCACCGCAGCCTTCGGGCGCCGGCGAGCTCTGTTCAGAGTTTAAACCTGACGGGTGGGACCCCGCCGTCAGCCTCTCTTCTTTTTCCCTTCGAACTGTTTTCTGAAAGCGCCTTCGGGGAAAATGTGTTTTCTCTCTGGGCTGACGTATTTCATACCGAAGCGTTTTCTGGTTTTTCAAACAAGTCCCTGGATCTTTTCTGTTTCATCACAGATCAGTCCTTGGACTAAAACCCTTATATCTTTTAAATAAAAGATGCTTTTTGATTGATTCTTTTTCTGTCAGTCTTATATTTTTGTCTAGTTTTTTATAGTATTTATTTGGAAAAATTTTGGAACAATTTTTATACACGCAACGGTTTTCACGTTAGTATACGGTTTCGTTATACCGTAGGTTCCGGAGGAGGTGACGGAGCCGCGAACTTCGCCGAGCTAGACTCCGACTTCTCCGAACCAGGCAAGCATGTTTGAACCTTTGATATGATGAGTGTTTTGCATGTTTGCTTGAATGGTTTGTGCATGGCATATGAGCATCGGTGAGTGTTACGTTGCATGCAAGGAACTAACCGTGTGCTTCGAAGTTTTACTGTGATCTCTTGATGAGAGATGACCTGATCATGTGGTGACATGAGAGGTAGTAAGATGGTATTGTTGTAGCATGCCAGTCTTATGTCATTCGATAAACTCCGACGTTAACGTGAACCGAGCCACGTTACCGTTTGTCCCCTCCCGTACTGCCACATGTTTTCTGCAAAGAATACGGTTTAGTAAGTTGCAAACCTCTTTCCTTGTACACACCAAATAGAGGGGCCAGGATGAGGGTTCCATGGCCCTGGATTAAAGCCAGTCATCCGGTCAGGGGGCATGGGTGTTTCCGGTTGGGACCGAGAGGGGGGCACCCCTTAGAGCGCGCGGTATAAATTTGATCCCATGCTACGCGAGGTTGTAGCCTCCCCGTCTCAAAGTTTTTCTTGAACGTTGCCTAGGGTGATTCCTGGCATCGGAATGTGGAATGGGTGTGTACTGGATAAATGAGTTTCTCCCAAAATACCGTAAACGGAACTAGTCCCCTGTGACTACTGAAATCCGTTGGCTGTGGCTAAGAGTACAAACTCTGCAGAGTCCAAACCTTCCGAGTCATCGTGTCCATGGTCAAAGACCGTGGCCAGCATATCCATATCCATGTCAGTCCCTGTGTCAGTCTCCGTGGTAATCCCCGGTGAACAAGCTTGAGTGGTAAACCCGGTTGAACGTTATTCTTGTGGATGGACTAACCTTTTTATTATTTCGTACCTGAGTATTTCCTTGAAATGATTTAACTTCATGAGCTACTGAAATATTGAGTTATGAAATATAAGCCCTTTATGTGATGTTGCTCAGACGTCCGACTGTGGCACCCTTGTCATTTACTTTCAATATAAGCCCTTTATGTGATGTCGCTCAGACGTCCGACTGTGGCACCCTTGTCATTTACTTTCAATATAAGCCCTTTATGTGATGTCGCTCAGACGTCCGACTGTGGCACTCTTGTCATTTACTTTTGATATAAGCCCTTTATGTGATGTCGCTCAGACGTCCGACTGTGGCACGCTCGTTATTTACTTTTGATATAAGCCCTTTACGTGATGTCGCTCAGACGTCCGACTGTGGCACGCACTGTCATTTATATTCCATTATAAGCCCTTTATGTGGTGTCACCTTGACGCCCGACTGCGGCATTGTTAATTTATTTGTATCCTTTCGAGGAGTCATTCGGACACTCGATTGGCCTTCAGTATTACATTGGGATTTCGGGAGGACTACCGCCCGACTTCCTTTTATTTCCCATGTATTGCTATTTTATTATCTGAGTGCGCTTTATTAATCTGTTCATATGCATCATGTTTGCATTTGTTATGTCTTATGTCCAAACTGTCTTGCGAGTACTTTCATAGTACTCACCTGGCTTGTTGATTTGGCCAGATGTTGACGAAGGCGATCTCATGGATGAAGAGTTTGATAGTGAGTCCGATGCCTAGAGGAGTCCTAGTCAGTCCCGTGCGATCCTGGATTTCGGTCACTTGTATTATATACGCTTCCGCCACCCGCAATAAGAGTCCTCGAGCCTCACTCCGACGCTCGATGAGCTGTTAGATTCAGGAGTCATGTCACCCACTTCACTGTGACATATCCACCACCACTTTTATTACGAGTCAGTAGTATGCCACCATACCCCCTTATGTCATATCCGCCTTTATGTTTAATATCGGCGTGCTTGTAATAAATTGTTGAGCAGTCTCCGCTCAACCTTGTATTATATTTAGTACTCCTGGATATTTCTGTAATCAAGAAATTGTCTACCAGTGAGAAGGATTCTTCTCTACTGGTCCGTAAAAGGGATTGGTTTCTCAATAAATGTTTTATTGGAAAACCGGTCGTGACAAGCGCTCCTCTTCTGGTAAAGTGGCGTTGTAAGTCCCGGTGAAGCTTGGTATTCTGATGTTCAGGTACGTAGTAACTTCCTTCAAGTGGATTCCAAAAGGGGTGTCTTCATCCGGTTGCGTGAACTTGTTCCTTGCGTCCGCCATCCTAAAGAGTAGAAAATGGAGAGGAGTCAGAAATGAGAAGAGAGTAGTGATCTAGGGCTTTAGCTTAATGGTCGTGTCCTACAGTCAGCGTGTGCTCTGATACCATCTTGTAGCGACCCGACCTCAGACGGTCAAGTCTCTGTGCTTAAGTGTCATCTCTGGATCGGTAATGCTGACATACACAGTACTTGAAGGATTTATAACAGAGTAGCAATCACACACTTATTACATCGAATGTCTCAAAAGAGAACTTATTACAATAAATATGGCTTAAGGCCATCTAATACGATAACAGCGGAAGGCTTGGAAGATAAAGTGAGTCCATCAACTCCAACGGCATCACTGAGTGAAAGACCACGACCTAAGGCTCCTCACTCATCGCCTGAAAAGTCTGCAACATGATACGTTGCAGCCCGAAAACGGGTCAGCACATGGAATATGCTGGCAATGTAACACAAGAGAGTATTGAACAGAATAATGCTATCACTACACGCATATATGGCCGGTGGAGGCTGTATGGTTAATATGTTTTGCGAAAAGCCAATTTTTTCCTACAACAAAGGAATATATTTTATTTAATTACAAAGTTGGTTGAAAACATTGAGAATGGTAAACCCCATCTCAATCCCAACTAAAAGTAATTAATAACCCAATCAAAATTAATCTTGTAATAGAGTGATGAGATCCACATGATAATCCAAGAACCAGATACTCAAGATGTCCATAACCGGGGACACGGCTAACCATGATTAGTTTATACACTCTGCAGAGGTTTGTGCACTTTTCCCCACAAGACTCGATCTCCTCCGTTGGATTTCTCGCACTACATAATGTTTGAGAAACGGATGACCGAGACACAGTCTTTCCGAAGAGGTCCCCTTAACCGATAGATAGGCCTGTACACCTACAATCCCCTACATCTGCTAGCCCATCATGGAAAGGTTTCCCACAACTTACTCAACTATGCGAGAGCCCATAATGGCATGTGGCTGCACACGGAAGTTTCTAGCATGAATAATCTTATGATCCCTTTGAGCCTGGGTGGCAGTCCGTAGGAGAATCACACGGTACCCCGGGATTTTCAGAAATACAGGCAATCACTGGGTTCCCCAGGTGCCTCAATCCACCCAGATGTGTATTAAAGTTGCCACCTTAAGTTAACCATTAATTAAAAATGCTCACATCTGTCATGAATACACTCAAACCCAATCCACGTCTACGAGCATAGCATAGCAGTATAAGTAACGTAGAAGTAACTCCCATAGGTTTGATAATAAACAGGTGAATAGGTACTGCCTCATCTACTTCCCAAAACCCACATATTAGTCAGATCATAACCATGCAATTGTTTGAGGATTGATCTAATGCAATAAAACTGGGTAGTAATGAGGTATGATCAAAGTGTTACTTGCCTTGCTGATGATCCGTGAAACCTAGAGACTCGTAGTAGCACGCTTCGCACTCCGGGTACTCTATCGCAAACAAACAAGCATACAATAAGAAATCAAGAAACCATGCACAGGTAAAACTCAAATAAGAGATCTAACCAGAAAGTTCAACTTAAGAACTCCGGTTTGCAAAAAGAATCAAATCAAACGAAGCAACAAAACTCAAACGGCGAAAGAAACAAGCTTCGATTACTAATATGGACTAAAGTCAAATTTTACAGTAGCAAAAACTTGTTTAAGTTGATTAAACAAAAAGAGGGTTTCGAGACGAAACTCTAGGCGCTTGAATCGCCTGATTCCGATAAACGAGCGAAAAGATAAACTAAAACAAAAATTGGATCAGAAATCGCGATCGAAAACAATCACGGAAAAATCCGAGAAAAAGAAAAACTGACAAACAGGCTAACGAACGAACGTTCGTTATCTGCGGCTAACGGACGAAAACCGTTCATTAAAACGAACGTACGGACGGACGTTCGCCAAATAACTAAACCGAAAAAAACAATCTAAAATAAAAAACGCATCTAGGATTTCGAAAAAAACCGATCGGTTTTCTCGCGAAAACCGAGGCGGCGGCGGCTACCTCCGGCGGGTCGGGCGAGACGGCGGCGGCGGCGGCGGTGCGGCTCCGGTGCGGCGGCGCGGCGGCGGGTCGGCGGTGGTGCGGCGCGTCGGCGGCGAGGCGCGGCGGCGGAGTTAGGGTTAGGGTTTGGGGCGGCGGTGGGCTTCGGCGGTGGCTGGGCTTTGGGGTGGCTCGGGGCTCCGGCTTATAAAGCCCCCCGGGCGGAGTCCCGCTCGGGTACATCCCGAAATCGGTTTCTATTTTTTAAAATTATTCCGCGCAGAAAAACGAATAAAATAAATACTAAAAGACTTCAAAAATCCTGAAATAAATTTTCCCCGTTCTCTAAAAATCTACCGGACAAGGTCAACATTTATTTGGGACTCTAATGCAATTTTGGAAAACGCACATTTTTTTCTAATTCAAATAAAATACCGATAAAACTCCGAATAAAAATCTTATTTGATTTTAATATTAAATCTCCGATATTTCTTTATTTTGAGGAAGTCATTTTATCCTCTCTCTTTTATTTTTATAAAAGAAATATTTAAAGAGAAAATAATTAAAATCAAACGATCCTCTTTTCAAAATTCGAGAAAAACTCGAATATGAAAATAATGAAATCCCCAACTCTCTCCGTGGGTCCTTGAGTTGCGTAGAATTTCTAGGATCAAACCAAAATGCAATAAAATATGATATGCAATGATGATCTAATGTATAACATTCCAAATTGAAAATTTGGGATGTTACACCGGTCCAACCCAGGCTCAGTTTTAGGTGGTATGGAATTTTATCGTTAAGAAGGTTCAATTAGGAAGAACAAAGAATATGTCATTGAGTTTGCTACTGTCCTCATTCATTAGTCAGAGAGTTATATGCAGTTGCTTGTATAAATAAAGTTTACTTATTCTCATTCAGTAGTGTGGTCATCTTGGAAGAAAATGGTGTTGTAAGAAAGTGCATAGAAGGAGAAAGAACCATAGATTTCATGGAGGTAGATAGTCGTATATTAATTTATAGCATTGCTAGTAAGGCGAATTTATGTACTTAGTGCTTATTAATTTGCTTGTGTTGTTCTAGGAAAGGCATGCATTTTATCTAATATTGTGGTGCTGCTGTTCCTCGGCTATGATTGCTCTTGGTCGTAGCCCGCTTAGTTAGCACATAACCGCCAAAAATACTGACCTGAATTTTGGGAGAAAGAAACTCTGTACTGAGGTATTTTTCCTGTGCTTGGCTGACAATTGAGCAAAAAGTAGTAACTCTACATATCCATGGTTAATTAATGATGGCCAAAAGGTCAAATTGACGCCTTGGGGGGCGCAGTCAGATAGTCGGCTCCTGGATTATTTTAATTACCATTGAGCTACTCTAGTTTAACTGACAGTGGCCTCTGGTTTCTTCTACCTCCTCCTATGTTGATGATAGTTGCTTCCGACAGATTTCGAACATCATATTCATCTTGTGGAGATTATTAGTTTCACATATGGGATTCATTTTCATTTATCGAGTTGATGAATGTGTTTTTCAGGTTCGTCAAATCATACCTACGTGCATGTGCGAAAGAAAGTTTACTAATTCGAGGACGACCATAAGGAGGCTCTCCTACCCAACCCGCTCTCAAGCAATCCGACGTTGTTTACTCTTCGTCAGGTTTGCCCTTGTTTTTTATTTTTCAACTTTGCGTCTTCTATGCTTGACTTTGTTTTCTTGCATGTTTTCACTACTTTTGGCAGCAATACCTCACATGAATATATATTTAGAAATAATGAAAATCTTAGTTACTCTTGGCTCACTGCAATATAGCAAGTATGTCTTTAAGATACACGTTTAGCTAACATTTCAGTTTGTTTTACTACTGGTCTACTAACGCTCTTGGTCATGATAGAATCATGGATGTTGCTTTGGATAAGGGAAATTAAAGCAATTATAGGCCTTGTTATTCAAAGAAGTGTTACAATAGATACCCGAACTACTAAGGAGCTTACTCTTCAAGTGAACTCCATGGACTATTTCCCTAGCTGTACATGTTCTTTATCCATTTGTCTTGTTGTAGTCGAAAATTTTCTAACATGCTGGCATATTTGCCCTGCAGGATTTGGCAATGGAATAAGATTATAGTGTGGTATCTCGCGCTGCACATTTGAGATGATCGATGTAGAAATCAAGTAGCCTTTTCCTACTAATTTGTTGTCGTCCATTTCTAGTTTGACGCCGGCTACCACTGAACATCGTGTTGCTTAGGTGCTCATCTTGGGAAAACTAATCCTGGGAAGCATCATTTTGAATATCAGTAGAGACCTGTGTAATATTTTAAATTGATGTTTCCTATTACTCATCAATATAGGTTACCTTGGCTCTGTCTATGGTGTCTTTTTTTATGTGATTGAAACTAAGTTGTACGGAGTCTTTTTATTATTGCCTTCTATGCTACTTTTGGATTTGTCACCTGAATAATTAGAGTTGAGAGCCTATTACAGTTTCTTACTAATAACACTGCCAAATTTCGCCGCAGAGTAGCTTTTAGAGTGGTCAAAGAGACTGAATTTGTCCTCCACTATTATTTGGTGCTTCTTCAATTCAAGGAGAGTGATACAACCTGAATCAATTATTTGGTCCTTTTACTAGATGGTACTGCTAATGGTCCCCATGGAGGCGAGTCACATTAATTATCTGTGGACAAATTCAGTTTTGCCAAGTGAATTGGGCATGGAGAATCAGCGCACATTGAATCGGTTTGATTGGGAATTGTTGGGCTACAGATTGACATGTGCTTTTTCAGATGGAACCGCCAACAAAAAATTCAAAGCAAGTGACTGTTGCCTTAAGAATTTAGGGCCATTTGCATTTCTGTCCCTAACTCGAACCACCTAATCAGATATACCCCTAATTCGAAAGCCTGCTCAAATTTGCCCCTCTGCCGTTAGGTGCCCCTACAGAAATGCCCTTCTGCGCCGTTACCGTCCGGTCAAAGAGCTTTGACCGTCCTACAAAAAATAGCAAACAAAATCAAAAAAAATCTTAAATTTTGTGAGATCGAAATTACTCATGTGCGTGCAAATTTTCGTGCTATTTGGACATTCCAGGAGCTCGTGGCGAGGAAAAACAGTTAATCTATACTCTTGTGAACAGTAAATTTGAAATAAAATAGCAAGAAAATTCAAAAAAATATGAGACTTTTTGGCATCAAAGAGGCTTTGGTGCACAAGGTGCTTGCAAGTTTTTGTGATCAAATGACATGCGAGGAGCTCTAGCAAAAAAAAAACAAAATAGTCATTTTTTCCAAAGTTTTTTCCCGAGCCAAATTTTATTTTTTTCTCCACGAGCTCCTACAGTGTCCAAACATAACAAAAATTTGCACGCACCTTGAAGATCCGAGCCTATTTGATGCCAAAAAATTTCATATTTTTTTGAATTTTCTTGCATTTTTTTGAATTTACTGTTCACAAGCATATATATTTTCTTGCAATTTATGAAATCCAGGGAACTTAGCCAGCAAAATATGGAGTTTTGATAGGATAATTTAATTATAGCCTTGATTAGTGCTGTGAATTCTGACGTGTTGTTTTTTGGTGCGTCGAGCATTGCAAAGTTGAATTGTCGATGCCGTTTTCCTATCTCTTAGACATGCACTCAGCTGCTCAGTTTGTTTGATTGTTTGTATAACTTTCGATGGCATCTATCATATGCCATATAGGCATATACAGTGTATTTTCTTTGCTAAAGCAACAACATAAGCTAGCAGCATCGATTTGTAGGACATTGTTGGTTCATGAATTTAATAGTTTGCACTTGATGTGCTAGCATGAGGTTTGTCCAAATTTTAGAACTTGCATTCATATACTAATTTATTTGACCATTTTTATCATGTTATACCGAAATCATGCTTTTTCGCTAAGTTGTTTGCTTTTCTGTAGTTAAATTTGAACATGCTTAGTTGAAACTTGAATCTTCTAGAGCTTCATGCAACTGTGCATTGATTCCTTTTTACATATGGTTACGAAATTGACCCTTTTCATTTTTAATTAATGTCTATGTCCTCAAAGACATAATTACAAATCTAGACCAGGCCATGGGTCCGTAGAATTTGGGAGTGATTGAGGAAGATGCAGATGATGTAAGTTTATTTCTACTCCTGTAAAGGCAATTTATTTTATCTTCATTTATCTCATCGAGAGGTAAACTGCTTTGATTTTGGTAGGCTAATAATATTTTCGAACATTCTCAACCTATATGGAAAGCCAGCAAGAGTAAACAAGGACTTCTCTTCCCAACCCTCTTGAGTACTTTTGCAGCAGGTATGTAATATAGTAATTGAATGACCGCCCAAAAAACTTCACTTTTTTACTTTATGATAATGGGTATGGGTACTTTAATCTCAGGTGCTTAGACATTCAGATGATACTTGAAAACATCGACACACTAGGTACAAAGTCTTTATCTCTGTGTGTGTGTGTTGGGGGGGGGGGGGGGGGGGGGGGGGTGGAGATTGGAGGCATTGAGTAATAGAAATGTCTTTAATTGTTAGTATCACTCTTGCACTTTGATGTTATTGTTGTTGTTTGTGCAACTTAATTAGCATGGATCATCGTCATGTGTAGATCTTCTGCTTGGAATTCTCATTTTGATTTATATAAAATTATTGTTTTCCGGTAACTTTATATTTCTTAATGTATTTAGTTCATGGCGATTTAGTTCGTGTCGATTAGGGTAATCATGCATCACATAGTTCAGATTTTAATTGCAGTGACTCATTGCCGACGCCCTTGAAACAATGGTTTCTCCCAGTGCCCAAATCAGACCATAGCCATGTGCCTCGTGCGGATTCTCCTAGTCATCAGACTGTGAGTAGCCTCTACTGTTGCTCCGGCCGACCATCGATGTGAAGAAACAGATGATTTTTTATAAGTATACATTGCTTCTGCTTGTTAGAATTATGTCGATATAGTGTCTAAGGTAGGTTACAGTTGGACTTGTAGTTGTATTGTGTTTATAGAGTATGGAGTCTTGTCCTAGCAGAACACTTATATCCTAGGCATCTCATATATAGTGGGAATAGACACACATGTAACCTATGACAACATAATAGCACAGGGGCGCCAGGGGGAGCCGGCGGCGTGTGCCGGCGTCCGGATGGCCGATGTGTGGTATTGTGATGGTGTCACGGGGAGGAGCGCCCGTAGTCAAGCTCCGGGATGTAGCCATACCGGTGAACTTCATTAACAAATCTCGATGTTGCGCTCGTGTGATTGCTTGGTCCTTGGTAGATCGACCGTGCACCTCAGATTTATTTCAACAAGTAGTATCATGAACAAGGTTTCAAGGAGGCCGCGACTGTGCTGGTCTAGAGGATGAAGTGGAAGAATTCGTTGAATCGAGTTGGTTGCGTGCGGCAACGGAAAAATCTGAAGACACGGCGAATATATCTGATCCAGAAGCAATGAGAAGCAACGGCAGTGTACAGCAGGGCGTCGGCTAGATCAGATCCGTAGCGTGTGCGGCACATTGGCGGCTGGCGCATGGCGTTCAGCAGCGAGAAGCACCGTGAGGCGGCGGCGTATATCGAATCCATCTGGGAAGCGGCGCGCTTGGGCAGCAGTCCAGGCGAAGGACACGTCAAGGCCCAGGTGGGCAGCTGGTAGCAGCGTGGGCCAAAGGGTTTGTGGCCCAAGCAAGCTGGCGGCCGGTGTACGTGGGGCTGGCCAAGCTGGCTGGGACGGACGCTGCTCGGGACTCGGATGTGCGCTGCGGACGCATGCGAGGATGAGGCAGCACTCGAGGCGCTCAGGTTTTGCGATTGGAAGCCAGCAAGAGGCAATGAGCTAGCGCTCAGGAGGCACCGAATTTGTTAAGGAAAAAAGGGAGTTGCTATGTCCAACGCCTGTGCACGAGAGTAGTTGGCATGGATCAAAACGATTTGATTTTCTGCTAGGTGCACACAGAAGTTAATATATCAAGCATGTGCAAGATAATTTGTAGACAAGGGATTTGTCCTTCAAGTTTGCATGAAAGTTTTGCTAGGTTGGTTTGATCGGATGGCTTGGAACGTGTGGACAGGAAATGGAGCACGCAGATAAGCGCGTCATGAGGATCATATTTAACTGGGCGTCGAGTAACGCATGGTATGTGTTGGTTGACACGATGCGGGGTGAAACATGTTTGCAGCCGGACAAGTTCGGCCGGGTCAGACTAGACAGTCTAACGGATCAACGTGAGTCAGTCGGTACAGAAGACGGTGGTGATTTCAGCGACAATGACATAGGAGGGTGATGCTGATGGTGACCGACTTCTGAGGCGTGGGAACACATGGCGCAGGCCCGGGGGCTTGTGTGGCTTCGACAAGACTACGATGCGGGGTTGATTCAAGACGGTGCACATGAGAGATTAAAGTTTATGGGGCACGAGGGTGGACTGATCATCTACCATGGAGTCATGTTGAAGGTGGAGCTGGATTGAGGGGCTACGGTGTAAGGATCCAGAGAATCGAAGCCAATTTCAGCAGGGAAAAAAACGAGTGATGCGTAGTTCGGGCTGGAGCCCAGTGGTCTGATGGAAACATGAAACTCGTCATCGGTCTGTGGTGATCGGTGGTACTCTGCAGCGGGGGTTGAGTGGTGTGGGTTCACGACCCTTAAGACTCGACCGAGACAGCGGAGTCTCGACGCGGTATTAGCGGCGAGCCGTGCGGTATGCATGGGACATGAAGACTGACCAGGGCTTTGGTGGTCATACGTGTGGTGAGAAAACTACGAACTTGACTCAGGATGACTACAAGCAACGGTGAAATATCTTCAAGTTTCAGAGGGGCGGTCAAGAAAAGAGCAGTGATGTTGAGTTTAGGTAACTCTTATATGTGGCACCCAATATGTGAGTTGTTCACTTTCACGTAGGTCAGTTGTGTGATGGAAGTTGGGAGCACATACTAGAGCAAAGAGAAACTTAATTTTGCTTGGGTGTTGTCTGTGATCAAAGAAATGAAGGGACTACAAGTTGTAGGTGGAGTCATATGGAGTCTTTGGAGTAGCAGTGGTACTCTTGGGATAAGCTCAAGTCCAATGTACATGAAAGTTTAACACATGAACGAATTCAAGGTGGTGAAGAATATTAGCCAAGGTGGAGTTTGTTAGAATTATGCCGAATATAGTGTACAAGGTAGGTTACAGTTGCACTTATAGTTGTATTGTGTTTACAGGGCATGGAGTCCTGTCCTAGCAGGACACTTGTATCCTAGGCCTCTCATATATTGTGGGGTTAGACACACGGTGTAATCTATGATAACATAATAGCACATGCGCACAAAGAGGAGCCGACGACGTGTTTCGGCGTCCGGGTGGCCGATGTGTGGCATTATGACGGTGTCACGGGGAAGAGCGCCCGTAGTCAAGCCCCGAGGATGTAGCCATATCGGTGAACCTCGTTAACAAATCTCGGTGTCGTACTCGTGTAATTGCTTGGTCCTCGGTAGACCTACTGTGCGCCTTGGATTTATTCCAACACTGCTCACCATGTCGCCCAGGGGCGCGGTGACACTTGAGCAGCAGCATGAATGAGGCTAGGAACTGGTTAATCAAGCATAGGGTTTTCCCATAGGATACACTAGGAAAAGGGCCCATGCGTTACAACTGGAGAATAATTCATCACATTTGATTTGATTTATTATGACCTAAAATCAATTACTTCATCCCTTAGCATTCAACTTCTAACCATGACTCTCGATATACACTTCTAATCTTAGGTTTTCAATAATAAACAAAACTCAACAATGACAAATGTGCACACTGTTAGTTGCGAAAAATTCTGTTGGTGCCAAATTCTTCAACATATATTAAAAATAAGTATACTTATACAACTTTTACATTCTCGAACGAAGAACATGTTGGTTGTTTCAAATAGAAGATCTCTGGAAACATATGGACCAAAGTAAAGAATGTAGGAAATAAAGATAAACAAATTAGATTATGCTAGGTAGACCTTATTTTCATGATACATCACCTTGTTTATCGTGTTGTTTCAGAGTAACTTGTGTACATAAGCAAGTTAGCATAAAATCAATAGAAATAAGATAACCACTACAGAGTTCAATTGGACTTCTCACATTACAAAACAATTAGCCCCTTCCTTTTGGTTCGCATTTCTTTACAATTTTTCTTACTGTTTGGCATTCTATGACCATCTAGACAGTGTTTTTCAGATAATTTTGTTGTCCCTGCTACTAAAGATCAGTTCTAGACATGTTTAACCCCATGTAGTACGCTTCTATGCAAAAAAAACATGTACTACTACCCTGAAGCAATTGAAGCGAGACCCTTCCCTTGGGCAATCAAAATGGAAGTGTTGCTCCTGAATGAGGAGTACGAGGGGTAGCGCCAAAAAAATAAGGAGTACCAGGGGAAAACAGGGGCATGTATCCCATAGGTTTGCTGATCAGAGGAAACTTGAGCATCCATTAAGCAAAATTTCACGTATGAAACCCATCCCGATCTATCCTAATGATCTGATCCTCAGAACCTATGACAAACGGAGGATACACCATTTGAACTGCGCCACTGAATTTGTTCCAGAATAGGAGAACTCCATCAGCATATTATTGATGAGTGGTGAAACCTGACCAGTAGTATGTCACATTAGTAGATATAGTTACAACAAGTCTACATTATTCCTTTGACCACTGAGTAAGTTTCTTGTATTTTTTTTCGAGCACGTCAAACACATCATTACATGCAGAACAATCAAGGGACTGGCGCACCTTGATTATAGTAATAATATATCCAGAAAGTAAGAGAACTCTCTTTCTTCTTCGTCTTCAAAATCACAAGGATGTCCTGAACCATCAGTATAGTTTCATCATTGTCAAGAGCATCCATCTCAGAGCACAAGTATAACTATCAATTGCAGCATCCACTACTACCTCGACAACAATTGCTGACGATGGAAAGTTAAGGAGCTCAGGCCTTAGCTAGGGAGCTACGTTAAAAACTAGAGAAAAATATGTTTTTGGTCCCTCAAGTTTTAAAAAAGTACAGACTTGGTCCCTCAAGATTTTTTGGTATACATTTGATCCCTCAAGTCTCAAAACCGGACAAGTTTGGTCCTAAACCAGATTTTGACCCCGTTGACCGGGTTTGACCGCCACAAAACCGCTCGATGATCAATAAATTTGAGTTTTTTTTAAAGAATCTTCAAAAAAATCTGAAATTTTTTGGGGTCCAATATGCTTACATGCGTAAGGTGCGACCAAATTTTCATGGTCGTCGACACTCGAGGAGCTCGTGACAAAAAGAACAAAAATATATGTTAGTAAATTGAAAAAAAAAAATTCAAAAAATTCTGAAATTTTTTGGGGTCCAATATGGTTACATGCGCAAGGTGCGACCAACATTTTGTCATGAAATGACGTAGGACGGGCTCTAGCAAAAATCCAAATTTTGGCAAATTTTTGTTAGCGGAAATTTGTTTTTTTTTGCCACTAGCTCCTTGAGTCTCGAAACACCACCAAATTTTGGTCGAACCTTGAGCATGTAATCATATTAGACCCCAATAAATTTCAGATTTTTTGGAATTTTTCTGATTTGGTTTTGAAATTTACTGTTCATCGGACGTAGATATTTTTCTTTTTTTGCCACGAGCTCCTGAGTGTCGAAAGATCACGAAAATTTTGTCGCACCTTGCATGTAAGCATATTGGACCCCAAAAAAATTCAGATTTTTTTGAAGATTTTTTTTATAAAAACTCGAATTTACTGTTCATCGATCGGTTTTGTGGCGGTCAAACCCGGTCAATGGGGTCAAAATCTGGTTTAGGACCAAACTTGTCGGGTTTTGAGACTTGAGGGACGAAATGTATACCAAAAATCTTGAGGGACCAAATCTGTACTTTTGAGGAACTTGAGGGACCAAAAACATACTTTTCTCTAAAAACTAACACATAATTATCTAAAAGGATGACTGAAACTATAGAGCGACAAGATTGCTAACCATGAGGCTCTGTTGTACCTTGGTTGATGTTTTCGGTATTGAAAAATCTTCAGCTGGACATTCAAGAACAGATACTTGCTCGTATCAATCTAAATTTCCATTTGCTGCAGCTAGTTTCACAAAGGAAAGAAGATGGTAAATTTTTACCTAATAATAAAGCAAATCGGGTTTCTGGTCATCCGTCATGGCAATTTTTAGAAAAGTCCTTCTATTTCAGAGAATTCAACCCGCAGTCTTGTTTTAAGTTAAAATGAATCGTTTTTTCGTATTTTACACAAAAGTCCTTGTGTTTTGATGAAATCAACCCGCAGTCCGGATTTAAGTTACACCCGAACCGTTATTTTATATTTTTTCAAAACCCCCCTGATGTTTTAGGTAATTCATCCGTGGATCATATCTAAGTCAAACAAATCCTTTTTAAAATCATCCATATCTTTTAAACCGTAACTCAGATTTGAACATGTTATATGTGAAATTCGATTAGAAAAATATGTAGAATATGAATATGAGATTATTTTTACCTGTTAAGTATTTTTAAATATTATTTTGGAATATATCTAAGTCAAACAAATGATTTTCTAAATTATCAGTATCTTTTAAACCGTAACTTCGATTTTAACATATTATATATGAAATTTTATTAGAAAAATGTGTTGAATCTAAATATATTGTTAATTTTACCAGTTAAATATTTTTAAAATATTGTTTTGGAAGCAAACTTATAATTTATAGCGCAAGATCCGGTTTTTTTTCATACCGACGGCGATCCAGATTGCAAATAAACACCCCACTATAACCATATAGGGAAAAGAAAACATCGATAACTACACATGCATACCTCTGAAAAATTTCGCAGGGGAAAACAACAGATTTCTCATCGCGAGAGTGAGAGAAAGCGAGAGAGAGGGAGAGGGAGGAGAGAGGGAGAGAGAGACGCCTTACGATTAACCATATTCAAACACATTTTTTTTGTTTTGTGTGAACACCGAGGCCATCGCCGGCGAGGGTGAGAAGGAGGATAAGCGGCAACACAAATATGATGTCTCGCAAAAATAAAGGAGATGGACCTATTGTGGTCTTGAGTGATGGTTGTTGGGTTAAGAGCGTGTGTTATGTTTTCTCCCCCGTTACAACGCACGGGCTCTTTTGCTAGTAATACAAAGTTTTCATCCTATGACCATAAGTAAACTCTGTTGTAAATCAAAGATAGCTACTACATGAGCTGATCCACGCTTTCATCCTCACATGTGACTGTCTCTTCTAATTAACCGGAGTCCATGAGTGAGTGAGTTCATCAACACAAGTGCAGAACATATACATAGGAATTGCTATTCAAAATCTTGCAACCTATATGCCCTGTTTTTCATCCTATAACCATCAGTAAACTCTAATTGTAAATCAAAAATAGCTCCATCATAATTTGCACAAAAAAAAGATACCTGCGGTGAAGTAGGCGGAGGGGCGATTGACGACAAAATTTACTGATGATCTTCCGGCAAAGTCGGCGAAGGAGATTTCGGATGCTCTTGGGGCAAAGTCGGCCGGGACGACGGCGGATGGTCTTCCGGCGAAGTTGGGAGAGGCGTCGGCGGAGGCAACACTGGACTGTTTGTCTTTAGAATTTGCGATGTGATCCGGTCAAGGCTTTCTTTTCATGACACCGAAGAATATGTGAAATCCGGGTCGGGCACCCATGGCTATCGTGTTGGACCAGTTCTCCTGTACGGCGGTACTGAATCCAATCCAAATTGGACATGGCCGCCAGCGCCAGCAGGTCAACATGGAGGAGGCTGGGTGTGGCGCCGTGGGGATTGGGGGTGGGTGGGGAGGGAAAGGAGAACAGGGCACTGGAAGGAAGTTGGAGACGACAAATCGGCGACGTGGAGGCGAGAATCATGGCGGCTGTGTGCGTTCAGGAGAAGGAGGTCGTGCGGTCGTGCATTCAGGAGAAGAAGGAGGCCCAATACAATCAATACATGCCCAGCCAGAGGCCCAATTGTTTTAGTGGAGCCAAAGACCCACCTGAGCAAGGAAAGCAGCATGTTGAGGCCCAGTCGAGCGACACACTGAAAAATTGAACACAACCTACTTAGGTACAAAGAAACGGACCGACGAAAGTCCTATGATGTACGAAGAAACAGACCAGACGGACGAAAATTACGGTTGGAAGAAGCAATAGCCCTTTTATTATTAGGTAGGTATAGGTATATAGGTATAGATAGACTAGAATAACACATGGTTGGAAGGAGCAAAATAGTGTAGGATACTTATTTTCTTTAGTATGAGTACCAAATTGGCAAATACTATAGTTGTATAGGATTTTCCGCTCAGCAAGACTTGCAACTGTTGTTCAGGGTTGATGTGACTAAGCTTCGTTATAATATGTTAAGCATGTAGTACTTGCATGTCACCCCGGGCATAAAAACCAAACACCAAAAACCGAACCTGAAAAGACAGAGACTAAACCCAAAAAGACCAAACTCGGAAGGACCAAATAAAATACGGTCTGCATAATTGTAAGACCAAACTAATTATGGTCTGATCGGTCATGCTGTCTTCAGGACCGAATTGCCGATATAGACCGAATTTACAAAAGCCCATAGACATTATGTTCACCTAAGGCCCAACTGCCGAGCCCAAGGTCCCAAGCAGATACACACACGGACACACCTCACATCCTCTGTCCTCAGTCCTCTCACCTCACGTCGTGCCTGCCACATCGCTCAACTCCTCTCTAAGCACTGCCTGCCATTTCGGGATTCGAGCTCCTTGCGAGCCTAGCCACCAGGGTGACACCTTGTTCTCAAAGCGATACGTAATATGCTCTCCATCTCAAAATAACTGTCTCAACTTTAGTAGCGAGTAACAAAAGAACTAAAGAAGCAAATTATGTGAAAAAAATTGTGCGGACGGCCAGGATTAGATCCTGATGTACGGCTCCATTATTTTATCTTTTGCAGGCATGCGCATGTGTTGAGCTGGCCATCCGGTTTGGTCTTTTTCTATTTATTTTCTTTATCACTTTCTTTTTTAGTTTTTTGTTTTCTTTTTTGTTTTCCTTTTTTATTTTAAACTCAAGATTTACTTATAATTTGAATTGCCCACATTTATACTACTTTTAGCCCTTTGAACACACAAAGAAAATAGGGCAAATATAAAGAGAATACTTTTCTGCCCTTATGCAATTTGAAAAAGGTTTTATGCATAAAGGAAAATCATTTTGACCTCTAATTAAACTTTAAATTGTTTTAGGGTTTAAGAATTGGTCAATTTGATTTTCCAAACACCAAATATGCTCTGAAATGATGAGAGGCAATGCTTCGAAATGCACATTCTGAATTTAAATTTTTTGGGGTGTGACATATGAATTATTAATGATTTGTTTCATCGTTGTCATGTCTGAGTAGATCCTTTTTGTCCTGTGGGGTAATTGTGATATGCTATTGTCCGTTTGAGTTGTATGTTGCATTGGTGTTGTCCTACGGTGCCCACCATTTGCGCACAGATGTGGGGTTCACGCTTTAGGGTTTTGCAATATGTGATTGATTTGCTTATGATGGGTTGCTAGAATGACAGAAACCTAAACCCTAATTTTTGAGTTGTTGCCCTCCGCCCCGAATTACTTGTCACGGAAATGAATTAAAATGGATGTATCTAAGACTAAAATATGTCTAGAAACATCCATTTCTGCGACAAGTAATTCCAAACGGAGGGACTCCATGTTTAACCTAAATGGATCATTGGTATTTTCTTATGCTTTCTAGAGTTCTAATCATATGTAATTCCAGTCAATGGATTTTGTTGTATGTTAGCGTAGGCCTAGATGATTATCACTTTAGTTTCATATCCAATTGCATGGGGACAATTCCGTACCATACACCACCACTACTCCACACTCATTATCCTTTATTTTATTGTACCTTTATATTAAAACACCTAACCTTTATTTTTGAGTTCTTTATTATCTTGCAAAGCTACCCTTTTATATCCACAAAGTACTACTAGTATTATTTCTTGGGTAGAGCAAAAGTTTGGTACATGTAGGGTTGTATCAATGGAAGATAGAACCTGAGAGAATACAAATATTACCTTTAGCTCCATGTGGGTTTGTCACTCCATACTTACCACCTCCATCATCGGGAAGTGGTATGACAAATCCATACACTTAGGGATTATCAATCATGAATATTGAGGTCACCAGTGAGGAGGGATATTCCACTATGAAGCAGAGACAAAGGACAAACGAGACGCCTGAATGGAACACCAAACATATGAAGGACGTCGTTGTTGACTTGTTCTCAACGATTGTCGGCGTCCCTAGACGCTATATATATAGGCTCCTTTTAAACAACTTATCAAACTGTTAATTATGTGATGAGACAAGCTTGTTTCCTGCACTTCTCATTATGTTGGTTTCACTAATACTCTTCATACTTGGTTGGTTCTGCCAATGAAACAAAGGAGAAACTACCACAATAGTTAGCCAAATGAGTGTGTGAACGAGTTGTGGGTCGATAACCTGGATTCTCGAGTTCATCGAGAATTAATGAGGGATCAACTCGATTAGCCACTCGAGGATGAGGATTTTCATCGTGATGATTATTATCACTTTCATCAGCATCGGCATTAGTATTGCCATTTCCTTCAGGCCTCCATTTTGTTCGACATTTGTAATTTGATTGCCATTTGCATTTGGAGTGGTATTTTGTTCGGCAGTGGCTTGGAGAGTTCTGTTTCGAGCCATAGGAGTATCATCGTCGGAAGAATGAGGTGCATGTTCTTCGACTGGCTTGACGCTTCCAATAGCCATTGGCCAAATAACATCCGAGATCGGTGGTTCATCTATCACATTTGGCAGGTGCTCCTTTTGGGAGCCGTTAGATTCATCAAACCGCACATTTACCGTTTCCATAACTTTCCCATGGTGACAGTAATAGACACGATAAGTATGCGAGTTTGAGTCATAACGAAGAAGAAAACCTTCATGCGCTTTGGGTGCAAACTTGGAAGAATGATTCATATCAAGAATGTAACAAGGTGCACCAAAAACACGTAGATAAGGAACATTTGGTCTCTTGCCAGTGATAAGCTAATATGAAGTTTTCTTAAGGAACTTGTGAAGATAAACACGATTGATAACGTGACAAGCAGTGTTAATAGCATCAGCCCAGATCGCTGAGCATTGTTCTCGCCATTTCGATGAGAGTTCTATTCTTTCGTTCAACAACTCCATTCTGTTGGGAGTGCATGCAGCAGAGAATTCATGAGTAATACCATTTTCATTGAGAAATTCATGGATATGAGTATTTTTGAACTCAGTCCCATTATCACTTCTGACATGCTTAATTCGCACATCATGTTCATTTTGGGCCTTCTTAGCGAAGCTTTTGAAGATGTCTTGGGTGCAGGTTTTGTCTTCGGGAAAGAATACACAAGTGTATCAAGAGAAATCATCAACAATAACAAGACCATAATGACTGCCACTGAAGGTTGCAAAGTTTTGAGGACCGAATAAATCCATATGAAGAATTTCAAAGGTCTTGTCGTGGTCATGACAAACTTTGATGAATGATGTTTCTTGGCCAATTTACCAGCCTCACATGCAGCACAAAGACGATCCTTGTCGAATTTCACATCAGGAATGCCACAAAGATGCATTTTCTTCACTAGAGTCTGCAGATTCCTTATACCTTCATGACCAAGCCTTCGGTGCCACAGCCAACCTTCAGTTGCTTTTGTAAGCAAACAAGTTTGGACTGAGGGACCCTTAGTGAAATCCACAATATAGAGATCACCTTTTCTAATTCCCTCGAAGACGAAGGAATTGTCAGAGGCCATAAATACAATGTATTTCGATATGGAAAATAAGACTAGCATGCCTAGATCACATAGCTTGCCAACTGACATAATACTAAATCCAAGAGACTGAACGAGTAAAACATCATCAATGGATTTGTCTCTGGATAGCAATTTTACCTAGTCCAATTACCTTTCCCTTGTTGTTGTCGCCAAAAGTATTATACTTCAGAGGAGAAGCAGTTAAGATGGGGTCGACAAACAACGGCTTGTCTCCGGTCATATGACTAGTGCAACCACTATTCATTATCCATTCTGTACACCCGGAGACATAGTCCTGCAGAAGAATTAGGCTTTCTTAACCACCCACATCTTTGCAGGTGGCTTTGAAACGGTAAAGCAAGCAGGATATGATTTCTTTCGATAAACATAATTGTTGCTCGATGAGGTGAGAGCATAATCGAAAGAATAAGCATTAAAGTTCTTTCTAGAGGCATGAGTGTAGTGATTGTATGAAGTACACATGTATTCATTTTGTCGAATGAAATGACGAGCATTATCTGCCTGCATGGTTAGAGAAGAAGTAATAGGCAATTCATCGATAGTTTTCTTGGGCACCCAAATAGCTTTCTTTGGGGGGGCGTTCCTGCAGTTAGGCCGTCCAACATAGCGAGCAAATACCTCACCACGTTGATTTTTGAACAATTTATAGTTGTTCAACGAATCATCATGTGAGTGTTAGGAGAGTCATATCCCGAGAGCAAAGCTGGATCACATGTTTTGCTCTTAGCTGGCACCCACACAGTGCGAGGATATTGGTCAGGTTTCTAGTAGGAGCCATCCTCATTTACTTTCCTTTCGAAACCGACACCTTCTTTCCTGAGATTTTTGTGAAGGGTGGATTTCTTCAGAACATCACAAAGGGTTTGATGTCCCTTGAGAGATTTGAACGTTCCTGTCTGAAGAAGATCCTTCAACCTAGCATTTTCATCAGAAACAGAACCATTATCCTCGACAGAGGGGTTAGCATTCATAGAAGATTCAGCATTTGATTCTGGATTGCTTCGTTCAAGGCATTTTAAGCAAGGTGGAACAAATACTTCAGGTTTCTAAGTTGTTGGGTGAGAAGAGAATTTTCTCTAACCAAATCCTCATGAGCCTCTCTCAGCGCCTCGAGTTCCTGTTTCCTTTTCAAGTAATCATAGGTCAATCTTTCGTGGTCGGCTGAGAGAAAATCATGACGATTTGTCAGTTCTTCCATCTGTGACTTGAGAGTGGAATATTCTTCGGTCAGCGACATATTTTTCTCCATCTCCTCAACCAACAACCCTTCAGATTTTCTAAGGGTTTTCCCAATTTTCTCAAGTGAGTTTTGTTGAATAAAAGCAAGTTTGATCAACTTAGCATGGGCATCCTCATCAGAAGAATATTGATCACTGGAGTGAATCTTGTGATTTTTGGAGGATACCTTTTCTTTCGAGGCCTTAGCCATGAAGTAGTAGGCAGGAGATTCATCGTCACTTGACGGATTCTCGAAGAAGTTTGTTGCAGGAGATTAGACACATGCTATGCCAGCCATGCCGGAGTCAGAATCCTCATCGGATTCTTCATCTTCTTCGAATCCTAACGATTCTTCTTCATCGGAATCCATTTCCTTGCCGATGTACGCCTTGGCCTTACGGGAGTTATTATTGCGGTTGGAGAAGGACTTGGAAGGGATCCTTGATGAAGATCTCGACGGAGATTTTGAAGTGGAGTTATCCTTCTTCTTGAAGAACTTCTTCGTTTTCTTCTCATCATCGGACTCATAGTTCTTGCTCTTGCTTTTGCCTCGATAGTTGCCAGAGTCATATCTTCCACTAGCACGAATTTCAGCTTCCCAGAGAGGGCAGTCCAAAATGAAGTGTCCAAGCTTTTTGCACTTGAAGCACGTATTTTCCCCAGTAGGTTTTGATGAAGATTTTGAACCCCCAGAGTTGCTTGAACTTCTTTTCTGGGACTGGCTGTTCTTGTGAAAGTGCTGGAATCTTTTCGAGATCAGTGCAAGATCCTTGCTGAGTCTTTCTGGATCATCTGAATCTTCATCGGCATTTCCATCAGAGGAAGAATCAGCCACAACCTTGAGAGCATGATTTTTGCGTTGACTTGAGCCATACAAATCTCTTTTCTCTTCTTGTTCCTCGTGGGTGTTTAGTATTTCCATGATATCAGCAAAATCAAGGGTTTTGAAGTCAGCTCGTTCGCGGATCATCAAAACAAGTCTGTCGAATTAACTGTCAAGAGATCAGAGCAGTTTCTTCACAACTTAATGGTTAGTGATGTCTTTGGCGCCAAGACCCTGAAGCTCATTTGCTATGTCACTCAGACGATCAAACATTTGCTGGCAGCTTTCATTTCTAATGCGCTTGAATCGATTGAATTTAGCTCGAAGAGTATCGATTCGAGCTTCTTTCTGAGTTGAAACACCTTCATTTATCTTCTCGAGGACATCCCACAAATCCTTTGCAGTTTCACAATGGCGATAGCGAAGAAATTGCGCACGAGAGAGATGGCCACCAATTTCATCTTTGGCTTGAGCATCCATTTGAATGAATTTCTTCTCTTTGTCAGTGGGGGCTTGAGGTATATTGACTGTGAACCCGAACCGCACCAGATTCCACATATCATCATCTATTGCTCGGAGAGGGATCTTCATCTTCTCCTTCCAAAAGGGGTAGTCCGTCCCATCGAATATGGGGATCTTGAGATGCGACTTGTAGCTCACTGAAGACATACTTAAACTCCAAGGTTGTTAAACCAAAATGAGCAGAGTTAAGGAGTACCTTGCTCTGCTACCAATTGTAGGAACGAAGTATGTCTACCAGTGGGGGGGGGGGTGAATCGGAGTTTTAAATTTTCTTTGGAAAACGCAAAACTCTCGGAACCCAGCAGCGAAGCGAATGAAAAACAAACTACATCGAGCTAAAACTAAGTACTGAAAAGAAACTAAGTCATGCATTGAGACAAATCACATGAATGAAAATACATCGAAGGTAAACATGGGTGACAGAGGTAACCCCTGATGCTCGACGGCGATAGGGTATTTGTTCGACCAATTCGCCCTTCTACGCAAGGACTACGTCTGGTTGGAGGGGCTGTGACTTAACACGAAAGATAAACTCTCTTCGCCCTATTCTCCTTGACAATTGGTTCATCAACCAATGCTGATCACTCGTGGTAGATACTTGAAGGTGATCTCTGAACCTTTACAGACTACTTCTTCAAGAACCACAATCACTCTTGGTCTCTGAAGAAATTGGCACGTAACCGTCTAGAGAGTTTACAGCTCTCAAGAATAATAGGCGAAGTGTACTGGACTTAGATTCGAGTGATCTTGAACCACTATCTAATTCTTCGGCTCTAGGGTTTTTTCTCTCGGTGGATTTTAAACTCAAATCGCTCAGAGAGAGGTTTGCTCAACAATCTTCCCAGAATCAAACGGAGCAACCACCGGGCAAATCCAGTAGAGGGTGGCTATTTATAGCCGCGGCCTTCCCGGATGGGAAATGACCATTTTGGACACGAGGTCCAGCCAATGGCCAACCGACACGTTTGCAACGGTCGAATTTGGGAGCAACGGTAACATTACTTGAGGAACAAGTAATGATAACTCCTCGGTCTGAGACAAATCTCTCGCGGTGTAGAACATCATCTCTTGCTGGCAAGTATTTGCTCGGAACAGAAAGAAATTTCTCTCGCAACTTTCATAGGATTTGGGTTTAGCGTCAGAGAATCAAAGTTTCAAATGCTACACCCCTCTTAATAGTACGGTGGTCCTATGACTCAATGAAGAGAAGAAGAACAATGAAATAAATGTTACATCTTCACTTCGTCTTTAATCTCCTTGGACGTAGTCATTTTCCTCAGATAGAGACCGAACCAATTGCTTCACTTCGGCAATTTTTGAGGGGTCACTCTTGTCATCATATTCTTCGGTGATAACCTTCGCTGCAACACAGGGAGATTATCTTCGTCGTTTGCATCAAATTCCTCGATATCTCAGGGACCTGTTACTGTGTGTACACTAGCAAACACATAAGTCCCATACTGTTTATGTCAACACACACCAAAACATAAGGGGCCTATCATTGCACCAACAACTTGCAAAAAAATTGTTTATTGGTGGTTGCAGAAGTACAAGGGAACAATAAACTTGTGTAGATTGTAAATCATGAAAACTAGCTTGGAAAGGGAAGACAACATGAATTACTCCAGCAGTAACAAGCTCATTCATTATTGGATCTTGAGCTCGTCAATCTAACCTCGGGCTCCGTACAACACTTCAGATTTTTTAAATGCGAACACAATAGACACCGAGAGTGAGGTCATTGCAAAGTGGTGACCGCTGGATCGAATCATGCCGGTAGCTTATTATTGATCCTTGTATATTTTTTCATGTGCAGAAAGCTGCTTAGGAGATCCAGTTCCTCACTATGGACCTAGTGAAGGTGAAGGACCAGTTGGGTTAGTTCAAGCTCAAGGTGCAGCGCCTTGATTAGAACGTCAGCATCGCCCCAGGTATGGCAGCTCAACCAACTTGTCTTCCTGTGTGATATATTCCTACTATCACTAACTTGTTTTTTATATCATTTTGCAGCGCTGGGAGGCGCATGACTGAGACAAAGGCACAGCTCCAAGCTGCTCAGCAGCAAGCCCAAGCTCCTCTGGAAGAAGCTCAACACTCCAAGGAGGAAGTTTAAAAGATGGTGCCCTACTCCAGAAGGAACAAGAGGCATGCCAAGCATCTCGAGAAGCAGCCACGTCGTCCAAGGCAACCTCAGCCGGCATAACAATATGACCAACTGAAGGTGGAGAGCGACACCGATGCCGAGAACCTCGAGAAGCAGGCCTTTGAGCTTAAGGAGTCCAGGCTACTCGAGGGAACTTAGCTTGAACATGAAATGGTAGCTAGTATGATGGGCTATCCAAATGCTTGCTACAACCTTGAATGGGGAATGGTAGCTATTATGTTGGTCCAGCTCAATGCTTGGCAATTTTATTTGGGCTAGATTACTAACTTTTTATTTAACTATATAATTGTCGGTGTGTTGCAATGGGGTGTAAACATTTTAGTAGATTAGCTCGTGATTACATGTCTATTATTACATTAGTGCGTTAACTTTTAGCAAATATTTTTGTACGCAATTGCCATGATTTACCTGCCATCTTATTGTTAAAGACTTATTTGGTAACAATTTACTGACTTACCAAAGAAAATGTCTTTAGGGGGGAGATTAGAGATGGGAGGCAAAATATTCTTATTATTAAGCATTTATTGGCAAGAATTTACTGACTTACCAAAGAATATTATTATTTGGGAGAAAAGCGAGAGGTGGGAGGAAAAAATCAAACGGGAGAAGGGAAGGCGGCATCATATATATAGGATGAAGGAGAGGGTGAAACCGGAACTTGTGTTCTTTTTTTTTGAGGAAACTACTTGTGTTCTTTTTAAGTAGTACATATTTGTTGGCCCATTCGAAGGCCCACGTACTCTAGGTCCATATTACTCATGGTCCAATCTCACTTGTTTTTAAAACTAGTAATTGTGTATGTGAAATGCACGTTAATATTAGGCAAGATATTAATTGTATTGTACATTAATATTGGTAAGATATAAAATACATGTGAATACTAGGTAGGACATAATCACTTGATCAACATTGATGTTGATATTAGGCATGATATTAGTAAGGAGGGGGTGCTAAACATGTGTAATGCTAAAAAGTGGACGGACGAAGATTGTTGGATAGACGAGGTTAAATGGATGAGATTTGTTGGATCTCCGCAACTCACTCTTTTCATATTGGTACAGTTTTATTTCATCAACATTGAATGTGCATTATGTGTTGCTAGCTCACCCTTACCCTATAAATCATCTAAAAATCTCATGGTTTTCATTGATGTTTATTTGTTCCCAATTATAGTGGTAAGTAGGTGGCATGCAATTAGTTATTTCTTCACAAAGCATACAATTTATGGCAGACCATTAAGGAATTCAAACACTTGTTTTATCTTATTGCTTGTCATGTTTGATTGCCGAAGAACTTACATTAGAGTAACTTGATGATTTGGTTTCCTAAACCAAAAGCATTAATGATTACCGAAGTATATGTAATGCAATCAGTCTATACTTGCGTCCTAGCTCATTGAGCCTGGCCCTTCTGCTTTATTGCATTACGAAATTAAGAAAGAAACACCATTTACGTACTAAAAGAAAGACCACATGCAAGGGTCAAGCATAGCGCCACGATGATATAATGTATCTCAATTAAGAACAAACAACAAACTGAAAACAGATTTCATTACACACACTACCAGTTGGAACATGTGCCACGCTATGCATCTATACTACACTTCACTGGCGTAGAATTGAGTTTGGTAGAAATATATTCAAAATGGCTTCCAAAGTCTTACATAGAAAATCGCTGCCATTCAACATAACAAGGTAAATCAAAAGCAACAATTTAGCTCCCCCAACTGCTACAACAACGATGAAATACAGAAAAGAAACACGATCACTAGACGACGCTCACAACAAGAAACAAAATTTCCCAAAGTAACATTTCCAAGAACCCTCCCCATCTCTTTAGCCACCGGCGAATAACTTTATTGCATCGATCTTGAAGTCATGTTGCCGACGGAGAAAGGGCAGTAGTAAACTACAGGGATGCCTCCACAGGTACTAGAAACCCTGAAACCACGTCTTGGTTCGCTGACAGCGCTGCCACCACCATAGGGTCAGCTTGCACCATCAAAGCCACTACCGACGCGAGAGACAATGGATCTGGCACCACGGGGTCAGCTGGCGCCGCTGGATCGAAGGCTAGCGGCGACGCTTCCACAGCTTCACCTACACAGGCATATGTAACAAACTTATCACTTCGGTCTATGGTACAAAATAATGCTCAGGCATGCATGTAACCTAAATTTTGTATGTACGCAACATACGAGTCATTAGCGGGCGTGCAACGTATGATTACCTAGCTGCACAACTTGCTGCTCTGGCGTGATGGGCTCCAGAAGTGGTGGAGATGACACGTTGGTGATGATGGCGCACTGGCATTTATCTGGAGCGTACAGTAGGGATGGTGACATCGGCTAGATCCTGTAGTGGGAATGCCCGAGGCCACTGTCATCTCATCCACGAGCAAGAAACGACCTGCGTGCGTCTGCGCCGTGGTGGTGAAGGTGATGGCGACCACATGGCTCTCATCCTAAGCGCACGGCAAGGATGGCAACCACGGCTGGAGCTATCAACACCGTCGTTGGAGGCCATCTCTCATTGGGTAGAAACCAGGGTGGAGCAAGGTATGCTTCAACAGGGAGTAGGTGAGTTCTTTGACCCGTGCTTTACCCATCTACTTATGCCGTGTGCATGTTGATATGGGGCGTTTCCCTAAGACCGAGGCCAACATGGGCCTTAGGTTTCTTTATTTTGAGGGTTTATTTGTTGTGATAAAAATGATTTTTTTAATTTAGTGTGAATCGATCAACCTTATCAATCCACTATATTTGGATGTGAAACTCATGAGATTTTTTTAACCTTTACACAGTTGACTCTCCTATGCGGTTGTTATGGATCGATAAGGTTGAAAGGTTCACACTAAATTCAAAAATATTTTTTCTCAAAAAAAATAAACCCTAAAAATGAAAGAAACCAAAGGCCTATGTTGGTGTCGGTCTTAGGGAAACGGCCCATGTCAACATGCGCACAGTATAAGTAGACGGTTAAAGCACGGGTCAAAGTACTCACCTACTCCCCATTCAAGCACCCCTAGCACCTCCCTGGTTTCTATCCAATGAGAGATGGCTTCCAACGACGGTGTCGATAGATCAAGCCGCATCCACCATCCTTACCATGCGCTTAGAATGAGATCCATGCGGTCGCCTTCACCTTCCCTTCCATGGCGCAGATGCACAGAAGTCATCGCTAGCTCTGTGGATGAGACGGTAGTGGCCTCGGGCATTCCAGCCACCATTGATGTCCTTATCGTGTGCTTTGGATAAATGCCAACACGCCATCATCACCACTGCCGCCGCCACCTCCAGAGCTCATCGTTCTAGAGCAGCAAGTTGTGCAGCCAGGTAAGCATATGTGCATGCTGCTAATGAATCCTCTGTTGTGTATGTACAAACTTTAGTTTACATGCATTCATGAGCATTCTTTCATACCACAGATCAAGGTGCTAAGTTTATTATGTGTGTGTGTGCATGTGGCAGGTGAAGATGTGGAAGCACCATCGCTAGCCTTGGCTTCAGCAGTGCCAACTAACCCCATGGTGGAGGATCCACCATCTCTCATGCTGGCAATGGCTTCACTGGTGCCAACTGACCCTATGGTGGCGGTGCCACCGTCGCTGAACCCGCACATGGCTTTGGGAGTTCTAATCCCCATGGAGGCATCCCCCTAGTTTACAACTACTCTTCCTCTCCGGCGGCAAGATGACTTGAAGATCAATACAATGAAGTTCTCCACCGAGGGCTGAGGAGATGGAGAGGGTTCTTGGTAATGTTACTTGGCAAAATTTGTTTTGTGATCTCTATCTAGGGATCGTGTTTCCTTTTTAGTATTCCATCGTTATTGTAGCATCTAGTTGGAGCCAAACAACTGCTTTTGATTTACCTTGGTATCTTGAATGCTGACGATGTTCTATGTAATACTTTGGACGACATTTTGAATAATTTTGAACCCAAAGAAACTTGACGTTGATGAAGCGTAGTATAGATGTGTAACGTGGCACATGTTCAAGCTGGCAGTGTGTGCAAATACATCTATTTTTAGTTTGATGTTTGTTTATATTAATTTAAAGACATTATACCGCTATGGCACTATGGTTGCACCCTTCCATATGGTCTTTCTTTTAGTATGTATGGTGTTCCCTTCTTAATTGCGTAATGTAATGAAATGGAAGGGCATGTCTCAATGAGCTGGGACACACCCATATACTGATTACATTACATATAGTTTCACAATCATTAATGCTTTTGGTTTATGAAACTAACCCATCAAGTTACCAACAAGTGTTTGAATTTTCCTAAATGGTTTGCCAAAAATCTTATGTTTTGTATAGAAATAATTAATTCCATGCCACCTAATTATCACTACAATTAGAAACAAATTAAACACCAATAAAACCATGAGATTTGTAGACGATTTCTAAGATCATCTAGCAATGCATAACGCACATTCAATGATGATGAATCAAATCTAAACAAATCAAAAGTGTTGCAGAGATCCAATAAATCTCATTCGCTTAGCAACATCTATGAAACAATCAAAGTCGCTCGAGTGTTGGGTGTTACACATGTTTAGCACCCTCCCCTAATTAATATGATGCCTAATCTCAACGTCAATTTTAATGAAGTAATTATATGCTACCTAATATTTACGTGTAGTTTATATCTAACCCAATATTAATGCAATACAATTAATATCTTGCCTAATATTAACAAGCATTGCATGTACACAATTCTGGTTTAAAAAAAGTGGCATTGGACCATGCGTAACATGGACCTGTAGTATGTGGGCCTTGGAATGGACCAATAGAATAATTTTTTTATTAATGTGCGGTCTAGACATACAACTAGTGATTTGTAGGCATCTAGCCCAGATAAATTGCCAAGCATTGAGTTATCCCAAGATAATAGCTACCATTACCCATTCATGATTGCAGCAAGCATTGGGATAACACATCATACTAGCTACCATTTCATGTTCATGGTTGCATGATATTAGTTTGGCTAGCAAAATTATTGTAAACTAACCAAGCATCATCCTCATTTAGTGCAGAAATCAAAATCAAGCTTCTTCCTACATATTAGTCCTATTATAGATATCTATACATGAAAATAACCAATTTGAACTCTTTTAAGTGCAAACGAGAAAGAACTAGAATATAAACTAATTTGACATGATGGGAGCAGATAAATATAATTTTAACAAGACGACCAAGCACGTGAATAAGAAAAGGAAGAGCAAAAGAATATAATTATAACAAGGCGACCAGACACATGAATAAGAAAACAAGATTAAACTCAAAGAAATACTCACCGGAGAATTGTAGTGGAATTTCTCTCGCCGTGAGGAGTTTATGGGCCAAAAATATATGATTTTGATGAAGAGATCCCCATGGACTTCTAGCTCCACTATAAATATACACAGTGTTGTCTGTGGCCCAGGAAAACACTTAATTCCTTGTGTTTGTATTGGATGCCAAATTCCTACCATATATTGACACATCGTGTCTTCTAGATGACCGCATCGGAGTGGATCTTCCAATATCCAACCATATGTACCTATGATATCGCAAAATAACACATATCATGTGCTAGATCAGTATGGATGCATCTGGAGCCAGTCGTTCATTTACTTGATACGTCAAGGATCCAAATATTTATACGGTACATGATAACTTGGCTCTGATGGGACCTAGATCCAGGTAGAATAAGCCACTTCTACGACAAATCTCGACAATCCCTAGTTTGATGGAAAGGATTCTAGATCTAAAAATAAACAAAATTTACTCATCTTGAGAGTTATAATAGGGGTGGTATCACACACATCCAGAGAAGAGATTATGATGATATGGGAGGATGTCATCGGTGCAACGGGAGGGGTTGAGCACCTATGGGCATTGCACGATAACTAGAGAAGTTAGAGATGTTTTGATGTCGTTCATGGAATGAGAACCGGGAATAGGGTTATATAAAGGGCTTGGGTGGGGAGGGGATGGCAGAAATGGTAATATGATTTGCTTGGGGGAGGGAGGAGACAATATATAGTGTGGGGCATCATATATTAATGAGTCCCTTCACGTTGGACAAACATGTGTATTATTTTTGCCAGAAATATGTGCAGTATTTCCATTGACAATAGTTGTCTCAACTACTAACGTCGCCGTGAGGAGTTTATGGGCTAAGAAAGTATAGGAAGACGACCAAAAGATCCTCATGGGTTGCTAGCTCCATCGTAAATGTAAACAGTTTTATCTATGGCCAAGAGAAACATATAAATCATGCCGTCTGTATCAGATGCCAACTCCCAACCATATATTAACGCATCGTGCCCTACAAATAACTGCATTAGAGTGGATATACCTAGATCCAGCCATACGCAACCGCGATATCTCAAAACAAACATATATCATGTGCTAGATCTATATAGATGCATCTATATCCAGTCATCTATTTACTTTGAATGGTTAGAATGTTCGGATACGTCAAGATCCAAACATTGATACAATACATCAGAACTTGACTCTGATGGGACCTAGATCCAGCTAGATTAAGCCACTTCTATGACAAATCTCGACAATCCCTCGTTTCATGGAAAGGAATCTAGATCTGGAAATCAACAAAAAATTACTCACCTTGAGAGTTGACACAAGGGTGATATCAATGAAAAATGATGGATGAGAGGGTATCTAGAGATGACACTTTGAGATTGGAGGATGTCGGCAGTGAAACAAAAGGGGTTGAGCACCTATGGCCATTGCACGATAACTTGACAAGTCGAAGATTTTTTTCATGCCGCTCATGGAAAGAGAACCGTGAATAGGGTTATATAAAAGGCTTGGGCTGGGAGGGGGGAGGCGAAACTGGTAAGATGATCTTCTCAGGGGAGGAGAGTAGGAAACAATATATTGTGTAGGCCATTGCATATTAACTAGTCTCTTTGGGTTCGAGATAGATAAGTGTATTATTTTTGCCAGCCATATGTGTAGTATTTCCATTGACAATAGTTTCTTGTACTAGTAACCTCACACTAGGAATTTTTCATTGGTAATCACCCCCATATTACAGTCCAGCAAATTATATAGCTCAACGTGCTATAGCGAGTCAAAGTTAAACATCACTATAATCTCTTGTGTTGGGCAATTGATGTTATGAATATGAAGTTCATGTTTATGAATTTAATCAATGTAAAATCTAACCCTTAAAAGTTAGGAGTTATTGAAACCTCATAGTTGTATTTATGAATAAACAAATTCATAGTTGTATATTTGATACATTTATTTATTGTTTCCAACACTTCATATAGTCGTCTGGATTCCTAGTCCACTTATACAAAATCCTCTCTATGTTCGACACTAAGTGTGCAACCATAACCCCTCGCATATTTTTCCAACTTGTGTGAAATATTTAGCCCGGTTAGTTGCCTTGGAATCCGTAGTTTTATATATTGGTGATAATCTATCATGTAAGCAATGAGAGTATTTTCTCACATGTACTACGAATGGGAAAATCCTAGTGTTGGTACGACTCCAAGCGATTATGTGTCTATGGGATTTTCACATTTATGGGACAAATGCTTAAGAAATGCTATTTGGGTGACCTTGTTGGCCCCAAGCTACAACTTTGACGAAAAAAGGGCTGGCCCAACATAATAGCTACCATTCCTCATTCATGGTTGTAGCAAGCATTGGGATAGCCCATCATACTAGTTACCATTTCATGTTCAAGGTTGCAAGATATTGGTTTGGCTGGGAAAACTATACTAAACTAACAAAGCATCATCCTCATGTTGTGCCAAATTCAAAATCAAGCATCTTCCTAAATATTGCTCCTCTTAGAAATATTTATACATGAAAAAAACAAATATGAACTCTCTTAAGTGAAAATGAGAATATAAACTAATGTGACATGATGGGAGCAGAAGAATGTAATTTTAACAAGGTGACACAACACGTGAATAAAAAAAGGAAGGGGAAAACAAGACTATCGGTGGACAAAGTAGAAGAAATACTCACAAGTGCATTATGGTGGAATTTCTGTCCCCATGAGGAGTTTGAAATATATGAATATGACAAAGATATCCCCATGGACTGCGAGCTCCACCATAAATGTAAAGGTGTTGCCTATGGCCAAGGAAAATGCATAATTCATGGTGTTAGTATTAGATGCCAACTTCCTACCAATATAGTGATGCATCATGCCCTCTAGATGACTGCATCGGAGTGGATCTACCTAGATCTGACCATATGTACCTGCGATATCGCAAAATCACATATATCATGTGCTAGATCTATATGGATGCTTTCAAATCCAGTCATATATTTACTTTGAATGGCTGGAATGTTCACATATGTCAAGATCCAAATGTTGATATGATACATCATAACTTGACTATGATTGGACCTAGATTCAGCTAGATTAAACCACTTGTACGGCAAATCTCAACAATCCCTACTTTTGTGGAGTGGATTCTAGATATCAAAACCAAGAAAATTTACTCAGCTCGAGAGTTGACACAGAGGTCATATCGATGAAGAATGATGGATGATAGGCGCATACAGAGATGAGATTATGAGATTGGAGGATGCCATTAGTGCAAGAAGAGGGGTTGAGCACCTATTGGGCATTGCATGACAGGTAGAGACGTCGGAGATGTTTTTTATATTGGTCATGAAAAGAGAATGTGGAATGGGGTAATATAAAAGGCTTTGGAGGGGGAGGGGAAGTAATAAATTGTAATATGCTTTGCTCGTGGGACAAGAGGAGAAAACAATATATATTGTGGGTCATTGTAGATTAAGTAGTCTCTTCGCGTTGGAGAGAGATATGTATATTATTTTTCCCAGACATTTGTGCAATATTTCCATTGGCAATAGTTGTCTCTACTACTAACGTCGCACTAGGAATTTTTGGTTGGTAATCAACACCATATTATATTCCAGCAAATTTTACCATTCAAATTGCTATAGCGAATCAAAGTTCCACATAACTGTAATCTCTTGTGCCGTCTAATTGATGTTAGAATATGAAGTTCATGTTTATGTATTTAATCAATGTAAAGTCTAACCCTTAAAATTTAGGAGTTACTGAAACATAATAGTTGTAGTTATGAATAACAAATTTCATAGTTTTATATTAGATTTATTTATTGTGTTTAATATGTTGTATAGTAGTCTTGTCTCCAAGTTCACTTATACAAAATCCTCTCTATGTTCGTCACTAAGTGTGCAACCTTAACAGTTCACATAATTTTCCAACTCGTGTGAAGTATTTACCCAGGTTAGTTGCCATGGAATCATTGGCTTTATATGTTGATGGTAGTCTATCCATGTAAGCAATGTGAGACTATTTCTCACATGTAGTCGTACATAGATGTGCGGAGGCGCAGAGCTACAAATTGAAAAATACTATTATTGCCACAACCTAGGTGATGATGTGTCAATGGGATTTTCACATTTACGGGCTAGATGCTTACAAAAATGCTATTTTGAGTGACCTTGTTGGCCCCAAGCTACAACTTTGACAACAGGAGGTATTGTACAACATAATAGCTAACATTCCCTATTCATGGTTCCGACAATCATTAGGATAGCCCACCATATTAACTACCATTTCATGTTCAAGGCCACAAGATTTGGCTGGCAAAAATATAGTGTACTAACCAAACATCATCCACATGTTGTGCAAAAATTAAAATCAAGCATGCCCCTAAATATTGATCCTCTTAGGGATACCTATACATGAAAGTAACCAGTTTGAACTATTCGAAGTGAAAACGCGAGAGAATTAGTATATAAACTACTATGACATGATAAGAGGATATGAATATAATTTAAACAAGATGGCGGAGCACGTAAATAAAAAAGGAAGGGGAAACAATATTATAAATAGATAAACTCGAAGAAATACTCGCCAGAGCATTGTAGTGTAATTTCTCTCGCTGTGAAGAGTTTGTGGGCCAAAATATATATGAAGATGATGAAGAGATCCCCATGGTCTGCAAGCTCCACCATAAAAGTAAACGATGTTGCCTATGGCAGAGGAAAATGCATAATTCATGGTGTCCGTATTAGATGCCAACTTCCTACCATATATTGGCGCATCATGCCCTCTAGATGATCGCATTAGAGTGGATCTTCCTAGATCCGACCTTATCTACCCGCGCTATCGCAAAATAACACATATCATGTCCTAGATCTGTATGGATGCATCCTGATCTAGTCGTATATTTAGATAGAATGGCTGGAATATTCAGATACATGAAGATCCAAACATTTATATGATACATCACAACTTGACTATGATGGGACCTGATCAAGCTAAATTAAGCCACTTCTATGACAAATCTCGACAATACCTGGTTTTGTGGAGAAGATTCCAGATCTAAAAACCAACAAAATTTACTCACCTTGAGAGTTGAAACAGGGGCGATGTCGATGAAGAACGGCGGATGAGATACACATCCAGAGATGATACTATGAGATTGGAGGATGTCATCGGTTCAATAAGAGAGTTTGAGCACCTATGGACATTGCACAATAACTAGAGAAGTCAAAGATGTTTTCATGTCGCTCGTGGAAAGACAACCGGGAATGGGGTTATATAAAAGGCTTGGGTGGAGTAGGGGAAGGCAAAAATGGTAAGTTGATTTTATTGGGGGAGGACAGGAGGAAAACATACATATACTGTGGGCTCTTGTATACTAAGTAGTCTCTTCGCATTGCAATATATTAGTTTTGCTAGCAAAACTATTGTAAACTAACCAAGCATCGTCCTCATGTTGTGCAAAAATCAAAATCAAGCATCTTCCAAAATATTGGCCCTCTTAGAGATATCTATACATGAAAATAACCAATTTGAACTCCTTGAAGTGAAAACAAGAGATAACTAGTATGTAAAATACAATAACATGACGGGAGGAGATGAATATAATTAACACAAGACAACACAACATGTAAATAAAAAAGGAAGGGGAAACAAGATTAGAAATGGATGAACTCAAAAAATACTCACCAGAGCATTATAGTGGAACTTCACTCGTCATGAGGAGTTTATGGGCCGGAAAATATATGAAGATGATTAAGAAATCCCCTTGAACTGCTAGCTCCACCATAAAATTAAAGGGTGTTGTCTGTGGCCAAGGAAAATGCATAATTCATGGTGTCCGTATTAGATGCCAACTTCCTACCATATATTGCCGCATCATGCCCTCTAGATGACCGCGTCAGAGTGGATCTTCCCAGATCCGGCCTTATGTACCCGCGATATCGCAAAATCACACATATAATGTGCTAGATCTGTATGGATGCACCCAGATCTAGTCGTATATTTACTTTGAATGGCTCGAATGTTCACATACATCAAGATCCAAACCTTGATACGATACATCATAACTTGACTATGATCGGACCTAGATCCAGCTAAATTAAGCCACTTCTATGACAAATCTCGACAATCCCTGGATTTGTGGAGAGGATTCTAGATCTGAAACCAACAAAATTTCCTCACCTTGATAATTGACGCAGGGGTGATATCCATGATGATTGATGGATGAGAGGCGCATCCAGAGATGAGACTATCAGATTGGAGGATGTCATCGGTGCAACAAGAGGGGTTGACCACCTACGGGCATTCCATGATAACTAGCGAACTCAGAGATATTTTTCATGTTGCTCATGGAAAGAGAACCGGGAATGGGGTTATATAGAAGGCTTGGGTGGGGGAGGGGAAGGCGAAAATGGTAAGATTATTTTCTTGGGGCAGGAGAGGAGGAAACAATATAAAGTGTGGGCCATTGCATATTGACTAGTTTCTTCGCATTGGAGACAGGTATGTATATTAATTTTGCCAGCCATATGTGAAGTATTTCCCATGGCAATAATTGTCTCTACTAATAATGTCACACTAGGAATTTTTGGTTGGTAATCACCCCCATATATTATATTCCACCAAATTTTACCGCTCAAAGTGCTATAGTGAATATAAGTTCAACATCGTGTCATGTAATTGATGTTATGAACATGAATTTCATGTTTTTTAATTTAATCAACGCGAAGTCTAACCCTTAAAAATTAGGAGTTGTTGAAACCTCATAGTTGTAGTTATGTATAAACAAAATTTCATAGTTCTGTATTTTATTCATTTATTTATGGTGTTCAATACTTTTTATAGCCTCCTGGATTTCATGTCTACTATACAAAATCCTCTCTATATTCGTCACAGAGTATGCAACCATAACCATTCACATATATTCCCAACTCATGCGAATTATTTAGCTCGATTAGTTGCCTTGGAATCCTTGGCTTTATATGTTGGTGATAGTCTATCATGTAAGCAATGTGATACTATGTTCTCACATGTATTCGTACATGCATGGGCAGAGGCGATTTGCTACAAATGGAAAAATACTTGTGTTGGCATGGTCCCACGTGAGGATGTGTCTATGAAATTTTCACATTTATAGGCCAGATGCTTAAGAAATCATATTTTGACTGAGCTTATTGGCCCCAATCTGCAACCTGGACAACAAAATTTCTGGCCCCACCATTGGAATGTCCTATTTGGTGCTTCACGCATTTCATCTAGGTATTTTCGTACAAAACACCCATGTACATGCACGCTGCATGCGGTAAATTGGCAAGCCCATGTAGCTCCCCCTTTCTGCCGGTTTTTGGAAGCTTGCATAAGCTTCCGACCGATTACTTTTTCTATGGATTTCTTTTGGGTTTAACTGTATTAATGTCTTTTTTATTTTTGTTTTTGTTTTGTTTCCCTCTTTATTGTCCAAAATTATTGAACATCTTATTTTTTAGATTCATGAACATTTTTTAAGTTCGTGAACGTTTTCCTAAATCCATTAACATTTTTAAATTTTATATTATTTTGTAAAAGTGGTGATTTTTAAAAAAATCATGAATAGTTTCTAAATTCATTAATATTTAAAAGTTTGTTAACCTTTTTAAAATTCATGATTTTTTAATCTAGAACTTTTGTTTAAGTTTGATGAACATCTTTTTCAAAGTTGATTTTTTTTCAAATTCTTGAATATATTGTCAATTTCGGGAACTTATCCAAAATTCATGAACTTTCTTTAAATCTATGCACCAACTATTTAATTTATAAAAAGACGAAGTATGTTTCCCCCCTTGTTAAGGTAACAAGACACACATTCAAAAAAGGGGCTCTTACCAAAGCGAATGTAGGACGGTTGGGGCCCATTTCAGGAACTTATAAATGTTGTGGTCAAGTTTCAAAATGGAAAAATAGAAAATATATTCAACATTAGTCTTGTTTCAAACATCTCATCAAAACAAACATGATGGTAAACCCAAATCTAAATTCAGATATATGGTTTGACATATATGGTCATTCATATGTTTGAAGAAAGGAATAAAAAATATGCATTTAGTGATGGGAGAGAAAAATGGTGGAGTGCAGGTTAATCTTGATAATGCATGAGGGCTTCGTTGCTAAGATGCCAATAGTCCATTTACCAGTCAGGCCATTTAATCCCCTGGGGGGCTTGACACTGCATTGATAACTAACTGGCGTTGCGGTGTGGTGGAGCGGTGGTAACTGGCTTGTGCCTGCTGGGGGCAGGGCTTGCCGGGCCTTCCCGGAGGGGCGCGCGCTTCGGTCCCCGGCAGCCCCCGGGGACGCGGCTGGCGCGACTTGATCTTGCTTCCATTTGTTTCGTCGACCTTGCCGGCCTCGCCTGCCCGGCAAAGGACACTTCTTGGAATCCTTGACTTGTACGTTGGCTTGGTCTTCTTGATGTGCTCCTTGATCTCACGAAGAGTGGCTTCTCTGGTCTAGCTTTGTGTGGACTTGACTTGGGCTTCTACTTGACGGGTCCAGCTATATTGAGACAGCCATTTCCCCGGCAAGCCTTGGCCATTGAGGTGGAGGCTTTCCGTGCGTGCACAAGTCAGGTGAAACGTAAACACCCTTGTTTGTGTACCCCGACACATGGTGTAATTCCTTCGGTGCAACGGATGCGTCCTCTCTATGTACATGCTTACCACTAACAAATAGCAGCATTCTGGCCTTATCAACCTATGCCTGGTACACTTGGATGTTTTTGAATATTTATTTTTGGTATCTACATTTTGAGACCAAAATTATCACACATTTATAAGAAAAAATGACTGGTATCATAATTTTATTATTATAACGAATGAAATAGGGAGCTAGATTGCAAACATCAACCAACAGGGTAACTTAGAAAATCAAGGATAAACATATATTACAACTTGGTTCTCAATCTACATATCATATCTTTCTCTTTAAAAAGTCGCTATTTATAATCCACAATGGTTCACAAGGAATTACCATAACATTCTCCCTTTTACCAACTTGTCCAACTTGATGTTCCACTTGAAATTTTATAATTGTTACATTGGTAAAGGCTTGGTGAATTCATCTACAACATGCCCACTTGAAGCCACAAATCGAATTTCGCGACAATATGCTAGCAACACGTTCTTGAACAGATTGATATCACCTCTATATGTTTTCTTAGCAAGAAATATTCGATTCGCAAAGATATAAGTACAGAAAAATTGTCACACGACTATGCAATTCTTTATTGAGTGCCACCAAGCTCGCCAAGAACTGACTCTACTGAAATATTCTATGTTGTTCCATTAGCTAATGCCTTATAATCAACTTTTGTGTTTGATCTAGAAACTAGGACATGGTTTGAAGGACTCCAAGAGGTAAGATTAGGTCAAAGCTATACAAAAAATCACCTATGGACCTTCTATCATTCAAACACCATGCCTGGTCTGTGAATCATTTTCTTTGAAACATGCCCTCTTCCGACGGCCTTTGGTGGTTTTTGTAGCGGTATTTGATGGAAATATGCCCTAGAGGCAATAATAAAGTTATTATTATTATATTTCCTTATTCATGATAAGTGTTTATTATTCATGTTAAAATTGTATTGATCGAAAACTTAAATACATGTGTGGATATACATAAACAAATACCATGTCCCTAGTAAGCCTCTACTAGACTAGCTCGTTGATCAAAGATGGTTAAGGTTTCCTTACCATAGACATGAGTTGTCACTAGATGACGACATCACATCATTAGGAGAATTATGTGATGGACAAGACCCATCCGTTAGCTTAGCATATGATCGTTCAGTTTATTGCTATTGCTTTCTTAATGTAAAATACATGTTTCTTCGACCATGAGATCATGCAACTCCCGGATACTAGAGGAATACCTTGTGTGTTATCAAATGTCACAACGTAACTGGGTGATCATAAAGATGCTCAACAGGTATCTCCGAAGGTATCTGTTGAATTGGCGTGAATCGAGATTGGGATTTGTCACTCCGTATGACAGAGAGGTATCTCTGGGACCTTGATGACCCACAACTATAGGGGATCAATCATAGTTCTTTCGATAAGTAAGAGTGTCGAACCCAACGAGGAGCAGAAGGAAATGACAAGTGGTTTTCAGCAAGGTATTATCTGCAAGCACTGAAATTATGAGTAGCGAGTAGTTTGACAGCAAGATATTTTGTAACGAGCAAGTAATGCTAGTAGTAATAAAAGTGCAGAAAGGTATCCCAATCCTTTTGAGGCAAACGACAGGCCAAAACGGTCTCTTATAATAAGGAAAGCGTTCTTGAGGGTACACGTGAATTTCATCTAGTCACTTTCATCATGTTGGTTTGATTTGTGTTCGCTACTTTGATAATTTGATATGTGGGAGGATTGGTGCTTAGGTGTTGTTCTTACTTGAACAAACCTCCTATTTATGATTAACCCCCTCGCAAGCTTCGGGAACTATGAGAAAAGTATTAAGAATAAATTCTAACCATAGCATTAAACTTTTGCATCCAATCGGTCCCTTACGGAATAGCGCATATACTAGGGTTTAAGCTTCTGTCACTCTCGCAACACATCATCTAATATCTACTCCACAATGCATTCCCTTAGGCCCAAATACGGTGAAGTGTCATGTAGTCGACGTTCACATGACAACACTAAGGGAATCACAACATACATACCATCAAAATATCGAACACATATAAAGTTCAGATGATTACTTGCAACATGATTTCTCCCGTGACCTCAAGAACAAAAGTAACTACTCAAAAATGATAATCATGCTCATGATCAGAGGGGTATTAAATAGCATAATGGATCTGAACATATAATTTTCCACCAAATAAACCATATAGTAATCAACTACAAGAGTTAATCAACACTACTAGTCACCCACAAGCACCAATCTGAGGTTCCGGTACAAAGATTGAACACAAGAGATGAAATAGTGTTTGAGAGGAGATGGTGCTATTAAAGATGTTGATGGAGATTGCCCTCCCCAAGATGGGAGAGTTGTTGGTGATGATGACGATGATTTCCCCCTCCGGGAGGGAAGTTCCCCCGGCGGAATCGCTCCGCCGGAGGGCAAAAGTGCTCCTGCCCAAGTTCCACCTCAAGACGGCAGCGCTCCATCCCGAAAGTCCTCTCCTTATTTTTTCTAGGTCAAAATGACTTATCTACCAGAAGATGGGCACCAGAGGTGGGCTGGGCTGAGCACAACCCACCAGGGCGCGCCTGGGGGCCTAGCGCACCCTGGTGTCTTGTGCTCATCACGTGGCCCCCCTTTGGTAGTTATTTGCTCCAGTATTTCTTATTTATTCCATAAAAATTCCTCGTGAAGTTTCAGCTCATTTGGAGTTGTGCATAATAGGTAGCCCGACGTAGCTTTTTCAGGTCCAGATTTCCAACTGCGAGAATTCTCCCTCTTTGTGTGAACCTTGCATATTATGAGAGAAAAGGCATTAGAATTACTCCAAAAAGCATTATTATGCATAAAAACATTATAAATAACAGTAGGTAAACATGATGCAAAATGACGTATCAGCCCTCTCGATAATACATCATCACAAGAAGCTTGCAAGCAAAGTAGCTAAGGAGTTAGTTACAGATGATGCATTACGGAACGAGTAAAGAGACTTGTCGGTAACGAGATTGAACTAGGTATGCAGATACCGACGATCAAATCTCGGGCAAGTAACATACCGATAGACAAAGGGAACTACGTATGTTGTCATAAAGGTTCGACCGATAAAGATCTTCGTAGAATATGTAGGAACTAATATGGGCATCCAGGTATTGCTATTGGTTATTGACCGGAGAGGTGTCTCGGTCATGTCTATATCATTCTCGAACCCGTAGGGTCCCCACGCTTAACGTTCGTTGACGATTTAGTATTATATGAGTTATGTGAAATAGCGACCGAAAGTTGTTCGGTGTCCTGGATAAGATCACGGACATGACGAGGAGCTCCGGAATGGTCCGGAGGTAAAGATTGTCACCGAAACTATTTCGGAATGTACCGGGTATTTATCGGATCACCGGAAGGGGTTCCGGGAAGCCCCGGGAGGTTATTGGGCTATATGGGCCAAACGAGGGGAGCAACCAACCCACAAGGGGCTGGCACGCCCCACCTCTAGGCTGCCGGCCCTAGGGCAGGAAAAGGGGGAGGGCTAGCCCCTCCTGCCTTCCCCTCCTCATGAGAGAAAGGAAAGGGGGGCGCCACCCCTCCTGCCTTCCTCCCACGCGCCTAAGAAGGAAGAGGGGGCGCGGTCAGGGCAGGAGCCCAGGGTGGCCGCCTGCTCCGTTGGGGGCGCCCTAGGCTGCCTCCCCTCCTTACCCCACCTATATATATGAGAGGAGGGAGAGGGGCAACACACACCACGATCCCCAAGCCATGTGTGGCGCCCCGTCTCCCTCTAGTTCTACTTCCTCCTCTGTCCACGTCCGGTGTGCTTGGCGAAGCCCTGCAGATAGTTTCATCACCATTGTCACCATGTCGTCGTGCTGCCGGAACTCATCTACTATGTCACCTCTCTTGGTGGATCGAGAAGACGAGGACGTCATCGAGCCGAACGTGTGTTGAGCGCAGACGTGCCGTGTGTTCAGTACTTGATCGGAAGGATCATGAAGGTGTATGACTACATCAACCGCATTGATAAACGCTTCCGCTAAACAGTCTGTGAGGTTACGTAGACACACCCTCCCCTCTCGTAGCTATGCATCTCCATGGATAGATCTTGCGTGTGCGTAGAATTTTTTTGTTTTCCATGCAACGTTCCCCAACACTAGCATCATGAAAGAGTCCTTTTTAGAGAAGGAGTTCCTCTTGAAAGAAGTGGGTGGGAGGAAAGTAGAACTTGATGAGATAGTTGTACCTTCTCTCAAAATGGAAAGTAGCACACCGAAGAGAACCGTTTCCGTGATGCCTACACCAACTAGAGAGGCAGCTAATGATGGTGATCATGAAACTTTAGATCAAGTTACTACTAAACTTCGTAGGTCGAGCAGAACACGTTCCGCACCAGAGTGGTAAGGTAATCCTGTCCTAGAAGTCATGTTATTAGACCACGGTGAACCTACGAACTATGAAGAAGCTATGATGAGCCCAAATTCTGACAAATGGATTGAGGCCATGAAATCTGAGATAGGATCCATGTATGAGAACAAAGTGTGGACTTCGGTGGACTTGCACGATGATCGACAAGCCATTGAGAATAAATGGATCTTCAAGAAGAAGACGGACGTTGATGGTAATATCACTGTCTACAAAGCTTGACTTGTTGCAAAAGGTTTATGACAAGTTCAAGCGGTTGACTACGATGAGACTTTCTCACCCGTAGTGATGCTTAAGTCTGTCCGAATCATGTTAGCAATTGCCGCATTTTATGATTATGAAATCTGGTAAATGGACGTCAAAACTACATTCCTTAATGGATTTCTTAAAGAAGAGTTGTATGATGCAACCAGAAGGTTTTGTCGATCCTAAGGGTGCTAACAAAGTGTGCAAGCTCCAGTGATCCATCTATGGACTGGTGCAAGCATCTCAGAGTTGGAATATACGCTTTGACGAGGTGATCAAAGCATATGGTTTTATACAGACTTACGGTGAAGCCTGTATCTACAAGAAAGTGAGTGGGAGCTCTGTAGCATTTCTAATATTATATGTGGATGACAAATTGTGATTGGAAATGGTATAGAATTTCTGGATAGCATAATAGGATATTTGAAAAAGAATTTTTCAATGAAAGACCTCGGTGAAGCTTCTTATATTGGGCATCAAGATCTATAGGGATAGATCGAGACGCTTAATAGGACTTTCACAAAGCACATACCTTGACAAAGTTCTAAAGAAGTTCAAAATGGACCAGTCAAAGAAAGGGTTCTCGCCTGTGTTGTAAGGTGTGAAATTGAGTCAGACTCAAACCCCGACCACGGCAGAAGATAGAGAGAAAATGAAAGTCATTCCCTATGCCTTAGCCATAGGTTCTATCATGTATGATATGCTATGTACCAGACCTGATGTGTGCCTTGCCATAAGTTTGGCAGGGAGGTACCAAAGTAATTCAGGAGTGGATCACTGGACAATGGTCAAGAATATCCTAAAGTACCTAAAAAGGACCAAGGATATGTTTCTCGTTTATGGAGGCGATGAAGATCTCATCGTAAAAGGTTACGCTGATGCTAGCTTTGGCACAGATCCGGATGACTCTAAGTCACAAACTGGATAAGTATTTATATTGAATGGTGGAGCTATCAGTTGGTGCAGTTCCAAGCAAAGCGTCATGGCGGGATATACGTGTGAAGCGGAGTACATAGCTACTTCAGAAGCAGCGCATGAAGGAGTCTGGATGAAGGAGTTCATATCCGATCTGGGTGTAATAACCAATGCAACGGGTCTAATGATAATATTTTGTGACAACACTGGAGCAATTGCCATAGCCAAGGAGCCTAGGTATCACAAGAAAACCAAACACATCAAGCGGCACTTCAACTCCATTCATGAATATGTAAGGATGGAGACATAGAACTTTGCAAAGTACATACAGATCTGAATGTAACAGACCTGTTGACTTAACCTCTTCTGCGGGCAAAACTTGATCAACACCAATACTCCATGGGTGTTAGATTCATTAATACATAATTTAGATTATTGACTCTAGTGCAAGTGGGAGACTGATGGAAATATGCCCTAGAGGCAATAATAAAGTTGTTATTATTATATTTCCTTATTCATGAAAAATGTTTGTTATTCATGCTAGAATTGTATTGACCGAAAACTTAAGTACATGTGTGGATACATAAACAAATACTGTGTCCCTAGTAAGCCTCTACTAGACTAGCTCGTTGATCAAATATGGTTAAGGTTTCCTAACCATAGACATGAGTTGTCACTTGATGATGAGATCACATCATTAGGAGAATGACGTGATGGACAAGTCCCATCTGTTAGCTTAGCATATGATCATTCAGTTTATTAATACTGCTTTCTTAATGTAAAATACATGTTTCTTTGACCATGAGATCATGCAACTCCCGGATACCGGAGGAATACCTTGTGTGTTATCTAACGTCACAACATAACTAGGTGATCATAAATATGCTCTACAGGTATCTCCGAAGGTATCTGTTGAATTGGGGTGAATCGAGATTGGGATTTGTCACTCCGTATGAGGGAGAGGTATATCTGGGCCCTCTCGGTAATACAACATCACAAGAAGCTTGCAAGCAAAGTAGCTAAGGAGTTAGTTACGGGATGATGTATGACGGAAAGAGTAAAGAGACTTGCCGGTGACGAGATTGAACTAGGTATGAAGATACCAACGATCAATTCTCTGGCAAGTAACATACCGTTAGACAATGGGAACTACGTATGTTGTCATAAAGGTTCGGCCGATAAAGATCTACGTAGAATATGTAGGAACCAATATGGGCATCCAGGTCCCGCTATTGGTTATTGACCGGAGAGGTGTCTCGGTCATGTCTACATCATTCTCGAACCCGTAGGGTCCGCATGCTTAACGTTCATTGCCGATTTAGTATTATATGAGTTATGTGAAATAGTGACCGAATGTTGTTCGGAGTCCCGGATGAGATCACGGACATGATGAGAAGCTCCCGAATGGTTCGGAGGTAAAGATTAATATATAGACGATACTATTTGGTTACCAAAAAGGTTTCAGAATTACTGGGTATTTATCCGATCGCCGGAAGGGGTTCCAGGTGGCCCCGGGAGGTTATTGGGCCATATGGGCCAAATGAGGGGAGCACCCTAGCCCACAAGGGGCTGGGGCGCCCCACCTCTAGGCCGCCGTCCCAAGGGAAGGAAAGGGGGAGGGCTAGCCCCTCCTGCCTTCCCCTCTCATGAGAGAAAGGAAAGGGGGGCGCCACCCCTCCAGCCTTCCTCCCACGCGCCTAAGAAGGAAGGGGGGCGGCTAGGGTAGGAGCCCGCCGGCCCCCTTGAGGGTGCCCTATGCTGCCTCCCCTCCTCCCCCACTGTCGGTGGGAAACGACACCTATGGGATCACAAGAATCCCTACTACGGTTCCCGGGGCGCGGGGTTGTGAGAAGAGCAGGATTAACAGTCAACACAAGGATCGTTTACCCAGGTTTGGGCTGCGAGGATGCGTAATACCCTAGTCCTGCTTTGGTGTGTATTTGAGAGAGTTCTTGAGCTCTCAAACTAGCTATGGTGGGTGCGTGGTTCAAAAGAGCCAAATCCCCCTCCTGGTCGCCTCGGGCCTCCTTTTATAGGGAAAAAGGGGTTGCCACAGTGGCACACAGGAGGTGGAAAGGTCTACAGTGTGCGAGCTTATCGCATGTATTATAGGACAAGACACATTTAATGCGTCGCTTAGGTGTCCCTTAGATTTATCGGGGATGGGAACGAGGCCCGTCCCGTCCGTTGCCGCCTCGCCTTGCTTCGACACGCGCCCAGGCCAGCGATGCATGCGGCGCCATGTAGGTAGGCAGGCAGCTGAGGTGGCGCGGTGGTAGGGTCTTCACGAAGATCTGCACGCCACCACGCAGGTGCTTGCTGAGTTGGCGTAGAGGCCGCCCGTCGCCACGCAGGTGCCTGCCTAGCTGGTTGAGCTAGCAGCTGCTTGGGGACGGCGGTGGAGTCTTGGTCGACGCAGGCCTGGCTGTGGCCCTGCTGACGCCCTCGGCAAGGGCCTTGCCGGGGGCCCGACAAGGGTCTTGCCGTGGCGCTGCAGTCGTCCCCGGCAAGGCGCTTGCCGAGGGTCTTGTGGATCTCCTCGGCAAGGATCCCGCCGAGGGTCGCTGTCTTCTGGTTCTCAACTGATCTTACATATCTATGGTCTTGACAAAGATCTGCATGCCACCACGGAGGTGCCTCCCGAGCCCTAGTTCCAATGTAGTTGATTGGGTTGGAACCCCTGGGCTCAAGGGTGGCTCACTCTGTTGGCGTCGGGCATGCCGCCTCGGCAAGGCCCTTGCCGGGGCTGCCGAGGCTGCCCCGACAAGGGTCTTGCCAGGGGAGTGTGCTTCGCCCTTCTGTCCTTTGTGTTCTTGGTCTTGGCGTTGCCTTGGCCATCTTGTGCCTTGGCTTCTCTCCGGCTCCCCTCCTCTGCCCTTCTTAGTGTGGTCGCGGCGCGCGGCTCCGACTGCCCGTGCACAAGTAAAGGGGTACAAAGGGGTGCCCCTACTTTTGTACACCGACAGGAACCCCCGGGCCTAGGCCACACATAAGCGCGACACGTTGTTGGGCCAGGCCCAAAACGGTGCGCGGGCAGGCGGGACGGAGTTTTACTGCAGTAACTTTTTGTCCGCTGCGCTTCCCCACGACCCGCGTTGAACGCGCGACGTGGGGGGTCATGTGTGACGTGGGGGGCATGCGTGGGGCAGTTCCCGCACGCATGTGTCACATCGCAGTTAATGGGAAAGGAGGCGGCCCGCGCCTTCCTCGTAAAAAGGATTAACCGCGGGCCGTTGCTCACTTTACCCCCTTTCTCGCGCCTTCTCCAATCTCAGAGCCGCCGCCCCTTTCCTTCCTCCTTCTCGATCTCTCGCCTTCGCCTGCCGCCGCTGCGCCTTTGCTATCCTCCGCCCCTTGCTTCTCGTAGCCACCATGGCTCCTAAATCCACCAAGGGCAAGGGAGTGGCCAAAGATGCCAGGGCGACGGAGCCACCGGAGAGTGCGTTGGCGGCGCAGCGGACGCAGCTCGCCTACTTCCCCTCGACGGTCGACGTGTTAGAGCTCCGGGACTGCTTCAAGCCCCTTTGGGGGTGCAAGACGAGGGGAGAGACGACGGGGCATCCAGCCACGTGCGTCATCCCCGCCAATTGCGTCGAGGCCGCCCCAAATCGGTACCCATTCTTTGTCGACTACTTCTCCTGCGGGCTCTGTCCCCCCTTCTCTCATTTCTCCAATGACGTCATGCACACCTACGACTTCCACCTTTTGGATTTTACTCTGAATGCCGTGGCGTGCATGGCTCTTTTCGTGCACCTCTGCGAGGGCTTCGTCGGGGTGCATCCCAACACGGCGCTCTTCCGCCACTACTTCTTCCCTTGGATCCAACCCGGGGCGCCATTTCCGGTTGTGTCGCCTGGATCCCACGGTTCAAGGGGGCATACCCGGAGGGCGCCATGAAGGAGAGGTGGGAATAATGGCGGGGCCGGTGGTGCTGGATTGAAGAGAAGGACCCGCCGAACTTTTGCCGGGTCCGCGACGCGCCGCTGGTTCGCCGGGGCGACTGGAGCAAGGTTGACGATGACGATGTGAAGCTCACGGTCGCCACCACCAGGATCCTTCGCCTTACCGAGGCCGGGCTCACCCTTGAGATGATCGGGGTGGATTTCATCCGCCGCCGAATCGCTCCGCTGTATAACAAGGGGAGGCCGGCCTGGCTCTTCACAAACGCCGCCGACATCATGAGGCTCCGCCCCGGCCTCGACCACAACCTCACGTTGATGAGGCACGCCCATCTCTGCCAGCATCATGAGGCTCTTCCAGCTCAACGTGAACCGCGACGGCGAGGTCGAGCGGACCGGCAAGGCCGCGAGGGCCGCCGCGAAGGCCGGCAAGGTCGCCAAGGGGCCCTTGTTCAAGTTGCCGGCAGGAGTGGTCCTGCTGAGCAACAACTCACGCTGGACCGACATGATCGCCATGATGCCGGACTTCAACGCGCATGGCCTTGACTCGAGCTGGGTCGAGCCGGAGGAAATTCAAGTATAGGAGTTCTTCGACACCTTGCATGAGGGGTACGTCACCGCCGAGCCGCGACTCATCCAGGACACCACCCAGGCGGAGCTGGACTACATCGCCGCCAGGGCGATGGAGGCGAAGCTTGTCGAGGAGGCCGGCAGTGCCGGTGGCGTGGAGGACAAGGCCGCGGCAGAAGCGGAAGAGAAGGAGGTCGCCCAGTGGGCGGAGGCCGCTGGGGAGGCCAGCAGCGCCGGCACCGGGGCTCCTCTCGTCGAGGAGGTGGTCGATGAGTCATCGGAGGAGGAGGCTGAGGCTGTCGATCCTCCGGTGACGGGGAGAGGGCGGGTCCTGCGGCGGGCCACCTCTGGTGAGCCGGTCCGGCCGGGCAGGACCGAACAACCGCGGCAAGACCAGGAGGGATCCGGGCGCCAGACAAGGGCCGCAGCGGCGAAGAAGTCAGTGAAGGCTGCAGTGGAGAAGAAGAGGGCGACCGCCTCTTCGTCGTCCGAATGCCCTCAGACTCCGTCAGCTTCCCCTCCTCCGGCAGATGACGACACAGGGGTCACCTTCGACTTCGGGTCCCTCAGCTCAAGGAGGAAGAGGAAAGCAGCAGAGGAGGAGGTGGAGGACGACTAAGTATTCTTCCTTTCTGCCATCTCCACCCCCCTCAGACCGTGCCACTTATCTTGATTTGTGTTCATCTTTGCAGGGACGCGGAGACACTGGCCTAGAGGGTGAAGAGGGCCAAGGCTTCGGCGGGCGGCCAGCCCCCGGCACGCGCCGCTAGCGCACCGCTGGTGGTGTTGAGCAGTTCAGACAGCAGCTCCCGGCACAGCCCCCAGCGTAAGTCCATCACTCGCCCTTCGTCAATGTGTGTTGGGGGCACGGGCCCCTTGGTGCTGACCTTGCCGCGATTGCAGGAGGGGGACAGCAGCAGGAGGAGCCACAGAGGGCTACCCCCAACAGGCCGCCCCCATCGACCACGCCGCGCCGAGGGGCATCCCCGGCAAGGGCGCCAAGCACCGAGCCCATGCACATTGAGGAGGAGGAGGCGAACTCGGGCACTGGTGGCTTTGCCTCAGCACCAAACATTGGCGGCGAGGGGACCTCTGCTTCCCAGCCCGGCACGGGTAAGCCACTTTCCTTCCGTCCCTGTTCTTCTTTTTCTTTTTGTTCCTTCTGAATCTTGATCTTGGCCTCGCCTCATCCCCTTCTCGGTATCTAGATTTCGCCTTGGTGGACCCAGAGGACGTCGACACCGTCATCGAGGATGTCGCCAAGGACGCCGCGGCGGAGGCCGAGAAGATTGCTGCCGAGGAGACCGCCAAGGGCGCTGCTGAAGACGCCGCCAAGGGGCCTGCCGGGGAGCCCGACAAGGCCACTGCTGAGGAGGTCGGCAAGGGACCTGCCGAGGAGGCCGGCAAGGCCGCTTCCGAGGAGGAGGTGGTCGATGACCAGCCCTCCTCCTCTCCTGCCTCTGGCTCCGGCAGGTATCTAAGGGTAAGTGACGACCTTTTCGTCCACCTTCCAGGGGCGTCCAGCTCCAGGGCGCCCATCGAGGGAGAGGTGTTCGACAAAGAGGTGTGTGCCGCCGCCGGGCTCGAGGTCGTCGATGAGCCGAGCGCCGGTGGCAACGGCTCCCAGGAGGAGCGGCTTCTCCAGGCCATGGGTGCCAATTTTCGGAAGCTCCAGGTGCTCCACCGCGCCCGACTGGACAAGGCCAAGTCCAGGATGGCAACGGTGGACAAGGCGGAGGCGGGCCTCAAGGTGCGCGTCGCCGAGGCGCAGACTTGGTTCCGCCAAGCTAGCGAAGAGCTGAAGGCCGTCTAGGGCAAGCTGGCCAAGCGCGACGTGGAGCTCACCACGAAGGTGGCCGACATCGAGAAGGCCCAGGAGACGGCAGAGAGCTTCGCCGCCACAGCCGAGGCCGCTCCGACCCAGCACCAGGCCGCGCTAAACTCCCAGGAGGAGGACCTCGCCGCGGGAGAGGAGAAGCTTGCCGCAACGCTCCGCGGAAAGGATGAGGAGGTGGAGAAGCTCGTCGTGCAGCGGACCCAAGAGCTGGAGCAGAGGCACAGGGAGGCGCTCGATGCCCAGGCTCTGGTTCACGTCGGCAGGTTGAAGGAGCTAGAGGTGGAGCGGGATGGGCTGAAGGGGCAGGCCCTGAAGCTGTCCAAAGAGAGGGACACGCTCAACGACGCCCTGATGGAGGCGCAGGGCGCGGCCATCAGCAGGGCCAGGGAGCTCTCCGAAGCCAACAACTCCATCAAAGACCTAAAGCTGAAGCTGGAGGGCCTCGAGGAGATGCTCTCAGAGGCCAAGGCTCGGGAGGAGACCCTGACCAAGGATCTGGAGGCCGAGAAGCTGCAGCGGAAGAATGAAGCCGCCAGCCACAAGGATTTTGTGGAGGGCGAGAATCGCTGGATCAGCCGCCACGAGGACGTCGCCGGTAGGATCACCACGCAGCTGGCTACCATGGGGATGCCAAATGTGAGGTACACCCCAGAGCGCAGCGGGACTACCAACGCCAAGCTGACCCTGTTCTTCGAGGGTGTCCTTGGGGCCCTGGGGCAGCTCCACTCCAACCGGGAGGCCTCTCTGGCCGATGAGTCCCGAAGGCTCTGCCGGGGTGCCATGACCAAGGTCCTCGCCAAGGTGGCGCACTGGAATCCTGACCTCGACTTCGAAGCTGCGCTGGAGAGCCTGCCGGAGGATGCGGACACCGCGGCGCTCAAGGAGCGTATCAAGCCCATGATCAGACGCATCGATGGAATCCAGAGGGTGGAGGGCTAGCGCCGGGATTAGGCACCCCATTTCTTTCCATTGCTGCAGGCTCACAACCAAGACGATTTCTATCTTTAGTTAGAACTGCGGCAACAAGTGATGTAATATGACTCTGCAGTACTTTTGATACAATGCATGTTATCTTCCTGTTCGATTTTCCTTTGTATGTCCACCCTACGTTAACCGGGTAGGCTTGTCGGTGCGTAAACCCAGGGCGGCGTCTTGAGGACGGATCCCCATTGGCCTGTCGGGTGAGCTTGCTGCCGGGCGAACCACCTTACCGCCCTTAACGCGGCCGCCCGAACTGTCGAGCTTGACTCGAGTCAGAATCGAGAGCGTTGCCAATTGCGGAAGGCTACCCTGCCACTCTCGATGCGGCCGCTTGAGCTGTTGAGCGGACTCGAAACAGAACAAAGGCGTTGCCAATCACGGGAGGGCCCCTTTGCATGCAGGTTTTCCATGCAAAGAATAAGATCTTCGAGGGGAATAACCTTATATAAAAAGGAAAACCTAAAGTTTTGCATGACTTAGCTTTCTTGTCGCCGAATGGGTGCCCTTCGCGTATGCGGGCGGCGCCATCCTCTTGGCCGTCTTCTTCTCTGGAAGCCGTGGCCACCAGAGACTGCTAGGCTGGCCGCTAAACCAGATTCTCACAACTGCGCCCCCTACCTGGCACGCCAAAGATGTCGGTGGGAAACGACACCTATGGGATCACAAGAATCCCTACTACGGTTGCCGGGGCGCGGGGTTGTGAGAAGAGCAGGAGTAACAGTCAACACAAGGATCGTTTACCCAGGTTCGGGCTGCGAGGATGCGTAATACCCTAGTTCTGCTTTGGTGTGTATTTGAGAGAGTTCTTGAGCTCTCGAACTAGCTATGGTGGGTGCGTTGTTCGAAAGAGACGAATCCCCCTCCTAGTTGCCTCGGGCCTCCTTTTATAGGGAAAAAGGGGTTGCCACAGTGGCACACAAGAGGTGGAAAGGTCTACAGTGCGCGAGCTTATCGCACGTATTACAGGACAAGACACATTTAATGCGTCGCTTAGGTGTCCCTTAGCTTTATCGGGGACGGGAACAGGGCCCGTCCCATCTGTTGCTGCCTCGCCTTGCTTCGAGACGCGCCCAGGCCAGCGATGCATGTGGCGCCATGTAGGCAGGCAGGCAGCTGAGGTGGCGTGGTGGTAGGGTCTTCGCGAAGATCTGCACGCCACCACGCAGGTGCTTGCTGAGTTGGCGTAGAGGTCGCCCGTCGCCACGTAGGTGCCTGCCCAGCTGGTTGAGCTAGCAGCTGCTTGGGGACGGCGGTGGAGTCTTGGTCGACGTGGGCCTGGCTGTGGCCCTGCTGACGCCCTCGGCAAGGGCCTTGCCGGGGGCCCGACAAGGGTCTTGTTGTGGCGCTGCAGTCGTCCCCGGCAAGGCGCATGTCGGGGGTCTTGTGGATCTCCTCGGCAAGGATCCCGCCGAGGGTCGCCGTCTTCTGGTTCTCATCTGATCTCACATATCTATGGTCTTGACAAAGATCTGCATGCCACCACGGAGGTGCCTCCTGAGCCCTAGTTCCAATGTAGTTGATTGGGTTGGAACCCGTGGGCTCAAGGGTGGCTCACTCTGTTGGCGTCGGGCGTGCCGCCCCGGCAAGGCCCTTACCGGGGCTGCCGAGGCTGCCCCGGCAAGGGTCTTGCCGGGGGAGCCTCCTTCGCCCTTCTGTCCTTTGTGTTCTTGGTCTTGGCGTTGCCTTGGCCATCTTGTGCTTTGGCTTCTCTCCGGCTACCCTCCTCTGCCCTTCTTAGTGTGGTCGCAGCGCGCGGCTCCGACTGCCCGTGCACAAGTAAAGTGGTACAAAGGGGTGCCCCTACTTTTGTACACCGAGACCCACCTATATATATGAGAGGAGGGAGAGGGGCAACACACACCACGATCCCCAAGCCGTGTGCGGCGCCCCGTCTCCCTCTAGTTCTAGTTCCTCCTCCGTCCACGTCCGTTGTGCTTGGCGAAGCCCTGCGGATAGTTTTACCACCACCGTCACCATGCCGTCGTGCTGCCGGAACTCATCTACTACTTCGCCTCTCTTGCTGGATCGAGAAGGCGAGGACGTCATCGAGCCGAACGTGTGCTGAGCGCGGAGGTGCCGTGTGTTTGGTACTTGATCGGAAGGATCGTGAAGTTGTACAACTACATCAACCGCGTTGATAAATGCTTCCACTAAATGGTCTACGAGGGTACGTAGACACACTCTCCCCTCTTGTAGCTATGCATCTCCATGTATAGATCTTGCATGTGCGTAGAAATTTTTTGTTTTCCATGCAACGTTCCCCAACAGTATGGACTAGGTATTCGCTTAATCTGATGGGCTTAGCTAGTTCCTTGTAAATGGTGAGGATTTCAGGTGGGTCCAACGTGATGATGATGTGGTTGTTGCTACGAAGGTGTGTGGGCTAGTGGAGGTGTGTCTTGGCAACGTCATGGGAGCTTCCTTGTGTCTTATGCCTTGGTCGGTTGAGGGAGGGTGTTGGGTCTTGTTGCTTGGGGTAAAATCCAACCTAAAGTGCTGGGTACGGCGACGATGATGACAGTGGGTTTTGTTTTCCCTCCTTGGGTTGTCATGGAGTAGATATTCCTGAACTTTTTCATAGATGTTCATGTTATTCGTATGAACCTTGATATATTGTTCACTGCGACATTTCCAAATGTTGCTTCCCTCTCTGGTGCTTCATCTTGAAGGCCATAAATCCATTTATACTTTCCCTGTGCCATACACATAGGACATTTTGGTTATGACGTGTAGGCCAATGATGTTGATGGGGTGGCTTTTGTGGCAACAATGATGGTCGTGTTAAGGTTTTAGAACTCTAGGTAAATTAGACATTATAAGTGCATAAAAGGTTGTTGGAGTGGCATACATAACATGAGAGAATAGGAGACATATCTATTATCTCCTTAGAACGACACTCAATACTTCTAACCCATATATTAGACTAATGAATCGTAGAGCAATAGTATAATCTAAAATTCATCTAGGACAACATAAATAATTTGATCATAAAGTAATAAATCATCACACAACATAAAAAAATCACCGCATAGATTACATCATATGGATCACAACCATCGAATATGATCACTATGTTGAATCATGGAACATAGGATGACAAATAGCTACTGCTAGGAACTCGTAGTCCAGAGGATTGATGAGTGGAGTTTACACTCATTTTTACCCATGTTTAAACCATATATTCTTATATATTTTGAGATTATCATTTCAACTTTTCCACTAATGCTAATAAATGCAAAAAATTGCAATTATTCTTGTTTATTTGTTCCTTAAAAAAATAGACGTTTTAGGTGGGAAATCAAGCGACATATGGGATATTCTAGACAAGAGGATAATTTCCATATAATTGGGCGTGCACAAGTGGTTCTAGAAGAGAAGATGATGCAGATTAATTAGGCATGAAACAACAACCTACTAGCTTACTTAAGACCGGCCCAGAAGCTCAAATAGTTCAGGCGTTTGTGACATATGCATGGAAAAGAATGATAAGTGTAGGGCAAGGATATAGTCAGTGGGTGTCTGATACGTCCATTTTGCATCATGTTTACCTACTGTTAGTTATAATGGTTTTATGCATAATAATGCTTTTTGGAGTAATTCTAATGCCTTTTCTCTCATAATATACAAGGTTCACACAAATAGGGAGAATTCCGGCACCTGGAAATCTGGACCTGAAAAAGCTACGTCAGGCTACCTATTCTGCACAACTCGAAATGAGTTGAAACATCACAAGGAATTTTTATGGATTAATAAGAAATACTGGAGCAGATAACTAATGGAGGGGGCCACGTGGTGAGCAGAAGACACGAGGGCGCGCCAAGCCCCCCAGGCACGCCCTGGTGGGTTGTGCTCAGCCCAGCCCACCTCCGGTGCCCATCTTCTGGTATATAAGTCATTTTGACCTAGAAAAAATAAGGGGAGGACTTTCGGGACGGAACGCCGCCGTCTCGAGGTGGAACTTGGGCAGGAGCACTTTTGCCCTCCGGCGGACCGATTCCGCCGGGGGAACTTCCCTCCCGGAGGGGGAAATCATCGTCATCATCATCACCAACAACTCTCCCATCTTGGGGAGGGAAATCTCCATCAACATCTTCAACATCACCATCTCCTCTCAAACCCTAGTTCATCTCTTGTGTTCAATCTTTGTACCGGAACTATAGATTAATTGGTACTTGTGGGTGACTAGTAGTGTTGATTACATCTTGTAGTTGATTACTATATGGTTTATTTGGTGGAAGATTATATGTTCAGATCCAATATGCTATTTAATACCCCTTTGATCTTGAGCATGATTATCATTTGTGAGTAGTTACTTTTGTTCTTTAGGTCATGGGAGAAATCTTGTTGCAACTAATCATGTGAACTTGATATGTGTTCGATATTTTGATAGTATGTATGTTGTGATTCCCTTAGTGGTGTCATGTGAACGTTGACTACATGGCACTTCACCATATTTGGGCCTAAGGGAATGCATTGTGGAGTAGTTATTAGACGATGGGTTGCGAGAGTGACAGAATCTCAAACCCTAGTTTATGTGCTATTCCGTAAGGGACCGATTGGATCCAAAAGTTTAATGCTATGGTTAGAATTTATTATTAATACTTTTCTCGTAGTTGCGGATGCTTGCGAGGGGGTTAATCGTAAGTAGGAGGTTTGTTCAAGTAAGAACAGCACCTAAGCACCAGTCCACCCACATATCAAATTATCAAAGTAGCGAACACGAATCGAACCAACATGATGAAAGTGACTAGATGAAATTCCCATGTACCCTCAAGAACGCTTTGCTTATTATAAGAGACCGTTTTGGCCTGTACTTTGCCACAAAAGGATTGGGTTACCTTGCTGCACTTTTGTTACTATTACCGTTACTTGCTCATTACAAATTATCTTTCTATCAAACTACTATGTTACTTAAAATTTCAGCACTTGCAGACATCACCTTGCTGAAAATCACTTGTCATTTCCTTCTGCTCCTCGTTGGGTTCGACACTCTTACTTATTGAAAAGACTATAATTGATCTCATATACTTGTGGGCCATCAAGGCTCTTTTCTGGCGCCATTGCCGGGCAGTGAAGCGCTCTTGGTAAGTGGAAATTGGTAAGGAAAATTTATTAGTACGTGCTAAAATTTATTGTCACTTGTTACTATGGAGAACAATCCTTTGAGGGGTTTGTTTGGGGTATCTTCAGCCCGACCAGAACCGCAATTAGTCACCCCTCAACCTAATGCACCTACTAAAAATATTGAATATGAAATTCCTTCAAGTATGATAGAACAACTGCTAGCTAATCCCTATGCAGGAGATGGAACCGAACATCCTGATATGCACTTGATATATGTGGAAGAAATTTGTGGATTATTTAAGTTTGCAGGTTTACCCGGAGATGAAACTAAGAAGAAGGTTTTCCCTTTATATTTGAAGGGAAAAGCATTGGCATGGTATAGGCTATGTGATGATATTTGATCTTGGAATTGGAATCGATTGAAATTGGAGTTTCACCAAAAAAATATCCTATGCATCTAGTTCGTCGTGATCAGAACTATATATATAATTTTTGGCCTCGTGAAGGAGAAAGTATTGCTCTATCTTGGGGGAGGCTTAAGTCAATGTTATATTCATGCCCCCACCATGAGCTTTCAAGAGAAATTATTATTCAGAATTTTTATGCTCGGCTTTCTCATAATGATCGATACTTCTTGTACTGGTTCCTTTATGAAGAAGACTATTGAATTTTGGTGGGATCTTTTGGAAAGATTTAAACGCAACTCTGAAGATTTGGAACTCGACGAAGGTAAAGAGTCAGGTATTAAGCTTAAGTTTGATTGTGTTCAATCTTTTATGAATACCGACGCTTTTCAAAAGTTTAGCACTAAATATGGACTTAACTCTGAGATAGTAGCCTCCTTTTGTGAATCTTTTGCTACTCATGTTGATCTCCCTAAGGAGAAGTGGTTCAAATATCACCCACCTATTAAAGAAGAAATTAAAGAACCGGTAATAGCTAAAGATGAAACTATTATTTATAATGTGATCCAGTTATTCCTACTGCTTAGGATGATGGAACATGCTAAAGTTTCAACTGTGGTCAAGAAAAGTTATATTAGAACACCCAAACCAACTGAACAAATCAAGGTAGAACCTAGTGTTGCTATGGTTAAGGATCTCCTGGTTGAAAATATAGATGGGCATGTTATTTACTTCAGTGATGAAGCTACTAGAATGGCCAAACCCGATGAAAAAGATAAACATAGACCTGTTGTTGGCATGCCTGTTGTCTCAGTTAAGACAGGAGATCACTATTATCATGGTTTATGTGACATAGGTGCTAGCGTGAGTGATATTCCTTTTACCTTATATCAAGAAATTATGAATGATATAGCACCCGCTGAAATAGAAGACATAGATGTTACTATTAAACTTGCTAATAGAGACACCATCACACCTCTTGGGATTGTTAGAGATGTTGAAGTCTTTTGTGGGAAAATAAAATACCCTACCAATTTTCTTGTTCTTGGGTCCCCACAAGATGACTTCTGTCCCATTATCTTTGGTAGACCTTTCTTGAACACCATGAACACAAAAATAGATTGTGAAAAACAAATTGTCGGTGTTAGCTTTGGTGATGAGTCTCATGAGTTTAATTTTTCAAAGTTTAATAGGAAACCTCATAAAAAAGAATTTCCTAGTAAGGATGAAATAATTGGTCTTGCTTCTATTGCTTTACCCCCTACTGATCCTTTAGAACAATATCTACTAGACCATGAAAATGATTTACATATGCATGAAATAATGAAATAGATAAGATTTTCTTTGAGCAACGTCCTCTTCTTAAACACAATTTGCCTATTGAAACTCTAGGAGGTCCTCCTCCATCGAAGGGTGATCCTGTGTTTGAATTAAAACAATTGCCAGACACTTTGAAATATGCTTATCTTGATGAGAAGAAGATATATCCTGTTATTATTAGTGCTAACCTTTCAGAACATGAAGAAGAAAGATTTCCGAAAGTTCTAAGGAAGCACCGAGCTGTGGGTATACTCTTGATGATTTAAAGGGCGTTAGTCCCACTCTATGTTAGCACAAGATTAATATGGAACCTGATGCTAAACCTGTTGTTGATCACCAATGTCGGTTAAATCCATAGATGAAAGAAGTGGTAAGAACAGAAATATTAAAACTTCTGGAAGCAGGTATAATCTATCCAATAGCTGATAGTACATGGGTAAGTCCTGTTCATTGTGTCCCTAAGAAAGGAGGTATTACTGTTGTTCCTAATGATAAGAATGAACTTATTCCACAAAGAATTGTTACAGGCTATTGAATGGTGATTGATTTTATAAAATTAAACAAAGCAACTAGAAAATATCATTACCCTCTGCCTTTTATTGATCAAATGCTAGAAACATTATCTAAGCACACACATTTTTGCTTCCTTGATGATATTCTGGTTTTTCACAAATACCTGTTTCTTAACCTGATCAAGAAAAGACCACTTTTACTTGTCCTTTCGGAACTTATGCTTATAGATGTATGCCTTTTGGTTTATGCAATGCACCTGCTACTTTTCAAAGATGTATGACTGCTATATTCTCTGACTTTTGTGAAAATATTGTTGAGGTTTTCATGGATGACTTTTCTATTTCTGGGAAGTCTTTTGATGATTGTTTAAGCAATCTTGATGGAGTTTTGCAGAGATGTGAGCAAACAAATCTTGTCTTGAATTGGGAGAAGTGCCACTTTATGGTTAACGAAGGTATTGTTTTGGGCCATAAAATTTCTGAAAGAGGTATTGAGGTGGACAAAACTAAGGTTGATGCAATTGAGAAAATGTCATGTCCTAAACATATAAAAGGTATTCGTAGTTTCCTTGGTCATGCTGGTTTCTATAGAAGATTTATCAAAGACTTTTCTAAAATTTCTAGGCCGCTTACAAATCTTTTGCAAAAGGATATTCCTTTTGTTTTTTATGATGATTGTTTAGAAGCCTTCGAAACACTCAAGAAAGCCTTAATTTCTGCACCTATTGTTCAACCACCTGATTGGAACTTGCCTTTTGAAATTATGTGTGATGCTAGTGATTATGCTGTTGGTGCTGTTCTAGGACAAAGAGTTGATAAGAAACCGAATGTAATTCATTATGCTAGTAAAACTCTAGACAGTGCACAACGAAATTATGCTACCACTGAAAAAGAATTTCTAGCAGTGGTGTTTGCTTGTGATAAATTTAGATCCTATATTGTAGATTGAAAAGTAATTGTTCATACTGATCATGTTGCAATAAAGTATCTTATGGAAAAGAAAGATGCCAAACCTAGGCTTATTCGATGGGTTCTCTTGCTACAAGAATTTCATTTGCATATCACTGATAGAAAAGGAGCGGAGAACCCCGTGGCTAATAACTTGTCTAGGCTTGAAAATATTCTTGATGACCCACAACCTATTAATGATAGTTTCCCTGATGAGCAGTTAGTTGCAATAAATGTTTCTAATAGCACTCCTTGGTATGCTGACTATGTTAATTCTTCTATGATTTAAGACATTACTTTTGGGATGAGCCACATCTTTATAAAGGAGTAGATGGTATTATTAGACGTTGTGTACCTGAGCATGAACAGGGACAAATGCTTCGGAAATGTCACTCTGAAGCTTATGGAGGACATCATGCGGGAGATAGAACTACTCACAAGGTATTGCAATATGGGTTTTATTGGCCTACTCTCTTCAAGGATGCTCGTAAATTCGTCTTATCTTGTGATGAACGTCAAATAATAGGTAATATTGGTAAGCGTCAAGAAATTCCTATGAATTACTCACTTGCTTTTGAACCATTTGATGTTTGGGGATCTGATGACATGGGACCTATTCCTTCCTCTAATGGGTATACTCATATTTTAGTTGCTGTTGATTATGTTACTAAGTGGGTAGAAGCTATTCCAACTAGTAGTGATGATCACAGCACCTCTATTAAATTGCTTAAGGAAGTTAATTTCCCAAGGTTTGGAGTCCCTAGATATTTAATGACTGATGGTGGTTCACACTTTATTCATGGTGCTTTCTGTAAAATGCTTGCCAAGTATGATGTTAACCATAGAATTGCATCACCCTATCATCCTCAGTCTAGTGGTCAAGTTGAACTTAGCAACAGAGAAATAAAATTAATCTTACAAAAGACTGTCAATAGGTCCCGGAAGAATTGGTCTAAGAAATTAGATGATGCACTTTGGGCTTATAGAACAGCATATAAAAATCATATGGGTATGTCTCCTTATAAAATGGTTTATGGAAAAGCTTGTCATTTGCCTCTTGAGTTAGAACATACAGCTTATTGGGCAATTAAATAACTCAACTATGATTTCAAACTTGCTGGTGAAAAGAGGTTATTTGATATTAGCTCACTAGAGGAATGGAGAAACCAAGCTTATGAAAATTCCAAGTTATTCAAAGAAAAAGTTAAAAGATGGCATGATAAAAGAATCCAAAAGCGTGAGTTCAAATTCGGAGAATATGTTCTTCTGTACAACTCTCGTTTCAGATTGTTTACAGGAAACCTCCTCTCCAAAGGGGAAGGACCCTATGTTATCGAGGAGGTTTATCGATCTGGAGATATCAAAATAAATAATGTCGAAGGTACTAACCCAAAGGTTGTTAATGGGCAACGAATAAAACATTATATGTCAGGTACGCCAATGTTGAAAGTAATATTATCCAAACTATGACACCGGAAGAACACATAAAAGAAACCTTCCGGAACACTCCAGAATCGTGAAAAAATAGGAGGTACGTGATACGGTAAGTAAACGGACTCCGAAAAATCTGCAAAAATATTTCTGTCTATTTTAGAATATAACAAAAATTAGGAAAATAAGGAACAACCGTGAAGGCACCTCTGGTGGGCACAAAACACCAGGGCGGGCCTGGCTTGCCAGGCACGCCCAGGTGGGTTGTGCCCACCTCGTGTACCTTCCGGACTCCGTTTTTCTTCTGTTTACTTGTTTCCCAAGATATTGACCACTGTATCGCAGAGAAATCTTTATATACCCCCCGGACCTATTGACCATTGTATCGCAGAGAAATCTCCTATTTTCTTTTCCTTGTTGTTTTTTGAGAGATCCCATCCACCATGGCCGCTTCACACTCATCCAAGGACAAGTTCTTTGAGATCGTCATCAACCCATATTTGTGGGAGGTGATGCAGCATCCTCAGGCTATCCAGATGCATGAGGGGGTGCTTCACATCCGCGATGTGCGAGGTCCTAAAGGGACGGGAACCGTGGAGGCCAGGCTTGAAGCTATGGAGCAGGAGGTCTTCCAGTGCTAGGGGATGGTGGAACATGGACTCAATGCAAATCACCTCATGATCACGAACTACACCTGTGAACTCAAGGTGGACGGCAAGTCCATGAAGGACATCGTATTCACCTTCAAGGAGCAAATCAACTTCCTCCAAAGCCAGATCTACGATCTCCAAAACCAAGTCTTTGAATATGAGGCGAGGTTTAAAGGTATGAGTTTTGCTGCCAGTTGCAGGACCAGTGAGACTCACTCCTCCTCTTATAATGGTGAGCCTCTGCCGTGGAAACCCGAGGACAAGATCGCTACAACTTCATCACCACCACATCCTTCTTCACCAAAAGAAAATTGAGTATCGGGTATGGGAACTCCCCTTGGCTTGAGCCAACCTTGGGGGAGGTGCCCCGGTATCGTATCACCTCCACTATCTTTTGCCTTTACTTGTCTTAGTTCGATCCATAGTTATCTTTTGCTTTAGATGAATAAAAGTTTAGTTCGATCCTTTCCTTTTGAGAGTTTGTTTAGTGATCTATCTTTGTAATCATGTGCAAGACATATAATAAAGTTTAGTTTGAGTTTTGCTTTCTTTATTTCCATGTTCAATAAAAAGAAAGGAAATAAATGCAAAAGATCATATGCTAATCTTATGGTAAGTAATGACATAACATAAGGAAAAGTATAAGTAGAAAATTTTATAGGAGGTTGACAAACATAGCATTGGTCAATAATGCAATTCATGAAAGAATTAATAAGGGAAGAGAAGATTCACATGCAAATACACTATCTCGGAAATCTTTTATGATTGTGAACCCCCATCAAATTATTATATGCCAAAATGGTTGACGTTGGACAAGGAAGACAACATAATGATTTATGTTTGTTCATATTCACATAGAAGTTATATTGTCATAGATCAACATGTGGTGCTTGCCCCCCATCTTTGCTAGCCAAAAATTCCGCACCAAGTACATATACTACTTGTGCATCCAAAAACCCTTAAACCCCAATCTTATTTTCAAGAGTCCACCATACCTAGCTAAGGATTGAGTAAGATCCTTCAAGTAAGTTTTCACCAGTGCAATAAGGAAATAAAAATTGCTTCTAAAAGTGTTAGATCATTTAGTGTAAGAGAAAATTGAGCATTGTACGAACTTGTGATGGCAATGAATAAAAGCGACAGACTGCATAATAAAGGTTGCCATCACAAGGGGCAATATAACGTGACGTTCTTTTGCACTAAGGGGTCGAGCATACAAACAAAAAGCGCACGACAACCTCTGCTTCCCTCTGCGAAGGGCCTATCTTTTACTTTTATGTATTTACTTTCATGCAAGAGTCAATGTTTTTCTCTCCATTCCTTTTAATTTTTATCTTTTGGCAAGCATCATGTGGCGAGGAAAGATCTAGGCACATATATCCAGTTGGATATGGATAGCATGAGTTATTATTGTTGACATCACCCTTGAGGTGAATACGTTGGGAGGCGAAATTATAAGCCCCTATCTTTCTGTGTGTCCGGTTGAAATGTTTTGCTCATGTGTATGCGGTGAGTGTTAGCAATCATAGAAGACTATGTGATGGTTGACTATGTGGACTTGCCTAAAGGCTCCGATATGTGACCCTTCCTAAAAAGATGATGAATTGTAGTTGCAAAGTTGACTGAGAACATAGTTTGTTGGTTTCCAATAGAGTTTATGCTTTATAACTTTGATGTTGTGGTGAATTGTTACTTACTCATGAGAAGTCAATGACAAAAGTTCTATGATGAAAGTTTTATGTTTAAGTTTGTTGTTGTTAAAATAATTTACATGATGCTTCTATGTCCGTATTTTGTTTTTATCGACACCTCTCTCTCCCTAAGCATGTGGACATGTTTTTCGATTTCGGTTTTCGCTTGAGGACAAGCAAGGTCTAAGCTCTGGGGAGTTGATACGTACATTTTGCATCATGTTTACCTATTGTTATTTATAATATTTTTATGCATAATAATGCTTTTTGGAGTAATTCTAATGCCTTTTCTCTCATAATATGCAAGGTTCACACAAAGAGGGAGAATTTCGGCAAATCTGGACCTGAAAAAGCTACGTCAGGCTACCTATTCTGCACAACTCCAAATGAGCTGAAACTTCATGAGGAATGTTTATGGAATAAATAAGAAATACTGGAGCAAATAACTACCGGAGGGGGCCACCTGGTGAGCACAAGACACCAGGGCGCGCCAGGCCTCCCAAGCGCGCCCCGGTGGGTTGTGCTCAGCCCAGCCCACCTCTGGTGCCCATCTTCTGGTATCTAAGTCATTTTGACCTAGAAAAAATAAGGGGAGGACTTTCGGGACGGAACGCCGCCGTCTCGAGGCGGAACTTGGGCAGGAGCACTTTTGCCCTTCGGCGGAGCGATTCCGTCGGGGGAACTTCCCTCCCGGAGGGGAAAATCATCGTCATCATCATCAACAACAACTCTCTCATCTTGGGGTGGGCAATCTCCATCAACATCTTCAACAACACCATCTCCTCTCAAACCCTAGTTCATCTCTTGTGTTCAATCTTTGTACCGGAACTATAGAATGGTACTTGTGGGTGACTAGTAGTGTTGATTACATCTTGTAGTTGATTACTATATGGTTTATTTGGTGAAAGATTATATGTTCAGATCCAATATGCTATTTAATACCCCTCTGATCTTGATCATGATTATCATTTGTGATTAGTTACTTTTTTTCTTGAGGTCACGGGAGAAATCTTGTTGCAAGTAATCATGTGAACTTGATATGTGTTCAAATATTTTGATAGTATGTATGATGTGATTCCCTTAGTGGTGTCATGTGAACGTCGACTACATGACACTTCACCATATTTGGGCCTAAGGGAATGCATTGTGGAGTAGTTATTAGATGATGGGTTGCGAGGATGACAGAAGCTTAAACCCTAGTTTATGTGCTATTCCGTAAGGGGACGATTGGATCCAAAAGTTTAATGCTATGTTTAGAATTTATTCTTAATAATTTTCTCATAGTTGCGGATGCTTGCGAGGGGGTTAATCATAACTAGGAGGTTTGTTAAGAACAACACCTAAGCACCGGTCCACCCACATATCAAATTATCAAAGTAGCGAACACGAATAGAACCAACATGATGAAAGTGACTAGATGAAATTCCCGTGTACCCTCAAGAATGCTTTTCTTATTATAAGAGACCGTTTTGGCCTGTCATTTTCCTCAAAAGGATTGGGCTACCTTGCTGCACTTTTTTTACTATTACTATTACTTGCCCGTTACAAATTATCTTTCTATCAAACTACTCTGTTACTTACAATTTCAGCACTTGCAGACATCACCTTGTTGAAAACCACTTGTCATTTCCTTATGCTCCTCGTTGGATTCGGCACTCTTACTAATTGAAAAGACTACAATTGATCCCATATACTTGTGGGTCATCAGTCTCATTTCGCCATTGATCCACTGGATATCCTGTTCGTTGCCTCCTCTTAGATACTTGTAGTCTTGGTGCTTCCCAAATGGGCCAGGTCCATGAGCTGGTCCAATGTAAACTTTATAGGTTGGAGGGCTCCTAACATCCCCCCTCCTTGAAAAGTGTCTCGAACCCAAGCCGACGCCCACCTGGATCCCACTGCACTCTGATGCTGGCACATGGCCCACATTGGTAACCCAGAGAAGAGTCGTTGATAGTCCCCCCTCGCTAAGATTCGGCTTGACACCAAGCTCATGTTGTCGAATTCCTGCTTGGGTCCCATGACACTTGACATTCCTTGGCATTGCTAGAGTCACGGTGGTAGGGCCATGGTAGAAGTGACGGTCGAGTTAGACCTGATCAAGGAGAAAGACGAAGGTATCATCGAGGTGGTAGTCATTCTTGGCCTGGACTTAATCGAAGGCGAAGTAGTAGTACTTCTGACCGGTGCATAGTTGATTGAGGAACATGGCCATGGGCATGACACTCCTCCTTCCGTGAACTCTTCCTTGCCCACAATATGAAGATCTGAAAATCTGAAACATACTGCACTTGTATCACCCGGGTCCCATGGTGGTAGAAGTCTGATAGTAATCACCATCTCAAAAAACCTTTGTCCCATTAGTCTATTCAAGTGAAAACTAGGCGTTCCACCACTCTTTTGCCATTAGTAATTTTTATGGAAGTGACAGAGCAATCCAAACAAATGAAATGTAGCCAGCCGGACGTCTCTGTGTTTGCATATCCTTAGCAGATATTAGCCATCCCACTGGTGCATTGCTCGATTGCTGACAAAAAGAAGATTTATATGGTCCAACAATTTTTTAACTGAATGAAGGTTCCAAGCTGAATCCAACCAAGCGTCTATTAGCAATGAATGGAAAAGGATATAGCCCACCAATTTTCTGTTGGAGTTTTTCACAACAGTTTAGAGGAACACAAGACAATTTCTCAAAGTTGTATCGAATGCCATCTATGAAGTTAATCAAGCTGGTTTGTACATTCATTGCCTCAAATATCTTCAATGAAAATTAAACACTAGGGAAACGAAATCCAGTATTGATGCGTGCAAGCCAAACAGGGTTGTGTAGCACTTTCGTGGAAGCATCCCAATTAGTTATCGTCCCAACGAAGAGCAGAGGAGAGTATTTATATTAACACTTCTGTCACACACAAGGTTTCACAGGTCTTGTATGAAATAACAGCTTGATCTTATGCAAATAATGCTACTGTCATGGTGGGCTAATAAACTAGAATGACAAAGGTAAAAGGTCTATAGTAAAGATGGTAAAAACTCTAAAAAGTAAATAACTTGAATAATAGTGAAAGTAGAGATGTGTTTCTTGCAATAAAGATAATAGGTGCAAAGAGAATTCATTTCATGGTAAGAATGTATCAAGTGTGCCACTGCGATGATAATACAAGTTACCTTGTATCATACTCATAGTATTTGATATGTGTGTTCTGTAGGCGGATCACCCTAAAGTTACGAAACTCCTCCTCGTGGTATTATATTTCATTCTATGGTCCTGCTTTGCCGTTGCCACAGAGTGGTCGTCTCCACAGTTAAGGTCCTTGGATCGGAACCAAGCATTAACTTTGGATCACCGTTATCTCATACTGTCTTCAATCCTCAAAAATATCTCCAACTTTCATGTCAGTGATCACAGATTCCTTAAGCAATATGTGTTACCTGTGTAGGTTGTAAGATCGTGTTGCCTGGGCCCTTAAAATCGGACAACATGCATAGGGTTCACCACAGTATAACAACGTATTAGACAGCTCATACTACTACAAATACAAATGATGACATATAGATCAGTCACAAATGAATCTTACCACTCACCTACATCTCCCACGCCTATGGGGGATTACTCACACATCATAAGAGAGAAATCAATCACACCAGAGATTAAACCCATGAAGATCATATTGATTATACCGTGAAGATCCACAATAAGATGAAATGGATCATTCAAATAGTATTGATCTCCAGATGAGATTGAATTGGAATTCCTCTTACAATAGTGGAGGATGAGATGGTGATGGAGATGAAAGGCCCAATACTAAGAAGATCTCAAAGGTTCTTCGGATCTCCTCCTCTTATGTTCTGGATGTGGTGGCAGCGGCAAGGGTTCTCTTTTCCCCGGGTCCCTTCACAAAACTATCTTGTATAGACGTGGAGGAGTTGTTGGCACCTCATACGAGCACTTGCGGTCATATGGAAGGCTGTCTTTTGCTCTCGTGTGCCGGGTGGCTTGGCTCTCCATGTAGAAGTTGCTCAATTTGACTTGATTTGCAGTAATTCTCCTTGGTTTCCTTCCATATATGATATTTCCTGCCAAACAATGGGAAAATGAATTTTCTTCTCTCTTGAAGGATTACCGTTAGTAATAACCGAGAAGTAATAAATATCCAATGAAAACCAAATAATAATCACTCGAAAAATATCACAAATTCTTGAGCTAGCAACTTCCCCAAGATTAAAACTTGCCCGTCCTAGAGTAAACGACAAATCAAGAGAATGAAATGGAGCTTGATTGAGTAGAAAGAAGTTTACCAGCTCGAGAGAGTATGACATATCCATCCTCACTTATCCTTTAATTTCATTCAAGAAAGTATTTGCTTTCGAATAGCTACACTTAAGCTCGTTGCCTAACCACATGTAGTTTTCTATAACTAGTTATAATTTCTCAACCCATGCTTTTCATTGTTAACCAAGTGTTCAGGCAAGAAAAAACATTTCTTTCTTTGGATGGATATTCTTCTTGGTTTCTTCATAAAACAAATGCACTAGGGGGTTTCGGAAGTGAAGAGAACAAAGAATTCAAGCATTTCAGTAACACCCACAAGTACCTCCTAGTCATGGCATTCAAACACTTCTCTCAATCATTATTCTTTGGAACTTCAATTCTCTATGACGGGGTTATGCCAAAATTTACTATATGTAGTTGGTTTCCGTCGTGGCTTAATTTTGTGCAATATGGTTCGAGAAGGGTTGTCTATTTTGAGCTCAGCGATCATGGCTCTTATTTACCACATACACACTTCCTTGGAGAAGGTCGATCATTTACCACTAAATCTCCAAGTTTGTGACGGCGTCGCAGTTACGCGAATGATCTCAACATATAGCAATGGGACATGAATCCAGCCAAGAGCTGGAGCCCCATGATTTTAGCATCACGGATAAATTTTGGCATAATCTCAATCACTTCAAATATTCATTCCTCAAAATAACTCTATCAATATGTGTTATAAAGATAATCAAATTCAAGACTATGGAGTTGAAGTGTTTGAATGCTCATTTTCTTCAAAAATCCGAGCCCCTAAGTTTTTCTTAGTATTTCATTTAGAGCAAAATCATGCATCACAACAAGGTTTCCCTAGCAAACTTTGAAGTTGGGAGTTATGACTAAATGATATTCAACTAACGAGGGAAACTAACTCAAGTGCAGCCAGTCAAATGAAAATTCTTTCTTAAATAAAATTACGAGGAAAGGGATTATGCATATGTTATACCTTCTCGCGCTGGCTGACTTCCTCCCTTGTAACACCCCGGGTTTTGGCCCTTTCCTTTTCTTTTGGCTTTCTTTGGTTTTTGCTCTGATTTTTCTTTTGGAACAGTTCGGTGGACTTGAAACTTGGGAGATCATCATTATTTCTTCTCTCAAGTGGTTCATCATTCTCAAATCTTTCCCAAGATCATGCCATTTCCATTCTAGCCCAACCTAATATTTATTTCTTGGGAAGATTCCTTTTTCTATTAAAGGAATAACCATGTTTGACCTAGGTTGTGAAACAACATATATTTCTGTCATTCCAAAAATTATCACAAAATTCTCATAAATTCTTTGGATCATACCTTCGACAAATATGTCAAAACCATTCCTTGCCTAGTATAAGTTAGAAATATTCATTTTCTATTCTGTCCAGAATGGCACTTGGTGAAGGATGTGCTATTTATCCTTTCTTGATTGCTCCCTGGACATTCTTTCCTATCCATATCATTGCCACATGACAAAATTCAGCTCCATTTTCCTAGTAAATCTTCCTCCACATATTCTCAAAGTTTCTGTTCAGAGAGAATATTTGTGAAGGAAGTACTAGCAAGGAATATCCAACTGAGTTAAAATTTTGCAAGATCCTTCATATGATCAAATAATGACTCTCCACCACATTTCAGCTCCACCCAACAATCTATGTGAGCATATCTTCAACTCTTTGTTTCTGGTGATATTTTGAGTTTGTGAAGCAACTATATTTTATATTGCTCCATAAAAATTAAAAATATACCAGAGCATGCTCGTACCTATATAACCTTCCTCCATCAAATTTGGGCTCATTTCATCAAGCCAATTTCTTTCCATAATTTTCTCAAGTTTCTATCATGTGAGGATCACTGTGAAGGAAGTACCATTTTGGCATGTCCAAATGGTATGAATTTTTTACAGTATATTCTTATGTCCATATCATCATCATATACTAAGTTTTAGCCCAATTCAACACTCCATGTGAGTGCATCATCCAAATCCCTTTTCTGGACCAGATTTGCAGTTGCAAAGCAACTATGATAAATATTTGTCCAAATCTTTTCAAATTTCACAGGACTGTAGTCCTTCCTACCATTAACCCCATTGGCAAGCTTGTTTTCTTTTTGCCCAAGTATTTTGACCACAGCTTCATGCCCAAGCTTGCTACAACAAACTTTATCTGATGCATCCCATCAATCCAAAGTTGCTTTAGTCAAGCTGTCACCTTAGGAGGGCCCCAGGATGCAAGGACAACATATTAGACATCTTTTGTTAGGCCCTCGTGCCCTCTCCTCGCCATGCCACGCGGTGACCGCATTGCTAGCACGCCTGTGCGCGTGGTCTGCTCGCTGTGGCCGCGCTCTACGCGTCGGGTAGCATCGGGCTTCATCTTCCCGGCTGAGCCCGCACTTTCCCTGGTGCCGTCCTCTCTCCTACTCCCACGTAACCCCGTGACTCGTCTTCCTCTCCATTAGCTCTCTCGTTGGCGCCAGTCGTCGCATGCGCGTGGACGATGCACAGTGCGCTGTGGTGGCTGACAGCCATTGTGCCCGCCCTGACTCCTTCCTCTGCATCCCTTGCTCTACCCTCTGCTCCGTTGGTCCTTAGACTGTGGAGCCATCTGCCTCCTGTTTGGCAAGGAGCTCAGCCGCTCAGCTCCACTAAGCTCCGCGCTCTCCCCCTCGCTACGGGCAACCTCTGCTCCAACCACCACCACCAATGACTGCCTAGCGCTCCTACGATCATCCCCGGTCTCTCTAGTGCCTAAATGCTCGCCAGAGTTGCCGCACTTGCCGACGACCGAAGCCTGCTGCTGCTGAAGACGAAGGGGGCGACGCCGTCCACCCATCTCCCGGTGAGCCATGGGTACGGGTAGCTCCGTCATGGAGTGCATGTTCCATCCCCGCCATAGCACAATCCTACCATGGTCTCCGCGCCACCGTCCGTTTCTGGTGAGCTCCACTGTCCTTCTGCCCCTCTCACTCTCTCTTAAACCGGCCAAGCCGACCCCACCCGTTAGCCGTAGCGAGACCACCTGAAGCATTTTCTAAGTGAAAGCGTATTCTTGTTTTACACTTTCGACGTCACCCCCTAGAGGCATTCCAGAAATTCATTTTAAATCAAGCTTGACCATAACTTTGACCAGGAATATCTCCCAAACCACAAGTCCAAATGAGCTAATTATTTTTGCATTATTTTTGAGCTTCTTTAATTTCTGGTAGAGTTTGGTATTTTTCTCTTTTGTCTAGAATTTCTGGATAGAAGAATATGCCTTATGTGTTATTTACAAATGCTTTCAAAAATGTTTTCTAGGGTGGTTGATGTGTGTACGTGAAGACCGGGAGTATTCCAACCCTCCCTTGGAGCAAGACAAATCACACCCTCCATTTACATGATTGCAATGCAATTTCATGGTTTATTTAATAGACTTGGTTAAAAATTTGCATTAGTTAAATATGATTTGTTCATGGCATTTTGGAGTAATCTTTGATCTTGCTACTGCCATGATGATGCTTGGATTTCTAGGACTTATGCTTTGCAGACTAAGAATGATATATATTGCCTTTGGATTACTAGGAACAATAGTTATGGTTTCATTATGATTATATTGGATATTATGCCTTGGAGTATTATTTGGATTTGATGCTATCCTATTGATATATGGTTAACAATATGGATATTGCTATTGGATCAGTAGGATCATTTGCCTTGGATTCAACATGATCATATTTAATCTTGTACCTATGCAGTTATGATAATTATAGGACTATATTATTCTTTGGATTATTGGATGGATATTGCTATAACTTGGATTACAGGTTGATATATGATATTGGAGTAACAGTTCTATCATATATATATATATATATATATCCTGGGGACAAATTCCATCATTTCGTTGGTCAGGTGCCACCGAATCGAGCTCACGAGTGCAGCCACACTTGCCTGGATGGGGAGGACCTAATTCGATCTATTGTCATGCCTCTTGCCGATGCCTCCAACTAGGGAAGGTTATATGCACGTGCTACCCTGGCCCGGTAGGCAGCAATAGCCTTGTCGTTCCTAAGAGAGATGATCTTAGCAGGAGGAAAATACTTGGAAATAAAAGCATCCTTACACTTATTCCATGAATTAATACTATTTTTAGGCAAGGACGAAAACCAAGTTTTAGCACGATCTCGTAGTGGGAATGGAAATAATTTTAATTTGACAATATCATTATCCACATCCTTTTTTCTTTTGCACATCACACAATTCAACGAACGTATTTAGATGGGATGCGGCATCTTCATTAGGACTACCAGAAAATTGTTCTTTCATAACAAGATTAAATAAAGCGGCATTAATTTCATAAGATTCTGCACTAGTGGCGGGAGCAATTGGAGTACGAATAAAATCATTATTATTAGTGTTGGAAAAATCACACAACTTAGTATTTTCTTGAGACATCGTGACAAAGCAAGCAATCTAGCACACAAGAAAACAAGAAGCATACAAAAAAGGCAAACGGAAAGAAGGCAAATATTTTTGTATTTTTCTGAAAACTTTTAGAAATGGGGGAGAGGAAACGAGAGGCAAATGGCAAATAATGTAAATGCAAGAGATGAGAGTTTATGATACGTACTTGGTAGGCTTGATGTAGATCCTCCTCGGCAACAGTGCCAGAAATTCTTCTTGCTACTTCTTGAGCTTGCGTTGGTTTTTCCCTTGAAGAGGAATGGGTGATGCAGCAAAGTAGAGATAAGTATTTACCTTAGTTACGAACTAAGGTATCAATCCAGTAGGAGGAACACACAAGTCTCCAATGATAGCACCTGCACAAACAAACAAATACTTGCACCCAACGCAATAAAGGGGTTGTCAATCCCTTCAGGGTTACTTGCAAGGATGAGATCTGATAGTGATAGATATAAAAGAGAAGTAAAAGTCCAAAATAAGATAAAGGTAAATAAATTGCAGCAAGGTATTTTTGTGTTTTTGGTTTTGTAGATCTAAAAATAATATGTTAAAAGATAGACCCGGGAGCCATAGTTTCCACTAGAGGCTTCTCTCTTGAACGACAACATACGGTGGGTAAACAAATTCCCGTTGAGCAATTGATAGAAAAGCGAATAATTATGTAGACATCTAAGGCAATGATCATGTATATCGGAATCACGTCTGAGACAAGTAGACAGACTCCTGCCTGCATCTACTACTATTACTCCACACATCGACCGCTATCCAGCATGCATCTAGTCCTTCGTGGGTGATGGACATGGTGGGATATACAAGGTTGCTTCTTCGTGGACCCTTCATGGCTGGAGACCTCCATGGACTCGTGCAGCCGTTACCCTTCCTGGGTTGAAGTCTCCATCAACATGGACATACGATAGCACCACCTATCGGAACCATGCCAAAAATTCTCCACATCTCCTTTGCGATTGCACAGTCCAATCCCATATCTTTACTTTCTTGCAAATTGCATGCTTTACTCTTTCCTCTGCATATACTATTGTCATGCTTGCTTTAAATGTATTGTGAGTGCTTCATGTGCTAAACTCAACCTTAACTTGAAGAAATTAAAAACTGCCACTTTTGCTTGTTAAGGGTCTAATCACCCCCCCTCTAGACATACGATAGGAGCAGCAAGGATTGGCGGCTCAGCCAGCTGCTTTTTCAACGCCTCAAACACCTGATCAGCAGCATCACTCCAGACAAAGTGATCTGTCTTCTTCATCATCTGGTACAGAGGGACAACCTTTTCGCCCAAACGGCTTATAAACCGGCTTAAAGCCGCAATACGACCCGCCAGACGCTGGATGTCATTAATACATGCCGGCTTAGCCAAAGAAGTGATAGCTTTGATTTTCTCCGGGTTAGCTTCAATGACTCTTTCAGAAACCAAAAAACCCAAAAGCTTGCCTGCTGGCACACCAAAGACACACTTGGTCGGGTTAAGCATCATTTTGTAGACCCGGAGGTTATCGAAGGTCTCCTTCAAATCAACTATCAAAGTCTCCTTCTTCCTGGATTTCACAACAATATCATCCACATAAGCATAAACGTTGCATCCAATCTGGTCATGGAGGCAATTCTGAACACACCGTTGATAAGTCGCATGGGCACTCTTGAGCCCAAAAGGCATAGACACATAGCAGAAGGCTCCAAAGGGAATGATGAAAGTTGTCTTCTCCTAGTCCTTAACTGCCATCTTGATCTGATGATAACCAGAGTAAGCATCCAAAAAACTCAAATGCTCACAACCTGCTGTAGCATCAATGATTCGATCAATATGGGGGAGAGCAAAAGGATCAGCCCGGACATGCCTTGTTAAGGTTTGTGTAATCCACACACATACGCCAAGTGCCATTCTTCTTAAGTACAAGCACCGGGTTAGCCAACCACTCAGAATGAAAAACTTCAACGATAAACCCAGCGGCCAAGAGCCGGGCCACTTCTTCACCAATGGCCTTGTGCCTCTCTTCATTAAAATGACGAAGGAATTGCTTGACCAGTTTAAACTTTGGATCAACATTAAGAGTGTGCTCAGCGAGTTCCCTCGGTACACCTGGCATGTCAAAAGGTTTCCATGCAAAGATGTCCCGGTTCTCACGGATGAACTTGATGAGCGTGCTTTCCTATTTCGGATCCATATTAGCACTGATACTGAATTGCTTGGACGAGTCACCGGGAACAGTGTCAACCAGCATAGTGTCATCTGCCGACTTAAACTTCAACAAAGGGTCATGCTGTATGGTTGGCTTCTTCAAAGGTGTCATATCTGCCGGGTCAACATTATCTTTGTAAAACTTCAACTCCTCTATTGCGCAAACAGACTCAGCATAAGCAGCATCGCCCTGTTCACACTCTAAGGCTATCTTCCTGTTCACATGCACTGTGATAGTACCCTTACGACCCGACATCTTAAGCTGCAGATAGACATAACAAGGTCTTGCCATAAACTTAGCATGAGCCGGCCGCCCAAACAAGGCTTGATAAGGGCTCTTGATCTTGACCACCTCAAAAGTCAATGTGTTAGCTCTATAATCATGATCATCACTCAAAACCACTTCCAAAGCTATCTTGCCCACTGGATACGCCGACTTACCAGGCACCACGCCATGAAAAACAGTATTAGACGGCTTAAGATCTTTGTCAGTCAAATTCATATGATGGAAAGTATCATAGTAAAGGATATTGATGCTGCTGCCTCCATCCATGAGCACCTTAGTAAACTTGTTCCTCCCAACCTAAGACATGACGACCAAAGCCAACTGACCCGGATTGTCAACCCGGGGCGGGTGATCCTCACGGCTCCAGACAATAGGATGTTCAGACCACCGCAAGTAATGAGGGACAGCCAGCTCAACTGCGTTCACTTCCCTTTTATGAACCTTCTGGAATCGTTTGCATAAACTTGTGGTGAACACATGATACTGCCCACTATTCAGCTGCTTCGGATTACTCCTATAACAAGTCTGCTACTGCTGATTCCCTTGACCAGATTGTTGATTAAAGCCACCTTGACTACCTTGGCCTTGGAAACCAGAGCTTGAACCGCCGCCTCCAAAGCTAGGTCCGTGAGAGCCGGATCCTGAGCCGCCATTCGGGCCATGATTATTCTGGAAGAAACTGGAATTTCTATACTCCCTCATGATGAAGCAATCCTTCCACAGATGGCTGGCCGGCTTATATTGCGTACCGTGCTTTGGACAAGGCGGATTCATCGTTGCCTCAAGGTTGAACTTTGGCCCGCCAAACCGGGGCGTTGACGCTTTCCCTTACGACGTTGATTATTATTCTGCGCATTGGTATTAGCCCACAAAGTCTGAATTATGATCGGCCTTGCGCTTACCGTTGTTACCTTGACCCGCCGTATTGTGCTGCCCCTTGGCGTGCCATTCTTCTTCCCTTTGCCAGCCTTCTCCTCATCAGACTCAGGGTCCTTCGTACTATCAAAGTCGGCATATTTGACAAGAGCCGCCATAAGATACCGCATATCATTGCAGTGGTGCTGAAGCCGCCCCAGCTTCTGCTTAAGGGGAAGGAACCGAAAATTCTACTTCAACATCAGGACTGCTGACCCGGCGTTGATACTGTCCGATGAGTGGATAATGGCTGAAATCCGGCGCACCCAATTGGTTGTTGACTCGCCCTCACCTTGGACGCAAGAGTCTAAATCCAGAATCGACATAGGGTGCTTGCACGTATCTTTAAATTTTTGGATAAACCGCGTCTTCAACTCCGCCCATGACCTAACATAGTTAGCGGGCAATCCTTTAAACCAAGTACCAGCCGGCCCATCTAACATCATGGTGAAGTACTTGGCACACGCCGCATCGCTAACATCCAACATCTCCATGGCCATCTCATAGCTCTCAATCCAAGCCTCTGGGGGTTGATCCGCCGTGTAATTAGGCACCTTATGGGGGCCTTTAAAATCCTTGGGCAGGCGCTGATTACGTAGAGCCGGCACCAAACATGGTACACCAAGGGTTCTAGAGGTCACTCCTGCCTCAACAAACACCGATGGGTAAACCAGAGATTGCTGTTGAGCCGCCAACTGAGCCGACAGCTCCGCCTCTTGATGTGCCCTGCCCTGATCCACCAAAGCCTGGGCATTATTATCCGTACGTGGCAGGTCATGCCTACGGGGCTGGTTACGTTGCCGCTCACTGCTTGAAACTGCTGGCGAATCAATATGCCTTCTATAACTCCGGCTTGGACGTGGGGTCGAATGAATCCGTTCATCACTGTACGAATACGCCGCCTGCTGTGCCACTGCTATTTCAAGAAGCTCTCCAGCTCTCCATATCTCCATCGTGGCCGGTGACTCGCCTTCAACAGGGAGAGCCGCCAATCGTGTCGCCGCGGCGATGATATTGTCTAGAGGGTTAGAATAATGACCCGGCAGTGTCGGAACATGTTGAGGCGGAGTCAAATTCAAACGAGGCGGGTCCGCAGCGTGTGGCTGAAACGGCGCTCCGGTCACGGGTGTCTCAACAACCCGGTTTACCACGGGCGGATCATTGGTCCCTGCCCCAGGCGTGTTAAAAAGGTTCCTAGCATCAAACTCTATGGGTAGACAGGTCTCGTGCCTCCTAGTCATGATGGCGTTCGAAGCGTTTCGATCCAAGGTAAGTCAGAAAGACTCTGCCTGAATCCGTTGTGCCTGAGCGTGCAAAGCAGCTTGTTCCGTTGCCATCCTAGCATTCTCAGCATTGAATTCCTCCTTGGCTTGAGCTACCTCATCTCGCAATCTTGCCACATCCACCTTATGTTGTGCTTGATTCTCTGGCGTCACCTCCGCAGCTAATAAGGTCGCTAAAGCCTCCAAGAGCTCGGATAACACCTGAGCTGGCAGGCGCGCAGAGCCGCCAGCACCAGCCGTCGCTGCGACCGTTGAACTAGAGGTCATAGCTGCAACGGTCATCGAACCGAGCACTGGTTGTGTACCGGCCATGAAGATCGCAACCTGGCCCGGTGGCTCATAGGGGTCCGAAATACTGTTGCCATCAGAACAACCCCCAAGCCGGCCGTCTTGCAGTTGATATATAGAATTCGTCTCACCGGTTGATGATTCACCGTCACATTAGATGGCTGTCTCTCCACCGGACACAGATCCTTCCTCATAGTCCGCCCCATGGACAACACCAACAAAGGCGTGCTTCACGGTGGTTTGAACCTTGGCGGGTCGTGCGCGCTAAGCCGTCTCGACGATGTCAGTGCAGGTGTCCGGCTCAGGCCTCGATTCGCCGATCTTGTCGATTAAGACATGGATTCTGCCAAAGGGGACCCGGTACCCACACTCAATCGAGCCGGCCTCGAGGCCCCAGCCAGCGTCGTCGATGTAGAGCTTGCCGCGACGACTCTTAGTCATCCGGCCCATGGCGTATCCCTTGATCCCTACGAAGTTGGCCTTCAAGAACTCGAAACCACCTTGCGCTGGCCCCACGGTGGTCGCCAACTGTCGTGGACTTAACACGGCAGATGCCCTAGCGAAAGGACTTAGGTGTGGAGCCATCGCAGCTAGGTTAGCTTGAAGGGTTAATCAGGACAAAGGACACAGAGAGTTTATACTGGTTCGGCCCCTCTCAATGAGTTAAAGGCTTACTCCAGTTTGGCATTGTATTGCTTGGGTTTCGATTACCAGGGAACGAATACGCTTGACCTAGTTCTCGATCTCTTGTTTTTTGTCTCAACCCGTCGCCGGATCACCCCTTCATATACACAGGTTGATGCCCGGCGGCTTACAGAGCCCCGGCTGGCTCATACACAACGTGTCCGGCTCGGTGACTAACTAAGCTTGCCTTACAATACAAGTGACACATATGGCGGTTTATCCTCTTGGGCCTCAAGTCGCCTCTGGGTCTTGGGCCTTCAATAGGCTTGCTTCATAACCCGCCATCTTCATCCTTAAGTTGCCAGCGGTATGACCCGGCCCTCCTGGGCAGGTCATACCCAATAGCGATATCCCCAACATTAGGCCCCAGGTTGATTTGAACTTGTTCACATCAATATTCAGTACTTGACTTAGTAGAATCTTCCGTCATCAACCTTCTGAAATTGTTGTAACCTGCCATGACGTTAGCTCACAAATTTGTGTTAACCCGCCATGACGCCATCTCGCATTAACTTCACATGAAACCGAGATCATCTCATCATATCTTTTATTTTTAATGGACCTCCCGAAAATCGAGGCGTCCTTGTAGCCACATAATCATTTGTTCAGCCTCCTTGATTCCCGCACATGCCATTTATCCACCTCCTTATAAATAGGGACAGGGGTCCTTTTCATTTTTTCCCTTGCCTCCTCGTCTTTGTCTTCCTCCTCGCAACACCTACGCGCTCCCGAGCTCCGCCGCTATCGTCCTTCGTCAACTGCATCAACTCCGGCCGCTGCATCAACCTGAACGGACCAGAGCATAGCGGTGCCTCTCTGCTGTTCATCGGCACCTCCAGGTACTTGCCTTAACTTATATCAGATCTGCGTTTCGGGTTTCTGTGTTCATCAAAGTTCTTCGCTGTTCCTCCGCTTCCTCTCTTAGATTGCATGGTTAGATCTGAACTTGGCGTTAAAGTTGTGCGGCCATTGTTTTAGTATTCATTTTCAATAGTAGAAGATATTCCCTTGGTAACAGATCTCATCTGAGCACACGAGCTCTGCTACTGCCGCCACCTTAGGTTTAGAATTCATTTTATTTTCTGAATTGCTGTAGATACAAAATTATAGCACAAATCTGTGGAATCTTTTTGTCATCACTTAGCAAAACCTCACCCATAGATATGAAATATGGCAACTCTTCGGGCGGCTTAATTGATAAACCATAACCCGCCATATATCATTAGTCCCCTTTTAAGCCGCCAATATATTTACCTGCATAACTCAGTACTATCTTCCGGCTTAACATGTTGGCTCTTTATAGCACTTACTTTTGAATCAATGGCCGGCTTAACAGCATAATTTTAAACCGGCAATATTTCCTTTTTAGATCTTCTCAAAATGACCAAGACTGTCACCTCTTGCAACTGGGTCACTTCCCGGGTTCCCGAACAAACGTTGAACGAACATGTTCAAGTAGGCATTTTAGCGGCAAAGAATATCATTCATTGGAGAGCCCCGGGAACAGAAACCATCCCCGAACCTAAGGAGGGCGAAGTTTTCGTCTTCACTGATCACATGCTCCGGCGTTTCACACCGCCTGGTTCAAAAAAATTTCGTGATGTATTGCACTTCTTCCAACTCCATCCTCAAGACATCGGACCCAATTCTGTCACCAATATCTGCAATTTTCAAGTGTTTTGCGAAGTATACCTTCAGCAAGAACCCACTGAAGAACTATTCAGAGAGTTCTACTACTTAATCCGCCAGACTGAATTCACGGACGGGCCGAACCTAGAATTAGGCGGTATTTCAATTCATAGGCGGAAGGACACCACCTTCCCAGCCGCCAAGCTCTCCAGTCACCCCAAGGACTGGAACCAAACATGGTTTTACTGTCAAGACACCTCTCCAGAAGGGGAGAACCCTCTGCCGGCTTATCGTGTGGGCCGGCTCAGCAACAGGAACCCCCTCCCCAATCGGATTAGCATAGCCAAACAGGCCAAATATATGACCATCTTTTCGAAGATTAGAGCCTTAATGGCCAACATCTTGACCGGAATCGATCTGGTTCGATGCTGGGTCGCCTCGAGAGTTCTGCCCTTAAGCCGCCGCCCCAGCTTGATGTCCGAGTACACCGGCGACTTAAAAGATCCACAATGCCACCCCCAGATTCAGCTAACTGATGATGACATCAACGATATGACCAAGTCTCTACTAAACGAGAGCTTGGCAGATTGCAGCAAAACTGGGCTGAATCCTTTCTGCGCTCTCAACAAGCCACCAACTGTAAGCTTTTAAATAATTTCCAGTTGAATTATATCCTCACTTAAATTGCCCTCTTATACTCATTTGATTTTTGCAGGCTGATTCATCTTTTTGGAATAGGAAGCTGCAGGATAAACAGGTCAAGAAGACCCGGATGAAGAATAAGGCTCAGAAAAAGCCTGCCAAGAAGAAGTCCAACACCTCCTAGCTGTTTGACTTGGATGACATTGAGTCGGAGGTAGAACTTGCCGCCCTTGGCTCATTTTTTGTACATCTTATTGACAATGATCACTATCAGGATGACGCGGAAGGCAGCCACGTAGATGGCGAAGAGGTAACTATCCGTTCCTCCGACTCAGAACCTCTGCCAAGACAGAAAGTTCGTCAAGCAAGCCCGAAAGTAAGGTTTTATCATCCTTTAGCTTATTTGGATCCCAACTTTAGTTTGAAGAAGTAGCAACATGAAGCTTGCTGCACGACCTGGAACAGCGGTGGCGGGATTCTCTCCTCCGGCTTACCAAACACGCCGGCTCCTCGCAAGCATCGTCTAGAGGTTTCAAATATTTCCGACTTAGCTTATCCCAAGGTGGGTCTTTTTTGACAACCTCTTAACCCGTCTGACTCAAACTATCAGGGGACCTCTCATTCTTCTTATGGCGACTCAACTCGGACTCAGGTCCCTCTTTTCAAGACTGTCCCTGGGTAAAGATCATTAAACTTTGTTTGCTTCAACACAGAGCCAATTGACATATTAATATCATCATGTGTTATACTTGCAGTGCTATGGCCAAACCCAGCAAGAAGCTGAAGGTTGATAAACCGGCCAAGCACACTCACCCGGAGAAGACAATATCTGAGTCTTTGCACCAAACTTCAGAAGCAGCCATGGATGATCCGCCACCAGAACACCCGGTCACAGTGGATCCTATGAATATTGACCCAGAACCTGCTAAGCCACCCAGTCCTGCCCAACCGGCTCAAGAGACTGAAGACATAATGATTACTGGCACAACTCATATAGCCCCACACAACCCCACTGCCCTATCCAAGCACAACGCCAAAGAAGAGTTTTCTGTTGTTGACAAGGGCAAGTGGAAAGTGGACTTGGAAAACTATGCCCAGTTCAGTGCTCAAGAGATTCACTCCAGTTACTTAAACCGCCTTCATACCAGCCGTGACTTTGAAGCTGGCCTGGTCAAACTTATGAAGGAACGCTTTGAGGTTAACATTACAATCTTCTCCATATAAATACATCCCTGTCAGCCGCCAAGTCTACTAGATAAGATAAACTTGAATATGCTGTAGACTTTAAATATCCTTGTTGATCTTGACATCCATGTCATAGCATGTCAGAATTGCAGAATCAACACAAGTAGCCCCCAAGGGCCGGCTTTAAGGTACATAGCTGAAGCCGAGTCTTCCAAATATAGTTTTTAATTTCACATATATAGCTTACAAGGGCCGGCTTAAACTAACAAGTTAAGTCGGGACTTCAAATAATAGCACGCAATTTTGAACCGGTAGCCCCCAAGGGCCAGCTTAATCAGCATGGCTAAGCCGGGACTTTAAATGAGAGTGATTAACTTTGCACCTGTAGCCCCCAAGGGCCGGCTTAATCAGCATGGATAACCCAGGACTTATCACCATAACTGTGAATAAAATCCAAGTATGTAGCCCCCATGACTCGGCTATAGTCATAGAATTGTCTTCAAAAAAGAGCAATGTGCATTAGCCCCAAGTGCCAATGACATACTTGTATTGTGCTTGGGACATTGAAACAAGATGATCATAATACTTCTTATCTTGCTTATATTGCAGGCTGAATTAAATATGAAGAATCCCAAGTCAATGATCTGAGGGCCAACATCCAAACCCAACAATCTGAAACTTCAAAGGCCAAATCAGAGCTGAAGACTGCCTTGGAAAAATTTGAAAAGCTAAAACGGGACTTTAGTGCGGATAAAACCGGCTGGGAAACCGAGAAGGTAGCTCTATTGAAAAGAGCAGAAGACGCCGAGGCTGCTCTTAAGCCGGTAACTGATGAGTTGTCCGGTTTAAAACATCAAATTAATAGCTTGACAACCGCCATCTTTGGTAAGTAATACTGTATTTCAATCTGTTAACATCAATGCCTTGAATAATCATTCATCCAGCTTATCCATTTCTTTGGGAATGCAGGCTCCAGAATTTCTCATCTTGGCGCAGATATGCGCATGAAGCCGAAAGTCGCCTACACTCTTGTAGAGCAATTATATACTGGCGCGCAATGAGCTATCTCTGCTGCCTCTCATAAGAAGCAACCACCGTCCCTCATCAAGGACACGCTGGAAAAGCGGTCTGTGCTGCACCAAAGGGTTGAGGATCTAAAGCGATCAGTCGCCAGAGCCGGTGCCATCACTGCCTTGAGCCGGGCAAAAGCATGGCAAGCTAAACTTGACCCGGAACAGATATCAACCGGCTGCCCCAGCTTAAAAGAAGATGGGTCTCGCTTCAGTGCTGATGACTTCACCAAAATAGTGAAGGAGATGCATCCTTGGGCAAGTAAATTGGTTGAAGAGCCAGACCTCTCCAAGTACCATTCGGTTTATGATGCAGAAAATGCCAAAGTGAAGGTGCCGGTTCATGAGGCCGTGGACCTCATCGCTCCAACCCGTAAGCATACCTTTTCCCCTGACATTGACCCCTCAACTCTTATAGACGAGGAAGCTATTTTCAAAGCTTTGACTGGGATCAATTGGGCCAGATCTGACTTCCAGCCAACGGGTGAGGAAGAAGAAGAAGAAGAGCCGGCACAAGAGAACCCGGAATCTTCAACTCACCAGGGCCAGGAAAGCTAATTCAAGAGCCGGCTTAACCTCTGCAGCATGAGTCAATGTGTGCTTCAAAACACTTATTCTTTTGGGCCATCTAGCGCCTTGTAATAGGTAGATGAAAACAATGATCTGCCATGCCATCGTGCATGTTTATTTGCATAATACTGTTGAACCGCCGATCATATGTTGAAGATCAGCTACTTTATGCTTATAGAATCCATCATGCAGACTGTGTTTATCATATTCCCTGCACACAAGAAGATAACACGTGCCCTGGCGGTTTACCCTAGGGCGGGTCATAATGCCCTATATAAAATCCACTAGTGACTGTATAGTCCATAACCAGGGCGGGTTTATCAAAACCTCATGTAGTCATAAAAATTAAATATCATACCTGTGAGATCTGTTCATACTGCTGGCTTACCATGCCATATGCAGTAAGGGTAACAGCCCAAAGACTCAGAGCGCAACGTCCTATGCAATTTATTCACACTACCGGCTTACAACGCCATATGCAGCAAGGGTAACATCCCAAAGACTTAGAGCGCAGTACGCCAAGCACATAATCAAAACATACTGGCGACTTATCGTCCAAAGCCAGATCGGGTTATCAAAACTCCAGATAGATTCAAATATGAATCATAAGGATCAAGGCAACATGGCCCAAACCAATTTTAAACCATATATCAATACGGTACACAAGATGAACCCAAAAATGTTCAAAGCAAATACAAACCAGGAAAACAAGGCCTTCATAGGCTGCCGAGCCTCAATATCAAGTGCTATTCAAGGGCTGGACAACCACTGAGTTAAACCTTTATGCAAACCTGTAAGCCGGGCCTCACATGAACAATCACCGCTTTAACTTTGACGAGTTCAGGGTCTTTATAAATTGACTGTCAAGAGTTCGGCGAGTCATTCCAGGAGTACCTGGTCGGAGTGGCAGGCATACAAAGGTAGGATAACCCGGATTTTTGGTGAATACACCTAGCGTCCAAGCCAATCAAAAGGGTAAATAAGGCTATGTTCATTAAACAGGAAGCCCCCAAGTGATTTTTTCAACAAGCCATCAAGGTAGGTTACCTATGTTTGAACTGTTCATTATAATAATTTCTCTTTGGTAACCTTTTTAACTCTAGGAAAAAATCCTAAGTTATTCGCAACCAAGCGTATGAGCCGGATCGAAGGGTAGTCATAGCTAAGCTCAATGAGCAGGAAGCCCCCATGTCATGTTTTGTAACAAGGCGTGCAAGCCAGATCAAGAGGGTAGTCATAGCTATGCTCAATGAGCAGGAAGCCCCCAAGTGATCTTATGAACTGACAATAAAGACTCAAATACTCATAAATGAAACGACAGAGGCCCTAGATTATCAGGGATGCCGGCTTTATTATACTGGATCATAATACATACAGGGATAAAAATATGTACAACACTAGAGTCGGTGGCTCGGGTGTAATAAGGCCGAAGATGAGCAATGTTCCATGACCGATGGGTCTCCTCCTCAAACTTGCGTGAGTCCTTGTGCTCTCGAATATCAATGAGGTAGTATGAACCGTTGTTCAGATTTTTGCTGACCACAAAGGGCCCTTCCCAAGGTGGGGATAACTTATGCATGTCTGTTTGATCCTGGATGAGCCGGAGCACCAAGTCACCTTCTTAAAAGGTCCGAGTTTTAACCCGGTGGCTATGATAACGACGCAGATCTTGCTGGTAAATCACCGAACGAGCCACCGCAAGGTCACGCTCCTCATCTAGAAGGTCAAGAGCATCCTGACGTGCCTTTTCATTATTAGAACATAAGCTGCCACACGGGGTGAGTCGTGACGGATGTCACTTGGGAGAACCGCCTCAGGCGCGTAACCCGTAGATCTGTTGGGGGTGGTATTGATACTCCAAAGCACCGAAGGTAACTCCTCAACCCAACAACCCGTTGTCCTATGCAAAGGGGCCATAAGCCGGGGTTTTATGCCTCTCAAGATTTCTTAATTCACTACTGGAATCAGCTAATTTGCCATCTGCCAGATCTTTGCCGTCTGCTAGCTGACGGCAAAGAAGCTCTTTGCCATCAGCTACCCAAAAGCAGACGGCAAAGAAATGGCAGACGGCAAAGAAGCTCTTTGCCATCTGCCAGCTCTTTGCCGTCCGCCAGCAGACGGCAAAGAGAGAGGTGGTCCCCCACCCCCCGCCCGTTTGGAAAAAACTTAACAGCCCACCTCTTTGCCGTCTGCTGGCAAAAGGGCGGACGGCAAAGAGAGGCAGACGGCAAAGAGGGCACTACCTAACGGCCCGTACCCCCCCCCCCCCCGCCCGTTACTCTGTTCTCTCCTCGCCGTTCTCTCGTCGCCGTTCTCTCCTCCCACCCCGCCGCCGCCGCCCGCCGCGCGCCGCCGCGCCCACCACTCGCCGCCGCCCCACCGCCCGTCGCCCCACCGCCCGTCGCCCGCCGTCGCCCCAGCACCCGTCGCCCCGTCGCCCCACCGCCCCGTCGCCCCACCGCCCCGTCGCCCCCCCCCCCCGCCCCGGCCCCCCGCCGCCCCGGCCCCCCCGCGCCCCGGCCCCCAGCCGTCCCGCGCCCCACCGCCCCGGGCCCGGCCCCCCGCCGCCCCAGGCCGCCCCCGCGCCCCGGCCACCTCTTCCACCGCCCGCCCCCCTCCTCCACCGGCCTCCTCCTCCACCGGCCCTGCCCCAGGTGATTTGCCCTCTTTTTCTGTTTTTTCTGTTTTTTTAGTTTTAGTTTAGATTTAGTTTTAGTTGTAGTTTTAGGTTTAGTTTTAGTTTAGTTTTAGTTTTAGGTTTAGTTTAGTTTGAGGAAAGAAGAAGAAGAAGATAAAAAGAGGAGAGGAGGAGAAGAAGAAGAGGAAAAAGGAAAGGAAGAAGAAGAAGAAGAAGAGGAGGAGGAGAAGAAAAAAGAAGAAGAGGAAGAAGAAGAAGAAAAAAGAGGAGAGGAGGAGAAGAAGAAGAGGAAAAAGGAAAGGAAGAAGAAGAAGAGGAGGAGGAGAAGAAAAAAGAAGAAGAGGAAGAAGAAGAAGAAGAAGAAAAAAGAGGAGAGGAGGAGAAGAAGAAGAGGAAAAAGGAAAGGAAGAAGAAGAAGAAGAGGAGGAGGAGAAGAAAAAAGAAGAAGAGGAAGAAGAAGAAGAAGAAAAAAGAGGAGAGGAGGAGAAGAAGAAGAGGAAAAAGGAAAGGAAGAAGAAGAGGAGGAGGAGGAGGAGAAGAAAAAAGAAGAAGAGGAAGAAGAAGAAGAAAAAAGAGGAGAGGTGGAGAAGTAGAAGAGGAAAAAGGAAAGGAGGAAGAAGAAGAAGAAGAAGAAGAAGAAGAAGAAGAAGAAGAAGAAGAAGAAGAAGAAGAAGAAGAAGAAGAAGAAGAAGAAGAAGAAGAAGAAGAAGAAGAAGGAAGAATAGGAAGAAGAAGAAAAGGAAAAAAGAGGAAAAAACCCGACCCGACACGGCACCCCGACCCTGACCCGGCACCCCGACCCCTACCCGGCACCCCGACACGACACCCCGACCCCTAGACCCCAACCCCGACACCCCGACCCCAACCCCGACCCCGACACCCCGACCCCGAGCCTGACCCGACACCCCGACCCCGACACCGACACGGCACCCCGACCCGGCACCCCGACCCCGACCCCGACACCCCGACCCCGAGCCTGACCCGACACCCCGACCCCGACACCAACACGGCACCCCGACCCCGACCCGGCACCCTTACCCGACACCCCGACCCCGAGACCCCGACCCCGACACCAACCCGACACCCCGACACCGACACCCTGACACCACACCCACCCTTACCCCGACACCGGCACCCCGACCCCGACCCCGACCCGACACCCCGACCCCGAGACGGCACCCCGACCCGACACCCCGACCCGGCACCCCGACCCGACACCCCGACCCCGAGACCCCGACCCCGAGCCTGACCCGACACCCCTACCCCGACACCGACACGGCACCCCGACCCCGACCCGGCACCCCGACCCGACACCCCGACCCCGAGACCCCGACCCCGACCCCGACACCCCGACCCCGAGCCTGACCCGACACCCCGACCCCGACACCGACACGGCACCCCGACCCGACACCCCGACCCCGAGACCCCGACCCCGACCCCGACACGGCACCCCGAGACCGACACGACACCCCGACCCCCGACACCTCCCGAAAAGGTGTTCTTTGGCCTTCCAGAAGCGGACGGGGTCATATATTTGTGAATTATTAGTTAGGTCATATATCTTTCGATTTTGTTATGAAAAACATCATATATAATTGTGTTGATCGGGTAGTTTTAAATGTGCAGTTGTTTCATCGCTGCGAGGTTTGGTGTTCGACGACCTCGCCGTGCCTTTGACGAGATCTGCCCCTTCGTTCGTGGGTGAGCACAAATGACATGTCCTCCTCCCCCATTAATTATTTGATCTATTCCGATGAAACTTGATAGCTAGCTATATATGTGTCTTGAATCATCAGTATGCGTAACCAATATGTGTCTCCCGTTCGAAAGCGTCATAGTTATAAATATGCATGCATTTGCATATTTATAACCTTGATTCTTTCGAATTGTCCAACGCTATCCATGGACAGCCCGAGTATGTTTAGATTGGGTTCGTTTTCCCATATGCTTTGCTCCGGATCCGACGCATAAATTTCGTCAGTGCCTCCCCTGTTGTTCTCCGGGTACACATCCTCTCTGTTTATTGCAGAGACGTGTATCAGGAGAACAGCGGGGAGGTGCTGCCGAAATTTTGCGTAGGATCCGGAGCATAGCATGGGAAAATGAACCCAATCTAAACATACTCGGGTGGGATTAGGACCTATCATTACCTATTAGAGTGTAGGTTGCATGGACGTAATAAAATTGACAAAGTAGATCAACTGATGAATATATACATGGTGAATTATATATATATATATATGTTGTGTGTCTAGTAGCTCTGAAAGTCAAGATGAGTGATCGTGCGTGGATGTACACCGGTCACACTGGTCAGAACAAATGGAGCACTGAATGGTTCAGAAAAACCAAGGGGTTTGTGCGAGCCGCATTTGCAAATGGCCAGAGGAAAACCTAGTGCCCCTGTTTACGGTGCGGCAATTGGGAAAAGAGGACAGAGGCTGAAATGGGCAAACACCTGCAGAAGAGTGGTTTTACGCCCGATTATACGGTGTGGACATTTCATGGTGAGTCTGCCCAACGTGACCGAGCTGAGGTGGATCGTCGTCGCACTGACGAGCATGGTACCGGGATGGAAAACATGGTGCAAGACTTTGATGATGCTCGGGATTCGGACGAGGAGATGGAGGAATCTGCAAAGGCCTTCAATGAAATGTTGGAGTCTTCAAAACGTCCGCTCCATGAGCACACTGAGCTTTGTCAGTTGGATGCCATCTCAAAAGTAATGGCTCTGAAGGCTCAGTTCAACTTGGGCAGAGAATGCTACGATGCAATGATGACAGTATTTGGACGCTTTCTACCCAAAGGCCATGTAATGCCTGCAAACCTGTACCAGTCGGACAAAATCCTCCGTGCACTGAAGATGCCCTATGATAAGATACATGCCTGTGAGAAAGGATGTGTCTTGTTTAGGCTTGACTATGCGGACTTGAACTATTGTCCCATTTGCAAGTCTTCCAGGTATGTTGTGGTAGACAACGGTATGGGTGAGAAGAGACAGACCAAAATCCCCGTTAGTGTTCTTCGGTATATGCCAATTGTACCAAGACTTCAACGTATTTTCATGGTCGAAGAGACGGCCAGACAGATGACATGGCACAAAACGGGCAAAAGAACCGAACTAGATGCAGATGGGAATCTGATGATTGTACACACATCGGATGGTGTTGCGTGGAAAAAGTTTGATGAATTACATGGTGACAAAGCGGCAGATCCGAGGCATCCTCGAGTCGGCATCAGCACGGATGGGTTCAGTGTGTTTGGTATGACGGCAGCCCAATACAGTTCTTGGCCCGTATTTGTCTTTCCACTCAATCTCCCCCCCGGACAGATTATGCAAAGAAAGAACATTTTCCTGACGTTGATAATTCCAGGGCCCAACTATCCGGGGAAAAATATGAATGTGTACATGCAACCGCTTAAGGACGAATTGCAAGAAGCCTGGGATAATGGGTTCAAGACATACGATGCCTATAGCAAACGGAACTTCATAATGCGTGTCTGGTACATGTACTCAACGCATGACTTGCCGGCGTATGCGCTATTCGTTGGCTGGTGTGTGCATGGAAGGTTCCCGTGCCCCACATGCAAGGGAGCTCTTGAGTTTCGTTGGCTTCAGGCCGGTCGCAAGTTTTCTTGCTTCGACATGCATAGACAGTTCCTGAATCCTCGCCATAAGTTCAGGAAAGACAAGAAGAACTTCATCAGAGGTAGAGTTGTCAAAAACTCTGCACCACCTGCATTGACAGGCCAACAGACCCTGGATCAGTTAAACGCTCTCGAGCCAGATCCAGAGCGTCCAGGGTACTTCAAGGGGTATAATTCTAAGCACGCCTGGACTCACAAAACATGCTTATGGGATCTGCCTTACTTCAAAGACCTCCTTTGCCCACACAACATCGACGTGATGCACACTGAGAAGAATATCGCCGAGGCACTTTTTGGTACATTGTTCGGCATAGATGGGAAGTCAAAGGATAATACTAAGGCTAGAGTTGATCTGGAGGCGCTATGTGATAGGCCGTTACAAAACATGAAAGAACCGAAAGGAAAGCAGAACTGGACGAAGCCAAAGGCATGGCTCAATCTTGGAAGGCCAGCTATGAGGGAAATTATCTTGTGGGTGAAAATGCAGTTGATGTTCCCCGATGGGTATGCAGCGAATCTACAGAGGGGAGCCAGTCTTGATAAATTGAAGATATTTGGTCTCAAGAGTCATGATTGGCACATATGGATTGAGCGGGTAATGCCGGTGATGTTGCGTGGCTTCATTGAAGATATTTCTAACTTTCTTATTTTTCATTTTGCAGATTTCATTCACTTGACGAAAGCTTGCATAGATGGAGTGCTCCTTATCCCTTTCTCTATTTCTTTTGTATCGTTGAACTATGCATGTATCTTGGTAGTTGGATGAACTATGCTATGTATGATGGAACTTGGTAGTTGGATGGAACATATGTGATGGAACTATGTATGATGGAACTCTGCATGTTGGATGGATATCTTATATGTTTGCTGTGAAAATTGTTGTCATATATATCATATATATCTTATATGTTTGCTGTGAAATATATCTACATATGTCATATATATTTGTGATGAAAATTGTTGGATTTAATAAAAAACAGAAAAAAGAGCCAATATGCAGGCTCTTTGCCGTTTTCCACCAACGGCAACGGGCTCTTTGCCGTCTGCAGCGGACGGCAAAGAGGACACGTGGCATCCAGCTGTGCTTCCTGGGAGCTGACCCATTTGGTCAATTTGCCTACAGTGGCAGACGGCAAAGAGTTTGCCGTCAGCGGCGGACGGCAAAGGCCTGCCATGTAGTGACGTGTAGATGACATCATATGGCAGACGACAAAGGCACTAGAAAGTTTGCCGTCCGCGGCGGACGGCAAAGGCCTGCCGTTAGCCACTTAACGGACTGAAGGCACAATTATTGTCGTCCGCCCTCTTTGCCGTCCGCGGCGGATGGCAAAGGGCCTTTGCCGTCAGCCGCCAGGAAGCAGACGGCAAAGTAGCTATTTACCGTAGCCTACTTTGCCGGAGCCTTTTGCCGTCCGCGGCTGACGGCAAAGGCCTTGGCCGTCCGCCGTTCGTGCCTTTGCCGTCCGCCGTGGCAGACGGCAAAATAGCTGATTCCAGTAGTGATTGGCTCTTTCAGCTTGGCCATTGGACTGGGGGTGAGCCACTGATGACACATCAAGACGAATATGCTCTCGTTGACAGAATTCTTTCATAGCACCTTTAGACAGATTAGTGCCATTATCAGTTATAATGTTGTGAGGGTAGCCAAAACGGAAAATCACCTTTTTGATGAATTGAACCACCGTCGTTGTGTCACACTTGCTGACCGGCTCTGCCTCAACCCACTTTGTAAACATGTCAACCGCCACCAAAAGGTGGGTCTTTTATCCTTGGATCTTTTAAAAGGTCCAACCATATCCAGCCCCCAGACTGCAAACGGCCAAGTAATTGGAATCATCCTCAACTCTTGAGCCGGCACATGAGCTCGTCTTGATAATTTCTGACAACCATCACATTTACTGACCAAATCCTCTGCATCAGCATGAGGCGTCAGCCAATAAACTGGAAGCCTTAGCCACGAGAGATTTAGAGCCGGCATGATGGCCACAATCTCCTTCATGAATCTCTCGTAGAATCTCACGACCTTCCTCAGGAGAAACACAACGCTGAAACGCCCCTGTGACACTGCATCGGTGCAACTCTCTGTTGACGATAGTCATTGACTTAGACCGCCGGGTTATCTGCCTGGCCAAAGTTTCATCTGTAGGTAACTCGCCTCGGGTCATATAAGCCAAATATGGAACTGTCCAATCAGGAATAGCATGAAGAGCCGCCACCAACTACGCCTCCGGGTCAGGAACAACAAGATCTTCCTCCGTAGGCAATTTAACTGAAGGATTATGCAGAATATCAAGGAAAACATTAGGTGTTACCGGCTTACGCTGGGACCCTAGCCGGCTTAAAGCATCAGCCGCCTCATTTTTTCTACGATCAACATGTTCCACTTGATAACCTTTGAAATGACCAGCAATAGCATCAACCTCTCGGCGATAAGCCGCCATGAGTGGATCTTTGGAATCCCAAGTGCCTGAAACTTGCCGAGCCACCAAATTTGAGTCGCCAAAACACCTCACCTGGCTTAAATTCATTTCTTTAGCCATCCGAAGACCATGGAGCAAGGCCTCATACTCAGTTGCATTGTTAGTACAAGGGAACATCAACCTTAAAACATAGCAAAATTTATGACCTCGTGGGGAAGTCAAAATAACTCCAGCCCCCGAGCCTTCCAACTGCCTGGATCCATCAAAGTGAATAGTCAAATATGTGCTATCTGGCTTCTCCTCAGGCACCTGCAGCTCGATCCAGTCATTAATAAAATCCACAAGTGCTTGAGACTTGATTGCTGTCCGAGGCATATACTTCAAACCATGGGGTCCAAGCTCAATGGCCCACTTGGCTACCCGACCTGTGGCTTCTCTGTTTTGAATAATATCCCCTAAGGGAGCAGAACTGACCACAGTGTTGGGATGACCGAAGAAATACCGCTTCAATTTACGACTAGCCATGAACACCCCATAAATCAGCTTCTACCAATGTGGGTATCTCTGCTTAGATTCAATGAGTACCTCATTGACATAGTAAACCGGCCGCTGAACCGGATACTCCTTGCCTGATTCCTTCCTTTCCACAACAATTGCCACACTTACGGCTCGGCTATTAGCAGCCACATATAACAGTAAGGGCTCCTTATCAATAGGAGTAGCAAGGATTGGCGGCTCAGCTAGCTGCTTTTTCAATGCCTCAAACGCCTGATCAGCAGCATCAGTCCAGACAAAGTGATATGTCTTCTTCATCATCTGGTACAGAGGGATAGCCTTTTCGCCCAAATGGCTTATAAACCGGCTTAAAGCCGCAATACGACCCGCCAGACGCTAGATGTCATTAATACATGTCGGCTTAGCCAAAGAATTGATAGCCTTGATTTTCTCCAAGTTAGCTTCAATGCCTCTTTCAGAAACCAAAAAACCAAAAAGCTTGCCTGCTGGCACACCAAATACACACTTGGCCGGGTTAAGCATCATTTTGTAGACCCGGAGGTTATCGAAGGTCTCCTTCAAATAATCTATCAAAGTCTCCTTCTTCCTGGATTTCACAACAATATCATCCACATAAGCATAAACGTTGCATCCAATCTGGTCATGGAGGCAATTCTGAACACACCGCTGATAAGTCGCATGGGCACTCTTGAGCCCAAAAGGCATAGACACATAGCAGAAGGCTCCAAAGGGAGTGATGAAAGCTGTCTTCTCCTGGTCCTTAACTGCAATCTTGATCTGATGATAACCAGAGTAAGCATCCAAAAAACTCAAACGCTCACAACCCGCTGTAGCATCAATGATCCGATCAATACGGGGGAGAGAAAAAGGATCAACCAGACAGGCCTAGTTAAGGTCTGTGTAATCCACACGCATACGCCAAGTGCCATTCTTCTTAAGTACAAGCACCGGGTTAGCCAACCACTCAGGATGAAAAACTTCAACGATAAACCTAGCGGCCAAGAGCCGGGCCACTTCTTCACCAATGGCCTTGTGCCTCTCTTCATTAAAACGACGAAGGAATTGCTTGACCGGTTTAAACTTTGGATCAACATTAAGAGTGTGCTCAGCGAGTTCCCTCGATACACCTGGCATGTCAAAAGATTTCCATGCAAAGATGTCCCGGTTCTCAGGGATGAACTCGATGAGCGCGCTTTCCTATTTTGGATCCATATTAGCACTGATACTGAATTGCTTGGACGAGTCGCCAAGAACAAAGTCAACCAGCTTAGTGTCATCCGCCGACTTAAACTTCAACGAAGGGTCATGCTCTGTGGTTGGCTTCTTCAAAGGTGTCATATCTGCCGGGTCAACATTATCTTTGTAAAATATCAACTCCTCTATTGCGCAAACAGACTCAGCATAAGCAGCATCGCCCTGTTCACACTCTAAGGATATCTTCCTGTTCACATGCACTGTGATAGTACCCTTACGACCCGGCATCTTAAGCTGCAGATAGACATAACAAGGTCTTGCCATAAACTTAGCATAAGTCGGCCGCCCAAACAAGGCGTGATAAGGGCTCTTGATCTTGACCACCTCAAAAGTAAATTTCTTAGCTCTGTAATCATGATCATCACCGAAAGCCACTTCCAAAGCTATATTGCACACCGGATATGCCGACTTACCAGGCACCATGCCATGAAAAACAATATTAGACGGCTGAAGATCTTTGTCAGTCAAATTCATACGACGGAAAGTATCATAGTAAAGGATATTGATGCTGATGCCTCCATCCATGAGCACCTTAGTAAACTTGTACCCCCAACCTGAGGCGCGACCACCAAAGCCAACTGCCCCGGATTGTCAATCCGGGGCGGGTGATCCTCACGGCTCTAGACAATAGGATGTTCAGACCATCACAAGTAACGAGGGACCGCCGGCTCAACTTTGTTCACTGCCCTTTTATGAACCTTCTGGTCTCGTTTGCATAAACTTGTGGTGAACACATGATACTGCCCACTATTCAGCTACTTCGGATTACTCTGATAACCAGATTGCTGCTGCTAATTCCCTTGACCAGATTGTTGATTAAAACCGCCTTCACTGCCTTGGCCTTGGAAACCAGAGCTTGAACCGCCGCCTCCAAAGCCAGGTCTGTGAGAGCCGGATCCTGAGCCGCCATTCGGGCCATGATTATTCTGGAAGAAACTAGAATTTCTATACTCCCTCATGATGAAGCAATCCTTCCACAGATGGCTCGTCGGCTTATCTTTCGTATCGTGCTTTGGACAAGGCTGATTCATCATCGCCTCAAGGTTGAACTTTGGTCCGCCAAACCGGGGCGTTGACGCTTTCCCCTTACGACGCTGATTATTATTCTGCGCATTGGTATTAGCCACAAAGTCTGAATTATGATCGGCCTTGCGCTTACCGTTGTTACCTTGACCCACCGTATTGTGCTGCCCCTTGGCGTGCCGTTCTTCTTCCCCTTGCCAACCTTCTCCTCATCAGACTCAGGGTCCTTCGTACTACCAGAGTCAGCATATTTGACAAGAGCCGCCATGAGACCCCCCATATCATTGTAGTGGCGCTTAAGCCGCCCCAGCTTCTGCTTAAGGGGAAGGAACGGACAATTCTACTCCAACATCAGGACTGCTGACCCGGCGTTGATACTGTCCGATGAGTGGATAATGGCTGAAATCCGGTGCACCCAATTGGTTGTTGACTCGCCCTCACCTTGGACGCAAGAGTCTAAATCCAGAATCGGCATAGGCTGCTTGCACGTATCTTCAAAATTTTGGATAAACCGCGTCTTCAACTCCGCCCATGACCTAACGGAGTTAGCGGGCAATCCTTTAAACCAAGTACCAGCCGGCCCATCTAACATCATGGTGAAGTACTTGTCACACGCCGCATCACTAACATCCAACATCTCCATGACCATCTCATAGCTCTCAATCCAAGCCTCATGGGCTGATCCGCCGTGTAATTAGGCACCTTACGGGGGCCTTTAAAATCCTTGGGCAGGCGCTCATTACGTAGAGCTGGCACCAGACATGGTACACCAAGGGTTCTAGAGGTCACTCCTGCCTCCACAGACACTGATGGGTAAACCAGAGATTGCTATTGAGCCGCCAACTGAGCCGCCAGCTCCGCCTCTCGGTGTGCCCTGCCCTGATCCACGAAAGCCTAGGCATTATTATCCGTACGTGGCGGGTCATGCCTACGGGGCTGGTTACGTTGCCGCTCACTGCTTGAAACTCCTGGCGAATCAATATGCCTGCTATAACTCCGGCTTGGACGCGGGGTCGAATGAATTCGTTCACGATTGTACGAATAAGCCGCATGCTGTGCCACCGCTGTTTGAAGAAGCTCTCCGGCTCTCCATATCTCCATCGCGGCCGGTGACTCGCCTTCAACAGGGAGAGCCGCCAATCGTGTCGCTGCGGCGATCGTATTGTCCAGAGGTCGGAATAATGACCCGACGGTGTTGGAACATGCTGAGGCGGAGTAAAATTCAAATGAGGCGGGTCCGCAGCGCGTGGTTGAACCGGCGCTCCGGTCAAGGGTGTCTCAACAACTCGGTTTACCACGGGCGGGTCATTGGTCCCTGCCCCAGGCGTGTTAAAAAGATTCCTAGCCTCAAACTCTGTGGGTAGACGGGTCTCGTGCCTCCTACTCATGATGGCGTTCGAAGTGTTTTGATCCAAGGTAAGCCGGAAAGACTCTGCCTGAATCCATTGTGCCTGAGCGTCCAAAGCAGCTCGTTCCGTTGCCATCCTAGCATTCTCAGCATTGAATTCCTCCTTGGCTTGAGCTACCTCATCTCGCAATCTTGCCACATCCACCTTATGTTGTGCTTGATTCTCTAGTGTCACCTCCGCAGCCAATATGGTCGCTAAAGCCTCCAAGAGCTTAGATAACACCTGAGCTGGCAGGCGCGCAGAGTCGCCAGCACCAGCCGTCGCTGTGACCGTTGAACTAGAGGTCATAGCTGCAGCGGTCGTCGAAACGAGCACTGGTTGTGTACCGGCCATGAAGATCGCAACCTGGCCCGGTGGCTCATAGGAGTCCAGAATACTATTGCCATCGGAACAACCCCCAAGCCGGCCGCCTTGCAGTTGATACATAAAATTGGTCTCACCGGTTGACGATTCACCGTCACATTAGATGGCCGTCTCTCTACCGGACACAGATCCTTCCTCAGAGTCCGCCCCATGGACAACACAAACAAAGGCGTGCTTGTAAGGCCCGGATAATTAGGCTACAGTAAAACTCTCCTGATGATGCCATGTCATCTTTGTTACTGTTGCTAATCAAGTGTTAGTTCAAAACATTTCAAATTCAAAAAAAATGAATTAGTGACAAACACCCAAAGTTTTCAAAAGTCAAAACAAAAATGTTCGGTGGGTGCCAAATATTGCACTGGTAATTATTGTGGAGAAAACATTTTTTTAGAAAGTGCCTAAGTATTTTAAAGTGAAATAAAACAGAAAAGTAAAATAAAGAAAAGAAAAGAAAAAGAACCCCCCCACTGGACTAGGCGGCCCAGCTCACAGGCTAGACCGGCCCACCTGGCCCAGCTTGCCAACCGCCGGCCCAGCCCCCCTGCCTCGTCTCCCTTCCCTGTTCCCCCGACCCGGGTCGGAACAGGGTCGCGTCGCCACCGGACCCCCCTCGCCGGCGCCGAGGAGAGGATAAGGCCGCCACGCCCCCGCCTCCTCGATCCCGCCTCCCACTCGCCCCCACTCTCGCCCTTGGTTCCTGCGCCTATCCCTCTCCCCTCAGATCCACCTCGCCACTCCCCCTCGTTCCCCCACCGCAACCGAGCGCCGCCATGGCCTCGCCGCCGTAGAACTCGCGGCCACCGCGACCTCCGCGTCTCTCCGACGTGTCCGCTCGCTCCGCCTCCCTCGACTACGCCTCACCGTCAAGCCGCAGGACGCCGGGCACCCTCGAACGCTGCCCCAGCCTCGTCTTCTTCCTCAGATCCCCGGCGCGTCTCCGACGAGCGCCGTCGACTCTGCAGCTCCTAAACCCCCCAAGGGCCTTTCGTGTGTCCCGCTCGGTGAGCTCCACCCCTCCTGCTCTCCGTTTGCTCTCTCGCACGCCCTAGCTAGCTGCCGCCGAAGCGCCCGAACGCAGCGCCGCGGAGCTCGTCGCCGACGAGTCTCCGGTGACCAAATGGTCACGGGCGTGTTGCCATTGAACTCGCCGCGTCGAGTAGGGCCCGACTAGCCCTCCCGTTTGCCCAATAGCGTGCCACTTCGTCGTTGTCGTTGCTCGCCCGAAACACCCCACCGCCGGCGACGTCGTACTGCTCGTCTCCAGCCACCCCCGTGCCTACGACCACCGCCACTCGACGCGCGCTGTCGTGTGCGTTCGAACACACCCAACCGCGTGTAAAACCGTGCCACATACAACCATTTGCCCTCACGCCCGACTCCGGCCTTCCGCCGATGTGCTCGCCGTCGTCGCTTCCGGCCACCTCCGGCCACGCCACCGCCACCACTAGACGCGGGGCACTCTCCTCGCTCGAACGCAAGAGACGGCGCTCGTTTTGGTGCCCCGTAGGCGAAACCCGACGCTCGCCGGCGTTCGGCCGCTGCGCGCGAGCTCGCCGGAGCTATTCCGGCGGCTCCGCTGAGCTGGCACACCTGGGGCCACCCCTAGGTCACTTCCTGGTGGTCCTGTGGGCCCGGCTGGCCCAGTTGACCAGGGTCAACGTGCTGACTGGGCTGGTCCCAGCAGCTGACAAGTGGCCCCCACACTATAAACTAATTAATTAGTTAATCTAATTAATCTGGGCTAATTAGTCACTGACTAATGGGGCCCGCACTTAGTTAATCATAGTTAGTTTAAAACAAATCCATTTCAGCTCTGGCTCAATGACAGGTGGGTCCCACAAGACCCACAAGTCAGTTTTGACTCCACTCAACCGCACTGTTGACTGCTGACATCACACATACGTCATGATGACGTCATCCCATACTGTTCTGGATAATGTTGGATTTAAATAAATAATTAAAATCAGAAAATGATTAAAACTTTAGAAAATCATATAAAATAATCCGTAACTCGAATGAAAATACTTTCTACATGAAAGTTGCTCAGAACGACGAGACAAATCCGGAAACGCAGCCCGTTCGTCCGCCACACATCCCTAACATATCGAACTCACAACTTTCCCCCTCCGGTTCATCTGTCCGAAAACGCGAAACACCGGGAATACTTTCCCGGATGTTTCCCCCCCTTTGTCGGTATCACCTAGTACCGCGTTTGGGCACACCTAGCCTCACGCTTTGTCATGTCATGCATCGTTATGCATCTGTTTGCATTGTATTCATTGTTTCTTCCCCCTCTTCTCTCTGGTAGACTACGAGACCGACGCCGCTGCTGGTGCCCCGACCGACTACGCTGTTGACGACCCCTCCTTCTTGCCAGAGCAATCAGGCAAGCCCCCCCCCCTTGATCACCAGATATCGCATATTCTTCTCTATACTGCTTGCATTAGAGTAGTGTAGCATGTTACTGCTTTCCGTTAATCCTATCCTAATCCATAGCCTGTCCTTGCTACTACTGTTGTTACCTTTACCTGCAATCCTACATGCTTAGTATAGGATGCTAGTTTTCCATCAGTGGCCCTACATTCTTGTCCGTTTGCTGTGCTATACTATCGGGCCGTGATCACTTGGGCGGTGATCACGGGTATATACTTATATACTCTATACATGATACCTGTGGTGACTAAAGTCGGGTCGGCTCGTAGGAGTACCCGCGAGTGGATCTTGTGGCGGAGCGACAGGGCAGGTTGAGGCCACCTAGGAGAGAGGTGGGCCTAGCCCTGGACGGCGTCCGCGGTTACTTCAAAATAACACGCTTAACGAGTTCTTGGTATTTGATCTGAGTCTGGCCATTTGGTCTATACGCACTAACCAACTACGCGGGAACAGTTATGGGCACTCGACGTCGTGGTATCAGCCGAAGCCTTTGTGACGTCAGCGACCGAGCGGCACGCGTCGGATTGGACTTGAACGCCTACTAGGCTAGGTCTGCTTTCGGCCGCCCTTGCAACGTGTAGGTGTGCAATGGGCGATGGGCCCAGACCCCTGCGCCATAGGATTTAGACCGGCGTGCTGACCTCTCTATTGTTCCTAGGTGGGCCTGCGACGTGTTGATCTTCCGAGGCCGGGCATGACCCAGGAAAGTGTGTCCGGCCAAATGGGATCAAGCGTGTTGGGTTATGTGGTGCACCCCTGCAGGGAAGTTTATCTATTTGAATAGTCGTGTCCCTCGGTAAAAGGACGACCCAGAGTTGTACCTTGACCTTATGACAACTAGAACCGGATATTTAATAAAACACACCCTTCCAAGTGCCAGATATAACCCAGTGATCGCTCTCTAACAGGGCGACGAGGAGGGGATCGCCGGGTAGGATTATGCTATGCGATGCTACTTGGAGGACTTCAATCTACTCTCTTCTACATGCTGCAAGATGGAGGCTGCCAGAAGCGTAGTCTTCGACAGGATTAGCTATCCCCCTCTTATTCTGGCATTCTGCAGTTCAGTCCACCGATATGGCCCTTTACACATATACCCATGCATATGTAGTGTAGCTCCTTGCTTGCGAGTACTTTGGATGAGTACTCACGGTTGCTTTTCTCCCTCTTTTCCCCTTTCCTTTCTACCTGGTTGTCGCAACCAGAAGCTGGAGCCCAGGAGCCAGACGCCACCGTCGACGACGACTCCTACTACCCCGGAGGTGCCTACTACTACGTGCAGCCCGCTGACGACGACCAGGAGTAGTTAGGAGGATCCCAGGCAGGAGGCTTGCGCCTCTTTCGATATGTATCCCAGTTTGCGCTAGCCTTCTTAAGGCAAACTTGTTTAACTTATGTCTGTACTCAGATATTGTTGCTTCCGCTGACTCGTCTATGATTGAGCACTTGTATTCGAGCCCTCGAGGCCCCTGGCTTGTATTATGATGCTTGTATGACTCATTTATGTTGTAGAGTTGTGTTGTGATATCTTCTCGTGAGTCCCTGATCTTGATCGTACACATTTGCGTGCATGATTAGTGTACGATTGAATCAGGGGCGTCACAGTGCTTCACAGTGGTTTGAACCTTGGCGGGTCGTGCACGCTAAGCCGTCTCGACGATGTCAGTGCAGGTGTCTCGCTCAGGCCCCGATTCGCCGATCTTGCCGATGAAGACGTGCATTCCGCCAAAGGGGACCCGGTACCCGCACTCAATCGAGCCGGCCTCGGGGCCCTAGCCAGCGTCGTCGATGTAGAGTTTATACTAGTTCGTCCCCTCTCAATGAGGTAAAGGCTTACTCCAGTTTGGGATTGTATTTCTTGGGTTTCGATTACCAGGGAACGAATACACTTGACCTAGTTCTCGATCTCTTGTTTTTGTCTCAACCCGCCGCCGGATCACCCCTTTATATACACAGGTTGATGCCCAGTGGCTCATAGAGTCCCAGTCGGCTCATACACAATATGTCCGGCTCGGTGACTAACTAAGCTTGCCTTACAATACAAGTTACACATATGGCGGTTTATCCTCTTGGGCCTCAAGTCGCCTCTGGTTCTTGGGCCTTCAGTAGGCTTGCTCCATAACCTGCCATCTTCATCCTTAAATCGCCAGCGGTATTACCCGGCCCCTCCTGGGCAGGTCATACCCAATACTTATATCCCCAACAAACATCATCACGGAGACTATTAAAATTCATCAACTTGCTCGTTGTCATGGTCATGAAACTAATGAATCGCTTGCTCTAGGTGATGATCATATGCATGATGGTTTTTATATCGAGGATGGTTATTATGATGAAGACGAAGAGAGTGATAGTGATTTGAGAAGACTATGGGAAATCTTGGTCTCATGGCAAATCTCTGTGACTATATGGCCAGAGGAAAAGAGTGGATTCTAGATAGTGGATGTACCGCACATGACCGGAGATAAATACATGTTCCCTGAGCTTGCCAAAAATGATGGTCCACGCAAGTATGTCACTTTCAGAGAAAACTCCAAGGGTAAGGTACTTGGACTTGGTGAGGTGGACATATCCAATGATAGCTCTATTCAAAATGTTATGCTCGTCGAATCTCTTGGTTACAATCTTCTTTCCGTATCTAGACTAGCCAACTTTGTTTCAATGTCCTATTTACCGAAGTAGATTGCCAAGTGTTTCATAGAGATAATCACAATATGGTCTTTACCGGTATCCGTAGAGGTGATCTATACATTGTTGACTTCACTAAGAGAGCCAAACCTCGCACTTGTGTAATTGCTAAATCTTCTAAAGGATGGTTATGGCATAGACGGTTAGGTTATGTGGGCATGCGAAATCTTGATAAGCTTATTAAAGGTGATCATATCCTTGGTGTTAAAGATGTTATATTTGACAAGGATAGACTTTGTAGTGCTTCTCAAGCAGGACAACAAGTTGGAGGAAGTCATCCCGTGAAGAACATCATGACCACGAGAACACCACTTGAGCTACTTCACATGGATCTCTTTGGTCCCAATGCTTATAAGAGCCTCGGTGGTAACTTCTTCGGTTTGGTCATTGTTGATGATTTTTCAAGATTTACGTGGGTGTCCTTTCTTGATGACAAATCACATGTCCAAAAGATCTTCAAGAACTTCGCCAAGAAGGCCCAAAACCAATTTGAAGTGAAGATCAAGAATGTTCGAAGTGATAATGGAACGGAGTTCAAGAACACAAATGTGGCTACCTTCCTTGATGAAGAGGGGATTTCACATGAGTTCTTGGCTACGTACACGCCTCAACAAAATGGAGTTGTTGAGAGGAAGAACCGGACACTTATCGAGATGGCAAGAACGATGCTTGATGAATACATGATGCCAAGACACTTTTGGGCTGAAGTGGATGAGACATCTTGTCATGCTATGAATCGAGTATATCTTCACAAGCTTCTCGGTAAAACAACATACGAGCTACTCATCGGTAACAAACCCCAAGTTGGACACTTTCGAGTATTCGGCTCAAAATGCTACAATCTATATAAGCATCGTCGTTCGAAATTTGCTCCTAAATCTCATGAAGGTTTCCTACTTGCACTACAAAAGAAAAGACACATCCGTGACATTTTGGGTCGAACGAATTTTTTTGTCATGCTTATGACACTTCTGTGACGATAATTGTGACAAAAGCACATATCATCATAGATGTGGTGGGCTCCTACTTCTGTGACAAAAAATCATGACAGAAATTGGGTTTTTCGTCCTGGGAGGGCCGGGGACGCAACTGCATGACATTCTTTGGGCCATCCATGATGGAAAAAATCATGGTAGAAGCGAGGGCGAGGAAAATATCAGGGAGTTCCCAGTTACGGTGGGTGGTCGGGACCGAGCGATGCACGGAGGTTTGTGCCTTTCTCTCGTACACGTACGCGCGTGGGTGTGAGGCGTTGGGCTCTAACTGAACCCGAGTGAGGCGTTCGCTTAGTGAACCCGAGCGATTGCACTAGCTACGTTAGTGAACCCGTGCGATCGATCCCTAGCTGTTAACTGAACCCGAGCGATTCCTTCGCTACAACTGCTAACTAAAGCCGATCGAACCTGCTGCTCCCTCTTGATGAATAGTGAGCATTGTTGGGGGTTGGATGAACAGTTCCCGTTGGGGGTTGGATGAACAGGACCTCGTGGTAGTAGAGGTCGTTTGACGCTGGATGAACAGGACCCCGATCGAGAGGAGGCCGCCACACGCCCGAGCCGGTTGGGGGAGGATGAACAGGACCCCGTGGAGGGCTGGCTAAACAGGACCCCGTGTGGAGGGTTGGTTGAACAGTAGCTTGTGGAGGCTGGATGAACAGGACCGCAGGGTGAACAGTAGCAGGTGGAGGCTGGAGGAAGTCGATGGTGGATGAACAGTAGCAGGTGGAGGCTGGTGGAAGTCAATGGTGGATGAACAGTAGCCCGTGGAGGCTAGAGCAAGGCAGTAGATGATGGATGAACAGTAGCCCGTGGAGTCCCGTTTTGCGGTACGCCACACCCCTCCCGATGAACAGGACCCCGTTTCGACCATAGGCGCTCCAACACAAGTCCGTTTCCTCCATTCTATGGTACGCCAGATCCTTCCAGATGAACAGGACCCTGTTTCGACCGTACGCGGTCGAACAGAAGGTCGTTTTCCTCCGTTTTGCGGTACACCAGACCCCGTTCCGACTGTTCCGTCCAAGCCGGTTGGCTCCCGATGAACAAGATGCGTTTCGGCCCAGTCACTTGGCTCTTGGCGAACACGACGTTGTTTCCTCCATTCTGACCCAGCCAATTAGCGGCCGACGAACAAGACGAAGTCGCTGCCGTCTGTTGCCTCTCCATGTACACGAGCCCTGGCCATACGTATGCGCGACTACGCGCTCAAGACCCCGCCCTTATGTACGTACGTAGCCGTATTTACTTTCTTGCAGCGTGGCTGTACGTATGTCTGCACGATATATATAGACGGGACTGCGTGACATGCTACGTCCATGCCTCTACTACGACACGTGGATCTCCTTACTCGGCCCTAATTCATCGCTGTAGAGAGATCGATCGACCAGTATGTACGTACACGTTCACGACCAGACAGACAACCCATGTATGGTTCGACCCGGTGGGTCCCAGCTGTCAGGGAAGATAAGGAAACACTTCCTTGCATGCGAAGATATAGCAGGTGGGTCCCAGCTGTCGGGGAGAAGAATCTTTTTTTGCCCGTAATATGGATGCACTTCCTTGCGTGCAAAGAGGTAGCTGGTGGGTCCCAGCTATTAGAGGGGAAACGTTTTTTTCGAGGCCCTTCCGGTAGGTCCCGCTGTCACGTGGAGGAATCATTATTTTGCACGTAATAAGGAGGCACTTCCTTGCTGCGACCGTGGACCCAGCTATCAGCCTCTCCACGTACAGTCCTTTTCCGATGGAAGTCGGTCCTTCACCACGTTGACCATGCCGCACCGATAGCACCAAGGCGGTGGACGACGGTGAGGCCTAAGATGGGAACGATCTGGAGTCGTGGAACAAGGGGCACTGGAGTCCCTGGGGAGTACGAGGGACTAGTTCGGCTGCCGGGTGATGCTGCCTTCGCCGAAGGATAACAAAAGGTGTGGGTGGGTACAGGTATGACCTGGCCACCGTTGGGAGTAGGGTGGGGTGGAGAGGTCTATGCGGCAGCACAGCCAACCATGGGAGGCAGATGCAGGCGCTCCAGCCGGGATGGTTTTGGTGGTTGGAGCAAGAGCAACTAGATCAGAGATTGAAGAAGCAGGATCACCGTTGGATGTCAATCCAATGACTACAGATGTCAGAATAATTTGTTGACATTTTGTTTTAGACCATTAAATCGTTTTGCTCACTAAAAGGACAACACCTTGCAAAGGCATCGTCTAGTGGGCCAACAAAGTCAGCTTTGAAAACTATGGCAGAATGCAGCCCATTTATTTAGGTTATACAAACCATTTCATTTTGTTTGCCAATACATCTATTTCCTCGGCTTTGACTCAAAAAGTAATCTATTTCCTGGGCTGGGTAAAAATAATAATAGCAAATTTACTATTTATGATAATTACAGCGCATTTGATTATTTATTAGAAGCCATTTTGCGTACATGGAGCGCGTTTATCATTTCTGATAATTTACAAGCCATTTTATTTTAGTAGAAATGGACTCATTTTCTAGGAAGGGTGAAAAAACAATGATGGTCTGGACTGAGCATTTATTATAAAAAATAATATTGAGATACGAATATTATTAAAAAATTAAGTTGGACTAGCCATCTTAATCCTAATTCTAATTCTCCAAACCATAGTGCTACCTCTTGAGCATGCGTTGGTATTCCCTTGAAGAGGAAAGGGTGATGCAGCAAAGTAGCGTCAGTATTTCCCTCAGTTTTTGAGAACCAAGGTATCAATCCAGTAGGAGATTACACGCAAATCGCCTATTACCTGCACAAACAATCAAGAACCTTGCAACCAACGCGATAAAGGCGTTGTCAATCCCTTCACGGCCACTTGCAAAAGTGAGATCTGATAAAACATAATAAGATAAATATTTTTGGTATTTTTGTTGTATACATTGAAAAGTAAAGATTGCAAAATAAATAGTAAACTAGAAATATAGATTGAAAACTTATATGATGTAAATTAGACCTGGGGGCCATAGGTTTCACTAGTGGCTTCGATCAAGATAGCATATATTATGGTGGGTGAACAAATTACTGTCGAGCAACTGATAGAAAAGCACATAATTATGAGAATATCTAGGCATGATCATGAACATAGGCATCACGTCCGTGTCAAGTAGACCGAAACGATTCTGCATCTACTACTATTACTCCACACATCGACTGCTATCCAGCATGCATCTAGAGTATCAAGTTCATAACAACAGAGTAACGCATTAGGCAAGATGACATGATGTAGAGGGATAAACTCAAGCAGTATGATTTAAACCCCATCTTTTTATCCTCGATGGCAACAATACAATACGTGTCGGTTCCCTTTATGTCACTGGAATCGAGCACCGCAAGATTGAACCCAAAGCTAAGCACTTCTCCCATTAAAAGAAAGATCAATCTAGTAGGCTAAACTAAACCGATAATTTGAAGAGACTTGCAAAGATATCAAATCATGCATATAAGAATTCAGAGAAGAATCAAATATTGTTCATAGATAATCTTGATCATAAACCCACAATTCATCAAATCTCGGCAAACACACCGCAAAAAGTATTACATCGAATAGATCTCCAAGAACATCGAGGAGAACTTTGTATTGAGAACCAAAGAGAGAGAAGAAGCCATCTAGCTAATAACTATGGACCCGAAGGTCTGTGGTAAACTACTCACACATCATCGGACAGGCTATGGTGTTGATGTAGAAGCCCTCCATGATCGAATCCCCCTCTGGCAGATCGTCGAAAAAGGCCCCAAGATGGGATCTCACGGGTACAGAAGGTTGCGGCGGTGGAAAAGTGGTTTCGTGGCTCTCTCCGATGTTTTCAGGGTATAAGAGTATATATAGGCGAAAGAAGTAGGTCGGTGGAGCTAAGAGGGGCCCACGAGGGTGGGGGGTATGCCTACCCCCCTGGGCGCGCCCTCCTGCCTCGTGGCCACCTCGTTGCGTCTCTGACTTCCACTCCAAGTCTCCTGGATTGCATTTATTCCAAGAAAGATCCTCGCGAAGGTTTCGTTCCGTTTGGATTTCGTTTGATATTCCTTTTCTGCGAAACACTGAAATAGGCAAAAAAACAGCAATTTGCACTCGGCCTTTGGTTAATAGGTTAGTCCCAAAAATAATATAAAAGAGTATATTAAACCCATTAAACAACCAAAACAGATAATATAATAGCATGGAACAATAAAAAATTATAGATACATTGGAGACGTATCACATAGCCCTCCGGTCCAGCGGTTCCAAATGGCGAAAGAGATCCCTATACAGGTTTTTGGCGTCAAACATGTCCTCGTCGAAGGCTCGTTGAGCATAGTTGCCACCGTCACTGACCACCCAAGGGCTGTTCGGGAGTGGATCAACAATGTATCCAACTCCCTCCAAAAGGTGGAGATGAAGGTCGTCAGTCTCGACACAGAGTACACAGAGCGTGCCACTGGGAAGATCCAACGCGCCGCCGTCCTTTAGCTGTACCTCGAAGATGAAGTTTTGGTGTATCACATCATACACGCGCCGTCCATACCAGGTGAGCTCCACGATTTCATGTCTCGAGAGGACATATACTTTTGTGGGGCAGCCATCGAAGAGGACAAAGAGAAGCTGGCGCCGTACAACCTTGACTTGAAAAACATCACTGACCTACAAACCAGAATTCCTATAGACGGTTGTGATAAAAAAACACCATCCCTGTTCGACATAGCAAATTCTGTGCTCGGAACAAATCTTGAGAAGGTGATGAGACGATGGGATTAAGGTCGTCTGGATGGGAGAATTATCCCTTGACCTACGAGCGGATAAAAATATGTTACCCTCGATGCCCATGTGAGTTTCGAGATAGCTGCAATGTCAAACCAGCAGCAGGGCATTATACATGGATGAAAGTTGCACCAGCAGTAGGGCATTATACATGGATGAACTATTTTCTCTCTTGTAAAAATTATATTTCCTCTCTGTGTACATTGATATAGATGAACTATTTTGCTGGTGTGCGTGTCTTTGGAACAAGTGTACTTTGTGTACATTGATATAGGTCCGCTTGACTATAATTAATTATTTATTCGCCTAGTTTTCTCTACTACTACTCCTTGCAGTGAGCGGTATGCAATGCGTGTGTCATGTCTACCGCAATGCATGTGTCAGTAGACATGACAGCTTGTCCATGGAAGTTGAACCACGGCGACCATCATGTTTCTACCACGACCACACGCAATTCCCACGACGCCGCTTCAACCCACGCCACCACGTCCCCCGACGTGCGCCTCACCCCTCTCGGCCCCACCGCTCCTCTGCCTTTGTGTGCATGACATGTGGGCCAGCTGAACTGCGGCGACCATCAAGTTTCTACCACAGCCACACGCGATTGGACGCGGCTTGCATGCTCCGCTCCTGGCTCCGATCCGTACTCCCGCACCATCAAATTTTCATCCAGCGGCTATGACACATTTCGTCTCGGGCATCACTCCTAAGCCACAAATATAATAAATAAAATAAAGGCCCGTCTTTGCCTTCTACTTCTGTAATACAGGCAGTACCCGCCGGTGTGTCCATCCACGCCTCATAACACCCCACCGTCCAGCTGCGGCACCCTCGCCACGGCCAGGCCACCACCGGTCGGTTCATCTCGAACGAGTGAGTCTCGAACGCCACCGCGACAACAGCCAGCTGGGCATCTCGGATGACACTGATGCCGCTTCCCCGTAGCCGACCTACGCTGGCCCGTGGCCGCACACCATTGATCCGCGCATCAACGTACAATGGCAGGAACGGCTCCAGGCTCGCTGGCCCAACTACGTCAAGTACATCATGTTTGTATTCGTTGAGCAGGTTGCTCCTGCCCACGAGCACACGCCTATACGTATCCAGCATTCCAGCCTCGCCGCTGACTGGTACATCCTCGGAACGGTGCAAGCGGTCGGAATCTGGAGCCCAAGTCGAGCTATGTGCCCTGGGTAGATCACTGGCTCCTGCCCAAGCTCAGCCGGAGCGCGAGCTAGTAAACGTCATGCAACACGTCACAACAGACAAGCACCTCGACATGCGTCGGCCGGGCAAAGACTTTTCTTGGTCACAAGCTCCATGGTCTCTTCCAAGATTTGTGTGGTACTGCAGTCGAACATGCGGGTAAAATACTAGTACGGGAGCAGCTGCATGTGCATGGCCCAGATGCCGATGTTGGCATGGAGGAGGTGCTACTCGCTAGCGGTGCAGCGTGCTACATGGGTTAGGCAGGCACCTGTTGCCCCGCTCGAAGGACGATCAGGAAAGGAAAGGGTCTTGCATGCGTGTACAGATTCATGCAGGAAATTATTTCCTGGAAATACGACCTTTGTTTACCTTTTTTAGGCTATAGATTACCCACACGAGGAAATCTACTATAACCGTTGGATGAAAATTAGTGGTGCAGGAGTACGGATCTGAGCATGGGAGTGGAGCAGGCAAGCCTCGTCCCACGACACCGCTCGAACCCATGACACCACACGTCCGCCGACCTGCGCCTCACCCCTCTCGGTCCCACCGCCCCTCTGCTTTTTTGATAAGGACATGCGGGCCAGCCGCATTTAGGTCCACATATCATTGACTCAAAGGTAGGTGCAATAGCCGCTGAAGCTCGGTCCCGTGGGCCCCGAGAGGGAAATGTAACTCCTGCGCCAGGCCTTATGGTGCTCCCGCAGTACAAACTCGTGCCAAACCCGAAATTTGTTTCTTACTACTACCAACTAGTAATAATGTACGTGCAATACACGTTTATATTAGGTATTATATTAGTTGCACGTTATATTAGATAAGATATATCTGTTGCACGTTGGTATTTGGTAAGATATCAATTACTTTTTCACGGGAATGGTAGGATATTAATTACATGGCAGATTTCAAGGGATATCGTTGAGTCAAAACGTGTTTATAACCAATGGCAGTGGTGGATAATTAGAGCGTTAAACGTGTTTGGTGCTCAACATTGGAGCGATTTGAACCGCTAGATAACATGATTTGACGGTCGAGATAGTTTGGATCTACCCATTTGGGTCTTTTTATTACTACTACCAATGTGTCGGCCCGTGCGTTGCAATGGATCCAAAGTAGTAGAATAATACTTGTTCACAAAGTTGAAATATAAACACTCTAGTTTTGATATATATATATATATATATCAGTAAAAATAAATTATGCTTCACTGAAGACATATTCCTCGGGCTGGTTTGATGAGGTGAGGGGCGGGTTTGGCTGGTTTCAAGATAATAATAGATTTTTAAAACATTGGAGCAGATTTTTTTTCTAACATTTTGTAGCATGGCATGGCATCCGGTGCACCTAAGCGTCTGAAAAAAAGCGGAGTGCACTCTAAAGATATTTACATGCTCCCATTTAGTGGAGTGCACTCTAAACACATTATCTATTTATTTTTCTCTAGCCTTTACTAGCCATGCAACCAAGCCACGTAAGCTAGTCATGCATGCAATCCATAAATTGCAAAATACTCCAGCATGCAATGCCGCCACGTCATCTATTTATGCCTGTTAGTCATAGGTTGTTTTTTTTGCATTAGTCCAAATATTAATGTTCCATAAAACTAAAATCCAAATGTCCACCGGAGCCGAGGTAGAGGACGTACGACGGGGGCGGTGGAGGTGTCTTCGTAAGAGGAGGAGAGCTCGAAGGATCATCTTGCACGTCCGCCGCCTCCAGCATATCGGCGCGGGACTCCTCGAGCGCCCACTGGAGCTCGCGCTCCTGCAGGGAGCAGCGGAGACACGGGATTTTCCTAAACCACGATGGGCACCCTGCAGTACTCCTCGTAGACAGGGGCGCAGTGCTCACGTCCCGACTCCTGGGGTACTGTCTGGAGCACGCGCTCAACCACCTCGTGAGCCGTGAGGATGCCATGCTCACGACCGTGCTGTTGGAACACACGCTCGTGCACCTGAGCGGCGAGGATGCGATGTTCATGGGCATGCTGCCGGAGCACTCGCTCATCCATGTCGAGACTGGCGACGATGCGATGTTCGCGGGCGGCGATGATGCGATGCTCGCGGGCATGCTGCTGGAGAACTCGCTCGTCCACATTGTGAGCAGCGAGGATGTGATGTTCGCGGGCATGCTGCCGGAGCACGCGCTCGTCCACGTCGACAGCGGTGACGATGCGATGTTCCCAGGTGTGATCTTGACAATGCGATGCTCGCGGGCATGCTGTTGGAGAACCTGCTCGTCCACATGGTGAGCGGCGAGGACGCGATGCACCTCCTCTTGACCGACCAGGGCGTGCTGCGGGAGCACAGCTACCCCTCGTGGCCGACGAGGGTGAGCCGCTAGATCACATAGTCCTCCGCGTGGACAGTTAGGGCACGCTACTCTTGGCCGTAGAGGACGTGCTCCACCTCGGCGATGTCGGAGACTCCGTCCTCTTCCCAGGCTGCAGTGTCGTCCACTTCGGCAACGGATGCATGCTCCGGTGGGTGTTGTGTCCGTATGAGAGCCTCGAGCTACAGTACCAGTGGGGCGGGAGGTGACCTTTTCATGGTTTCACGTGGTCTGAGGAGAAAAATAGAATCAGAAGTAGCACAATATGTTGGAACATGTCAGAGGAAGGCTGGCAGGAGCAGTACAACAAACATCACATGCACACCATATTTTGAGAAGGGTTTAATGTAATTTGTGTAAAATGGGTCTGTGTGATGTACGAGTAGTACATCCATATCATTGACATTCATGCACGCAACAAACATTTGTGTGCATGATTTGACCCTATTTTCTTATTCTATTTGGGAGTGGATTTGATTTTTGTAATCGGAGGTCATTTTTGTACTTGGTTTCAATTTAGACTATTTGTGTGACAAAGAGGGGGCGGGGGCAGCGATACCTAACGAGAGAGGGGCATATGCGTGTTCGGAAGACTTTGTGTGTCGTAGAGAGAGGAGTGTCCGAAAGGGAGAGAGAGAGGGTGTGTGTGTTAGAGAGAGAGAGAGAGAGAGAGAGAGAGAGAGAGAGAGAGAGAGGTGCGTGTAACGTTGGGATAGACAAGGTTACGAGGTTGCGGATATGGGGAGCGATAGTGTGTGTGCGATGAAGGGACACGCTAACAACGTCTGTTTGCGTGTGAGAGAGCTGGATAGAACTCGACAGCATGGCTGGCTAGGGGTGGAAGGTTATGAGTGGTAGAAAGAGATAGTAGAGAGACAGATGAATGCTTGTTTGTTCCAAGGAGACCTAACTACATAGATGGGGGTAGCAAGAAGAAAAAGAATGGCGGTGTGCCTTTTTGTAATGGAATGGAAGAGAGACCAAGAGACACGCATCGTGTGGAGAGGTGTGTGTGTTTCCAGAGAGAGAGGGAGGCGTGGACCTAAATAATGAGATGGGTGCTCATGTGTATGTTATAGGGAAGGAATTGTCTAGGTGTGGTAGTCTTATGATTGCGACCCAATCTTTCAAGGAGAGTGGGATAAGTATTGACTTGGTGATACAAATCGACAATCATTACTAAACAAATCTTCCATGGACGATGATCTTGTCATATGCAAAAAATCAACCTGAATAACGAGATGGAGTTCCTCCAAGCAACCAAAGAATCGGCTAGAACAAAGATAATGCAATCGTAGTTGCCAATATGAAGTAATTAAGGACAATGGTGGGGTTGCTGGTACTGAAAAAAAGGCGGTACTCCTACACACACACCCCGCAAATGGAGATTATAGCGAAAACAAAACAATCTGTACACAACAACGCGAGTTCTAACATAGAAAAAGGGTAGTAGCCTTATTTATATCTATAGACTATATTACTATATTTTTTATATGTATAGTTATATCTATATCTATTCCACTCCCTCCGTTTGTAATTTACTCCACATATATAGCTTTGACTGCAGCCAAATTCTATAAAGCTTGGCCGAATTTGGTGAAAACAATATGAACATTTACACTAACAAATTTACACGATGTGGAAATAAAAGCAATGATGAATCAAATGATATATATTTGGTGGTGTATATGTTAATACTTTTTCCTACAAATTGTTGAAAGGATACAAAGTTTGACTTTAGAGAAACCTAATATGCGGTATATGTCGGGGATATACCCCGCCATATGATCCGGCCGGAGTTATAACCCGGTTGGGACTTGGTAAACCAGCAGGTTGATAAACCGGCTGACAGTTAAGATAGACAGTTAAGACAGACAGTTAATCCAGACGGTAAACCGGCAGGTTGATAAACCGGCTGACAGTTAAGACAGATGATAAACCAGATGGTAAACCGGCTCACAGATAAGTCAGATGACAAGTCAGATGATAACCCGGCAGGAGTTAAGTCAGATCATAAACCGGCAGACCATCATAAACCGGCAGACCATCATAAATCGGCACCAGTCATAACTCGGCAGACAGTGATAACTCGGTTGCTAGGAGTTATGAAGCCCGAGACGTTATGAAGCCCAAGACGTTAAGAAGCCCATGAAGAGAAGTCAGAATAGTTTAAGTCTTAATCCGAGTTGGACTCTACATGTAACCCGCCCCTTCAACATATATAAGGAGGGGCAGGGCACCCCAAGAGGGGAGAGAAAAAACAATCTTAGGGCTAGACATAACTGGGAGAGCCGGTTTACGGCGACTCCCTCATGAGCATAATGAGACCTAGCCACAAACAGCATGTAGGGCCATTACCGGATGATGTTTCCCGGAGCCCAAAGCTGTCTAAATCCTTGTCTTGTGTGTTGATCCGCCTCACGTCTCTCATCCCAATCAACCCCTCTCGAGCTACCACATAGATGTGTTGGCCTCACGACTAAGTCCTCACACTAGGACATCTGCCGTGACAAATCCACGATAGTTGGCGCCCACCGTGGGGCCGCGCACGGTGGTGTTGAGTTCTTGAAGGGATCTCCTAGGATCGAGGAGCTTGCGATTAACCCGATGAAAAAAAATAATGGCTCAAGAAGATGCGGAAAGATCGCACGGGGAGAACCGGCAACAGGACAGAGCCGGCAAATTCATTATTTCTGATCGGAGTTATGATTAAGTCTGGAGCTGCCGGTATGAGGTTAAAAGTGATGAGACTAGGGTTACGTCGCGTGCAGCCGCCGCGTCAAAAGACACCAAGACCGACAGGAGTACGATCTGTCCAATCCGCCTAGCTGCAGTTTTCGCCGAGACCGACAGACATAAGATCCATGGCTGCAAGTTCGACCGAGACCGACAAGATTTTTTGCTGCTATTAATTGAAGGAGTCGGCCTGGTCCGACATGTATTTTTCGTTGTACCACAGTCAGATTCGATTACGGACAGTGCCTACACTGGTTACAAGCCCCAAGGGCATCAACTGATAGCGCATGACGATCGGAGACTGCAAATCAATTGGCAAGTACATCTGTATGTATGAGCAAGCACGTATCAATCAAACAAGTACTACTTGTCACATTAGGTAAAAAGACTAGAGTCACGTTTAATCTGCTGACAAGATTTAGATGGAAGAAAAGAAAAGGCCACTACCCAGAAGGGAACACAGACGTGGATTCATTGAACCGGACATGACTCGGAAGCGGATGTCTCCGCAGACTCACACTCCACCATTGACCCGCCTCGGCCGGCGTCTGACATCGCCTCCAACCCGGCCGCCGCCGCTGCAATACGCCTCCACAAGCCGCCGCGGCCCATGCTGAGTCGCCGGGCCGGCCATCCGCTCCTCCGCTGCCGTCCCGCGCTGAGTCGCCGAATCAGCCCTCCGTTCCTCTGCTATAGTCAATGGCGTGGACTTGTTCCACCGCCGCTGCGGCAATCGCTGCACCACGAGCACTCTTACGAGCCGCCCTCTGCCGGCGTTGTGGCCATGGGCCCATGGCTGCACCTCAGACCGGACGCGCCTGGCCGGCCGGCCTCTACTACAAACCGCCACCAGTGAACCGGCACCTCTGCCGTGGTTCTCAGTCTCAACCCGCTCGAGGCCTCGTGCCGGAACCTGCCGCAGTCAACCAGCCGCCTTGTCTTCGCCTCCACCAGCGGCGTGAGTTACCCGATGTGCCAGGCCCACGCCCGCTGCTCCCATGGCTCACGTGGCTGTCAAAATGACAAATCACCACAACCCAGACTCCTCAATCGAAGCCAGCTATTTTGCCTCCGCCTGCTCGCGGCCTCTTCGTCTTTAAACTGGCCACCTGCGTTGAGCCACTGCCCAATGATTGCCGTGAGTCAGCAAGGGCTCCGCTTCACCTGCGAGTCGCCGCTCCCGCCTTGATGAATCGCCAGCATGACAACCCGCCTCGGTGACTCGCCTGTCCACACCGGTTTAAACCACCACAGTGCTTCTCCTTTGCTAGATCTCATCTATCTCGCGTTGAACCGGCCACGGCCGCCGGGTCTCCACCACGGTTGAGCTGCCAGCGCTACTGCACCATGCCTCTTCAAACTGGCGCCGTCGCGGAGGCACCCCTTTGACCCGTCGAGGCGCCCTTACTCCGCTTACACGGCTGCATATGGAGTGGCCTCCACGACCCGGCCTTGCTGCTTTAAACCGGCGCCCGTGAGCTGCCACCTCCAAGTCGCCATGGCCGCGCGCCGTTCCGAGCCACAAGCCACCTCCACCTGAGGGCCGGGCCATCGGAACGAGTTTACGAATTGCTTCCGCTGCCCTCCTGCTAAACCGCCAAATCGCCTCCGCTAAACCGACGTCGCCGCCAAACCGCCCTGACAAGTCACCGGCCGTGCTTCCGTTGTCCCGATGCTTTAAATCGGCCATGCGCCGCAACACTCTAAGCCCTGCCCGAGTCGTTGTCGCCTACAGTTCGTTTGCTGCGCCCGACTCCTTTCTCAGGCGCCTCTAAGTTGCCTCATGCCTTGAGCCGCTGGTCGCCTCGACTTGCTTCCGCCAGGCTGCGCCGATGTACTTTCTCGCTTTGAGCCGTTCATGGCCTCGACATCTACCTCTGCTGCCTTGCCGGGTCGCGGCCACGATTATTGTCCGTCATCTTTGAACCGGTTGTTTGCTGAACCGTCGACCTCTACCTCCGTCGAGCAACTTGAACCACCCCCGCGGATTCCACTGCTGACTCGCGGTCGCAGGGGAACTGAGTTGCCGTGTCTGCCACGGGTGCGTTGAGTAATTTTGGGAGGAGCATGAATCAGAGACCAGCAAAATCTGCAGCCAGATCCCTGTCGTTGCTTCGTGATACAGTTCAGGCTAACTTATACGGGAGTATATGGAGGAAATATTTACCGGAGTCAAGTGACTCAGATGACTTTGGTTTATTATATACAGAAACGCCCAAGTTTAATGAGCCGCCTCCACAGCTACTGTTACCCGTCAATGCTGCATCTCCAGTCGCCATGAGTCGCCTCCACCTCTGCCATGTCTCTAGCCGCGCGGCGAGTCAACACTACTGCAAGCCCCGCCTCTAACGCTTTTGGGTTCATTAGTGCTCGCAGTTGCGACCCGCCAAAGCAGCCGCGAATCACCCGCTTCCGCTGTCCCGGCCTCATCCTGCTTTGGTGGCCGGCCTTGATCTTCATCTCTTCGGCGTACCCAGTCTAGCTCTGACTCGCAGCGCCGCCCGGGTTGACCTCGCTGCCACATCCTGCAGTTCGCCGCCACAGGCGCCGGGCTGAGCTTGCCTTTCCCACGACCCGCTCGCATGTGCTAGTCTCTAGGTTTTTCCTCTGTAGCTGCGATTGGGTACCTGAAGAAAAGTAGCCAGGCACTTGTATGAAAAAAAAGGGGAGGCTTGTTGGACGAAAAGTCAAAGTGATCAGGTGTTGTTGAAAATCCTTTGGATGCATACATAAGGATCAAACAGAATTCACTAACAGCACAGAAAGGTTATCTACGGGTGTCTACGTCCAGATCATATGTGGTTCACAAACACCGGGTGCTATCCTTTCTATAAATCTTATCAGTATATATTACATTGTTTGAAAAACAATTATTCTGGTCTGTGGTATTTTTATTTCGCAGGACCATTATTTATTACAAAGGTGTGGCAAAGGTGCGTAAGCCAATATTGTTTTTGCACTAGTACTTGTCCGTGTCGTACTGCTGGACGAATACGTGAGCAAGTCGCCACCCCCGCTACATCAACATACGCGACTGACTCATCGTCCGCGCCTACAGCCGACTCGCCCGCCTTTACCGGGGTGATCATCAACTCCGCGGTGGATAATTTTGGGCCTAACATATCAGGTGAAATCCATCCAGTATGTTTTTATATTATATATTGCTTTCTTTAACAGAGCAACTACCCCGGCTTGCAAAGTTATCTAATGCAGGACCCTGAACCACCATATTGGTGAAAAATTAAAAACCATCAGAAAATTTCCGGCTTAAAGAGAAGGATTCCGGTTTAAAATCCGGCTCAAGGGAAAGTTGTCTCCCACAAAGCTTTGAAGCTCTCAATATCCGGTTTAAGAATTTCCGGTTCAAAAAGAATAATCTCTCGCAAGTTCGAGTTCTCAGGAAAAATTAAAGGGACCAAAGAGAGTCTGTTGCAAAAGCACAGCTCAAACATAGGTGCCCCTTGAGCATACCTCACAATAATCACTTGGGGGCTTGGTCGTATTCGAACCATGGCTACACCTCTTGATCGGCGCAAGGCCACCAGGAAAATCACTTGGGGGATTGGTCGTATTCGAACCATAGCTACACCTCTTGATCGGCTCAAGGCCAAAAGAAAATTACGCCGAGGCCAAAGAGAGTGTTGCAAAACAAGAAACTCAAACATAGGCACCCACTGAGCACAGCTCAAAATGTTACTTGGGGATTCTTTGTTGTCAAAATGAACAAACAATCTACACTTGTAATAGGCTATCAAGCCACGGCTTGGAAGCCTGGTGTATACACCTAAAACCCCCGGGTTAGCCTGCCTTCTTAAGTAAGTCACTCCGCCCAGGTAAACCTGGTATGACCCGTCGAACTTTGACAAGTTACTCTGATAAGACCCTGAACTTGTCAAGTTAAAACGACGATTGGTTAAGGATTGAGGACCATCTTAAAAGGCTTTGTAAAATGGTTTAACTCAGTGGCCTGGCAGCCCTTGAAAAGCCTCGCATTTGGGGCCTGGCAGCCCGTGAAAAGCCTCGACTACAAGTTTTCATCTGCTCTTATTCGAAAAGTTTTTTCTTCTCCTTTGATGAGATTTATAATTTTTTTGATAAATCGGCGTTCATTGACCCGGCTTGGCTTTCAACTACAAGTTGTCAGTACATGATCAGTTATAAACCTGTATTTATTAACCCGGCCTGACTTTGACTATAAGTCGCCAGTATATATTTGGATTGCGCCATTGGAATCATGCGCTTATAAATCATTGGGTTATATTATTCAAATAGCCAACCTGGCTAGATTTTTATTATGATTATCAATAACCAATATTATGATTGAGGTTTTCAAAGTCGCTTTAGCGCAATGGATATTATTTTATCGATGGATATGATTTATTCCACAATGGAAGGAATAGTCCTGAGTCACTGCAGGCTTACGACCCGACACTTGGGGGCTACATTATTCAAGTTGAGATTACATCAATATGTAAGTCTCATGTCACTGCAAGCATGCACCATGACACTTGGGGGATAATGCAAAGTCATTTTTATTAGTCTTATCGAAGACCCGACTCATCATATCATAATGAGCCGGCCCTTGGGGACTACCAATTGCTCCTGTCAAACAATTCAAGGTACTCAAATTTTCATATATTATTGAAGGATCCACTGCTCAATTGGTAAAGCACAAAGCTCTTAACCTCGTGGACGTGGGTTCAAGCCCCATGATGGGAGATTATATCATATGATGTTATTTTCAATAAAGTATTTATAAAGTCCCAGCTCAATATTATCTTCTACTGAGCCGGCCCTTGGGGGCTACACGTTGCTGTTCAATGTATACATGATCATATTTATAAAGTCCCGGCTCAATATTATCTTCTACCGAGCCGGCCCTTGGGGGCTACACGTTGCTGTTCAAAGTATACATGATCATATTTATAAAGTCCCTGCACATTATTGCATAATGATCCGGCCCTTGGGGGCTACACTGGTTGAAGTTTTATGAGTATAAGGCAATTTCAAGTCCCAGGTTGCTGCAAGCATGACAACCTGGCACTTGGGGGCTACATATGTGGAATACTTAGTTCTGACTGGTGATTGAGATGAACAACCTGGATCTCTTCACACTTGTGATATTTATATTGAAGCAAGTCTTAAGTTGTTGCTATACTACCTTCTTAAGACATGGGGGCTACAAGTGATAGGCAAATAAGAGGTATATTTTCAAGCTTGATGTTAACTACAATTATGACCCGGTGCCATCAATATTTGTAAACCGGCAAAGTTCTACATTCTTAAAACGGCAAAGTTCTACATTCTTAAACCGGCAAAGTTCTACATTCTTAAACCGGCTGAAGATTAGATGAGTATTTCAAAGAGCAATATTTTTGTTAAGCATTGGGAGCTGAGTCAAAGGAGTTATTCTTCACAATATTTTTCTATGACAAACCAATGTCAGCAAATTGATTATGAAGCTGGCCTATTGACCCGGATTTTCTAGAAGGAAATGACAAGGATTTAAGGATGCTCAGGATCAGTTTAACATGGATAAATCCAAATTAAACTGGGGGCTAATGTCGGGGATATACCTTGCGGTATGATCCGGCCGGAGTTATAACCCGGTTGGGACTTGGTAAACCAGCAGGTTGATAAATCGGCTGACAGTTAAGACAGACAGTTAAGACAGACAGTTAACCCAGACGGTAAACCGGCAGGTTGATAAACCGGCTGACAGTTAAGACAGATGATAAACCAGATGGTAAACCGGCTCACAGATAAGTCAGATGATAAGTTAGATGATAACCCGGCAGGAGTTAAGTCAGATCATAAACCGGTAGACCATCATAAACCGGCAGACCATCATAAACCGGCACCAGTCATAATTCCGTAGACAGTGATAACTCGGTTGCCAGGAGTTATCAAGCCCAAGACGTTATGAAGCCCAAGACGTGTAGAAGCCCATGAAGACAAGTCAGAATAGTATAGTCTTAATCCGAGTTAGACTCTACATGTAACCCGCCCCTTCAACATATATAAGGAGGGGCAGGGCACCCCAAGAGGGGAGAGAAAAAACAATCTTAGGGCTAGACATAACTGGGAGAGCCGGTTTACGGCGACTCCCTCATGAGCATAATGAGACCTAGCCACAAACAGCATATAGGGCTATTACCGGATGATGTTTCCCGGGGCCCAAAGCTGTCTAAATCCTTGTCTTGTGTGTTGATCTGCCTCGCGTCTCTCATCCCAATCAACCCCTCTCGAGCTACCACATAGATGCGTTGGCCTCATGACTAAGTCCTCACACTAGGACATCTGCCGTGACAAATCCACGACAGTATATGTATTATACATTCTATATACATTATTTTTCCGGAGACAATGCGTGTATTTGGACGTACACGATATAAACCGTTGATTGATGTTGATCCAATGGTCTAGGTTGCTGCGACTCGGATCTACTATAAGTACCCATACATGTTCTTCTCGAACGACCAACACGACAGTGTGATCGATCCACACAAGAAGCTCTAAATAAGACCTCCAGACGTGCCATGTGGCTTCATGGGTGCCCCCCACATCATATTATTGATACTACGTTGACTGAAATAAAGATAAATCACCCAAAACAAGATCTTCCCGTTTTTTGTTCCTATGATGTTGTGCCGTGCACCTACCTAGTTGTATAGTGGTAGTAGTAGTAGTACAAACTTCGTAGTAGGTGTAGTACAGAGTGCTCCTACTCTATCAACGTGTCCCATCTGACACCAAATTTCTTGAATTCCATGCTACTGCTAGATCTTTCCCTCCTCGTTTCCGTTTTCCAACGTGGCGGGCGGGGTGTGGTTTGCCGATAGTCGGTTTGCTCAACTGCGGTCCCACATCAAAGTGAAAATGCTAGGCAACACGCCTTTACTACGTATGTGGCGTGCCGGATGGGCTGTGGAGTACTCCCGATTTATGGGCGTGTGGGGGTGCGACGCGAACGCGACAGGCCTTTTCCTTTTACTAGCAGTGTGCCCGTGCATTGCAACGGATCCAAAGTAGAATAGTACTTGTTCACAAACTTGAAAGAAAACACTCTTGTATTGATATACATATATACCACTAAAAATATATTACTTTTCACTCAAAATATATTTCTCAGGCTGTTTTGATGAGGTGAGGGAGGGATGTGGTTGCTTTCAAGATAATAAGGGATTTTCTACACATTGGAGCAGAGAAATGGGCTATTGTTGCAAAAATGCCACAACTTACCTCACAGTCGTTAGATGCAGATCTAATGGTCAGAAATGACGGATGGCAGACACACCACCATCACCAACTTAGTCTTTTATGGGAGTAGAGAAACATGTATAAATTGTAACATTTGGTTCTGGTCCTTGGCATGATCGATGGATAGAAATAACGATTGGAAACACAAGGGAGAGGCTTTTCCCGCCAGATAAGCAGGGTAGTAGCTTAGGTTGGCGCATCATCGGTTTGGTCACATGCGGTCCCACATGTCGAGTGATATAAAGCCTAGCCAATGCGCGTTGACCGGGGGGAACGACAATATGTACGTGTTCCAGTTTCTTGTTTTGAACTTGCGAACGTGACAAGCGTGTTGTGATACGTCTCCAACGTATCTATAATTTTTGATTGTTCCATGCTATATTATATTCTGTTTTGGACATTATTGGGCTTTATTATACACTTTTATATTATTTTTGGGACTAACCTATTAACCGGAGGCCCAGCCCAGAATTGCTGTTTTTTGCCTATTTCAGAGTTTCGCAGAAAAAGAATATCAAACGGAGTCCAAACAGAATGAAACCTTCGGGAACATGATTTTCGGAACGAACGTGATCCAGAGGATTTGGACCCTATGTCAAGAAAGCTACCAGGAGGGCACGAGGTAGGGGAGCACGCCCTCCACCCTCGTGGGCCCCACGTTGCTCCATCGATGTACTTCTTCCTCCTATATATACCTACGTACCCCCAAACTACCAGATACAGAGCCAAAAACCTAATTCCACCGCCACAACCTTCTGTACCCGTGAGATCCCATCTTGGGGCCTGTTCCGGAGCTTCGCCGGAGGGGGCATCGATCACGAAGGGCTTCTACATCAACACCATAGCCTCTCCGATGAAGTGTGAGTAGTTTACCTCAGACCTTCGGGTCCATAGTTATTAGCTAGATGGCTTCTTCTCTCTTTTTGGATCTCAATACAATGTTCCCCTCTCTCTTGTGGAGATCTATTCGATGTAATCTTCTTTTGCGGTGTGTTTGTTGAGACCGATGAATTGTGGGTTTATGATCAAGTTTATCTATGAACAATATTTGAATCTTCTCTGAATTCTCTTATGTATGATTGGTTATCTTTGCAAGTCTCTTCGAATTATCAGTTTGGTTTGGCCTACTAGATTGATCTTTCTTGCAATGGGAGAAGTGCTTAGCTTTGGGTTCAATCTTGCGGTGTCCTTTCCCAGTGACAGTAGGGGCAGCAAGGCACGTATAGTATTATTGCCATCGAGGATAACAAGATGGGGTTTATATCATATTGCATGAGTTTATCCCTCTACATCATGTCATCTTGCTTAAAGCGTTACTCTGTTCTTATGAACTTAATACTCTAGATGCATGCTGGATAGCGGTCGATGTGTGGAGTAATAGTAGTAGATGCAGGCAGGAGTCGGTCTACTTGTCTCGGACGTGATGCCTATATACATGATCATACCTAGATATTCTCATAACTATGCTCAATTTTGTCAATTGCTCAACAGTAATTTGTTCACCCACCGTAATACTTATGCTCATGAGAGAAGCCACTAGTGAAACCTATGGCCCCCGGGTCTATTTTCCATCATATTAATCTTCCAACAACAAGCTATTTCCATCGCCTTTTATTTTACTTTGCATCTTTATCATAAAAATACCAAAAATATTATCCTATCAGATCTCACTCTCGTAAGTGACCGTGAAGGGATTGACAACCCCTTATCGCATAGGTGCAAGGGACTCGTGCGTGGCCTCCTACTGGATTGATACCTTGGTTCTCAAAAACTGAGGGAAATACTTACGCTGCTTTACTGCATCACCCTTTCCTCTTCAAGGGAAAGCCAACGCAGTGCTCAAGAGGTAGCAAGAAGGATTTCTGGCGCCGTTGTCGGGGAGTCTACGCAAAAGTCAACATACCAAGTACCCATCACAAACCCTTATCTCCCGCATTACATTATTTTCCATTTGCCTCTCGTTTTCCTCTCCCCCAATTCACCCTTGCCATTTTTATTCGCCCTCTCTTTTCCGTTTGCCTTTTTTTCGTTTGCTTGTCGTTATGGCTAGTCCCCTATCTGTTCCTTTGTCCCCTGAGTTTGAAGTTCTTCACTTCAAACAAAGACAAGGAGAAAATTTAAAAGATGCTTGGTATAGGATGATGGAATCTTATCGTAATTGCACCTTAAAGGTGAGTTTTAGAATTTTGCTTCGTGGTTTTTACGTTGGACTAAATATGTCCCATAGACAACTCTTGGATTGTGTTGCGAAAGGAAATTTTATTGAAATTAATCCTAGTGTTGCGCATGAAATCATAGAGGGGGTAGTGGGAACACTACCTCAACAAAAGGAGCCACAACATACCCAGGAAGAGACACAAGTTTTTAAAAAAAATTGCGAAGTAACTAAGAATTTACAAAAGTCTCTTGAACCTCTTAAGAGCGTTAGCGGAAATATTCACCGCATGAATATGTTGATTACCCTTTGCAATAAGCGGTTGGATTCTTCAGATCTAAAAATTTCCGAATATGAAGGGAAACGTAAAGAACCTCCCGGATTCGAGGTTGATTCCGCTAAAAAATTGAAAGCCAAAGATGGCAATACCTAGATCTATCCTTGCTTTTATGCCTAGCTAGGGGCGTTAAACGATAGCGCTTGTTGGGAGGCAACCCAATTTCTTTTTTTTTGCTTTTTGCTTCTGTTTAGGAATAAATATTTGTTCTAGCCTCTGGTTAGACTTGTTTTTATGTTTTAATTAGTGTTTGTGCCAAGTTTAACCTATAGGATCTTCTTGGATGATAGTTATTTGATCTTGCTGAAAATTCCAGAAACTTTCTGTTCACGAAAATAATTGTTAAAAATCACCAGAACGTGATAAAATATTGATTCCAATTGTTGCTGATCAATAAACACATTTTATAGGTCGTACTATTTTGGCTGAATTTTTGGTGTTCCAGAAGTTTGCGTTAGTTACAGATTACTACAGACTGTTCTGTTTTTGACAGATTCTGTTTTTCGTGTGTTGTTTGCTTATTTTGATGAATCTATGGCTAGTAAAATAGTTTATAAACCATAGAGAAGTTGGAATACAGTAGGTTTAACACCAATATAAATAAATAATGAGTTCATTACAGTACCTTGAAGTGGTCTTTTGTTTTCTTTCGCTAACGGAGCTCACGAGATTTTCTGTTAAGTTTTGTGTTGTGAAGTTTTCTAGTTTTGGGTAAAAGATTTGATGGACTATGGAACAAGGAGTGGCAAGAGCCTAAGCTTGGGGATGCCCATGGCACCCCAAGATAATCTAAGCACACCTAAAAGCCAAAGCTTGGGGATGCCCCGGAAGGCATCCCCTCTTTCGTCTACTTCCATCGGTAACTTTACTTGGAGCTATATTTTTATTCACCACATGATATGTGTTTTGCTTGGAGCGTCTTATATGATTTGAGTCTTTGCTTTTTAGTTTACCAAAATCATCCTTGCTGTACACACCTTTTGAGAGAGACACACATGATTCGGAAATTATTAGAATACTCTATGTGCTTCACTTATATCTTTTGAGTTATATAGTTTTTGCTCTAGCACTTCACTTATATCTTTTAGAGCACGGTGGTAACTTCCGTTTTCTAGAAACTATTATTCTCTCATGCTTCACTTGTATTATTTTGAGAGTCTTAAATAGCATGGTAATTTGCTTAAATAATCCTAATATGCTAGGTATTCAAGATTAGTAAAAACTTTCTTATGAGTGTGTTGAATACTAAGAGAAGTTTGATACTTGATGATTGTTTGAGACATGGAGGTAGTGATATTAAAGTTGTGCTAGTTGAGTAATTGTGAATTTGAGAAATACTTGTGTTGAAGTTTGCAAGTCCCATAGTATGCACGTATGGTAAAAATTATGTAACAAATTTGAAACATGAGGTGCTCTTTGAGTGTCCTCCTTATGAGTGGCGGTCGGGGACGAGCGATGGTCTTTTCCTACCAATCTATCCCCCTAGGAGCATGCGCGTAGTGCTTGGTTTTTGATGACTTGTAGATTTTTGCAATAAGTATGTGAGTTCTTTATGACTAATGTTGAGTCCATGGATTATACGCACTCTCACCTTTCCATCATTGCTAGCCTCTTCGGTACCGTGCATTGCCCTTTCTCACATTGAGAGTTGGTACAAACTTCGCCGATGCATCCAAACCCTGTGATATGATACGCTCTTTCACACATAAACCTCCTTATATCTTCCTCAAAACATCCACCATACCTACCTATTATGGCATTTCCATAGCCATTCCGAGATATATTGCCATGCAACTTTCCACCGTTCCGTTTATCATGACACGTTCATCATTGTCATATTGCTTTGCATGATCATGTAGTTGACATTGTATTTGTGGCAAAGCCACCATTCATAATTCTTTCATACATGTCACTCTTGGTTCATTGCATATCCCGGTACACCGCCGGAGGCATTCATATAGAGTCATACTTAGTTCTAGTATCGAGTTATAATCATTGAGTTGTAAATAAATAGAAGTGTGATGATCATTATTTTCTAGAGCATTGTCCCAAGTGAGGAAATAAAAAAAGGAAAGGCCATAAAAGGGCCCAATAAAAAAGAGAGAAAAAGAGAAAAGGGACAATGTTACTATCCTTTTACCACACTTGTGCTTCAAAGTAGCACCATAATCTTCATGATAGAGAGTCTTTTGTTTTGTCACTTTCATTTACTAGTGGGAATTTTTCATTATAGAACTTGGCTTGTATATTCCAACAATGGGCTTCCTCAAATGCCCTAGGTCTTCGTGAGCAAGAAAATTGGATGCACACCCACTTAGTTTCTTTTGTTGAGCTTTCATATATTTATAGCTCTAGTGCATCCGTTGCATGGCAATCCTTACTCCTTGCATTAACATCAATCGACGGGCATCTCCATAGCTCATTGATTAGCCTCGTTGATGTGAGACTTTCTCCTTTTTTGTCTTCTCCACATAACCCCAATCATTATATTCTATTCCACCCATAGTGCTATGTCCATGGCTCACGCTCATGTATTGCGTGAAGATTGAAAAAGTTTGAGATTACTAAAGTATGAAACAATTGCTTGGCTTGTCATCGGGGTTGTGCATGATGAGAGCATTCTTGTGTGACAGAAATGGAGCATGACTAAACTATATGATTTTGTAGGGATGAACTTTCTTTGGCCATGTTATTTTGAGACGACATAATTGCTTAGTTAGTATGCTTGAAGTATTATTATTTTTATGTCAATATTGAACTTTTATCTTGAATATTTCGGATCTGAATATTCATACCACAATTAAGAAGAATTACATTAAAATTATGCCAAGTAGCATTCCACATCAAAAATTCTGTTTTTATCATTTACCTACTCGAGGACGAGCAGCAATTGAGCTTGGGGTTGCTTGATACGTCTCCAATGTATCTATAATTTTTTATTGTTCCATGCAATATTATATTCTGTTTTGGACATTATTGGGCTTTATTATATAGTTTTATATTATTTTTGGGACTAACCTATTAACCGGAGGCCCAGCCCAGAATTGCTGTTTTTTGCCTATTTCAGAGTTTCGCAGAAAAAGAATATCAAACGGAGTCCAAACGGAATGAAACCTTCGAGAACGTGATTTTCGGAACGAACGTGATCCAGGGGACTTTTACCCTACATCAAGAAAGCTACCAGTAGGGCACGAGGTAGGGGGCGCGCCTACCCCCCCAGGGCACGCCCTCCACCTCGTGGGCCCCATGTTGCTCCACCGACGTACTTCTTCCTCCTATATATACCTACGTACCCCCAAACTACCAGATACGGAGCCAAAAACCTAATTCCACCGCTGCAACCTTCTATACCCGTGAGATCCCATCTTGGGGCCTGTTCCGGAGCTCCACCGGAGGGGGCATCGATCATGGAGGGCTTCTACATCAACACCATAGCCTCTCCGATGAAGTGTGAGTAGTTTACCTCAGACCTTCGGGTCCATAGTTATTAGCTAGATGGCTTCTTCTCTCTTTTTGGATCTCAATACAATGTTCTCCCCCTCTCTTGTAGAGATCTATTCGATGTAATCTTCTTTTGCGGTGTGTTTGTTGAGACTGATGAATTGTGGGTTTATGATCAAGTTTATCTATGAACAATATTTGAATCTTCTCTGAATTCTCTTATGTATGATTGGTTATCTTTGCAAGTCTCTTCGAATTATCAGTTTGGTTTGGCCTACTAGATTGATCTTTCTTGCAATGGGAGAAATGCGTAGCTTTGGGTTCAATCTTATGGTGTCCTTTCCCAGTGACAGTAGGGGCAGCAAGGCACGTATAGTATTATTGCCATCGAGGATAACAAGATGGGGTTTATATCATATTGCATGAGTTTATCCCTCTACATCATGTCATCTTGCTTAAAGCGTTACTCTGTTCTTATGAACTTAATACTCTAGATGCATGCTGGATAGCGGTCGATGTGTGGAGTAATAGTAGTAGATGCAGGCAGGAGTCGGTCTACTTGTCTCGGACGTGATACCTATATACATGATCATACCTAGATATTCTCATAACTATGCTCAATTTTGTCAATTGCTCAACAGTAATTTGTTCACCCACCGTAATACTTATGCTCATGAGAGAAGCCACTAGTGAAACCTATGGCCCCCGGGTCTATTTTCCATCATATTAATCTTCCAACAACAAGCTATTTCCATCGCCTTTTATTTTTCTTTTATTTTACTTTGCATCTTTATCACAAAAATACCAAAAATATTATTTTATCAGATCTCACTCTCGTAAGTGACCGTGTAGGGATTGACAACCCCTTATCGTGTTGGTTGCGAGGATTTATTTGTTTGTGTAGGTGCCAGGGACTCGTGCGTGGCCTCCTACTGGATTGATACCTTGGTTCTCAAAAACTGAGGGAAATACTTACGCTACTTTACTGCATCACCCTTTCCTCTTCAAGGGAAAACTCGCGCAGTGCTCAAGAGGTAGGATGCTGCACGAGTAGTTTTGAATTTATAGGTTCGGTCTTAGTTTTTGAATTTAGGAGTAGTTCATAGGTCGGGTCGAGCATCGAACGTAAATTACGAAGTTGATGGAAAGGGTAAGCACAACTTATAAATTGACGGATGGAGTACTAGTTACAGTGATGCATATAATTGCCTCCAAATGTGAGCAAAGAGATCGCACATGTCGGTATTGACTAGAATGAGAATGCAGTAGCACAATAAGAATTAAGGCCATGATGATGCGATCACAGTGGTGGTTATAGGAGGCAAGAAGAAAGATGCATCCATCAATGTACGACCTCCTCCTCCTCGACTCAGTGCACCGGGCCACCGACCGGCGGCTTAGGAGCGGCGGCTTTTTTGGCGAGGTCAAGGTGCTTCTCAACAAAGACGTCCAAGTCTTCCAGCCGGTTGACGAAGGCCAAAGTTGTAGCGTCCTCACCGGCCTTGTAGATACTCATATACACGACTTCCTCGTACGTGTGGATGTGTAGGTCGATGAATTCTTGCAGGGCAAGGCGCCTCGCGACGAGCGCGACCTCCAGGTGGACATCTTCATTGCATCGGCAGGCAGTCGCAGGGCCACCGGTGCTTGAAAGAGGTTCTCGCCATGGAGGCCGATTAGGGTGGTAAGCAATGAGGAGCCCGGGAACGTGGGGTGGAGGAGTACAGCGATGTCGTCCGCGAGCTTGTTGACGACGGTGAACTTGTTGATGGTGGCAACGATCATCTGGTCCATCTGAGAGTCGTAGCTGGCGTCGACAATGGCCATGAACCAGCCGGTCGCCAACACCGTCTGGAGACGATCCTCGGTGTCGTGGACCATCTGGCGCAGCCGCTGGCCGCTCGCGCGCATCACCGCCATGGGTCTGGAGTGAGCACTTTTACGCTTAGTGTAGGTGCTTAGGTGCATAAGATGAGGTGGATGCATTGGAATGGAGGGGCACCTTTATATGAGTGCAATCTGTGTAGCATTCACATTGTGCTGCCTCTTTTCCCCGTCCTCCTCCCGTTACTTCCCTCATGAATTTAGGATGCTAATTGAAGGAGGATGCATCATTGACCGTTCAACATTTCGGGAACCGCTACCCTCTCCCTCGTCTGCATTAAAGTCGTATCAGGAACTGTCCTGGTTTACTAGTAGTTGTCAAATCGAATAGTACTGCGCCGCCCGCGGCACACCCGGCTGAACACGCCTCCTCGCCTCCATCAAACGCCTCCGTTAAACCCGCATACAAACTGCTACCTCTTGAGCTTGCGTTCGTTTTTCCCTTGAAGAGGAAAGGGTGATGCGGCAAAGGAGCGTAAGTATTTCCCTCAGTTTTGAGAACCAAGGTATCAATCCAGTAGGAGACTACGCAACAAGCCACTGAATACCTACACAAACAAACACCAACTTGCAACCAACACGACAAAGGGGTTGTCAATCCCTTCACGGTTATTCGCAAAGTGAGATCTGACAGAGAATGATAAATGGTAAAGGAATATTTTGGTATTTTTGGTTTATGGAACGGAAAGTAAAGATTGCAAAGTAAAAGAAATAGGAAATTGAAAATATAGATCGGAAACTTATATGATGTAAAATAGACCCGAGGGCCATAGGTTTCACTAGAGGCTTCTCTCTAGATAGGAATTATTACGGTGGGTGAACAAATTACTGTCGAGCAATTGATAGAAAAGCGCAAAGTTACGACAATATCTAAGGCAATTATCATAAATATAGGCATCACGTCCATGTCAAGTAGACCAAAACGATTATGCATCTACTACCATTACTCCACACATCAACCGCTATCCAGCTTGCATCTAGAGTATTAAGTTCATAAAGAACGGAGTAACGCATTAGGCAAGATGACATGATGTAGAGGAATTAACTCAAGCAATATGATGTAAACACCATCTTTTTATCCTCGATGGCAACAATACAATATGTGCCTTGCTGCCCCTGCTGTCACTGGGAAAGGACACCGCAATATTGAACCCAAAGCTAAGCACTTTTCCCATTGCAAGAAAAACCAATCTAGTTGGCCAAACCAAATCGATAGTTCGAAGAGACTTGCAAAGATATCAAATCATGCATATAAGAATTCAGAGGAGATTCAAATAATAATCGTAGATAAACTTATCATAAATCCACAATGCATCGGATCTCGGCAAACACACCGCAAAAGCGTACTACATCGAATAGATCTCCAAGAACATCGAGGAGAACTTTGTATTGAGAATCAAAGAGAGAGGAGAAGCCATCTAGCTACTAGCAATGGACCCGTAGGTCTGAAGTAAACTACTCACGCTTCATCAGAGAGGCAATGGTGTTGATGCATAAGCCCTCCGTGAACGATTCCCCCTCCGGTAGGATGCCGGAAAAGGCCCGAAGATGGGATCTCACGGGTACAAAAGGTTGCGGCAGTGGAAAAGTGGTTTCGTGGCTCCCTGGATGTTTTTGGGGTATAAGAGTATTTATAGACGAAAGATCTAGGTCAGAGGGGCTACGAGGGGCCCACAAGGTTGGGGGGCGCGCCCTCCACCCTTGTGACCGCCTCGCGGCTCCTCTGACTTGTACTCCAAGTCACCTGGGTGTCTTCTGGTCCAAGAAAAATCGTGGCGAAAGTTTTATTCCATTTGGACTCCGTTTGGTATTCCTTTTCTGCGAAACTCTAAAACAAGGAAAAAACAGAAACTGGCACTGGGCTCTAGGTTAATAGGTTAGTCCCAAAAATCATATAAAATAGCATATTAATGCATATAGAACATCCAAAACAGATAATATAATACGATGTAACAATCAAAAATTATAGATAAGTTGGAGACGTATCATAAACCAAGAAACCTACTCCTGTCACACGTCCGTTCATGAGCGGTCCGGAATTAAACGCAACGCCGGCCGTGATCCTCCCGTCCGCCCTCAGTTTAAACAAGGCCAGACGCCAGCCAAGCTCCTACCTCCGCCCTATTTTTAAACGAGGCCAGATAGCGGGCAAGAATCGCACCCCTCCGCCGCTCCCCCATCTCCTCCTTCACTATTTTCTCCATTCTTCCGATGGCTTCCGAGGAGCCGTTCTCCGGCATACTACCCGGCTGGGTGGCCCAGCGAGCCCTCCGGATACAAGCAAGGCCGCTCGGTTCTTCACCTACCTTCCATGGCCCGACGAAGCCAGTTGCCGCCCCAAGCCGGCGTGTATGGTTCCGCAACTCGCCGCTCCACGCCTCCTATGTCTACGGTGGCCGCGCCTCCCATGCCTGCGGCAACACCATGCAGGCAGAGACAGAAGCCGGGTGCACGGAGAGTGATGAGTCGGTGGCCAGCTTCTCCGTGTCTGCCGCCATCATCGAGGAGAAGTAGAACACGGGAGGCCGCCGCCGCTTGGATCCCATGAAGGCCACCGCCGAGGCGACCACTGCGTATACAGGTGGTTTCTTGGCTGCTTCGTCTCTTTCGAGGACCTTCGACAACCCTGCAAGTGTCTGCCGGACATGAGGAAGACAAAGGGATCCGCGGGCGGCCATTTAGATTAGGTATTAATTATACCACAAGAGCCGGATTAGCACCTCTTAGTTCATGTAAATGTAATGAAATCCGTCATGTTTATATGAAGATCCGACTTTTTATAAGAAATCCTTCATGCTTATATGAAATCAGTCCGTGTTTGCACGAATTTCCTCTGGTTGGTTAGAGTTGTAATGTATGTCGCTGGCGTTGGATGTCGTCCTCCGCGGAAGGAAGCGGGAGGAAATTTGTCGGTTGCCGTTGGAGAATAATAGTCACATCCAATCCATTCGAGTTAATTGCATGTATGATTCCCCCTCTATAAAAAGTTAATTGCATGTACAGTGTACATGACTTGCGGGGTGGCTACAGATTCGTACAGAAAGTTAAAAAGAAACAAATCCATTCTTAATCTTGTATTCTAAGTACTCTGTGGGATGATACTACTCTTATAAAAGACATACTTGGTAATGATGGTGTGCCTGCCATCCTACAATATATGTCGTCTGATTTATATCTGACGGATAGGAAGGAAAATATGGCAATTTTGCAAAAATTTACCCACACCCCTCTCCACATTTGCAAATAAGGACTTCCCTCGTTCATCATTTTCTATCACAAGATAAACTACTCATACAAATGCATCCTGATGTTCTGTGCAACGCACGGGCATCTTGCTAGTATCTATACCAATATAAAAAGATTCATAGGGGCAGATCCAACAAATCCCGACCATCAAATCAGGTCAATCCAACGACTCAGGCTGCTCCAATGGTGAGCGCTCAACACGTTTAGTGTGCAGTTAATATCTACCAAATATTAATGCCAACAAAAATAATATCCTACCTCATATTTACGTGTAATTAATATATTACCTAATATCAACGTGCATTGCACGTACACATTTACTAGTACTCTTATAAAAACAGAGTTGGTGATGATGGTCTGCCAGCCATCCTGCAATATAGGTTGTCTGATTTATCTCTGAAGGATAGGAAGGAAACTATGGTAATTTTGCAAAAATATACCCACACCCCTCTCTTCATCTGAAAATAAGGCCTTCCCTCGTTCATCTTATTCTCTCACAAGATAAACTACTCATACAAATGCATCTTGATGTTCCGTGCAATGCACGGGCATCTTCCTAGTTTCTTTTAAAATAGCTACTGCGATAATTGGGTTGAAGTGATATATTTTATGTCTGCCCCGAATGATCTCAAATTCACTATTAGTTACAAAGAGAAGGTTGCCTTGTTAATTAATAGAAAACAGGGTGAACACTATCACATGAGGCCGGTAAAAACAAGGCACACTGGGTTCAGCGTCATCGTCACTATAGTTGTGCGCGCGTGAGAAGTCTACATATTGAGGGGGCTACGAAGAGAAAGACGTATCGAGTGTGTGTGAGCGAGGCACAGAGACACAAGTAGCGCACGCGCACGCGCGCGTGTGTGTGTGTGTGTGTGTGTTTGAGAGAGAAGCCAATTGATAGATTAAAATCAAGATCGAATTGTCACCCTTCTGCTGTCATTGTTGGGGGGTGGGGAGGGAGAGAAAGACATATCGAGAGTGTGCGCGCGGTAGGCACAGAGGCACAACTAGCGAGTGTGTGTGTGTGTGTGTGTGTGTGTGTGTGTGTGTGTGTTTGAGAGAGAAGCCAGTCGATAGATTATTATCAAGATCGAGGTGTCACCCTACTCCTTCGGTGACAGGAAGTGAGTGTGTGTGGGTTTGTGTGGGGGGCAGTGGCACTTAGATATAGGGAGAAGGAGTTTGTGCGATACATATCTATATTAAGGGATAGGTAGATAGCATGTGTGCGAGGCATACATAAAGCATCATGGAGATAAACAAGCGGTGTGCGCGCGCACGTGTGTGTGTGTGCGAAATCTCAAAAAAAAGATGCTCTGTTGGAATCCCATTGTATGTATTCATATGGTTCTGGGACTCGAGTTAACCTTATGCATATGTGTGCGAGACATAGTTATACTTTGAGACATTAGTGGCGGTGGGTGGGCGGAATTAAAGGGGTGGGCGTGTTCGACAGAGAGAGAGTGTGTGTTTTTGTGTGAGAGACTTGTAGGACGGGGTAGAAAGACGAATTCTAACCTTTACAGAGGGAGAGAAACACACGAAGTGTGCGTGTGTGATTCCGGTGCCCACGGAGAAATGAGATATATACGCGTGTGAGAGAGATTGCACAATTCATTCACGTATCACTATCTAGCGACCGTGGACATGCATCGCTAGAACATAAATCAATATCTACTTCGTATCGTAGCCAAAGATACAATATCGATTCAACGCTATAAAGATTGGATACTCAGATATCGCATTTTTTCCAAATAGTCCTTTTCAATTGTGCATGCCAAAGTTTGAGTGATGTTTCTTCAAACAACCACTGTAGTTATCATGTAGATGCACCATTGTTAGTTTTTCATTCAAATCCATTAGTCTTGGATGATTTAAGGTTCTATTATGAAGTAATATATGTATATTCACATATGAATTCAACGGGTATGCATTTTATGAAATGGAGGCCATGTAATCATATGAGGTAATACTTTTAAGTAGTAAACTACAATATCCATTTCTTTTGTGGGACTACAATATCTATTTCTTTCTGTGCCTCTATATTAATATTAACATGTCAATGCATTATTTTTAAAATAAATAACTAATGGGACTAAATTATATATTTACACGAGAAAAACATAGGCTGAGCGTTTGATCCCCTTTTTGTGAACGCGCCTCTACACCCGTACGATTGGTCGCGCCCATGTGAGCGTCCAAATTATCGGTGCATCATCCCGAGTTATTGTCTTTTTTCTAGGGTGACTTCATACCAGTTCTTAAGTGCTGACGTGTGCCCCGTGTACACAGTCTCGGATGACCATGCTGCTAGCACTGTCCAAAATTTGTTGAAACTGGATACGAACGATCCCGCGGGCAGCAAAATCTCCCGCCTCCTTCTAAAATTTCCGCCACCTAGTATTTAGGATGCAAAATTCCCCTTCTATCCTTGGTGCATGGAGAACGATAGTTACAGTACGGCCCTCATTTACCTAATAGGTTGGGGCTGCTTTGGTAACTTCCGGTTCCCCCACCACACGGCACCCCCATTTCCTCTCCCCCTCCCGCAAAAATGACTACTCCACAGCACCAGAGTATCTTACATCACGTCATCCATACTTCATCGGCCTTACTACCCCTCCCCTCTTGAAACCCTAGATTGCTCATCCACTGGCGTACCCGAGCCCATTCACTGCCACCGGCGTCCACCTCACCAAATCTGCTTCTGCAGCCGCATCTACCCCTCCCACCTCCCCTAGAAACAAGTAGACTGCTCATCCACCATTGTACCACAGCCCATTCAGTGCCGGCCTTGTCCACGATGCCGGATTTGCTTTGCCGGTACTCTCGTCAACCGCAGCGCATCTGCAGTGGCTCCTTCGTACTCCCCACTGGAGACACTTTGTCCACACCCCCGGGGCCGCCCCACCGACGCCCCGTCGATGGCCACTGATCCTCTTCGCCGAGACATTCCTCAACCCTACCGGAGCCGCTTCGCCGACACCATCCTCAACCCTAGCAGAGTAGCTTCGCCTATACCATTATCAACCCTACCGGGGCCGCTTTGCCAACGCCCAAGTCCACGGCCTCAGATCCGCTTCATCGCACCCTCGTCCAACCTACCGGAGCAGCTTCTGACGCCCCGTCCATGGCCGCAGATCTGCATCGTCTACACCATCCTGAACCCAACCACCGGAGCAGCTTCACTGATGCCCTCGTCCACAGCCTCAGATCCGCTTCGCCCACACCGTAGTCCACCCTACCGGAGCCGCTCCACAAACACCCTACTCCATGGTTCTAGATCTCCTTACCGGACCCCCACAGCCAGTGCAGCATCATCATCCTTAACGTTTCTAACCTGATTCCCACCGGATGGCAAGATGCCAAGCACCCGCCGCGGCCTAGGTACTTGTCACCTTTAAACCCGTCCAGCATCACCTGCCCGATGTACGTCAAATATACTAACAGGTCACTATTACATGTTATGCAGTTGGCAAAAACTACAAGGACGATGTTTCTTTTGGATCTAACAGCATGGCCAACCAAGATCCTGGACTGAGGCATTGCTATGATCTTGTAAGTGCGTCTCTCTCTCTCTCTCTCTTGTATTGTTGTGTGCCTGCCAGCGTGCTTTGCTAGGATTTTTGACCAGTGATCCCTTTGTGCAGACAACGATTTCCACCATTGGCTGCTAAATTAGAGATGTAGATGTCATACATGATACTACATTACACAAAATCATAGGTGGCATGTAGGAATTGTTGGAAATATGCCCTAGAGGCAATAATAAAATGGTTATTATTGTATTTCCTTGTTCATGATAATTGTCTATTGTTCATGCTATAATTGTATTAACTGGAAACCGTAATACATGTGTGAATACATAGACCACAACATGTCCCTAGTAAGCCTCTAGTTGACTAGCTCGTTGATCAATAGATGGTTATGGTTTCCTGACCATGGACATTGGATGTCATTGATAACGGGATCACATCATTAGGAGAATGATGTGATGGACAAGACCCAATCCTAAGCATAGCACAAGATCGTGTAGTTCGTTTGCTAAGAGCTTTTCTAATGTCAAGTATCGTTTCCTTAGACCATGAGATTGTGCAACTCCCGGATACCGTAGGAATGCTTTGGGTGTACCAAACGTCACAACGTAACTGGGTGGCTATAAAGGTGCACTACAGGTATCTCCGAAAGTGTCTGTTGGGTTGGCATGAATCGAGACTGGGATTTGTCACTCCGTATGACGGAGAGGTATCTCTGGGCCCACTCGGTAATGCATCATCATAATGAGCTCAATGTGACTAAGGAGTTAGCCACGGGATCATGCGTTACGGAACGAGTAAAGAGACTTGCCGGTAACAAGATTGAACGAGGTATTGGGATACCGATGATCGAATCTCGGGCAAGTAACATACCGATAGACAAAGGGAATTGTATACGGGATTGATTGAATCACCGACATCTTGGTTCATCCGATGAGATCATCGTGGAACATGTGGGAGCCAATATGGGTATCCAGATCCCGCTATTTGTTATTGGCCGGAGAGGTGTCTCGGTCATGTCTGCATGGTTCCCGAACCCGTAGGGTCTACACACTTAAGGTTCGGTGACGCTAGAGTTGTTATGGGAAATAGTATGTGGTTACCGAAGGTTGTTCGGAGTCCCGGATGAGATCCCGGACATGACGAGGAGCTCCGGAATGGTCCGGAGGTGAAGATCGATATATTGGACGAAGGGTATTGGAGTCCGGAAGTGTTCTGGGGGTACCAGGCTATGGCCAGCATGACCGAAAGGTGTTTCGGGAGCCCCGGCAAGTGTTGGAGGGCCTCATGGGCCAAAGGGGAAGGGGCAAACCAGCCCACTAAGGGGTGGTGCGCCCCCCACACCCTTTCCCACGTTATTTGGGGAGGTGGGGCGCCTCCACCTGCTTGGCTTGGGGGGCAAGTCTTCCTAGGATTTTCCCTAGGGAGATCCAATCTGCTTGGCCGCCGCCCCCTAGGGGAAACCCTAGGGCGCCTCCCCCTCTCCCCTTGCCCCTATATATAGTGGAGGGGTGGGAGGGCAGCCGACCCTCTTCCCTGGCGCAGCCCTCCCTCCTCATACAACTCCTTCTCCTCCTCCGTAGTGCTTGGCGAAGCCCTGCCGGAGAACCACGAGCTCCATTGCCACCACGCCATCGTGCTGCTCGAGTTCTCCCTCAACTTCTCCTCTCCCCTTGCTGGATCAAGAAGGAGGAGACGTCCCCGGGCTGTACGTGTGTTGAACGCGGAGGCGTCGTCCGTTCGGCGCTAGATCGGATCTTCCGCGATTTGAATCGCCGCGAGTACGACTCCATCAACCGCATTCTTGTAACGCTTCCGCTTAGCGATCTTCAAGGGTATGAAGATGCACTCCCCCTCTCTCGTTGCTAGCATCTCCTAGATTGATCTTGGTGACACGTAGGAAAATTTTGAATTATTGCTACGTTCCCCAACAGTGGCATCATGAGCTAGGTCTATGCGTAGATTCTATGCACGAGTAGAACACAAAGTAGTTGTGGGCGATGATTTGTTCAATTTGCTTACCGTTACTAGTCTTATCTTGATTCGGCGGCATTGTGGGATGAAGCGGCCCGGACCGACCTTACACGTACACTTACGTGAGACAGGTTCCACCGACTGACATGCACTTGATGCATAAGGTGGCTAGCGGGTGTCTGTCTCTCCCACTTTAGTCGGATCGGATTCGATGAAGAGGGTCCTTATGAAGGGTAAATAGAAATTGGCATATCACCATTGTGGCTTTTGCGTAGGTAAGAAACGTTCTTGCTAGAAACCCATAGCAGCCACGTAAAACATGCAACAACAATTAGAGGACGTCTAACTTGTTTTTGCAGGGTATGCTATGTGATGTGATATGGCCAAAAGGATGTGATGAATGATATATGTGATGTATGAAATTGATCATGTTCTTGTAAATAGCTATCACGACTTGCATGTCGATGAGTATGACAACCGGCAGGAGCCATAGGAGTTGTCTTAATTTATTGTATGACCTGCGTGTCAATGAAAAACGCCATGTAATTACTCTACTTTATTGCTAACCGTTAGCCATAGTAGTAGAAGTAATAGTTGGCGAGACAACTTCATGAAGACACGATGATGGAGATCATGGTGTCATGCCGGTGATGAAGGTGATCATGCCGCGCCTCGAAGATGGAGATCAAAGGCGCAAGATGATATTGGCCATATCATGTCACTTTATGATTTGCATGTGATGTTTGTCATGTTTACATCTTATTTGCTTAGAACGACGGTAGCATAAATAAGATGATCCCTCACTAAAATTTCAAGCGATGTGTTCCCCCTAACTGTGCACCGTTGCGAAGGTTCGTTGTTTCGAGGCACCACATGATGATCGGGTGTGATAGATTCTAACGTTCGCATACAACGGGTGTAAGCCAGATTTACACATGCAAAACACTTAGGTTGACTTGACGAGCCTAGCATGTACAGACATGGCCTCGGAACACGGAAGACCGAAAGGTCGAACATGAGTCGTATAGCAGATACGATCAACATGAAGATGTTCATCGATGATGACTAGTCCGTCTCACGTGATGATCGGACACGGCCTAGTTGACTCGGATCATGTATCACTTAGATGACTAGAGGGATGTCTATCTGAGTGGGAGTTCATTAAAAATTTGATTATATGAACTTAATTATCATGAACATAGTCAAAAGGTCTTTGCAAATTATGTCGTAGCTTACGCTTTAGTTCTACTAAGATATGTTCCTAGAGAAAATTTAGTTGAAAGTTGATAGTAGCAATTATGCGGACTGGGTCCGTAAACTGAGGATTGTCCTCATTGCTGCACAGAAGGCTTATGTCCTTAATGCACCGCTCGGTGTGCTGAACCTCGAGCATCATTTGTGGATGTTGCGAACATCTGACATACACGTTTTGATGACTACGTGATAGTTCAGTGCGTAATGTTAAAACGGTATAGAATTGAGGCACCGAAGACGTTTTTGAAACGTCGCAGAACATATGAGATGTTCCAAAGACTGAAATTGGGATTTCATACTAGTGCCCATGTCAAGAGGTATGAGACCTCTGACAAGTTTCTTAAGCCTGCAAACTAAGGGAGAAAAGCTCAATCGTTGAGCATGTGCTCAGATTGTCTAAGTACTACAATCGCTTGAATCGAGTGGGAGTTAATCTTCCAGATGAGATAGTGATGGTTCTCCATAGTCACTGCCACCAAGCTATTAGAGCTTCGTGATGAACTATAACATATCAGGGATAGACATGATGATCCTTGAGCAACTCGCGATGTTTGACACCGCGAAAGTAGAAATCAAGTAGGAGCATCAATTGTTGATGGTTAGTAAAACCACTAGTTTCAAGAAGGGCACGGGCAACAAGGGATACTTCATGAAACGGCAAATCAGTTGCAGCTCTAGTGAAGAAAGCCAAGGTTGAACCCAAACCCGAGACCAAGTGCTTCTGAGATGAGGGGAACGGTCACTGAAGCAGAACTACCCTAGATACTTCGTAGATGAGGAGGCTGGTAAGGTCGACAGAAGTATATTGGATATACATTATATTAATGTGTACTTTACTAGTACTCCTAGTAGCACCAGGGTATTAGATACCGGTTCGGTTGCTAAGTGTTAGTAACTCGAAATAAAAGCTGCGGAATAAACGGAGACTAGCTAAAAGTGAGATGACGATATGTGTTGGAAGTGTTTCCAAGGTTGATGTGATCAAGCATCGCATGCTCCCTCTACCATCGAGATTGGTGTTAAACCTAAATAATTGTTATTTGGTGTTTACGTTGAGCATAGACATGATTGGATTATGTTGTTCATTTAAGAAGAATAATGGTTACTCTTTTTATTTGAATAATACCTTCAATGGTCTTGCACCTAAAATAAATGGTTTATTGAATCTCGATCGTAGTGATACACATGTTCATGCCAAAAGATATAAGATAGTAATGATAGTACCACATACTTGTGGCACTACTATTTGAGTCATATTGGGATAAAACGCATGAAGAAGCTCCATGTTGATGGATCTTTGGACTCACTCGTTTTTGAAAAGATTGAGACATGCGAACCATGTCTATTGGTATATATGCATGAAGAAACTCCATACAGATGGATCATTTGGACTCACTTGATTTTGAATCACTTGAGACATGCAAATCATACCACATGGGCAAGATGACTGAAAGGCCTCGTTTTCAGTGAGATGGAACAAGAGAGCAACTTGTTGGAAGTAATACATTTTGATGTGTGCAATCCAATGAGTGCTGAGGCACGCAGTGAATATCATTATGCTCTTACTTCACAGATGATTTGAGTAGATGCTAAGTATGTTTACTTGATGAGACACAAGTCTGAATTATTGAAAGGTTCAAGTAATTTCAGAGTGTAGTTGAAGATCGTCGTGACAAGAGGATAAAATGTCTATGATATGATCATAGAGATGAATATCTGAGTTACGAGTTTGGCACACAATTAAGACATTGTGGAAATTGTTTCACAACTAATACCGCCTGGAACACCATAGTGTGATGGTGTGTCCGAACATCATAACTGCACCCTATTGGATATGGTGCATACCATGATGTCTCTTTTCGAATTACACTATCGTTTATGGGTTAGGCATTAGAGACAACCGCATTCACTTTAAATAGGGCACCACGCAATTCCGTTGAGACGACACCGTATGAACTATGGTTTAGAGAAACCTAAGTTGTCATTTCTTAAAAGTTTGGGGCTGCGACGCTTATGTGAAAATGTTTCAGGCTGATAAGCTCGAACCCAAAGCGGATAAATGCATCTTCATAGAATACCCAAAACAGTTGGGTATACCTCCTATTTCAGATCCGGAAGCAAGGTGATTGTTTCTAGAAACAGGTCCTTTCTCGAGGAAAAGTTTCTCTCGAAAGAATTGAGTGGGAGGGTGGTGGAGACTTGATGAGGTTATTGAACCATCACTTCAACTAGTGTGTAGCAGGGCACGGGAAGTTGTTCCTGTGACACCTACACCAATTGAAGTGGAAGCTTATGATAGTGATCATGAAACTTCGGATCAAGTCACTATCAAACCTTGTAGGTTGACAAGGATGTGTACTACTTCAGAGTGGTACGTAATCCTGTCTTGGAAGTCATGTTGCTGGACAACAATGAACCTACGAGCTATGGAGAAGCGATGGTGGGCCCGGATTCCGACGAATGGCTCGAGGCCATAAAATCCGAGAGGATCCATGTATGAAAACAAAGTATAGACTTTGAAAGAACTACTTGATGGTCATAAGGCTGTTGGGTACAGATGGATTTTAAAAGGGAGGATAGATAATGATGGTAAGTATCACCATTAAGAAAGCTCGACTTGTCGTTAAGATGTTTTCCGACAAGTTCAAGGAGTTGACTACGATGAGATTTTCTCACTCGTAGTGATGCTGAGAGTTTGTTGGAATTATATTAGCAGTTGCTGCATTATTTATGAAATCTTGCAGATAGGATGTCAAAACATTGTTTCCTCGACGATTTTCTTGAGGAAAGGTTGTATGTGATACAACCAGAAGGTTTTGTCAATCCTGAAAGATGCTAACAAGTATGCAAAGCTCCAGCAATCCTTCTAAGGACTGGAGTAAGCATGTCGGAGTTGGAATGTACGCTTTGATGACATAATCAAAGATTTTGGGTTTATACAAAGTTTATGAGAAACTTGTATTTCCAAAGAAGTGAGTGGGAGCACTATAGAATTTTTGATGAGTATATGTTGTTAACATATTGTTGATCGGAAATGATGTAGAATTTCTGGAAAGCATATAAGGTTGTTTGAAAAGTGTTTTTCAATGGAAAACCTGGATTAAGCTACTTGAACATTGAGCATCGAGATCTATAAGGATAGATCAAAAACGCTTAATAGTACTTTCAAATGAACACATACCGTGACAAGATTTTGAAGGAGTTCAAAATAGATCGGCAAAGAAGGAGTTCTTGGCTGTGTTATAAGGTGTGATTATTGAGTAAGACTCAAGACCTGACCACGGCAGAAGAGAGAGAAAGGACGAAGATCGTCCCCTATGCTTTAGACGTAGGCTCTGCAGTATGCTATGCTGTGTACCGCGCTTGAAGTGTGCCTTGCCATGAGTTAGTCAAGGGGTACAAGAGTGACCAGGAATGGATCACATGACAGCGGTCGAACTTATCCTTAGTATCTCGTGGACTAAGGAATTTTCTCGATTATGGAGGTGGTAAAAGAGTTCGTCGTAAGGGGTTACGTCGATGCAAACTTTGACACTAATCCGGATGACTCTGAGTAGTAAACCGGATTCGTATAGTAGAGCACTTATTTGGAATAGTTCCAAGTGGCGCGTGGTAGCTACATCTACAAGATGACATAGAGATTTGTAAAGCACACACGGATCTGAATGTTGCAGACCCGTTGACTAAAACCTCTCTCGTAAGCATAACATGATCAAACCCTAGAACTCATTGAGTGTTAATCACATGGTGATGTGGACTAGATTATTAACTCTAGTAAACTCTTGGGTATTAGTCACATGGCGATGTGAACTTTGAGTGTTAATCACATGGTGATGTGAACTAGATTATTGACTCTAGTGCAAGAGGGAGACTGTTGGAAATATGCCCTAGAGGCAATAATAAAATGGTTATTATTGTATTTCCTTGTTCATGATAATTGTCTGTTGTTCGTGCTATAATTGTATTAACTGGAAACCGTAATACATGTGTGAATACATAGACCACAACATGTCCCTAGTAAGCCTCTAGTTGACTAGCTCGTTGATCAATAGATGGTTATGGTTTCCTGACCATGGACATTGGATGTCATTGATAACGGGATCACATCATTAGGAGAATGATGTGATGGACAAGACCCAATCCTAAGCATAGCACAAGATCGTGTAGTTCGTTTGCTAAGAGCTTTTCTAATGTCAAGTATCGTTTCCTTAGACCATGAGATTGTGCAACTCCCGGATACCTTAGGAATGTTTTGGGTGTACCAAACGTCACAATGTAACTGGGTGGCTATAAAGGTGCACTACAGGTATCTCCGAAAGTGTCTGTTGGGTTGGCATGAATCGAGACTGGGATTTGTCACTCCGTATGACGGAGAGGTATCTCTGGGCCCACTCGGTAATGCATCATCATAATGAGCTCAATGTGACTAAGGAGTTAGCCACGGGATCATGCGTTACGGAACGAGTAAAGAGACTTGCCAGTAACAAGATTGAACGAGGTATTGGGATACCGATGATCGAATCTCGGGCAAGTAACATACCGATAGACAAAGGGAATTGTATACGGGATTGATTGAATCACCGACATCTTGGTTCATCCGATGAGATCATCGTGGAACATGTGGGAGCCAATATGGGTATCCAGATCCCGCTATTTGTTATTGGCCGGAGAGGTGTCTCGGTCATGTCTGCATGGTTCCCGAACCCGTAGGGTCTACACACTTAAGGTTCGGTGACGCTAGAGTTGTTATGGGAAATAGTATGTGGTTACCGAAGGTTGTTCGGAGTCCCGGATGAGATCCCGGACATGACGAGGAGCTCCGGAATGGTCCGGAGGTGAAGATCGATATATTGGACGAAGGGTATTGGAGTCCGGAAGTGTTCTGGGGGTACCAGGCTATGGCCAGCATGACCGAAAGGTGTTTCGGGAGCCCCGGCAAGTGTTGGAGGGCCTCATGGGCCAAAGGGGAAGGGGCAAACCAGCCCACTAAGGGGTGGTGCGCCCCCCACACCCTTTCCCACGTTATTTGGGGAGGTGGGGCGCCTCCACCTGGCTTGGGAGGCAAGCCTCCACCTGCTTGGCTTGGGGGGCAAGTATCCCTAGGATTTTCCCTAGGGAGATCCAATCTGCTTGGCCGCCGCCCCCTAGGGGAAACCCTAGGGCGCATCCCCCTCTCCCCTTGCCCCTATATATAGTGGAGGGGTGGGAGGGCAGCCGACCCTCTTCCCTGGCGCAGCCCTCCCTCCTCATACAACTCCTTCTCCTCCTCCGTAGTGCTTGGTGAAGCCCTGCCGGAGAACCACGAGCTCCATTGCCACCACGCCGTCGTGCTGCTGGAGTTCTCCCTCAACTTCTCCTCTCCCCTTGCTGGATCAAGAAGGAGGAGATGTCCCCGGGCTGTACGTGTGTTGAACGCGGAGGCGCCGTCCGTTCGGCGCTAGATCGGATCTTCCGCGATTTGAATCGCCGCGAGTATGACTCCATCAACCGCGTTCTTGTAACGCTTCCGCTTAGCGATCTTCAAGGGTATGAAGATGCACTCCCCCTCTCTCGTTGCTAGCATCTCCTAGATTGATCTTGGTGACACGTAGGAATGAATTATTGCTACGTTCCCCAACAGGAATTCAAGTGCACTACATTATACTCCGTTAGAGTGCCTGCTAGTCCAGAACACAGAGTCATGGCTAGTTTATGCTACGCACACAATCGTTAATTGGTGGTTTAAATATGCGTAAGGGATATGCAATGTATTATCATGTAGAGATATCTGAAATTAGCCGTGTCAACTTGCAGATAGGGTTACGCAATGAAAAAGTACAAGATTTCTTAGTACAAGATGTATGTTGCAATTTCATGGAACATTGCAAAAAAAGGAGAGGCAGTGGTGATCCTATATAGTGTGCAATGGTAGGTCACTCTCCATTGCAATCATCATGACATGTTATTTGTATGTCAGTGATGTTGGCCAAGTTTCTTAGGGACAGTTATTTCGAGTTATCCTAAGAAAATAAGCACCTTTGAATATAAGCTCCAGATAATAAGCCAACCAGTTCTTTTCATTGCCTGTCGTTTCAGCTTATCTGTGGTATGATCAGTGAAAAGTCTAGGTTGCATTATATTTTGTAATTTTTTTGCCCATATGAAAATAAATTTGACTTGCAAACCTCACAAATTGAACCCAGTGCAGTAATTAATATGATAGGAAAACAAACCATCAATATTTGTTCAAAGTGCAAATACAAAGATACCATCTACTTGGCACAATCTACTTTGGTTATCACTGGTACACGTCGGTGCTATACAAACGGTTTTTAACCCCTTTCCGCAACGGCATTTGGAACCGTTGCCAAGTGAGTGCGGGTGATGGGGGGGTCCTTCCCACACGACCCAGAAACCGTCGGGGATATGCCCTCCTGGTATACACACTCGGCAAAATGAGGTCGTGTGCGACCGGTGAGCGCTCAAATACGGAAATACGTACAGTAGAGCTAAAAAATACAATTATACAAGCGAAATTGTTTCCGGTCACAAGTACATCCCACACAGTGAGTCCCCGCTAAATGTTTTCGTTCGTATGTACATCCCACACAGTCGCTCCATGGAAAACGTATCCGTTCACAGGTACATCACACACAATTTTTCCCATTAAATCGTTTGCGTTATTGAATGTATCACACACGGTCCGGAGAAGAAACTGTGTGGCAAAGGTTGTCCATCACACACAGTTTTTATGTTGTAAATGTTTGTGCAAGGTAGCCTAACGCAAACATTTTTCAAGAGAAAGTCGTGCGTGATTGTTCATTGATCCAACACGGTTTATTCCTAGAAATTGTGTGCGTTGCCTGAGGTCATCGCCCACGGTATTTTTTCAATAACCGTTTGCAATAGCAAAACCCAATTAGCAGGCTAATTCGCCATTAGTAGGCTAATTGCCCTATTATTAATAATCCATTTATTAATCTAATTGACATTCACATTGGGCACACAATATATTTCATTTCCATATTAAGGAAGCAAAATTTCATAATTGAAATACATCAGAGTACAACATGATATAGCTTCAGCACTCAGCTACCCCATTACACAACTGCACCAGCACCAAGTTCCACATGCAACATGTAGAACCTTTCAAAATTAGCATCATATACGGTATATAGATAGATGCATCTCATCTGGAAAACTGCTGAAGCGGAAGGCGAATATTGAGCCTTCATTCATGTTGAAGGTCTTTGCAACTCTAGGCCAGTGTCTGTGGATGATTGACCATCCGACTTCGTCCTCTTCAGGAACACTTCAATATTGAAGCGTGGGTGTTGTATGAAAACCTTCCTCGCCTCCTGACCATAGAGGTGGTTTGAGAGGTAATCATCAGTGAACTGCTTTGGAAAGGCCTGAAAACAAGGATGTGCATAAATTTCTTCTCTATATTGGAAATGGGGCAAAGGAATAAAAAAGGCAAGGTATAATAGTTAGTACCATCTTGTAGTGAACTGATGTCTTCTTCATTGTGCAGACAAAGATCTCGTTGTTTTTTGTCGCTAATTTCTTTATCCAAACAATCTTTCTGAGTTTCTAGATTTGATTGATATTCATAGACAACTCATTTCCCCATATGCAAAAAGGGTTGAACAGTGGGTCAAAACTTCTGACAGCAGGACCTACACGTGCAAGACCAAAATTTTAAAAACCAAAATATTAGAATGGTTCCTGCAATTGCACAATAATGTGCTAGCTATTAGGGAACGGACCATGCACGTGCTAACCTCGATTGTAAACCTCAATGCTTCCCATTGTTTCCCTGCAACACATATAAGGTAGTTAGTCATCGGGTTAAGTAAGGGTTCGCATGCTATCAGTAAAATATGTTGATGAAAAATAAGCACATTGCAGATTCATCAGATTAATTCAAGTCACATGAAAAACCCATTTATCCAAACCAAGCATGATTAAGAACTAGGAAATATAGCACTTGTATATGTTTCTCATCTATTAAGTGCAGCCAAATTCGATTTATTCCTCACATGCACAACAATACAAAATTCTACACATGACAATTGGACATCGCATTGCAGAATTGAACCAAGCAGTTAACTAAACACCACAACAAATGAACCAAACATTAACTGAACACCACATTGCACAATATAACATACTCCTAATAGAAGATCAGACAGTTAACCAAACAGTTAACTACAACCAATTGTAGCAATTGTATTTGTTTCTCATGTATTTACTACAGCCAAATTCAATTTATTCCTCACATGGTATACAATAACAGAATGCACCCACAACTATTGAACATCGCATTGCAGAATTGAACCAAACAGTTAACTAAACACCACAACACAAATGAACCAAACGTTAACTGAGCACCACATTGCACAATGTATAACCAAACCAAGCATGCTTGACAACTTGGAAATATAGCAATTGTATTCGTTTCTCATGTATTTTGTAAAGATAAATTCGATTTATTTCTCACATGGAAGACGATACAAAATTGCAGCCTGAAGAATTGAACATCACATTTGCAGAATTGAACCAAACAGTTAACTGAAGACGACAACTAATTAACAAAACAGTTAATAAGTGAGCACCACACTGCACAACATATAGAACATATACACTAGAGCAACAGATTGCATGGTAAAATTAGATAGCACAATTCACTAGAATTTGTGAAGGAAAGGCAGGAGCAGCACACACAACGAGTAAACCGAGCATGCTTAACCGGCATAGCTAGCAAATGGCAAGGTGCTCCTCCAAGATCTGGGGGTCGGCACGAATGGCAGCCATCGCAACCTCATCCACGCGTGCGGCCGCGATTTGCTTCTCCGCTGCCAAACGCTCCTTGAGATCCTGGTTATATTGCGTGCACCCTGGCTTAGGGCGGTGCTTATTTGGTGGAGGGGTCGGTGATTTGGGTGGAAGGTGTCGCGCTCGCGCCGGCGGTCGGGGCATGTGGGATGTGGAAGGAGGAGGAGGATGGGGGTCGGGTGTGGATTACCTGCCTGGATAGACGAGGAGGCGGCGCTGCAAGCAAGGAGTGAAGGTTTCAACTTGGAAAGGAAGGCGGAAAGAGGGGAAATGTGGCTTTTGGTAAGGGGGAGGGGCGGGGAGGTAGATATTTCCACGGAAGCCGAAAATTTGGAATCGCTTCACCCAAAAAACTGGCGCGCAAAGTGTCATCAGACACGGTCCCTTATTAAGAATTGTGTACGATATGTGGACATCACAAACGATTCAGATAGCTTAACCCGTGTGTGATAAGTTTGAACGTCAAAACTTTTGGTTCGGATTTCCCTGGTTACAGTGGTCATCCACGTCATTGCATAATTTGGGTACACAAAGGAGACTAACTTCTTAATCGAGCAAGTTCAGCAATTAAACAAAGCTAGCTGACCTAAACATTACTCTAACAAATTAAAGATCGGCGCTCTTAATTAAACAAAACAAAGAGTACTACTATGGCCGGTGCTCGTCGATCTCCGCTGCCGCCTCCATGTCCAGCTCGCGCCCGACGGTCTCCCGGGGAAGGGGCTCCATGGCATCCATGATAACCCACAAGTATAGGGGATCAATTGTATCCTCTTTCGATAAGTAAGAGTGTCGAACCCAACGATGAGTTAAAGGTAGAACAAATATTCCCTCAAGTTCTATCGACCACCGATACAACTCTACGCACGCTTAACGTTCGCTTTACCTAGAACAAGTATGAAACTAGTAGTACTTTGTAGGTGTTGTTGGATAGGTTTGCAAGATAATAAGGAGTGCGTAAATAAAAAGTAGGGGCTGTTTAGATAAAGAAGCAATAAAGTTAGTATAGCGAGTGTGGAAAAGTGGTGGTAGGAGTTGCAAAATTGTCCCTAAGCAATTGACTACTTTACTAGACCGATAGCAAGTTTTATGTGGGAGAGGCCACTGCTAGCATGTCATCCCTGACTTGGAATTCTATGCGCTTATGATTGGAACTATTAGCAAGCATCCGCAACTACTAACGTTCATTAAGGTAAAACCCAACCATAGCATTAAGATATATTGGTCCCCCTTCAATCCCGTATGCATCAATTTCTATGCTAGGTTGAAGCTTCCGTCACTCTTGCCCTCCAATACATAGTCCTATCAACATACAACTAACCCTATGGTGTGATCCATGCGCGCGCTCATATGATGGGTACCAAAGGACAGCAACATAACCACAGCAAATTAAACCAATCATAGCAATTCACCAATTACCAATAGGACAACGAAAATCTACTCAGACATCATAGGATGGCAACACATCATTGGATAATAATATGAAGCATAAAGCACCATGTTCAAGTAGAGGGTACAGCGGGTTGCGGGAGAGTGGACCGCTGTAGATAGATGGGGGAAGGTGATGAAGATGTTGGTGAAGATGACGGAGGTGTTAGTGTAGATTGCGGTGACAATGATGGCCCCGGCGACGTTCCGGCGCCACCGGGAGAGAGGGGGAGAGGGCCCCCTCCTTCTTCTTCTTCCTTGACCTTCCCCCTAGATGGGAGAAGGGTTTCCCCTCTGGTCCTTGGCTTCCATGGCATAGGAGGGGTGAGGGCCCCTCCGAGATTGGATCTATCTCTCTGTCTCTCTTTGTTTCTGCGCTCCCTGATTCCGCCCTTTCACCGTTTCTTATATTCCCGGAGATCCGTAACTCCGATTGGGCTTAAATTTGAACATGATTTTTATCCGAATATTGGCTTTCTTGCGGTGAAAGAAGGGCACCAACCGCCTTACGGGTGGCCACGAGGGTCAGGGGCGCGCCCACCCCCGTGGGGCGCCCCCTGCCTCGTGGTCCCCTCAGGCATCGTCTCGCATTGATTCTTCTTCCCAAAAATCACATATATTCCAAAAATAATCTCCGTCTGTTTTTATCCTGTTTGGACTCCGTTTGATATTGATTTTCTGCGAAACAAAAAACATGCAACAAACAGGAACTGGCACTGGATCAATATGTTAGTCCCAAAAATAGTATAAAAAGTTGCCAAAAGTATGTAAAACTTGTAGAAGGAGGCTTATGTGTGATAGAGTGTATCGTATCACGGGGTTTGGATGCACCGGCGAAGTTTGCACAAACTCTCGAGGTGAGAAAGGGCAATGCACAGTACCGAAGAGGCTAGAAATGATGGAAGGGTGAGAGTGCGTTCTACAAATGGCGGTTTTCTATGTGAAGAGGAACAGGCAATCCAAACTTCAAATGATATAAGTGAAGCACATGAAGCATTCTAGAAAGCCATACTCAAAAAATATAAGTGAAGTGCAATGAGCATTATATAAATCAACCAAGGACTATCTCATACCAGCATGGTGCATAAAATAAAAGTGAAAACTAAATGCAAAAGACGCTCCAAGATTTGCACATATCACATGAACGAAACGAAACCGAAAACATACCGATACTTGTTGAAGAAAGATGGGATGCCTTCCGGGGCATCCCCAAGCTTAGATGCTTGAGTATCCTTGAATATTTACTTGGGGTGCCTTGGGCATCCCCAAGCTTGAGCTCTTGCCTCTCCTCCTTATCCTCATATCGATACCTCCTCGATCTTTAATCACTTCATCCACACAAAACTCAACAGAAAGCTCGGTAAGATCCGTTAGTATAATAAAGCAAATCACTACTCTAAGTACTGTTTCAAACCAATTCATATTTTGTTTTTGCATTGTGGCTACTGTAATATAACTTTTCCATGGCTTAATCCACTAATAGAAATCGATAGTTTCATCAAAACAAGCAAACTGTGCATCAAAAACAGAATATGTCTTAAACAGGACAATGTGTAGCAATCTGCACATTCACCATACTTCTGGTACTCCAAAAATTCTGAAACAATTAGGAAAAATAAACAATTTGTATATAAAGACAGTGCAAAAAGTTTCAGATCCGTTTGACGTACCAGTAAAAAATGTAAAATCGCGCACTACAGCCAAAGTTTCTATTTTGCACCGCACAAACCAACAAGCAATGTAAACATCCTAAAGGCAAATCTTGGCACACTATTTTATTTTTAAACTTTGTAAAAGCACACAACAGAAATAAATGACTCTCTAAAACTTCTGGGTTGTCTCCCTGGCAGCGCTTTCTTTAAAGCCATTAAGCTAGGCATATAGTGCTCAAGTAATGGATCCACCCGGATCCCAAGGTATATCAAAGCCAATTCAAATTAACAATGATTTGTGATTTAGTAGTGAGCACAAAGTAACATATATCATGCAACAACGAAGTCTAACTCTCTTCCTATGCATCGGCATGTCATAAAAGAACAATTCATGCACACATAGTAAAGGCCAATGCATAGTATAAACAGTTTCTTGCAATTTTATCATATTGGAAACATGGAGAGGCGGAGATGTAGTTCCTCTCTCATAATAATTGGAAGTAGGAGCAGCAAGCACATGCATATTATATTCATCAAAATCATCATGTGTAGTAGTAAAACGCAACCCATCAATATAATCCTTAATAAGGGCAAACTTCTCCGATATAGTGTAGTCGGGAGAATTCAAAAAGATAATAGGACTATCATGCGTGGGTGCAATAGCAACAATTTCATGTTTAACATAAGGAACTATAGCAAGTTCATCTCCATAAGCATAATTCATATTGGCCCCTTGGCCACAAGCATAGCAAGCATCATCAAAAAGGGATATTTCAAAAGAATCAACGGGATCATAACAATCATCATAGCAATCATCCTTCAGTAAGCACGAAGGGAAATTAAACAATGTATGAGTTGAAGAGTTACTCTCATTATAAGGTGGGCATGGGTAGCTAATCCGCTCTTGCTCCTTTTGTTCTTCGCTCTCCTCATCATCTTTTTCATCCAATGAGCCCACAGTGTCATTAATTTCTTCTTCCATAGACTCCTGCAAAATATTAGTCTCTTCTTGGACAGCGGAGACTTTCTCAATATATTCATCAATATCATAATTGTATTTATAATTCTCATAGCAATATTTAAGGATAGCTAAATTTTCAGGTCTATTAACTGAATCATCAAAATCTTCAAACTCTTTAAACAAAGATTCAATTTCACATGCACCCTTAAAAGCAACAAATTCTTCTATTCGTTCCACATCATAGTAATCATATATACCTCTAGCATAAGAAGCCAAGGTTTTATTATCATTAAATCTACATGAAAAGGGAAGGTGTGGAGCCTTCATCCTAGAGCAACAATTTTAATCATATCTCAAGCATAGTTGCCAAGCATACCAATGCAACATATGAATTTGATCCCATAATAGTTTCCCTTTTTGAGTCAAGCGATAATCCCTAAAGTATTCACGTTGATCCAACGTGTCTCCCATTATACAATTGAATGGGGTTTTCTTAGGATTATTAAAGTAGTGCATAATATCTTTCACATAATGAGCATCAAGGGTTTTAGGAGGTTCCCCATCTCCATGAGTAGCAAGTATACCTAATTTTTTTGGTATTTCGTGTTCCATATCCATAACTAAAGATAGAGAACAACTTAGAACTGAAAATAAAAACTACATAGTGGTAAAGCAAACAAGCACACACGAGAATATTCACCCCACGCTATAACTCCCCGGCAACGGCGCCAGGAAAAGGTCTTGATAACTCACAAGTATAGGGGATCAATTTTAGCCTCTTTCGATAAGTAAGAGTGTCAAACCCAATGAGGAGCTAAAGGTAGAACAAATATTCCCTCAAGTTCTATCGACCACCGATACAACTCTACGCACGCTTAACGTTCGCTTTACCTAGAACAAGTATGAAACTAGTAGTACTTTGTAGGTGTTGTTGGATATGTTTGCAAGATAATAAACAGCGCATACATAAAAAGTAGGGGCTGTTTATATAAAGAAGCAATAAAGTTAGTATAGCGAGTGTGGAAAAGTGGTGGTAGGAGTTGCGAAATTGTCCCTAAGCAATTGACTACTTTACTAGACCGATAGCAAGTTTTATGGGGGAGAGGCCACTTCTAGCATGTCATCCCTGACTTGGAATTCTATGCACTTATGATTGGAACTATTAGCAAGCATCCGCAACTACTAACGTTCATTAAGGTAAAACCCAACCATAGCATTAAGATATATTGGTCCCCCTTTAATCCCGTATGCATCAATTTCTATGCTAGGTTGAAGCTTCTGTCACTCTTGCCCTCCAATACATAGTCCTATCAACATACAACTAACCCTATGGTGTGATCCACGCGCGCGCTCATATGATGGGCACCAAAGGACAGCAACATAACCACTAGCAAATTAAACCAATCATAGTAATTCACCAATTACTGATAGGAGAACGAAAATCTACTCAGACATCATAGGATGGCAACACATCATTGGATAATAATATGAAGCATAAAGCACCATGTTCAAGTAGAGGGTACAGCGGGTTACGGGAGAGTGGACCGCTGTAGATAGATGGGGGAAGGTGATGAAGATGTTGGTGAAGATGACGGAGGTGTTGGTGTAGATTGCAGTGACGAAGATGGCCCTGGCGGCGTTCCAGCGCCACCGGGAGAGAGGGGGAGAGGGCCCCCCTCCTTCTTCTTCTTCCTTGACCATCCCCTAGATGGGAGAAGGGTTTCCTCTCTGGTCCTTGGCTTCCATGGCATGGGAGGGGCTAGAGCCCCTCCGAGATTGGATCTGTCTCTCTGTCTCTCTCTGTTTCTGCGCTCCCTGATTCTGCCCTTTCACCGTTTCTTATATTCCCGGAGATCCGTAACTTCGATTGGGCTGAAACTTGAACACAATTTTTATCCGGATATTGGCTTTCTTGCGGCGAAGGAAGGGCACCAACCGCCTTACGGGATGGCCACGAGGGTCAGGGGCGCGCCCCCCTGCCTCGTGGCCCCCTCGGGCATCGTCTCGCGTTGATTCTTCTTCCCAAAAATCACATATATTCCAAAAATAATCTTCGTCAGTTTTTATCCCGTTTGGACTCCGTTTGATATGGATTTTCTACGAAACAAAAAACATGCAACAAACAGGAACTGGCACTGGGCACTGGATCAATATGTTAGTCCCAAAAATAGTATAAAAAGTTCCCAAAAGTATATAAAACTTGTAGAATATTGGCATGGAACAATCAAAAATTATAGATACGATGGAGACGTATCAATCCATCGCACCATACTCGGCAAGCATACTACCCTCCTCCTCTCCGGCGACCTCCTCCTCCTCCTCTCCGGCGACCTCCTCCTCCCTCCTCTCCTCCCCTCCCCTCACGGTTTCTCCTACCTCCTCTCCAGTGAGCTCCTCCTCCCTCCTCTCCGGTGAGCTCCTCCTCTCCTCCCCTCCCCTCATGGTTTCTCCTTCCTCCTCTCCGATGCTCCGGTGAACTCCTCTCCGGCGATGTAGGCGAGCGCCTCTCCGGTGACCTCCTCCTCCTCCTCTCCGGCAAAAGAACACGGCAAAAGAACGCACAAGATCCAAAAACGAGAACAATATTTGAAAAAATATCGTGCAAAAAAACGAGCAAAAATGGGCAAAAAAATCGCGATCCAGATCCAAATTCAAAATTCAAAAATACTAATGGCGCACGGTGGGGGTTAGACGGTGCGCCACTACTATTTTCCCGCCTTCAAAATTCAAAAATACTAATGGCGCACCGTGGCCTATACTAATGGCGCACCAGTGGCCTATACTAATGGCGCACCGTGGCCTATACTAATGGCGCACCGTGGCCTATACTAATGGCGCACTGCCTGGTGCGCCATTAGTATACCAGATACTAATGGCGCACCAGTGGTGCGCCATTAGTAAAAAATACTAGTGGCGTGGTACTAGTGGCGCACCAGTAGTGCGCCATTAGTAGGCAAAACTGGTGCGCCACTAGTAGGCCTTTTCCTAGTAGTGCTAGGGCATATTTCCTTCAGTCTCCCACTTGCACTAGAGTCAATAATCTAGATTACACAGTAATGATTCTTACACCCATGGAGCCTTGGTGTTGATCATGTTTTGCTCGTGGAAGAGGCTTAGTCAACGGGTCTGCAACATTCAGATCCGTATGTATCTTGCAAATTTCTATGTCTCCCACCTAGACTAAATCCCGGATGGAATTGAAGCGTCTTTTGATGTGCCTGGTTCTCTTGTGAAATCTGGATTCCTTTGCTAAGGCAATTGCACCAGTATTGTCAAAAAAGATTTTCATTGGACCCGATGCACTAGGTATGACACCTAGATCGGATATGAACTCCTTCATCCAGACTCCTTCATTTGCTGCTTCCGAAGCAGCTATATACTCCGCTTCACACGTAGATCCCGCCACGATGCTTGGTTTAGAACTGCACCAACTGACAGCTCCACCGTTCAATGTAAACACGTATCCGGTTTGCGATTTAGAATTGTACGGATCAGTGTCAAAGCTTGCATCGACGTAACCATTTACGATGAGCTCTTTGTCACCTCCATAAACGAGAAACATATCCTTAGTCCTTCTCAGGTATTTCAGGATGTTCTTGACCGTTGTCCAGTGATCCACTCCTGGATTACTTTGGTACCTTCCTGCTAGACTTATAGCAAGGCACACATCAGGTCTGGTACACAGCATTGCATACATGATAGAGCCTATGGCTAAAGCATAGGGAACATCTTTCATCTTCTCTCTATCTTCTGCAGTGGTCGCGCATTGAGTCTTACTCAACTTCACACCTTGTAACACAGGCAAGAACCCTTTCTTTGCTTGATCCATTTTGAACTTCTTCAAAACTTTGTCAAGGTATGTGCTTTGTGAAAGTCCAATTAAGCGTCTTGATCTATCTCTATAGATCTTGATGCCCAATATATACGCAGCTTCACCGAGGTCTTTCATTGAAAAACTCTTATTCAAGTATCCCTTTATGCTATCTAGAAATTCTATATCATTTCCAATCAGCAATATGTCATCCACACATAATATTAGAAATGCTACAGAGCTCCCACTCACTTTCTTGTAAATACAGGCTTCTCCAAAAGTCTGTACAAAACCAAATGCTTTGATCACACTATCAAAGCGTTTATTCCAACTCCGAGAGGCTTGCACCAGTCCATAAATGGATCGCTGGAGCTTGCACACTTTGTTAGCTCCCTTTGGATCGACAAAACCTTCCGGTTGCATCATATACAACTCTTCTTCCAGAAATCCATTCAAGAATGCAGTTTTGACATTCATTTGCCAAATTTCATAATCATAAAATGCGGCAATTCCTAACATGATTCGGACAGACTTAAGCATCGCTACGGGTGAGGTCTCATCGTAGTCAATCCCTTGCACTTGTCGAAAACCTTTCGCAACAAGTCGAGCTTTATAGACAGTAACATTACCGTCAGCGTCAGTCTTCTTCTTGAAGATCCATTTATTTTCTATGGCTTGCCGATCATCGGGCAAGTCAACTAAAGTCCATACTTTGTTCTCATACATGGATCCCATCTCGGATTTCATGGCCTCAAGCCATTTTGCGGAATCTGGGCTCACCATCGCTTCTTCATAGTTCGTAGGTTCGTCATGGTCTAGTAACATAACCTCCAGAACAGGATTACCGTACCACTCTGGTGCGGATCTTACTCTGGTTGACCTACGAGGTTCAGTAACAACTTGATCTGAAGTTCCATGATCATCATCATTAACTTCCTCACTAATTCGTGTAGGCGTCACAGGAACCGGTTTCTGTGATGAACTATTTTCCAATAAGGGAGCAGGTACAGTTACCTCATCAAGTTCTACTTTCCTCCCACTCACTTCTTTCGGGAGAAACTCCTTCTGTAGAAAGGATCCATTCTTAGCAACGAATGTCTTGCCTTCGGATCTGTGATAGAAGGTGTACCCAACAGTCTCCTTTGGGTATCCTATGAAGACACATTTCTCCGATTTAGTTTCGAGCTTATCAGTTTGAAGCTTCTTCACATAAGCATCGCAACCCCAAACTTTAAGAAACGACAACTTTGGTTTCTTGCCAAACCACAGTTCATAAGGCGTCGTCTCAACGGATTTCGATGGTGCCCTATTTAACGTGAATGCAGCCGTCTCTAAAGCATAACCCCAAAACGATAGCGGTAATCAGTAAGAGACATCATAGATCGCACCATATCTAGTAAAGTACGATTACGACGTTCGGACACACCATTATGTTGTGGTGTTCCGGGTGGCGTGATTTGCGAAACTATTCTGCATTGTTTCAAATGTAGACCAAACTCGTAACTCAAATATTCTCCTCCACGATCTGATCGTAGAAACTTTATTTTCTTGTTACGATGATTTTCAACTTCACTCTGAAATTCTTTGAACCTTTCAAATGTTTCAAACTTATGTTTCATTAAGTAGATATACCCATATCTGCTCAAATCATCTGTGAAGGTGAGAAAATAATGATATCCGCCACGAGCCTCAATATTCATCGGACCACATAAACCTGTATGTATGATTTCCAACAAATCTGTTGCTCTCTCCATAGTTTCGGAGAACGGCGTTTTAGTCATCTTGCCCATGAGGCACGGTTCGCAAGTACCAAGTGATTCATAATCAAGTGATTCCAAAAGTCCATCAGTATGGAGTTTCTTCATGCGCTTTACACCGATATGACCTAAACGGCAGTGCCACAAATAAGTTGCACTATCATTATCAACTCTGCATCTTTTGGCTTCGATATTATGAATATGTGTATCACTACTATCGAGATTCATTAAAAATAGACCACTCTTCAAGGGTGCATGACCATAAAAGATATTACTCATAGAAATAGAACAACCATTATTCTCTAATTTAAATGAATAACCGTCTCGCATCAAACAAGATCCAAATATAATGTTCATGCTCAACGCTGGCATCAAATAACAATTATTTAGGTCTAATACTAATCCCGAAGGTAGATGTAGAGGTAGCGTGCCGATGGCGATCACATCGACTTTGGAACCGTTTCCCACGCGCATCGTCACCTCGTCCTTGGCCAGTGTTCGCTTAATCTGTAGTCCTTGTTTCGAGTTGCAAATATTAGCAATAGAACCAGTATCAAATACCCAGGTGCTACTGCGAGCTCTAGTAAGGTACACATCAATAACATGTATATCACATATACCTTTGTTCACCTTGCCATCCTTCTTATCCGCCAAATACTTGGGGCAGTTCCGCTTCCAGTGACCAGTCTGCTTGCAGTAGAAGCACTCAGTCTCAGGCTTAGGTCCAGACTTGGGTTTCTTCTCCTGAACAGCAACTTGCTTGCTGTTCTTCTTGAAGTTCCCCTTCTTCTTCCCTTTGCCCTTTTTCTTGAAACTAGTGGTCTTATTGACCATCAACACTTGATGCTCCTTTTTTATTTCTACCTCCGCAGCCTTTAGCATTGCGAAGAGCTCGGGAATCGTCTTATCCATCCCTTGCATGTTATAGTTCATCACGAAGCTTTTGTAGCTTGGTGGCAGTGATTGAAGAATTCTGTCAATGACTCTATCATCCGGAAGATTAACTCCTAGTTGAATCAAGTGATTGTTATACCCAGACATTTTGAGTATATGCTCACTGACAGAACTATTCTCTTCCATCTTGCAGCTGTAGAACTTATTGGAGACTTCATATCTCTCAATCCGGGCATTTGCTTGAAATATTAACTTCAACTCTTGGAACATCTCATATGCTCCATGATGTTCAAAACGTCGTTGAAGACCCGGTTCTAAGCCGTAAAGCATGGCACACTGAACTATCGAGTAGTCATCAGCTTTGCTCTGCCAGACATTCATAACATCTGGTGTTGCTCCTGCAGCAGGCCTGGCACCCAGCGGTGCTTCCAGGACGTAATTCTTCTGTGCAGCAATGAGGATAATCCTCAAGTTACGGACCCAGTCCGTGTAATTGCTACCATCATCTTTCAACTTTGCTTTCTCAAGGAACGCATTAAAATTCAACGGAACAACAGCACGGGCCATCTATCTACAATCAACATAGACAAGCAAGATACTATCAGGTACTAAGTTCATGATAAATTTAAGTTCAATTAATCATATTACTTAAGAACTCCCACTTAGATAGACATCCCTCTAATCATCTAAGTGATCACGTGATCCAAATCAACTAAACCATAACCGACCATCACGTGAAATGGAGTAGTTTTCAATGGTGAACATCACTATGTTGATCATATCTATTATATGATTCACGCTCGACCTTTCGGTCTCAGTGTTCCGAGGCCATATCTGCATATGCTAGGCTCGTTAAGTTTAACCTGAGTATTCTACATGTGCAAAACTGGCTTGCACCCGTTGTAGATGGATGTAGAGCTTATCACACCCGATCATCACGTGGTGTCTGGGCACGACGAACTTTGACAACGGTGCATACTCAGGGAGAACACTTTTATCTTGAAATTTAGTGAGAGATCATCTTATAATGCTACCGTCAATCAAAGCAAGATAAGATGCATAAAAGATATACATCACATGCAATCAATATAAGTGATATGATATGGCCATCATCATCTTGTGCTTGTGATCTCCATCTCCGAAGCACCGTCATGATCCCCATCGCCACCGGCACGACACCTTGATCTCCATCGTAGCATCATTGTCGTATCGCCAACTATTGCTTCTACGACTATCGCTACCGCTTAGTGATAAAATAAAGCAATTACATGGCGATTGCATTGCATACAATAAAGCGACAACCATATGGCTCCTGCCAGTTGCCGATAACTCGGTTACAAAACATGATCATCTCATACAATAAAATTTAGCATCATGTCTTGACCATATCACATCACAACATGCCCTGCAAAAACAAGTTAGACGTCCTCTACTTTGTTGTTGCAAGTTTTACGTGGCTGCTACGGGCTGAGCAAGAACCGTTCTTACCTACGCATCAAAACCACAACGATAGTTTGTCAAGTTGGTGCTGTTTTAACCTTCGCAAGGACCGGGCGTAGCCACACTCGGTTCAACTAAAGTTGGAGAAACTGACACCCGCCAGCCACCTCTGTGCAAAGCACGTCGGAAGAACTAGTCTCGCGTAAGCATACGCGTAATGTCGGTCCAGGCCGCTTCATCCAACAATACCGCCGAACCAAAGTATGACATGCTGGTAAGTAGTATGACTTATATCGCCCACAACTCACTTGTGTTCTACTCGTGCATATGACATCTACGCATAAAACCAGGCTCGGATGCCACTGTTGGGGAACGTAGTAATTTCAAAAAAATTCCTACGTGCACGCAAGATCATGGTGATGTATAGCAACGAGAGGGGAGAGTATTGTCCACGTACCCTCGTAGACCGAAAGCGGAAGCGTTAACACAACGCGGTTGATGTAGTCGTACGTCTTCACGATCCGACCGATCAAGTACCAAACGCACGGCACCTCCGAGTTCAGCACACGTTCAGCTCGATGACGTCCCTCGAACTCTGATCCAGCCGAGTGTTGAGGGAGAGTTTCGTCAGCACAACGGCGTGGTGATGATGATGTTGTTCTACCGACGCAGGGCTTCGCCTAAGCACCGCTACGATATTATCGAGGTGTAATATGGTGGAGGGGGGCACCGCACACGGCTAAGAGATCAATGATCAATTGTTGTGTCTTTGGGGTGCCCCCTGCCCCCGTATATAAAGGATCAAAGGGGGGAGGTGCGGCCAACCTTGGGGCGCGCCAGGAGGAGTCCTACTCCCACCGGGAGTAGGACTCCCCCCCTTTTCCTAGTTGGATTAGGACTTGGGAAGGGGGAAAGAGGAGAGGGAGAAGAAGGAAGGGGGGCGCCGCCCCCTTCTCCTTGTCCTATTCGGACTAGGGGGGAGGGGGGCGCGGCCCAGCCCTAGCCGCCTCTCCTCTCTTCCACCTAGGCCCACTAAGGCCCATTATGTTGCCAGGGGGTTCCGGTAACCTCCCGGTACTCCGGTAAAATCCCGATTTCACCCGGAACACTTCCGATATCCAAACATAGGCTTCCAATATATCAATCTTCATGTCTCGACCATTTCAAGACTCCTCGTCATGTCCGTGATCACATCCGGGACTCCGAATAACCTTCGGTACATCAAAACATATAAACTCATAATATAACTGTCATCGAAACGTTAAGCGTGCGGACCCTACGGGTTTGAGAACTATGTAGACATGACCGAGACACGTCTCCGGTCAATAACCAATAGCGGAACCTGGATGCTCATATTGCTCCCACATATTCTACGAAGATCTTTATTGGTCAGACCGCATAACAACATACGTTGTTCCCTTTGTCATCGGTATGTTACTTGCCCGAGATTCGATCGTCGGTATCTCAATACCTAGTTCAATCTCGTTACCGGCAAGTCTCTTTACTCGTTCCGTAATACATCATCTCGCAACAAACTCATTAGTTGCAATGCTTGCAAGGCTTAAGTGGTGTGCATTACCGAGAGGGCCCAGAGATACCTCTCCGACAATCGGAGTGACAAATCCTAATCTCGAAATACGCCAACCCAACAAGTACCTTCGGAGACACCTGTGGAGCACCTTTATAATCACCCAGTTATGTTGTGATGTTTGGTAGCACACAAAGTGTTCCTCCGGTAAACGGGAGTTGCATAATCTCATAGTCATAGGAACATGTATAAGTCATGAAGAAAGCAATAGCAACATACTAAACGATCGAGTGCTAAGCTAACGAAATGGGTCAAGTCAATCACATCATTCTCCTAATGATGTGATCCCGTTAATCAAATGAAAACTCATGTCAATGGCTAGGAAACATAACCATCTTTGATCAACGAGCTAGTCAATTAGAGGCATACTAGTGACACTCTGTTTGTCTATGTATTCACACAAGTATTATGTTTCTGGTTAATACAATTCTAGCATGAATAATAAACATTTATCATGATATAAGGAAATAAATAATAACTTTATTATTGCCTCTAGGGCATATTTCCTTCACTGGGGCCTTGTTCTTTTCAGCAGCTGGAATATTCCTTGTGCTCCTCTTGGGTTTTGAAGTCTTTGGAGCTGGAGCAGAAGCTTTGGGGGCAGTCTTGGGCTTTGAAGGGGCAGCCCCAGACTTGATGGCATCCCCCATCAGCTTTTCAGTCTTCGATGCTGGTGCAGCATCTTCTTCTTCCTCTTCTTCATCTTCAGCTGGATCTCTTATCATAGTGGATCTCCCAATGAACCTGGCAATAGTCTTCTTGACCCTCTCTTTCCTCTTCTTGCCTTCACCAGCCTCCTTTGGTTCAAGTGTGAACTCCATGGTTTCCTGAGTTGAGGATCTGGCCTTTGACATAGGAACTCTCTTGGAAGGTGCCTTCTTGTGCATGCCAGGCTTGGTGGATGCAGCTGAGCCAAACTCCTTCTTAACAACCATTTTCTTGGAGCTCACTTCTTCCTCAGCAGCCACATAATCCTCATCCTCTGGGTCTGAGTTTCTCTTCTTCCTTATCCTTGTAGCTTCCTTGGGCAAATTGCTTGGAGTATGATACGTCTCCAACGTATCTATAATTTTTGATTGTTCCATGCTATTATATTATCTATTTTGGATGTTTATGGGCTTTATTAAACACTTTTATATTACTTTTGGGACTAACCTAATGACCCAGAGCCTAGTGCCAGTTCTTGTTTTTTCCCGTGTTTCAGTGTTTCGAAGAAAAGGAATATCAAACTGAGTCGAAACGGAATGAAACCTTCTGGAGAAGTTATTTTTGGAAGGAAAGCAACCCGATAGACTTGGAGTGCACGTCAGGAAAGAAACGAGGGAGGCATGAGGCAGGGGGGCGCGCCCACCCCCCCTGGGCGCGCCCTCCACCCTCGTGGGCCCCTCGTGGCTCCCCTGACGTACTTCTTTCCCCTATATATACCAATATACCGTAAAAACTTTGGGGAACAGAATAGATCGGGAGTTCCGCCGCCGCAAGCCTCTGTAGCCACCAAAAACCAATCGGGGCCCTATTCTGGCACCCTGCCGGAGGGGGGATCCCTCACCGGTGGCCATCTTCATCATCCCGGCGCTCTCCATGACGAGGAGGGAGTAGTTCACCCTCGGGGCTGAGGGTATGTAGCAGTAGCTATGTGTTTAATCTATCTCTCTCGTGTTCTTGAGGTGATACGATCTTGATGTATCGCGAGCTTTGCTATTTTAGTTGGATCTTATGATGCTCCTCCCCCTCTACTCTCTTGTAATGGACTGAGTTTCCCCTTTGAAGTTATCTTATCGGATTGAGTCTTTTAATGATTTGAGAACACTTGATGTATGTCTTGCGTGGGATACCCGTGGTGACAATGGGGTATTCTATTGATCCACTTGATGTATGTTTTGGTGATCAACTTGCGGGTTCCGCCCATGAACCTATGCATAGGGGTTGGCACACATTTTCGTCTTGATTCTCCGGTAGAAACTTTGGGGCACTCTTTGAGGTTCTATGTGTTGGTTGAATAGATGAATCTGAGATTGTGTGATGCATATCGTATAATCATACCCACGGATACTTGAGGTGACATTGGAGTATCTAGGTGACATTAGGGTTTTGGTTGATTTGTGTCTTAAGGTGTTATTCTAGTATGAACTCTAGGGCTGTTTGTGACACTTATAGGAATAGCCTAACGGATTGATTGGAAAGAATAACTTTGAGGTGGTTTCGTACCCTACCATAATCTCTTCGTTTGTTCTCCGCTATTAGTGACTTTGGAGTGACTCTTTGTTGCATGTTGAGGGATAGTTATACGATCCAATTATGTTATTATTGTTGAGAGAACTTGCACTAGTGAAAGTATGAACCCTAGGCCTTGTTTCGTAGCATTGCAATACCGTTTACGCTCACTTTTATCGCTTGTTACCTTGCTGTTTTTATAATTTCAGATTACAAAAACCTATATCTACCATCCATATTGCACTTGTATCACTATCTCTTCGCCGAACTAGTGCACCTATACAATTTACCATTGTATTGGGTGTGTTGGGGACACAAGAGACTCTCTGTTATTTGGTTGCAGGGTTGCTTGAGAGAGACCATCTTCATCCTACGCCTCCCACGGATTGATAAACCTTAGGTCATCCACTTGAGGGAAATTTGCTACTGTCCTACAAACCTCTGCACTTGGAGGCCCAACAACGTCTACAAGAAGAAGGTTGTGTAGTAGACATCAAGCTCTTTTCTGGCGCCGTTGCCGGGGAGGTGAGTGCTTGAAGGTATATCTTTAGATCTTGCAATCGAATCTTTTTGTTTCTTGTTTTATCACTAGTTAGTCTATAAAAGAAAACCACAAAAAAATGGAATTAAGTTTGTCTCATACGCTTCATCTTTTTAATATCTTTCATGAGTATGATGGGAAGGAAATTTGTGCCAAAGTGTTAGAAGAAGAATTACATAGAATGCTTGGCATCAAATATGTGAATGATGAGCATGATTGCAATGTTGTTAGTATGAACTCTTTGAATATCCATAGTACTAATGATGATTGCACTAGTTATGATGAAAATGCTTCCTATAAACATGTCAATTTTTGTGGAGTGCATTGGGTTTGCAAGTACACATCAAATAGAGAAGATAGATATTGCAAGAGGCATAAGCATTTAGAAACTAAATTGTTGCAAGAAAGGCTAGATGTTTGCGCTGAAAATTTAAATTTTCTTGGCCATACTTGTGAACTTTGCAATGAACGGGGTCATTTAACTATCCGATGCAAATTGTTTCATGATCTAATCGTGTCCAAAAATTGTGATGACTTGATTTCCCTTGCACATTATAATGAACTTAGTTTGCTTATGGGTCACGAAGAAATGAAACGTATAACTAACTATCTTCCAGAATTTGCGCGTTATAAACTTCTTGGATTTGATCTAGAGGAAATTTATATGTATTGTGCGGTGAATTGCATTGAAATCCTTATATTGCCAATTACATAAAGAAAAGAAAGCAAATAGAAGATGAGGAGAATACTAATGAAAGGGAAGAGACTTCCCAATATCCTCCTATTATTTCTTATGATGAATCAGGTAACGAGGAGGAGCTTTCTATTCAACCAATCTCATTATAAGGAGCTCCAAAAAGAGGACTGAACCCACACATGATGTGAAGAAGAAAAAGGAAAGACGGAGAAGCAAAGGTAGAAAGGTATCTCCCCCAAATGATGTTGCTCCTATTACTCATCGTGATGATGATAATTGCTATATTATTGGTGCTATCCATACTATTAATGATGAGAGTGATTATGCTTATGATATGAAAAGGCCCAAGCTTGGGGATGCTATGTTTGATGAGGATGATGTTTTTGAGAATATATTTGCTGCAATTAATGTTTGTCCCAAGCTTAGGGACGCTATGTTTAATGAAGATGATATTTTTTGCCTCCCAAGTTTTGATATGCAAAGTTGTTATGATGATAGCATGCCTTCTACCTATGATGATTATATTGATGAAAGTGGGTTGGGAAGAGTGTCAACTTTAGGAAGTAATGATCCCACTATTTTGGAGGATATTGAATATTATAATATTTATGAAAGTGGATTTGGAGAGGTCATGACTTTATTTAGTGATGTATCCACTATTTTGGAAGAGGTTTCAATCGATTATGATGAGAACAAAGTTGCTACTTATGATGATTATTGTGATGAAACTTATGCTATAAAAAGTAGTGATGATTATATTTATAAAACTTGTCATGATTATGATTACCCTTTTTCTTAACATTACTCTTTTAATGTGGAAACAATTTAGTATTCAAGTCTCTTATGATACTCCCACTATTCCGAATGAGAATAATTTTGCTTGTGTGGAGAGTAGTAAAATTTCTATGCTCGTAGATCATGAAAAGAATGCTTTAGGTGCTGGTTATATTGTTGAAAATTATTATGAGGGAGGAATATATACTTGTAGTAATTGCAATAATATCAAGTTTCCTCTCTATGTGCTTAAAGTTTTGAAGTTATGCTTGTTTTACCTTCCTATGCTAGTTGATTGTTGTTCCCATAAGTTGTTTGCTCACAAAATCCCTATGCATAGGAAGTGGGTTAGACTTAAATATTCTAGTCATATTCTTCATGATGCTCTCTTTATCTTTCAATTCTTATCTTTTATGTGAGCATCATTGAAATCATCATGCCTAGCTAGGGGCGTTAAACGTTAGCGCTTGTTGGGAGGCAACCCAACTTTATTTTAGTTTCTTGATTTTTGGTTCTGTTTAGGAATAAATAATCCATCTAGCCTCTGTTCAGATGTGGTTTTGTGTTTTAATTAGTGTTTGTGCCAAGTAAGACCTATAGGATCTTCTTGGATGATAGTTATTTGATCTTGCTGAAAATTCCAGAAACTTTCTGTTCACGAAAACAATTGCTAAAAATCACCAGAACGTGATAAAATATTTATTCCAATTTCAGCAGATCAATAAACAAATTATCTAGGTCGTCCTATTTTGGTAGAAGTTTTGGAGTTCCAGAAGTTTGCGTTAGTTACAGATTACTACAGACTGTTCTGTTTTTGCAGATTCTGTTTTTCGTGTGTTGTTTGCTTATTTTGATGACTCTATGGCTAGTAAAATAGTTTATAAACAATAGAGAAGTTGGAATACATTAGATTTAACACCAATATAAATAAAGAATGAGTTCATTACATTACCTTGAAGTGGTGTTTTGTTTTCTTTCGCTAACGGAGCTCACGAGTTTTCTGTTGAGTTTTGTGTTGTGAAGTTTTCAAGTTTTGGGTAAAGATTCGATGGACTATGGAGTGAGGAGTGGCAAGAGCCTAAACTTGGGGATGCCCAAGGCACCCCAAGGTAATATTCAAGGAGAACCAAGAGCCTAAGCTTGGGGATGCCCCGGAAGGCATCCCCTCTTTCGTCTTCGTTCATCGGTAACTTTACTTGGAGCTATATTTTTATTCACGACATGATATGTGTTTTGCTTGGAGCGTCATTTTATTTAGCCTTGCTTGCTGTTTGAATAAAATACCAAGATCGGAAACTCTTAAATGTTAGAGAGTCTTCACATAGTTGCATAATTATTCAACAACTCATTGATCTTCACTTATATCTTTCGGAGTAGTTTGTCATTTGCTCTAGTGCTTCACTTATATCCTTTTAGAGCACGGCGGTGGTTTTATTTTGAAGAAATAGATGAACTCTCGTACTTCACTTATATTATTTTGAGAGTCTTTAGAACAGCATGGTAGTTTGCTTTGGTTATGAAACTAGTCCTAATATGATGGGCATCCAAGATGGGTATAATAAAAACTTTCATATAAGTGCATTGAATACTAAGAGAAGTTTGATACTTGATGATTGTTTTGAGATATGGAGATAGTGATGTTAAAGTTGTGCTAGTTGAGTAGTTGTGAATTTGAGAAATACTTGTGTTGAAGTTTGCAAGTCCCGTAGCATGCACGTATGGTAAACGTTGTGTAACAAATTTGAAACATGAGGTGTTCTTTGATTGTCCTCCTTATGAGTGGCGGTCAGGGAAGAGCGATGGTCTTTTCCTACCAATCTATCCTCCTAGGAGCATGCGTGTAGTGCTTGGTTTTTGATGACTTGTAGATTTTTGCAATAAGTATGTGAGTTCTTTATGACTAATGTTGAGTCCATGGATTATACGCACTCTCACCTTTCCATCATTGCTAGCCTCTTCGGTACCGTGCATTGCCCTTTCTCACATTGAGAGTTGGTGCAAACTTCGCCGGTGCATCCAAACCCCGTGATATGATATGCTCTTTCACACATAAACCTCCTTATCTTCCTCAAAATAGCCACCATACCTACCTATTATGGCATTTCCATAGCCATTCCGAGATATATTGCGATGCAACTTTCCACCGTTCCGTTTATCATGACACGTTCATCATTGTCATATTGCTTTGCATGATCATGTAGTTGACATTGTATTTGTGGCTAAGCCACCATTCATAATTCTTTCATACATGTCACTCTTGGTTCATTGCATATCCCGGTACACCACCGGAGGCATTCATATAGAGTCATACTTTGTTCTAGTATCAAGTTGTAATCATTGAGTTGTAAATAAATAGAAGTGTGATGATCATCATTTTTCTAGAGCATTATCCCAAGTGAGGAATAAAAAAAGGCCATAAAAAAAGAGAAGGCCCAAGAAAAAATGAGAGAAAAAGAGAGAAGGGACAATGTTACTATCCTTTACCACACTTGTGCTTCAAAGTAGCACCATAATCTTCATGATAGAGAGTCTCTTGTTTTGTCACTTTCATATACTAGTGGGAATTTTTCATTATAGAACTTGCCTTGTATATTCCAACAATGGGCCTCCTCAAGTGCCCTAGGTCTTCGTGAGCAAGCAAGTTGGATGCACACCCACTTAGTTTCTTTTGTTGAGCTTTCATACATTTATAGCTCTAGTGCATCCGTTGCATGGAATCCCTACTCCTTGCATTAACATCAATCGATGGGCATCTCCATAGCTCATTGATTAGCCTCGTTGATGTGAGACTTTCTCCTTTTTTGTCTTCTCCACATAACCCCCATCATTATACTCTATTCCACCCATAGTGCTATGTCCATGGCTCGCGCTCATGTATTGCGTGAAAGTTTATAGGTTTGAGATTACTAAAGTATGAAACAATTGCTTGGCTTGTCATCGGGGTTGTGCATGATGAGAGCATTCTTGTGTGGCGAAAATGGAGCATGACTAAACTATATGATTTTGTAGGGATGAACTTTCTTTGGCCATGTTATTTTGAGAGGACATAATTGCTTAGTTAGTATGCTTGAAGTATTATTACTTTTATGTCAATATGAACTTTTATCTTGAATCTTTCAGATCTGAATATTCATACCACAATTAAGAAGAATTACACTGAAATTATACCAAGTAGCATTCCACATCAAAAATTCTATTTTTATCATTTACCTACTCGAGGACGAGCAGGAATTAAGCTTAGGGATGCTGATACGTCTCCAACGTATCTATAATTTTTGATTGTTCCATGCTATTATATTATCTGTTTTGGATGTTTATGGGCTTTATTAAACACTTTTATATTACTTTTGAGACTAACCTATTGACCCAGAGCCGAGTGCCAGTTCCTGTTTTTTCCCTTGTTTCAGTGTTTCGAAGAAAAGGAATATCAAGCGGAGTCGAAACGGAATGAAACCTTCTGGAGAAGTTATTTTTGGAAGGAAAGCAACCCGATAGACTTCGAGTGCACGTCAGGAAAGAAACGAGGGAGGCACGAGGCAGGGGGGCGCGCCCTCCACCCTCGTGGACCCCTCGTGGCTCCCCTGACGTACTTCTTTCACCTATATATACCAATATACCCTAAAACTTCGGGGAACAGAATAGATCGGGAGTTCCGCCACCGCAAGCCTCTGTAGCCACCAAAACCCAATCGGGACCCTGTTCCGGCACCCTGCCGGAGGGGGGATCCCTCACCGGTGGCCATCTTCTGTTGGGGAACGTAGTAATTTCAAAAAAATTCCTACGCACACACAAGATCATGGTGATGCATAGCAACGAGAGGGGAGAGTGTTGTCCACGTACCCTCGTAGAACGACAGCGGAAGCGTTATCACAACGCGGTTGATTTAGTCGTACGTCTTCACGATCCGACCGATCAAGTACCGAACGTACAGCACCTCCAAGTTCTACACACGTTCAGCTCGATGACGTCCCTCGAACTCCGATCCAGCCGAGTGTTGAGGGAGAGTTTCGTCAGCACGACGGCGTGCTGACGATGATGATGTTCCACCGACGCAGGGCTTCATCTAAGCTCCGCAACGGTATTATCGAGGTGTAATATGGTGGAGGGGGGCACCGCACACGGCTAAAATATCGTATATCAAGTGTGTATAGAGGTGCCCCCTTGCCCCCGTATATAAAGGAGCAAGGGGGAGGCCGGCTGCCCTAGGCGCGCCAAGGAGAGAGGGGGAGTCCTCCTCCTAGTAGGAGCAGGACTCTCCTTTCCTAGTCCTACTAGGAAAAGAAGGGGGGAAGGAAAGAGAGGGAGAGGGAGAGGGAAAGGGAAAGGGGGCTGCGCCCCCCTCTCCTAGTCCAACTAGGACTCCTCCTGGGAGGGGGCGCGCCACCTCCTGGCTGCTGCCCTCTCTCTCCCCTCAAGGCCCAATACTTCCCCGGGGGGTTCCGGTAACCCTCCGGCACTCCGGTTTAATCCGAAACTTCTCCGGAACACTTCCGGTGTCCGAATATAGTCGTCCAATATATCAATCTTTATGTCTCGACCATTTCGAGACTCCTCGTCATGTCCGTGATCACATCCGGGACTCCGAACAACCTTCGGTACATCAAAACATATAAACTCATAATATAATTGTCATCGTAACTTTAAGCGTGCGGACCCTTTGGGTTCGAGAACTATGTAGACATGACCGAGACACCTCTCCGGTCAATAACCAATAGCGGGACCTGGATGCCCATATTGGCTCCCACATATTCTACGAAGATCTTTATCGGTCAGACCGCATAACAACATACGTTGTTCCCTTTGTCATCGGTATGTTACTTGCCCAAGATTCGATCGTCGGTATCTCGATACCTAGTTCAATCTCGTTACCAGCAAGTCTCTTTACTCGTTCCGTAATACATCATCCCGCAACTAACTCATTAGTCACAATGCTTGGAAGGCTTATAGTGATGTGCATTACCGAGTGGGCCCAGAGATACCTCTCCGACAATCGGAGTGACAAATCCTAATCTCGAAATACGCCAACCCAACAAGTACCTTTGGAGACACCTGTAGAGCACCTTTATGATCACCCATTTACGTTGTGACGTTTGGTAGCACACAAAGTGTTCCTCCGGTAAACGGGAGTTGCATAATCTCATAGTCATAGGAACATGTATAAGTCATGAAGAAAGCAATAGCAACATACTAAACGATCGGGTGCTAAGCTAACGTAATGGGTCATGTCAATCACGTCATTCTCCTAATGAGGTGATCCCGTTAATCAAATGACAACTCATGTCTATGGCTAGGAAACATAACCATCTTTGATTAATGAGCTAGTCAAGTAGAGGCATACTAGTGACACTCTGTTTGTCTATGTATTCACACATGTATTATGTTTCTGGTTAATACAATTCTAGCATGAATAATAAACATTTATCATGATATAAGGAAATATATAATACTTTATTATTGCCTCTAGGGAATATTTCCTTCAGTCTCCCACTTGCACTAGAGTCAATAATCTAGATTACATAGTAATGATTCTTACACCCATGGAATCTTGGTGCTGATCATGTTTTGCTCGTGGAAGAGGCTTAGTCAACGGGTCTGCAACATTCAGATCCGTATGTATCTTGCAAATTTCTATGTCTCCCACCTGGACTAAATCCCAGATGGAATTGAAGCGTCTTCTGATGTGCTTGGTTCTCTTGTGAAATCTGGATTCCTTTGCTAAGGCAATTGCACCAGTATTGTCACAAAAGATTTTCATTGGTCCCGATGTACTAGGTATGACACCTAGATCGGATATGAACTCCTTCATCCAGACTCCTTCATTTGCTGCTTCCGAAGCAGCTATGTATTCCGCTTCACATGTAGATCCCGCCACGACACTTTGCTTAGAACTGCACCAACTGACAGCTCCACCGTTCAATGTAAATACGTATCCGGTTTGCGATTTTGAATCGTCCGGATCAGTGTCAAAGCTTGCATCAACGTAACCCCTTACGATGAGCTCTTTGTCACCTCCATAAACGAGAAACATATCCTTAGTCCTTTTCAGGTATTTCAGGATGTTTTTGACCGCTGTCCAGTGATCCACTCCTGGATTACTTTGGTACCTTCCTGCTAGACTTATAGCAAGGCACACATCAGGTCTGGTACACAGCATTGCATACATGATAGAGCCTATGGCTAAAGCATAGGGAACATCTTTCATCTTCTCTCTATCTTCTGCAGTGGTCGCGCATTGAGTCTTACTCAACTTCACACCTTGTAACACAGGCAAGAACCCTTTCTTTGCTTGATCCATTTTGAACTTCTTCAAAACTTTGTCAAGGTATGTGCTTTGTGAAAGTCCAATTAAGCATCTTGATCTATCTCTATAGATCTTGATGCCCAATATATACGCAGCTTCACCGAGGTCTTTCATTGAAAAACTCTTATTCAAGTATCCCTTTATGCTATCCAGAAATTCTATATCATTTCCAATCAGTAATATGTCATCCACATATAATATCAGAAATGCTATCGAGCTCCCACTCACTTTCTTGTAAATACAGGCTTCTCCAAAAGTCTGTATAAAACCAAATGCTTTGATCACACTATCAAAGTGTTTATTCCAACTCCGAGAGGCTTGCACCAGTCCATAAATGGATCGCTGGAGCTTGCACACTTTGTTAGCTCCCTTTGGATCGACAAAACCTTCTGGTTGCATCATATACAACTCTTCTTCCAGAAATCCATTCAGGAATGCAGTTTTGACATCCATTTGCCAATTTCATAATCATAAAATGCGGCAATTGCTAACATTATTCGGACAGACTTAAGCATCGCTACGGGTGAGAAGGTATCATCGTAGTCAATCCCTTGAACTTGTCGAAAACCTTTCGCAACAAGTCGAGCTTTATAGACAGTAACATTACCATCAGCGTCAGTCTTCTTCTTGAAGATCCATTTATTTTCAATGGCTTGCCGACCATCGGGCAAGTCAACCAAAGTCCATACTTTGTTCTCATACATGGATCCCATCTCGGATTTCATGGCTTCAAGCCATTTTGCGGAATCTGGGCTCACCATCGCTTCTTCATAGTTCGTAGGTTCATCATGGTCTAGTAACATGACCTCTAGAACAGGATTGTCGTACCACTCTGGTGCGGATCTTGATCTTGTTGACCTACGAGGTTCAGTAATAACTTGATCTGAAGTTTCATGATCATTATCATTAACTTCCTCACTAATTGGTGTAGGTGTCGCAGAAACTGATTTCTGCGATGATCTACTTTCCAATAAGGGAGCAGGTACAGTTACCTCATCAAGTTCTACTTTCGTCCCACTCACATCTTTCGAGAGAAACTCCTTCTCTAGAAAGGATCCATTCTTAGCAACGAATATCTTGCCTTCGGATCTGTGATAGAAGGTGTACCCAACAGTCTCCTTTGGGTATCCTATGAAGACACATTTCTCCGATTTAGGTTCGAGCTTATCAGGTTGAAGTTTCTTCACATAAGCATCGCAACCCCAAACTTTAAGATACGACAACTTTGGTTTCTTGCCAAACCATAGTTCAAAAGGCGTCGTCTCAACGGATTTCGAAGGTGTCCTATTTAGAGTGAATGCAGCCGTCTCTAAAGCATAACCCCAAAACGATAGCGGTAAATCAGTAAGAGATATCATAGATTGCACCATATCTAATAAAGTACGATTACGACATTCGGACACACCATTACGCTGTGGTGTTCCGGGTGGCGTGAATTGCGAAACTATTCCGCATTGTTTCAAATGTAGGCCAAACTCGTAACTCAAATATTCTCCTCCACGATCAGATCGTAGGAATTTTATTTTCTTGTTACGATGATTTTCAACTTCACTCTGAAATTCTTTGAACTTTTCAAATGTTTCAGACTTATGTTTCATTAAGTAGATATACCCATATCTGCTCAAATCATCTGTGAAGGTGAGAAAATAACGATATCCGCCATGAGCCTCAATATTCATCGGACCACATACATCTGTATGTATGATTTCCAACAAATCTGTTGCTCTCTCCATAGTTCCGGAGAACGGTGTTTTGGTCATCTTGCCCATAAGGCACGGTTCGCAAGTACCAAGTGATTCAAAATCAAGTGATTCCAAAATTCCATCAGTATGGAGTTTCTTCATGCGCTTTACACCGATATGACCCAAACGGCAGTGCCACAAATAAGTTGCACTGTCATTATCAACTCTGCATCTTTTGGCTTCGACATTATGAATATGTGTATCACTACTATCGAGATTCATTAAAAATAGACCACTCTTCAAGGGTGCATGACCATAAAAGATATTATTCATATAAATAGAACAACCATTATTCTCTGATTTAAATGAATAACCGTCTCGCATTTAACAAGATCCAGATATAATGTTCATGCTCAACGCTGGCACCAAATAACAATTATTTAGGTCTAAAACTAATCCCGAAGGTAGATGTAGAGGTAGCGTGCCGACGGCGATCACATCGACTTTGGAACCATTTCCCACGCGCATCGTCACCTCATCCTTAGCCAATCTTCGCTTAATCCGTAGCCCCTGTTTCGAGTTGCAAATATTAGCAACAGAACCAGTATCAAATACCCAGGTGCTACTGCGAGTATTAGTAAGGTACACATCAATAACATGTATATCACATATACCTTTGTTAACCTTGCCATCCTTCTTATCCGCCAAATACTTGGGGCTGTTCCGCTTCCAGTGACCAGTCTGCTTACAGTAGAAGCACTCAGTTTCAGGCTTAGGTCCAGACTTGGATTTCTTCTCCTGAATAGCAACTTGCTTGCTGTTCTTCTTGAAGTTCCCTTTCTTCTTCCCTTTGCCCTTTTTCTTGAAACTAGTGGTTTTACTGACCATCAACACTTGATGCTCCTTTTTGATTTCTACCTCCGCTGCCTTTAGCATTGCGAAGAGCTCGGGAATTGTCTTATCCATCCCTTGCATGTTATAGTTCATCACGAAGCTCTTGTAGCTTGGTGGCAGTGATTGAAGAATTTTGTCAATGATGCAATCATTCGGAAGTTGAACTCCCAGTTGAATCAAGTGATTATTATACCCAGACATTCTGAGTATATGCTCACTGACAGAACTATTCTCTTCCATCTTGCAGCTATAGAACTTATTGGAGACTTCATATCTCTCAATCCGGGCATTTGCTTGAAATATTAACTTCAACTCCTGGAACATCTCATATGCTCCATGACGTTCAAAACGTCGTTGAAGACCCGGTTCTAAGCCGTAAAGCATGGCACACTGAACTATTGAGTAGTCATCAGCTTTGCTCTGCCAGACGTTCAAAACTTCTGGCGTAGCTCTTGCAGGAGGCATGGCACCTAGCGGTGCTTCCAGGACGTAATTCTTCTGTGCAGCAATGAGGATAATCCTCAAGTTACGGACCCAGTCCATGTAATTGCTACCATCATCTTTCAACTTAGATTTCTCAAGGAACGCATTAAAATTCAACGGAACAACAGCACGGGCCATTTATGTACAATTAACATAGACAAGCAAGATACTATCAGGTACTAAGTTCATGATAAATTTAAGTTCAATTAATCATATTACTTAAGAACTCCCACTTAGATAGATATCCCTCTAATCATCTAAGTGATTACATGATCCAAATCAACTAAACCATGTCCAATCATCACGTGAGATGGAGTAGTTTCAATGGTGAACATCACTATGTTGATCATATCTACTATATGATTCACGCTCGACCTTTCGGTCTCTGTGTTCCGAGGCCATATCTGCATATGCTAGGCTCGTCAAGTTTAACCTGAGTATTCCGCGTGTGCAACTGTTTTGCACCCGTTGTATTTGAACGTAGAGCCTATCACACCCGATCATCACGTGGTGTCTCAGCACGAAGAACTTTCGCAACGGTGCATACTCAGGGAGAACACTTTTATCTTGAAATTTTAGTGAGAGATCATCTTATAATGCTACCGTCAATCAAAGCAAGATAAGATGCATAAAGGATTAACATCACATGCAATCAATATAAGTGATATGATATGGCCATCATCATCTTGTGCTTGTGATCTCCATCTCCGAAGCACCGTGCTTGTGATCTCCATCTCCGAAGCACCGTCATGATCACCATCGTCACCGGCGCGACACCTTGATCTCCATCGTAGTATCGTTGTCGTCTCGCCAACTAATTGCTTTTACGACTATCGCTACTGCTTAGTGATAAAGTAAAACTATTACATGGTGATTGCATCTCATACAATAAAGCGACAACCATATGGCTCCTGCCAGTTGCCGATAACTCGGTTACAAAACATGATCATCTCATGCAACAAATTATATCACATCATGTCTTGACCATATCACATCACAACATGCCCTGCAAAAACAAGTTAGACGTCCTCTACTTTGTTGTTGCAAGTTTTACGTGGTTTCTACGGGCTTAGCAAGAACCGTTCTTACCTATGCATCAAAACCACAACGATAGTTTGTCAAGTTGGTGTTGTTTTAACCTTCGCAAGGACCGGGCGTAGCCACACTCGGTTCAACTAAAGTGAGAGAGACAGACACCCGCCAGTCACCTTTAAGCAACGAGTGCTCCGAACGGTGAAACCAGTCTCGCGTAAGCGTACGCGTAATGTCGGTCCGGGCCGCTTCATCTCACAATACCGCTGAACCAAAGTATGACATGCTGGTAAGCAGTATGACTTATATCGCCCACAACTCACTTGTGTTCTACTCGTGCATAGCATCAACGCATAAAACCAGGCTCAGATGCCACTGTTGGGGAACGTAGTAATTTCAAAAAAATTCCTATGCACACGCAAGATCATGGTGATGCATAGCAACGAGAGGGGAGAGTGTTGTCCACGTACCCTCGTAGACCGACAGCGGAAGCGTTATCACAACGCGGTTGATGTAGTCGTACGTCTTCACAATCCGACCGATCAAGTACCGAACGTATGGCACCTCCAAGTTCTACACACGTTCAGCTCGATGACGTCCCTCGAACTCCGATCCAGCCGAGTGTTGAGGGAGAGTTTTGTCAGCACGACGGCGTGGTGACGATGATGATGTTCCACTAACGCAGGGCTTCGCCTAAGCTCCGCAACGGTATTATCGAGGTGTAATATGGTGGAGGGGGGCACCGCACACGTCTAAAATATCGTATATCAAGTGTGTATAGAGGTGCCCCCTTGCCCCCGTATATAAAGGAGCAAGGGGGAGGCCGGCTGCCCTAGGCGCGCCAAGGAGAGAGGGGGAGTCCTCCTCCTAGTAGGAGCAGGACTCCCCTTTCCTAGTCCTACTAGGAAAAGAAGGGGGGAAGGAAAGAGAGGGAGAGGGAGAGGGAAAGGGGGCTGCGCCCCCCTCTCCTAGTCCAACTAGGACTCCTCCTGGGAGGGGGCGCGCCACCTCCTGGCTGCTGCCCTCTCTCTCCCCTCAAGGCCCACTAAGGCCCAATACTTCCCCGGGGGGTTCCGGTAACCCTCCGGCACTCCGGTTTAATCCAAAAACTTCTCCGGAACACTTCCGGTGTCCGAATATAGTCGTCCAATATATCAATCTTTATGTCTCGACCATTTCGAGACTCCTCGTCATGTCCGTGATCACATCCGGGACTCCGAACAACCTTCGGTACATCAAAACATATAAACTCATAATATAACTGTCATCGTAACTTTAAGCGTGCGGACCCTTTGGGTTCGAGAACTATGTAGACATGACCGAGACACCTCTCCGGTCAATAACCAATAGCGGGACCTGGATGCCCATATTATCTCCCACATATTCTACGAAGATCTTTATCGGTCAGACCGCATAACAACATACGTCGTTCCCTTTGTCATCGGTATGTTACTTGCCCGAGATTCGATCGTCGGTATCTCGATACCTAGTTCAATCTCGTTACCGGCAAGTCTCTTTACTCGTTCCGTAATACATCATCTCGCAACTAACTCATTAGTCACAATGCTTGGAAGGCTTATAGTGATGTGCATTACCGAGTGGGCCCAGAGATACCTCTCCGACAATCGGAGTGACAAATCCTAATCTCGAAATACGCCAACCCAACAAGTACCTTTGGAGACACCTGTAGAGCACCTTTATGATCACCCATTTACGTTGTGACGTTTGGTAGCACACAAAGTGTTCCTCCGGTAAACGGGAGTTGCATAATCTCATAGTCATAGGAACATGTATAAGTCAAGAAGAAAGCAATAGCAACATACTAAACGATCGGGTGCTAAGCTAACGTAATGGGTCATGTCAATCACGTCATTCTCCTAATGAGGTGATCCCGTTAATCAAATGACAACTCATGTCTATGGCTAGGAAGCATAACCATCTTTGATTAACGAGCTAGTCAAGTAGAGGCATACTAGTGACACTCTGTTTGTCTATGTATTCACACATGTATTATCTTTCCGGTTAATACAATTCTAGCATGAATAATAAACATTTATCATGATATAAGGAAATATATAATACTTTATTATTGCCTCTAGGGCATATTTCCTTCATCTTCATCATCCCGGCGCTCTCCATGATGAGGAGGGAGTAGTTCACCCTCGAGGCTGAGGGTATGTAGCAGTAGCTATGTGTTTGATCTATCTCTCTCGTGTTCTTGAGGTAATACGATCTTGATGTATCGCGAGCTTTGCTATTTTAGTTGGATCTTATGATGCTCCTCCCCCTCTACTCTCTTGTAATGGACTGAGTTTCCCCTTTGAAGTTATCTTATCGGATTGAGTCTTTTAATGATTTGAGAACACTTGATGTATGTCTTGCGTGGGATACCCGTGGTGACAATGGGGTATTCTATTGATCCACTTGATGTATGTTTTGGTGATCAACTTGCGGGTTCCGCCCATGAACCTATGCATAGGGGTTGGCACACATTTTCGTCTTGATTCTCCGGTAGAAACTTTGGGGCACTCTTTGAGGTTCTATGTGTTGGTTGAATAGATGAATCTGAGATTGTGTGATGCATATCGTATAATCATACCCACGGATACTTGAGGTGACATTGGAGTATCTAGGTGACATTAGGGTTTTGGTTGATTTGTGTCTTAAGGTGTTATTCTAGTATGAACTCTAGGGCTGTTTGTGACACTTATAGGAATAGCCTAACGGATTGATTGGAAAGAATAACTTTGAGGTGGTTTCGTACCCTACCATAATCTCTTCGTTTGTTCTCCGCTATTAGTGACTTTGGAGTGACTCTTTGTTGCATGTTGAGGGATAGTTATACGATCCAATTATGTTATTATTGTTGAGAGAACTTGCACTAGTGAAAGTATGAACCCTAGGCCTTGTTTCCTAGCATTGCAATACCGTTTACGCTCACTTTTATCGCTTGTTACCTTGCTGTTTTTATAATTTCAGATTACAAAAACCTATATCTACCATCCATATTGCACTTGTATCACCATCTCTTCGCCGAACTAGTGCACCTATACAATTTACCATTGTATTGGGTGTGTTGGGGACACAAGAGACTCTCTGTTATTTGGTTGCAGGGTTGCTTGAGAGAGACCATCTTCATCCTACGCCTCCCACGGATTGATAAACCTTAGGTCATCCACTTGAGGGAAATTTGCTACTGTCCTACAAACCTCTGCACTTGGAGGCCCAACAACGTCTACAAGAAGAAGGTTGTGTAGTAGACATCAGAGTACTCATGCCGCCCTCATCATAGCTTCTAGAGGGACTAGTGCCGTCACTCAGGTTCATCTGTTGTTTTGACTTGTTTTGGCTATCACTCTGATCTGACATACTGGCAAAGCAAACTGACAGCAGACCCTGTGAATAGATATAGATGAGGTAGAGTCGATAAGCATCACAAAGTGCAGAGTTTTTGCAAAACAAATGAGTCAAAAACTTAGTTTTAGTTTTCCACGGAAAGCATTTCGGAGCTGCCGATTTGTTAAACTCGGTGACACCGAAGCAACTTTTGGAGTCTAAACTAGTGAAATCGGTGAGGTCGAGACACAGTTCGGTGACTCCGAGATTGCTAGGGTTTCACAGAGACTTGAACTCGGTCGCACCGATTTGCAACTTTTGATCAGACCGAAAAATGCAAGTGCAATGGCCTAAGCCAAATCGGTGAGACCGATTTCCACAACTCGGTTGGTCCGAGATGAGTTCGGCGGAAACCTAACCCTAAATTTTTGAATCAAATCTAATCTAAGGGATGTTTTTGCTGGACAGGATGATCTCAAATGTGGTAAAGAACATGGCATTTGCTTTGTGCTAAGAATCGGAGTAAGGAACAGCACAAAGTTTCGAACTCATACCCTAGTTCGGCGGTGAGTTCGCTACGGCGGCAACAGGAGGGTTGAATTCCATTGACGGCGACGAAGACCAGCGGCGGGAGGTCGCTGGCGACGAGAGGACGATCCGGAGACCCGAGGCGGCAGAGCAGGACACGCGCAGGCTAAGGGGTTTTGGAGAAATTTCCAAAATTCGACCCGACGGTATATATATCCTAACCCTATTGATGTGACCGAGTGGAACAACTCGATGGTACCCGAGCGGTTACTTCAACTCGGTGTGACCGAAAAGTTCTAATCGGTTGCACCGAGATTGAAAACCTAGATCAACTCAGTGAACTCGGTCAGACCGAAAAGGGTGAATCGGTCAGACCGAAATGCACAGAGAGGTTTTGGAAGTTTAAGTCTATGACGAATCGGGGACTCCGAGTGCTCCTCACACAGAGTGTTCGAAACTGACTTGATCAAACTTTGTGATGTAGCATGAATAGAGTTTGAGACGAGAAAAGCATAGATAGCTAGAGGAAGTTCTTAGGCATTCTTGTCCATCCATTTGGCAAAAGAAAAAGAGCCAAACAGTCAAAGCAACAAATGGATGTCCTCGAATGAGTAAAATATGCAATCAACATGCTCACACAATAAAATGGCAAATGAAATATGTGACGAAGCATGCACAAAAACTCTAGCATCTAAAAAGCAATTGGCGATGACTAGGTCATCTATATACGAGTATACTGACTTAGGAGTCAAATGAGAACATTTGATCATAGGTCATACTCATCGTTTAAGCATAAGTGGGGCTACCACTTTTTCATAAAGCATTGTTGTGTTCACACCATTAGAGTTGCTTTAGCTCATTTTTTAGAGTAAAGCTCCTCCTAGATGTGATATCCCCCCTAAGAGGGATGAACTAACCTTGGGTTTTGTCGATGATGACTTCATGTAGATGTTGAAGATGTGGTTTCTCAATGTTGATGTAGATCATTTGGAGCAATCCATTGGAGTGATTTGCACTTTCAATACCTACAAGGGTTAGTCCCACAAGGAACAAACAAGGATATCCATGGACATAGAATGAAGTTCATACATGATGATGTCCATGAAAGCATTAGGTTACCTTGTCCCTTGACTTACCATCAAGAGGGTTTGTGACTCCTTGAACTAGTGCAAGATGTGGAAGTTGTTTGCACTTGTCCTCGCCAAGATGATATGAGTGAAGTATGTTGGCGGAGTCACCCTCAAGAACTCTCTAGTTCTTCTTCTTCGGGGTCCACATCATCTTGATGGGAATCCTTGGAGTTGTAGTCATACTTGATGAAGTAGAACTTGATGTAGTATTGGGAACCCACTTGACCAAGGCCTTGGGAGCTTCTTCAAATGCATCAGTCTCCTCTTGAAGCTTCTCCTTGACCTTTTGCTTGTGGTCTTGTGGTGGAAGATCATCTTGAGCTTGTGTCCCTTGGAAAGAAGTCGGATCATACTTCTCTTGTTGAGGAACAAACTTCGTCTTGGGGTATTGATCTTCTTCCCACTCAACTCCATTGGCATTGAACTTTCGTTCAAAACCAACACCTTGATTCTTCCGGTGCCTACCTATCATGGCATATTGAAGTTCCTCATCATTTCATTCGTGATCATTTTGCTAAAGGAGGCATCAATCTTAAGCATGTTCGCACCGATAAGTAATTGGCAGATATATTCACTAAACCACTTGATGAAAAGGTATTTTGCCGTTTGAGAGGTGAATTGAATATCATTGATGCCTCAAACTTGGAATAGATATTCCATTTGGATACATGCAAGGCATGAGCCTTTGAGACTAATCCTTGATACTTCTCTTATGATGATGATCATTTGTCTTGGATATGTATTTGCACCCCTTGCATGTCATCTAACCCTTGTAGGTACTTGGATGAGCCTAAATATAGGAGATTGCAATTCATTCACATCTTGAGCAATTTCTACATCTCCAAGTATGTATGGTTCGGTTGTTGAATCCAAGGAAGCATGAACTCACTCAAAATATCTTTTGACTACTTCAATATGTCAAAATTTCATGAATGTCAATTTGGATACACAAGTGTTATTCCTTGCAAGACTAACCCATGTAGGAAGATGAACTTCAACTCCAAAGGGTGCTCCCAACTCTGGATGGTCTACATCAACCTTGAGCATCCAATATAAGTTCAACTACATGATCAAGATCAACACCACAACCCAAGGTATGTCATTCCATCTTAGAGAAGCTTTGCTCCAAGTCATGAGTTAAAGCAACTCGACAAGATGTGAATACATCAAAATAATGAAAAATGGTAACCCCATTTTGAGCTTAACGATGAGTATGACCTATGATCAAGTGATCTCACTTGACTCCTAAGTCAATATACTCTAACATAGGTGACTATGTCGCCGGCCACCTCTAGATGAAGTTCTCTAGTGTTCCCTTGTATATTGCTTTTCAATCTGCTTTTCTTCTTGTGTTTCCCCTTCTAAAACAAAAAAACTTCATCTAGATCTCTTTTCGATTTCTGTTTTATCAGTCTCTAGTTAATTGATTGCTAGTCCTTATGAAAATTCCTTGCAAATCTTTGTGAGATTCCATTTGCCAAGTGAGCCGAGTTGACAAAATTTCCTCTGCGTTGAACTCGGTCTCACCGATCCAAGCCCATCGGCCAGACCGAAATACAAGGTTTCCTTGTACATAGTTAATCGGTACAACCGATATGGACTAGCTCGGTCACACCGATGAGCTTCTTCAGTGGCTCTGCTATCTCGGAGTCACCGATGGAAACAGGTTGGTGTCACCGATTTCACTGCTGAGAAAACATTTTGCCATTTTATACTCCATATTTTCTTCGGCTCCACTCAATGATTCTTTTCCTCTATCAGCATCTTAAGCTACATGCTGCTTTGTAGTGTCTCTCAAGGACCACATCTACCTGACTCATGATCTGGAAGCTACCCTTCTTGGAAACTGATGTCAAAGGGGGAGAGAGAGCACATCAAAACTTATCAAATCAAACTTATCAGAAGAAATAGAGCACATCTAAGCTCTTCTAAAGATGCATATTAACAAGAGGAGAGAAGTCACATGTCTTTAAGAGGGGAGAGACATGTAGTTTAATTGATTCTTTTTCGCTATGTTTTAATCGATTTATCTCACCCTACCATCTCCCACTATCCAATGTCAAATTCAGGGGGGAGAGAGAGTCTGTGCTTTAGGGGAGAAAAATCCTTGGAACTTACTGCAAATCTTTAAATCTTCGGGGAGATGTCTATATCCGAATGAAGTACTCACTTTGTCGTACTCACCTATTACATGTCATCCCAGTCTTGGTATTCCTGTGGATCTTGAAATTATTTTGTTTGGAGTATTCTTATGTTATCTAACCCTGTTTTCTCAAGCTTATTCCTTCAAAAGTCAGCCCAAGAACCACAAGGTAAGTATATGCATCACACTCATGTGCATGATGATCTCTTACTGTTGCACATACTGTTTGCAAGAGGGATTCATAAACATGAAGGTAAAACTCTCAATCATATTGTTTGCCCTGATGCATATAGCCAAGATACATGTAACTCATTACCCACTCTGTCATGCAATGCATTTGACACATCCATTTTGCATCATGTTTTCCTACTGTTATTTATATTGTTTTTATGCATAACTAGCAAAGTGGCCCGCTCGATGCGCGGGCTAGGATATTTAAAGTTTTTTTTGAATGTTTTTATTGAAGTATAAATCCAACTAATTGTGGAGACATATTTTAAGTATTAGGATTTCATAAACTTTGTTCTTTGATGTTTTTGGTTTTTTTTTATTTTGATATGATTATATTGGTGCTCGTTCATCCTTTAATTGCTAATTATTCATTTCATAATAATTGTTGTCTTATGATCGATTGTATTTTTTAATTGTACTTTTAAACTATAGTTTTATTATCGACTGCATTATCCAAAAAATGTATATTTTTGCTAACAATTTTATCATTTTGTTTATTTTTTCTGTAAAGAGTAATTTGATTATGGTTTGTAGAATTGTCAGGTTTTTTTTTTGTACTATTTTTTTATTGTGAAAAAGCGTCTTTTATTTTGAGATGGATTATTTGATTCACATATATGACGCTTGTGTGAAGGGCGACCTTTTGTATTTTCATTGTGAAAAAGCATCACAGTATGAAGGGCGACCTTTTGTATTTTTTACTGTGTTTACATAAATCAGTACTTGCACACGTACACTCCAGCACTCAGCAGTACCAATGCCGCCTTACATTTTGACGTTGCATTGTTTTCCTAACAGTTTCCACAGAGATGAGGAAGGGCAAATTATCACGGCAAGAGCAGGGAGGCAGGAGCGTGTGGTGGATGCATTTGGGGCCGAAATATGTGCCATGGCTGCAGCGATCGCCACATGCACTGAGCTGGGGGGCCATCCGAGTGGCGTTTGAAACCGACTCGCAGCTGCTAGCGGACGCCCTTGACCTACGGAAAGTAGATTCTTCCCCATATACGGTGGCCATTAAAGATATCAAATTCCAACTAAAAATGTGGTTCTCTAAGCAGGAGGTGTTGGTATGTCGTCGTGGGGCTAATTTTATAGCGGATGCTCTAGCTAAAGTTGGGCGGATATGCCTATCAAATAATTCTTGTATGTGCTGGACACGAATGTACCGCCCTAAGTGACTGTTTGTGCTGCAGGTGATATGCCTGTGCACCGTTGATTTATAAAGCTTTGCTTTACCTAAAAAAACAGTTTCCACAGTACTAATCCCCGGAGAAACAAAGTTTCGACAGTACGTAACTGGTGTAATGGTCCCACCAGTATTACTGGTCACTTGACCCTGTAGTCTTCTGGACTTCTCCATTCTTCTTTCCTCACACAAGTGAGTGTTCTTGGCGGATCCCCTTTCTTTTTCTTTTTTCTTGTCAGTGTAGATTTGGTACTGTTGGATAGCTCCCATCTACTTTGGTCCTAACCTGAGTCCACCCCCGCACCTGGTGCTTCCACAGGGAGACCATCGACGGCGGCTAGTTTTCCTCCTCATACACCTGCTGTAGGTTGGTAAATGGCGGCGGAGGGGTATCATGTCCCAGGATCTGTTGCGACAGGGAGTAGGCGAGATTGTTGATCTGCACAGTGCCGTTGATGTTGTCTTCTGTGCAATTGATTCGGTCATGGATTTCATCTCCCGCAGGTCTGCAATTTTCTTGGATCTAGCTTTAGTATGAGGATGGTAGTGTTGTTTTCTTCCCCAAGCGTTTGATTTACTTAAATTAAGATACGTGGGCTCAATGAAAATATGGTTTTCTAATTTTGGCCATTCTGGGGTAGCACTACTCGTTGGGTGCGATGTGTAGCAAACTCTGCTTCGGAATTTGTCTTAGCGACTGTAATCCTATTTCAGTGGAATAAAACTCACGTTTCCATTGGTAAAAAAAATACATTTGCTCAGCGGTACCAACAGTTGCTTGTATCACGTTAGCATAGTTTTCTCTTTTAAGTGATCTTCAAGTGTTTAATTTGGTACAGTGTAGATAGTAATATGTAATGTAAGTATCCCGCCAAAAAATAGAAATTAAGTAATGTAATTATATATTTGGGTAGACACACCAGTGGAAATTAGTACTATATATATTCATTGCATGATCATGTATACTGGCTGTTCTTTTTTTTGGTTGATGATAGTATTTTGTGAATGCGAAATACTCCCTCTCTCCCATAATATAAGACGTTATTACATCCAATATGTGAGGTGTAGTGTTAGTTTGTTTTTGGCCCCCTCCACTTTTTTCCGGGCTTGGGACCGGCATTGGCAGTGTTAGACCCCCCTACCCCTGCTAATATTGAACACACTTATCAAAGAATTTGTAGAGTTTTGATTGGCTATAGTTGAAATATTTCCCAGAGTATACTGTATTTAATATGGAAACCAGTCTGATTGCATATTAATACGAATTATAATAATTTTCCCATGCTTTCACTATTGGTTTGCATGAAATACTAAGCTCGTACAATAAAACTTTAGATAATATATTTTGTCATTGTTTGGTAGTAATGAACCGTTTCGACGCGTACAAAAATTAATAGATAATAGCTGAATATGAAAACAGGTCTGATAGCATTGTACATATGCAATATTACAACGTCCCGATGCTTTTTCTATTTGTTTTTATGAAATATAATAAGCTTATAGAATCAAGTATTACATAATATAGATCTTTGATGTTTGGTAGTAATGTAGTATTTCCACCTGTTGATGCATGTTTGCATTACTTTGGCAGTGTAGTAGACCATATTTGACCTGCCATATCATGTTAGCATAGTTAAGTCAGACTCTATTTGTAATAGATTTTGCAGTGTAGTAAGTTCCTATATATGTAATTCTTACGTAATAGTAATGCCTCATCTAGTTAAAGAAACATCATGCTGAAATTCTGTTATTTGTTCATACCTTCAGAATATCTCTGTATAGACTATGTTCTTGACCACATCATCCTCATTGCTATCTTCATCATCTACCATTACCCGCAGTCCCTCCCTTTTTGTTACTCTTGAGAAGGCTACGTATAACTGTCCATGTGTGAAAACTTGTTTAGGCAGATATAGTCCTACTCTATTTAGAGATTGTCCCTGGCTCTTGTTGATAGTCATAGCAAAGCAAACTGATATAGGATATTGTCGCCTTTTTAGAACAAATGGCCACGCTGATTCAGTTGGTTACATCACTATTCTTGGAACATATACCTTTTCTCCCACATGGGTTCCAGTTATTATCCGTGCTTCAATGAATCTTCTTCCAAGCTGAGTAATCGTCATCCTTGTACCATTGCATAACCAGCACTTTGGTTGATATTACGTAGTAGCATCACAGGTATGCCGACTTTTAATTTCAGCTCGTGATTTGGGATTCCAGGAAATGGTAAGCTATTCAGGAATTCCGTTGGATATAATAATTCTGTTTCTGCATTGAAGGTAGTTGCTTTGCATACTGTGTCACAGCTTAGATAAGTTTTCTCTTCACCTTGTATCTGATCCATTATATACTCATTTATATCGTGAACTGTTTCATTTCTTGGACATAATATTGCTCTTTCTTCTAAGTATTCTCGTTGGCGATACCTCTCCTGCAAATTGGGATATATGCTCTCCACAACTGTATTTTTGGGATCATTTCCTTTCTTGAGAAGTATGTCATTTGGTATTTTTATCAATTCCTCACCTTCTGATGATGTATTTTTTCCATCGCCGATATTGAGAATCCACTCTGCAAATTCTGCTATCTTTTGTTTCTCGGATTCATCATTTGTTGTGCAGTTCAGCCGCATGTTCTTTGTTAGCTTCATTACCTGAAAGTTCTTCCAAAGGTAAGATATTTTAATGGATGCAGTGACTATGTTGTGTCTTCTTCCCTTTGGTATAACAGGAAGGATCTGGCGGAAGTCCCCTCCTAGAACCATTGTCATGCCACCGAATGGCCTGTCGCTGCTGTTCTCACTCTTATGTCTTAATATATCCCTTAGAGTCCTATCTAGCGCCTCAAAACATATCTTGTTTGCCATTGGAGCTTCATCCCATAGTATTAGCGACGTCTTTTTTAGTAGTTGTGCCAAGTGTGAACCCTGTTTGATGTCACATGTTGACTCTTCTGTAAGGATTAGTGGAATGTGGAACCTCGAGTGTGTTGTTCTCCCTCCTTCTAGAAGCAGTGCTGCAATATCAGATGATGCAACTGCTAGTACTATCTTCCCTTCAGAATGCAACTTTGTTGTGATCGCCTTCCATAGGTATGTCTTACCTGTCCCACCATATCCGTCCACAAAAATTTGTTTTCCAAAATCATTGTCAACAGATTCCATTATTGTGTCAAATGCAAGACGTTGTTCATAGTTGAGACTACCAAAGATCTTCAAATGCTCTTCTCTTTGCTGCTCTTTGTCGTAACTAATTTCTTCATTTAGTAGCTTGTTTCCAAGTTCCTTTATTTCCGAAGAATTTGGAAGTTCTATTCTGGGGTATTCCTTAAGTGTTCTTCCAGCTTGTCTCATGAGCTTCTCTATTTCCACCAAGGCGTGTCCTTGCTTCTGTGATGCTGTGAGGCATAGTGTAGGATAGTTCAATAATTTTCTCTGTTTGTACTCCATGTCTTCGCTTAATACCTCCGAGCATGATTCCCACAGTTTTTTTGGGCTTGTGACTTCGCAGTGGCTTAAAATTGTTGTGAATAGCTACCTTAGCTGGTTGCCAGTCGCCCAATTTGATGCCTCCTTGATGCACTCAAGCCACTCTTTGTCATCATCAAGAAATCCTAGTGCTTCACAAGCAGATTTGTATGATGCGTGGACAACTCCATTAACTGTTCTTATGTCTTCAAAACATGTGCATCCTTTCTTGACGTTAAGTAGCATTCGCATATAGTATTTTTGTCCACTTGCTGGATGGGCATAATATATCCTTCCTGTTAGGAATAAGCAACTTGTATTCCCATGAGGCCATAGGCCGATATATATACATGTACAGGTGTGGTACATATGCAGGAAACCCCTTATACTACGGGATAAATACAAAGGGGTATACATGACTTATATTATAACTCTAACACCCCCCCTCAAACTCATGGTGGAGGAACAACACTGAGTTTGGAGAGATAAAAGCCATGTTGTGCTCTAGTCTGGGCCTTCGTCAGGAAATCCGCCAACTGTAACTCGGAAGGCACATACTGAAGAGCAACGACCTGATCCTGCACAGCAGCGCGCACATAGAAAGCATCAACACCAATATGCTTGGTGAGCTCATGCTTCACAGGATCGCGCGCAATGCTAATAGCACCTGTACTGTCAGATAAGAGCATAGTCGGTGTAGTGACAGAAACACCAAAATCCTGAAGTAACCACCGTAACCAAGTCACCTCTGCCGTCAAAAGAGCCATAGCTCGCAACTCAGCCTCAGCACTCGAACGGGAAACTGCAATCTGTTTCTTCGTCTTCCAGGCAATGAGAGATCCGCCAAGAAAAACACAGTAAGCAGAAAGCGAACGGCGATCAGAAGGATCACTAGCCCACGTAGCATCCGCATAGGCCTGAAGCTGTAAAGAACTGGAGCTAGGAAAGAAGAGACGGTGAGAGATCATGCCCCGAAGATATCGGAGAACACGAAGGAGATGACTATAATGAACCGATGTGGGAGCAGAGACAAACTGACTCAGAATATGAACCGGATAAGAGATGTCCGGACGAGTGACAGCTAGATAGACTAGACTGCCAACGAGATGACGATAACGCGTCGGGTCAGGGAGAGGATCACCATCAGTAGCACGGAGGTGAACATTGAGCTCCATAGGAGTCTCAACAGTGCGCTCGTCGGAAAGAGCAGCACGAGCAAGAAGATCCTGGATATACTTTTCCTGGGATATAAAAAAGCCATCAGAGGTAGAAGAGACTTCAATCCCAAGAAAGTAGCGAAGAGGTCCAAGATCAGACATAAGAAACTGCTCACTAAGACGAGCCTTTACAAAGGCAATATACTCGGGGTCATCCCCAGTGATGACCATATCATCAACATAGAGAAGAAGAAGAGTCCGGCCACGAGGAGAAAGGTGAATAAACAATGCGGGATCATGAGCACTTGCTGAAAAACCAGCAGTAGTGACCACAGAAGCAAAACGCTCAAACCAGGCACGAGGGGCTTGCTTAAGGCCATAGAGAGAGCGACGAAGACGACACACCATGCCATCAGGAACAGAATACCCAGGTGGTGGCTGCATGTACACCTCCTCACGCAGCTCACCATTAAGAAAGACATTCTTAACATCAAGCTGAGATATAGACCAGTGGCGTGCAGAGGCAACAGCAAGAAGTGTACGAATAGTGGTCATATGGGCCACAGGAGCAAAAGTCTCGTCATAATCACGACCATGCTCCTGCTGAAAACCACGAGCCACGAGACGAGCTTTGTGACGCTCAAGAGAACCATCGGAGCGAGTCTTAACCTTGTAGACCCACTTACAAGTGATGGGACGGACTCCGGGAGGAAGAGAAACAAGATCCCAGGTACCAGTGCGTTCAAGAGCAGCAATCTCCTCTGCCATCGCAAACTACCATTCAGGATGAACAACAGCCTGACGGTAAGAAGTCGGCTCAAGAACAGCAGCACCAGCGGTGGGAAATCCAAAGCGATCAATAGGCGGACGAGGACGAGAACGCAAGCCATAAGTAGGCTGAGAGGAAGAGGACGACTCATCCAAGGAAGCATCCACAGGCCGTGAACGACGAGTGTAATGCTGAGGAAGAGATGGAACAAGAGAAGGAGGAATCGCCAAGGTAGAATCAGGGGGTGGCGACGAAGAAGTCACCGGAGATGAAGGTGTAGAATCCGGTGACATGCTAGGTGAGGAGACCGGGGAAGATGGTGGCGGTGAATCGACGAGGGGTGAAGAAGCAGAGGGAGTGGGACGAATAGGCACAGGCGCGACGGGAGTGATAGGGGAGTCAGGAAAAGTGAGAAAAGAGATATCCTCCATGGAAAAGACCGAGGAAGATGGGCGTGGGTAAAAAGGACGAGACTCATCAAAAGTCACGTCTCGAGAGATACGCATCCGACGACCGACAGGATCCCAACAACGATAGCCCTTATGCTCATCACTGTAGCCTAAGAAGACACACTCAACAGACTGAGCGGTCAGTTTGGTGCGTTCGCGAGGGGCAAGAAGAACATAGCAAACACAACCAAACAAGCGAAGCATCGAATAATCGGGAGAACGATCAAACAGACGCTCAAAAGGAACACCACCCTGCAAAGCAGCAGATGGCTGAAGGTTGATGAGATAGACGGAAGTGGAGATAGCCTCGGCCCAAAAATGAGGCGGAAGAGAGGCGGCGATCATCATAGCACGAGCCGTCTCAAGAAGGTGACGATGCTTGCGCTCAGACACGCCATTCTGAGCATGAGCACCAGGACAAGAGAACTGGGCAAGAGTACCCTGCTCAGCAAGGACACCACGCAACATCTTAGAGATATACTCACCAGCGGAGTCAGCACGAAAAACACGAATGGGGGAAGAGAACTGAGTATGAACCATGGCAGCAAAACGCTTATAAATAGACAACACCTCACTACGTGAAGTCATGAAATAAAGCCATGTGTAACGAGAAAAATCATCGATGAAAATAATATAGTATTTATGGCCAACTTTCGAAGCGAAAGGAGCCGGACCCCATACATCAGAATGGACTAAATCGAAAGGACGCTTAGACACTGACTCACTATGGGAATATGGTAACTGAATCTGCTTGCCAAGACGACAACCCTGACACTCTAAAGAAACATCTCCTGAGACAGACCCCAGAAGACCTCGACGAACTAAAGACGATAACCGAGAACCACACAGATGACCAAGTCGATGATGCCACTGCTTGAAGGACCCAGTAATAGAGGCGACAGCAGCGGAGGGACTGGCATGGTGGTGGCAGCGGAAGGAACATGAAGCCAGTCCAACTCCCAAAGACCCTGAGAATCACGGCGGCGAGGGCCAGCCCCAACCAGAGTGTGCGTGCGACGATCCTGGACAGAACAAGAGTCAACATCAAGGATGACACGACAACCAGAATCAGTAAGTTGACCGGCAGAAAACAGATTCATGGTAAGTCGTGGAACATGAGCAACATCAGGAACAGAATAAGGAGTAGAAAGGTGGCCTCTACTAGCAACAGAAAGTGGAGTACCATCAGCAGTGAAGACATGAACAGGAGAATCCAGCGAACGAAGAGAAGACAAAGCGGAAGAATGAGAAGACATATGAAAAGAAGCTCCAGAATCCAGAACCCATGGGGATGTACCTGACTGTGTAGAGGGCGGGTGCTCAGTGCGGGAAGCATCAGTCACAGAACCAGCAGTACCCGTCGAGGAAGAACCTGAAGCCGCGAGCAGACGCTTAAGTCTCAGAATATCCTGCTCGGTCAAAGCAATGGCTGAAGCTGGCGAGGGAGATGACGAAGTCCCTGAGGAGGATGATCGCGCCTTGCGCAGGTGTTTCCGCTTTGTGTAGCACTGGGACTCAATATGACCATCATTGTTGCAGTAGTCACAATGTGAACAGGGCCGACCTGAGCCTCCAGAAGGAGTGGGCAAGAGCGGCGGAGCACTCGAGCGAGAATGGGGCGGTGCAGCCGGCGGAGTGGAAGAAACCCGAGTAGCGAGCACAGAGGGAACCTCCAGCAAACCAGCACCACGTAGGCGAGTCTCCTCAGCACGAATCTCGGAAAGCGCCTCCATGAGAGAAATACGGCCACGAGCAAGCAACTGAGCACGCCGGGGCTCAAACTCCTTACGGAGCCGAGACAGGAACTCGTAGACGCGATGAAACTCCAAATCGGCCTGGACAGCCTGGCAGCAGGGGCAAGTACGACAACCAGCACTGCGGAGAGAATCAAGCTGGCGCCAGATAGCAGAACTCTGTGCATAAAAGTCATCAACAGTAGAGTCATCCTGCTGAAGAGCATGCTCCTGACGAACCACAGAAAGGTATAAGGCATCACCAGAGGGCTCATAGCGCTGACGAAGACAGGTCCACATCTGGAAGACAGTAGGAAGACCCAGAAACTCAGAAGAAAACTGAGGCAGAACACTAGCAGTGAGAACAGCTGCAGCACGAGCATCATCATCAAGCCACTGGGTGTAAACAGACAAAGCACCATGATACGTCTGAAGAGCCTCCTCATAAGCCAAAGCCCTCTCATCATAGGCACGATCAGCAGCCTCATCAGCAATCTTAGCCGCATCCTTGGCGGCCTGAGTAGCGTCCGGAGGAAGAACCAGTGAAGTCGGCGGAGTAGGGGCCACCGGAGGGACCGGACGTGGCGGACAGCAGACCTCGCCAGAAAGAACACCCCAGAGACGAATGCCACGCATGTGAATGCGCATGAAGCCAGCGAACTCGGTGTAGTTGGTACCATCGAAGATCACCGGACAGCGAGGGACAGCAACGTAGCCTGATGAAGCAGACGTGTTTTTTTTGTTGGCAAAGATCCGAAAATAGCAGAGGCCGGACGAGGACGGCGGCTGGGAGCGAGATCCGGCGCAGCAGACCTTAGACGACAGCAGTAGACGATCGGGAGGAGAGGGACCTGGCCAGAGGACCACGAGCGAACGGCGGCCAGAGGCCCTGCTGCACGAGCGCCTCTGCCGTCAAAAGAATCCAGGCGGGAGGGGAGGACGACGGCGCCTGGCCTGAGGGGCGCACGAGTCCGGGCGGGAGGGGCGGACGACGGCGCCTGGCGAGTCCTGGCGGGAGGGGCAGACGACGGCGCCTGGCGTGAGGGGCGTACGAGTCCGGGCAGGAGGCTCCGGGAGGGGCGGACGACCACGGGAGGAGCGGACGACCACGGGAGGGACGGACGACGGCGGCTGGAGGGGCACAGCAGCGACGCCAAGGCGAAGATAAACCGCGGCGGCGGCGGGGATGGGATCGTAGCACGAGTTGCGCGTGCGAAAAAGAGACCTAAAGCTCTAATACCATGTTAGGAATAAGCAACTTGTATTCCCATGAGGCCATAGGCCGATATATATACATGTACAGGTGTGGTACATATGCAGGAAACCCCTTATACTACGGGATAAATACAAAGGGGTATACATGACTTATATTATAACTCTAACACTTCCAACCGATCTTCCTTTCTTCCTTTTGCTCCACTTTGTCTCTTTCTTTTTCCACACCCATTTTGATGGGAATTCTGCATATGTTAATTCTCTGGCTTCTTCACACATCTTGTTTGTCTCCATCCACTGTGTAAATTTAGTGATTCCTACTCTTTCTTTCCTGACTATCTTGGTTAAATCTGTAGAATCTGAGAAAATTACTTGTTGCTCATTTTCCAGGTGGAAAGGCAACCTTTCGACGCAGGTATCTCTGAAGTGCATTTTGAATTGAAACGTTCTCCAACACGCATCATTCCCTGTTATATATGTGCATTCTAGGTACCTTTTTATCTCATCGTTTTCTATTAGTGCTGTTGCTTGGTCATCACCTTTATTTATGTATTTAAAAAGGTATTTTATGGATAAAGATCTGTTGCACACCTCGACATTTATATGTGCTTGATATTTCACCAGCAGATTTCTGTTGTATGGGACTACGTATCTGTTATCCAACTTTATTCCCCCTTTCTGTATGAATCTTCCATCGTCTCGTCTTCTATATACTGGGTATCCATCTTCATCGACAGTGGTATTGTTGTTGTATTTTTTGGGGAACTTTCTTATGCATCTGTTGTCGACCATGCATGGTGACTTTGTGTTTGCTGCACCACATGGCCCGTGCATCATGTAGTTTTCCACAGCTGCATATCCTTCTGGGTCAATTTCCTTGTCTGGTATCTCTGCGCAAGTTACTCTATCTACCTCTGATGGCTCTGGATACTTGTGTTTCTTTTCCTTTTTGTCGAGGAATATGACTATGTGGGCATGTGGGAGGCCCCTTTTTTGAAACTCTATTGTGTATATAACTGCAATTTTATAAAATAACAGTTAGTTCAGGCAATTAAATAAGATGTTTGATAAAGTCAGTATGATATATTACTTGTGAGTGTTTTTCCGAAGTATTCCCTTTCTCTTATATCTCTCATGAACTCCTTGAGTTTTATGTGGAATACTCGATCAACAATATCAGGCCTTTCGTATGCTGTTTGGGCTACTTCGTGTAGCATAGCCTCAATCTCCGGCCATGCTGCGTTGCACGTGAATGTCACAAATAGGTCTGGGTATCCAGCCCACCGACATATTGCCATAGCATCTTGGAAGTTTTGTGCTTCTAGGGCTATCTGTGACTGTGGATGGCAGCAGTATCCTTTTTCCTACTTGGTCAGCCCTTGTATCTCCTCTTTCTATTGCATCCTGTAAGCCAGCATATAATTCCGTTCGTAGGTTTCCTTGATTATTTTTTATCCAGTCCAGTCTACTGCAAAATGCATGCAAGGGCATCCACAATGAACTGCAATGTAAGCTTTTCACACACCAGCAAGTGCATCGATTGGTTAGTACGTTGTTGTAGACGATATGCATAGTATTCCAACATTGTTACATGCTTTCTCTTACATTTTGCACCTTGTTTTAATATGTAAGGTATATTTTGTCTGTACCCATCTTCTCCATATGGGAACAATAGTGGATACTGCATAGCCATGAATTTTGGATGGTTCTCTGATATTCTTCTTGGCTTCATGTTTTTGTACTCAACAATGATATCCCGTCCTTTTCTACTTTCCGTGGCATCATTGACAATCAAGGCTGCAACTTCACTTGCAGATGGCATGTCACTTCGTCTTCCATCTGAGCGTCGCTTATTGATTAGTTTTAATCTCACGTTTTGATAGTCACCTTCTTCGAATCTGTCCCTTGCCATTCTGAAAGTTTTTGCAAGTATGTTATCTCTATCAAGCATATTTTTAAGGCCCTCTACGATGTGAGGATCTATTGACTCCCTTTTATCTTCCCTTGTCGAAGCATTAATCCTGTTTCTTACCTCATTTTCATTATCATAGATGTACAGTTGTGCCCAACGTGGTTTATCTTCACCTTCAGGCAATAGAGTACCTATTCTGTGGTAGTTCTGCCCATTCATTCTAAAAACATATCGCCCACTGCCATTGTTTATTTCTTTGTCTACTTTTCCTCCCATTGTTGTGAAAGCGAACATGGAGTTGTACAATCTGATATTTTGCAAGCAGTTTTTTGACGTCTTTCCGTTGTCTTTCCTTAGCAATTTCACTAGGTAAGTCGGTGGCTCTCTTAATGGTGGCAACTCAACCTTGCCATGTTGGCAGCATAGTCCAAAAGATGGCATGCTTTTCGCTCTACCTGAAGTTCTTTCTTCATACCAGAAAATTGCACCGCATCATTCACACTTGCATTTGGGTTTTCCGAAGTTCCAAATTTCCATATCAGTCCTCTCTGATTGCCTGTTAAAGTTTTGGATTTAGCATAAATTGAAACATTATTAATGTCTGGTGTTGTTGATAGTATAAAAACTTGATAGAACTTACAAATGTTGTCTTTGTTTCTTTCTCACCGATTTTGATGTAGTAGATATTTTATTACCTTTTGAGTTGTACACGCACATACCAGAAATTATCAGATTCACGAATCTCCAAATTTTAGATCCTGATTGTAATTTCTTGTTCGTTACCTCATAGTATTACCAGCCTGGCCAATCATTTCTCCTTCTTTTGTCGATATTTGTGCAAGCTTCTTGGCTTGCATTATTCTTTTCCTATGTCGTCTTGCCTCTTTTGCCTTTTCTCTTGAGTTACTTGCCCTGCATAAACATAAATACTAATTAGTAGAATTAAGAGATTATTTTTTGTCTGGCAGAATGAACTTATTACTCCTTGTGTTAATTTAACATTTTTTTTTTGCATTGGCTATAGTTCATTGTTATGTGTATTTTTTTTTTTTGAGATTTGGTGGACCATTCTAAATTAGCCGCACTTGAAGATTTGAGCACATAGATAGCAGAGTAGATGTGGATAGCATAAGAAAGGTACATAATGTTGCTGTTAGGAAATATGCAACTTGTATTCCCATGAGGCCATAGGCCGATATATATACATGTACAGGTGTGGAACATATGCAGGAAACCCCTTATAACGGGATAAATACAAAGAGGTACATGACTTATATTATAACTCTTAACACCCCCCCTCAAACTCATGGTGGATGAACAACACTGAGTTTGGAGAGATAAAAGCCATGTTGTGCTCTAGTCTGGGCCTTCGTCAGGAAATCCGCCAACTGTAACTCGGAAGGCACATACTGAAGAGCAATAACATGATCCTGCACACCAGCGCGCACATAGAAAGCATCAACACCAATATGCTTGGTGAGCTCATGCTTCACAGGATCGCGCGCAATGCTAATAGCACCTGTACTGTCAGATAAGAGCAGAGTCAGTGTAGAGAGTCGGTGTAGTGACAGAAACACCAAAATCCTGAAGTAACCACCGTAACCAAGTCACCTCTGCCGTCAAAAGAGCCATGGCTCGCAACTCAGCCTCAGCACTCGAACGGGAGGGAGGTACCATCAGCAGTAAGAACATGAATAGGAGAATCAAGAGCACGAATAGAAGACAAGGTGGATGAATCATGAGTCATATGAAAAGATGCTCCAGTATCAAGAATCCATGGAGATGTACCTGACTGTGTTGAAGGTGGTCTCACAATGCCAGAGGAGTCAGTAGCAGAACCAGCAGAACTCGTCGGTGAAGAACCAGAGCATGCAGCGAGCAAGCACCGAAGGCGCGTAATCTCCTGCTCAGTCAGGAGCTCAACTGAAGAGGTCGACGTAGATGCACCCGGCAATGAAGAGCCGGAGGCGGTCAGCAGACCACGAAGTCCCACAATCTCCTGCTCGGTGAAGTACATAGCTGAAGTAGACGACGCAGTAGCACTGGGAGAGGAGCGGCCACCAGGCCCACCACCACCTGTGGAAGCCGCCAGAGGAGGCGACATAGCATAACCAACATCATCCGTAGAGGCCGGTGAAGGAGACGAGGGCACATGCAGACAAGCCCCAAGCGCCAAAGGAAGACGCGGGTCAATAGAGTCATATGCATCAACACATCCGATGGGGGCCGTGAGAGGAGCCGGTGTAGAACGATAATCACCGATGAAAGTCGCAGGAGGAGTCGATGTAGAGCGACAATCACCACGTGCGAGAGTCGCCACAGGGGACGATAGCACATACGGACGAGCACCAAGCACCGACAACATTATGCTTCTTTTTTTTTCTTTTTTTTTACAGAAGGCAACCAGTCAAACAGCCAACAGAGCGGCCGAGCAAATCAGATCGGGACCAGTAGGCGGCGGCGGAGCAGATCAGATGACAACAAGTGGAGGAGGCTGATGCACCACGTCACGGGCCTGCACGGGAGGAAGATGGTGCTGCAGCCGCAAGTGGACAAGCACAAGCTAGCCAAGCCACCAGAACGACGTGGCGTGAGGAGTTACAGCAGATGCCCAAGGCAGCAGGCCAACAGCCAGCCAGGCCCAAAAATCGTACAAGGCGTGGCCCAAAGGAACGATGTCCAGGTCAACACACGAAGAGGCCACGAACCGATCGCAGCGGCGGCTGACTTCCTGCACGCGCTACACGGCGGGCTGGCGAGAGGACGGCTGCCGGACAGCGACGGAGGCGGGCAAGTGGCGGACGGCGGCGCAGGGGCCCGCCCCAATCCAAGCGGCGTCGATCTGCAGCGAGATGGGTTGGGGCGATCTGGACGGCGGCAGCGGTTTGAGGCACGGAAAAGCAGCGACGAGAGAGGGAGGGAGCACAGCACGTGAGTGTGTGGGTGAGAGAAACAACGACGGCCGGCCGACGAAGGATAGCGGCAGCAAGAGATGGGATCAGAAGAGCACGAGTTGCGGTGTGCGAAAAAAAACCATAGGGCTCTAATACCATGTTAGGAAATATGCAACCTGTATTCCCATGAGGCCATAGGCCGATATATATACATGTACAGGTGTGGAACATATGCAGGAAACCCCTTATACAACGGGATAAATACAAAGGGGTACATGACTTATATTATAACTCTAACAGTTGCTTCCTGTATGATGTAATACCAGCCATGCATCATTAATGTTAAAGTTTAGCATTTGAATTGAGAAATATAATTGAACCAAATGGATGATAAGATGCATAAGAGAGAAACTTCGTGAAGATTTTCTTACTTCACGTGGAGCAAAGGTTGTCCTTTGTGTATGTTCGCGGAATCTGGCAGACCTCCATGTATGATTGAAGATCGTCTGTTTTTATTCTCTTGAAGTTTCATTACCCTTTCCAATCTTGCGATTTTTGCTGATTGTCTGGATTTGCATCAATAAGATTAAAAATTAAAATATAGTTTTTCTCGTGAAAGCTACAACCAATTAGGAACCTCAGAGTGCGTAACTGGAATTGCTTTGTTTTTTAAAATATTAGTGGGATTTCACATATAAAATATTCAAGATTAGTAATGGATCACCTTGTTGGAGTGCATATTTGATTTGTTTTAACCACCTTGGCAGGTTTCTCACATTCCTTGCTATGTGGCCCACCTTTTCTTTTCATGTTGTGTTCCTGCATAATGGAGATTTCAAATGTAAACCAAAGTGAATGATATTATAATATTGTTACAGACAAATCGTGGTCTGGTGGCCGATGGACGGTGATTAAGATTAATGTGCTTGTTGTACAGGGGAGTACATTGCCCCGGCACTTGAAATAACACTCAAGTTATAAAATAATTTTATAAGTTTATGAAGATTCAATATTTTTATTACCTTAAATGAACTTATAAAATATATTTTTGGTCGTATAATTAAAGGAGATCACTTTTCAAGACCAGTGATTTTGCAGAAATTTTTACTGATAAAAGGATTTTATGTTCCAATCTCTTTGTGGTACAAGCTGACCGAAGCAATCTATACCTGATTAATGAGGTTTTCTTTTTGGACAAATTTAATGAGGTAGTGATACTAAATATTATGGGAACCCTCATCTGATCTATAAACTGCAAGTGAATTCCCTGCAGTACCCTGTGCTTCTTAATGGACTTGAGCCCTATGGGAGCCGCCACACAACCCCAAAATATAGTAGAGTATCACGCTAGAATAAGATTGTAACTGAGGATTAAGAGAGAGGGAGAAGAACTATACCTGAATTTAGAAGTTGTTTGACTGTTGTCGTACCTTGAATTGAAAGCGTATGTTCTGTCGATTTTGTTGGTGCTCCTGAGAAGAGATTGAGTTTTAGGTCTATTTGTGCCACGGCAGTTGTTTATATAGGCATGTCCTTTCTTTCTATAACCTAGTTTTGTACGATCTCTTAAGGTATTCTTGTTACATGCGTTTACATACTGGACTCTAATCCAACGTGCCTTTAAATTGGGCCATCCTGGACAGCGTGGAAGTGTTGTTTCATGGGTTTATTTTTGGCCCACATGTTTAGGTCGAGTCACATCAGTCCTTACAGTTTCCCTAGAAACCAACGTAACATGCACCATCTCTCTCTCTCTCTCTCTCTCTCTAGAATACATACTACTATTACCAATCCATAACCTCTTAGGTCATAATGTATACTTTACCAGGGCATCTTGTGCGTCAGCATGCGGTGTGTGTCGTTGAATTAAGCTTGTCCAAAACAGCAAATGAAGATGGAGAAGCGACCAATGGCGTGGTTCGGACGATGATGTACACGATTTCTACTCTGCCGAGCGTCCAGGCCAACAACCATTTAGAAGTATTACAGTAATCACCGATAGTTTTCCTTTAGTCTGTTTTATACTCCCTTCGTCTCAAAAAGGTGTCAACTTTGTACCAATTTATTCTCTTGTTTAGATCTTAATTTTTTTTGATTTGGACAGGTGATATCACGACTATGACATGAAGAGTAAGAGAGGCATTTGTCAATCTTGAGTTGTTTTTCCGGGACGTTTATGTGTTCCAATCATGCTATGGATCTACATATCCAGTTGGGTATGCCTCCTTCAATTTTCTTCAATACTTAAAAATAAGATAGTATTTATTTCTTTAAGGGCGCTTTTAGTGTTGAATGAGGTATACGCTAAAGACAACACAAGCGAGTGTAACTAAAAATAACTTAAGTATATGTCTTAGTACATATGATAACTTCAATCCATGCTCTGCTACAGCATAAAGTAAACATAATTGTATATCAAGGCAAACTACTACTAAGTATAGAGGGTGTAGTGTATTCTTCACTTCTTCCAGCTATTGGACGTACTTAAGCACTTGCTGCTCTATAATGCCTAGCCCATGTATCTCTCTGGCTCCCTCCTAATCCTCTTTGGTCTATCATGCAAGGTTGGCTTGATGTGTTCAGATGGTTTTTTCCTCTTCTTTATGCAATCGGTCCTTTCCTTCCTTATTTTGCTTCTAGTTTTGGCGTTCCATTCTTCATCACTGTCACCTTTGATGGTACAGTTGTCAGCATGACTATTGTTGTCTCCCTGCATATATGCAAAAACAATGTTATTATTGAAACATTTGTGAATTTCTGTAAGTACATGGTAGATATTAAGCTTGTATATCATCGACATATTTACCTTGTTCATTCTTGTACTTTCTTCAATTTTGTCGTTCCTAGTATCAATTTTTGTACTGCTGATTGCATTACCTTTGTCCTCTTGCTGGTAAGATAGAAACCATCTGTTATATCTTGGAACTAATATATTTTCAATAATTGATTGTTTGTTCTTTTTGTTCATATTACCTCAATGTTGTTTTCTTCAATTGTGAAATCACCATCTGTGTCACTTCCTTCCTCTTGTACCTGTAAGATAGAATGTGGCAATTTATCAATGTATTATGAAATGCATACATAATATCAGACTAAAGTGGGGCGAACCCCCTTTTCGAAAAAATACATAATATCAGACTAAAGTGGGAAATGACCAATACACTGATGGATTATTATTTCATACCAATGATTGTATATTTTGGAAATAATATATTTAAAGTTAAATCCTTTTCCTTTTATTTGATAGTACCTCATTATTGGTTTCTTCATTGGCGGAATCATCATCTGTGTCATTTTCTTCCTCTTGTACCTATAAGATGGCGATAGTTTAAATGAACATCATAGAGCATATTGTTAATAGATATTTAAGGTGGAATGTATTCAGCTATAATTCTGTATAGTTTTTTTGAGCTTCACAGAAGCAACCTTGGTCGCAGCATTTTTATATCCCTCGTTGTGTTTGTCATTTCTTAAATCTTTGTTATATCTTCGATCTGCGGTTTCATCATTTTCTTCTTCTTCTTCTTCTTCTTCTTCTTCTTCTTCTTCCTATACATAAAATATCACGAGTTAGAACACAATAGTACTTTGTGTTTATCTGGAAAACAATACAGAAAAAGTATGTACATTTCACGTCACTATTGAATTTGTTTTTGTTCATAACTCTTCTGAGTTTCTTGTTGGTAGGCCTTCTGACATCTGTCTTGTTTTGTGTGCGGTCTTTATCTGAATCATCTCCTATGGTAATTATATCTGAACTTGTAGCTTGAATGTTTGCTACCTCCTTTTCAAATACATTTTCCTGTTTTTTCGGCGATGTCATAAAATAGTAAAGTAATTTCAAAGAATACCTCACTATCGAATTTTTCTGTAAGTACCTTTGTTTTATTTCGCGAAGCCTTTCTTTTAAAATCCTGTTTACATCTCTTTTGTTTTGTCTCTCCTTTTATCTTCTGCAAAAACGTTTTTAGCTCTTCATGTGCGTTTTTATGTCATAAATAAATAGGCTGTAATCAATTATCAATGCATATACAGGGAGATAATGTTTTCAATTTGTTACCTCATCGTCAGGAGCTTCAATTTTAACAACTGTTCTGGAAGCAACCGGTCTCCCATCTTTTACATATCTTTTGCTAGACTTCTGTATCCTCTGTTGTTGCTTTTTGTTGGATGATACTGAGGTTTCCTTTCTGCACATATCCTTCTTCTCATCAGTCGTTGCATTCTTGGAGGAGTGGTTCACCTATAAGAATGAAAATTATTTTTTAACATTTTAAAACAAAAAATGCACACTTGTGAGAGCAAAATCATTAATTAGTGGGAACACCTTGTTATACTCAAATGTGCATGTGCATACCTCTTCAATCATTTCATTTGAATATTCCATCTCAAGTTTTTCATCAACTTCAAAAGTGTAGCTCACTTTAAAATTTTCCATACACTCTTCTAGATTCTTTGAATTTAACTTCAGTCGAAATATGAGTGTTCTGCCATAAAGGTTCTGAATAACATCTGGTATTGTGTTGTTGAATCCCTCCTGCTCTAATAGGGTCGATGCAGATATGTTGCCTAAAAGACTCTTTGCTACCTCATTAAACATCACGAAAGTTGTTGTTGCCGTGCCATCGTGTACCTTCAGTTTAAGTAGGTACCTAATATGATGTTGTCAAGTTATTACTGGTATATTATTAAAACAAATGGAACCGAAGACAATCTAGTGCACAACATGCTCACCGCATGTCTGGATTTTGAGCTACTTCATGACAGGAAGTGCAAATATAGTTATCTTGTTCCTTTTTTGTAGCACAAAAGCAAAGTTTGCATGCCATGTACCACCAGCCTTTATCTGTTATAATATCATCAATTGTTGCTTTTGTTGTGCATACAAATTCCTATTAAAGAGAAAATATATGAGATTATTACATAATAATGTACAATAAATAAGGTACAGTATGATGATCAAGGTTAGAGGGAAACCTTTCTTTTAACGTCAGCATATCGCAGTTCTATAATTTCCCTCAATGTTTTTCTGTTGTACAACATTTGCTCTTCAATCGTTCCTTGGGTGCTTTCGTCGATTTGAATCATTGTTGGAATAACATCTCTTTCACAATACCTATAATAGGTCACAACATAAGCACATAAACTTGTAACTTCAAAGACATACATAATTGCATTATTATATACCATACCTCTCAATAATTTGGCCTGCTTCTGGAATTTCAGGGTTGAGGAAGACTTTAGATGCATTTGTTGTGCGTAGTGATAGCCCTGGTAACAAATTGTCAGTAATTTGGATTTAAGTTTTCACAAAAAGATTGTAGTTCTCAACATTGAATTTTCTGACCAAATTTGACGTGACAATCACTATTATTTGTTTGTGCAAAAGACTTTCATTCACCGTATTTGCTAAAATATCCCCCATAGCGTGATCCGGATCGTTTCATCTCTGCATGGATTTAATCATGAAAAAGTGATATAAAATCATCTATGCAATTTTAAAAAATCTATAGTAATATAATCACTTACTCTAGTATAAGGATTTCAATCTCATGGATGTTTGAAGTTTGCGCCATGCCCGTCCCTTTATTTTTTTGTACTTGCTCTATTGGTTTCATTGCAGTAAGCAATCCAATGACATCTGCACATAATCATATTTTAAAATCTAGCTAGTTTGCCAATGCTTCTTCTTGCATATGGATTATGATCATACTTGAGCACTGTTTATCAATATTCACCCTACTATCCAAGGTATCACCATCAGCAAATTCGAAGTGGTGATCCAAAAACTTGGATTTTCCTTCATCCACTTCCTTCACTGTTGTATCATAAACAAAACTGATTTTGAGATTGTTCTTCAATGGTCGGTATTTTTCATACTCCGAGACTTTGAAGGTCTTAATTATGTATATGAAGTCCTCTTTAATTTTTGATTTAAATTTATTGACCAGTTTGCTCCCAATAGAAGCATGGATCGCATGGCCCTACATAGAAAGAAAAGATCAGCAAACTTTGGAAAGGATAAATTGAAGAGACATTATATATGTAATACTTGCACCTTTTTGTCCAATAAAATCATATCAGTGCTAATGAGCTCATTAGTTGATAAGTTAATCACGTCCCAAAGTCTTAAAACTTTGACTTTGATTGTCCATGTCTCGTTTCGTGTAGTCAATGCATTCAACGTTGTATATGCCATAATCTTTGAGGCCCTTTAAATATAAGAACAGAATGTTGATTAGTAAAGTAAGTAATATAATGACATGCAAGCAATCCCATTTATTTCTGTAAGCTTCTATAGTATAACAGCCATGGCATTAACCTTATGTAGAAGACTATGAAATAAAAGTAGATGAATCAACACAATTTTATTGACAATTCGTCTTAATTTATGTTTCAGATGGAGCTGATGCCATGACGACAGAAGCCCACTATGACATCTGAGTGTTGATTAGTAAAGTAAGTAATATAATGACATGCAAGCAATCCCATTTATTTCTGTAAGCTTCTATAGTATAACAGCCATGGCATTAACCTTATGTAGAAGACTATGAAATAAAAGTAGATGAATCAACACAATTTTATTGACAATTCGTCTTAATTTATGTTTCAGATGGAGCTGATGCCATGACGACAGAAGCCCACTATGACATCTGAGGTTGATCAAATATGGAAACCATCTATGTATGTTTCTCTGTATCTGTTTGTACGTGATGTAACTTGTGAGCTAACATGTGAAACCTTTTTATATTAGCACTACCTACAGTATGAATTACGTATTATTGATCCATTAATAGATCTGATCTATAATAATAGGTATAATCTATAATATGGACAACACCTTATGCACCATCTATGCTTCTCTATATCACAGCAAGTAATCCCACTTGGACATGTTATAGTTGTAGCATGATTCTGGACTTGTATAGTATTTCGGAGGTAATGGCAAATGTTTTAGATCAGGACTGCCTAGAGTATAATTGAACCATTATTGATCCATTAATAGGTATGATCTATAATTCGTGCAGATGGAACTTACTTGTTGTAGACCGTTTGCTTGACGGAACTATCTTGTGGCCGCTGGAGGAAGACAATTCCCATTTGCTCGACAGAACTATCTTGTGTTTGCTGGAGGAAGATAATTCTGGAGTCGAAGTTTTGGTCGCTGGAGGAAGACGATGTGGGAGGAAGATGATGCAGAAGTTGTACTCTAAAATCTAGAGGACAATGATCCTTTCAGGTCGTGGGGAAGGTCTTATATGGATGCGTGAGTTTCTCTCATCTGCACGATTGAAAGGAATTTTTTTTGGACGCAGCCTGGACAGATATTTCATTTGGAGACTTTTTTTTAATAAGAAACCAAGAGATATGGTAGTTCTGATTTGTTTCGGTACATCCCGTTTGTAGACAACACGATTGAAAGAAAGCTTTTTTGGTCGCAGCCTGGACAGATATTTCGTTCGGAGATTACTAGTACACATGCCCGTGCGTTGCATCGGGCGAAAAAAAATAGAACCTGTTTCCTGTGCCATTATGCACCATTTTATATCCAATTGTAATAAACGTCAATGATAATGTTAAACGTTAAAATTTTCTTTTTAAAAATAGAAGGTAATGTTAACATAAAAATTGGAATACTTTTTTAAGAATAGTCAACATTTTTATGAAATTTGAACATTTCTTTGAAAAAGATCATTTTTCGAACAGATGTTTTTCTTGCAAAGAATCCTTTTTCAGGGGTAATAATGTTTTTTAGGGGTAATAACATTTTTCTGTATAATATAATTTTGAAAATGTTTTTTATATATTTTTCTGTGACTGGTTTTTGCACAACCTGCTTCATTTGCCGGTGTGCATCATTTTTTATATCCAGTTTTCATAAACATCGACGATAAGGTTAAACATTAAAATTTTATTTTTTTAATAAAAGTTAACATTTGCATAAAACTGAAATACTTTCCAAGGAAGAGTTAACTTTTTACAAATTTTTAACATTTCTTTGAAAAAAATGTTTTTTGAACATATGTTTTTTTGGACATTTTATGAACTTTTTGGGCTTGGGCCAAACAACTGGGACTACACAAACACGCACGCTCTCGGAAAAAAGATACACTTTCGTTGTGACACAAACTGCACACATTGTCTCTGTTCCCGTTCCCTTCACTATCTCTAGTCGCCGCCGATGCCGCCGATCCCCCACTCCCCTCGTCTCTCCCCTCGAACCCTCTCATTCCCCTCGCGTTGTCTCACAGACACACAACACACAGAGGAGCGAGCGCCACTTCGACCGGAGAGTGCTGCCACGCCGGTGACGAACCCTTCTACGCCGCCTCCTCATTCCTTCCCGTTGGCCCGGGCCGCTGCGGCCAAAAATAATACTCCCTCCGTCCCGAAATATCTGTCGCTAGTGGTAAATTTACAAACAAATAAAAACCTGGAATTACCCTAAAAAAACCTGGAAGTTTTTGGGACACAACACAACCGGCAGTCCAGAGAATCATCAGTTCTCGTCGTCGCATCGCCCACTCAACTCGCATCCACCATTCCGCCCGCACCCCCCGAATTTCTCCGCCGTCCCAGTGCCGGCGCGACGCCGCATGCCCCGGCAGAGCGAGCGCTGCTGCCGTCGCATATGCCCGTCGAGCGCCGCTTCCGCCTACGCATTCGCCCGCCGCTGCCCCCGACGCATCTGCCTGGCTCCAAAAAAGCTCATTTTTTGGGTCCAAATTGGCTGATCTGGCGGCGGTGCTGGATCCGGTAGCGGCGAAGGCGGCTAGCGGGGAGGAGCATGTCCTCCATGGCGGGCGGAGAGTGCACTGACAGATAGATGGAGTAATTTCGCCTTAATCCGTGGTGCTTCCCTTTCTCGACTTAATCTGCGGTGGTTCCAAATCTTCCTAAGAGTAATTGATGCCCAACATTCTTCGTCTCATTTTCATTGCTGCTTCTCTGGCCGCAGCGTTCTGCGTCTCCTCGATGAGTAATCAATCCATGTTCAGAGTTAATTAGGAGTGCAGTATTTTCGCTAGTTCCTCATTGCTACAATTACTCCTGATTGTGGCCCAGCTTCCAAGTTTCAGTCATTATTTCTGGAACTTTTCTGTAATTCGAGTACTATGATGATGTTTATCTTCTTAAGAACAAAGGAACAAGTGTGGGAGGATGATATCTCTGCTGCTTGCTGTACTTCAATATTCTAGATTGTTGTTTAAGTTCTTGGAGTAAATTCAGTGTTTAAACATTTTATTCTTGGCCACAGCAATAACTATGTGAGTGTACTGTAATCCAAGAGATTTTCTTCATTCTTCTTGCAGGTAATAGATTGTTACTGTTACTGTTAAAGACGTGGCTCTCTCGGTGCTGCAGCTTCTTCCTCGCCGTGCAGGGACGGCGGCGACGAGCTTCTACCTCGACTACAACCACCTAGGTGAGTTCCTCCTCTTCTCTATGGTGCCACAGATAGCTAGCACTGGACTTGTGACATGGTTTAATTCATGTGTTGCTGCAATGATTTGTTCCTGTTAACTGCTGGAGTACTTGTTCATCATCATGATGTACTCCTTTTTCAGCAAATTGTTCTGTTTAAATGTACCAGTAGTAATCTTGCAAAATGTCAGGAGTAAATTACAGTACTCCTAATATCAGGAGTAAATTTACAGCAAATTGTTCCTAATTACTATGGTCATTTAATTTGGAGTTGCTACTGATTCTATCTGTTTATAGCTATTTGGAGTAGGAGATTATATACCCTGAGTAGTTGTGACCAAACATATAATTTCTGCAGCAAGTACAAATGTGCTAGAGTAATTCTTTCTATTGCTATGGACACATGGGCCATTTCTTTCTATTGGTATGTACAATATCTTATGTAGCCAAAGTTCGCTCTCTTCTCAAATCTGACCATGTAGTGTAGTGACCAGTAGTAGTAATGTGGTGATTATCCAGTAGTAACAGATGTCTGTAAATGTTCAGTTAAAGCATCTTATAGCTTTGGGAATGTGCTTATTCAGATCACACAATAAGGAAAAAAGAACACTACCATTAAGGAATGCTACAGAAATGGCAGTGATACTGAAGGATCTGCTTATTCGGATAAGAATTCCAATTCCAAAACAAAAACCCCTTTCAAAAAAGGGGAGTAGGATTAGGGCAAACAAAAAGGCAGGGAGGAGTACACCTTGCTCCTGATCCAGAACATTAAAGGGACTGATAATGACCAGGTGAGGTAGGATTTGGGAACGTGATGCCTTGATCGTTTTCTGACTGGATCCGGAGGCCGGAGCACCGTTTGCTTTCCCTGTTCAGTGTTCATGCTCGCTCTATCATTGGGGTTTATGGCCGTATGTACAAAGACATCATTATTTTCTTCATTTCTTTTTGGCATCAGATTATCAGAAGCATCTCCCACTCCCATGAATGTTGTTTCTTTTCTCTTCTTTTCCTTTTCTGCTTGATAACATGAGTACTACAGAAAACAAGAGTATTTGCTTGTTTGTAGTGACTTTCATGCATTACATTAATGCATAGACATCTTAGGCAAAGAATGTTTAATTCAGCAGTGTAGCAGCATTAGCTTGCTCCGCTGTATGCCGTATGCTCCGCTGTATACCAGGAGTACATGTTTATGGTCTTGCTGCATTAGTCTAACTTGAGCTGGAATGGCAGGATATATATGCATGATCCATGAATCAAAACATGACATTTGTTGATCATCTGGAATTAAAGTACCATACCCAAATAATCTGTTTCAATTTGAGCATTTGCTCCTTCAAATAATAATGTCAAAAGCACAGTAAAATGCACTTTCATCAGTATCACCTTAATTGTGACTTTCTTCAGGTTCTTGTTCTTTCAGCAGTATTCTTCAGATTCTTGCTCATGAGGTTCTTGTTCTGCAGGTTCTGCCGTACAAGGAGCTCAGATAGGCGCTGGCACAGGTAGAGAATTTGATAAAAAAAACAGGGTAGCAGCAGCATTTCAGTTTGGGAAGGTTAGAATGCTGGAATTGAAGCAGTTGTGGATTTCTTCAAGGCAAAAACAGAGCATTTCCACTTAGTGAGATGAAAAGGGTTAGTTTTCAGGTTTTGTTTCAGCATGCTTTTGATTGGTCACTCCTGAGCACTAATTATCACCTACCTGCACTACTCCCTCTCCGTATGTATTAGAAATTCTAAAAAGACTTCATGCGTGGGACAAATGTGTGCTCGGTGCGTTAGGTCCTGCTTGTTTTAATTTGAACAAGAAACCAACCCTGTACATCTAGCATAGCAGGAGAGCCCAGCCAACCTTCAATGTGCGTCTAGGGGCCCTTCCAATTTCATTGTTCCTCCTGTGATTAGGCCTTCCTTTAATCCGGCTTTGCTTCCTTTAATTCTCCCTTCAATCATTGTTCCTCCTGTGATTATGCCTTCCTTTAATCTGGCTTTCCTTCCTTTAATCCTCCCTTCAATTTCATTGTTGCTCCTTTGATTATGCCTTCCTATCTGGCTTTCCTTCCTTTAACCCTTCCTTCCTTATTCTCGAAGTCAGAGACTTTATTATTCCTTGCACGCTTCACTCCTTAATTCCCGAGACAGCTCCTTGACACCGAGAAAACTAAAAAGCGTATATAAATTGGGAGGATTTAATGTAAGGGGGCAAGGTGGGACTATTCTGTACCAAAGTAATTTTCTAGCCTTGCCCAGGCCTTTAACCCTTTTGTTTTGTGGGCTGTGTGGTCGCTGGCTTAGTTGGGCTGGGCCTTTAAACTCGGTGATGGATAAACGAAACCAGATCGATCGGTGACGTACGTGCAGGCAACGAAACCTTTCTATAGCAAAAGGTAGTACCACCTCGGGTATATGTTTTAGATTCAAACTGAAAGTGTAAATTCACGGGAAGAAGCGTATTGTGACGGTGAACCCGACAAAGTCAATCCGTGCTTTATTTTATATATATATATATATATATATATATATATATAAACGAAGGGTTATGGTAGTCTTGATTTGTTTGGGCACATCCTGTTTGTAGACATGTTTTTTTTAGAAATGAAGAGATATGGTAGTTTTTATTTGTTTGGGAACATCCTGTACAATCTCTATTATGCGTGTCATGGCCCAACTTGTAAGCGTATTTGTTTTTATGCGGTGATGGTCCAACATCCTGGAGTTAGTTTGGGATTCTGAAACTAAATGTGAAGCCATCGTTGCACGTATGGACCCACCTGGTTTATGAAGATCTAATGGTTGTGCTTTGTCGGGTCATCTAACTAAAGGTCAGATATATCTAATTATTGTAGGATTTTACAAGATAATTATCTTTATTTTGGTGACCCCGTCAAGTACTTTTTATATATAAATAGATAATGCCTTTTGGAGTAATTCTACTGCCTTTTCTCTCATAATACGCAAGGTTCACACAAAAAGGGAGAATACCGGCAGCTGGAATTCTGGACCAGATAAAGCTACGTCAGGCTACCTATTCTGCACAACTCCAAATAAGATGAAACTTCGCAGAGATTTTTTATGGAATATATAAGAATTATTGGAGAAAATAAGTACCAGAGGGGACCCACCACGTGGGCACAACCCACCTGGGCGCGCCAGGGAGCCTAGGCGTGCCCTGGTGGGTTGTGCCCTCCTCGGCCCACCTCCGGTGCCCCTCTTCTCGTATATAAGTCATTTTGACCTAGAACAAATAAGGAGAGGGCTTTCGGGACAAAGCGCCGCCGTCTCAAGGCGGAACTTGGGCAGGACCACTTTTGCCTCCCGGCGGAGCGATTCCGCCGAGGTAACTTCCCTCCCGGAGGGGGAAATCATCGTCATCATCATGACCAACAACTCTCCCATCTTGGGGAGGGAAATCTCCATCAACATCTTCAACAACACCATCTCCTCTCAAATGCTACTTCATCTCTTGTATTCAATCTTTGTACCGGAACTATAGATTGGTGCTTGTGCGTGACTAGTAGTGTTGATTACATCTTGTAGTTGATTACTATCTGGTTTATTCGGTGGAAGATTATATGTTCAGATCCATTATTCTATTTAATACCTCACTGATCTTGAGCATGATTATCATTTGTGAGTAGTTACTTTTGTTCTTGAGGTCACGAGAGAAATCTTGTTGCAAGTAGTCATGTGAACTCGATATGTGTTCGATATTTTGATGGTATGTATGTTGTGATTCCCTTAGTGGTGTCATGTGAACATCGACTACATGACACTTCACAATATTTGGGCCTAAGGGAATGCATTGTGGAGTAGTTATTAGATGATGGGTTGCGAGAGTGACAGAAGCTTAAACCCTAGTTTATGTGCTATCCTCGATGGCAACAATACAATACGTGCCTTGCTGCCCGTACTGTCAGTGGGAAAGGACACCGCAAGATTGAACCCAAAGCTAAGCACTTCTCCCATTGCAAGAAAAACCAATCTAGTTGGCCAAACTAAATTGATAGTTCGAAGAGACTTGCAAAGATATCAAATCATACATATAAGAATTCAGAGAAGATTCAAATAATATTCATAAAATAAACTTGATCATAAATCCACAATTCATCGGATCTCAGCAAACACACCGCAAAATAGTATTACATCGAATAGATCTCCAAGAACATTGAGGGGAACTTTGTATTGGGAATCAAAGAGAGAGAAGAAGCCATCTAGCTACTAGCTATGGACCCGTAGGTCTGAAGTAAACTACTCACGCATCATCGGAGAGGCAATGGTGTTGATGTAGAAGCCCTCCGTGATCGGTTCCCCTCTGGCAGGATGCCGGAAAAGGCCCCAAGATGGGATCTCGCGGATACAGAAGGTTGCGGCAGTGGAAAAGTGGTTTTGTGGCTCCCCTAGATGTTTTTGGGGTATAAGAGTATATATAGGCGAAAGAATTAGGTCAGGAGAGCTACGAGGGCCCCACAAGGTTGGGGGCGCGCCCCACCCCCTGGGCGCGCCCTCCACCCTTATGACCACCTCGCGGCTCCTCTGACTTGTACTCTAAGTCTCCTGGGTGTCTTCTAGTCCAAGAAAAGTCATGGCAAAAGTTTTATTCCGTTTGGACTCCGTTTGGTATTCCTTTCCTGTGAAACTCTAAAACAAGGAAAAAACAGAAACTGGCACTGGCACTGGGCTCTAGGTTAATAGGTTAGTCCCAAAAATCATATAAAATAGCATATTAATGCATATAAAACATCCAAAACAGATAATATAATAGCATGGAACAATCAAAAATTATAGATACGTTGGAGACGTATCAAGCATCCCCAAGCTTAATTCCTGCTCGTCCTCGAGTAGGTAAATGATAAAAACAGAAATTTTGATGTGGAATGCTACCTATCATATTTATCAATGTAATTCTCTTTATTGTGGCATGAATGTTCAGATCCGTAAGATTCAAAACAAAAGTTTAATATTGACATAAAAACAATGATACTTCAAGCATACTAACAAAATAATTATGTCTTCTCAAAATAACATGGCAAAAGAAAGCTTATCCCTACAAAATCATATAGTCTGCCTATGCTAGCTCCATCTTCATCACACAAAATATTTCAATCATGCACAACCCCGATGACAAGCCAAGCAATTGTTTCACTTTGATGTTCTCAAACCTTTTCAACTTTCACGCAATACATGAGCGTGAGCCATGGACATAGCACTATAGGTGGAATAGACGGTGGTTGTGGAGAAGACAAAAAGAAGGAGATAGTCTCACATCAACTAGGCGTATCAACGGGCTATGGAGATGCCCATTAATAGATATCAATGTGAGTGAGTAGGGATTGCCATGCAACGGATGCACTAGAGCTATAAGTTTATGAAAGCTCAAAAATAAAACTAAGTGGGTGTGCATCCAACTTGCTTGCTCATGAAGACCTAGGGTGTTTGAGGAAGCCCATCGTTGGAATATACTCCCTCCGTAAACTAATATAGGAGCATTTAGAATACTAAAATAGTGATCTAAACGCTCTTATATTAGTTTACAGAGGGAGTACAAGCCAAGTTCTATAATGAAAAATTCCCACTAGTATATGAAAGTGACAACATAAGAGGCTCTCTATCATGAAGATCATGGTGCTACTTTGAAGCACAAGTGTGGCAAAAAGGATAGTAACATTGTCCCTTCTCTCTTTTTCTCTCATTTTTTGGGGCCTTATATTTTTTATTTGGCCTTTCTCTTTTTTTTCCTCACATGGGACAATGCTCTAATAATGAAAATAATCACACTTCTATTTACTTATAACTCAAAAATTACAACTTGATACTGAAGGAAATATGCCCTAGAGGCAATAATAAAGTTATTATTTATTTCCTTATTTCATGATAAATGTTTATTATTCATGCTAGAATTGTATTAACCGGAAACATAATACTTGTTTGAATACATAGACAAACAGAGTGTCACTAGTATGCCTCTACTTGACTAGCTCGTTGATCAAAGATGGTTATGTTTCCTAGCCATAGACATGAGTTGTCATTTAATTAACAGGATCACATCATTAGGAGAATAATGTTATTGACTTGGCCCATTCCGTTAGCTTAGCACACGATCGTTTAGTATTCTGCTATTGCTTTCTTCATGACTTATACATGTTCCTATGACTATGAGATTATGCAACTCCCGTTTACCGGAGGAACACTTTGTGTGCTACCAAACGTCACAACGTAACTGGGTGATTATAAAGGTGCTCTACGGGTGTCTCCGAAGGTACTTGTTGGGTTGGCGTATTTCGAGATTAGGATTTGTCACTCCGATTGTCGGAGAGGTATCTCTGGGCCCACTCAGTAATGCACATCACTATAAGCCTTGCAAGCATTGTAACTAATGAGTTAGTTGCGGGATGATGTATTACGGAACGAGTAAAGAGACTTGCCGGTAACGAGATTGAACTAGGTATTGAGATACCGACGATCGAATCTCGGGCAAGTAACATACCGATGACAAAGGGAACAACGTATGTTGTTATGTGGTTTGACCGATAAAGATCTTCGTAGAATATGTGAGAGCCAATATGAGCATCCAGGTTTCGCTATTGGTTATTCACCGGAGACGTGTCTCGGTCATGTCTACATAGTTCTCGAACCCGTAGGGTCCGCACGCTTAAAGTTCGATGACGGTTATATTATGAGTTTATGTGTTTTGATGTACCGAAGGTAGTTCGGAGTCCCGGATGAGATCGGGGACATGACGAGGAGTCTCGAAATGGTCGAGACGTAAAGATCGATATATTGGACGACTATATTCGGACATCGGAAAGGTTCCGAGTGATTCGGGTATTTTTCGGAGTACCGGAGAGTTACGGGAATTCGCCGGGGAGTATATGGGCCTTATTGGGCTTTAGGGGAAAGAGAGAGGAGAGGCTGGGCGCCCCCCAAGGCCTAGTCCGAATTGGACTAGGGGGAGGGGCTGCGCCCCCTCCTTCTCTTCTCTCTCCCCTTTCCTTGACTCCTACTCCTACTACTTGGAAGGGCGGAATCCTACTCCCGGTGGGAGTAGGACTCCTCCTAGGGCGCGCCATAGAGAGGGCCCGCCCCCCTCCTCCACTCCTTTATATACGGGGGGGGGGGGGGCACCCCTTGGAGACACAACAATTGATCATTGATCTCTTAGCCGTGTGCGGTGCCCCCCTCCACTAGAATCCACCTCGATAATATCGTAGCGGTGCTTAGGTGAAGCCCTGCGTTGGTAGAACATCATCATCGTCACCACGACGTCGTGCTGACGAAACTCTCCCTCAAAGCTCGGCTGGATCGTAATTCGAGGGACGTCATCGAGCTGAACGTGTGCTGAACTCGGAGGTGCCGTGCGTTCGGTACTTGACCGGTCGGATCGTGAAGACGTACGACTACATCAACCGCGTTGTGCTAATGCTTCCGCTTTCGGTCTACGAGGGTACGTGGACAACACTCTCCCCTCTCGTTGCTATGCATCACCATGATCCTGTGTGTGTAGGAATTTTTTTGAAATTACTACGTTCCCCAACAGTGGCATCCGAGCCTGGTTTTATGCGTAGATGTTATATGCACGAGTAGAACACAACTGAGTTGTGGGCGATATAAGTCATACTGCTTACCAGCATGTCATACTTTGGTTCGGCGGTATTGTTGGATGAAGCGGCCCGGACCAACATTACGCGTACGCTTACGCAAGACTGGTTTTACCGCCGTGCTATGCACACAGGTGACTAGCGGGTGTCAGTTTCTCCAACTTTAGTTGAACCGAGTGTGGCTACGCACGGTCCTTGCGAAGGTTAAAACAACACCAACTTGACAAACTATCGTTGTGGTTTTGATGCGTAGGTATGAACGGTTCTTGCTCAGCCCATAGCAGCCACGTAAAACTTGCAACAACAAAGTAGAGGACGTCTAACTTGTTTTTGTAGGGCATGTTGTGATGTGGTATGGTCAAGGCATGATGCTATATTTTATTGTATGAGATGATCATGTTTTGTAACCGAGTTATCGGCAACTGGCAGGAGCCATATGGTTGTTGCTTTATTGTATGCAATGTGAACGCCCTGTAATGCTTTACTTTATCACTAAGCGGTAGCGATAGTCGTAGAAGCATAAGTTGGCGAGACGACAACGATGCTACGGTGGAGATCAAGGTGTCGCGCCGGTGACGATGGTGATCATGACGGTGCTTCGAAGATGGAGATCACAAGCACAAGATGATGATGGCCATATCATATCACTTATATTGATTGCATGTGATGTTTATCTTTTATGCATCTTATCTTGCTTTGATTGACGGTAGCATTATAAGATGATCTCTCACTAAATTATCAAGGTATAAGTGTTCTCCCTGAGTATGCACCGTTGCGAAAGTTCTTCGTGCTGAGACACCACGTGATGATCGGGGGTGATAGACTCTACGTTCAAATACAACCGGTGCAAAACAGTTGCACACGCGGAATACTCAGGTTAAACTTGACGAGCCTAGCATATAACAGATATGGCCTTGGAACACTGAGACCGAAAGGTCGAGCGTGAATCATATAGTAGATATGATCAACATAGTGATGTTCACCATTGAAACTACTCCATCTCACGCGATGATCGGACATGGTTTAGTTGATTTGGATCACGTAATCACTTAGAGGATTAGAGGGATGTCTATCTAAGTGGGAGTTCTTAAGTAATATGATTAATTGAACTTTAATTTATCATGAACTTAGTCTTGGTAGTATTAGCATATCTATGTTGTAGATCAATAGCTCGCGTTGTTGCTTCCCTATGTTTTATATATGTTCCTAGAGAAAACTAAGTTGAAAGATGTTAGTAGCAATGATGCGGATTGGATCCGTGATCTGAGGTTTATCCTCATTGCTGCACAGAAGAATTATGTCCTTGATGCACCGCTAGGTGACAGACCTATTGCAGGAGCAGATGCAGACGTTATGAACGTTTGGCTAGCTCAATATGATGACTACTTGATAGTTTAGTGCACCATGCTTAACGGCTTAGAATCGGGACTTCAAAGACGTTTTGAACGTCATGGACCATATGAGATGTTCCAGGAGTTGAAGTTAATATTTCAAGCAAATACCCGAGTTGAGAGATATGAAGTCTCCAACAAGTTCTATAGCTAAAAGATGGAGGAGAATAGCTCAAGCAGTGAGCATGTGCTCAGATTGTCTGGGTACTACAATCGCTTGAATTAAGTGGGAATTAATCTTCCAGATAAAATAGTGATTGACATAATTCTCTAGTCACCATCACCAAGTTAGTAGAACTTCGTGATGAACTATAATATGCAAGGGATGACGAAAGTAATTCCCAAGCTCTTCGTGATACTGAAATCGACGAAGGTAGAAATCAAGAAAAACATCAAGTGTTGATGGTTAACAAGACCACTAGTTTCAAGAAAAGGGCAAAGGGAAGAAGGGGAACTTCAAGAAGAACGACAAGCAAGTTGCTGCTCAAGTGAAGAAGCCCAAGTCTGGACCTAAGTCTCAGAGTGCTTCTACCGCAAAGGGACTGGTCACTGGAATCGGAACTGCCCCAAGTATTTGGTGGATAAGAAGGATGGCAAAGTGAACAAAGTTATATTTGATATACATGTTATTGATGTGTACTTTACTAGTGTTTATAGCAATCCCTCGGTATTTGATACTGGTTCAGTTGCTAAGAGTAGTAACTCGAAACGGGAGTTGCAGAATGAACAGAAACTAGTTAAGGGCGAGGTGACGATGTGTGTTGGAAGTAGTTCCAAGATTGATATGATCATCATCGCACACTCCCTATACTTTCGGGATTAGTGTTGAACCTAAATAAGTGTTATTTGGTGTTTGCGTTGAGCATGAATATGATTTGATCATGTTTATTGCAATACGGTTATTCATTTAAGTTAGAGAATAATTGTTGTTCTGTTTACATGAATAAAACCTTCTATGGTCATACACCCAACGAAAATGGTTTGTTGGATCTCGATCGTAGTGATACACATATTCATAATATTGAAGCCAAAAGATGCAAAGTTAATAATGATAGTGCAACTTATTTGTGGCACTGTCGTTTAGGTCATATTGGTGTAAAGTGCATGAAGAAACTCCATGCTGATGGAATTTTGGAATCACTTGATTATGAATCATTTGATGCTTGCGAACCATGCCTTATGGGCAAGATGACTAAAACTCCGTTCTCTGGAACAATGGAGCAAGCAACTGACTTATTGGAAATAATACATACCGATGTATGCAATCCGATGAGTGTTGAGGCTCGCGGCGGGTATCATTATTTTCTGACCTTCACAGATGATTTGAGCAGATATGGGTATATCTACTTGATGAAACATAAGTCTGAAACATTTGAAAAGTTCAAAGAATTTCAGAGTGAAGTGGAGAATCATCGTAACAAGAAAATAAAAGTTTCTACGATATGATCGCAGAGGTAAAATATTTGAGTTACGAGTTTGGCCTTCAATTAAAATAATGTGGGATAGTTTCAGAAACTCATGCCACCTGAAACACCACAGTATAATGGTGTGTCCGAACGTCATAACCGTACTTTATTGGATATAGTGCAATCTATGATGTCTCTTACCGATTTACCACTATCGTTCTGGGGTTATGCATTAGAGACAGCTGCATTCACATTAAATAGGGCACCGTCTAATCTGTTGAGACGACACCGTATGAACTATAGTTTGGCAAGAAACCTAAGCTGTCGTTTCTTAAAGTTTGGGGTTGCGATGTGAAAAAGTTTCATCCTGATAAGCTCAAACCCAAATCGGAAAAGTGCGTCTTCATAGGATACCCAAAAGTTACTGTTGGGTACACCTTCTATCATAGATCCGAAGGCAAGATATTCGTTGCTAAGGATGGATCCTTTCTAGAGAAGGAGTTTCTCTCGAAAGAAGTGAGTGGGAGGAAAGTAGAACTTGATGAGGTAACTGTACCTGCTCCCTTATTGGAAAGTAGTTCATCACAGAAATCTGTTCCTGTGACTCCTACACCAATTAGTGAGGAAGCTAATGATGATGATCATGTAACTTCAGATCAAGTTACTACCAAACCTCGTAGGTCAACCAGAGTGAGATCCACACCAGAGTGGTACGGTAATCCTATTTTGGAGGTCATGTTACTTGACCATGACGAACCTACGAACTATGAGGAAGCGATGATGAGCCGAGATTCCGCGAAATGGCTTGAGGCCATGAAATCTGAGATGGGATCCATGTATGAGAACAAAGTGTGGACTTTGGTTGACTTGCCCGATGATCGGCAAGCCATAGAAAATAAATGGATCTTCAAGAGGAAGACGGACGCTGATAGTAGTGTTACTATCTACAAAGCTAGAATTGTCGCAAAAAGGTTTTCGACAAGTTCAAGGTGTTGACTACGATGAGATTTTCTCACTCGTAGAGATGCTTAAGTCTGTCCGAATCATGTTAGCAATTGTCGCTTTTTATGAAATCTGGCAAATGGATAAACAAAACTGCATTCCTTAATGGATTTATTAAAGAAGAGTTGTATATGATGCAACCAGAAGGTTTTGTCAATCCTAAAGGTGCTAACAAAATATGCAAGCTCCAGCGATCCATCTATGGACTGGTGCAAGCATCTCAGAGTTGGAATATACGCTTTGATGAGTTGATCAAAGCATATAGTTTTATACAAACTTGTGGTGAAGCCTGTATTTACAAGAAAGTGAGTGGGAGCACTACAACATTTCTGATAAGTATATGTGAATGACATATTGTTGATCGGAAATAATGTAGACTTATTCTGCAAAGCATAAAGGAGTGTTTGAAAGGAGTTTTTCAAAGAAAGACCCCGGTGAAGCTGCTTACATATTGAGCATCAAGATTTATAGAGATAGATCAAAATGCTTGATAAGTTTTTTCAATGAGTACATACCTTGACAAGATTTTGAAGTAGTTCAAAATGGAACAGTCAAAGAAAGAGTTCTGACCTGTATTACAAGGTGTGAAATTGAGTAAGACTCAAAGCCCGACCACGACAAAAGATAGAAAGAGAATGAAAGTCATTTCCTATGCCTCAGCCATAGGTTCTATAAAGTATGCCATGCTGTGTACCAGATCTATTGTATACCCTACACTGATTTTGGCAAGGGAGTACAATAGTGATCTAGGAGTAGATCACTGGACAGCGGTCAAAATTATCCTTAGTGGAATAAGGATATGTTTCTCGATTATGGAGGTGACAAAAAGGTTCGTCGTAAAGGGCTACGTCGATGCAAGTTTTGACACTGATCCAGATGACTCTAAGTCTTCATCTGGATACATATTGAAAGTGGGAGCAATTAGCTAAAGTAGCTCCGTGCAGAGCATTGTAGACATAGAAATTTGCAAAATACATACGGATCTGAATATGGCAGACCCGTTGACTAAACTTCTCTCACAAGCAAAACATGATCACACCTTAGTACTCTTTGGGTGTTAATCACATAGCGATGTGAACTAGATTATTGACTCTAGTAAACCCTTTGGGTGTTGGTCACACGACGATGTGAACTATGGGTGTTAATCACATGGTGATGTGAACTATTGATGTTAAATCACATGGCGATGTGATCTAGATTATTGACTCTAGTGCAAGTGGGAGACTGAAGGAAATATGCCCTAGAGGCAATAATAAAGTTATTATTTATTTCCTTATTTCATGATAAATGTTTATTATTCATGCTAGAATTGTATTAACCGGAAACATAATACTTGTTTGAATACATAGACAAACAGAGTGTCACTAGTATGCCTCTACTTGACTAGCTCGTTGATCAAAGATGATTATGTTTCCTAGCCATAGACATGAGTTGTCATTTGATTAACGGGATCACATCATTAGGAGAATGATGTGATTGACTTGACCCATTCCGTTAGCTTAGCACACGATCGTTTAGTATTCTGCTATTGCTTTCTTCATGACTTATACATGTTCCTATGACTATGAGATTATGCAACTCCCGTTTACCGGAGGAACACTTTGTGTGCTACCAGCATGTCATATTTTGGTTCAGCGGTATTGTGAGATGAAGCGGCCCGGACCGACATTACGCGTACGATTACGCGAGACTGGTTTCACCGTTGCGAGCACTCGTTGCTTAAAGGTGACTGGCGGGTGTCTGTCTCTCTCACTTTTGTTGAACCGAGTGTGGCTACGCCCGGTCCTTGCGAAGGTTAAAACAGCACCAACTTGACAAACTATCGTTGTGGTTTTGATGCGTAGGTAAGAACGGTTCTTGCTAAGCCCATAGCAGCCACGTAAAACTTGCAACAACAAAGTAGAGGACGTCTAACTTGTTTTTGCAGGGCATGTTGGGATGTGATATGGTCAAGACATGATGCTATATTTTATTGTATGAGATGATCATGTTTCGTAACCGAGTTATCGGCAACTGGCAGGAGCCATATGGTTGTCGCTTTATTGTAAGAAATGCAATCGCCATGTAATTGTTGTACTTTATCACTAAGCGGTAGCGATAGTCGTAAAAGCAATAGTTGGCGAGACGACAACGATGCTACGATGGAGATCAAGGTGTCGCGCCGGTGACGATGGTGATCATGACGGTGCTTCGGAGATGGAGATCACAAGCACAAGATGATGATGGCCATGTCATATCACTTATATTGATTGCATGTGATGTTTATCTTTTATGCATCTTATCTTGCTTTGATTGACGGTAGCATTATAAGATGATCTCTCACTAAAATTTCAAGATAAAAGTGTTCTCCCTGAGTATGCACCGTTGCGAAAGTTCTTCGTGCTGAGACACCACGTGATGATCGGGGGTGATAGACTCTACGTTCAAATACAACGGGTGCAAAACAGTTGCACATGCGGAATACTCAGGTTAAACTTGACGAGCCTAGCATATGCAGATATGACCTCGGAACATTGAGACCGAAAGGTCGAGCGTGAATCATATAGTAGATATGATCAACATAGTGATGTTCACCATTGAAAACTACTCCATTTCACGTGATGATCGGTTATGGTTTAGTTGATTTGGATCACGTAATCACTTAGATGATTAGAGGGATGTCTATCTAAGTGGGAGTTCTTAAGTAATATGATTAATTGAACTTAAATTTATCATGAACTTAGTCCTGATAGTATTTTGCAAATTATGTTGTAGATCAATAGCTCGCGTTTGTTGCTTCCCTGTGTTTATTTTTGATATGTTCCTAGAGAAAATTATGTTGAAAGATGTTAGTAGCAAAGATGCGGATTGGATCCGTGATCTGAGGATTATCCTCATTGCTGCACAGAAGAATTATGTCCTTGATGCACCGCTAGGTGACAGACCTATTGCAGGAGCAGATGCAGACGTTATGAACGTTTGGCTAGCTCAATATGATGACTACTTGATAGTTTAGTGCACCATGCTTAACAGCTTAGAATCGGGACTTCAAAGACGTTTTGAACGTCATGGACCATATGAGATGTTCCAGGAGTTGAAGTTAATATTTCAAGCAAATACCCGAGTTGAGAGATATGAAGTCTCCAACAAGTTCTATAGCTAAAAGATGGAGGAGAATAGCTCAAGCAGTGAGCATGTGCTCAGATTGTCTGGGTACTACAATCGCTTGAATCAAGTGGGAGTTAATCTTCCAGATAAAATAGTGATTGACAGAATTCTCTAGTCACCATCACCAAGTTAGTAGAACTTCGTGATGAACTATAGTATGTAAGGGATGACGAAAGTAATTCCCGAGCTCTTCGCGATGCTGAAATCGACGAAGGTAGAAATCAAGAAAGAGCATCAAGTGTTGATGGTTAACAAGACCACTAGTTTCTAGAAAAGGGCAAAGGGATAGAAGGGGAACTTCAAAAAGAACGGCAAGCAAGTTGCTACTCAAGTGAAGAAGCCCAAGTCTGTACCTAAGCCTGAGACTAAGTGCTTCTACTGCAAAGGGACTGGTCACTGGAAGCGGAACTGCCCCAAGTATTTGGTGGATAAGAAGGATGGCAAAGTGAACAAAGGTATATTGGATATACATGTTATTGATGTGTACTTACTAGTGTTTATAGCAACCCCTCAGTATTTGATACTGGTTCAGTTGCTAAAGAGTAGTAACTCGAAACGGGAGTTGCATGAACATAAACTAGTTAAGGATGAAGTGACGATGTGTATTGGAAGTGGTTCCAAGATTGATATGATCATCATCGCACACTCCCTATACTTTCGGGATTAGTGTTGAACCTAAATAAGTGTTATTTGGTGTTTGCGTTGAGCATGAATATGATTTGATCATGTTTGTTGCAATACGGTTATTCATTTAAATTAGAGAATAATTGTTGTTCTGTTTACATGAATAAAACCTTCTATGGTCATACACCCAATAAAATGGTTTGTTGGATCTCGATCGTAGTGATACACATATTCATAATAATGAAGCCAAAAGATGCAACTTATTTGTGGCACTGCCGTTTAGGTCATATTGGTGTAAAGCGCATGAAGAAACTCCATGCTGATGGAATTTTGGAATCACTTGATTATGAATCACTTGATGCTTGCAAACCATGCCTTATGGGCAAGATGACTAAAACTCCGTTCTCCGGAACAATGGAGCGAGCAACTGACTTATTGGAAATAATACATACTGATGTATGCGATCCAATGAGTGTTGAGGCTCGCGGCGAGTATCGTTATTTTCTAACATTCACAGATGATTTGAGCAGATATGGGTATATCTACTTGATGAAACATAAGTCTGAAACATTTGAAAAGTTCGAAGAATTTCAGAGTGAAGTGGAAAATCATCGTGACAAGAAAATAAAGTTTCTACGATCTGATCGCGGAGACAAATATTTGAGTTACGAGTTTGGTCTTCAATTAAAACAATGTGGAATAGTTTCACAAATTTATGCCACCTGGAACACCACAGCATAAAGGTGTGTCCGAACGTCATAACCGTACTTTATTGGATATAGTGCAATATATGATGTCTCTTACCAATTTACCACTATCGTTTTGGGGTTATGCATTAGAGACAGCTACATTCACGTTAAATAGGGCACCATCAAAATCCGTTGAGACGACGCCTTATGAACTGTGGTTTGCCAAGAAACCAAAGTTGTCGTTTCTTAAAATTTGGGATTATGATGCTTATAAGGAAAAGTTTCATCCCGATAAGCTCAAACCCAAATCGAAGAAATGTGTCTTCATAGGATACCCAAAGGAGACAGTTGGGTACACCTTCTATCACAGATCCGAAGGCAAGATATTCGTTGCTAAGAATGGATCCTTTCTAGAGAAGGAGTTTCTCTCGAAAGAAGTGAGTGGGAGGAAAGTAGAACTTGATGAGGTAACTGTACCTGCTCCCTTATTGGAAAGTAGTTCATCACAGAAATCTGTTCCTGTGACTTCTACACCAATTAGTGAGGAAGCTAATGATGATGATCATGTAACTTCAGATCAAGTTACTACCGAACCTCGTAGGTAAACCAGAGTGAGATCCGCACCAGAGTGGTACGGTAATCCTATTCTGGAGGTCATGTTACTTGACCATGACGAACCTACGAACTATGAGGAAGCGATGATGAGCTTAGATTCCGCGAAATGGTTTGAGGCCATGAAATCTGAGATGGGATCCATGTATGAGAACAAAGTATGGACTTTGATTGACTTGCCCAATGATCGGCGAGCCATAAAAATAAATGGATCTTCAAGAGGAAGACGGACGCTGATAGTAGTGTTACTATCTACAAAGCTAGACTTGTCGGAAAAAGGTTTTTGACAAAGTTGAAAGTGTTGAATACGATGAGATTTCTCACTCGCAGCGATGCTTAAAGTCTGTCCGAATCATGTTAGCAATTGCCACATTTTATGAAATCTGGCAAATGGATAAACAAAACTGCATTCCTTAATGGATTCATTAAAGAAGAGTTGTATATGATGCAACCAGAAGGTTTTGACAATCCTAAAGGTGCTAACAAAATATGCAAACTCCAGCGATCCATCTATGGACTGGTGCAAGCATCTCGGAGTTGGAATATACACTTTGATAAGTTGATCAAAGCATATAGTTTTATACAGACTTGCGGTGTAGCCTGTATTTACAAGAAAGTGAGTGGGAGGACTACAACATTTCTGATAAGTATATGTGAATGACATATTGTTGATCAGAAATAATGTAGAATTATTCTGCAAAGCATAAAGGAGTATTTGAAAGGAGTTTTTCAAAGAAAGACCTCGGTGAAGCTGCTTACATATTGAACATCAAGATCTATAGAGATAGATCAAGACGCTTGATAAGTTTTTTCAATGAGTACATACCTTAATAAGATTTTGAAGTAGTTCAAAATGGAACAGTCAAAGAAAGAGTTTCTTGCCTGTGTTACAAGGTGTGAAATTGAGTAAGACTCAAAGCCCGACCACAGCAGAAGATAGAAAAAGAATGAAAGTCATTCCCTATGCATAGGTTCTATAAAGTATGCCATGCTGTGTACCAGATCTATTGTATACCCTACACTGATTTTGGCAAGGGAGTACAATAGTGATCTAGGAGTAGATCACTGGACAGCGGTCAAAATTATCCTTACTGGAATAAGGATATGTTTCTCGATTATGGAAGTGACAAAAGGTTCGTCGTAAAGGGTTACGTCGATGCTAGTTTTGACACTAATCTAGATGACTCTAAGTCTCGGTTAGATACATATTGAAAGAGGGAGCAATTAGCTAGAGTAGCTCCATGCAGAGCATTGTAGACATAGAAATTTGCAAAATACTTACGGATCTGAATATGACAGACCCGTTGACTAAAATTATCTCACAAGCAAAACATGATCACACCTTAGTACTCTTTGGGTGTTAATCACATAAGCGATGTGAACTAGATTACTGACTCTAGTAAACCCTTTGGGTGTTGGTCACATGACGATGTGAACTATGGGTGTTAATCACATGGTGATGTGAACTATTGATGTTAAATCACATGGCGATGTGAACTAGATTATTGACTCTAGTGCAAGTGGGAGACTGAAGGAAATATGCCCTAGAGGCAATAATAAAGTTATTATTTATTTCCTTATTTCATGATAAATGTTTATTATTCATGCTAGAATTGTATTAACCGGAAACATAATACTTGTGTGAATACATAGACAAACAGAGTGTCACTAGTATGCCTCTACTTGACTAGCTCGTTGATCAAAGATGGTTATGTTTCCTAGCCATAGACATGAGTTGTCATTTGATTAACAGGATCACATCATTAGGAGAATGATGTGATTGACTTGACCCATTCCGTTAGCTTAGCACACGATAGTTTAGTATTCTGCTATTGCTTTCTTCATGACTTATACATGTTCCTATGACTATGAGATTATGCAACTCCCGTTTACCGGAGGAACACTTTGTGTGCTACCAAACGTCACAACGTAACTGGGTGATTATAAAGGTGCTCTACGGGTGTCTCCGAAGGTACTTGTTGGGTTGGCGTATTTCGAGATTAGGATTTGTCACTCCGATTGTCGGAGAGGTATCTCTGGGCCCACTCAGTAATGCACATCACTATAAGCCTTGCAAGCATTGTAACTAATGAGTTAGTTGCGGGATGATGTATTACGGAACGAGTAAAGAGACTTGCCGGTAACGAGATTGAACTAGGTATTGAGATACCGACGATCGAATCTCGGGCAAGTAACATACCGATGACAAAGGGAACAACGTATGTTGTTATCCGGTTTGACCGATAAAGATCTTCGTAGAATATGTGGGAGCCAATATGAGCATCCAGGTTCCGCTATTGGTTATTCACCGGAGACGTGTCTCGGTCATGTCTACATTGTTCTCGAACCCGTAGGGTCCGCATGCTTAAAGTTCGATGACGGTTATATTATGAGTTTATGTGTTTTGATGTACCGAAGATAGTTAGGAGTCCCAGATGAGATCGGGGACATGACGAGGAGTCTCGAAATGGTCGAGACGTAAAGATCGATATATTGGACGACTATATTCGGACATCGGAAAGGTTTCGAGTGATTCGGGTATTTTTCGGAGTACCGGAGAGTTACGGGAATTCGCCGGGGAGTATATGGGCCTTATTGGGCTTTAGGGGAAAGAGAGAGGAGAGGCTGGGCGCCCCCCCAAGGCCTAGTCCGAATTGGACTAGGGGGAGGGGCTGCGCCCCCTCCTTCCTTCTCTTCTCTCTCCCCTTTCCTTGACTCCTACTCCTACTACTTGGAAGGGGGGAATCCTACTCCCGGTGGGAGTAGGACTCCTCCTAGGGCGCGCCATAGAGAGGGCCGGCCCTCCCCCTCCTCCACTCCTTTATATACGGGAGGGGGGCACCCCTTGGAGACACAACAATTGATCATTGATCTCTTAGCCGTGTGCGGTGCTCCCCTCCACTAGAATCCACCTCGATAATATCGTAGCGGTGCTTAGGCGAAGCCCTGCATCGGTAGAACATCATCATCGTCACCATGCCGTCGTGCTGATGAAACTCTCCCTCAAAGCTCGGCTGGATCAGACTTCGAGGGACGTCATCGAGCTGAACGTGTGCTGAACTCGGAGGTGCCGTGCGTTCGGTACTTGATCAGTCGGATCGTGAAGACGTACGACTACATCAACCGCGTTGTGCTAACGCTTCCGCTTTCGGTCTATGAGGGTACGTAGACAACACTCTCCCCTCTCGTTGCTATGCATCACCATGATCCTGTGTGTGCGTAGGATTTTTTTTGAAATTACTACGTTCCCCAACAGATACTAGAACAAAAATATGACTCTATGTGAATGCCTACGGCGGTGTACCGGGATGTGCAATGAATCAAGAGTGACATGTATAAAAAATGATGAATGGTGGCTTTTCCACAAATACGATGTCAACTACATGATCATGCAAAGCAATATGACAATGATGATGCATGTCATAATAATGGAATGGTGGAAAGTTACATGGCAATATATCTCAGAATAGCTATGGAAATGCCATGATAGGTAGGTATGGTGGCTGTTTTGAGGAAGGATATGTGGTGGGTTTATGGTACTGGCGGAAGTTGCGCGGTACTAGAAAGGCTAGCAATGGCGGAGAGGTGAGAGTGCGTATAATCCATGGACTCAACATTAGTCATAAAGAACTCACATACTTATTGCAAAAATCTATTAGTCATCGAAACAAAGTACTACGCGCATGCTCCTAGGGGGATAGATTGGTAGGAAAAGACCATCGCTCGTCCCCGACCGCCACTCATAAGGAAGACAATCAAAAAACATCTCATGCTCCAACTTCATTACATAATGGTTCACCATACGTGCATGCTATGGGACTCACAAACTTTAACACAAGTATTTCTCAAATTCACAACTACTTCACTAGCATGAATCTAATATCACCATCTTCATATCTCAAAACAATCATAAGGAATCAAACTTCTCATAGTATTCAATGCACTATATATGAAAGTTTTTATTATATCCCTTTTGGATGCCTGTCATATTAGGACTAATTTTATAACCAAAGCAAATTACCATGCTGTTTAGAGACTCTCAAAATAATATAAGTGAAGTACGAGAGTTCATCAATTTCTATAAAATAAAATAATCGCCGTGCTCTAAAAAGATATAAGTGAAGCACTAGAGCAAATTTTGCCTAGCTCAAAAGATATAAGTGAAGCACATAGAGCATTCTAATAAATCACGATTCATGCGTGTCTATCTCAAAAGGTGCGTACAACAAGTATGATTGTGGCAAACTAAAAAGCAAATACTCAAATCATACAAGACACTCAAGCAAAACACACATCATGTGGTGAATAAAAATATAGCCTCAAGTAAAGTTACCGATAGACGAAGACGAAAGAGGGGATGCCTTCCCGGGGCATCCCCAAGCTTAGCCTTGTTGACATCCTTGAATATTACCTTGGGGTGCCTTGGGAATCCCCAAGCTTAGGCTCTTGCCACTCTTTATTCCATAGTCCATCAAATCCTCACCCAAAACTTGAAAACTTCACAACACAAAACTTAACAGAAAATCTCGTAAGCTCCGTTAGTATAAGAAAATAAGTCACCACTTTAGGTACTGTTGTGAACTCATTCTTTATTTATATTGGTGTAATATCTACTGCATTCCAACTTTTCCATGGTTCATACCCCCCGATACTAGCCATAGATTCATCAAAATAAGCAAACAACACGCGAAAAACAGAATCTGTCAAAAACAGAACAGTCTGTAGCAATCTGGATATTTCAAATACTTCTGTAACTCTAAAAATTCTGAAAATAGGACGTCCTATATAATTTGTTTATTAATATTCTGCAAAAATAATCAACTAAAAAGCATTCTCCATCTAAAAATAAGAATTGTTTTCGTGAGCGCAAAGTATCTATTTTTCAGCAAGATCAAATTAACTATCATCGTAGGCTATCCCATAGGTCTTACTTGGCACAAACACTAATTTAAAACACAAAACCACATCTAACCAGAGGATAGATGATTTATTCAAAGCAAAACAGGACCTAAAAAGCAAGAACAAAAATAAAATTAGGTTGCCTCCCAACAAGCGCTATTGTTTAACGCCCCTAGCTAGGCATAAAACACGAATAGATCTAAGTGTTATAATTTTTGGCATGCAATCCATAAGTGGCTCTCATAATAGATTCATAAGGCAATTTAATTTTCTTTCTTGGAAAGTGTTCCATGCCTTTCCTTAATGGAAATTGAAATCTAATGTTTCCTTCTTTCATATCAATAATTGCACCAATCGTTCTAAGGAAATGTCTACCAAGAATAATAGGACATGTAGGATTGCAATCTATATCAAGAACAATGAAATCTATGAGCACATAATTCCTATTTGCAACAATAAGAACATCATTAATTCTTCCCATAGGTTTCTTAATAGTGGAATCCGCAAGATGCAAATTTAAGGAACAATCATCAAATTCACGGAAACCTAACACATCACATAAAGTTTCTGGAATCGTGGAAACACTAGCACCCAAATCACACAAAGCATAACATTCATAATCTTTAATCTTAATCTTAATAGTAGGTTCCCACTCATCATAAAGTTTTCTAAGAATAGAAACTTCCAAATTAAGCTTTTCTTCAAAAGATTGCGTCGTAGCATCAACGATATGTTTAGTAAAAGCTTTGTTTTGATTATAAGCATGAGGAGAATTCAACATGGATTGCAACAAGGAAAGACAATCTATCAAAGAGAAATTATCATAATTAAAGTCCTTGAAATCCAAAATAGTGGGTTCATTGCTATCTAAAGTTTTGACCTCTTCAATCCCACTTTTATCAATTTTTGCATTAAGATCTAAAAACTCTGAATCATTGGGACACCCTCTAACCAAAGTTGACTCATCTCTAGTCCCATATTTATCAAGATATACATTGGAAAACAAAGATTCAATAGGAGTCACATCAATCACTTTTAGATCTTCATCATTGTTTTCAGGAAACTAGAAGAACACATTTTTATAAACCAATCTTTCTTAGCACGCATCTTGGTGGTTCTTTCTTTGCACTCATCAATGGAAATTCTCATGGCTTTGAGAGACTCATTGATATCATTCTTAGGTGGAATAGATCTAAATTTAAAAGAATCAACATCAAGAGAAATTCTATCCACGTTCCTAGCCAAATCATCAATCTTAAGCAATTTTTCTTCAATCAAAGCATTGAATTTTTTTTGTGAACTAATAAATTCTTTAACACTATTCTAAAATTCAGAGGGCATCTTATTATAATTTCCATAAGAATTGTTGTAGGAATTACCATAATTATTAGAGGAATTACTAGGAAACGGCCTAGGGAAATTACCTATATATGCGTTATTACCAAAATTGTTCCTGCCAACAAAACTCACATCCATAGATTCATTATTATTCTCAATCAAAGTAGACAAAGGCATATCATTAGGATCAATAGGAGCACTCTTACTAACAAACAATTTCATAAGCTCATCCATCTTTCCACTCAAAACATTTATTTCTTCAATTGCATGCACTTTTTTACTAGTGGAAGATCTTTCGGTATGCCATTGAGAATAATTAACCATAATATTATCTAGGAGTTTAGTAGCTTCTCCTAAAGTAATTTCCATAAAAGTGCCTCCCACGGTGGAATCTAAAAGATTTCTAGAAGCAAAATCCAATCTGGCATAAAAAATTTGTATAATCATCCACAAATTCAAACCATGAGTAGGGCAATTTCTAAGCATCAATTTCATCCTCTCCCAAGATTGTGCAACATGTTCATGATCAAGTTGCTTAAATTCATAATATTGTTCCTAAGGGATATGATCTTAGCGGAGGAAAGTACTTGGAAATAAAAGCATCTTTACACTTATTCCATGAATCAATACTATTTTTAAGCAAAGATGAAAACCAAGTTTTAGCACGATCCCTAAGCGAGAACGGAAATAGCTTCAACTTAACAATATAATTATCCACATATTTTTTCTTTCACATATCGCACAAATCAACGAAATTATTAAGATGGGATGCGACATCTTCATTGGGAAGGCCAGAAAATTGATCTTTCATGACAAGATTCAACAAAGCGGTATTAAGCTCACAAGATTCCGCATTAGCATCGGGAGCAATCGGAGTACTAATAAAATCATTATTGTTGGTGTTGGAAAAGTCACATAATTTAGTATTATCTTGATCCATCGTGACAAAGCAAGAAATCCAACACACGAGCACACAAAAAGCAAGCGAAGAAGACGAACGGAAGAGGGGCGAAGAAAAGGCGAATCTTTTCGAAAATTGTTTTAGAAGTGGGGGAGAGGAAAACGAGAGGCGAATGGTGAATAATGTAATGCGAGAGATGAGAGTTTATGATGGATACTTGGTATGTCTTGGCTTTGTGTAGATCTCCATGGCAACGACGCCAGAAATCCTTCTTGCTACCTCTTGAGCTTGCGTTGGTTTTTCCCTTGAAGAGGAAAGGGTGATGCAGCAAAGGGGCGGAAGTATTTCCCTTAGTTTTGAGAACCGAGGTATCAATCCAGTAGGAGACTATGCAACACGCACCGAATACCTGCACAAACAAACACCAACTTGCAACCAACGCGACAAAGGGGTTGCCAATCCCTTCAAGGTTATTCGCAAAGTGAGATCTGATAGAGATGGATAAACGGTAAAGTAATATTTTTGGAATTTTTGGTTTATGGAACAGAAAGTAAAGATGGCAAAATAAAGGAACAACGACACAAATTGGCAAGTTGATGGGAAATTAATATGATGTAAAATAGACCCAGGGGCCATAGGTTTCACTAGAGGCTTCTCTCAAGATAGGAATTATTATGGTGGGTGAACAAATTACCGCCGAGCAATTGATAGAAAAGCGCAAAGTTATGACGATATCTAAGGCAATGATCATGAATATATGCATCATGTCCGTGTCAAGTAGACCGAAACGATTCTACATCTACTACTATTACTCCACACATCGACCGCTATCCAGCATGCATCTAGAGTATTAAGTTCATAAAGAACGGAGTAACGCATAAGGCAAGATGACATGATGTAGAGGAATTAACTCAAGCAATATGATGAAAACCCCATCTTTTTATCCTCGATGGCAACAATACAATACGTGCCTTGCTGCCCCTACCGTCACTGGGAAAGGACACTGCAAGATTGAACCCAAAGCTAAGCACTTCTCACATTGCAAGAAAAACCAATGTAGTTGGCCAAACCAAATCGATAGTTTGAAGAGACTTGCAAAGATATCAAATCATGCATATAAGAATTCAGAGAATATTCAAATAATATTCATAGATTAACTTGATCATAAATCCACAATTCATCGGATCTCGGCAAACACACCGCAAAAGAGTATTACATCGAATAGATCTCCAAGAACATCAAGGAGAACTTTGTACTGAGAATCAAAGAGAGAGCAAAATCCATCTAGCTACTAGCTATGGACCCATAGGTCTGAAGTAAACTACTCACACATCATCGGAGAGGCAATGGTGTTGATGTAGAAGCCCTCCATGATCGGTTCCCCCTCTGGCAGGATGCCGAAAAAGGCCCCAAGATGGGATCTCGTGGATACAGAAGGTTGAGGCGGTGGAAAAGTGGTTTTGTGGCTCCCCTGGATGTTTTGGGGGTATAAGAGTATATATAGGCGAAAGAATTAGGTCAGGAGAGCTACGAGGGGCCCAGAAGGTTGGGGGCGCGCCCTCCACCCTTGTTACCGCCTCGCGGCTCCTCTGACTTGTACTCCAAGTCTCCTGGGTGTTTTCTGGTCCAAGAAAAATCATGGCGAAAGTTTTATTCCGTTTGGACTCCGTTTGGTATTCCTTTCCTTCGAAACTCTAAAACAAGGAAAAATAGAAACTGGCACTGGGCTCTAGGTTAATAGATTAGTCCGAAAATCATATAAAATAGCATATTAATGCATATGCAACATCCAAAACAGATAATATAATAGCATGGAACAATAAAAAATTATAGATACGTTGGAGACGTATCAAGCACTGGTCCACCCACATATCAAATTATCAAAGTAGCGAACGCAAATCAAACCAACATGATGGAAGTGACTATATGACATTCCCGTGTACCCTCAAGAACGCTTTGCTTATCATAAGAGACCGCTTTGGCCTGTCCTTTGTCTCAAAAGGATTGGGCTACCTTGCTGCACCATTGTTACCATTACCGTTACTTGCTCGTTACAAATTATCTTTCCATCAAACTACTCGGTACTTATAATTTCAGTGCTTGCAGAGAAAAACTTGCTGAAAACTACTTGTCATTTCCTTCTGCTCCACGTTGGGTTCGACACTGTTACTTATCGGAAGGACTATGATTGATCCCATATACTTGTCGGTCATCAAGGTTCAGTTCTGGCGTCGTTGCTGAGGAGTGAAGCGCTCTTGGTAAGTGGAAATCGCTAAGGAAAAATTATTACTACGTGTTGAAATTTATTGTCACTTGTTACTATGGAGAACAATCCTTTGAGGGATTTGTTTGGGGTATCTTCACCTCGACCGGAACCACAATTAGTTACCCCTCAACCTACTGCACCTATTGAAAATATTGGTTTTGAAATTCCTTCGGGTATGATAGAACAACTGCTAGCTAATCCTTATGCAGGAGATGGAACCGAACAACCTGATATGCATTTGATATATGTGGATGAAATTTGTGGATTATTTAAGCTTGCAGGTTTACCCGGAGATGAAGCTAAGAAGAAGGTTTTCCCTTTATCTTTGAAGGGAAAAGAATTGGCATGGTATAGGCTATGCGATGATATTGGATCTTGGAATTGGAATTGATTGAAATTGGAATTTCACCAAAACAATATCCTATGCATCTAGTTCATCGTGATTGGAATTATATATATAATTTTTTGCCTTGTGAAGGAGAAAGTATCACTCTAGCTTGGGAGAGGCTTAAGTCAATGTTATATTCATGCCCCAATCATGAGCTCTCAAGAAAAATTATTATTCAGAATTTTTACGCTCGACTTTCTCGTGATGATCAATCCATGCTTGATACTTCTTCTACTGGTTCCTTTATGAAGAAGACTATTGGATTCAGGCGGGATCTGTAAGTGCATCTAGTGCCCCTTAGTGATTTTGGTGAAGACTTATAGGTTAAGGGACTGATGCGTTTGTGAGTGTACACAGGTCTATAAGTCTATGAGGAGTTTGATATTTACAGAGAAAGTCGACCCCTAAAAATTAATGCCTTCGACTGAAGACTTTGGATTTCTAAAGACTTTCTGAAGACTTTGAAAGTGAAGAAATTGGTGTGACTGTGAAGACTTGATATTCATACGAGGAACATGAAGCGTGAAGACTTTTGTTTTCGTAGTTTCATTTTCTCTTTCTTGAGTCATAGGAAACACCGTACTGTTAAAGGGGGTCGAGGAAAAACTAAGGAAAAGTTTCCAAGTGATGCTCATCTCAAAATCCTACACCTACCAATCCTTTCGAGTGAAGCCACTGGAAATCTCATGCAGTTCAGTCAATTTCTTCAGTGACAGACAAAATCTTCTGGTCTCTAAGGAATTTGTTCTGATTGAGGAGTTAGGAATTCGCCAGTGCGGATTGCCTACAAGTGAGGAACATGATAGCCCTGAGGAGTTTGTGCCTCAAATTTCTGACCGTTGCTGTGTTATGCGCGAGCTGTCCCAAAATATCTACCCACCTAATGGTCATATAATTGAAGGGCATTTATGTCTTATCATGTCGGGCTGCTCCGTAGGCTATAAATAGCCGCCCCCTACAACCACTAGCTGGTTGGCTGCTCCGAGAGAAACTGACACTTGTCATTGAGAGCATCCCATCCTCCGAGGACTTTGAGCGAAAATCATCAAGTGAGGAAAACCCAAACCCAAACACCTACAAACCCAAAGTGATTGAGCATCACTGAAGAGATTGATCCTATGTGGATCCAACGCTTGTTACCTTTGAAGATTGTGCATCTTCCAGGCGGTTAGGCATCATGGTCTAGAGCATCCAAGAAGAAATTGTGGATCGCCGAGTGACCGAGTTTGTGAAGGTTTGGAAGTCACCTGAAGACTTACCACGAGTGATTGGGCGAGGTCTGTGTGACTTAGCTCAAGGAGAATACGGTGAGGACTGTGTGTTTGGGACTGTGTGTCCTCATGTTTAAATACCTAGCCGCTCCAACCAGACGTACAACTGTCACGGCAGTTGGAACTGGTCTACCAAATCATTGTCTTCACCGAGCTAACTGGTTCTATTTCCTCAACCCTTCCATTTCCTCATTACTGTGTTGTGTGCTTGTTCATATTTGTTTGAAGACTTTGACTGAAGACTTTCTCAATTTCCTCAGTTCCATTTCTTTAGTCTGTTTGTCTTCATCCTGTTTTATCCTGTGCTTACGCTTTCTGTACTCTGTGTCTGTTTTCATTTCATCATGATATCCATGTTTGTGTTATGTCATGTATGCATCTGAGTACTTATTCCGCTGCAAGTAGTTCTTCACTCAGGAATTTCCTCACCCTGAAATTCCTCAGTGAAGAATTCTTAAAAATCGCCTATTCACCCCCCTCTAGTCAACTTAACACACTTTCAATTGGTATCAGAGCAAGGTACTCCCTTGTTGTCGGTGTCAAAACCGGCGGATCTCGGGTAGGGGGTCCCGAACTGTGCGTCTAAGGTCGATGGTAACAGAAGACAGGGGACACGATGTTTACCCAGGTTCGGGTCCTCTCTATGGAGGTAATACCCTACTTCCTACTTGATTGATCTTGATGAATATGAGTATTACAAGAGTTGATCTACCACAAGATCGTAATGGCTAAACCCCTAGAAGTCTAGCCTGTATGATTATGATTGCCTCTACGAACTAAACCCTCCGGTTTATATAGACACCAGAGGGGGCTAGGTTTGTACAGAGTCGGGTCGGTTACAGAGAAAGGAATCTTCATATCCGAATGCCAAGCTTGCCATCCACGCCAAGCAGAGTCCCATCCGGACACGGGAGAGAATCTTCTGTCTTGTATCTTCACGGCCCATCAGTCCAGCCCACATCACATAGTCCGGACGCCCGAGGACCCCTTAATCCAGGACTCCCTCAGTAGCCCCTGAACCAGGCTTCAATGACGACGTGTCCGGCGTGCAGAATGTCTTCGGCATTGCAAGGCGGGTTCCTTCTTCGAATACTCCCAAACAGTCCTTCGAACACAAAGAACGTGTCCGGCTCTGCAAAACAAGTACCACACACAACCACAGAGAGTATAATATTTCACGAGTCCAATCCACTGACAACTTTTGTAGCGTGACGCCACGTCACCATCCGGTCATTATTTCGAACTGTTTTTTTAGCCTGCCGCTCCATGTTTTGAGATGCGGTTTTATTGGCACGTCTTGTCAAAGCAGAGATTGTGTCCCCTTATTACGAGACTCTCATCAATATGGGCGTGGGTAATCCAACCGTGCTGACTGCACGGCCCTTGGGGAATAGGCGAGTTTTAAGGCGAGTGGGGAGGCACTTGATATTCGCTGCCTTTATAAGGAGATAAGGATTCACCCCTTTCACCCACGCCTTCTCTCTCTCTCTCTGTCCCCCCATTCTCGAGCTCCAGCGCCCAAGTTCTCATCTTTTCCGCCTCAAAAAAGCACTCCGACCATGTCCGGATCCGGAGCGCAGGCCAAGTGGATGGTCTCCTCTGTCAAGGAGAAGGACATCACCAAGCTCCGGGAGGCCAGTTATTTGGCCAAGGAAGTCGCCCACCGGCTTCCGGCCAAGGGGTAGATCATCCCCACCCCGGAGCCCCATGAGAGGGTAGTGTTCATCCCCCACTTTGTCCGCGGGCTAGGGTTTCCTCTCCACCCTTTCGTCTGCGGACTCATATTCTAACAGACTAGATTTCCATGATCTAGCCCCAAATTCCATCCTCAACATCTCAGCATTTATTGTCGTGTGCGAGGCTTTCCTCCGCTTCCCACCCCACTTCAGATTGTGGCTAAAGATCTTCAATGTGAACCCGAAGGTGGTGGGTGGCCAACACACAGAGTGCGGAGGCGCCATGGTGAGCAAGATGCTCAACGTCACAGGTCCCGAAGGCTCCTTCGTGGAGACCGTCACAGGGTGGCAGCAACTATGGTTCTATATCACGGAGCCCCGCGACGCCACCTGGGCCGTAGCTCCCGAATTCAAGTTCGGCGCCCCAATGTGGCTCATCTCCTGGCTAGAGAAGGGCCTAAATTGGGCTTCGTCGGACGAGCTGATAGCGCTGCAGATGCGCATCCAAAGCACGGTGGACAAGAACATCAAGCTCATCAACGTGATCTACGTGATGCTAGTTCGCTGGATCCTTCCATGCCAGAGCCGGGCTTGCCATCTATGGGAGTTCGATCCGGCCGAGCACCAGACCTTGCAACGGTTCTTCGGAACTACACACGAAGATATCTAGAAGGTGCTCTTCAAGGCCAACGAGACATGGCCGAAGACGACCGAGGACCGTGGGCACGACCTGGCCCATCCCGCCAGTCCGGTAAGTCTTTGGCATTTCAAGGTGTATCCATCACTTGCTTTTCAGGGAAGGTGCCTAAGCCTCCCTATTTATTTTTTCAGGGCTGGACAAAGAAGGCGGAGCGGATTCAGTGTCCGGCTCCACTGCCCGAGGAACCAGCCATCCTGCTTCTGACGAAGATGCTGGTTCCAGCGCCCTACCAGGCACCGGAGAAGAAGGCCAAGAAAAAGGCCAAGGAGACCAGAAGTGGTCTCCGCCGCAAGGGCGCTTCGGATGTGACGTCCGAAGGCGCCGATACTCACTCCTCCGCCGCCGAGGACAACGAGGAGGAGGAGGAAAGCAACTCTCCCCCTGAGGGGGGAAGGAAGAAGAGGGCGGCCTCCACAAATCTGGAGGAAGAGGCGTCCAAGAAGGGGAAGGTCTCCCTCGCGGATAACTCCGCGTGGGACATCGATAGCAGCCCAGAGTGGCGCCCCCGAGATAAGCCCCTGGCCGAATCGTGAGTACTCAAAGAACCTGACGCATTCATATATCAGCCTCTTTACTTCATAGTTTTAACATGTTGAATCATGCACTTGCAGTCCGGCTCGTTCCGAACTCGAGCGATCCTCATCTTGGGGGAATTCGCTGGACTCGAAGGTGATGGATAGCGGGTCCCTTCCGATGTCCTCCTCTCCCAGGGCCATGGATGACACCGAGGTGTTGTCCTGAAGGATCCCAAGCCAGGGAAAGTCGCAGGAGGCCGTTAGGGCGGTGCCAGAGGGTGAAACCTCGGCCGCCGGACACATGGGGGAGCGAATCCCCATGGAGATTGGCGATGGGGGCCATATCCAATTTGGCCCCCAGCCGAATACGGTCCCGGAGACCTATACGGCTCTGGAATCCGGCAAGCGGCCTCCTTCAAAAGAAGGAGGTGTGCCCATTCCGCCGGTGACCTCTGTCCAGCCAGAGGCACCGGATACTCTACCGGAAGCGCTGCGAAGTGCTTCCATTGTTGAGGAACACCGGGTACGGTGATTGAGAAAGTTCAGTCCGTGAAGAGCAGACTGACCGAAGCCTGCACCAGCCTTCTGACAGGCTTTGAGGTAAGCGGCGTAATTGTGTAGAAAAATGTCATAGTGTAGACAGTAGCCCCTGAGACTCTGTCCGGTGTTCGGAAAGAAAAGCCGGACAGAGGATCAAATAGTTTTCATGGGAGACTAACCATATATGTCTATGTGAATAAGCAGGCGTCGTTGCTAGCCGCGACTTCTCATGCTGCCAAAGTCTCCGGACTAAGCAGAGTCTGGACTGGGCCGAGGAAGAGCTCGGCAGAGTGAAAAAGCAGCTAGAGGACAAGCAAGGTATGGAATTGTCTATTCAAATCTAGAAAGATATGAATTGTTTCATGTTGATCATAGTATCATGATATGTCGTAGGAGCTGCGACCGAGGTGGAGACCCTCAAGGCCGTGCTGTCAAAAGCCCAGGAGAGAGCGGCAGAAGAACAATTCGTCCGCGAAAAGCACGAGGCCAGGGTCGGGGAGATCCAGCAAGAATTCCAGGACGCCGTGAAGAAATACGAGTCCTTGGAGCGCAAGATTGCAGATCAAGAGTCCGAGCTTGCTAAGGCCCGCCAAAGCACACAAGAGGCCCGGGTTGAAGCCCATGGCGCCCTCCAGGAAATCCAAGAGGCCAAGAAAATCACGGCGGGTAAGGCTTTTATTATGCAAAGCAAGTATGTGAAGAAGAGGTATCTTACTAACCCGGCTTTGGAGTTCTCCAGGGGCGTTTGCGGATCTGCCGCGCAGTGTTTCTGACGCTGTGGAATTCTTCCACGCTGAAGAGGGGAGCTCAACGGAGAAGCTGTTCTGGTCGCAATACCTTGCACCAGAACATCCGGTGCCCTTTACCGATCAGCTAAAACAGCTGGTCGAACTGCATAGGGTGGCCGAACTAGCCATGAAGGACTTGACAATCTGGCTATGGCCTGCCGAAGCCATACCCAGCAGCTACTTCGGGCTCGTGAAGCGGCTGGTCAATGCCTGCCCCTGGCTTGGCGCTATCAAGCGGTCGGTCTGTATCGAAGGTGCGCCGATGGCCTTCGCCCGTGTCAAGGTGTAGTGGGCGAAGATGAATGCCGTCAAGCTCGCGACCGAGGGACCGCCCGAGGGCAAGGAGCACCGCATGCCCGAGAAATATTTTGACGATGTCCTGGAGGGATCCCGCATTGTAGCGGAGCAATGTGTTAAGGACATTATTTTTGAATGAATACATTCATGTTATCATGTCCTGTAGTATGAAACAGAGCTGATATGTAATATAATGCTTGTTTATTTTTTGAAATTTTACCTCCTGTGAGGCCATTTTTATTAAATCTGAGAGTTGGCCAGTCGTCGGCTTCAGCCCCCACGTAGGTAGTACGGGGGTGTTCGGGATGGAATCTAAAGACTCTTGATCCAAAGATTTGGTCCTTGAAGGAGGTGTTTAGCGCAATGAACCAGGCAATCGGACTATGTGGCTTTATCACCCTCACTTAGCCATAGGAGTTTGACAATATAAATTAGTATTCGTGAGTCTGAACTAGGGTGATGTAAACACCTGATCGGGTAAAGACAGATTCGTCGCATAATGCAGGAAAAAACCGCAAAAGATTTGTAACCTCCGAACATCTGACCGGGTCACGCCGCATCATGACAGTCACTTTTCGGCTTTCTCTGCTGAGGTGCTCATCTGGATAAACCAGGACACAATCGCAGTAGTTCTCCCTTTACTACCTTAGCCAATATAACGGAACATAAGGTAGTAAGCATAGGAGCCGAGCAACCCAACTATTGACCAAAGACATGATTCGGAGCCAATGCATATAATGCTAAATTCGGGGTGCCGAACTATACTGTAAAAAGTGTTCGGACTTTGTTGCCGTAGTATGGGGCGCAATGAAGCCCCTGGCGAATTAAGGCGTACCAAAGTGTACGGGTGCAATTGATAAGATTATCAAGAAAAAATGAAGTAGTAAGCTAGTGCCGCAGAAGTTGGACCGCAAACTATTTCCATTATAGTTTGATTAATACGTCAAAGCCTATTTGTACAAGTAATGCGATAAGCAACAGGGCTATTTAACATGCCACGACCAAGGGAGAGCTGAGTGCGGGTCCTGAAAATAGGTAGAGTGATCGTCAAAAAGACCACCTAGAGGTTCCCTTATACGTCAATGCTTCTTGCCGTCTTGGTGTATCTATCCTTCGAAAGGATCGATGATCAGGCCATCAGGAAAGGCATGTGGAAAAGAAACCAGAAAAGGATGAAAAAAGAAAATGTGAAAGTATGTGTGTCCAGGGGAGGTCACTACAAAAAAAGACACATCCGTGACATTTTGGGCCGAACAAATTTTTTTCTGTCATACTTATGACACTTCTATGACAATAATTGTGACAAAACACGGTATCATCATAGATGTGGTGGGGTCATACTTCTATGACAAAAAATCATGATAGAAAATGGGCTTTTCGTCCTGGGCCGACCGGAGACGCAGCTGCATGACATTCTTTGGGCCGTCCATGACGGAAAAAACCGTGGTAGAAGCGAGGGCGAGGAAAATACCGGGGTGTTCCCGGTTACGGTGGGTGGTCGGGGCCGAGCGATGCGCGTTTCTATCATACACGCACGCGCGTGGGTGCGAGGCGTTGGGCTCTAACTGAACCCGAGCGAGGCGTTGGGCTCTAACTGAACCCGAGCGATTGCACTGCAGGCTACGCGTTACTGAACCCGAGTGATCGATCGATGGCTGTTAACTAAACCCGAACGAGCGATTCCTTCGCTACTGCTGCTAACTGAAGCCGATCGATGCTGCCTCTGAATGAACAGTGAGTGTTGCTGGGGGGGGGGGGTTTGGATGAACAGTTCCCGGTGGGGTGGATGAACAGGACCCCGTGGTGTTGCCTCTGGATGAACAGGACCCTGATCGATCGAGCCGGTTGGGGCTAGATGAACAGGACCCCGTGGAGGGCAGGATGAACAGGACCACCCCGTGGAGGGCTGGATGAACAGTAGACAGTGGAGGGCTAGATGAACAGTAGCCCGTGGAGGGGTGGTTGAACAGGACCCCGTGGAGAGGGCTGGTTGAACAGTAGCCGGTGGAGTAGCGCGCGGTGGAGGCTGGATGAACAGGAGCCCGTGAATGAACAGTTGCAGGTGGAGGCTGGAGGAGGTCGACGGTGGATGAACAGTAGCACGTGGAGGCAGTCGATGGTGGAGATGAATAGTATCCCGTTGAGTCCCGTTTTGCGGTACGCCACACCCATCCCGATGAACAGGACCCCCGTTTCGACCGTAGCGCTCCAACACAAGTCTGTTTCCTCCGTTTTGCGGTACGCCACACCCCTCCCGATCAACAGGACCCCCGTTTCGACCGTAGGAGGTCCGTTTCCTCCGTTTTGCGGTACGCCAGACCCCTCCCGATGAACAGGATCCCATTTCAAACGTGGCCGGTCGAACACAAGGCCGTTTCCTCCGTTCTGCGGTACGCCAGGCCTCGTTTCCATCGGCTGTTCCGTCCAAGTCGGGTTGGCCCCCACGCGTTCCGTTGCCTCCCGATGAACACGACGCATTCCGTTGCCTCCCCATGAACACGACGACGACGCAATTTCTCCGTTCCGACCCAGCCATGTACACGAGCCCTGACCGTACGTACGCGTGAGTAGGCGTTCGAGACCCCGCCCGTATGTACGTACGTGGCCGTATTTACTTTCTTGCACCCTGGCTGCTGTACGTACGTGTACATGCTACGTGCGCGCCTCTACTACGACACGTGCGCGCCTCTACATCGACCAGTATGTACGTACACGTTCGCGACCAGAATGACAACACTACGTACGCTTCGACCAGGTGGGTCCCGACTGTCAGGCATTTCCTTGCGTGCGAAGATGTAGCTGGTGGGTCCCAGCAGTCAGGGGGGCGAATCATTTTTTTTGCCCGGATGCACTTCCTTGTGTGCGAAGATGTCGCTGGTAGGTCCCAGCAGTGATGGGGAAAACGTTTTTTTGTGAAATACGGTTGCCCGTCCGGTGGGTCCCTGCTGTCAGGTGGAGGAATCATTATTTTCCGCGTAATAAGGAGGCACTTCCTTGCTGCGGCCGTGGACCCAGCTGTCAGCCTCTCCACGTACAGTCCACGTCCGATGGAAGCCGTTCCTTGACCATGTTGACCACGCCGCGCCGAGAGCACCATGGCGGTGGACGACGGTGAGGCCTAGGAAGGGGACGACGTGGAGCTGGGGAAGACGCGGCAGTGGATGCCCACGCGTAGAGGAGTATGAGGGTTCACTGGTTCGCTGCGGTGTGAGGCTGCCGTCGCCGCAGAATAACAGGGGGTGTGGGTGAGTAGAGGGATGGCCTGGCCAGCGGTGGGAGAAGTAGGGGGCGGTGAGGCCTCCGCGGCATCGCAGCCGGCCACGGGAGGCAGGAGCACGAGGCACGACCGGCGCTGCTTTGGGCGGCTACAGCAAGAAGACCAGAGGTTGAAGAAGCACTACGGCCGTTGGATGGACATCGTACGGTTACTGGAGCTAGAATCGTTCATATTGACTAAGTTGACAAAGCCCTCCGTCCCCGTCAACTTAGTTGGCCCACAAGTCAGCCTCCCACTATTGTGGGTCCCAGCTAGTAGGGGGTATTCATTTTTTGTGCGTAATAAGGAGGCACTTCCTTGCGTGCGAAGATAAAGCTGGTGGGTCCGACCTGTCAGCGGTGGGAACGTTTTTCGCGAAATACAGATGCCCTTCCGGTGGGTCCCAGCTGTCAGGTGGAGGAATCATTATTTTGCGCATAATAAAGAGGCATTTCCTTGCATGCGGCCATGGACCCAGCTGTCAGCCTCTCCACGCACAGTCTACTTCTGATGGTGTCGTTCATTGACCACCTTGACCACTCCGCGCCGAGCGCATCCAAGGTGGTGGACGACGGTGAGGCTGGGCTGGGCTAGGTGAACAAATAATGTAGCGTCCATGCGGCCCATTTATGTTTTTCCTAAAAAATTACAAGCCATTTGCACTTTCTCGAAATACACGATTTTGCTTGGCTTATTCTAATTATAATGTTGGGGTGGGCGCAACAATGTTATCAAAAAATAAACAGGGGCTGGGCATTTTGTTATATATATATATATTTAAATAATAAGTGATTTATTATTACATTGGTCCTTAAATCTTACCAAGCTTTTGTACACAATCAGCAGGATTTTCGTTGCCAAAAAATCCAGGATTTTATTGTTAAGAAATTATTTTTATAAGTTAATAAGATGTGGGATATTGTTTTCTTACATATGTAAGTATCTGTTAAATATATGATGAGAATAAAAATAATATATAATAACATATAAAATAATTTAAATATATATAATGTAGTTAGAAGGGAAACATAAGTTGGACCAGGCGTTCCTATTCTTATATATATAGAAAAATAGAATAAACCTCTGCGTTTTCTTCAAAAAAATACATAAATTAGGCTGCCGATGTTTCAGGAAAAATAAAACCTCGGATGGGAGGTCCATAGGCCGGTCGATACATGATGGCCCTCAAGAAAATACAAACAGGCCTATGGACCTCCCATCCGAGGTCGTGGGCTGCGCATGTTAAAAAAGAAAGCCTAGACGGGGCAGCCCAAAACCCAGCTGATACTTGCTGCCCCAGTGATAATAAATGATACCTGCCAGCTCCCCGGCTTCGTTGTGAATTTATCTCCTATAGTAACTACATTGAAGCACCTAAAAAAATGTAATTATGTTGACAAACCCGTGGGCCCCAACGTCAGTATAGCATTAGGAGGAAGTATTTTTTCGATGAGGCACTTGCTTGCGTACGGCCATAGACCTGGTGGGTCCGTGCCCGCCTCTCCACGTACAGTCCTCTCCAGATTCCTCTCGTTTGTTCAGCATGTTCACAACGGCAGACAGCGGCGAGCGCACAAAGGCGCAGGAGGAGATCCGACCACCTGAGGAAGTGCCTTATTAGTAACAAAACAATTGAACTAGCCTAGTGGCCGAGTGACACTACTCGACAGCTGTTCCGCCCGGGTTCGATTCCACATGTGCAGAGAAAATATCTCCAAATTTTTTGCCTCTGCCTTTATTGACATGTGGGTCCCAATTGTCATCTACGCACACCACGTCCAACACTTGCCAAAACTTCGTCCCTCGTTTTCTCTGTTTTTCGCACACTCGACATTGTGTGGGCATCTTGAAAATAGCATATCTTTTTGACTGTGCATCATATGAAGATGTGCTATGCATGAATGTTGATCAGCATGATGTTAACTGGCTGGTAGTTCCAGTTTAGACCATGAATAAAACTTCCAGCATGATGTTAACACTGTTTGAAAAGGCCGTGTTAATATAAATGCTCTGCCTCTGAAAGTTGCAGTTTCCTATCTGAAACTGAACTTGCAGTTTCTTATCTGAAACTGAAACTTGCAGTTTCTTCTCTGAGAATCACATTGTCTGCACTTTTATACTCCTATGAAACTACATTTTTTAAGTGCTAAAAATAGATCTCTAGAATTCATAAAATACTTCATATGCTCAATACTGCAAATCTAAAATTCAAAAGACATTCATATCTGAAAGTACTCTCAAAATACACAACACAAAACACAATTCACAACCTGCAAATACTAACAACCCTAAGCTCCTCCTGACAATTCACAACCTGCCCGACTATTGGTCTGGGGGGGGGGGGGGAGGGGACAATCCCTCCTATTCCTCGGCGGCAGACAGCCGCCCCGTGAGACGATGTGAACAGCGAGGGAGAGGATGGCGGGGAAGCGTCGTCGGGCCAACTATTTTTCTCCTCTTGCAGTTGGGTTCGGTCGACGAAGACTCCACCGGCTCGCTCTGGCACGACACCCTGTAGATGCTCGATCCTTCAATCTCTGGTGGATGCTCCATCTGGGATCGATACTCCCACCACCGCTCCCTCACGATCAGATTCAGTGAATCTGTTTGCTCCATGGCCAAGATGAGCAGCTCTATGTACTCCCGCAGATATTTGGCCATGGATGTCGCCGTCGCCGCTAGTTGGTCCTTGTTGTCAAACCAAGACTGTATCTCCAACATCCTAGCTAGCTTCACAGGGTCGCCGTCTGCGATCCTCACATATCGGTTGTACTCCTCCATCGATCTACTTCTCCACAGCACCTTCACTCGCTGGCGGTGGTTTTTGGATGGAAGAGGAGAGGAGCAACCCTGGTTTTGGTTTAGAACGGGAGAGGAGCGACGCTGGTTTTGGATTGGAACAGGAGAGGAGGGGCGGTGGTTTTGAAATGGAAGAGGAGAGGAGCAGCGCTAGATTTAGATTGGAACAGGAGAGGAGCGGCGGTGGTTTAAGAGGAGAAGAGCGGAAGAGCGGCACTGGTCTTGGAAGTATTTTTCTGTTTTGCGTATTTTGGGTCAAAGTTTGACCACGTACTGTATTTGACAAGCAAAATGTGAATGCATGTCACCAAAAATTGTATCGTTTGGTTCGTATCTGAATGTACTTTCAAATTATATTATTTTTGCAACGTATAACATATATTTTATTTGTGAAAATCATGGTCAATTATGACCTAGAATAAAAGGGAGACTAGTTAATGTGGGGTCGCTTTCTTAATTGAAGGGTAAATTGATTTTGATTTTGATCCAGCCACAGCGTGCCGGCCTCTCGTCCAATCCTAAATCGCTGCCGCACGCTCCTCTCCCTCTTCTCCATTGCAAAACCACCTCCTCTCTCCTCGGACGAGGATCCCTGACGTAGCCCATCCTGCCATTGAGACACTGACACATGGGTCCCACCAAGCGTGGGGCCCACCTGTCAGCGACCGAAAGGCAGGGGAACCTCTCCTCCCCATCATCTCCATTCCAAAACCACCGTCTCGCCTCTCCCTCTTCTCCATTTCAAAACCACCCCCTCTCCTCTGCATCATCTCCATTCCAAAACCACCGTCTCGCCTCTCCCTCTTCTCTATTGCAAGACCACCATCTCTCCTCCCATCTTCCAAAGCTAGCACCGGACCACTCAGAAGGATATCTATGGAGGGGATGCAGCAGCGAATCAGGTAGATCGCCGGCGGCGACCAGGCAAAGTTAGCCAGGTTGAAGGAGATCCTTACTTGGTTTGACAATGAGTGGGAGATTACGAGGACGGTGAGGGCCATGTGGCAATGTATGCGAAAGAGCGAGACGATGACGATGAGGGCGGCGATGTACTCCTCGGCGGCAGTCACGCCCCGCAGTCCTTCGAGTTCATCGAGTACCTCCTCTGGGCGATGGAGCAGACAGATTCGCCCGAGGCAAAAGTCAGGCGGAGGTGGTGGGTGTCGGCGGGGGTCCCCAGACTTGCCTTCCTGCGGCCCATGGCGTGGCTATGCTAGCGGACCTGTACGGCCCATCTTCATCAACAAGGCATCCAAGACCCTCGCGAGGGGCCAAGCCTCGCGAGGCGGGCGGCGCAAGATCTCCTCGGAGCGGCCTCACCAGGCTGCCTCACGAGGAGCGGAGATATCAAGGCGGGGCAAAACCTCACGAGGCTCTCGTGACGTGAGCCATGACGATCGACACCAGGCGGGCGCCAGCGCGTGCAGCGTCCTTGTTTCCCCTTTGGTGCTAAGGAGGCAGGCGCAGGCGCGGAGTACCGAGGCATCAGGCAAAGGTTTCCATATCGGTGCAACAAGACCAAGACCAGCAGGATGGCAAGACGGAGGTCATCGTGGAGCCCAAGACGGCGTCACCACCAGAACCTTTTGCAGGCGAAGACTGCTTTTGTCAGGATAGCTTGTACTAGCTGTCCCCTTTCAAATTCGCCCGCCGTTGTTGGCTCCCTTCCCGCTCAATATTTGGGGAGAGGACCAGGGCCTATATAAGTAGGGCTAGACACCACAGAGGACAGATCGAGTTCTCGCCCACAAGTCCACAGAGCACAATGACACCTCAACCTGAGGAGGCTGTTCTTCCCTTTGTACTGTTCTTCATCAGCCCAAGAGGCAATCCACCACCACACACTGGAGTAGGGTGTTACACCACAATGGTGGCCTGAACCAGTATAAATCCCGTGTCTTTCTGTGTTGCGAGTTCGTCGAGTTCGTCCGCGAGATCTTAGTGAGCTAGGGCGTAGATCGGTAGGAGGGAAAGAACTTCGCGCGCACCCCAGAGTTCGAACCTTAAGGGTTTTTCCGGAACCCCACATCCAACATTTGACACGCCATGTAGGGGTGCGCCGGAGCTTCTTACTCGCCAATCGACTTACCGACGCTCCACGGCCAAGATGTCTGGCGACCCAAGGCCTGATTCCGACCGCTAGGCAGCTTGGCCAGCCCGAGCGGTGACACATGCCCATGAAGACCTCGACCCCGCGCCCCAGGCACAGCGAGCATCGTCCAACGCTGCGGGGCGCGGGCGGCGCGGCCAGGCGTCGTCCACCCTCACACCACGGCAAGTACGAGCTGCTGCAAGAGCAGCAAGCCACGCCGCAGCAACAGCGCCGCATTCGCGGCGGGAGCAGGCAAACATGCGGGCAGCACTCATAGTGGCAAGAGAGCTGCTGCGGTGCCGGCTGATGGAGAGCGGCTGGGATGCGCTGCTGGAGCGCGTTGCCGAGCTGCTGGATGCGGCGGCGTCAGGAGCACAGCCCTTCTTCTATCGGCTCCCTCCTCGGGCCGCAGCGGGGCCTCATGGCGGGCCTCGCCGCAACCACATGCCATCGGGCGTGCCTGGGGGCTTTGTCAACACCAGCGCGGCCGGCAGCGCCGGGGGCTCCTCCGCCCCCATGCCGCCCGTAATGAGCACGGGCACAAGCATCGCCCCCATGGTCCCAGCGAGATGCCGCGCTACTGTCCTCAAGACGCCACGCTGGGCCGAGCAACATGGAGTGTGGGGCACTACGGCGAGGTGTTCGGGGTAACGGCCCCGGAAGCATACGTACCCCGCATGATGGACCAAGAGTACGCACCGGAGGACGACCCTGGCTGGTTCGTTGGAGAAGATTGGGAAGAAGGGGCGCTAGGAGTCGAAGCCTTCCAGGAACCAACGGAGAACCACGACGATCGCGCCATCAACGGAAACTACAGGGTACCACTAATCTCTCAGGAGCAGGCTTAAGCTAACCATGGGCTGCAAGTGAATCAGGTCACGGTGTCAGTCGGCGACCCCGGCACAGCAGCATCCCTTCCGCCGAGGGGATCATGCTGGGGGTCACGAGGAGGGAGCCAGGAACGAGGCCCCTCCCCACGTCATGCGAAGCCAGGCAACATCCGGAGGTAGGCCTTCTGCCGGGGAGGCCTCGACGACCCTTCCCCCGGCAGAGGACCCGTGGTCGCCGAGGGCACCGCTGGCGTCCTCTTTCCCCCCTTTGTGTCATTCAGGTTGCCGTCAACTCAAAGGTGGTCGAGGGTGGCGCAAGGCGGGGCCCTCGTCTGGCGATATGAAGCAAGGCCGGTACCTGTGAAGAAGGCCCAGTGCCTGTGAAGCTCGCCGCCCGTGACACTCTCACGTGATAATGAGTTGGGGTTGTACACGCCCCGGAGTCTCAGGGGTGCCGGCCTCAGGCCCTAGGGCTCCCTCCCACGCCTAGTGGCAGCACTTAGGTCCGCGCTGGTGAGAAGACTTGAAGACCTGAAGACTAGACTAGGCGCCGGACGCGGCCATTTGCTTTGGATCTTTTCTTCCGTAGCCTTGCTTTCTGGATTTGGATTTAAGTTGATGTCAAGCTTTTGTCGATGCGTGCGGGGGCTTCCTTTTTCGTTAAAGCAATTTCTTGCTTTCTGGATTTCGTTCTGCCTGGGACTCATGTCCGTCGCCTTCCCCTCGCGAGCCCCTCGCAAGCGGGACTGCGTGAAGCGCACGTCTGCCGAGCGCACGCAAACGCTGCAACTGGTGCTTGTCTCTTGCGGGGCCCCTCCTAACGGGTCGACAAGCTCCGCAGGATTCTCATAAACTAGTCGCCTCACGACCCAGCTCGAGGCTGGCGCTGACTAAGGTAACCCACGACGGGAAACTCACCCCTGGACTTACGAGTTCGCTAGGGCACATACTCAATCCACGTAGAAAAGTAAAGGCCGCAACTTGCTTACATGAGGGGCTCCCCCTCTCAAAATGCTCTTACAAGTTTTCCAAGGGCCCCGCCCAAGTTTTTCCGTGCAGGACGCAATGACAGGAGGACATGGGATCATCCAGATATGTCACTTGCTGCGTCGCCCTCGGACACATCACCCGCATCATCTTCGTCTTCGCCGGCACCGTCGCCGCCTTCGGCGACGCCTTCATCGCCGTTGTCAACCACATCGCCTTCGTCTGCGACGACCACCACCGCATCGTCGTCAGAAGCGAAGGCTCTGACCAGCGCATCCACGTTGTCCTCCACCCACCGCGCCAGGTCACCCCGGACGGCCTGCGCCATGGGGGCAATGGCGGCGTCAAAGTCGAAGTCAGGAAAGGTGTTCCTGAGGTGGCTATAGACGCGAGAGAACGCGTGCCCGAGCAGCCCTCGGCTTCTCTCTTCCACGAGCCGGCAAGCCCTGTCAGACCGGGCTTCCAGGCGCGTCACCACATTGGTGAAGAAGGTCAGGTGGCTGGCGTAGTCATTTGAGTGAGGAGGAGGTGCATTCTCGTCGCTGTTCCGGAGGTCCTGAAGCATGGGGGCGTGCTCGCGCTCCAGCGTCCGTCGTTGGAGCACTTCCTACCTATTTTGCCGCGCGATGGCCTCGGCGTCATCAACATGTTTCCGAAGAGAAAGCAGCTTGGCGCGGGCGGAGGCGAAGTCCGCCTGCGCCGTGACCAGGGCGGCAGCCGTGGCCTCCCCACGCCTCTCCGCCTCGTCCAACCTGGGCCTGAGGGCAGCGGCCCTGCCCGCATCCTCCGTTCCTGCGAGCTTCAACTTCAAGTCATACCTACCCTCCAGGTCTGCGCGAACCTCAGCCACCCGGCGGCCGACTTCCTCTTGGATCCTGGCCTTGCGAGCCCCGACAGCATCTTCCGCCTGAACAACTTGACGCTCCCTCATCTCCAGTTGTTCAAGCTCAAGGTTGCGCTCCACGGCTTCCAGACACAACGCTTCCTCACGCCTCCGGACCTCCTCTTCCTCAGCGGGCGTCCCCCTCAGCGACGCAAGGGCGGCTCTGCGCGCGTCCACCTGCTGCTCGAGGGACGCACTCCAGGCCTGGAGCTCCCACGCGCGTTTCTCCGCAGCCTCGCGACGGCGGTCAGCCTCGCAAGCCTCCTCCAAGGCTCGAGAGCAAGCTTCGCGGGAAACCTTGAGGGACGCCTCAGCCTTTGCGTTTTCAAGATCACGCTGATAGCGGCCAAGGTTGATGGCCACCCTCAGCTTACGCCGTTCCTCCACCAGCCGCAGACCTTCAGCCTCAAGGCGTGAGTCGACGCCCGCAAGTTCTTCACCGAGTCGGCTCATCACGCCCATCGCCTCTTGGAAGAGCTCATGGTGAACGACGCTTCGCCCGCGCTCGGACTCGAAGGCACGGCCCGCCTCGTCCTCCACCTCGGGGGCTGCAGGCAGGACATCAAGTGGCGCACCACCTCTCGGCAGGGGGCTGGGGGCTGGTGTCGCACTAGGCGCCGGCCCGGCCTCGCGAGAAGCTCCGGCCGGATGCGGCCCGCTGCTTGAGGAGGAGTCGAAGGACAAAGTCAACCAGTTGCTGTCCATCACCAGAGGAGGAGATCGGGGAACGCCCGCCAGGCTCCAAGCCAGACCGTGCAGGAAGGGCAGCGAGGCCCAGATTCAAGGCTCCATGAAGGCGAGCGTACCCCCCTTGCCGACCCAGTTCCGAGCGCGGCGTGCAGGCTCGGGGTGCACAAGGCCAGCGGGGGTGCCGAGGAAGGCGAAGATTGCTTCACAAGGGGCCTGATGGCCCTGGCAGAAGGGGTCCTGAAGAGCTAGCGTCAGGAAGGAAAGCAGCAATCAAGAAATCACAAGGTCCAGTACTTACTCGTCGATAGCAAAGTACTTTCGCCGCTTAAATGGCCCGAAGATGCTGCTGCCGCTTGGGGATCCTTTCCTCTTGCGGAGCTCCTCGAAGTCCACGCAAAGCCAACCGAAGCGCTGGACGTGACGGCCGGTGTGAGGCGGGGCTGAAGAAGAGCTTGGAGAGACAACTTCAGGGGTGCCTGGCTGCGGCGAACAGTCGGGCGCCGTCTCGCTACGACCTCCCGAGGCTTCGGGGGTTTTGACCTCGGGAACTGCATGCTGCGTCGCCTCGGTGACCGACGCCCCAGGGGAGGGATCGCGAGCTCCCGAGGACGACGCTCCCGGATCTCCGTGCAACATGTGCTCTTCAGCGCTGGGGCCGCCGGCCTCCGTCGGAGCTCGCCCTCCTGCACCCTCACTCGGGGCGAGCTCGGCACCGGTGACGAGGAGCGGGACCACGTCGACAGAATTCTCGCGGGGCCCCACCAGGCCAATCGGGCGCAGGCCCCACTCATCAAAGGATGGCATGCTCGCGGAAAACTCATCCTTGTTCTCGCAACGGTACAACAAACAGCTCTTCCTGGGCATGTCGTCCGGCAGAGGGGTTCCCGTCAGGACCATAAGCACTGTCTCCCGCGTCTTAAGAGGAAGCCCTTCCTCTTGAAACCTCATGTGGTCCTGACTGCTGAGCAAGGCCCACATCAGGCGGGAATGGCGCTGAAGCGGAGCGACTCGGTGCTTGACGAAGTTCTTCACCACCATAGGTGCGGTCACACCACGGTCTTTCAACCTCCTCAGCCTGGCCCAGACGGGAGCGAGGCGGGGGCTCGTGAGCTTCAGATGGCCCCAACCGGAGTTTGGAACAGCAGGCCTCGCCGGAGCATGGAGTAGAGGGCTGAGCACACCAGCGTCGACAAACACCCATCGTGTCCGGAACTCGCTCGTGGACGGAGGAAGCTCAAAGTCAATCCCCGCGCCCGCCATCGCGGCCGCAGCCTGGAAGCTCATGCACCCCGAGCTCTGACGAGGGTCAGTCAGATGCAATGAGAAGAAATGGCGGAAGAAGGCCACCGAAGGAGCGATGCCCATCATGGCTTCACACAAAAAGGCGAAGACAGCAAGGAGGGTCACAGATTGGGGGTCGAGATGCAGCATGTGGATCTGGTAATGCTCGAGCACCGCATTGAAGAAGGCGGAGAAGGGAGGAATCAGGCCAGCCCAGAGGGCATCTATGAAGATTGGGACCTCAGTGGCGGCCCGGGCCATGCGAGTGCGAGACGCGGGCCAAGCCACCGTCTCTCCCCACTCATTGAAGCTAGAAGCGAGCATTGGACGCACCTTGTCCATGGCCTCGTCGTTGAGCACCCGGGGACGGCCGAGCGCCGGCTCGACGGCAGGAGGCGCACTCGGCGAAGGCAAGGGTTTCTTCCCCTCGTTTGCTTGTTTCGGCACCATGGCGGTGGAGCTAGTAGGAGGCAGGTCAGATCGGAGAGGAGGAGCAGAGTCTCGAGGAGGCAGAGAGATTGGGGAAGCAAGACACGGGCAACGGAGGAATAACTGTGTAGACTACGGGGGCCGCATTGCTAGGCAGATTCAAAGGTAGCGTGGGAAGTGGAGACACCCACGTCCAATCAGCCGCCACGTGTTGACCGAGGCCGCAGGCTTTGGGGGCCCGCGGTGCTCCGTACTTGACCCTTGGCTTCGCCACGAAGCCAAGCCCGAGTGCGCCTTGGGCCCGGGGGCTACTGTCGGCGTTTTGGGAACGGGGGTCCCCAGACTTGCCTGCCTGCGGCCCACGGCGTGGCTATGCTAGCGGGCCTGTACGACCCATCTTCATCAACAAGGCATCCAAGACCCTCGCGAGGGGCCAAGCCTCGCGAGGCGGGCGGCGCAAGATCTCCTCGGAGAGGCCTCACCAGGATGCCTCGCGAGGAGCGGAGATATCAAGGCGGGGCAAAACCTCACGAGGCTCTCGTGACATGAGCCATGACGATCGACACCAGGCGGGCGCCAGGCGGGCGCCAGCGCGTGCAGCGTCCTTGTTCCCCCTTTGGTGCTAAGGAGGCAGGCGCAGGCGCGGAGTACTGAGGCATCAGGCAAAGGTTTCCATATCGGTGCAACAAGACCAAGACCAGCAGGACGACAAGACGGAGGTCATCATGGAGCCCAAGACGGCGTCACCACCAGAACCTTTTGCAGGCGAAGACCGCTTTTGTCAGGATAGCTTGTTGCAGGCGAAGATTCGCCCGCCGTTGTTGGCTCCCTTCCCGCTCAATATTTGGGGAGAGGACCAGGGCCTATATAAGTAGGGCTAGACACCACAGAGGACGGATCAAGTTCTCGCCCACAAGTCCACAGAGCACAAGAACACCTCAACCTCAGGAGGCTGTTCTTCCCTTTGTACTGTTCTTCATCAGCCCAAGAGGCAATCCACCACCTCACACTGGAGTAGGGTATTACACCATAATGGTGGCCTCAACCAGTATAAATCCCGTGTCTTTCTGTGTTGCGAGTTCGTCGAGTTCGTCCGCGAGATCTTAGTGAGCTAGGGCGTAGATCGGTAGGAGGGAAAGAACTTCGCGCGCACCCCAGAGTTCGAACCTTAAGGGGTTTTCCGGAACCCCACATCTGACAGTGGGCGTACAGGTCGAAGGTCGAGCACCCAGAGGATAACGAATCGATCGAGTACGGTGTGCCGTTCGTGAGGGTGTAGAGCCAGCCGGAGCCACAGGAGTATTCGTTCTCCCACCGCAAGAGGAGGCCGGATGGCGCGACGTCGCTTCCCCGCCGTTCTCCACGGTTCCCTGGACGCTCACCTCATTTCAACGGCGTGTAGGGTTTAAGGTAAGCTTCGCACTAACCTAATCTTCCATATTCTCATGCTTACAATCAGTGTGACAACGAATAAAAATCATGCTTACAATCAGTCTCCGAGTACTACGCCAATCACCCTAAAATAGCTCTGAACCTTTGGGTCAAAGTTGTGACACTGTGTACAAATAAAGAAAAATAGATTGGTGCTTCTTTCAGAAAACAGTACACCCCTAGAAAACTGCCAATATAAGCTACTAGTATTTTTTGAAGTCTAAGCTACTAGTATTTGGTTAGAGAATTTGCTGCCGAGAAAGATCCGTCCACAGTGAGCGCCACACATCCCACTGATGGTGGTGGATGCCAATGCTTAGATGGAGCAGGGTTGGTGTCGGTAATTTTTACTTGGCACCTCACACTCTGCATATATGCCGGTTCCATCCGTACATTTGTGCAGTTCCACCAAAATGCAGCTGAATAACCCTGTTTGCACAGATAATGAAAAGGCGTGATTATATTATAGTGGCACTAGTTGATGAAACATACACTAATAAACAGAAGAAAATATTACATCATACTGGAAATCAACCCAAGTCTCCCCGATACACCTTCTGCCAGTGATGAACATCAGTGTACACCGGTAGTACAAGGAGGGGCCTTGAGACATTCAAATCTCTATTTTTGTGCAGATCAACTAAAATTAAGCACCCCAGTTTGCAGAAACGCTTAAACATTAACAATGGGACTAGTTGATGAAACATACATTAACAAAGAGAAACACTTTCTTTATCTACATTGGAAATGAAATGATAGAGAGGACACTCGCTCTTTTTTAACTGTATTATTACTTCATTTTATCAGTGACACTAGGTCGAGCAGGTGGCAAACGAGGTGTACCATGCGTCGCAAGGATGAAGGCCGGGGGTGCTTAGACTGGGATGCTGAAGCTGGCTCTTTCAGTCCCTATCTTCCCCCTGATGTTTCTATGGTAGCATTTGGGTTGTAATCCAAACTTGGTCGAGCTGGTGCTGCGTCCCCCTACATGCCTAGCTTATGTGGCGAACTTGTCTCCTGCTAGTACTCAGTCCGTTCTAGTAGTAGTTGCATAACTGCCCGTTTACACTGAGATGTTGTCGGATAATGGTTCTCTATGGTTGGGTTTCTTTAATCAAAACGGAGGGAACCCCCTCTTTCGATATATATAAAAAACAGTGGCACTAGCGGTGCCAAAACATTGCCTCAAATTAATAGTGCCACTAGATTAAGGTGAAAAATAATAACATTACTACTTTATCATGGCAGTGCCAAAACAGTAGCACAAGAGCAGGACCAACATGCAGGATCTTTGGCAAACTGTCAGACCAAAAAGGAACATACCTCGTGATGGGAACCATATCTACAGTCAACGCCATCGTAGAAGGGATGACACCAGTCACCAACATGGATGAGTCAATTCATGGGACCTTTTGGTGCAGTTCACCTAAAATGAAGCAATGTCCCATGAGCTAGCAGCTTCTTCTTCTTCTTCTTTTTAAGAAAAGGGCTCTAGCCCCGGTTCCATTTCCATCAGAAAATGAAACCCACAGAGCTTCTTCTTCATTAGTTGCAATAAAATTGAGCAACATCAAGGTTGGTCGTGAAGCTCCTAGAGAGTAGGCAGACCAGGACAGTTGCATCTCTAACGAAAAGAAGCAACTTATCTTAATGGGAAATTTAGCAGGACATGAAAAAAAGTGCCATTGATTCATATTACTGGAGGCATTACATTGAAAACAACATTGGTTTAATGTGTCCTTACTTTTAACAGTGCGACTGCTACATTTTACCAGTGGCATTACATAAGAGCGGCTCGGGGCAACAAACATCAGAAGAGGATATCTGGGTTGGTCCCATTTTTGTTCGGTATATAGCCACCTTATACTGTGTGAGGCTAGCAAATCTAGTGCTGCACTTACTCTGTTGACTTGTCCCCCAGTCCCCACATTCTTTCCTCTTTCAACCAATAGATCGGGTTTATATTGAGTTTGTAGTGCGTTCCCTTTATTTCCCTATTAGACCTAGAGACCAGTTGGATAGCCAGTCTCTGCTACTTTTCGCCCCCATTATTTCCTCTTTCGACCAAGTCCTAGATTCAGGTAACAAATCTTCCCCCACCCCACCCCCTTTCTTCCTTGTTTGAACCAAGTACTACTAGATTCGAGTGCATGAACTAGTTTTACCTCTTAACAGTAAAAAATTAGGTGGTTTTCGAATAGCCGATCGATCCTATCTACATGAGGGGGCCTGAGAAATAGTAAAAGATACAAACGCAGCGACGTCAGGAGCTCGGGAAGTAGAGCAAGGCCGGTTTCGAAGGAAGTTATACCTGAGGGTCGCTGGGATGTCGCTAGGTGGGCAGCGGGAGGCCGGATCTGCCCACACTACGGCAGCGAGGAAGAAGGGGTGGGAGGCCCTCCCTCGCCAGCGATGCCTGGGAGAGAACGGCAAGGCACGCTGATCGGGACGCGCCGGCAGTGGGTAAGAGCCGTCGCCGAGGATGACCGCGTGAACGTTGCACCTTCTCACCTTCCCCGACGGAGAGGATCCGGCTGGATCTGTGACCAGCGGTGAGTAGAGAGAGAGAGAGAGTGTGGCCACCGTTGTTGTATTTAGATCTGGAGAGGACGAGACAGTGTGAAGAGAGCAACACTAGCAAGCAAGCGCGGAGGCTCCTGCCTATATAGTGGAGTACTAGTTTTCTTTTGTCTGCCGGCCGGAGCCGGCTTGACCTCGGCAATGACTGTCGAGAAGTCTTCATGCACATGCCCCGGAGGCGTAGTTGTCGTCATTTTGATCCGAAGCACCGGATTATAACATGTAACACGAAAAAAATGCCACATGACAAGAAATCATAACCTCACTGCCCAAAGGAGACAGGATGAATCCCGACGGACAAACTAGACGAGGATCAAAGCTCAAATTAAAGATAAACTCGTAGAAAAGGGGTCCGTCTATAGATGTCCTAATTAACATAGCCGGCTTGACCTAGATGGCAGCCGAGTAGTCTTCGTGCATGTGCCCCCAATGACTAGCCCAACTCAGTTGTCGCTATTTAACCCTCGCAGTGATCCGAAGCACATGACACCTAATTTGCGAGATGACAAGAAACCTTCTTTTAGATTTCTCACCAGAACTACAGCCCTATACAACACAGCCTGCACGATATGTAGACGATAGCCAATCCAGGCGTGTCTACTGGAGTCTGGTCACATGCATGGACGAACTGATCTTCTGTGTCTTGCAGGGATCGTCCAGGTACCAACGTATGTACTTCTATTAACTCACCCGACTTGCGGGCCCGGGGAGTGTGCCTATGGTCGGTTCTCAATTGCGGTCCCACATGTGTGTGCAAACGCAACATGACGCACGTTCCATTCGGAGAGCGGCGTGCCAGACCGACCGACCGTCTGGGGTGTGACGCGAACGTGACGGGCGTGCTGTATACTCCGTACATGTGTACCGCCGTTTTCTTGAGGCTTTGCTCCATGGCACAATCCATGGATACAAAATTAGTATACTGTACTATTTAAAAGTCGAGGGCGGGGCTTTTCCCACGCGATAGGCGTGGCAGTTCCGCCTAGTCCGTTCGATAGAGACGCGAGAAGATGAGGGAGTAGGCTGCTGCAAACGTAGGGCTATGTGATTTGACAGTGAGTTACTGCTGGACAGGTGGGGCCCGGTGATTTGACTTGCCATTATTATTTTAACTGCGGTGCTACGACCGGCTTGAGTCTCCTGATTCCTGACCACCTCCATACAGGTGCCTCTCCCGATGCTCCACCATGTAGAGGCTGGCTCTTGCTTGAGAGCCCACTCCTCCACTTTTTCCTTGCCTCTTTCCCCCACATATGCAAAAATGCCATGTAAAGCGGGCTTATAGCCCACTATTACTTGATCCTACAGGTGCTAAGCCTGCCACATAGGCATAAAGTCTGATGTGGCAAGTTAATTAAGAAGAGAGAGACTAGTTTGGTGACCCTAGGAAGAAACGGTGATAAGCGCGTGTACCCAGATGAAGCAAACTTAGCAACAAAAACTAAGCACCTATGCATTGGGGACTTGAGTTGCTAAGGCATTTAATTCCCATAGCACCTCATCTAAGCACCATTTCATTGGAAGAGGTCACTCCTTGGCAAATGCAATAAATACTACGAAGAAAGAGATAGAGAGAAGTAAACAAAAAATACTCTTATAGCCAACCTTATAGCTAACCTTGTTGTATGAGTGACTAAGTCATGAATATGTATGACATTTCAACATCAGATAGCCTAACGCACCATGTTAAATCTCCAAGGGCGCGACCGCGCGAGCGAGGCGACGGTCGTGGTAGGCGCGACCATGATACGGGCTGCTGGCAGCCCTTGGATCTGAGATCGAACGGTCGCATGCTAAGTTGCTGAAAATTTGCAGAATAACCCTCCAGGATAGGATATTCACCCATAGGTCTAGAATCACGCCATGCAAACGTTCGATCTCAGATCCAAGGGCTCTTGGAAGCCCGTATCACGGGAGAATGGAAATCTTCATATCACCTGTAATTTTCCCGACGCTTGACATCACATCGAAAGCCATTTAATTGGGCGTCGAGTAGACATGACATCTAAATGTGCCCCCATAGTACTATGCATGAATCCATTTATCCACCAGGCAAGCCACTACCCTGCCATTCGCACGCGCCCCCCACTCGACATTTTTACAATCGATAAACCGCTCCTAGTCGTCCCGTCCTTTCACATTACGGCAGCTCCACTAATCCTAACCCTCCTCCCAAATCCATGGCGTCCCAAATCTCCATGATAGGCGGTGAGTACAAGGTTAGAACCATCACCGGCAATAAGTTCGACGTCATCTACACCTGTTCTTCCGCAACGGTGAAAGAATGCCTTGCTCTCTTCAAATGCATGTTCGAAAACTCAAATGATGAGTGGGTCGCTGGGCTAGATGTTGAGTACACCACAGTCCTGGGAAGCGAGAAGAAACTAAAGGAGGTAGAGAAGAAGAAGCCCGCCGTGATCCAGGTTTGCGTGCATGACTTATGCTTGGTCTACCACATATGCCATGCCGACGTTGAGTGCGAGGAATTTAAGAAGTTCCTCAAGGGTGGCCGAGTCAAATTCGTTACTGTAGACTTTAGGAACGACAAGGAAATCCTGGGTCAGATAGGCCTCGTTGTAGGCGACGCCTTCGACCTCCAGAAGGAAGGGCTAGTGCCCTCCCTTGATCAGCCTTCAATGCTGACCCAGGCAGGAGCCATGGTTCATCCTTCGTACGGACCACATCTACTACGCTGCAATGGATGGCTACCTTTGTTTCAATATCTATTCGCATCCATTCGCATCTTACTTGCTTATGCTGCTTTCAATGGTTTTACGTTACATCAAATGGATGTGAAGAGTGCTTTCCTTAACGGTCCTCTACAAGAATAAGTATATGTATCACAACCACCTGGGTTCGTTGATCCCGATCACAAAGACTATGTGTATAAACTTCATAAGGCTTTGTATGGCCTCAAACAAGCACCTCGTGCTTGGTATGATCATCTTAAGAAGTTTTTACTCGATGATGGTTTTGTTAGGGGGGTGATCGATCCCACTCTTTTTACTAAGAGGGACAAGGGTGATTTGATCTTATGCCAAATCTATGTAGATGATATTATTTTTGGTTCTCCTAACATTCATTTGTGCAAGAAGTTTGCGGCGTCCATGACCAAGAATTTTGAAATTTCACTCAATGCGGATTTGAAGTTCTTCCTTGGATTTCAAATTCAACAATTTCAAGAAGGAATTTTCTTGTCCCAAGCAAAATACCTCAAGGATATCCTAGAGAAGTTTGGTATGTCTGATGCTAGTCCATGTAAGATACCTATGCCAACCAAAATTGCGCTCACTGAAGACACAAATGGTATTCCGTTCGACCCATCTACTTACCGTTCTATGATTGGTTCATTGCTTTATCTTTGTGCATCTAGACCAGACATCATGTTTAGCGTATGCATGTGTGCTAGATTTCAAGCTTCCCTAGGGAAAGTAATCATAAGGCAGTTAAGCATATTCTTAGATACCTTGTTCACACCCCAAAGTTGGGACTATGGTACCCCAAGGATGCTAAGTTTGATCTCATTGGGTACACGGCTGCGGATTGGGCCGGAGACAAAGTGGGTCATAAGTCCACCTCCGGTGCATGTCCGTTTCTTGGACGCTCCTTGGTAAGTTGGTCCTCAAAGAAACAAAATTGTATTGCCCTCTCTACCGCAGAAGCTGAATACATTGCAACCGCCAGTTGTGCAACTCAATTACTATGGATGAGGCAAACTTTGAAGGATTACGGTATCACCTATAGACATGTGCCTCTTCTCTGTGATAATGAAAGTGCCATCAATATTGCTGAGAATCCCAAAGATCATACCCGCACCAAGAATATTGATATTAGGTATCATTTCTTGAGAGATCATGTGGAGAACGGTGATATTGACATTGCTCATGTTGGCACAGATAAGCAACTTGGAGATATTTTCACCAAGCCATTGGACGAAGCAAGGTTTTGTTAACTTAGGCGTGAACTTGGTATCTTGGAGCTTGACAACATTATGTGAAATCTAGTACCCATTCATGCATGAACTTAATGCATTGTCTTGATGTAGGCATATATTTAGGGGGAGACATTCAATTCATGAATATTCTCACCCTACATAATGCATAAATAGAACAAACACTCTCAAAGCTATCATGGTTCTCGAACTATGGTGCTTTAACATGATGGAGTCGTGACTATGTGCCCAAAGTCTACATCTTTGCGGCACTATGTTCCATATGCTCAAACATGGTGACTTCGGTCACCGCTTGTACATTGCTTGTGTGGACCTTTCGTTACTTATTTTGGTTGGGTTGTTATTACATCTTAGTATGGCCTTAGAATTACTCAGGTTTTCACCTCTAAAATTCTCTCAAACTCCTTGGCGGAGTCTATATCAAATCATATTAGTTGGCCCCTTCCAAACCTCTCCCTTGTCTGGACTTGTTGTCAAGTGGCCGGACATCCGGCTCCTAAGCCGGACATCCGGGCCCTGGAGCAAATCCTTCTGTTGCTCGAACTGCTATCACCGGACATCCAGGCTCTAGCCGGACATCCGGGCCCTGATCCTATAGCTGCCTAACCCTCACACGCGGATATCCGGGCTTATCCCCGGATGTCCGGCCCGTTGGCCCCTATTTCACTGCTCTCTGACCTCCGCTCGCCGGATATCCGGGCCAGGCCCTGGATGTCCGGCCCGTCACCCGCAGCCACACATAACAGGGGAGGGACTCGGGAGTTGGGGGCAGTCACTCCCTTTCCTCTTCCCCATCGCATCACACGGCCGCCGCCACCGGGCTGTGCTCCGGCGCCGCCCCATCTCTCTCATTCGTCCTCCGGACCCGATCTCCTGCTCACGGCTTCTCCTCCTCCCGATCTACGATTCTATCCAATCCATTTCTTGGGTTGTGGTGTGAATCCCTCGGGAGGGACCGGTGCATTGTGGGAGTGACCGCCGGAGTTCCTCATGGCGCGGACCAAGAACTGCGGTCCCGATCGGCGCGAGCCTTCTTCCCGGGGTATGGATGCTACCTCTCCTCCATTCTACTCTTATGGTGACCGAACAATCTTAGGGTTTCATTCTCTCATGCATATCTTAAACGTCTATCTCTCTCTAGTGTTTTGGTGTCTCGTGCCTAAGCCTAAAACTCCTTCTATCTACTCGGCTACTCAATTTAAATCATGGACATGTCGCAATTTTTGATCTCCACTGGACTTGTTCTATGGTCATGATCAAAAAATATTCATCCCATTGTTTAAATTTTTTGTCCATGTTCATACTTGTTGGCTTCTTCTCATCGAGACCTATCATTATCCATTCCAGTGGTTGGCCGTCAAGGCTCAACCGACTCCGATGAGCATGCTGGGCCTAAGAAGAACAAGACCACCACGAAGAAGAAGAAGAAGAAGCGGGCACCATCCACTAGTCCGTCGGCCTCGGATCCAGATGATGCGGACTATGTTGGGGAGGAAGAGGATGACCGTGCACCAAGACATTCCGTTGGACAGTCCAAGCCTGGTACTAGGAGGGCGTCGGTGCCTCAAGTTCGTCACTGCAATGCCCGTTGTTCATGGCCGTCGCATCTCCATGGAGCTTCATGACAGCGGGGATTGCCCCACTCACAACTTCACCACTGTGGGGGTGGCTCAATACCTTGCGTTTCATCGGGATGTCAATCAATATGAGATGGTGGCTGATGCCGAGGATCCTCGGTTCCGAATTCGTATGCAACATGATCTCTACTCCAGTTCTGTTCATGGTCGTGGTCTTGCTCCTCACAAATACGTGGATCTCAAATTCCTACACGACCATCCGGCCATTTTTCCTAACAATCCGGTCAAGATCATTGATGATATGACCCTAGATCCTGCAATGACCTTCAGGAGTGATTGGAATGAAGCTGCCATTCTTCAGTTCTGTGCCACCTGTTTCTTTGGTCCGGACAACACTCTCACATGGATGACCGATGACACTACACTGAGCATCACCTATGATCGGTTTGTTCAGATTTTGGGCCTCTCTGGAGTTGGTCATTGCATTCACAGTATGGATCCAGAGTATACTCCCAAAGGGATTGATGCTTGCCTGCCTCTGGTGAAGCCTACCTCTCAGCTCACTGAAGAGGAACGTGGATATCCTCCCAATGAGGTATCCATCTTCCGTGCTCCTTACTTCATCCTTTATCAGTGTGTCCTTTGCACCCTCTATCCTAAGAAGGGAGATCGCTCAAGGGCTCACAACTACTGTATTGACTTGATGGTTCGAATGCTTGACGAACCCACTCTGCCTTTGGACACAGCCCATTTCATTTGGCATGAGATTCATCTTTGCAGCTTCATACAGTCGCGCCAGTTTCCTCATGCTCCCTTTATTCAGGCACTGATTGATCACACTGCTCCCTTTGAGGTGGTCAAGACTGCTGTGCACTCTATTTGGACGCCTCCTCCTCACATGCGTGTGGTGGCTAGTGCCTAGCCTGCTGCTCCTACTCAGCCTAGGAGGTCTGCTGGTGGGAATCCGCCAACTGGTTCCTCTGCTCCATCTTCCTCGACCGCTCCTCGTGGCCGTCTTGCATCGTTCTTGGGCAAGGCTTAGTCTGCTATCATGAAGGCGATCACTTTCAGCTGTCAGCAGAATCATGATGTTCATAAGCGCCTTATCATCTCCAAGAATCTGCTCAAACAGCGCCTCCGTGACCATGGGAGTCCCGTCAGCGATGATGATCCTCTTCCCGGGGCTCCATCCTCGTCCACCTTCGGCTTTCCATCTCGTGTCGAGTTCCCCGAGTTCTTTGATGATGATGATGACGATGACATCCGCCAGGAGTGATTGAGTCCGTTTAGTTCTTCGCCCCTTTTTACTTGTTGCCGTCAAAGGGGGAGAAGTAGTATCCCAGTAGTAATCTTAGGTCATGCTATGTTATGATGTCTATTCGTGTTATCGAACTTGTTATGTTGCTACCTATTATTCGAACTTGTTATGTTGCTAGCTAGTTCGGTACTTGATCGTGTGAGACTATGATAATTATCTTGGACTATCTCGTGGTTATGCAAGTGATTTTACTCTATGAGTTATTGTCTATTGTGGTGTTTATTGTGGTTTCATATGTGCATGTCTCTCACATTTATATCTAGCTACATATGCTACTTTACAAAAGGAGTGCCTCTTAACATAGTCACTCCATGCACACATCGAGGGGGAGCTAAAGCAAATAGAATCATAAACTTATTCTATACTTTGGCTCTCATGATTGTCAATACTAAGATTATTTATTGCATCTATGATACTACATGTATGGTTGTCATCAACAAACAAAAAGGGGGAGATTGAAAGAGCAATCATGCCCTTACATCATGTTGATGTTGATGACAATATACATGTAGGGGACTAACAATGGTTGTCAAGTAAATCTCAGGTATTAGTCCCCGGTTCATCGAGGTGTGTGGATCAAGAGCTTACAAGTGATTTTACTCAAGGATGGAGCATAAAAATTGATATCACATTTGTTTTCTTGAGTATAGGATCCCGCACTATTAAGAGGGGATCGATTGGGTTAGCGAAAGACTTGCTCTTGCCATGATATCTCCTCTACATGTCTCGGTTGATCTATCTCACCTCTCAGGTTTATTCTGCCTCTGGGAGTGCCGGATGTCCGGGCCACATGCCGGATGTCCGAGCTCACCCTCCTTCATATCCAGAAGGTTTTTGGTTTCACGCCGGATGTCCGGGCTTTCCCCGGATGTCCGGGACTTCCTGATACGCCGGATGTCCGGGCCCTCTCCCGGATGTCCGGCCTCTTCTAACCATGGAACAGCTGAGGTTCTGTTACTATTTCATAATAGCGCCGGATGTTCGGCTGTCTGCCGGATGTCCGGGCCTTCCTGTTGCGCCGGATGACCGGGCTTGACCCCCGGATGTCTGGCTCCTCTGTTTTCTGTTCTATTTCAATTCTGTTCCTCGTAGCTTGCGAGGCCGGATGTCCGGCCCCTAGCCCGGATGTCCGGCCTGCTCATTTACTTGCACTGCAACGGCCATATTTGTTCTCACACTATATATAGCCCTTCTTCCCCACGGGAGAGGGTTGACCACTAACTTTGAACAAACCCTAGAAGACTTCTCACTCTCTCTCTCTCTCTCATTCCTCCGCACCAAATCTTAGATCCCCAAGGGATTTGAGAGCTTTGGAGAGAAGTTGTCCGATCAAGTGATAGATCCACTCCTTCCCCTTCTTTGCACCCAAGGAATTCGTGATTTGAGCAAGTCTTGAGCTTTTCCCCATCGTTCTTGTTACTCTTGGAGGTTGGAGACTCCTAGGCGGTAGGAGTCTTTCGGAGAGGAATCAACCTTTGTGATTACCCCCGGAAAAGTTTGTGAGGGTTTGGAGACCACCCCAAGGTCTACCACTAGTGGTTGAGAAACGTCTCCGTGGTGTTGTATCAAAGGGAGAATAGGGTGGGCCTTCGTGGCGTTGGTGTGCCTTCGTGGTAACATCCACCTCTCTAACGGTGACGTAGCTTCCCTCCAAGGAAGTGAACATCGGCATACATCCTCGTCTCCCGGAGTTTCGGTTATTCCTAACCCTAACTCTCTACTTGTGGTTACTTGTCTCTTAGCACTTACTTATATCATATTGTGCTTGTACTCTTACATGCTTGTGTTACTTGCTTAGCACTTAGTACCACACTTGCAATTGTTAGGCTCATATTCATATTCCGCATTATTGCCTAAAATTGCTAAGTAATAAGTAAAATTTGTAATTGTACCTATCCACCCCCTCTAGGTCCATCTCGATCCTTTCAATTGGTATCAGAGCCTCATGCTCTATTCTTGTGGCTTAACCACCCTAGAGCGAGGTGAACCCCGATGGGACTCCCCGTGTTGCAGATCCAAAGGATAAAGGCGACGCTTCGTCAGAAGTCAAGTCCTTTACTTCTGAGGATCTGGAACGGGCCCTTGCTAAGCAAAAATAGGAGCATGATGCTTCTCTTGAGGCCTTGGTCCAAACGAGAATAGCCACGTTGTCCACGGTGCTTGCACCACTTTCGGGTGGTGCGGGTTCGAGGCCAACTGTGCCTACTCCGTCAGTTGGTCAACAACCTCCTAGAAATGAACACTCTAGTGTTCCTTGGCTTTATGCAAGACCCCAAGTTGAGAAACCGAAATATAACCCTCAAGGCAAACCTCCTTTACTTGATGCCACTTCCGATTTTGCTTTGTGGAGAGTCGCTATGCAGGATCATCTTCGATTTTGAAATGATGAGATGTTGGAGAGCTTGGAGTATGGTTACCATGTGGTTGATCCAAAGAATCCTACACCAAGAGAAATTTATGACAAGAATCTCAATGACACTGCAACCATGTGTATAAGGAGAGGTATGGTTGAAAAGCAAAGGAGACCTTTCATACACATCACAAGTGCCAAGGAACTACGGGAAAGTATTATAAGATCCAAGACCGGTACCTCCACCCTCCGGAGTGCTCAATATGAAATTGCCAAGGGGCAATTGCAAAACTTTTGTATGGAGAAAGGTGAAACTCCCAATCAACTCCTTGAGCGTCTCATGACTCTCACTGCTGACATTGAGTCGTGTGAGTGTGACAAGACACAAGATGGATTCAACATGACTAAGCGGTTCCTTGTGGACAAGTTGCTTCATGCTCTTGCCCCATATCACCATCAAATGGTGTGGGACATAAGACAACACCATGCCTTCAAGGAAATGACTACAGATGACATCATATCCACTTTCCAACTATTTGAAGAGTCAAAGGCAAATGCTACAAAACATCTTGCCATGCATGGTACTCCAACATCAAAGATCAATCTTGCATTGAAGGCCAAGCATGTATGTGAAGATGAGCAAAGTGAAGAAGAAGAAGAAGAAGAAGATGATGAAGATGGTGATGAGGTTGAATCCAATGAGAGACCTTCATATGAAGATATGGCTCTCTTCGTCAAGAAGTTTAGTGCCGGAAAATTCAAGGGAAGATTTCAAAAGAAGAAAGTAAGAAAATGCTACAATTGTGAAGAAACCAACCACTTCTCCAACGAGTGCCCTTATGAGAAGAGAGAGGATAAGCTAAGATTTCCCAAGACCTTTCCCAAGAAGAAGTTGCCAAATCCTTTGAACTCCAAGCTCAAGAAGAGAGATGGGAAATCAATGGTTGCTCAAGAAGAATCCGATCCGGATGATGTTAGTGGTGTTGCCGGAGTTGCTCAAGATTCTCAAAACACATTGAGGCTAGTCAACAAGAGTGGTGATGTTGTCACCTACAACTACATGAAGGACTACAAGGGCAACGCTCACAAGTGCCTCATGGCAAAGGCCATGGTAGAAGATGGAGAGGACCAACACTCTCCTGACAAGGTCAAGGTAACCCCACGATCAAACCCTCCTCTTTTCACTCCTCCTACCTCTAGTGATGAGTATCTTGATGCGGAGGATAGTTATGAGGATGATGATGTAAATGATCCTATGCTTGATAAACTAAACAAGTTCATGTGCTCCCTTAAAGGAAAGAAGCTCACTATGTTTCGTATGCTTATGGAGATGGTGAGTAAGCACACCATTTCCATTAAGGAACTCGAAACCCTCGTCACCGAGGAAAAGGAAAAATATGAAATCCTTGAGCAGAAAGTCCAATATGAGGAAGCACTAAATGATGAACTATGCTTAAAAATTGGTGCAAACATTGATGTTCATACTAAAGATCTTGCCTCCTTGAAAAAGGCTATTGACTCTTGCGAAGAGTTGATGAATGATAAAAGTAAGCTTGAGAAGTCTAATGCTTCTCTCTCTAAGGATTGTGAGCTCCTATCCATGTCCCTCAAGACTAAGGAAGAAGAGCTCACCCTTCTTACAAAGAGTTTTGAGACACTCAAGCTTACTTATCTTGAAACTCTAGCCAAGGCTTACTCTTCTCCTATTATCAATGTTGATGCTTGTTCTACTAACTCTAGTAGTGATCTAGCATCTACTCTTGAGGAGAATTGTTTTCTCAAGGCTCAAATCGAGAAAAGGCTCATGACATGTGCTCAAGGGCAAAAGAACCTTAATGAGGTGTTGAGCCAACACAATGAAGTGTTTGCCAAAGAGGGACTCGGGTATGACCCAAGCACAAGCAAGAAGAAGACGCCCTCTCAAAAGTGCACCACCCTTCTAAAAGAAACTTTTGTACGAGAAGGAAACAAGGAGAAAGGTAAGGTTGTTAGTGGGAAGGCCACAAGGAGCATGCCCACTCTCAACAAGCCAAAAGAGTTCATGCCTCCATCCTATGTACTTCGTAAGACTAAGGATGGAGAAGTTTATGCAAAGTTTGTTGGTCCACGAAATGCATTTCGGTTTTATGCTATTTGAGTCCCTAAGACCCTTGTGACTAACTTGAGAGGTCCCATTGCAAAATGGGTGCCTCTAACCAAGTAATAATTGTGTGTAGGTTGCCTTCTCCGGTGGAGTAAAATGGGTGATTGATAGTGGATGTACCAATCATATGACCGGATATAGCAAATTACTCTACGATTTCATGGAAGCTATTCAACCATTTATGAGCATTATGTTTGGTGGAGGATCAAAAGGACAGGTACTCGGGTTGGGTAAGGTGGCTATCACAAATGACATGTCTCTTGCAAATGTCATGCTTGTCCAATCCCTTAAATATCATTTGCTTTCTGTTCGTCAATTGGCTTCTCTTGGTTATGATACACTATTCGGACTAACGGATGTGAAAGTCTTTAAGAGAGATACTCTCAAAGTGGCCTTTGTTGGAGAGTTGGATGGCAACCTTTACACGGTTGATTTCTCGAAAGAGAGCACATTCCATGCAACTTGTCTAATGGCCAAGGCCGACAAGGGGTGGCTATGGCATCGCCGGCTAGCCCATGTCGGCATGAGAAATCTTCAAGATCTCTTAAAGGGTAATCACATCCTTGGACTAACAAATGTCTTTTTTTGAGAAAGATCGTGTGTGTAGTGCATGCATAGCCGGGAAGCAACATCAATCAAAGCACCCACCCAAGAATATTGTGTCTACTTCGAGACCCTTGGAGCTCCTTCATGTGGATCTTTTTGGCCCTCCATCATGGGATAGTCTTGGTGGGAAAAAGTATGGGCTTGTCATTGTTGACGATTACTCAAGATATACATGGGTCTTCTTTGTCAGGTCAAAGGACGAGACGAAGATCACCTTCATTGATTTTGCCAAGCAAGCTCAACGCAAGTTTGACAAAGAAATCTTAGCAATAAGAAGTGATAATGGCTCTGAGTTCAAGAACTACACCTTGGAAGAATTTCTTAGTGATGAAGGGATTGAACATCAATATTCAGCTCCATACACTCCCCAAAAAAATGGTGTGGTAGAAAGGAAGAACCGCACACTTGTGGAGATGGCAAGGTCCATGTTGGATGAATACAAGTCACCACATAGTTTTTGGGCCGAAGCTGTCAACACCGCATGCCATGCATCAAACCAGCTTTTCCTCCGCACTATATTGGAAAAGACTCCATATGAGCTCCTAACCGGGAACAAGCCAAATGTCAAGTACTTTCGTGTATTTGGGTGCAAATGCTTCATCCTCGACAAAAGAGAGCGGTTAGGAAAATTTCAATCTAAAACAATTACAACAAATCCAATGGATGTGTTGTAGAAACTTGTGACGTGGTGTTTGATGAATTTAATGGATCCCATGGGGAGCAAGTTGATCTAAGTGATGTAGGTGAAGAAGATTCTTCTCAACATATCTTGACCATGGGTGTTAGTGCACATCTTCCAATGGAACAAGAACCTCATGATGATGAAGAAGAAGATGGAAGCTTCACACATCATCAAACTACTTCAACACCCGTACCACCACAAGCTCCTATTACTCAACCAATCCCCGTAGTCCAAGTACAAGATGATGATCAAGTTCCTCTCCATGATAATCATCAAGAACAAGATCATCCTCAAGGGCAAGAACAAGAAAGTGCAATCATGGACAATGAACCTCAACAAATGCAAGAAGAAGAAGAAGATTTTCCACCACACATTAATGATCCATATGTTGAGGACGGGGATGATGGACATGAAGTTGAACCTCCTGAAACCTTAACCTCCATCATGCCTCGAGTGGCCGGTCGTGTTGATGTTGACAAAATTCTCACGGGCATATCGGAAGGTAGAGTCACTCGTAAACAATTGACCAAATTTTGTGCTCACTTCTCGTTTGTATCTAGTGTTGAGCCTCTCAAGGTACAAGAGGCATTAATGGACAACGATTGGCTCGTTGCTATGCAAGAAGAGTTGAACAGCTTTGAGCGCAACCAAGTGTGGTCATTTGTCAGGAGGCCAACTACGAAACACAACGTCATTGGAACAAAGTGGATTTTCAAGAACAAGCAAGATGAGAATGGTGTAATCATCCGCAACAAGGCAAGGTTAGTGGCACAAGGGTACTCACAAGTTGAAGGTTTGGACTTTGGTGAGACCTTTGCCCCCGTTGCCCGTCTTGAATCCATTCGCATCTTACTTGCTTATGCCGCTTTCAATGGTTTTATGTTACATCAAATGGATGTGAAGAGTGCTTTCCTTAACGGTCCTCTACAAGAATAAGTATATGTATCACAACCACCTGGGTTCGTTGATCCCGATCACAAAGACTATGTGTATAAACTTCATAAGGCTTTGTATGGCCTCAAACAAGCACCTCGTGCTTGGTATGATCATCTTAAGAAGTTTTTACTCGATGATGGTTTTGTGAGAGGGGTGATCGATCCCACTCTTTTTACTAAGACGGACAAGGGTGATTTGATCTTATGCCAAATCTATGTAGATGATATTATTTTTGGTTCTCCTAACATTCATTTGTGCAAGAAGTTTGCGGCGTCCATGACCAAGAATTTTGAAATTTCACTCAATGCGGATTTGAAGTTCTTCCTTGGATTTCAAATTCAACAATTTCAAGAAGGAATTTTCTTGTCCCAAGCAAAATACCTCAAGGATATCCTAGAGAAGTTTGGTATGTCTGATGCTAGTCCATGTAAGATACCTATGCCAACCAAAATTGCGCTCACTGAAGACACAAATGGTATTCCGTTCGACCCATCTATTTACCGTTCTATGATTGGTTCATTGCTTTATCTTTGTGCATCTAGACCAGACATCATGTTTAGCGTATGCATGTGTGCTAGATTTCAAGCTTCCCTAGGGAAAGTAATCATAAGGCAGTTAAGCATATTCTTAGATACCTTGTTCACACCCCAAAGTTGGGACTATGGTACCCCAAGGATGCTAAGTTTGATCTCATTGGGTACACGGCTGCGGATTGGGCCGGAGACAAAGTGGGTCATAAGTCCACCTCCGGTGCATGTCCGTTTCTTGGACGCTCCTTGGTAAGTTGGTCCTCAAAGAAACAAAATTGTATTGCCCTCTCTACCGCAGAAGCTGAATACATTGCAACCGCCAGTTGTGCAACTCAATTACTATGGATGAGGCAAACTTTGAAGGATTACGGTATCACCTATAGACATGTGCCTCTTCTCTGTGATAATGAAAGTGCCATCAATATTGCTGAGAATCCCAAAGATCATACCCGCACCAAGAATATTGATATTAGGTATCATTTCTTGAGAGATCATGTGGAGAACGGTGATATTGACATTGCTCATGTTGGCACAGATAAGCAACTTGGAGATATTTTCACCAAGCCATTGGACGAAGCAAGGTTTTGTTAACTTAGGCGTGAACTTGGTATCTTGGAGCTTGACAACATTATGTGAAATCTAGTACCCATTCATGCATGGACTTAATGCATTGTCTTGATGTAGGCATATATTTAGGGGGAGACATTCAATTCATGAATATTCTCACCCTACATAATGCATAAATAGAACAAACACTCTCAAAGCTATCATGGTTCTCGAACTATGGTGCTTTAACATGATGGAGTCGTGACTATGTGCCCAAAGTCTACATCTTTGCGGCACTATGTTCCATATGCTCAAACATGGTGACTTCGGTCACCGCTTGTACATTGCTTGTGTGGACCTTTCGTTACTTATTTTGGTTGGGTTGTTATTACATCTTAGTATGGCCTTAGAATTACTCAGGTTTTCACCTCTAAAATTCTCTCAAACTCCTTGGCGGAGTCTATATCAAATCATATTAGTTGGCCCCTTCCAAACCTGTCCCTTGTCTGGACTTGTTGTCAAGTGGCCGGACATCCGGCTCCTAAGCCGGACATCCGGGCCCTGGAGCAAATCCTTCTGTTGCTCGAACTGCTATCACCGGACATCCAGGCTCTAGCCGGACATCCGGGCCCTGATCCTATAGCTGCCTAACCCTCACACGCGGATATCCGGGCTTATCCCCGGATGTCCGGCCCGTTGGCCCCTATTTCACTGCTCTCTGACCTCCGCTCGCCGGATATCCGGGCCAGGCCCTGGATGTCCGGCCCGTCACCCGCAGCCACACATAATAGGGGAGGGACTCGGGAGTTGGGGGCAGTCACTCCCGTTCCTCTTCCCCATCGCATCACACGGCCGCCACCGCCGGGCTGTGCTCCGGTGCCGCCCCAGCTCTCTCCTTCGTCCTCCGGCCCTGATCTCCTGCTCACGGCTTCTCCTCCTCCCAATCTATGATTCTATCCAATCCATTTCTTGGGTTGTGGTGTGAATCCCTCGGGAGGGACCGGTGCATTGTGGGAGTGACCGCCGGAGTTCCTCATGGCGCGGACCAAGAACCGCGGTCCCGATCGGCCCGAGCCTTCTTCCCGGGGTATGGATACTACCTCTCCTCCATTCTACTCTTATGGTGACCGAACAATCTTAGGGTTTCATTCTCCCAAGCATATCCTAAACGTCTATATCTCTCTAGTGTTTTGGTGTCTTGTGCCTAAGCTAAAACTCCTTCTATCTACTCGGCTACTTAATTTAAATCATGGACATGTCGCAATTTTTGATCTCCACTGGACTTGTTCTATGGTCATGATCAAAAAATGTTCATCCCATCGTTTAAATTTTTTGTCAATGTTCATACTTGTTGGCTTTTTCTCATCGAATCCTATCATTATCCATTCCAGTTGTTCGCCGGCGAGGCTCAACCGACTCCGATGAGCATGCTCGGCCTAAGAAGAAGACCACCATGAAGAAGAAGAAGCGGGCACCATCCACTAGTCCGTCGGCCTCGGATCCAGATGATGCGGACTATGTTGGGGAGGAAGAGGATGACCGTGCACCAAGACATCCCGTTGGACAGTCCAAGCCTGGTACTAGGATGGCGTCGGTACCTCAAGTTCGTGGGTCTGCAATGCGTGTTGTTCATGGCCGCCGTGTCTCCATGGAGCTTCCTGACAGCGGGGATCGCCCCACTCACAACTTCACCACTGTGGGGGTGGCTCAATACCTTGCGTTTCGTCGGGATGTCAATCAATATGAGATGGTGGCTGATGCCGAGGATCCTCGGTTTCGGACTCGTATGCAGCAGGATCTCTACTCCAGTTTTGTTCATGTTCGTGGTCTTGCTCCTCACAAATACGTGGATCTCAAATTCCTACGCGACCATCCGGCCATGTTTCCTAACAATCCGGTCAAGATCATTGATGATATGACCCTATGTCCTGCAATGACCTTCAGGAGTGATTGGAATGAAGCTGCCATTCTTTAGTTCTGTGACACCTGTTTCTTTGGTCCGGACAACACTCTCACATGGATGACCGATGACACTACATTGAGCATCACCTATGATCGGTTTGTTCAGATTTTGGGCCTCTCTGGAGTTGGTCATTGCATTCACAGTATGGATCCAGAGTATAAGCCCAAAGGGATTGATGCTTGCCTGCCTCTGGTGAAGCCTACCTCTCAGCTCACTGAAGAGGAACGTGGATATCCTCCCAATGAGGTATCCATCTTCCATGCTCCTTACTTCATCCTTTATCAGTGTGTCCTTTGCACCCTCTATCCTAAGAAGGGAGATTGCTCAAGGGCTCACAACTACTGTATTGACTTGATGGTTCGAATGCTTGACGAACCCACTCTGCCTTTGGACACATCCCATTTCATTTGGCATGAGGTTCATCTTTGCAGCTTCATACAGTCGCGCCAGTTTCCTCATGCTCCCTTTTCAGGCAATGATTAATCACACTGCTCCCTTTGTGGTGGTCAAGACTGCTGTGCACTCTATTTGGATGCCTCCTCCTCACATGCGTGTGGTGGCTAGTGCCTAGCCTGCTGCTCCCACTCAGCCTAGGAGGTCTGCTGGTGGGAATCCGCCAACTGGTTCCTCTGCTCCATCTTCCTCGACCGCTCCTCGTGGCCGTCTTGCATCGTTCTTGGGCAAGGCTTAGTCTGCTATCATGAAGGCGATCACTTTCAGCTGTCAGCAGAATCATGATGTTCAGAAGCGCCTTATCATCTCCAAGAATCTGCTCAAACCGCGCCTCCATGACCGTGGGAGTCCCGTCAGCGATGATGATCCTCTTCCCGGGGCTCCATCCTCGTCCACCTTCGGCTTTCCATCTCGTGTCGAGTTCCCCGAGTTCTTTGATGATGATGATGATGATGATGATGATGATGATGACATCCGCCAGGAGTGATTGAGTCCGTTTAGTTCTTCGCCCCTTTTTACTTGTTGCCGTCAAAGGGGGAGAAGTAGTATCCGAGTAGTAATCTTAGGTCATGCTATGTTATGATGTCTATTCGTGTTATCGAACTTGTTATGTTGCTACCTATTATTCGAACTTGTTATGTTGCTGCCTAGTTCGGTACTTGATCGTGTGATACTATGATAATTATCTTGGACTATCTCGTGGTTATGCAAGTGATTTTACTCTATGAGTTATTGTCTATTGTGGTGTTTATTGTGGTTTCATATGTGCATGTCTCTCACATTTATATCTAGCTACATATGCTACTTTACAAAAGGAGTGCCTCTTAACATAGTCACTCCATGCACACATTGAGGGGGAGCTAAAGCAAATAGAATCATAAACTTATTCTGTACTTTTGCTCTCATGATTGTCAATACTAAGATTATTTATTGCATCTACGATACTACATGTATGGTTGTCATCAACAAACAAAAAGGGGGAGATTGTGTCGGATGTGGGGTTCCGGCAAACCCTTAAGGTTCAAACTCTGGGGTGCGCGCGAAGTCTTTTCCTCCTACCGATCCATGCCCTAGCTCACTAAGATCTCGCGGATGAACTCGATGAACTCGCAACACAGAAAGACACGAGATTTATACTGGTTCGGGCCACTGTTGTGGTGTAATACCCTACTCCAGTGTAGTGGTGGTGGATTGCCTCTTGGGCTGATGATGAACAGTACAAGGGGAAGAACAGCCTCCTGAGGTTGAGGTGTTCTTGTAGCTAGGGTAGGCTCTCGATCAGATTAGACCAAGCTGAGATGCCCCTACTATGGTGGCTAGTTCTACTTATATAGGCCCTGGTCCTCTCCCCAAATATTGAGCGGGAAGGGAGCCAACAACGGCGGGCAAATTTAAAGGGGCACAGCTAGTACAAGCTATCCTGACAAAATTGGTCTTCGCCTGCGAAAGGCTCTCATGGTGACGCCATCTTGGGCTCCACGATGACCTCCGTCCTGCTGTCCTTCTGGTCTTGGTCTTGTTGCACCGATATGGCAACCTTTGCCCGATGCCTCGGTACTCCTCGCCTGCGCTTGCCTCCTTAGCACCAAAGAGGAAACAAGGACGCAGCGCGTGCTGGCGCCCGCCTGGTGCCGATCGGCATGGCTCACGTCACGAGAGCCTCGTGAGGTTTGCCCTGCCTTGATATCTCCGCTCCTCGTGAGCCTGCCTGGCTAGGCCACCCTAGAGGAGGTCTTGTGTCGTCCGCCTCGCGAAGCTTGGCCCCTCGCGAGGGTCTTGGATGCCTTGTTGATGAAGATGGGCCGTACGGCCCACTGACTTAGCCACGCCGACAGTAGCCCCCAGGCCCAAGGTGCGCTCGGGCTTGGCTTCGCGGCGAAGCCAAGGGTCAAGTATGGAGAGCCGCGGGCCCCAAAAGCATGCGGCCTCGGTCGACGCGTGGCGGTTGATTGGACGTGGCCTTCTCCGCTTCCCCACGCTGCCTTTGAATCCGCCTGGCTATGCGGCCCCCGCAGCTCACACTGTTATTCCTCCGTCGTCTACTCCTCGCTTCCTCAATCTCCCTGCTTCCTCGAGACTCTGTTTCTCTTCTCCAATCTGACCTGCCCTCTGCCCACTTCGTTGCCATGGCGCCGAAATCAGCAGATAAGGGAAAGAAGCCCCAGTCTCCGCCAAGCGCACCTCCGGCCGTCGAGCCGGTGCTAGGCCGATCCCGGGTGCTCAACGACGAGGCCATGGACAATGTGCGTCCGATGCTTGCTTCCAGCTTCAACGAGTGGGGAGAGATGGTGGCTTGGCCTGCGTCTCGCACTCGCATGTCTCGGGCAGCCACTGAAGTCCCAATCTTCATAGATGCCCTCTGGGCTGGCCTGATTCCTCCCTTCTCCGCCTTCTTCAACGCGGTGCTTGAGCACTATCAGATCCACATGCTGCATCTTGACCCTCAATCGGTGACTCTTCTTGCTGTCTTCGCCTTCGTGTGCGAGGCCATGGTGGGCATTGCTCCTTCTGTGGCCCTCTTCCGTCATTTCTTCTCATTGCACCTGACCGACCCATAGCAAAGCTCGGGGTGCGTGAGCTTCCAGGCCATGGCCGCGACGGTGGGCCCGGGGGTCGACTTCGAGCTTCCTCCGTCCGCGAGCGAGTTTCGGACACGGTGGGTGTTCGTCGATGCCGGCATGCTCAGCCCTCTGCTCCACGCTCCGCCAAGGCCCGCTGTTCCCAACTCCAGTTGGGGCTATGAGAAGCTCGCGAGCCCCCGTCTTGCTCCCGTCTGGTTTAGGTTGAGGAGGCTGAAGGACCGCGGCGTGACCGCGCCCATGGTGGTGAAGGAATTCGTCAAGCGCCGGGTAGCCCCGCTTCAGCGCCATTCCCGCCTGATGTGGACCTTGCTCAGCAGTCAGGACCATATGAGGTTTCAGGAGTCCGGGCTCCCTCTCGAGATGCGGCAAACAGTGCTCAAGGTCCTGACGGGTGTCCCTTTGCCGGATGAGTTGCCTGGGAAGAACTGCCTGTTGTACCGTTGCAAGAACAAGGATGAATATGCCGAGAGCATGCCCTCCTTTGATGAGTGGGGGCTACGGCTGATCGGCCTGGTGGGGCCCCGTGAGAACCCCGTCGACGTGGTTCCCTTCCTTGTTGCCGGTGCCGAGCTCGCCCCGGGTGAGGGTGCAGGACGGCGAGCCCCGGCTGAGGCTGGTGGCTCAAGCGCTGAGGAGCACATGCCGTGTAGTGATCCTGGGGCGTTGTCCATGGGAGCTTGCGTCCCCTCCCCCGAGACGTTGGTCGCTGCAGAGGCTCGGCATGAGGTTCCCGAGGCCAAGGCTCCGGAAGCCTCGGGAGGTTGTGGTGAGGCGGTGCCCGACTGTTCACCGAAGCCGGGCACCCTAGAAGTAGGCCCTCCGAGCTCCTCCTCGGCCTCGCCCCGCGCAGGCCGCCACGTCCAGCGCGTCGGCCGGCTCTGCGTGGACTTCGAGGAGCTCCGCAGGAGGAAAGGATCTTCGAGCGGCAACAACATCTTCGGGCCGCTGAAGCGGAGGAAGTACATCGCCGTCGACGTGTAAGTACCGTACCGTTGTGACTCCTTGTGTGCTGTTTCCCTTTCCTGACGTTAGTTCTTCAGGGCTCCTTCCGTCAAGGTAGCTGCGCCTTTTCAGAAACGACCTCCTCCTTCCTCGACTCCCCCGTCGGCCTTGAGCGCTCCGAGTCCGCTTGCTGCCCCTGGAGCAGGGTTGGTTGATGGGGCGCTCTTGCCTTCATGGCGCGCTGAACCCGCGGCTCTGTCGCCCTTTCCCCACGGGCTGGCATGGAGCTTGGCGGGCGTGCCCAAGACCCCTCCTTTGGTCATGGACAATAGCTGGTTGGCTTCGATCTTTGGTTCCCCTTCAAGCAGCGAGCCCCGATTGGCTTGGGCTCCTCGCGAGGACTGGTTGACGTCAGGTGCAGCGCCAGCTGCAACACCCCGCATGTAACTTTCCATATTTGTAACTCCAACTCTTGCCATTTTCGGCTATGTGTTATGATATTCCCTCCATGGTCGGGTTTTGTCTTTCGTTTTGTATTTTGTTCATGTCATGCATTTCATATCATGTCATCATGTGCATTGCATTTGCATACGTGCTCGTCTCATGCATCCGAGCATTTTCCCCGTTGTCCGTTTTGCAATCCGGCGCTCCTATCTCCCCCGGTGCACCCCTTTCGTTTTCTTTCGTGAGCGGGTGTCTAACATTCTCGGAATGGATCGAGGCTTGTCAAGTGGCCTTGGTATACCACCGGTCAAGTTTCGTTCCATTTGGAGGTCGTTTGGTACTCCAACGGTTAACCGGGCATCTGCAAAGTCCATTTGTGTGTTGCAGCAAAACCCCCCTAAAAACCAGCCCAAAACCCACCAAACTCTCTTCCATGCTGTAGGTCGTTCGATCACGATCGTGTGGGCGAAAACCGCACCTCATTTGGAGCCTCCTAGCTCCCTCTACCTATAAATATGTGAGACCCCCGAGATTTTCGCGCAGTCCAACCCTAGCTCCGTTCCCTCTCCGCCGCCGGACACGTCCGGACCGGACCGGACGCGTCTGCCGCCGCGCCCCGATGAATCAGAAGCCGGCACGTCGCCCGCCGGATCTCCCACCGCCGCCGGCCCGCGAAGCCCGCCGCGAGCCCACGGGCCCGTTCGCCGCCAGCCGCCTCCCGCCCGCGGATCCCCGCGCCGCCGCGCTCGCCGCCGTTCACGCCGCCGCCTCCGCTGCCAGCGCCCTCGCCCGGTGTCGTGGAATTGTCACGGCAGATGTCCTCGGGTTAGGACTTAGTCGTGGAGCCATCGCAACTAGGAAGCTTGAAGGGGTTATGCGGGACAAGGAACACGAGGGTTATACTGGTTCAGCCCCTTACGGTGAAGGTAAAAGCTTACGTCCAGTTCGAGGTGTTATTGATTAGGGTTACGATCGCCAGGGAGCTAAACAGCTATGCCCGGTTCTCGATGAGGTTGTTTTCGCCCCTTACCGCTGCCGGGTCGTCCCTTTATATAGGGAGGTTGACACCCAGCGGCCCTCAGAGTCCCGGCCGGCTCATAAGAGTGTCCGGCTCGGACTCTAAACAATACTTGCCTTACACTACAAGTCTACTATAACAATAAAGATTGTACTACGGGCTTTAAGCCATCGCCGGGTCTCAGCCCATCTCTGGCCCATTATCTTGAAACTTAGCTCCGGGCTTCTGGCAATGACCCTTAGTGTAACCCGGCCCTCCTGGCGGGTGACTCCCAGGTCTATATCCTCAACATTAGGCCCCAGATTGACTTGAGCCGGCTCGTGTCAATCTTCAACTCTGCCGACAGAAAATCTCCGGCTTACCGTTCGTGTGAAGGCCATAACCCGGAGTGACGTCATTCTCCGGACTCCGGATAATCCGCCGTGACGTCATCCTCCATTAAGTCCGTTTTTACTCCGCCAGATCCGCAACGGATCTCTGCTGTTACTGTCTTTCCGAAAATCGAGGCGCCGTGAGGGGGAGATAACCACGCCGTGGTCTCCTTGAATATCGCGCCCACTTATGACTTGCCTTATAAATAGCCCGGCCCGGCACTCTCTTCTCACACTGTCCTTCTTCTTCCTCGCGCTGTCGTTCCTCTGCCCGAGCTTCTGCCGCCGCCGCCGCCGCCGTCGCGCCCCTGATCTTCATCGACCCGGCCGCTGCATCACCCTGACCCGGACCAGATAACGGCGGCGACCTTCGCTCTTCCTCAACTCCGGTGAGTCTTCTCTGCCTTGCTAGAACAGATCTGTGGTAGGGTTCCTCCCGTTCTTCGTGTTCGTCACCTTTGCCCAGAAACTCGGCAGTTCTTGTTGCCACTGTAGTTAGTTGATCTTTAACCTCGCGTAGAACCACTGCGGTAGAGGTTTGAGACCCATTTCATCTATAAGAAAACCCTCTTTTTACTGCATAAGAACTGTGTTCAACCTCAAGAACTTCTTCTGCCTCTGTTTCTTTAGGTCTAGAAAATTTTCTTCTTGCCCGACCATTTTGATCCGAAAAAGTTACTGTAATATGTGAAATCTGTTTTACCACACTTAGTAAAAACTGCAGCCCTTGAATCTTGGTGGCTTATATTTCCGACTTAAAGAAAACACGCGCCGTAGAACTTTCCGGTTTAAAGAGAACCATGCTCTCTAGTATCTTCCGACTTAACCGCAGTAAGCCGTAGATGACCAACTCACCCTGAATGCCCCGACGGCTTAGATAACCCACCGTATCAATACATACCATTAGTCCCCTTCATAAGCCGTCATTGTAGTTTGAATGATAAACTCCGGCTTATAATTAACCCGGACACCTTCCTCTTTATCATAGATCACCAACCGTCACCATGCCTCCCAAAGCTCCCATCACTTGCAACTGGATGAGATCCAACGTCACTGATGAGACCCTGGCCAACTTCGTTAAGTCCGGATATCTGCCCAAGAAGGAAGTGATGTCCTACCGTGCCCCTGATCCGTCCGAAGAAAGACCTCAGCCAAGGGACGGGGAGGTAGTGATCTTTGCAGACCATATGAGCCGGGGCTTCGCACCGCCCGGCTCAAAATTCTTCCGGGACGTGCTCAACTTCTTTGACCTTCGGCCTCAGGATATAGGACCCAATTCCATATCCAACATCTGCAACTTCCAAGTTTTTTGTGAAGTATATCTTGGAGAAGAGCCGAGTCTGCTGCTCTTCAGAGAGCTGTTTTATTTGAACCGCCAAACCGAGTGCGCAAACGGTCCAAGTCTAGAGTTAGGCGGCATCTCCATCCAACGGCGCAGGGACTGTCTATTTCCTTACGCAGAACCGCCAAGTCACCCCAAGGACTGGAACATGACTTGGTTCTACTGCCAAGACACGTCCCCGGCTGATGAGAGCCCGCTGCCCGGCTTTCGCCCAACGCGCCTGGAGCCAACTCATCCATTATCCGACAAACTGACTGCCGCAGAACGCCAGCCTCTGCTTCCAACGATCAACAAGATCAAGGCCCTGCTAGGCAACGGTCTGAACGGAATAGACCTGGTCCGGGTCTGGATCTCATGGCGGGTGATCCCGTTGAGCTGCCGCCCCGGCTTAATGTGTGAGTACACCGGGCGAATGGATGACCCGCAGAGGCACAGTCGCAACGACCTTCCAGAAGACGTTGCCGAAGAAGAGACCAAGGCTCTATTAAACGAGAGCCTGGCAGACTGTGGAAAAACCGGGCTAGCCCCGTTCTGCAAGACCAATCCAGCCCCAGCGGTAAGCCGCTGACTTTAACCTTTCCATTTTTTTACCTGTCATCTTACTAAGAACTCATTACTGTATTTCTCAGGCTGATGATAAATTCTGGCGGGTCAAGTATGACCATGAAGCGGCCAAGAATGCCAGGAAGGCGAAGAAAGCCGCCAAGAGAGCCGCCCCTCGCAAAAAGGGAATCAGACCCACTGCTTCGGAGCTGCTGCAATTAAGCGATAGCTCCGAGTCAGAGGTAACCCTTAAACCTTTAAACTCTTGCCATATTTATTGTTTGCTGCTGTCCACTTTACCATCATTTTGCTTATTGACAGGATGACACCGGCGCCAGTAACCCGGTGATTGAAGAGGTAACATTACTCCCCTCCGACTCGGAGCCTTTGCCACAGCTGAAAGTCCGAAGGGTAACCCGGAAAGTAAGCTTTTCTCATCCATTAGCTCATCAAGACCCTCAATTTCTTTTGAAGCAGCAGGTTCACGAAAGCCGGCGTCTCACCCGGGCCCGCAAGGACACCGACCTCTCCGCCGGGTTACCCGACGCGACAAGGAAGCGCCGCACTGAGGTTTTTTCTCACCTGTACCCTTTTCATCCGTTGGCGGGTGTCATCCGTCAGCCACTCAACTCTTCTGACTCCAATTACCAGGAGACCTCCCCCTCTTCGGGTGACTCCATGCAGTCAAGTCTGCCGGCCTTCAAGACTGCACCCGGGTAATAACAATCTCCTCACATTATCTGTCTGTACTTACTTTTTGTATACCTAACACTTCTGTCTTTTCAGTGCCCAGGCAAAGCTCACCAAAAGAGCAAAGAAAACCAGGTCAGCCAGAGTGCCAGACTTGCCTGAGCCGGAGACGACGGCTCAAGAGCCGCCAGCCGCCGTCCCCGAAGCCACCGTTCCCATGGACACGGCGCCTGAAGCCCCTGCCCCGACCACCAAGAGAACAACCGAAGCGTCAGCTAACCCGGAGGCGTCCGGCTCAGCCCCACCAGCTAACGACCCGGACGTGGTAATTACCCGGATGGAGTATGTTGAGCCGGGGAGGCCGACCGCACTGGCCAAATGCTCCGCGAAGGGGGAGTTGCTGCAACCCCATCGTGTGAATCTGGATCTCTCCAGCTACACCGATTTAAGCATTGGAGAGCTTGTCTCAGGCTACATCAGCCAAGTTCACAAGAGCCGAGACGCCGAGATCGCCATTGTCAACCAGATCCAACAGAAATCTGAGGTAACCTTCTGTTGTTTTCTTATTTCTGCATAGTGATCCTTGTCATCCTAGCCCTCAAGTCTAGCACTTGTACTTGAATATGTTGTAGACTTAGATTCTGGCTTACTGAACTGAACCGGCCGTACATAGATAGATACGTTCAATATGCATTAGCCCCCAAGTGCCAAGTGTCTTTGCTTGGAAAGCGCTTGGGACTTTATAGAACAACTGTTAATAACCCGGAAATATATGCAGGCTGTTGGCAAGAAACTAGAGTCGGACCTGGCGGATCTCAAGAGCCGGCTGAAGGCACAAGAGATGGAGACCCGGAAGGCAAACGCCAAGTTTGTCTCCAGCATCGCTGCTGAAGAAAAGCTGAAGACCGAATTTGATGCTGAGCGGAAGGCCTGGGCTGAAGAGAAAGCCGCACTGGTAACCCGGGCGGAATAGGCGGAGAAGGCACTCTCTGAAAAAACCGCCGAACTCTCCAGCCTAAAGCGCCAAGTGTCCCAAATGGTAGCTGCCATCTTCGGTAAGTTGCCTCACCGGCTTTCATTCATGTTAGAATGTTTACATCTCCTGATTCATCCTTATCACCGGGTCATCTGATGTTGTTAAACAGGTTCCAGAAGCGCCAACTTGAACCAGAGCGTGGTCACCAAGCTAAAGGCCGTGTACACCCTGGTGGAACAACTCTACACCGGGTCACAGCGCGCTTTAGCTGTGGTGGCCCTATCCAACGAGGTGCCAACCCATCTGGCCGAAGTCCTGCGCCGGCTCGCTGTTCTGCCACAGCGGATCCAGGAGCTACGCCGAGCCTCCGCAAGATCCGGAGCGATTGCCGCGCTGAGCCGGGCCAAAGCATTCCTGCCGGAGCTAGACCCGGCAGACATCGCACTGGGTTACCCGAGCTTGAAGGAAGACGGCTCCGCCTTCGACCAGCAGGACTTCGCGGCATGTGTTAAGGCTGTACGCCCGGTGGCCACCATCATCGGGAACGACACCGACTTAACCAAGTATCAGCCGGGGTACAACGCGGAGAATCAGAGGATTCCAACCCCTCGCTATGAAGCTATCAATCTGATTCCTCCGGCTCGCCAGCACACCTTCGCCCCGGAGATTAACCCGGCCGGGTTAATCGACGAAGAAGCTCAGTTCGAAGCTCTCCGCGGCATCGACTGGAAGTCGTCAACCTTCGAGGTCTCGGGATCAACCGGAGCAGAGGACGAGCCGGGGACTTCAACCCAGCAGGCATCGTAAGGCGGCTGGCGGTTCATCGAACAACGCTCCAACCTTGAGACTTGAGGAATTTTGTAATAGACTAGGTGCAACATTTTATCTCTGTCGTGCCATCGTGCACGTAATGAACGCTGAAATCTCTTGAAATTATCCTTTGTGTTCCTCCGGGTCGTAATTATCCCTTTGTCCTTCTCAACCTTAAAAGGTGCCTTTAAGTATTTGCATAGAAAGGTAAATCACAAATCGCAAGGCGGCTTACCGCCCTGAGAATCAGGTGTTTGAGATGGGTAACCCGGAATACGAACCGAAAAGACTGGCCCTTAACTATACTCTGAACATAGCTGTGATAACACACTTAACAGCCTGTAAGCATACTTCCGGTTTAAATAACCCGGGTAGCACGGTTGGTACCTTAACTCGAATTTACTTGTCGTGATGACATCCATGATGTTCAACTAACAAGATAAACCAAAATTAAGCCGGTAAGTGAGACCCGGCAGTACATACTTTGACATGATCAGAGTAGACTTGTGATACAATATAAAAACTTAGGGGCTTCCGGTTCGAATACGACCAGAAACTCGGTCCAAAGGGGTTAAGCTAAGATTCGGATACGATCATATAGCCCCCAGTGGGTGTGGCGATGCCAATCAAGAGGGTATCGACAGCTATGTTCTCTTTGGTTCGAATACGACCCATGTTTGAATACGATCCAATCAGTGATTCTGAAAATTGTTTAACGACGCTGATTTGAATACGATCCACGTCGGTTCTCAGAGGGGTTACACTATGATTCAAATATGACCAGAGGCAACTTCCCAATGAGCTCGGCACTTTGCCAATCAAATGGGTATCGACAACTATGTTCTCTTGGGTTCGAATACGACCCATGTGTGAACAGGAAGCCCCCAAGTGACTTTACTACTTACAGCTAGATTCAAAGATGATCATAAGCCGGATCTTCTGTAAGTCAGCAACACACATATTTGGAAGAGAGCAAAGGACAGAGGCCCTGCTTTATTGCTTTATCATAATATATACATGGCTGAGATAAATATATACACCACAAGAGCCGGTAGCTCAAGTGTAGTATGTCCGAAGCTGAGCTATGTTCCACGGCCGACGGGTCTCCTCCTCAGATTTACGCGAGTCTTTATGCTCCCGAATATCAATGAGGTAATATAACCCGTTGTGCAAGTTCTTACTGACCACAAAGGGCCCTTCCCAAGGTGGGGATAACTTGTGTGCATCTGTTTGATCCTGGATGAGCCGGAGCACAAGGTCGCCTTCCTGGAAGACCCGGGTTTTGACCCGGCGGCTATGATAACGGCGCAGGTCTTGTTGGTAAATCGCTGAACGGGCTGCTGCCACATCACGCTGTTCATCCAAAGTGTCCAGAGCAACTTGGCGCGCCTGTTCATTGTCCGTCTCAACATAAGCCGCCACACGAGGTGAATCGTGACGGATGTCGCTAGGGAGGACCGCTTCTGCCCCATAAACCATGAAGAAAGGCGTGAAGCCAGTAGACCTGTTAGGAGTAGTGTTGATGCTCCATAAGACGGAGGGCAACTCCTCCACCCAACAACCCGGCGTCCGTTGCAAAGGGACCAAAAGCCGGGGTTTGATGCCCTTCAGAATCTCCTGGTTAGCTCTCTCAGCTTGACCATTGGACTGGGGATGAGCCACTGAAGAAACATCAAGCCGGATATGCTCCCGTTGACAAAATTCCTCCATAGCGCCTTTGGACAGATTAGTGCCATTGTCTGTTATGATGCTGTGCGGAAAGCCGAAGCGGAAGATCACCTTTTTCATAAATTGAACCGCCGTGGCTGCATCACACTTGCTAACTGGCTCAGCTTCCACCCGGTGAACACGTGATACTGTCCACCGCTAAGCTGCTTTGGGTTGGTCTGATAGCCCCCCTGTTGCTGTTGATGACCCTGACCAGACTGCTGATTAAAGCCCCCTTGACCGTTCTGAGGACAGGAATTTGACCCACCGCCCGGGCCATGAAAGCCGCCTCGCTGACTTCCAGCAATTCCATAGCCATCTCATAACTCTCGATCCAGGCTGCCGGCTGTAAGTCTGCTATATAGTTAGGCACCTTTATAGGTCCTTTGAAGTCCTTGGGTAGACGTTCATTACGGATAGATGGCATCAAACACGGGACACCCCCAGTTCTAGTAGGGATACCCGCATCAACGGACATCGTCGGATAAGCCGGGGGGGGTCTGGTAAGCCATCACTTGAGGCGCCTGCTCCGCCTCCTGGCGTGCTTGGTCTGCTACGTAGAAGGCTCCATTATGAGCCGGGCCATGACCAGGGGGCGGGTCATGGCGTCGGACATTACTTGAGCCGGTCGTCGAGACCATGTGCCGGCTGTAACTCGGGCTCTGCCCTGGACGAGGGGTTGAATGGATCCTATCCCGGCTGTAGGAGTACGCCTCTTGCTGCGCTAGCGCTGTCTGGAGGAGTTCTCTGACCCGGCGGGTCTCAATAGCCGTCGGAGAGTCACCATCAACGGGCAGAGCCGCCAGCCGTGCCGCTGCGGCGACCATGTTCTCCAGCGGGTTATTATAATGGCCCGGGGGTATTGGCACATACTGAGGCGGGGCGGGGGGCCCCTGGGGAGGCCCCATCACTCGTGGTTGAATAAGGGGTCCAGACCCGGGTGCTACGACCCCTGGCGGGTGACTAGACCCTGCACCTGGCGTGTTGAAGAGGTTGCGCGGATCGTAGACCGGCGGGAGTCGAGATTGAGCCTTTTGATGCCTCCTTCTCATGACCTCATTGGCCGCGTTCTGATCCATCGTGAGTTGGAAGGACTGCGCCTGAATCAGCTGAGTCCGGGCATCGAGAGCCGCCCGCTCCGCAGCCAGTCTGATCCCTTCCGCTGCAAGGTCCTCTTTAGCTTTTATCAGATCCAATTTTAGCTGTGCCACCGCCGCATCATGCTGAACTTGATCCGCCGGGTCGACCGTGGCGGTTAACAGGGCCGTCATCTTATCCGTGAGATCCATCAGCACCTGAGCCGGGGAAGGCACCGGGTTTTCCGATCCGGCAGCGGGGTTCTGAACAGGCTGCGCACCAGCCATAAAAACTCCGACCTGACTTGGCGGCTCAAGAAGGTCCGGAATACTGTTGCCATCGGAATAACTCATGAGCCTGCCATCTTGAAGTTGGTACAACGAGTTTGACTCATCAGCGGCCGACTCGCCGTCAGAGCCGGCGGCCGCCTCATCCCCAGACCCAGATGGATCAGAGGGCCCTCCGTGGATGCATCCCACAAAAGCGCGCTTTAAGGCAGGCCGGGCCCGGGCGGGTCGTCGATGTAGAGCTTGCCGCGACGACTCTTGGTCATCCGGCCCACAGCGTATCCCTTGAGCCCTTCGAAGCTGCCCTTCAAGAACTCAAATCCACCGTGCGCCGGCCCCACGATGGGCGCCAACTGTCGTGGAATTGTCACGGCAGATGTCCTCGGGTTAGGACTTAGTCGTGGAGCCATTGTAACTAGGAAGCTTGAAGGGCTTATGCGGGACAAGGAACACGAGGGTTATACTGGTTCAGCCCCTTACGGTGAAGGTAAAAGCTTACGTCCAGTTCGAGGTGTTATTGATTAGGGTTACGATCGCCAGGGAGCTAAACAGCTATGCCCAGTTCTCGATGAGGTTGTTTTCGCCCCTTACCGCTGCCGGGTCGTCCCTTTATATAGGGAGGTTGACACCCAGTGGCCCTTAGAGTCCCGGCCGGCTCATAAGAGTGTCCGGCTCGGACTCTAAACAATACTTGCCTTACACTACAAGTCTATTATAACAATAAAGATTGTACTACGGGCTTTAAGCCATCGCCGGGTCTCAGCCCATCTCTGGCCCATTATCTCGAAACTTAGCTCCGGGCTTCTGGCAATGACCCTGAGTGTAACCCGGCCCTCCTGGCGGGTGACTCCCAGGTCTATATCCTCAACACCCGGCGACCGCCGCCCGCCGGCGCGCCTCCCCTCCTCCTCCGGCAGCAGCCTGAGGCCCCGCCGCCTCCTCCCTCCGCCGGAGCCCGGCGCCTCCTCTTCCTCCACTCCATCGCTGGAGCCCGAGCCTGAGCTCCTTCCTCGATCTGGATCCAGAAGATCGGACGAGGTTGACTTTTTCCGAAACCCTAAATTTCTCAGTCATTCATATTTTACAGTATATGCCCCTGTTCCTCTTTGCATAACTCTCTGTGCATAGCTTCGTTTCGCGCGTGTAATATGTCAAATTGTTCGCCTCGTGATGCTCTACATTTTGTTCAATTGCACCATGTTCATTAGAGGTCATCTCGATGCCCAAATCTCTGTTGCAAGAGGGCTAGTTGCTGTTATCTGCTGGTTCTTAACAGAACTTGGAGATTTGTCATTTTTGTATCATTTAATCTGGGCATCTTATGGGCATGAGCTCTACATGTGTTTTGTTGTATGCCATGCTATCTTTCTAGTGGTGTATGACATGTATTTTTGTGATCTCTGTGGTTTCTAGCACAAGCATGCAAACTAGGCTCCGTAATGTTTCTGATTTCAGGGACTTGGTGGTTTCTCCGAGTCTTTGTCTGCTGTTATTTTGTTGCCATGTAAACTTGATGCTACAGAGAGATCCATGCATATTTTGGAGATGTTAGGTAAGGATGTTTTGTAGCTATATTTGTAATTGATCCATTCCTACCCTTGTTTGCAATTACGGATTGCCATAGCATGATTCAACCTTGCTCTACTTTTGCTATAAAATATTTCTGGCAGATTGTTTATGTGTTATTCAATTTTGCCAAGCTTATTGTAGTTGATCCATACATGCTATGCTCTTGTTCTTGCCATGGATAGCTTCATAAACATGCCATATTGCTGTAGGTATGCTAGTTTTGTTATGAATTGCCTTGTGGTGAGTGCACCAAGCTCACAAAGAGGCCTTCATATTATTGTTTCTGCCATGCTCTGTTTTCTGCCAAGTCTGAAACCTGATAACGAAACTTGCTATGTTTACATGCTTGCCATCATATCTTCTGTTCCTTTTTGGCTTATGGTCAGTAAGGGACTTTTTTCATATGCATTTAGTAGAATACTGCCGTGCCTTGTTTTGCTATGTTAAGTTCATGTAGCATGTTTTTTCGTGCTCTGAACATTGCTATCTAATGCTGTTTTTTGCCATGTCCAGTTTTTCACCAAGTCTGTGATCCCGTTATCTTTTGCACTTTTGCCATGCTTGTTTGAGCTTGATATGGTTTGAACTAGCCGTAGCTCAGTGTTCATCTTTTGCCAAGCATCTCCTGTAGATTACTTTCATATGCTTTGTTGCTATGTTGGAGTGCTGTAGCATTGTTGCTTGTTGCATTCTAAGCGCTACCATGCTGTTAATCACAGATTCGCGTCATTCTTGTTTTGCTTGCCATTTGCAAACCGTGCATCCGTTTCCGGTGAACTTTATATCGATTTTGACCGAAATCATCTCATCTTTCCAGTGGCATACTTGGTTTGCCAAGTTACTGCCTTGTTCATCATTTTCCTCCCGGAGCACGCATATGCATCGCATATCATACATATTTCGCATCATGTTGCTTGTGCATTTCTCGTGATTGATTGTTGTTCCGTTTGCTTGTGTTCTTGTCTTGGGTAGAGCCGGGAGACGAGTTCGTGAACGAGGAACCTGTTGAGTACGCTTACGAGGATCAAGCTTTCGACAACTCTGAAACCTTGCAGGCAAGATGACCACCCCTCGAAATCACTTCTATCTTTGCTTTGCTAGTTGTTCGCTCTATTTGCCATGCTACGCTACCTATCACTTGCTATATCATGTCTCCCATATTGCCATGTCAGCCTCTAACCATCCTTTCCTAGCAAACCGTTGTTTGGCTAAGTTACCGCTTTTGCTCAGCCCTTCTTATAGCGTTGCTAGTTGCAGGTGAAGTTGAAGTTGTTCCATGTTGGAACATGGATATGTTGGGATATCACAATATCTCTTATTTAATTAATGCATCTATATTTGGTAAAGGGTGGAAGGCTCGGCCTTATGCCCGGTGTTTTGTTCCACTCTTGCCGCCCTAGTTTCTGTTATACCGGGATTATGTTCCTTGAGTTTGCGTTCCTTACGCGGTCGGGTGATTTATGGGACCCCCTTGACAGTTCGCCTTGAATAAAACTTCTCCAGCAAGGCCCAACCTTGGCTTTACCATTTGCCAGCTAAGCCTTTTCCCCGGGGTTTTCTAGAGCCCGAGGGTCATCTTTATTTTTAACCCCCGGGCCAGTGTTCCTCTGAGTGCTGGTCCAAACTAGAGCCCTTTGCAGCGCCACCTTAGGGAAACTCGAGGATTGGTTTTAGTTGTACGTACTGCTCATCCGGTGTGCCCTGAGAACGAGATATGTGCAGCTCCTATCGGGATTTGTCGGCACATTCGGGCGGCTTTGCTGGTCTTGTTTTACCATTGTCGAAATGTCTTGTAAACCGGGATTCCGAGACTGATCGGGTCCTTCCGGGAGAAGGTTTATCCTTCGTTGACCATGAGAGCTTATGATGGGCTAAGTTGGGACACCCCTGCAGGGTATTATCTTTCGAAAGCCGTGCCCGCGGTTATGAGGCAGATGGGAATTTGTTAATGTCCGGTTGTAGAGAACTTGTCACTTGACCCAGTTAAATTACATCAACTGCGTGTGTAGCCATGATGGTCTCTTCTCGGTGGAGTCCGGGAAGTGAACACGGTTTGAGTTATGTATGACGTAAGTAGGAGTTCGGGATCACTTCTTGGTCATTGTTAGATGACGACCGTTCCGTTGCTTCTCTTCTCGCTCTCATTTGCGCAAGTTAGCCACCATATATGCTTATTGCCGATGCAGCTCCACCTCATTACACCTTCTTTTCCTATAAGCTTAAATAGTCTTGATCTCGCGGGTGTGAGATTTCTGAGTCCTCGTGACTCACAGATTCTACCAAAACAGTTGCAGGTGCCGACGATGCCAGTGCAGATGATGGGGTCGATCTCAAGTGGGAGTTCGACGAGGAACGTGGTCGTTACTATGTGTCTTTTCCTGATGATCAGTAGTGGAGCCCAGTTGGGACGATCGGGGATCTAGCATTTGGGGTTATCTTATTTTCATCTGGATTTTGGCCGTAGTCGGTCTATATGTTTGTATTTTGGATGATGTATGAATTATATTTATGTATTGTGTGAAGTGGCGATTGTAAGCCAACTCTTTATCCCATTCTTGTTCATTACATGGGATTGTGTGAAGATGACCCTTCTTGCGACAAAACCACTATGCGGTTATGCCTCTAAGTCGTGCCTCGACACGTGGGATATAGCCGCATCGTGGGCGTTACAAGTTGGTAATCAGAGCCATCCCCGACTGAGGAGCCCCTGCTTGATCGAATCGCTGGCGTTGTTGAGTCTGGAACAAAAATGTTTGAGTCTTAGGATTATATATAGCGGAGAGTAGGATTCTTTTTACTCCTCAGTCCCTTCGTCGCTCTGGTGAGGTCTCCTGACGTAGAAGTTTTGACTATTCTCTCCTCAAAATTTCACTAAATTTTTTTTAGGATCACGCGGGTATCTTGGAATCGTTCCGATGGATTTGTGACGAGAACATTGTTCTTGGTGCCTCCTGACATTTAGGGGTTGTGGCAGTGTCCCGGGGAGTTGAGCTCCGAGGTGTTGTCGTCACAATTTTATTGTTGCAGTTCTGGAATACCTGAGTTTCACCGACATCGAAATCTCTTTTATGCAGTTGTTGGTGAGATCACCTCGACGCCACCCAGTACTGGGGCGGGAGTTCGGGAGTATTGCCATAACTTGTATAACGGATGCTTTTCAAAGGTTGAGGTAAACGATTTCCGAAGGTTTCTTCGTTATGTGTTGACGGATGGATACAGCTGGATCTAGGGATTGCTAGTTTGGGTGATATATTTTGTGTCCCCTGTATCCCCAACACCAGATTGCATAACCAGAAAGTTTCGGGAGTTTATAAGTGGGAATTCAAGTAGCCTTAGGATATCTTTCCGACAAACACATGGTATGAGATTGGGGTTCGACGTCTAGTGGTCCGCCTGTACACGGTTGGTTTTACAGTGGTCTCGTAGTGTCTTAAAGCGTCCTTGGCTATGCCGACTCGGGGACGCTTCGTATGTCATGTGCACAGCCTTGTACATGATGGTGTTGTACGATCGAGCCCGTGTGGGCCCCACCACGAAAACTTCGGACGAAATCTCTATCATATGTTTGTTCCGGCTTATTCTGCAAGCCAATACTTTGTTTTGTTTTCAATTGTGGTATTCAAGTTGCTTCATAGTCAGATGTTGATTCCATATCTTTTCTAAGTGGCTTCTCAACTTATGGAAGTGTGATGATTTACTATGGAATTCATTCGTTCATCTTCGTTCGAATGTTTATTGTGAAGACTATATGTTGCAATTTCTATCCGTTGATTCTACTTATCTATTTGTCTATCAAGATGCTAACGGATGTCGCCCTCTTCAGGATGGCTCCGCCAACGCGTCAGAATCCGGATCGCAATGAAGGGAGTCAAGCGAACCCCCCGCCACCACCTCCGCCTCCGGAGGCATGGCAAGCTACCATGGCAGCCACCAACGCCAATGCTCAGATGATTCTGCAACTCTTGCAAGAACGCACCCAAGGGCAAGGCAATCAAGGCAATCAAGGTCAAGGCTACAATCAGCCTCACTTCGCTACACTCAACCAGTTTCTCGCAAATCAGCCCAAGTCTTTTAGCTACTGTGCCGAGGCCACGGATGCCGATGATTGGCTCATGGACGTCAACAAGCATTTTGAATGTAGCAATGTCAGGCCTGAGGACTATGTCAAGTTCGCTTCTTTTCAGCTCAAGGACCAAGCTGCTGATTGGTTTCAGCAATACAAAGATTCCAGAGGAGGTCGTGTGATCACTTGGACTGACTTCTGTCGGGATTTCAAAGCGCACCACATTCCGCAAAGTGTTGTTGAGAGCAAGCGTGAGGAGTTCCGCAATCTCAAGCAAGGCAACATGTCCCTGTATCAATACAACATCCAGTTTCAGAAACTTGCTCGCTTCGCTAAACAAGACGTTCCTGATGAAAAGAGCATGATCTATCACTTCAGAGGTGGCCTTAAAGAGGATTTGCAGTTAGCTCTCGTTCTTGTTGAGCCTACTCAGTTTGATCAATTCTATAACATGGCACTGAAGCAAGAGGCTGCTCAGCTCAAGTGTGAGGCTTCTAAGAAGAGAGTCAGAGACGCAGTTCAGTCTTCTTCTTCCTCACTTGTGGCAGCTAAGCAACAGAAGTTCTGGTTGCCTCCTCCTCCTCCGTTTCGTCAGCCTTACCAGCAGAAGAACAAAGGTGGCCATGGTTCTTCCAACTCTGGCTATCAGAACAAGTCTCAGAATCAAGCTCCAAAGTCCAATGCTCCTTATCACCGTCCACTCTCAGAGGTGACTTGCAACAAGTGTCAGCAGAAAGGTCACTATGCTAACAAGTGCTTCAACCAAAGGCGTCTTCCTCCTCCACCTCCTGTTAGATCTTCCAGCAATGCAGTGGTCAAGCATAATCCAAAGTCTGCAAAGGTGAACATGATGAATGCAGCTCAAGCGGAGGAATCTACTGATGTGATAATGGGTAATCTTCCTGTTAATGCTATTCCTGCAAAAGTTCTTTTTGATACTGGTGCATCGCATTCTTTCATTTCTAGACCTTTTGTGGCTATGCATGATCTGGTTACTGAAGTATTGCCGAGTCCTCTGTCTATTGTTTCTCCGGCTCGACAACTGACTTCTCGAGCATTCGTTCGGGATTCCGCAATCAAGATGGGCGACTATGAATTTCTGTCTTCTCCAATTGTTCTTGGTGACTCGGATATTGATCTTATTCTCGGGATGGACTGGCTTTCTAAGCACAAGGCTCCACTTGATTGTGCTGCCAGGGAAATTCAATTGACACACTCTTCTGAGGATGTGATTATTTATGCCGCTCATGATGAAACCATTCGGTTGTTTTCTCTCAATGAGAAGGGCGAATTGAATGCCATCTCTCAGATTCCAGTCGTTTGTGAGTATCAAGATGTGTTTCCAGAAGGGCTTCCGGGTATGCCTCCTCATCGGCCAGTTGAGTTCGTTATCGAACTAGAGCCTGGCACTGAACCCGTTTGCAAGCGTCCATACAAGCTTGGACCCAACGAGCTGAAGGAACTGAAGAAACAGCTCGATGAACAAGAGCGTCTGGGTTTGATCAGACCGAGTTCATCTCCATGGGGTTGTGGTGTTCTTTTTGTCAAGAAGAAGGATGGCACAGACCGACTTTGTGTCGACTACCGTCCATTGAACAAGAAGACAATCAAGAACAAGTACCCACTTCCAAACATCAATGAGTTATTCGAGCAACTCAAAGGTGCTAAAGTATTCTCCAAGCTTGACCTTTGTATGGGTTATCATCAGATTCACATTCGTGAAGAAGATATTCCCAAGATAGCATTCAGAACAAGCTTTGGTTCTTATGAATATACTGTCGTGTCTTTCGGCCTTGTCAATGCTCCTCCAGTATTCTCTCGGATGATGAATTTCATCTTCAACCCCTATACCAATGAATTCGTTCTGGTGTATCTCGATGATATCTTGGTCTTCTCCAAGAATAAGAAGGATCATGCCAAACATTTGCGATTGGTGCTCGACAAGCTCAGAGAGTATCAATTTTATGCGAAGTTCTCCAAATGTGAGTTTTGGCTCGATGAAGTTCTTTTCCTTGGTCACATCATCTCTGCCAAGGGCATCACTGTTAACCCCGAGAAGGTGTCCGCAATTGTGAATTGGGAACCTCCTCAGAATGTCAAGCAGCTCCGCAGTTTTCTTGGTCTTGCAAGCTATTGCCGAAGATTCGTTGAGAATTTCTCCAAGATTGCAAAGCCTCTTTCCAACCTCCTTCAGAAGCATGTGAAGTATGTCTGGTCTCCTGAGTGTGACGTTGCTTTCAACACTCTCAAAGAGAAACTAGTCACAGCTCCTGTCTTAACTCCTCCTGATGAATCCAAGCCATTTGAAGTTTTCTGTGATGCTTCTCTCCAAGGTCTCGGTGCTGTGTTAATGCAAGAGAAGAAAGTTGTGGCCTATACCTCTCGTCAGTTGAAGCCTAATGAGAAGAACTAACCCACTCACGATCTTGAGTTGGCGGCAGTTGTCCATGCATTCATAACATGGAGACATCTCTTGTTGGGAAGACAAGTGGACATTTTCACCGATCACAAGAGTCTCAAGTACATCTTCACTCAGCCCAACCTCAACCTCAGGCAGACTCGATGGGTCGAGATGATTCAAGAGTACAATCCGAGTATCGAATATACTCCAAGCAAAGCAAATGTCATTGCAGATGCTTTAAGCAGGAAGGCTTATTGCAACAGCTTAATTCTCAAGCCATTCCAACCGGATCTTTGTGAAGCTTTCCGCAAGCTGAATCTCCAAGTTGTTCCTCAAGGCTTTCTTGCCAACCTCATAGTCTCTCCTACTTTGGAAGATCAAATTCGTGAGGCACAACTTCTTGATGCCATGGTGAAGAAGGTGAAACGTGGTATCGACAAGGGTCTTTCCAAATACAAGTGCTATCGCATTGATGACAGAGACACTTTGTTCTTCGAGGACCGGATTGTGGTTCCTAAAGGTGATCTAAGGAAAGTCATTATGAACGAGGCGCACAATTCTCTTCTTTCCATTCATCCTGGAAGTACGAAGATGTACCATGACCTCAAGCAGTCGCATTGGTGGACTCGAATGAAGCGAGAAATTGCTCAATTCGTAAATGAATGTGATGTCTGTTGAAGAGTGAAAGCAGAACACCAACGACCAGCTGGTCTCCTCCAACCTCTTGCTATCCCAGAATGGAAGTTTGATCATATCGAAATGGACTTCGTGACTGGTTTTCCAAAGTCCAAGCGCGAAAATGATGCTATCTTCGTTGTCATTGACAAGCTTTCTAAAGTGGCTCATTTCCTTCCAATCAAAGAATCAATCACAGCAGCCCAGGTGGCAGAGCTATACACCTCCAAAATTGTCTCCTTGCACGGCATTCCACAATTGATTTCTTCGGATCGTGGAAGCATCTTTACCTATAAGTTCTGGGACTCCTTCCAGAAGGCCATGGGCACAAACATTCGCTTCAGCACAGCTTTCCATCCTCAAACTAGTGGCCAAGTCGAGCGAGTCAATCAAATTCTTGAAGATATGCTCAGGGCTTGTGTCATTTCCTTTGGCATGAAATGGGAAGATTGTCTTCCATATGCTGAATTTTCCTACAACAACAGTTTCCAAGCGAGTTCGGGCAAGGCCCCATTCGAGATTCTCTATGGCAGGAAGTGCCGTACTCCTCTCAATTGGTCAGAGACTGGTGAACGCCAACTTCTTGGCAATGACTTAATCACTGAAGCTGAAGAAATGTGTAAAGTCATCCGTGAAAATCTCAAAGCCGCGCAATTGCGCCAGAAGAGTTACTATGATTGTAAGCACCGTGACGTGGCTTTCGAGATCGGAGACCATGTCTACCTCCGCGTCTCTCCAATGAAAGGTACTCGTCGCTTCGGTATCAAAGGGAAGCTTGCCCCTAAATATGTGGGTCCTTTCAAGATCATTGGCAAAAGAGGCGACCTCGCCTATCAACTTGAGTTTCCTTCCAACTTGGCGAACGTGCACGATGTGTTCCACGTGTCACAGCTCCGCAAGTGCTTCAAGACGCCTGAGCGCACTATCAACTTCGAAGAGATTGACCTCCAAGAAGATTTGTCTTATCATGAGCACCCCATTGCTATTCTTGAAGAAACTGAGCGCAAGACTCGCAACAAGTCAATCAAATTCCTCAAAGTGAAGTGGTCGCACCATTCCGACCGGGAAGCCACCTCGGAATGCGAGGACCATCTCTGTTCCGAATATCCAGAGTTCTTTCAGTCCTAGATCTCGGGACGAGATCCTCTCGTAGTGGTGGAGTGTTGTAACACCCCGCATGTAACTTTCCATATTTGTAACTCCAACTCTTGCCATTTCGGATATGTGTTATGATATTCCCTCCGTGGTCGGGTTTTGTCTTTCGTTTTGTATTTTGTTCATGTCATGCATTTCATATCATGTCATCATGTGCATTGCATTTGCATACGTGTTCGTCTCATGCATCCGAGCATTTTCCCCGTTGTTCGTTTTGCAATCAGGCGCTCCTATCTCCCCCGGTGCACCCCTTTCGTTTTCTTTCGTGAGCGGGTGTCTAACGTTCTCGGAATGGACCGAGGCTTGTCAAGTGGCCTTGGTATACCACCGGTAGACCACCGGTCAAGTTTCGTTCCATTTGGAGGTCGTTTGGTACTCCAACGGTTAACCGGGCATCCGCAAAGTCCATTTGTGTGTTGCAGCAAAACCCCCCTAAAACCAGCCCAAAACCCACCAAACTCTCTTCCATGCTGTAGGTCGTTCGATCACGATCGTGTGGGCGAAAACCGCACCTCATTTGGAGCCTCCTAGCTCCCTCTACCTATAAATATGTGAGACCCCCGAGATTTTCGCGCAGTCCAACCCTAGCTCCGTTCCCTCTCCGCCGCCGGACACGTCCGGACCGGACCGGACGCGTCCGCCGCCGCGCCCCGACGAATCAGAAGCCGCCACGTCGCCCGCCGGATCTCCCACCGCCGCCGGCCCGCGAAGCCTGCCGCGAGCCCACGGGCCCGTTCGCCGCCAGCCGCCTCCCGTCCGCGGATCCCCGCGCCGCCGCCTCCCGCGTCCGCCGCGCTCGCCGCCGTTCACGCCGCCGCCTCCGCCGCCGGCGCCCTCGCCCGGCGACCGCCGCCCGCCGGCGCGCCTCCCCTCCTCCTCCGGCCGCAGCCCGAGGCCCCGCCGCCTCCTCCCTCCGTAGGATCCCGGCGCCTCCTCTTCCTCCACTCCGTCGCCGGAGCCCGAGCCCGAGCTCCTTCCTCGATCTGGATCCATAAGATCGGACGAGGTTGACTTTTTCCGAAACCCTAAATTTCTGTGTCATTGATATTTCACAGTATATGCCCCTGTTCCTCTTTGCATAACTCTCTGTGCATAGCTCCGTTTCGCGCGTGTAATATGTCAAATTGTTCGTCTCATGATGCTCTACGTTTTGTTAAATTTCACCATGTTCATTAGAGGTCATCTCGATGCCCAAATCTCTGTTGCAAGAGGGCTAGTTGCTGTTATCTGCTGGTTCTTAACAGAACTTGGAGATTTGTCATTTTTGTATCATTTAATCTGGGCATCTTATAGGCATGAGATCTACATGTGTTTTGTTGTATGCCATGCTATCTTTCCAGTAGTGTATTCCATGTATTTTTGTGATCTCTGTGGTGTCTAGCACAAGCATGCAAACTAGGCTCCGTAATGTTTCTGATTTCAGGGACTTGGTGGTTTCTCCGAGTCTTTGTCTGCTGTTATTTTGTTGCCATGTAAACTTGATGCTACAGAGAGATCCATGCATATTTTGGAGATGTTCTGTAAGGATATTTTGTATCTATAGTTGTAATTGATCCATTCCTACCCTTGTTTGCAATTATGGAGTGCCATAGCATGACTCAATCTTGCTCTACTTTTGCTATAAAATATTTCTGGCAGATTGTTTACGTGTTATTCATTTTTGCCAAGCTTATTGTAGTTGATCCATACATTCTATGCTCTTGGTCTTGCCATGGATAGCTTCATAAACATGCCATCTTGCTGTAGGTATGCTAGTTTTATCATGCATTGCCTTGTGGTGAGTGCACCAAGCTCACAGAGAGGCCTTCATATTATTGTTTCTGCCATGCTCTGTTTTCTGCCAAGTCTGAAACCTGATAACGAAACTTTCTATGTTTACATGCTTGCCATCAGATCTTCTGGTCCTTTTTGGCTTATGGTCAGTAAGGGACTTTTGTCATATGCATTTGGTAGAATACTTCCATGCCTTGTTTTGCTATGTTAAGTTCCTGTAGCATGTTGTTTTCGCGCTCTGAACATTGCTACCTGATGCTGTTTTCTGCCATGTCCAGTTTTTCACCGTCCGTGATCCCGTTATCTTTTGCACTTTTGCCATGCTTGTTTGAGCTTGATATGGTTTGAACTAGCCATAGCTCAGTGTTCATCTTTTGCCAAGCATCTCCTGTAGATTACTTTCATATGCTTTGTTGCTATGTTGGAGTGCTGTAGCATTGTTGCTTGTTGCATTCTTAGCGCTATCATGCTGTTAATCACAGATTCGCGTCATTCTTGTTTTGCTTGCCATTTGCAAACCGTGCATCCGTTTCCGGTGAACTTTATATCGATTTTGACCGAAATCATCTCATCTTTCCAGTGGCATACTTGGTTTGCCATGTTACTACCTTTTTCATCATTTTCCTCCCGGAGCACGCATCTGCATCGCATATCATATCTCGCATATCATACATGTTTCGCATCATGTTGCTTGTGCATTTCTCGTGATTGATTGTTGTTCCGTTTGCTTGTGTTCTTGTCTTGGGTAGAGCCGGGAGACGAGTTCGTGAACGAGGAACCTGTTGAGTACGCTTACGAGGATCAAGCTTTCGACAACTCTGAAACCTTGCAGGCAAGATGACCACCCCTCGAAATCACTTCTATCTTTGCTTTGCTAGTTGTTCGCTCTATTGCCATGCTACGCTACCTATCACTTGCTATATCATGTCTCCCATATTGCCATGTCAGCCTCTAACCATCCTTTCCTAGCAAACCGTTGTTTGGCTAAGTTACCGCTTTTGCTCAGCCCTTCTTATAGCGTTGCTAGTTGCAGGTGAAGTTGAAGTTGTTCCATGTTGGAACATGGATATGTTGGGATATCACAATATCTCTTATTTAATTAATGCATCTATATTTGGTAAAGGGTGGAAGGCTCGGCCTTATGCCCGGTGTTTTGTTCCACTCTTGCCGCCCTAGTTTCTGTTATACCGGGATTATGTTCCTTGAGTTTGCGTTCCTTACGCGGTCGGGTGATTTATGGGACCCCCTTGACAGTTCGCCTTGAATAAAACTTCTCCAGCAAGGCCCAACCTTGGCTTTACCATTTGCCAGCTAAGCCTTTTCCCCGGGGTTTTCTAGAGCCCGAGGGTCATCTTTATTTTTAACCCCCGGGCCAGTGTTCCTCTGAGTGCTGGTCCAAACTAGAGCCCTTTGCAGCGCCACCTTGGGGAAACTCGAGGATTGGTTTTAGTTGTACGGACTGCTCATCCTGTGTGCCCTGAGAACGAGATATGTGCAGCTCCTATCGGGATTTGTCGGCACATTCGGGCGGCTTTGCTGGTCTTGTTTTACCATTGTCGAAATGTCTTGTAAACCGGGATTCCGAGACTGATCGGGTCTTTTCGGGAGAAGGTTTATCCTTCGTTGACCGTGAGAGCTTATGATGGGCTAAGTTGGGACACCCCTGCGGGGTATTATCTTTCGAAAGCCGTGCCCGCGGTTATGAGGCAGATGGGAATTTGTTAATGTCCGGTTGTAGAGAACTTGTCACTTGACCCAGTTAAATTACATCAACTGCGTGTGTAGCCGTGATGGTCTCTTCTCGGCGGAGTCCGGGATGTGAACACGGTTTGAGTTATGTATGACGTAAGTAGGAGTTCAGGATCACTTCTTGGTCACTTCTAGATGACGACCGTTCCGTTGCTTCTCTTCTCGCTCTCATTTGCGCAAGTTAGCCACCATATATGCTTATTGCCGCTGCAGCTCCACCTCATTACACCTTCTTTTCCTATAAGCTTAAATAGTCTTGATCTCGCGGGTGTGAGATTGCTGAGTCCTCGTGACTCACAGATTCTACCAAAACAGTTGCAGGTGCCGACGATGCCAGTGCAGATGATGGGGTCGATCTCAAGTGGGAGTTCGACGAGGAACGTGGTCGTTACTATGTGTCTTTTCCTGATGATCAGTAGTGGAGCCCAGTTGGGATGATCGGGGATCTAGCATTTGGGGTTATCTTATTTTCATCTGGATTTTGGCCGTAGTCGGTCTATATGTTTGTATTTTGGATGATGTATGAATTATATTTATGTATTGTGTGAAGTGGCGATTGTAAGCCAACTCTTTATCCCATTCTTGTTCATTACATGGGATTGTGTGAAGATGACCCTTCTTGTGACAAAACCACTATGCGGTTATGCCTCTAAGTCGTGCCTCGACACGTGGGAGATATAGCTGCATCGTGGGCGTTACACCAGCCCCCTGCCGAGAAGTGGTGCACCGCTTGATACCCGCCCGCAGCCCCCGAGGCGATGGACGAGATGGGCAGTGCGTTCGAGTTTGAGCGCGGGCGGAGCGTCGTTCGTCACGAGCTTTTCCAGGAGGCGATGGGCGCGATGAGCCGGCTTGGTGAAGAACTCGCAGGTGTCGACTCGCACCTTGAGGCTGAAGGTCTCTGGTTGGTGGAGGAACGGCGTAAGCTGAGGGTGGCTGTCAACCTCGGCCGCTACCAGCGTGATCTTGACAATGCGAAGGCTGAGGCGTCCCTCAAAGTTTCCTGCGAGGCTTGCTCCCGAGCCTTGGAGGAGGCTCATGAGGCTGACCGCCGTCGCGAGGCGAAGCGCGCGTGGGAGCTCCACGTCTGGAGCGCGTCCCTAGAGCAGCAGGTGGAGGCGCGTAGAGCCGCCCTTGCGTCACTGAGGGGGACGCCTGCCGAGGAGGAAGAGGTCCAGAAGCGCGAGGAGGCGTTGGCGCTGGAGGCCGTGGAGCGCAGCCTCGAGCTTGAGCAATTAGAGACGAGGGAGCGTCAAGTTACCCAAACAGAAGATGCCATCGGGGTTCGCGAGGCCAGCTTCCAGGAGGAGGTTGACCGTCGGGTGGCCGAGGTTCGCGCAGACCTGGAGGAAAGGTAGGGCTTGAAGTTGAAGCTCGTAGGTATGGAGGGTGCAGGCAGGGCTGCTGCCCTCAGGCCCAGGTTGGACGAGGCTGAGAGGCGTGCGGAGGCCACAGCTGCCGCCCTGGTCATGTCGCAGGCGGACATGGCCTCCGCCCGCGCTGAGCTGCTTTCTCTTCGGGAGCGGGTTGATGACGCCGAGGCCGTCGCACGGCAAAACAGGGAGGAGGTGCTCCAACGCCGGACGCTGGAGCGCGAGCATGCCCCCATGCTTCAGGATCTCCGGAACAGGGCCAATACCGCCGTGGGCTACATCTGCGACGAGAATGCACCTGCCCCCCACTCGAATGACTATGCCAGCCACTTGACCTTCTTCACCGACGTGGTGACGCACCTGGAAACCCGGTCTGACGGGGCTCACCGGCTCATGGAGGAGAGGAGTAGGAGCCTGCTCGGGCGCGCGTTCTCCCGTGTCTTCAGCCACCTCAGGAACACCTTCCCAGACTTCGACTTCGACGCTGCCATTACCCCCGTACCGCAGGCCGTCCGGGGCGACCTGGCGCGGTGGGTGGAGGACAACGTGGACGCGCTGGTCAGAGCCTTTGCCTCTGATGACGACGCGGTGGTGGTCGCCGCAGACGAAGGCGACGTGGTTGATGATGGCGACGGGGGCGCCGGAGGCGGCGACGGTGCCGGCGAAGATGATGACGGCGCGAGTGACACGTCCGAGGGCGATGTAGCGAGTGACATATCTGGTTGATCCCATGTCCTCCTGTCGTTTTACCCTGTACATAAAAACTCAGGCGTGGCCCTTGGAAAACTTGTAAGAGCAATTTGGGAGGGGGAGCCCCTCATGTAAGCAAGTTGCAGCCTTTACTTTCCTACGCGGTATTGAATTTGTGCCCTCGTGAACTCATGAGTCCAGGGGCGAGTTTCCCGTTGTGGTTTACCTTAGTCAGCGCCAGCCTTGAACTGGGTCGCGAGGCTATGAGTTTTTGAGAATCCTGCGGAGCTTGTCGACCCGTCAGAAGGGGCCCCGTAGGAGGCATGCGCCAGTTGTAGCGTTAGCGCGCGCTCGGCGCGAGTGTGCTTCGCACAGTCCCGCTCGCGAGGGGCTCGTGAGGGGAAGGCGACGGACATGAGTCCCAGACAAAACGAAATCCAGAAAGCAAGAAACTGCTCGAAGGAGAAGAGGCACCCCCCGCGCGCATCGACAAAAACTCGGCTTCAACTTAAATCCAGGTCTAGAAAGCAAAGCTACAGAAAGAGAGATCCAAAGAAAATGGCCACGTCCGGCACCTAGTCTAGTCTTTTGGTCTTCAAGTCTTCTCACCAGCGCGGAGCTAAGTGCTGCCACTAGGCGTGGGAGGGAGCCCCAGGGCCTGAGGCCGGCACCCCTGAGACTCCAAGGCGTGTACAACCCGAACTCATTATTACGTGAGAGTGTCTCGGGCGGCGAGCTTCACAGGCACTGGGCCTTCTTCACAGGTACCGGCCTTGCTTCATATCGCCAGGTGAGGGCCCCGCCTTCCGCCACCCTCGACCACCTTTGAGCCGACCGGCTACCAGGACGACACAAAGGGGGAAAAGGGGACGCCAGCGGTGCCCTCGGCGACCACGGGTCCTCTGCCGGGGGAAGGCTCGCCGGCACCTCCCGGCAGAGGGCCTACCTCCGGGTGTCCCCTGGCTTCGCGCATCGTTGGGAGGGGCCTGGCTCCCGACCCCTCTCCTGCAGCCCCCAATGCGATGCCCCTATTGGCAGGGAGGCCGCCGAGCTGGGGCCGCCAGCCGTTGTGGTGATCTGTTCCTCCTGCGACTCATGGTTAGCGTAAGCTTGCTCCTGAGGGATTAGGGGTACCCTGTAGTTGTCGTTGCACACGCGGTCATGGTGGTTCCCCGGCGGCTCCTAGAAGGCCTCAACTCCCAGCGTCTCTTCTTCCCAACCTTGTCCAATGAACGAGCGAGGATCGTCCTCCTGTGCGTAATCCTGGTCCATCATGCGGGGCACGTAGGCTTCCGGGGCCGTCACCCCGAACACCTCGCCGTAGTGCCCCACACTCCATGTTGCCCAGCCCAGCCTGGCATCCTGAGGATGATAACGCGGCATCCCACTTGGGCCACGGGAGGCGACGCTTGTGCTCATGCTTGTCGCGGGCGGTATGGGGGCAGCATAGCCCCCGGTGCCGCCGGCCGTGCTGGTGTTGACGAAGCCCCCCGGCACACCTGATGGCGTGTGGTTGCGGCGGGGCCCGTCGTGAGGCCCTGTAGTGGCCTGAGGAGGAAGCTGATGACAGAAGGGCGGTGCTCCCGACGCCGCTGCATCCAGCAGCTCGGCAACGCGTTCCAGCAGTGCGTCCCGGCCGCTCTCCATCAACCGGCACCGCAGCAGCTCTCGCGCCACCGTGACCGCTGGTCGCATGTTTGCCTGCTCCCGCCGCGAATGCGGCACCGTCGCTGCGGCGTGGCTTGCTGCCCTTGCAGCGGCTCGCACTTGCCGCGGGGTGAGGGTGGACGACGATTGGCCGCGCCGTCCGCGCCCCGCAGCGTTGGACGGCGCTCGCGCCGCCCGGAGCGCGGGGTCGAGGGCTTCATGGGCAGGTGGCGCCGCCCGGGCCGGCCAGTCTGCCCAGCGGTCGGAGTCAGCCCTTGGGTCGCCGGACATCGTGGCCGCGGAGCGTCGGCAAGTCGATTGGCAGAGAAGAAGCTCCGTCGCACCCCTACCTGGAGCGCCAAATGTCGGATGTGGGGTTCCGGCAAAACCCTTAAGGTTCGAACTCTGGGGTGCGCGCGAAGTCTTTCCCTCCTACAGATCCATGCCCTAGCTCACTAAGATCTCGCGGACGAACTCGACGAACTCGCAACACAGAAAGACACGAGATTTATACTGGTTCGGGCCACCGTAGTGGTGTAATACCCTACTCCAGTGTGGTGGTGGTGGATTGCCTCTTGGGCTGATGAGGAACAGTACAAGGGGAAGAACAGCCTCCTGAGGTTGAGGTGTTCTTGTAGCCAGGGTAGGCTCTCGATCAGATCAGACCAAGCTGAGATTCCCCTACTGTGGTGGCTAGTTCTACTTATATAGGCACTGGTCCTCTCCCCAAATATTGAGCGGGAAGGGAGCCAACAACGGCGGGAAAATTTAAAGGGGGACAGCTAGTACAAGCTATCCTGACAAAAGTGGTCTTTGCCTACGAAAGGCAATGGTGGTGACGCCGTCTTGGGCTCCACGATGACCTCCGTCCTGCCGTCCTTCTAGTCTTGGTCTCGTTGCACCGATATGGCAACCTTTGCCCGATGCCTCGGTACTCCTCGCCTGCGCTTGCCTCCTTAGCACCAAAGAGGAAACAAGGATGCTGCGCGCGCTGGCGCCCGCCTGGTGCCGATCGTCATGGCTCACGTCACGAGAGCCTCGTGAGGTTTGCCCCGCCTTGATATCTCCGCTCCTGGTGAGCCTGCCTGGCTAGGCCACCCCGGAGGAGGTCTTGTGTCGTCCGCCTCGCGAAGCTTGGCCCCTCGCGAGGGTCTTGGATGCCTTGTTGATGAAGATGGGCCGTACGGCCCGCTGACTTAGCCACGCCGTGGGCCGCAGGCAGGCAAGTCTGGGGACCCCCGTTCCCAGAACGCCGACAGATTGAAAGAGCAATCATGCCCTTACATCATGTTTTGATGTTGATGACAATATACATGTAGGGGACTAACAAAGGTTGTCAAGTAAATCTCAGGTATTAGTCCCCGGTTCATCGAGGTGTGTGGATCAAGAGCTTACAAGTGATTTTACTCAAGGATGGAGCATAAAAATTGATTTCACATTTGTTTTCTTGCATATAGGATCCCGCACTATTAAGAGGGGATCGATAGGGTTAGCGAATGACTTGCTCTGGCCATGATATCTCTTCTACTTGTCTCGGTTGATCTATCTCACCTCTCTGGTTTATTCTGCCTCTGGGAGTGCCGGATGTCCGGGCCACATGCCGGATGTCCGAGCTCACCCTCCTTCATATCCAGAAGGTTTCTGGTTTCACGCCGGATGTTCGGGCTTTCCCCGGATGTCCGGGACTTCCTGATTCGCCGGATGTCCAGGCCCTCTCCCGGATGTCCGGCCTCTGCTAACCATGGAACAGCTGAGGTTCTGTTACTAGTTCATAATAGCGCCGGATGTCCGACTGTTTGCCGGATGTCTGGGCCTTCCTGTTGCGCCAGATGACCGGGATTGACCCCCGGATGTCCGGCCCCTCTGTTTTCTGTTCTGTTTCAATTCTGTTCCTCGTAGCTTGCTAGGCCGGATTTCCGGCCCCTAGCCCGGATGTCCGGGCTGCTCATTTACTTACACTGCAACGGCCATATTTGTTCTCACACTATATATAGCCCTTCTTCCCCACGGGAGAGGGTTGACCACTCACTTTGAACAAACCCTAGAACACTTCTCACTCTCTCTCTCTCTCTCATTCCTCCACACCAAATCTTAGATCCCCAAGGGATTTGAGAGCTTTGGAGAGAAGTTGTCCGATCAAGTGATAGATCCACTCCTTCCCCTTCTTTGCACCCAAGGAATTCGTGATTTGAGCAAGTCTTGAGCTTTTCCCCATCGTTCTTGTTACTCTTGGAGGTTGGAGACTCCTAGGCGGTAGGAGTCTTTTGGAGAGGAATCAACCTTTGTGATTACCCCCGAAAAAGTTTGTGAGGGTTTGGAGACCAGCCCAAGGTCTACCACTAGTGGTTGAGAAATGCCTCTGTGGTGTTATATCAAAGGGAGAATAGGGTGAGCCTTCGTGGCGTTGGTGTGCCTTCGTGGTAACATCCGCCTCTCTAACGGTGACGTAGCTTCCCTCCAAGGAAGTGAACATCGGCATACATCCTCGTCTCCCGGAGTTGCGGTTATTCCTAACCCTAACTCTCTACTTGTGGTTACTTGTCTGTTAGCACTTACTTCTATCATATTGTGCTTGTACTCTTACATGCTTGTGTTACTTGCTTACCACTTTGTACTACACTTGCAATTGTTAGGCTCATATTCATATTCCGCATTATTGCCTAAAATTGCTAAGTAATAAGTAAAATTTGTAATTGTACCTATTCACCCCCCTCTAGGTCCATCTCGATCCTTTCAGAAGTATCGCCCAAGAGGAAGAGGGACAAGGACAAAGTCGAGGACTCCGAGTAAGGTGGCAGTGTTGTTGCTCATGGTGGTTCTAATGCAGTGTCTACCGGATTAGTTGCTTAGTTTAATTTCTGGTGTGCTTAGTTTTATTTGAGGGGTGTGTGGTGCTGAGCCCCCAGCAGAACTATGTTATGTTTCTTCTCGTTATATTTCATACATTTCATCTTTTAGTTGGTATAGTACTACCACTCGTTTCTTAACATTATATACGTACAATATATATGGCTAACATCATATAGCCAGCAGTTTAGTTGTCAAAGAATTTCAGGGTGCTTAGTTTTGTCAAAGAATTCCAGGGTGCTTAGTTTTATTTGAGGGGTGTGTTGTGCTGGACACCATTAACTTATCATTGTGAGAATCGGCCTATTTTTGTCATGTAAAATGGTCAACGGGTTTGACGTGAAAATAAAAATGTCTAATGGCATTTCTGAGCAACCATCTAACTTAACGATGGCATTTTTTAGATATCTAATTGCATTTTTGAGCAGGCATCTCACGGATCGATGGCATTTTTTGAGTAGTTGTAACTTCTAATATCAAAACTGAGTAGTGATACACAACTAGTGGCATAAATAATAAGAACCCAGGAATTAAATAGGTATGCTAATTTCTTTATTTCTTTATACCTTTGTGTGCGAAACAATATACGCTGCCTCCCCCCAGATTTTCTTTACAGAGGCAACATAGAACTATATGAGTGCCCTGTTAAATTTTGGAATTATTCCGGTTCGTTTGGCCTTTTTTATACATTAATTAAGTTTCTGGTCATTTAATGTGCATGATTCAAATTTGAACTACAAGCACATGCTCCCGTGCACCAAAGTTGACTGAAAAATCACATGTGTGTCCTCGGCTGAATTTCTAGGTCCCATACAAGAAATGGGAATGAAATTCAAACATCTGGGCATCGTGGTTCGGCTGAGAAAATTGAGAAGCTTGGTTTTAAAATTCTTGTGAATCCAAAACACGCCTGAAAATCATGAAACATGGAATGGTGTCATGTCATGGTAGTACCATGCTGTGGTAAAAAAATTGCAGAATAGGAACAAGTTTTGGTATAAGTTTCTTGCAAACTGGAGCTTCTCTCAAGAAGGCTCGTGGTTCTGAGAGGGAACGTGTCACCTTTGTGTGCATAATTCAAATTTTAAATACAAGCACATGCTCCAGTGCAGCAAAGCTGGTTGAAAAATCACATGTGTGTCCTCGGGTAAATTTCTAGGTCCCATGCCAGAAATGGGAATGAAATTCAAACATCTCGGCGTCATGGCTCGGCTGGAAACATTGAGAAACTTGGTTTTTTAATTCCTGTAAATCCGAAACACGCATGAAAATCATGAAACTTGGCTTGGTGTCATGACATGGCACCAACATGTTGTGGTAATTTTGCTGACCGATTTGCGAACGCGCACACATTAACAATCAAGAAAGTCATTTTGGTACAAGTGTTGTCAAATTACAATCGGAAACACAAGTATTATTGAAACCGTGGGCGTTCTATTTACCATTTACGTGCCGCCACACGTCCCCTTTTTTTATTAGCTAGGAGGCGCCGTGCAGGGTACCTATTTGAGTACGGGAGGCGTGCGATCAGACCCCTGCGCGTGCTTATCGGGAGGAGAGCCCTTTGACCTCCATCTGCCGTCCTCCTCTCTCCCAAGGTCTCCATTAATGGCGCCCGAGCCTCTGTTTAATGGCGTGGCAATGTCTCAGTCGACTGAGATTTAAGAGAGAAAAAAGAAAATCTGAAAAGAAAATTTTGCACGGATCTTGATGTAAGATCCGACGGACCTATATAGCATCTACTGCGACTTATAGCAAGACTGATGAATATATATAAGGATGACGAGAGTGGATAATAATTGTCTTACATAATTAGGAAGATAATTAAAAAAGCCACATGCGGCTACGCCCGAAATACACAAGGGCAAAAGAAGAAGGAAGACACATACAACGACCTGGCTCGCTGATCTCTACTTTCTTTATGCGCTGCAGGTCGCGGAGACTAGTTCTCGCGGCGGCCGATGATCTCTTTCATCAGTTTCATGTCCTTATTACGCTGCTTGGCAGCGTCCATGGATTCCTCCACCATCCTGTTGCGCTCGATGCGGAGCATGGCATTCTCGTCCATAAGTTTCTTGATGATGACACCCGTCCTCTGCAACAAGGCAGCAGTCTCCTCCTCCTGCTTCGCCCTTCCGGCGATCTTCGCCCTCAGTAGGTCGCGCTCGCCCCGGAGCTTCGCATTGCCCTCCCCTAGTTGCCGGATGACGCCGGTAGCCTCGTCCTGCATCCTCGCGCAGCCAGAGATCTGATCCATACGGCTATGGACTATCGCATGCCTGCGCCTGTCAGAGTCCTCGCCTGCCCGCGAGAAATTTTCGCAGGCGGCCGTGGCGCGGCGGGACCTCCCTGCTGCTTCCGCGGCGTGGCCAGACCAGTCTGCTACATCGAAGGCGCGGCGGGACCTCTGTGCTGCTTCGGCGGCGCGACGGGACCTCTGTGCTGCTACTGCTGCGCGGCTGGACATGTCGGCTGCTTTCGCGGTGAGGCGGGACATCTATCGTGCTTCCTCTTCCATGCTCACCTCTCCCTGGTGGAAATCTCTCGACCCACCAGAACTCACGCTGGCTATGGCTTGATTGACTTGATTGTTTTTTGTGGATGACGAGTTGAGGAGGAATGTGCAGTCATCTTAGCATAGTAGTATTTATAACCGAGTACTACTAATATGCTCCTAAGTGGGAAACCGTTTAGGTTGTGATCGGTGTGAACAGGTTTGCAATTAAATATAGCGTGGTAGTAGTAGTAATTTGGAATGTGACGAGACGCGCTCAAAATTTATTGACGGTTCTAGTTTCGAAGTGCGGCACTATTCCCGGATGGCGTAATGTCGGCACGTTTTCTCGGCCGTGGTGTAGCATATGCGATGGTACTAGTTCTTTTTCTACTGCTGTGTACGTGCAAAAACTGGCACCGTCAGATACATATCTTACGCTTGGCGTTCGACAGGAATAGCCTCATGACAAGCTATAGACTAGTCTTTTTTTCAGACGCATTACACCTATCTCTCGGGACTTCTCGCATGCACCATCACTGCTCCCTAGGTCTATGCCATCCACATACAGTTGTACTCTGAGAAGAGGTGCCCGCACGCACTCGTCCTCTCTCACACACTGTCGGGGAAATGACACCTATGGGATCACAAGAATCCCTACTACGGTTGCCGTGGCGCGGGGTTGCAAGAAGAGCAGGATCAGTAGTCAGCACAAGGGTCGTTTACCCATGTTCGGGCCGCGAGGATGCGTAAAACCCTAGTCCTGCTTTGGTGGGTGTATTTCAGAGAGTTCTTGAGCTCTCGAACTAGCTGTGGTGAGTGCGTGGTTCGAAAGAGCTGAAAACTTCTCTAGTATGCCATGGGCCTCCTTTTATAGTCGAAAGGGGCTGCCACAGTGGCACACAGGAGGTGGAAAGGCGCACAGTGCTATGAGCTTATCGCTCATATTACAGGACAAGACGCATTTAATGTGCCGCTGAGGTGTCCCCTAGCTTTATTGGGGACGGGGGCGAGGCCCGTCCCGTCCGTCGCCGCTCCTCCTCGCTTCGACACGCGCCCTGGCCAGCGACGCATGCGGTGCCATGTAGGCAGGCAGGCAGCTGAGGTGGCGCGGTGGTGGAGCATTCACGAAGATCTGCATGCCGCCATGCAGGCGCCCTGCTGAGTTGGCCTGGAAGCTGCATGTTGCCACGCAGGTGCCTGCCCAGCTGGTTTGGGCTGGCAGCTACATGCGAACGGCGGTGGAGACTTGGTTGGTTGCGGGCCTGGTAGTGGCCCTGCTGGCGTCCTTGGTGAGGGCCTTGCCGGGTGGCCCGGCAAGGGTCTTGCCGTGGCGCGCTGTCGTCCCCGGAAGGACCTTGCCGGGGTCTCGTGGCTTTCCTCGGCAAGGATCTTGCCGAGGATCGTCGTCTTCTAATCCTCATCTAATCTTGAGTGTTCCTTCTCTTCACAAAGATCTGCATGCCACCATGGAGGTGCCTCCCGAGCCCTGGCCCAACGTGATATTGGAGACCGTGGGCACAAGGGTGCCTCGCTCTGTTGGTGTGGAGCGAGCTGCCCCGGCAAGGGTCTTGCGGGGGCTGCTGAGGCAGTCCCCGGCAAGGGTCTTGCTGGGGGGAACTGCTCCGCCCCTCTGCCTCTTTGCGTTCTCGGTCTTGGCGTTGCTCTGGCTGTCTTGGGCTTTGGTTTTGCCTTGGTTCACCTCCCCTGCTCTGCTTGGTGTGGCCTTGGGCGCGGCTCCGACTGCCCGTGCACAGGTAAAGGGGTACAAAGGTGCGCCCCTTCTTTTGTACACCGACAGGAGCCCCCGGGCCTGGGCCACACATAAGCGCGACGCGTTGTTGGACCAGGCCCAAAACGGTGCGCGGGCAGGCGGGGCGGTTCTTACTGCGGTAAAACTTTTCGCGCGCTGCGCTTCCCACGCCCCGCGCACGGCGCAGCGTGGCGTGGAGGGGTGCGCATGACGTGGGTGGCATGCGTGGGGCGGATTCCACACGAATGCGTCACATCGCAGTAAAGAGGCGGCTCGCGCCTTCCCCGTAAAAAGAGGGTGGCGTGGAGGCGTGGCTCATTTACTGGATGGGGCTGGGTTGCGGTCTTCAAGGCGTCCACACCCCACGATCACGGGGTGGGGAGAGGTCATTTCACCCGTCCCATCGGTTTTGCACGTCCGCCACGCGTCCTTCATGCGCCTGGGGTGGCAAGCGGTGGAGGCGGGAAACCGGGCCGTCGCTGGTTGGGGCAGCGGGTCGGTCTCGATCCCCTGCGCCTCTGGTGTCTGGATTGGTCGAGCGGGGCGGCCGAGCCCCGTCCCCGCCCCTTTATAAGGAGAGGGAAGGGGGGAATGGCATCCCGCATTCTTCTATCTTCTATCTCCTCCTGCTTCTGCTTCTTCCTCTCACCCGCCATGGAGAAGGGGAATCCCGGTCCCTGGATGGTGGCGGCGAGGGTCGCCGCTTGACAACGCATCCCTCCTCCTCCTGAGCCCGCGGTGGTGGAGCCGTCCGCGAGGGGAAGAGGGAAGGGGCGAGGCCGTGGGTGCGGCCGCGGCAGAGGTCGTGGTGCTCGGGGAAGAGGAGGACGGGGCGGCGCGCCGGCCTCGCCCCCGCCAATGATGCCTTTCCCGACAGAGGGCCACGTTGAAGACCAGCCCTGCGAGTTCTTCATCAGGTTGCGCCGGCCTCCGCGTTGTCGTCTCCGTCTCCCCGCGCCCGTTTGTTCGGGTGATGGGGCGTGACCCGCCCTAGACCCTCAGGTTGCACATGAGGGGCTGTGGGAATGGGGGCACGCGGGTTGACGTTGACTTCCCGGCTCCTCGGGATATGTACCTCCGCCGTGGATGGAAGACGTTCGCTCGCATCCACAGCCTGACGGCGGGGCTCGTCCTCTATTTCAAATTAATGGAGGACGACCTGCTCTCCGTCAAGGTCTTCGGAGAGTTTGGAACTCGCCTGAAGTGCTGCGTGGAGAGCTCCTCCGACGGAGACTCCGACGATGGAAGCTCTTCCTCGAGCGATTGTGACAAGGAGGACAGTGGGGCAGATGACGGGGATGAGTCCGACTAGGCGTCGGACGCCCCGCGCCTGGGCGGGTGCGGCAGCAGCAGCATCTGCACCTGGCCGCTCCTCTGGCGGGGTTTCGCCGGGGGAGGGGCCAACTCCTTGAACCTCTCGGGGCCGTCTCCTTGGTCGGCTGGCGTCGGGAGGCTACGGAAGAGGAAGAGGGCGGGCGGCAAGGCCGTCAACTCGGAGTACGCGGGCACCAACGCCTTCATCGCGTATTGCCGGTCCTGCCGCCTCGTCTTCCAGCTCCTTCCCCGACACCGTCATCACCGGCCCACCCTTGGGTAGCCACCGAGGTGTTCTCTTGGTGCTTTCTGCTGCTCCTAGCTCGCCCAGGCGCCCCTTTTGCCCTTTAGCCTTCTTGACCTGCCTCCCGAGGAGAGGGACAAGAAAGGGATTACGGGCATCTTATCTCTTTTTTAGTTTGTAAGCCTGGGGGCCTTCGTTAAATTTAGAACTTGTAATCCCCTTGCTCATGTTTTTCATTCCGTATGAACTGTACCTGTATGGGATGTTTTTAATGAAAAAGGGATGTTTGCCGGGTTTTTCGATCGCGGGTAGACCCCGCGATAAGGAGCGAATCCTCGTTATTATTTAAGATAAACATTTTTCGCCCGGCAACAGGCCTTGCCGTCCCCCTCACTTCACTCGACCATTCTCGCGCTCTTGGCGGAGGCAGGGATGAAGTGGGCTTAGGCTCCTCGTTCTATCTACTTGCCGCCGCGGCTACAACCAAATCCAGACCTAGGAGATAATCCTTAGGTATTGGAAAAAGGGGAGCATGGTAGCCTAGAGATAAAACGAGGTTTCACATGCCCCAGTTCCGTTCCGAAATGCATGACAGAGGATAAAAGACTTATCTGGATCTGCAGCCCCTAGCAACCTTATCTTGCCACGGTTGGATCCTTGTACTTGCAGCCCCCGGCAACTTTGGTTTGCCGGGGTTAGGACGCCGGTCCGTGCCCTTTCTTCCAAGTAGCTCAGCAGAAATGCTTATGTGCCCTGCAAACCAAAAGATGACAGAAAAGGACAGAGAGACGCGCACTCGACCTCTAATCTAGGGGTTAGTCGCCGCCAAGCACTATCAACCCTAACCAAGGAAGAGACTCGACCTATCATGCGTGCTATAACTTAGGGCGCCAGCGCTTCATTTATTTATGCTCAGGGTCTGCGCCTGGCTTTGTACGAAGGGTTACATGCGTTGCCGGCAAAGCTTGTACAAAAGGTGGCTTGTCGGGAGGCCCGGCAAGCCGCGCCTTATGGGTAAAACTTACGAAGATGCTCGATATTCCAGGAGTTGCTCACTGGGACGGCATCTTCGGTCTCCAGGTGGACTGCGCTGCGCCTGGTGACTCGCATTACCCGATAAGGGCCTTCCCACTTCGGCGTCAACTTGTTGGAATTCTTGGCCGACTGAACGTGCCGAAGAACAAGGTCGCCTTCCTCAAAGCTTCGGGCATGAACCTTGCGGCTATGGTAGCGGCGCAAGGCTTGCTGGTAGCATGCTGCTCTCACAGCCGCCCGAAGACGATCTTCCTCAAGGAGCATCGCGTCATCTTGGCGCAACTGCTCTTGCTCAAGCTCATCATAAGCGAGCACTCGAGGTGACTCGTATATGAGTTCCGTGGGAAGAACTGCTTCTGCCCCGTATACCAGGGCAAAAGGTGTCTGGCTGGTGGCTCGATTTGGCGTCGTCCTGATCGACCAAAGAACCACCGGCAATTCATCAATCCAGCGCCTTCCGCTCTTGCGCAGCTTGTCAAAAGTCTTTGTTCTTAGGCCTCGCAACACTTCAGCATTTTCCCTCTCCGCTTGGCCGTTGCTCCGTGGGTGTGCCACGGAAGCGAAACAGACCTTGCTACCGAGGTCTTGAATGTATTGCATGAAGGTGTGGCTCGTGAACTGCGTGCCGTTGTCGGTGATGACTCTGTTTGGCACACCAAAACGGCAGACCAGTCCCTTGAAAAACTTGACAGCTGACTGAGCAGTCACCTTTCTCACTGCTTCCACCTCCGGCCACTTTGTGAACTTGTCGATTGCAACGTACAAGTACTCAAAGCCCCCGACAGCGCGGGTGAAAGGGCCCAGTATATCGAGCCCCCAGACCGAGAATGGCCAGGAGAGAGAGATTGTTTGAAGGGCTTGAGCTGGTTGATGAAGCTTCTTTGAATGGAACTGACACGCTTCACACTTGGTTACTAGTGCCGTCGCATCCTGGAGGGTGGTGGGCCAGAAGAAACCTTGCCTGAACGCCTTTCCGGCAAGGGCCCTCGACCCTATGTGGGAGGCACATATGCCTCCATGTATCTCTGCCAACAGCTCCAGTCCTTCCTCCCAGGGGATGCACTTCAATTTCACACCGTTCGGCCTTCTCCTGTACAGGACGTCATTGACGAACTGGTATAGGGCGGACCGGCGGGCTACTTTTTCCGCTTCTTCCTGCTCCTCAGGAAGCTCCCCTGTTTGGAGGAATCGGACTGTATGTTGTGCCCATGCCGGAGCCTGGGGCTCGACGGCAAGGACCAAAGGCATTTCCTCAGCCATGGGTGATGCTGTCTCCATGGCCAGGGCTTGACGCCCTGCCGGAGCCAGTTGCCCTTTGGCCGGCTCAGCGTCCGCGGTAGTACCCTTGCCGGCAGCCCCAGGGGGCTCGGTAGGAAAGTACTTGCTGGGACCTGACTTCCTCCGCTTGTTCTGCCCCATTGATGGCTCGACGGATGGTTGAGTTAACCGGAGCAAAAAGGTACCTGGTTCCATAGGTAGCTTGAATGCAGCATGCTTCGACAGGTAATCGACGATGTCGTTCTCCATTCGGGGGACGTGCTCCGCTTGGATACCATCAAAGCGCTCCTCCAGCTTCCTCACCTCATCTACGTAGGCCTCCATCAATGGGCTCTGGTAATCCTTGTTGACCTGCCTAACAACAAGCTGCGAGTCACCCCTGACGATGAGCTTCTTAACCCCGAGGTCTGCCGCGATCCTGAGACCGGCGAGCAATCCCTCGTACTCAGCAGTGTTGTTGGTGGACATCTCCCTGGGGAAGTGCATCTGGATCACGTACTTGAGGTCCTCTCCGGTGGGCGCGACGAGCAGCACACCGGCACCAGCGCCTTGTAGCGAGAAAGCCCCATCAAAGTACATGATCCAGTTGCGGTCTGCTTCCTTGCCGGGGAGAGTGGTCTCCTGGATTTCTTCGTCAGGCGTTGAGGTCCATTCTACAATGAACTCCGCCAAGACTCTGCTCTGGATTGTCGAGGTACTTTCAAACATCAAACCAAAACTCACAATTCCAAGGCCCATTCCACAATCCTTCCGGTTGCATCTGGGTTATGCAGTATCCGTTGCAATGGGAGGCGGGTGACAACAGTGATCTCGTGGGCTTGGAAGTAATGATGCAGCTTCCTCGAGGCCATAAGGAGGCCGAAATACCTCGACCTAGCCCCCCCCCCCCCGCAAGAGGGATCTGACAAAGTAAACCGGGTGCTGCATCATCTTCTTCTTCTGCACCACCTCACTCGACTGCGCGGGCACTACCTTGGTGGCATCAGACTCTGCCGGGGGCCACGCTTTGCCAGCACCAGGCCCTGCCGGTGGAATCTTTGGCTTGCCATCCGCTGTTTCTGCCGCCGTCACTGCCTCCTCATCGACCTCCCTCTGTGCCACCTGTCCGTCGGTGACCACTTGATTCGTTGCTGCCAGATATAGCAGCAACGGCTCTTGTGGTTTAGGCACAACCAGTATTGCATGGAGGAAAGGTATTTCTTCAGATCCTGCAATGCTGCCTCGGCTTCTGGGGTCCACTCCATTGGGCCTGCCTTCTTCAAGATTTTGAAGAAAGGAAGGGCGCGCTCGGCGGACTTGGAGATGAATCAGCTCATGGCGGCGACGCACATCCTTGATCCGCTTGGGCGCCTCAATCTGCTCAATACCCTTGATTTTGTCTGGGTTTGCCTCGATCCCGCGCTGCGACACAAAGAACCCGAGAAATTTGCCGGACGGAATGCCGAAGACACACTTCTCAGGGTTCAGCTTGTGGTTGATCTTGCGTAGGTTGGCAAATGTCTCTTCCAGATCTTGCACAAGAGTTGCCCCGTCTTTGGTCTTGACCACTATGTCATCCATGTATGCTTCCATATTTCTATGGAGCTGGGGTTCAAAACCAATTTGGACTGCTCTTGCAAATGTCGAGCCAGCACTCTTCAACCCGAAAGGCATCGGCAAAAAGCAATGCGTACCACATGGGGTGATGAATGCTGTCTTCTCTTCATCTTCTCTTGTCATGAAGATTTGGTGGTAGCCCGAGTAGGCGCCGAGGAATGATAACAGATCACACCCGGCCGTGGAGTCAACAATCTGGTCGATGCGCGGCAACGGGAAGGGGTCCTTGGGACAAGCCTTATTGATATCTGTGTAATCAATACACAGCCTCCACTTCCCATACGCCTTGCGCACCACAACCGGATTGGCCAACCATGTCGGGTGGAGCAATCCTCTCACCAAACCTGCCGCTTCCAACTTCCTGATCTCCTCTGTGATGAACTCCTGCCTCTCCAGAGCCTGCTTTCTGACCTTCTGCTTGACGGGCCGCGCATGAGGGCAGACAACTAGGTGGTGCTCAATCACCTCCCTGGGAACACCGGGAATGTCGGATGCTTGCAACGCAAACACGTCGACATTCGCCCGCAGGAAGGTGACGAGTGCGCCTTCCTATTTGCTGTCGAGGGTGGTGCCTATGGTCAAGGCCCCTCCCGTGCCATCCTCCCTGGTGGACACCTTCTTGGTCTACGGTGGCTCGGCTCTGGATTTCTTGCTCTTGCCGGTAGAGCTCTCCGGCACGTCCTCGACGGTAGCGTAGCACTCCAAAGAGGCGTGCTTGCCGGAGTGGGTGCGAGAGGTCTTGCCGGGCATTCTCTTCTCTTCCGGGCCTTCAGCGGCAGGAGCAGGTGCCTTGACGGCAGCTGCTGCAACTGCTTCCCGGTAGAGTTGGTCGGCGCAGATCAGCGCGTCCTTCTTGCCGGAGGGGACGGAGATGATGGTCAACGGCTCGGGCATCTTTAGCATGTTTTAGGCGTAGTGTGATGCTACCATGAACTTGGCTAGCGCCGGGCGGCCGAGGATCCCGTTGTAGGGCAAGGGGATCTCGGCCATGTCGAAGATGATCCTCTCCGTTCTGTAGTTCAAATCCCCTCCAAATGTCACGGGCAGTGTGACCTTCCCCTTCGGCTGGCTCCTCCCCGGATTGACCCCTTGAAAAGTACCCGTTTCCTCGAGGTCTCCATCAGGAATTTGCAGTCTTTTGATCATGACAGGCGAGATCAAGTTCAGGCCGGCCCCGCCGTCAACCAACATCTTGTTCACATTGAGGTTGCGTATCGTTGGTGAGACCAACAATGGCAAACACCTGACCGCGGTTGTGCGGTCAGGGTGGTCCTCGGCGTCAAAGATGAGGGGCGTGTTGAACCACTTCAGCGGCTTCTGAGCGTCGAACGACGGTTCTGCTGCTGTAATCTCACGCGCCCACTGCTTGAGCTGGCGGTGAGAAGTATGCAGCCAAGCACCACCATCGACGCACATGGCCTTCGTAGCCTTCTGGAACTCTTGCTCACCGGACTCGTCGTCCTCGTCGTGATCATCATCTTCTTGTTTCTTGTCACAGCCCCGGGCGGGCCTCTCTTGCTGGTTTTCCTTGCCGTGGCGGCCTCTTTGGCCGCCATGGTTCTTGCCGGATCCCTCGGCACCATCCTGGTCCATCTCCTTGTCCCGCCTCTTGTACTCACCTTTTTGCTTCTCAGCAAGCAGCTCGACTTGTTGGCAGTTCTGGAGGTCGTGGCCCTTGGTGCGGTCGATCTTGCAGTATTGCTTGCCGGAGCTTCCTGGCTTGTCGGTAGCCGCCAAGGCCCGGCAGGCGGCGCATCCAGCAATCTCCTTGTGGGGGGCGTCTGCCTTGACCTTCTTGGCAGCGCCGGTGTCGTCAGATCCTTTGACGGCAAGCACGGCCTTGCCTTTGCGTTTCCTGTTGCGACGCCGGCCCTTCTTCGTCGGGGTGGCGGCGTCTTTGTCGGTAGAGTCGGTTTCCGCACCGGCATCTTCGCCGGAGTACTTCCTTCCGTCTTCAGCCCGGGCACACCTATCGGCCAGAACGTAGAGCTCGGCCACATCCTTAACCTTGGTCATCGCCAGCTCTTCACGCATCTTGTGGTTGCGCACGTTCTGATGGAACGCGCTGATCACAGCGGCGGGATGAACGTCGGGGATGTTGTACCGCACCCTGCTGAATCTCTGGATGTACTTGCACAGGGTTTCCCCTTCCTTCTGGGGAATGATATGCAAATCACTGGCCTGGCCATGAGCTTGGTGGCCTCTTGTGAAGGCGCCAACGAACTCATGGGACAGATCCGACCAAGAAGAAATGGAATCCGCCGGCAAGTGCATCAACCAAGACATAACATTGGGCTTCAGTGCCAGCGGGAAATAGTTGGCAAGCACCTTGTCGTCGCGAGCTCCAGCAGCCTGCATCGCGATGGTGTAGATGCTGAGGAACTCGGACGGATGGGTCTTGCCAGTGTACTTCTTGCCGACGTTGGGCTTGAACGTGCGGTGGGACGGCCACTGGAACTGCCGTAGCTCACGGGTGAAGGCCGGGCAGCCCACCTCATAAGGTAGGCCGCCGGAGCCCCCCGATGCTGGGTGGTCCATAGCAGGTCCCACCCGCTTGTCCGACTGGTGGCGTGTATCGTGCCGACGCGCGATGGTGGTCCGAGCATCTTTGTGAGCTTGTTCTCGAAGAACTTGGCGCTGGTCGCGGTGGGTCTGCGGGTCGAACGACGCTATAGAGATGTTATCACAAGCATCGTCACGACGGGCAGACGCCCGCGATGGCTGGCGACGAGGAGGAGAGTGCACCGTGGCCGCTGCTCCCCCGGTCCTCCCAGCGCCGGCACGTGGTGGCTCGGTGGAGCACCGACCCAAGGGCCCCGCCGGTCACGGATCATCTTTGTTAGCAACGGCGACGAGGCTCCCGATGGTGGCCCTCCACTCGTCGAGCTTCTCCGCTGCAGGAGGGAAGTCGAGGAGCAGCTGCGCGCGCGCCAAAGCTTCTGCTGACGTGGGCGGCGGTGACAGCTGCGTGGATCGCGGCGCACTTCGACTTCTAACTACATTAGAAGGAGCTCCGTTACGACCCAGCGGCTGCGTGCCATTTTCGCCAGCACTTCGGCGGGCATGCTGAACCCCTTCATTTCGCGAATGACGCACAGGGCTCTTCCCACGGCGGTGCCCAGGGTCACCAGCGTGGTGACGCTGCTCGGCGCGCACACCATGGGAAGAGCACCCGGTGGTCGCCGGTGTGGGCGTCTTGGAGGTCGCTGCGCCGCCCGACGGTGGCACAACGACACCCCTGGAGGGCCCCGCGCCGCCTGCGGGGGGCCCAGCTCCGTCTTTTGATCTGGTGACGTGCGGCCGGTCGTCTGGCGCGCGAACGACGCCGCTCGCCAGGCTCTGACTGCCAGGGCGATGGTGGTGCTCGCGGACCGCGGCCCGGGTCCTGTCCGCAACCGGTCCACTGCACGTCCACACCGGCACGGGCCGTTCGGCTCCCAACAAGCCGATCGCCATGGCCGTCTTCTTCTTAGGAGCCATGGCGACGAAGAACTGCTAGGCTAACTACTAGACCAGATTCTCACAATTGCGCCCCCTACCTGGCGCGCCAAAGATGTCGGGGAAACGACACCTATGGGATCACAAGAATCCCTACTACAGTTGCCGGGGCGCGGGGTTGCAAGAAGAGCAGGATCAGTAGTTAGCACAAGGGTCGTTTACCCAGGTTCGGGCCATGAGGATGCGTAAAACCCTAGTCCTGCTTTGGTAGGTGTATTTCAGAGAGTTCTTGAGCTCTCGAACTAGCTGTGGTGAGTGCGTGGTTCGAAAGAGCCGAATCCTTCTCCAGTATGCCATGGGCCTCCTTTTATAGTCGAAAGGGGCTGCCACAGTGGCACACAGGAGGTGGAAAGGCGCACAGTGCTATGAGCTTATCGCTCGTATTATAGGACAAGACGCATTTAATGCGCCGCTGAGGTGTCCCCTAGCTTTATCGGGGACGGGGGCGAGGCCCGTCTTGTCCGTCACCGCTCCTCCTTGCTTCGACACGCGCCCTGGCCAGCGACGCATGCCGCGCCATGTAGGCAGGCAGGCGGCTGAGGTGGCGCGGTGGTGGAGCCTTCACGAAGATCTGCATGCCGCCACGCAGGCGCCTGCTGAGTTGGCCTGGAAGCTGCATGTTGCCACGCAGGTGCCTGCCCAGCTTGTTTGGGCTGGCAGCTACATGAGAACGGCGGTGGAGACTTGGTTGGTGCGGGCCTGGTAGTGGCCCTGCTGGCGTCCTTGGTGAGGCCCTTGCCGGGTGGCCCGGCAAGGGTCTTGCCGTGGCGCGCTGTCGTCCCCGGCAAGGACCTTGCCGGGGGTCTCGTGGCTTTCCTCGGCAAGGATCTTGCCGAGGATCGTCGTCTTCTAATCCTCATCTGATCTTGAGTGTTCCTTGTCTTCACAAAGATCTGCATGCCACCATGGAGGTGCCTCCCGAGCCCTGGCCCAGCGTGATGTTGGAGACCGTGGTCTCAAGGGTGCCTCGCTTTGTTGGTGGCGGGCGAGCTGCCCCGGCAAGGGTCTTGCCGGAGCTGCTGAGGCAGTCCCCGGCAAGGGTCTTGCCGGGGGAAACTGCTCCGCCCCTCTGCCTCTTTGCGTTCTCGGTCTTGGCGTTGCTCCCGCTGTCTTGGGCTTCGGTTTTGCCTTGGCTCACCTCCCCTGCTCTGCTTGGTGTGGCCTTGGGCATGGCTCCGACTGCCCGTGCACAGGTAAAGGGGTACAAAGGTGCGCCCCTTCTTTTGTACACCGACACACACGCATCTGTAGCTACGAATTGTAGTGTTCTCAACCATCCGATTGGCTCTATCATAGGTTTCACGTTGCTCCTTGGCCTTGAGATTGAGAAGTTTAATATGCGGAGGCTAAGATGGAGGCGCGAGGTTTTGGTTAATGTGCGGGCTGCACACGGCACCAACACGACACGAGCTTCGTCTGCCTGGTGCGCATGCAGTCGGGTGAGTTGTCCAAGTATAGACACAACCGGCCCTCGTTGGTATCCGCGCCTCGACTTTGGCTGGTCATAGTGGAGAGTAGGATAGACTAGTTACTAGTCTATGTTACTAGTACCTTCATAGTGGGTAGTGTCATATAGTATATGCATAATTTGGCGACGAGCGCTCTCTATATGTACCACCTTTTTTCTTTAATTACATCTTCTTAGTTTTGCTCCATGGCACAATCCATCGATACTACTACTGTATAAATGTATACATTTTTAACAGGCTAGAGGGCGGGGCAGTCTAGGTTGGTCCTTTTCACGAGAGGCGAGGGCCTTTGTGATTTGACGGCCCATTATTGCTGGAAGGCGGGGCCTTGTGATTTGACTGCTCGTATAAATGTGCCGACGACCTGAGGAGGAGCAAAGAACTGTGTGGTATACTCAAGTTTTCCACTGGAGTACGACAGAGGAGCATGAAACACGGCAGCCCAGTGCCATATCCTCTACTCTCTACTCTTATTATATATTACTAGCAAGAGGCATTGTTCTATTGGCGATAAAGAATGATCTAATTTGCTAGTCATCTCATTTTTAGCATTGTTCTATTCAAGCCTCGCAGAGAAGGTGACACGTGCGGCGAAACACCCGAAGCAAAATAAGAAACACAGGAGCAAAAGAGGAAGGGGGATTATCACCCCAAAAAAAGAAGGAAGACGCACACACAACTCTGGGGCGCTTCTCTCACTACATGAAGGGTTGCTGGCCGCGGAGTCATAACTGCTTCTTCATCGCCTCCACGACCTCCATCTCCTTGCGCGTCTCCTCCGACATCTTCATCATTGTGTCCATGACGCGGGATTTCTCGACGCGAGCCTTCATCATCTGTTCCATGGCCGCATTACGTACCTTGACAACAGCCGGGTGCTCGATGCGGAGCTTCGCCAACTCCTCCTTCTGTTCCATGACGAGGGCCTGCAACATCTTCATCAAGGAACTACTATTCTCATGCAGCTTCCTCCAGCCGGCGTTCTCCTCCTTCAGCAGGTCGAGCTCGTGGCAGAGCTTCGCCTTGTCCTCCTGAAGTTGCAGGATTTCGCCGGTCGCCTTCTTCTCTGAGGCAATGCTCTTCTTCAGCAGCATCACCAAGCTGGTGGTCAACTCACCCTGCTCATTGAGCTCAGCGAGCATGTCATCGAGGCTCTCCTTCAGCAGCTCCACCAAGCCATGGATGAAATCCTTCTGCTTATTGAGGTGCTTATTGAGCTGATCGGGCATGCCATCGAGGGATAACGACTCCTGCGCCGCCAGCTCGGCATGTTCGCCTCCGCGTCTAGGGCGCTCCTAGGAGCCATCGGCTGCCCGTGAGAGATCTTTCGAGGTCTCTGCGTGACGGCGAGCCCTCTCTTTTTTTCTGCAGCCTTGGTTGCCGCTCCCTTGTTATGAGTAGTTCTCGACCTAGAGCTCTGCACACCGGCCATGGCAAGGACGGACGAAGAAGGAGGACTTATGAGGAGGAAGGTAGAGTAATTTTTGGTTAGGTAGTTCCCCTTTTTATAACCTAAGTAATAGCACTAGTACTAAAATCTGCATAGTGGGAACACGTTCAGGTTTGGTACGTACTGGTAGGTGTGAGCAGGCTTGCACTTAATTGTAGCACTAGTACTTTCGAATGTGATGGGAACAAGGTAAAGATTAATTGATGGTTTTTGGTTTCGAGGCCCGAAACGGCTCCCAATGAGTTTAGTGGAACATAAATTTCAAGTAGACTACACTGCTCAGATGCGTAAATATTATGTTATTGTCAAAAATTGGCACAAAATACAAAGGACACCAATGGAAGTACTACTAGCAACCCATGATTTAACTACTCGCATGCGTGCAATGGAGTAGTAATGTCTTTCTTCCACCCTCACGTCCACTCAATTTCCATGCGCTGTATTAATTGACCATCAATGAAGTGAGGGACTTTACACGCGTCAAATTATCACATGGGGTGGATCTTGGTAATAAATTGCGTCCGACCGTGTACCCGCGTGTGCGTGCGAGGGAATGAGTGCGTGCGTGGCATGCGTGCACATCTTCGCTTCGTGCATGTACTGCCAGTGCGGCTCAGGGAGGACGATGTGGCACCCCGGCTCAGAGCAACCAGTTTACCATGCATTGCCAGCCCAGAGATCATGTCTTTTGGCAACACACAACAACTTGGTACAGAAAACAACCGCTTTATTGATGCTAGCGGATCAAAATTTATATTACAACAGGTGGCGATGCCAAGCGGCACACAGGGTGCGGCTGAACAGTATGTACATTATTTAGTGAACATAAAGGGGCCTCGATCATAACAACTACGCGGCAGCGGAACAATGTCATAGAGGAACTCCATAGCACAGGGACACCGATGTGGACATGGTCTAGACTCGAACAGCACTCCTTTCCAATGAGACTTTCCTCAAATCTGGCATGACACGCCAGGTCAGTACATTGAATGTACTTGCAAGCTCACAACAAGCATAAACATAATGACAAACAATATCATGATAATTAACCAATTATTAATAATGCAACAATATATATCCAACATGCTGTGATCATGCTCTTGTGTGAAAATTCCTCGCACTGGCTTACCACCGGTGATCTCTTGGATCACGAACGTACCAGACTGGTGGTCTTAACTCAGGTTACCTCATGATCTTTCCGGCGATCACAACCACGACCATCACTTGGTCTTAAACATCAAGATGGCCTTCCCGACATCATCAACAGTGCAAAGTTCATGACTTAGTGTGCAAAATTTATTAAACGTCGACCCGTGGTGTGACCAACTTTCGAGCGTGTCCGTAACCGTGGACTCGGCTATCGATAAATTAATACACTCTGAAGAGGTAGCGCACTGTACCCACAGCACGGCACCCATTGCCTCGCACTCCCAATCGGGTGGACCAACGGCATTCCGACGAAACCCCTCCATTGCCATGACCCTCTCCCCGCCACTCCGACTCACTCCCCACTGAGCTAGTCCTGGGTGGCCCCGTGTCTACCAAACACACCAACGACCACCATCGTGGCCAAAACATAAACGTCCCACACGGGGACACGGTACCATAATCTCAACAACGGGCACACAAGGTTATGTCTGCTTACCGGGCCAGGGTACCGGACGCCCATAATCTTCCCTCGTTGGAGGCACCGACCAGAGGCATGACAACGGACCGAATAAAGGCCTTCCCATAAAGGCAAATGTGGTTGCACTGGGAAAAACTTGATTCAGTGGCACCATGACCCAGTCAACGATATATTCAAGTTGGGTTATTAATAGGTTCAACTTAACATGAAAGTAACCGGTGTCATAACATGCCATGCAAGTGCAACCCAAACATATGCATCATATATCATCGACACTAACTGGGTCAACTATATCCACACTAAGCATGAACATCAACAACTCATGATACTACTCTGGTTAGGATTAAACCTCACTTTAAACAGAATCTTTTCTAGCAAATTTATCATTTTTCTCATGCAAGAAAAATAACTTCAAATAATTACTTATATTCATAATTATATTACTTCTTCATAACAAAATTTACTTCTAGTTACTTTACCAACTTCGTTAGCTTCAAAATTTCTGTAAACTAAGCATGACAACTTAAACAAACAAACAACAGAATATAAATAATATAATATTGATTTCAATGCATAGATTAAATCATTCATTCAAGTTGTAAAATCACAAATATTGTAATGGCACCATGAAAATGTTGTTGTGGCTTGCCTTAGTGCAGATGAGGTTCACAAGCCTTCTGGTGATCCTCAAGACAAGCCTCATCTTCTGAAAATATTTATAAACACAAAAAGAAAACATCACGAACCCTTCTGAAATTCACCAGAAAATCTAGACAGCAGAGAAAAATCTCATTTTTGGTGAACTGCTAGATTTCTTCACAAAGAACACAATGCAAAAAGAATCAATTCATTTGGACTTATGGTTAAAGAGTTTTGGCTGTTTGAAGCTCTCTGGAAAAAAATGAAATTTGAATTTGAATAAAAACAGACTGGGGGTGACGTCGAAGGTGTAAAGCCTCGCGGGCGCCACCAGTCGTACCTCTTTGCACACGTACTGAGTGGATTACTAGCGGGCCCCGGTAGTCAGGTGAGAGGGAGGGGGGAGGGAAACAAAGGACGGCGCGGCATTGCCGGAGCTCACGCCGGCGAGGAGAGCTTCTTGGCCAGAACGAGAGGGAGGGATAGAAAGAGGAGACGGAGGCGCACCTGCCCGTACCCGTAGAGTAGCTAGGGGTGGTCGGACGGCATCGGAAACAGCCTCTCTAGCGGAGACAGAGAGCAGAGGTCGCTGGAGATGAAGACGACGGCGACCAGAGGCGACTCCGGGGGCTCCAAACGGGAGGAACAGCACCACCGAGGCACGGCGGAGGCCCTGGAAGGGAGGCCCAAGCCTGGGAGGGGCTGGAACTACGAAGACGACCTGAGGGGATCACCGGCGAGCTCGAGCTCGGGGATGGTGGCCCGCGGCCTGCCCGGCCGGGCTACGGCTTTCTACGAGATGGTGGAGTGTGTGGGAGGAGTGGATGGTGCTCGAGGAGGCTGGGGAGGGCTCTATTTATAGCCGGCGTCGAGGGGGGATCGGGCTCCGCCGGTGGACACCTGGACACGGCGCCCGGCGACGAATGGCGCCAGTGAGAGGAGGAGAAGTCGACGCAGCTCACGCGGGAACTGTGGGCGAGCGGGAACGAGCACAGGGGCACGGGGGTGACGACGAGCACAGTGCGCAAAGTTGGCTGGACCGCGCCCATGCTTGCTACGGCAAGCTCCGGCGACGGCGAGCGCCAGGTGGGAGTTAAGAGGGTATGGACGAAGATTGTGGCGGTTTGGCAAGCTTAGGCAGTCGGGGCAGCGAGCACGCGCGAAACAGAACGCTCGGCGGCACTCAGAGCACGGCGACAGGCAGGTTGGCATCATGCACACGCGTGGTCACCGCGTGAACACTGACCTCAGGCCGACCTAAGGCCAAACTTCATGTCTAGTATGTTGTGCGTGGTAGTTTTAGAGTTTACCACACTTGGGTTTGATCGCAGGCGCAGAAGAATAGATTTCAACTGCCTAGTAAGTTTCTGGACAGTAACTTTGAGAGCTTACTATGGTCAAACTACTGGGAGTTGGGAGCTGGGCTTTGGAGGTTAGCAATCATCTACTAAGGTAATGATGCACAAGAAAAATCAGCCACAATGGATCAAGTAAAATGGTAGTTCCTGTAGAAACCACCATTTCTGTCCGGAACAGAAAATATTTTCTGTAGCAAAAATATTCCGAAGAGTGATGAAATATTTTTGCTCAGGAAGGTGCCCTAGGGTTCAAAGAATATTTGTGAATTTTCTCAGATTTTTGTGGGCAAGAAAAATTGGGGTTGCTTTGGAGCACATTGAGCTAGCTAGGGTTTAAGAGAGGGAAATGAATACTTTTCATTTAAGAAAAATATTCAAAATATTATTTTGAGTTGAACAGAGAGGAAATGATGGTTAGAGGGGGAAATGAGGCACTTGGGTGAAAGCCAAGGGGTACCCAAGTGTTTAAGTCCATATGAAAAGATTCAAAACTCCAAATTTCAAAATCAAACCGACTAAATATGAGGCAAAGAGCAGAGAGCAAAAACCAGGCTGTTACAAACCTCCCCCACTTAGAATAAATCTCGTCCTCGAGATTCGGTTGCTTGGGAAAACCATTCTGGATAGTGTGCCTTAAGAAATTCTTCCTGTTCCCAAGTTGATTCTCACTCTGTGTGATGCTCCCACTGAACTTTGTTGAATTTCCTTGCTTTACTACGAGTGACCCTTTCCATTTCATCCAAAATTCTAACCGGCCTCTCTTCATATGTTAAATCCTTTGCCAACTCTATTTCAGTCATAGCAGTATTTTTCTCAGGCGGCGATATGCATCGCCTCAACTGTGAGACGTGAAACACATTGTGTACTTCCGACAATTCAGGGGGTAGCTCCAACTGATATGCAATAGTACCCACTCGGGACATAACTGGAAATGGACAAATAAATCTGGGTGCCAACTTTCCACGAGTCTGGAATCTCTTGAATACTTTCATAGGAGTGACTCAGAGGTATACGTGTTCTCCGGGTTCAAAACTGATTTGTCGGTCCTTTGCATCATAATAACTCTTCTGTCGAGATTTCGCCAATTGCAATCTGTCCCTGATTTCCTTAACTTGCTTCTCAGCTTCCATCATGAGATCCGTTCCGAAGATACGGCTATCTCCAGTTTGAGACCAATTCAACGGAGTGCGGCACTTACCGCCATACAAAGCCTCATACGGTGACATCTTTAGACTGGTCTGGAAGCTGTTGTTGTAAGAGAACTCGGCATACGGCAGGCATTCTTCCCATATAGGTCCTTGGGCCAAAGCACAGGCTCGCAGCATATCTTCGAGTATTTGGTTTACCCGCTCTGTCTGTCCATCAGTCTAAGGATGGTAAGCGGTAATGTATTTTAGCGCCGTCCCCAAGGCTTGATGGAGACACGACCAAAAAGCGGAGGTAAAAAGTGAACCTCGGTCAGAAGTGATGGTTCGGGGTACTCCATGCAGACTGACTATTCTGGATACATACAACTGTGCAAGTTGATCCGCTCGATATGTGGTTCTGATTGGGATAAAGTGAGCAACCTTGGTTAAGGTGTCCACTATGACCCAGACGGCGTCATTGCCTCGATGTGTCTTAGGTAGTCCTGTGATGAAATCCATGAAGACATCATCCCATTTCTATTGTGAAACTGGCAGCGGTTGGAGAAGTCCGGCTGGCTTCTGATGCTCTGCCTTCACCTTGTTGCATATGTCACAACAGGCCACAAAATAGGCAATGTCTTTCTTTATTCAATCCCACCAGAATATTTGTCAAAGGTCTCCATACATTTTCGTACCTCCAGGGGGAATGGAATACGAAGATTCGTGTGCTTCTGACAGGATTTTCTGCTTTAAATCCGCCTGATTGGGCACACAAATCCTTCCACGGAATCGGAGGGTACCAAATTGATCCTTTGAGAAATCTGAAGTCTGTCCTGCTACCATATTCTTGGCACGTTTCTGCAGGACGTCGTCAGCTGGCTGGGCCTTGAGGATCTCTTCCTCAAGTTTGGGGGCAACTTCCAAAATATTAGCAAGGCCAGCATCAACTATGACCAGGTTGAGCTGAGCAATCTCCTCTTGAAGTTCAGGAGGCAAGGATTTCAATATGACATTTAGGCTGACAGGCTTTCGACTGAGTGCATCGACAACCACGTTGGCCTTACCCGGGTGGTAATTTATTCCAAGATCATAATCCTTGACTAACTCAAGCCATCTTCGTTGACGGAGATTTAAATCTGGCTGAGTAAATATATACTTGAGACTTTTGTGATCGATAAAAATTTGGCACCTCTTTCCGATGAGGTAGTGTCTCCAAATTTTTAGAGCATGAACCACCGCGGCCAATTCCCTAGTGGGGTCGTAGCTGTCGCGATGCATATGCTACTACCTTGCCGTCTTGCATAAGTACGCATCCAAGTCCTTGTCTGGAGGCGTCACAGTACACATCAAAACTGCGGTAGATATCTGGAAGAGTCAACACGGGTGCAGTTGTCAGCCGTATCTTTAGCTCATTGAAACTTTTCTCGCAGTCCTTAATATCCGGCTAATCCAAGAAAACTCTGGATCTGTGATACGGTTGTGGGCGACAACCAATCGAGCATATCCTTTACTTTGCTCGGATCCACGGCTATACCTTCGGCGGATAGCACATGTCTAAGAAATCCAACTTGCTTGAGCCAAAACTCGCACTTACTGAATTTGGCGTATAGCTGATGGTGGCGGAGTCGTTGTAGCACTGCTCGGAGGTGTTCTTTGTGATCTTCTTCACTTTTTGAGTAAATAAGTATGTCATCGATGAAGACTACCACGAACTTATCGAGGAAGTCCATGAATACTTTGTTCATCATATGCATGAAGAAGGCAGGGGCGTTGGTGAGACCAAAGGACATAACTGTATATTCATAAAGACCGTACCGAGTGGTGAATGCGGTCTTAGGAATATCTTCCTTTTTAATCTTGAGATGATGATATCCTGTCCGTAAATCAATCTTGGAGAATACCTTGGCCCCACTGAGCTGATCAAACAAATCATCAATCCTTGGCAGCGGATATTTGTTTTTGATGGTGACATCATTCAGCTGACGGTAATCCACACACATGCGGAGGCTGCCATCCTTTTTGTCCACGAAGATAGCAGGTGATCCCCATGGTGAAGAGCTGGGACGGATATATCCTTTCTGGAGCATTTCATCAAGCTGTTTCTTTAGCTCCACTAATTCTGATGAGGGCATCTGGTAATACTTCTTGTATAACGGTGCGGTTCCGGGCACAAGATCTATTGCAAACTCAAGCTCTCGATCTGGTGGCATGCCTGGCAGTTCTTCTGGAAATACATCAGGAAACACACTGACCACGGGAATTAATTCCAACTCAGCCACAGCGGTGATGGCTATTTCTTTCTTGGGTATGCTTTTGCGAGCATATAATTTTGTAGTCTGCCCCTTCTGACTGGTCAAAGTGACTTCTCGGGTCGCGCAATTTATGCATACTTGATATTGGGTCAACCAATTCATACCCAAGATAACATCCAACTATACAAACTCAATGATTATCAAAGAAGTTGGAAAACAGACTCCGTTGATATTGATTTCCATATTATGGCATACCAGGTTGCTCTTGATTAAGGATCCCGGGGTTTGTACCAGCATATTCTTGCCCAAAAGCGAACAAGGAAATTTGTTTTGGGCAACAAAACTCCGAGAAATAGAAGAGTGGGAAGCCCAGAGTCAAATAAAATTACTGCCGGTATGTTATTAACAGAAAACATACCAATGACAACTTTGGGGTTCTCTTGGGCTTCATCTGCGGAGAGGTGATGAACGTGCCCAGTGATGTTTTGTTGGTTGGGGCATGACTCCATAAAGTTGACTTGTGGCCTGATTAGTGCACTTGCCTTGCCGTTCTTGGGACACTGTCTGGCATAATGTCCGGTTTGCCCACAACTAAAGCAAGAATTGTTCCGCTGACGCTCCTCGTGCACTGGGTTGGTCACGACATTCTTGACTTGGGTGGTGGTCTTGTTAACATTCTGTTGCCAATTGGGCTTGTATTCCACCTGAGTCTACTGCCAGGTACGGGCCTTTTGCACAGGCTGCCCTTCCTTCCTTGGCTCAAACTTGCGCTTGTGGTCGTTGTTAGCAGGCCTGTTGTCCGATACGAGCTTGTGCTCCCTTTCAGCAATGAAAGCTTTGTTCACCAGAGTTTGGAAATCTGGGAAATCGAACATACTGAGGGTACACAGGAGTTGCAGGTTTAATCCACCAAGAAATCTGTCAATCTTTCTTACTTCGGTGGCCACGCCATAAAGGGAGTAACGGGCCAGATGATTGAATTTTTGCAAATATTCACCCACAGACTGATTTCCTTGGAGGAGAGAGAGAAATTCACGTTGCTTAGCCTTCATAATTCCAGTAGGGATATGACATTTCCAGAACTGATCCTTGAATTTGGACCAGGTGATTTCTTCATCAGCAGGCCACATGGCTTGTGTATTTTCCCACCATATGGCAGCAGCGCCTTCAAGATAATGAGTTGCAAATGGAACTTTATCTTCTTCTTCAGTACGAGCAATCTCAAGCTTCCTCTCAATGGTTCGCAACCAATCGTCTGCATCCAAGGGATCAATAACCTGACTGAAGCTGGGAGGCTTGGTCCTCTGAAAATTTGACAGCTTGGAGTGATGACCGTTCTGATTTCCATTCTGCCCAACCACAGCTTGCACACTTCTTAATATTTCAATCAGATCATTATTCCTCCTTTCCTCAAACATACGCAGAATTTGCTCGGTGGAGGGCGGATTTGGCGGTGGAGGCGGTGGTGGTATGTACGGCTCGGGAGAGTGTCCTGCCTGTCGTGCAGAACGACGAACAGGAGCATCCTCATGAGCGTTGCTACTGCTGCCTCCCCGCGGCATTCTATTGTGGATTTTTCCCAGGACAACGCAACCGAGATGAGAAACATTCAAAATAAATTGGGGAAAAGCCAGCAACAAAGCCCGAGAAAACCCAAAATAACGAAGAAAATACGGCGAATAAAATAGAGTTCCAACATAATTATACATAGACTCATACATGAAAGATAAACAACATGCCAGGTTCAACTACTCTCATACAGGAAACGAAACATCATGACTCATACGACTACATTCGTACACCATCCTGATGACTGCGAATACTTAGAAGCTCTACTGCTCTGCTGGTGCTGCGGGGTCCTCTCCTGAAGCGGACTCGGATCTTGAACTCACGAGGTTGACTGAAACCTCCGGGTTAAAGGTAACACGATGACGCTGCCTCGAGGGCTCTCCCTCCGGGGCAGGTGTAGGGTGAAGCATCGGGGCTACACGAGTAGTGAGAAGTGAAACCCACTCAGCAGGAGCACTGAGAGGATTCACGATCGAGGCACCCGAGCTACTCGGAGGAGTAACCAGTGAAATAGGGGAACTAGAACTGGCTGGAATATAAGGAGTAAATCCCAGGGAGGATGGAGCAGTGACAGATCTAGCAGAGGCTAAAGCAGTACGAGCACGAGTCAGCTCTCGAGCCAGCTCGTGGATCATAAGATAGCTAGGAGTGATATAATGGGCAAGGTGGCTAGCAACACTATCAGACTCCGGATCAATGATAGGGAAACGGACACGACCATTGTCGTGCAGAGAAGGATAGTAGTAGAAACCTGGGTGGTTCTGCATCCGGACCTCGTTGTAACGACGCTCGACAAGGACCTCGAATGCAGCAAACTGGACAGCCTAAGAAGCGGTAGAAGCGTAACCGCTCTGAGAGGTATGAGTGTAAGTGCTGGAATCGGAACTAGTGCGCAGAGTAACCACTGCATGGTACTCATACACTGAGTCTGCTAGACGCTCCCGGTACACACGATAGACTGGGTCGTCACCGAGGGGGTATAGCCGACGCCACACGTTACCAAGGAGATGTGGCGACGTGTACGGCATCAGCTGCAACTGGCACGGATACGGCACGAGAGCCATCTACAGTCACAACCATTAGCAGGTTAGCATAAAAATAAAACAAGTGCATGCAATGCAACAACCAGCTACGAATGCTACCGACACTCAACTTAAACTAGTATCTAACGTCCAGTTAACACGTCGTAGTCTAGCGTGGCCTACAGTCAGCGCGGCTCTGATACCAAGTGTTGAGGCACCCCGGCTCAGAGCAACTGGTTTACCATGCATTGCCAGCCCAGAGATCTTGTCTTCTGGCAACACACAACAACTTGGTACAGAAAACAACCGCTTTATTGATGCTAGCGGATCAAAGTTTATATTACAACAGGTGGCGAGGCCAAGCGGCACACACGGTGCGGCTGAACAATATGTACATTATTTAGTGAACATAAAGGGCCCTCGATCATAACAACTACGCGGCAGCGGAACAACGTCGTAGCGGAACTCCATAGCATAGGGACACCGATCTGGACACGGTCTAGACTCGAACAGCACTCCTTTCCAATGAGACTTTCCAAAAATCTGGCATGGCACGCCAGGTCAGTATATTGAATGTACTTGCAAGCTCACAACAAGCATAAACATAATGACAAACAATATCATGATAATTAACCAATTATTAATAATGCAACAATATATATCCAACATGATGTGATCATGCTCTTGTGTGAAAATTCCTTGTACTGGCTTAGCAAAGGTGATCTCTTGGATCACGAACGTACCAGACATGTGGTCTTAACTCAGGTTACCTTGTGATCTTTCCAGCAATCACAACCACGACAATCACTTGGTCTTAAACATCAAGATGGCCTTCCCAACATCATCAACGGTGCAAATTTCATGACTTAGTGTGCAAAATTTATTAAACGTTGACCCATGGTGTGACCTACTTTCGAGCGTGTCCGTAACCGTGGACTCGGCTATCGATAGATTAATACACTCTGCAGAGGTAGCGCACTGTACCCTCACCACGGAACCCATGGCCTCGCACTCCCATTCGGGTGGACCAACGACATTCCGACGAAACCCCTCCATTGTCATGACCCTCTCCCGGCCACTCCGACTCACTCCCCACTGGGCTAGTCCTGGGTGGCCCCGTGTCTACCAAACACACCAACGAACACCGTCGTGGCCAAAACATAAACGTCCCACACGGGGACACGGTACCATAATCTCAACAACGGGCACACAAGGTTATGTCTGCTTACCGGGCCAGGGTACCGCATGCCCATAACCTTCCCTCGTTGGAGGCACCGACCAGAGGCATGACAATGGACCGAATAAAGGCCTTCCCATAAAGGCAAATGTGGTTGCACTGGGTAAAACTCAATTCAGTGGCACCATGACCCGGTCAGCGATATATTCAAGTTGGGTTATTAACAGGTTCTACTTAACGTAAAAGTAACCGGTGTCATAACATGCCATGCAAGTGCAACACAAACATATGCATCTTATATCATCGGAAATAACTGGGTGAACTATATCCACACTAAGCATGAACATCAACAACTCATGATACTACTCTGGTAAGGATTAAACCTCACTTTAAACAGAATCTTTTCTAGCAAATTAATCATTTTTCTCATGCAAGAAAAATAACTTCAAATAATTACTTATATTCATAACTATATAACTTCTTCATAACAAAATTTACTTCTAGTTACTTTACCAACTTAGTTAGCTTCAAACTTTCTGTAAACTAAGCATGACAACTTAAACAAACAACCAACAGAATATAAATAATATAATAGTGATTTAAATGCATAGATTAAATCATTTATTCAAGTTGTAAAATCACAAATATTGTAATGGCACCATGAAAATGTTGCTGTGGTTTGCCTTAGTGCAGATGAGGTTCACAAGCCTCCTGGTGATCCTCAAGACAAGCTTCACCTTCTGAAAATATTTATAAACACAAAAGAAAACATCCAGAACCCTTCTGATATTCACCAGAAAATCTAGACAGCAGAGAAAAATCTCATTTTTGGTGAGCTGATAGATTTCTTCACAAAGAACACAATGCAAAAAGAATCAATTCATTTGGACTCATGGTTAAAGAGTTTGGCTGTTTGAAGCTCTCTGGAAAAAAATGAAATTTGAATTTGAATAAAAACAGACTGGGGGTGACGTCGAAGGCGTAAAGCCTCGCGGGCGCCACCACTCATACCGCTTCGTGCGTGTGCTAAGTGGCTGACTGCCGGGCCCCGCTAGTCAGGTGAGAGGGAGGGGAGAGGGAAACAGAGGACGGCGCGGCTTCGCCGGAGCTCACGCTGGCGAGGAGAGCTTCTTGGCCAGAACGAGAGGGTGGGACAGAAAGAGGAGACGGAGGTGCACCTGCCCGTACCCGTAGAGTAGCTAGGGGTGGTCAGACGGCGTCGGAAACAGCCTCTCTAGCGGAGATAGAGAGCAGAGGTCGCCGGAGATGAAGACGACGGCGACCAGAGGCGACTCTGGGGGCTCCAACCAGGAGGAACAGCACCACCGAGGCACGGCGGAGGCCCTCGAAGGGAGGCCCGAGCCTGGGAGGGGCTGGAACTACGGAGACGACCCGAGGGGATCGCCGGCGAGCTCGGGGACGGCGGCCCGCGGCCTGCCCGGCCGGGCTACGGCTTTCTACGAGATCGTGGAGTGTGTGGGAGGAGTGGATGGTGCTCGAGGAGGCTGGGGAGGGCTCTATTTATAGCCGGCGTCGAGGGGGGATCGGGCTCCTCTGGTGGACACCTGGACACGGCGCCTGGCGACGAATGGCGTCAGTGAGAGGAGGAGAAGGCAACGCAGCTCACGCGGGAACTGTGGGTGAGCGGGCACGAGCACAGGGGCACGGGGGAGACGGCGAGCACAGTGCACAACGCACTATTACGTTGGTCGGAGCGCGCCCATGCTCGCTGCGGCGAGCTCCGGCGTTGGCGAACGCTAGGAGGGAGTTAAGAGGGTTTGGACGAAGATTGTGGCGAAGTTTTGCAAGCTTAGGCAGTCGGGGCAGCGAGCACGCGTGAAACAGAGTGCTCGGCGGCACTCAGAGCGCGGCGACAGGCAGGTTGGCACCGTGCACATGCGTGGTCACCGCGTGAACTCTGACCTCAAGCCGACCTAAGCCCAAACTTCATGTCTGGCATGTTGTTCGTGGTAGTTTTAGAGTTTACCACACTTGGGTTTGATCGCAGGCGCATTAGAATAGATTTCAACTGCCTGGTAAGTTTCTGGACAGTAACTTTGAGAGCTTACTGTGGTCAAACTACTGGGAGTTGGGAGCTGGGCTTTGGAGGTTAGCAATCATCTACTAAGGTGATGATGCACAAGAAAAATCAGCCACAATGGCTCAAGTAAAATTGTAGTTGCCGTAGAAACGACCATTTCTGTCCAAAACAGAAAATATTTTCTGTAGCAAAAATATTCCAAAGAGTGATGAAATATTTTTTCTCAGGAAGGTGCCCTATGGTTCAAAGAATATTTGTGAATTTTCTCAGATTTTTGTGGGCAAGAAAAATTGGGGTTGCTTTGGAGCACATTGAGCTAGCTAGGGTTTAAGAGAGGGAAATGAATATTTTTCATTTAAGAAAAATATTCAAAATATTATTTTGAGTTGAACCAGAGAGGAAATGATGGTTAGAGAGGGAAATGAGGCACTTGGGTGAAAGCCAAGGGGTACCCAAGTGTTTAAGTCCATATGAAAAGATTCAAAACTCCAAATTTCAAAATCAAACCAACTGAAAATCAGGCAAAGAGCAGAGGGCAAAAACCAGGCTGTTACAGACGAGTACATTCTTCTGGAACCAGCAGCACATCACTGTGATCAATCCACACAAGGATGTTGCGGTAACGCCTCCACATGTACCACGTGGCTTCATGAACTGTAAGAGAGACACTGTGTAGTGTGCCATTGTGTTTTGCACATACTCGAAGTACTAGTAAGGTACACGTGCATTGCACGCATCAGATTTTGCAACCAAATTATGAATAAATACCACACTGTAGCATGTAAGCTCTAAGTCATATATGCCTCATGTAGACCTTCGTTTAATTCTTATAGTTCATCTCATTCAAGATCAATTAGTATTTATAAAAAACCTAGGACCTCTTTGATTCGTAGGATTTCCAAAACGCGGGAATAGGAAGAACATGGGATTAGAGTGGAATGTCGTCTTGAATCCTACAGGATGGTATGAGTGTTTGATTGTGCATAGAAAAACGCAGAATTGTTTCAAAGAGGTTTGAGTGGATGGGATGTTTCCTATGAAATCTAGTGCAAATGAATCATATGGAAAAATTCCTATGGTTTACAATCCTACGAATCAAACAACCAAGATTGGAAAAATTCCTAAGGATTAGAATCCTCCAAAATTCCTTCGAGAATCCTTTGAATCAAAGAAGCCATTAATCTATTTTATGATTCACGGAATTGTGCGTTGTAAAGCATAAAGTAAAAACAAATAATGGCAATTCAACTAGAAAAAAAGTTTGGGCAGTTATGATACGGAAGATTCTAGAACAAAGGAGAACCACTGTTGTTTTGAGATTTGTGCATTATGCTTAAGTTCAACCATGGAGTCTGCTAGATTGTAAATGTGGCAAAATTCGGTGGGGGGCTAGAAGATGGTGCGAGGGGCCGAGTGGAGGGAGACTATGAAGGAGTGCACAACTGCGAGATCGATATTTAGAGAGAGGGGGCGAGAACATGCGCTGTTGCGCGTAGTGGCGGAGCCATGAAAAATGTCCCATGAGCTAGGGGGCCAAGCGTTGCTAATCCTTTACGAGGAGGGCCAATTCATCAACTTAAACCATTTTTACCAGCAATTGTCTAATGATCACATTCATATTAGCCTCGATATATAGTGATGTTAGGGGCGCAGGGCCCTTGCTGCCCCTGTCTTCGCCATTGTGCGCGCGTCTGAGAGATGAAGCGAAAGGCATGGATGATGAGAGGGGCGCGTTGGATATATAATTAATGTGGGTGTATTAGCTATATATGTAATCCTATATAGAGAGGTATAGATTGATCGATGTGGACGTGGGAAAGAGGGTGAGACCTCACTAGATATATGTGGAAAACTATGAAAGACCTAGCTATACACACACACACATAGAGGAACATCGATCGTTGCGCATGCACGTGAGAGATAAAGAATGCCTGATATGATGGAGAGGGGGATGTGTGTGTGTGTGCCTTCATGGGAGACCGACCTGCAGAAAAAGATTGCATGTGTGCGATGGATAATGTCGACTGGTAGTGTGTGTGCATGCATGCACGAGAGAAAGTTAGTGGTACAATTATAAAGAGAAGACCAATGTGTGGGTGTAAAAGACTAGGTGAGGTCATAATCAATGTAAAGTTGAATTCAAATATTTGAATAAGAGATCATGATGTTTGAAACCCATGCATGCATGAATATAACGGAGATCCGCGCGGTGTGGTTTGGAAACGAGCATGGTGTAATGTACACACTGAACAAGGTCAGACTGGTTTGAATTTGAGATACCGATGGCAGACATCGTTTGGCCACATTGCATCCGTGCATGGACACACTATTCAACTTGGAGATGATGGGTGGCTTTCGCATCACATACTATATCTATACCCCTATATATATTATTTTTTATATTGTTTATATAGTGTGCGGAGAACTTTAACTTTGAAAGATGGTCGTTGGATGAGGCCAATCCGATGGTGCAGAGCTGGCAAATTTGAGCACTACTGGCCATTGGATATCATCTAGATTCCACCAGATTTTGCCACATGTACAATCTAGAAGACTCTATGGTTGAACTTAAGCATAATGCACAAACCTCAAAACACAAGTACTTCTTCTTTGTTCTAGAATCTTCCGTATCAAAATTGCCCAAATGTTTTTCTACATGATTTGTTTTTACTTTATGCCTTACAACGCACAATTCCATGAATCTTAAAATAGATTAGCTTTCTCATAAAAATTAGATGATTTAAACGAACATCTACATCATGCATATATGACTCAAAGCTTACATGCTAAAATGTGGTATTTATTCAAAATTTGGTTGCCAAATCTCATGCGTGCAATGCACGTGTACCTTACTAGTCTAAATGGTGTCTGTGTGTGTGTTGTGTGTGTTAAACACATTGTACGTAGTATATCATGCTAGTCTAAATGGTCTTTTTTTCTTTTGGGTACGCGTTAAGCTTGTTCTCCCGAAATTTCAAGCCGCGCCTTGTTATGCCAAAATTTCAAGCTAGCGTCTCTGTCTATCGTGCTGCGAAACTCCCGCCTCTTATTACCCTGAAATATTTAAGATAAATCTTTGTCTCGTCGTGCTCCGACAACTCCCTCCATCTCAACCCGCGCCTTGCTATTCCAAAATTACAACGCGCGCGAAAACTCGCACCTCCTGTGAAATCCCGACACGCGAAATGCCCGTGGTACCCCTGAACCGAAAGAACCGCCTCAAATCGGTGGGGGTACTTTCGTAACTTACCCCACATTTCAGACAAGTGCGTCCCTAAGCCATGGTTCCCCACTCCCGTCCCATTCGCCCACCCATTCGTACACCGAGGCCGGGAAAACCCGCGAAGCCCCACACCCTCCTCCGTCCGCCACCCAGCCGGAGCCTCTTCCCCGACGACATCGTCCACAGCAACACCTCGACGTCCCTCATCCATCGTACCAGATGAGGATCCGTCGATGATCTGGTTGTCCCGCTGGTTCAGCCACCCCGTCCTCCAGCTCCAAGGAGCTGCCCGACGTTCCCCTCGTCTTTCGCGCCACCTCCATTCCCACACCGTCGTCTTCACCTGCACCACCGGAAGAGCATCATCATCACTGTTTCCTCGGATGAAGCTGCGGCCTAATCGGCGCCACCAAAGAGGTTGTACACTAATCGCCGCATTTTCTTCTTGATTCGACACGGTGCGGCTCCATCCACGGCGGCGTCGCCGGCCACTTCCTCCACGGCGTCGCTCCCTCGGCGGCGACGTCCACATCAGTAGGAGCTGCTACTGCTTTAGCTCTGGCCCGCGCTGCTGCTCTAATCTTGCTCTCGGCCCCCTGCCTGGCCTGCTCTTGCTCGCGCTGCTGCTCTCACTCTTGCTCTTCCTTGCGATGCTGCTCCGATTTAGCTATACTTTAGTCGACTGAATCGACTTTTGGTTCAGTCGATTTTCAGGGGGTGGGAGGGCTCGCCGGAGTTAAGGAACAACCAGTCACAGCTGGGAGGGGGGCTCGTCGGAGGTACCCCACTATCTATCTTAGGGTTCAGGGTGGGGGCGGTGCCCGCCGGCGGTGGCGTGGGGATCGCCGGAGAAAAAGCTCGGCATGGGGGGCCTAGAGGGATGGCCGGGGCGGCGGCGGACCGGCAGTTAGGAGTGTTTCCAGGGCGGGCGGGGCGGCGCACCGCCGTCCGCGGGCGGCGGGGGGCACTACAAAAGAAAGACACATCCGTGACATTTTGGGCCGAACGAAATTTTTTTCTATCATACATATGACACTTCTATGATGATAATTTTGACAAAACCCGGTATCATCATAGATGTGGTGGGCTCCTACTTCTATGACAAAAAATCATGATAGAAAATGGGCTTTTCGTCCTGGGCGGGCCGGAGACGCAGCTGCATGAAATTCTTTGCGCCGTCCATGACGGAAAAAACCATGGTAGAAGCGAGGGGGAGGAATATTTCCGGGAGTTCCCGGTTATGGTGGGAGGTCGGGGGTCGAGCGATGCGCGTTTCTCTCGTACACGTATGCGCGTGTGTGTGAGGCGTTGGCTCTAACTGAACCCGAGCGAGGCGTTGGGCTCTAACTGAACCCAAGCGATTGCATTGCAGGCTACGCGTTACTGAACCCGAGCGATCGATCGATGGCTGTTAACTGAACCCGATCGAGCGATTCCTTCGCTACTGCTGCTAACTGAAGCTGATCGATTGGATGAACAGTGAGCATTGCGGGGGGGGGGGGGGGGGGTGGATGAACAGTGAGCGGTGGCGTTGCCTCTGGATGAACAGGACCCCGTGGTGTGGTGGAGGGCTGGATGAACAGTAGACGGTGGAGGGGTGCCCGTGGAGGGGTGGTTGAACAGGACCCCGTGGTGTGGAGGGCTGGATGAACAGTAGACGGTGGAGGGGTGCCCGTGGAGGGGTGGTTGAACAGTAGCCAGTGGAGTAGCGCGCGGTGGAGGCTGGATGAACAGGAGCCCGTGGAGGCTGGAGGAGGTCGAGGTAGCCCGTGGAGGCTGGAGGAGGTCGACGGTGGAGATGAACAGTATCCCGTGGAGTCCCGTTTTGCGGTACGCCACACCCCTCCCGATGAACAGGACCCCCGTTTCGACCGTAGGAGGTCCGTTTCGTCCGTTTTGCGGTACACCACACCCCTCTCGATCAACAGGACCCCCGTTTCGACCGTAGGAGGTCCGTTTCGTCCGTTTTGCGGTACACCACACCCCTCCCGATCAACAGGACCCCCGTTTTGACCGTAGGAGGTCTGTTTCCTCCGTGTTGCGGTACGCCACACCCCTCCCGATCAATAGGACCCCGTTCCGAACGTAGGAGGTCCGTTTCCTCCGTTCTGCGGTACGCCAGGCCTCGTTTCCATCGCCTGTTCCGTCCAAGCCCTCCCGATGAACACGACCACACATTCCGTTCCGACCCAGCCGGTTGGCTCCCACGCGTTCCGTTGCCTCCCGATGAACACGACGCATTCCATTGCCTTCCGATGAACACGACGCATTCCGTTGCCTCCCCATGAACACGATGCATTCCGTTGCCTCCCCATGAACACGACACATTCCGTTGCCTCCCCATGAACACGACGACGACGTTGTTTCTCTGTTCCGACCCAGCCATGTACACGAGAACTGGCCGTACATATGCGCGAGTAGGCGTTCGAGACCCTGCCCGTATGTACACATACGTGGCCGTATTTTCTTTCTTGCACCCTGGCCGCTATACGCACGTGTACATGCTACGTGCACGCCTCTACTACGACACGTGCGCGCCTCTACATCGACCAGTATGTACGTACACGTTCACGACCAGAATGACAACGCTACGTACGCTTTGACCAGGTGGGTCCCGACTGTCAGGCACTTCCTTGCCTGCGAAGATGTAGCTGGTGGGTCCCAGCAGTCAGGGGGGCGAATCGTTTTGTTTTTTTTGCCCGGACGCACTTCCTTGCGTGCGAAGGTGTAGCTGCTGGGTCCCAGCAGTCAAGGGGGCGAATCATTTTTTTTGCCCGGACGCACTTCCTTGCGTGCGAAGGTGTAACTGGTGGGTCCCAGCAGTCGGGGGGCGAATCGTTTTTTTTCGGACGAACTTCCTTGCATGCGAAGATGTAGCTGGTGGGTCCCAGCAGTCAGGGGGGCGAATCGTTTTTTCCCGGACGCACTTCCTTGCGTGCGAAGATGTAGCTCGTGGGTCCCAGCAGTCAGGGGGCGAATCATTTTTTTCGCGAAATACAGTGGCCCGTCCGGTGGGTCCCCGCTTTCAGGTGGAGGAATAATTATTTTGCGCGTAATAAGGAGGCACTTCCTTGCGGCTGCCATGGACCCAGCTGTCAGCCTCTCCACATATAGTCCACGTCCGATGGAAGTCGTTCCTTGACCACGTTGACCACGCCGCGCCGAGAGCACCAGGGCGGTGGACGACGGCGAGGCCTAGGAAGGGGACGACGCGGAGCCGGGGAAGACACGGCAGTGGATGCACACGCGGAGAGGAGTACGAGGGTTCACTGGTTCGGCTGCACTGCCGTCGCCGCAGAATAACAGGGGGTATGGGTGAGTGGAGGGATGGCCTGGCCAGCGGTGGGAGTAGTAGGGGGCGGTGAGGCCTCCGTGGCAGCACAACCGACCATGGGAGGCAGGAGCAGGCGGCACGACCGGTGCTGCTTTGGGCGGCTGGAGCAAGAAGACCTGAGGTTGAAGAAGCACGACGGCCGTTGGATGGACATCGTACGATCACTGCAGCTAGAATTGTTTATATTGACTAAGTTGACAAAGCCCTTGGTACGTCAACTTAGTAGGCCCACAGGTCAGCTTCCGAAACGGTGCGCCCCAGATGTCAGGGGGAGGAATCATTTTTTGGGCGGGTGAAGCTAGAATATCCGAGATTGAAGAAGAAGCACGACATCTGTTGGATGGACATCCAACGGCCACTGCTGCTAGAACCGTGTGTTGACTATAAGTTGACAAAGCCTTGCATACGCGTCAACTCTGTTTTTTAGGGGACGCGTCAACTTAGTAAGGCCAGAAGTGTGTGGCAGAGAACTTATAGCCCATTTCAGATTTGTAAGAATGTGTAGCCCATTTTTGAATTCTAATGGAATTTACTACAGCCCACTTACAGTTTGTTAAAAGTACAGCCCATTTCAACCAACCGTTCAAAACAGAATTCAATAAAACTTTCCCACATTTTGAGGGGATCCGAAATATTTTTATCCCGAAATTTCTAGTCAGATTAAATACAATTTCAATATAAATTTATATTACGTAAAAATCCAACAAAACATTGCGCTCGCAACAATTAATGAAATTAAAATTTTCAATATCCAAAAATAATATTTTATAAAGTAATCACGTGTTTGGTGCATTTTTTATAGTTACTGCCCAATTTCTATAATTACACCCCATTTATTATTTCTTAAAGCCCATTTTCTTGTTAAGCCTAATGCATCCCTCCTAGGAAAGATTTGTAGCCCAGCGGGGCGGAGAATAACAACTTGACCTTGCCTGGGTATTCCTAAAAAAGTATAGCTGGGCTAGCCATTTTCAGCTTGAAAAAAATTAATATCTAGGCTGGATATCTGGCCTGGGCTAGACGGGCCACAGCCCGCTCAGTTAATACCTGCAGCGATGTTTTCGTTGTTGTTCAGAGAAGAAAAATTAATATCTGGGCTAAACATCGAAAAACTCTGCAGTGCTCACACCTCAAAAACACAAATACTGCTCGAGCTGCTTGGTCCCAGCTGTCGGCCGCTTCTTGTGCAATTCTCTCGTTTATTGACTACTACATAGGTTGACAATGGTGTGGGACCATGATGTCAGGAAACCAGGAGGAAGCAAAATAAATTATAGTTATATATATATATATATATATAATAAGGAGGCACTTGCGTACGTGAGGCTATGGATCTGGTGGGTCCCCGTTGTCATCCTCTCCAAGTAAAGTCATCTCCTCGCCCGCGCGCGCTTTCCGCCCGAAACAGTCAGCGCCGCCCGCCCCGCATCCCGGTGCAGGCGATTGCTCCGCCTTCAAACGACACAAGTGCCGTCCGTCCGTCCATCTGCCGCCCACATTAATGATACGCGGTTGCCGAGGCAGCTACTCCGGCGCCACACGTCCATCCCTCCGCCCGCCCACCATTGCTATATAAACTGCTGCGCCGGCCATAGCCGTAGTCATCCGCATCCGTTCCCATTCTCCTGTCCACACCACTACTGCCCACCATGGCTTCCTCGCGCTCCAGCGCTCTTCGGGACAGGCGGACGACGGACCACAAGGAGATGGCAGCCATTGCTGCCGACCGGCTGGCCGGCAGGCAGCCGGAGGACGACGACGTCCCAATGGAGAACATGGTAGTCGATGATCCGGCGCCAACACCCTCCTCCGCGCCATCCTCGCCGGTGCATTGCACCATGACCATCGGCGAGGCCCGTGCCCAATATATGGACAGGGTGAGGCAGATGCGTGAGGAGAAGTTCCGGGAGGCGCAGGCCGACGCCGCCTACAACAAACATCTCCTCAAGGAGCACTTGGAGGCGAAGGAGCAGATCGCCGCGGAGCGGGCGGCGCAGGAGGCGCTGCTCGACTCGTACCGCTCCGCCCGCAAGGGCCGCCTCGAGCGCTGGCGGTACCGCATGCGGGTGGCGGAGGCTGCGGCCGCCTACAAAGAGGCAAGCAAAGAGGGCGATGAAGCGGGCGAGGCGCTGTTTGGCGAGACCGAGGACAAGGCAGAGGACAATGCCGGCTCCGACGAATCCCCGCTCCGCTGGCGTCGACGAGGCCCTGCTCCGCCGAGGCCCCACGACGCCAACAACGAGGCAGAGGACACCGCCGGCTCTGCCGAGGCCCCGCCCCTCCAACAACGAGGCAGAGGACATCGCCGGCTCAGCCAAGGCCCCACCCTGCCGGTAACGTGGGGGAGGATTTCCACTGCTCCGCTGAGGCGCCGCCTGCTGGCAACGAGACAGAGGACATCGCCGGCTCCGCCGAGGCCCCGCCCCGCTGCCAACGAGGCCGCGCCACACAGAAAACGAGGAAGAGTAGAACACGGTAGGTCGCCGCCGCTCGGGTCCAAGAAAGGCCACCGCTGCTACCCTCCGGTTGAAGCCAAGCTAGGCGGGTTGACCATTGACGGTCGGTTAGCTTCTTGGCGGCGACGTGGAGTCGGAGAGCTACGCTGGAGAAGAACGTTGCTTCTACTTAACTGTTGGTGCAGTTGGCTGACTGACACGTGGGCCCAACAGGCCACATGTCAGTTACGCAACTGCACCTGCAGTTAAGTCACTGAATCTTCTGTTCGGCTCAGCGGGACACAGGTGGGTAGCTTCGGTTAATTAATTATACCTCCAGCGCACCCCTTTTTAGTTGAAGAATGTATGAAATGTAATGAAATTCGGCATGTTTATATGAAATCCGACCATGTATGAATGAATTTATTTCGATTAGTTCGAATTCCTGTATCACTGGCATTGGATGAACATGCAAAACAATACGTACTAGCATTATTCCCAGGGTGATCACCTCGTTTGCAGCAGTTTCACATGTACTCCCTCCGGTCCTTTCTAGTCGTGCATACAAGTTTTGTCTGCAGTCAAAGTATCTCTACTTTGGCCAATCTTATACAAAAGAGTATGCACTTTCACAATGTGCGAAGTAAAAAGGAACAGAAGGAGTACACTGAGTTTGAGCGGCTTTTTAGCGTTTCTGTACATTGCAATCAAACACACAGGCCTGGCAATTCATAGAGAACATTCAAAACAATCGATGATTATGCATCTCTGCGACTCACATGTCAGAGGCAATCTTTACTTCACAACTAAAGAATGAAGAAAAAATTGATCGACGCTGCTGACAGCAAAGGGCATCCCATTCGAAAATATCAAACGCATGTCTTTCTAAAATCAATGAGCAAATTTTGACAAGGTTGTGGAATGGGCAGGGTTTGCCATCAGTTCGGACATTGACATGGCACCTCGTGCTAAATAAACCAGCTGTTCTTTTTGTGCAGTTCCACCAAAATCAACCAAATTCGCGCGTAGCTTGTATGATTTCGCCCTTATATGTTGCAACGCCTTGAACTTATCGGCACCTCCTTTCTTGTGGTGGAAATGAATGATTCGATGTATTCATGAACATTTTGTGCAGTTTCCATTGAAATCAAGCTGAGCACCCCTGTTTGCACAAATACAAAAAAGTGATTAGTATAAAGCAAACTATACTATGAATTGACAGTTTCAACAGGCACATACATGGTCCATGTAGAGCACACTTTTAGAAAAATGGAACTCACCAGAAAGAATCCTAGAACAACATTGTACTCGCGCATCACAGAAAAAAATGGAGATTTGTCAGTCCTTCTGAGCTGAAGTTAGTTTGGTCTTGTGGGGAGTAATGTAACCATCCTTCAACTGATCCTTCTGATGAGAAGATAGACAGGGCTTCTTCATCCTGGCATAATTGGAACTAGTCACTTCACATACTCCATATTCTTCTTCAGAGGAAGATGATCCTGTTGTGCAAAGACAAGAGGACTACTAAATGCTAGCATCCCTGTTTGCTCGAAAAAAAGGAAAGGAAATATTTAAAACAACACAGATGAAGCACTTCTCAAGGACAATACCACTTTTTCATGGCAGTATCTAAACAGTAGCACAACACCAATAGAGATGACAAAGCTCAATCATATGGATGAAATCAGTGGGCGAGTACCAACCTTTGTCAGGAGGCTTATTGTGTAGAGCATACAGATGAAGCACTTCTCCGGAACCATCTGTTGCTATCTACGGTGGTGGCCATGCTTACTATATACTCCTCGACTAGTTTAATGTTTCCAACATCTTCTGGTGCAGTTGCACTAAAATATATGGTATCTTCAAAGAAGATCCCTTTTTGCACAAGTAGAGATAATTACATATTACATTAAGAGTGGCATCAAATCAGTGGCAAAACAATTGCTCGTTCCAGACATAGCAATAAATTAAGATGCAAATCTATATCATTACTTGTGTCATCACAGTTCCAGTGCTTCATTACAGCACCGGGAGTTGATTTTTGTTTTTCTTCCGTTGTTCTTCCCCTTCATCACTTGGTTCAATAACAGACAAGCTTCGCCTTCAATGTAAGATTTGGCATGTCAATTAGGGAGCACAAGTATAGTACTAAACTTAATTTTCTGATGAAAGTGGCAAAATACAGGCCAGCAGTTGTGAAATATCCTTATCTTACCTCAATGGGATATTACGGTGCACATACAGATTGGAAGTCTTGTCTCCATTTCTGCAGTTCACAAAAATCAAGCAACATTATCGTACAAGCAGCACAACATATGAAAGCGCACTGCATAATCATGTGAAAGAAGGCTAGTACTGACCTCTCATGATGCGGAATTCAAACAATTCACAAGAAGAAGATCTGAACCAAATTCGCCTTAACGGATAGGAAGTAAGATCTCCTCTTGTGCAGTTCCACTAAGATCAAGCAATCAAGCAACGTTGTCGGTGTGACATTTTGGTTGAACTGCACAAAACACTCTTAAAACAAAAGTGTTTTGTGCAGTGCAACAAAAGGTCACAATGGCAACGAGGTGAAGTAGATAACCCTGTTTACACAGAGGTGCAAAGGAAACAATTAGTGGTCAATAACGGTGGATGACACAGAAGCCAACAAAAAGAAGCATCTACCTTATCTAAATGGGAAAGAAAGCAAGACAGTAGCATTTTTCAAACGGTGGCATTGATTAATATTAACAGAGAGATTATATTAACAATAAAATTCGTTAAACATGTCATTTGCTTTTAATTGTGGCATTGCATCAATTTTCCAGCGGCATTATTAGAGGGTGTTTGTTTACAGGGAAATTTTGGTGTAGGGACTAAAAAAACTCCGTGTCAGTCCCATCTAAACCAAACAGGAGGGACTTTTAGGGACTAAAAGTGGGCATTTGGGACTAAAGAAAGAAGACCCCGAGGGAGTCTTTTTGGGACTTTTTCCAACAGTTGCCCCTGCCACGCATCGCACCTTGTCTCTATTAGTTCATTACTAGGGGTAACATGGTCTTTTAGCATGTCATTTAATAACCTCTAGTCCATGTTTAGTCCCTGGAACCAAGCAGGTTGGGACTAGGGAGTTTTTAACCAAACAGGGCCTTAGATTAACAACAGCTAATGAGTTGCACGGGACGGTGGACGCACCAACACCATGTGCATCTACCGATGTACTGTGGTCATGCACAGTCTGTTGCAACAAAGAACAAACAACCAAGGAGCATATTTGTGTTCGTCCCAGTTTTGTTATCTTTAGACACCTTTCCCTATGTGAGCGCAGCAAATCTAGTCCTGCTCAAACTCTACAACCTTGTCCCTTCCTTTCCTTTTTGAACTAGTACTTTCGCCCCTTCCTTTCCTCTTTGAACCACGTCCTAGATTTATGCGATACAACTTTCCCCACTACTTTCCCCCATTCCTTTCCTCTTTGAACCACGTCCTAGATTCATGCTATTCAACTTTCCTCCTTCATTTCCTCTTTGAACCACGTCCTAGATTCATGCTATATACAACTTTTCCAACTACTTTCCCCCACTCCTTTCCTCTTTGAACCACGTCCTAGATTCATGGTATACATGCAGCTAGAGCAATGCATGTGGAGTAAGTAAATTATACCTTAAGGTTCTTGGGGCGTGGTTCGGTGGGCGACGGGACGGCGGCGAAGAAGAAGGGGTCGGAGGCCCTCCCGCGCCGCCGCTGGGTGGAAAGTGAACAGCTGCGCCGGTAGTCCCTCGCCGAAGGCGACAGCGTTAAGCCTCCTTCCCTTCCCGACGAACGGATCATGCCGGCTCTTTGAGAAGCAGTAAGGGGAGAGAGAGGCCAACGAAGTCTTGTTTAGATCTAGAGAGGGCGAGAGAGTGTGAAGAGAGCAACTACAAGCGTTGAGGCTCCAGCGGGAGAGGGCGAGAGAGTGTGAAGAGAGCAACTACAAGCGCTGAGGCTCCAGCGTGTATATATATACTGGAGAGTGTGTGAAGCGTGCAAACCCTAGAAAACATTTTGACTAGTCAAAGAATCCTCCTGGCACAAATTATGCTCAAGTGTAGTTATCGAACCCGAGACCTCAAGTTTGATGAGCCAACGGGCCAACCAGCTACACAACCCTCCCGTTATGTTCAACGAGAGGGAAATAACCTTTTATACATTCCTGCATTCGTGTGACAAGCATGCCGTGTTTTTTCTGTGTGTGTGGGAGTCATTGGGATTTCAATCATAATCGTGTCATGTGGCTTTGGTGGTAAGATTATCCACAGTGGTGCAGAAATAATGCAGCCTTAGTCACCTTACCTCTCTCCACGTAGTACGTTGGGTCCCACCAGTCAGAGGGTGAAACAAACAAATTAATAAGAAAAATTAAAAGTGCAGCAGTGTATCTTACCTCACACATCTCGCTACTGCTCGGGAACACTGTCCAATTGATCCCTCTATTCGCTCACGTACTATTTTAAGTGAATCCTTATTATAACATGCACACAAATTTTGGGCACTTGTATTCGACTTAAGTCAGTGTGCCACCGTATCTCATATACTTACTACTCCCTCCGTCTAGGTGAAATAAGTCACGTTAGAAGGTGCGACGGGACCAAGGTGCGTGTGTGTGTGTGTGTGTGTGTGTTTAACAACATGTGTGTCTTAGAGAGAGCGACAGATCGACCTACTCCTACAGAGAGATGTTGTGTAGTGTACGATTTTAGCCGCGAGAGTCGGTGCATCCTCTCGTTTCCGGGCGTGTCCGGTAGGGACATGCCGACAGCTGCCAGGCCCGCTCCTGACCAGCCTGGCCCACCCAAAGCCCCTCCATCGCCCGCGCGCGCTTCCCGCCCGAAACGGTCAGCGCCGCTCCAAAGAATCGGTGCCGCATTCATGCCCGGGCAGAGCGGACGCGACCTCTCACTGGTGCAAGAGTGATGGTTGCTTCGTCCGTCCAACTTACTGCTGGGTCTATGTGATTTGACGGCTCATTGGTCTTTATTACTGAGGTGGTAGGACTGCTGGATGTCCCACACTTTCGGCGAAAGGAGGTACTACTACTAGATTACAATTTTCTCCATTCTTACAGCGGAGGCGTGCAAGAGCAGTGAAAACACGCAGGCTCAGTGATTACATGGCCCACCTCACACTATCACCGTGCGACACCTAACTCTTTACATAGTACTCCCTCCGTTCGTAAATATTACTAGATGAGTCCCCGCGCGTTGCCGCAGAACAGCGGTATATCTCTCTGTGCAAAATTATCAATTTCATAGAACTAAAAAAACTCTATAACCGCATGACAAATGTGGTAGCCAAACTAAATAAACTCCCATCATCACTTAGATCATCCCACGTAAGGAAAAAAGATCATCCAACTCCTACTGCATAATGGGATTATATTTTTCTTTTTGACATGTTAATGGGACTTAAAAGCTCACTTACATGCATGCTACCGGTGCATGCTTGCATGCAGACATGTTGATGTGATTTAAAACCCACTCACATGCATGTGCCACGGTATTTCTGCATGCTTGCATGTGGCTTAGTGCGAAGCCTCTCAACGTCTAGATCAGACGGCTATTATGGACTGATTTACTTCATCTAACGGCTACACCAATTTTGATGATGTGGCTCAAGGAGAGGATAGAGAATTCCTAGTAGTGGGGGCTGGCTATTACTAGTAGATAAGTTTTTGTAGAGATTCCACTACATGCGGAACAAAATGAATGAATCTACACTTAAAATGCATCTATATACATCCGCATGTGGTTCATGGTGAAATCTCTACAAAGACTTATATTTAGGAACGGAGGAAGTACTAGTATAGTACGTACTGTAATTTATCAGTGAGATAAATTTGTACAATGCTATGAAGCTTCCAACTTCTGTTACATGTATCTTGCGTCCAAAGTTGCCCGTTGCAACATTTCATCAAATACAAAGGAGACTAACATGCATGCTATTGCATCTCAATGATTGACAGATCGTAGCAAATATGTACTCCGTCCGTTCCAAAATAAGTGTCTCAACTTTGTGCAAACTTTAGTACAAAGTTGTACTACTACTAAAGTTGACACTTATTTTGGAACAGAGGCAGCTAAAGAAAAAAACGATCCATGCAGTCCCTAGCCCTTGAACCGTGAACCCTGACCAGGCTTCAATTTGCTGGCAATGTTCGAGCTTCCTAATAAATGAAGTTTGCAACCTTTTGACCATCGGATCATTTTGTGCAGTTTCACCAAAATCGAGATGAGCATCCCTGTGGCAAAGAAATTGTAGAAGCGTGATTAGAATAAGATTACTGGGACAAGTTGATGAGACATAAACTCATCACAAATACAGTACGTAGAAGCCAGTAGAGGTATGTGCGGGGCAAAGAAGTAGAGAAATATCCACAGGGAGTGATGTGGGCAGCTGGAGCAGTGGTGCAAGCCGGCTGTAAAGGGAGTTGTACCTGAGGGACGTAGCTCAACCTTGAGGAGGGCGGCGGGAGGCGGCAACTGCCCACGTCGCGGCAGTGAGCAAGGGACGAAGTTAACCTCACCGGCATTGTGAGAGAGAACGGCGGGGACCCCTGATCGGGACGTGCCGACAGTGGGTTTTAACCGTCGGCGACGGCCACCGCATCTACACTAAGCATCCACCCCTTCCCCAAGCGGACGTGATCCGCCGGGATGTTAGAGATGTGGCCATAGTCGTTTTGTGCGAGAGAGTGTGAAGAGAGCAGCCCCAGCAAGCAACCGTGTACGCTGGCCCGTCCTGACTATGTATATAGTGGAGCGGTTTCCTTTTCTCTCCATATGAACCTATCATATTGCGTACGTGCCAATGAAGAAAAAAACTTTATTTATAAATGACGCGGCACCTACTACTCGTTCTCCTATAACCTTGCGCTTGGCATCTCCAAAATATTAACCTTGCGATTGGCTCTTCGCCTCTTCGGGAAGTCGAGCAATAATGGTAGTGCAGTATATATCGTTCTGGCTATATGAGACCGAATGAATTGCTGCACGTCCACCACGTGGGCGAGGGTCGAGGGGCGAGAGAGAGTGCTACATACGGAGCAAAATGAGTGAATCTACACTCTAAAATACGTCTATATACATCAGTGTTTGGAGTATGTACTAGTAGTTCATATTGAAATTTACTAAAGGACATATATATTCCAAACAATATGATATAATCTCTATAACCAAGGTAGTAGGGACGAAGAGTAAACGGAGGGAGTAGTAAATTTTTCTCGTCGTCCTGCGAGCCACCGCGCGCATGGGCGAGGGAGCGGGCGTAAGGCGGAGCAAGCTTCACCTCATCCTGCGAGCCACCGCACCCGTGGGCGGGGGAGATGGCGTACTAAGCAAGCTTCTCCTCGTTCTGCGAGTTGACGGGACACATCAAAAGTACTCCAGTGTATAGAGCCTTGCCTCTAAGGTAGGCCCCACATGGTTTGCCTCTTTTTTAACATAACATGTCAAGTCGCAATTTGTTTGTTCACCCGTGGTAGACGATCCACCCTCCACCAAGTGGACAACCAGTACACGTGCCAAATTACCACGTGGGCTGCCTTTTTCGTACAGAAATGAGCTCCACCGTGTACCCGTGTGGGTGTGGTTGGGAAAGAGACGGGAGTATGTGCGTCGTGCATGCACCTCTTCTCTTCGTGCACGCCCCCCACCTACGTGGGTGTGTGTGAGAGATACAAACCGCGTCCGTGAGTGTTTTTTGTTTTGGGGTGGGGGTGGGGTGGGGGTTGATTTCGTGAATTATTTGTGGGAATATGTGTCGATGTCATCTCAAACAAAATTTTGCATGCAATGTGTGTGAAATGGAGGCCTATCCATATCATACATAGAGGGTCGGGCAATCCACGAGAAGAGAGGGAGCGGTCATAGCTATCGATAGAGTCGAAGAGAGGATCAAGTGGGTGGGTGCGAGATCGATGAAGAGAGCCATCGAAATTGTGTGTGTGTGTGTGCAAGTCAGAGATATAGGGCGACTGGCCTACCGGAATGTTAGGGGGCGCATGTCAAGTTTGTGTGTGGCAGGGAGACATAACTAGAGCGCTCGATGTATCGGTGTGTGTGGGGGGAGGGGGTGGGGGGAGGGGTAGGCAGAGGCCTAACTATAGAGGTAGAATAACTCGTATATGTGTTGAGAAGGAGAGACCCAGCTATGTCTTGAGGGAGATCGGTCGACATCCATACATAACTGAAGGACGGGAAATATGATGGGACAGAGAGAGAGAGGAGAGAGAGAGGGAGGGAGAGGGAGGGAGAGGGGTAGAGTGTTGGATGGGTGATGGAGTTGCTTCTCGAAGATGGTGGGAGAGGCCTACTAGACAAACTGAGGGTGGAACTGCAATGTTATCAATAAGAGTGGGGATGTGTTTCTGTGTGTGCCTGTGCGTGATAGATCTGTCGGGACGCATCCATGGATGATGAAGGGGAACCATGTGTTTGGTAAGCAAACCTAACTAGGTCGGTAGATCAATTGTTGTTTGTCGGAGGAAGGGAGAGACACAACTAATGAGGTAGATCGATTGACGTGTGGGGTAAAAACGAGTTATAAGGACCTAGCTAGCTATATGTATAGTGAGAGATCGGTCGGTGTACGTCCATTTGTTAGAGGCAAATAAGGCCCAGCGAGATGGATAGACAAAGAGAATGGAGCTAGGAGGTAGTGCGAGAGGCCCAACTACTAGCTAGATAGGGGGAGGAGTGTGCGGTTGTGAGATCGATGAAAAGAGGGGCGAGAGTTTACACGTGTGTCTGACCGTATGAGAGACACGAGGCAAGGACACATAAAGGAGGAGATTGAAGGTGTGTGTGTATGTAGGCAGGCATCGCTGGAGAGGTTTATCGATCGGTGTGTGTCCGAAAGGAGTTGTGGAGACTCTGGGAGAACGACCTAAAGAAAAAAATGAATGTGCCCGGTGGATAGAATGCCGAGGGAGGGGGAGGGCGAGGAGGGCGTGTGCATGCACAAGAGAAAGTTAGTGGTAGCTACAAAGGTTAGAGGATTGTGTGGGTGTAAGAGCCTAACAAAGATCATAATTTGGTATGAAAGCGGATTCATATATTTGAATAGGAGATCATAGTGTTTTAAACATTGCATGCATGAATATAGCGGTGATACACGTGATGTGCACATGTTATACCATAATGTGATAATGCATGGTGTTTGCAACTCACAGCTAAATGCCGAACAATCTAAACCATATTATACATCAAACAATCTCAAATTTTATTTGAATTTGTGATAATGTGTGGCGTTTGCAGCTTACAACTAAATATCGAACAATTTAAACAATACTATATATCGAACATTCTCACATTTTATTTGAATTTGTGGTAATGTGTGGTGTTTGCAACTCACATCTAAATACTTATAGGCATAGGGGGCGGGGCACCATACATAATGTGATAAACACATTATACCTATGAGACATGGTTTAAATTATGAAGATCTAGCTAGAGCTAGAAATGTAATGTGATTTGAAATCAAAGTAAAGTGGATTCAAATAATCTAGTTCGAGTTCATATAGTACACATAGTTCATATGTAACTCGAGACTAATCATGTGGTGTGTTGTGAAGATAATACACAAATGATGGTTTAACTTGACAATAATGATGATTGTAGATCTTATTAAAACAGAGAAACAAATTCAAATGTTTTGACTTCACAACAATCATTACTATAGATCTTATTCAAATAGAGAAATGAATTCAAATTTAGTTCATATTAAAGTGGTAGTATATACATTTGGAATGCACTAAAACGTTCATTTGAGTAGTAGGTTGCATGCATTATACACGTAGCGAAATATTTTAATTGAACATAACATGAATTCAAAGTTTTGAATGACATTTGTAGTGCGCATTGACTTGGTACAATACACGTTAGGCTTGTCCGGAAATTTCAACCCGCGCCTTGTTAGCCCGAAATATTAAAGATATATCTTTGTCTCGTTGTGCTCCGACAACTCCCTCCATCTCAACCCGCGCCTAGCTATTCCGAAATTACAGCGCGCGCGAAAACTCCGACCTCCTGTGAAATCCCGACACGCGAAATGCCCGTGGTACCCCTGAACCGAAAGAACCGCCTCAAATCAGTGGGGGTACTTTCGTAACTTACCCCACATTTCAGACAAGCGCGTCTCTACGCCATGGTTCCCCACTGCCATCCCATCCGCCCACCCATTCGTACACCGAGGCCGCGAAAACCCACGACGAAACCCCACACCCTGCTCTGTCCGCAACCCAGCCAGAGCCTCTTCCCCGACGACGTCGTCCACAGCAACACCTCGACGTCCCTCATCCACCGTACCGGATGAGGATCCGTCGTCGATCTCATCGTCCCGCCAGTTCAGCCACCCCGTCCTCCACCTCCAAGGAGCTGCCCCGACGTTCCCCTCGTCTTTCGCGCCACCTCCACTCCCACACCGCCGTCTTCACCTGCACCACCGGAAGAGCATCATCATCACCGTTTCCTCGGATGAAGCTGCGGCCTAATCGGCGCCACCAAAGAGGTTGTACACTAATCGCCGCATTTTCTTCTAGATTCGACCTCACAGTGCTGCCGGCGCTCGGTCCCGAGCCGACACGGCGCGGCTCCATCCACGGCGGCGTCGCCGGCCACTTCCTCCACGGCGTCGCTCCCTCGGCGGCGACGTCCACATCAGTAGGAGCTGCTGCTGCTTTAGCTCAGCTCGCGCTGCTGCTCTGCTCTTGCTCTCGGTCCCCTGCCTGGTCTGCTCTTGCTATTGCTCTTGCTCGCACTGCTGCTCTCGGTCTTTCTCTTGCTTGCGATGCTGCTCCGATTTAGGTACACTTCAGTCGACTGAATCGACTTTTGGGTCAGTCGATTTTCAGGGGCTGGGGGGGGGGGCTCGCCGGGGTGAAGGAGGAACCAGCCGCAGCGGGGAGGGGGGCTCGCTGGAGAGGTACCCCACTATCTATCTTAGGGTTCAGGATGGGGGCGGTGGTCGCCGGCGTTGGCGGGGCGGTGGCGTGGGGATCGCCGGAGAAAAAGCTTGGCACGGGGAGCCTAGTGGGAAGGCTGGGGCGGCGGCGGACCGGCGATGGGGAGTGTTTTCGGGGCGGGCAGGGCGGCGCACCGCCGGCCGCGGGCCGCGGGCAGCGGGGGGCTGCTGTTTGGCCGGTGGTGGCTGGCGGCTCAGGGGGTGGAGGTGGAAGATGAACCGCAGGCCCTTGATTTTGTATCCAACGGCTGCAAAATCAACTGACCAGAGATGAAAAAGTCAGTCGACCGACGTGTAGCCTCACCTTGCTAGTGCGTTCAGTTTCGACAGCAAAATTCAGTTTCGACAGTTAAGTTCAGTTTTGACAGTTAAGTTCAGTTTTGACAGTTAAGTTCAGAGATGAGCGGCTGATGTATTTTACATCTAGCACTTTGTGGTTATGTATTTTACATCATATATTGGAGATGCTATTATAATTCCACTCAGGTTAACGTTGTTCGTTGTCTCTCTTGTCCTGCTTCAGCCTTGGCGTCGTACAACTCACCGGAGCTGCTCCAACGACGAAACCCTCCATCACAGTGGAGCAGTACCTCGGGCTCCACATCCAGACGCCTAAGATCTTCTTCCCCTCCTCCGACACCAAAGTCAGCGGAGCATCCTCACCGGCCAACCCAATCACGCAGACATCGACATGGCTTCGCCAAAGAGGTTGTACACTTGTTGCATCTCTTTTTTACTCTACATGTTATATATATTGTCCACTGAGCACACGGATTTGTTCCTTTAGTGTCTCCTTGAAAGAAAAAACGTAGGAATTTTAATTTTCACTTGTCCTCCGTTTCAAATTTCTATTCATGAAGCACAAGACTAAGAGATAGTAGCATAATAGCATTAGAACCGTACATTTTCTTGTGGTTTGACTTAATCTCACCATGCTTCTTTGCATCCTGTGATCTTCCAATTGTTGTGAATCAAACACCCAGATTGGCAGAAATCCTGTGTTTTTAAATTCTCTGTTTTGCACGTGCATTCCTATCCTATTCCTGTCTATTTCCTATCCCTGCATTGTTGGAATACTCCAATTCAAACGAGCCCTTACAGAATTACTTCTCTTACCGATAGTTGTCAAAGAAAACCTTGCGTGGTTTGTCCCGCTCCTGCTGCGCCGTCGTCCACCCCAGCTCAGCTGCTCCAACGACAGAAGGGTCCAGCACAGCAGGGATAGGCCTCCAGACTATCTTTCGCCGCCTCAGATCTTCTTCCCCGCCGCTGGCAGCCATGAAAACTGCATTACCATCATCAACCGAGCAGATGACCTCGAGGACTATGCGGGTCCGCAAGAGAGGTCGCACTCTTTCGTGTCTGCTTACGTTATGCATCGCTTAATATTACATGCTACTTTATCGTCCTATTCACCGATTAGACTCTGAGTCAGCTCCAAACTAATGGTCAAACTTGAGTTTTCAAATGGTTGTGGGGTACAAATCGGGGCCGCTATCAATAGTGTCTATCTACTATCTGGTTAATCTCCGGTGTCTACTATGAGTTTCATGTTGGGTGGGAAACAAACAGTAAAGAAGCCATTATCTGTTTTTTTAACTGAAGCCATTATCTGCCTGCTATTATTGGTTTTGGGTCTATCGAGAGGTTGCTACCATCACTCTGGATTTCTGCATGCACTCCTTACATAATCTCACTATGTTTTATTCCTATGCATGACAATTATTGTAAACAATGGAACTGAACATGTAGAGCAAAAGAGACGAGCCTTGCGTGGCAATAAAATTTCATGCAGATGTCGCTCCATGGTAGGCGCAAAGGCAGCCCCCCTCCACGCATTTGGGATTGTAATCGAGAGGAAGATATCTGTTCTGAGGGGGATTCAGAAGGAGAAGACAACTCCTATTTACCCCCTGAGGTCTTCGCTCTAACTTGGCATGCTGATGTTGGTTATATCATGCATATGGTGTCTTGCATTGCTTACTTTATACATCAAATATGTCATCTGCTTAGTTTAGACATCCTTTGTGCGAATGCCATCTGTTTAGTCTATTCATCGTTTATGTGCATTATGCAACGCCATCTTGTTTAGCCAGGCATCATATATGTGAATTTTGCAATGCCATCCTGCTTAGCCGGTAATCTTATATGTAAATTATATCAGGCCATCCTTTTTTTCCGTTACATATTACATTTGTCAACAATGTTAGTACATTCAAGTGCTCTTCGTGTGCATCAGCCATTTGACACGGTGATTGCAAATTCTGGAGTGAAAACAAGGTCTTCAGAGCAGACTATGCTATCTGACGAAGCGCATATCTCGCTGGTTACGGATAGCTCCTCAGAGGAGGATTCAGAAACAGATGACCAGTCCTATTCCCCCTCGAGGTGTATGCTCTAACTTGGCAGGGTTATGTTGCTCATATCGTGCGTATGGTGTCTCGCATTGCTATGTCATTTGATTAGTTTACACATGCTTTCTGTGAATGCCACCTGTTCAGTGTCTAATTACCATATATGTGAATTATGCATTGCCATCTTGTTGCAAGACATTATATATGTGAATTATGCAATGCTATCTTGTTGCAAAGGCATTATATATGTGAATTATGCAATGCCATGTTGTTTAGCCAATCATCATGTATGTGAATTATATCATGGTATCATTTTTTTGTATTATGTGTTCCATTTGTCGACAACGTTTGTATATTCAACTACTCTTCCTGTGCATCAGCCATTTGAAGCGGTGATGGAAGTATCTGGAGTGAAAACAAGGTATTCAGATCAGACAATGCTACTTGCTGAAGCAGACATCTTGCTGGTTACAGAGAGCTCCTTAGAGGAGGATTCAGAGACTGATGACCAGTCCTATTTCCCCCCTGAGGTCTATGCTCAAACTTGGCAGGGTTATATTACCCATGTCATGCATGTTGTCTTGCATTGCTTAGTTTTTACATCATATATGGATTGCCATCTGCTTACTTGCTTACTATATAAATCATATATTTGAATTATATCATGCCATCATGTTTACATAGTACATACACATCATCTATCTGAATTATGGCATGGCAACCCATTTAATAAAGACATCATATAGTTATATCATCTCATCCTGTTTAGTGTTTACAGTCATCATATTTTGAATTATGGCATTCTATCCGTGAATGTATGTGAATTATGGCATGCCAACCTATTTAATAAACACATTATATAGTTATGTCATGTCATCCTGTTTACATAGTCTCATATTTTGAACTATGTCTTTCCATCTTTTTTAGTTAGCCATCATAATGTGAAATTGTGTCATGCTATCCTGTTTAGTTAGCCATCATATATGTGAAATTGTGTCATGCTATCCTGTTTGGTTAGACAACATAAATATGAATTATTTCATGCCCTCTTTTATTCCCCACTATCCATTGCACCTGTCTATCATACAATGTCTATACTTTCAATTACTTTTCTTGTTTATCAGCCATTTCAATTGGAGAGCGTGATGGCAGTATCTAAGGGAGTAACAACACAGTCTTCAGAAAAGATAGTGCTACCAGTTGATGCAGATAGAACCACGGTTGTACTTGCCCAAGGACCAGATCCACCACACATAACCCAGACTCTCGCAGATTATACCCCTACCCAGTTGGACAGAGAACCAGCTACACCCCTTCTAACCCCAACCCCGACAGATAGTAACCCACTTCTAGTTGACACAGCACAGTCTCCACCACAGAGCACCGAAACACGAGCAGTTAGTAAGGGAACTGCAGTGCCCAAAGCACGAGGACCACCACTCCGAATCCCAACTCAACGCTTACAGGAGAAGAAGATTTGTTCTTAGGTCAGGTTATGTAGCTATGGTTCATACTCCTTTGCTCTTGCATTACTGTATTTACTCATACCAACTATTTTCAAATTTGAAGGATGGAACTGAAACTCCAATGGCACAGCAGGTATGTTTTAAACCTGTTTCTTTAACTGGTTTGCTGTTGTAACCTGCTCTATGTTGATTTCAGTTTCAATTGAATAAACAGTTATGTTCTCATGTCATGCACATTACAAGTGTTGTTATTGCTCTATAGTTACCCACACTTATATTCTGTCTATTCTGCTTTGTCTTGAACAAATATTATTTGAACCGTGTCTCTATCTTGATTTGGCAAAAAAAACTAGAATGATATAGACCATAACGTGACCATGGTACATAGATATATGTTTGTTTCATGCTGTTATCCTGTCCACTTTACTACTGAACTCATTTACCAAAATGAGTTTCATATACAACATGGTAAACATGTGATGTGTCTGCTTGTTTCTCTTTTAGAATGCGGACAAAATATTGGAAAACAGTACCGCGTTATCCAATGGTAAAGGAAGTAATGCAGATAGGTTCAAGATAGTGAGACATCCCTGTTGGTCTCCAAGAAAGCTGATAAAAACTATCTTGACGACAGTGAGGGAACCCAAAAGTCCTGTCTTGATGTAGTGTTCGACTTACTGGCCACTACTACTGGCACGAGCTCTTCGAACTCGCTGCCTGAATCAGTTCGTCTTCTTGAGTCTCAACTTCAGGTTGAAAGACATCGATTAGATGTGCTGCGACAGGAAGCTGAAGGACTGAGGAAGTCCCTGCAGAATTCAGATGCATATTTTCTGGTGCAATAGCAAGCGCTGGAGGATTTAAGCGCCAAACAAGTGAAAGTTAATAAGCTTGCTAAGCATCTTGCCAGCATTATGGGTACCCAGGATATTGTTTCTTGAGATCTTCTGAAGTGGTTTCAGTTCTGGATTTGTTTTGCTGCGGCGTTTATTTGCGCTGGTCGCCAACTTTGACAACCAGTGTATATGATATGCTGCTTTGTTCCCTATATTTGCACTGGTGGCGAACTTTGATGCCCAGTGGATGTAATATGTGTAATAGCCGTGATAGCCTAGCGTTAGTTGCTTGCCTATTTATTTCCTTGTTGTCTTGTTTATTTGTTTGCTTGTAGTCATTGGAGTTCTTTTTCCGCGGTTAGCTAGTGGCTGCAATAACGTACTTTTAAAACTAGGCCACAACAACCATGGGCTAATATTTACTGCAGTGACACTGGGCCTCCTACTGGTCGTAGAAACAGTGGGCCTTCTACGGGACGTAGAAACAATGGGCCTTCTACGGGCCGTAGAAACAATGGGCCTTCTGCGGGCCGTATCATCAATGGGCCTTATACGGGCCGTATGATCGATTGGCCAAACATGGGCCAAACAGACCGTATTATGGCCGTAAACGGGCTAGAGTTGGAATCGTCCGTTCATGGGCCGACCATAACGGGCCATTGTTAATAGGCCATATTTGGTGATGCTATCACCACGGGCCGTTAATGGGTTTAAAGTAATACACAGTTCATTACGGGCCAGTTTCAGCACGGGCCGCTAATGGGACAAGAGTTACAAAGGGCCTCATATGGGCCGAAAGACGTCATGGGCTATACATGGGCCAGAAGTGAAAACGGGCTGGAATCATATTGGATGGCCCAGATGACGCTACTGGGCCTAATTCGGATAGGGCGTAACGGGCCTTATGTTAGCGGGCTGTAAATGGGCTATATGCGAACAGGCCGTTAACAGGCTTTACATGGGCCGGCCCGCCAGCTTTAGACCAAGTCAAATGGGCCGGCCTTTTCACAGGAATGGGACACCGTTGGGCCGTGCCATGTGTCGACGTATCATAGGCGCCTTCTGTCCAGTGAGTGGATGACATCTGTCCCAACGATGAGCCGACACGTGTTTCCTCTAGCCAATGATGATTTTAAAGTGGAAAATCCCCATTGGTCGGGGCTGTTAACGGGTTATCGGATCCAAAACCCGACCCGATAGCTTAACGGTGTTCCGCTACGGTGGATGCCATGTGTCGGTCACTCTTGACGAAAGCACTTCTGTGACGCGCAATTTATCGTCATGGAAGTGGACACTTCCGTGATGATAATTTTGGTAATGTCATGGAACACTTCTACGACAGCACAGGTATGACTATCAAGATTCTGTCATAAATTTGTCATGGATGTACATGCATGACAAAAAACGCGACCTACTGTGACAAACACGTATCATCACGGAAGTGTATTTTTTTTGTAGTGGGGCGGCTGTTTGGCCGGTGGTGGCTGGCGGCTCAGGGGGTGGAGGTCGAAGATGAACTACAAGCCCTTGATTTCGTATCCAACGGCTGCAAAATCGACTGACCAAAGATGAAAAAGTCAGTCGACTGACGTGTAGCCTCACCTCTAGTGCGTTCAGTTTCGACAGTAAAATTCCGTTTCGACAGCAAAATTCAGTTTTGACAGTTAAGTTCAGTTTCGACAGTTAAATTCAGTTTCGACAGTTAAGTTCAGAGATGAGCGGCTGATGTATACATCTAGCACTTTGTGGTTATGTATTTTACGTCATCTATTGGAGATGCTATTAGAATTCCACAAAGGTTAACATTGTCTCTCTTATCCTGCTTCAGCCTCGGCGTCATACAACTCACCGGAGCTGCTCCAACGACAAAACCCTCCATCACAGTGGAGCAGTACCTCGGGCTCCATCTCCAGACGCCTAAGATCTTCTTCCCCTCCTCCGACAGCCAAGTCAGCTGGAGGATCCTCAACGGCCAACTCAATCACGCTGGGATCGACATGGCTTCGCCAAAGAGGTTGTACACTTCTTGTGGTTTGACTTAATCTCACCATGCTTCTTTGCATCCTGTGATCTTCCAATTCTTGTGAACCAAAGACCCAGATTGGCAGAAATCCTGTGTTTTCAAATTTTCTGTTTTGCACGTGCATTCCTATCCTATTCCTGTCTATTACCTATCCATGCATTGTTAGAATCCTCAAATTCAAACAAGCCCTTACACAATTACTTCTGTTACAGATATCTATCAAACAAAACCTTGTGTGGTTTGTCCTGCTCCTGCGGTGCTGTGTTCCACCCCAGCTCAGCTGCTCCAACGACGGAAGGGTTCGCCACAGCAGGGATCCGCTCTCCAGACTGTCTTTCACCGCCTCAGATCTTCTTCCCCGCCGCCGACAGCCACGACAACTTCATTACCATCATCAACTGAGCAGATGACCTTGAGGACTACACGGGTCCGCAAGAGAGGTCGCACTCTTCCGTGTCTGCTTACGTTATGCATTGCTTAATATGATGGCATGCTACTTTATCATCGTTTCACCTATTAGACTCCGACTCAGGTCCAAACTTATGCTGAAACTTGAGTTTTTACATGGTTATGGGGTACATATTGGGGCAGCAATCAGTACTATCTGTCTACTATCTGGTTAATCTCGGGTGTCTACTATGAGTTTCATGTTGGGTGCAAACAAACATTAAAGGAGCCATTATCTGTATTTTTTAACTAAAGCTATTATCTGCCTGCTATCATTTGTTTTGGGTCTATCCACAGTTTGCTACCATCACTCTGGATTTGTGCATGCACTCCTTACATAATCTCACTATGTTTTATTCCTATGCATGTTAGTTATTGTACACAATGGAACTGAACATGTAGAGCAAAAGAGACGAGCCTTGCGTGGCAATAAAATTTCATGCAGACGTCGCTCCATGGTGGGCGCAAAGGCAGCCCCCCTCCACCCATTTGGGATCGTAATCAAGAGGAAGATAACTGTTCTGAGGGGGATTCAGAAGCAGAAGTCCACTCCTATTTACCCCATGAGGTCTTCGCTCTAACTTGGCATGTTGATGTTGGTAAAATAATGCATATGGTGCCTTGCATTGCTTCCTGTATACATCAAAGATGTCATCTGCTTAGTTTAGACATGCTTTGTGTCAATGTCATCAGCTTAGTTTCTTTATCGTATATGTGAATCATGCAATGCCATCTTGTTTAGCCAGGCATCATATATGTGAATTTTGCAATGCCACCCTGGTTAGCCAGTCATCTTATATGTGAATTATATCATGACATCATTTTTTATTACGCGTTAAATTTGTCAACAATTTTAGTACATTCAATTACTCTTCCTGTGCAACAGCCATTCGGCACGGTCATGGAAAAATCTGGAGTGGAAACAAGGTCTTCAGAGCAGACAATGCTATCTGACGAAGCACATGTCTTGTTGGTTACACATAGCTCCTCACAGGAGGATTCAGAGACAGATGACCAGTTCTATCCCCCCCTGAGGTGCATGCTCTAACTTGGCAGGGTTATGTTGCTCATATCGTGCGTATGGTATCTTGCATTGCTATGTCATTTGCTTAGTTTAGACATGCTTTGTGTGAATGCCACCTGTTTAGTGTCTAATTACCATATATGTGAATTATCCAATGCCATCTTGTTGCAAGACATTATATATGTGAATTATGCAATGCTATCTTGTTGCAAGGCATTATATATGTGAATTATGCAATGCCATGCTGTTTAGCCAAGCGTCATATATGTGAATTATATCATGCCGTCCTTTTTTTGTATTTCTCATTGCTTTTGTCGACAATGTTTGTATATTCAACTGCTCTTCCTGTGCATCAGCCATTTGAATTGGTGATGGAGAAATCTGGAGTGAAAACAAGGTCTTCAGAGCAGACAATGCTACCTGGTGAAGCAGATATCTTGCTGGTTACAGATAGCTCTTCAGAGGAGGATTCAGAGGCAGATGACCAGTCCTATTATCCCCCTGAGGTGTATGCTCAAACTTGGCAGGGTTATATTACTCATATCATGCATATGTTGTATTGCAATGCTTAGTTTTTACATCATATACATGATATTGAATGCCATCTCCTTAGTTGACACATCATATATGCGATTGCCCTCTGCTCACTTCCTTAGTATATAAATCATATATTTGAATTATATCATGCCATGATGTTTACATAGACAGCATGTATCTGAATTATGGCATGCCAACCCATTTTCTAAAGACATAATATAGTTATATCATCTCATCCTATTCACACTTCACATAGTCATCATATTTTGAATTATGTCATTCTATCCGTGAATTATATCATGCCATCATGTTTCCATCGACGGCATGTTTGTGATTTATGGCATGCCAACCACTTTAATAGACACATCGTATAGTTATATCATGTCATCATGTTTACATAGTCATCATATTTTGAAGTATGTCACTCTATCATGTTTAGTTAGCCATCATACATGTGAAATTGTGTCATGCTATCCTAGTTAAATTATCCATCATATATGTGAAATTATGTCCTACTATTCTGTTTGGTTAGACAACATAAATGTGAATTATTTGATGCCCTGTTTTCTTCCCTACTATCCATTGCACCTGTCTATCTTACAATGTCTGTACATTCAATTACTTTTCTTGTTTATCAGCCATTTCAATTGGAGGGGGTGATGGCAGTATCTGTGGGAGTAAAAACACGGTCTTCGGAAAAGATCATGCTACCTGTCGATGGAGATAGAACCACGGTTGTACTTTCCCTAGAACCAGCCCCACCACACATAACCCAGACTCACGCAGATTGTACCCCTACCCAGTTGGACAGAGAACCAGCTACACCCCTTCTAACCCCAACCCCAGCAGATAGTAACCCAGTTCCCGTTGACACGGCACCATCTCCACCACAGAGCACCCAAACACGAGCGGTTTGTAAGGCAACTGCAGTGCCCAAAGCACGAGGACCACCACTCCGAACCCCAAGTCAACGCTTAAAGAAAAAGAAGAATTGTTCTCACGTCAGGTTCCGTAGCTATGGTTCATACTACTTTGCTCTTGCATCACTGTATTTACTCATACCAACTAATTTCAAATTTGAAGGATGCAATTAAAACTCCAACGGCGCAACAGGTATGTTTTAAACCTGTTTCTTTAATGTGTTTGCTGTTGTAACTTGCTCTATGTTGATTTCAGTTTCAATTGAATAAACATTTATATTCTCATGCCATGCACCTTATAAGTGTTGTTATTGTTGTGTAGTTTCCCACACTTATATTCTGTCTAAGCTGCTTTGTCTTACATAGATATGATTCGAACGGTATCTATCTTGATTTGGCAACATAAACTAGAATGATATAGACCATACAGTGCCATACTACATAGATATATGTTTGTTTCATGCTGTTATCCTGTTGACGGAGTAATTGACCACGGGTACCCCGAAGACAGCGAGACAATAATTCAAGACATTGGGGCTAGCAAAGCCCCTCGGTCCGACTGCCCGGCCTCTCCTGCCGGCTCCCCGTCCGACTGCTACGCCCGGCCGGCTACTGACTGCGCCAACCAACCGGCTGCCGACTGCGCCAGCCAGCCGGCTGCGGACGGCAGCCCGATCTGACACCGACAAGACACCGACGAGACGGCCGTACCCAAGCACTATTCACGTGTCACCCCAGCCATTATGTATAGTGTCACTTGTCCCTGGGCACTATTTATGAAGTGACCCAGGGGACAAGCATGACATGCACCATGCCCTATACATGGCTTGGCATGTAAGCTACCCAAGGTAGCTTACAACCAATGCCATGTCCCATGCCCACTACACACTATATATAGCTAGCTCTATCCATCCATCAGGAGAGGGACTGACACTAGCATGCTCACGCACACACTCATGGCCATAAGCCATACGGCCACTAGAGCATCCTTGCCGATCCGGCCATCCGCATATACAAAGTCAGATGCCTATGGCACTGACAAATGATACAGCTCTAGGAGCACTCTGTACTGAGATATGCCACATACATACAGACATGCAGGAGTAGGGGTATTATCTCTCCGGAGAGCCCCGAACCTGGGTAAACTAGCGCGTGCTACTCGCATACCCGCTCCCGGGCCTATCAGCAGCAGTCTTACCCTCACAGTAAGCCCTTGTGGCATCTGTCGCCTCGCACCTCCCCCGTGAGAATACCACGACAGTTGGCGCCCACCATGGTGTGGTACTACTAGTATGCTACCACGCTGCTGCTGGTTTCGCAGTCCGGGCGGGACCTTTTTGTCATCATCACCGCGGCGTCGCCGTCGTCTCTCCGCCGGTAGCGCTCGGGGGCCCTACATCAACACACCTCCGAGGCGAGCGCAGGACGGCGTGTCCTCGTCAACGGGCTCCCCCTCTCCGCCGCCATCACCCGGCACCGTCGCCGTCTCTCCGGCCGCACTCGGGGGCTCGACATCGACTCGCCTCTGGGGCGGCCATGCGGGACGGCTCGCCCTCGCCGTCGGTCTCGGCACGGTCCGCCTTGCCCTTTTTCTCCATCGCGGACTGCAGGAGGCTCTGCTCCGCCCCTACGACGTCGCGCCGCTTCGGCACCCAACGCGCCTGCATGCCCATCGCGTCGCGACCGTCCTCTCCGACCGGGCCTCGGTCCCTGTGCGAGCGCCCGGGCGGCGAGGGGTTCTCTTGAGCGTACACACACTTGTGCCAAGCTAGCTAGCTAGCTAGCCAGTTTGACCAATTGATTGACTTGCGTGCGTACTGGCTTGGCTAGCTAGCTTTGCTTGGGTGCGCGCGTCAGGCCAGCCGGTCGTGTGAGCCTTGCCGTCGCTCCGTCCGGCGGCTTTGTCGGCTGCTCCGTCCATAGCCATGCGCCCGTCTCACCTTGCTGCTTTGCTCCAAGCTCCCAGCTCATTCAGCTCTAGTTCACCATAGCCCCTGCACAAACTGTCTGTAAGATACACACTACAGCACGCACTATAGCGCCCAGACACCTCCTCTACAGGACGGTTCCACCCGCATCCCGCGTCGCGTTCGCGTCGTCCCGTGCCGGCCTCCAGGTGGCCGCGCCGCCTCGCCTACCCGCGTTGACTTCCTGTTGGGCTTGCTGCCTCCCTCGTGCCTCCATCCATCTCGTCCCAAGCAGCGCCGGGTCCTCCCGTGCAGTGTCGGGTCCGGCTGCTCCTACGCGCCTGCGACTCCGCCCTGACCGGCCCGGGTGACCCGGCTGTGCTGCTCCACCTTCTTCCGCGTCCGCCTCGTCCCGACGCACCTCTGCCCATGCCAGCTGGCCATCCGCCTGCGCCTGGGGGCCCATCGTCCGGCTCCCGCGCATCCGACCGCGTCGGCCGCGGGCTCTTCCAGACGCGCCCGCCCCGGCCCTCGTCGTTGCACCGTCCCGGCCTCCGCCTTCGTGGCCTCGCACCTCCCGGCGTCGCGCGCCTCCTCCGCGCCCGGCCCTCGTGCCGCTATGCCGCCCCGCCGTGCTCGGCCCGGCGCGACCGTTCGCGCGCCCCGCACCGCATCCGGCCTCCCCGCAGCCGGCCTCCGCCCGTCGCCCGTGCCCGGCCTCCGGCGCAACACCGCCAGCCTCGCCGCGCCCGCCTTCTCCCGCAGCCGGATTGCCACCAGCGGGCCTCGCGCGCAATCCGCCCCCCTCAGTTGGCCTCCCCTGTGTCGGCTGCTGTGGCCGGATTCCCGAAGAAAAAAATGTTGCCGACTGCTTGCATGGGACCGGCTGGAAAAGTCAATGGCTGGGTGTCCAGCCGGCTGCAAAAGAAAAAGAAGGGTGGCGGGTGCTAGAAAAAAAAGAGTAAAGAGAGTCCGGCTGAAAAAAGATAACACCGCGTCCGGCTGAGAAAATGGCCGGGTGCTGAGAAAAAAATACGTCTGACTGCTCAGCCGGCTGAAGAGAAGAAGAAAAAAAACGATCGGCTGGCCCGTCCGCCTGCTTCCCCATTCGCACGGTCAGTCGCGACCCGCATTGCCGGCTGTGCCAAGCCGGCTGGGCCGCCTGGCCGGATGGGCCTGACCAGCTGGGGCATTCCTCGAGCGCCCAGAGGCTCGTGCCGCCTGCCGGAGATCATCTCCACCCTGTCTGCACGAAAAGTAATGTGAGCTCCTCACTCGCTTATTCTTGCACCACGCAAACATGGATAACCCTGAGCGACGCTCGGGGACCACATCCGCTTTTATTACAGTGGCACCACCGTTCGCCCCGGCGCCAGCTAGAGTTGGCCCGGAGGCTAGCCGCTTGGCCTGAGAAGTTGGTTCCCGCAGACGGCTTAGTAGCGTGCGCGGTACCAAAGGCTCACTCTCAGCCACAGACCGCAGAGCGGCTGTCTGGCTAGCGAGAGCAAACGCTGGAGGCCACCCATGCGAAAAACGTCCGGGAAGAAAAACGGTTCGGGCGACCCGGCCGTTCCTTTATAAGTATCTGCTCAGTTAAATTCGCTCCCAGAGTCTGAGTATTGTACACTCCACTCCGCGGCCCACTCTCAGCCACAGACCGCAGAGCGGCTGCCCGGCAAGCGAGAGCACAAGCCAAAGAGTCGAGGGAACATGAAAGAGATTGAAGGGGGCTCGGACGAAACCGAGTCGGCACCCTCCGCATAAAATTTTCAATGCTACAAGCAAACATTTGATATATCTGCGCGGACTAACTTTGTTTTTTGCATGATCATTTCCGTGTGAAACCCGCCTCCTCACTCGGAGGCTCGGAGGCTACGCCCAGTGGGTAAGCTGGCCCGCCCCCACTGGAAGCAAACCGCGCCGGCTGCAGCCCGCAGCCGGTTGTCAGCAACAGCATCAGTCGGCGGACCTCGTGTTCGCGCCCGACACCATCAGTCGGCGGACCCCGCGTCCGCGCCCGACAGCACCGGCCGATGGATTTCGTGTCCGCGCCCGGCACCGTCGATGCCATCGTCTGCACCAACAAACACGAAAAGCCTCCGCCCAACTTTTCCAAGTTGCCCGGAGGCTCGGAGGATACACCCAGCGGGTGCGCTGGCGCGCCCCCGCCCGAAGCAAGCTACGCCGGCTGCGGCCTGCAGCCGGCCATCATCGACATTTTCTACATCAACACCCGCCAAAAAACCTCTGCCCAACTTTGCCAAGTTGACCGGAGGCTTGGAGGCTACTGACGGAGTAATTGACCACGGCTACCCTGAAGATGGCGAGACAATAATTCAAGACATCGGGGCTAGCAAAGCCCCTCAGTCCGACTGCCCGGCCGCTCCTACCGGCTCCCCGTCCGACTGCTATGCCCGGCCGGCTGCCGGCTGCTGACTGCGCCAACCAACCGGCTGCCGACTGTAGCCCGATCTGACACCGACAAGACACCAACGAGACGGCCGTACCCAAGCACTATTCACGTGTCACCCCAGCCATTATGTACAGTGTCACTTGTCCCTGTGCACTATTTATGAAGTGACCCAGGGGACAAGCTTGACATGCACCATGCCCTATATATGGCTTGGCATGTAAGCTACCCAAGGTAGCTTACAACCAACGCCATGTCCCACGCCCACTACACACTATATATAGCTAGCTCTATCCATCTATCAGGAGAGGGACTAACACTAGCATGCTCACGCACACACTCATGGCCATAAGCCATACGGCCACTAGAGCACCCTTGCCGATCCAGCCATCCGCATATACAAAGTCAGATGCCTATGGCACTGACCAATGATACAGCTCTAGGAGCACTCTGTACTGAGATATGCCACATACATACAGACATGCAGGAGCAGGGGTATTATCTCTCCGGAGAGCCCCGAACCTGGGTAAACTAGCGCGTGCTACTCGCATACCCGCTCCCGGGCCTATCAGTAGCAGTCTTACCCTCACACTAAGCCCTTGTGGCATCTGTCGCCCAACACCTCCCCCGTGAGAATACCACGACACCTGTCCACCTTACTACTGAACTGGTTTACCAAAATGAGTTTCATATACTACGTTGTAAACCCGTGATGTGTTTGTTTGCTTATCTTTTAGAATGCGTAGAAAATATTGGAGAAGAGTACCCCGTTATGCAATGGTACAGGAAGTAATGCAGATAAGGTTCAAGATAGTGAGACATCCCTATTGGTCTCCAAGAAAGCTGATAAACTATATTGAAGACACTGAGACAATCCCAAAGTTCTGTCTTGATGTAGTGTTCGAGTTACTGGCTACTACTACTGGCACAAGCTCTTCGAACTCGCTGCCTGAATCAGTTCGGCTTCTTGAGTCTCAACTTCAAGTTGAAAGACATCGATCAGATGTGATGCGACAGGAACCCAAAGGACTGAGGAACTCCCTGCAGAATTCAGATGCATACTTTCTGGTGCAACAGCAAGTGCTGGAGGATTTAAGCGCCAAACAAGGGAAAGTTAATAAGCTTGCTAAGCATCTTGCCAGCATTATCGGTACCCAACATATTGTTTCTTGAGCTCTTCTTAAGTGGTTTCAGTTCTGGACTTGTTTTGCTGCGGCGTTTATATGTTGCTTTGTTCCCTATATTTGCACTGGTGGCGAACTTTGATGCCCAGCGGATGTAATATGTGTAATAGCCGTGATAGCCTAGCGTAAGTTGCTTGCCTATTTATTTCCTTATTGTCTTGTTTATTTGTTTTCTTGTAGTCAGTTCAGTTCTTTTTCCGCGGTTTGCTAGTGGCCGCAATAACCTATTTTTTAAAACTAGGCCACATTAACCATGGGCTACATATTTACTGTAGTTAACATGGGCCTCCTATGGGCCGTAGAAACAACGGGCCTTCTAAGGGCCGTAGAAACAATGGGCCTTCTACGGGGCGTAGAAACCATGGGCCTTATACGGGCCAATGACACAACGGGCCGTCTACGGGCCGTATCATCAATGGGCCTTCTACGGGCTGTATGATCGGTTGGCCAAACACGGTCCAATAAAAGACCACATTATGGCCGTAAATGGGCTAGAGTTGAAATCATCCGTTCATGGGCCGACCATAACGGCCCATCGTTAATCGGCCGTATTTGATGACGCTATGAAAACGGCCCAACGTATTAACAGGCCACAAACAGGCCAACTGTAACCACGGGCTGAATTTGGCCCACAAGCAGAAAATGACAGTAACGGGTGGAAAGTAAACGAATGCTGGAAATGAGCCCAAGAATAAATGGGCCCTGAGAAGGCCAAAAGATAACATGGGCTGGAAACGGCCCAACGGAATAATGGGCCGTTAATGGGTATAAAATGATACACTGTTCATTACGGGCCAGTTTTACCATGGGCCGTTAATGGGCCGAGGGTTACTAAGGGCCTCATATGGGCCGAAAGACGTCATGGGCCATACATGGGCCGGAAGTTAAAACGGGATGGAATTATATTGGACGGCCCAGATGATGCTACTGGGCCTAATTCGGATAGGCCGTGAACGGGCCCTGGGTTAGCGGGCTGTAAATGGGCTATATGCGAACAGGCTGTTAACAGGCTTGCCGTGGGCCGGCCCGCCACCTTTTGACCAAGTCAAATAGGCACGCCTTTTCACAGGAATGGGCCTCTATTGGGCCGTGCCACGTGTTGACGTATCATAGGCGCTTTGGGTCCAACGAGTGGATGACATCTGTCCCAACGGCAAGCCGACACGTGTTCCCTCCAGCCAATGATGATTTTACACGTGGAAAATCCCCATTGGTCGGGGCTGTTAACGGGTTATCGGATCCAAAACCGGACCCGATAGCTTAACGGCGTTCCATTACGGTGGATGCCACGTGTCGGTCACCCTCGACGAAAGCACTTCTGTGACGCGCGATTTATCGTCATGGAAGTGGACACTTCTGTGATGATAATTTTGGTAATTTCATGGAACACTTCTACGACAGCACAGGTATGACTATCTTGATTCTGTCATAAAATTGTCATGGATGTACATGCATGACAGAAAACGTGACCTACTGTGACAAACACGTATCATCACAGAAGTGTATTTTTTTGTAGTGGGTCGAGCCGTATTATGGACCACAATCTAGTTATGCCTCCGCCTATGCCCATGGTATTTTGAGTGCGTAGTTATGTATGCGTGGTACAAACGCCGCCGTCTGGTCGGGACTGGGACGGAGGCCAAATTGCTAGTCGAGCTCTTGACGAGCTGGGCTGTCCTGCTCCAGAGTAGTCCGGACTCGTTTGACAGTGCCCGGGAGCTTGGCCGCCGAATTAAGGTTCTGCATGAAAAGGCCGCTCTATACTTCTGCTGCTAGGGCATCGATTGCTCCTCGGTACAGAGGAAGCGCTCCGTGTTTCCATTAACTGTTATGACAACGCGTGGTCCGGGCATCTTGAGCTTAAGATAAGCATAGTGTGGCACTGCATTGAATCGAGCAAATGCGGTTCGTCCGAGCAGTGCGTGATAGCCCATGCGGAAGGGGACGATATCGAAGATCAATTCTTCGCTTCGGAAGTTGTCTGGGAATCCGAATACAACCTCCAATGTGATTGAGCCCGTACAGCGGGCCTCTACACCTGGTATGACTCCTTTAAAGGTAGTTTTTGTGGGCTTGATCCTTGAGGGATCGATGCCCATTTGGCGTACTGCATCCTGATAGAGCAGGTTCAGGATGCTACCACGATCCATGAGGACTCGCGTGAGGTGGAATCCATCGATGATTGGGTCGAGGACCAGTGCGGCTGAACCGCCATGCCGGATGCTGGTCGGATGGTCCCTGTGATCGAAAGTGATCGAGCAGGACGGCCATGGGTTGAATTTTGGGGCGACTGGCTCTATCGCATAGACGTCCCTAAGCGCGCGCTTGCGCTCTCTCTTGGGGATATGGGTAGCGTATATCATGTTCACCATTTTGACCTGTGGGGGAAACTTCTTCTGTCCCCTTGTGTTCGGTGGACGGGGCTCCTCGTCATCGTCCTCACTTTGCGACCCCTTCTCCTTGTTTTCGGCATTTGACTTGCCGGCCTGTTTAAAAACCCAACAGTCTCTGTTGGTATGATTGGCTGGTTTATCCGGGGTGCCGTGGATCTGACATGGGAAATCGAGAATGCGGTCCAAGCTGGATGATCCCGGATTGTTCCTTTTAAATGGCTTCTTCCGCTGGACGGACTTGGAGCCACTAAATCCTGCGTTGACCGTCGTGTCATCGGTATTATCACCGTTGCTTCGACGCTTGTGTCTGTTGCATCGGGGCTTGCCGTTGCTATTTCTGGCTTCAGACGTGCCAGGTTCGCTTGCATTATTATTGCTACGGGCTAGCCAACTATCTTCGCCCGCGCAAAAGCGGGTCATGAGTGCCGTCAGGGCTGCCATGGACTTCAGCTTTTCCTGGCCGAGGTGTCAGGCGAGCCATTCGTCGCGGATGCTATGTTTAAAGGCCGCTAGGGCTTCGGCATCTGGACAGTCGACGATCTGGTTCTTTTTAGTTAAAAACCTAGTACAGAATTTCCTGGCTGACTCTCCGGGCTGTTGGACTATGTGACTTAAATCATCTGCATCCGGAGGTCGGACGTATGTACCTTGGAAGTTGTCGCGGAAGGCGTCTTCCAGGTCCTCCCAGCTGCCAATAGAGTTTTCAGGCAGGCTATTCAACCAGTGACGAGCTAGTCCCTTGAGTTTTAGTGGGAGGTATTTGATGGCATGAAGATCATCACCGCGGCCATATGAATATGAAGAATAAAGTCCTCAATCCACACCACGGGGTCTGTTGTCCCATCATATGATTCGATATTCATGGGTTTAAACCCTTCTAGGAATTCGTGCTCCATTACTTCATCGGTGAAGCAGAGGGGGTGCACGGCGCCTCTATATCGGGCCAAGTCACGACGTAGCTCTGATGGAGTCCGTCTGCGGTTTTCGCCTTGGGCGTGATTATGCTTATCGCGTCCGGCTGGATAGCTGTCGTCGCGCATCGGGGCATGCCCCCGCGATCCATAGATCGATCCGGTATGGTCTGCTCTATTGTCCAGGTCATGCCGTGGGTCATATGTATATCCCCGAGCTGATGTGTCTCAACCTTTACGGCGAGGTGGTATGGGCTGGAGTTCGGCTTGAGTTGCCGCTTTGTCCCGGCCACGTGGTGGTCGGTCAGCCCCATTACACGCTGATGGTACGGGCTCCAGCGCCTCGTCATAAATTGAGGCAACAATTTGCGCTTCGGGTAACTTTTGGTTGGGCGCTCGAGGCCGTATTCCTCGGCTGCCAAGACATTAGTCCATCTGTCATTGAGTAGATCTTGGTCAGCTTGAAGTTGTTGCTGCTTCTTTTTCAGGCTCCTCGCAGTGGCTATTAGCCGGCGCTTAAAGCCCTCCTGCTCGACGGGTTCCTCAGGCATGATAAAATCCTCATTGCTGAGGCTCACCTCGTCCTTCTCAGAGCGGAAGATAATTACTGTCATCCGAGTCTTTGTTTACGGCCTGTTCATCAAGGCTGACTTACCCATCTTCCCGTTCGTCCTGTTTGAAGTTGGCTCGATGGGGTCTTCTTTGTCTTCGGCATCGGCCAGAGTATTGTTTTCACATGTGCCGGTATCGCTATATTTTCCACGGTGTGATTTGGAGCGGCGCCACTGACGTCGGCGCTTTGGTTGTATCTCAGGAGGTTTATCCTCAACTGGATCTACTTCGTCATCGCCGTTACCCGCTTTGGGTGTATCCACCATGTATACGTCATACGAAGAGGTGGTCGTCCAACGTCCAGTAAACGGTGGGTTTTCGGCTTGCTCCTCTTCGGCATCATCGTCCATCCCGTCGATGTCTTCGGAGCCGTAATCGAGCATGTCGGTTAAGTCTTCGACAATGGCTATTAAGTGGGAGGTGGGTGGGAAGCGAAATTCTCCGTCATCCGCCCCCAGTTCTTTACGGATATAATTCGGCTATGAGTCCCCTGCTAAGGAGAGGGTTTTTAATGAGTTTAGCACATCGCCTAAAGGTGAGTGCCCGAAGATGTCCGCGGAGCTGAATTTGACGATCGGCGCCCGATCAGGCTCGACGGACGCGGATGCACATGGTTTGGAACCTATGGCCGGAAACGAATCAGAGGTTCCGATGACGCAGATCCCACTCGAGGGTGGGTCTGTGTGCGGCTCCAACGCTGCTGAGTCTGCGGCTTCTGTGGCGGGGTTGAGCTTCCCGTCCTCGGATGCCGCAATCTGCTCCGGATCTAGGGCCGGAGCACTTACATGTGCTATCTCCTGGGTGTGGTCCGATGACAGATTTAGGTCATGTTCATCGCGGAGGCAGGGAGCAGCTGCCATGGGCTCGAATCCGTCGAAGATCAAGTCTCTGCGGATATCAGCAACGTAGTTCAAGCTTCCAAACGTGACCTGATGGCCAGGGGCATAGCTGTCGATCTGCTCTAGATGACCAAGTGAGTTGGCCCACAGTGCGAAGCCGCCGAATGCGAAAATCTGGCCGGGGAGAAAGACCTCCCTCAGGGCAGCATCGTTGTAGATGATTGACGGAGCCATCGTGCTTTCTGGTGACGACACAGCAGAACTCTCAATGAAAGCACCAATGTCGGTGTCAAAACCGGCGGATCTCGGGTAGGGGGTCCCGAACTGTGCGTCTAAGGTCGATGGTAATAGAAGACAGGGGACACGATGTTTACCCAGGTTCAGCCCTCTCTATGGAGGTAATACCCTACTTCCTGCTTGATTGATCTTGATGAATATGAGTATTACAAGAGTTGATCTACCACGAGATCATAATGGCTAAAACCCTAGAAGTCTAGCCTGTATGATTATGATTGCCTCTACGGACTAAACCCTCCGGTTTATATAGACACCGGAGGGGGCTAGGTTTGTATAGAGTCGGTTACAGAGAAATGAATCTTCATATCCGAACACCAAGCTTGCCATCCACACCAAGGAGAGTCCCACCCGGACACGAGAGAGAATCTTCTGTCTTGTATCTTCACGGCCCATCAGTCCGGCCCACATCACATAGTCCGGACGCCCGAGGACCCCTTAATCCAGGACTCCCTCACTTGTTCTGTGTGATTTTGGTTTAACCACCTAGAGTTCTAGTTATGTCGACTGAGGGAGTCCTGGATTAAGCGGTCCTCGGACAACCAGACTATATACTTTGGCCGGACTGTTGGACTATGAAGATACAAGATTGAAGACTTCGTCCCGTGTCCGGGTGGGACTCTCCTTTGCATGGAAGGCAAGCTTGGCGATTCGGATATGTAGATCTTCTTCTCTGTAACCGACTCTGTGTAACCCTAGCCCCCTCCGGTGTCTATATAAAACAGAGGGTTTAGTCCGTTGGACAAGAACAATCATAATCATAGGCTAGCTCCTAGGGTTTAGCCTCTACGATCTCGTGGTAGATCAACTCTTGTAATACTCATATCATCAAGATCAATCAAGCAAGAAGTAGGGTATTACCTCCATCGAGAGGGCCCGAACCTGGGTAAACATTGTGTCCCCCGCCTCCTGTTACCATTAGCCTTAGACGCACAGTTCGTGACCCCCTACCCGAGATCCGCCGGTTTTGACACCGACATTGGTGCTTTCATTGAGAGTTCCACTGTGCCGTCACGATAAGGCCTGATGGCTCGTCTTGTTGTCAAGGACAACATTACCTCTGGGGGAGCCCTGGCTGTAGGCCAAACTCTCCGATTAGGCGGCTTCGTCATGACCGCTCGGTCGGCCGTCACACAGACGATGACTTCTCGGGTCATCAAAACAGCCTCCACGTCGGCTTGGAATTCACCAAGCAGATGGATCCAATGGAGCTCTCTTCTTTGAACGAGCTCTTGGATCGCATCGCCGCCCTGGGAGTCGCTACGGACTACGATCAGATCGGGCTTAAGCCTGACCAAAGGGAGATTAACTCTCCGCCGGTCACCCATCAGATAGCGGTGGTGGAGGAGCAATGCAGCGATTCTTCCTCTATTTTGAGGACAAAATATGTCCGGATTCCCGAGCTCTCCGAGCCAGATACCCATCTACGGGAGGACATGGCCCAAGCTTCGAACCTAGAATCGGACAGCGGGCCAGAACTATTGGGCAACATCCCGGAGTTCGAACTGCCAAACTCGGAAACTCCTCTGCCCCTGGGTCTCAGACCGGGTCAGGGTTTGGACCTAAATCTGCCCACCCACCCAGACATAAGTGATCTTTCCCACATTAGAGAAGAGCCCCAAGAGACAGTACATCACTATTGGGCCAGATTCCTCCTTGTAATGAGCAAGGACTGTCACAAGGAAGACGCAATTTCGTTCTTTTGCAAAAAATGCACGGACAAGGGAATCCTCAACGCCGTAAGTCGCCGTGACATAGCACACTTCGCTGACTTGGCGGCCATAGTACAGTAATACTGTGCGATGGAAAGCGCCTGGAAAACCCAAACAAAATTATGGGATCCTCCGGCTCTCACTAAACCCCCCCGTCCGAACTAAAGAGGTGTACTCTCGTAAGTCACCCAATCCAATTACAAAGAAACCAAAGCCCACTACAGGGCGTGGAACCGTATTGGAGGGATGGCTCAATGGGCCCTGCAAAATTCACAGTACACCGGATACCATGCCAACACACAGCCTTAGAGCATGTTGGATACTCCGGCAGGTGGCCAAGAGCGGCGAGGATCTCCTCATCAAAAATACCACAGAGCACCATCCCGGGGAAAATAACAATACAGTATTGACAGTCTTCGAGACTTTCGCCTCAAATAATAGGCGCAAGCGAGCACTCCGCAGCCTCGCCGAAGTCTGCCACGTTGCAGCAATAAACTCATGGAACGATACGGCCATAACCTTCAATGCCAGTGACAAACCTCAATTCCGAACAGCCCGAGCACCAGCCGCTTTGGTCCTTAGTCCAATTGTGGACGGCTTCCGGCTTCCTAAAGTGCTCATGGACGGTGGCAGTGGATTAAACCTCATCTATGAGGAGACTCTTAGCAAAATGGAAATAGACAAGAGCCGCATTGAGCAAAGCAGCACGACCTTCAGAGGAATCATCCCTAGTCGGGAGGCACGATGTGCGGGAAAAATCCCACTAGATGTGGTATTCGGCACACCGGAGAGTTATAGGTCCGAAGAAATCACATTCCAAGTGGCCCCGTTTAGTAGCGGATACCACGCCCTTTTAGGGCGGGAGGCATTTACGATCTTCCAAGCTATACCCCATTACGGGTACATGAAGCTCAAGATGCCCGGGCCCAATGGAATCATCTCTCTAGCTAGTGATCCGGACATAGCACTCCGCGCCGAAAATAAAACCGCCGCACTGGCCCTCGAGGCATTATCCGAAGCCCTCGCGGCCGAAGAACTAACTGCGCTGCGCTCCACAGTGGACAGGGACGACGTGATACTCGACAAAAGACCCAAGTCCACCTCTTTTAAACCAGCGGACGAAATAGTGAAATTCCAGGTCCACCCAACGGACCCTACAAAAACAGCATCCATCGGGGCACATCTGAACCCCACAACAGACGCCGCACTGCGGGAGTTCTTGCGCGAGAATTGGGACATCTTCGCCTGGCATCCTTCAGACATGCCAGGAATACCACATAGGCTGGCCGAGTATAGCCTAAACATTCTAAAGGGATACAAGCCGGTCAAGCAGACTCTTAGGCGTTTCTCAGAGCCTAAGCGACAAGCCATGGGAGAGGAGCTAGCCAAGTTACTCAAGGCCGGATTCATTAGAGAAATAAAACATCCAGACTGGCTAGCAAACCTGGTAATGGTACCAAAGAAGGACAAATCCTGGCGCCTATGTGTCGATTTCAAGGACCTTAACAAGGCTTTCCCCAAGCATCCCTTCCCCCTCCCCCGCATTAATCAAATTATCGACGCTACCGCAGGACACGACTCATTGTGTTTCCTCGACGCATACTCCGGATACCACCAAATCAAGATGGCGGAGTCCGATCAAGCCGCAACGGCATTCATCACTCCGTACGGCCCCTTTTGTTTTAACACCATGCCCTTCGGGCTCAAAAACGCCGGTGCAACCTATCAACGCATGATTCAGACATGCCTGGAAACACAAATCGGCAAAACAGTGGAGGCATACGTAGACGATGTGGTAATTAAAACCAGACACGTCGAAGCTTTAATAGACCATTTGAGGCTTACGTTCAACAATCTCCGAACATATGACATCAAGCTCAATCCGGAAAAATGCGTTTTCGGCGTGCTCGCCGGAAAGCTCTTGGGCTTCATTGTTTCCAATAGAGGAATTAAAGCAAATCCGGCTAAGATCCGAGCTCTGTCACAGTTGGCTATCCCAACAAACCTCAAGCAAATCCAGAAATTAACTGCATGCGTGGCTGCCTTAAGCCGCTTTATCTCCCGATTGGGAGAAAAGGCACAACCTCTTTATCGCCTTCTTCGACGCACCGAACACTTCGAGTGGAAGGATGCGGCCACAGACGGATTGGAAGAAATAAAAGCCCTCTTGGCCAGCAACCCAATCTTGGCCGCGCCGAATATCGGCGAACCAATGTTGTTATATATAGCGGCAACACACCAGGTTGTAAGCACAATGCTCGTCGTCGAACGAGAGACGGACGGACATAAGTTCCCGCTTCAAAAGCCGGTATACTACGTATCCACTGTCCTCACTCCATGCAAATCACGGTACCCACATTATCAAAAGATAGCATATGCGGTATTTATGGCATCCCAGAAACTACGACACTACTTTCAAGAGTGTTCAATTACGGTGGCCTCTGAAGTACCACTAAATGAGATAATAAATAACCGCGATGCCACGGGCCGGATTGCTAAATGGGCTATTGAGCTCCTCCCGTTCGACATAACATACAAACCACGGCGAGCCATTAAGTCGCAAGTACTGGCTGATTTCGTCGCCGAATGGACAGAAGTCGAACTCCCTAAAGAGTATGGCGCGTACTCCAATTGGATCATGCACTTTGACGGCTCTAAGATGCTGGCTGGTCTGTGAGCAGGCGTCGTCCGGACATCCCCCACCGGAGATACAGTCCAATAGGTACTCCAAATATTATACACAGAGTCCGACAATGCAGCAGAATATGAGGCCCTATTGCATGGTCTCCGTATGTCAGTCTCCATGGGCATTCAACGCCTAGAGGTGCGTGGGTATTCGAACCTCGCAATATCTCAAATAAATGGAGACTTTGACGCCAAGGACCCAAAAATGGCGGCTTACCACAATGCCGTCCTCAAAATGTCAGCTCGGTTCGAGGGGCTCGAATTCCACCATGTGGTCCGAGAAAACAATCAAGCGGCGGATATCCTCACCCGCATCGGCGCTAAGCACGACCCTGTCCCACCTAATATCTTCTTGGAAAGGCTGTTTAAGCCATCCGTGGTGTGGGAAGGGGAGACCGGCAACAACAGTCCGGATCCGACCACAGCTCCAGATCCCGAACACTCTGACGTAATCGGAGGCTCCGCCACCGAAATAACACCTTCGGCCCACGGGATTATGGCTGTCATCGCCCCATGGACAGAACCCTTCTTGGCTTACCTAAATAGGCAAGAACTCCCTCAGGACCCAAACGAGGCACGTTGCATTGTGCGGCGGTCTAAAGCCTACAAGGTCCACGAGGGAGAGCTTTATAAGAAAAGCACTACGGAGTACTTCAAAGGTGCATCTCCGAAGAGGAAGCATGGCAACTTTTGGCAGAAATTCATGCTGGACTCGGCGGCCATCACGCTGCAGCTCGGGCCCTTGTAAGCAAGGCCTTCCGTGCAGGTTTCTACTGGCCGACAGGCCGAGCAGACGCACAGGACCTCGTCCAACATTGCGTCGGTTGCCAGCTTTTTGCGAACCAAAGCCATATGCCACCTACCGCTCTCCAAACAATCCCCATCACATGGCCCTTTGCAGTCTGGGGGCTTGATATGGTCGGACCCCTTAAAGGAGGAAGCCATAAGAAAAAATACCTATTGGTCATGGTGGATAAATTCACCAAATGGATAGAAGCCAAACCAGTTAAAACGGCCGAGTCCGGACCAGTGATAGACTTCATATCCGGGGTTGTACACCGTTATGGTGTCCCCCGCAGCATCATCACCGATAACGGCTCAAACTTCACAGCCGACGAGGTAAAAACTTGGTGCGGCAACATGGGAATTAAGCTCGATTATGCCTCCGTCTATCACCCCCAAACAAACGGTCAACTCGAACGAGCAAATGGTCTTATTATGAGCGGCATTAAACCCAGATTAGTGTGATCCTTGAAGGAATCAGATACGCACTGCGTTGAGGAGCTCGACTCCGTACTATGGGGGCTGCGGACCACGCCGAATCGCACTACCGGATAGACACCGTTTTTTATGGTGTATGGCGCAGAGGCGGTACTGCCCTGCGGCATCATTCATGACTCACCTCGAGTGCGCATGTACAAAGAGAAGGAAGCCGATCTTGATCGGTAGGACAGTTTAGACACCCTCGAGGAGGAGCGTGACATCGCAAAAGCCCGCTCCGCATTCTATCAGCAACAAGCCTGACGGTATCAAAGCAGAGAAGTACGGGCCAAAACTTATAATGTTGGCGAACTCGTTCTACGCCTACCAGAGAAGAAAAAGGACAAGCTCAAGCCCAAATGGGAAGGTCCCTTCATCATCGATAAAGTTCTAACCGGTGGAGCGTACTGTCTGCGTGATGCATCGGACAATCGACTCGAGAAAAACCCATGGAACGCGGCTAGACTCCGAAGGTTCTACGCCTAGTGCCGGACTTCGTGTTCGTCTCCTTACCTCCGCCTTTTTTATATCCGATGTCTGTCTTTCTTTCTTTCTTTCTTCCTTTTTCTTCATGGCCTTAAAAGCTTAAAATGTGTATTGACTACAAAATCCTGACGCGCCGTGAGTGCTCATTATACCTGGGGGCCTCTTATACAGAAGCTTAATATAATTATATTCCGGGCCTTATGCCCCTGCACATGTGTTGTTTTTCCACATGTACCTTTTCTTCGCCATTATATGCATCGATATGACTTAAGTTTTGGCCAAGCTGGGTTGCCTGGCTCTTGTGTTTATGCCCTACGTTCCCGTTAATTCAGCTAGGGCATAAGGGGAGCACCTCTGCGATTGTTACTGCCGGGTCAGCCGAATGTGTACCTCAGACTGGGTGAAGCCGAAAGCTAGCGTTCTTAAGGGAATAGTCGGTCGGTGAACAAAAGATGGCTTTTACTTATTGCAAGACATGCCCCCAGATGTTTATATCCTGCGTCTCTTTTCGTAGTTCGGACATGCACATTAATGCATGCGTACCCAGGGATAGGAACCCTTACCAGAACTATTCTCCCGGGAAGATGTTTTTTACTATCCATGTAATAAAACATAGCTAGTTGGGTACTTGTCTGTTCAAGCACTTATGACCCCTACGCCTGGTTTCCACACGTACCCCGGTTTTACATAACTGAGCGGGTATTCGGATACACTCCGGATTGTCGGGTCCGGAGGTCGAAGCGAAAAGGTCCGCCATGACAAATGATTTACAATCCGGTTAGGGACAACATATGTCATTTGAAGTACACAGTCACTTAGACTGACTAAATTCTTCTTCTATACCATCCAACACGCTGTCTAGCCTACAATCCTATTGGGAATACTTTGCGGCTAATTTTACCTGTTCATATACCAGACTAACGGGGATCTCTTTCCCATCAGACCCTACAGGTCCGACCTCGGCCATGTGGTTCTTGTCAGCCTTGGTATATCGCGTCTTCACCATGGCCCAGCCTTCCCTTGCACCTTGTCGGCAGGCTGATATCTTCCATAATCGGAAGCGCCACCGCGCTCCCTTGAGCATCTCTACAAGCTCCCCCATGCCTCCTGGCAGGGAGGCGGATGGCCACAAGGCCTGGGCAATGCCCTGCATCACCTGCTGAACTTGTTCGTGCAGTTGTGAGAGCTCTTGCAGAAGATCGCCTGCAGAGCCGGGCATCTCCTCTTCGGGATGACCCGTCAGCATACCTACAGATATAACTCTGTTAGCCGGTTTCTTCGCCGAACTCTGTAAAAGTCCGTTCAAGCACTTACCAAAAATGCCGCGTCGAAGCCTCTTATTCTCCTTTAGGAGTCAGCAAGCTGGGCCCAAACATCTTTCAGTTCAACGCCCAGCCGGGTATTGGCATCTTGGAGATCGTTTTTCTCCCGCCTAACCCGCTTGAGCACGCGCTCGCCAGCCTCTAGCTGTCGTTGAGCATGTTGCTCATCCCCTCGCACGATCTTCAGATTCACTCCGGGATTATCTATAGAATCTATTGTTAAATTTACATGCATGCCGAATACTAGCTGGTACAGGTCATTTCATTCTTTTTGATGAAGACAACTATTACCAGATGGGGCCTTCTTGGACTCCTCCATTACGGCAGCTGCGGCCCGTAGCTGGGCTTTGCACTCCTCCAGCTCTTGAGACAACTGGGTATTCTTCTCTGTAAGAACCTATGCATATGATGATCCTTAAATCAGTTGTGCCAACTGTTTCAAGTCTCAGGGGCTACTGATATACATAATTATCAGATTTTCTTACCCGTACATCCTTTATGTACTGGTCCGTGGCTCTGGCAAGGCCATTTTGAGCAGCTCGGATGTATGCGTCTCCTGAGTTGAAGGCATCGAACGCCTCTTCGGAGAAACTAGGGTCGCGGAGTACGGCCCGGCGACGCCTGTGATTCATGGCGCTCTCCACTTTGGAATTCGTAGCGGACAGCCTATCCGCATCCTCTGTCGGAGGAACATCCGGTGTTGCCCCCACGTCAGCATCTGCCCCTAAGTCCGGCTCTGGAGTCTGGCTGGTGGAGGCGTGGCCGGCAGGCTCTCCGGACACGGTCCGGCGAGCGTTTTTTCTGCCAGGGACCATGGACGTTATTATATTCTAAAGGCGACAACCACGGAGCAGGGTTTTTTCATACCTCTGCGACGGCGTCTCAGATCTAACCACCTTCCTTTTAAGCCTACCCGGCTTCGGTGCCCCTTGTTGATGAGTCACCGCAAGTTCGGCATGGCGCCCCGAGGGCCTTCCCTGTAAGACGCGATACGTGTGCGGTGGGTGAAGTGCAAAGAAGGGATCCTTCTCGGAAGTTGGAACTTCGGTTTACTTACATGCGATCCAGGGAGCAGGCTAGGATAATCGGCTATGATGGCTACCATGGCACCATCGCAGCTTAACTGATAGAACGTCCTGTCGACAAGCTCCACAAATATGTCCGGATCTTCTTCGAGTCCGGTGTCGAGGGCCCGGTCAGGGTCCTCTGGCTGTGGAGACAGGTTGTGGACCTCCCTCACAGCTTTTCGTAGTTCCTGCTATGAAGTAGCAAGGTAAATATTTATGATGAAGAGTGCGGGAAGGTCTGGAGTAAAAGGAAGCAGCTCACCCAATGTGGGGGATTGTACATGGAGAATCCATCCCGTGGCTTAAGGCGGATGAACTCCTCTTCCTCTCCTTTGTACAAATCGGACAGTATTTTCGCTAGGCGGCGACGGAGTCCGACCTTTACAACCGCAGCGGGGGGCATCGTCTTCTCCATTGAAGTGCCACATGGGTTTCCCCCGATACTGAAGTGGCTGCACCCCCCGCATTATACATATCGACATAACCTCAATTACTGGCAGTCCTGATTTGGCCAGCGTTTTTATCCTCCCCATCAGGTAAAGCACTTCTCTCTTATCTTCCTCCTAGGGGCTCCGAGGGCGCCAGCTGTGGCGTTTCTTCAAAGGGGCATTATCAAACTCAGGAAGTCCCATCTGAATAGGGTCCGGAAGGGGAACGTCCTCCATATAAAACCACTCCGAAGGCCAGTCTTTGGATGTCTTCTTCGGAGTACCGGACAGGTATCCGGTCCCGGCGATGCGCCATATTTCGGCTCCGCCCACTTGATATATTGACCCCTCCTGTGTACGGGGTACGATGCAGAATAGCCTCTTCCGTAGCTCGAAATGAGCTTCACAACCCAGAAACAGCTCGCAGAGGGCGACATAGCCGGCGATGTGTAATAGGGAGGCGGGGGTAAAGTTATGCAGCTGGAGGCCATGCAACTCCAGGAGCCCGCGGAGGAACAGATGAATTGGAAATCCGAGTCCCCTCAATAAGTAAGGGACAAGGCATACCCGCTCCCCCTGGATGGGTTGGGAAAGCTCTCCGCTTGCTCCCCACCATTATAAGTGGCTAGTCCGGCTCGGACGGGGACAATATACGCAGGAGGGAGAAACCCCTGGGTCTGCAACTCTACTAATTGGCTGTGGGGAACGGCACACTTCTTCCAATTGCCTGGCTTAGTGCTACGGGAGCGAGAGGAGGAGCAGCGATGGCTGGTCATGATGGGATGGACTTTTTCGGGCGTGCTCTGATGGATACTCGCTGTGGGAGGATGGTGTGATCTAGATATGAGGATCCCCGTCTCTTTAAATAGACTATTTACTTACATGATAGGGTGGCAAATGTAAAAATGTCCCGACTTCTCGCATTCGCTCAACACGTGGAAGATAGCCATTATCAAAGCACAGAAGCCGAGGAGTGCAGCATTCATGGGAGGCTGGACACTACTCGTTACGACAGGTACTCGGGATTTGGAGAAGAACCCGCCTTGCAATGCCGAAGACAATCTGCGCGCCGGACTCATCGTCATTGAAGCCTGGTTCAGGGGCTACTGAGGGAGTCCTGGATTAAGGGGTCCTCGGACAGCCGGACTATATACTTTGGCCGGACTGTTGGACTATGAAGATACAAGATTGAAGACTTCATCCCGTGTCCGGGTGGGACTCTCCTTTGCGTGGAAGGCAAGCTTGGCGATTCGGATATGTAGATCTCCTTCTCTGTAACCGACTCTGTGTAACCCTAGCCCCCTCTGGTGTCTATATAAACCGGAGGGTTTAGTCCGTAGGACAAGAACAATCACAACCATAGGCTAGCTCCTAGGGTTTAGCCTCTACGATCTCGTGGTAGATCAACTCTTGTAATACTCATATCATCAAGATCAATCAAGCAGGAAGTAGGGTATTACCTCCATCGAGAGGGCCCGGACCTGGGTAAACATTGTGTCCCCTGCCTCCTGTTACCATTAGCCTTAGACGCACAGTTCGGGACCCCATACCCGACATCCACCGGTTTTGACACCGACATCGACCGCAAGAATGAAGACTGTGTCATGCCCCATCTTTGACGGTCATGATTATCCCAAGTGGAAGGCCATGATGAAGATTCGACTCATGGCGATGAACAGCGAGCTGTGGACCGTCACTGAGATTGGTCTTACCGATCTGTGCAAGATGGCGGAGGCTGATGACATTCGCAAGTACACTCTTCTCAACCTCACGGCGAAGGACATCATCTGCTCCTGTCTGTCTCAAAATCAGTTCAGGAACATTATGCATCTTAGCCATGCGAAGCTTATCTGGGACCGACTCTCTGAGGTCTATGAAGGTCATAGATCTGACCGTGATCCCTGGTTTAAGGATTTCATTGTATCGCGCAAGGCTATGACTTTGAGCCAGAATCATCATCCTCTGCACCATGCCTTATGGCAAAAAGTGCCAAGGTAGCTGAATGCTACATGTTTGAGTCAAGTGATGATGAATCTGGTGACGAACTTGGACCCAGCTACACAAAACTTGCTTCACTTGCCACTAAACAAAAAAGAGCTTTGTAAAAGGTTCAAAATATGCTTAATGAGAGCGATGATATGTTGGGTGAAGAAATGGATCGCACTAAAACTTTGACTGAAAATCTTCAGAGATTTCAGTCCAAGTTTGATAATCTTCAAATTCATCATAACACTCTCTTATCTGATCATGAGAAGCTTTCTTATGAATTTCTTCAAAGAAAGCAAGATCTTGAGAAGCTAAGGGTGAGTTATGAAGATCTTTAGAAGGAGCGTGATTCATTACTAGCTCAACAAATCAGCGCTGCTCGGGAAGAATTTATTCCTCCATGTTTGAAGTGCATTCAATGTGAATCTGCTAATTCTTCACCTGAATGTTCAAATACTTCTTCTGCAACAAATTCTTCACCTATCTCTGTTATCACTAATTCCTCATCTGAGGATATTGCTAGTATCACTGACAATGCAGGGCTGAAGGAATTGTATATGACAGGCATGTACAAAAGCCTCAAAGGGCATCAGGCTCTTTGTGATGTGCTTAAAAAGCAGATCCTCAACAGGAACCCTATGAAAGAGGGTATTGCCTTTGAGAGGAAACTCAATGCTGATGGAACATACTGGAAGCCTGAGCAGTACCCCAAAACCTCATGGGTTGCTGCAAAGGGACCTCCAGTAGATCCATCTACTTTATCTGGCTTTACATTTGAATCTCCTCATTCTTCTGATGAGTCATTTGACTCCAACTATATACTGTTCAAGAATCAGAATGGTGAAGTATTTGCTAGATATGTTGGCACTAACTGCAGGAACGGTTCCCCTATGAAGAAAATCTGGGTTCCCAAACGGTGCCTTGAAAGTCTTCAGGTGAATGTCATCATGACACCACTTGTGAAGAACAGGAACCCCAGATCAAATTCTTCATATGGATCAAATTCTTCATATGGATCCAAGTCCTCATACGGACCAAATTCCTCACGTGGATCAAATTACTCAAAAGGATCAAAATCCTCATATGAACATCATCGTGCTAACACTTCTGTTTCGCAGGGAAGATCTAAGGGCTATGAATATGAGCATTATTCTTCCAACCATTCATCGAAGAATTTCTCTGCTTATTCATATGCTTACCCTAACTCCTCTTATGTGAAACGAAGTGGACTGGCTTCTATGCCACCGTTCTCTTATGGAGCTCGCAGAATGATGAACTCTTTGCCACCTCTTCAGATGTGGGTGGTGAAGAAAAAGAACTAATCTGTTATGCAGGGTCAGGTCTCCACACGTACTTAAACGTCTGAAGAATTTGCTGGAGACCTTAAGATGCTTGAAAGGACGCAAGCTAATCATGAAGAAACGAATTTTCATTTCTCACGTCCTCATACTGCTTTATCTGTTCTATTGCTTGATGAATTTGATCTGATGAAATTGATGTCATATTCTTCACTGATGAAGTATATGAGTTCGTAAGCTGCACTAATTCATCTGCAGGATGATCAACCCAAAGCCACTGAGTGGGTCCTCGATAGTGGATGTACAAATCACATGACTGGTGACAAGAATCTATTGATGGACGCTCCCTTATCTCCATCGCATCTGAAGCATATCACCTACGCTGACAAAGGCAAAAGCAAGGTATTGGGTCTAGGTAAGGTTGCGATCTCAAAGGATCGACACATGGACAAAGTCATGCTTGTCGAGTCCTTAGGATTCAACCTCATGTCATTCTCAATGCTTTGTGATATTGATATGGTTTTTATCTTTGGCAAGTATCGTTGTGTTGTGATCATGGAAGCTGACCATTCCAAAGTCTTCGAAGGCTTTAGGAGAGGAGATCTGTATTGTTGATTTTTCCACAGGACCACAACCAGCTATATGTCTACTTGCAAAAGCTTTAGCAGGCTGGCTATGGCATCGATGACTTCGGCATGCTGGCATGAGGAACTTGCACATGCTCGCGAAGAAGAAGCATGTCGTTGGCATTGAGAATGTCAAATTCCTCAAGGATCAGTTGTGTGGAGCCTGTGAACCTGGAAAGATGACCAAGCCCAAGCATCCAGCGAAGACTATCATTACAACCACTCGACCATTTGAATTCCTTCACATGGATCTCTTTGGTCCTAACCATTATTCTGCATTCACTAATGAAGCATGTCTATATGGCTTTGTTATTGTTGATGATCACTCTCGTTACACATGGGTGCATATCTTCACTTACAAACGTGAAGTGCAGGAAGTCTTCAAACGATTTTTCTCGAGGGCTTCAACCAACTTTGGTGTGAAACATCAGAAGTGACAATGGAACTGAGTTCAAGAATACTGGTCTTGATGACTATCTTGATGAACTTGGTATTACTCATGACTTATCTGCTCCTTATACTCCTCAGCAGAATGGCGTCGTGGAGCGCAAGAACAGGACTCTTGTTGAGATGGCTTGCACTATGCTTGATGAATAGAAGACACCTCGTCATTGGACTGAGGCAATTGATACTGCATGCCACATCATCAATAGGGTATATCTTCACAAATTCTTCAAGAAGACTGCATATGAACTCCTCACTGACAAGAAACCCAATGTGAGTTATTTCAAAGTCTTCAGTGCTAAATGTTGGATTAGAGATCATCATCACAATTCTAAATTTGCACCGAAAGCACATGAAGGTTTTATGCTTGGTTACGGAAAGGACTCGCACACCTACAGATTCTTCAACACCGTTCACCACAAGGTTGTTGAAACTATAGATGTGCGGTTCGATGAAACTAATGGCTCGCAAAGAGAGCACCTACCTCCTGTGCTAGATGAACAGTCTTCTGAGGAAACCATCAAGTTCAAGGCTACTGGGGATGTCATTCCCACTGAAGAATCTGCTGAAGAAGTTATTCTAGAATGTGAACATCATGTTGGTGCACCTGAGGAAAATGGCTATGAAGAAAATGTTGATCCAATTCCTCGTCACCAACCTGCTCATCCTCAGGTTGCAAATGAAGTGCAGATTGAGAAAATCATCAGCGACATCAACGCGCCAGGTCCTCTCACACGCTCAAAAGCTTCACATTTGTCTAAATTTTGTGGGGACTTTGCTTTCGTCTCTATCACAGAGCCCACTAAGGTAGATGAAGCATTTCTGGAGCCTGAGTGGATTCAAGCTATGCAAGAAGAATTACATCAGTTCGAGCTCAACAATGTCTGGGAACTTGTGAGGTGACCAGACCCTCGCAAATACAATATTATCGGCACAAAGTGGATCTACCGCAACAACCTAGATGAAAATGGCCTTGTGGTGAGGAATAAGGCACGGCTTGTAGCTCAAGGCTACACACAGGTTGAAGGAATTGATTTCGATGAAACTTTTGCACCTGTTGCTAGACTTGAGGCTATTCACGTATTACTTGCTTATGCTAACCATCATGACATCGTCTTATATCAAATGGATGTGAAAAGTGCATTCCTCAATGGTAAGCTTGAGGAAGAAGTATATGTTGCTCAATCACCAGGTTTTGAAGATCCAAAGCATCCTGACAAAGTCTTCAGACACAATAAGGCCCTCTATGGCCTCAAGCAGGCCCCTCGGGCATGGTATGATACTTTCAAGGAATTCCTCATGAAGAAAGGCTTCAAACCCGGTTCACTTGACCCAACTCTTTTCACCAAAACCTATGATGATGAATTATTCGTGTGCCAAATATATGTTGATGATATCATTTTTGGCTGTACTGACCAACGTTACACTGATGAATTTGGTTATATGATGAGGGAGGAATATGAAATGTCTATGATGGGAGAATTGAAATTCTTCTTAGGTCTTCAAATTCATCAACAGCGCAATGGCATATTCATATCTCAGGAGAAATGTCTCAAGGATGTATTGAGGAAATTCGGCATGCAAGATTGCAAATGCGTCAAAATCCCTATGCCGACAAATGGCCATCTATGCACTGATGAAAATGGTATTGACTTCGATCAAAAGGTATACCGCTCCATGATTGGTTCTTTATTGTATTTATGTGCATCTAGGCCGAATATTATGCTTAGTGTCTGCATGTGTGCCCGCTTTCAAGCTACACCGAAGGAATCACACCATAAGGCTGTGAAGCATATTCTTCGATATCTAGCTCACACTCCAACACTTGGATTATGGTATCCCAAGGGCTCGGCTTTTGATCTCATTGGATATTCAGACTCTGACTATGCTGGTGATCGTGTGGACTGCAAGTCAACATCAGGCACATGCCATTCCTCGGACGATCCTTGGTATGTTGGTCCTCAAAGAAACAGAATTGCGTGTCACTGTCTACTGGTGAAGCTGAGTACATTGCTGCTGGATCGTGTTGTGCTCAATTGCTATGGATGAAGCAAACCCTCAAGGACTACGGCGTCAACTTGAAGAATGTGCCATTCTATTGTGAGAATGAGAGTGCCATCAAGATTGCTCATAACCCAGTTCAGCACTCGAAGACAAAGCACATTCAGATTCATCATCATTTTCTTCGTGATCATCTGTTGAAGGGCGACATCTCTATCGAGCACGTGAAGACTGAAGAACAGCTAGCCGATATCTTCACAAAGCCCTTGGCAGAGAAGAGATTTAGCAAGTTGACATACTCATGTCCGCTTCTGAATCACTAGGTTCTCATCAACTTAACTCATTTGCAGCGTTCCTCGAAGAAAAGTTGCATACCTCTTCAGAGAACTCAATAGTTCAAAATCCTCAGCTGAAGAAAATGGCAGATGGCAAGAAACCTCAGAAGGGAGGAAAGAAGATGGCAGTCAACACAGCGTTTGAGATCCCTGATGACATTTATGAACAATATTGTACTCCTGATGAAGCCAAACATGGCAAGGAGAACAAAAATCAACGCAAGGTGCGCATTCAGAGGATAGAGAGGAGATGGGCCAGAGAATGGAGGGAGTACAGATATGTCACTCCTAAGTACATGAAGAAATTCGCTCTTCACCCTCCTTGCCCAAGACCTCCACTGGCACCAGGCCAAGAAGCTGATCCTACCAGCCTCAAGCGTGGTGAGGACTATCCTGATGAATGGGCTAAACGACAAGCCAAGCTAGCCAAAATGGCTAAGGAAGTAGTGAGGAAATTTAATGAAGACTCTGCTGCTGCTACTGCCACTACTGAGGCCTCTGCAAGCAAGCCTAAGAAGGCCATGCCCCAGAAGCCCGCACACAAGCCCAGTGCTTCTGCTTCAATGCCCTCACGGCCAAGCTCCTTAGCAATGCCCTCATGGCCCAGTTCTGCAAAGCCCTCACAGCAAATCCCTCATGCTGCTCCAGCTCCTCCAAAACCCTCAGCTCCTCCGGCAAAGTCTTCAGCACCTGTGCATCTTGCCTCGTGTCAAAGGACCACAGGCAAATCCATTGCCTCAAGAGCCTCTACAAATTCTTCAGCTCCTCCGCATTCCTCAACAGGCCCCACCTTGATGAAGACAAAGGCCACTACTGGACGAGGCACTAGACCAAGTCCTCACAAGAAGCAGGTCGCCTTTCAAGTACCATCCGATGACGACGAAGCTGATGATGAGGAACTTGCTGAAATCATCAGAGACAGACAGCAAAGGGCCGCTAGAGCCAAAGGCACAAATGTGCCTCTGCTTTTGGATCCAAAGTTGATCCTTGATTTCATTGATCTCTGGCACAAGGACCCCAATACTCCTATGCCTGACTTCAATCTTACTCCTGGCCAAGGTCACATGCTGACCGCCTTCATAGGCAAAGAAAAATGGAAATTCGAGAAGGCTAGGCAGTTGAAGAAAGCGCAGTACAAGAAGGAGCGCTTGCTGAAGAAAAATGTTGTCAAAATGACAACTGATGAACTTGTAGCTCTGCAATCTGAGATCAAGAATCTTAGTGATGAATTTGATTGCTACTATGCTGACTGGCTCGGAGCCTAAGTCAGATTCGTCAATCTGACAAAGGGATTCACCTCCAATGTTGCTGCCCCAACGCAACATGAATCTCCTCAGGCTGAAGCATCCGCTCAGCCGACTGAAGAACATGCCAGCACCGCTGATGACAATCAGGCTGCTGATGAAACTGCTAGTACGAGGGATGATGACTGTATTCCATCCGCTGATGACATTGCCAGGGCAACCACTAGTGTTGCACCTGAAGAACAAGCTAGGCCAGCTGAAGCTTCAACCGCTGTGCCTGAAGAATCTGATCCAACCAGGCAAACTAAAACAGTTGTGCCTGAGGTAACTGAACCAATTTTCTCTGCTCCTCCTGCACCAAAACCAAGTCCAGTTCTTCCTTCTGCTTCAGAAGCGAAGAAAACCAAAGCTGCGGAGCGAGCAGCAGTGAAGAAAAGAAAAGCATCTACTTCATCTCATTGACAAGCTCTTTTGAGAATCCCATTGATGCTATTCCTGTCTCCAGTATGCCATCAAAGGAACTCGTTCCTTTTGGTGAAGAATATGAGATCCCAAGCGGATCTGATGTAGATGTTCCTTCTGCTGCTTCTGCAGAGCAGTTGGACGAAGAAATTGAAGTGGATAATATCCCTTCAACCCCAATCATCTCATCGCCTATGCCTCAGTTCACAGCTGAAGAGGCAGGCCTTGAAGAATTAAGTGAAGAAGATGAAGATGTGGACATTGGGAGCACCACACCTGTGATGAATGATGACTTTTGGGAAAGTCAGCACCCCAACTCTCCTTTGTTCACGCAACTGCAACAAATCCCTTAGTCCCCGGTGCACACTGAAGTTACAATGGGCTCTGAAGAACCTCGCACCACTCCGTCCATTCATGAAGAAATTCAAGCCACTAGTGCTGATGAAAATGCTGCTGCAGAAATGAATACCCAGGCTGCAACTGAAGCTGAAACTGAAATTCCTCAGCCTGTGGTGCCTGAGAATGTGATTCCTGAGGCTGTAATGCAATTGACTGATACTCCTCAGCCCAAGCCGAAGAATCCCTTCTCCAAGAAGCAAAACTTCAAGGCTGATGACTTCTTCCATGAGCATGTGTTCTTCACAGACTACAATCCATATGACTCTGCTCATCTTAGAAGGAAGCGCTTCTGGACTCCCATCCAAGCAAACTTCTATTCTTCACTGCTTTTTGATAAGGACAAAGTCTTCGACCATGAGCATATTCCTCACGTGGACATGGAATCACTGCCTTGCTTCACGCCAGTCCTCAGTGTTCTTCACGATGCTGGACTGCTCAACTTTTGCACTGATATATGTGATTGGAATGAAGAACTAATTCTTCAGTTCTATGCGAGGCTGCACATCACAGGAAATGCTGAAGATGTGAACTCTTGGGTGTTGGACTGGATGACAGAAAATACTCACTTCAAAGCACTGGCCTCTGAATTGCTTCATGCCCTGCCTGTCAGTCCACCCCTTGATGGTGCATGTTGTATCTATCATGAACCTGAGCTCTCTGATCACTATATGCAAGTGTTGATGAAGCCGCTGAAGCCCGGTCAAGCCCCAAGGACCAAATTCCTCGTGAAGGAATTGTTGTATGTGCCACGGACTGTCTATCGCATCTTGACCAAGACATTGAGTCCAATCAAGGGCCACGACTCAAATGAAGAAGAGGTCGTTGGCATCATGAAGAATATGCTATTCAACATCATTCATGGCGTTCCTATCAACTATCATGATTTCTTCATGAGGACTCTGGCCAATGTTGCATTGTCCCCTTTTGAATTGAAGCCTTACGCTCCCTGGATTATGAGATTCCTCAGGTTAAGGTCTTCAGTCAATTACAAGGCTAACACTCTCAACCATGGCAGCTACTTGCCCCCCATTGAAGTCCTCAAGCGGACATTTTCCTCAGCTGACAAAAAGGGCAAGGCTACTGCTGTTATTGATGAAGGCATTCGTCCATTGGATGGTCAGTTCCGCAAAGCTGCATCTTACTCCACCAATGATGACTCTGCCACTCATGACTCTGCCGCAAATGCTTCAAAACAAAATCCTCAAGGCACAGCTCCAAGGGTGATGACTGGTCGTGAGCTGCTCCTCAGTCTTCACCAGAAGGTCAATCGTAACCACAACTGGGTTAAGCGTCAGTTTGGTTCTATTCTTCACAACATGACTTCTACACACAATGCAGCGAAGAAAAACCATTACTACCTCCATGAAGTCTTTGGTCGCACCTGCACTGTTCTGTCACATCTTTATGGTGAAGAAGATCTGAAGCAAATGGGTCTCAAGCAGGACTTTGACTGGTCTCAACCACCAGCGAAGAAATTCAAGAAAGTCAAAGTTCCTTCCTTGGTGGCCAGCTCATATTCTTCATCGCGCGACACTGATGAGCATGAAGATTTGGACGACACTGCGGGAGGCCTTACTTCAACAACCGACCCCAACAACGCTGGCGCTCCTCCATCGACTTTGTGATATTCTTCAGGGGCGTTAGTCCTCACTTTTCGTCCCTTTTGGTCATTCGATGAGAAAGGGGGAGAAATTTGAGTTAGTCTTCAAGCGGGTCTCTATATATGCACATTTTTTTGCTAAGTTACAACTTTTGTTCTTTTGAAGACATTGTTGGATCGAGTTGTAAACTTAAACCCGATGGTGGTCTGATAGTTTCGCTGTGTTCTTTTGCATGCTATTTCCTCATATATGTTAATGCACGCATGCTAAATCACATCAGTCACCATACTTCATCATGCATTTCAAATTCTTCATATGATATGTTAAATGCCTGTATGAATTACAAGATATAGGGGGAGATCTCCATGATTCTACTCTTCAAATGTGCATTGCTTCAAAAGCAAATTCCTCACTATGCACATCTTCACGGGGAGTTCATCTATATCTTGCAATCAAACTCCTCAATATATGTATTTACACTTCATATATTTATCCCCGTTGAAAACTTAACCTATATTGTCATCAATCACCAAAAAGGAGGAGATTGTAAGTGCATCTAGTGCCCCTTAGTGATTTTGGTGTATTGAAGACTTATAGGTTAATGGGACTGATGCGTTTGTGAGTGTACACAGGTCTATAAGTCTGAGGAGTTTGATATTTACAGAGAAAGTCGACCCCTAAAAATGAATGTCTTCGACTGAAGACTTTGAATTTCTGAAGACTTTGAAAGTGAAGAAATTGGTGTGACTGTGAAGACTTGATATTCATACGAGGAACTTGAAGCGTGAAGACTTTTGTTTTCGTAGTTTCATTTTCTCTTTCTTGAGTCATAGGAAACACCGTACTGTTAAAGGGGGTCGAGGAAAAACTAAGGAAAAGCCTCCAAGTGATGCTCATCTCAAAATCCTACACCTACCAATCCTTTCGAGTGAAGCCATTGGAAATCTCATGCAGTTCAGTCAATTTCTTCAGTGACAGAGACAAAGATCTTCTGGTCTCTGAGGAATTTGTTCTGACTGAGGAGTTAGGAATTCGCCAGTGTGGATTGCCTACAAGTGAGGAACATGACAGCCTTGAGGAATTTGTGCCTCAAATTTCCGACCGTTGTTGTGCTATGCGCCAGCTGTCCCAAAATATCTACCCACCTAACGGTCATATCATTGAAGGGCATTTATGTCTTATCATGTCAGGCTGCTCCGTAGGCTATAAATAGCCGCCCCTACAACCACTAGTTGGTTGGCTGCTCCGAGAGAAACTGACACTTGTCATTGAGAGCATCCCATCCTCCAAGGACTTTGAGCGAAAATCATCAAGCGAGGAAAACCCAAACCCAAACACCTACAAACACAAAGTGATTGAGCATCACTGAAGAGATAGATCATGTGTGGATCCGATGCTTGTTACCTTTGAAGACTGTGCATCTTCCAGACGGTTAGGCGTCATGGTCTAGAGCATCCAAGAGGAAATTGCGGATCGCCGAGTGACTGAGTTTGTGAAGGTTTGGAAGTCACCTGAAGACTTACCACGAGTGATTGGGCGAGGTCTGTGTGACCTTAGCTCAATGAGAATACGGTGAGGACTGTGTGTCCTCGGGATTAAATACCTAGCCACTCCAACCACACGTACAACCGTCACAGCAGTTGGAACTAGTCTACCAAATCATTGTCTTCACCGAGCTAACTGGTTCTATTTCCTCAACCCTTCCATTTCCTCATTACTGTGTTGTGTGCTTGTTCATATCTGTTTGAAGACTTTAACTGAAGACTTTCTCAATTTCCTCAGTTCCATTTCTTCAGTCTGTTTGTCTTCATCCTGTTTTATCCTCTGCTTATGCTTTCTGTACTCTGTGTCTGTTTTCATTTCATCATGATATCCATGTTTATGTTATGTCATGTATGCATCTGAGTACTTATTCTGCTGCAAGTAGTTCTTCACTCAGGAAGTTCCTCACCCTGAAATTCCTCAGTGAAGAATTCTTAAAAATCGCATATTCACCCCCCCCTCTAGTCGACTTAACGCACTTTCAGGATCTTTTAGAAAGAATTAAATGCAACTCTGAAGATTGGGAACTCAGCGAAGGTAAAGAGTCAGGTATTAATTAAGTTTAAGTGTTATTGTGTTAAATCTTTTATGAATACCGATGCTTTTCAAAAGTTTAGCACTAAATATGGACTTGACTCTGAGATAGTAGCCTCCCTTTGTGAATCTTTTTCTACTCATGTTGACCTCCCTAAGGAGAAGTGGTTTAAATATCATTCACCTATTAAATAAGAAATTAAAGAACCGATAATAGCTAAAGATGAAACTATTATCTATAATGTTGATCTAGTTGTTCCTATTGCTTATATTGAAAACCCACCTTTCCCTGTTAGGATAAAGGAGCATGCTAAAGTTTCAACTGTGGTCAATAAAAGTTATATTAGAACACCTAAACCGGCTGAACAAATCAAGGTAGAACCTAGTGTTGCTTTGGTTAAGAATATCTTGAAAGAAAATATTGATGAGCATGTTATTTACTTCTGTGGTGAAGCTGCTAGAATTGCTAAACCCAATGAAAAAGATAAACATAGACTCGTTGTTGGCATGCTTGTTGTCTCAGTCAAAATAGGAGATCATTGTTATCATGGCTTATGTGATTTAGGTGCTTGCGTGAGTGCTATTCCTTTTACCTTATATTAAGGAATTGTGAATGATATAGCACCCGCTGAAATACAAGACATAGATGTTACTATTAAACTTGCAAATAGAGACACCATCAGACCACTTGGGATTGTTAGAGATGTTGAAGTCTTGTGTGGGAAAATAAAATATCCCACTGATTTTCTTGTACTTGGTTCCCCACAACACGACTTTTGTCCCATTATCTTTGGTCGACCTTTCTTGAACACCGTAAATGCTAAAATAGATTGTGAGAAACAAACCATCGGTGTTAGTTTCAGTGAAGAGTCTCATGAGTTTGATTTTTCTAAGTTTAGTAGAAAGCATCATAAGAAAGAATTGCCTAGTAAGGATGATTGGTCTTGCGTCTATTGTTGTGCCTTCTACTGATCCGCTAGAACAATATTTGCTAGACCATGAAAATGATATGCATATGCATGATAGAAATGAAATAGATAAAAATTTCTTTGAACAATGTCCTCTGCTTAAACACAATTTGCCTATTGAAACTCTAGGAGGTCCTCCTCCACCTAAAGGTGATCATGTGTTTGAATTAAAACAATTTCTAGACACTTTGAAATATGCTTATCTTGATGAGAAAAAGATATATCCTGTTATTATTAGTACTAACCTTTCAGAACATGAAGAGGTAAGATTACCGAAGGTTCTGAAGAAGCACCGAGGTGCTATCGGATATACTCTTGATGATTTAAAGGGCATTAGCCCCACTCTCTGTCGGCACAAAATTAATATGGAACCGGATGCTAAACCCGTTGTTGATCACCAACGACGTTTAAATCCTAAAATGAAAGAAGTGGTAACGACTGAAATACTGAAGCTTCTGGAAGCAGGTATAATTTATCCTGTAGCTGATACTAGATGGGTAAGTCATGTTCATTGTGTCCCTAAGAAAGGAGGTATTACTGTTGTTCCTAATGAGAAGAATGAACTTATTCCACAAAGAATTGTCACTGGCTATAGAATGGTAATTGAGTTTAGAAAATTAAATAAAGCTACTAGAAAAGATCATTACCCTCTACCTTTTATTGATCAAATGCTAGAAATATTGTCAAAGCACACACACTTTTGTTTCCTTGATGGATATTCTGGTTTTTCTCAAATACCAGTTTCACAACCTGACCAAGAGAAAACCACCTTTACTTGTCCTTTTGGAATTTATGCTTATAGACAACTGCTATATTCACTGATTTTTCTGAAAAGATTGTTGAGGTTTTCATGGATGATTTTTCCATTTATGGAACTTCTTTTGATGATTGCTTAAGCAACCTTGATCGAGTTTTGCAGAGATGCGAGCAAACTAATCTTGTCTTGCATTGGGAGAAGTGCCACTTTATGGTTAATGAAGGTATTGTCTTGGCACATAAAATTTCTGAACGAGGTATTGAGGTGGATAAAGCTAAAGTTGATGCAATTGAGAAAATGCCATGTCCTAAAGATATCAAAGGTATTCGTAGTTTCCTCTGTCGGCATCCTGGGAACGGGGGTCCCCAGACTTGCCTGCCTGCGGCCCACGGCGTGGCTCCACCAGCGGCCCTATACGGCCCATCTTCACCAGCAAACACTCAAGACCCTCGCGAGGGGCCAAGCCTCGTGAGGCGGGCGACACAAGACCTCCTCGGGATGGCCTCACTAGGCTGGCTCGCGAAGGGCGGAGAGATCAAGGCAAGGGATACCTCGCGAGGTTCCTATGACGCAAGCCATGACGACTGGAGCCAGGCGGGCGCCAGCACGCACAGTGTCCTCGTTTCCTCTTTGGTGCTAAAGAGGCAAGCGCAGGCGAGGAGTCCCAAGGCATCAGGCAAAGGTTTCCATATCGGTGCAACGAGACCAAGAACAGCAGGACGACAGGACGGAGGTCACCGTGGAGCCCAAGACGGCGTCACCACTAGAGCCTTTGGTAGGGCCTCTATAAATAGGACTAGCCACCATCATAGAGGGGGGCGGATCATTCAGATCATCCTCATCCAGACAAGTTCACCAAGCACAAGAGCACCTCTCCTCAGGAGGCTCTTCTTCCTTTGTAACTGTTCATCCTCAGCCCAAGAGGCAATACACCACACTGGAGTAGTGTATTACACCACATCGGTGGCCCGAACCAGTATAAACTCTTGTGTCTCTCATTCTTCGGGTTCGTCGAGCTAGGCCTTGCGATTTGGCGAGACCGATCTAGGGAGGGAGAGATCTTCGTGCGCACCCCAGTGTTCGAACCTCAAGGGCTTTGCCGGAACCCGAAATCTGACATTTGGCGCGCCAGGTAGGGGTTCGTCGAAGCCTTCCTTCCACCAACCCGCGTCCTGTCGCTTCTCCGCATCCATGGCGGACGCTCACCGCGCCCGCGTTGAGCGCTGGGCCGCCCTCGCTGAGCGCTGGGCCGCCCTCGCCCCCCGTGTCGCTCAGACAGCTCCTGTCGGCGGGCATCCCCGTCGTTCCCCATCACCCGCCGTCAACGCCATCACCGGCACGGCGAGAAACAAGTAGCAAGCATCCTCGCTGCACCCCTCGGTGCGACGGGATGGCCGCACCGCCACTCCGTCGGTAACCCCAGTCAGCTCGTCGTCTCACGCTCATCGCGCTCCCACGGATGCGGAGGCCGTGCTGCTCATGTCACGCGAGCTCATGCGCTACCGCCCAGTCGACGACCTCTACGAGGACTGGCTGGACCGCATCGCCGAGCTCGTCAGCGCTGCAGGGGGCTCCCCCGCGCCGTCCCTCTCGCTGCCTCGCCCCACGCCAGCTGCGGGCGACGTGGCTCACGGAGCGCCTCCACCACCTCTGCACCAAGATGGCGCTCTGGCCCCAAGGCGTGCGGCTCCCCGGCGTGACCCTCCTCGTCGGGCGCCCGCGCGAGAAGAAGGAAGCTGCCAAGAAGTTCCCGACCGCAAGAAAACGCTCCACCGCTCCCAGCACCGTCACGTCAGGATCGCTTGCCGCGGCAGGGCCATGCGCCACTTGCCGTGGCGGCGCGGGGACACCAAGATCAAGCTCCGCCCCCACGACGGGCCCCGGTGGCCATAGCAGGCTGTCGCGCTTTCACTCCCGAGCTGCGTAGCATCGCCTGGCCGGGCAAGTTCAAGCCAGACCTGCCTCGTCGCTACGACGGAACCCCCGACCCCGCGGAGTTCTTGCAGCTCTACGAGCTGAGCATCGAGGCGGCCAATGGCGACGAGAAAGTCATGGCGAACTGGTTCCCCATGGCTCTCAAGGACGACACTCGCTCGTGGCCCCTGAACCTGCCCCCGGGCTCGATCTCCTCCTGGGATGAGATGCGTGACCGCTTCATCGCCAACTTCCAGGGCACTCGCGACCGCCCTCCAGCCGTGGGTGACCTACGCCGCGTCATGCAGCAGCCAGGGGAGACCCTGCAGAAGTACATCCAGCGCTTCAACAACGTTCGCCTCAAGATCCCCAAGGACACAGACGAGGCCATCATTTCAGCGTTTTTCGATGGCGTCTGCGACGTCAAGATGAAGGAGGAGCTCGCCATCCACGAAGAGCTATGCACGGCTTTGGAGCTGTTGAACCTGGCGACCAAGTGCGCAAGAGCTGAGGAGGGGCGCCTCTCCCTCCTTGAGCTCCCGGCTACTGACCCGGATGAGAAGAAAGCCAAGGCCAAGGACGTGAAGTGCAAGGGAGTAGCCATGCTCGCAGCGGAGCCACACACGAAGAATGGCCGGGACCACCCCGAGTCGTCCAAGAGCAGCCAGCCGTTCTGCGCCTTCCACAACGTACACAGCCACAACACCAACGACTATTAGGAGCTCAGGGCCATTCGAGATGGGCGCTTCGGTCAACGCCCCGAGCGCAACCGGGGATACGGCCGAGGAGGAGGACAAGGCGGAGGATGCTGGGACGACCGCGGCGCTCGTCAGGAGTGTCACTACCGGCCTCGCGAGGACTGCTGGCAGGATCAGCCTCGTGAGGGCGCATGGAGGGATCAGCCTCGCGAGGATCGCCCTCAGGGCAATGCTGGTCTTCCTCCGCTGCCGCCACCGCCAAGAAGGAACGACGACCACCATCATGACGAGGGGGCTGGGGGCTACCAGGAACCGCGTGCTATCGCCTGCATCTTTGGCAGAGCTCAGGCCCCTGCTTCTCAGTGCATCTTCAAGCAGTTTGATCGCGAGGTGAACACAGCCCTTCCCAGGCTCGAGGCCACGCGCCCGCTCAGGTGCTCCAAGTGCGCCATCACTTTCAGCTCAGCGGACAAGCTCAAGTGCGTGGACACTGCTGGCGCCCTCCCAATGTTCTGCTCACTCGTCATTAGCAACGTTCTAGTCACCAAGACCCTCTTCGACAGTGGCTCAGGGCTTAATGTCCTGTCCGTCGAGACGTTCGACAGCCTCCAAGTACCATACAACCAGCTTCAGCCTACCAAGCCCTTCTCCGGAGTGACCGACGGCTCCACCACTCCGATAGGGCAGGTCCGCCTCCCTGTCACCTTCGGACACCGCGACAACTACCGCACCAAGCTCATCGACTTCGACGTTGCTTACATCCGCCTGCCGTACAATGCAATCCTCGGGTATCCGGCCCTGGCCAAGTTCATGGCGGTGACCCACCACGGCTACAACGTCCTCAAGATGCCAGGAAGCGGCGGGATTATCACCGTCCCCTGCGAAGAAAGAGATGCGGTGTGCTCCCTCGAGCGCGCCTTCCAAGCCGCAGCGATCGAAGACCCCGACAACGACACAGCACGGTACCCTCCTGAGGCCGTCCCCAAGAAGAAGAAGCAGCTACTCTGCACAGGGCCTCAGGGGAGCGGCGCCTCTGGCGGTGCAACATCAGGATCAGCGCCTGCGCCTGGGGCGCCTCCCTCCCTCGCATAGGAAGGCGCGCCCGACGCCCTCCTCGGGCATTGCTCGGGGGCTCTCTTCTGGAGGGCCTTGGACCTAGCCAACATAGTGAGGGAGGCGCTCAGGCACCACATGGAGGTGTGCTTTGCGGCACGTTTCCCTCAAGAGGACACCGGGCGAGGAGCGCCCGGCGCTCAGGAGTTCATTACCAAGGTCACTCAGGAGCTGCAGGATGCAAGAGCCATGCGTCGCGACTGCCGCCCACCTGGCGCGGCCCCCCATCCTGGCGAGGATGGTGGGCTGCGCTTCTGCGTCGACATCCCAGGGCTCAACAGGGCCGCAGCTCAGGAGCTCTTCTAGCCTTCGCGCGTGGGACGTTGCGAGGGCCCACCTCACAGCTATGTTCCCATGCCGTTCGGCCTGCCGAGCGTGGTATCTGCCTTCCAGCGCAACCTACGGAGCATCCTGGGAGACGGTCCTCGAGGAGTCGCCCGGGCCCCAAGAGCCTCCCGAGGCTCAGGGCCCCGGTGGCTCGTGAGGAGCAACCCCTTCGCCACGCATCTTCAGCTGCCCCAACATCCCATCGACAACGGAACCAGGTGACATTTTCCAAGTTTATTTAGCTGGGAGCGCTGTCGGATGTGGGGTTCCGGCAAAACCCTTAAGGTTCGAACTCTGGGGTGTGCGCGAAGTCTTTCCCTCCTACCGATCTACGCCCTAGCTCACTAAGATCTCGCGGACGAACTCGACAAACTCGCAACACAGAAAGACACGAGGTTCATACTGGTTCGGGCCACCGTTGTGGTGTAATACCCTACTCTAGTGTGGTGGTGGTGGATTGCCTCTTGGGCTGATGAGGAACAGTACAAGGGGAAGAACAGCCTCCTGAGGTTGAGGTGTTCTTGTGCGTGGTGTGAGTGGGGTGCCTCTGGATTCGATGCCCCTACTGTGGTGGCTAGTTCAACTTATAGAGGCCCTGGTCCTCTCCCCAAATATTGAGCGGGAAGGGAGCCAACAATGGCGGGCGAATTTGAAGGGGAACAGCTAGTACAAGCTATCCTCACAAAAGTGGTCTTCGCCTGCGAAAGGCTCTGGTGGTGACGCCGTCTTGGGCTCCACGATGACCTTCGTCTTGCCGTCCTTCTGGTCTTGGTCTCGTTGCACTGATATGGCAACCTTTGCCTGATGCCTCGGTACTCCTCGTCTGCGCTTGCCTCCTTAGCACCAAAGAGGAAACAAGGACGCTGCACGCGCTGGCGCCCGCCTGGTGTCGATCGTCATGGCTTACGTCATGAGAGCCTCGTGAGGTTTGCCCCGCCTTGATATCTCTGCTCCTCGTGAGCCTGCCTGGCCAGACCACTCCTGAGGAGGTCTTGCGTCGTCCGCCTCGCGAGGCTCGGCCCCTCGCGAGGGTCTTGGATGCTTTGTCGATGAAGATGGGTCGTACGGCCCGCTAGCTTAGCCACGCCGTGGGCCACAGGTAGGCAAGTCTGGGGACCCCCGTTCCCAGAACGCCGATAGTAGGCCCCGGGCCCAAGGTGCGCTCGGGCTTGGCTTTGCGGCGAAGCCAAGGGTCAATTACGGAGCGCCGCCGGCTCCAAAAGCCAGCGGCCTCGATTGACGCGTGGCGGTTGATTGGACGTGGGCGTCTCTGCTTCCCCATGCTGCCTCGGCAACTGCTTGACTTGACAAGTCCCTGCGACATGCAAGGGAAACCATCATTACCTGTGATCATGGGAGGCGCCGGTTGGCCTTCTTTTGCTATAAATGGGGAGGGGGTGGAGCCCCGTCGCCCATCTCTTCCTTGCTTGCTTGCTCCTTCCTCCTTACTCCACTGCTTACAGTAATGGCGCCGCCGAAGAGGTTCTCCGCCGCGGAGAAGGGCAAAGCCCCTCGGGAGGGACCTGGCTCCCCGGCGCCCAAACGAGGACGTGGCTGTCCCCGCAGGCATGTCGCGACCCCCGCCGTGGCCCCCGGCTCTCGGGGCGGCGCCGCAGTGCGTGGCAGGGGCCACTCCAGTCGAGGCAGTCCTGTTGACGAGAGGAGACGTGCCGTGGTTGCGCGACCTCCTCGGCTGCGGTTCCATGCGTTAGAGGTGCTGTCGGAGTTCGTTGTCTGGTTGGAGGACCCGGCCGGTAGCTGGCTCCAGCTTCCCCGCTTCCTTGCCGACGAGCTGTCGGCCTCCGACCCTGGCGTGCTCTGGCTACAGGCGGATGGCTGCTGCAGCCGGGCTTCTTGGGTCGCGGTCGAGGTCTACGTCGCGGGCAACATAGCTCCGGCCCGCGGTTGGCAGACGTTCGCCCGCGCGCTGGGCCTGGGCAGGTGGTGCACCCTCCACTTCAAGTTTGATGGCAACGCGACCCTCTTCATGAGGGTGTTCGGGGAAGATAGTCGCCGCGCGGGATGCTGCCCCGAGGTGAACGACGGCGAGGAGGTGCTCGGCCTTGGTGATGGTCGGGACGAGGAGGAGGACGAGCCCGCCGGTCACGCCTCGTCTGGCTATGGCGGCTCCTCCCTTGGCGACAGTTCCAGCAGCGGCGGCCTTGATCAGCCGCCGCGTCACCGTGCCCGCTTCGAAGGTGGTAGCGGGTCATTTCGCCGCCGCGCATCGGTGAAGCGCGAGGAGGGGTCCGACTAGACCCGGGACGTCGCCGAGGTGCCGCCCCCGTCGGCTGCCGCAGGGGCGATCGCCGCTTTTGTTATGTTCTCCTTTTCCTTCCTGCATCGAAACGAAACCAGCATGGGCCCGGAGGGGCGTCTATCGAACCATAACTTATTAATCATTATGCTACGCTTGTTGTTCCAGTGTTGTGTGGCTATTTTGCGCAAAGACAACTTAGCCTGGAGCATTCGGGGCGCCCTCCTCCCTACGAGACGTTTATTTCCTCGTGTCCGTCCTGACCTTGTGGTCTGCGATTGCTCAGGAACTTCAAAAAATTTGTTAGGGAGTTTGCCAGGAGACTTGTCGTTCACCCAAGCCTTGACCCGACGCTTTATATCACGGTACCCGAGGGGCACGGACTAGGAGAGATGCGCCAGTTGGGCTCGAACGAGGGTGGCTCGCGAGAAGGCAGAGAGGAGAAAAAACGCTCGCGAGGGCACCTGCCTAGCCCCCTTGCGAGGTATGCGAGTAAGAGAACACGAGCGAACCAGAGCCGAAAAATGCAGTAAGAGGCGAGGGAATCGAATCGGCAAGGAACACCAAAGGCAAACTTCGATTAAGGAAAAATGAGCCAACTACGGAAAACAAATGAAAAGCCGCGTCTGGCACCTAGTCTAGTCTTCAAGTCTTCTCACCAGCGCGGAGCTAAGTGCTGCCACTAGGCGTGGGCGGGAGCCCCAGGGCCTGAGGCCGGCGCTCCTGAGACACCGGGGCGTGTACAGCCCCACTCATTATTACGTGAGAGTGTCACGGGCGGCGATTCTTCACAGGCACCAGGCCGTCTTCACAGGCTCTGGGCCTTTCTTCACAGGCTCTGGGCCTTGCTTCATGGGTAGAACTTCCGGAGGTGCTGGATGTTCCAGGCGTTCTGGACGGGCATCCCGTCTTGCGTCTCCAGGTGCGCTGCACCAGGCCTGGAGACATGGACGACCCTGAACGGGCCCTCCCACATGGGCAAAAGCTTGTGCAGCCCTTCCCTGGAGAGGGCCCGCCTCAGGATGAGGTCGCCCACCTCGAGCGTCCTGGAGCGGACATTGCGGTAGTGGTATCGCCGCAGCATTTGATGGTACCTTGCCACCCTCAATGCAGCTTCGCGACGGCGTTCCTCCCCTAGCACGAGATCCATCCCCCGCGTGGTGTCCTACTGCGTTTCGTCGAACGCCAGGACCCGTGCGGAGCGATGCTTGACCTCGTGAGGAAGGACTGCTTCAGCTCCGTAGACGAGGAAGAATGGAGTCTCGCCCGTTGGCTTGGTAGCGGTGGTGCAGATGGACCACAGCACGGACTGAAGCTCGTCGTGCCAGCCCCTGCCGCAGGCTTCCAGCTTCTTCTTGAAGGTTCTGGTCTTGAGTCATGGTTGTTGTGTGTTCCTGCAACGCGGTTACGTGCAAGCACTCTGCGTCCTCAGGTCCCGGCCCTCGAGCGAGCTCAGCCGCCGCTGGTATGCCAGGTCGCGATGCCGTGGTCAAGGCCAGAGGGTGAGGGCTGGAGAGCCAGTAAGAGCTCCTAAGTCGCGATGCTCAGGAGCCCCCCTTTTAACGCGCAAGCGAATTGCACGGGATGAATGGACCCGTGGCGGGTGGCGATCGAGCGGGTGATAACCGTAGGCAGGTTAATCATGGAAGGCAAATCAGCTTATGTAAATGCAGGCAAATACATGCCACCGGGTCCGGCCCGAGCGGCTTGGGGATGATGCAGCCCGAGGGGTGCCCCCAGCAAGGTAAGCTAAAGACATAAGCAAAAGGGGTACATGCCACAGGGACGGACCCATGCGGCCTGGGAACAATGCAGCCCGTGGGGCGCTCCCAGCTAAACGAGCTTGGAAAATGTCACCTGGTTCTGTAGACGAAGTAGAGTTGGTGCAGCTGAAGGCGCGCGTCGAAGGAGTGGCTCCTCAAGAACCAGCGGGGCCCTGAGCCTCGGGAGGCTCTGGGGGCTCGGGAGGTTCCTTGAAGACCGTCTCCATTTCCTCCAGGACGGCATGATACCTGGCCTCCTGAGCCGCCAGGACGCGCTGCATGTTGCGCTGATAGGCAGACGCCATGCTCGACAAGCCAAAGGGCATGCGAACGTAGCTATGTGGCGGGCCCTCGCAACGGCCCACACGCGAAGGCCAGAAATGCTCCTGAGAAGCGGCCCAGTTGAGCCCTGGGACGTCGATGCAGACACGCAGCCCAGCATCCTCGCTCGGATGGGGAGCTACGCCTCGTGGGCGGCCATTGCCGCGCATCGCCCTTGCGTCTTGCAGTTCCTGAGTGGTCTTGGTGATGAACTCCTGAGTGGTGGGCACTCCTTGCCCTGTGTTCCCCTGAGGGACACGTGCCGAGAAGCACGCCTCCAAGTGGTGCCCAAGCGCCTCCCTTGTGAGGTTGGCAAGGTCCAAGGCCCTCTAGAAGAGAGCCCTCGAGCCCTGCCCGAGGAGGGCGCCGGGCGCGCCTTCCTGTGCGATGGAGGAAGGCGCCCCTGAAGCGGGTGCCGATCCTGATGAGGCTCCAGCTGCGTCGCTGCCCTCCTGAGATCCTGCTCGGCGCAGCTGTTTCTTCTTCTTGGGGAGGGCTTCAGGAGGGCCCTCGCTTCTGCCGTCGGGGTCGTCGAATGCTGCAGCTTGGAAGGCGCGCTCGAGGGAGCACACCGCATCTCTCTCTTCACATGGGACCGTGATGATTCCGCCGCTTCCTGGCATCTTGAGGACGTTGTAGCCGTGAGTCGATGAGCTCGGTGCGGTAGTTCGTGCGCTCCCCGAAGGTGACAGGCAGGCGGACCTGCCCTATCGGTGTGGTGGAGCCGTCGGTCACTCCTGAGAAAGGCTTGGTAGGCTGAAGCTGCTCATATGGCACTTGGAGGTTGTCGAACGTGTCGACGGACAGGACATTGAGTCCTGCGCTGCCGTCGATGAGGGTCTTGGTAACCTGCACATTGCTGATGACTGGGGAGCACAGCATTGGGAGGACGCCAGCGGTTGCTGCGCACTTGAGCTGGCCTGCCGAGTTGAAAGCGATGGCGCACTGGGACCAACTGAGCGGGCACGTGCCCTCGAGCTTGGGGAGCACCGCGTTCACTTCACGAGCGAACTGTTTGAAGATGCGTTGCGAGGCTGGGGCCTGCGCGCCGCCCAAGATGCAGGCGATTGCACGCGGCTCCTGGAAGCCCCCGGCCCCCTCGTCCTGGTGGTGATCGTCGTTCCTTCTTGGTGATGGCGGCAGCGGGGGAAGAGCGGCGTTGCCCTAAGGGCGATCCTCATGAGGTTGGTCCCTCCAGGCGCCCTCGCGAGGATGGTCCCGCCAGCGGTCCTCATGAGGCCTGTCGCGCCACTCCTGGCGCGGGCCACGGTCGTCACAGCGTCCGCCTCCACGTCCTCCTCCACGGCCGTAGCCACGGTCACTGCGCTCTGGGCGTCGACCGAAACATCCTTCGCGAATGGCTCTGAGCTCTTGACAGTCACTGGTGTTGCGGGTGTTCAGGTTATGGAAGGCGCAGAATGGCCGGCTGTTCATGGATGACTCGGGCTGATCCCTGCCCCGCTTGATGTCTGGCTCCGCCGCAAGCACTTCCGCTTCCTTGCGCTTCACGTCCTTGGCCTTGGCCTTCTTTTCCTCTGCAGCCGCAGCTGGCAGCTCGAGGAGGGAAAGGCGCCCCTCCTCAGCTCTTGCGCACTTGGTCTCCAGGTTGAACAGCTCCGAAGATGTGCACAGCTGCTCGTGGATGGCGAGCTCTTCCTTCATCTTGACGTCACGGACGCCGTCTGAGAACGCGGAGATGATGGCCTCGTCCGTGACCTTGGGGATCTTGAGGCGAGTGTTGTTGAAGCGCTGGATGTACTTCTGGAGGGTCTCTCCTGGTTGTTGCTTGATGCGGCGCAGGTCACCCGCGGCCGACCGACGGTCGCGAGTGCCTTGGAAGTAGGCGACGAAGCGGTCGCGCATCTTGTCCTAGGAGGAGATCGAGCCGTGCTGCAGGTTCAGGAGCCAGGAGCGGGCACCATCCTTGAGAGCCATGGGAAACCAGTTCGCCATGACTTTCTCGTCGCCGTTGGCTGCTTTGATGCTCAGATCGTAGAGCTGCAGGAACTCCGCGGGATCGGCGGTGCCGCCGTAGCGGGGAGGCAGATCCGGCTTGAACTTGCCCGGCCAGGCGACACTACGCAGCTCGGGGGTGAAGGTGCGGCAGCTGACCGTGGTTGCCGGGGCCTGCCTCGAAGGTGGAGCTTGGTCTTGGTGAGGCCCACGCACTGCCACCACAGGCGGCGCGCGGGCTTGACGAGGCGGTGCGGGGAGTGCTGGTGCAGCTTATCGCGGTCGTGGGATTTCTTGGCAGCTCCTCTCTTGCGTGCGGGCGCCAGGCATGGTGGATCACGCCGTGGGGCCAAGCGCCTTGGTGCTAAGGCGCAGTCTTGGGGCAGAGGTGGTGGAGGCGCGCCATGAGCCTCGTCGCCCGTGGCTGGCGGAGGGTGAGGCAGAGAGAGGGACGGCGCCGGGGAGCCCCCTGCGGCGCGGACAAGCTCGGCGACACGGTCGAGCCACTCCTCGTAGAGGTCGTCGACTGGGCGGTAGCGCAGGAGCTCGTTCACGCGAGAAGCGCGGCCCGCGCCTCCATGGGAGCACGACGAGCATGAGACGAAGAACCGGCCGGGGTCTGCGACGGAGTGGCGGTGCGGCCGTCTTGCCGCACCGATGGATGCAGCGAGGACGCCTGCTGCTCGTTCCCCACCGGGCCGGTGGCAGCGTTGGCGGCGGGAGATGGAGAACGACGAGGTGGCCCACCGATGGGAGCCGTCTGAGCAACGCGGGCAGTGAGGGCAGCCCGGCGCTCAGCTCGAGCGCGGCGAGCATCCGCCATGGAGATGACGGAGCGACGGATCGACGGAAGGGAAGCTACGGCGCACCCCTACCTGGCGCGCCAAATGTCGAATGTGGGGTTCCGGCAAAACCCTTAAGGTTCGAACTCTGGGGTGCGCGTGAAGTCTTTCCCTCCTACCGATCTACGCCCTATCTCACTAAGATCTCGCGGACGAACTCGGCGAACTCGCAACATGGAAAGACACGAGGTTTATACTGGTTCGGGCCACCATTGTGGTGTAATACCCTACTCCAGTGTGATGGTGGTGGATTGCCTCTTGGGCTGATGAGGAACAGTACAAGGGGAAGAACAGCCTCCTGAGGTTGAGGTGTTCTTGTGCATGGTGTGAGTGGGGTGCCTCTGGATTCGATGCCCCTACTGTGGTGTCTAGTTCAACTTATAGAGGCCCTGGTCCTCTCCCCAAATATTGAGCGGGAAGGGAGCCAACAATGGCGGGTGAATTTGAAGGGGAACAGCTAGTACAAGCTATCCTGACAAAAGTGGTCTTCGCCTACGAAAGGCTCTGGTGGTGACGCCGTCTTGGGCTCCACGACGACCTTCATCTTGCCGTCCTTCTGGTCTTGGTCTCGTTGCACCGATATGGCAACCTTTGCCTGATGCCTCGGTACTCCTCGCCTGCGCTTGCCTCCTTAGCACCAAAGAGGAAACAAGGACGCTGCGCGCGCTGGCGCCCGCCTGGTGTCGATCGTCATGGCTTACGTCACGAGAGCCTCGTGAGGTTTGCCCCGCCTTGATATCTCTGCTCCTCGTGAGCCTGCCTGGCCAGGCCACGCCTGAGGAGGTCTTGCGTCATCCGCCTCGCGAGGCTCGTCCCTTCGCTAGGGTCTTGGATGCTTTGTCGATGAAGATGGGCCGTACAGCCCGCTAGCTTACCACGCCATGGGCCGCAGGCAGGCAAGTCTGTGGACCCCCGTTCCCAGAACACCGACAAGCGCCCCCCGGGCTGCATCATCCCCAGGCCGCGTGGGCCCGTCCCTGCGGCATGTATCCTTTTACGTCTTTAGCATTACTTTGCTGGGGGCGCCCCTCGGGCTGCATCATCCCCAAGCCACTCGGGTCCAACCCAGTGGCGTGTATCGTTCTTGCATTTGCCTAAGCTGACTCGCCTTCCATGCTTAATCTATCTATGGTTATCACCGCTTGATTGTCACCCACCATGGGAGCCGCGAGCCGATCGTCTTTCTTCAAGACCCTTCGCATAAGAAGGCTAGGCACGGCGTCTGTGCTCGGGCCCGTCCCTGCAGCGTCGATAAATCCAACGGCTGAGCTCTGTCTGGCGGGCCGGCCCCATTCACGTCACCTCCTGGGGTCGTTGGTGCATGGCCTTCTCGTGCGATAACCTCAGGAAATTCATTCGGCGTAGGTTGCCTAACCATCTTGCAGGAACACCACAGCCATCAAGAACCAAGACCAGGCGCAACCCGCCTTGAGGTAGGGCCTCGTGAGTCCCGCGATGGCTCACGAGTGCCCAGACACACCTCGTCTAGCCCTGCCATGCAAGCCACGTGTCAGGGCGGGGCTGTACACGCCCCGGGGGCTCTCCGCAATAGGGAGTCCCCTCCCACGTACCAGTGGAAGCACCATGCTCCGTGCTGGCAGTCGACACTACCGAGGAGCGGTTATGCCCGTGCAAGTGAGGAAGCGCTATGCTTCGCGCTGGTGATAAACAACTGAGGGCGGCCCCATGGCCGTATCAACCTCAGGGAGCCCTTGAGCTCAGTGTCTGGCCCCATCGCAACACCTCCCCTCGGGAGAGTCGCGCGAGGGGGCTGGGCATGGGGGCTGCGCTCGGGTCACGCCCAAGCATACGCCACCCTGCCAGGTCCCCCGGACCTGGTCGTCGCGCGCCCCTCCCGAGCTGAGCCTCGGCGAGGGCAAAGGTATGAAGGTCGTTTGGGCATCAAGGGGGACTCCTGAGTATCACGACTCAGGAGCCTAACTGGCCACGTAGCCCCTCACTCCTTGGTCTCGTCCTGGTCATCCGGACGACCCAACGGCGGTTGACGTATGCGCGGGGTCAGGCCCTGCCGACGTAGAACACTAGACCTATTCCTGCATTTCCTTTTTGTAAGTTGTTTGCACGTCAAGGGGGACTCCTGAGCATCGCGACTCGGGAGCCTAACTGGCCACGTAGCCCCTCACTCCTTGGTCTCGTCCTAGTGATCCGGACGACCCGACGGCGGCTGAGGTATGCACGGGGTCGGGACCTGCCGACGTAGAATGTAAAGCAAATGGGAAGGAAATCGCAAAATCTCAAAGCAAATATTACACGACATATTGTTCTCCCAATACCAAATGCAAGTTTAAATGCCTCCACGAGGCATGGTCCATTTTGCAGAAACTAAACAGGAAAGGAGCCGCCAGCAAGCCATCTTGTCACCCCCGGACGTTGCCGCCGTCGCCGGCAAGGGATGCTTCTTCTTCAACGGCGTCGCCTTCACCTGTACCACTAGCCGGAGTTGCAGGATCAGTAGCACCGCCGGTCGAGGGCGCGGGAGCGAAGGCGCGGGACTTCTTCTGCATGGCCTCCACCTGACCCTTCACGGCTGCGGCAGTGGCCGCGCAATGCTCGTCATCCACGGACTCCAGCAGCTCGTCAAGGCGGGTGGCAGGGTCGCAAAGATGGAGGTTGCTGGATACGCGTGTCAACGCAGCTGAGGAAAGAACGCAGGCTTCTTCCTCTGCCATGGGGCCGATGCCACTGACGACGTCCTCAAGCGCATCGACCAGATAAGGAAGCAGCTGGGCGGGGCCCTCGTTGCTGGCGGCCAGCAGCTCCTCCAAGCCCTTCTTGTAGAGTGACTGCAGCGCCGTCCAAGACCTCTCCTCGAGGAGCTTGAAGGCCTCGTGGTCCTCAGCTAGGACCTTCGCCTTAGCTTCAAGCTCGGCCTTCTCCGCCTTCAGCTTCTTCTCCAGCTCCTCCAACCGGCCGCGCTCCGTGGCATGCGCCTTCGCCAACTGCTCCAGCTTGGCATCGCAATGCCTAACTGTTTCCTCTTGGGCCTTCATCTTCTCCTCCTCCGCCTTGCGGCCTCGGGCTTCTTTCACTTGCTCCCTCCGCGTGGTCTCCAGCTCGGCCTCCAGCGACCGGCAGCGGTCCTGGGTGGCCCCGGCCTCCTTCAGCGCCACCTCGCGGGCGGCCACGGCTTGGGCGACGGCCTCCTTGTCCTTCTCAGAGTCCGCTACAGCCTGGCTCAGCGTTGCCCGGACAGACACATCGGAATGAAGCCAGCCAGAGACCAGCTCCAAGTGCCTGGCCACTAGGTGACGGCGCCTTGAAGATCTTCTCGCAGCAGGGTCATCGCAGAAAGAGCGCGCTCCAGAACGTCAAGGGAGGCCAAAGGACCCCGAGATAGCAGTGCGGCAGAAGGGGGAGGAGGCGACATCGTCACCATGGCCTGGGAGGACGGAGGCTCCTGAGCTTTTGCGATCTCGGCAACCGAGCCAGGCGTCAGCGCACCCGGAGCCAGTGGGTCACGGGGGCTGACTCCTCCCGAGGATGCTCCCCCAAGCCTCGCGAGGATGATCGAGCCAGAGAAGCGCGGGCGCCGTCACTGCCCTTATCCATGGAGAGGGGTGCGGCCACCGCAGGCGATCCGGTCCAGAGCAGCACCGCCTCGTCCTCTTTCCTCCTCTTCGCCATGGGCGTCTGCCTAATCGCGCAACAGAGAAGTGTCAAGGGAAAGCAGCAGAAGCAAGAAGAGAACATGACAAGAACACTTACTGGTCTACCGCGGCGTAGTCCCTCCGCTTCGTAAGCTTGAAGTCGGAGAGCTCGCAGCCTGAGGCGCAGGTGCGCGGGCCGCAAGAGCGAAAGAAGGGGTAGCGGATGGACTCGAAGCAGCTCCAGGCGGAGTCAGAGCAGGAGCGTCATCTCGGGGGATCAACGCCGACCTGCCCCTCGTCGGAACCACGGGCGGCTCCTATCTCTCCGGGAGGACGCCGGCCTCGTCATCATCATCAGGCAGGGTGCGGAGGATGTTGGCCTTGCGTAAGGGGGGGTCTCCCCCATCCCCTTGGGGGTCGCCTCCGAGTCACGCTCCTCGCCCTCCTCCTCTTCCTCCTCCTTGCGAGAATCGCCAGAAGACACGTCCACCAGCGCCGTCGCCACCAGGACCCCAGGGGGCACCGGCGGCACCAGGTCGCGCCCGTCAAAGGTGGGCATGGAAGCCATGACCTGTGCCCCGTCCTTGCAGAGGAACAAGGGAACGAGGGCACTCGGCGGATACTCTTGGTCGTCCCCGACCAAGAGGCGGAGAGCGACAGCCAGCTCTTTGTCGGACAATGCCTCCGGACTCAGGCGAAGCTTGTCTTCTTCTCCCCCAAGCGTCCACAAGGGGCGCGAGTGCGCTTGGAGCGGAGCCACCCGCAGCATCAGGAATTCTCTCAAGAGCATGGCCCCCATCAGCTTCGCCGCCTTCGCGTTGCCCGGCCTCAAGTCGGCGATCATCTTCTCCAGCACCAACATCGCCCGATCGTCAGTAAGCTTCGCGCGAGACCACCCCTCGTCACACTAGGGCATCTCCATCGGCAGCTTTAATCGTAGGTGGACACTTTGGCATCCATCATGACCCACTTGCTCCTGAAGCCATCGGCCTTCTTCCCGGCCTTCGAGATCGCGTTGGCCTTGCCAGCCGCGACGAAGTTGGCGCACCCTGAGGTGTGGTCGTCATTGATTCGGAGAAGAAGAAGTGGCGCAGCACTGCAACAGACGGCATCACCCCGACATACGCCTCACAGTAGAAGGCGAAGATCGACAAGAGAAGAATGGAGTTGGGATGGAGATGGAGCGCCTGCAACCTGTAATGGCAGAGGACGGCATAGAAGAAGTCGGAGAAGGGGGGAACCAGGCCCGCGACGACGCTTCTCATGAAGAAGGGGTAGAAGGTGCTCTTCGAAGCCTCTGGCTCGGCGGAGCCAGCCCAGAGCTCGGTCTTCCCCCTCTCGTTACTCTCCCCCGCTGTCAGCAGGCGTGTGGTGGCGAGGTTCTTCTCCGAGACATTGGGCGCATCCAGAGCCGGCTCGTACCAGGCAGGCGGCGAAACGACCTTAGCCTTTCAGGGCGCCATTGGTCGGAAGCTCGGAAGGGGATTAAAGCAGATCTGGAAATTTTGGAGGCAAGGAGCAAGAAAGGGGATCTGGAGCAAGACGACGGAAAGCAATGAAGGCAAGAGTTACCCGCGCCAGCCTTTTGTCAGACGGGCAGTTGCCAAGGCAGCCTGGGGAAGTGGAGACGCCCACGTCCAATCAACCGCCACGCGTCAAGCGGGGCCACAGGCTGTTGGGGCCCGCGGCGCTCCGCACTTGCCCTTTGGCTTCGCCTCGAAGCCAAGTCCGAGCGCGCCTTGGGCCCGGGGGCTACTGCCGGCGTCCTGGGAACGAGGGTCCCCAGACTTGCCTGCCTACGGCCCACGGCGTGGCTCCACCAGCGGCCCTGTATGGCCCATCTTCACCAGCAAACACTCAAGACCCTCGCGAGGGGCCAAGCCTCGCGAGGCGGACGACACAAGACCTCCTCGGGAAAGCCTCACTTACACACCCCGGATGTAACTTGCCATATTTGTAACTCCAACTCTTGCCATTTTCGGCTATGTGCTATGGTATTCTCCTCGTGGTCGGGTTTTGTATTTCGTTTTGCATTTTGTTCATGTCATGCATTTCATATCATGTCATCATGTGCATTGCATTTGCATACGTGTTCGTCTCATGCATCCGAGCATTTTCCCCGTTGTCCGTTTTGCAATCCGGCGCTCCTATCTCCTCCGGTGCACCCCTCTTGTTTTCTTTCGTGTGCGGGTGTCAAACTTTCTCGGAATGGACCGAGGCTTGTCAAGTGGCCTTAGTATACCACCGGTAGACCACCGGTCAAGTTTCGTTCCATTTTGAGGTCGTTTGGTACTCCAACGGTTAACCGGGCATCCGCAAAACCCATTTGTGTGTTGCAGCAAAACCCCTCTCTAAACCGCCCAAAACCCACCAAACTCTCTTCCATGCTGTAGGTCGTTCGATCACGATTGTGTGGGCGAAAACCGCACCTCACTTGGAGCCTCCTAGCTCCCTCTACCTATTTATATGTGAGCCCTCCCGAGAACGTATGCAGATCAAAACCTAGACCCGCTCCCTCTCCGCCGCCGGACACGTCCGGGCGGAGCCGGACGCGTCCACCACCGCCCACCGACCAATCCGGCGCCGACACGTCAGCGCCTCCGGCCTCCCACCGCCGCCGGCCCGGCGAGCCCGAGGAGGGCCCGCCCGAGCCCAGTCACCGCCACCGCACCCTTCGCAGCCTGCCCGCTCCGGCACCGGTCGCCGCCGCCGCCATCGTCGGCCCTGCCGCCCGCGGCCGCCGCCGCCATCGCCGGCCCCGCCGCCCGCCTCCGCCGGCGCCGCCCCTCTTCCCCGCGAGCGCCGCCTCCTCTCCTTCCTCTCCCGTCGCCGGCGAGCCCGACCTCGGCTGCAGCCCTCGATCCAGATCCACTGTACAGCCTACGGTTGACTTTCCCGAAGCCCGAAAATCTTCCAAGTTTTTTTCTGTTACAGCAAGTGCCCATGTTCATCATTGCATAACTCTCTGCATATAGCTCCGTTTCGTGCGTGTAATATGTCAAATTGTTTGTCTCGTGATGCTCTTCATTTTGTTCAATTGCATTATGTTCATTAGAGGTCATCTTGATGCCCAAATCTCTGTTACAAGAGTGCTAGTTGCTGTTATCTGCTGGTTCTTATCAGAACTTGGAGATTTGTCATTTTTGTATCATTTAATCTGTGCATATTATGGGCATTAGCTCTACATGTGTTTTGTTGTATGCCATGCCATCTTTCCAGTGGAGTATTCCATGTATTTTTGTGATCTCTGTAGTGACTAGCACAAGCATGCAAACTAGGCCCCGTAATGTTTCTGATTTCAGGGACTTGGGTGATTTCTCTTAAGTCCTTGTCTGCTGTTATTTTGTTGCCATGTAAACTTGATGCTACAGAGAGATCCATACATATTTTGGAGATGTTCAGTAAGGATATTTCGTAGATATTGTTGTAATAGATTCATTCCTGCCCTTGTTTGCAATTATGGAGTGCAATAGCATGACTAAATCTTGCTCTACTTTTGCTATAAAATATTTCTGGCAGATTCTTAACATGATATTCATTTTTGCCAAGCTTGTGGTGGTTGATCCATACATGCTATGGTTTTGTGCTTGCCATGGATAGCTTCATATACATGCCATCTTGCTGTAGGTATGCTAGTTTTGCATGTTTTGTGTTGTGCTGAGTGTATCAAGCTCACCAATATGCCTTCATATTATTATTTCTGCCATGCTCTGTTTTCTGCTAAGTCTGAAACCTGTTAACGAAAGTTGCTATGTTTACAAGGTTGCCATCATATCTTCTGGTCGTTTTTGGTTTATGGTCAGTAAGGGACTTTTGTCATATGCATTTAGTGGAACACTCCCATGCCTTGTTTTTCTATGTTAAGTTAATGTAGCATGTTGACTTCGTGCTCTGAACATTGCTACCTGATGCTGTGAACCTGTTATCTTTTGCACTTTTTCCATGCTTGTTTGGGCTTGTTATGTTGTGACCTAGCCGTAGCTCAGTGTTCATATTTTGTCAAGCATCTCCTGTAGATTACTGCCATATGCTTTGTTGCTATGTTGGAGTGTTGTAGCATTGTTACTTGTTGCATTCTAAGTGCTATCATGTTGTTAATCGTAGATTCGTGTCATTCTTGTTTTGCTTGCCATTTGCAAACCGTGCATCCGTTTCCGGTGATCTTTATATCGATTTCGATCGAAATCATCTCATCTTTCCAGTGGCATGCTTGGTTTGCCAAGTTACTGCCTTATTCATCATTTTCCTTCCGGAGCACGCATATGCATCGCATATCATATATTGCATATCATACATGTTTTGCATCATGTTGCTTGTGCATTTCTCGTGGTTGATTGTGGTTATGTTTGTTTGTGTTCTTGTCTTGGGTAGAGCCGGGAGACGAGTTCGTGAACGAGGAACCTGTTGAGTACGCTTACGAGGATCAAGCTTTCGACAACTCTGAGAACCTTGCAGGCAAGATGACCACCCCTCGAAATCACTTCTATCTTTGCTTTGCTAGTTGTTCGCTCTATTGCCATGATGCGCTACCTATCACTTGCTATGTCATGCCTCCCATATTGCCATGTCAGCCTCTAACCATCCTTTCCTAGCAAACCGTTGTTTGGCTAAGTTACCGCTTTTGCTCAGCCCTTCTTATAGCGTTGCTAGTTGCAGGTGAAGTTGAATTTTCTTCCATGTCGGAACATGGATATGTTGGGATATCACCATATCTCTTATTTAATTAATGCATCTATATATTTGGTAAAGGGTGGAAGGCTCGGCCTTATGCCTGGTGTTTTGTTCCACTCTTGCCGCCCTAGTTTCTGTCATACCGGTATTATGTTCCTTGAGTTTGCGTTCCTTACGCGGTTGGGTGATTTATGGGACCCCCCTGACAGTTCGCCTTGAATAAAACTCCTCCAGCAAGGCCCAACCTTGGTTTTACCATTTGCAACCTAAGCCTTTTTCCTCCGGGTTTTCTAGAGCCCGAGGGTCATCTTTATTTTAAACCCCCGGGCCAGTGCTCCTCTGAGTATTGGTCCAACCTGTCAGTCACCGGTGGCCACCAGGGGCAACTCTGGTCTAGCCTATCGGAAGCTTGGACAATCCGGTGTGCCCTGAGAATGAGATATGTGCAGCTCCTATCGGGATTTGTCGGCACATTCGGGTGGCTTTGCTGGTCTTGTTTTACTTTTGTCGAAATGTCTTGTAAACCGGGATTCCGAGACTGATCGGGTCTTTCCGGGAGAAGGTTTATCCTTCGTTGACCGTGAGAGCTTATGATGGGCTAAGTTGGGACACCCCTGCAGGGTATTATCTTTCGAAATCCGTGCCCGCGGTTATGAGGCAGATGGGAATTTGTTAATGTCCGGTTGTAGAGAACTTGTCACTTGACCCAGTTAAAATACATCAACTTTGTGTGTAGCCGTGATGGTCTCTTCTCGGCGGAGTCCGGTATGTGAACACGGTCTGAGTTATGTATGACGTAAGTAGGAGTTCAGGATCACTTCTTGGTCATTGCTAGATGACGACCATTCCGTTGCTTCTCTTCTCGCTCTCTTTTGCGTATGTTAGCCACCATATATGCTTTTTTGCCGCTGCAGCTCCACCTCATTACACCATCCTTTCCTATAAGCTTAAATAGTCTTGATCTCGCGGGTGTGAGATTGCTGAGTCCTCGTGACTCACAGATTCTACCAAAACAGTTCCAGGTGCCGACGATGCCAGTGCAGATGATGGGGTCGATCTCAAGTGGGAGTTCGACGAGGAATGTGGTCGTTACTATGTGTCTTTTCCTGATGATCAGTAGTGGAGCCCAGTTGGGACGATCGGGGATCTAGCATTTGGGGTTGTCTTATTTTCATCTGGATTTCGACCGTAGTCGGTCTATATGTATGTATTTTGGATTATGTATGATTTATATTTATGAATTGTGTGAAGTGGCGATTGTAAGCCAACTCTTTATCCCATTCTTGTTCATTACATGGGATTGTGTGAAGATGACCCTTCTTGCGACAAAACCACTATGCGGTTATGCCTCTAATTCGTGCCTCGACACGTGGGAGATATAGCCGCATCGTGGGCGTTATAAGTTGGTAATCAGAGCCATCCCCGACTTAGGAGCCCCCTGCTTGATCGAATCGCTGGCGTTGTTGAGTCTAGAACAAAAATGTTTTGAGTCTTAGGGTCATATATATCGGAGAGTAGGATTCTTTTTACTCCTCAGTCCCTTCGTCGCTCTGGTGAGGTCTCCTGACGTAGAAGTTTTGACTCTTCTCTCCTCAAATTTCACTAAAAAAGATTTAGGATCACGCAGGTATCTTGGAATCGTTCCAATGGTTTTGTGACGAGAACATTGTTCTTGGTGCCTCCTGACATTTAGGGGTTGTGGCAGTGTCCCGGGGAGTTGAGCTCCGAGGTGTTGTCGTCACAATTTTATCGTTGCAGTTCTGGAATACCTGAGTTTCGCCGACATCGAAATCTCTTTTATGCAGTTGTTGGTGAGATCACCTCGACGCCACCCAGTACTGGGGCGGGAGTTCGGGAGTATTGCCATAACTTGTATAACGGATGCTTTTCGAAGGTTGAGGTAAACGATTTCCGAAGGTTTCTTGGTTATGTGTTGACGGATGGATACAGCTGGATCTAGGGATTGCTAGTTTGGGTGATATATTTTGTGTCCCCTGTATCCCCAACACCAGATTGCATAACCAGAAAGTTTCGGGAGTTTATAAGTGGGAATTCAAGTAGCCTTAGGATATCTTTCCGACAGACGCATGGTATGAGATTGGGGTTCGACGTCTAGTGGTCCGCCTGTACACGGTTGGTTTTACAGTGGTCTCGTAGTGTCTTAAAGAGTCCTTGGCTATGCCGACTCAGGGACGCTTCGTATGTCATGTGCACAGCCTTGTACATGATGGTGCTGTACGATTGAGCCCGTGTGGGCCCCACCACGAAAACTTCGGACAAAATCTCTATCATATGTTTATTCTGGCTCATTCTGCAAGCCTATACTTTGTTTTGTTTCGAATGGTGGTATTCGAGTTGCTTCGTAGGCATATGTTGATTCCATATCTTTTTCTAAGTGGCTTCTCAACTTATGGAAGTGTGATGATTTACTATGGAATTCATTTGTTCATCCTGGTTCGAATGTTTATTGTGAAGACTATATGTTGCAATTTCTATCCGTTGATTCTACTTATCTATTTGTCTATCAAGATGCTAACGGGTGTCACCCTCTTCAGGATGGCTTCGCCAACGCGTCAGAATCCGGATTGCAATGAAGGGAGTCAAGCGAACCCTCCGCCACCACCTCCGCCTCCGGAGGCATGGCAAGCTATCATGGCAGCCACCAACGCCAATGCTCAGATGATTCTGCAACTCTTGCAAGAACGCACCCAAGGGCAAGGCAATCAAGGCAATCAAGGTCAAGGCAACAATCAGCCTCACTTCGCTACCCTCAACCAGTTTCTCGCAAATCAGCCCAAGTGTTTCAGCTACTGTGCCAAGGCCACGGATGCCGATGATTGGCTCGTGGACATCAACAAGCATTTTGAATGTAGCAATGTCAGGCCTGAGGACTATGTCAAGTTCGCTTCTTTTCAGCTCAAGGACCAAGCTGCTGATTGGTTTCAACAATACAAAGATTCCAGAGGAGGTCGTGTGATCACTTGGACTGACTTCTGTCGGGACTTCAAAGCGCACCACATTCCACAAAGTGTTGTTGAGAGCAAGCGTGAGGAGTTCCGCAATCTCAAGCAAGGCAACATGTCTGTGTATCAATTCAACATCCAGTTTCAGAAACTTGCTCGCTTCGCTAAACAAGACGTTCCTGATGAAAAGAGCATGATCTATCACTTCAGAGGTGGCCTTAGAGAGGATCTGCAGTTAGCTCTCGTTCTTGTTGAGCCTACTCAGTTTGATCAATTCTACAATATGGCACTGAAGCAAGAGGCTGCTCAGCTCAAGTGTGAGGCTTCTAAGAAGAGAGTCAGAGACGCAGTTCAGTCTTCTTCTTCCTCAATTGTGGCTGCTAAGCAACAGAAGTTCTGGTTGCCTCCTCCTCCTCCGTTTCGTCAGCCTTACCAGCAGAAGAACAAAGGTGGCCATGGTTCTTCCAACTCTTCCAACTCTGGCTATCAGAACAAGTCTCAGAATCAAGCTCCAAAGTCCAATACTCCTTATCATCGTCCACTCTCAGAGGTGACTTGCAACAAGTGTCAGCAGAAAGGTCACTATGCTAACAAATGCTTCAACCAAAGGCGTCTTCCGCCTCCTCCTGTCAGATCTTCCAGCAATGCAGTGATCAAGCATAATCCAAAGTTTGCAAAGGTGAACATGATGAATGCAGCTCAAGCGGAGGAATCTACTGATGTGATAATGGGTAATCTTCCTGTTAATGATATTCCTGCAAAAGTTCTTTTTGATACTGGTGCATCGCTTTCTTTCATGTCAAGACCATTTGCATCTAATAATGAATTGCATTTCCAAGGATTTCCTAGACCGTTAGCAGTTGTCTCTCCGGGCAAATGCATGAATGCAAGTTCCATGGTTCCGGATGTTTCCATCAAGATGGGAAACTATAAATTTATGTCTTCTCCAGTTGTTCTTGGTGACTCGGATATTGATCTTATTCTCGGGATGGACTGGCTTTCTAAGCACAAAGCTCAACTTGATTGTGCTGCCAGGGAAATTCAATTGACACACTCTTCTGAGGATGTTATTATTTTTGCCGCTCGTGATGAAACCATTCGGTTTTTTTCTCTCAATGAGAAGGGCGAATTGAATGCCATCTCTCAAATTCCAGTCGTTTGTGAGTATCAAGATGTATTTCCAGAAGAGCTTCCAGGTATGCCTCCTCATCGACCAGTTGAGTTCGTTATCGAACTAGAGCCGGGCACTGAACCCGTTTGCAAGCGTCCATACAAGCTTGGACCTAACGAGCTGAAGGAATTGAAGAAACAGCTCGATGAACAAGAGCGTCTGGGTTTGATCAGACCGAGTTCATCTCCATGGGGTTGTGGTGTTCTTTTTGTCAAGAAGAAGGATGGCACGGACTGACTGTGTGTCGACTACCGTCCATTGAACAAGAAGACAATCAAGAACAAGTATCCACTTCCCAACATCAATGAGCTATTCGAGCAACTCAAAGGTGCTAAAGTATTCTCCAAGCTTGACCTTCGTATGGGTTATCATCAGATTCGCATTCGTGAAGAAGATATTCCCAAGACAGCATTCAGAACAAGCTTTGGTTCTTATGAATATATTGTCGTGTCTTTCGGCCTTGTCAATGCCCCTCCAGTATTCTCTCGGATGATGAATTTCATATTCAACCCCTATACCAATGAATTCATCCTGGTGTATCTCGATGATATCTTGGTCTTCTCCAAGAATAAGAAGGACCATGCCAAACATTTGCGATTGGTGCTCGACAAGCTCAGAGAGTATCAATTCTATGCGAAGTTCTCAAAACGTGAGTTTTGGCTTGATGAAGTTCTTTTCCTTGGTCACATCATCTCTGCCAAGGGCATCGCTGTTAACCCCGAGAAGGTGTCCGCAATTATGAATTGGGAACCTCCTCAGAATGTCAAGCAGCTCCGCAGTTTTCTTGGTCTTGCAAGCTATTGCCGAAGATTCGTCGAGAATTTCTCTAAGATTGCAAAGCCTCTTTCCAACCTCCTCCAGAAGCATGTGAAGTATGTCTGGTCTCCTGAGTGTGACGTTGCTTTCAACACTCTCAAAGAGAAACTAGTCACAGCTCCTGTCTTGACTCCTCCTGATGAATCCAAGCCATTTGAAGTTTTCTGTGATGCTTCTCTCCAAGGTCTCGGTGCTATGTTAATGCAAGAGAAGAAAGTTGTCGCCTATACCTCTCGTCAGTTGAAGCCCAATGAGAAGAACTACCCCACTCACGATCTTGAGTTGGCGGCAGTTGTCCATGCATTAATAACGTGGACACATCTCTTGTTGGGAAGACAAGTGGACATTTTCACCGATCACAAGTCTCAAGTACATCTTCACTCAGCCCAACCTCAACCTCAGGCAGACTCGATGGGTCGAAATGATTCAAGAGTACAATACGAGTATTGAATATACTCCAGGCAAAGCCAATGTCATTGCAGATGCTTTAAGCAGGAAGGCTTATTGCAACAGCCTAATCCTCAAGCCTTTCCAACCGGATCTTTGTGAAGCTTTCCGCAAGCTGAATCTCCAAGTTGTTCCTCAAGGCTTTCTTGCCAACCTCATAGTCTCTCCTACTTTGGAAGATCAAATTCGTGAGGCACAACTTCTTGATGCCATGGTGAAGAAGGTGAAACGTGGTATCGACAAGGGTCTTTCCAAATACAAGCGCTACCGCATTGATGACAGAGACACTTTATTCTTTGAGGACCGGATTGTGGTTCCTAAAGGTGATCTAAGGAAAGTCATAATGAACGAAGCACACAATTCTCTTCTTTCCATTCATGCCGGAAGTACGAAGATGTACCATGACCTCAAGCAGTCGTATTGGTGGACTCGAATGAAGCGAGAAATTGCTCAATTCGTGAATGAATGTGATGTCTGTCGAAGAGTGAAAGCAGAACACCAATGACCAGCTGGTCTCCTCCAACCTCTTGCTATCCCAGAATGGAAGTTTGATCATATCGAAATGGACTTCGTGACTGGATTTCCAAAGTCCAAGCGTGGAAATGATGCTATCTTCGTTGTCATTGACAAGCTCTCTAAAGTGGCTCATTTCCTTCCAATCAAAGAATCCATCACAGCAGCTCAGTTGGAAGAGCTATACACCTCCATAATTGTCTCCTTGCACGGCATTCCACAATTGATTTCTTCAGATCGTGGAAGCATCTTCACCTCTAAGTTCTAGGACTCCTTCCAGAAGGCCATAGGCACAAACATTCGCTTCAGCACAGCTTTCCATCCTCTAACTAGTGGCCAAGTCGAGCGAGTCAATCAAATTCTTGAAGATATGCTCAGGGCTTGTGTCATTTCCTTTGGCATGAAATGGGAAGATTGTCTTCCATATGCTAAATTCTCCTACAACAACAGCTTCCAAGCAAGTTCGGGCAAGGCCCCATTCGAGATTCTCTATGGCAGAAAGTGTCGTACTCCTCTCAATTGGTCAGAGACTGGTGAACGCCAACTTCTTGGCAATGACTTAATCACAGAAGCTGAAGAAATGTGTAAAGTCATCCGTGATAATCTCAAAGCCGCGCAATCGCACCAGAAGAGTTTCCATGATAGTAAGCATCGTGATTTGGCTTTCGAGATCGGAGACCATGTCTACCTCCGCGTCTCTCCAATGAAAGGCACTCGTCGCTTCGGTATCAAAGGGAAGCTTGCCCCTAGATACGTGGGTCCTTTCAAGATCATTGGCAAAAGAGGCGACCTCGCCTATCAACTTGAGCTTCCTTCCAACTTCGCGAACGTGCACAACGTGTTCCACGTGTCACAGCTCCGCAAGTGCTTCAAGACGCCTGAGCGCACTATCAACTTCGAAGAGATTGACCTCCAAGAAGATTTTTCTTATCATGAGCACCCCGTTGCTATTCTTGAAGAAACTGAGCGCAAGACTCGCAACAAGTCAATCAAATTCCTGAAAGTGAAGTGGTCGCACCATTCCGACCGGGAAGCCACCTGGGAACGCGAGGACCATCTCCGTTCTGAATATCCGGAGTTCTTTCAGTCCTAGATCTCGGGACGAGATCCTCTCGTAGTGGTGGAGTGTTGTAACACCCCGGATGTAACTTGCCATATTTGTAACTCCAACTCTTGCCATTTTCGGCTATGTGCTATGGTATTCTCCTCGTGGTCGGGTTTTGTATTTCGTTTTGCATTTTGTTCATGTCATGCATTTCATATCATGTCATCATGTGCATTGCATTTGCATACGTGTTCGTCTCATGCATCTGAGCATTTTCCCCGTTGTCCGTTTTGCAATCCGGCGCTCCTATCTCCTCCGGTGCACCCCTCTTGTTTTCTTTCGTGTGCGGGTGTCAAACTTTCTCGGAATGGACCGAGGCTTGTCAAGTGGCCTTAGTATACCACCGGTAGACCACCGGTCAAGTTTCGTTCCATTTTGAGGTCGTTTGGTACTCCAACGGTTAACCGGGCATCCGCAAAGTCCATTTGTGTGTTGCAGCAAAACCCCTCTCTAAACAGCCCAAAACCCACCAAACTCTCTTCCATGTTGTAGGTCGTTCAATCACGATCGTGTGGGCGAAAACCGCACCTCATTTGGAGCGTCCTAGCTCCCTCTACCGATTTATATGTGAGCCCTCCCGAAAACGTATGCAGATCAAAACCTAGACCCGCTCCCTCTCCGCCGCCGGACACGTCCGGGCGGAGCCGGACGCGTCCACCACCGCCCACCGACGAATCCGGTGCCGAGACGTCAGCGCCTCCGGCCTCCCACCGCCGCCGGCCCGGCGCGCCCGAGGAGGGCCCGCCCGGGCCCAGTCACCGCCACCGCGCCCTTCGCCGCCTGCCCGCTCCGGCACCGGTCGCCGCCGCCGCCGCCGCCATCGCCGGCGCGCCCCCGCCTCCCGTCGCCGGCGCCGCCCCTCTTCCCCGCGAGCGCCGCCTCCTCTCCTTCCTTTCCCGTCGCCGGCGAGCCCGACCTCGGCTGCAGCCCTCGATCCAGATCCACTGTACAGCCTACGGTTGACTTTCCCGAAGCCCGAAAATCTTCCAAGTTTTTTTCTGTTACAGCAAGTGCCCATGTTCATCATTGCCTAACTCTCTGCATATAGCTCTGTTTTATGCGTGTAATATGTCAAATTGTTTGCCTCGTGATGCTCTTCATTTTGTTTAATTGCACCATGTTCATTAGAGGTCATCTTGATGCCCAAATCTCTGTTACAAGAGTGCTAGTTGCTGTTATCTGCTGGTTCTTATCAGAACTTGGAGATTTGTCATTTTTGTATCATTTAATCTGTGCATCTTATGGGCATGAGCTCTACATGTGTTTTGTTGTAAGCCATGCCATCTTTCCAGTGGAGTATGCCATGTATTTGTGTGATCTCTGTGGTGACTAGCACAAGCATGCAAACTAGGCCCCGTAATGTTTCTGATTTCAGGGACTTAGTGATTTCTCTTAGTCCTTGTTTGCTGTTATTTTGTTGCCATGTAAACTTGATGCTACAGAGAGATCCATGCATATTTTGGAGATGTTCAGTAAGGATGTTTTGTATATATTGTTGTAATTGATCAATTCCTGCCCTTGTTTGCAATTATGGAGTGCCATAGCATGACTAAATCTTGCTCTACTTTTGCTATAAAATATTTCTGGCAGATTCTTAACATGATATTCATTTTGCCAAGCTTGTGGTGGTTGATCCATACATGGTATGGTTTTGTGCTTGCCGTGGATAGCTTCATAAACATGCCATCTTATTGTAGGTATGCTAGTTTTGTCATGTTTTGCGTTGTGGTGAGTGTATCAAGCTCACCAAGATGCCTTCGTATTATTATTTCTGCCATGCTCTGTTTTCTGCTAAGTCTGAAACCTGTTAACGAAACTTGCTATGTTTACAAGGTTGCCATCATATCTTATGGTCCTTTTTGGCTTATGGTCAGTAAGGGACTTTTGTCATATGCATTTAGTGGAACACTGCCATGTCTTGTTTTGCTATGTTAAGTTCCTGTAGCATGTTGACTTCGTGCTCTGAACATTGCTACCTGATACTGTTTTCAGGCATGTCCAGTAATTTCACCAAGTCTGTGAACCTGTTATCTTTTGCACTTTTTCCATGCTTGTTTGGGCTTGTTATGTTGTGAACTAGCCGTAGCTCAGTGTTCATCTTTTGTCTAGCATCTCCTGTAGATTACTTCCATATGCTTTGTTGCTATGTTCGAGTGTTGTAGAATTGTTACTTGTTGCATTCTAAGTGCTATCATGCTGTTAATCGCAGATTCCTGTCATACTTGTTTTGCTTGCCATTTGCAAACCGTGCATCCGTTTCCGGTGATGTTTATATCGATTTCGACCAAAACCATCTCATCTTTCCAGTGGCATGCTTGGTTTGCCAAGTTACTGCCTTGTTCATCATTTTCCTTCCGGAGCACGCATATGCATCGCATATCATATATTGCATATCATACATGTTTTGCATCATGTTGGCTGTGCATTTCTCGTGGTTGATTGTGGTTCCGTTTGTTTGTGTTCTTGTCTTGGGTAGAGCCGGGAGACGAGTTCGTGAACGAGGAACCTGTTGAGTACGCTTACAAGGATCAAGCTTTCGACAACTCTGAGAACCTTGCAGGCAAGATGACCACCCCTCGAAATCACTTCTATCTTTGCTTTGCTAGTTGTTCGCTCTATTGCCATGATGCGCTACCTATCACTTGCTATGTCATGCCTCCCATATTGCCATGTCAGCCTCTAACCATCCTTTCCTAGCAAACTGTTGTTTGGCTAAGTTACCGCTTTTGCTCAGCCCTTCTTATGGCGTTGCTAGTTGCAGGTGATGTTGAAGTTTGTTCCATGTCGGAACATGGATATGTTGGGATATCACCATATCTATTATTTAATTAATGCATCTATATATTTGGTAAAGGGTTTAAGGCTCGGCCTTATGCCTGGTGTTTTGTTCCACTCTTGTCGCCCCAGTTTCTGTCATACCGGTATTATGTTCCTTGAGTTTGCGTTCCTTACGCGGTTGGGTGATTTATGGGACCCCCTTGACAGTTCGCCTTGAATAAAACTCCTCAAGCAAGGCCCAACCTTGGTTTTACCATTTGCGGCCTAAGCCTTTTTCCCCCGGGTTTTCTAGAGCCCGAGGGTCATCTTTATTTTAAACCCCCGGGCCAGTGCTCCTCTGAGTATTGGTCCAACCTGTCAGTCACCGGTGGCCACCAGGGGCAACTCTGGTCTAGCCTATCGGAAGCTTGGACAATCCGGTGTGCCCTGAGAATGAGATATGTGCGGCTCCTATCGGGATTTGTCGGCACATTCGGGCGGCTTTGCTGGTCTTGTTTTACTTTTGTCGAAATGTCTTGTAAACCGGGATTCCGAGACTGATCGGGTCTTTCCGGGAGAAGGTTTATCCTTCGTTGACTGTGAGAGCTTATGATGGGCTAAGTTGGGACACCCCTGCAGGGTATTATCTTTCGAAAGCCGTGCCCGTGGTTATGAGGCAGATGGGAATTTGTTAATGTCCGGTTATAGAGAACTTGTCACTTGACCCAGTTAAAATACATCAACTGTGTGTGTAGCCGTGATGGTCTCTTCTCGGCGGAGTCCGGGAAGTGAACACGGTCTGAGTTATGTATGACGTAAGTAGGAGTTCAGGATCACTTCTTGGTCATTGCTAGATGACGACCGTTCCATTTCTTCTCTTCTCGCTCTCTTTTGCGTATGTTAGCCACCATATATGCTTTTTTGCCGCAGCAGCTCCACCTCATTACACCATCCTTTCCTATAAGCTTAAATAGTCTTGATCTCGCGGGTGTGAGATTGATGAGTCCTCGTGACTCACAGATTCTACCAAAACAGTTGCAGGTGCCGATGATGCCCGTGCAGATGATGGGGTCGATCTCAAGTGGGAGTTCGACGAGGAACGTGGTCGTTACTATGTGTCTTTTCCTGATGATCAGTAGTGGAGCCCAGTTGGGACGATCGGGATCTAGCATTTGGGGTTGTCTTATTTTCATCTGGATTTCGACCGTAGTCGGTCTATATGTATGTATTTTGGATGATGTATGATTTATATTTATGAATTGTGTGAAGTGGCGATTGTAAGCCAACTCTTTATCCCATTCTTCTTCATTACATGGGATTGTGTGAAGATGACCCTTTTTGCGACAAAACCACTATGCGGTTATGCCTCTAAGTCGTGCCTCGACACGTGGGTGATATAGCCGCATCGTGGGCGTTATACTCACTAGGCTGGTTCGCGAGGGGCGGAGAGATCAAGGCAAGGGATACCTCGCGAGGTTCCTATGACGCAAGCCATGACGACTGGAGCCAGGAGGGCGCCAGCGCGCATAGTGTCCTCGTTTCCTCTTTGGTGCTAAAGAGGCAAGCGCAGGCAAGGAGTCCCGAGGCATCAGGCAAAGGTTTCCATATCGGTGCCACGAGACCAAGACCAGCAGGATGACAGGACGGAGTTCACCGTGGAGCCCAAGACGGCGTCACCACCAGAGCATTTGGCAGGCGAAGACCACCTTTAGTCAGGATAACTTGTACTAGTTGTCTTACTTCGAATTTGGCCGTTGTTGGATCCCTTCCCGCTCAATATTTGGGGAGAGGGCCAGGGCCTCTATAAATAGGACTAGCCACCATCATAGAGGGGGACGGATCATTCAGATCATCCTCATCCACACAAGTTCACCAAGCACAAGAGCACCTCTCCTCAGGAGGCTGTTCTTCCCTTGTAACTGTTCATCCTCAGCCCAAGAGGCAATCCACCACACCACACTGGAGTAGGGTATTACACCACATCGGTGGCCCGAACCAGTATAAACTCTTGTGTCTCTCGTTCTTCGGGTTCATCGAGCTAGGCCTTGCGATTTGGCGAGAGCGATCTAGGGAGGGAGAGATCTTCGTGCGCACCCCAGTGTTCGAACCTCAAGGGTTTTGCCGGAACCCGAAATTCGACATCCTCGGCCATGCTGGTTTCTATAGGAGGTTTATTAAAGACTTCTCTAAAATTTCTAGGCCTCTTAAAAATGTTTTACAAAAGGATGTTCCATTTGTTTTTGATGATGATTGTGTAGAAGCCTTTGAAACACTTAAGAAAGCCTTAATTTCTGCACTTGTTGTTCAACCACCTGATTCGAACTTGTCTTTTGAAATTATGTGTGATGCTAGTCATTATGTTGTCGGTGCTGTTCTAGGACAAAGAGTTGATGAGAAATTAAATGTCATTCATTATGCTAGTAAAACTCTAGACAGTGCCCAACGCAATTATGCTACTACTGAAAAAGAATTCTTAGCAGTGGTGTTTGTTTGTGATAAATTTAGATCTTACATTGTTGATTATAAAGTAATTGTTCACACCGATCATGCTGCTATAAAATATCTTATGAAAAAGAAAGATGCTAAACCTAGACTCATTAGATGGGTTCTTTTACTACAAGAATTTGACTTACATATCACTGAGAGAAAGGGAGCTGAGAACCCCGTGGCTGATAACTTGTCTAGGCTAGAAAATATTCTTGATGACCCACAACCTATTAATGATAGTTTTCCTGATGAGCAATTAGCTGCAATAAATGTTTCTCATAACACTCCTTGGTATGTTGACTATGTAAATTACATTGTTGCTAAATTTATACCACCTAGCTTCACATACCAACAACCGAAAAAATTCTTTTATGATTTAAGACATTACTTCTGGGATGACCCACATCTTTATAAAGAAGGAGTAGATGGTATTATTAGACGTTGTGTACCTGAGCATGAACAGGGACAAATCCTATGAAAACGCCCCTCCGAAGCTTATGGAGGACATCATGCGGGAGACAGAACTGCTCACAAGGTATTGCAATCTGGTTTTTATTGGCCTACTCTCTTAAAAGATGTCCGTAAGTTTGTTTTATCTCGTGATGAATGTCAAAGAATTGGTAATATTGGTAAGCATCAGGACATGCCTATGAATTGTTCTCTTGCTATTGAACCATTTGATGTTTTGGGTTTTCATTACATGGGTGAGGGAGTCCTGGACTAAGGTGTCCTCGGGCGTCCGGCCCGTTATTCATTGGGCCGGACTGATGGGCTGTGAAGAAACGAAGGCCGAAGACTATACCCGTGTCCGGATTGGACTCTCCTTGGCGTGGAATGCAAGCTTGGCGACCAACTATGAAGATTCCTTCTTATGTAACCGACCCCATGTAACCCTAGATCTCTCCGGTGTCTATATAAACCGGAGAGCGTAGTCCGGATAGGCGGATACTCATTTACCATATTCACATAGGCTAGACTTCTAGGGTTTAGCCATTACGATCTCGTGGTAGATCAACTCTTGTAACACTCATATTCATCAAGATCAATCAAGCAGGAAGTAGGGTATTACTTCCATAGAGAGGGCCCGAACCTGGGTAAACATCGTGTCCCCCGTCTCCTGTTACCATCGATTCTAGACGCACAGTTCGGGACCCCCAACCCGAGATCCGCCGGTTTTGACACCGACATTGGTGCTTTCATTGAGAGTTCCACTGTGCCGTCGACAAAAGGTTTGATGGCCCCTTCAATCGTCGATAATGACGCTGTCCAAGGAAGAACCTTCCTCCCCGGACAGATTTTTGTGTTCGACGGCTTCGTACTGCGGGCCGACTCGCTTGGCCGTCTAGAGCAGATCGATAGCTACACCCCTGGCCACCAGGTGAGATTTGGAAGCTTGAACTACGTTACGGATACCCGTGGAGACTCGATCTTCAACGGGTTGGAGACCGCAGCGATCGCTCCCCCTCGTCCCGATGAACATGACTTATATCTGTTATCGGATTACATCTAGGAGATGGATCCTGTTGCTGCAACAGCCTCAGAACCGAAGCAGATCGTGCCCTCCGAGGCCACAAAGTCCGCGGCGTTGGAGCCACACACGGACTCGACATCCTGCAATGTTTGCGTCAATGGAACTCCGGACTCGTCTCCGGCTATACGTTCCGGACCAGGTACGCCTGCGAACACCGAGCTGGATCAGTTATCAATTTTCGAATTTAGCGCTGCAGACGTCTTCCAGCATTCACCTTTGGGTGACATGCTAAACTCTTTAAAGAACTTGTCCTTGGAGGAGGACTCACAGCCGAACTATGTTCGGTTCGAGCTAGAGGCGGATGACGAGGAATTTTGCTTCCCACCCGCCACCCACTTCATAGCCACTGTCGATGACTTAACCGACGTACTTGACTATGGCTCCGAAGACATCGACGGTATGGATGATGATGTCGACAAGGAGAAATGCCAAGACCCGCCATTCACTAGACGTTGGACGGCCACCTCTTCGTACAACGTGTACATGGTTGATACACCCAAAGGATCTGGCGACGACAAAGAAGAGCCAGATGCGAATAAACCCTCCGAGACGCAGTCCAAGCGCCGGCGCCCCAAACGCCGTTCTAAGCCTCGTCGCTCAAAAGATGGCAACACTGGCACCGGAGAAAATAGTACTCCGGGCGACGCCGAAAACAATGAAGACCCTGTCGGGGCTACATCCGAAAAGGAGGAACATGACAACGGGCAAGATAGCCCTGATAAACAGGCCATGCCCAATGACCCGGAGGATGATAGCTATCGTCCACCCTCCGAGGATGATGAGAGCCTTGGCAATGAGGACTTCATCGTGCCTGAGGCACCCCTCGAGCAGGAGCGATTCAAGCGCCAGCTCATAGCCACTGCAAGAAGCCTAAAGAAAAAGCAGCAGCAGCTCCAAGCAGATCAAGACCTACTCATCGATAGATGGACCAATGTCCTGGCAGCCGAAGAATACGGCCTCAAGCGCCCAGCCAAGAGCTACCCAAAACGCAGACTGCTATTTCAGTTCAATGAGGAGGCGCCAGATCCCATACCTCCCTCGCGCAATGCGGACCGACCACCACGCGGTCGGGATAGTGCGGTGGACCGACCACCCCGCGGTCGGGATAAAACGGCAACTCAGGCCGAACAGCAGCCCGCCCCACCGCCTCGCAAAACCAGGGACAGAACAGCCCGGGATCATACATACGACCTTCGACGGGAACTGGACAGTAGAGCAGGACACACCAGATCAATCTACGGGCCGCGAGGACGCTTCCCTACTCGGGACGACAGCTACCTATTCGGACGTGACAAACTTAATCACACCCGGGCCGATAACCGCAGGCGGACTTTATCGGAGGTGCGCCGGGACGCGGCCCACTATAAATGCGCCGCACACCCTCTCTACTTCACACACGAGGTGCTGGATCACAAATTCCCCGAGGGGTTCAAGCCCGTCAATATTGAATCCTATGACGGAACAACCAATCCCGCAGTATGGATCGAAGATTTTGTTCTCCACATTCACATGGCCCGAGGAGATGACCTCCACGCTATCAAATACCTCCCATTAAAGCTCAAAGGACCAGCTCGACACTGGCTAAATAGTCTGCCTGAGAACTCCATCGGCAGCTGGGAGGACTTGGAAGAGGCTTTCCTTGATAACATCCAAGGAACTTATGTCCGGCCACCAGATGCCGATGACTTGAGCCACATAGTTCAACAACCCGGAGAATCAGCCACAAAATTCTGGACTAGGTTCCTAACCAAAAAGAACTAGATCGTCAACTGTCCGGATGCCGATGCCCTAGCGGCCTTTAAGCATAGCATCCGGGACGAATGGCTCGCCCGCCACCTCGGCCAGGAAAAGCCGAGGTCCATGGCAGCCCTCACGGCACTTATGACCCGCTTCTGCGCGGGAGAGGATAGTTGGCTGGCTCGCAGTACAAACACAGCCAACGAAACAGGCCCCTCCGAGGCCAAAAACAGCACCGGCAAGCTCCAGCGCAACAAACACAAACGCCGAAGCAATGGAGATAACACCAATGACACTACAGTTGACGCCAGATTCAGTGGCTCCAAGTCCGGCCAGCGAAAAGAAGCCCTATAAAACGAGGAGCGGAGGACCATCCAGTTTGGACCGCATACTCGTGTTGGGGAACGTAGTAATTTCAAAAAAATTCCTATGAACACGCAAGATCATGGTGATGCATAGCAACAAGAGGGGAGAGTGTTGTCTACGTACCCTCGTAGACTGATAGCGGAAGCGGTAACACAACGTGGTTGATGTAGTCGTATGTCTTCACGATCCGACCGATCAAGTACCGAACGTACGGCACCTCCGAGTTCAGCACACGTTCAGCTCGATGATGTCCCTCGAACTCCGATCCAGCCGAGTGTTGAGGGAGAGTTTTGTCAGCACGACGGCGTGGTGACGATGATGATGTTCTACCGACGCAGGGCTTCGCCTAAGCACCGCTACGATATTATCGAGGTGTAATATGGTGGAGGGGGGCACCGCACACGGCTAAGAGATCAATCGATCAGTTGTTGTGTCTATGGGGTGCCCCCTTGCCCCCGTATATAAAGGAGCAAGGGGGAGGCCGCCGGCCAAGGAGGAGGGCGCGCCAAGGGGGGAGTCCTACTCCCACCGGGAGTAGGACTCCTCCTTTCCTTGTTGGAATAGGAGAAGGGAAGGGAGAAGGAGAAAGAAGGAAGGGGGCGCCCCCCGTCCCTAGTCCAATTCAGACTAGTCCATGGGGAGGGGTGCGGCCACCCTTTGGGGCCTTTCTCTCCTTTCCCGTATGGCCCATTAAGGCCCAATACGGATTCTCGTAACTCTCCGGTACTCCGAAAAATACCCGAATCACTCGGAACCTTTCCGATGTCCGAATATAGTCGTCCAATATATCGATCTTTACGTCTCGACCATTTCGAGACTCCTCGTCATGTCCCCGATCTCATCCGGGACTCCGAACTCCTTCGGTACATCAAAACTCATAAACTCATAATAAAACTGTCATCGTAACGTTAAGCGTGCGGACCCTACGGGTTCGAGAACTATGTAGACATGACCGAGACACCTCTCCGGTCAATAACCAATAGCGGAACCTGGATGCTCATATTGGTTCCCACATATTCTACGAAGATCTTTATCGGTCAGACCGCATAAGAACATACGTTCTTCCCTTTGTCATCGGTATGTTACTTGCCCGAGATTCGATCGTCGGTATCTCGATACCTAGTTCAATCTCGTTACCAGCAAGTCTCTTTACTCGTTCCGTAATACATCATCCCGCAACTAACTCATTAGTCACAATGCTTGCAAGGCTTATAGTGATGTGTATTACTGAGTGGGTCCAGAGATACCTCTCCGACAATCGGAGTGACAAATCCTAATCTCGAAATACGCCAACCCAACAAGTACCTTTGGAGACACCTGTAGAGCACCTTTATAATCACCTAGTTACGTTGTGACGTTTGGTAGCACACAAGGTGTTCCTCCGGTAAACGGGAGTTGCATAATCTCATAGTCATAGGAACATGTATAAGTCATGAAAAAAGCAATAGCAACATACTAAACGATCGAGTGCTAAGCTAACGGAATGGATCAAGTCAATCACATCATTCTCCTAATGATGTGATCCTGTTAATCAAATGAAAACTCATGTCTATGGCTAGGAAACATAACCATCTTTGATCTACGAGCTAGTCAAGTAGAGGCATACTAGTGACACTCTGTTTGTCTATGTATTCACACATGTATCAAGTTTCCAGTTAATACAATTCTAGCAGGAATAATAAACATTTATCATGATATAAGGAAATAAATAATAACTTTATTATTGCCTCTAGGGCATATTTCCTTCAGTCTCCCACTTGCACTAGAGTCAATAATCTAGTTCACATCGCCATGTGATTTAACATCAATAGTTCACATCACCATGTGATTAACACCCATAGTTCACATCGTCATGTGACCAACACCCAAAGGGTTTACTAGAGTCAGTAATCTAGTTCACATCGCTTATGTGATTAACACCCAAAGAGTACTAAGGTGTGATCATGTTTTGCATGTGAGATAATTTTAGTCAACGGGTCTGTCATATTCAGATCCGTAAGTATTTTGCAAATTTCTATGTCTACAATGCTCTGCATGGAGCTACTCTAGCTAATTGCTCCCTCTTTCAATATGTATCTAACCGAGACTTAGAGTCATCTAGATTAGTGTCAAAACTAGCATCGACGTAACCCTTTACGACGAACCTTTTGTCACTTCCATAATCGAGAAACATATCCTTATTCCAGTAAGGATAATTTTGACCGCTGTCCAGTGATCTACTCCTAGATCACTATTCTACTCCCTTGCCAAAATCAGTGTAGGGTATACAATAGATCTGGTACACAGCATGGCATACTTTATAGAACCTATGCATAGGGAGTGACTTTCATTCTTTTTCTATCTTCTGCTGTGGTCGGGCTTTGAGTCTTACTCAATTTCACACCTTGTAACACAGGCAAGAAACTCTTTCTTTGACTGTTCCATTTTGAACTACTTCAAAATCTTATTAAGGTATGTACTCATTGAAAAAACTTATCAAGCGTCTTAATCTATCTCTATAGATCTTGATGTTCAATATGTAAGCAGCTTCACCGAGGTCTTTCTTTGAAAAAATCCTTTCAAATACTCCTTTATGCTTTGCAGAATAATTCTACATTATTTCCGATCAACAATATGTCATTCACATATACTTATCAGAAATGCTGTAGTGCTCCCACTCACTTTCTTGTAAATACAGGCTACACCGCAAGTCTGTATAAAACTATATGCTTTGATCAACTTATCAAAGTGTATATTCCAACTCCGAGATGCTTGCACCAGTCCATAGATGGATCGCTGGAGTTTGCATATTTTGTTAGCACCTTTAGGATTGTCAAAACCTTCTGGTTGCATCATATACAACTCTTCTTTAATGAATCCATTAAGGAATGCAGTTTTGTTTATCCATTTGCCAGATTTCATAAAATGTGGCAATTGCTAACATGATTCGGACAGACTTTAAGCATCGCTGCGAGTGAGAAATCTCATCGTATTCAACACTTTCAACTTTGTCAAAAACCTTTTTCCGACAAGTCTAGCTTTGTAGATAGTAACACTACTATCAGCGTCCGTCTTCCTCTTGAAGATCCATTTATTTTTATGGCTCGCCGATCATTGGGCAAGTCAATCAAAGTCCATACTTTGTTCTCATACATGGATCCCATCTCAGATTTCATGGCCTCAAACCATTTCGCGGAATCTAAGCTCATCATCGCTTCCTCATAGTTCGTAGGTTCGTCATGGTCAAGTAACATGACCTCCAGAATAGGATTACCGTACCACTCTGGTGCGGATCTCACTCTAGTTTACCTACGAGGTTCGGTAGTAACTTGATCTGAAGTTACATGATCCTCATCATTAGCTTCCTCACTAATTGGTGTAGAAGTCACAGGAACAGATTTCTGTGATGAACTACTTTCCAATAAGGGAGCAGGTACAGTTACCTCATCAAGTTCTACTTTCCTCCCACTCACTTCTTTCGAGAGAAACTCCTTCTCTAGAAAGGATCCATTCTTAGCAACGAATATCTTGCCTTCGGATCTGTGATAGAAGGTGTACCCAACTGTCTCCTTTGGGTATCCTATGAAGACACATTTCTCCGATTTGGGTTTGAGCTTATCGGGATGAAACATTTCCTTATAAGCATCATAATCCCAAATTTTAAGAAACGACAACTTTGGTTTCTTGCCAAACCACAGTTCATAAGGCGTCGTCTCAACGGATTTTGATGGTGCCCTATTTAACGTGAATGTAGCTGTCTCTAATGCATAACCCCAAAACGATAGTGGTAAATTGGTAAGAGACATCATATATTGCACTATATCCAATAAAGTACGGTTATGACATTCGGACACACCTTTATGTTGTGGTGTTCCAGGTGGCATAAATTTGTGAAACTATTCCACATTGTTTTAATTGAAGACCAAACTCGTAACTCAAATATTTGTCTCCGCGATCAGATCGTAGAAACTTTATTTTCTTGTCACGATGATTTTCCACTTCACTCTGAAATTCTTTGAACTTTTCAAATGTTTCAGACTTATGTTTCATCAAGTAGATATACCCATATCTGCTCAAATCATCTGTGAATGTTAGAAAATAACGATACTCGCCGCGAGCCTCAACACTCATTGGATCGCATACATCAGTATGTATTATTTCCAATAAGTCAGTTGCTCGCTCCATTGTTCCGGAGAACGGAGTTTTAGTCATCTTGCCCATAAGGCATGGTTTGCAAGCATCAAGTGATTCATAATCAAGTGATTCCAAAATTCCATCAGCATGGAGTTTCTTCATGCGCTTTACACCAATATGACCTAAACGGCAGTGCCACAAATAAGTTGCATCTTTTGGCTTCATTATTATGAATATGTGTATCACTACGATCGAGATCCAACAAACCATTTTATTGGGTGTATGACCATAGAAGGTTTTATTCATGTAAACAGAACAACAATTATTCTCTAATTTAAATGAATAACCGTATTGCAACAAACATGATCAAATCATATTCATGCTCAACGCAAACACCAAATAACACTTATTTAGGTTCAACACTAATCCCGAAAGTATAGGGAGTGTGCGATGATGATCATATCAATCTTGGAACCACTTCCAATACACATCGTCACTTCATCCTTAACTAGTTTATGTTCATGCAACTCCCGTTTCGAGTTACTACTCTTTAGCAACTGAACCAGTATCAAATACTGAGGGGTTGCTATAAACACTAGTAAGTACACATCAATAACATGTATATCCAATATACCTTTGTTCACTTTGCCATCCTTCTTATCCACCAAATACTTGGGGCAGTTCCGCTTCCAGTGACCAGTCCCTTTGCAGTAGAAGCACTTAGTCTCAGGCTTAGGTACAGACTTGGGCTTCTTCACTTGAGTAGCAACTTGCTTGCCGTTCTTTTTGAAGTTCCCCTTCTATCCCTTTGCCCTTTTCTAGAAACTAGTGGTCTTGTTAACCATCAACACTTGATGCTCTTTCTTGATTTCTACCTTCGTCGATTTCAGCATCGCGAAGAGCTCGGGAATTACTTTCGTCATCCCTTACATACTATAGTTCATCACGAAGTTCTACTAACTTGGTGATGGTGACTAGAGAATTCTGTCAATCACTATTTTATCTGGAAGATTAACTCCCACTTGATTCAAGCGATTGTAGTACCCAGACAATCTGAGCACATGCTCACTGCTTGAGCTATTCTCCTCCATCTTTTAGCTATAGAACTTGTTGGAGACTTCATATCTCTCAACTCGGGTATTTGCTTGAAATATTAACTTCAACTCCTGGAACATCTCATATGGTCCATGACGTTCAAAACGTCTTTGAAGTCCCGATTCTAAGCTGTTAAGCATGGTGCACTAAACTATCAAGTAGTCATCATATTGAGCTAGCCAAACGTTCATAACGTCTGCATCTGCTCCTGCAATAGGTCTGTCACCTAGCGGTGCATCAAGGACATAATTCTTCTGTGCAGCAATGAGGATAATCCTCAGATCACGGATCCAATCCGCATCTTTGCTACTAACATCTTTCAACATAATTTTCTCTAGGAACATATCAAAAATAAACATAGGGAAGCAACAAACGCGAGCTATTGATCTACAACATAATTTGCAAAATACTATCAGGACTAAGTTCATGATAAATTTAAGTTCAATTAATCATATTACTTAAGATGTAACACCCCGCATGTAACTTGCCATATTTGTAACTCCGACTCTTGCCATTTTCGGCTATGTGATATGTTATTCCCTCCGTTGTCGGGTTTTTGTCTTTCGTTTTGTATTTTGTCATGTCATGCATTTTCATATCATGTCATCATGTGCATTGCATTCGCATACGTGTTCGTTTCGTGCATCCGAGCATTTTCCCCGTTGTCCGTTTTCCAATCCGGCGCTCCTATCTCCTCCGGTGCACCCCTCTTGTTTTCTTTCGTGTGCGTGTGTCAAACTTTCTCGGAATGGACCGAGGCTTGTCAAGTGGTCTTAATATACCACCCGGAGACTACCGGTCAAGTTTCGTTCCATTCGGAGGTCGTTTGGTACTCCAACGGTTAACCGGGCCTCCGCAATGTCCATTTGAGTGTCCAGCAAAAACCCCCTCCAAAACCAGCCCAAAGCCCACCAAACTCTCTTCCATGCTCTAGGTCGTTCGATCACGATCGTGTGGGCGAAAACCGCACCTCATTTGGAGTCTCCTAGCTCCCTCTACCTATTTATATGTGGGCATCCCGAAAACGGAATCGCAGTCTCCCGTAACCCTAAATCGCCTCTCCGCGGACGGACGTGTCCAGCCGCCGCTCCCGGCCAGTGGCGTCGCGCCACGTCGCCCCCGCCGCCGTCCCCGCCGCGCCAGGCCCGCCGGGCCCGTGACCGGCCCTCCCGGCCCGCAGCTCCGCCGCCCGGCGCCCGCGCCCCGTCTGCCGCCTCCCCGCGCGCCCGCCGCCGCCGGGGCTGCGCCGCCCGTCCGCCGCGTCGCCGGTGGCTCCCCGCCGCCGCCCGTCGCCGGGGCTCCGCCGCCTCCCTCGCCGGCCGGCGACCCCCCCCCCCTCCGCCGACCGCCGCCCTCCGGGTCCCTCCTCCTCCGCCGGCGACCGCCGACCGCCGGCCCCTCTCCCTGCCTCGCCGGCGTCGGCCGAGCTCGAGCTCAGCCTCGCGAGATCCGATCTGTTAACTCCCCCGCGTTGACTTCTCCCGACCTCGTTTTCTTCCCAAGTCCCTAAATTCCATCGGTAAGTGCCTATGTTCGAGATGTGATAACTTTGTGCATATAGCTCCGATTCACGCGTATAATATGTAATATTGTTCGCCTCGTGATGCTCTTCATTTTGTTCAATTGCACCATTTTCATTAGAGGTCATCTTGAAGCCCAAATCTTCGTCGGAAAAGGGCTAGTTGCTGTTAATCTCTGGTTCTTATCAGAATTTGGAGATTTGTTATTTTTGTATCATTTATTCTGTGCATCTTTTGAGCATGAGCTCTACATGTGTTTTGAAGTATGCCATGCCATCTTTCCAGTGGTGTAGTCCATGTATTTTTGTGATCTCTGTGGTGACTAGCACAAGCATGCAAAGTAGGCCCCGTAATATTTCTGATTTCAGGGACTTAGTGATTTCTCGAAGTCCTAGTCTGCTGTAATTTTGTTGCCATGTAAACTTGATGCTACAGAGAGATCCATGCATATTTTGGAGATGTTCAGTAAGGATGTTTTGTAGCTATAGTTGTAATTGATCCATTCCTGCGATTTTTTGAAATTTTAGAGTAACATAGCATGACTCAATCTTGCTCTACTTTTGCTATAAAATGTTTCTGGAAGATTCTTAACATGACATGCATTTTTGCCAAGCTTATTGTTGTTGATCCATACATGCTATGTAATTGTTCTTGCCATGGATAGCTTCATAAACATGCCATCTTGCTGTAGGTATGCTTGCTTTGTCATGCATTGCTCTGTAGTGAGTGCATCAAGCTCGCAAAGAGGCCTATATATTAATATTTCTGCCATGCTCTGTTTTCTGCTAAGTCTGAAACCTGATAACGAAACTTGCTATGTTTACATGCTTGCCATCATATCTTCTGGTCCTTTTTGGCTTATGGTCAGTAAGGGACTTTTGTCATGTGCATTTAGTAGAACACTACCATGCCTTGTTTGTCTATGTTAAGTTCCTGTAGCATGTTGATTTCGTGCTCTGAACATTGCTACCTGATGATGATTTCTGCCATGTCCAGTTTTTCACCAAGTCTGTGAACCTGTAATCTTTTGCACTTTTGCCATGCTTGTTTGAGCTTGATATGTTGTGAACTAGCCATAGCTCAGTGTTCATCTTTTGTCAAGCATCTCCTGTAGATTACTGCCATGTGCTTTGTTGCTATGTTGGGGTGCTGTAGCATTGTTACTTGTCGTATGTTAAGTGCTATCTTGCTGTTTATCGCAGATTAGTGTCATTCTTGTTTTGCTTGCCATTTGCAAACCGTGCATCCGATTCCGGTGATCTCTATATCGATTTCGACCGAAATCATCTCATCTTTCCAGTGGCATGCTTGGTTTGCCAAGTTACTGCCATGTTCATCTTTTCCTTCCGGAGCACGCATATGCATCGCATGTCATATCTTGCATATCATATATGTTTTGCATCATGTTGCTTGCGCATTTCCCGTTGTTGATTGTGGTTCCGTTTGTTTGTGTTCTTGTCTTGGGTAGAGCCGGGAGACGAGTTCGTGAACGAGGAACCTGTCGAGTACGCTTACGAGGATCAAGCTTTCGACAACTCTGAGAATCTTGCAGGCAAGATGACCACCCCTCGATATCACTTCTATCTTTGCTATGCTAGTTGTTCGCTCTATTTCCATGCTCGCTACCTATCACTTGCTATATCATGTCTCCTATTTCAGCCATGTCAGCCCCTAACCATCCTCTCCTAGCAAACCGTTGTGTGGCTATGTTACCGCTTTTGCTCAGCCCCTCTTATAGCGTTGCTAGTTGCAGGTGAAGTTGAAGTTTGTTCCATGTCGGAACATGGACATGTTGGGATATCACAATATCTCTTATTTAATTAATGCATCTATATATTTTGGTTAAGGGTGGAAGGCTTGGCCTTATGCCTGGTGTTTTGTTCCACTCTTGCCGCCCTAGTTACTGTTATACCGGGATTATGTTCCTTGAGTTTGCGTTCCTTACGCGGTCGGGTGATTTATGGGACCCCCTTGACAGTTCGCCTTGAATAAAACTTCTCCAGCAAGGCCCAACCTTGGTTTTACCATTTGCGACCTATACCTTTTTCCCCCGGGTTTTCTAGAGCCCGAGGGTCATCTTTATTTTAAACCCCCGGGCCAGTGCTCCTCTGAGTATTGGTCCAAACTGTCAGTCGTCGGTGGCCACCAGGGGCAACTCTGGTCTGGCCTATCGGAAGCTTGGACAATCCGGTGTGCCCTGAGAACGAGATATGTGCAGCTCCTATCGGGATTTGTCGGCACATTCGGGAGGCTTTCCTGGTCTTGTTTTACCATTGTCGAGATGTCTTTAAACCGGGATTCCGAGACTGATCGGGTCTTTTCCGGGAGAAGGTTTATCCTTCGTTGACCGTGAGAGCTTATGATGGGCTAAGTTGGGACACCCCTGCAGGGTATTATCTTTCGAAAGCCGTGCCCGCGGTTATGAGGCAGATGGGAATTTGTTAATGTCCGGTTGTAGATAACTTGTCACTTGACCCAATTAAAATACACCAAGTGCGTGTGTAGCCGTGATGGTCTCTTCTCGGCGGAGTCCGGGAAGTGAACACGGTCTGTGTTATGATTGACGTAAGTAGGTGTTCAGGACCTCTTCTTGGTCATTGCTAGATGACGTCCGTTCCTTTGCTTCTCTTCTCGCTCTCATTTGCGCAAGTTAGCCACCATATATGCTTTTGCCACTGCAGCTCCACCTCTTTGCACCTCCTTTTCCCTATAAGCTTAAATAGTCTTGATCTCACGGGTGTGAGATTGCTGAGTCCACGTGACTCACAGATACTTCCAACAACAGTTGCAGGTGCCGACGATGCCAGTGCAGACGATGGCGTCGATCTCAAGTGGGAGTTTGACGAGGAACGTGGTCGTTACTATGTGTCTTTTCCTGATGATCAGTAGTGGAGCCCAGTTGGGACGATCGGGGATCTAGCATTTGGGGTTGTCTTATTTTCATCTGGATTTTGACCGTAGTCGGTCTATATGATTGTATTTCGGATGATGTATGATGTTATTTATTATGTATTGTGTGAAGTGGCGATTGTAAGCCAACCCTTTATCCCATTCTTGTTCATTACATGGGATTGTGTGAAGATGACCCTTCTTGCGACAAAACCACTATGCGGTTATGCCTCTAAGTCGTGCCTCGACACGTGGGAGATATAGCCGCATCGTGGGCGTTACAAGTTGGTATCAGAGCCATCCCCGACTTAGGAGCCCCCTGCTTGATCGAATCGCTGGCGTTGTTGAGTCTAGAACAAAATGTTTTGAGTCTTAGGATTATATATATCGGAGAGTAGGATTCTTTTTACTCCTCAGTCCCTTCGTCGCTCTGGTGAGGTCTCCTGACGTAGAAGTTTTGACTATTCTCTCCTCAAATTTCACTAAAAAAAATTTAGGATCACGCGGGTGTCTTGGAATCGTTCCGATCGATTTGTGACGAGAACATTGTTCTTGGTGCCTCCTGTCATTTAGGGGTTGTGGCAGTGTCCCGGGGAGTTGAGCTCCGAGGTGTTGTCGTCACAATTTTATCGTTGGAGTTCTGGAATACCTGAGTTTCGCCGACATCGAAATCTCTTTTATGCAGTTGTTGGTGAGATCACCTCGACGCCACCCAGTACTGGGGCGGGAGTTCGGGAGTATTGCCATAACTTGTATAACGGATGTTTTTCGAAGGTTGAGGTAAACGATTTCCGAAGGTTTCTTGGTTATGTGTTGACGGATGGATACAGCTGGATCTAGGGATTGCTAGTTTGGGTGATATATATTTTGTGTCCCCTATATCCCCTACACCAGATTGCATAACCAGAAAATTTCGGGAGTTTATAAGTGGGAATTCAAGTAGCCTTAGGATATCTTTCCGACAGACGCATGATATGAGATTGGGGTTCGACGTCTAGTGGTCCGCCTGTATACGGTTGATTTTACAGTGGTCTCATTGTGTCTTAAAGAGTCCATGGCTTTGCCGACTCGGGGACTCTTCGTATGTCATGTGCACAGCCTTGTACATGATAGTGCTGTACGATTGAGCCCGTGTGGGCCCCACCACGAAAACTTCGGACGAAATTTCTATCATATGTTTGTTCCGGCTTATTCTGCAAGCCAATACTTTGTTTTATTTTTTATTGTGGTATTCGAGTTACTTCGAATTCATATGTTCGTTCCATATCTTTTCAAGTGGCTTCTCAACTTATGGAAGTGTGATGGTTTACTACGGAATTCATTCGTTCATCTTCGTTCGAATGTTTATTGTGAAGACTACATGTTGCAATTTCTATCCGTTGATTCTACTTATCTTTTGTCTATCAAGATGCTAACGGATGTCACCCTCTTCAGGATGGCTCCGCCAACGCGTCAGAATCCGGATCGCAATGAAGGGAGTCAAGCGAACCCTCCGCCACCACCTCCACCTCCGGAGGCATGGCAAGCAATCATGGCAGCCACCAACGCCAATGCTCAGATGATTCTGCAACTCTTGCAAGAACGTACTCAAGGGCAAGGCAATCAAGGTCAAGGCAACAATCAGTTTCACTTTGCCACTCTCAACCAGTTTCTCGCAAATCAGCCTAAGTCTTTCAGCTACTGTGCCGAGGCCACGGATGCCGATGATTGGCTCGTGGACATCAACAAGCATTTTGAATGTAGCAATGTCAGGCCTGAGGACTTTGTCAAGTTCGCTTCTTTCCAGCTCAAGGACCAAGCCGCTGATTGGTTTCAGCAATACAAAGATTCCAGAGGAGGTCGTGTGATTACTTGGACTGACTTCTGTCGGGACTTCAAAGCGCACCACATTCCACAAAGTGTTGTTGAGAGCAAGCGTGAGGAGTTCCACAATCTCAAGCAAGGAAACATGTATGTGTATCAATACAACATTCAGTTTCAGAAACTTGCTCGCTTCGCTAAACAAGACGTTCCTGATGAGAAGAGCATGATCTATCACTTCAGAGGTGGCCTTAAAGAGGATCTGCAGTTAGCTCTCGTTCTTGTTGAGCCTACTCACTTTGATCAATTATACAATATGGCACTGAAGCAAGAGGCTGCTCAGCTCAAGTGTGAGGCTTCTAAGAAGAGAGTCAGAGACGCAGTTCAGTCTTCTTCTTCCTCACTTGTGACAGCTAAGCAACAGAAGTTCTGGTTGCCTCCTCCTCCTCCGTTTCGTCAGCCTTACCAGCAGAAGAACAAAGGTGGCCATGGTTCTTCAAACTCTTCCAACTTTGGCTATCAGAACAAGTCTCAGAATCAAGCTCCAAAGTCCAATGCTCCTTATCACCGTCCACTCTCAGAGGTGACTTGCAACAAATGTCAGCAGAAAGGTCACTATGCTAACAAGTGCTTCAACCAGAGGCGTCTTCCTCCTCCTCCTCCTGTCAGATCTTCCAGCAATGCAGTGGTCAAGCATAATCCAAAGTTTGCAAAGGTGAACATGTTGAATGCAGCTCAAGCGGAGGAATCTACTGATGCGATAATGGGTAATCTCTCAGTTAATGATATTCCTGCAAAAGTTCTTTTTGATACTGGTGCATCTCTTTCTTTCATTTCAAGACCTTTTGCATCCAAGCATGAATTGCATTTCCAAGGATTGCCTAGGCCGTTAGCAGTTGTCTCTCCAGGCAAATGCATGAATGCAAGTTCCATGGTTCCGAATGTTACCATCAAGATGGGCGATTATGCATTTCAGTCTTCTCCAATTGTTCTTGGTGACTCGGATATTGATCTTATTCTCGGGATGGACTGGCTTTCTAAGCACAAAGCTCAACTTGATTGTGCTGCCAGAGAAATTCAATTGACACACTCGTCTGAGGATGTGATTATTTTTGCCGCTCGTGATGAAACCATTCGGTTTTTATCTCTCAATGAGAAGGGCGAATTGGATGCCATCTCTCAAATTCCAGTCGTTTGTGAGTATCAAGATGTCTTTCCAGAAGAGCTTCCGGGTATGCCTCCTCATCGGCCAGTTGAGTTCGTTATCGAACTAGAGCCTGGTACTGTACCCGTTTGCAAGCGTCCATACAAGCTTGGACCAAACGAGCTGAAGGAATTGAAGAAGCAGCTCGATGAACAAGAACGTCTGGGTTTGATCAGACCGAGTTCTTCTCCATGGGGTTGTGGTGTTCTTTTTGTCAAGAAGAAGGATGGCACGGACCGACTTTGCGTCGACTACCGTCCATTGAACAAGAAGACAATCAAGAACAAGTATCCACTTCCCAACATCAATGAGCTATTTGAGCAACTCAAAGGTGCTAAAGTATTCTCGAAGCTTGACCTTCGTATGGGTTATCATCAGATTCGCATTCGTGAAGAAGATATTCCCAAGACAGCATTCAGAACGAGCTTTGGTTCTTATGAATATACTGTCGTGTCTTTCGGCCTTGTCAATGCTCCTCCGGTGTTCTCACGGATGATGAATTTCATCTTCAACCCCTATACCAATGAATTCGTTCTGGTGTATCTTGATGATATCTTGGTCTTCTCCAAGAATAAGCAGGATCGTGCCAAACATTTGCGATTGGTGCTCGACAAGCTCAGAGAGTATCAATTCTTTGCGAAGTTCTCCAAATGTGAGTTTTGGCTCGATGAAGTTCTTTTCCTTGGTCACATCATCTCTGCCAAAGGCATCGCTGTTAACCCCGAGAAGGTGTCTGTCGTGGAATTGTCACGGCAGATGTCCTTGGGCTAGGACTTAATCGTGGAGCCATCGCAACTAGGAAGCTTGAAGGGGTTATGCGGGACAAGGAACACGAGGGTTTATACTGGTTCGGCCCCTTACGGTGAAGGTAAAAGCCTACGTCCAGTTCGAGGTGTTATTGATTAGGGTTACGATCGCCAGGGAACTAAACACTTATCCCGGCTCTCGGAGAGATTGTTATCGTCCCCAAACCGCTGTCGGGTCGTCCCTTTATATAGGGAGGCTGACGCCCAGCAACCCTTAGAGTCCCGAGCCGGCTCATAAGAGTGTCCGGCTCGGGCTCTAAAACAATACTTGCCTTACACTACAAGTCTACTATAACAATGATTGTAACTACGGGCTTTAAGCCATATCCGGGTCTCAGCCCATCTCTGGCCCATTATCCTGAAACTTAGCTCCGGGCTTCTGGTAATGATCCTTGGAGTAACCCGGCCCTCCTGGCGGGTGACCCCCAGGTCTATATCCTCAACATTAGGCCCCAGATTGACTTGAGCCGGCTCGTGTCAATCTTCAGCTCCGCAGTCAGAAAAAATCTCCGGCTTATCATTCATGTGAAGGTCATAACCCGGAGTGACGTCATCCTCTGGACTCCGGGTAATCCGCCGTGACGTCATCCTCCACTAAATCCGTTTTTTACTCCGCCAGATCCGCAACGGATCTTTGCTTTTACTGACCTTCCGAGAATCGAGGCGCCGTGAGGGGGGAGATAACCACGCCGTGGCCTCCTCAAATCCCGCGCCCGCTTATGACTCGGCCTTATAAATAGGCCGGCCCGGCACTCTCTTCTTCACATTCTCCTTCTTCTTCCTCGCACTGCCGTTCCTCTGCCCGAGCTTCTGCCGCCGCCGCCGCCGTCGCACCACTGGTCTTCCTCAACCCGGCCGCTGCATCAACCTGACTCGGACCAGATAACGTCGGCGGCCTCCGCTCTTCTCCAGCTCCGGTGAGTCCCCTCTGCCTTACTAGCATAGATCTAGGACAGAGTTCATCTGTGTTCTTCATGTTCATCACTGTTACCGCAAGTTTCGGTAACCCCTGTAGCCACTGCCCCCGTTGATCCTTAGGCTTGTGTAGAACCACCGCGGTAGATATCTGAGGTTCATTTCTTCTGCAAGAACACCTCTTTTTACTGCATAAGGACTGGGCTCCATCTCAAGAACCTCCCCTGCTTCTGTTTTTTAGGTCTAGAAAACTTTCTCTGTTCCGACTACTTTGATCCAAAAAAGTTACTGTAATATGTGAAATCTGTTTACCACACTTAGTAAAAACTGCAGTCCTTAAATCTTGGCGGCTTATATTTCCGACTTAGAGAAAACACGCGCCGTAGAACTTTCCGGTTTAAAGAGAATCATGCTCTGTAGTATCTTCCGACTTAACCGCAGTAAGCCGTAGACGACCAACTTATCCTGAAAACCCCGACGGCTTAGATAACCCACCGTATCAAGACATACCATTAATCCCCTTCATAAGCCATCATTGTAACTTGAATGATATACTCCGGCTTATAATTAACCCGGACACTTTTCTCTTCCTCGTAGACCACCAACCGTCACCATGCCTCCCAAGGCTCCCATCACTTGCAACTGGATGAAATCCAGCGTCACCGAAGAGACCCTGGCCAACTTCGTTAAATCCGGATATCTGCCTAAGAAGGAAGTGATGTCCTACCGTGCCCCTGACCCGTCCGAAGAAAGGCCACAGCCGAGAGACGGGGAGGTAGTGATCTTTGCCGACCATATGAGCCGGGGCTTCGCACCGCCCGGCTCAAAATTCTTCCGGGACGTGCTCAACTTCTTTGATCTTCGGCCTCAGGATATAGGACCCAATTCCATATCCAACATCTGCAACTTCCAAGTTTTTTGTGAAGTATATCTTGGAGAAGAGCCGAGTCTGCTGCTCTTCAGAGAGCTGTTCTATTTGAACCGCCAAACCGAGTGCGCAAACGGTCCAAGTCTAGAGTTAGGCGGCATCTCCATCCAACGGCGCAGGGATTGTCTGTTCCCTTATGCAGAACCGCCAAGTCACCCCAAGGACTGGAACATGACTTGGTTCTACTGCCAAGACACGTCCCCGGCTGATGAGAGCCCGCTGCCCGGCTTTCGCCCAACGCGCCTGGAGCCAACTCATCCATTATCCGACAAACTGACTGCCGCAGAACGCCAGCCTCTGCTTCCAACGATCAACAAGATCAAAGCCCTGCTAGGCAATGGTCTGAACGGAATTGACCTGGTCCGGGTCTGGATCTCATGGCGGGTGATCCCATTGAGCCGCCGCCCCGGCTTGATGTGTGAGTACACCGGGCGAAAGGATGACCCGCAGAGGCACAGTCGCAATGATCTTCCAGAAGACGTTGCTGAAGAAGAGACCAAGGCTCTTTTAAACGAGAGCCTGGCAGACTGTGGAAGAATCGGGCTAGCCCCGTTCTGCAAGACCAATCCAGCCCCAGCGGTAAGCCGCTGACTTTAACCTTTCCATTTTGTTTTACCTGTCATCTTACTAAGAGCTCATTACTGTATTTCTCAGGCTGATGATAAATTCTGGCGGGTCAAGTATGACCACGAGGCGGCCAAGAAGGCCAGGAAGGCGAAGAAAGCCGCCAAGAGAGCCGCCCCTCGCAAAAAGGGAAACAGACCCACTGCTTCGGAGCTGCTGCAATTAAGCGATAGCTCCGAATCAGAGGTAACCCTTAAATCTTTTAAATTCTTGCAGTATATGTTGTCTGATGCTGTCCGCCTTATCAACACTTGCTTATTGACAGGATGACACCGGCGCCAGTAACCCGGTGGTCGAAGAGGTAACATCACTTTCCTCCGGCTCGGAGCCTTTACCACAGCTGAAAGTCCGAAGGGTAACCCGGAAAGTAAGCTTTTCCCATCGATTAGCTCACCGAGACCCTCAATTTCTTTTGAAGCAGCAGGTTCACGAGAGCCGGCGTCACACCCGGGCCCGCAAGGACACCGACCTCTCCACTGGGTTACCCGACGCAACGAGGAAACGCCGCACTGAGGTTTTTTCTCACCTGTACCCTTTTCATCCGTTGGCGGGTGTCATCCGTCAGCCACTCAACTCTTCTGACTCCAATTACCAGGAGACCTCCCCCTCCTCGGGTGACTCCATGCAGTCAAGTCTGCCGGCCTTCAAGACTGCCCCCGGGTAATAACAATCTCCTTACATTATCTGTCTGTACTTACCCTTTGTATGCCTAACACTTCTGCCTTTTCAGTGCCCAGGCAAAGCTCACCAAAAGAGTAAAGAAGACCAGGTCAGCCGGAGTGCCCGACTTGCCTGAGCCGGAGACGACGGCTCAAGAGCCGCCAGTCGCCTCCACCCCTGAAGCCACCATTCCCATGGATACGGCGCCTGAAGCCCCACCAGCTAATGACCCGGACGTGGTAATTACCCGGACGGAGTTTGTTGAGCCGGGAAGGCCGACCGCGCTGGCCAAATGCTCCGCAAGGGGGGAGTTGCTACAACCCCACCGGGTGAATCTGGATCTCTCCAGCTACACCAACTTAAGTATTGGAGAACTCGTCTCAGGCTATATCAGCCAGGTTCACAAGAGCCGGGACGCCGAGATCGCCATGGTCAACCAGATCCAACACAAATCTGAGGTAACCTTCTGCTGTTCTCTTACTTTCCGCATAGTGATCCTTGCCATTCTAGCCCCCAAGTCTAGGACTTATACTTGAATATGTTGTAGACTTTAGATTCTGGCTTACTGAACTGAGCCGGCCGTACATAGATAGATACGTTCAATATGCATTAGCCCCCAAGTGCCAAGTGTCTTTGCTTGGAAAGCGCTTGGGACTTTATAGGATGACTGTTAATAACCCGGAAATATATGCAGGCTGTTGGCAAGAAATTAGAGTCAGACCTGGCGGATCTCAAGAGCCGGCTGAAGGCACAAGAGATGGAGACCCGGAAGGCAAATGCCAAGTTTGTCTCCAGCATCGCCGCTCAGGAAAAGTTGAAGACTGAATTCGACGCTGAGCGGAAGGCCTGGGCTGAGGAGAAAACTGCACTGGTGACCCGGGCAGAACAGGCGGAGAAGGCCCTTACTGAGAAGACCGCTGAGCTCTCCGGTCTAAAGCGCCAAGTGTCCCAAATGGTAGCTGCCATCTTCGGTAAGTCGCCTCACCGGCTTTCATTCACATTGGAATGTTTACATCTCTTAACTCATCCTTACCACCGGGTCATCTGATGTTGTTAAACAGGTTCCAGAAGCGCCAACTTGAACCAGAGCGTGGTCACCAAGTTAAAGGCCGTGTACACCCTGGTGGAACAGCTCTACACCGGGTCACAGCGGGCTTTAGCTGTGGTGGCCCTGTCGAATGAAGTGCCGACTCATCTGGCCGAAGTCCTGCGCCGGCTCGCAGTTCTGCCGCAGCGGATCCAGGAGCTACGACGAGCATCCGCGAGATCCGGAGCAATCGCCGCACTGAGCCGGGCCAAAGCCTTCTTGCCGGAGCTAGACCCGGCAGACATCGCCCTGGGTTATCCCAGCCTGAAAGAAGACGGCTCAGCGTTCGACCAGAAGGACTTCGCGGCTTGTGTGAAAGCTGTGCGCCCGGTGGCCACCATCATCGGGAACGACACCGATTTAACCAAGTATCAGCCGGGATACAACGCGGAGAATCAGAGGATTCCAACCCCTCGCTATGAAGCCATCAATCTGATTCCTCCGGCTCGCCAGCACACCTTTGCCCCGGAGATTAACCCGGACGGGTTAATTGACGAAGAAGCTCAGTTCGAAGCTCTCAGCGGCATCAACTGGAAGTCGTCGACCTTCGAAGCCTTGGGATCAGCCGAAGCAGAAGATGAGCCGGGGACTTCAACTCAGCAGGCGTCATAAACCGGCTAGCGGCTCACCAAACAACGCCCATCCTTGAAACTTTGAAAGATTTTTGTAATAAAGTAGGTGCAACAATTTATCTCTGCCGTGCCATCGTGCACGTAATGAATGCTGAAATCCTTTGAAGTCATTCTTTTGATGCTCCTCCGGGTCGGAATTATCCCTTTGTCCTTCTCAACCTTAAAGAGTGCCTTTAAATATCTGCATAGAAAGGCAAATTACAAGTCGCAAAGCGGCTTACCGCCCTGAGAATCAGGTGTTTGAGATGGATAACCCGGGATACGAACCAAAAAAGATCGGTCCTTAACTATACTCGAACATAGCTGTGATGACACACTTAACAGCCTGTAAGCATACTTCCGGGTTAAATAGCCCGGGTAGCACGGTTGGTACCTTAACTCGAATTTATTTGTCTTGATGACATCCATGATGCTCAACTAACAAGATAAACCAAAATTAAGCCGGCAAGTGAAACCCGGCAGTACATACTTTGACATGATCAAAGCAAGTTTGTGGTAAAATATAAAAACTTAAGGGCTTCCGGTTCGAATACGACCAGAAACTCGGTCCAAAGGGGTTAAGCTAAGATTCGGATACGATCATATAGCCCCCAGTGGGTTTGGCGATGCCAATCAAGAGGGTATCGACAGCTATGTTCTCTTTGGTTCGAATACGACCCATGTTTGAACAGGAAGCCCCCAAGTGATTCTGAAAATTTGTTTAACGACGCTGATTCGAATACGATCCACGTCGGTTCTCAGAGGGGTTACACTATGATTCAAATATGACCAGAGGCAACTTCCCAATGAGCTCGGCACTTTGCCAATCAAATGGGTATCGACAGCTATGTTCTCTTTGGTTCGAATACGACCCATGTGTGAACAGGAAGCCCCCAAGCGACTTTACTGCTTACAGCTAGATTCGAAGATGATCATAAGCCGGATCTTCTGTAAGTCAGCATGTAACAACACACATTTTTGGAAGAGAGCAAAGGACAGAGGTCCTGCTTTATTGCTTTATCATAATATATACATGGCTGAGATAAATATGTACATCACAAGAGTCGGAAGCTCAAGTGTAGTAAGGCCGAAGCTGAGCTATGTTCCACGGCCGACGGATCTCCTCCTCAGATTTACGTGAGTCCTTATGCTCCCGGATATCAATGAGGTAATATGACCCGTTGTGCAAGTTCTTACTGACCACAAAAGGCCCTTCCCAAGGTGGGGATAACTTGTGTGCATCTGTTTGATCCTGGATGAGCCGGAGCACCAGGTCGCCCTCCTGGAAGACCCGGGATTTGACCCGGCGGCTATGATAACGGCGCAGGTCTTGTTGGTAAATCGCTGAACGGGCGGCTGCCACATCACGCTGTTCGTCCAGCAAGTCCAGAGCATCTCGGCGCGCCTGTTCATTATCCGTCTCAACATAAGCCGCCACACGAGGTGAATCATGACGGATGTCGCTGGGGAGAACTGCTTCTGCTCCATAAACCATGAAGAAAGGCGTGAAGCCTGTAGACCTGTTAGGAGTAGTGTTGATGCTCCATAAAACGGAGGGCAACTCCTCCACCCAACAACCTGGCGTCCGTTGCAAAGGGACCAAGAGCCGGGGTTTAATGCCCTTCAGAATCTCCTGGTTAGCTCTCTCAGCTTGACCATTGGATTGGGGGTGTGCCACTGAAGAGACATCAAGCCGGATATGCTCTCTTTGACAAAACTCCTCCATAGCGCCTTTGGACAGATTAGTGCCGTTGTCTGTTATGATGCTGTGTGGAAAGCCGAAGCGGAAGATCACCTTTTTCATAAATTGAACCGCCGTGGCTGCATCGCACTTGCTAACTGGCTCAGCTTCCACCCACTTCGTGAATTTGTCCACTGCCACCAAGAGGTGGGTCTTCTTATCCTTGGACCGTTTAAAAGGCCCGACCATATCAAGCCCCCAGACCGCAAAGGGCCAAGTGATCGGGATCATCCTCAATTCCTGAGCCGGCACATGAGCCCGTCGGGAGAACCTTTGGCAGCCATCACATTTACTGACCAAGTCCTCTGCATCAGCATGAGCCGTCAGCCAATAAAAACCATGACGGAAAGCCTTGGCCACAAGAGATTTTGAACCGGCATGATGGCCACAATCCCCTTCATGGATCTCGCGCAAGATCTCTTGACCTTCCTCAGGGGAGATACAACGCTGGAATGCCCCTGAAACACTGCGATGATGCAACTCGCCATCGATAACAATCATTGACTTAGCCCGCCGGGTTATTTGCCTGGCCAGAATTTCATCCTCAGGCACCTCTCCCCGGGTTATATAAGCCAGATATGGCATTGTCCAGTCTGGTGTGATATGAAGAGCCGCCACCAGTCGTGCCTCCGGGTCAGGGATAGCCAAGTCCTCCTCTGTAGGCAACTTAACCGAAGGGTTATATAGGACATCCAGGAAAGTGTTAGGCGGCACCGGCTTTCGCTGAGAGCCGAGCCGGCTTAAAGCATCAGCCGCCTCATTCTTCCTGCGGTCAATGTGCTCCACTTGATATCCCTGAAAGTGCCCGGCAATGGCATCAACCTTGCGGCGATAAGCCGCCATTAGAGGATCCTTAGAATCCCAGGTGCCAGATACTTGTTGAGCCACCAAGTCTGAGTCACCAAAACACCTCAGCCGGCTTAAGCTCATCTCCTTAGCCACCCGAAGACCGTGGAGCAAAGCCTCGTACTCAGCCGCATTATTAGTGCAAGGAAACATCAACCGTAGCACATAATGGAACTTGTCACCTTTAGGGGAAGCCAAGACCACACCAGCCCCCGAGCCCTCCAGCTGCCTGGACCCATCAAAGTGAATAGTCCAATAAGTGTTATCCGGCTTTTGCTCGGGTACTTGTGACTCTGTCCAATCATTGATGAAATCTATCAAGGCCTGAGACTTAACAGCAGTGCGTGGCACATATTTGAGGTCATGAGGTCCAAGTTCTATAGCCCACTTAGCAATTCTCCCTGTAGCCTCTCTGTTCTGGATAATATCACCGAGAGGGGCGGAACTGACCACAGTGATGGGATGACCTTGAAAGTAATGCTTAAGCTTCCGGCTCGCCATAAATACCCCATATACGAGCTTCTGCCAATGCGGATACCGCTGCTTGGACTCAATGAGCACCTCACTGACATAATAAACCGGCCGCTGAACCGGATGTTCCTTACCTGCCTCCTTGCGCTCCACCACAATAGCCACGCTGATAGCTCGTGCGTTTGCCGCTACATACAGTAGCAAGGGCTCCTTATCAACCGGAGCAGCAAGGACGGGGGGCTCTGCCAGTTGCTTTTTCAAATCCTCGAAGGCGGTATTAGCTGCATCATTCCAGACAAAGTTATCAGTTTTCTTCATCAATTGATATAAGGGCATAGCCTTCTCACCCAAACGGCTTATAAACCGGCTTAACGCAGCGATGCGACCCGCCAAACGCTGAACGTCATTTATACATGCCGGCTGAGCTAGAGAAGTGATAGCTTTGATCTTCTCTGGGTTAGCCTCAATGCCCCTGTCAGAAACCAAGAAGCCCAATAGTTTGCCTGCAGGAACACCAAAAACACATTTGGCCGGGTTAAGCATCATCTTATAGACCCGGAGATTGTCGAAGGTTTCCCTTAAGTCATCTATCAGGGTTTCCTCCTTGATGGATTTAACCACAATGTCGTCCACGTAAGCGTGAACATTGCGCCCGATCTGCTTATGAAGGCAATTCTGCACACAACGCTGGTAAGTCGCCTGTGCACACTTGAGTCCAAAGGGCATAGACACATAGCAGAAGGCTCCAAAGGGAGTGATGAACGCCGTCTTCTCCTGGTCCTTAACTGCCATCTTAATCTGATGATACCCGGAATAAGCATCCAAGAAACTTAAGCGTGCACAACCTGCCGTGGCGTCAATGATTTGATCGATACGGGGGAGAGCAAAAGGATCAGCCGGACACGCCTTGTTCAAGTCCGTGTAGTCCACACACATCCGCCAGGTGCCGTTCTTTTTAAGTACGAGCACCGGGTTAGCCAACCACTCTGGGTGAAAAACCTCAACAATGAACCCGGCCGCCAAAAGCCGGGCCACTTCTTCACCAATAGCCTTCCGCCTCTCTTCGTTAAACCGTCGAAGGAACTGTCTGACCGGCTTAAATTTTGGATCCACATTGAGAGTGTGCTCAGCGAGTTCTCTAGGTACACCTGGCATGTCAGAAGGTTTCCATGCAAAGATGTCCCTATTCTCACGGATGAACTCGATGAGCGCGCCTTCCTATTTCGGGTCCAGATTTGCACTGATGCTGAACTGCTAAGACGAGTCACCTGGAACAAAATCAACAAGCTTAGTCTCATCGGCCGATTTAAACTTCATTGCTGGTTCATTCTCCGTGGTTGGCTTTTTCAGAGAGGTCATATCTGTTGGGTCAACATTGTCTTTATAAAATTTCAACTCTTCTGTGGCACAAACAGACTCTGCATAAGCCGCGTCACCTTCCTCACACTCCAGAGCCACCTTCCGGCTGCCGTGAACTGTAATGGTCCCATTGTGACCCGGCATCTTGAGCTGTAAGTACACATAACACGGCCGTGCCATGAACTTGGCGTAAGCCGGCCGTCCGAATATAGCATGGTATGGACTTCTTATCTTGACCACCTCAAAGGTCAACTTCTCCACCCTGTAGTTGTTCTCATCACCAAAAGCCACTTCCAATTCGATCTTGCCGACTGGATAAGCCGACTTACCGGGTACCACACCATGGAAGATAGTATTTGACTGGCTGAGGTTCTTATCAACTAGCCCCATACGACGGAAAGTCTCATAATAGAGGATGTTGATACTGCTGCCTCCATCCATGAGTACCTTTGTGAATTTATAGCCTCCCACCTGAGGAGCCACTACTAAGGCCAGGTGGCCCGGGTTATCCACCCGGGGAGGGTGATCCTCCCTACTCCACACTATGGGCTGCTCCGACCACCGTAAGTAGCGTGGAACCGCCGGCTCAACAGAATTAACAGCCCTCTTGTGAAGCTTCTCGCCTCGTTTGCACAAACTAGTGGTGAACACGTGATACTGTCCACCGCTAAGTTGCTTCGGGTTGGTCTGATAACCCCCCTGTTGCTGTTGATGACCCTGACCAGACTGTTGATTGAAGCCCCCTTGACCGTTCTGAGGACCGGAATTTGACCCGCCACCCGGGCCATGAGAGCCGCCAGCGCCGGAGCCGCCTGCGCCTGGGCCGCCGCCCGGGCCATTGTAGTTTTTAAAGGCCTTCATGATAGCACAATCCTTCCACAGATGAGTCGCTGGCTTCTCTCTAGAGCCGTGTCTCGGACAAGGTTCATTCAACAGCTGCTCCAGAGAAGGTCCTGACCCGCCGCCTCGGGGAGGGGGCCTCCCCTTGCGTCGCTGGTTGTTGCCTTGGGTGTTGGCTACGAACTCCAGGCTGCCATCGGCCTTGCGCTTGCCTCCTCCTTGATTCCCCGGGTTAAACTGAGGGCTCTTTCCATTGCCGTTCTTCTTTCCCTTCCCTGTCCTTTCATCATCTGAAGGGGGATCCTTGGTACCATCGGAATCAGCGTATTTGACAAGAGCCGCCATTAGTGTACCCATATCCGTGCAGTCACGTTTAAGCCGCCCAAGCTTCATCTTTAGGGGCACAAAACGACAATTATGTTCTAACATCAAGACTGCAGAGCCGGCGTCCATCTTATCTGATGAATGTATGATCTCCTTGACCCGGCGAACCCAATGGGTCGTGGACTCGCCCTCCTGCTGCTTACAGTTAGTCAAATCCACAATTGACATAGACTGCCTACAGGTATCCTTGAAGTTTTGAATGAACCGGGCCTTCAGCTCGGTCCAAGACCCAATGGAGTTCGGTGGCAGCCCTTTTAACCACGTGCGGGCAGTTCCATCTAACATCATGGTGAAATATTTGGCCATGGCCGCCTCGCTGACCTCTAGCAGTTCCATGGCCATCTCATAACTCTCAATCCAGGCCGCAGGCTGTAAGTCAGCTGTATAGTTAGGCACCTTCCTAGGGCCCTTGAAATCCTTAGGTAAACGTTCATTACGGATGGCCGGCACCAAACAAGGGACACCCCCGGTCCTGGTAGAAATACCCACATCAACGGACGCCGTTGGATAAGCCGGGGGGGTCTGATAAGCCGTCAATTGCGGCACCTGCTCCGCCTCTTGCCGTGCTTGGTCTGCGGCGTAGAAGGTTCCAACATGAGCCGGGCCATGGCGTCGGACATTACTTGAGCCGGTCGCCGAGACCATGTGCCGGCTGTAGCTCGGGCTCTGGCCTGGGCGAGGAGTTGAGTGGATCCTGTCCCGGCTGTAGGAGTACGCCTCTTGCTGCGCTAGGGCCGTCTGCAGGAGTTCCCTGACCCGGCGGGTTTCCACGGCTGCCGGAGAATTGCCGTCAACGGGAAGAGCCGCCAGTCGTGCTGCCGCTGCTACCATGTTCTCCAGCGGGTTATCGTAACGACCCGGGGGTATTGGCACATACTGAGGCGGGGCAGGGGGCGCCTGGGGAGGCCCCATTACTAGTGGCTGAATAAGGGGTCCCGACCCGGGAGCAATGACACCTGGTGGGTTACTGGATCCCGCACCCGGCGTGTTGAATAGATTGCGCGGATCGTAAACCGGCGGGAGTCGAGACTGGGCCTTCTGATGCCTCCTTCTCATGACCTCGTTGGCCGCGTTCTGATCCATCGTGAGTTGGATGGACTGCGCCTGAATCAACTGAGCCCGGGCGTCGAGAGCCGCCCGCTCCGCCGCCAGCCTGATCCCTTCTGCTGCAAGATCCTCTTTTGCTTTCATCAGATCCAATTTTAACTGTGCCACCTCCGCGTCATGCTGGGCTTGATCTGCCGGGTCAACCGTGGCAGTTAACAGGGCCGTCATCTTATCTGTGAGATCCATCAGCACCTGAGCCGGGGAAGGCTCCGGATTTTCTGATCCGGTAGCGGGGTTCTGAACAGGCTGCGCACCAGCCATAAAAACTCCGACCTGACTTGGCGGCTCAAAAAGGTCCGGAATACTGTTGCCATCGGAATAACTCATGAGCCTGCCATCTTGAAGTTGGTACAACGAGTTTGACTCATCAGCGGCCGACTCGCCGTCAGAGCCGGCGGCCGCCTCATCCCCAGACCCAGATGGATCGGAGGGCCTTCCATGGATGCATCCCACAAAAGCGCGTTTTAAGGCAGGCCGGGCCCGGGCGGATCGGGCGCGCTGAGCCGTTTCGATGAGATCGGCGCAGAGACCCGGCTCGGGGCCCGGCTCACCAATCTTGCCAATGAAGACATGAATTCCGCCAAAGGGGACCCGGTACCCGTACTCCACTGAGCCGGCGTCGGGGCCCCAGTCCGCGTCGTCGATGTAGAGCCTGCCGCGACGACTCTTGGTCATCTGGCCCACAGCGTATCCCTTGAGCCCTTCGAAGCTGCCCTTCAAGAACTCAAATCCACCGTGCGCTCGCCCCACGGTGGGCGCCAACTGTCGTGGAATTGTCACGGCAGATGTCCTTGGGCTAGGACTTAATCGTGGAGCCATCGCAACTAGGAAGCTTGAAGGGGTTATGCGGGACAAGGAACACGAGGGTTTATACTGGTTCGGCCCCTTACGGTGAAGGTAAAAGCCTACGTCCAGTTCGAGGTGTTATTGATTAGGGTTACGATCGCCAGGGAACTAAACACTTATCCCGGCTCTCGGAGAGATTGTTATCGTCCCCAAACCGCTGCCGGGTCGTCCCTTTATATAGGGAGGCTGACGCCCAGCAGCCCTTAGAGTCCCGAGCCGGCTCATAAGAGTGTCCGGCTCGGGCTCTAAAACAATACTTGCCTTACACTACAAGTCTACTATAACAATGATTGTAACTACGGGCTTTAAGCCATATCCGGGTCTCAGCCCATCTCTGGCCCATTATCCTGAAACTTAGCTCCGGGCTTCTGGTAATGATCCTTGGAGTAACCCGGCCCTCCTGGCGGGTGACCCCCAGGTCTATATCCTCAACAATGTCTGCAGTTCTGGATTGGGAACCTCCTCAAAATGTCAAGCAGCTCCGCAGTTTTCTGGGTCTTGCAAGCTATTGCCGAAGATTCGTTGAGAATTTCTCCAAGATTGCAAAGCCTCTTTCCAACCTCCTACAGAAGCATGTGAAATATGTCCGGTCTCCTGAGTGTGACGTTGCTTTCAACACTCTCAAACAGAAACTAGTCACAGCTCCTGTCTTGACTCCTCCTGATGAATCCAAGCCGTATGAAGTTTTCTGTGATGCTTCTCTCCAAGGTCTCGGTGTTGTGTTAATGCAAGAGAAGAAAGTTGTGGCCTATACCTCTCGGCAGTTGAAGCCCAACGAGAAGAACTACCCCACTCACGATCTTGAGTTGGCGGCAGTTGTCCATGCTTTGGTTACGTGGAGACATCTCTTGTTGGGAAGACAAGTGGACATTTTCACTGATCACAAGAGTCTCAAGTATATCTTCACTCAGCCCAACCTCAACCTCAGGCAGACTCGATGGGTCGAAATGATTCAAGAGTACAATCCGAGTATTGAATATACTCCAGGCAAGGCTAATGTCATTGCAGATGCTTTAAGCAGGAAGGCTTATTGCAACAGCTTAATTCTCAAGCCTTTCCAACCGGATCTTTGTGAAGCTTTCTGCAAGCTGAATCTCCAAGTTGTTCCTCAAGGCGTTCTTGCCAACCTCATAGTATCTCCTACTTTGGAAGATCAAATTCGTGAGGCACAACTCCTTGATGCCATGGTGAAGAAGGTGAAACGTGGTATCGATAAGGGTCTTTCCAAATACAAGTGCTATCGCATTGATGACAGAGACACTTTGTTCTTCGAGGACCGGATTGTGGTTCCGAAAGGTGATCTAAGGAAAGTCATAATGAACGAGGCGCACAATTCTCTCCTTTCCATTCATCCTGGAAGTACGAAGATGTATCATGACCTCAAGCAGTCGTATTGGTGGACTCGAATGAAGCGAGAAATTGCTCAATTCGTGAATGAATGTGATGTCTGCCGAAGAGTGAAAGCAGAACACCAACGACCAGCTGGTCTCCTCAAACCTCTCGCTATCCCTGAATGGAAGTTTGATCATATCGAAATGGACTTCATGACTGGATTTCCCAAGTCCAAGCGCGGAAATGACGCTATCTTCGTTGTCATCGACAAGCTCTCTAAAGTGGCTCATTTCCTTCCTATCAAAGAATCCATCACAGCAGCTCAGCTGGCAGAGCTCTACACCTCCAGAATTGTCTCCTTGCACGGCATTCCACAATTGATTTCTTCAGATCGTGGAAGTATCTTCACCTCTAAGTTCTGGGACTCCTTCCAGAAGGCCATGGGCACTAATATTCACTTCAGCACAGCTTTTCACCCTCAAACTAGTGGCCAAGTCGAGCGAGTCAATCAAATTCTTGAAGATATGCTCAGGGCTTGTGTCATTTCCTTTGGCATGAAATGGGAAGATTGTCTTCCTTATGCTGAATTCTCCTACAACAACAGCTTCCAAGCGAGTTGGGGCAAGGCCCCATTCGAGATTCTCTATGGCAGAAAGTGCCGTACTCCTCTCAATTGGTCAGAGACTGGTGAACGCCAACTTCTTGGCAATGACTTAATCACTGAAGCTGAAGAAATGTGTAAAGTCATCCGTGATAATCTCAAAGCCGCGCAATCGCGTCAGAAGAGTTACTATGATAGTAAGCATCGTGATTTGGCTTTCGAGATCGGAGACCATGTCTACCTCCGCGTCTCTCCAATGAAAGGCACTCGTCGCTTCGGTATCAAAGGGAAGCTTGCCCCTAGATACGTGGGTCCTTTTAAGACCATTGGCAAAAGAGGCGACCTCGCCTATCAACTTGAGCTTCCTTCCAACTTCTCGAACGTGCACGATGTGTTCCACGTGTCACAGCTCCGCAAGTGCTTCAAGACACCTGAGCGCACTATCAACTTCGAAGAGATTGACCTCCAAGAAGATTTGTCTTATCATGAGCACCCCGTTGCTATTCTTGAAGAAACTGAGCGCAAGACTCGCAACAAGTCTATCAAATTCCTGAAAGTGAAGTGGTCGCACCATTCCGACCGGGAAGCCACCTGGGAACGCGAGGACCATCTCCGTTCCGAATATCCGGAGTTCTTTCAGTCCTAGATCTCGGGACGAGATCCTCTCGTAGTGGTGGAGTGTTGTAACACCCCGCATGTAACTTGCCATATTTGTAACTCCGACTCTTGCCATTTTCGGCTATGTGATATGTTATTCCCTCCGTTGTCGGGTTTTTGTCTTTCGTTTTGTATTTTGTCATGTCATGCATTTTCATATCATGTCATCATGTGCATTGCATTCGCATACGTGTTCGTTTCGTGCATCCGAGCATTTTCCCCGTTGTCCGTTTTCCAATCCGGCGCTCCTATCTCCTCCGGTGCACCCCTCTTGTTTTCTTTCGTGTGCGTGTAAACTTTCTCGGAATGGACCGAGGCTTGTCAAGTGGTCTTAATAAACCACCCGGAGACTACCGGTCAAGTTTCGTTCCATTCGAAGGTCGTTTGGTACTCCAACGGTTAACCGGGCCTCCGCAATGTCCATTTGAGTGTCCAGCGAAAACCCCCTCCAAAACCAGCCCAAAGCCCACCAAACTCTCTTCCATGCTCTAGGTCGTTCGATCACGATCGTGTGGGCGAAAACCGCACCTCATTTGGAGTCTCCTAGCTCCCTCTACCTATTTATATGTGGGCATCCCGAAAACGGAATCGCGGTCTCCCGTAACCCTAAATCGCCTCTCCGCGGGCGGACGTGTCCAGCCGCCGCCGGACAAAACGCGCCGCCGCTCCCGGCCAGTGGCGTCCCGCCACGTCGCCCCCGCCGCCGTCCCCGCCGCGCCAGGCCCGCCGGGCCCGTGACCGGCCCTCCCGGCCCGCAGCTCCGCCGCCCGGCGCCCGCGCCCCGTCTGCCGCCTCCCCGCGCGCCCGCCGCCGCCGGGGCTGCGCCGCCCGTCCGCCGCGTCGCCGGTGGCTCCCCGCCGCCGCCCGTCGCCGGGGCTCCGCCGCCTCCCTCGCCGGCCGGCGACCCCCCCCCCCCTCCGCCGACCGCTGCCCTCCGGGTCCCTCCTCCTCCGCCGGCGACCGCCGGCCGCCGGCCCCTCTCCCTGCCTCGCCGGCGTCGGCCGAGCTCGAGCTCAGCCTCGCGAGATCCGATCTAGTAACTCCCCCGCGTTGACTTCTCCCGACCTCGTTTTTTTCCTAAGTCCCTAAATTCCATCAGCAAGTGCCTATGTTCGAGATGCGATAACTTTGTGCATATAGCTCCAATTCGCGCATACAATATGTAAAATTGTTCGCCTCGTGATGCTCTTTATTTTGTTCAATTGCACCATTTTCATTAGAGGTCATCTTGATGCCCAAATCTTCGTTGGAAGAGGGCTAGTTGCTGTTAATCTCTGGTTCTTATCAGAACTTGGAGATTTGTCATTTTTGTATCATTTATTCTGTGCATCTTTTGAGCATGAGCTCTACATGTGTTTTGAAGTATGCCATGCCATCTTTCCAGTGGTGTAGTCCATGTATTTTTGTGATCTATGTGGTGACTAGCACAAGCATGCAAAGTAGGCCCCGTAATATTTCTGATTTCAGGGACAGTGATTTCTCCAAGTCCTAGTCTGCTGTAATTTTGTTGCCATGTAAACTTGATGCTACAGAGAGATCCATGCATATTCTGGAGATGTTCAGTAAGGATGTTTTGTAGCTATAGTTGTAATTGATCCATTCCTGCAATTGTTTGAAATTTTAGAGTAACGTAGCATGACTCAATCTTGCTCTACTTTTGCTATAAAATGTTTCTGGCAGATTCTTAACATGACATGCATTTTTGCCAAGCTTATTGTTGTTGATCCATACATGCTATCTAATTGTTCTTGCCATGGATAGCTTCATAAACATTCCATCTTGCTGTAGGTATGCTTGGTTTGTCATGCATTGCTCTGTAGTGAGTGCATCAAGCTCGCAAAGAGGCCTACATATTAATATTTCTGCCATGCTCTGTTTTCTGCTAAGTCTGAAACCTGATAACGAAACTTGCTATGTTTACATGCTTGCCATCATATCTTCTGGTCCTTTTTGACTTATGGTCAGTAAGGGACTTTTGTCATGTGCATTTAGTAGAACACTACCATGCCTTGTTTGTCTATGTTAAGTTCCTGTAGCATGTTGATTTCGTGCTCTGAACATTGCTACCTGATGATGATTTCTGCCATGTCCAGTTTTTCACTAAGTCTGTGAACCTGTAATCTTTTGCACTTTTGCCATGCTTGTTTGAGCTTGATATGTTGTGAACTAGCCATAGCTCAGTGTTCATCTTTTGTCAAGCATCTCCTGTAGATTACTTCCATGTGCTTTGTTGCTATGTTGGGGTGCTGTAGCATTGTTACTTGTCGTATGTTAAGTGCTATCTTGCTGTTTATCGCAGATTAGTGTCATTCTTGTTTTGCTTGCCATTTGCAAACCGTGCATCCGATTCCGGTGATCTCTATATCGATTTCGACCGAAATCATCTCATCTTTCCAGTGGCATGCTTGGTTTGCCAAGTTACTGCCATGTTCATCTTTTCCTTCCGGAGCACGCATATGCATCGCATGTCATATCTTGCATATCATATATGTTTTGCATCATGTTGCTTGCGCATTTCCCGTTGTTGATTGTGGTTCCGTTTGTTTGTGTTCTTGTCTTGGGTAGAGCCGGGAGACGAGTTCGTGAACGAGGAACCTGTCGAGTACGCTTACGAGGATCAAGCTTTCAACAACTCTGAGAATCTTGCAGGCAAGATGACCACCCCTCGATATCACTTCTATCTTTGCTATGCTAGTTGTTCGCTCTATTGCCATGCTCGCTACCTATCACTTGCTATATCATGTCTCCTATTTCAGCCATGTCAGCCCCTAACCATCCTCTCCTAGCAAACCGTTGTGTGGCTATGTTACCGCTTTTGCTCAGCCCCTCTTATAGCGTTGCTAGTTGCAGGTGAAGTTGAAGTTTGTTCCATGTCGGAACATGGACATGTTGGGATATCACAATATCTCTTATTTAATTAATGCATCTATATATTTTGGTTAAGGGTGGAAGGCTCGGCCTTATGCCTGGTGTTTTGTTCCACTCTTGCCGCCCTAGTTACTGTTATACCGGGATTATGTTCCTTGAGTTTGCGTTCCTTACGCGGTCAGGTGATTTATGGGACCCCCTTGACAGTTCGCCTTGAATAAAACTTCTCCAGCAAGGCCCAACCTTGGTTTTACCATTTGCGACCTATACCTTTTTCCCCCGGGTTTTCTAGAGCCCGAGGGTCATCTTTATTTTAAACCCCCGGGCCAGTGCTCCTCTGAGTATTGGTCCAAACTGTCAGTCGCCGGTGGCCACCAGGGGCAACTCTGGTCTGGCCTATCGGAAGCTTGGACAATCCGGTGTGCCCTGAGAACGAGATATGTGCAGCTCCTATCAGGATTTTTCGGCACATTCGGGAGGCTTTGCTGGTCTTGTTTTACCATTGTCGAGATGTCTTGTAAACCGAGATTCCGAGACTGATCGGGTCTTTTCCGGGAGAAGGTTTATCCTTCGTTGACCGTGAGAGCTTATGATGGGCTAAGTTGGGACACCCCTGCAGGGTTTTATCTTTCGAAAGCCGTGCCCGCGGTTATGAGGCAGATGGGAATTTGTTAATGTCCGGTTGTAGATAACTTGTCACTTGACCCAATTAAAATACACCAAGTGCGTGTGTAGCCGTGATGGTCTCTTCTCGGCGGAGTCCGGGAAGTGAACACGGTCTGTGTTATGATTGACATAAGTAGGTGTTCAGGACCTCTTCTTGGTCATTGCTAGATGACGTCCGTTCCTTTGCTTCTCTTCTCGCTCTCATTTGCGCAAGTTAGCCACCATATATGCTTTTGCCGCTGCAGCTCCACCTCTTTGCACCTCCTTTTCCCTATAAGCTTAAATAGTCTTGATCTCGCGGGTGTGAGATTGCTGAGTCCCCGTGACTCACAGATACTTCCAACAACAGTTGTAGGTGCCGACGATGCCAGTGCAGACGATGGCGTCGATCTCAAGTGGGAGTTCGACGAGGAACGTGGTCGTTACTATGTGTCTTTTCCTGATGATCAGTAGTGGAGCCCAGTTGGGACGATCGGGGATCTAGCATTTGGGGTTGTCATATTTTCATCTGGATTTTGACCGTAGTCGGTCTATATGATTGTATTTCGGATGATGTATGATGTTATTTATTATGTATTGTGTGAAGTGGCGATTGTAAGCCAACTCTTTATCCCATTCTTGTTCATTACATGGGATTGTGTGAAGATGACCCTTCTTGCGACAAAACCACTATGCGGTTATGCCTCTAAGTCGTGCCTCGACACGTGGGAGATATAGCCGCATCGTGGGCGTTACATAAGAACTCCCACTTAGATAGACATCCCTCTAATCATCTAAGTGATTACGTGATCCAAATCAACTAAACCATAACCGATCATCACGTGAAATGGAGTAGTTTTCAATGGTGAACATCACTATGTTGATCATATCTACTATATGATTCACGCTCGACCTTTCGGTCTCAATGTTCCGAGGTCATATCTGCATATGCTAGGCTCGTCAAGTTTAACCTGAGTATTCCGCATGTGCAACTGTTTTGCACCCGTTGTATTTGAACGTAGAGCCTATCACACCCGATCATCACGTGGTGTCTCAGCACGAAGAACTTTCGCAACGGTGCATACTCAGGGAGAACACTTTTATCTTGAAATTTTAGTGAGAGATCATCTTATAATGCTACCGTCAATCAAAGCAAGATAAGATGCATAAAAGATAAACATCACATGCAATCAATATAAGTGATATGATATGGCCATCATCATCTTGTGCTTGTGATCTCCATCTCCGAAGCACCGTCATGATCACCATCGTCACCGGCGCGACACCTTGATCTCCATCGTAGCATCGTTGTCGTCTCGCCAACTATTGCTTTTACGACTATCGCTGCCGCTTAGTGATAAAGTAAAACAATTACATGGCGATTGCATTTCTTACAATAAAGCGACAACCATATGGCTCCTGCCAGTTGCCGATAACTCGGTTACGAAACATGATCATCTCATACAATAAAATATAGCATCATGTCTTGACCATATCACATCCCAACATGCCCTGCAAAAACAAGTTAGACGTCCTCTACTTTGTTGTTGCAAGTTTTACGTGGCTGCTATGGGCTTAGCAAGAACCGTTCTTACCTACGCATCAAAACCACAACGATAGTTTGTCAAGTTGGTGCTGTTTTAACCTTCGCAAGGACCGGGCGTAGCCACACTCAGTTCAACAAAAGTGAGAGAGACAGACACCCGCCAGTCACCTTTAAGCAACGAGTGCTCGCAATGGTGAAACCAGTCTCGCGTAATCGTACGCGTAATGTCGGTCCGGGCCGCTTCATCTCACAATACCGCTGAACCAAAATATGACATGCTGGTAAGCAGTATGACTTATATCGCCCACGACTCACTTGTGTTCTACTCGTGCATATAACATCAACGCATAAAACCAGGCTCGGATGCCACTGTTGGGGAACGTAGTAATTTCAAAAAAATTCCTACGAACACACAAGATCATGGTGATGCATAGCAACGAGAGGGGAGAGTGTTGTCTACGTACCCTCGTAGACCGATAGCGGAAGCGTTAACACAACGCGGTTGATGTAGTCGTACGTCTTCACGATCCGACCGATCTACCGAACGTACGGCACCTCCGAGTTTAGCACACGTTCAGCTCAATGACGTCCCTCGAACTCCGATCCAGCCAAGTGTTGAGGGAGAGTTTTGTCAGCACGACGGCGTGGTGACGATGATGATGTTCTACCGACGCAGGGCTTCGCCTAAGCACCGCTACGATATTATCGAGGTGTAATATGGTGGAGGGGGGCACCGCACACGGCTAAGAGATCAATCGATCAGTTGTTGTGTCTATGGGGTGCCCCCTTGCCCCCGTATATAAAGGAGCAAGGGGGAGGCCGCCGGCCAAGGAGGAGGGCGCGCCAAGGGGGGAGTCCTACTCCCACCGGGAGTAAGACTCCTCCTTTCCTTGTTGGAATAGGAGAAGGGAAGGGAGAAGGAGAAAGAAGGAAGGGGGCGCCCCCCGTCCCTAGTCCAATTCGGACTAGTCCATGGGGAGGGGTGCGGCCACCCTTTGCGGCCTTTCTCTCCTTTCCCGTATGGCCCATTAAGGCCCAATACGGATTCCCGTAACTCTCCGGTACTCCAAAAAATACCCGAATCACTCGGAACCTTTCCGATGTCCGAATATAGTCGTCCAATATATCGATCTTTACGTCTCGACCATTTCGAGACTCCTCGTCATGTCCCCGATCTCATCCGGGACTCCGAACTCCTTCGGTACATCAAAACTCATAAACTCATAATAAAACTGTCATCGTAACGTTAAGCGTGCGGACCCTACGGGTTTGAGAACTATGTAGACATGACCGAGACACCTCTCCGGTCAATAACCAATAGCGGAACCTGGATGCTCATATTGGTTCCCACATATTCTACGAAGATCTTTATCGGTCAGACCGCATAACAACATACGTTCTTCCCTTTGTCATCGGTATGTTACTTGCCCGAGATTCGATCGTCGGTATCTTGATACCTAGTTCAATCTCGTTACCAGCAAGTCTCTTTACTCGTTCCGTAATACATCATCCCGCAACTAACTCATTAGTCACAATGCTTGCAAGGCTTATAGTGATGTGTATTACTGAGTGGGCCCAAAGATACCTCTCCGACAATCGGAGTGACAAATCCTAATCTCGAAATACGCCAACCCAACAAGTACCTTTGGAGACACCTGTAGAGCACCTTTATAATCACCCAGTTACGTTGTGACGTTTGGTAGCACACAAGGTGTTCCTCCGGTAAACGGGAGTTGCATAATGTCATAGTCATAGGAACATGTATAAGTCATGAAGAAAGCAATAGCAACATACTAAACGATCGAGTGCTAAGCTAACGGAATGGGTCAAGTCAATCACATCATTCTCCTAATGATGTGATCCCGTTAATCAAATGACAACTCATGTCTATGGCTAGGAAGCATAACCATCTTTGATCTACGAGCTAGTCAAGTAGAGGCATACTAGTGACACTCTGTTTGTCTATGTATTCACACATGTATCAAGTTTCCAGTTAATACAATTCTAGCATGAATAATAAACATTTATCATGATATAAGGAAATAAATAATAACTTTATTATTGCCTCTAGGGCATATTTCCTTCAACTCGATCGTCCTTACCAGATACATGGCACCAAGACAAACCGGCCAACCATACTAACAGAGATTGTCGGGTCTTTAAACAAGCCAGTAAGGTAAACAGCAGAAACAAGGAAGGGGAATCACAGAGCGAGGACGATGACGAGGAGCCCCGGCAGCCGAACACTAGGGGGCAACAGAAATTTCCCCCTCAAGTCAAAACGGTGAACATGATATACGCTACACACATCCCCAAAAGGGAGCGCAAGCGCGCACTTAGGGACGTCTATGTGTTAGAGTCAGTCGCCCCGAAATTCAATCTGTGGTCGGCATTCCCGATCACCTTTGACCACCGAGATCATCCAACCCACATCCGCCATGGCGGTTCAGCCGCACTGGTCCTCGACCCAATCATCGACGGATTTCACCTTACACGAGTCCTAATGGACGGTGGTAGCAGCCTCAACCTGCTCTATCAGGATACAGTACGTAAAATGAGCATCGACCCCTCACGAGTCAAGCCCACGCAGACTACCTTTAAAGGAGTCATACCAGGCGTAGAGGCCCGTTGTACGAGCTCAATAACGCTGGAGGTAGTATTCAGTTCCCCGGATAACTTCCGAAGTGAAGAACTAATCTTCGATATCGTCCCATTTCGCAGCGGCTATCACGCCCTACTCGGATGAACCGCATTCACCAGATTCAACGCGGTGCCACATTACACTTATCTCAAGCTCAAGATGCCCGGTCCACGTGGCGTCATTACAGTAAATGGAAACACGGAACGCTCCCTCCGTACAGAGGAGCACACCGCCGCCCTAGCAGCAGAAGTACAGAGCGGCCTTCTCAAGCAGCATTATAATCCGGCTGCCGAGCCCCTGGACATCATTAAGAGGGTCTGGACCACACTGCGACAGGACAGCTCGGCTCGTCACGAGCCGAATTACCAATTTGGCCTCCGTCCTAGCCCCGATGAGGCAATAGCATTAATACCGCGCGTACATAAACTACGCACTCAAAACCCCATGGGTATTGACGGAGGCATAACTCGTTCGCGATCCACAGTACGGCTTGACCGACCCTGGGATTCGCACGCTTTTACTTTTTCTTTTTTACGGGTTTTCTTCTCTTTTCGAGGTCTATACAGACAACCCACTTGCAGAACACACCAAGGAGGCAAGGAGCTCTGGCTTACAAGGGAATCCCCGGGTGGTCTCTACTAAACGATTGCCATACTTGCTTTTTATACCCGCACGTAGCTCACCCTTGGTTGCGGCATGTTAAATAGCCTTACTTGCTTATCGCATTACTTGTACAAAGTACGCCTCGACGTACTAGTTACATCACAATGGTGAATACACGATAGCGTCAACTTATTATTTCATTTTCCCGTTTCCTCACCTCGGTATTAATTACTCACTGCACACGTACACCATGGTATGTATTACTATGCCAGGGGCTTCATTACACCCAGCACTACGGCAATAAAAAGTCCGAACAGTTTTATAGTATAATTCGGCACCCCGAACTTATAGCATTATATACATCGGCTCCGAATCATGTCTTTGGTCAATAGTTGGGTTCCCTGGCTCCTGTGCTTACTACCTTACGTTCCGCTATATCGGCTAGGGTAGTAAAGGGAGAACTACTGCGATTGTGTCCCGGTTCTTCCGGACGAGCACCTCAGTAGAGAAAGCCGAAAACTGACTGTCATGATGCGGCGAGAGCCGGTCAGCTGTTCGAGAGGTTCCAAATCGTTAGAGATTTTTTCCGCTTCTTGCGAAGAATCGGTTCCTCCGATTAGGCGTGTATAGCGCCCCTAGTTCGGTCTTCCGAATACCAGGGGCTTCGCCAACTTTCTTAATTGTCAAACTCCTATGGCTAAGTGAGGGCGGTAAAGGCCGCATAGTCTGATTGCCTTGTTCGTTGCGCTAAACACCTCCTTTAAGGACTAGAATGTGGAGTAAAGAGTGTTTAGATTTATCCCGAACACCCCCGTACTATCTACGTGGGGGCAGAAGCCGACGATTGGTCAACCCTCAGATTTAATAAACGGCCGCACAGGAGGTAAAATTTAAATCATAAGCATTATACTACATAACATCATTGTTCCATATTACAGGGCAAGGTAATACACATGTTCTCATGGGAATATGATATCCTTCGAACATTGCTCCGCCACAGAGCGGGACCCCTCCAGGACACCATCAAAATAGAGCTCAGGCCGACGATGCTCCTTGCCCTCCGGCGGCCCCTCGGTCATTAGCTTCTTGGCATCCAGCTTTGCCCAATGCGTCTTGACGCGGGCAAAAGCCATATGCGCACCTTCAATACAGACCGACAGCTTCACGGCTTCGAGCCGCGGACAGGCACTCACAAGCCGCTGCACAAGTCCGAAGTAGCTGCTAGGTATAGGATCGGCAGGCCACAGCCGGACTATCAGGTCCTTCATGGCTAGCTCTGCCAACCCGTGCTGCTCGACCAACTGCTTTAGCTGGTCGCTGAAGGGAGCCGGATGTTCGGATCCCAGATATTGGGACCAGAATAGCTTCTCCGTAGACATCCCTTCTTCGGCTCTATAATGCTTGGCAGCATCTGATACACTGTGCGGCAGATCTGTAAACGCCCCTGGAAAATCCAAATTCAGGATAAGTACAAGGAACATTTCTTCTACATACTTGCTATGCATGGTGAAAGACTTACCCGCCGTAATCTTCTTGGCCGCCTGAATTTCCTGGAGGGCGCTCTGGGCTTCGGCTCGTGCATCCTACGCGCTCTGGCGGGCCTTCGCCAATTCGGACTCTTGCGCCTTACAATCGCGCTCCAAGGACTCAAATCTCTCTATCGCGCCCTAGAGCTGTTGCTGCGCCTCGCCAACCCGGGCCTCGTGCTTCTCGCGCGAGGCGCGTTCCTTGGTCGCTTCGTCCTTGGCCTCAGCTAGCGCCTTCTTAAGGGCTGCCACCTCGGTAGTGGCCCCTAATAAAGTTTATGACACCTTAGTCCGGTCAGACTATTCATTTTTTCAAAATGTACCCACAGGTTACTACATACCTTGGCTATCCTCCAGCCGCTTCTTCACGAGGCCGAGCTCCTCCTCGGCCCGCTCCAGTTTCTGCTTCAGTCCGAAGACCACCACAGCATGAGCAGTGGCAGCCTGCAGCGATACCTGCTTATTCACATAGACAACTCATGTTAGACTCCTGCGACATTTATTGTTGATCCCCTGTTCGGCTTTTCTTTCCGAACACCAAACAGAGCATCAGGGGCTATTGTCTATACTGCGATATTTTTCCTACAATCACATTGCTTACCTCAAAGCCCGTTAGAAGGCTAGTGCAGGCTTCGGTCAGTCCGCTTTTGATGAACTGAACCTTCTCTATTACCGTGTCCATAAGGACACGATGTTCATCCACGATAGAGGCGCCTCCAGCAGATTATCCGGTGCCTCTAGTTGGACAGAGGTCACCGGTGGAACAGGCACATTCCCTCCTTGTGGGGAATGCCGTTCGCTGGACCCCGGAGCCGTGTAGATCTCCGGAATGGTATCCGGCTGAGGTTCGAAGGGAACTCGGGCCCCGTCACCAGTCCCCGTGGGGACTCTTTTCCCCGTATGTCCGGCGGCCGAGGAGTCATCCTGGGGCGTCACCCCGATGATCTCCAGAATCTCCTCCCGGCCTGGGAAGTCTTTTTGGACACCACCTCGTCATCACCCTTGGGTGAGACGGAATGAGTAGGTGGAGGAGACATGCTAGCCATCTCCTTCGAGTCCAGCGAATCCTCTGTCGAGGATCGCGGGGAGCCATCGCGTGCCAGACTGCAGTGACAAAGTTTACAATATGTCAATATTACAAACCAGGAAGGCCAGACGTTTGCGGATTCTGGTACTTACGAAGCGGCCCGAGGCTTGGTCCGGCGAGGTAGCTCCGGACTGCTGTCAACATCCCACGCGGAGTTATCCGCGAGGGAGCCTTTAACCCTCTTAGGCGCTTTCGCTTCTGGACTTGTGGGGGCCGCTCTCTTCTTCTTCCCCACCTCTGGTGGGGAGTCGTCTTCTTCCTCCTCTTCGTCGTCGTCGTCGGTGGACGAAGAAGAAGTTTCATCTTCGGACGTCACGTCCGGAGCGCCTTTTCGGCGAGGGCCCTTCTTGGCCGCTTTCCTGGCCGTCTTCTCTGGCACCTCATAAGGTGCGGGAAAAAGCATTTTCGTCAGTAATGGGAATTCTTGGTCTTCGGGCAACGGAGCCGGACAGTTAATCCCCTCTGCTACCTCGATCCAGGCCTGAAAACATGGATGAGAAAGCTTAGGCTTTACCTCAAAATATGCCAGTAAAAGGTATGCCTTGAAAACATTAAATAACTTACCGAATTGGCTTGGCGCTTTAAGCTAAGCCCGCGATCCTCGGTCATAGGCGGCGGCGTCTCGCCGGCCTTGAAAAGCACTCTCCAGATGTCTTCGTGCGTCATGCCGAAGAGCTCTTGCAGCGTCTGCTTGGCCGGATCATACTCCCACAGATAGCAAGTCTGGCGTTGGCACTGAAGGACCCGACGAATGAGCATGAACTGGACCATGTTGACAAGCTTGATTTTCCTGTCTATCATGTTCTGGACGCACGTCTGGAGCCCAGTCAGCTCGTCTGAAGGACCCCAGGTTAGGCCCCTCTCTTGCCAGGAGGTGAGCCGCATCGGGATTCCGGATTGGAATTCGTGGGCCGCCGCCCAGTTGGCGTCGCGGGGCTCGGTGATGTAGAACGACCCCGATTGCCACCCCTTCACCATCTCTGCGAATGAGCCTTTGGGCCAGGTGACATTGGGCATCTTGCCCACCATAGCGCCTCTGCACTCTGCTTGTTGACCGCTCACTACTTTCAGCCTCACATTGAAGGTCTTCAGCCACAGGCCGAAGTGAGGTGGGACGCGGAGAAAAGCCTCACAAATGACGATAAATACCGAAATGTTGAGGATAAAGTTGGGGGCTAGGTCATGAAAATCCAGCCCATAGTAAAACATCAGTCCACGGACAAATGTATGGAGAGGGAATCCCAGTCCGCGGACAAAATGTGTGAGAAACACAACCCTCTCATGGGGCTCTGGAGTGGGGACAATCTGCCCCTTGGCCGGGAGTCGGTGAACGATCTCCTTGGCTAGGTATCCGGCCTCCCAGAGCTCCTTGATGTCCTTCTTCTTAACGGAGGAGACCATCCACTTGCCTCCAGCTCCAGATCTGGACATGTTTGGAGTGCTTTCTTGGACGAAGAAAAGCTAAAGCTTGGGCGCTGGAGCTCAAGGACGGAAGGGCTGAGGGAAAGAAAGGGTGTCGGTGAGAAAAGGGAATCCTTACCCCCTTTATAGAGGCCGCGAATATCAAACGCCTCCCCACTCGCCTTAAACTCGCCTGTTCCCAAGGGCCGTGCAAATGGCACGGTTGGGTTACCCACGCCCGCATTGATGAGGATCCCGCAATAAGGGGACACGATCTCTGCTTCGACAGGACGTGCCAATTACAACCGCGTCTCGAAATGTGGGATGGCAGATGAAAACGGTTCGAAATTATGGCCGGACAGATGTGATGTCGTGTTGTTAAAAAGCTGTCAACAGATTAGATTCGTGCAAATATTATATTCTCTCTGCGGTTGTGTGTGATATGCATTACAGTTCCGGATACAATCATCGCATCCAAAGACTATCGTGGAGTTCGGAAAAAGGGGAACCCGCCTTGCAATGCCGAAGACAATCTGCGCACCGGACTCCTCGTCATTGAAGCTAGGTTCAGGGGCTATTGAGGGAGTCCTGGACTAAGGGGTCCTCGAGCGTCCGGCCCGTTATTCATTGGGCCGGACTGATGGGCTGTGAAGATATGAAGGCCGAAGACTATAGCCGTGTCCGGATTGGACTCTCCTTAGCATGGAATGCAAGCTTGGCGACCAACTATGAAGATTCCTTCTTATGTAACCGACCCCATGTAACCCTAGATCTCTCCGGTGTCTATATAAACCAGAGAGCGTTGTCCGGATAGGCGGATACTCATTTACCATATTCACATAGGCTAGACTTCTAGGGTTTAGCCATTACGATCTCGTGGTAGATCAACTCTTGTAATACTCATATTCATTAAGATCAATCAAGCAGGAAGTAGGGTATTACCTCCATAGAGAGGGCCTGAACCTGGGTAAACATCGTGCCCCCCGTCTCCTGTTACCATCGATCCTAGACGCACAGTACGGGACCCCCTACGCGAGATCCGCCGGTTTTGACACCGACAATGGGACATTTTCCTTCCTCTAATGGGTGTACACATATTTTGGTTGTTGTTGATTATGTCACTAAGGGGGTAGAAGCTATTCCAACTACTACTGCTGATCACAACACCTTATTAAAATGCTTAAGGAAGTCATTTTCCCAAGGTTTGGAGTCCCTAGATATTTAATGACTGATGGTGGTTCACACTTTATTCATGGTGCTTTCCGTAAAATGCTAGCTAAGTATGATGTTAACCATAGAATTGCATCACCCTAGCATCCTCAGTCTAGTGGTCAAGTTGAACTTAGCAATAGAGAAATAAAGTTAATATTACAAAAGACTGTCAATAGATCCTGAAAGAATTGGTCTAAGAAATTAGATGATGCACATTGGGCTTATAGAACAACATATAAAAATCCTATGGGTATGTCTCCTTCTAAAATGGTTTATGGAAAAGCTTGTCATATGCCTCTTGAGTTAGAACATAAAGCATATTGGGCAATTAAAGAACTCAACTATGATTTCAAACTTGCCGGTAAAAAGAGGTTATTTGATATTAGCTCACTAGATGAATGGAGAACCCAAGCTTATGAAAATGCCAAGTTATTTAAAGATAAAGTTAAAAGAAGGATGATAAAAGAATCCAAAAGCGTGAGTTCAAAGTTAGAGAATATGTTCTTTTTTACAACTCTCATTTCAGATTCTTTGCAGGAAAACTCCTCTCCAAATGGGAAGGACCCTATGTTATCGAGGAGGTTTACCGATCTGGAGCCATCAAAATAAATAATGCCGAGGGTACTAACCCGAAGGTTGTCAATGGTCAAAGAATAAAACATTATATCTCAGGTACGCCCATTAATGTTGAAAGCAATATTATACAAACTATGACAACGGAAGAGCATATAAAGGAAACCTTCCGGAACACTCCGGAATCATGAAAAAAGAGGAGGTACGTGATACGGTAAGTAAGCGGACTCCGAAAAATCCACAAAAATATTTTGTGTCGGTTTTGGAATATAATGAAAATTTGGAAAATAAGAAACAACTAGAAAGGTGACCCTAGTGGGCACAAGACACCAGGACGCGCCTGGCCTACCAAGCGCGCCCAGGTGGGTTGTGCCCACCCCGGGTACCTTCCGGACTCCATTTTTCTTCCGGTTGCTTGTTTCCCAAGATAAAAAATCTTTATATACCCCCCGAACCTATTGACCATCGTATCGCGGAGAAATCATCTGTTTTCTTTTCCTTGCTATTTTCTGACAGATCTAATTCACCATGGCCGCTTCGAGGTCCTCCAAGGACAAGTTCTTCGAGAACGTCATCAACCCATATTTGCAGGAGGTGATGCAACACCCTCAAGCTATCGAGATGCATGAGGGGGTGCTTCAGATCCGTGATGTGCAAGGTCCAAAAGGGACGAGAACCATGGAGGTCAGGCTTGAAGTTATGGAGCAGGAGGTCTTTCGGTGCAAGGGGATGGTGGAACGTGGACTCAATGCCAATCACCTCATGATCGCGGACTACACCCGTGATCTCAAGGTGGATGGCAAGTCCATGAAGGACATCGTCTTCACCTTCAATGACCAAATCAACTTCCTCCAAAGCCAGATCTATGATCTTCAAAACCAAGTCTTTGAATATGAGGCGAGGTTTAAAGGTATGAGTTTGGCTGCCAGTTGCAGGACCAGTGAGACTCACTCCTTCTCTTATGATGGTGAGCCCTTGCCATGGAAACCCGAGGATAAGATTGCTACTACTTCATCACCACCACCTCCTTCATCACCAAAGGAAAATTGAATATCGGGTATGGGCACTCCCCTTGGCTTGTGCCAAGCTTGTGGGAGGTTCCCCGGTATCGTATCACCTCCACTATCTTTTGCCTTTACTTATCTTAGTTTGATCCATAGTTATCTTTTGCTTTAGATGAATAAAAGTTTAGTTAGATCCTTTCTTTACGAGAGTTTGCTTAGTGATCTATCCTTGTAATCGTGTGCGAGATATATAATAAAGTTTAGTTTGAGTTTTGTTTTCTTTACTTTCATGTTCAATAAAAAGAAAGGAAATAAATGAAAAAGATCATATGCTAATCTTATGGTAAGTAATGACATCACATAAGGAAGAGTATAAGTAGAAAATTTTATTGGAGATTTACAAACATAGCATTAGTCAATGATGCAATTCATGAAAGGATTAATAAGGGAAGAGAAGATTCGCATGCAAATACACTATCTTGGACATCTTTTGTGATTGTGAGCCCCCATCAAAATATAATATGCCAAAACTGTTGACATTGGACAAGGAAGACAATGTAATGATTTATGTTTGTTCATATTCACATAGAAGTTATATTATCATAGATCCTTTAACATGTGGTGCTTGCCCCCCATCTTTGCTAGCCAAAAGTTCTGGACTAAGTAGAAATACTACTTGTGCATCCAAAACCCTTAAACCCAAATCTTGTTTTGAGAGTCCACCATACCTACCTACGGACTGAGTGAGATCCTTCAAGTAAGTTGTCATCGGTGCAATAAGGCAATAAAAATTGCTTCCAAAAGTGTTGGATCGTTTAGCGTAAGAGAAAATTGAGTGTTGTACGAACTTGTGATGGCAAAGAATAAAAGCGATAGACTGCATAATAAAGGTTGCTATCATAAGGGGCGATAAAATGTGACGTTCTTTTGCACTAAGATATTGAGCACACAAACAAAAAGCGCATGGCAACCTCTGCTTCCCTCTGCGAAGGGCCTATCTTTTACTTTTATGTATTTACTTTTATGCAAGAGTCAAATTATTTCTGTCTATTCCTTTTTATTTTCTCTTTTGGTAAGCATCATGTGGTGAGGAAAGATCTAGGCACATATATCCAGTTGGATATGGGTGGCATGAGTTATTATTGTTGACATCACCCTTGAGGTGAATACGTTGGGAGGCGAAACTATAAGCCCCTACCTTTCTATGTGTTCGGTTTAAACTTTTTGCTCATGTGTATGTGGTGAGTGTTAGCAGTCATAGAAGACTATATGATGGTTGAGTATGTGGACTTGCCTAAAGGCTCCGATACATGACCCTTCCTGAAAAGATGATGAATTGTAGTTGCAAAGTTGACTGAGAACATAGTTTGTTGGTCTTCAATAGAGTTTATGCTTTATACTTTGATGTTGTGATGAATTGTTACTTATTCATGAGAAGACTATGATAAAAGTTCTATGATAAAGTTTTATGTTAAAGTTTGTTGTTGTTATAATAATATACATGATGCTTCTATGTCCGTATTTTGTTTTTATCGACACCTCTCTCTCTCTCTCTCTAAGCATGTGGACATGTTTTCCGATTTCGGTTTTCGCTTGAGGACAAGCGAGGACTAAGCTTGGGGGAGTTGATACGTCCATTTTGCATCATGTTTTCCTACAGTTATTTATATCATTTTTATGCATAATAATTCCTTTTCGAGTAATTCTAATGCCTTTTCTCTCATAATATGCAAGGTTCACACAAAGAGGGAGAATACCGGCAGCTGGAATTCTGGACCTGAAAAAGCTACGTAAGGCTACCTATTCTGCACAACTCCAAATTAATGAGCTGAAACTTCATGGAGATTTTGTATGGAATATATAAGAATTATTGGAGCAAATAAGTACCAGAGGGGGGCCACCAGGTGGGCACAACCCACCTAGGCGCGCCCTGGTGGGTTGTGCCCTCCTCAGCCCACCTCCGGTGCCCCTCTTCTGGTATATAAGTCATTTTTACCTAGAAAAATAAGGAGAGGACTTTCAGGACGAAGCACCGCCGTCTTGAGGCGGAACTTGGGCAGGAGCACTTTTGCTCTCCGACGGAGCGATTCCGCCAAGGAAACTTCCCTCCCGGAGGGGGAAATCATCGTCATCATCATCACCAACAACTCTCCCATCATGGGGAGGGCAATCTCCATCAACATATTCAACAGCACCATCTCCTCTCAAACCCTAGTTCATCTCTTGTGTTCAATCTTTGTACCGGAACTATAGGTTGGTGCTTGTGGGTGACTAGTAGTGTTGGTTACATCTTGTAGTTGATTACTATATGGTTTATTCGGTGGAAGATTATATGTTCAGATCCATTATGCTATTTAATACCCCTCTGATCTTGAGCATGATTATCATTTGTGAGTGGTTACTTTTGTTCTTGAGGTCACGGGAGAAATCTTGTTGCAAGTAATCATGTGAACTTGATATGTGTTCGCTATTTTGATGGTATGTATGTTGTGATTCCCTTAGTGGTTGATACGTCTCCAACGTATCTATAATTTTTTATTGTTCCATGCTGTTATATTATCATTCTTGGATGTTTTACAATCATTTTAAATCATTTTTTGATACTAAACTATTGACATAGTGCCAAGTGCAGTTGCTATTTTCTGCTTGTTTTTTGTATCGCAGGAAATCAATACCAAACGGAGTCCAAATGCAACAAAACTTTTTATGGAATTTTTATGGACCAGAAGACACCCAATGGGCCGGAGAAGCACCTGGGGGTGCCCCGAGGGGGGCACAACCGACCAAGGCGCGCCTAGGCCCCCAGGCGCGCCCAGGTGGGTTGTGCCCACCTCGGTAGCCTCCCGCACCGCCTCTTTGCTCTATAAATACCCCAATATTCCAGAAACCCTAGGGGAGTCGACGAAAATCAATTCCAGCTGCCGCAAGTTCCAGAACCACCAGATCCAATCTATGACACCATCACGGAGGGGTTCATCATGCCCATTGGTGCCTCTCCGATGATGCGTGAGTAGTTCTTTGTAGACCTACGGGTTCGTAGTTAGTAGCTAGATGGCTTCCTCTCTCTCTTTTCATTCTCAATACAATGGTCTCTTGGAGATCCATATGATGTAACTCTTTTTGCGGTGTTTGTTGGGATCCGATGAACTTCGAGTTTATGATCAGGTCTATCTTTTTATCCATGAAAGTCATTTGATTCTTCTTTGATCTCTTATATGCATGATTGCTTATAGCCTCGTATTTCTTCTCCGATATTTGGGTTTCCAACTTGATCTATTTATCTTGCAATGGGAAGAGGTGCTTTCTGATGGGTTCGATCTTACGGTGCTTGATCCCAGTGACAGAAGGGGAACCGATACGTATGTATTGTTGCTATTAAGGATAACAAGATGGGGTATATTTCTACATAAATAGATCTTGTCTACATCCTGTCATCGTTCTTATTGCATTACTCTGTTTCTCCATGAACTTAATACACTAGATGCATGCTGGATAGCAGTCGATGTGTGGAGTAATAGTAGTAGATGCAGGCAGGAGTCGGTCTACTAATCTTGGACGTGATGCCTATGTAATGAACATTGCCTGGATATCGTCATGATTATTTGAAGTTCTATCAATTGCCCAATAGTAATTCGTTTACCCACTGTTTGCTATTTTTCTCGAGAGAAGCCACTAGTGAAATCTACGGCCCCCGGGTCTCTTCTTTATTATATTTGCCTTCATGGTCTATTTTTATTTGCTTTTATTTTCAGATCTATTAATCCAAAAATACATTGCTGCAATTTATTGCTATTTATTTTATCTCACGTTCCCGCGAGATCTGTTTATCCAATCTACTATAATTTTATCTATCTCTTTACCCGTGTGGGATTGGCAACCCCTCTCTTACGTCGGGTTGCAAGTATTTGTTCTTTGTGTGCAGGAGCTGATTATGTGGTGTTGCGTGGTTCTCCTATTGGTTCGATAACCTTGGTTTCATCACTGAGGGAAATACCTACCATTGCTATGCTGCATCATCCTTTCCTCTTTGGGGAAATACCGACGTAGTTCAAGCAAACATCAAAAGGAATTTCTGGCGCCGTTGCCGGGAAGACATCATCTACATCTACCAGGTTCCTAATCATAAATCTCATTTCCTTGCAATTTACATTATTTGCCATTTGCCTCTCTTTTCCTCTCCCCCACTTTTCACAAAAAATTGCCTTTTCATTCGCCCTCTTTTTCATTCGCCGTTTTCTCGTCATATCTTCCCTTTGTTTGCAATCATGAGTGACTTTGGTATGGCAGAAACAGATGATGGCCTAACTCCTAAAATTTGATGATCTGGCAATCTGGATGCTAAAACTTTTGTTTTGGGGCAAGGGAATGTTATAGGGAAAGAACATATCCAAGAATTTTTCAATTGTGTTGGAAATTTAAGTCTTGATGATGTTCCTATACTTAAGAGGACTAAATCTTATGCGGAAGCTATTTCAGCACTAGTTCTGAAACTTGAAAATAAATTTATCTGTACTCATCCTACTTTGCAAAGATTGTTTTTTCAGCTACCCGTTATAAAGAATCCTAAGGCTAAAAAGTTGGCCACTCGTGTTCTTATGAATGAATTTGACTACATAATACGGGAAGCTAGGGAAATCTTTGATTTCTATGGTATGAATCGTCAAAAACTGGTGATAGATGAAATTCTTTATAATAGTGATTATGCATTAAGACATTTGCTTGGGATAATCAAATATTTGACGATAATCTTAAAAAGGAAGTCCCTATTTTAGATATAATCCAACAATTTTAATCAACATTATTCTTGGATTATTGCCGGAAATCAAAGGGGTTATGATGATAAGCAACTTGATAGTGCTAAGTTTTCCATGGATAATATATTTTATGTTGTCTTTGCAAAACCTCTTGACAAAAACACCTCTAGGAAAATCAAAGAGAAAGATGACAATGTTTAGATCTTTTGCATTATGCCTAGCTAAAGGCATAAAACGATAGCGCTTGTTGGGAGGCAACCCAATGAATAAATTTTATTTTTGTCTTTTGCTTTCTGTCCTTGAGTGTTTGCACAATTATTCTACTGTTATGATTTTGTTTTTTGTGTTTTAATTAGTTTTGTGCCAAGCAAAGCCTTTGGGATCATGTTGGGTGATAGTTGATTTGATCTTGCTGAAAAACAGAAACTTTTGCGCTCACAAAAATAATTCTCATTTTTAACAGAAGCATGATAAAATACCAAATTTTTTGCAGAGGATTAATATACAAATTGCTCATGTGGTCCTAATTTTTCAGCATTTTGGGGTTTCAGAAGTATTCGAAATATCCAGATTGCTACAGACTGTTCTGTTTTTGACAGATTCTGTTTTCTTTGCGTTGTGTGCTTGTTTTGATGATTCTTTGAAGAGTTTTTGCCATAGAAAAGTTGGAATACAGTAGATATAATGCAAGAATAAAATGTGAATGGGTTTGCAACAGTACTTATAGTAGTGATTTGCTTTCTTATACTAACGGATCTCACGAAGGTTTTGTTGAGTTTTGTGTGATTGAAGTTTTCAAGTTTTGGGTGATATTACGATGGATGAAGGAATAAGGAGTAAGAAGAGCCTAAGCTTGGGGATGCCCATGGCATCCCAAGCTATTATTTAAAGAGAAGCAAGCAACTAAGCTTGGGGATGCCCGAGTGGCACCCCCTCTTTCTTCTAACGACCATCGGTATTTTACTTGGAACTATATTTTTATTCGTCACATATTATGAGTTTGGCTTGGAGCGTCTTGTATGATATGAGTCTTTGCTTGTTTTGCTTTTTGTTTTAAGTCATGAATCCTTGCTGGACACACCTATTTGAGAGAGCCAAAATTATGCTATGACTTGTTAGAATTGATCTCTATGCTTCACTTAAATCTTTATGAGCTATGGAATTGCTCTAGTGCTTCACTTATATCTTTTTGAGCACGGTGTGCTTTGTTATTTTTGAAGAAATGCTCTCATGCTTCACTTAGATTTATTTGAGAGTTAGTAATTTTTTTAAGAAATTCTCTCTTGCTTCACTTAAATTATTTTGAGAGAAAGAAATATGATGCTCATGATCTTCGCTTATATTTGTTTGAGCTTATTAAAAGCAACATACGAAATCTAGTCCCAAAGGGATAGATATCCAAGGAGGATGTAATAAAAACTTTCATGAAGATCATTCGACAAAATAAACTTGATTCTTTGTAATAGTTTGGAGATATGATGATATGATATGTGAGTCATGTTGATGAGTAATTATGCTTTAGTAAGAATATTGGTGTTAGGTTTGTGATTCCCTATGCAAGCACAAAAGTCAATAGTTATGCAATGAAATTATATCCTACTTGTGGTGCATTATTCGGTGTTAGTTATGTTTAATGCTCGCTTATGAGATTTTTTGTTTCTTGGTTGGATGCTTCTCAATCTTTTGCTAGCCTTCATTTGCACTAAGTGTGATCACTACTTGTGCATCCAAAATACTTTAAACCGGTTTTGCCATATGAGTCCACCATACCTACCTATATGCGGTATTCTTTTGCCATTCTAAGCAAATTTGTATGTGCCATCTCTAATTTTCAAAATAAACTTCTCTTTTGTGTGCTCGTACCGCTCATGAAACGGTAAGGGGTGGCTAATATATTTCCATGCTAGATGCGTTATTCTCAAAATGAGTGTTTATTCACTTGTCATTGCGCGAGAGTACAGCAAAGGTATTAGGGATGCCCAGTCCCAAAATGAAAAATGGATTTACTTTATGTTGTCAAATAATAAATTCCTTGAAAATGTTGGTACAGAAGGCACCCGTGGATACGGTTAGCCATGGAAAGTGAAAGTATGGTGGAAAAAGGAATAAACTTTATTTTCTATTTGGGAACCGCCTATGATATATCTAGCATGGAAAGTATTGAGAACTACTCGGTCGTTTTCGTTGACAGGAAAAGCATGCCTCCCAAAATGTTTTTATCTATCTTTTTCGCTTTGAGCTCTGGCACCTCTACAAATCCCTACTTCCCTCTACGAAGAGCCTTTCTTTTACTTTATGCAGTTTTTTTACATGAGTCTCCATCTTCTCTTATAAAGCACCAACTAAGGGGCACTATGATCATACTTGAGCATTGGGTGTAGCTAATATGCGAGTGTGTTTCATTAATGGATCAATGGTTGAGCATAATGGGGTAGGGATAACTTGCTTTAGTGTTGATATTTTGAAAGACATGGTTGCTTGTTGATATGCTTGAGTATTAAAGTCCTCATGTCAAAACTAGACTATTGCTTTGAACCATATAAAAGTCCAAATGTCCATGCTACAAAGAAAAGAATATGTGATGAACATGTTAGGCAGCATTCCACATCTAAAATTCTTGGATGTTATATTATCATTCTTGGATGTTTTACAATCATTTTATATCTTTTTTGGTACTAACCTATTGACAAAGTGCCAAGTGCCAGTTGTTGTTTTCTGCTTTTTTTTTACATCGCACGAAAAGACTTTTTGTGGAATTTTTGTGGAATTTTTATGGACCAAAAGACACCCAATGGGCCGGAGAAGCAGTTGGGGGTGCCCCGAGGGGGACACAACCCACCAGGGCGCGCCTGGGCCCCCAGGCGCGCCCAGGTGGATTGTGCCCACCTCGGTGGCCTCCCGCACCGCCTCTTTGCTCTATAAATACCCCAATATTCCAGAAACCCTAAGGGGGTCGACAAAAATCAATTCCAGCCGCCGCAAGTTCCAGAACCACCAGATCCAATCTAGACACCATCACAGAGGGGTTAATCATCCTCATTGGTGCCTCTCCGATGATGCGTGAGTAGTTCATTGTAGACCTACGGGTCCGTAGTTAGTAGATAGATGGCTTCCTCTCTCTCTCTTTTGATTCTCAATACAATGGTCTCTTGGAGATCCATATGATGTAACTCTTTTTGCGGTGTGTTTGTTGGGATCCGATGAACTTTGAGTTTATGATCAGATCTATGTTTTTATCCATGAAAGTTATTTGAGTCTTCTTTGATCTCTTATATGCATGATTGCTTATAGCCTCGTATTTCTTCTCCGATATTTGGGTTTTGTTTGGCCAACTTGATCTATTTATTTTGCAATGGGAAAAGGTGCTTTGTGATGGGTTCGATCTTACGGTGCTTGATCCCAATGACAGAAGGGGAACCGACACGTATGTATTGTTTCTATTAAGGATAACAAGATGGGGTCTATTTCTACATAAATAGATCTTGTCTACATCATGTCATCATTCTTATTGCATTACTCTGTTTCTCCATGAACTTAATACACTAGATGCATGTTGGATAGCAGTCGATGTGTGGAGTAATAGTAGTAGATGCAGACAGGAGTCGGTCTACTAATCTTGGACGTGATGCCTATGTAATGATCATTGCTGGATATCGTCATGATTATTTGAAGTTCTATCAATTGCCCAAGAGTAATTCGTTTACCCACCGTTTGCTATTTTTCTCGAGAGAAGCCACTAGTTCAAGCAAACATCCATTCCTCTTTGGGGAAATACCGACATAGTTCAAGAAAACATCAGTGGTGTCATGTGAACGTCAACTACATGACACTTCACCATATTTGGGCCTAACGGAATGCATTGTGGAGTAGTTATTAGATGATGGGTTGCGAGAGTGACAAAAGCTTAAACCCTAGTTTATGCGCTATTTCGTAAGGGACTGATTTGGATCCAAAAGTTTAATGCTATGGTTAGATTTATTCTTAATACTTTTCTCATAGTTGAGGATGCTTGCGAGGGGGTTAATCATAAGTAGGAGGTTTGTTCAAGTAAGAACAACACCTAAGCACCGGTCCACCCACATATCAAATTATCAAAGTAGCGAACGCAAATCAAACCAAAATGATGGAAGTGACTAGATGAAATTCCCGTGTACCCTCAAGAACGCTTTGCTTATCATAAGAGACCGTTTTGGCATGTCCTTTGTCTCAAAAGGATTGGGCTACCTTGCTGCACCATTGTTACCATTACCGTTACTTTCTCGTTACAAATTATCTTGCTATCAAACTACTCGTTACTTATAATTTCAGTGCTTGCATTGAATACCTTACTGAAAACTACTTGTCATTTCCTTTTGCTCCTCGTTGGGTTCGACACTCTTACTTATCGAAAGGACTATGATTGACCCCATATACTTGTGGATCATCAGCATTCACATGTTCCTCTATCTTATCTTCACATGATTGCATACATGTAGGGGGAGCTTATGCATGTTACATGTTCCTCCAAAGCTTTGCTTACTACTTTTCATATCATTTATTTAAAGCTTTGATGTATGTTGTCATCAATTACCAAAAGGGGGGAGATTGACAGCACAAGTGCTCCCTGAGTGATTTTGCTAATTAACGTCAACATATTTCTTGTTGGACTAATAGTTCTATCTAGTGTATTTCAGACAAGTTCAACAATGGCGTGGCAAAGAGGATGCGGAACCCCTTAAAATGCTAAGGACAAAGATTGGCAAAAGCTCAAGACTCTTCATCTTTATTTTAGTGATCTAAGATCACATTGAGTCCATAGGAAAGCCAATACTGCTAAAAGGGGATGAGGTGTTGCTTAATGGACTACTTGCTCAAGTGCTTAGTGATATTGCTCCAAAACCCTGAGCCACTCTCTCGATCCAAATATGTCCAAACCCAAAACTCCAACTCAGCCCCACCGATTCTATCCATCCGGAGCCACCAAGTTCACATGACATAGCCACTGCCAGAAACCCTAACAGTTCGGTCTAACCGATAAGGACCTCGGTCCCACCGAGATGGCCTTGCCAGCGCTCTATGACTTGTTGCATTTATTTCGGTCTCGCCGAGCTTATGCAATCGGTCTCACCGAGTTGGCTTGACAGATTCTTAGTTGCTTATTGCTTCACTTCGGTCCCACCGAGTTGACGCAATCGGCGCCATCGAGATGATGTTTGCCCTAAGCCCTAGCACATCGGTCCCACCGAGTTGTTCCAGTCGGTCCCACCGAAATTCCTAACGTTCACATTTTTTAACTGATCGGTGCCACCGAGTTTAACCATTCGGTCACACCCAGATGAGTGAAATGTCTGTAACAGTTGGATTTTGTGTGGAGGCTATATATACCCCTCCACGCCCTTCTCCATTTGTGAGAGAGCCACCAGTACGTGCCTACAGTTCCACCATTCATTTTCTAAGAGAGAACCACCTACTCAAGTGTTGAGATGAAGAGATTCCATTACTACCATTTGAACCTTGATTTCTAGCCTTCCCCAAGTTGCTTTCCACTCAAACCATATTTTCATCATAGCCAAATCTGTGAGAGAGTTGAGTGTTGGGGAGACTATTATTTGAAGCACAAGAGCAAGGAGTTCATCATCAACACACCATCTATTACATTTTGGAGAGTGGTGTCTCCTAGATTGGTTAGGTGTCGCTTGGGAGCTTCTCACATGTTGTGGAGTTGAACCAAGAAGTTTGTAAGGGCAAGGAGATCGTCTACTTCGTGAAGATCTACCCCAGTGAGGCAAGTCCTTCGTGGGTGATGTCCATGGTGGGATAGACAAGATTGCTTCTTTGTCGACCCTTCATGGGTGGAGCCCTCCGTGGACTCGTGCAGCCGTTACCCTTCATGGGTTGAAGTCTCCATCAACGTGGACGTAGGATAGCACCACCTATCGGAACCACACCAAAAAATCTCTACGTCTCCTTTGCGTTTGCACACTCCAATCCCATCCCTTTACTTTCTTGCAAATTGCATGCTTTACTCTTTCCGCTGCATATACTCTTGTCATGCTTGATTGAAATGTACTGTGAGTGCTTTAACATGTGCTAAACTCAACCTTAACTTGAAGAAATTAAAAACTACCACTTTTGCTTATGAAGGGTCTAATCACCCCCCCCCCCTCTAGACCCCTCTTCTCGATCCTTTCAAAGACTTCTCACATGTCCTCAAGAACAAATAGAACTACTCACAAAGCATAATTGCGCTCATGATCAGAAGATATAAATATGTGTTTAACAATCTAAACGTATGAATCTTCCACCAAGTAAACCAACTAGCATGAACTACAAGATGTAATTAACACTACTAGCACCCCGAGGTACCAATCTGAGGTTGGATATAAAAGTTGAGCAAAGAGATGAACTAGGGTTTTGAGATGAGATGGTGCTGGTGAAGATATTGATGAAGATGAGTCCTCCCATGATGAGAGGAGCGTTGGTGATGATGATGGCTTTGATTTCCCCCTCCCGGAGGAAAGTTTCACAGGCGAATCGCCCGCCCGGAGAGCAAAAGTGTTCCTGCCCAGTTTCCGCCTTGAGACAGCGGCGACGGCCTATATCTCTCGGAGGGAGGTTTTCCCGAAAGTCTTCTTTTAATTTATTTTTTCGAGGGAAAATGGCTTCATATAGGAGAAGATGGGCAACAGTTAACCTCTGTGGGCCCCAAAGTCTGGGTGGCGCGCCCCCCGGGCTTGTGGGCCCATCGAGGCTCCTCTCAGGTGTTTTTCTTGCCGGTATTTTTATATATTCTAAAATAAATCTTCGTAAATTTTCACGTCATTCCGAGCTCCGAAAAATTGCTATCTCTATAGTAGGTTTTCCATGTCAGAAATCCAGCCGCCGGTAATCCCTCTTCTTTTGATGTATCTTGCATTTTGAGAGATAAAAGGCATTAGAATTGCATCATAATATGGAATATAACTTTAAAACAATATAAATAACAGTATAAAAACATGATGCAAAACGGGTGTATCACTTACCGAGGGGAAATAAGTTCGCTGCAGGGCGGGACGGTCTAGGGCTCTGCCTGAGGGCTAGCTCTCACTAGTGAGGCTGCGTTGCTAGGGATAGTCTTCTACTCCGCCTTGTTCCATGTCTAAATTTGGCACCTGTGCCACCCCCTAGCTTAAACTATCTTTTGAACTATGTTATTTCTCGCTCAGCTACTCTAGCTCAGCTTGAGCGTTGTTGAACAGATGTGCTCGTCCGTTTGGCCTCCTTTAATGAAAATGAGGCAAGGGAGAGGGGGCCTTTTCGTCATAAAAAGGACCCGGACATGGACAGTCCGGCCCAAAAGCCCGACATTCAGGCTGGGCTCAGGCTCAACTTTTCCGCCCGAAGCCCAGCCCAAAAGCCAAAAGATAAGCCCAAGGTCTGGCTTTGCAAAGCCTGACCCGACCAAAGCCCGGCCCAGAGAATGTCCATGTTTAGTTATAAGGGCCAAAAAAAGCTCCGTGTTGCCGGAAAAAAAATAATGGCCCGGGGTTTGCTTCAAGGGAAACACTTGTTATCTGTAACACCGGCCACAGCAAGTCCACGGTTAAATCATTGCGTACTGCCTATTTGCGAGGATCTTGGCGGGCATTGCCGCCATCGGATCAATGCATAAATTCGCAGGCACTAAATGGGGTGCGCCGACTGCTCTTGCTATTCCCACTCGGCGCAGCGCCCGGATCCAAATGATCAAAGCTGGATATCGATGCACGGAAGGCAGGAGCCGTATGTGTCGCAGCCGGCCGAGCACTGCCGGGCCGGTGGGGGTCCGATGCGTCGACCATCCCGATCCTAGCTTGCGCCCGCTTTGGTTGCCTGCAAAGGGACCAGTGAGCGAGTACTTACTAGGGTGGTCATAGGACCACCACTGGCCGGCCTTGGCCCGGCTGCTGCGACGTTCGTAGCAAGCACCACCATGGCAGCAAGCATGGGCCGGCCCCTGACACCTCCCCAGCATAGGTACATACTCGTAGACGCTTGCTGCGTACTTAACGTAAGCAGCCACTGTAAGTACGTACTCCCTCCGTTCCGATTTACTCGTCGTGGTTTTAGTGAGTAAATCGGAACGGAGGGAGTACAATACAAGTAAACTATTCAAACTTTCTAATTGCACATGAAGCGTCGCGTAGGATAGGATCGGAAGCTGCTGTACTGATTGCGTAGGCGTAGCGTAGTGATTCGGTAGCTAGACGGGCTGCAGGGTTCCAGCTTCCAAGTACGCTGCGGCTGGCGGTCCAAGGGAGCGGACAGCGGAGGTGGTGGAGGGGATTTTTACGTGCAACACACAGGGGCACAGCGACGCTCAGACACGGAGGTGTCGTCTTGGGAGTAAATTATTCAGTGCGTCAGCAAGCAAGCACACTTGGGCCTCGGGACGGGAGGCCGCAGCCGCAGCCTCCCTCAAAAAGATTGCAACGGTTTTTCTTTCTTTGGCTCCTAGATTCCTCTTCTTCAGCTGCTGCAAGTTTTACCACGACCAGGCAGTGGTGAAAACCTACTTACCTGCCAAGGTTGCTACGTGGAGTGGTAAAAATCTGCCAAGGAGTACTACTAAAAATCTGCGACGTCACGCCTGCCAAGTATTATGTGAAAACTCTCTGGCTGAAATGTTATCACTGGTTTTGAAGTAGTTATTTTTGCAAACGGAGCTGAGAATCCTTTGCCGGTAACGTTCCGGGTGATTTCCATGAGTAAAGAAAGAAAACGGTCGACGAAAAGCAGCTACTAGTTGTTGCCCAGATGTTAAGATTCGTAGGAGCATCTCTTCGCACTCCGATGAACCACACCCGCATATCGAGGAGTCAAACAAGGGGGAGCGCACAGTGCACATTTCAGGAATCCAATAGCCTCCCCCAATTTCGACGATCAACAGTTCTTCCCCTTACTATCAGAGAGATGCTCACATGACATCGGATTTCAGATTAATAATATTACAACAAAATGCGCGGCGCGGCGACACTGCATCGCTCTACTCGTGATGCTAACAAACGGTAAGAAAGAAAAAAATAAGAGGAAAAAATCTACTACTCTTTACACAGGAGGAGGATCCTTGGGCTAGTGAGAGAGGGAGCTTGTCTTGGTCTGTCTGCTACTCCTCGATGGATCGATCGACCTTCGATCGCAGGCGGCGGCGGCGGCGCGGCGTGCCTCAGGCGTAGTCGCGCCAGCACACGAGCATGGTGACGCAGCGGCGCATGATGTAGAACCGCGCGCGCTGCTCCTTGACGAGCCGCGCGCACCGCCCGGGGAAGGACGGCCGCCGGCCCTTGCCGCCGCCGTCCGCGCGCACGCCCATCGCCGCCCCCTTCCCGCCGCTCCTCTTCTTGGGCGGCGTCTGCTTCTCCTCGGCGCCGCAGACCTCCATGAGCACCGGCCACCGCTCTTCCTGCGAGCCCTTCCTCGAGCTGCGAACCTCTGCGAAGGGGGTGGGAGGGAGAAAAGCTCTAGCTTGGACGGAAGAGAAGAGGATCGAGGCGAGTGAGACAGTGAGCTCTGAGCTGAGGGAGTGAGTGAGGTGGGAAACTCTAGCTAGCTCTTGGCCGGGAAGAGCATAAACCTGTGATTATATAATGGAGCAGGGTGGTAGCCGGTGGGGCCGCGCATGACGACCCCAGAAGGACCTACTTGATGTTTTTCTACGTGTATGCAGGGTTTTTGCTGTTCAGACAAAGCTCACTCACTCCTCACCCGCTTCTAATCTCCTACTCATATTGTTGCTTTTTATCTTGTTCTCGGGCGCCCTCGTGCAATACCACAAAGCAGCGTGTCTGTCAGGGATGGGGTCAGATTTGATGCTTTTTTATGTAGTAAGTAGTGCCCTTTTCTCTAGCAAACAGTGCTTGGACTTAGAGTGACAGCGAAGTGGTTGAGAAATGGCCAAGGTCAGTGCGAGTTAATACGTTCAGCCGTAGCGTTAGACTCAGTTCCATTATAGTAATATTTTCTTGACAAGCTAATAAAACCCATGCACAGAACCGTCCAATCAAAGTTATGATGGAACAGGAGCAACAGCAGCAGGAAACCATCAGTAAATTTGACCATTGCACATACGAGTAAGCACACACTGTGTTGAGAAAAGATGAACAGTGACCGCGATGAACATCCAAGCCTTGAGATCGAGTCTCCATACACGAAGCAACAGCGGGAAACCAGGGAAATACCTTTTGTTCCTAGTTGTATATGCACCCTATATGGAGAATTTTTTTAATAATTAAATAAAAAGTCAAAATAGTTCAGAAGTATTTTTAGAATAAACTTGACCTACTTTTGCACTAGTATACAAATTTCCTCGAAAAAAACTAATGTTGACTTCACAGCAAAAAAGACAAAATTCATTTGCTATTATAGGTCACTATTCACACTATTTTGGTCAATTTTTTGTCTTTTTTGACAAGAAATCAATGGGGGATTTTCCTTTTGTGAAAATTTTCTCACAAGTACAATGTAAGGTCTAGTTTATTTCAAAAATATTTTCAGATTTTTTTGACTTTTTGTTGAATTACTATTATTTTTTCATATAAGGTGTATATGTCCCCTAGACCAAAACTTCCCCTCCTAGGAAACCATCGCTAAATTTGACCATTGCACGCAATGACACAAGCACACGCTGTGTGAGGACTGAGGAGGAGCGATGAACAGTGGCTGTGATGAGCATTCAAACCTAGAGAGAGTCTCCAGACACAAAGTAGCCATCCCCACCCAGGACGCAAACCCACAGGCGCACGGGCAGGGCTTTGCAGATGATGCACGGGAGCTGGCCAGCTGGGCCGTGCGTCGGGTCAAAAGCTCGGGCTGCCCGAGAACTTCGCTCGAAATGGCTAAAAGCACGTAGGCCCGCCATGCCCCAGTGTGGTGGTGGCGTACGCTAGAACGCCGTATCCCTCGATCACTTCGCTCCCATTGTGGTGGTACATACGTAGAGCAGTCGGTCGGCAGAGACGGTGGGCCGACGCACAAACACGGCTCGAAGACGGAGCTAGCTAAGCCACCTGTGCTAGCACGCATAGATATGGTAGGGCTGGTACGCGTACGGAGGAAATGGGAGGGGGCGGGCCGGGCCACGGTGGGGCGGGCAAGTGGAGGTAGGGTTTTGCCGGGCGGGTTGCGTTGCGTGTGTACGTGAGGGCTCAGCGGCGTCAGCTTTAGACTGTAGCTACCGGAGCGCGGAGCAGACTGGCGCGGGCGGCGGTGGACCGGGGCGGGAGGGGGGCTCAGGGCTCAGCTGGCTCGGCTACAGGCGGAGGCAGCGCACGGAGGCAGTCCCTCTCGCGCGTCCTCCGCCTCGGGAAGGTGGCGACGGACGGGCGGTCGGCCACCCTGGCTGGCCACAGCCCCGCTCGCTGCCCGGCCAGATCCCAGACGACGGGGCCTGCCTTCCTCCCTCTCGCGCCACGCCATGCACTGTGCCTGCATGCTGCATGCCCCGGTCAAATACAACAGCGTACCACTGCCTGATGCGGCCCGGCCAGCGGCGACTGCTGGCACGGCGCACTACGAAACCACCCTCATCGGAGACGGATCGTTCTCGGCGTCGCCCGCCTGGCCTGCCCCTGCCGCATGTGCATCCACGGACGGACCCCGATCGGCTTCTTCGATATCTGCTTTCGCTTGTCCCAGCCAAACTGCAACTCCACGTCGCTGCGCCAGTGCTAGTCCCATCAACGGTCATTCCAAGGAAAGGAGACGAGAGCTGGGTGCGTGACTCGACACGGCACTGTCCGCCATGTGAGTTTGGGCTAAGCTAGCGAGCTACGAGTAGCCCCCGGTCGCACTGGCCGTTTCTTCCGTCAGCACCGTCGCCGAAGAACACAATGATTAAAGATGGATTGGGCCGAAACGCGAAACGGATATGATGCCGGCCCGGCGGTCCGGTCGTCAGTGAGTGGAGCGGTCAAAGAAGAATCTGCCCCGGCCACGCCGTGAGGCTCGAGGGAACGGAGCTGGCACTGCACCGACCGCCGTGGCGTGTGGGCAGGCGTATCGCAACGGGCCGAAGCGATGGACACCGGCCATGCATGCCGCTTCCGGCGTCCGTCTTTGACCAGTGTTCGCACAGACGGACGCGCCTGCCTCTGACCAACCAGGCGTAGCGGCGTCCGTGGAGAGGGCCGTGGGCTTCTGGCGACGCCGAGTGGCTCCGCCTGCGCGCCGTACGGGCGGACTATGCATCGCTTCACACGCACTGCGGACGCCACGGACTTTTCTCGCCCCGCGCCAGGCCTCCGATATGGCAAAGATACCAGGACGCCAGTAGTGGTAGTAATAGCCGGTGGACCGTACGTGCGCGGGCGCGAAAAGATCGGACGTGGCGCTGCCCCGGCCTGTGCGGTTCTGTGTGCACGTGATCCGGGCCAGAGAACAGAGGTAGAGACGGTGCTGGCACGCGTACATGCGCACGACGCATCCGTTCAAACTTCAAGTATGCAGCGGTACGGCCTTGCGCCTGCATGCATTATCTGCTTGGCGCTCACCGCTCCGGCATCATCAATGCTCGATGCGCGACAGCGTGCACGTCGGCATGAGTGGTGCAGGGAAATTATGGGGTGGCCGATACTGATGTGTGGCGGTGTTGCTCGGCAGTGGCGTGTGTCTGCGCGAGCTGTGACAGGGGACAGTGGCGTCCGTGCAAGAAATAGTCGCACGTACGTGCACGATCGCGCGAGGCCAACGTACCTTCGATTATAGGAGAAAGGTGACGGGCAGCAAGCAAATCTTTGTCTGCCACATTGCCGCCACCCCAGCCCGTGTGTGTCATTTAAAGGCTCACTTATGTGGACACGGCGCGTGCACGAACGATCACGTAGGGCGCAATTCCGTGATAGTTCATTGACTCGATTTGGTGTGGTAGCTAATTCAAAGTTTCACTTATCGCTTAGGAGCTCCTTGGTAGCCTCCAGCAATTTTCAGAGGTTGCACGAGGCGAACGTGTCGGACTAACCGGAGCCTGGCTTTAAAACGGTGCAAAAAAAAAATCATGTGCACACGTAGTTGGTCGTCTGCATGCTGGTTGATGAGGTTTGGTAGCATACACGATGTCTTATTTGTTTGTGAAGTTTTTAAAAAAAAGTACTACCTTCGTCTTGGTTTATTGGTCTCTTTGTAATTTTTGTCAAATTTTAACCAAAAATTTAACTAACAAAATGTTAATGCATGTCAACAAAAATTATATCGTTGGATTCGTATTTGAACATAGTTTTCAATGATATAATTTTGGGTGACATGCATGAACACTTTGTTAGTTAAATTTATGATTAAAATTTGACATCGAATATAATAGGGACCAATAAACCAGGATGAAGATAGTATCATTTTACCTCGTGCGAGCCTGCATGAGTCAATACAGCCTATTCAACCGTTCCTCCTCGGTCAGACCCAGCGGTGCTTTAAGTATCATGCGGGGGCACAAACCTGATCTGGCCCAAGCTAGAAAACACGACGCGATATAAAATGATTTCTTCCTCATGCAGTCTACCTACCACCATGCAGGCTACCAAACACGTCATTAGTGCTGAAGTGTGCGAGCAATCATGGCGTGGATATGATGAAGCCATTGCATAATCATCGCCCCAAGTGGTATTCATCCACATGGAAATGTGGGGCTCATTTCGTTCCTCTCCTTTATCTCTCCTCCTTCCCCTCTATCCTTGACATCCGTCAAAGCCAGCCCGGCTGCTCTCCCCTACTCGTCCAGCGGTCGCCGCCCGCTGCAGAGGGAGAGGGTGCGAGAGCAGACCTACAAGATAGTAGTTGTGGTTTGAGGCATTCGCCTGGACTTACGCAGGGCAGCTCGTGTTATGATGTTTGGATCTTCTTCGCTGGAGTTTGCGAGCCTCTCCTCTGGCAGGGTGGTCGTCTTCTTCATTTCCGTCGTGCTCTTGTGGATGCAGTCGATGACGACAGGGGAGCGAAGCGGTGGATTTGGAGCAGCACGCACCATCGCCCTCCTTCTCCATCGTCGTGGAGGTAGAAGGAAATAGGAGGATGGAATGTTGCGCTCGTCAGATGGATCCATCGGTCTTGGGGATTTGGAAGTTGTGTTTGCGCGTTCATCGGTCCATCTTATGGCACTACATCGACTTTGGATGTGGGGGCTGAAGAGCAACCAACCAAGTCGTTCTGGCGAGCCTTGATCAACCTCCGTGGAAAGGCCTCTTCTTACTTTCCCGCTGATGGCGAGGAACATGCCGAAGATGGTGGCAGAAGCAACTCCGGCGAGGTTGTTGCTTGCATGAGGACTATATTGCTTCTTTTTTTATCTCTTTCAGGGTCCTAAATGCAAGTAGGGAGGACATGGGTGTATTATTATTTTCCTAGGACAATGCACATGGGTTGCAACAGGATATAATATTCCATTACGTTAGCTCGTGATTTACCTGACCATATAAATATGATTTTATAAATAAATGTTTATCAAATCCCGACCTTGATTGTATGAATAAATGTTTATCAAATCCTGACCGTGATAGTGTAAATAAATGTTGATGAAAACCGACCCGTGATTGTGTAAATAAATGTTTGGTATGTAAATTAAGGTGAAATTGATGCAAAAGGCAAGTAAATTGGTGATTTATTAGCGTACAATAAAGGTGGCAAAAGAGGTGTGGTGGGACTAAAAAAACAGTTTGACACAAAAATTCAGTGAAGGAACATAGCGGGAGAGGGGGGAACCGGTTGGGAAGTGGTCTGTTGACAGAAAAAGGACACTACTTTTTTTTAGTATATAGAGATAGATATTTCAGAGTCCTTATAGGGCACCGTAACTTTTGATAAATAATGCAGCTGCAAGGACTTTTTGGTCCCCCTTTCCCCTGTTCAAAAGAAAAAATAAGGTTGATATTTTTGTTGTTGATGGAATATGATGGCCTGGTTTGAAGTATTGCCTATGTTTCTCACTCAGGCACGATAAATGTTTTCTACAAAAAAGAGATTTCTATAAAACCTGCACAATATGATGCACTTTATTAAAACAATGTAGCAACCATCTAAAACAGGATACAGATAAACATAATCTGCTGATAACATGATTACATGACTCAGACATATAATCAATTATTGGATCGTCATTCCAACGTAGTAAACATATCTCTTCCGTCTCCCAACGGTTGACTCTAGCCTGGGGGATAACCTGCAAAATATTTAGAAGTTTTGTTCGGTTAAAAATATAATCCGTGCGACAATTTGAAATTGCCCACAGTAACGCATACTCTCTCACCCATATACGTGCCTTAAACTTTGGAGGAACCTGACTAACTACTTTAAAAAAATCATAATAATGATAGGCGGAGGCAAATTAAAAGTTACATGGATCATACGCCAAAGAAGGGCGATAAAAGGCCAAGAAAAATATGGTTATTTGTTTACTCATGGTGGAAGAAACAATTTTTTTTACATCCATGCACTTGCATTTTGCCACATCATATATATACCTAAGAGAGTCATCGTCACTAATCGGTTTATCTCAACATGCAAGCATGCCATCTCATCGTACATTTATGAATGTGATAAGGCTCATCTCAACATGCAATCTTGCATGGGAAAAAGACCCATCCAAACACTCAACCATGCATGGGTAAAAGTTTTCCATTTAATTATTCTACTTATATTCAATAAATATTGTTGCAACTATACATAAAAAATATATAATAAATCATTTGTATTTTTAATTTTAGTTCTCATATCATCAATCCAAATTTTCATCAACCAATTCCCGCAGCAAGGCGCGGAGTATTCCCTAGTGTCCATAGTAAGAGCAACTCTAGCAGACCCCGCATTTTGCCGACCTGTAAAATGTGTTTGCAGGTCGCACGGGGGCGGTTATTGAAGGAAATATGCCCTAGAGGCAATAATAAAGTTATTATTTATTTCCTTATTTCATGATAAATGTTTATTATTCATGCTAGAATTGTATTAACCGGAAACTTGATACATGTGTGAATACATAGACAAACATAGTGTCACTAGTATGCCTCTACTTGACTAGCTCGTTGAATCAAAGATGGTTAAGTTTCCTAGCCATGGGCATGAATTGTCATTTGATTAACGGGGTCACATCATTAGGAGAATGATGTGATTGACTTGACTCATTCCATTAGCTTAGCACTTGATCGTTTAGTATGTTGCTATTGCTTTCTTCATGACTTATACATGTTCCTATGACTATGAGATTATGCAACTCCCATTTACCGGAGGACCACTTTGTGTGCTACCAAACGTCACAATGTAACTGGGTGATTATAAAGGCGCTCTACAGGTGTCTCCAAAGGTACTTGTTGGGTTGGCGTATTTCGAGATTAGGATTTGTCACTTCGATTGTCGGAGAGGTATCTCTGGGCCCACTCGGTAATGCACATCACTATAAGCCTTGCAAGTATTGTAACTGTTACGGGATGATGTATTACGGGACAAGTAAAGAGACTTGCGGCTAACGAGATTGAACTAGGTATTGAGATACCGACGATCGAATCTTGAGCAAGTAACATACCGATGACAAAGGGAACAACGTATGTTGTTATGCGGTTTGACCGATAAAGATCTTCGTAGAATATATGGGAGCCAATATGAGCATCCAGGTTCCGCTATTGGTTATTGACCGGAGACGTGTCTCGGTCATGTCTACATAGTTCTCGAACCCGTAGGGTCCGCACGCTTAAAGTTCGGTGACGACCGGTATTATGAGTTTATATGTTTTGATGTACCGAAGGTAGTTCGGAGTCCCGGATGAGATCGGAGACATGACGAGGAGTCTCGAAATGGTCGAGACATAAAGATCGACATATTGGACGACTATATTCGGACATCGGAAAGGTTCCGAGTGGTTCGGGTATTTTTCGGAGTACCGGGGAGTTACGGGAATACGGGGAAGAAGTATATGGTCCTCATTGGGCTTTAGGGGAGGGAGAGAGAGGCAGGCTGCGCCCCCCCCCCAGGCCTAGTCCGAATTGGACTAGGGGGAGGGGCTACGCCCCCTCCTTCCTTCTCTTCTTTCTTCCCCTTCCTTGTCTCCTACTCCTACTACATGGAAGGGGGGGATCCTACTCCCGGTGGGAGTAGGACTCCCCAGGGCACGCCATAGAGAGGGCCGGCCCCTCCCCTCCTCCACTCCTTTATATACGTGGCCAGGGGGCACCCCATAGACACACAAGTTGATCTGTTGATCTATTCCAGCCGTGTGTGGTGCCCCCTCCACCATATTCCACCTCGGTCATATCGTAGCGGTGCTTAGGCGAAGCCCTGCGTCGGTAGCAACATTATCACTGTCACCACGCCGTCGTGCTGACGGAACTCTCCCGTGAAGCTCTGCTGGATCGGAGTTCGCGAGACGTCATCGAGCTGAACGTGTGCTGAACTCGGAGGTGCCGTACGTAAGGTACTTGGATCGGTCGGATCGTGAAGACGTACGACTACATCAACCGCGTTGTGCTAACGCTTCCGCTTTCGGTCTATGAGGGTACGTGGACAACACTCTCCCCTCTCGTTGCTATGTATCACCATTATCCTGTGTGTGCGTAGGATTTTTTTTGAAATTACTACGTTCCCCAACAGTGGCATCCGAGCCTGGTTTTATGCATAGATGTTATATGCACGAGTAGAACACAAGTGAGTTGTGGGCGATACAAGTCATACTGCTTACCAGCACGTCATACTTTGGTTCGGCGGTATTGTTGGATGAAGCGGCCCGGACCGACATTACGCGTACGCTTACGCGAGACTGGTTCTACCGACGTGCTTTGCACATAGGTGGCTGGCGGGTGTCAGTTTCTCCAACTTTAGTTGAACCGAGTGTGGCTACGCCTGGTCCTTGAGAAGGTTAAAACAACACTAACTTGACGAACTATTGTTGTGGTGTTGATGCGTAGGTAAGAACGGTTCTTGCTCAGCCCGTAGCAGCCACGTAAAACTTGCAACAACAAAGTAGAGGACGTCTAACTTGTTTTTGCAGGGCATGTTGTGATGTGATATGGTCAAGGCATGATGCTATATTTTATTGTATGAGAAGATCATGTTTTGTAACCGAGTTATCGGCAACTGGCAGGAGCCATATGGTTGTCGCTTTATTGTATGCAATGCAATCGCCCTGTAATGCTTTACTTTATCACTAAGCGGTAGCGATAGTCATAGAAGCAATAGTTGGCGAGACGACAACGATGCTACGATGGAGATCAAGGTGTCGCGGCGGTGACGATGGTGATCATGACGGTGCTTCGCAGATGGAGATCACAAGCACAAGATGATGATGACCATATCATATCACTTAATATTGATTGCATGTGATGTTTATCCTTTATGCATCTTATTCTGCTTTGATTGACGGTAGCATTATAAGATGATCTCTCACTAAATTTCAAGGTATAAGTGTTCTCCCTGAGTATGCACCTTTGCCAAAGTTCGTCGTGCCCAGACACCACGTGATGATCGGGTGTGATAAGCTCTACGTCCATCTACAACGGGTGCAAGCCAGTTTTGCACACGCAGAATACTCAGGTTAAACTTGACGAGCCTAGCATATGCAGATATGGCCTCGGAACACTGAGACCGAAAGGTCGAGCGTGAATCATATAGTAGATATGATCAACATAGTGATGTTCACCATTGAAAACTACTCCATTTCACGTGATGATCGGTTATGGTTTAGTTGATATGGATCACGTGATCACTTAGAAGATTAGAGGAATGTCTATCTAAGTGGGAGTTCTTAAGTAATATGATTAATTGAACTTTAATTTATCATGAACTTAGTCCTGGTAGTATTAGCATATCTATGTTGTAGATCAATAGCTCGCGTTTAGCTCCCCTGTTTATTTTGATATGTTCCTAGAGAAAAACTAAGTTGAAAGATATTAGTAGCAATGATGCGGACTTGGCCCGTGATCTGAGGATTATCCTCATTGCTGCACAGAAGAATTATGTCCTTGATGCACCGCTAGGTGACAAACCTATTGCAGGAGCAGACACAGATGTTATGAACGTTTGGCTAGCTCAATATGATGACTACTTGATAGTTTAGTACACCATGCTTAACGGCTTAGAATCGGGACTTCAAAGACGTTTTGAATGTCATGGACCATATCAGATGTTCCAGGAGTTGAAGTTAATATTTCAAGCAAATACCCAAATTGAGAGATATGAATCTCCAACAAGTTCTATAGCTAAAAGATGGAGGAGAATAGCTCAAGCTGTGAGCATGTTCTCAGATTGTCTGGGTACTACAATCGCTTGAATCAAGTGGGAGTTAATCTTCCAGATAAAATAGTGATTGACAGAATTCTCTAGTCACCATCTCCAAGTTGTATAACTTTGTGGTGAACTATAGTATATGCAAGGGATGACGAAAACGATTCCCGAGCTTTTCATGATGATGAAATCGATGAAGGTAGAAATCAAGAAAGAGCATCAAGTGTTGATGGTTGACAAGACCACTACTTTCAAGGAAAAGGGCAAAGGGAAGAAGGGGAACTTCAAGAAGAACGGCAAGCAAGTTGCTGCTCAAGTGAAGAAGCCCAAGCCTGGACCTAAGCCTCAGACTAAGTGCTTCTACTGCAAAGGGACTGGTCACTGGAAGCGGAACTACCCCAAGTATTTGGTGGATAAGAAGGATGGCAAAGTGAACAAAGCTATATTTGATATACATGCTATTGATGTGTACTTTACTAGTGTTTATAGCAACCCCTCAGTATTTGGTACTAGTTCAGTTGCTAAGAGTAGTAACTCGAAACGGGAGTTGCAGAATGAACAGAGACTAGTTAAGGGTGAAGTGACGATGTGTGTTGAAAGTAGTTCCAAGATTGATATGATCATCATCGCACACTCCCTATACTTTCGGGATTAGTGTTGAACCTAAATAAGTGTTATTTAGTGTTTGGGTTGAGCATGAATATGATTTGATCATGTTTATTGCAATACGATTATTCATTTAAGTTAGAGAATAATTGTTGTTCTGTTTACATGAATAAAACCTTATATGGTTACACACCCAATAAAAATGGTTCGTTCGATCTCGATCGTAGTGATACACATATTCATAATATTGAAACCAAAAGATGCAAAGTTAATAATGATAGCGCAACTTATTTGTGGCACTGCCGTTTAGGTCATATTGGTGTAAAGCGCATGAAGAAACTCCATGCTAATGGGCTTTTGGAATCACTTGATTATGAATCACTTGATGCTTGCGAACCATCCCTCATGGGCAAGATGACTAAGACTCCATTCTCCGGAACAATGGACCGAGCAACAGATTTGTTGGAAATCATACATACTGATGTATGTGGTCCGATGAATATTGAGGCTCGCGGCGGGTATCGTTATTTTCTAATCTTCACAGATGATTTGAGCAGATATGGGTATATCTACTTGATGAAACATAAGTCTGGAACATTTGAAAAGTTCATATGATTTCAGAGTGAAGTGGAAAATCATCGTAACAAGAAAATAAAGTTTCTACGATCTGATCGTGGAGGAGAATATTTGAGTTACGAGTTTGGTCTTCATTTGAAACAATGCGGAACAGTTTCGCAACTCACACCACCTGGAACACCACAACGTAATGGTGTGTCCGAACATCGTAACCGTACTTTATTAGATATGGTGCAATCTATGATGTCTCTTACCAAATTACCACTATCGTTTTGGGGTTATGCATTAGAGACAGCTGCATTCACGATAAAAAAGGGCACCATCGAAATCCGTTGAGACAACACCATATGCACTGTGGTTTGGCAACAAACCTAAGCTGTCGTTTCTTAAAGTTTGGGGATGCGATGCTTATGTGAAAAAGTTTCAACCTGATAAGCTCAAACCCAAATCGGAGAAGTGCGTCTTCATAGGATACCCAAAAGAAACTGTTGGGTACACCTTCTATCACAGATCCGAAGGCAAGATATTCGTTGCTAAGAGTGGATCCTTTGTAGAAAAGGAGTTTCTCTCGAAAGAAGTGAGTGGGAGGAAAGTAGAACTTGATGAGGTAATTGTACCTGCTCCCTTATTGGAAAGTAGTTCATCACAAGAAATCTGTTCCTATGACTCCTACACCAATTAGTGAGGAAGCTAATGATGATGATCATGTAACTTCAGATCAAGTTACTACCGAACCTCGTAGGTCAACTAGAGTAAAATCCGCACCAGAGTGGTACGGTAATCCTGTTCTGGAGGTCATGTTACTAGACCATGACAAACCTACGAACTATGAGGAAGTGATGATGAGCCCAGATTCCGCGAAATGGCTTGAGGCCATGAAATCTGAGAAGGGATCCATGTATGAGAACAAAGTGTGGACTTTGGTTGACTTGCCCGATGATCGACAAGCCATAGAAAATAAATGGATCTTCAAGAGGAAGACGGACGCTGATAGTAGTATTACTATCTACAAAGCTCGAATTGTCGCAAAAATGTTTTCGACAAGTTCAAGATGTTGAATACAATGAGATTTTCTCACTTGTATCGATGCTTAAGTCTGTCCGAATCATGTTAGCAATTGCCGCATTTTATGAAATCTGGCAAATGGATAACAAAACTGCATTCCTTAATGGATTTATTAAAGAAGAGTTGTATATGATGCAACCAGAAGATTTTGTCAATCCTAAAGGTGCTAACAAAATATGCAAGCTCCAGCGATCCATCTATGGACTGGTGCATTCATCTCGGAGTTGAAATATATGCTTTGATAAGTTGATCAAACCATATAGTTTTATACAGACTTACGGTGAAGCCTGTATTTACAAGAAAGTGAGTGGGAGCACTACAGCCTTTCTGATAAGTATATGTGAATGACATATTGTTGATCAGAAATGATGTAGAATTTTCTGGAAAGCATAAAGGAGTATTTGAAAGAAGTTCTTCAAAGAAGACCTCGGTGAAGCTACTTACATATTGAGCATCAAAATCTATAGAGATAGATCAAGACGCTTGATAAGATTTTCAATGAGAATATACCTTGACAAGTTTTTGAATTAGTTCAAGATAGAACAATCGAAGAAGGAGTTCTTGTCTGTGTTTCAAGGTGTGAAGTTGAGTAAAGACTCAAAACCCGACCACGGCAGAAAATAGAAAGAGAATGAAAAGTCATTCCCTATGCCTCAGTCATAGGTTCTATAAAGTATGCTATGCTGTGTCCAGACCTAATGTGTACCTCACCAAGAGTTTGGCAAGGGAGTACAATAGTGATCTAGGAGTAGATCACTGGACAGCGGTCAAAATTATCCTTAGTGGAATAACGATATGTTTTCTCGATTATGGAGGTGACTAAAGGTTCGTTGTAAAGGGTTACGTCAATGCAAGTTTTGACATTGATCCAGATGACTCTAAGTCTCAATCTGGATACATATTGAAAGTAGGAGCAATTAGCTAGAGTAGCTCCGTGCAGAGCATTGTTGACATAGAAATTTGCAAAATACATACGGGTCTGAATGTGGTAGACCCATAGACTAAACTTCTCTCACAAGCAAAACATGATCACACTTTAGTACTCTTTGGGTGTTAATCACATAGCGATGTGAACTAGATTATTGACTCTAGTAAACCCTTTGGGTGTTGGTCACATGATGATGTGAACTATGGGTGTTAATCACATGGTGATGTGAACTATTGGTGTTAAATCACATGGCGATGTGAACTAGATTATTGACTCTAGTGCAAGTGGGGGACTGAAGGAAATATGCCCTAGAGGCAATAATAAAGTTATTATTTATTTCCTTATTTCATGATAAATGTTTATTATTCATGCTAGAATTGTATTAACCGGAAACTTGATACATGTGTGAATACATAGACAAACATAGTGTCACTAGTATGCCTCTACTTGACTAGCTCGTTGAATCAAAGATGGTTAAGTTTCCTAGCCATGGACATGAGTTGTCATTTGATTAACGGGATCACATCATTAGGAGAATGATGTGATTGACTTGACCCATTCCGTTAGCTTAGCACTTGATCGTTTAGTTTACTACTATTGCTTTCTTCATGACTTATACACGTTCCTATGACTATGAGATTATGCAACTCCCATTTACCGAAGGAACACTTTGTGTGCTACCAAACGTCACAATGTAACTGGGTGATTATAAAGGCGCTCTACAGGTGTCTCCAAAGGTACTTGTTGGGTTGGCGTATTTCGAGATTAGGATTTGTCACTCCGATTGTCGGAGAGGTATCTCTGGGCCCACTCGGTAATGCACATCACTATAAGCCTTGCAAGTATTGTAACTGTTACGGGATGATGTATTACGGGACAAGTAAAGAGACTTGCCGCTAACGAGATTGAACTAGGTATTGAGATACCGACGATCGAATCTTGAGCAAGTAACATACCGATGACAAAGGGAACAACGTATGTTGTTATGCGGTTTGACCGATAAAGATCTTCGTAGAATATATGGGAGCCAATATGAGCATCCAGGTTCCGCTATTGGTTATTGACCGGAGACGTGTCCCGATCATGTCTACATAGTTCTCGAACCCGTAGGGTCTGCACGCTTAAAGTTCGGTGACGACCGGTATTATGAGTTTATATGTTTTGATGTACCGAAGGTAGTTCGGAGTCCCGGATGAGATCGGAGACATGACGAGGAGTCTCAAAATGGTCGAGACATAAAGATCGATATATTGGACGACTATATTCAGACATCGGAAAGGTTGCGAGTGGTTCGGGTATTTTTCGGAGTACCGGGGAGTTACGGGAATACGGGGAAGAAGTTTATGGGCCTTATTGGGCTTTAGGGGAGAGAGAGAGGCAGGCTGCGCCCCCCCCCCCAAGGCCTAGTCCGAATTGGACTAGGGGGAGGGGCTGCGCCCCCTCCTTCCTTCTCTTCTTTCTTCCCCTTCCTTGTCTCCTACTCCTACTACATGGAAGGGGGGGAATCCTACTCCCGGTGGGAGTAGGACTCCCCAGGGCACGCCAAAGAGAGCGTCGGCCCCTCCCCTCCTCCACTCCTTTATATACGTGGCCAGGGGCACCCCATAGACACACAAGTTGATCTGTTGATCTATTCCAACCGTGTGCGGTGCCCCCCTCCACCATATTGTAGCGGTGCTTAGGCGAAGTCCTGTGTCGGTAGCGACATCATCACCGTCACCATGCCGTCGTGCTGACGGAACTCTCCCGTGAAGCTCTGCTGGATCGGAGTCCGCGAGACGTCATCGAGCTGAACGTGTGCTGAACTCGGAGGTGTTGTACGTTCGGTACTTGGATCGGTCGGATCGTGAAGACGTACGACTACATCAACCGCGTTGTGCTAACGCTTCCGCTTTCGGTCTACGAGGGTACGTGGACAACACTCTCCCCTCTCGTTGCTATGCATCACCATGATCCTGTGTGTGCGTAGCAATTTTTTTGAAATTACTATGTTCCCCAACAGTTATGCATGCCGAAATTTGCGGCGGCACACTAGAAACCGCAAAGAAACCCCTAAATTTTAAAAAAAGTTGTTTCGCACGAGAAATTGAAGCAACAGCTCGCCGGAGCTCGCTCGCATAGATGGTTCTTCTTCGCATAATAAGTTCATACACGGCACGTACATACATAAAGGTTAGATATGCTAGAGAGGGCCTATGCTACCGCACCACTGCAACAAAATTGAGCTCACCGGACCTCCTGCGGTAGCTGCCCACCGGCGGCGATCAGTTGGAGTCGGAGGAGTCGGAGTCGAGGTCGACGAAGAGCTTGGCCTGCTCCTCCTTCATCACGCGCAGGTCGGCCTCCTTCGATGCGTGCGCCTGCGATGTCGTGAGGCCCGTCTCGAGGAAGAGCCGCTCGTACTCGAGCTCGCGCCGGATGCGCTCTTCCATCTCCTCCTGATCCCTCGCCGAACGCTCGAGGACGACGCGCTCGAGGAGCTCCTCCTGCCCCGGTGGGAGGTAGTCCTCGGGTCCGATGACGCCTCGGCGCGGCGGCGCATCGGGCACGGCCTCCTCCGGCTCCCTCTTCACCGGAACGAGCCGCGAGCTTGATGCGCCCGCGGATGATCACCCCGCGGACCCGTGGCCGGATGAGCTCCCCGCGGACCAGTTGCCGGAGGAGGCGCGGCGGCGACGGGTGCGCTCGAGCTCGAACTCGTCGAGCTCGCGCCGGTTGAATGCCGGCGGTGGCCGGGCACCCTGGTTGAGCCACCGACTCGCCCCCCGCTTGCGCGCGGCGTCAGATCTGGCGCGGCGGCGGCGCTCCGCCTCATCCCCCGAGTCGGCCGTGGTGGTTCAAGGCTCGCCGACGGCGAGAAATCGAGCGGCGCGGTGGGGAATTGGAGGGGAACGCGGCGGCGGGAGGATAGGGTTTCGACCCGCATCTGCCCCGCAAACCCGCAGTTATAGTGGCTCGGGGGTTGCGTTTGCGGGCTGCGGCAAAAAAAATTACGGGCCGGACACATATGCGGGCTCTGGTCTGGCCAGAAAAATGGGCCGAGCCCGTATAATCGCCGGAATTATGCGGGTTTGCACCGGATGCGGGGTCTGCTAGAGTTGCTCTAAGAGGAGGGAGAAGAGAAGCAAATTGTAGATTAACAATCAGCTATAGCACGTGCTCCTAGGAACTCTGTGAGAGTGTAAGGTGGGCCATGGTAGTATATGTTCATAGCTAACTATTTTCATGTTGGCTACAATTAAGATTGACTATAGATGACATGGCAACAACATATTGCCAAGAGATAGTAAAAAAACATATAACCAACATTCAGTTATGCTATTAACCATGATCTTAGGATCATCCTTTTATCAAAATCCTTCCGTAAAGGAACCACATAAATATTTTGAACTTTAATGGCACCTTAGTCTTCCATATGTGATGACATCTAAAAACCGGCCAACGTTGATTAGGTCAGCGTACATCGATTTGCTAGAGAAAACTAGAGGACTGTAATTCCATCCATTGGAATACATTAGGTTTGTTTGTTAAGTTGGGCCGACATCATCCGATGCGCCAAGTGAAGCCACAAAGCCCATCTGTCCCCTAAGCCTGAAGGACTTGTATATTTAACCGGCTCACTCAAAATACTAAAGCAACCAAAACATCTTTTCCTTGCACAATATTGTAAAAGCTTACATGTTGAACGGTTAATGGAGCGCCCCCGAGCTAAGTGTGTTCCCAAAATCTCGTAGTTCGTCCATCGTCAATCGAGAAAGAGTTTGTAGTAAAGAACACAGATTCATCAAATCTCAACAAATCATGTATGTCTGCCAAGTCATCAACCCGCCATCCTATATTTTTATATAACTCACCATTCACGCCGAATGGTCACAACATGTCATTTAATTGCCTATTTTCCTATGCGTAACTTCTACATAAACATATCTCGCATGTTTGTCACGTCATCAGCCTCACATCTTACCATAGTTAATCCTAAAAGAAGAGGAAAAGCCTTCATGACGGTTTTTATTCATAAGGCAGAACGCTTACATTGTTTGACATGACAGACACAAGAAATTCAGGAGGTTCCTCTTGCCAAACAAAAGGGCTAGAATTCTTGGACTTAGTAGCTAAAACATATGCACCATAATGGCACCCCTAGGACAAAATCAATGGAAACATCACTAAACTCATGACAAAGGAAGAAACAATCATCGTAGACGCCGCCACAGGCCCTAGTGAATGTCGACCAGCAGGGACTCTGCCCCCCCCCCCCCCCCCTAACATCAGGGATTTAGTGCATATTTGCTAATGAACACTGAAAAAATAGTGATTATTTGCTGCTAAAAAATAGTTTTCAATGGTTTGGCCCTCCCTAATCAGTTTTAACAGCACTTGGCCCCGGTGATACATTTTTTTCTGCCTCGTACCAGCAATCTAATTATCCATGTCTACAACCAATTTTATAAAGTTCATTCTTCGCACAATGCATCTTTATCCCCAAAAAAGTAAAAACGGTTGCAGAAGATTAAGTAAATGTATGATTTGGTTATAATGTAGTCGGATGTTTGAGGTACTATAAGTGATCAAGATGTGGTAACTCATATTACAAGGGGTGTACACAGTAAGAAAAGGTGTCCAAGAATAAACAGTGTCACTTCTTATTCGGATTCAAAACGGGAATTCAAGTGCGTGGAAGCAAAGTCCAATGACTTCCCAGGAAATCGGCACATCAGTATACAAAATAAATAGTCCAGATCCAGGAGTGGTAGTTGGTACGTCGAACATGAAGATAGAAATGCGGTCGGCAGGCAAGAAATCATTCGCAGATCTTCGCCCCTCGTAGGAGTCATCAACATTTCGGAAGATCGGACGGCGGAGGCAACATCTTTTGATTGGGCAGGGGGCCGTCGTCCACCATCCACGCCATGGACAGTCCCCAGCTCAAGTGGACGTCAAAGTGGCAGTGCATAAGCCACACACCTGCCGCACGATGCACATCGAATTAGTCGACATTGGCCACTGCCGAGTAAACAAGAGTACATGCAAGTCAAGCATGCCAACAAGTGTCGATAAAGATTACCGGGGTTGTCGGCGAGGAACCGCACGGCGACCCAGCCGGCGGTGGGCACGCTGACGGTGTTCCGCTCGACGGGGTCGACGAGGTTGTACTTGGCCGGATCGTTGATGGGGTCGTAGTTGCCGAACCCTTGCCCGACCACGAAGAAGTTGAAGCCGTGCATGTGCAGGGGGTGGCTCTCGGCGCCCTGGATGGCGGTGCCCTGCATCACCAGCTCCACCGAGGTGTTGAACTTGAGCGGCACCACCCTCGTGCCGTGGGCGACGAACGTGTTGTTGGGCGGGGTGCCGGTGTAGTTGAACGGGTGCGGCGGCGTGGTCGGGAAGTTGGCCATGAGCACGCCGGCGTAGCGGCGCTGGTAGTGCGCCTCGAGGAGCGCGCTCCTGGGGCGGACGAAGGAGTTGTTGTTGATGGACGCGGCGAACTTGGTGCCGTTGGGGCCCTGGCACGTCTGGTTGGACGGGCACGGGTCCGTGCCGAGGCCGACGGTGAATAGGACGTGCCGGTCTACCGCCCGCGGCACGCGCGCCGGGTACTGCGCGCTCGCGAGGCTCCGGAAGTTGCTCGTGAACCTGGCCACGGCGTTGGTGTCGTTGTACCGCGGCAGGGCCGGCAGTGGGAGGTTCTGGGCGGAGCTGGGCGCCGTCGTGGCGTCGTACTGGAGGACGGCGGCGGCGGTGGTGTTGTCGAACGTGCCCTGGGTGTTGGTGTACGGCGCGATCGCCATGGCGAACGCCTGGGACGAAGGGTTGGCGGACGTGGTGAGCAGCACGTTCATGGTTTGCCCAGGCGAGATGACGAGCGTGCTGACGGTGAAGGGCTTGACGTAGTTGGCGTCCGCCTCGACGACGGTGAGCGTGTGATTGGCGATGCCGAAGAAGAGCTCGTCGTTGAGCGCCGAGTTGATGAGCCGGAGCATGTACATCCTCCCGGGCTGCACCTTCAGCGTGTACGTGTCTGGCACGCGCATTTCAGTTGCCGACATTTTCATCAGAAAAAAAGTAGACGAATTGCTTTATTAACTGCTGGGCTTGCAGGCCTGGCATGTTGATGATTTGGGAGAGAAGTAAAAGTACCTTTGGACGAGCAGTTATAAGTTGGGCCTGGGAGCCCATTGAAAGTGTAGGCGTCGGAGACATTTGGGCCAGCGCCAGTCTGAAGGGCCTGGCTGATCACCGACTCGGTATCGGCCTTGAACCACTCGCCTGCCAACAACATCCATTCCAACGAGCAATTGAGCATCCCCTCAAAAAAAAAGATGCAAGATCCCGAACAAAGCACGCACGTACCGAACATGATGGGCACCTCCTTGTAGGGGGCGGCGAACGGGTAGGGCACGCCGAGCCCGGGGAGGATGAGGAGAGGCCCGTAGAGGTGCACGCGGAGCCAGGAGAGGTGCGCGTGCCACCACAGCGTGCCGCGCTGCCCGGCGACGGTGAAGTCGTACACGTAGCTCTGCCCCGGCTGGACCGGGCACTGCGTGATGTACGCCGGCCCGTCCGCCCACCCGTTGCGCAGCTGCCGGAGCCCGTGCCTGCACACAAAAGACCGTTACTGAAACATCATCATCATAGATCATACAGCACCGTACATGCGTACAGGTATCGATGTCGTTCCTCACCAGTGGAACGAGACGTTGCGGCTCATGTGGTTGTGCACCGTGACCACGAGCCGGTCGCCCTCCCGCGCGTCCAGCCTCGGCCCCGGGAACTGCCCGTTCACCGTCGGGATGCTCTTGGTGCCGCACAGCCGCGTCACGCTCGTCATCCCCACCTGAAGATGACACAACACGAACGGTCAAGGAACAACGATGCATGCGTCGTTCACTCTTCAAGAAGATAACACAGACGTCGTGAGTACATTGAACGTGTAGCGCCGGGTGACGCCGGCGGCGAGGCCCGGCAATGCGAGGAGGACGGCGAACGCGAGGAGGGGGCATGCGGAGGCGGCGGCGTGTCGCCGGAGGCCACGAGGAGCGCCCATTTTGTGTGGCTTGGTTGCACCTCGAAGCAAGTGAAGTGGTGCACTTACCGAGAAATGAGTACGGGGTCTATATAGGACCATGATCGCTTCGTGCTCTGCATGGTAGCAGGTCACACCCGTGGTAGTTGTTGGCCGATCAAGTTGGTGCGGCTCCATAGCAAAACTTGGCATTGGGCCATTTGCTCGTCCGTTGCTCTTTTTTCTTGAGTTAATTTCACTTTTTATCCCTTAGTTTCACCTTTGTGACACAAAATACCTCATTTAGTAGTTTGTTCACATTTTTTATCCAATTTTAGTTAATTTGTGCCACTAACTACCCCTTTTAAAAAAATTGCCCGTTATGTGCTTGGACCTACATTCCAATGCTAACTGAGCTTGCCACGTAGGCTAGTATTAAGTTTTTGCAAGGGAGATGCTTCCTCTTCTTACCGCCAATGATCTCAACAACACCATCCTACTGGGACCCAGACTATCCGGTTAGAGCAACTCCAACAGGCCGACCTAAACGGACGGCGATTTCGTTCGCTTATTGTCCGATTGGGTCGGCCGACCACCCGGCGTCCGCCCTGTTTTTGATATGGGTCGGCAGCGCGCTCAACGCGCCGACCCATATGTGCAGGCGTGGCCGGCTGGCCGCCCAATTTTACATTGATTTTGCATTCAAACATATTGTGAAATGAAAATGTTTAACAAGCCAAATAGTCTGGCCGCCCAAATAAATAGTATAGTTTTACAAGCCAAATACAAATAAAAATGTTTCACATAGTTTTGCAAATGAATAAAAGAAGATACATCTATTGGTTGCCAACATGAGTCCACATATGCTCAACCAAATCATTTTGCAGTTGCACGTGAGTTTCCCAATCACGCATGTCTTCATGAAACTGAGTGAACTGCTCAAATGTTGACGCTACTCCATGCTCAGGCACAACATTCTCACCCTGAAACTGAAAGCCTCGATCGTACAGACGTTCAGGGCGCTCGTCTTGTATGATCATATTGTGCATGATCACACAACCAGTCATCACCTCCCATAGTTTCTGCGTGCTCCAAGTATTAGCAGGATACCGAACGATGCCCCATCGAGATTGCAAAACACCAAAGGCACGCTCGACATCCTTCCTAGCACTCTCTTGCTCTTGGACAAATCTTTTCCCTTTTTCTCCGACAGGGTTGGGTATTGTCTTGACAATAGTGGTCCACTGAGGATAGATACCGTCACCCAAATAATACCCTTTGTCGTAGTTGTCGCCGTTGACAGTAAAGTTCACCGGTGGGCTGTTGCCTTCGGCAAGCCTAGCAAACACCGGCGAGCGCTGAAGCACGTTGATATCATTGTGTGATCCAGCCATGCCAAAGAAAAAGTGCCAGATCCAGAGATCTTGAGACGCCTCGGCCTCTAGTATGACAGTGCAAGCCCTGACATGTCCCTTATACTGCCCTTGACAAGCAGAGGGGCAGTTCTTCCACTCCCAGTGCCTGCAGTCTATGCTGCCAAGCATCCCCGGGAAGCCCCTGCTGGCATTCATCGCCAACAAACGGGTTGTATCTTCAGCTGTCGGCTCTCTCAAGTACTCAGGGCCAAACACAGCAATCACAGCCTTGCATAACTTATACAGGGACTCTAGGCATGTAGACTCGCTCATACGGACATACTCGTCAATGAGATCATCGGACACTCCGTATGCAAGCATTCGGATGGCGGCAGTGCATTTCTGATAAGAGGATAAACCAATCTTGCCAACGGCATCCTCTTTGCACTCGAAGTAGTCATCATAGCCGACCACTCCCTCTCTAATACGGTTGAAAACATGCCTACACATACGGAACCGGCGGCGAAATTTGTGATGTTTGAACAATGGGTTTGTTGTATCAAAGTAGTCCTTCCAGAGAAGGAAATGCCCGCTCTCTCGGTTGCGATTCAACGCTGGAAGGTGGCCCGGAATGGAGCCACGAAACAACGGCCGCTGGCTGTTGAGGTGGTGATGGACCAACACGGCAGCCAATATCTCCTCCTCCTCGTCGGACGACGAATCGTCGGAGTCGCAAAGGAAATTGTGGAAAAAGAACTCGTCGGCGGAGTCCATTTCGTACCTTGGCAAACTGTCGAACAGCTTGCGGGCGTCGACGAAGGAGACGGCCGGCGAGGGGAGTCGCGGCACCCACAGACCAGCTAGCTGCCCTGCCGGGGTCCAACGAGTGTGCCGGCGTCCGACGAGCGTGCCGGTCGAATGTGGCAGGGGCGGCGAGGCGGCTTCTTGGAGACGGGCGGCTGTGCGGTGGGAAGCAGTTTGCTCCCCGGGGGCAAAACGGCGGCGAAGGGCGACAGGGGGAGGGGGCGGCGTTGCTGGGCGGATGTGGAGGCGGCGGCAGCTGGAAGAGTCGCTGGAAAAAATGGGCGGCGGCGTCGGCGACGGAGGAGGCGGGAGGGTTGCTTTGTTGGCCGCAGGGTGAGACGGGAGGCCAATGTGCCACAGACCAGCGGGCCCGGGGACAGGAGTAGCCGAGCGCGTGCGCGTCCGTCGCGTGTCCGGGCCGACGCAAATCAGGCTAAAAAATGGGCCGGGAATGGGTCGCCTGCGGACGAAAAACGGACGCGCGTCCGTTTGAGTCGACGCGTTGGGCCGCCTTTTGTGTCCGCGCCGACCCAAACGGAGGCCGAGGACGAAATGGGTCGCCCCATTGGAGTTGCTCTTAGCGTCTCCGCTACCCGAGCCGGTTCAACTTGTTGAAATCCAGCGAAATCTCGCACGAAAACTTGTTCCCCCGATGTTGAGCCACACTAGGTTCTTGAGCATGAAGAGCGACACTGAGATCCCGACGGAGAAAACTAGCTGACGTGGCAAGTCTGGTCGGCAATGAGACCTGGGTCCAAACAGTAAGAAAGGTAAAAAAGGGGGTAATTGTTGACACATATTAGCTTAAATTAGATAAAAATGTGAAAATCGGCTAAATGATGTATTTTTGGTAAAAAAAAAGGTAGACCTGGGGGCGAAAAAGTGGAATTAACTCTTATTTTGTTCAAATGAGCCAACGCTCTATATAAATCAAAGGACAGTGATATTTGGCAACAGTGTGCCCGATAGGAAATGTACCATACCAACCTGTCGATCACCCACCAGCTTACCAGGCCGATCACCGTACAAGGCCCAACAGAAAATGCCATCCCCCCACGACGCACTTTCCAGATCGCAACTTTCCCCCACCCCCCTTATCTCCCACGCAAGTATACCCTCTCTCACCCTCCCCACCACACCCACACGCCCCTCCCCACCACCCACCCGCCCCTCCCCCCTACATAGCTGCTCAAAATCAAGCCCTCCTCCAGATCTGGATCAAACCAGAGCAAATCATCAGGGAAGCGGCGGAAATTACCAGGGATACAGCGAAGAAATCACCAGGCAACATCACCTCACCCTGGTAAGAATCAAGACTCATCCAAAATCTCCAAAAAATCCTGCTTAATACAAAGACTTACCCCACCCCCACCCCAATCTATGCAAAAATTACCATCCTTCCACCTTATGGAAACAGAATAAGCAAACTTCTCTCATAATTCTGCCTATTGCAGTGACTTACCAATCAACTAAGTACAAAATTACCAACCCCTCGTAGTTTTTGTTACCAACTTTATGCAACATAACAGAGTACCCAAAATAATATCCCATTCCCTTGCTACAAAAAACATAGATTTTGTGTCTACCATGGAAAAATAAAGACAGATAAAGGAAAGAGGAACCTTTATTGATCACAAAAATCATTCTCTCATACAATGGAAAATGCATTGCAAAAAAGGTTCATTTTTTAGTCTACAAGAATGTTATACTGCATGAAGTAAATAAGTTATCAATCTGTACATAGTAAAAGTTATCATCCACTTTAGCTAAGTACTAACATTGGATAAAGAAAAGTGGTGCCTTTTAATGGAGATGCTCATGTTGTAGTGTAATTGTCCTGTTTAGTGTTCTTCCCAATCACCCTTGCGATTCTTGCCTTCAAACAACTGTGTAAAGAGTAAACAAAAGAATGAGTTTCAAAAAAAGAGTCAACACGTGTAAATGTATACTAACGTGCAAACGTAAAAACAATCAAGCAGGAGTAGATAATGGATGCTAGCAGAGGAGATAATGTAGAATATGGAGGCGGAGGGAGAATGCATGAAGAGGACGATGCAGCGCGCACACCAAGCAACAATTCTGCATACCCAAACATCATCGAAACAGGTAAAATTACCAACATTATTGTTTACATATCATCATGGAATGAAAAACCCAGTTTTTTACTTTATTATTGAAGTGGGTTTGAAAATTACCAGCATTGGTGCACACATATTACCAGGTTCAAAAAATGCAAATTACCAGGGTTTTTTAGGCAGAAAGAATACTTTACTATTGAAGTGGGTTTGAAAATTACCAGCATTGGTGCACTCATATTACCAGGGTTGTTTAGGCAGAAAAGAAAGATAAATTCACTGAATCTTCAGAAAACTACCATGATGGAAAATTGTTATTTATCATGCAATATTCACTAATCTACCAGGCCAAATTGCAGGTGCTCGGGCAATCAGCGCAAACAACAGCTTGCCCAGTGGTGGAACAAATGCACATAGTGCTGGAACAAATGCAAGCACAGGAGCTGGGAGCCTTGGAGAGCAGACAATAAGCGAACCAGCAACTCCAGAATCTGCTGGGATCGACGCTGATATGGAAGGCAGCAACATGGAGGCATATTCCACACCTAAGCCACCTTTACAAGGGACAAAATTTGACACCCTGGAGAGCGCACGTGACCACTACAACACCTACGCACGCAGGACTGGCTTTGCAATTAGGCAGCAATTCAAGAAAGAGAGGGTTGATGGAACTATAAGCAGGGTGCTCCTAGTTTGTACAAAATATGGCAAACGACGCAAGGACAGGGATGAGCTGCAAGATGTGGAAAACCCAGCCAGCATTGTCAAGAAGAGGGAAAAAAGAAAGTTGTTAGGACTGAATGTGAAGCGCACATGTACCTATCCCACGATGATGCATGGTGGACTGTTGACCGTTTCGAGGACAACCACAATCACCCCCTGATCAAAAAGCCGTCCCTAAAAAAATTCTTATCATCACATTGGTACATTCCGAAGGAGGAGTAGGACTTCTTGAGGGTTCTGCACGGATGCAACGTTGAGACTGCGAGGCAGATGCAGCTGATGTCATGGTTCTACGGAAGCGGTAAAGACATACCCTACACGACACAAGACATTGCTAATCAACGACCTAAGTTCCGCTTAGAGCACCGCCACAAGGACGTTGGGAGCACAATTGCATACTTCCAAGAGATGAGGGCCAAAGATTCATATTTCTACTAGATAATCAAACTTCATGGTGAGGACATGGTTGAGAACTTGTTCTGGATAGATGGCGCATCACGTAGGGCATATGCAAAGTATAATGACTGTTTGTCGTTTGACACGACATACATGACAAACATGTACAAGATGCCGTGTGCACCATTCATTGGAATTAATAACCATGGTCAATCCATCCAGTTTGGGTGTGGCTTCGTTCGAAACGAACTAAAGGAAAACTTTGTGTGGCTGTTTAACACATTCCTCCATGCAATGGGTGGTGTTGCCCCAAAAAACATCATCACAGACCAGGACTTTGCAATGAGGAGTGCGATCGACGAGGTCTTCTTGAACATAATACACAGAAATTGCCGCTGGCATATAATGAAGAAGGCGCAGGAGAAACTTGGAAAGCTTATGGCTGATGATAAACCACTAAACAAAGCGTTCAAAGTTTGTGTCGACAACAGCTTGACTGGTACGTAACTAATCTGTTGACCCATTTTAATTACCATGCAGCAAACTTGAGAAGCCATATGAATATGTGTGAGGCACAAGTTACCATGTGTGGGTCTACACAAGTTACCATGATCTTGTTGGTTATATTACCAGGGGGCAGTTTCATTGGACCAACATCAAATTAGAATGGGAACAATGTGTGGACATGTAATCACCATCTGGGAACAAAAGAAAAATAACAAACAAAACATTTTAACATTTGATAATAGCAAAAAATGGGTCTGGTTATTTTGTACCGGAAAAACTACATATGTTGATACCAACTATTGGTTTAGAAAAGTTACCAGACTAGGTGTAAGACAAACAAAAAAAAGAAAAGAAAACTTTCACATATCAAAAAGAACAAAAAAAGATCTGGAAAATTTGTTCAATGAAGTTACCATCTAACAACTAAGAAAAGTTACCAGCATACTTGTACTTTAATTACCAATGATTGTGTATGACGTTGTAACTGTCTCATGGTGGGCAATGATGGATGAATATGGCCAGATCGACAACGAACATTTTCACTGGTTGTGCGAAAACAGGAAATGTTGGGCCCCAGTGTACTACATGAAGCATTTCTTTCCATTCTTGCAGACAACTGCAAGGAGCGAGGGATTCAATGCTGTGCTCAAGAAGTACGTGAACCCCAACAACTCATTGATTGAATATGCAACTCAATACACTACAATCCAGGAGAAAGTAATGGTGGTTGTGGCGAAAGAGCAAGTGGACACAATTTACAATGAGGCAGACATGTATTCATTGTGAAGGAAATATGCCCTAGAGGCAATAATAAATTTATTATTTATTTCCTCATATCATGATAAATGTTTATTATTCATGCTAGAATTGTATTAACCGGAAACATAATACATGTGTGAATACATAGACAAACATAGTGTCACTAGTATGCCTCTACTTGACCTCGTTGATCAAAGATGGTTAAGTTTCCTAGCCATAGACATGAGTTGTCATTTGATTAACGGGATCACATCGTTAGGAGAATGATGTGATTGACTTGACCCATTCTGTTAGCTTAGCACTTGATCGTTTAGTTTACTACTATTGCTTTCTTCATGACTTATACACGTTCCTATGACTATGAGATTATGCAACTCCCGATTACCGGAGGAACACTTTTTGTGCTACCAAACGTCACAACGTAACTGGGTGATTATAAAGGTGCTCTACACGTGTCTCCGATGGTACTTGTTGAGTTGACATAGATCGAGATTAGGATTTGTCACTCCGATTGTCGGAGAGGTATCTCTGGGCCCTCTCGGTAATGCACATCACTATAAGCCTTGCAAGCAATGTGACTAATGAGTTAGTTACGAGATGATGCACTACCATATCGTAGCGGTGCTTAGGCGAAGCCCTGCATCGGTAGCTTCATCAACATCGTCACCACGCCGTCGTGCTGACGAAACTCTCCCTCGAGCTCTACTGGATCGTGAGATCGCGGGACGTCACCGAGCTGAACGTGTGCTGAACGCGGAGGTGCCGTACGTTCGGTACTGAGGATCGGTCGATCGTGAAGACGTACGATTACATCAACCGCGTTGTCATAACGCTTCCGCTTAATGGTCTACGAGGGTACGTGGACGACACTCTCCCCTCTCGTTGCTATGCATCACCATAATCTTGCGTGTGCGTAGGAATTTTTTTGAAATTACTGCGTTCCCCAACAGTGGCATCCGAGCCAGGTTTATGCGTAGATGTTATATGCACGAGTAGAACACAAGTGAGTTGTGGGCGATACAAGTCATACTGCTTACTAGCATGTCATACTTTGGTTCGGCGGTATTGTTGGATGAAGCGACCCGGACCGACATTACGCGTACGCTTACGCGAGACTGGTTCTACCGATGTGCTTTGCACACAGGTGGCTGGCGGGTGTCAGTTTCTCCAACTTTAGATGAACCGAGTGTGGCTACGCCCGGTTGTAAGTGCATCTAGTGCCACCCCTAGTTGGTTTTGGAGTATTGACGACAAACCTGGTTGAGGGACTAATGTGTTTGTGAGAATTGCAGGATAACACAGGTAGTAGTCCCTCATAGATTCGGTTTACCTACCGGAGATGACCCCTAAAAATGTGTGAAGACATTGAAGACAATGCTGGTATGTGAAGATATTCACATTGAAGACTATGACATGAGAAGACATCGCATGAAGACTTTGGAGCGCGAAGACATAGTTGTTTCGTAGTTTCATTTTCTTCTTTGTTGAGTCATAGGAACCACCGTACTATTAAGTGGGGTCCAAGTGAACAAAGTCAGAGTGACTGAAGTGATGCTCAACCAAATCCTATGTCTTTGAGCGAAGACAATGAGAGCAAATCTTATCCAGAGGCAGATGTATCAGCTTTACTTGTAGCCCAAGTCAAGCTGCCGCGTGTGTTTGAAATCTGACCGTTGGAACACGTGTCAGTTCCTTAGTGACCCAGGGTCATTTCGGACAAATCGGGTCGGGTTGCCTAGTGGCTATAAATAGCCCACCCCCTACACCATAAATTGGTGGCTGCTCAGAGTTAGTGCACGGCTTTTGTCGTTTGAGAGCAACCCACCTCTGAAGCTTTTGAGAGACAGAAATCCTTGCGAGGACAAAGCCCAAACACCCAGATCCAAAGAGTGTTAGGCATCACTGAAGTCTTTCTGTCCGCGTGACCTGAAGACTTGTTACACTTGAGGACTGTGAATCCTCCAGCCGGTTAGGCGTCGCGTTCTGAGCATCCAAGAGTCATTGTGGATCGCCGGTGAACGTAGTCTGTGAAGGTTTGGAAGTCTACCTTGAAGACTTACCTGAGTGATTGGGCGAGGACTGGGTGTCCTTAGCTCAAGGGGAATAAGGTGAAGACACGGTCTTCTGAGTTAAATCTCAGCCTCCCTAACCAGATGTACAGTTGTCACAGCAACTGGAACTGGTCCAACAAATCCTTGTCCTCACCAAGCGACTGGTTCTGTCTTCTCCCTCTCTTTATTTACAGTCTGTCTTCGTGAAGTCATTGCCTGCTTGTGTTACCTGTTTGACTTCACTGTGTGACTTCGATTGTTGTTTGGCTTCTCACTATCTTCCATCTTGATCATTACTACCTAGCTGCTATTAGTCTTCGTGCTTTCACTTCATTGAATACTTGACTATGGCCTGCCTAGTGTAGTCTACCTTCCGCTGCATGTTAATAGGTTCATTTCTATCGTTTGTCTTCGAAACTCCCATGTTTTGAAGACTTTCATAAAAATCGCCTATTCACCCCCCCTCTAGTCGATAACTAGAACTTTCAATTGGTATCAGAGCAAGGTACTCCCTTGTTCTATGTGATTCGATTTAACCACCAGGAGTTTTAGCTATGTCGACTGCAGGGATAATCAAAGTCTCCGCTGCGTGCCCTGTCTTCGATGGAACTAAATATCCCTACTGGAAGAATAAGATGCGCATGCATCTTGAAGCCATTGATGTCGAACTCTGGTATGTCGTCAAGAATGGCGTTCCCAAGACTGGTGAAGGTGTCACCCCTGCTGATGTCAAGAAGTTCATTCAACTGGATTCTACTGCCAAGAACATCATCTGTGGTCATCTGACCAAAGGACGGTATGGCCATGTGAGTGCTCTGGAAACGTCGAAGCTAGTCTGGGACTGGCTCTCCAAGGTCAATGAAGGCGTCTCAACCCAGAGAGATCAAAGGATCAGTGTTCTTCGCAACCTCTTCAACCGCTTCAAGAGAAACGACAGTGAGAATGTCCAGCTCACGTTTGATCGCCTCACTGACATCACAAATGAGCTTCGTGCTCTTGGAGCCACTGAAATCACCAAGCATGAAATCGCCAAGACACTCCTGAGATCACTTGACAACTCGTTCGACACCCTTGCCCTGATGATACAAGAATGCCCTGACTTCAAGACACTTGATCCGTATGACATACTTGAGAGGCTCAACACACATGAGTTTCAGCTATCTGAGAAAAGAGATATCTATGGTCCCAACTATGGCCGAACTCGCGCTTTGAAGGCAAAGGCTGTTTCCTCATCTGAAGAAGAATCTGACTGCAGTTCTGGTGATCCTGAAGATATTGGAAAAGAGCTTGCTATGCTTGTGAAGAAGTTCCAGAAGTTCACTAGGAAGAAAGGCTTCAGAAAGTCTTCACGATCCAGCTCAAGAAATGATGAAGCTTCCACTCATGACCATAAGAAGAGAACATGTGACAAGTGCAAGAAACCTAGACACTACATCTCTGAGTGTCCCTAGTGGGACAATGAGAACAAGAAGAAGAAGAAGAAGAAGAAGAAGAAGAAGAAGAAGAAGAAGAAGAGCAAGGAATATGATTCTGATGACAAGAAGAAGAAGAAATCCTCAAAGTCTTCTTCCAAGTCTTCGTCCAAGTCTTCATCACATAAGAAGAGCTCATCTGGCAAGGCCCGTGCTTTTGTGGGCAAGGAAATGGATTCAGAGGAGGAGTCTGCTTCTGAGGAGGCGGAGGTGGAGTCTGAGGAAGAGTCCAACTTCGGCGTTGCAAGTCTGGCTCTAGCTACAGCCTACGTTGCCAAGTCCATCTTCAACACTGAAGACATTGGCTCCGTCACCAACGCTGATGCTAATGACAAGGATGACTCTGCTCCCACCTACTGCTTCATGGCACGCGGTGCCAAGGTAAACTCACGCGATGCTTACTTTCAAACATCAAGTGAAGATGACTCTGACTGTGAATCCAAACCCAGCTACAAAACACTTGCTAAAATTGCAACTGAACAACAGAAAGCTATGGAACATATTCAAAAACTGTTAGACAAAAGCGATGCCCTGTTGGACGCGGAAATGACCCGATCTCAGTCCTTAATTGAAGACATAAAAAATCTTCATGTTAAGTACGAGGAACTTGAAAGTCGTCATGAAACGCTCTCGACAACTCGTGAAAAGCTTTCCTACGATTATCTTCAAAGGAAGCAAGAACTTGAGAAATTGAGAGCGGCTCATGAAGATCTTCAAAAGGAGAATGAGTCACTTCGCGCTCAATAGACCAATCCCGCTCAGGAAGGATTTGAACCACCATGTCTAAAATGCCTTGAGCGTGATAACGCTACTTCTGTTGCTGAATGCTCTACTGCTGCTACTGTTGCAATATCTTCAACTGCTGATGTGGTAACTAACCCCTTTGCTGAGGATGCCACCACTATTGCTGATGAAAATGCTAGGTTGAAGACATTGTTTGAAACAGGGATGTACAAAAGTCTCAAAGGGCATCAGACACTGTGCGATGTCCTCAAAAGGCAGATTCTGAACCGAAACCCTAGGAAAGACGGTGTTGGGTTCGAGAGGAAAATGAATGTTGATGGTTCTTGCCGGAAACCTGAGCAGTACCCCAAAACCAAATGGGTTGCTGCAAAGGAACCTTCAGTGGATCCATCCACCTTATCTGGCTTCACTTGTGCTAACCCCGTTATCATTGATGAATCCTTTGATGCAAACTATAAACTGTTTAAGAATCAGAATGGTGAAGTGATTGCCAGGTATATTGGTACTAACCGCAGGAATGGGCCACCTATGAAGAAGATCTGGGTACCCAAAAGCTGTCTTGAGAATCTTCCTGTGAATGTCATCATGACAACACAAGGGAAGAAGACAAACCCCAGACCAAAGGCTTCATATGGTCCAAAGGCTTCATACAGACACAGGACTCACCTGAGTCACCCTAACGCCAATGTTTTGCAGGGAAATAATACTCAGATGTATGAATATGAGCGTGTTTCTTCAAACCGCTATGTTCATAAGACCAAGAACTTTTCTTCTTATTCATATGAGTATTATTCTCCTCCTGCAAGGCTATTTGCTAGGGCTCCAAAGCCGAAGTTCTCAGATGCTGCACTTAGACTCATTGCTTCTAAGCCAGCCCTGAAGATGTGGGTGGTTAAGAAGAATTAACTTTCTTTTGCAGGGAAAGGTCTCCAGCCGGAAATCAAAGGCGTCCGATGCTATTGCTGGGGACCTAAAACATCTTGTAGGGCGCAAGATAAAATGCCCAAATGGTCTCACTATGTATTTTGTTCCTGAATCACTTGCCAAACATCCTATAAGTCCTAACCTTGATCTGAGCTTTGATAATCCTCTTGTCTGTCAAATTTTTATGCTTAACAATACTCTTGGTGAAGCCTATCCCCCTAACTGTACTGTAGGGTATGACACCAAAGTCTTCATAATGGATTATGGACAGCGGATGCACTAATCATATGACTGGTGATTGAAGTCTTCTCATGGACTCAACCTTACGTCCATCTGACAAGAGTCACATCACATTTGCTGACACTGGTAAAAGTAAGGTATTGGGTCTAGGTAGAGTTGCAATCTGATCAGCACATGGATAAAGTGATGCTTGTTGAATCCCTTGGTTTCAACTTAATGTCTGTCTCAATGCTTTGTGACTTGAACATGATTGTGATATTTGGAAAATATCGTTGCCTTGTACTAATGGAATCTGACAAGTCTCTAGTCTTTGGAGGGTATCGGAAAGATGATTTGTACATGGTAGATTTCTCAGCAGGACCATAGCTTGCAGTATGTCTTCTAGCAAAAGCTTCAGAGTGCTGGCTCTGGCATCGGAGGCTAGGGCATGCTGGCATGAGGAACTTGTACACTCTCGCGAAGAAGAAACACGTCATAGGCATCGAGGGAGTCAAGTTCAAGAAGGATCACTTGTGCGGTGCCTGCGAAGCTGGAAAGATGACAAGGCCAAGCATCCCTCGAAGACAATCATGACGACATCTCAACCCTTCGAGCTGCTACACATGGACCTATTTGGCCCTACTCACTACTCTACTCTCACTACTACTGCTTGTCTCTATGGCTTCGTCATTGTTGATGATTATTCAAGATATACGTGGGTGCATATGATTCTCTACAAGACTGAAGTGCAGGATGTCTTCAGACGCTTCGCCAACCGTGCCATGAATAACTATGGCATCAAGATCAAGCATATCAGAAGTGACAACGGCACAGAGTTCAAGAACACCGGCCTTGACCTTTATCTGGATACATTGGGCATCACTCATGAGTTCTCCGCTCCATATACACCTTAGCAGAATGGCATCGTGGAGCGCAAGAACAGAACATTCATTGAGATGGCTCGGACGATGCTTGATGAATACAAGACTCCAAGAAAGTTCTGGCCTGAAGCCATTGATACTGCATGTCACGTCATCAACCGTGTTTATCTTCACAAGCTTCTGAAGAAGACATCCTATGAACTCCTAACTGGTAAGAAGCCAAATGTCAGTTACTTCAGAGTATTTGGTGCTAGGTGCTGGATCAAGGATCCACATCACACTTCAAAATTTGCACCGAAAGCACATGAAGGTTTTATGCTTGGTTACGGAAAGGATTCACACTCCTACAGAGTTTTCAACCTCTTTCACTATAAAGTGGTTGAAACTGTAGATGTGCGCTTCGATGAAACTAATGGCTCGCAAAGAGAGCACCTGCCAAATGTGATAGATGAAGTTCCACCTAGTGAATCCATCAAGCTTATGGGAACTGGAGAAATCATACCGTCTGAAGCTCAGGCTGAAGATGAACTTATCATTTCTGCACCTAATCAACCTGAAGACAATGCTCAGCCTGAAGACAATCCTCCTAATGATGACAATGATCAGCAAGAGCAAAATCTTCGTCCAGTTCATCCTCGTGTTGCAAATGAAGTACACATTGAGAGGATAATTGATAGCATCAATGCACCTGGTCCACTCACTCGTTCAAGAGCAACACAGCTAGAAAATTTCTGTGGGCACTTTGCATTTGTCTCAATATCAGAACCCAAGAAAGTTGCTGAAGCCTTCATGGAACCTGAATGGATTCAAGCTATGCAAGAAGAGCTTCAACATTTCAAGCTGAACAATGTGTGGGAACTTGTCAAGCGTCCTGATCCTCGCAAGCACAACATAATAGGCACCAAATGGATACATCGCAACAAGCAAGATGAGCATGGTCAAGTTGTCAGAAACAAGGCTCGTCTCGTTGCCCAAGGATACACTCAAGTTGAAGGGATTGACTTCGATGAAACATTTGCTCATGTGGCTAGGCTTGAAGCCATTCGCATACTGCTAGCCTATGCAAATCATCACAACATCCTTCTGTATCAAATGGATGTGAAGAGTGTGTTTCTCAATGGCAAGATTGAAGAAGAAGTGTATGTTGCACAACCTCCTGGCTTTGAAGATCCAAAACATCCTGATATGGTATACAAGCTCAACAAGGCATTGTATGGCCTCAAACAAGCCCCTCACGCTTGGTATGACATACCCAAAGACTTCCTGAAGAGCAAAGGCTTCAAACTTGGTTCCCTGGATCCCACACTCTTCACGAAGACATATGATGGTGAACTGTTTGTGTGCCAAATATATGTGGATGACATTATCTTCGGCTGCACTAACCAGAAATACAGTGATGAGTTTGGACACATGATGCAAGAGCAATATCAAATGTCCATGATGGGTGAGCTGAAATTCTTCCTTGGTCTTCAAATTCATCAACAAAGCAACGAGATCTTCATATCTCAAGAAAAATACCTCAAAGACTGCCTGAAGAAGTTTGGAGTGCAAGACTACAAAGGTTACACGATGCCAATGCCAACTAAAAGTCATCTGGGTCCTGACGCCAATGGTAAAGAGTTCGATCAAAAGGTATACCACTCCATGATTGGTTCTTTACTTTATTTTTGTGCATCTAGGCCAGATATAATGCTTAGTGTTTGCATGTGTGCCCGATTCCAAGCGGCACCAAAGGAATCGCATCACTTAGCTGTGAAGCGAATTCTTCGATATTTGGCTTACACCCCAATACTAGGATTATGGTATCCAAAGGGCTCAGAGTTTGATCTAGTTGGATTCTCGGATGCTGATTATGCTGGTGACAAGGTGGATCGCAAGTCTACATCAGGCACATGTCACTTTCTGGAACGATCACTTGTCTGTTGGTCTTCAAAGAAGCAGAACTGTGTATCTCTCTCCACTGCTGAATTTGAATACATTGCTGCTCGATCTTGCTGCGCTCAGCTTCTATGGATGAAGCAAACACTCAAGGACTATGGCATCCATCTGAAGCAAGTACCACTCTACTGCGACAATGAAAGCGCCATCAAGATTGCCAACAACCCAGTTCAGCACTCGAAGACAAAACACATTGAAATTCGTCATCACTTTCTCAGGGATCATGTTATGAAGGAAGATATTGATATCATTCACGTCAACACTGAAGAGCAACTGGCAGATATCTTCACAAAGCCCTTGGATGAGAAAAGGTTTTGCAAGTTGCGGTGTGAGCTAAATATCTTGGAATCCTCGAATGTCTTGTGATCAGGCACACATCCTAATACTTATGCATGTTGATGACTTAGATGTGCAACACACGAAGTAATGTATATCTTCAATCAATGAAGACTTACACTCTGAGTGTGAATACATTAATGCGGAATTTGACTTCGGAGCGCCACGATAATTGTGCGTCGTGTCTGGGTCTAATTCTTCCTATACGGTGGGTAACGCCACCACCAAAATCTTGTTTGAAGTGTTTCTCCTGGCGTTACATTTGCTAAGTCTTCGCATTTGTTTTATCTTCAACATTGATTTGTCTTCCGATGATTTTCACCTTGTTGATTTAGTTCTATGCAAATATACTCTTATACTTGTGTTCTGTCCTCTACAACATTCACTTATAGCTATGTCTTCTCGTTTGAACCTTTTGGACTAAGTGAATGTGATCGGACCCTAACCTCTCTATGCTTCTACCTCAAACTCTATCTATCCAAATCATATGCATTCTGTTGAAACTGTCGAATGTCTTCTCTGCGTCCTTGTCAGCAGAAGATACAGAGACAAACATTAAATCTATTTTAAATGCTCAGTCCGAATTGCCTGAAACCCGGAGAAGCCGGAACGACCGCCCGACAGTCCAGGCGTGCGTGGGAACATGGAACAACTTCCAATGTGTTGCATGTTCGCCACGTGTCCCTCAGATGTGAACCGCCAGGGGCATCTGCGTAATTGCGCTGTGCTGTCCCTCTCCCTATAAATGCACATCACATCGCAGTCAAAATCTTTCTTCCACCTCTCCACCTCGACAAACCGTAGCGCCACCGCTAGCTCTCGACGACGCCGGCAACGAAGCGCTTAGCTATCGCGACCTCTCCGACGTCGTCCTCACGCCGGCCGCGGACCTCGTCTTCTCTGCCACTGCCATAGGTGTCCTCCGTCGCCAAGTTAGGGCACGGAAGATCGAACTGCTCGGCCTCCTCTTCTACTCCGTCTAGCAGTTCATCATGTGGTAATTATAACTCTCTTTTTACTGTCTTTTTTATCTGATGGATTCATCTTTCCTTACCAAAAGTGGTTCCTGCCTCCACATATCTGGATCTATCCTGTTCTGCATCTCATATTATGCCTAGTATATTCACTTATGCTTCACACGTAGTTAGATTCCTCACTTGTACCTATTCTTGGATTCGTACAAATCTGGAACCAACTATCAACATATAAGTGAATGTCTTCGCGCTATGAGGTCAATGTCTTCTAAACTGATTTATCTTTAAAATCTTCTAAGAATGCATATGACCTCTTCCCCTTCCCTCGCATCTCTAATGCTGTCACAGGTACATGTCCGTGGGAGAATCCCTTGGTTCTCATAGTCTGCATTCATTTGCAGAATTCTTACAGCATCACATTAATTCTCCCGAAGCTAGTTCTTGTCTGACCAGCAGACGGAAGACTTTGACAGCGTTGAAGCCATTCAGTCTGAACTTCATGGCAACTGAAAAATCAGCAAGGAAGGGAGGCAAACAGCACCGTGGGGGGACATCTAGGGATTTGCCACCAGATCTCTATGAGCTGTACAAGACTGGTCCAGAAGAGGATTACAATCAGCGCAAAACATGAATCCAATGGATTCGAAGATATTGGGCCGAGCAATGGTTCAAATACAGGTTTGTGACCCAGGAGTATGCTGAGAAGAATGCCATCAAGAGTCCTTGGGGAGATATTCTCTTTCGAAATCTTCAACCCAAGAACAGAGCTGAAGCCATTGCTCAGGGTTTCTACCCCTGTATGGTCCGTGGACCACAGCCTGCCAATGCCGACCCATCATCATTGCTATGGTGTCGTGAAGATAATCTTTTCAAGCGCAATTTTCAGCATGCAAAAGCATCGGCCAAAGAGAACAAGAAGAGTCTCGGATGCGATTTCAACCCAGGGCCTTCTGCTCCGCGGGCTGATGGCACACGAGATGCCAATCCAAATGTCATCGGCCCCTTCGACAACTTTGATGGTCTCCTCTCCTACATCGCTACTCAGAGGGCCACGGTGGATCCGTCTGGAGATGAAGCTGATTCTGATGAGGCTCCTGCTCCACCAAAGCCTCAAAAGTAGAAGAAACCCAAGGCCTCAAAGCCCTCCTCTGCACAAAGAGCTTCGCGAGCGAAGCCTCTGGCCACTGCTCCTCCTGCACCAAGTGTGCATTCTGAAGATCTCTCTCGCATCTCCAAGACAGAGAAGAAGAAGAAGCCCATACAAACTACTGGTCAAGCACTGACCCCAGCTGCCGTTCTGAGCAATGTCGAAGCCATTGATCTGTCAAGTGACGACGATCTTGGTGATGATGCTCTTGAGTTGCTGATAAAGAGCAAGCAAGAGGCGAAAATCTTCAACGATCTTCCCCTTTTCGATGTGGACATCTTGAACAAGTTCATTGATGAATGGTTTGATAGCCCAAACCTCAGCTTTGATGATCTTCAGCTTCCTGTAGGCCTCAGCGTTTCATTCCATGGAGCCATTGCTCCTGAGCTGGCTCTAGCTCAAAGGATTGTTGAGCTAAAGAACAAAATTGACTATGAAAAGGCTCAGCTCAAGAAGCATATGGCCAAGCTCAGTGTGACTGATGTCCAAAACTTCAAGCAAATGATGCATGAGCTCAAGGAGGCGTTTCACAAGAAACGTGATGAAGCTAAAGGTTCACGTGAGCGCATGAAACTCCTTGCTGCCAAATGTGTTCAAACTTACAATGAAGCTGAGAAGCGCAAGGCACTTGGGCGTCCTGGCATCGACCCCAAGATGGCTGCCAAGAAGAAGAAGAAGCCTGCTGTGGACCAAGCTAAAGCATCCAGGCGGGATGAACCTCGCATTGTCTTCCCCGCAAGTATGATAGGCGTGAAGCCAAAGGTCCCCACGGTGGCTTCAGATCTCAAGAAAACAAGGACAGCCGAAGCCGAAGCCAGAAAGCGCAAGTCCAAGAACACCACTGATGAAGCTCCACCAACCAAGAAGAGAAAAACCAAGAAGAAAGATCGGGCTACTCCCACAAAGCCCCTCGTCGTCGAGCCAATCTCAGTTGCTTGTCCTACGTCTGCACACCAAGAGCGTCGGTTGATAGTTCATGAGCCTGCTACCACAGAGGCTCCTGAAACTGAAGAGATTCCAGCTGTTGACCCCACCGCAGCTGAAGACATTGGTCACCAAGACAATGTAGAAGATGATGAAGTCCTTCCTCAGATCGAGCACAATGTGGTATCATCGCCTGTTCTCACGAACAGCCAACTCATCAACATTGGTTGTCCTTTGACGCCAATTGCTCATGATTATTCATGGGCTGATCACCCTCAAGACTCCCCCCGTGAAGAAGAAACACCAACTACTCCCCCAACTCAAGTCACCACTCCGGTACTTGAAGATGAAGACTTTGTGGCCTAGACAACTCCATCTCCACAAGCGTCGCCAGTGTTTCGCAGGCTTCGCAAAGGACCAAGGCCACAAGTCACTCTTTTGAGTGTTCCAGAAGGAGAAGAGCACCAATCGGTATCTCGCCAAGTATTTCCTGAAGCCTCTCCAACTGTGAACATCTCCGAGTCTGAAGCCAAAGCTGCTGAAGACATTCCGGCTGCATCAGCCGATGAACATGAAGAACCAAGACAAGAAGAAGAACGTGTTGCTACACCCCCGTCCAACCCTGAAGTTGTTCTTGAGGAGAACGTGTCCGACCCTCCAGCTACTCAAGTGGAGGTTAACAATACTGAGGCGGCCACAAACAAAACTACTGAAGCCGATGACGTTGTCATGGCTGAAGTTAATGTGGCGCCAGAAGTTAATGTGGTGGCAGAAGTTGCTGCACCTGAAGCAAATTTGCAGCCTGACGTTAATGCCAATGCCACTGCTCCTGTACCGCCTCCAAGGCCACACACCATTGAGCAAGCATTCGATCGAGGTCAGCTGGTTACTGTCAGATGGCCCATTCTGGTTCCTCCACCTGCTGCTGGTCCGCAATTTGACTATCATGTAGAACACAAGCCTCAGGTCCAGAAGCCTAAGCCAAGGTTGCCAAGGTTTCCAGGTACTGCAACTTCACCAGGATCTTTCAATGCAAATGGCTTCATTGCACACAATACCTTCTTTGATAGTGCCAAGAACCCCTACTCCAAGCCAAGAGTTTCATCTGATCGGTTCTGGAGCTATCAGCAGCGCAGTTACTGTTCCTGTGTTCTCTATGATCAAGGGCGCATCTTTCCACATATGCGTCTAGACTGTGAAGCTATTGCTGGACTGCCCTGCTTAGAAGAAGCCCTTGACTGCTTCCGTGATGCTGGTCTTCTGAACCTTGTGACTGATAAAGAGCATTGGAATGAAGAGCTTCTGCTACAATTCTATGCTACCCTCCACATTCGCGGCTTCAACAGGGATCCAAAGACATGGATCCTTGAGTGGATGACAGGCAATGTACACCATGAAGCTAAAGCTCTTGATATCATTGAGCTCACTGGCCTGCCCACTCCAGGTGAACTCTTCGATCCTGGTTGTCAGCTCCACCGCAATGCTTTGGAGAGCATCTTTCAGAAGCCAGAGCCCAACATGAGCCAAATGCTGAGCATGATGAAGCCACTGCCACACGACGCTGAATACCCAAGAGAATTCTTTGTTGAAGACCTAGAGTATCTGCCCTGCCATATTTATCATATCATCAGGCGAACTCTATGGCCTGTCAAAGGACATTCTTCTGCAGCGAAGCTTGAAGGAGCACTGAAGACATTGGTCTTTTATATCTTTAATGGCATCAGCTTCAATGCTCAAGACTTCTTCATCAGGCAATTGGCTGCATCTGGCTCTGACCTCTTTGGTCTAAAGTTCTACGCTCCATGGGTTATGCGCCTTATCAAGCTTCATTCAGCTGTCAACTATCAGCCCTCTGCACGCAACCATCTGATATTCTTGCCAGAGGTTGATATGTCTATTGAAGCCATCTACCCAGAGCCTGCCAAAGAGCCTGTTTATCTTCACAATGTTGATCACCAAAGCTTCACACAGCCGATTGAAGGAGTTCAGGCCGTCACTCGTGTTTATCCTTTGGTTGGCAATACACGTGCACCTCACCGTGCCCATACTGAAGCCACTAAAAGCACCATTGCTCAAAGGCCTCGGAAGCGATCTCGTGTTCTCAATGACCGAGAGCTTCTCGTCGCCCTGCATCAAAAACAGGATAAGCATCACTACTGGCTGAAGCGTCAGATGCAAAGCCTCTTGGTGGATGTCAACCGCATTCGCAATCTTGCCACCAAGAACGCATTTGTCACACATGAGACCTGTATGAGGTCATGGAAGAGTCTGACATTGCTTAGTGCTGAAGCTGATCTTCAAGACGATGGCTTCACTGAAAGATTCAAGTTTGATTCCACTCCTCCCAGGAATGTTGTCTTACGTCGGACTCCCTCACTTGAAGACTCTGACTATTCCTCCTCAGCTGCAACTGTTAATGCCAGAGTCATTGATGACCAAGATGATGCTACTTCACCACCTCCAACTTCGGCGCGTATCGACACTGCACCAAGTTCTTCTGCACCACCAAACCTCAACGACGACCCTGCTGCTTCACCTACTCCTCATGGGAACGAGTAGAGGCTCTATGTCTTCAAACCTTTTTGGTCCTTACTAACAAAAGGGGGAGAAGCATATGAGTTGATAGTCTTCAAGCGGGTCCATATGGGTGGTTGCTTTATATTTTGCCAAGTGTTTACAACTCTTGCTTTCGATACATTTGGTTCTTTGAGTTGTAACACTTAAACTTGATGGTCGTCTGCTACTTTTTCTGCTATTCTGTGATGCGATGATAAATTCCACATATGCGATGATAAATCCCACACGAAGTCATATTGCAGACGTCCATTTTTCATTATGCATGTCATTATCTTCATTATATCTTTTCATGCATGATGAATTGCCTTCATAAGTTGAAGAGGATCTCCACAAGTACAACCTGCCATGTGCATTTGCATTCCAAAAGCAAAATACTTATATGCACATCTTCAGGGGGAGCCTTTTGCTACTTACGAAGACAATACCTTAATCCTTTACAATTTCACATACTTTTATCCCCATTGAAAACCTCAACCAGTTTGTCATCAATCACCAAAAGGGGGAGATTGTAAGTGCATCTAGTGCCACCCCTAGTTGGTTTTGGAGTATTGACGACAAACCTGGTTGAGGGACTAATGTGTTTGTGAGAATTGCAGGATAACACAGGTAGTAGTCTCTCATTGATTCGGTTTACCTACCGGAGATGACCCCTAAAAATGTGTGAAGACATTGAAGACAATGCTGGTATGTGAAGATATTCACATTGAAGACTATGACATGAGAAGACATCGCATGGAGACTTTGGAGCGCGAAGACATAGTTGTTTCGTAGTTTCATTTTCTTCTTTGTTGAGTCATAGGAACCACTGTACTGTTAAGTGGGGTCCAAGTGAACAAAGTCAGAGTGACTGAGTGATGCTCAACCAAATCCTATGTCTTCGAGCGAAGACAATGAGAGCAAATCTTATCCAGAGGTGGATGAGTCAACTTTACTTGTAGCCCAAGTCAAGCTGCCGCGTGTGTTTGAAATCTGACCATTGGAACACGTGTCAGTTCCTTAGTGACCCAGGGTCATTTCGGAAAAATCAGGTCGGGTTGCCTAGTGGCTATAAATAGCCCACTCCCTACACCATAAATTGGTGGCTGCTCAGAGTTAGTGCACGGCTTTTGTCGTTTGAGAGCAACCCACCTCCGAAGCTTTTGAGAGAGAGAAATCCTTGCGAGGACAAAGCCCAAACACCCAGAGCCAAAGAGTGTTAGGCATCACTGAAGTCTTTCTGTCCGCGTGACCTGAAGACTTGTTACACTTGAGGACTGTGAATCCTCCAGCCGGTTAGGCGTCGCGTTCTGAGCATCCAAGAGTCATTGTGGATCGCCGGTGAACAAAGCCTGTGAAGGTTTGGAAGTCTACCTTGAAGACTTACCTGAGTGATTGGGCGAGGACTGGGTGTCCTTAGCTCAAGGGGAATAAGGTGAAGACACGGTCTTCTGAGTTAAATCTCAGCCTCCCTAACCAGACGTATAGTTGTCACAGCAACTGGAACTGGTCCAACAAATCCTTGTCCTCACCAAGCGACTAGTTCTATCTTCTCCCACTCCTTATTTACAGTTTGTCTTCGTGAAGTCATTGCCTGCTTGTGTTACCTGTTTGACTTCACTGTGTGACTTCGATTGTTGTTTGGCTCTCACTATCTTCCATCCTGATCATTACTACCTAGCTGCTATTAGTCTTCATGCTTTCACTTCATTGAATACTTGACTATGGCCTGCCTAGTGTAGTCTACCTTCCGCTGCATGTTAATAGGTTCGTTTCTATAGTTTGTCTTCGAAACTCCCATGTTTTGAAGACTTCCATAAAAATCGCCTATTCACCCCCCCTCTAGTCGATAACTAGCACTTTCACCGGTCCTTGAGAAGTTTAAAATAGCACTAACTTGACGAACTATCATTGTGGTTTTGATGCGTAGGTAAGAACGGTTCTTGCTCAGCCTGTAGCAGCCACGTAAAACTTGCAACAACAAAGTAGAGGACGTCTAACTTGTTTTTGCAGGGCATGTTGTGATGTGATATGGTCAAGACATGATGCTATATTTATTGTATGAGATGATCATGTTTTGTAACAGAGTTATCGGCAACTGGCAGGAGCCATATGGTTGTCGCTTTATTGTATGCAATGCAATCGCCCTGTAATTGCTTTACTTTATCACTAAGCAGTAGCGATAGTCGTAGAAGCAATAGTTGGTGAGACGACAATGATGCTACAATGGAGATCAAGGTGTCGCGCCGGTGACGATGGTGATCATGACGGTGCTTTGGAGATGGAGATCAAAGGCACAAGATGATGATGGCCATATCATACCACTTATATTGATTGCATGTGATGTTTATCCTTTAAGCATCTTATTCTGCTTTGTTTGACGGTAACATTATAATATGATCTATCACCAAATTTCAAGGTAAAAGTGTTCTCTCTGAGTATGCACCGTTGCCAAAGTTCGTCGTACCGAGACACCATGTGATGATCGGGTGTGATAAGCTCAATGTTCATCTACAACGGGTGTAAGACAGTTTTGCACACGCAGAATACTCGGGTTAAACTTGACGAGCCTAGCATATGCAGATATGGCCTCGGAACACTGAGACTGAAAGGTCGAGCGTGAACCATATAGTAGATATGATCAACATAGTGATGTTCACCATTGAAAACTACTCCATTTCACGTGATGATCGGTTATGGTTTAGTTGATATGGATCACGTGATCACTTAGATGATTAGAGAGGTATCTATCTAAGTGGGAGTTCTAAAGTAATATGATTAATTGAACTTAAATTTATCATGAACTTAGTACCTGATAGTATTTTGCTTGTCTATGTTGTTGTAGATAGATGGCCCGTGTTATTGTTCCATTGAATTTTAATGCGTTTCTTGAGAAAGCAAAGTTGAAAGATGATGGTAGCAATTACACGGACTGGGTCCGTAACTTGAGGATTATCCTCATTGCTACACATAATAATTACGTCCTGGAAGCACCGCTGGGTGCCAGGCCTGCTGCAGATGCAACTGACGACGTTAAGAACGTCTGGCAGAGCAAAGCTGATGACTACTCGATAGTTCAATGTGCCATGCTTTATGGCTTAGAACCGGGACTTCAACGACGTTTTGAACGTCATGGAGCATATGAGATGTTCCAGGAGTTGAAGTTAATATTTCAAGCAAATGTCCGGATTGAGAGATATGAAGTCTCCAATAAGTTCTACAACTGCAAGATGGAGGAGAATAGTTCTGTCAGTGAACATATACTCAAAATGTTTGGGTATGACAATCACTTGATTCAACTGGGAGTTAATCTTCCGGATGATAGTGTCATTGACAGAATTCTTCAATCACTGCCACCAAGCTACAAGAGCTTCGTAATGAACTATAATATGCAAGGGATGGATAAGACAATTCCCGAGCTCTTCGCAATGCTAAAGGCTGCGGAGGTAGAAATCAAGAAGGAGCATCAAGTGTTGATGGTCAATAAGACCACCAGTTTCAAGAAAAAGGGTAAAGGGAAGAAGAAGGGAACTTCAAGAAGAACAGCAAACAAGTTGCTGCCCAAGAGAAGAAACCCAAGTCTGGACCTAAGCCTGAAACTGAGTGCTTCTACTGCAAGCAGACTGGTCACTGGAAGCGGAACTGCCCCAAGTATTTGGCGGATAAGAAGGATGGCAAGGTGAACAAAGGTATATATGATATACATGTTATTGATGTATACCTTACTAGAGCTCGAAGTAGCACCTGGGTATTTGATACTGGTTCTGTTGCTAATATTTGCAACTCAAAACAGGGACTACGGATTAAGCGAAGACTGGCTAAGGACGAGGTGACGATGCGCGTGGGAAATGGTTCCAAAGTCGATGTGATCGCCGTCGGCACGCTACCTCTACATCTACCTTCAGGATTAATTTTAGACCTAAATAATTGTTATTTGGTGCCAGCGTTAAGCATGAACATTATATCTGGATCTTGTTTGATGCGGGACTGTTATTCATTTAAATCTGAGAATAATGGTTGTTTTATTTATATGAGTAATATCTTTTATGGTCATGCACCCTTGAAGAGTGGTCTATTTGTGATGAATCCTGATAGTAGTGATACACATATTCATAATGTTGAAGCCAAAAGATGTAGAGTTGATAATGATAGTGCAACTTATTTGTGGCACTGCCATTTGGGTCATATTGGTGTAAAGCGCATGAAGGAACTCCATACTGATGGACTCTTGGAATCACTTGATTATGAATCACTTGGTACTTGCGAACCATGCCTCATGGGCAAGATGACTAAAACGTCGTTCTCCGGAACAATGGAGCGAGCAACAGATTTGTTGGAAATCATACATACTGATGTATGTGGTCTGATGAATGTTGAGGCTCGCAGCGGGTATCGTTATTTTCTCACCTTCACAGAGGATTTGAGCAGATATGGGTATATCTACTTAATGAAACATACGTCTGAAACATTTGAAAAGTTCAAAGAATTTCAAAGTGAAGTGGAAAATCATCGTAACAAGAAAATAAAGTTTCTATGATCTGATCATGGAGGAGAATATTCGAGTTATGATGTTGGTCTACATTTGAAACAATGCGGAATAGTTTCGCAACTCACGCCACCCGGAACACCACAACGTAATGGTGTGTCCGAACGTCGTAATCGTACTTTACTAGATATGGTGCGATCTATGACGTCTCTTACGTATTTACCGCTATCGTTTTGGGGTTATGCTTTAGAGACGGCTGCATTCACGTTAAATAGGGCACCGTCGAAATTCGTTCAGACGACGCCTTATGAACTGTGGTTTGGCAAGAAACCAAAGTTGTCGTTTCTTAAAGCTTGGGGCTGCAATGCTTATGTGAAAAAGCTTCAACCTGGTAAGCTCGAACCCAAATCGGAGAAATGTGTCTTCATAGGATACCCAAAGGAAACTGTTGGGTACACCTTCTATCACAGATCTGAAGGCAAGACATTTGTTGCTAAAAATGGATCCTTTCTAGAGAAGGAGTTTCTCTCGAAATAAGTGAGTGGGAGGAAAGTAGAACTTGATGAGGTAACTGTACCTGCTCCCTTATTGGAAAGTAGTTCATCACACAAACCGGTTTCTGTGACACCTACACCAATTAGTGAGGAAGCTAATGATGTTGATCATGAATCTTCAGATCAAGTTACTACCGAACCTCGTAGGTCAACTAGAGTAAGATCCGCACCAGAGTGGTACGGTAATCCTATTCTGGAGGTCATGTTACTTGACCAAGGCGAACCTATGAACTATGAAGAAGCGATGGTGAGCCCAGATTCCGCAAAATGGCTTGAGGCCATGAAATCTGAGATGGGATCCATGTATGAGAACAAAGTGTGGACTTTGGTTGACTTGCTCGATGATCGGCAAGCCATAGAAAATAAATGGATCTTCAAGAAGAAGACTGACGCTGACGGTAATGTTACTCTCTACAAAGCTCGACTTGTTGCAAAAGGTTTTCGACAAGTTCAAGGAGTTGACTACGATGAGACTTTCTCACCCATAGCGATGCTTAACTCTGTCCGAATCATGTTAGCAATTGCCGCATTTTATGATTATGAAATTTGGCAAATGGATGTCAAAATTGCATTCCTGAATGGATTACTGGAAGAAGAGTTGTATATGATGCAACCGGAAGGTTTTGTCAATCCAAAGGGAGCTAACAAAGTGTGCAAGCTCCAGCGATCCATTTATGGACTGGTGCAAGCCTCACGGAGTTGGAATAAACATTTTCATAGTGTGATCAAAGCATATGGTTTTATACAGACTTTTGGAGAAGCCTGGGTTTACAAGAAAGTGAGTGGGAGATATGTAGCATTTCTAATATTATATGTGGATGACATATTGCTGATTGGAAATGATATAGAATTTCTAGATAGCATAAAAGGATACTTGAATAAGAGTTTTTCAATGAAAGACCTCGGTGAAGCTGCTTATATATTGGGCATTAAGATCTATAGAGATAGATCAAGACGCTTAATTGGACTTTCGCAAAACACATACCTTGATAAAGTTTTGAAGAAGTTCAAAATGGATCAAGCAAAAGAAAGGATTCTTGCCTGTATTACAAGGTGTGAAATTGAGTCAGACTCAATGCCCGACCACTTCAGATGATAGAGAGAAAATGAAAAATGTTCCCTATGCTTCAGCCATAGGCTCTATCATGTATGCAATGTTGTGTACCAGACCTGATGTGTGCCTTGCTATTAGCTTGGCAGGGAGGTACCAAAGTAATCCAGGAGTGGATCACTGGACAACAGTCAAGAACATCCTGAAATACCTGAAAAGGACTAATGATATGTTTCTCGTTTATGGAGGTGACAAAGAGCTCGTCGTAAATGGTTACGTCGATGCATGCTTTGACACTGATCCGGACGATTCTAAATCGCAAACCGGATATGTGTTTACATTGAACGGTGGAGCTATCAGTTGGTGCAATTCTAAACAAAGCGTCGTGGCGGGATCTACGTGTGAAGCGGAGTACATAGCTGCTTCGGAAGCAGCAAATGAAGGAGTCTGGATGAAGGAGTTCATATCCGATCTAGGTGTCATACCTAGTGCATCGGGTCCAATGAAAATCTTTTGTGACAATACTGGCAATACTGGTGCAATTGCCTTGGCAAAGGAATCCATATTTCACAAGAGAACCAAGCACATCAAGAGACGCTTCAATTCCATCCGGGACCAAGTCCAGGTGGGAGACATAGATATTTGCAAGATACATACGGATCTGAATGTTGCAGACCCGTTGACTAATCCTCTTCCACGAGCAAAACATGATCAGCACCAAGACTCCATGGGTGTTAGAATCATTACTGTGTAATCTAGATTATTGACTCTAGTGCAAGTGGGAGACTGAAGGAAATATGCCCTAGAGGCAATAATAAAGTTATTATTTATTTCCTCATATCATGATAAATGTTTATTATTCATGCTAGAATTGTATTAACCGAAAACATAATACATGTGTGAATACATAGACAAACCTAGTGTCACTAGTATGCCTCTACTTGACTAGCTCGTTGATCAAAGATGGTTAAGTTTCCTAGTCATAGACATGAGTTGTCATTTGATTAACGGGATCACATCATTAGGAGAATGATGTGATTGACTTGACCCATTCCATTAGCTTAGCACTTGATCGTTTAGTTTACTGCTATTGCTTTCTTCATGACTTATACATGTTCCTATGACTATGAGATTATGCAACTCCCGATTACCGGAGGAACACTTTGTGTGCTACCAAATGTCACAACGTAACTGGGTGATTATAAAGGTGCTCTACAGGTGTCTCCGATGGTACTTGTTGAGTTGACATAGATCGAGATTAGGATTTGTCACTCCGATTGTCGGAGAGATATCTCTGGGCCCTCTCGGTAATGCACATCACTATGAGCCTTGCAAGCAATGTGACTAATGAGTTAGTTACGAGATGATGCATTACGGAACGAGTAAAGAGACTTGCCGGTAACGAGATTGAGCTAGGTATTGAGATACCGACGATCGAATCTCGGGCAAGTAACATACCGATGACAAAGGGAACAACGTATGTTGTTATGCGGTTTGACCGATAAAGATCTTCGTAGAATATGTAGGAACCAATATGAGCATCCAGGTTCCACTATTGGTTATTGACCGGAGATATGTCTCGGTCATGTCTACATAGTTCTCGAACCCGTAGGGTTCGCACGCTTAAAGTTCTGTGACGATCGGTATTATGAGTTTATATGTTTTGATGTACCGAAGGTAGTTCGGAGTCCCGGATATGATCACGGACATGACGAGGAGTCTCGAAATGGTCGAGACATAAAGATCAATATATTGTATGACTATGTTCGGACACCGGAAGTGTTTCGGGAGGTTTCGGACATATACCGGAGTATCGGGGGTTACCGGAACCCCCCCCCCCCCCCCCGGGGAGTATATTTGGCCTAATGGGCCTTAGTGGAGAAGAGGAGGGGCGGCCAGGGCAGGCCGCGTGCCCCCTCCCCCTCTAGTCCGAATTGGACAAGGAGGGGGGCGGCGCCCCCCTTTCCTTCCCCTCTCTCTCCTCGTTCCCCTTCTCCTACTCCTACTAGGAAAGGAGGAGTCCTACTCCCGGTGGGAGTAGGACTCCCCCCTTGGCGCGCTCTCCTCCTTGGCCGGCCGCCTCCCCCCTAGCTCCTTTATATACGGGGGCAGGGGGCACTCCAAGGACACAACAGTTGATCATTGATCTTTTAGCCGTGTGCGGTGCCCCCTCCACCATAATCCACCTCGGTCATATCGTAGCGGTGCTTAGGCGAAGCCCTGCGTCGGTAGCTTCATCAACATTGTCACCACGCCATCGTGTTGACGAAACTCTCCCTCGAGCTTTACTGGATCGTGAGATCGCGGGACGTCACCGAGCTGAACGTGTGCTGAACGCGGAGGTGTCGTACGTTCGGTACTGAGGATCGGTCGATCGTGAAGACGTACGACTACATCAACCGCGTTGTCATAACGCTTCCGCTTAACGGTCTACGAGGGTACGTGGACGACACTCTCCCCTATCATTGCTATGCATCACCATGATCTTGCGTGTGCGTAGGAAATTCTTTGAAATTACTACGTTCCCCAACACATTGAACCCAATCGAGTTACAGATGCGAGGGATGCGACACTTTGCAAGATGAAGCTAAAGACTGCTTACGGATGCGACACTTTGCAAGATGGAACCTTCATGATGTGGTCGCTCCGAGGCATACTACTAAAGTATGGGGATAGGGACTACCATGTGCAGGCGAACAAGGATGAAGGGGTATACTCATGCACTTGCTGCAAGTTTGATCGCGATGGGCTATTGTGCGCACACATACTACGAGTAATGGAACAGATTGGAGTCTACGAGATACCGAGGAGGTATATCCTAGATAGGTGTACATGGGATCCAGAAGAGGATCTTGTTGAGCCTGATTACCAAAAGCCAACAGTTAAGAAGGGTATGACAAAGGAAGGAAAAAATATCATGAGATATACATCTATTCTGAATGATTTCAAGGAACAAGCAAAAGACACTTGCACTACTGATGAAGGGATGGCATTGGCAAGGAAACATGTTAATGCTTTCAGAGATGACATGGATGCACTTAAAAAGAGGCAGATAAAGAAAGCAAGAAAGGAAAAAGATGAGGGAAAAGAAGCACAAATGTTTTCTTCACCATCAGGGACTAGTGCCACTGAAGGTGTCCCAGTAGCGCATCAAGGAAGCATTCCTGTCACGCATGTGTCTGGCAATATTTTCCAGTTCCAGGGCTCACATGCCGAGGGATCGCAATCATCAAACACAAGAGTGATACTAGACCCACCAAAGTCTACTACGAAAGGGCGTCCAAGAGGGAAAAGATTTCAGCACCCATTTGACATTGCAAAACCAAAAAAAGAGAGCAAATGTAGAGTCTGCGGGTCGACAGATCATGATAAACGCAAATGTACCTCACCCATCCCGCACTAAGAAACTTGAAGTGCAAAAAAGTTAGATGGGCATTGAAGTGCAAGTTATCGATTTTACTTATCAATTTTACCCATTTTATTGTGTAAACGGTGTCGAGACACCATGTAATGAAAAGTTATCAGCACTGAAACATGTAAGTTATCGTCCAGAATGTAATGGTGATTTTCAGAAATGAGAATGAGATTAGTTATCGTTCTTTGTTTGTGAGCAAAATGTTATGACGCCATGAAATACAAAGTTATCAGCACCTGATAAAGTATGTTATCAGCATTGATTAACATAAGTTATCAGCAAAAATGTATAAAAAAGATAGTAATCAGCCCAGAAAAAATGTATAAAACTATCATCGTTCTTAAACATAAATTCAAACTTATATTGGTGCAAATTTCTCACATCAATTACTCCTTGTTGAACAAGTGATAGCGCCATTGCGTGCATTTGTTAAGAGGATGGTCCAGCCACATGCTTGTCAATATCTTCCTCAGTGCCGGGATCTGCTCCTGAGTTATTGTCGGGATATTTTTACCATCCCAGAACTCCAAGATCTTGAACGCGAAGAAACCGCAATCAGTGCTGTAAGGAAAAAAACAAGAAATGTGTTAAAAAGCAAAATAAGATATGCAAAAAGGTGAACGAACTTTTAAAATGCTACACTACTAAGTTACCGGGTATTTATATGGGAAAAAATGATGGAGTACTAGCCAAAAAAACTAACCCATTGTCCTGTTTGAACACATCGATGTACACAAGATCATAGTCTTGGATCTGCTTACTTGAGTCCTTGTACGCAATCAACCAGGCTTTTTTAATGACATTCATAAGCTTCGTCGCATGTGTGATGAGCGAAGGGCTATCTTGTGGCCAAAGAGAATCAATAACTTCAAATCGTTTTGCCTTGAGATTAAGGCACAAGACGTACCAATGCCTGTCCTTTGGTAGAGGTCCCAACTTTTGTAGTGTTGGAAACAGTAGCTGTTAAAAAAATGTGAACACATGAACACAAGAAGTTACCGATGCATTTACAGTTAAAAAGGCAAGTTATCAGAACACTGACAACATATGTTACCAATAGGCATATGATGTCTACTACGCAACCTTCTTCTTGCAGACGTTGTTGGGCCTCCAAGTGCAGAGGTTTGTAGGACAGTAGCAAATTTCCCTCAAGTGGATGGCCTAAGGTTTATCAATCCGTGGGAGGCGTAGGTTGAAGATGGTCTCTCTCAAACAACCCTGCAACCAAATAACAAAGGGTCTCTTGTGTCCCCAACACACCCAATACAATGGTAAGTTGTATAGGTGCACTAGTTCGGCGAAGAGATGGTGATACAAGTGCAATATGGATGGTAGATATAGGTTTTTGTAATCTGAAAATATAAAAACAGCAAGGTAACTAATGATAAAAGTGAGCGTAAACGGTATTGCAATGCTAGGAAACAAGGCCTAAGGTTCATACTTTCACTAGTGCAAGTTCTCTCAACAATAATAACATAATTGGATCATATAACTATCCCTCAACATGCAACAAAGAGTCACTCCAAAGTCACTAATAGCGGAGAACAAACGAAGAGATTATGGTAGGGTACGAAACCACCTCAAAGTTATCCTTTCGGATCGATCTATTCAAGAGTCCGTAGTAAAATAACATGAAGCTATTCTTTCCGTTCGATCTATCATAGAGTTCGTACTAGAATAACACCTTAAGACACAAATCAACCAAAACCCTAATGTCACCTAGATACTCCAATGTCACCTCAAGTATCCGTGGGTATGATTATACGATATGCATCACACAATCTCAGATTCATCTATTCAACCAACACAAAGAACTTCAAAGAGTGCCCCAAAGTTTCTACCGGAGAGTCAAGACGAAAACATGTGCCAACCCCTATGCATAAGTTCACAATGTTACGGAACCCGCAAGTTGATCACCAAAACATACATCAAGTAGATCACCTGAATATCCCATTGTCACCACAGATAAGCACGGCAAGACTTAAAGACTCAAAGCACATCAAGTGTTCTCAAATCCTTAAAGACTCAATCTGATAAGATAACTTCCATTAACTCAATCCATTACAAGAGAGTAGAGGGGGAGAAACATCATAAGATCCAACTATAATAGCAAAGCTCACGATACATCAAGATCGTATCACCTCAAGAACACGAGAGAGAGAGAGAGAGAGAGAGAGAGAGAGATCAAACACATAGCTACTGGTACATACCCTCGGCCCCGAGGGTGAACTACTCCCTCCTTGTCATGGAGAGCGCCGGGATGATGAAGATGGCCATCGGTGAGGGATCCCCCCTCCGGTAGGGTGCCAGAACAGGGTCCCATTGGTTTTTGGTGGCTACAGAGGCTTGCGGCGGCGGAACTCCCGATCTATTCTGCTTTCTGGAGGTTTCAGTATTTATAGGATTTTTTGGCGTAGGTCGCACGTCAGGGGGGTCTCTGGGTTGTCCACGAGGCAGGGGCCCATGCCCAGGGGGTGGGCGCGCCCCCCACCCTCGTGGGCAGCCCGGGACTCTTCTGGCCCAACTCTTTTGCTCCGGGGTCTTCTTTTGGTCCATAAAAAATCGTCAAAAATTGGCAACTCCGTTTGGTATTCCTTTTCTGTAAAACTCAAAGACAAGGAAAAGCATAAACTGGCACTGGGCTCTAGGTTAATAGGTTAGTCCCAAAAATCATATAAAAGTGCATAGTAAAGCCCATTAAACATCCAAGATGGATAATATAATAGCATGAATACTTCATAAATTATAGATACGTTGGAGACGTATCAGCATACATGAAAGTTACCACAGAAAAGTAACATAACTATGTACCAGCTAAAATTCGTTAGTGGTACGATGTGTGACAAAACCAAATTAAGAGCCTAATAAAATTGCCTGTTATACCAACTAAAAAACAGCTTGTAGGATTTAAAAGCAGAAAACTATGTAGTTTACATAAAAAATGTACCTGATTTTGGTCACTAAGTATGTAGTTTACATCACGATGGAAATGTTTGATTAGGAACTTGCTCGTCATATCAGGTATGAGAAGATATACTGACAGCAACCATGGAAAGATGATCTTCCCTGGGGGTACAGAATAAGAAAGAGTTCGGATGTGGAGCTCAACAATATTATTCGAAACATGACCACCTTCTATCACACTATTAGCGAGCTCTTCCAATGTGACCCACCGCCCATCGATGTCAATAACCCTAATACTGGAAAGCAAACAAAGAAAAAATAATATATAAGCCAATGTTTTGACAGTGAGGGGTCAAAATACTAGAGAAAAGGAAAACAGTAAATGTCATTACTGTTTTATCCTGGAGTCAACTGAATCAGTGGTGTGCTTGATAACTTCTGCGTAAATAACCTCTTCGAGTGCAGATGCTGTGAGGCCACAATATGGAGGCAGAAGGAACTGCGATGGGCGGCTTACCCTAACTTTCTGAATGTACGATTTAGGAGTCACACTGGCTGAATGATTACCATAGGGAGGTTGAATAACTGGTGTAACAAATTCAGGGCTGGTGGGGTGGTCTAGAAGAAAAGTGAAGGGAGTTATCAGAGTTGGGAATGATGAAAAGAAATATTATGGGGAAACAAAAAGAAAAGAAGTTATCAGAGTTTAGAACAGTAAATTATCAACATGAACATAATGATGTTATCAAGGTTGGCAGTAGGAAAAAGTTTGTTAAAAAATCTTCCTATCAGTACCTTTTACAGAAGCGCAATTTGCTTTTGCTCTAACAGTGGCACGTTCGACTTCTTCAACCCACATAATTACATCATCGTCTTCAACATCCGCATCATAAACTCAAAAGCGACGCTCTTCAAAAAGTTGCGATCAGGTCAGTTTGCGAACCGAAAAAAGGAATGTCAAATATGTGGAAAAACAGCTAAAGAAAAAAGTGATAGATAGTACAGAATGATGATATAATTACTGTAGAGAGAAAAATGGAAGAAAATGAGGGGGGTCAAGATAGTTAAAGGGGCAGCATGAATGTATTGGAATGGTCTGTGTGTGTGTGCAGGGAAAGGAGGGGGTGTATTTACAGCAACAATAAAGAAAAAAAGGGTTGAAGTTATCAGCATGGTGATAGCAGAAGTTATCAGGGTATGATCACAAATGTTACCATTTAAGTAACTAGTTAGCGGAAAAAAATGAAAACATGTAGGTATCTAGTTAGAACAAAAAATACCAGCACAACATTCGCAAAAAGTTATCATGGTGAAAGTTACCATACGATAAAATGGTAAGCTGGAAAACAAGGTACAATATCTTTCATGTAGAGCGTTGTATTTATCAGTTAAAAGTAGAGCGCTATAATTGTCAGTCAGATGTTAGTAAAAGTTACCAGGAATAAAGAAAAAAAGGTTGAAGTTATCACCATGGTGATAGCAGAAGTTATCAGGGTATGATCACAAATGTTACCATTTAAGTAACTAGTTAGCAAAAAAATGAAAACATGTAGGTACCTAGTTAGAACAAAAAATACGAGCGCAACATTCGCAAAGGTTATCATGGTGAAAGTTACCGTACAATAAAATGGTAAGATAGAAAATAAGGTACAATGTCTTTCATGTAGAGCGCTATAATTATCAGTTAAAAGTAGAGCGCAAATAATTATCAGTTAGATGTTAGTAAAAGTTACCAGGAATAATTAACAATAATAATCACATATAATACACCCACACACCAGACAACATAAAAATAAAAGAGCGCGAATGTGAAACGAAAACACATAGTTCATTACATAGCACACACGCAAAAGCAGAAGTCATTACATGTGAGAGGGGGGGTTGTCCATACATAGGATAAAAAGAGCATAAATATACACACAAGGATCAAACTAAAAGCATAAAAAAAGGTCTTCGAAAAGCAGACATCCATCCCATCACTCTTTTGTGATAAAGCGAAGACACGTATATGCCTTCACTTACCAAGGTCAGCAGGCTCAGAGCATGAAAACGGATTGGAGTCAATAGGATTATCTTCCGCATTCTTTAAATCTCATGGTGCTGCCGCCATATGATCAATTGGGGATGCTGCTGCTCGGTCTTGGGGAGCATTGTTAGCCGCTGGGACCACTGGTGGTGCTTGAGTTGTCGAAACAACCGCTGGGGGCGGTGTTGGTACTGCAGCTGGGACTGCGGCCGTCGTATTAATATCTAGTCCGGGCGGTGTGGGGCTAAGAGAGCAAGATGGTGGGGTGAAATCCCAGTAGGCTCTATCAGCAACAACATCTTCTACATCTACATTAATGCTGAATTCTTGGGCGGAGACTTGGTCATCCCCAGGTTGAGCTTCAACAAACACTGCATCTTCAGTTTCAACTGGTTCTGCCACATTGGATTGGGCAGATTCAACTTGAGCTTGAACAACACATGCTATTTTGACAGGAGCTTGGTCATCTTCAGCTACGGCAGCGCTCATTGGAGGAGCAATTCCTTGATCTTGATCAGCAGAAGTTTCAGCTACGGCAGCTCATTGAAGGAGCAATTCCTTGAGGTTGATCAGCAGAAGTTTCAGCTACAACAACGCTCATTGGAGGAGCAATTCCTTTAGGTTGATCAGCAAAAGTTTCAGCTTCAGTGCCAATAACAACATTGGCAATTTCTTCTACCACTTGAGTAATAGTGGTTGCTGCCGCGAGCTCTTCCACAGCTCCAAAACCATCTGGTGAATTCCTCACAGGGGCATTATCTTGCACAACAGCCATTGAAGAAGTGACCACGGGGAGTCTTTAAAATCATCTTTCGCGTCCTTGGAAGCAACACGAGGAGAAGACCTAGTTGCAACTGCAACTTTAGAAGACTTCGTAACCTTCCTCACAGTAATCTTGGTTTTCTTGCTGCACACAAGAAAAATAAACATTACCAGCTTATAATAACATTAGTTACCAGCTTATATTAACATTAGTTATCAGATTATATTTGCATTATACAACAGCTAATATAACATTAGTTACCAGCTTATATTGACAGTAGTTACCAGCTAAAATATAACTTTAGTTACCAGCTTGTATTCAAATTATTTTTTAGCTTATGGCCAACTTGGTTATCCACATAATGCTAAAATATAACATTAATGAAGTTACCCACAAATTTATCATGCTAAAAATAACAGTAATATTATAAGAGCTTTGACTATAAAAACTACCAGTCATTCCCATACAGATTATGATGCCACGCATAAAAGAGTTAAATTACCGGTATATATTCACCTAATTTACCAAGAAAAATAAATAAATAGAGAAAATCATTTAGATATCATATAGTGAGGAAAAATAACATTCATAATCACCTGCATGACGTGTCAGACGACTCAACATGTGCCGAAGAACGCGCGGGATTACTAGGTACCTCCTCAGACGTGACACCCACACTGGTAAACCGCGTTTGCTGAAGGTCGGCAACACTAATAGATGGAGCATTCGAACCCCTGACAAGTTATTATTTGAAAAGGATATAGTGCACGTGAGAAAAATGTTACCGTAGACAAATAACACATGCTTACCAACATATAATTACTAAAATTATCATGCAAACAAAGTTAAACTACATATTGTTCAAATAAAAAACTGAAGTTATTATCGTGAAAATAACTACTAAAAGTTATCAGCCTTACCATGATATAATTACTATTCATTTTAGACAAAAACACAGGCTTATTAAGGTATAGAAACTATCCAGACATAGTTACTTCTAATTATCAGAAGCTAGGTGCTAGGAAAAGTTATAACACAAAAGAGTAACAACAACTAAGTATGTACAAAAGTGCAATATAAAAAATGAAAATAAAAAGAAATCAACTAGCAGATGATAAGAAACTCACTTGCGAGGATGTTGCTTCTTCCGCGAGGGATTGGCAATTACTGAGTTAGTGCCCTTATCAGGGCCTACAATGCCAAGCTCATTGATGACTATTGCCTTGATACAACGATGTGTATCATCCAACGACGGCTGGTCAGAAACAGTTGTACCAGTGGCCATGGGTGGAGGAGGTAGGCGTAATTTCTTGCGATGCCTGGAATATTGCTTATCCAAGTTACGGACGAGAGAAGAACCGCACCACTTCACAGAAGCATCAACAGCAGCCTCGTTTTGAGTATCCGTCATATCTGTCTGATTATGCAATCCATCACTAGATACATTCCCGGAACGTGCAGTAAGCATAATCTGAGACTCGAGAGGCTGATCGGTTCCTGCAGTAGCAGTTCCATCAATTCCAGCTGACCTTATCGACACATTGGCAGTTGCAAACATGGTTGCACCCACATCTGCATTCGTTGCGCCACTACCTGAAGCATCATGGGCATTCGGTCCAGCACTACCCCCACTACTTGAAGCCTCATGGGCATTTGGTCCACCTGAAGAACCATGGTAATGAACGTGAAAATCTAGATCTTCGTCAGAGTGACCATCACCGCCACCATCACTATCCTCATGATCAGAATCTGAACCTTCAACAGTTTGCTTGCCGGTATCTTTTACTTCACGTGAGCGGGATGCAGGACGGGTGCTTGCAGTCTTCCCGGCAGTCTTCCCGGCAGCAGAAGATAAACCCTTTAGTTGGCTCTCTAACACACGGGACATCCATGAGCTGTCTTCATCATCCAAGGACATGAACTCATTAACAAGACCACCCAGGAGGCCAACCATGCCAGACGAAAAGCGGCCCACAATAGCAGAAGCTTTAGCAAGTTTCTGATAGAAAAATCATGAATGAAAAAACAAATAATCAGGTTGTGAGAGACATTAATTACCATGCAAAAACAACTAAAAATACCACACAAAGATAAGTTCAAAAGAAGTTATTCCAAAGTGAGAATCTAAAAAATAAAAAAAGTTACCATCCTAAAAACATTAAAAGTTACCAGGTCTTTATAACAATATTTACCAAGAAAAGGAAAAGAAAAATATCCAAACGCACAAAAAAGATTAAAATACCTGTTCAGAACAGTTTTGCGGTGCATGAACACACATGAATTTATCTATACCTTGTAAGCCACCAAACAAGCAATAGTCTTGACCATATTGGGGCTTAAGCTGAAAAAATATGATAAAAAACAAATAAAAAAATGATAAAAAAGATGGCAATACATAGAAGGTAAGAAAAATGACGAATGGGAAATTACCGGTAATTTCCCATAAGAAAGCTTGTCCCTCTGGACATCCATCAGGAGAACTTTCGATGCCAACTCATTCGTCCACACTTAATTGCAAAAGGACCATTATGCAAGATGATACCAAGGCCAGTTAAGTCAATAGCATCTATATACAGAAGCTGGAAAAACAGAAAAGGTCATTACAATCTAGTTGTTTGGCGGAATAAGATATACAATCCAAAAATCATGGGAACTAACATTGTAGAATAGGAGGCAGCCCATCGTAGGCTTTCCTTTTGAAAGGGCTTTGTGAAGCTGATCCGCAATAAATTTGCACTAGTTGAGGTTTTTTACATTGCCAATATGTTGCTGTGAAAAAAAACACATGAAACATAGAGGAATGTATGCACACAAGTTAGCAGGGGACATAAGTAGACACTTACAACACTGTTAAAGCATTGAATCACCAACATAAGCACACAATTACCACATTATTGAGAAGTAAGTCAAAATTACCATATTGCAAGGCATAAATAAATTATCAGGTGCATTACTACATAATTACCACACTTTCAGAAAAAGTTATCAGGTGCATCACTATGTAATTACTACACCTTCATAAAAAGTTATCAGGTGCATTACTATATATTTATCACACTTTCAGAAAAAGTTATCAGGTGCATTACTACATAATTACCACACTTCAGATCATAAAAAAATCGAAGGGACATAAATTACCACACTCCAAAAATCAGGGAAAGTTATCAAAGTGCATATGTGCATAATCATCAGACTAAGAAGCAAAAAAGTTACCAGGTAAAAAACAGAAAAGAAAAGAGATAAAAAGTGTGAACTAGAAAGATAGCCAGATGTGCTTACCAACACAGGATACCATCTGGTGCTGATCTTGTTGGAAGTCGTCGGCGCCATCACAGTGCTGGCAGAAAGCACAAGCCACAAGCGCTTGAAATTGTCATCATGCCGGTTAGTGCTCAAGATAAGGTTTAATACATCCACAGTTTTAGGAGCATGTCCAAGATCACCAAAAAGATCTCCCGCAAGTCCAAGCTGTGCATCTGTAGGAACCTTGAAATCCACCGCAATATCACCTCGGGGCACACCCATTATACGATGCACAGACTCTTCACTGACCAGTAACCTTCCGCGACCAGGTACAACAACCTCACGGGAATCAGGGTCGTATAGACCAGCAAGCCATTGAGAAAGCCGATTGAACAGATTATCACACTTGATATTACGCAGACTAGTGAAATCCATGTCATCAATCGCAAACATTCTCTCATCTGACATATCCTTACAGGCAGTCACAAGAGCACTAGGAGAAGCCCTGTTCCGATCTGTGGGAGGCTTCTGCTTCTTTAAGGGGTTCACCTCCTCAAAGTCATCATCTAATTTGCGCTTCCTTGGCATTGTGACCTGACACACAAGAATACCAAAGAGAAAAAAGTGAGCATAAAGGATGCAGGCTCTTGAATTAATATTCACACCCATATTCTTATGATACATTGGTAACTTGTGAACATACAACAAGATAATTCATCCACAACAGAGAAGAACGAAAACAAAAATAAGGACATGTGTGCTTCTAATAGATATTGAATACCTGAATTTTTTTGCTTATGATACACCGATAAAATGTATGTATCGGGCAAGATAAATTATGAAAAATAGGGATGGCAACAACTTACACACAAACACATATATTTGGACATCACAGCACTAAGTATTAAAAAATCAGTGACATGATAAATTTTACAGGTGACTCCTGATAAATTATCACACCACTGATGGTAATATTCACAATTAGAGTTCACGTAAGTTAAATGATGGCACATCCATCGGTTAGAAACACAAAATGCATCATGAAAATTAGGGATGGCAACAACTTACACGCAAACACATATATTAAAAAATCAGTGACATGATAAAATTTACAGGTGACTCCTGATAAATTATTCACACCACTGATGGTAATATTCACAATTAAAGTTCAGGTAAGTTAAATGATGGCACATCCATCAGTTAGAAACACAAAATGCATCATGAAAAGAGACACCACTGATAGTGCTAGAACAAACAATCCATCATGACAACCTAAACACAAAATGAGATGAACTGCATATAAAACACACAAACAGTATGGGATTATCACCAGCAACCTAATTATACAGGTGGTAATTCAATTCCTTCACTGCAACCATAAGAGCATGATAAAACGGAGCCCAACATAGATACAGAGTGAGGAGAGTCGTTGTAAAATCCCCGCACCAAACCCTACCGGCAACCAAAATAACGGCAGAAATCATCATAGGACAACGGCGCGAATCATGAACGGAGATATAATGGTTTTGCATCTAGAGAAAACTCTAGAAATCAGAATCGAGCCGTGTAGCAGGGGGGATCAATTCAAAAACTTACGACAACTACCCACGAAATTGAAAATGGCAAATTAAGCACTAAAACGATGTGCATGCGAAACAGAGGCTAACAAATAGCAAATGCACCACGAATTGAACGTGTTGGGCGCATTCCTCGTCTGTTCTAACCTGCGACCAATCCGACGAACATCCCGCCACTAACGGCGTCGAGAAACAGAGCACGAACTAGTGGGGCGGATGCGAGGGGGATTGAGCGATACTCACGGTGGAACAGAAAACTGCCGCCGAGAATCGGCCGGAGAAGGCGTCGCCGCTCGCCGTCGACGGAGAGAGGGCGGGGGCGGAGCGGCCGAGAAACACAGAGCGGAGCAGCGCGCGGTTACCAAATGAATCGAGGGAGGGGGGAGGAGTTAAGTCCACATCGGGGGGGAGACGGTTCGAGCGAGCGGACGTGCAGCGGTGGCCCACACACCAGCGAGAGAAAAAAAGAAACGGCTCGCTGGAACGAATAACGCGCGTTGGATTCAAATCGACGGCATCCAGGTGGTGTGGCGTTTTTGCAAACTGGCACAGGGTTGCCAAATACATTTTTCGTAAATCAAATACCAGGATTGCCCGAAAGACCTAGAAAAAAAAATACAATTTGCTAATCAAGGAATCCTGAAGTACGATCCGGTCCTTGGGGAGTCCACCATCTTCTACAATCCGAACATGTCGATGGCGCACTCAAGTTGTCCCCGCTACAGTCCAAGCCATCACAGAACAGTAGCGTAAGAGTAGTATCCATGCAAGCAACTGATAAGCCACGGATCTCTAGCGAAAAGCATTGAGCATGTTGATCAGCTAGGAGAAGAAGACTACGTTGGGTTTATTACACCTAGACTTCCGCCTGAGTCCACAGAATACCAAAATTGGTGCCGTTAATGCCCAAGCACCACCTGCTCAACAAAGGTGTGAACCAATTGTAGATGGAAAGTCAGCCATAACCAACAAATCCCGTCGCTAGATTTGAAGATGCACGCACCGCCAAACCGGAGAAAAATATAGAGGAGACCTTATTCGCGCAAAGGACACCACCACATGAAGGGCCGAAGCGATGGACAAGAAATACCTACATATCCATCCAATATTCTCACAAGATCCGGTGTCTTACGTGCCGCTGGAGCTATAGAAGAAGCCATATGAGCCACAATTAAGCACCGCCGCCTCCACCACCGGTAAGGCCGAAGTGCTAGACGATGAAGGTGTATCTAAAACCTCGAGACGGGGAAAAACTATATGGCTCCCGTCCGTAGGTCGGGGTCTCAAGTCACTCACCCACCAATGGAGGGGGCATACGAGGAGGAGGGTAGCGATCTACGAACGCAGTAAGGGTGGCGGCACGGAAACCCTAAATTGCCATAGAAGGTATGGCAGTTGTGTTGGGGAAATACCCTTTGGTACCTGGGTGTATATACACCTCATATGGGGAAAATTTTAATTAAAAAAAGTCAAAACAGTATGAACGTTTTTTTTACAATAAACTTGACGTTCTTTTGCACTAGTATATAAATTTTCACGAATAGAAAACCAGCATCCACCTCAGGGCAATATATATATATATATATATATATATATATATATATATATATATATATATATATATATATATATATATATATATGCTATTATAGGTCACTATTCACACTATTTTGACAGAAATTTTTGTCTTTTTGAAAAGAAGTCAATGAGATTTTTTACTTCCATGGCAGTTTTTTACTAGTACAACGAAAAGTGAAGTTTATTTTAAAAATATTTTCATAATTTGTTGACTTTTTATTTAATTACTATTTTTTTTCTATACAGGATGTATATACGTCCATAGACCAAAAGTTCCCATCCAGCTGTGTTGCTCCTTCTTTAACTTCTGGACGTGGAACCATTTGTTGCAGTGGAAGACGGTTAATTTCTATGTATTTTCTTGATTATGCAACTGCATCGTGCTCATAAATGTCGGCAAACAAATGATAATTTTGTGTGCCATGAACAAAACATATCAGAGCACATCTGCATGAGTTATTATTAAGAGGTGTTTTGTTCATTCTTATCTTACATAATGTGAATATTACTGTTATAAGACCGTGGGGTGATGTTTACATTTGTTAGTTGAAGTGGTGAAATATCACTTCCTAATTTGCACAGGCGAGCCCCCGTAAAAATGATTTTGCACATGCGAAAGTTTGCTTTAAGGGCATGTCCAACGCTGGACTCTTAAGGAGACGTTTATGAAGGAAATTTAATAAATACCATAAAATAGAAAATGTCTAAGCGCCCTAGCTCCCAATGCATGGCGCTAACTCCATAGCCTAATTACGCTATCAGGGGCGCTTGGTGTAGCCGAGAAAAGGGCCAAGCATCGGATGCCAGCCTTTGCATCGATGCCGCACTTGACACTGGGATTTGACGGCCCAACCGCTAATCAGCCGGGAACTCGATGGGATAATGATCCTGGCGCCTGTATAAGCGTCCAGCGTTGGACATGCCCTAAGAGGCGCACTCTGTCTGCTTGCAAAAAACTCCAATCGACACCTTTCTTGTCTTATATCAACTTCCACAGTTTACCTTGCATGTGCCTTTATTGGTGAATCTTTGAAGCAAACCATGCCCCCCAGGTCAATTCTATGGAGCATGACGCACCTTTCCCCACATTTTTCCACAGGATTTGGGTTCGAGATACTGCTGTCGGAGCATAAACATGGGGAACAGGGCCGCAACGTTCCTAACAGCTGCCTGGTTGTTGAAGTGGAACAGACTCTGGCCCTTATTTTCTTCTCCATATCTTCTCTGCTTTTCTAAAGACCTTCATTTTATTCTACTCAATCATCTACTCCCTCTGTACCGAAATATATGTCGTTGAAGCTTTTTCAACGACATATATTTCGGTACAGAGAGGAAAACCCTCATTTCATTCCGCAAATGGTATTAGAGTGGCATGCTTGTGCCATCTTAATGTGAACGTGGTCATCTAGTTGTTGGGCGAATAAGCCGCGGCGATGCACCGGACGCGACCAGCGCGTGTATGGGCGCAAGCTGGCCGGGTCGGGCGCGCCGGGTCCGCAGCGAGTAGTGTGTGCGTGCGTGTAGGTCCAGCACGGGTGTGTCCGTGCGGACGTGCGCCGTGTGTGTGTGTGTGTGTGTGTGTGTGTGTGACCGCAAGCCGTTGGCGAGCTGCGCGGGATGATCGCGTGCGATCAGCTGGAGGCCCGTCGTGACCCGTGCGCGTCGGAGCGCGTCGTGGCCACGAGCGAGGCGAGCGGATCGCGGGCGCGAGGGGGGAAGGAGCGTGGGTGCGTTCCTTGTCGCTGGCTCCGGGTATAAAGCCGCGGCGGCTGATTGTTGTAACGGTGCGGGGTTGTGTTGAGTTTGAGCTCAGGAAGAGGCGTTCGTGCGCCGGAAAAACCACCTCGTCGTGTCCCTGATCTTCCTCCTTCCCTTTCTTCTTCGTTGGTTCGAGCCACGGCAACAGAGAGAGAGAGAGAGGAGGGCAGCAGCGAGGGACTGGCGGTTCCAACAATTGGCATCAGAGCCACGTGAAGCTCAGGGCGCGCCGGCGAGGGTGCTCGTCCCGTACGCCAGCGGCTCAGGTGGCTCGGTGTCACAGCCGGTGCCCGTGCTCACAGGGGAGAACTACACCACCTGGGCCATCAAGGTGGAGGCAGACCTGGACGCCGCCGGGCTGTGGGAGGCGGTGGTGCCGCCGGAGGACGCGGCTTCGGCGGTGATCGCCAAGAAAGACAAGGCGGCGCGAGCCTACCTACTCTGGGCGCTCGCCGACGATCTGCTGCTGCAGGTGGCCGCGAAGAAGACCGTGGCGGAGATTTGGAGCAGCCTGAAGGCCCGGTTCGTCGGGGCCGATCGCGTGCGTGCGGCGCGGCTGGGCACATTGCGCGGGGAGTTCGAGCTCCTGCGCATGGCGAGCGACGAGTCGCTGGACGCTTTCGCCGGGAAGATCATCGGCATGGCGGCGCGCTACGCCGGGCTGGGAGCGACCCTCGACGACGCGGCGATGGTGAAGAAGCTCCTGGACTGCGTCCCGGATCGCCTGTACGCGGCGGTCGCCGGAATAGAGCAGTTATGCGACTTGTCGACGCTGCTGTTCGAGGACGCGCTGGGGCGCCTGAAGGCGTTCGACGAGCGGCTGCGTCGGCGCTGGCAGGCGGGCAGCGAGCGAGCAGGCGATGAGCTACTGTGCACGGCGGCTCAATGGCGGGCGCGGGAGCAGCGGCGAGGCGGAGCGCGGGACGACGACGACGACCGGCGGGGACGGTGCTACAAGTGCGGCGAACGCGGGCATTTCAAGCGCGAGTGCCCGTAGCTCAAGAAGGCGCCGGCGGACGAGCGAGCCCTGTTCATGGACGACGTCGAGGACGCCGGGCTGCTCTGAGCCGCGGCTTAGGGCGCGAGTGTTGGGCGAATAAGCCGCGGCGATGCACCGGACGCGAGCAGCGCTTGTATGGGCGCGAGCTGGCCAGGTCGGGCGCGCCGGGTCCGCGGCGAGTAGTGTGTGTGCGTGTAGGTCCAGCACGGGCGTGTCCGTGCGGACGTGCGCAATGTGTGTGTGTGACCGCAGGCCGTTGGCGAGCTGCGCGGGGTGATCGCGTGCGATCAGCTGGAGGCCCGCCGTGACCCGTGCGCGTCGGAGCGCGTCATGGGCACGAGCGAGGCGAGCGGATCGCGGGCGCGAGGGGGGAGGGAGCGTGGTTGCGTGCCCAGTCGCTGGCTCCGGGTATAAAGCCGCGGCGGCTGATCGTTGTAACGGTGCGGGGTTGTGTTGAGTTTGAGCTCAGGAAGAGGCGTTCGTGCGCTGGAAAAACCACCTCGCCGTGTCCCTGATCTTCCTCCTTCCCTTTCTTCTTCGTTGGTTCGAGCCACGGCAACAGAGAGAGAGGAGGGCAGCAGCGAGGGACTGGCGGTTCCAACACTAGTACCATGGTTTTTCAGCTTGGGCCCATGTAAAAGTAGACTGCTGGCTGCAAATTGTGTTTGTCTTGGTAACCAAGGGAAGCCTACCAGGATAAGAGCATTTAAATACGCAGCTACGCAGGTTGATACAGTCGAACAACCCTGAATAATCGATTTTCTTAGACAGAGGAAAAACATCAAAGCGAACCATGCTTCCAGTCCAAGAAATGAAATACCAGGGCACCGAATGTGTAGAGTGTAAACAAAATGTGGCCACCAGATTCTGATGTAACTGAGCCTGTGCAACGTAAGTTTGCGTTTCGTATGTATGCAATGGCTAAAACATGACTGCAGTAGGACTAAGACACTGGGACAGAGCATTAGTCTATGCCCGCACTCAGGGAAAGGTGTGAGCCTGAACAGTACAAAATACTACAGTACTGTTTGAACCTATACCCTTGACTGTTACAACTTACTACAACTCTTTACCATCTGTGCGAAAAGTGGGAAAACAGGCGAATATTCAACATATTTCGCAAAAAAAAGGTGATATTTCAACATACCGACACTGTCCAATTCGACAGACATAATGTGTGCAGACCCACCGTGCTTTTACATGCTTGTGAGTGCTAGTACATTGGGACGATTAGATGTCCATTGCGATGGGACAAAAACGGCAAATTGTTTTCTGCGGCCAGTTAGATGTGACGTTAATATCGAATCGTACCTGGCTTCAACCTGAAGGATCTGACTCGGGTCTCCCCTATGCCTCGTGCAGTTCAGCGCCATGGAGTGGTTGGGACTTGGGAGCAACGAACTCCCTCGACTAAACGGAAAAGAAAAGGAAAACAGAGCAAAGCCGTACGTCAAGGGCGAAATTCCCTGCACCGATCAAATCCATTTCCAAGTTTTGCCGGTGCCGTGTTGCTGTCTCGATATCCCTCCTTGCGGCCGCCTGGCATTTTTGCAAGTCACCGGTGTGCTTGTCGTTGAGAAAACGAAAACGGAGACAACTACCTTCGACCAATCCCAAACATGAGCTTTTCAAAAAAAAAAGCCCAAGCATGAGTACGGTATGGATGGATCTCTATCATTACGGTAGTGGAAGCTGCAGTAGCGAAGCTGAACCTCACTTGTAGCTGTAGACTACACTTCCACTCGGAAGTTTAAAACTGCCTCTCCTTCTCTCTGTCGCTGCCGCGCGGGCCACCTCACCTCACGGGCCATCGACTGCCCGGCGGGCGGCGGCGTCGGCTCGTCGTCGTCGTTCGTCCATAGGATCTGGATCCTGGAAACTGTCGGCGTCACCGTGATCTCCCATCCTCCATTTCTTTCAGTTTCAGGACCACGGGGTGTTGTTCTGAATGAAGCCCTGACACTAGTCACACGCACGGCCACACACCTCGCATTGCAATACGCATAGCCGCTAGGAGGCAGGCATGCGAGGCGAAGAAAGCCACATCATGCTGCCGGATCTCCCACACACACCCACATTAACTGCATCTTCAAGGGCACGCACTGCTTCATGTCGCCCGTATTAACTCTCCTTGGCAAAACAAAACAAAACAGCGGCACAGTGCCGACAGTCAACCACACTTTACAAACGTTAGTGTAACTCCTACTAGTACTCCTACTAATCAGATGGCCCATAACAGTCAACCACACTTTGCAAGCGTTAGTGTAACTCCTAACATTAATCAGCTGGCCCAGCTAACACTGAAGCAAACAAGCTACGAACAGTGGAGGCACTGTGGGATCGAGTCACTGCACTGTGGTTTCTGATTGCAGCCTGGACAGGAGGCATTTCAAACCTTGAAGCCACAGGTTGATTGGTGATCACACCGTCAGATGCCTCGCATGGAAGCAAAGCAAGAAATCACTGGCATGCAGTGCATACAGCGACGCTTCCCTCTGTGAGGAGCCGACCGCACAGGGTCAGCAGCCGCATTCAGCTTACAGTGGCCGCCATTATTGACCTTGGATTCTTTGCAGTAAAAATTAATCGTAGCTCAACAATCGACATCGCAATGGCATCATGAAGAACAACATCAGAACTTCAGCAACATCAGCACTTGAGCAGAGCAGATACAGAAGTGCGCAACAAGCAAGCAGAGTCGCATCAGTGCCAAGAAACAAATAAGGATTTCTCATTCCAGCCGATACAAAAACCATATGCTCATCAGCTCCCCGCTCATATCAGTTCCTCTGCCCACCTACCTAGCTACATACTACCACTCCCTAGAACACACCTAATCCGCTACCGCTACTAGTACAACAGAGGAGAAACTGGCTGAGTATCTACACTTCCCAAAATCGACCCAAAACAGAGCCCTCCGCGGCCGGCCGCCGCGTGCCGCCGCCGAAGCGGGCAGAATCACGCGCAAGACGCCTGCCGGCGCGGGGCGAGCGCGAAGAGGGCCTCGAGGTCCGGTGGCTGGAAGTAGCCGTTCTTGGGCGGGCGCCGGGGCGTGCCGAAGTCCGCTGCCGCCTTCCTCGGCGCCGCGGGGCAGGGCAGCGTCGCCGGGATGCGGCACTCCTCCCGCTTCGGCGTCTCCCACCCGCAGTTGCCGCCGTAGTAGCCCACCGCCGCCGCCGCCTCAGCGCCGCCCTCCATGGCCATTGGATGCTTTATTTCGGGGGGGAGAAATTTTGGCCTTCCTTGTTTTGAAAGGGGAATTTGGGAGGGAAGCGTCGTGGGCAGGGGCGGCTTATAATGGACGCGCCCGCGGCGAGAGGATCCCCGCCTTCCAACGGACGGCGCCGTGCGGGGGAAGGCGGGGCGGGATCGGTGACGTGGCCGCCTCCCGTCCCTCCGATCCGCCGGCGCGGAATTAAGCGGGAAACTGCGCGCCAAGTGGGCGGGAAACCGCGAGCCACTGTTCGATTTAAAACTCTTCCTCCCAAGGACCTGACTTTTTCAGTCTCAGATAAAAGTCCCTGGCGGGCCACGAGACACTGTGGGAAGTGTAAATAGCGATCTGTGGAGAGATGCTGGGGGAAGTTTGTGGGGATATGCCGCATTGGATTCCACTGCGCTACGGCGGGCTGTAGGGCGCCAGGTGTACGGGGAAGTGATGGGTTAGCGGGCGCCGGCGCGGTGGGCCCGCGCGTACCCACGACCCCGTCACGCGACCTGGTCGGGGTCCTCGGTGCGCCGCGCGCCGCGGCACACCTTATCTGGGGCTGTGCGGTGGGTCCGCGGTGTGGTCCATGAAAGACCGGGCGCGGGGGGCTTCGCGATTTCCGACTGTTGGAATGATCCCTTCCGCCTCGGATTCCCGGGCCGCGTGGGCCCCGCGCCGGAAGGAGCTTGGACGGTCTCGTGTGAAACGGCAGCTCTGCGCGTTGACCCCATGCGTGACGGTTCCCCGCTTGGTGGGCCCGGCGCTGTCCACGGCCTTCTCTACAACAACCCAGTGTTACTTTGTGTTGATATGCCTCCACGAGCAGCCCAGTACTTAGTATACGGCCCGGCTAATGTAGTGCTCCTTTTTCTCAGAAAAGATGTCTATAGTTTCTCAGAAAAGATGTCTATTGTTGAATTGGGTTGGGCTGTGGGGTGGACGGAAGGTGGCTGCCGCCGCCGAGCGAGGGCAGTGCCGCGCGTAGCATCGAGCTAGGTGAAGTGGTGACTCTGAGAAAATGGGGGCAAACGAGACAAAAGCTCACCCTAGGGTCTCACGCAAGATCAGAGAGGACGACAACAATGCCAAGGATGGCTGCGGTGGCTACCGAAGCACGACGGCATGGAGGAAGGAGCTTGGGTCCATCGGCTTGTTGGGGAGGCGCCATGAGCGTCGGAAACACCGGAGGGAAATTAGGCAAGGCAGCAGAAGCTTTGAGACTCGTCGGAGCTAGGGGATCGGGCATGACGACAGCAGGCCCAAGAAGAGAAAGATGACGTCCAGGTTGTAACTTGGGGCGAGGGAGGCATGGCAAAACTTCTTGACGTGGCGTGGCTCGAGTCGGCTCATGGTCGTGTGGGTGGGGATGGGCGACAGCGGTGACTGCAACATAGGCGTGTGCGAGAACCGTGATTACCGTCGCGAGCAAGGGAGATGAGGGAGTATGGGAAGGGAAAGTGGGGCTAGGGCACCCTGGGGCGAGTTATATTGCTCGAGGTGACGGTGTAGAACCTCGATGGTGAGCATTTGGGAACATTCTTTCATGCATTTTTTCTTCTTCTCCTTTTTCCGGTTTGTTTGGGTTGGGTTTATCTGGATTATGTTTCACTTGTTTTGCTTGATTTTTATTATTTTTATTCGTTCACAATATTTTCCCAAATTTATGAACTTTCCAAATTTGCAAAAATAAAATAAAAAAAATCCTGAATTCAGGAACACTTCAAATCCAAGAACTTCTACAAATTCGTAAACTATTTTCCAATTTTTTTTATTTTTCCCAGATTCCCGGAAGTATTTCAAACAAATTTGAACTTTTTTCTCAAATTCACAAAAAAATCATACTTGGTGAAGTTTTCTAAAATTCAAGATTTTTTAAACTTATGATTTTCCCCAGATTCATGATTTTCTTAGAGAGCGCGTTGCCGATGCATACTTGAGCAAGCGAACAGCCTGCGAAAGGCGGTTGCGGCTATGTCTTGTCTTTAGCGAGACAAAACCACCCGTTCGCCTGAAGCTGCGGAATAATGGGCCAGGCCAGCGGCGCTGTTAGCTCATCATTTTTCGCTCTTTCGTCTGTTCACTCGTTTTCAGTCTTTTCTTCTTGTTTTCCTTTTTTATGTTTTATATTTTCAAAAGAACTAAAATACACATATATAAAACATTACTTAAGTTCTATGTGCGGTGTTATAAAAAATGTTGGTGCAACTATAAAAAAGTGTTTATACTTCCAAATATTATAAATAAAAATATTAGAAAAAATATGCTGCGAAAAAATTCGAAAAAAATATTAAGTAGACACTTTAAAAATAGTAAATGCGTGTAGAGAAAATTTGTTTGTATTAAAAAATTGTTGACCATGTATGAACAGAATTGAAATATTATATTTGAAAAATATTAATTAGGAATTTAAAAATGTTAAATGTGTATAAAAAATGTTGACCATGTATTCGAAAAAAATAATATTTTATTGAAAAAACTTAATCAATCATTTGAAGAATGTAAATGTGTATAGAAAAAATGTTAATCATGTATTAAAATAATGTTAATCTTTTATTTGAAATATATTTATGAAACATTAAAAAAATGTGTATGAGTTTTTGAGCGTGTATTAAAAACGTTATTCTTGTATTCGGAAAATGTTGAATGTGTATTCAAAAAATGTATTCGATAAATATACCAAAAATGTACATTGTGTATGGAAAAAAGTAGACACAAAAATATAAGTTTTTAAAAAGCATTAATCATGCATTGCAAAAAATGATTAGCATGGATATAAAATTTGTTTTTGATGTATACAAAAAATGTTGAATGTGTACTAAAAAAAGTTAACATGTGTTGAGCAAAAAGGGAAACAATGAAATCGACACAAAAAAGAAAGAAACAAAAAAGAAAAGGCGAATAAAACAAAGAAAACCAAACTATAATGAAGAATGAAAGAAAACCAGTGTAGAATAAAAGAAAACTAAATTTATAACGAAGAAAAAGAAAAACCAAAGAAAACCGGTGAAGAAAAAAAATCAAATATCGAAATGAAGGAAAATAAAGAAAAAATATTGTCAAACCGATAAAAAAATGTAGAAACCCGGTGAAGAACAATAAAACTGAAGAAACAACAAAGAAAATATAGAAAAGAAAACCATTGAAGAAATATAGAAAACCAAAAGAAAAAGAAAAAAACAAAACAAACTGAACGGAGCGTAGCGAGCGAACTAACGAGTCGGCCCTATACTGTAGCGATTAGGGAAAATCCTTCAGGGAACCCGGCACACATGTCGCTATAAGTGAGACATATCCCTAGCGGCGAGAAACAATCGAGCGAGCAAGTTTTTTAAGGGGTATCGAGCGAGCAAGTGAATACCAGTCGAGCCAGCTACCTGGGTCGCGGCCCGCTCGGGTGCCGTGAGCGCCATCCACTTCTTCAAGCACTGGGGGCGAGGTATAGGAGGCCTCCGCGTTGACTCCCATGTGTGTCGACGATTCGCGCCTTGATGAGCCCGACGCTGTCCACCGGCCTTCTCTACCATGGCCCAGTGTTTTTTTTGAAAGATCCAACTTGTCTGGCTTCAATAGATTTAGCAGGGATAGAGTGACAAAACAATACAGGACATGGATCCAGAAGATCCAAAAACAGGCCAAAGTGGTCTGAAAATGAAAAAGAGAAAGACAGAGGGGGGGCCGCCCCCTGCAGCTTGTCGTAACCCTCTATCTCGGGACTGTGTCCCCGAAGGGAGACTCTATGGCTTTGGCGCCTGCCAGGCGCCATTGTTCCATATTCCTCCGTATTGCCACAATGATGTCCGCGGAGTTTGCCCGTTTGCCTCTGAAGACGCAGCCATTTCTCTCGCAGCAAATCTCCCATGTAGTGGCCATGATCATGATTTTTACCCCCTTTCTGCACTCTGTGTTGGCTTGCGAGATCGCTGTTTTAACCGTGGAGGATGTGCTGAGCTGCTCTTCACTCGGGATTGCCAAAGCCGAGCATCCATTCCACTTCGCCACCTCTGTCCAAACAGCCCGTGAGAAGTGGCAGTTCCACAAGAGATGGACAGAGGATTCTAAGTTTCGAGAGCAAAAGTGGCAGAAATATGCATTCGACCATCCTCAGCGTTGTAGGCGATCGTTGCACCAAAGTCTGTCTAAGTGTATTAACCATGAGAAGAGTTTGATCTTGCCAGGAGCCCAGACTTTCCATATATAGCTTCTCATGTCCGTGGATGGGATGTCATTGAGTTGTATCTTGTATGCTGAGGCGGTGGAGTAGCAACCCTTTGAGCTTGGAGTCCATCTGATCGTGTCATGGAGTTGCTCACTTAGTCTACCTGCCTGTTGTCGGATTATCCTTACTAGGCGGACCACATCGATAACTATGGATTGCCAATCACCATGTTGCAAGTTTGTTATCCATTGCTCGTCCTGGTCTTGCGTCTGGAGTGTTGGAGCAGCATCGAAAAGGAAATGCAGAGGGGCTCACTTCCTATCCAGTTACTCGTCTAGAACGAGGCTGTCGTTCCATCACCAATGGTGACCTTAGTGGCTGCGGCGAAGAGCTCTGTGTCTCTCTTGTCGCAGGGGGTGGGAAAGCCCCTCCAGGGACGATCTGGCTCTGTCCAAGCTAGCCAGAGCCATCTCAATTGCAACGCTCTGCCGAAACAGTTGAGGTCCTGGATTCCGAGACCACCCTTGTCGATCAGAGTGCACACTTTCTTCCATCCGACCTTGCATTTTCCTCCTGACAGTTGTTCTTCTTGAGCCCATAAGAATCTACGGCGACTCTTGTCAATCTCCTTCAGCAGTTTCTTTGGCGGCCGGAGAACCGTAAGGGCAAAGGTGGGTAGTGCAGATAGCACCGCACGTACCAAAACCCTTCGCCCGACCAGGTTCATGAGTTTTCCTTTCGACCCTGCGAGCCGCGCCCTAATTCTGTCGAGGATGAACTGAAGATGAACTAGCCTGATCCTATGCGTTGTGATAGGAAGCCCTAGATAAGTCATGGGAAAATCGACGATCGTGCCGCCAAAGTTTTGGAGAATGTCGGTGAGGTTTAATCTATCGCATCTAATGGAGGCCACAGTGGATTTCTCCTGGTTGAGCCTTAATCCCGTCGCCTCCCCGAAGAGTTTGAGAATCTCTAGTAGTGAATTCACTTCGTCTTTGCTAGGGTTTGCGAAGATAACTGCATCGTCGGCGTATAGACTAATGCGCATACTAATGCCTCTTCCTGGAAGTGGGGCGATGATCTCCTGATCCGTAACCGTGGCCAGGATGCGGTGGAGAGGATCAATTGCTATGATGAAGAGCAAGGGCGAGAGAGGGTCACCCTGCTGTAAGCCCTGACAGTGTAGGATTGGAGGTCCTGCATAACCATTGAGGGGACAACAGGATGTCGCCGGGGACAACATAATGGAAATCTAGTCCCTCCAGCGTCACTAAATCCCATTTCCTGAGGAAGCTCTAGCAGGTATTCCCAAGAAATTGAATCGAAGGCCTTAGCTATATCTAATTTGAAGAGGAGTGCTAGTTTTCTATTCCTATACAGATGTTTGACGCAGCTCTGGACGTATAGGTAGCTATCATGGATACATTTTCCCTTTTGGAAAGCTGATTGGGCTTGGGAGATGATGTTCGATATGACTCCAGCCAGCCTCATCGAAATCACCTTTGCAATCAGCTTAGCCACCGAGTTGATCAGACTAATCAGCCTGTAATGTTTGATCTCAGTTGCTCCATCTTTTTTAGGCAATAATGCGATAAAGGCTTTGTTTATCTCCCCAAAGTTGTCCCCAACAGCATGGTAAAACTTGTGAATGTTGGGGAATGCAGTAATTTCAAAAAAAAAATCCTACGATCATGCAAGATCTATCTAGGTGATGCATTGCAACGAGAGGGAGAGTGTTGTCTACGTACCCTCGTAGACCGAAAGCGGAAGCGTTATGACAACACGGTTGATGTAGTCGTACGTCTTCACGACCCGACCGATCCTAGCACCGAACGTACGACACCTCCACGATCTGCACACGTTCAGCTCGGTGACGTCCCATGAACTCTAGATCCAGCTGAGGCTGAGGGAGAGTTTCGTCAGCACGATGGCGTGATGACAGTGATAATGAAGTTACCGACGCAGGGCTTCGCCTAAGCACTACAATGATATGACCGAGGTGGAAATCTATGGAGGGGGGCACCGCACACGGCTAAGACAACTGTCAACTTGTGTCTCCTAGGGTGCCCCCCTGCCCCCGTATATAAAGGAGCAAGGGGGAGGCCGGCCGGCCCTCATGGGGCGCGCCCCAAGTAGGATTCCTGCTAGGAATCCTATTCCTGGTAGGTTCCCAACAAGGGAAGAGAGGGGGAAGGAAGGAGAGGGAGAGAGGGAGAAGGAAAGGCCCCCCTTCCCTTGTCCTATTCGGACTCCAGGGGGGGCGCGGCCTACCCTGGCTACCTTCCTCTCTCTCCACTAAGGCCCATGGTGGCCCATTAATTCCCCGGGGGGTTTCGGTAACCACTCCGGCACTCTGATTTTATCCGAAATCACCCGAAACACTTCCGGTATCCAAATAACATGGTCCAATATATCAATCTTTATGTCTCGACCATTTCAAGACTCCTCGTCATGTCTGTGATCTCATCCGGGACTCTGAACTACCTTTGGTACATCAAAACACATAAACTCATAATGCTGATGGTCATCGAACGTTAAGCGTGCGGACCCTACGGGTTCGAGAACTATGTAGACATGACCGAGACTCATCTCCGGTCAATAACCAATAGTGGAACCTAGATGCTCATATTGGCTCCCGCATATTCTACGAAGATCTTTATCGGTCAAACCGCATAACAACATACGTTGTTCCCTTTGTCATCGGTATGTTACTTGCCGGAGATTCGATCGTCGGTATATGAATACCTAGTTCAATCTCGTTACCGGCAAGTCTCTTTACTCGTTCCGTAATGCATCATCCGCAACTAACTCATTAGTCACATTGCTTGCAAGGCTTATAGTGATGTGCATTACCGAGAGGGCCCAGAGATACCTCTCTGAAACATGGAGTGACATATCCTAATCTCGATCTATGCCAACCCAACAAACACCATCGGAGACACCTGTAGAGCATCTTTATAATAACCTAGTTACGTTGTGACGTTTGATAGCACACTAAGTGTTCCTCCGGTATTCGGGAGTTGCATAATCTCATAGTCATAGGAACATGTATAAGTCATGAAGAAAGCAATAGCAATAAACTAAACGATCATAGTGCTAAGCTAACGGATGGGTCAAGTCAATCACATCATTCTCCAATGATGTGATCCCGTTCATCAAATGACAACACATGTCTATGGCTAGGAAACTTAACCATCTTTGATTAACGAGCTAGTCAAAGTAGAGGCATACTAGTGACACTCTGTTTGTCTATGTATTCACACATGTATTAAGTTTCCGGTTAATACAATTCTAGCATGAATAATAAACATTTATCATGATATAAGGAAATATAAATAACAACTTTATTATTGCCTCTAGGGCATATTTCCTTCAGTCTCCCACTTGCACTAGAGTCAATAATCTAGATTATATTGTAATGATTCCAACACCCATGGAGTCTTGGTGCTGATCATGTTTTGCTCGTGAGAGAGGCTTAGTCAACTGGTCTGCAACATTTAGATCCGTATGTATCTTGCAAATCTCTATGTCTCCTTCCGACACTTGATGACGGATGGAATTGAAGCGTCTCTTGATGTGCTTGGTTCTCTTGTGAAATCTGGATTCCTTCGCCAAGGCAATTGCTCCAGTATTGTCACAAAAGATTTTCATTGGACCCAATGCACTAGGTATGACACCTAGATCGGATATGAACTCCTTCATCCAGACTCCTTCATTTGCTGCTTCCGAAGCAGCTATGTATTCCGCTTCACACGTGTATCCCCCCACGACGCTCTGCTTAGAACTGCACCAACTGACAGCTCCATCGTTCAATATGAACACGTATCCGGTTTGGGACTTAGAGTCATCCGGATCAGTGTCAAAGCTTGCATCGACGTAACCTTTTACGACGAGCTCTTTGTCACCTCCATAAACGAGAAACATATCCTTAGTCCTTTTAAGGTATTTCAGGATGTTCTTGACCGTTGTCCAGTGATCCATCCCTGGATTACTTTGGTACCTCCCTGCTATACTTATAGCAAGGCACACATCAGGTCTGGTACACAGCATTGCATACATGATAGAACCTATGGCTGAAGCATAGGGAATGACTTTCATTTTCTCTCTATTATCTACAGTGGTCGGGCATTGAGTCTCACTCAACTTCACACCTTGTAACACAGCCAAGAACCCTTTCTTTGACTGGTCCATTTTGAACTTCTTCAAAATCTTATCAAGGTATGTGCTTTGTGAAAGTCCAATTAAGCGTCTTGATCTATCTCTATATATCTTGATGCCCAATATATAAGCAGCTTCACCGAGGTCTTTCATTGAAAAACTCTTATTCAAGTATCCTTTTATGCTATCCAGAAATTCTATATCATTTGCAATCAACAATATGTCATTCACATATAATATTAGAAATGCTACAGAGCTCCCACCCACTTTCTTGTAAATACATGCTTCTCCAAAAGTCTGTATAAAACCATATGCTTTGATCACACTATCAAAACGTTTATTCCAACTCCGAGAGGCTTGCACCAGTCCATAAATGGATCGCTGGAGCATGCAAACTTTGTTAGCATCCTTTGGATCGAAAAAACCTTCTGGTTGCATCATATACAACTCTTCTTCCAGAAATCCGTTCAGGAATGCAGTTTTGACATCCATTTGCCAAATTTCATAATCATAAAATGCGGCAATTGCTAACATGATTCGAACAGACTTAAGCATCGCTACGGGTGAGAAAGTCTCATCATAGTCAACTCCTTGAACTTGTCGAAAACCTTTCGCAACAAGTCGAGCTTTGTAGACAGTAACATTACCGTCAGCGTCAGTCTTCTTCTTGAAGATCCATTTATTCTCGATGGCTTGCCGATCATCGGGCAAGTCAACCAAAGTTCACACTTTATTCTCATACATGGATCCCATCTCAGATTTCATGGCCTCAGCCATCTTGCGGAATCTGGGCTCATCATCGCTTCCTCATAGTTCGTAGGTTCGTTATGGTCTAGTAACATGACGTCCAGAACAAGATTACCGTACCACTCTGGTGCGGATCTTACTCTGGTTGACCTACGAGGTTCAGTAGTAACTTGATCTGAAGTTTCATGTTCACTATCATTAGCTTCCTCACTAATTGGAGTAGGAATCACTGGAACTGATTTCTGTGATGAACTACTATCCAATTCGGGAGAAGGTACAATTACCTCATCAAGTTCTACTTTCCTCCCACTCACTTCTTTCGAGAGAAACTCCTTCTCTAGAAAGGATCCATTCTTGGCAACGAATATCTTGCCTTCGGATCTGTGATAGAAGGTGTACCCAACAGTCTCCTTTGGGTATCCTATGAAGACACATTTCTCTGATTTGGGTTCGAGCTTATCAGGTTGAAGCTTTTTCACATAAGCATCGCAACCCCAAATTTTCAGAAACGACAACTAGGGTTTCTTGCCAAACCACAATTCATAAGGTGTCGTCTCAACGGATTTAGATGGTGCCCTATTTAACGTGAATGCATCCGCCTCTAAAGCATAACCCCAAAATGATAGCGGTAAATCAGTAAGAGACATCATAGATCGCACCATATCTAATAAAGAGCGGTTACGACGTTCGGACACACCATTACGCTATGGTGTTCCAGGTGGCGTGAGTTGCGAAACTATTCCACATTGTTTCAAATGAAGACCAAACTCGTAACTCAAATATTCTCCTCCACGATCAGATCGTAGAAACTTTATTTTCTTGTTACGATGATTTTCCACTTCACTCTGAAATTCTTTGAACTTTTCAAATGTTTCAGACTTTTGTTTCATCAAGTAGATATACCCATATCTGCTCAAATCATCTGTGAAGGTCAGAAAATAACGATACCCGCCGCGAACATCAACACTCATCGGACCACATACATTAGTATGTATTATTTCCAACAAGTCTGTTGCTCACTCCATTGTTCCGGAGAACGGAGTCTTAGTCATCTTGCCCATGAGGCATGGTTTTCAAGTATCAAGTGATTCATAATCAAGTGATTCCAAAAGCCCATCAGCATGGAGTTTCTTCATTCGCTTTACACTAATATGACCTAAACGGCAGTGCCACAAATAAGTTGCACTATCATTATTAAACTTATATCTTTTGGCTTCAATACTATGAATATGTGTATCACTACTATCAAGATTCAATAAAAATAGACCACTCATCTGGGGTGCATGATCATAAAAGATATTACTCATATAAATAGAACAACCATTATTCTCTGATTTAAATGAATAACCATCTCGCATCAAACAAGATCCAGATATAATGTTCATGCTTAACGCTGGCACCAAATAACAATTATTCAGGTCTAAAACTGATCCCGAAGGTAGATGTAGAGGTAGCGTGCCGACTGCGATCACATCGACTTTGGAACCATTACCCATGCGCATCGTCACCTCATCCTTAGCCAATCTTCGCTTAATCTGTAGCCCCTGTTTCGAGTTGCAAATATGAGAAACAGAACCAGTATCAAATACCCAGGCGCTACTGGGAGCATTAGTTAAGTACACATCAATAACGTGTATATCAAATATACCTTTCACTTTGCCATCCTTCTTATCCGCCAAATACTTGGGGCAGTTTCGCTTCCAGTGACCAGTCCCTTTGCAGTAGAAGCACTCAGTCTCAGGCTTAGGTCCAGACTTGGGCTTCTTCACTTGAGCAACAACTTGCTTGCTATTCTTCTTGAAGTTCCCCTTCTTCTTGAAACTGGTGGTCTTGTTGACCATCAACACTTGATGCTCCTTCTTGATTTTTACCTCCGCAGCTTTTAGCATCGCGAAGAGCTCGGGAATTGTCTTATCCATCCCTTGCATATTATAGTTCATCACGAAGCTTTTGTAGCTTGGTGGCAGTGATTGAAGAACTCTGTCAATGACACTATCATCAGGAAGATTAACTCCCAGTTGAGTCAAGTGGTTGTGGTACCCAGACATTCTGAGTATATGTTCACTGACAGAACTATTCTCCTCCATCTTACAGCTATAGAACTTATTGGAGACTTCATATCTCTCAATCCGGGCATTTGCTTGAAATATTAACTTCAACTCCTGGAACATCTCATATGCTCCATGACGTTCAAAACATCGTTGAAGTCCTGGTTCTAAGCCGTAAAGCATGGCACACTAAACTATCGAGTAGTCATCAACACGCGTCTGCCAGGCATTCACAATGTATCCAGTTGATGGCGCGGGTGGTACTCCTAGCGGTGCTTCCAGGACGTAATTCTTCTGTGCAACAATGAGGATAATCCTCAAGTTACGGACCTAGTCCGTGTAGTTGCTACCATCATCTTTCAACTTAGCTTTCTCTAGGAACGCATTAAAATTCAACGGAACAGTAGCACAGACCATTTATCTACAACAACATAGACATGCAAAATACTATCAGGTACTAAGTTCATGATAAATTAAAGTTCAATTAATCGTACTACTTAAGAACTCCCGCTTAGATAGACATCCCTCTAATCATCTAAGTGATCATGTGATCCAAATCAACTAAACCATGTCCGATCATCACATGAGATGGAGTAGTTTTCAATGGTGAACATCACTATGTTGATCATATCTACTATATGATTCACGCTCGACCTTTCGGTCTCAGTGTTCCGAGGCCATCTCTGCATATGCTAGGCTCATCAAGTTTAATCCGAGTATTCTGCGTGTGCAAACCTGGCTTGCACCCATTGTATGTGAACGTAGAGCTTATCACACCCGATCATCACGTGGTGTCTCGGCACGACGAACTGTCGCAACGGTGCATACTCAGTGAGAACACTTGTACCTTGAAATTTAGTGAGGGATCATCTTATAATGCTACCGTCGAACTAAGCAAAATAAGATGCATAAAGGATAAACATCACATGCAATCAATATAAGTGATATGATATGGTCATCATCATCTTGTGCTTTTGATCTCCATCTCCAAAGCACCGTCATGATCACCATCGTCATCGGCTTGACACCTTGATCTCCATTGAAGCATCATTGTCGTCTCGCCAACTATTGCTTCTACAACTATTGCTACCGCTTAGTGATAAAGTAAAGCAATTACATGGCGATTGCATTTCATACAATAAAGCGACAACCATATGGCTCCTGCCAGTTACCGATAACTCTGTTACAAAACATGATCATCTCATACAATAAAATATAGCATCATGTCTTGACCATATCACATCACAACATGCCCTGCAAAAACAAGTTAGACATCCTCTACTTTGTTGTTGCAAGTTTTACGTGGCTGCTACGGGCTTAGCAAGAACCGTTCTTACCTACGCATCAAAATGCACAATGATTTTTCGTCAAGCGTGTTGTTTTAACCTTCAACAAGGACCGGGCAAGTCACACTCGATTCAACTAAAGCTGGAGAAACAGACACCCACTAGTCACGGCGGTAGAACCAGTCTCGCGTAAGCGTACGCGTAATGTCCGTCTGGGCCGCTTCATCCAACAATACCGCCGAATCAATGTATGACATGCTGGTAAGCAGTATGACTATTATCGCCCACAACTCTTTGTGTTCTACTCGTGCATAGAACATCTACGCATAGACCTGGCTCGGATGCCACTATTGGGGGACGCAGTAATTTCAAAAAAAATTCCTACGATCACGCAAGATCTATCTAGGTGATGTATTGCAACGAGAGGGGAGAGTGTTGTCTACGTACCCTTGTAGACCGAAAGCGGAAGCATTATGACAACGCGGTTGATGTAGTCGTATGTCTTCACGATCCGACCGATCCTAGCAGCGAACGTACGGCACCTCCGCGATCTGCACATGTTCAGCTCGGTGACATCCCACGAACTCTAGATCCAGCTGAGGTCGAGGGAGAGTTTCGTCAGCACGACGGTGTGATGATGGTGATGATGAAGTTACCGACGCAGGGCTTCGCCTAAGCACTACAACGATATGACAGAGGTGGAAATCTATGGAGGGGGGTGAGGGAGTCCTGGACTAAGGGGTCCTCGGGCGTCAGGCCTGTTAGCCATGGGCCGGACTAATGGGCTGTGAAGATACGGAGACCGAAGACTGCACCCGTGTTCGGATGGGACTCTCCTTGGCGTGGAAGGCGAGCTTGGAGGCCAAATATGTAGATTCCCTTCTTTGTAATCGACCTTGTGTAACCCTAGATCCTCCCCGTATCTATATAAACCGGAGGACTTAGTCCGGAGGGGGGAGACTCATGACCATAGTCATACAGGCTAGGGTTTTAGGGTTTAGCCATCTCGATCTCGTGGTAGATCAACTCTTGTAATGCTCATATTCATCAAGATCAATCAAGCAGGAAGTAGGATATTACCTCCATAGAGAGGGCCTGAACCTGGCTAAACATTGTTTCCCCTGTCTCCTGTTACCATCGACCTTAGACGCACAGTTCAGGGCCCCCTACCCGAGATCTGCCGGTTTTGACACCGACATTGGTGCTTTAATTGAGAGTTGCACTGTGCCGTTGACGACAGGATCGATGACTCACCTCATCCTTAAAGATAATATCACCGCCGGAGGAGAACTGGCCCCTGGCCAAACCCTCCGGCTGGGCGGCTTTACCATGACCGCCCGTTCAGCCGTTAAGCCGACGATGACCTCTCGGGCCATCGAAAACCCCCTTCGTATCGACTCCAAACACTCCAAGCAGATGGATCCGGTGGATTTTTCGTCTTTAAATGAGCTCCTTGATCGCATCGCCGCCCTAGGAATTGCCACAGATTACGATCGGATCGGGCTCAAACCCGACCAAAGAGAAATCAAATCTCCACAGGGCACCCACCAGATAGCGGTAGTCGAGGAGCAAGACGGCGACTCTTCCCCTATACTGAAGACGGACTATGTCCGGATCGCCGACCCTACAGAGCCGGATACCCACCAGCAAAAGGAGGTGACTGTCGGTGTCAAAACCGGCGGATCTCGGGTAAGGGGTCACGAACTGTGCGTCTAAGGCAGATGGTAACAGGAGGCCGGGGACACGATGTTTACTCAAGTTCGGGCCCTCTCGATGGAGGTAATACCCTACTTCCTGCTTGATTGATCTTGATGATATTCGTATTACAAGAGTTGATCTACCACGAGATCGTAGAGGCTAAACCCTAGAAGCTAGCCTATGGTATGATAGTTGTTGTCCTACGGACTAAACCCTCCGGTTTATATAGACACCGGAGGGGGCTAGGGTTACACAGAGTCGGTTACAAGGGAGGAGATCTACATATCCGTATTGCCAAGCTTGCCTTCCACGCCAAGGAGAGTCCCATCCGGACACGAGTTGAAGTCTTCAATCTTGTATCTTCATAGTCCAACAGTCCGGCCAAAGGATATAGTCTGGCTGTCCGAGGACCCCCTAATCCAGGACTCCCTCAGTAGCCCCTGAACCAGGCTTCAATGACGATGAGTCCGGCGCGCAGATTGTCTTCGACATTGCAAGGCGGGTTCCTCCTCCGAATACCCCATAGAAGATTTTGAACACAAGGATAGTGTCCGGCTCTGCAAAACAAATTCCACATACCACCGTAGAGAGAATAATATTTCCGCCAATCTAATCTGCTGACACATTTTGCAGTATGACATCACACCACGGCCCGGTCATTATTCGAACCGTTTTTGACAACCAGCCACTGCACATATCGCGAGGCAGTTTCCTTGGCACATCTTGTCAAAGCAGAGATCGTGTCCCCTTATCATGGGATTCTCATCAATACGGGTGTGGGTAACCCAACCGCGCCATCAATTACGGCGCTTGGGGAATAAGCGAGTTTACCAGGTAGGTGGGGAGGCGCATAGCTCCTTCCGCCCTTATAAAGGGATAAGGATTCACCCTTTTCACCCATGCCTTATTCCTCCTTGCTCATCCATTCTTGCGCACTCGAGCTCCAGTGCCCAAGTTCGCGTTTTTCTCCTCAATCCACTCCAAGCATGTCCGGAGTGGGAGGCAAGTGGATGGTCTCCTCTGTTACGGAGGAGAACATCACAAAGCTGCGGGAAGCCGGATATCTGGTCGCGGATATCGCGCACCGGCTGCCAGATGCGGGGCAGATCATCCCTACTCCAAAACCCCATGAGAGGGTGGTTTTCCTTACCCACTTCGTCCGCGGACTGGGATTTCCCCTTCACCCGTTTGTTCGCGGGCTCATGTTCTACTACGGGCTGGACTTTCACGATCTGGCCCCCAATTTCATCCTCAACATCTCGGCGTTTATCGTCGTGCGCGAGGCCTTCCTCCGCATCAAGCCCCACTTCGGCCTGTGGCTGAAGACCTTCAATGTTAAACCGAAGGTGGTGGTCGGCCAGCAAGCGGAGTGCGCATGGTGGGCAAAATGCCCAACGTCACCTGGCTCGAAGGCTCCTATGTGGAGACCATAAAGGGGTGGCAATCGGGGTGGTTCTACATCATCGAGCCGCGCGACACCAACTGGGTGGCGGCCCCCGAATTTCGATCCGGAATCCCCATGCGGCTCACCTCCTGGAAAGAGAAGGGCCTGTCCTGGGGTTCCCCGGTAGAGCTGACCAGACTCCAGACATGCATCAAAAACATGATGAGCAAGAAAATCAAGCTCGTCAACGTGGTCCAAGTCATGCTCTTCCGCCGGATCCTCCCGTGTCAAAGACGGGCATTCAATTTGTGGGAGTTCGACCCGGCCGAGCACCAGACGCTGCGAGAGCTCTTCGACACGACGCACAAGGACGTCTGGAAGGTGCCGTTCAAGGGCGCCGAGTTACCTCCTCCCCTCACCGAGGACCGTGGACTTAGCGCAAAGCGTCCTGCCAATCCGGTAAGTCTTTTACATCTCATAAGATGCTCTTTTCCCCAGTATAACCACGCGCGGGATCTAAGCCTCCACGCCATTTAACAGGACTGGGTAGTGACAGCGGAGCAAATCGATTGTCCGGCTCCCCTGCCCAAAGATCCAGCAGATGCTCTCCTAATGGGGATGCTGGTTCCGACACCTTATGAGGTGCCGGAGAAGAAGGCCAAGAAGAAGGCCACGGGGACCAGGAAGGGTCTCCGGCGCAAGGTTATATCGGACTCATCGTCCGAAAGCACCAAGGCGCACTCCTCCCACGAAAACGAGGAGGAAGAAGAGGAAAGTTCTCCCCCCCAGCCGGTGGAGACAAGAAAAGGAAGGCCGCCCCGGCTGGGGCGGCCGAAGGGTCCAAGAAGGGAAGGACCCTCCTTCCGGACAACTCCACAACCGCCACCTACAGCGACGACGAGTGACTGCCCAGGGATAAGCCCCTGGCGAAGTCGTAAGTATCTGGATACCATAGTAATTCTGGTATATTTCGTTTTGTTGTTTCTCATCATGCCGAACATGATCATGCAGTCCATCCCAAGCCCCCATCGACGTATCCTCTTCGGAGGAGTCTTTGGGCCAATCAGAGATGAACAACGATTCGCCCCCGCCCGCCTCCTCCCCCCGCCCTACGGACGACGTCGAGGTGTTGTCTCAAAGGGCACCGAACCAAGGGGAGGTAGTCCTGGAGGCGCCTCAAGGCGACATTTCGGACGCTGGGCGCAAGGGGAGCAAAACTCCCAACGGCTCCAATGGCGGGGCCAGCAAGTTTGGCCCCCAGCCGAATATTGTACCGGAACCTCAAGTGGTTCCGGACTCTGTCAGGCGACCCCTCACTAAGGGGGGCAAGCCGTCTGTGCCGATGGCCTCTGTTCATCCAGATGCATCGGACAACTTGCTGGAAACGCTTCGCGGCGCTTCCATCGACGAAGAGCATCGCACCATTATGAGTGCGGTGGTCAAGAAGGTTCAGTCCGCCAAGAGCGGACTGACTGAAGCCTGTGCCAGCCTCCTAACAGGCTTTGAGGTAAGTAACCAGATTATAAGAGAATGTTACCACATAGACAGTAGCCCCTGATGCTCTGTTTGGCGTTCTCAAAGGAAGGCTGAATAGAGGATCAAATAATAACCGCATGAGTCTAATCGGAATATATCTATGTGCATATGCAGGCTTCACTGCTAGCCGCTGCCGCATGTACTGCGGAGGTCGCCGCACTGAAGCGGGACCTTGAGCGGTCCAAGGAAGAGCTCCGCCTTACCAAGAGGTAGCTCGAAGAGAACGAAGGTAAGTGATACCCCGTCTGTATATTATAAAAAATTTGGTTTTTAGAATAATAGGATCGGCATGAATTTTTCTAGGGGCCACGACCGAAGTGGCGTCCCTGCAGAAGGCGCTATCCGAGGCCGAAGACAAAGCGGCCAAGGAGCGCATCGAGCGAGAAAAGCAAGAAGCCCGAGTAGGCGAGGTGCAGCAAGAGCTCCAGCCTCTCGCCAAAAAACACGAGTCCTTGGAGCTTCACTCTAAGACACAAGGGTCCGAGCTTGCGAAGGCCCTCGAAAGCGCACAACATGCCTAGGCCGAAGCCCAAAAGGCCCTCCAGGAGATTGAGGCGGTTAAGAAGATAGCGGCGGGTAAGGCATTCATTATGCAAAGCAAGCATGTGAAGGAAACTTTCTTTTTACTTACCCGAGTTCGGAGCTCTCCAGGAGCGTTCGCAGATCTACCCCGCAGTGTGTCAGATGCCGCGGAGTTCTACCGGGCCGAAGAGGGGAGCTCGACGGAGAAGTTGTTTTGGTCTCAGTATACTGGGACCGAACACCCCATGCCCTTGAGCGACCAGCTGAAGCAACTGGTCGAGCTCCACAAGGCAGCCGAACAGGCCATGAAGGGTCTTATAGTCCGGATGTGGCCTGGCGATCCCCTGCCTGATAGCTACTTCGGCCTGGTGAGGCGGCTTGTGAATGCCTGCCCACGGCTTGAAGTCATAGAGTGGTCCGTCTGCATCGAGGGTGCGCGCAGGGCTTTTGCCCGGGCAAAGGTGCACTGGGCGAAGCTGGACGCCGAGAAGCTGGTGAAGGAGGGGCCGCCGGAAGGCAAGGAGCATCGCCACCCCAAAATGTATTATAATAGTGTCCTGAAGGGTTCTCGCCTTGTGGCGGAGGAATGTGCTAAGGATGTAATATTCGAATGAATGTACTCATGTGATCCTGTAATATGAAACGAGTTCATGTGCGCTATGCAACGCTTGTTTATTTAAAATATTACCTTCTGTGCGGCCGTTTATGAAATCTGAGAGTTGGCCAGTCGTCGGCTTCTGCCCCCATGTAACTAGTACTGGGGTGTTCGGGATAAACCTGAGCACTCTTTATCCCAATTTTGGGTCCTTCGAAGGAGGTGTTCAGCACAGTGAACTAGGCAATCGGACTATAAATCTTTATCACTCCCACTTAGCCATAGAAGTCTATAATTTTAAATTTTGGCGAAGCCCCTAGTATTCGGAAGGCCGAATTTGGGGTGCTATATATGCCTAAGTCGGGCAAGGCCGACTCCTCGCCCGAAGCAGAAAAAGTCTTTAAGGACTTGAGACCTCTCGAACACATCTCTCGCCTTATCATGACAGTCAGTTTTCGACTTTCTCTACTGAGGTGCTCATTCGGAAGAACCAGGACACAATCGCAGTAGTTCTCCCAGCGCTACCTTAGCCAATATTGCGGAACGTAAGGTACCAAAAAATGGGAGCCGGGCAAACCCAACTATTGACCCAAGACATGATTCGGAGCTGATGCATATAATGCTATAAGTTCGGGGTGCCGCACTGTTGAAAGTGTTCGGACTTCTCATGCCGTATTATGGGGTATACTGAAGCCCTTGGCGCACTGGTCGTACCAGAATGTATGGGTGCAATTTGTCGTGAATAAATGGACAAGAGAAAACAAGAAAGGATAATGCAATAATAGACTAATGCTATGCATTGTTATTTAAATAATACGTCGAAGCGTACTGATACAAGTATTGAAACTAAGAAAAAAAAATAGGACTATTTGACATGTCCTATCCAAGGGCAAGCTGTGTATGGGTATTAAAAACAGGTATTTCAATCGTTATCAGAGACCACCTGGGGATTCCCTTGTACGTCTTAGCTTCTTGCCTCCTTGGTATTTCCTTCCCGTAATGCGTCCAGCAATCAGACTGCCGAAAAGGGCTTCCGGAGAGTAAGGTCCTGAAAGAGAGAAAATGGTAAATGTCCTGGCCGTGCCCCCGCCTATGCCCATGGTATTTTTAGTGCGTAATTATGTACGGGCGGCACAGATTTCATCGCTTGACCAGGACTAGGACGGAGGCCAAATTGCTAGGCGAGCTCTGAACGTGCCAGGCGATCCTGTTGCAGGTTACTCCGGACTCGCTTGAAGGTGTCCGGGGGCTTTATCGCCAAATTGGCGGTGTGCCTTAAAAGGCTGCTTTGTGCCTCTGCTATGAGGGCCGCAGTGTGCTCCTCCGTGCGGAGCGAGCATTTTGTGTTTCCATTGACTGTTATAACCCCACGAGGTCCTAGCATTTTGAGCTTGAGGTATGCATAATGCGGTACCGCATTGAATCTGGCAAATGCGGTTCATCCGAGCAGTGCGTGATAGCCACTGCGGAATGGGACGATGTCGAAGATTAACTCCTCACTTCGGAAGTTGTCCGGAGATCCGAAGACCACTTCCAGTGTGATTGAGCCCGTGCAGCGGGCCTCTACACCTGGGATGACACCTTTAAAGGTGGTTTTAGTGGGTTTCATCCTCGAGGGGTCTATGCCCATTTTGCGCACTGTATCCTGATAAAAGCAGGTTCAGGCTGCTGCCGCCGTCCATAAGGACTCGGGTGAGGTGAAATCTGTCAATGATGGGATCAAGGACCAATGCGGCAGAACCGCCATGACGGATACTAGTGGGGTGGTCCCTACGATCGAAAGTGATCGGACAGGAAGACCATGGATTGAACTTTGGGGCGACTGGTTCCATCGCGTAGACGTCCCTTAGTGCACGCTTCCGTTCCCTCTTGGGAATATGGGTTGCGTATATCATGTTCACCATTTTCACTTGGGGAGGAAATTTCTTCCGTCCTCCTGTGCTCGGCGACCGAGACTCATCCTCATCGTCGCTATGCAGCCCCTTTTCCTTGTTTTCAGTATTCAACTTGCCGGCCTGCTTGAACACCCAGCATTCTCTGTTGGTGTGATTGGCTGGCTTATCGGGGGTGCCGTGAATTTGACACGAGCGATCGAGTATGCGGTCCAAACTGGACGACCCCAGATTGCTTCTTTTGAACGGCTTCTTCCGCTGACCGGATTTAGAACCACTGAATCCGGCATTAACTTCCGTGTCTTCGGCGTTGTCACCGTTGTTGCGGTGCTTGTGTCTGTTGCGACATGGTCTGCCGTTACTATCTTTGGCATCTGAATTGCCATGACTTCTTGATGTGTTATTGCTGCGAGCCAGCCAACTATCCTCGCCTGCGCAAAAGCGGGTCATGAGTGTCGTGAGGGCTGCCATAGACTTCGGCATCTCCTGGCCAAGGTGCCGGGTGAGCCACTCGTCACGGATGTTATGCTTAAATGCCGCTAAGGCCTCTTCATCCGGACAGTCAACAATTTGGTTTTTCTTAGTTAGGAACCGGGTCCAGAATTTCCTGGCCGATTCCCCTGGCTGCTGAGTTATATGGCTCAAGTCATCAGCATCCGGTGGTCGCACATAAGTGCCCTGGAAGTTGTCAAGGAATGCATCTTCCAAATCCTCCCAACAGCCAATGGAGTCTGCTGGCAAGCTATTCAGCCAATGCCGAGCTGGTCCTTTGAGTTTTAGTGGGAGGTACTTGATGGCATGTAGATCATCACCGCGAGCCATGTGGATGTGGAGGAGGAAGTCCTCGATCCATACCGCGGGATCTGTTGTACCGTCGTATGATTCAATGTTTACGGGTTTAAAACCCTCTGGGAATTCGTGATCCATTACTTCATCAGTGAAGCATAGGGGGTGTGCGGCGCCTCTGTGCTGGGCTATATCACGACGCAGTTCGTACGAGTCTTGTCTGCTGTGTTCGGCCCAACCGGATTTGCTTTTAGTGTGTCCGGCATGACGGTCATCGTCCCGCGTTGGGGCGCGCCCCCATGATCCGTAGATCGATCTTGCATGTTTTGCTTTGTTTTCCAATACGTCTCACAGGTCCCGCGTGTTGCCCCGGGCCTTGGTATTTTTGTTTGAATGGCGGCGGGGTGCAGGCTGGACTTCGGGCTGATATGCCTCTCTATCTCGGCCATGAGGTGGCCGATCAGCCGCATCATACGCTGGTGATGTAGGTCTCAATGCTTCCTCCTCGAGTTGGGGTAGCAACCTGCGCTTTGGGTAACTCTTGGTTGGGCGCTCGAGTTCGTATTCCTCGGCTGCCAGGACTTCAGTCCATCTATCCGCTAGCAGATCTTGATCAGCTCGAAGCTGTTGTTGTTTTTTCTTCAGGCTATTTGCTATGGCTATAAGCCGGCGCTGAAGTGCTCTTGCTCGACGGGATCCTCAGGCACGATAAATTCTTCGTCGCCGAGGCTCACTTCGTCTTCGGAGAGAGGCATGTAATTATCATCCTTTGATTCTCCGTTTGTTGCCTATTCTGGAGGGCTAGCTTGTTCATCCTCCCGCTCAAGGTCTGGCTGGAGGGGATTGTCGTCGTCTTCGAAACTATCTGGAGCGTTATTGTCTCTTGTGCCGGTATCGCTTCTTTTGCTATGGCGGGACTTAGAGCGGCGCCGCAGACGTCGGTGCTTGGATTGCTTCTTGGAGGGATTATCCTTTGTTGTCTTATCGCCATCGCCTTCTTTGGGGGTGTCCAACATGTATATATCATACGATGAGGTGGCAGTCCAGCGCCCTATGGGCGGTGGTTCTTGTTCGTCTCCTGCATCGTCGTCCATACCGTCGATGTCTTCGGAGCCGAAGTCGAGCATGTCGGTTAAATCGTCGACAGTGGCTACTAAGTGGGTGGTGGGTGGGGAGCGAATTTCTTCGTCGTCCGCATCCCATTCAAGCCGAACATAGTTCGGCCAAGGGTCTCCTGACAGGGAGAGTGACCTCAACGAGTTTAGCACGTCGCCAAAAGGCGAGTGCTGAAAGATATCCGCGGAGGTAAACTCCATGATCGGTGCCCAATCGGATTCGATAGGCACGGACGCAGGCTGCTCGGATCCCATGGCCGGGGACGAATCCAACGGTTCGGCAACACGGGTCTCGTAGGAGGTGAAGTCAGTATTCGGCTCTATCGCCACTGAGTGTGCGGCCTCTGTGGCGGGGTCCATCCACCCGTCCTCAGATGGCGCAATTTGTTCCGGATTGAGGGCCGGAGTAGTTGCAGGTGTGATCTTCCGAATACTGTCCGACGACAGAGCTAAGTCATGCTCATCGTGACTGTGCGGCGCACCTGACATGGTCTCGAATCCGTCGAAGATCAAGTCTCCGCGGATGTCGGCAGTATAGTTCAAGTTTCCAAACCTGACCTGATGGCCAGGGGCGTAGCTCTCGATCTGCTCCAGATGGCCAAGCGAGTTGGCCCGCAGTACGAAGCCGCCGAATATGAAGATCTGTCCGGGGAGGAAAACCTCACCCTGGATCGTATCGTTGCCGATGATTGAAGGAGCCATCTAGCCTTACAGTGACGGCACAGTGGAACTCTCAATGAAAGCACCAATGTCGGTGTCAAAACCGGCGGATCTCGGGTAGGGGGTCCCGAACTGTGCGTCTAAGGCGGATGGTAACAGGAGGCGGGGGACACGATGTTTACCCAGGTTCGGGCCCTCTCGATGGAGGTAATACCCTACTTCCTGTTTGATTGATCTTGATGATATGAGTATTACAAGAGTTGATCTACCACGAGATCATAGAGGCTAAACCCTAGAAGCTAGCCTATGGTATGATAGTTGTTGTCCTACGGACTAAACCCTCCGGTTTATATAGACACCGGAGGGCGCTAGGGTTACACAGAGTCGGTTACAAGGGAGGAGATCTACATATCCGTATTGCCAAGCTTTCCTTCCACGCCAAGGAGAGTCCCATCCGGACACGGGTCGAAGTCTTCAATCTTGTATCTTCATAGTCCAACAGTCCGGCCAAAGGATATAGTCCGGCTGTCCGAGGACCCCCTAATCCAGGACTCCCTCAGTGACCGGCCTTCCGAACATAGAGTCGAACGCCGGACATGAGCAACCAGAAGAGACTCCGGAGCCCGGACTGTTAAGTCTGGAAAACCTTCAGACTCCGGACCATCGATTGGGTCAAGGTCCGGATCCAATTCCACCCACCCACCCAGACATAAGCGCTCTCATGAGCATACAACAACAGTCTTAGGAAACGGTCCACCACTTCTGGGCTAGATTCCTCCTTGTCAAGGACAAGGTTAAAGATTGCCTCGACGAGGACGTGATATCAGCGTTTTGCAACAATTGCACGAACGAAGGAATCCTCAACGCCATTAATCGCCGCCTTATACTACACTTCGCTGACTTGGCAACTATCGTCCAAAAGTACAACGCAAATGGAAAGCGCCTGGAAAGATCAGGCAGCTTGTTGGGAGCCATCGGTCCCAACTCAACCGCTGGTCCAGGCGAAAAGGGCGCATCCCTGTGACACGCCCAGTCCAATAGCCAAGAAATATAAACCCATTACACGGCATGGAACCGTTCTTGAGGGATGGCTCGATGGCCCATGCAAAATACACACAACACCGGGCACCATACCAACCCACAGCCTTAGAGCATGCTGGATACTCCGGAAGGTATCCAAGAGCGGCGAGGACATCCTTACCAAAAACACCCCAGAACAACACCCTCCAGAAGACGACGACCCCAGAGTATTGACGATCTTCGAGGCATTCGCTTCAAACAATAAGCGCAAAAGGGCACTCCACGACCTCGCCGAAGTCTGTCAAATCACCGTGATAAACCCTTGGAACGACACGGCTATAACCTTTAATGCCGGTGACGAACCAAAATACAGGACAGCCCGAGCGCCAGCCGCATTAGTCCTCAGTCCCATCATGGATGGCTTTCGACTCACCAAGGTCCTCATGGACGGCAGCAGCGGACTAAACCTCATCTATGAGGATACACTCCACAAAATGGAAATAGACAGGAGCCACATCTAGCAAAGCAGCACGACCTTCCGAGGAATCATTCCCAGCCGGGAGGCGCGGTGCGCGGGGAAAATCACACTTGACGTGGTATTCGGCACGCCGGAGAATTATCGGTCCAAAGAAATAACCTTCCAAGTGGCCCCTTTCAGCAGTGGATATCACGCCATGTTGGGGCGAGATGCTTTTACACGCTTCCAAGCTATACCTCATTACGGGTACATGAAGCTCAAGATACCCGGGCCCAACAGCATAATCACTCTTGCGAGTGATCCGGACATAGCACTCCGCGTCGAAAACAAAACCACATCCCTAGCCCTTGAAGCATTATCTCAAGCCCTCGCAGCCGAGGAATTAACCGCACTGCGCTCCACGGTGGATAGGGACGATGTGATCTTAGACAAATGACCCAAATCCACCTCCTTCAAACCGGCAGAAGAAATAGTCAAATTCCAGGTCCACCCAACGGACCCCAAGAACACAGCATCTATTGGGGCACAACTAGACCCAACGGTCGACGCCGCGCTACGGGATTTCCTTCGTGAAAACTGGGATATATTCACCCGGCACCCTTCCGACATGCCTGGAATCCCACGCGAACTGGCCGAACATAGCCTCAATATATTAAAGGGATACAAACCAGTCAAACAAGCACTGCGGCGCTTTTCCGAACCCAAACGCCAAGCTGGGGGAGGAGCTGGCCAAGCTAATTGAGGCCAGATTCATTAGAGAAATAAAACATCCAGACTGGCTGGCAAACTTGGTGATGGTACCAAAGAAGGACAAATCCTGGCGCCCGTGCGTCGATTTTAAAGACCTCAATAAGGCTTGCCCTAAGGATCCCTTCCCTCTCCCCTGCATCGATCAAATCATTGATGCTACCGCAGGACACGACTCACTATGTTTCCTTGATGCATATTCCGGATACCATCAAATCAAAATAAAGGAATCCGATCAAGCTGCAACAACATTTATTACCCCGTATGGGCCATTCTGCTTCAACACCATGCCCTTCGGGCTCAAGAACGCCGGCGCCACATACCAACCCATGATTCAAACATGCCTGGAGAAACAGATCGGCAAGACAGTTGAAGCCTATGTGGACGACGTTGTCATCAAAACTAGGCACACCGAAACACTAATAGACGATTTACGTCTCACATTCGACAACCTCCACGCGTATGACATTAAGCTCAATCCGGAAAAGTGTGTTTTCGGCGTCCCCGCTGGAAAACTGCTGGGCTTCATCGTTTCCAATAGAGGAATTGAAGCAAACCCAGCCAAAATTCGAGCTCTGTCTCAATTGGCTATGCCAACGGACCTCAAACAAATCCAAAAACTCGCGGGTTGCGTGGCAGCTCTAAGTCGCTTTATCTCCAGATTGGGAGAAAAGGCACTGCCACTCTATCGCCTTTTACGGCGAACCGATCACTTCGAGTGGACGGACACGACAACAGCCGGACTAGACGAAATAAAAACCCTTCCAGCGAGCAACCCAATCCTGGCCGCGCCAAACGTCGGTGAACCCATGTTATTATACATATCGGCAACACATCAGGTGGTGAGCGCCGTGCTCGTCGTTGAACGAGAATAGGATGGACACAAATTCCCGCTTCTGAAGCCCGTATACTACGTATCCACTATCCTTACACCATGAAAATCCCGGTACCCCCATTATCAAAAGATAGCATACGCGGTCTTTATGGCATCCCGAAAGCTACGACACTACTTCTAGGAGTGTTCGATCACGGTGGCTTCCGAAGTACCACTCAACAACATAATAAACAACCGCGATGCCACAGACCGGATCGTCAAATGGGCCATCGAGCTCCTTCCATTTGATATTACATACAAACCACGTCGAGCTATTAAATCCCAAGTACTGGCTGACTTCGTCGCCGAATGGATAGAGGCCGAACTCCCTAAAGAGTACGACACATATTCCAATTGGGTTATGTATTTCAATGGCTCCAAAATGCTGGCAGGGCTAGGAGCGGGTGTCATTTTAACGTCCCCTACTGGAGACGTCGTTCAGTACATACTCCAAATACTATACACAGACTCCAACAACGTAGCCGAATACGAGGCCTTATTGCATGGTCTCCGGATGGCTGTCTCCATGGGCATACAACATCTGGAAGTGTGCGGGGACTCAAACCTTGCAATATCTCAAATAAATGGAGACTTCGATGCCAAAGATCCGTAGATGGCAGCTTATCGTAATGCCGTCATAAAAATGTCGGCTCGGTTCAAGGGGTTCGAGTTCCATCATGTGGCTCGAGAAAGTAATCAAGTGGCGGACGTTCTTGCTCGTATCGGCGCCAAGCGCGACCCGTCCCACCTAATATCTTTTTGGAAAGGCTTTTTAAGCCATCCGTGGTGTGGCAGGGGGAAAACGTCAACACTAGTCCGGATCCGAACACAACCCCAGATTCTGAACACACCGATATCATCGGAGGCTCAGCCACCAGAATAACACCGTCGGCGCATCTCATCATGGCAGTCATTGCCCCATGGACCGAACCCATTCTAGCCTATCTTAACAGGAAGGAACTTCCTGAGGATCAGAATGAGGCCCGCCGCATTGTCCGGCGTTCGAAGGCCTACAAGGTTCACGACGGAGAGCTCTATAAGAAAAGCGCTACCGGAGTCCTCCAAAGATGTATCTCCAAGGAGGAGGGGCGGCAGCTCCTGGCTGAGATTCATACCGGTCTTGGCGGGCACCACGCCGCAGCTCGGGCCCTTCTTAGCAAGGCCTTCCATACAGGGTCCTATTGGCCGACGGCCCGAGCGGATGCACAGGACCTTGTCCAACGTTGCGTTGGATGCCAACTCTTCGCCAACCAAAGCCATATGCCCCCACCGCCCTACAAAAAATCCCCATCACTTGGCCTTTTGCGGTCTGGGATTGGATATGGTTGGACCCCTTAAAGGAGGAAGCCATAAGAAAAAATATCTGCTGGTCATGGTGGATAAATTCACCAAGTGGATAGAGGCCAAACCAGTTAAAACGGCCGAGTCCGGGCCAGTAATAGACTTTATATCCGGCGCCGTACACCGTTATGGTGTTCCACACAACATCATCACTGATAACGGCTCCAACTTCACAGCCGACGAAGTGAAAACCTGGTGCACTAATCTGGGCATCAAGCTTGATTACGCCTCTGTCTATCATCCACAGACAAACGGTCAAGTCGAAAGAGCCAATGGTCTTATTATGAGCGGCATTAAGCCTAGACTAGTGCGGTCTTTGAAAGAATCAGACAAGCACTAGGTTGAGGAGCTCGACTCCGTACTCTGGGGGCTGCGGACCACGCCCAATCGCACTATCGGATACACACCTTTCTTCATGGTGTACGGCGCAGAGGCAGTGCTACCCCACGACATTATTCATGACTCACCTCGAGTGCGCATATACGAAGAGAGAGAGGCCGAGCTCGATCGGCAGTACAGCTTAGATGCCCTGGAGGAGGAGCACAACATCGCAAAAGCCCGTTCCGCATTTTATCAACAGCAGGCTCACAGGTATCAAAGCAGAGAAGTGCGGGCCAAAACTTATAACATCGGCGAACTCGTTCTACGCCTGCCGGAGAAGAAAAAGGACAAACTCAAGCCCAAGTGGAGGGTCCCTTCATCATTGACGAAGTTCTCACCGGAGGAGCGTACCGCCTGCGTAATGCATCAGACAATCGCCTCAAGCCGAACCCCTGGAACGCGGCCAGTCTTCGAAGATTCTATGCCTAAAAGCACCGAACTCTTTGTTCGTTCTCCCTGCTGTTTCCATAACACCTTTTTGTTTTTTTCTCTCTCTTTTTGTTTTTTTCTCTTCAGCCTTACAACTTTTGTGCGGTTAGACCGCGCACGCCTGACGCACACATCTTTAAAAATGTACGTCCATTATACCTGGGGGCTTCTTGATCAGAAGCTTGCTATTATTATTCCCCGAGCATCAAGCTCGTTACATATGTGCCTTTTTCATATGTACCTCTTCTTCACCATTATATGCATCGATATGACTTAAGTTTTGACCAAGCTGGGTTGCCTGGCTCCTGTGCTTATGCCCTACGTTCCCGTTAGTTTGGCTAGGGCATAAAGGGAGCACCTCTGCGATTGTTACTGCCGGGTCATCCGGATGTGTACCTCAGACTGGGTGAAGCCGAAAGCTAGCATTCTTAAGGGAATATTCGGTCGGTGGATTGAAGACGTTTTTTTGCATTTACTACATTGTGAACCCCCAGAAGTTAAAACATACTACGATTATTCAATCACAGTCTGGACATGCGCATTAACGCATGTGCACCCAAGGAAAGGAACCCTTAACAGAACTATTCTCTCTGGAAGACGTTTCTTACAATCTTAATGTAATATAACATAACTAGCCGGATACTTGTCTGTTCAAGCAACTATGACCCCTACGCCTGGTTTCCATGCATTCCCGGTCTACTCGGCCGTTCTGGTATTCGGAAACACTCCGCACCTTCAAGTCGAGAGGTTGAAGCGAAAAGGTCCGCCATGACAATCGTTTTACAATTCAGCTAGAGTTACATATGCAAAGGAAAGTACATAGTCACTTGGACTCAAAAACTTCCTCCTCTATGCCGTCTAGCAGGCTATCTAACTTACAATCCTGCTGGGAATACTTGGCGGCTACTTCTACTTGCTTATATACTAAACTAACGGGAATTTCTTCCCCATTTGACCCTAGCGGTCCGACCCGGGCCATGTGATTTGGATCCAGCTTGGTGTACCGCGTTTTCACCATGGCCCAGGCCTCTCGCGCACCCTCTCGGCAGGCCGATATCTTCCATAGTCGGACGTCGCCGCGCTCCCTTGAACAACTCTACAAGCTCCTCCATACTCCCTGGAGGGGAGGCGGATGGCCATAAGGCCTTGGCTACACTCCGCATTGCCTGTCGAGCTTGCTCGTGCAATTGCGACAGCCCTTGTAGAAGATCACTTGATGATCCGGACACCTCCTCCTCGGGATGACCCGTCAGCATACCTGCAATCATAGCTATATCAGCTACTTTTACCTCCAAACTGTTACAAGGTAGGTTTGGCCACATACTGAATATGCCACCTCGCAGCCTTTTGTTCTCCTTTACGGAGTCGGCCAATTGAGCCCGCACATCTTTCAGTTCTTCGCCCAACTGGGTATTTGAATGTTGGAGTTTGTTTTTCTCCTATCTGACTCGGGTTAGCACCCGTTCGCCTGCGGCATGTAGTCTTTTCGACTCTTTTTCCTCCAGTTGATCTGACGATCCTGTTATGAGAGAAGCTGCAGCGTTAACACAGTCGCTATATAATTACTATTTCTCGATGGAGGGAAATATTACCGGAAGACGCCTTCTTGGATTTTTCTAGTTCGACGGTAACTGCATTTAACTGCGTCCGACACTTTGCTAGGTCTTGGGCCAGCAACTCGTTCTTCTCAGAGAGAACCTGATTATGCAGCGATCCTCAAATCAGTTGTACCAACTACTTTAAGTCTCGGGGGCTACTGGCATACGGTTATCATACTCAGACACAGTAAACTTACCTGCACATCTTTTAAATGCTGCTTTGTGGCTCTGCCAAGCCCATCTCGAGCAGCTCGGATGTATGCATCAGCCGAGCTGAAGGCATTAAATGCCTCTTCCGAAAAGCGGGGGTCTCGTAAAATGGCTCTCCGGGGCCGATGATTCATGGCGCTCTCCACTTCCGAATTGGTGACGGACATATTTTCCGAACCCTCGGCAGAAAGACAGTCCGGCGCCACTCCCATATCGGGCCCTGTCTCTTCGGCTGGGACCGAATCTTGGTTATTAGGAGAACGACTGGTCGGGTCCCCGGACACAGTCCGCCGAACCTTTTTCCTGATACAAAATGAACATATGAATCACAGTTGGACGCGACTGCTAAAAAGAGCATAGTTGCGAACCCATACCTCTTCAAGGAAGGCCCGACCGTATCTCTCTTTGCCTTCCTCTTCGAAGGCCTGTCTGGCGCGGGAGCCGCCCTCTTTGGAGATGCCCCTAGGGCAGCACGACACGCCAAACGCCTCCCCTTCTGAGCACAGGATGGTGCGGTGGGTGAGGAAGAACGAGAAAAACCCTCTCGGACAAAGTGTCTCCTGATTACTTACTTGAGAAGCGGGGAGAAGACTGGGATAGTCGGCGATGATGGCCACCTCTGTGCCGTCATAGCTCGTTTGGTAAAACGTCCCATTCTCAAGCACCACAATTATATCCGGATCCTCTTCGAATCCGGGGCCAAGGTCCCAATTGTGGCCCTCGGGCTGTGGGGCGGGGCTGTGAAGCCCCTCAGAAATCTTTCGCCAGTGCTGCTATAAATGGACGGGTTAATATTCATTGAACGAAGCTCAGGGAGTGGAATGAGTAGAGTAGAAGAGTTGGGGGCTTACCCAGCTAGGAGGACTATACATGAAATATCCTTCTCTATGCGTGACGCGCAGGAACTCCTCTTCCTCACCCTTGAACAGTTCATCCAATATTTTGGCTAGGGCAGCAGGGGTGTCCGGACCTTTCCTGCCGCAGCGGGAGGCGTCATCTTCCCCATTGTAATTCCACATGGGAAGTCCTTTGTATTGGAGTGGCTGGACCCCCCGCACTATGGAGGTCGCCATCACTTTGACTATCGTATATCCGGACTGGGCAAGCGTCCTGATCTTGCTCAGGAGTTGGCGAACTTCCGCGCTATCTTCCTCCTCGAGGCTCCGAGGGCGCCAGCTGTGGCGTTTCTTCAGTGGAACACTTGTAAACTCAGGGAGACCTCTCCGGACTGGATCTGGAAGTACGACGTCATCAATGCAAAACCATTCAGAGGTCCAGTCTTCGGAAGCTTTTTTGGTGTGCCGGATAGGTATCCGGTCTCAGCAATGCGCCATATTTCGGCCCCGCCCACTTCAAATATCGATCCCTCGTGGTTGCGCGGGACAAGACAAAACAACTTTCTCCACAAATCAAAATGGGCCTCACAACCCAGGAATAGTTCGCATAACGCGACATAACCCGCAATGTGCAGGATGGAGGCTGGGGTAAAACTGTGCAACTGGAGGCCATAATACTCCAGAAGCCCTCGGAGGAATGGGTGAATTGGAAATCCCACGCCCCTCAGCAGATAGGGGACGAAGCACACCCGTTCCCCCGCAGATGGATTGGGGAAATCCTCCGCTTGGGTTTTGTCGTTGAAGGAAGCCAACCCTGCTCGAACAGGGACCAGATCCGCAGGGGGGAGAAATCCCTGCGTTTGCAACTTCGCCAATTGACTGTAGGACATAGAGCACCTCTCCCACTCACCTTTCTCTGGGTCGAAACGGGAGGAGGAGCTGGGAATGCTAGCCATGTTGGAATGGTCTTTCCTGGCGATCTCTGAGGATTTTCTCCGTGTGGTGCCGAATGAATCTGAGACCCAATCTCTTTAAATAGACGCTCTTTCTTGCATGGCCAGGGTGTTTTTTGCAAAAAATACCCTGACTGTCCGCATTCGCCCGACACGTGGAAGCTGAAGTCATCGATGCACAGAAGCCGAGGGGTGCGACATTGAATTAAAAGCCGAATACATTACTTGGAAGCCGTCGGAGGAGGAACCCGCCTTGCAATGTCGAAGACAATCTGCGCGCCGAGCACCTCGTCATTGAAGCCTGGTTCGGGGGCTACTGAGGGAGTCCTGGACTAAGGGGTCCTTGGGCGTCCGGCCTGTTAGCCATGGCCGGACTGATGGGCTGTGAAGATACGAAGACCGAAGACTGCACCCGTGTTCGGATGGGACTCTCCTTGGCGTGGAAGGCGAGCTTGGAGGCCGAATATGTAGATTCCCTTCTTTGTAACCGACCTTGTGTAACCCTAGATCCTCTCGGTATCTATATAAACCGGAGGACTTAGTCCGGAGGGGGGAGACTCTTGACCATAGTCATACAGGCTAGGCTTATAGGGTTTAGCCATCTCGATCTCGTGGTAGATCAACTCTTGTAATACTCATATTCATCAAGATCAATCAAGCAGGAAGTAGGGTATTACCTCCATAGAGAGGGCCCGAACCTGGGTAAACATTGTGTCCCCTGTCTCCTGTTACCATCGACCTTAGATGCACAGTTCGGGACCCCCTACCCGAGATCCGCCGGTTTTGACACCGACTGGGGGCACCGCACACGGCTAAGACAACTATCAACTTGTGTCTCCTAGGGTGCCCTGCTACCTCTTGAGCATGCGTTGGTTTTTTCCTTGAAGAGGAAAGGGTGATGCAGCAATGTAGCGTAAGTATTTCCCTCAGTTTTTGAGAACCAAGGTATCAATCCAGTAGGAGGCCACACGCAAGTCCCCCGTACCTACACAACAAATAAGAACCTTGCAACCAACGCGATAAAGGGGTTGTCAATCCCTTCACGGCCACTTGCAAAAGTGAGATCTAATAGAGATGATAAGATAATATTTTTGGTATTTTTATGATAAAGACTAAAAGTAAAGAAAGCAAAATAAACGGCGCCAGAAAAAGCCTGTTGACGGGAGATTAATATGATGGAGAATAGACCCGGGGGCCATAGGTTTCACTAGTGGCTTCTCTCAAGATAGCATAAGTATTACGGTGGGTGAACAAATTACTGTCGAGCAATTGATAGAAAAGTGCCTAATTATGAGAATATCTAGGCATGATGATGTATATAGGCATCACGTCCGTGACAAGTAGACCGACTCCTGCCTGCATCTACTACTATTACTCCACACATCGACCGCTATCCAGCATGCATCTAGAGTATTAAGTTCATAAGAACAGAGTAACGCATTAGGTAAGATGGCATGATGTAGATGGATAAACTATGATATAAAGCCCATCTTTTTATCCTCGATGGAAACAATACAATACGTGTCGTTTCCTCTACTGTCACTGGGATCGAGCACCGCATGATTGAACCCAAAGCTAAGAACTTCTCCCATTGCAAGAAAGATCAATCTAGTAGGCCAAACCAAACTGATAATTCGAAGAGACTTGCAAAGATAACCAATCATACATAAAAGAATTCAGTGAAGATTCAAATATTGTTCATAGATAATCTTGCCCACAATTCATCGGATCTCGACAAACACACCGCAAAAAGAGTTACATCGAATAGATCTCCAAGAAGATCGAGGAGAACTTTGTATTGAGATCCAAAGAGAGAGAAGAAGCCATCTAGCTAATAACTATGGACCCGAAGGTCTGTGGTAAACTACTCACACATCATCGGAGAGGCTATGGTGTTGATGTAGAAGCCCTCCGTGATCGATGCCCCCTCCGGCGGAGCGCCGGAAAAGGCCCCAAGATGGGATCTCACGGGTACAGAAGGTTGCGGCGTTGGAATTAGGTTTTCGTGGTGCTCCTCGATGGTTTCGGGGTACGTAGGTATATATAGGAGGAAGAAGTAGGTGAGTGGAGCCACGAGGGGCCCACGAGGGTGGAGGGCGCGCCCCCTGCCTCGTGGCCTCCTCGTATGTTTCTTGATGTCCACTCCAAGTCCTCTGGATCACGTTTGTTCCAAAAATCGTGCTCCCGAAGGTTTCATTCCGTTTGGACTTCGTTTGATATTCCTTTTCTGCGAAACACTGAAATAGGCAAAAAAACAGCAATTTGCACTGGGCCTTGGGTTAATAGGTTAGTCCCAAAAATAATATAAAAGTGTATAAATAAGCCCATTAAACATCCAAAACAGAATATATAATAGCATGGAGCAATAAAAAATTATAGATACGTTGGAGACGTATCATGCCCCTGCCCCCGTATATAAAGGAGCAAGGGGGAGCCCGGCCGGCACTCATGGGGCGCGCCCCAAGTAGGATTCCTATTCCTAGTAGGTTTCCAACAAGGGAAGAGAGGGGGAAGGAGGGAGAGGGAGAAGGAAAGGGGGGCGCCGCCCCCTTCCCTTGTCCTATTCGGACTCCAAGGGGGGCCTACCCTAGCTACCCTCCTCTCTCTCCACTAAGGCCCATGGTGGCCCATTAATTCCCCAGGGGGGATCCGGTAACCCCTCCGGCACTCCGGTTTTATCTGAAATCACCCGGAACACTTCCGATGTAGAAATAACATGGTCAAATATATCAATCTTTATGTCTCGGCCATTTCGAGACTCCTTGTCATGTCCGTGATCTCATCCGGGACTCCGAACTACCTTCGGTACATCAAAGCACATAAACTCATAATACTGATCGTCATCGAACGTTAAGCGTGCGGACCCTACGGGTTCGAGAACTATGTAGACATGACCGAGACTCATCTCCGGTCAATAACCAATAGCGGAACCTGGATGCTCATATTGGCTCCCACATATTCTACGAAGATCTTTATCGGTCAAACCGCATAACAACATACGTTGTTCCCTTTGTCATCGGTATGTTACTTGCCCGAGATTCGATCGTCGGTATCTCAATACCTAGTTCAATCTCGTTACCGGCAAGTCTCTTTACTTGTTACGTAATGCATCATCCCGCAACTAACTCATTAGTCACATTGCTTGCAAGGCTTATAGTGATGTGCATTACCGAGAGGGCCCAGAGATACCTCTCCGAAACACGGAGTGACAAATCCTAATCTTGATCTATGCCAACCCAACAAACACCATCAGAGACACCTGTAGAGCATCTTTATAATCACCCAGTTATGTTGTGACGTTTGACAGCACACTAAGTGTTCCTCCGGTATTCGGGAGTTGCATAATCTCATAGTCATAGGAACATGTATAAGTCATGAAGAAAGCAATAGCAATAAACTAAACGATCATAGTGCGAAGCTAACAGATGGGTCAAGTCAATCACATCATTCTCCAATGATGTGATCCCGTTCATCAAATGACAACACATGTCTATGGCTAGGAAACTTAACACCTTTGATTAACAAGCTAGTCAAAGTAGAGGCATACTAGTGACACTCTATTTGTCTATGTATTCACACATGTATTAAGTTTCCGGTTAATACAATTCTAGCATGAATAATGAACATTTATCATGATATAAGGAAATATAAATAACAACTTTATTATTACCTCTAGGGCATATTTCTTTCAATGAAAGGCCGCCTGATACCCTCTTTGATGATGCTCCAGCTAGCTCTAAAGAATTGCGCGGTGAAACCGTCAGGGCCCGGTGCTCTTTCTGCCAGAGACGCCACAATTGCTGCCCAAATCTCTCCCTCAGTGAACGGGTTGTCCAATCCCTATCCAGATATGTTCGGAACCTCGATGTCCGCCCAGTTAAGTGTGCGCTGACGCTGTCTTCTTGATCCTAATTGATCTCTGAAGTTCTTATGTATCTCCTTTGTTTTTTCGGTGTGCTCTGTGATTGTCGTCCTGTCAGCCTTTGTGATCGCACAAATATGACTTTTTTCTCCTGCTAGCGTTGCACTTAGCATGAAAGAATTTGGTGCTCGTGTCTCTAGCCCGCAGCCGGACTACACGCGAAGCCTGCCGCTTCCTCGCTCTCTCTATTGCAGCTAAACCTAGCACCCGTGCCTTCAGAAGCTTTCTGAGAGAGAATTCTGCTGCTGAAAGTGGCCTAGTCTCTTGAGCAATATCCAGGCGCAGAATGGCTTCATTTGCAATGTGGAATTGCATTTTTGCTTTGCGAAATAGCGACTTACTCCAAATTTTAAGGTCCCTAGCTGTACGCTCCATCTTTATCTTCAGTCTTATGAAGGGGCAATCATGGTTGACCAGTCTGTTCCATGCGTGTGACACCGTTTCAGAGTAGTGTGGATACTTTGGCCAGAAACTTCCAAACCTGAATCTGGCCGGTCTTGGAGGGCTATTTGCTTTTGAAAGCAGCAACGAGCAATGATCCGAGAAAGAAGTGGATGTAGCATTCAACATGAAACCACAATTTGATGCTTCCCAATCGACGTTGCAGAAGAATTTGTCAATGATGCATAAAGTTGGGTTCTCTCTCTCATTGCTCCAAGTAAAACACATATTGTGGCACTTGATCTCCTTGAGCCCAGCTAAATCCAGAGCTTTTCTGAATTTTCCCATAATTCTCCTCTTCAAATTCATATTGCTTTTATCCCTTGCTTCATATATCATGTTTAAGTCGCCGGTAATTAACCACGGCTCTCCTAGAGGAGGTGCAGAGCTGGCAATTTCTCCAAGAAAATCCTCTTTTAAAGCATCCTCATTTGGTCTGTATACTGTTGTTAACTGAAACTGCTCATTGTTCTCCAGCTTTTTAACCCTAGCGGTGATTGAGAATCTGCCTATGGAGTGAGAGCTGATCGACACAATCTCCGTATCCCAAAAGATGGCAGACCCTCCTCTGGTTCCAAGGGCTGGCAACACGACACAGCCCTGCAATTTTGCCCCACTTACCTCCCTAGCGATTTCAGTAGTCCAGAGCTCCATCTTTGTTTCCTGTAGTGTCAAGACAGCAACTAACCTCATTGATCGCAGTTCTTTTGGCTGGAGCATTTAGCCCCCTCACATTCCAAGACATAATAGAGCAGTGGCCTCTACTCATAATGACACTGTGATGTGCTCCGTCGACTAACAAATCTATTGCATGACAGAAAACAGTTACATCACATCACTGATCTCGCTGGGGGGTGACGACGGCCACCAATAGACCCAAGAATCCGTCGTCGTCTAGCTAATCTCTCTACCCTGGTACAACACATTGAAATGAGACCTAACTCAAACTGGCTAAAGGCCATGTTGGGGAACGCAGTAATTTCAAAAAAATCTAGCTAATCTCTCTACCCTGGTACAACACATTGAAATGAGACCTAACTCGAACTGGCTAAAGGCCATGTTGGGGAACACAGTAATTTCAAAAAAATTCCTACGATCACGCAAGATCTATCTAGGAGAAGCATAGCAACGAGCGGGGAGATTGTGTCCACATACCCTCGTAGACCGAAAGCGGAAGCGTTTTATCAACGCGGTTGATGTAGTCGTACGTCTTCACGATCCGACCGATCCTAGGACTGAACATACGACACCTCCGTGTTCAGCACACATTCAGCTCGATGACGTCCCTCGTACTCTTGATCCAGTTGAGGCCAAGGAAGAGTTTCGTCAGCACGACGGCTTGACGATGGTGATGATGAAGTTACCAGCGCAGGGCTTCGCCTAAGCACTATGACGATATTACCGAGGTGTGTAACTGTGGAGGGGGCACCGCACACGGCTAAAAGATCAACTTGTGTGTTGTTGGGTGCCCCCTCCCCACGTATATAAAGGAGGGAGGGAGGAGGAGGCCGGCCAAGGGTGGCGTGCCCAAGGGGGGTGAGTCCTACTCAAAGTAGGATTCGGCCCCCTTTTCCTATTCCCACAAGGAGAAGGGGGGAAGGAGGAGGAGGAGAGAAGGAAAGGGGGGACCGCCCCCCAACCCTAGTCCAATTCGGTTTGGGCTAGGGGGCAGCGCGCCACTCCTTGGCCTGCCTCCTCTCTTCCACCACTAGGCCCATGAGGCCCAATAACTTCGGGGGGGGGGGGGGGCGGTCCGGTAACCCCCTGTACTCCGAAGCTTAACCGAAACGACCCAAACCATTCTGGTGTCCGAATGTAGCCTTCCAATATATGAATCTTTATGTATCGACCATTTCGAGACTCCTTGTCATGTCCGTGATATCATCCGGGACTCCGAACAAACTTCGGTACATCAAATCACATAATTCATAATACAAATCGTCATCGAACGTTAAGTGTGCGGACCCTACGGGTTCGAGAACTATGTAGACATGACCGAGACACATCTCCGGTCAATAACCAATAGCGGAACCTGGATGCTTATATTGGCTCCTACATATTCTATGAAGATCTTTATCGGTCAAACCGCATAACAACATACGTTGTTCCCTTTGTCATCGGTATGGTACTTGCCCGAGATTCGATCGTCGGTATCATCATACCTAGTTCAATCTCGTTACCGACAAGTCTCTTCACTCGTTCCGTAATGCATCATCCCGCAACTAACTCATTAGTTACATTGGTTGCAAGGCTTATAGTGATGTGCATTACCGAGAGGGCCCAGAGATACCTCTCTGAAATAGGGAGTGACAAATCCTAATCTCGATTTATGCCAACTCAACAAACACCATCGGAGACACCTGTAGAGCATCTTTATAATCACCCAGTTATGTTGTGATGTTTGATAGGTCACTAAGTGTTCCTCCGGTATTCGGGAGTTGCATAATCTCATAGTCATAAGAACATGTATAAGTCATGAAGAAAGCAATAGCAATAAACTAAACGGTCATAGTGCTAAGCTAACGGATGGGTCTTGTCCATCACAACATTCTCTAATGATGTGATCCCGTTCATCAAATGACAACACATGTCTATGGCTAGGAAACTTAACCATCTTTGATTAACGAGCTTGTCAAGTAGAGGCATACTAGGGACACTCTGTTTGTCTATGTATTCACAAATGTACTAAGTTTCCGGTTAATACAATTCTAGCATGAATAATAAATATTTATCATGATATAAGGAAATATGAATAACAACTTTATAATTGCCTCTAGGAAACATTTCCTTCAGTCTCCCACTTGCACTAGAGTCAGTAATCTGGATTACATAGTAATGATTCTAACACCCATGGAGTCTTGCTGCTGATCATGTTTTGCTCGTGAGAGAGGCTTAGTTAACGGGTCTAGAACATTCAGATCCGCATGTCTCTTGCAAATCTCTATGTCCCCTTCCGACACTTGATGACAGATGGAATTGAAGTGTCTCTTGATGTGCTTGATTGTCTTGTGAAATCTGGATTCCTTCACCAAGGCTATTGCTCCAGTATTGTCACAAAAGATTTCCATTGGACCCGATGCACTAGGTATGACACCTAGATCGGATGTGAACTCCTTCATCCAGACTCCTTCATTTGCTGCTTCCGAAGCAGCTATGTACTCCGCTTCACTCGTAGATCCCCCCACGACGCTCTGCTTAGAACTGCACCAACTGATAGCTCCATCGTTCAATATAAACACGTATCTGGTTTGCGACTTAGAGTCATCCAGATCAGTGTCAAAGCTTGCATCGACGTAACCATTTACGATGAGCTCTTTGTCACCTCCATAAACGAGAAGCATATCCTTAGTCCTCTTCAGGTATTTCAGGATGTTCTTGACCGCTGTCCAGTGATTCGCTCCTAGATCACTTTGGTACCTCCCTGCTAAACTAATAGCAAGGCACACATCAGGTCTAGCACACAGCATTGCATACATGATAGAACCTATGGCTGAAGCATAGGGAATGACTTTCATTTTCTCTCTATCTTCTGTAGTGGTCGGGCGTTGAGTCTGACTCAACTTTACACCTTGTAACATAGGCAAGAACCCTTTCTTTGCTTGATCCATTTTGAACTTGTTCAAAACTTTATCAAGGTATGTGCTTTGTGAAAGTCCAATTAAGCGTCTTGATCTATCTCTATAGATCTTGATGCCCAATATGTAAGCAGCTTCACCGAGGTCTTTCATAGAAAAACTTTTATTCAAGTATCCTTTATGCTATCCAGAAATTCTATATCATTTCCAATCAACAATATTTCATCCACATATAATATTAGAAATGCTACAGAGCTCCCACTCACTTTCTTGTAAATACAGGCTTCTCCAAAAGTCTGTATAAAACCATATGCTTTGATCACACTATCAAAACGTTTATTCCAACTTCGAGAGGCTTGCACCAGTCCATAAATGGATCGCTGGAGCTTGCACACTTTGTTAGCATCCTTTGGATCGATAAAACCTTCTGGTTGCATCATATACAACTCTTCTTCCAGAAATCCGTTCAGGAATGCAGTTTTGACATCCATTTGCCAAATTTCATAATCATAAAATGCGGCAATTGCTAACATGATTCGGACAGACTTAAGCATCGCTACGGGTGAGAAAGTCTCATCGTAGTCAACTCCTTGAACTTGTCAAAAACCTTTCGCAACAAGTCGAGCTTTGTAGTCAGTAACATTACTGTCAGCGTCAGAAGCACTCAGTCTCAGGCTTAGGTCCAGACTTGGGCTTCTTCACTTGAGCAGCAACTTGCTTGCCGTTCTTCTTGAAGTTCCCCTTCTTCCCTTTGCCCTTTTTCTTGAAACTAGTGGTCTTGTTAACCATCAACTTTTGATGCTCCTTCTTGATTTCTACCTCCGCATCCTTTAGCATCGCGAAGAGCTCGGGAATAGTCTTTTCCATCCCTTGCAAATTATAGTTCATCATGAAGCTCTTGTAGCTTGGTGGCAGTGATTGAAAAACTCTGTCAATGACACTATCATCAGGAAGATTAACTCCTAGTTGAGTCAAGTGGTTGTGGTACCCAGACATTCTGACTATATGTTCACTGACAGAACTATTCTCCTCCATCTTGCAGCTATAGGACTTATTGGAGACTTCATATCTCTCAATCCGGGCATTTGCTTGAAATATTAACTTCAAATCCTGGAACATCTCATATGCTCCATGACGTTCAAAACGTCGTTGAAGTCCCGGTTCTAAGCCGTAAAGCATGGCACACTGAACTATCGAGTAGTCATCAGCTTTGCTCTGCCAGATGTTCATAACGTCCGGAGTTGCTCCTGCAGCGGGTCTTGCACCTAGCGGTACTTCCAGGACGTAATTCTTCTGTGAAGCAATGAGGATAATCCTCAAGTTATGGACCCAGTCCGTGTAGTTGCTACCATCATCTTTCAACTTAGCTTTCTCTAGGAATGCATTAAAATTCAAAGGAATAGTAGCACGGACCATTGATCTACAACAACATAGACATGCAAAATACTATCAGGTACTAAGTTCATGATAAATTAAAGTTCAATTAATCATATTACTTAAGAACTCCCACTTAGACAGACATCTCTCTAGTCATCTAAATGATCACGTGATCCATATCAACTAAACCATGTCCGATTATCACGTGAGATGGAGCAGATTTCAATGGTGAACATCACTATGTTGATCATATCTACTATATGATTCACGCTCGACCTTTTGGTCTTAGTGTTCCGAGGCCATATCTGCATATGCTAGGCTCGTCAAGTTTAACCCGAGTATCCTGCGTGTGCAAAACTGGCTTCACCCGTTGTATGTGAACGTAGAGCTTATCACACCCGATCATCACGTGGTGTCTCGGCACGACGAACTGTAGCAACGGTGCATACTCAGGGAGAACACTTGTACCTTGAAATTTAGTGAGAGATCATCTTATAATGCTGCCGCCGTACTAAGCAAAATAAGATGCATAAAGGATAAACATCACATGCAATCAATATAAGTGATATGATATGGCCATCATCATCTTGTGCCTTTGATCTCCATCTCCAAAGCACCGTCGTGATCACCATCGTCACCGTCTTGACACCTTGATCTCCATCGTAGCATCGTTGTCGTCTTGCCAACTATTGCTTCTATGACTATCGCTACCGCTTAGTGATAAAGTAAAGCAATTACATGGTGATTGCATTTCATACAATAAAGCGACAACCATATGGCTCCTTCCAGTTGCCGATAATTTCTACAAAACATGATCATCTCATACAACAATTTATATATCATCACGTCTTGACCATATCACATCACAGCAAGCCCTGCAAAAACAAGTTAGACGTCCTCTACTTTGTGTTGCAAGTTTTTCGTGGCTGCTACGGGCTTCTAGCAAGAACAATTCTTACCTACGCATCAAAACGACAACTATTTTTCGTCAAGTGTGTTATTTTAACCTTCAACAAGGACCGGGCGTAGTCAAACTCATTTCAACTAAAGTTGGAGAAACAGACACCCACTAGCCACCTGTGTGCGAAGCACGTCGGTAGAACCAGTCTCATGAGCGCGGTCATGTAATGTCGGTCTGGGCCGCTTCATCCAACAATAACGCCGAATCAAAGTATGACATGATGGTAAGCAGTATGACTATTATCGCCCACAACTCTTTGTGTTGTACTCGTGCATATAACATCTACTCATAGACCTGGCTCGGATGCTACTGTTGGGGAACATAGTAATTTCAAAAAAATTCCTGCGATCACGCAAGATCTATCTAGGAGAAGCATAGCAACGAGCGGGGAGAGTGTGTCCACGTACCCTCGTAGACCGAAAGTGGAAGCGTTTTATCAACGCGATTGATGTAGTCGTACGTCTTCATGATTCGACCGATCCTAGCACCGAACGTACGGCACCTCCGTGTTCAGCACACGTTCAGCTCGATGACGTCCCTCGTACTCTTGATCCAGTTTAGGCCGAGGGAGAGTTTCGTCAGCACGATGGTGTGGCGACGGTGATGATGAAGTTACCGGCGTAGGGATTCACCTAAGCACTACGACGATATGACCGAGGTGTGTAACTGTGGAGGGGGCACCGCTCACGGCTAAAAGATCAACTTGTGTGTTCTAGGGTGCCCCCCTCCCCACGTATATAAAGGAGGGAGGGAGGAGGAGGCCAGCCAAGGGTGGCGCGCCCAAGGGGAGGGAGTCCTACTCCAAGTAGGATTCGCCCCCCCTTTTCCTATTCCCACAAGGAGAAGGGGGAAGGAGGAGGAGAGAAGGAAAGGGGGGCGCCCCCCAACCCTAGTCCAACTCGGTTTGGGCTAGGGAGGCGCACGCCACTCCTTGGCTTGCCTCCTCTCTTCCACCACTAGGCCCATGAGGCCCAATAACTTCCAGGGGGGGGGTTGGTAACCCCCGGTACTCCGAAACTTATCCAAAACGACCCGAACCATTCCGATGTTCGAATGTAGCCTTACAATATATGAATCTTTATGTCTCGACCATTTCAAGACTCCTCGTCCTGTCCGTGATCTCATCCGAGACTCCGAACAAACTTTGGTACATCAAATCACATAACTCATAATACAAATCGTCATCGAACGTTAAGCATGCGGACCCTACGGGTTCGAGAACTATGTAGACATGACCGAGACACATCTCTGGTCAATAACCAATGGCGGAACCTGGATGCTCATATTGTCTCCTACATATTCTACGAATATCTTTATAGGTCAAACCGCATAACAACATATGTTGTTCCCTTTGTCATCGGTATATTACTTGCCCGAGATTCGATCGTCGGCTCGTTACCGGCAAGTCTATTTACTCGTTCCGTAATGCATCATCCCGCAACTAACAAATTAGTTACATTGCTTGCAAGGCTTATAGTGATGTGCATTACCGAGAGGGCCCAGAGATACCTCTCCGATACACGGAGTGACAAATCCTAATCTCGATCTATGCCAACCCAACAAACACCTTCGGAGACACCTGTAGAGCATCTTTATAATCACTCAGTTACGTTGTGACGTTTGATAGCACTCTAAGTGTTCCTCCGGTATTCGGGAGTTGCATAATCCCATAGTCATAAGAACATGTATAAGTCATGAAGAAAGCAATAACAATAAACTAAACGATCATAGTGCTAAGCTAACGGATGGGTCTTGTCCGTCACATCATTCTCTAATGATGTGATCCCATTCATCAAATGACAACACATGTCTATGGCTAGGAAACTTAACCATCTTTGATTAACGAGCTAGTCAAGTAGAGGCATACTAGGGACACTCTGTTTGTCTATGTATTCACAAATGTACTAAGTTTCCGGTAAATACAATTCTAGCATGAATAATAAACATTTATCATGATATAAGGAAATATAAATAACAACTTTATTATTGCCTCTAGGGCATATTTCCTTCAGGCTAGCCGTCGACGAAGCCTACTAGGAGCACCTAACATGATCAAGTACTGTGCCACATTGGCAGCGCCATCAGGGCCCAGCATGTTGGCCGCGATCTTCAGAGCTTCGATGTTGAGGTTGGTAAGCCGAGCGATCATCACAATGCCAGCCTCCGAGAGTGGCTCGTCGAAGCGCTTGACCAGGGCCGCAGCAGCCTCTGGGGTCATCTTGTCGTTAGGCCCCAGCCGACCCAACTCCTGGATGATGCGGAGAGCAGCTCTCTGGGACACCGACACCGGATTGTTGGCCGCGGCCTGGCGTGCACTCCGTCTTGAGGGAGCAGAGGCAACTCTGCTCTTGGGTGGAGCAGAGGTGCGTGGCGGCTTTGGGGTGGTGAGGATGGGAGCCGACACCATGGAGAAGAGCTGCTGCGGACCGTGGCTGCCCTTGATCTGCATGTGATTCACCTTCATGCTGATGGCCTCCACCTCCTGGGTTTCCGTCGCAGCTGCTCGGGGTGTGGCAATGCAGGGCAACACGTCGGGGAGCATGGCGGTTGGCAAGGTCTCCGGGAGCGCCCACTTTGGAGTGGGTGGAGGGCTGAGCCCCAGAGCGTCATCGTCAGTGGTGAAGTCGAGCGGGCTGGCTAGGGCCTCCAACATGGCATTCTTGAAAGCACAAGTGCTCCCTGGGTGATTTTGGTAATTAATGTCAACATATCTCTTGTTGGACTAATGCTTCTACCTAGTATGTTTCAGATAAGTTAAACAATGGAGTGGCATGGACTAGAGGATGTGGAACCCCTTCAAGATGCTGAGGACAAAGGATTGGCTCAAGCTCAAAGTTCAGGACTCTACATTTTCTATTTTAGTGATCCAAGATCACATTGAGTCCATAGGAAAGCCAATACTATTAAGAGGGGATGAGGTGTTGCTTAATGAGTTTCTTGCTCAAAGTGCTTAGTGATATGCTCCAAAGCCCTCCACCACTTTCTCATATCCACATATGTTCCAAACCAAAAGTCAAACTCGGCCCTACCGAAACTTTCTATCCGGCGCCACAGAGTTCTCTTGACATAGCCACTGCCAGAAACCCTAATCAATTCGGTCTCACCGATGGGATCTCGGTCTCACCGAGATGGGCTTGCAAACTCTCTGTTGCCTATTGCAATAATTCCGGTCCCACCGAGATATGCAATCGGTCCCACCGAGTTTGCTTGGCCAACTCTCTGTTTCGCTTATTACCCAAATCGGTCCCACCGAGTTTGTGTAATAGGTCAAACCGAGTTGAGGCTTTACCTAACCCTAGCACATCGGTCGTACCGAGTTGACGTGTCGGTCCCATCGAAAATCCTAACGTTCACATTTTGAACTAAATCGGTTCGAACAAGTTTCATGATTTGGTCCCACCGAGTTTGGTAAATTGTGTGCAACGGTTAGATTTTGTGTGGAGGCTATATATACCCCTCCACCCACTCTTCATTCGTTGAGAGAGCCATCAGAAGATGCCTACACTTCCAATATACATTTTCTGTGAGAGAACCACCTACACTTGTGTTGAGGTCAAGATATTCCATTCCAACCACATAAATCTTGATCTCTAGCCATCCCCAAGTTGCTTTCCACTCAAATCTTCTTTCTACCAAATCCAATCCTATGAGAGAGAGTTGAGTGTTGGGGAGACTATCATTTGAAGCACAAGAGCAAGGAGTTCATCATCAACTCACCATTTGTTACCTCTTGGAGAGTGGTGTCTCCTAGATTGGCTAGGTGTCACTCGGGAGCCTCCGTCAAGATTGTGGAGTTGAACCAAGGAGTTTGTAAGGGCAAGGAGATCGCCTACTTCGTGAAGATCTACTCGAGTAAGGCAAGTCCTTCGTGGGCGACGACCATGGTGGGATAGACAAGGTTGCTTCTTCGTGGGTGGAGCCCTCCGTGGACTCGCGCAACCGTTACCCTTCGTGGGTTGAAGTCTCCATCAACATGGATGCACGATAGCACCACCTATCGGAACCACGGATAAAAAATCTCCGTGTCTCCAAATTGCGTTTGCACACACCAATCCCATCCCTTTACATTCCTGCAACTTGCATGCTTTACTTTCCGCTGCTCATATACTCTTGTCATGCTTGCTTGATATGTATTGTGAATGTTGAAACTTGTGCCAAAACTCCATTTCAACTTAAAGAAATTAAAAACTGCAACTTTTCTTACTTAGAGTCTATTCACCCCCCTTTAGACACCTCTTCTCAATCCTTTCAATTGGTATCAGTGCTTTGGTCTCCATTGCTTTGGTTTAATCACCATTGGAGGAAGATGGATGAGTCTACGTTGGGGATTCTTTGATGTAGAGTGCCTATTCTTGATGGAGAGTTCTTTCATGAATGGAAAAATGAGATGCTTGAGATTTTCAACGAATATCATTTGAACAAGTACATTACTAGTCCTTACATTTCCCCTAGTGATCCTTTGCATCCCACTCCCGATGAGGATCTTGACATGATCTGAAACCTTAGAACTGTTAATCTTATCACTAGAGGCTTGCCTAGAAACTTGATTGGATGTTTGCCTACTCTTGATTGTGCCTACACTATATGGAGATTTCTTGAGGAAAGATTTGTCAGGACCCCGATTCTATGTCACACCGATCTAGCCTGTAACACCTCATATCACTTTGCGGTCTCACACACGGTATTCCCACGGGTGTCGCCTTACCATGTCCCGGGACCGTTTGCGCCTTTTGGCTCACGTATATGATAGTGTCGCTAGCATCCATATGACAGAGAACCCGAGCCGACATGACTAGTCGTGAACCCAAAGTGGCACTAACTTACGGGGACAGGCATACATGAATCAACATCGAGCATGTCGGTCAGCAGCGTGCGAATCCGGGCTGTAGCACTGGGCTAACAGGACTCCGGTGAATCGGGCTGTAGCAGGCTAGGCAGGACTCCGGATGTCACCGCATGACATTTCCCTGAAGGGACAGACACAGGAACAAAGTGAATCACATGCCGGCCAGTCAAGTGTTCCGGAGCAGTAGTGCCGGCTAGCAGGACCCCGGTGAACCGGGCTGTAGCGGAATACTATGGCTCATGGAAGCACAAGACTACATTTCCCCATAAGAGAGGCTACCAAGGATAAACAACTAGGTTGTCGGATCCCACACATACCAAGCATTTCAATCATACACACAAAATGCTCGATATGTGTAATACAACATGGCATCACAGCATAACTCTACGACTCAAGTATTTATTCATTAGGCTCCGAGTAGCCAAGATATTACAAACATGGGTCTCATGACCCAACATTCAGAGCATACAAGCAACAAGCACATGCGGAAGCTTAACATGTCTGAGTACAGACATCTACAAATGAAAAAGGCTTGAGAAGCCTGACTATCTACAAGACCCTGCCGAGGGCACAAGATCGTAGCTGAGGTAACAAGCTAAACATCGAAGTCCACGAGGAACTACTAGCGAGACTGACGTCTCTCTGCAAAACATAAAATAGGCAAACGTGAGTACAAATGTACCCAACAAGACTTACATCAGAACGAACTACATATGCATCGGTATCAACAAAGGGGGTGGTGGAGTTTAACTGCAGCAAGCCAGCTTTGACTCGGTGGCAATCCTAAACTATGACCCGGTCTAGGTCAAACCTGACCAGTGGGGCCTGCTGGTCAGTGACTCAGTTAATTAACTGAGTTAATTAGCGCTAAGCTAACACTAACTAAAATGTCAGCAGGGCTGGGCCCACATGTCAGCGAGTCAGTGGGTTAACTAAGTTAATTAACACTAATTAAACCTAACACTAATTAAACAGGGGCCTGGGCCCACACGTCAGGACCCAGGGGAGGTCAAACCGGGGTCAACTCGGGCCAACGGGGTCAAACCCACCGGCGACTCGACGCCGGCGAGGCCAGACGCGGTGGAGGGCGTCGAAATCGAGCCACAGGGCACCAATTCAGGCGCGGATTGTTGCGTTCGGACGAGCGGAGTGGCGCGCGTCGAACGGTGGTGGTGGGAGGTGCTGGGGTGGCCGGAGCCAACGACGGCGAGCTCTTTTGCGGTCGCCGGAGTTCGGGCATCGACGGAAACGATGATGCAGGGTATGGCAGGAGCCACGGATGGGCGCGTTAGGCTCGTGGGGGTGCAGTGAGTTCAGTGGTGAGCTTGGAGGCACGCTTGCAGGGCCGTAGCCGCGGTGGCGACATGGCCGGCGGCGAGGAGCTATCGGCTCCGATGGCCACGGTGGTTAGAAGGCGCGAACGAGCACTGGGAGAGAGAAGAAAGGGGCAGGGGCTCACGGTGAATCCAGCAGAGGCAACGACGAGGCCGGGGAGGGACTGGAGCTCACGAATCCCCGGTGAGTTCGCCGGCGGCTAGAGGTTGAAGACAAGGTCGGGGACGACGCTGCAGGGCTTCCGGCGGGGCGTGGCTTGGTGGGGAGGAAGAGGGGGTTGAGGCGAAGCTTCTGAGCGCATCAGCGAGGCGAGGCAGTGGCTCTGGGCGTGGTGGTGCTCGTCGGTGGCGGCGGGCGCGTTCGCTGAGGTGGGGAATGACGAGGAAGAGAGCAGGGGAGAGTGAGAGAGGTCGGGCGGATCGGGACGGCACCGGGTGTTCATCCACGCGTCCAGGGACTCGGCGGCAAGCAGGAGGTGGCGTGCGGTGGCCGCGCGCGCGTCGGGCACGCGCTGTGCATCCGACTGGCGGGAGTAAGAAGACCTCCCTGCCCATGGTGGGCTGGGCCGGCCAGACGGGCTGCCAGGTGGGCTGCGCCAGGTAACTTCTCTCTCTGTCTTTTATTTGTTTCTGTTTTCTATTTTTCTTTCTTTGTTTTGATTTGATTTACAAACCAACCCATTTTAAAACTTTCTGTAAATTTTTATGTGAGCTCAGGGAGCTAGTCCAAGGTCACATGCAAACTTACAAAAATACTTGAACTTTATTTCTTATATAACAGAAATAAATTCAACTCAAATATGTTATTGATCTAATTCAAAGGCCCAAAATAAATATCTCTGAGATTCCAAAAATATTGTTTTGAGTTTTGTTGAGGATATAGACCTGGGGGTCACCCGCCAGGAGGGCCGGGTTACTCCAAGGATCATTACCAGAAGCCCGGAGCTAAGTTTCAGGATAATGGGCCAGAGATGGGCTGAGACCCGGATATGGCTTAAAGCCCGTAGTTACAATCATTGTTATAGTAGACTTGTAGTGTAAGGCAAGTATTGTTTTAGAGCCCGAGCCGGACACTCTTATGAGCCGGCTCGGGACTCTAAGGGCTGCTGGGCGTCAGCCTCCCTATATAAAGGGACGACCCGGCAGCGGTTTGGGGACGACAACAATCTCTCCGAGAGCCGGGATAAGTGTTTAGTTCCCTGGCGATCGTAACCCTAATCAATAACACCTCGAACTGGACGTAGGCTTTTACCTTCACCGTAAGGGGCCGAACCAGTATAAACCCTCGTGTTCCTTGTCCCGCATAACCCCTTCAAGCTTCCTAGTTGCGATGGCTCCACGATTAAGTCCTAGCCCAAGGACATCTGCCGTGACAATTCCACGACAGTTGGCGCCCACCGTGGGGCGAGCGCACGGTGGATTTGAGTTCTTGAAGGGCAGCTTCGAAGGGCTCAAGGGATACGCTGTGGGCCAGATGACCAAGAGTCGTCGCGGCAGGCTCTACATCGACGACGCGGACTGGGGCCCCGACGCCGGCTCAGTGGAGTACGGGTACCGGGTCCCCTTTGGCGGAATTCATGTCTTCATTGGCAAGATTGGTGAGCCGGGCCCCCGCCGGGTCTCTGCGCCGATCTCATCGAAATGGCTCAGCGCGCCCGATCCGCCCGGGCCCGGCCTGCCTTAAAACGCGCTTTTGTGGGATGCATCCATGGAAGGCCCTCCGATCCATCTGGGTCTGGGGATGAGGCGGCCGCCGGCTCTGACGGCGAGTCGGCCGCTGATGAGTCAAACTCGTTGTACCAACTTCAAGATGGCAGGCTCATGAGTTATTCCGATGGCAACAGTATTCCGGACCTTTTTGAGCCGCCAGGTCAGGTCGGAGTTTTTATGGCTGGTGCGCAGCCTGTTCAGAACCCCGCTACCGGATCAGAAAATCCGGAGCCTTCCCCGGCTCAGGTGCTGATGGATCTCACAGATAAGATGACGGCCCTGTTAACTCCCACGGTTGACCCGGCAGATCAAGCCCAGCATGACGCGGAGGTGGCACAGTTAAAATTGGATCTGATGAAAGCAAAAGAGGATCTTGCAGCAGAAGGGATCAGGCTGGCGGCGGAGCGGGCGGCTCTCGATGCCCGGGCTCAGTTGATTCAGGCGCAGTCCTTCCAACTCACGATGGATCAGAACGCGGCCAACGAGGTCATGAGAAGGAGGCATCAGAAGGCCCAGTCTCGACTCCCGCCGGTTTACGATCCGCGCAATCTATTCAACACGCCGGGTGCGGGATCCAGTAACCCACCAGGTGTCATTGCGCCCGGGTCGGGACCCCTTATTCAGCCACTAGTAATGGGGCCTCCCCAGGCGCCCCCTGCCCCGCCTCAGTATGTGCCAATACCCCCGGGTCGTTACGATAACCCGCTGGAGAACATGGTAGCAGCGGCAGCACGACTGGCGGCTCTTCCCGTTGACGGCAATTCTCCGGCAGCCGTGGAAACCCGCCGGGTCAGGGAACTCCTGCAGACGGCCCTAGCGCAGCAAGAGGCGTACTCCTACAGCCGGGACAGGATCCACTCAACTCCTCGCCCAGGCCAGAGCCCGAGCTACATCCGGCACATGGTCTCGGCGACCGGCTCAAGTAATGTCCGACGCCATGGCCCGGCTCATGTTGGAACCTTCTACGCCGCAGACCAAGCACGGCAAGAGGCGGAGCAGGTGCCGCAATTGACGGCTTATCAGACCCCCCCGGCTTATCCAACGGCGTCCGTTGATGTGGGTATTTCTACCAGGACCGGGGGTGTCCCTTGTTTGGTGCCGGCCATCCGTAATGAACGTTTACCTAAGGATTTCAAGGGCCCTAGGAAGGTGCCTAACTATACAGCTGACTTACAGCCTGCGGCCTGGATTGAGAGTTATGAGATGGCCATGGAACTGCTAGAGGTCAGCGAGGCGGCCATGGCCAAATATTTCACCATGATGTTAGATGGAACTGCCCGCACGTGGTTAAAAGGGCTGCCACCGAACTCCATTGGGTCTTGGACCGAGCTGAAGGCCCGGTTCATTCAAAACTTCAAGGATACCTGTAGGCAGTCTATGTCAATTGTGGATTTGACTAACTGTAAGCAGCAGGAGGGCGAGTCCACGACCCATTGGGTTCGCCGGGTCAAGGAGATCATACATTCATCAGATAAGATGGACGCCGGCTCTGCAGTCTTGATGTTAGAACAGAATTGTCGTTTTGTGCCCCTAAAGATGAAGCTTGGGCGGCTTAAACGTGACTGCACGGATATGGGTACACTAATGGCGGCTCTTGTCAAATACGCTGATTCCGATGGTACCAAGGATCCCCCTTCAGATGATGAAAGGACAGGGAAGGGAAAGAAGAACGGCAATGGAAAGAGCCCTCAGTTTAACCCGGGGAATCAAGGAGGAGGCAAGCGCAAGGCCGATGGCAGCCTGGAGTTCGTAGCCAACACCCAAGGCAACAACCAGCGACGCAAGGGGAGGCCCCCTCCCCGAGGCGGCGGGTCAGGACCTTCTCTGGAGCAGCTGTTGAATGAACCTTGTCCGAGACACGGCTCTAGAGAGAAGCCAGCGACTCATCTGTGGAAGGATTGTGCTATCATGAAGGCCTTTAAAAACTACAATGGCCCGGGCGGCGGCCCAGGCGCAGGCGGCTCCGGCGCTGGCGGCTCTCATGGCCCGGGTGGCGGGTCAAATTCCGGTCCTCAGAACGGTCAAGGGGGCTTCAATCAACAGTCTGGTCAGGGTCATCAACAGCAACAGGGGGGTTATCAGACCAACCCGAAGCAACTTAGCGGTGGACAGTATCACGTGTTCACCACTAGTTTGTGCAAACGAGGCGAGAAGCTTCACAAGAGGGCTGTTAATTCTGTTGAGCCGGCGGTTCCACGCTACTTACGGTGGTCGGAGCAGCCCATAGTGTGGAGTAGGGAGGATCACCCTCCCCGGGTGGATAACCCGGGCCACCTGGCCTTAGTAGTGGCTCCTCAGGTGGGAGGCTATAAATTCACAAAGGTACTCATGGATGGAGGCAGCAGTATCAACATCCTCTATTATGAGACTTTCCGTCGTATGGGGCTAGTTGATAAGAACCTCAGCCAGTCAAATACTATCTTCCATGGTGTGGTACCCGGTAAGTCGGCTTATCCAGTCGGCAAGATCGAATTGGAAGTGGCTTTTGGTGATGAGAACAACTACAGGGTGGAGAAGTTGACCTTTGAGGTGGTCAAGATAAGAAGTCCATACCATGCTATATTCGGACGGCCGGCTTACGCCAAGTTCATGGCACGGCCGTGTTATGTGTACTTACAGCTCAAGATGCCGGGTCACAATGGGACCATTACAGTTCACGGCAGCCGGAAGGTGGCTCTGGAGTGTGAGGAAGGTGACGCGGCTTATGCAGAGTCTGTTTGTGCCACAGAAGAGTTGAAATTTTATAAAGACAATGTTGACCCAACAGATATGACCTCTCTGAAAAAGCCAACCACGGAGAATGAACCAGCAATGAAGTTTAAATCGGCCGATGAGACTAAGCTTGTTGATTTTGTTCCAGGTGACTCGTCTCAGCAGTTCAGCATCAGTGCAAATCTGGACCCGAAATAGGAAGGCGCGCTCATCGAGTTCATCCGTGAGAATAGGGACATCTTTGCATGGAAACCTTCTGACATGCCAGGTGTACCTAGAGAACTCGCTGAGCACACTCTCAATGTGGATCCAAAATTTAAGCCGGTCAGACAGTTCCTTCGACGGTTTAACGAAGAGAGGCGGAAGGCTATTGGTGAAGAAGTGGCCCGGCTTTTGGCGGCCGGGTTCATTGTTGAGGTTTTTCACCCAGAGTGGTTGGCTAACCCGGTGCTCGTACTTAAAAAGAACGGCACCTGGCGGATGTGTGTGGACTACACGGACTTGAACAAGGCGTGTCCGGCTGATCCTTTTGCTCTCCCCCGTATCGATCAAATCATTGACGCCACGGCAGGTTGTGCACGCTTAAGTTTCTTGGATGCTTATTCCGGGTATCATCAGATTAAGATGGCAGTTAAGGACCAGGAGAAGACGGCGTTCATCACTCCCTTTGGAGCCTTCTGCTATGTGTCTATGCCCTTTGGACTCAAGTGTGCACAGGCGACTTACCAGCGTTGTGTGCAGAATTGCCTTCATAAGCAGATCGGGCGCAATGTTCACGCTTACGTGGACGACATTGTGGTTAAATCCATCAAGGAGGAAACCCTGATAGATGACTTAAGGGAAACCTTCGACAATCTCCGGGTCTATAAGATGATGCTTAACCCGGCCAAATGTGTTTTTGGTGTTCCTGCAGGCAAACTATTGGGCTTCTTGGTTTCTGACAGGGGCATTGAGGCTAACCTAGAGAAGATCAAAGCTATCACTTCTCTAGCTCAGCCGGCATGTATAAATGACGTTCAGCGTTTGGCGGGTCGCATCGCTGCGTTAAGCCGGTTTATAAGCCGTTTGGGTGAGAAGGCTATGCCCTTATATCAATTGATGAAGAAAACTGATAACTTTGTCTGGAATGATGCAGCTAATACCGCCTTCGAGGATTTGAAAAAGCAACTGGCAGAGCCCCCCGTCCTTGCTGCTCCGGTTGATAAGGAGCCCTTGCTACTGTATGTAGCGGCAAACGCACGAGCTGTCAGCGTGGCTATTGTGGTGGAGCGCAAGGAGGCAGGTAAGGAACATCCGGTTCAGCGGCCGGTTTATTATGTCAGTGAGGTGCTCATTGAGTCCAAGCAGCGGTATCCGCATTGGCAGAAGCTCGTATATGGGGTATTTATGGCGAGCCGGAAGCTTAAGCATTACTTTCAAGGTCATCCCATCACTGTGGTCAGTTCCGCCCCTCTCGGTGATATTATCCAGAACAGAGAGGCTACAGGGAGAATTGCTAAGTGGGCTATAGAACTTGGACCTCATGACCTCAAATATGTGCCACGCACTGCTGTTAAGTCTCAGGCCTTGATAGATTTCATCAATGATTGGACAGAGTCACAAGTACCCGAGCAAAAGCCGGATAACACTTATTGGACTATTCACTTTGATGGGTCCAGGCAGCTGGAGGGCTCGGGGGCTGGTGTGGTCTTGGCTTCCCCTAAAGGTGACAAGTTCCATTATGTGCTACGGTTGATGTTTCCTTGCACTAATAATGCGGCTGAGTACGAGGCTTTGCTCCACGGTCTTCGGGTGGCTAAGGAGATGAGCTTAAGCCGGCTGAGGTGTTTTGGTGACTCAGACTTGGTGGCTCAACAAGTATCAGGCACCTGGGATTCTAAGGATCCTCTAATGGCGGCTTATCGCCGCAAGGTTGATGCCATTGCCGGGCACTTTCAGGGATATCAAGTGGAGCACATTGACCGCAGGAAGAATGAGGCGGCTGATGCTTTAAGCCGGCTCGGCTCTCAGCGAAAGCCGGTGCCGCCTAACACTTTCCTGGATGTCCTATATAACCCTTCGGTTAAGTTGCCTACAGAGGAGGACTTGGCTATCCCTGACCCGGAGGCACGACTGGTGGCGGCTCTTCATATCACACCAGACTGGACAATGCCATATCTGGCTTATATAACCCGGGGAGAGGTGCCTGAGGATGAAATTCTGGCCAGGCAAATAACCCGGCGGGCTAAGTCAATGATTGTTATCGATGGCGAGTTGCATCATCGCAGTGTTTCAGGGGCATTCCAGCGTTGTATCTCCCCTGAGGAAGGTCAAGAGATCTTGCGCGAGATCCATGAAGGGGATTGTGGCCATCATGCCGGTTCAAAATCTCTTGTGGCCAAGGCTTTCCGTCATGGTTTTTATTGGCTGACGGCTCACGCTGATGCAGAGGACTTGGTCAGTAAATGTGATGGCTGCCAAAGGTTCTCCCGACGGGCTCATGTGCCGGCTCAGGAATTGAGGATGATCCCGATCACTTGGCCCTTTGCGGTCTGGGGGCTTGATATGGTCGGGCCTTTTAAACGGTCCAAGGATAAGAAGACCCACCTCTTGGTGGCAGTGGACAAATTCACGAAGTGGGTGGAAGCTGAGCCAGTTAGCAAGTGCGATGCAGCCACGGTGGTTCAATTTATGAAAAAGGTGATCTTCCGCTTCGGCTTTCCACACAGCATCATAACAGACAACGGCACTAATCTGTCCAAAGGCGCTATGGAGGAGTTTTGTCAAAGAGAGCATATCCGGCTTGATGTCTCTTCAGTGGCACACCCCCAATCCAATGGTCAAGCTGAGAGAGCTAACCAGGAGATTCTGAAGGGCATTAAACCCCGGCTCTTGGTCCCTTTGCAACGGACGCCAGGTTGTTGGGTGGAGGAGTTGCCCTCCGTTTTATGGAGCATCAACACTACTCCTAACAGGTCTACAGGCTTCACGCCTTTCTTCATGGTTTATGGAGCAGAAGCAGTTCTCCCCAGTGACATCCGTCATGATTCACCTCGTGTGGCGGCTTATGTTGAGACGGATAATGAACAGGCGCGCCGAGATGCTCTGGACTTGCTGGACGAACAGCGTGATGTGGCAGCCGCCCGTTCAGCGATTTACCAACAAGACCTGCGCCGTTATCATAGCCGCCGGGTCAAATCCCGGGTCTTCCAGGAGGGCGACCTGGTGCTCCGGCTCATCCAGGATCAAACAGATGCACACAAGTTATCCCCACCTTGGGAAGGGCCTTTTGTGGTCAGTAAGAACTTGCACAACGGGTCATATTACCTCATTGATATCCGGGAGCATAAGGACTCACGTAAATCTGAGGAGGAGACCCGTCGGCCGTGGAACATAGCTCAGCTTCGGCCTTACTACACTTGAGCTTCCGACTCTTGTGATGTACATATTTATCTCAGCCATGTATATATTATGATAAAGCAATAAAGCAGGACCTCTGTCCTTTGCTCTCTTCCAAAAATGTGTGTTGTTACATGCTGACTTACAGAAGATCCGGCTTATGATCATCTTCGAATCTAGCTGTAAGCAGTAAAGTCGCTTGGGGGCTTCCTGTTCACACATGGGTCGTATTCGAACCAAAGAGAACATAGCTGTCGATACCCATTTGATTGGCAAAGTGCCGAGCTCATTGGGAAGTTGCCTCTGGTCATATTTGAATCATAGTGTAACCCCTCTGAGAACCGACGTGGATCGTATTCGAATCAGCGTCGTTAAACAAATTTTCAGAATCACTTGGGGGCTTCCTGTTCAAACATGGGTCGTATTCGAACCAAAGAGAACATAGCTGTCGATACCCTCTTGATTGGCATCGCCAAACCCACTGGGGGCTATATGATTGTATCCGAATCTTAGCTTAAGCCCTTTGGACCGAGTTTCTGGTCGTATTCGAACCGGAAGCCCTTAAGTTTTTATATTTTACCACAAACTTGCTTTGATCATGTCAAAGTATGTACTGCCGGGTTTCACTTGCCGGCTTAATTTTGGTTTATCTTGTTAGTTGAGCATCATGGATGTCATCAAGACAAATAAATTCGAGTTAAGGTACCAACCGTGCTACCCGGGCTATTTAACCCGGAAGTATGCTTACAGGCTGTTAAGTGTGTCATCACAGCTATGTTCGAGTATAGTTAAGGACCGATCTTTTTTGGTTCGTATCCCGGGTTATCCATCTCAAACACCTGATTCTCAGGGCGGTAAGCCGCTTTGCGACTTGTAATTTGCCTTTCTATGCAGATATTTAAAGGCACTCTTTAAGGTTGAGAAGGACAAAGGGATAATTCCGACCCGGAGGAGCATCAAAAGAATGACTTCAAAGGATTTCAGCATTCATTACGTGCACGATGGCACGGCAGAGATAAATTGTTGCACCTACTCTATTACAAAAATCTTTCAAAGTTTCAAGGATGGGCGTTGTTTGGTGAGCCGCTAGCCGGTTTATGACGCCTGCTGAGTTGAAGTCCCCGGCTCATCTTCTGCTTCGGCTGATCCCAAGGCTTCGAAGGTCGACGACTTCCAGTTGATGCCGCTGAGAGCTTCGAACTGAGCTTCTTCGTCAATTAACCCGTCCGGGTTAATCTCCGGGGCAAAGGTGTGCTGGCGAGCCGGAGGAATCAGATTGATGGCTTCATAGCGAGGGGTTGGAATCCTCTGATTCTCCGCGTTGTATCCCGGCTGATACTTGGTTAAATCGGTGTCGTTCCCGATGATGGTGGCCACCGGGCGCACAGCTTTCACACAAGCCGCGAAGTCCTTCTGGTCGAACGCTGAGCCGTCTTCTTTCAGGCTGGGATAACCCAGGGCGATGTCTGCCGGGTCTAGCTCCGGCAAGAAGGCTTTGGCCCGGCTCAGTGCGGCGATTGCTCCGGATCTCGCGGATGCTCGTCGTAGCTCCTGGATCCGCTGCGGCAGAACTGCGAGCCGGCGCAGGACTTCGGCCAGATGAGTCGGCACTTCATTCGACAGGGCCACCACAGCTAAAGCCCGCTGTGACCCGGTGTAGAGCTGTTCCACCAGGGTGTACACGGCCTTTAACTTGGTGACCACGCTCTGGTTCAAGTTGGAGCTTCTGGAACCTGTTTAACAACATCAGATGACCCGGTGGTAAGGATGAGTTAAGAGATGTAAACATTCCAATGTGAATGAAAGCCGGTGAGGCGACTTACCGAAGATGGCAGCTACCATTTGGGACACTTGGCGCTTTAGACCGGAGAGCTCAGCGGTCTTCTCAGTAAGGGCCTTCTCTGCCTGTTCTGCCCGGGTCACCAGTGCAGTTTTCTCCTCAGCCCAGGCCTTCCGCTCAGCGTCGAATTCAGTCTTCAACTTTTCCTGAGCGGCGATGCTGGAGACAAACTTGGCATTTGCCTTCCGGGTCTCCATCTCTTGTGCCTTCAGCCGGCTCTTGAGATCCGCCGGGTCTGACTCTAATTTCTTGCCAACAGCCTGCATATATTTCCGGGTTATTAACAGTCATCCTATAAAGTCCCAAGCGCTTTCCAAGCAAAGACACTTGGCACTTGGGGGCTAATGCATATTGAACGTATCTATCTATGTACGGCCGGCTCAGTTCAGTAAGCCAGAATCTAAAGTCTACAACATATTCAAGTATAAGTCCTAGACTTGGGGGCTAGAATGGCAAGGATCACTATGCGGAAAGTAAGAGAACAGCAGAAGGTTACCTCAGATTTGTGTTGGATCTGGTTGACCATGGCGATCTCGGCGTCCCGGCTCTTGTGAACCTGGCTGATATAGCCTGAGACGAGTTCTCCAATACTTAAGTCGATGTAGCTGGAGAGATCCAGATTCACCCGGTGGGGTTGTAGCAACTCCCCCCTTGCGGAGCATTTGGCCAGCGCGGTCGGCCTTCCCGGCTCAACAAACTCCGTCCGGGTAATTACCACGTCCGGGTCATTAGCTGGTGGGGCTTCAGGCGCCGTATCCATGGGAATGGTGGCTTCAGGGGTGGAGGCGACTGGCGGCTCTTGAGCCGTCGTCTCCGGCTCAGGCAAGTCGGGCACTCCGGCTGACCTGGTCTTCTTTACTCTTTTGGTGAGCTTTGCCTGGGCACTGAAAAGGCAGAAGTGTTAGGCATACAAAGGGTAAGTACAGACAGATAATGTAAGGAGATTGTTATTACCCGGGGGCAGTCTTGAAGGCCGGCAGACTTGACTGCATGGAGTCACCCGAGGAGGGGGAGGTCTCCTGGTAATTGGAGTCAGAAGAGTTGAGTGGCTGACGGATGACACCCGCCAACGGATGAAAAAGGTACAGGTGAGAAAAAACCTCAGTGCGGCGTTTCCTCGTTGCGTCGGGTAACCCAGTGGAGAGGTCGGTGTCCTTGCGGGCCCGGGTGTGACGCCGGCTCTCGTGAACCTGCTGCTTCAAAAGAAATTGAGGGTCTCGGTGAGCTAATCGATGGGAAAAGCTTACTTTCCGGGTTACCCTTCGGACTTTCAGCTGTGGTAAAGGCTCCGAGCCGGAGGAAAGTGATGTTACCTCTTCGACCACCGGGTTACTGGCGCCGGTGTCATCCTGTCAATAAGCAAGTGTTGATAAGGCGGACAGCATCAGACAACATATACTGCAAGAATTTAAAAGATTTAAGGGTTACCTCTGATTCGGAGCTATCGCTTAATTGCAGCAGCTCCGAAGCAGTGGGTCTGTTTCCCTTTTTGCGAGGGGCGGCTCTCTTGGCGGCTTTCTTCGCCTTCCTGGCCTTCTTGGCCGCCTCGTGGTCATACTTGACCCGCCAGAATTTATCATCAGCCTGAGAAATACAGTAATGAGCTCTTAGTAAGATGACAGGTAAAACAAAATGGAAAGGTTAAAGTCAGCGGCTTACCGCTGGGGCTGGATTGGTCTTGCAGAACGGGGCTAGCCCGATTCTTCCACAGTCTGCCAGGCTCTCGTTTAAAAGAGCCTTGGTCTCTTCTTCAGCAACGTCTTCTGGAAGATCATTGCGACTGTGCCTCTGCGGGTCATCCTTTCGCCCGGTGTACTCACACATTAAGCCGGGGCGGCGGCTCAATGGGATCACCCGCCATGAGATCCAGACCCGGACCAGGTCAATTCCGTTCAGACCATTGCCTAGCAGGGCTTTGATCTTGTTGATCGTTGGAAGCAGAGGCTGGCGTTCTGCGGCAGTCAGTTTGTCGGATAATGGATGAGTTGGCTCCAGGCGCGTTGGGCGAAAGCCGGGCAGCGGGCTCTCATCAGCCGGGGACGTGTCTTGGCAGTAGAACCAAGTCATGTTCCAGTCCTTGGGGTGACTTGGCGGTTCTGCATAAGGGAACAGACAATCCCTGCGCCGTTGGATGGAGATGCCGCCTAACTCTAGACTTGGACCGTTTGCGCACTCGGTTTGGCGGTTCAAATAGAACAGCTCTCTGAAGAGCAGCAGACTCGGCTCTTCTCCAAGATATACTTCACAAAAAACTTGGAAGTTGCAGATGTTGGATATGGAATTGGGTCCTATATCCTGAGGCCGAAGATCAAAGAAGTTGAGCACGTCCCGGAAGAATTTTGAGCCGGGCGGTGCGAAGCCCCGGCTCATATGGTCGGCAAAGATCACTACCTCCCCGTCTCTCGGCTGTGGCCTTTCTTCGGACGGGTCAGGGGCACGGTAGGACATCACTTCCTTCTTAGGCAGATATCCGGATTTAACGAAGTTGGCCAGGGTCTCTTCGGTGACGCTGGATTTCATCCAGTTGCAAGTGATGGGAGCCTTGGGAGGCATGGTGACGGTTGGTGGTCTACGAGGAAGAGAAAAGTGTCCGGGTTAATTATAAGCCGGAGTATATCATTCAAGTTACAATGACGGCTTATGAAGGGGATTAATGGTATGTCTTGATACGGTGGGTTATCTAAGCCGTCGGGGTTTTCAGGATAAGTTGGTCGTCTACGGCTTACTGCGGTTAAGTTGGAAGATACTACAGAGCATGATTCTCTTTAAACCGGAAAGTTCTACGGCGCGTGTTTTCTCTAAGTCGGAAATATAAGCCGCCAAGATTCAAGGACTGCAGTTTTTACTAAGTGTGGTAAACAGATTTCACATATTACAGTAACTTTTTTGGATCAAAGTAGTCGGAACAGAGAAAGTTTTCTAGACCTAAAAAACAGAAGCAGGGGAGGTTCTTGAGATGGAACCCAGTCCTTATGCAGTAAAAAGAGGTGTTCTTGCAGAAGAAATGAACCTCAGATATCTACCGCGGTGGTTCTACACAAGCCTAAGGATCAACGGGGGCAGTGGCTACAGGGGTTACCGAAACTTGCGGTAACAGTGATGAACATGAAGAACACAGATGAACTCTGTCCTAGATCTATGCTAGTAAGGCAGAGGGGACTCACCGGAGCTGGAGAAGAGCGGAGGCCGCCGACGTTATCTGGTCCGAGTCAGGTTGATGCAGCGGCCGGGTTGAGGAAGACCAGTGGTGCGACGGCGGCGGCGGCAGAAGCTCGGGCAGAGGAACGGCAGTGCGAGGAAGAAGAAGGAGAATGTGAAGAAGAGAGTGCCGGGCCGGCCTATTTATAAGGCCGAGTCATAAGCGGGCGCGGGATTTGAGGAGGCCACGGCGTGGTTATCTCCCCCCTCACGGCGCCTCGATTCTCGGAAGGTCAGTAAAAGCAAAGATCCGTTGCGGATCTGGCGGAGTAAAAAACGGATTTAGTGGAGGATGACGTCACGGCGGATTACCCGGAGTCCAGAGGATGACGTCACTCCGGGTTATGACCTTCACATGAATGATAAGCCGGAGATTTTTTCTGACTGCGGAGCTGAAGATTGACACGAGCCGGCTCAAGTCAATCTGGGGCCTAATGTTGAGGATATAGACCTGGGGGTCACCCGCCAGGAGGGCCGGGTTACTCCAAGGATCATTACCAGAAGCCCGGAGCTAAGTTTCAGGATAATGGGCCAGAGATGGGCTGAGACCCGGATATGGCTTAAAGCCCGTAGTTACAATCATTGTTATAGTAGACTTGTAGTGTAAGGCAAGTATTGTTTTAGAGCCCGAGCCGGACACTCTTATGAGCCGGCTCGGGACTCTAAGGGCTGCTGGGCGTCAGCCTCCCTATATAAAGGGACGACCCGGCAGCGGTTTGGGGACGACAACAATCTCTCCGAGAGCCGGGATAAGTGTTTAGTTCCCTGGCGATCGTAACCCTAATCAATAACACCTCGAACTGGACGTAGGCTTTTACCTTCACCGTAAGGGGCCGAACCAGTATAAACCCTCGTGTTCCTTGTCCCGCATAACCCCTTCAAGCTTCCTAGTTGCGATGGCTCCACGATTAAGTCCTAGCCCAAGGACATCTGCCGTGACAATTCCACGACAAGTTTTACCTCTTGCCAATATTTTCAGAGACTAAGAGGAACATTTTCTTGGACTTCCTTGAAAATATTTTAATGTTGATTATTTTTGAAGTGATTTCTGAGGGTTTCAACTAACCTCAATTCAACTTTCAGAAATTTTAGACATGATGCATGAGTGCAGAAGCAACTATTTCACTCAGGTATTCTAGGGCTGTGACAACTCACCCCCACTAAACAAGAATCTCGTCCCGAGATTCAAGGCGTGAGGTAAGAAGACAGAGGGGGCAGCAACTAACACAATCTTCTAGATCCAACTGCTCTTCTCGAAGATGTTGATTCATTGCATCATATTGATCTTGACATCTTTGCTTTCGAGATCTTCACCCAACATGACAAGGGAAAGAGAGGGAAGCTCTACAGGATTCGATCTTCACGAAGATCAAGCAAATCATGATCAACTCACGGAATGAGATGTAGTAACATCTCTCGAACATAGACACAAAACACACATCGAGAGGGATGGAAGAAACAGATGGCGAAAGTTCAATTTGGTAGGCAACAATTCCACACCTAAGAAGATGGTGGACAAAGTCAGAGTAGCGAGGAGTTAATTGCTATGATTCCATAACGGGGCACCTTAGGAAAGGTGACTCGTAGAATTACTCCCTTAAGTGGCAAAAAGAATTACTTTTGATTTAGAAATCATTGAGACTCTTTATACTAGCCTAAGGCAATCACAATCGATCATTTGAAGGAGTTCGAAGGAATGGCATACCCGGACTAGAATGGACGATGTGGACTACCTTGTTGAAGACAACGCAAGGAAAGATTTTTGCTTGTCATCGGAAATGGATGGGACCCATGGTAGGACCACTTATGAAGATGATCCTGAACAACAATTGCTGAGAAGGGCAGTCCAAGGGAGATTGGCACAAGGCGGTGCAAGCTGGGAATGAAATGCAAATGTCAGGAATGTTCCAACCATCATATCTGCCTGAGATTCAGATCTGGTTGGTGTCAGGACATTCCAGACTCATCAAGTCTAGAAAGAGAAATGAAAGTTTGCAACACAAATCGACGAGATGACGTTGTGAGATTCTCGGGGAATGAACTACGATAGCAAGCTCCAAAACATGAGCTGGTGCTGCAACATGCATGTGAACATCTTGTCCAAGACAAGCATGACCACAGAGTAGTCTTACAATAAAAACTACCGAGTTCTGGTTGGGAACCATCATCGAGGATAACGGAATCTTGTACAAATCCGTCTGGTACCTTCAGGACTAGCACTTAGAACTTATTATCCTTGATCAAATCAATTAGTGGCTTGGTGTGCTAGGAATTGCATATGGAATGAAGATGATCAGTCTATCAGACCATAGAATACTTCGCACAGGCATGACTGACTTGGGATGATTCCAAAGGAAGCAAAAACAAACTTTCTCGAATTCACGGCGGCAACTTACACCTAATGCACGTGTCAAAGGAAGTCACTCTTTTCATCCAAACATAGGCTTCATGAACGGAACACGAAGATAATGCTTACAAAAGTTTCCAACACTATCTTGATGTTCAACATGAATCATGGAGGAGACAAAATGTTGCTGATGGGCTCAATAGCAACTCATCGGAATTTCCATATCACTAGACTTCCACCATTATGGGAAGACGGTGTTAGCATTGGTCAGACCAAAAGATGTAATGGTGTATGCTCGAGGGATCAACCACGAGTAAGACAACATTACGAACATCGTTGGTTCTCATTTGACTTGACGATAGCCCATACTCAAGTCAAAGTTTTGACAAGGCAATAGATCCAACAACTGATCACAAGGACCAATCGATGGAGATATCATCTTTCTTCAACACACACACAAAAGATATACCTTTGGAATGAACTAAGTCAGATAAAGCTTTATCTTCCAACTCCCCAAGTTGTTGTTTAGCTCAACCGACTAGTTCAGGGTATCCAACACAAAATCTTAGAGAATGGGTGCTTTGGAGGAAAACCAACATGATCACGAACTCAACATAGCGGTCAGGTGACAACCTGGTAATACTTCCGAGAAGATATTCGAAACATCATGAACCACCAATATGTTACTAAGCTCGAGAACAATCTTGCTTTTCAGAGCAAGACGATATGATCAAATAAGCAAGGGATTGAATAATCCTAACTCATTGATCGAAGAGTGCACCAGAAATAAGGACTAGGTAGCACAATCTATCTTAGAATGATGATTCAATAACCAACATGCTAAGAATGAGAATATTGTCCATTTACTACCAAGCAACGAGTTGCTCGGAGTACTGATTTCACACATCACAATTCACTTGTCGGCATACCGGTTACAACAACACGATGACCGAGGAATGAATGATGATGGTGAGAAGTATCACTGCATCAAGAATTCATAAGAGATAGTGTAATTCCTATGATATTCTTGACATAAATAGGGTAATACTCCAGGGTAGAACAGAGCAAAAGCTGGATTGACATTTGATCTGCAGAGCACAACTACTTTGACCCAATCCTAGAAATGGATGAGATACTGGAGTTTGTTTCTCCTAGTCATTCTAAAATAGAATGGCTCGACGGACCACAAGAATAATAAGCATCGATAACACGAATGCACAACTACTCCTGACTATCAATTGATAGCCGAGGGCCAGAATACAACTAAAGAGGGACAACTCAAAGGAACATATAACTTTCTGAGTTGTGGATGCATAGATTAGTATGTCGAATCAAGTTCAACAGGTTTCTTCCGGATAACCCATGCAGAGAAGGTAGGACTGGCAGATTCACAATTCTTGAATGGAGAACCCATTAAGAGCGCTCTTATTGTGATCTTTTGGTTCAAAGGCTTTTTCCATATTGGTTCATGGTATTGGAAGAAGGATATACCACGGACCTCGAGGACTATCGCAAGGTTACTAATATCTTAAGGGAACTAGCAAATACTAACAACATGAAGTAGGGTGAATCTCGGGTTCAAAAACCCAGGAATATAATACCTACTAACTAATAACATCATGGGATGCTTTCGAGAATGGTGGCCAGAATCATCACACCTGGAACACAAAACATGGCTAGATTACTGGGTGACTCCCTAAAACACCTAGGGTCATAATAATAGCTCCAACATATATGTCGAGGCAACAGAGTACCTCAACTCACCGATTAGTGTGATTAATCTGGCCCAAATGGACATCAGGAACATGGAGGAATGATTGCAAGTGCATCAGGCTATCTAGAAACCTGGGATGACTCGGACAGCATAACGGCTGTAAATGCTTAGAAAAAGATTTGAGACATTCACAAGGATTTGCATAGTCACTTAACAACATCATATCAAGGTTCTGGTTCAACGGACAACATAAAAAAGTAGTAGAAACTGAATTGAGGCCTGAAACCGACAATCCTGTAAGTCTGTACCATAGTAACTCGTCATCCTAATAGATAGATGAGAAGGCCTAGTTCTTAATCCCCGTAGAAAAGAAGAGGTGGACCCAGATCAGAAGGGCATAAGGTAAAGGAGTAAAAAGAGCCTTACGTTCCCTTCCCCAATCAATTCCCTTACATAACTAAAGCATTTCTAGACACAACTTCGATCGGTTTGGCTTGGTAATCCTACAGGCAGTCAGGCTCTGATACCAACGCTGTCAGGACCCCGATTCTAAGTCACACTGATCTAGCCTGTAACACCTCATATCACTTTGCGACCTCATGCACGGTATTCCCACGGGTGTCGCCTTACCATGTCCCGGGACCGTTTGCGCCTTTTGGCTCACGTATATGATAGTGTCACTAGCATCCATATGACAGAGAACCCAGGCCGATAAGACTAGTCGTGAACCCAAAGTGGCACTAACTTACGGGGACAGGCATACATGAATCAACATCGAGCATGTCGGTCAGCAGCGTGCGAATCCGGGCTGTAGCACTGGGCTAACAGGACTCCGGTGAACCGGGCTGTAGCAGGCTAGGCAGGACTCCGGATGTCACCGCGTGACATTTCCCCGAAGGGACAGACACAGGAACGAAGTGAATCACATGCCGGCCAGTCAAGTGTTCCGGAGCAGTAGTGTTGGGCTAGCAGGACTCCGGTGAACCGGGTTGTAGCGGACTACTATGGCTCATGGAAGCACAAGACTACATTTCCCCATAAGAGAGGCTACCAAGGATAAACAACTAGGTTGTCGGATCCCACACATACCAAGCATTTCAATCATACACACAATATGCTCGATATGTGTAAACACAACATGGCATCACAGCATAACTCTACGACTCAAGTATTTATTCATTAGGCTCCGAGGAGCCAAGATATTACAAACATGGGTCTCATGACCCAACATTCAGAGCATACAAGCAACAAGCACATGCGGAAGCTTAACATGTCTGAGTACAGACATCTACAAATGAAAAAGGCTTGAGAAGCCTTACTATCTACAAGACCCTGCCGAGGGCACAAGATCGTAGCTGAGGTAACAAGCTAAACATCGAAGTCCACGCGGAACTACTAGCGAGACTGACGTCTCTCTGCAAAACATAAAATAGGCAAACGTGAGTACAAATGTACCCAGCAAGACTTACATCAGAACTAACTACATATGCATCGGTATCAACAAAGGAGGTGGTGGAGTTTAACTGCAGCAAGCCAACTTTGACTCGGTGGCTATCCTAAACTATGACTGCAAGTAACTCTTTTGAGGTGGCGCACACGAGTCCACATATTCACCATATCAATACACCACTATGGATCCGCTCCCATCTCCCTACGAGAAGGCCATCCATAGCACTCACGCTTATCTTGCGCATTTTAGAGTATCCACTTTCACTTGTCTATGAACTGCATAGGCAACCAAGTAGTCCTTTACCGCAGACGCGGCTATTCGAATAGATGATGTTAACCCTGCAGGGGTGTACTTCTTCACACACGCTCTCGCCACTTACCGCCATGTACACGTCATGTATCTCGGCAACCTTCAAGCGGAAGCCTGGCGAGCGTGTCGGCCACGGCCTACCTAAACACTCAAGTATCTAGTCCAGGTTTATCGCCTATTCAGGTTCCATCCGCAGGGAGTCCGGCCGAAGTTTCCACATACGGCCCCGAACGATGTGAGCAGGGTTCCCGAGACACCAAACGGGCGCCCGGTACACCGTGCCATGTGCCTACCGCATCACAGCCCATCCCTCGGGTCAGCGCTGTGCACGGCCTCCAGCATACTACAAACACCAGAAACTACTTGCAACTCCTAGACAGAGGACAAGGGTGGATAAGAAGCTGAGAGGGTCCATTGGTTTTGGGCCCAATGCATGATAGTAGCTGAATCTTAAATCACACATACAGATCTCAGTGCTTAAGGACGGTTTCAATGAAACAACCCACCATGTACTCCTACATGGCCTCTCATCGATACCTTTACCAAATCGTGTTCACACACTTAGCTCACAACAGTAGGACATGTTCACACACCTCCGATTCATTCCCGATGAATCAGACCTAACACAACTCTAAGAAATAGCAGGCACGACAAACAAGCATGAATGAGTAGGCACATCAGGGCTCAAACAACTCCTACTCATGCTAGTGGGTTTCATCTATTTACTGTGGCAATGACATGTCATGCAGAGGATAAGGGGTTCAACTACCGCAGCAAGTAACAGTTGAATCGTTGTTATCCTAATGCAGTAAAAGAGAGCAGGAGCGAGAGAGTGGGATTGTATCAGAATGAACAAGGGGGGTTTGCTTGCCTGTCACTTTTGAGGATGATATAGCTCTTCATCGGTGTCATCGAACTCATCAGGAACATACGTCTACCAAGGGGGAACAACCACCGGCAAACACAGAAAGAACACAATCAATGCAATGCACAATATGATGCATGATCATGACATGTCAATATGTTGTGATTTGAGCTAATGCAGCTAAGAACAGAAGGGTTTGAGCTGATTTGAACCAAAGGTTCAAATTCAAATTCAAACTAAGAACTTATAAAGTGCATTATCATGTTTTGATCTAAACAACAAGGTTAAGTTGTTTAAACATGCATGAAACCAGTACAGATGGATAGACTGGATTTTTCTGATCATTTTTCATATATAATTTATTTCATTCTGAGTTATAGATTATTTTCTATGATTTTTAGAAGTTAGCACTATTTTCTGAAATTTTCTGAATAAGAATAAATCCTGAAAAGCCTATTACTGCGTCAGCATTGCGTCATGCTGACCTCAGCAGGTCAACTGACGCGGTCCAGGTCAAACTTGACCAGTGGGGCCCGCTGGTCGGTGACTCAGTTAATTAACTGAGTTAATTAGCGCTAAGCTAACACTAACTAAAATGTCAGCAAGGCTAGGCCCACATGTCAGCGAGTCAGTGGGTTAACTAAGTTAATTAACACTAATTAAACCTAACACAAATTAAACAGGGGCCTGGGCCCACATGTCAGGACCCAGGGGAGGTCAAACTGGGGTCAACCCGGGCCAGCGGGGTCAAACCCACCGGCGAGGCCAGACTCGGTGGAGGGCGTCGAAATCGAGCCACAGGGCACATATTCAGGCGCGGCTTCTTGCGTTCGGACGAGCGGAGTGGCGCGCGTCGAACTGTGGCGGGGGGAGGTGCTGGGGTGGCCGGAGCCGACGGCGGCGAGCTCTTTTGCGGTCGCCGGAGTTCGGGCATCGACGGAAACGACGATGCAGGGCATGGCAGGAGCCGCAGATGGGCGCGTTAGGCTCGTGGGGGTGCAGTGAGTTCAGTGGTGAGCTTGGACGCGTGCTTGCAGGGCCGTAGCCGCAGTGGCGAGATGGCCGGCGGCGAGGAGTATCGGCTCCGATGGCCACGGTGGTTAGAAGGTGCGGACGAGCACGAGGAGAGAGGGGAAAGGGGCAGGGGCTCACGGTGAATCCAGCAGAGGCAACGGCGAGGCCGGGGAGGGACTGGAGCTCGCGAATCCCCGGTGAGTTCGCCTGCGGCCAGAGGTTGAAGACGAGGTCATGGACGATGCTGCAGGGCTTCCGGCGGGGTGTGGCTCGGAGGGGAGGAAGAGGGGGTCGAGGCGAAGCTTCTAAGCGCATCGGTGAGGCGAGGCAGTGGCTCTGGGCGCGGTGGTGCTCGTCGGCGGCGGCGGGCGCGTTCGGTGAGGTGGGGAATGACGAAAGAGATCAGGGGAGAGTGAGAGAGGTCGGGCGGATCAGGACGGCACCGGGCGTTCATCCACGCGTCCAGGGACTCGGCGGCAAGTAGGAGGTGGCGTGCGGTGGCTGCGCGCGCGTCGGGCACGCGCTGTGCATCCGACTGACGGGAAGAAGAAGACCTCCCTGCCCCTGGTGGGCTGGGCTGGCCAGACGGGCTGCCAGGTGGGCTGTGCCAGGTAGGTGGCCAGGTAACTTCTCTCTCTGTCTTTTATTTGTTTCTGTTTTCTATTTTTCTTTCTTTGATTTGATTTGATTTGATTTACAAACCAAACCATTTTAAAACTTTCTGTAAATTTTTATGTGAGCTCAGGGAGCTAGTCCAAGGTCACATGCAAACTTACAAAAATACTGACTTTATTTCTTATATAACAGAAATAAATTCAACTCAAATATGTTATTGATTTAATTCAAAGGCCCAAAATAAATATCTTTGAGATTCCAAAAATATTGTTTTGAGTTTTACCTCTTGCTAATATTTTCAGAGACTAAGAGGAACATTTTCTTGGACTTCCTTGAAAAGATTTTAATGTTGATTATTTTTGAAGTGATTTCTGAGGGTTTCAACTAACCTCAATTCAACTTTCAGAAATTTTAGACATGATGCATGAGTGCAGAAGCAACTATTTCACTCAGGTATTCTAGGGCTGTGACAAGATTTCCAAACTATTCCTTGCAAAACTTAGATGAAATTCTTCATAAGTCTATTGCCTTGAGTAAGATGAATTCTAGTGATCCTAAGTTTGGTGATTGTCTATTTGAGCTTACCAATCTCATGCGTGCCAAAGGAGATGTTGGAATCATTAGCAATATCATATCCGAAGCTATTAGAATTCATAAAGATGACCATTGTGATGATCATTTATCTAAAGAATTACCCTCTCTAGGAATTGATCAAATACAAGACGATGTTGAACATGGATACTACGATGAGGATGATGATAGTGATAGTGATCTTGACGATGCGATGAGACACTTTGGTCTTATGGCTAATCTTCGCGGCTACATGGCTGGAGGATAGGAATGGGTCCTTGATAGTGGATGTACTGATCATATGACCGGAGACAAAGATATGTTTCGTGAGCTTGCTGAAAACGACGGCCCTCGAAAGTATGTCACTTTTGGTGATAACTCAAAGGGTAAGGTGGTTGGCCTCGGTAAGGTGGCCATCTCACATGATAGCTCCATACAAAATGTCATGCTCGTTGAATCCCTTGGGTACAATTTACTTTCAGTATCTAGACTTGCTGATTTCGGTTTCAATGTCCTATTTACTGAAGTAGATTGCCAAGTGTTTCGAAGAGACAATCATAAAATGGTCTTTACCGATATACGTAGAGGTGATCTTTACATTGTTGATTTCACTAAAAAGGCTCAACCCAGAACTTGCTTAATTGCTAAATCTTCTAAAGGCTGGTTGTGGCATAGATGGTTAGGTCATGTGGGCATGCGAAATCTTGATAAGCTTATTAAAGGTGATCATATCCTTGGAGTAAAAGATGTTATATTTGACAAGTATAGACTTTGTAGTGCTTGTCAAGCAGGAAAACAAGTTGGAGGGAGTCACCCCGTGAAGAACATCATGACCACGAGAAGACCGCTCGAGCTACTTCACATGGATCTCTTTCGTCCCAATGCCTACAAGAGTCTCGGTGGTAACTCATTTGGTCTAGTCATAGTCGATGATTTTTCAAGATTTACGTGGGTGATCTTTCTTGATGATAATCCGCAGGTCCAAAAGATCTTCAAAAACTTCGCTAGGAAGGCCCAAAATCAATTTGAAGTGAAGATCAAGAAGGTTCGGAGCGACAATGGAACGGAGTTCAAGAACGCAAATGTGGATACCTTTCTTGACGAAGAGGGGATTTCACACGAGTTCTCGGCTACGTACACACCTCAACAAAATGGAGTTGTTGAGAGGAAGAACTGGACTCTTATTGAGATGGCAAGAACGATGCTTGATGAGTACAAGACTCCAAAACACTTTTGGACGGAAGTGGTTGAGACAGCTTGTCATGCAACAAATCGCTTGTATCTTCACAAGCTACTCGGCAAGACGACATATGAGCTTCTCACCAGTAACAAACCCCAAGTTGGATACTTTCGAGTATTTGGCTCAAAGTGCTACATTCTTGTTAAGCATCGTCATTCTAAATTTGCTCCTAAATCTCATGAAGGTTTCCTACTTGGTTATGGCTCAAACTCTCACACTTACCGTGTCTACAACAATTTCACCCGAAAGGTTGAAGAGACGGTAGATGTGAAGTTTGATGAATCTAACGGGTCGCAAGTAGAGCAAATGCCAATTGATGTAGGAGACAAAGACCCTTCAGAAGCAATCCAAGACTTGTCTATTGGCAAGATTCGTCCAAGGGAGGTGAAGGAGAGTACCTCGTCCGTCCAAGTGGAAGCTTCCACCTCACGACAAGGTGAACCAAGAGCTCATACGGAAGCATCCACAAGTGGGACACACCAAGACGAAGAAAACGAGGAAGTACACCAAGATGAACATCAACAACCTCCTTCTCCACCACGACAAGAGAATGACAATGTCAACAATGAAGAAGGCCAAGAAGAAGGACAAGATGAAGAGGATGTTCCACCCCGAGCCAAGCAAAAGCTCCCATGAGTTCGAGCAAGAGTCACCAAAGACCATCCCGTCGAGCAAATCTACAATGATATCCAAACCGGGAGAATCACTCGCTCTAAAACTCGTTTGGCTAACTTTTTTGAACATTATTCATTCATCTCTAGCATTGAACCTATGAAGGTTGAAGAAGCATTGGAAGATCCGGATTGGATAAACGCCATGCATGAAGAGCTACACAACTTTGAGAGAAATCAAGTGTGGACATTGGTTGAGAAGCCCGACAACAACCACAACATCATCGGTACCAAATGGGTGTTTCACAACAAGCAAGATGAAGATGGACAAGTTGTTCGCAACAAAGCACGTCTAGTCGCCCAAGGCTACACTCAAGTCGAAGGTATGGACTATGGTGAGACATATGCCCCCGTTGCTAGACTTGAGTCCATTCGCATCTTACTTGCTTATGCTAATCACCATGATATCACCTTGTACCAAATGGACATTAAAAGTGCTTTTCTAAATGGTGAAATAGAGGAGGAAGTTTATGTTAAGCAACCTCCCGGCTTTGTCAATCCTAAGAAACCTAATCATGTTTAGAAACATCACAAAGCTCTTTATGGTCTTAAACAAGCTCCTAGAGCGTGGTATAAATGCTTTACCAAGTTCCTTATTGAAAAAGGCTTTGAAATTGGAAAAATAGATTCTACTCTTTTTACTAAAAGGGTTAATGTCGAACTATTTGTGTGCCAAATCTATGTTGATGATATTATATTTGGTTCGACTAACCCTCACTTTAGTGAGAAGTTTGGAAAGCTATGTCAGAGAAGTTTGAGATGTCTATGATGAGTGAACTCAAATTCTTTCTCGGTTTGCAAATCAAGCAAACTATGGAAGCTACCTTTGTCTCTCAAACAAAGTACACCAAGGACTTATTCAAGAAGTTCAATATGCAAGAATGCAAAGGTATGACTACACCCATGCCTACTAGTGGACATCTTGATTTGACCAAAGATGGTGAACCAGTTGATCAACAGGTTTACCGCTCCATGATTGGTTCATTGTTATATCTATGTGCCTCTCGTCCCGATATTATGCTAAGTGTGTGCATGTGTGCATGATATCAAGCGGCCCCTAAAGAATGTCATCTTAAGGCTGTGAAAAGGATAGTGAGATACTTAATACACACACCAAATTTTGGCATTTGGTATCCTAAGAGGTCTTCTTTCGATCTTGTTTGTTACTCCAATTCGGACTATGCCGGAGACAAGGTTAATAGAAAGTCCACTTCAGTTACTTGTCAATTTCTTGGTAGATCTCTTGTGTCTTGGTCCTCCAAGAAACAAAACTCGGTATCCTTATCCACCGCTGAAGCGGAATACATTGCCGCTGGTTCATGTTGTGCTCAATTACTTTGGATGACCCAAACTCTCAAGGACTATGGGAAATATGTGAAACATGTTCCATTGCTTTGTGACAATGAAAGTGCTATCAAGATTGCTCACAATCCCGTTCAACATTCTCGAACTAAGCATATTGAAGTTCATCATCATTTCATTCGAGATCACGTTGCCAAAGGGGACATTGATCTTAAGCATGTTCGCACCGATAAGCAATTGGCGGATATATTTACCAAACCGCTTGATGAGAAAGTCTTTTGCCATTTGAGAGGTGAATTGAACATCATTGATGCTTCAAACTTGGAGTAGGAACTCCATTTGGATACATGCAAGGCATGAGCCTTTGACTAATCCTTGATATTTCTTTCATGTTGCTATTTATATGTCTTGGATATATTTGCACTCTTGCATGCTATCTAACCCTTGTAGGTACTTGGATGAATCTAAATCTATGAGATTTCAACCCACTCACATCTTGAGAAATTTCTACATCACCAAGTCTCTACACAATGGTGGTTGAAAACAAGGAAGCATGAAAATCTCCAAACATATCCTTTGACAAATTCTATATTAAGTTCTATGATTGTCATTTTGGATACACAAGTGCTCTTCGTTGCAAGACTAACCCATGTAGGTAGATGAACTCAAACTCCAAGTGGTGCTCTCAACTCTTGATGAGCTACATCAACCTTGAGCAACCCACACAAGTTCAACTACATGATCAAGATCAACACCATCACCCAAGGTATGTTATTCCATCTTAGAGAAGCTTTACTCCAAGTCATGGGTCAAAGCAACTCAACAAGATGAGAATACATCAAGATGCTTAAACAAAAAATGTTAACCCCATTTTGAGCTTACACGATGAGTATGACCTATGATCAAGTGCCCTCACTTGACTCCTAAGTCAATATACTCTAACATTGGTGACTTTGTCGCTGCCCAATTCTAGATGAAGTTCTCTTGTGTTTTTTCTATGCTCTTGCATTTGTCTCATGCATATTTGTTTCCCCTTTCAAAAAAAAATTCATCTAGATTTCTTTTCTGTTCTGCATTCCCTGCATCCAATTCATTACAAATCTTTCAGCAAATTCCTTGAAAATCCTTGTGAGATTTTACTTGCCTAGTGAGCTGAGGTGACAAGTGTTCTCACTGTGATGAACTCGGTCACACCGGTTTGTTTCCTTCGGTACAACCGAATTCTTTCGGCGCCACCGAAGCACACAACTCGGTGCCACCGATTTCACTGCATGAAAGACAGCTTGCCACCTATTCCTGCATTCTTTTTGCTCCAGCTCCACTCAATGATTCTTGTCCTCTATCAGCATCACATTCGACTTGCTGCTTTTCTTTGTGACTCAAGGACCAAACCCATTTTTAACAAAAATCCAGAAGAACCCTTCTTGGAAATTGATGTCAAAGGGGGAGAGCGAGATCACATCAAAGCTTAATCATTTCTATAGGGGGAAAGAATACTCAGGGGGAGAAATTTCTTCAACTGGGAGAAAGAGGTATCACATCAAAAAACCCAGATGCTTGGTGTTCAAGAGGAGAGAAGTCACATGTCTTTAAGAGGGGAAAGACATGTTCATATTTGATTGTTTGCATTAACTCTGTTTCTTTACTTTGCTCTGATTTTCTGTTCCCTATCTTCTCCCAGTATCCCATTCTAGATTCAGGGGGAGCAAGACACCTGAGGGAATTCATTGCACATCTTTACCTTTGGGGACATGACTGTATCCAATAGAGTACTTAGTACTCACTCTCTACATGTCATCCCAGTCTTGGTACTCTTGTGGTTTCTTTTGTTCGCTCTGGCTAGTAGGTGTATCTGTGTTATCTAACCTTGTTTACTCAGGTTCATTCCTTCCTAAGCCAACTCAAGACCACAAGGTAAGTATATGCATCACAGTCATGTGTATGAGGATTTCTTGCTGATGTACATACTGTTTGCAAGAAGGACTCATGAGCATGAAGGTACATTTCCTATATTCACATCATTTGCTCTGATGCATATAGCCAAGATACATGTAACACATTGCTTCACATGCTCCTATATTCCATATTTACATGATTGCATACATGTAGGGGGAGCCTATGCATGTTACATGTCTTTCCAAAGCTTTACTTGTTATTCTCTATATCTTTATCTAAAGCTTTGATGTATGTTGTCATCAATTACCAAAAAGGGGGAGACTGAAAGCACGAGTGCTCCCTGGGTGATTTTGGTAATTAATGTTAACATATCTCTTGTTGGACTAATGCTTCTACCTAGTATGTTTCAGATAAGTTCAACAATGGAGTGGCATGGACTAGAGGATGTGGAACCCCTTCAAGATGCTGAGGACAAAGGATTGGCTCAAGCTCAAAGTTCAGGACTCTACATTTTCTATTTCAGTGATCCAAGATCACATTGAGTCCATAGTAAAGCCAATACTATTAAGAGGGGACGAGGTGTTGCTTAATGAGTTTCTTGCTCAAAGTGCTTAGTGATATGCTCCAAATCCCTCAACCACTTTCTCATATCCACATATGTCCCAAACCAAAAGTCAAACTCGGCCCTACCGAAACTTTCTATCCGGCGCCACCGAGTTCTCTTGACATAGTCACTGCCAGAAACACTAATCAATTCGGTCTCACTGATGGGATCTCGGTCTCACAGAGATGGGCTTGCAAACTCTCTGTTGCCTATTGCAATAATTTCGGTCCCACCGAGATATGCAATCGGTCCCACCGAGTTTGCTTGGCCAACTCTCTGTTTCACTTATTACCCAAATCGGTCCCGCCGAGTTTGCGTAATCGGTCAAACCTAGTTGAGGCTTTACCCTAACCCTAGCACATCGGTCCTACCGAGTTGACGTGTCCGTCCCACCGAAAATCCTAACGTTCACATTTTGAACTAAATCGGTCTGACCGAGTTTGGTAAATTGTGTGTAACGGTTAGATTTTGTGTGGAGGCTATATATACCCCTCCACCCACTCTTCATTCGTTGAGAGAGCCATCAAAACATGCCTACACTTCCAATCTACATTTTTTGAGAGAGAACCACCTACACTTGTGTTGAGGTCAAGATATTCCATAGAACCACCTACACTTGTGTTGAGGTCATGATATTCCATTCCAACCACATAAATCTTGACCTCTAGCCATCCCCAAGTTGCTTTCCACTCAAATCTTCTTTCCACCGAATCCAATCCTATGAGAGAGAGTTGAGTTTTGGGCAGACTATCATTTGAAGCACAAGAGCAAGGAGTTCATCATCAACACACCATTTGTTACCTCTTGGAGAGTGGTGTCTCCTAGATTGGCTAGGTGTCACTTGGGAGCCTCCGTCAAGATTGTGGAGTTGAACCAAGGAGTTTGTAAGGGCAAGGAGATCGCCTACTTCGTGAAGATCTACCCGAGTAAGGCAAGTCCTTTGTGGGTGACGACCATGGTGGGATAGACAAGGTTGCTTCTTCGTGGACCCTTCGTGGGTGGAGCCCTCCGTGGACTGGTGCAACCGTTACCCTTCGTGGGTTGAAGTCCCCATCAACGTGGATGTATGATATCACCGCCTATCGGAACCACGGATAAAAAATCTCCGTGTCTCCAAATTGCGTTTGCACACTCCAATCCCATCCCTTTACATTCCTGCAAATTGCATGCTTTACTTTCCGCTGCTCATATACTCTTGTCATGCTTGCTTGATATGTATTGTGAATGTTTAAACTTGTGCCAAAACTGCACTTCAACTTAAAGAAATTAAAAACTACAACTTTCCTTACTTAGAGTCTATTCACCCCCCCTCTAGACACCTCTTCTCGATCCTTCCAGTTCTCGAACTCGAGTTGCATGCAGTCGGTGTGTGGAGGAGGGGAGAGGGCGCGGCCCGAGTCGGAGAAGGAGAAGAACATCGTGACGGGGTCCACCATCGGGGCTGGCAGCGCTCTGGGGTGTAGGGGCAGGTGTCGGTGTCAAGACCGGCGGATCTCGGGTAGGGGGTCCCGAACTGTGCGTCTAAGGTTGATGGTAACAGGAGACGGGGGACACAATGTTTACCCAGGTTCGGGCCCTCTCTATGGAGGTAATACCCTACTTCCTGCTTGATTGATCTTGATGAATATGAGTATTACAAGAGTTGATCTACCTCGAGATTGTAATGGCTAAAACCCTAAAAGTCTAGCCTGCATGACTATGATTATCCTTGTCTATACGGACTAAGCCCTCCGGTTTATATAGACACCCGAGGGGACTAGGGTTATACAATGTCGGTTACAGAGAAAGGAATCTTCATATCCGGGTGCCAAGCTTGCCTTCCACGCCAAGGAGAGTCCCATCCGGACACGGGCGAGAGTCTTCGGTCTTGTATCATCACAATCCATCAGTCCGGCCCATGTCCAACAGGCCGGACGCCTGAGGACCCCTTGGTCCAGGATTCCCTCAGTATCCCCCGAACCAGGCTTTCAATGACGATGTGTCCGGCGCGCAGATTGTCTTCGGCATTGCAAGGCTGGTTCCTCCTCCGATGACTTCAAAGAGTTGTATTTGGCCTTCCATATAATGTCGTACCCATCGTCTTCCGTGCATCATAGCTTCAGCTTCCACGTGTCAAGTGAATACGAGAGGTCAGGGTATTTTTTTGCATGTAACACCCCGACCATGTAAGAAAAGCGTCTATTTAAAGGGATTGGATCTCAGATCCGTTCCACATCACGCGGAAAATCCTCAGAACTTGCTAGGAGAGACCACTCCAACATGGCTAGAGCTCCCAGTTCTTCCTCCCGTCCCCACGGCCCCGAAAAAGGCGATTGGGAGAGATGTTCTGTATCCCACGGTCAGCTAGTGAAGCTGCAAACACAGGGATTCCCCCCCCCCCCCGCGGATTTGGTCCCCGTTCGAGCAGGATTGAGTTCCTTCAACGGTGGGGCTCAGGCGGAGAATTTCCCCAATCCATCCAGGGGGAACGAGTGTGCTTCGTTCCCTACTTGTTGAGAGGCGTTGGATTTCTAATCCACCCGTTCCTCCGAGGACTTCTGGAGTATTATGGCCTCCAACTACACAATTTCACCCCTGCCTCCATCCTGCAGATCGCGGGTTACGTTGCTCTTTGTGAGCTATTCCTGGGTTGTGAGGCCCATTTTGAATTGTGGTGGAGGCTATTCTGCCTCGTCACTTGTAACCAAGAGGGATCAATATTTGAAGTAAGCGGAGCCGAGGTATGGCGCATCGCCGGGACCGGATACCCGTCCGGCACGCCGAAGAAGGCGTCCGAAGAGTGGCCTTCCGAGTGGTTCTATATTGAGGACGTCGCCCTTCCTGACCCAGTCCGAATGGGTTTGCCCGAATTTTCAAGCGCTTCGCTGAAGAAACGCCACAGCTGGCGCCCTTGGAGCCTCGAGGAGGAAGACAGTACAGAAGTCCGTCAATTGATGGGCAAGATAAAGACGCTCGCTCAGCCCGGTTTATCAATAGTCGAGGTAATGGCGACTTCCATAGCGCGGGGGGTTCAGAAACTCCAATATAGAGGGCTTCCCATGTGGCACTATAATGGGGAAGATGACGCCTCTCGCTGCGGTCAGAAGGGTCCAGACACCCCCGCCGCTTTGGCCGAAATATTGGCCGAACTAGTCAAAGGGGAGAAAGAGGAATTCACTCGTATCAAGCACCGAGATGGATTTTCCATGTACAATCCTCCTAGCTGGGTGAGTTCCAATCCTACTACTCTACCCAGTCTACTCCCTGAGTCAATTTTAATTAACATTGATCCGTCCATTTGGAACAGGAACGGTGAAAGATCACCAAGGGGCTCCACAGCCCCGCCCCACAACCAGAGGTCCACAACCGGGACCTTGACCCTGTATTCGAAGAGAATCCAGACATATTCGTGGAGCTCGAGAATGGGGTGTTCTACCAGGCGAGCTATGACGGCACGGAAGTGGCCATCACCGCCGACTATCCGGATCTTCTCCCAGCCTCACACGTAAGTAATCAGGAGACATCTCCTCTGAAAGAGCTTCCTTATTCTGCCTCACCCACCGCGGCGCGCCATGCTACACCAGAGGCAACTCCAAAGAGAGCGGCGCCCACGCCGGGCAAGCCTTCAAAGAGGAATGCAAACGAAGACACGACTGAGACTTCATCAAAGAGGTATGGCTTTGTAATTATGTTCCTTGGCAGTCACATCCAACTGTGACATTGTCCGTTTGTGCGTTATCAGGAAAAGCATTCACCGGACTATGTCCGGGGGTCCTGCCGATCACACTCCCAACAGCCAGGTTCCAGACCCTGCCGTGAAGACGGGGGCTGATGCGGGAGTGACACCGGATTGTCCTTTGGCAGAGGACTCGGATGATGTATCCGTCACAAACTCGGAAGTGGAGAGTGCCATGAATCATCGGCGCCGGAGGGCCGTTCTATGCGACCCCGACTTTAGAAAAGAGGCATTCAAGGCCTTCAGCTCGGCTGATGCATACATCCGAGCTGCTCGAGGCGGGCTTACCAGAGCCACAGACCAGTATTTGAAAGATATACGGGTAAGTTTACATTGTCCAAATATGGTAATTATATACCAGTAGCCCCCGAGACTTGAAACAGTTGATACAACTGATTTAAGGATCTTTGTATAACCAGGTGCTTACGGAGAAGAACAACCTGCTGTCTCAAGAACTGGAAAAGTGTCAGACCGAGCTAAATGCCGCTATCGTTGAACTGGAAAAATCCAAGAAGGCATCTCCTGGTAATATTCCCCTCTATCGAGAAAATATATTTATATACCAGCAATGCTAATAGTGTTGCGTATCTCATGGAATGAGCGTCTGATAAACTGAAGGAGGCACTGGAAGTCGCGCCAGTGGGTGAACAAGAAGCCAAAAGGCAACGGGCCGCGGGCGAACGTATACTGACACGGGTCAGGGAGGAGAAAAACAAACTCCAGGATACCAATACCCAGCTGGGCGAAGAACTGAAAGATGTGCTGGCCCAGTTGGCTGACTCCGTGAAGGAAAATAAGAGGCTGCGAGGCGGCATATTTAGTATGTGTTCAAACTTACCTTCGTGTAATTCAGCGAGGAAAGGAACCGACAGAGTTATGTCTGTAGGTATGCTGACTGGCCGTCCCGAGGAGGAGATGTCCGGATTTGCGGGCGATCTGCTACAAGAGCTGTCGCAAATGCATGAGCGAGCTTGGCAGGCGATGCGAAGTGTTGCCAAGGCCTTATGGCCATCCGCCTCCCCTCCAGGAAGTATGGAAGAGATTGTCCAACTAGTCAAAGGAGCATGGCGGCGTTTCCGATTATGGAAGATATCAGCCTACCAGGAAGGTGCGCGAAAGGCCTGGGCGATGGTGAAAACACGGTATACCAAGCTTGATCCAAATCATATGGCCCAGGTCGGACCTCTAGGGTCGGACGGGAAAGAAATTCCCGTTAATTTGGTATATTACCAAGTAGAGGTAGCCGCCAAATATTCCCAACATGATTGTAAGTTGGACAGCCTGTTAGACGGTGTGGAGGAGGAAATTTTTGAGTCCAAGTGACTACGTACTTTCCTTGACATATTTGTCCCTAGCCGGATTGTAAAACGATTGTCATGGCAGACCTTTTCGCTTCGAACTCTGGACCCGAAGGTGCGGAGTGTTTCCGAATACCTGAGCGGCAAAATAGACCGGGGTATGCATGGAAACCAGGCGCAGGGGTCATAGTTGCTTGAACAGACAAGTTGTATCTGGCTAGCTATGTTATATTACATTGTGATTGTAAGAAACATCTTCCAGAGAGAATAGTTCCGTTAAGGGTTCCTTTCCCTGGGTGTACATGCGCTAATGTGCATGTCCGGACTGTGATTGAAAAAACGCAGTATACGTAACATCTGGGGGTTCATAGTGGAATGAATGTAAAACCATCTTTAGTCCGCCGACCGAATATTCCCTTAAGAACGCTAGTTTTCGGCTTCACCCAGTCTGAGGTACACATCCGGATGACCCGGCAGTAACAATCGCAGAGGTGCTCCCTTTATGCCCTAGCCAAACTAACAGGAATGTAGGGCATAAGCACAGGAGCCTGGCAACCCAGCTTGGCCAAAACTTAAGTCATATCGATGCATATAATGGCGAAGAAAAGGTACATATGAGGAAAAAAACGCATATGTGACGAGCTTGATGCTCGGAAAATAAAAATAATAAGCTTCTGTGCCAGAAGCCCCCAGGGACAATGGACGTACATATTTGAGGATATGTACATCATAGGTGCACAGTTTAGCCGTACGAAAGCTTTAAGGCTTAAAAAAGGAAAAGCAAAAAGAGAGGAAAAAAAAGAAACAAGAGGGTGAAGGAGACGAACAAAGAGTTCGACGCTAAGCATAGAATCTTTGGAGTCTGGCCGCATTCCAGGGGTTCGGCTCTAGGCGATTGTCTGATGCATCACGCAGGCGGTACGCTCCTCCAGTGAGAACTTCGTCAATGATGAATGGACCCTCCCACTTGGGCTTGAGTTTGTCCTTTTTCTTCTCCGACAGGCGTAGAACGAATTCGCCAACATTATATGTCTTGCCCCGTACTTCTCTGCTTTGATATCTACGGGCCTGCTGTTGATAAAATGCGGAATGGGCCTTCGCAATGTCGCGCTCCTCCTCCAGGGCATCTAAGCTGTCCTGCCGATCAAGCTCGGCCTCTCTCTCTTCGTACATGCACACTCGAGGTGAGTCATGAATAATGTCGTTGGGTAAGACAGCCTCTGCACCGTACACCATAAAGAAAGGTGTATATCCGGTAGTGCGATTGGGCGTGGTCCGCAGCCCCCAGAGTACAGAGTCGAGCTCCTCCACCCAGTGCTTGTCTGATTCTTTCAAAGACCGCACTAGTCTGGGCTTAATGCCGCTCATAATAAGACCATTTGCTCGTTCGACTTGACCGTTTGTTTGTGGGTGATAAACGGAGGCGTAATCGAGCTTAATACCCAGATTAGCACACCGGGTTTTCACCTCATCGGTTGTGAAATTGGAGCCGTTATCGGTGATGATGCTGTGTGGAACACCATAACGGTGCACAACACCGGATATGAAGTCTATCATTGGTCCAGCTTCGGCCGTTTTAACTGGTTTGGCCTCTATCCACTTAGTGAATTTATCCACCATGACCAGCAGATATTTTTTCTTATGGCTTCCTCCTTTAAGGGGTCCGACCATATCAAGCCCCCAGACCGCGAAAGGCCAAGTGATGGGGATTGTTTGTAGAGCAGTAGGTGGCATATGGTTTTGGTTGGCGAAAAGCTGGCATCCGACGCTGCGTTGGACAAGGTCCTGTGCATCTGCTCGGGCCGTCGGCCAATAGAAACCTGTACGAAAGGCCTTGCTTACAAGGGCCCGAGCCGCGGCGTGGTGACCACCGAGACCAGCATGAATCAGCCAATAGCTGCCGCCCCTCTTCCTCAGAGATACATATTTGGATTACTCCGGTAGCGCTTTTCTTTTAGAGTTCTCCGTCATGACCTTTGTAGGCTTTCGAGCACCAAACAATGCGGCGAGCCTCATTCTGATCCTCAGGGAGTTCTCGCCTATTAAGGTAGGCAAAGAAGGGTTCGGTCCATGGGGCAATGACTGCCATGATAAGATGGGCCGACGGTGTTATTTTGGTGGCTGAGCCCCCGATGATATCGGTGTGTTCGGAATCTGGGGTTATGGTCGGATCCGGAATGGTGTTGCCGCTCTCCTCTTGCCACACCACGGATGGCTTGAAAAGCCTTTCCAAAAAAAGTTAGGTGGGATGGGGTCGCGCTTGGTGCCGATGCGAGCAAGGACATCCGCCGCTTGATTACTTTCTCGAGCCACATGATGAAACTCGAGCCCCTCGAACCGAGCTGACATTTTGCGAACGGCGTTACGATAAGCCGCCTTCTTTGGATCTTTCACATCGAAATCTCCATTTATTTGAGATATTGCGAGGTTTGAATCCCCGCGCACTTCTAGGCGTTGTATGCCCATGGAGACAGCCATCCGAAGACCATGCAACAAGGCCTCGTATTCGACTGCATTGTTGGAGTCTGTGTATAATATTTGGAGTACGTATTGAACTGTATCGCCAGTGGGGGACGTTAGGACAACGCCCGCTCCTAAGTCTGCTAGCATTTTGGAGCCATCGAAGTACATGACCCAGTTAGAATATGTGTCGTACTCTTTAGGGAGTTCGGCCTCTGTCCATTCGGCGACGAAGTCGGCTAGGACTTGGGATTTAATGGCCCGGCGCGGTCTGTATGTTATGTCAAACGGGAGGAGCTCAATGGCCCACTTGGCAATCCGGCCCGTGGCGTCGTGGTTGTTTATTATCTCATTAAGTGGTACTTCGAAGGCCACCGTGATTGAGCACTCTTGAAAGTAGTGTCGTAGCTTCCGAGATGCCATGAAGACCGCGTATGCTATTTTTTTGGTAATGAGGGTACCGGGATTTGCATGGTGTGAGGATAGTGGATACGTAGTATACCGGTTTCTGGAGCGGGAATTTGTGTCCGTCCTGCTTTCGCTCGACGACGAGCACGGCACTCACCACCTGGTGTGTTGCCGATATGCATAATAACATGGGTTCACCAACGTTCGGCGCGGCCAGGATTGGGTTGCTCGCTAAAAGGGCCTTTATTTCTTCCAGTCCGGCCGTTCCGCATCCGTCCACTCAAAGTGGTCGGTGCATCGGAGAAGTTGATAAAGTGGCAATGCTTTTTCTCCTAATCTGGAGATAAAGCGACTTAAAGCTGCCACGCATCCTGCTAGTTTTTGGACCTGTTTAAGGTCTGGTGGTATAGCCAGTTGTGACAAAGCTCGGATTTTGGCTGGATTTGCCTCAATTCCTCTATTGGAGACGATGAAGCCCAGCAGTTTTCCAGCGGGAACGCCGAAAACACACTTTTCCGGATTGAGCTTGATGTCGTATGTACGGAGGTTGTCGAATGTGAGACGTAAGTCATCTATTAGTGACTCGAGGTGCCTACTCTTGATGACTACGTCATCCACATATGCTTCAACTGTCTTGCCGATTTGTTTCTCCAGACATGTTTGAATCATGCGTTGGTAGGTGACGCCAGCGTTATTGAGCCCGAAAGGCATAGTGTTGAAGCAGAAGGGCCCGTATGGGGTAATGAATGCTGTTGCGGCTTGATCTGATTCCTTCATCTTGATTTGATGGTATCCGGAGTATGCGTCGAGGAAACACAGTGAGTCGTGTCCTGCGGTGGCATCAATAATCTGATCGATGCGAGGGAGGGGGAAGGGATCCTTAGGGCAGGCCTTGTTGAGGTCTTTGAAATTGACGCATAGGCGCCAGGATTTATCCTTCTTTGGTACCATCACCAGGTTTGCTAGCCAGTCCGGGTGTTTTATTTCTCTGATGAATCCGACCTCGAGTAACTTGGCTAGCTCCTCTCCCATGGCTTGTCATTTGGGTTCGGAAAAACACCGCAGTGTTTGCTTGACCGGTTTATATCCCTTCAATATATTGAGGCTGTGTTCGGCCTACCTACGTGGGATTCCTGGCATATCAAAGGGGTGCCAGGTGAATATGTCCAAGTTGTCACGCAGGAACTCTCGTAGCGCGGCGTCGACCGTTGGATCGAGTTGTGCCCTGATGGATGTTGTCTTCTTGGGGTCCGTCGGGTGGACTTGAAATTTGACTGTTTCATCTGCTGGTTTAAAGGAGGTGGATTTGGGTCGCTTGTCCAGGATTACGTCATCCCTATCCACAGTGGAGCGCATCACGGTTAGCTCTTCAGCCGCGAGGGTTTCGGACAATGCCTCGAGGGCCAGGGATGCGGTTTTATTTTTGGCGCGGAGTGCTATGTCCGGATCACTGGCAAGAGTGATGGTACCGTTGGGCCCGGGCATCTTGAGCTTCATGTACCCAAAATGAGGTATAGCTTGGAAGCATGTAAATGCATCTCGCCCCAATAGGGCGTGATATCCGCTGTTGAAAGGGGCCACTTGGAAGGTTATCTCTTCGGACCGATAATTCTCCGGCGTGCCGAATACCACGTCGAGCGTGATTTTTCCCGTGCATCGCGCCTCCCGACTGGGAATGATTCCCCGGAAGGTCGTGCTACTTTTCTCGATGCGGCTCCTGTCTATTTCCATTTTATTGAGCATATCCTCATAGATAAGGTTTAATCCACTGCCGCCGTCCATGAGCACTTTGGTGAGCCGAAAAACCGTCCACAATGGGATGAGGACCAAGGCGGCTGGTGCCCGGACTGTCCAGAATTTAGGTTTGTCACTGGCATTGAAAGTTATGGTCGTGTCGTTCCAGGGGTTTATTGCCGCAACTTGGCAGACTTCGGCGAGGTCGCAGAAAGCCCTTTTACGCCGATTGTTTGAAGCAAAAGTCTCGAAGACTGTCAATACGCTGGGGTCGTCATCTTTCGGGGGGTGTTGCTCTGGGGTATTTTTGGTGAGGATATCCTCCCCGCTCTTGGCCACTTGCCGGAGTATCCAACATGCTCTAAGGCTGTGGGTTGGTATGGTGTCCGGTGTTGTGTGTATTTTGCATGGCCTATCGAGCCATCTCTCCAGAACGGTTCCGCGCCCCATGATGTGCTTAGATTTCTTTACTATTGGTTTTGGTGCGCCACGAGGGTGCATCCTTTTTGCCCGGACGAAGGGTTGAGTGGAAACCGGTGGTTCCCAGAGAGCTGCCTGAGTTTTCCAGGCGCTTTCCATTGTGCAGTACTTCTGTACGATGGTTGCCAAGTCAGCGAAGTGTAATACGCGACGGAGATGGATGGCGTTCAGGAGTCCTACGTCCGTGCAATTATTGCAGAATGCTGAGATCGCGTCTTCGTCGTGGCAATATTTAATCTTGTCTTTGACAAGGAGGAATCTGGCCCAAAAGTGATGGACTGTTTCCTGAGACTACTGCCGTATGTACATGAGATCGCGTATATCTGGGTGGGTGGGTGGCTTTAAATCCGAGCCCTGACCCAATTGGGGATCCGGAGTTTGGGAAATCTCCTTAACGGATCGGGCTTCGGGATATCAACTGATTTTTCAGGCCCATCATCCGATTCTAGGTTCGGAGGACAGGGCACGTCGCTCGGCGGGCGGGTATCCGGCTCTTGGATCTTGGAAATCCGGACATAGTTCATCCTCAGTATAGAGGAAGAGTTGCCGTTCTGCTCCTCAACTACCACTATCTGATGGGTGATCGGCGGAGATTTGATTTCTCTCCGATCGGGGTTAAGCACGATCCGCTTGTAGTCTGTAGCGACCCCCAAAGCGGTGATGCGATCTAGGAGTTCGTTTAAAGACGACAGCTCCATCGGATCCATCCGTTTGGAGTGTTTGGAGCTAACACGGAGGTGGTTTTCGATGACCCGAGAAGTCATCGCTGGCTTGACGGCCGTAGGGGTGGTCATGGTAAAGCCGCCCATCCGGAGGGTTTGTCCTGAGGCCAGGGCACCTCCGGAGGTGATACTGACCTTGATAACAAGGCGAGCCATCAATCCTGTCTTCGACGTCACAGCGGAACTCTCAATGAAAGCACCAATGTCGGTGTCCAAACCGGCTGATCTCGGGTAGGGGGTCCCAAACTGTGCGTCTAAGGTTGATGGTAAAAGGAGACGGGGGACACGATGTTTACCCAGGTTCGGGCCCTCTCTATGGAGGTAATACCCTAATTCGTGCTTGATTGATCTTGATGAATATGAGTATTACAAGAGTTGATCTACCTCGAGATCGTAATGGCTAAAACCCTAAAAGTCTAGCCTATATGACTATGATTATCCTTGTCTCTACAGACTAAGCCCTCCGGTGGGTTATACAATGTCGGTTACAGAGAAAGGAATCTTCATATCCGGGCGCCAAGCTTGCCTTCCTTGCCAAGGAGAGTCCCATCCAGACACGGGCGAGAGTCTTCGGTCTTGTATGTTCACAGCCCATCAGTCCGGCCCATGTCCGATAGGCCGGAGGCCTGAGGACCCCTTACTCCAGGACTCCCTCAGCAGGGGAGGGGTTGCGCGGAGTACCACAACGGGGGAGCCGGGCGAAGTAGTGCGCTCCAGAGAATGCCCTGATACGTCCATTTTGCATCATGTTTTCATACTGTTATTTACAATGTTTTTATCCATAATAATGCTTTTTGGAGTAATACTAATGCCTTTTCTCTCATAATTTGCAAGGAACACACGAAGAAGGAGAATTCTGGCAGCTGGAAATCTGGACCTGAAAAAGCTACGTCACGCCACCTATTCTGCACAACTCCAAATGAGATGAAACTCCACGAGTATTTTTTTGGTAATATTTAAGAAATATTGGAGCCAATAAACACCAGAGGGGGGCCACCAGGTGGGCACGACCCACCTGGGCGCGCCAGGCCCCCCTGGCGCGCCCTGGTGGGTTGTGGCCTCCTCGGCCCACCTCTGGTGCCCATCTTCTGGTATATAAGTGATTTTGACCTAGAAAAAAATAAGGGGAAGACTTTCGGGATGGAGCGCCGCCGTCTCGAGGCAGAACTTGGGCAAGAGCACTTTTGCCCTCCGGCGGAGCGATTCCGCCGGGGGAACTTCCCTCCCGGAGCGGGAAATCATCGTCATCGTCATCATCATCACCAACAACTCTCCCATCTTGGGATGGGCAATCTCCATCAACATCTTCACCAGCACCATCTCATCTCAATCCCTAGTTCATCTCTTATATTCAATCTTGTTACCGGAACTATAGATTGCTGCTAGGGGGTGACTAGTAGTGTTGATTACATCTTGTAGTGGATTACTATGTGGTTTATTTGGTGGAAGATTATATGTTCATATCCATTATGCATATTAATACCCCTCTGATCATGAGCATGTTGATTATTTGTGAGTAGTTACTTTTGTTCTTGAGGTCACGGGAGAAATCATGTTGCAAGTAATCATGTGAACTTGATATGTGTTCGATATTTTGATAGTATGTATGTTGTGATTCCCTTAGTGGTGTCATGTGAACGTCGACTACATGACACTTCACCATATTTAGGCCTAAGGGAATGCATTGTGGAGTAGTAAATAGATGGTGGGTTGCGAGAGTGACATAAACTTAAACCTCAGTTTATGCACTATTCCGTAAGGGACCGATTGGATCCTAGAGTTTAATGCTATGATTAGAATTTATTCTTTATACTTTTCTCGTAGTTGCGGATGCTTGCGGGATGGTTAATCATAAGTAGGAGGTTTGTTCATGTAAGAACATCACCTAATCACCGGTCCACCCACATATCAAATTATCAAAGTAGCGAACACAAATCAAACCAACATGATGAAAGTGACTAGATGAAATTCCCGTGCACCCTCAAGAACGCTTTGCTTATCATAAGAGACCGTTTTGGCCCGTCCGTTGCCTCAAAAGGATTGGGCTACCTTGCTGCATACTTATTGCTACTATCGTTACTTGCTCGTTACAAATTATCTTGCTATCAAACTACTTGCTACTTACAGTTTCAGCACTTGCAGACATTACCTTACTGAAAACTACTTGTCATTTCCTTCTGCTCCTCGTTGGGTTCGACACTGTTACTTATCGAAAAGAGCTACGATTGATCCCCTATACTTGTGGGTCATCAAGGTTTTTTTCTGGCGCCGTTGCCAGGGAGTGAAGCGCCTTTGGTAAGTGGAATTCGGTAAGGAAACATTTATATAGTGTGCTGAAATTTATTGTCACTTGTTACTATGGAAAACAATCATTTGAGGGGTTTGTTCGGGGTATCTTCACCTCATCCGGAACCACAATTAATTGCCCCTCAACCAACTGCACCTACTGAAAATATTGAATATGAAATTCCTTCGGGTATGATAGAACAACTGCTAGCTAATCCTTATGCACACTACAAAAAAATACACTTCCGTGATGATACGTGTTTGTCACAGTAGCTCGCGTTTTTTGTCATGCATGTACATCCATGACAAATTTATGATAGAATCAAGATAGGCATACCTGTGCTGTCATAGAAGTGTTCCATGACATTACCAAAATTATCATCACGGAAGTGTCCACTTCCATCACAATAAATCGCGCGTCACAGAAGTGCTTTTGTCAAGGGTGACCGACACGTGGCATCCACCATAACGGAACGCCGTTAAGCTACCGGGTCGGGTTTTGGATCCGATAACCCGTTAACAGCCCCGACCAATGGGGATTTTCCATGTGTAAAATCATCATTGGCTGGAGGAAACACGTGTCGGCTCATCGTTGGGACAGATGTCATCCACTCATTGGACAGAAGGCGCCTATGATACGTCGACACGTGGCACGGCCCAACAGAGGCCCATTCCTGTGAAAAGGCCGGCCCGTTTGACTTGGTCAAAAGGTGGTGGGCCGGCCCATGGAAAGCCTGTTAACGGCCTGTTCGCATATAGCCCATTTACAGCCCGCTAACCCAAGGCCCGTTATGCCCTATACGAATTAGGCCCAGTAGCGTCATCTGGGCCATCCAATATGATTCCAGCCCGTTTTCACTTCTGGCCCATGTATGGCCCATGACGTCTTTCGGCCCATATGAGGCCCTATGTAACTCTTGGCCTATTAACGGCCCGTGGTGAAACTGGCCCGTAATGAACAGTGTATCACTTTACACCCATTAACGGCCCGTGGTGAAACTGGCCCGTAATGAACAGTGTATCACATTGTACCCATTAACGGCCCATTATTCCATTGGGCCGTTTCTAGCCCATGTTATCTTTCGGCCTTCTCAGAGCCCATTTATTCTTGGGCTCATTTCCAGCATTCGTTTACTTACGGCTCGTTACTGTCATTTTCTGCTTGTGGGCCAAATTCAGCCCGTGGTTACAGTCGGCCCGTTTGTGGTCCGTTAATACGTTGGGCCGTTTTCATAGCGTCATCAAATACGGCCTATTAACGATGGCCCGTTATGGTTGGCCCATGAACGGACGATTCCAACTCTAGCCCGTTTACGGCCATAATGCGGTCTGTTTGGCCCATGTTTGGCCAATTGATCATACGGCCCGTATAAGGCCCATTGATGATACGACCCGCAGAAGGCCCATTGTTTCTACGGCCCGTAGAAGGCCCATTGTTTCTACGGCCCGTAGAAGGCCCATTGTTTCTACGACCCGTAGAAGGCCCACTGTTTCTACGGCTAGTAGGAGGCCCAGTGTCACTACAGTAAATATTAGCCCATGGTTATTGTGGCCTAGTTTTAAAAAATAGGTTATTGCAGCCACTAGCTAACCACGGAAAAAGAACTGCAATGACTACAAGCAAACAAATAAACAAGACAACAAGGAAATAAATAAGCAAGCAACTAACGCTAGGCTATCACGGCTATTACACATATTACATCCACTGGGCATCAAAGTTCGCCACCAGTGCAAATATAGGGAACAAAGCAGCAATCATATACACTGGTTGTCAAAGTTGGCGACCAGCGCAAATAAACGCCGCAGCAAAACAAATCCAGAACTGAAACCACTTCAAAAGATCTCAAGAAACAATATCCTGGGTACCCATAATGCTGGCAAGATGCTTAGCAAGCTTATTAACTTTCTCTTGATTGGCGCTTAAATCCTCCAGCACTTGCTGTTGCACCAGAAAATATGCATCTGAATTCTGCAGGGACTTCCTCAGTCCTTCAGCTTCCTGTCGCAGCACATCTGATCGATGTCTTTCAACTTGAAGTTGAGACTCAAGAAGACGAACTGATTCAGGCAGCGAGTTCGAAGAGCTTGTGCCAGCAGTAGTGGCCAGTAACTCGAACACTACATCAAGACAGGACTTTTGGGTTCCCTCATTGTCGTCAAGATAGTTTTTAGCAGCTTTCTTGGAGACCAACAGGGATGTGTCACTATCTTGAACCTTATCTGCATTACTTCCTTTACCATTGGATAACGCGGTACTGTTCTCCAATATTTTGTCCGCATTCTAAAAGAGAAACAAGCAGACACATCACATGTTTACCATGTTGTATATGAAACTCATTTTGGTAAATGAGTTCAGTAGTAAAGTGGGCAGGATAACAACATGAAACAAACATATATCTATGTACCATGGTCACTTTATGGTCTATATCATTCTAGTTTTTGTTGCCAAATCAAGATAGAGACACAGTTCAAATAATATTTGTTCAAGACAAAGCAGAATAGACAGAGTATAAGTGTGGGTAACTATAGAGCAATAACAACACTTGTAATGTGCATGACATGAGAACATAACTGTTTATTCAATTGAAACTGAAATCAACATAGAGCAGGTTACAACAGCAAACCAGTTAAAGAAATAGGTTTAAAACATACCTGTTGCGCCATTGGAGTTTCAATTCCATCCTTCAAATTTGAAAATAGTTGGTATGAGTAAATACAGTAATGCAAGAGAAAAGGAGTATGAACCATAGCTACAGAACCTGACCTGAGAACAAATCTTCTTCTCCTTTAAGCGTTGAGTTGGGATTCGGAGTGGTGGTCCTCGTGCTTTGGGCACTGCAGTTCCCTTACTAACTGCTCGTGTTTGGGTGCTCTGTGGTGGAGAAGGTGCTGTGTCAACTGGAACTGGGTTACTATCTGCCGGGGTTGGGGTTAGAAGGGGTGTAGTTGGTTCTCTGTCCAACTGGGTAGGGGTACAATCTGCGAGACTCTGGGTTATGTCTGGTGGATCTGGTCCTTGGGCAAGCACAACTGTGGTTCTATCTGCATCAACTGGTAGCACTATCTTTTCTGAAGACCATGTTGTTACTCCCTTAGATACTGCCACCACGCTCTCCAATTCTGGCTGATAAACAAGAAAAGTAATTGAAAGTATAGACATTGTATGATAGACAGGTGCAATGGATAGTGGGGAATAAAAGAGGGCATGAAATAATTCATATTTATGTTGTCTAACCAAACATGATAGCATGACACAATTTCACATATATGATGGCTAACTAAGCAGGATAGCATGACACAATTTCACATTATGATGGTTAACTAAAAAAGATGGAAAGACATAGTTCAAAATATGAGACTATGTAAACAGGATGACATGACATAACTATATAATGTGTTTATTAAATAGGTTGGCATGCCATAATTCACATACATTCACGGATAGAATGCCATAATTCAAAATATGATGACTGTAAACACTAAACAGGATGAGATGATATAACTATATGATGTCTTTATTAAATGGGTTGCCATGCCATAATTCAGATAGATGATGTGTATGTACTATGTAAACATGATGGCATGATATAATTCAAATATATGATTTATATAGTAAGCAAGTAAGCAGATGGCAATCCATATATGATGTAAAAACTAAGCAATGCAAGACAACATGCATGACATGGGTAATATAACCCTGCCAAGTTTGAGCATAGACCTCGGGGGGAAATAGGACTGGTCATCAGTCTCTGAATCCTCCTCTGAGGAGCTCTCTGTAACCAGCAAGATGTCTGCTTCAGCAGGTAGCATTGTCTGCTCTGAATACCTTGTTTTCACTCGAGATACTTCCATCACCGCTTCAAATGGCTGATGCACAGGAAGAGTAGTTGAATATACAAATGTTGTCGACAAATGGAACATGTAATACAAAAAAAATGATAGCATGATATAATTCGCATACATGATGATTGGCTAAACAGCATGGCATTGCATAATTCACATATATAATGCCTTTGCAACAAGATAACATTGTATAATTCACATATATAATGTCTTGCAACAAGATGGCAATGCATAATTCACATATATGGTAATTAGACACTGAACAGGTGGCATTCACACAAAGCATGTCTAAACTAATCAAATGACATAGCAATGCGAGACACCATACGCACGATATGAGCAACATAACCCTGCCAAGTTAGAGCATACACCTCGGGGGGGGGGGATAGGACTGGTCATCTGTCTTTGAATCCTCCTCTGAGGAGCTATCCGTAACCAGCGAGATATGCGCTTCGTCAGATAGCATAGTCTGCTCTGAAGACCTTGTTTTCACTCCAGAATTTGCCATCACCGTGTCAAATGGCTGATGCACATGAAGAGCAGTTGAATGTACTAACATTGTTGACAAATGTAATATGTAATGAAAAAAAGGATGGCCTGATATAATTTGCATATAAGATGACTGGCTAAGCAGGATGGTATTGCAAAATTCACATATATGATGCCTGGCTAAACAAGATGGCGTTGCATAATTCACATAAACGATGAATAAACTAAACAGATGGCATTCGCACAAAGGATGTCTAAACTAAGCAGGTGACATATTTGATGTATAAAGTAAGCAATGCAAGACACCATATGCATGATATAACCAACATCAGCATGCCAAGTTAGAGCGAAGACCTCAGGGGGTAAATAGGAGTTGTCTTCTCCTTCTGAATCCCCCTCAGAACAGATATCTTCCTCTCGATTACAATCTGAAATGCGTGGAGGGGGGGCTGCCTTTGCGCCTACCATGGAGCGACGTCTGCATGAAATTTTATTTCCACGCAAGGCTCGTCTCTTTTGCTCTACATGTTCAGTTCCATTGTTTACAATAATTGTCATGCATAGGAATAAAACATAGTGAGATTATGTAAGGAGTGCATGTAGAAATCCAGAGTGATGGTAGCAACCTGTGGATAGACCAAAACCAATAATAGCAGGCAGATAATGGCTTCTTTACTGTTTGTTTCCCACCCAACATGAAACTCATAGTAGACACCGGAGATTAACCAGATAGTAGATAGATACTATTGATAGCGGCCCCGATATGTACCCCACAACCATTTAAAAACTCAAGTTTGACCATTAGTTTGGAGCTGACTCAGAGTCTAATCGGTGAACAGGACGATAAAGTAGCATGTAATATTAAGCGATGCATAACGTAAGCAGACACGAAAGAGTGCGACCTCTCTTGCGGACCCGTGTAGTCCTCGAGGTCATCTGCTCGGTTGATGATGGTAATGCAGTTTTCATGTCTGCCAGCGGCGGGGAAGAAGATCTGAGGCGGCAAAAGACAGTCTGGAGGCCGGATCCCTGCTGTGCTGGACCCTTCTGTCGTTGGAGCAGCTGAGCTGGGGTGGACGACGGTGCAGCAGGAGCGGGACAAACCACGGAAGGTTTTCTTTGACAACTATCTGTAAGAGAAGTAATTCTGTAAGGGCTTGTTTGAATTGGAGGATTCCAACAATGCAGGGATAGGAAATAGACAGGAATAGGATAGGAATGCACGTGCAAAACATAGAATTTAAAAACACAGGATTCCTGCCAATCTGGGTGTTTGATTCACAACAATTGGAAGATCACAGGATGCAAAGAAGCATGGTGAGATTAAGTCAAACCACAAGAAAATGTACGGTTATAATGCTATTATGCTACTATCTCTTAGTCTTGTGCTTCATGAATAGGAATTTGAAAAGGAGGACAAGTGAAAATTAAAATTCCTACGTTTTTTCTTTCAAGGAGACACTAAAGGAACAAATCCGTGTGCTCTGTGGACAATATATATAACATCTAGAGTAAAAAAGAGATGCAACAAGTGTACAACCTCTTTGGCGAAGCCATGTTGATCTCAGTGTGATTGGGTTGGCCGGTGAGGATGCTCCGGCTGACTTTGCTGTCGGAGGAGGGGAAGAAGATGTTAGGCGTCTGGAGATGGAGCCCGAGGTACTGCTCCGCTGTGATGGAGGGTTTCGTCGTTGGAGCAGCTCCAGTGAGTTGTACGATGCCGAGGCTGAAGCAGGACAAGAGAGACAATGAACAACGTTAACCTGAGTGGAATTCTAATAGCATCTCCAATACATGACGTAAAATACATAACCACAAAGTGCTAGATGTAAAATGCATCAGCCGCTCATCTCTGAACTTAACTTTCGAAACTGAACTTAACTGTCGAAATTGAACTTAACTGTCGAAACTGAATTTTGCTGTCGAAACTGAATTTTGCTGTCGAAACTGAACGCACTAGCAAGGTGAGGCTACACGTCGGTCGACTGACTTTTTCATCTCTGTTCAGTCGATTTTGCAGCCGTTGGATACGAAATCAAGGGCCTGCGGTTCATCTTCAACCTCCACCCCCCCTGAGCCGCCAGCCACCACCAGCCAAACAGCAGCCCCCCGCCGCCCGCGGCCGGCGGTGCGCCGCCCCGCCCGCCCTGAAAACACTCCCCACCGCCGGTCCGCCGCCGCCCCGGCCATCCCTCTAGCCCCCCCCCCCCCCCCCCCGTGCCGAGCTTTTTCTTCGGCGATCCCCACGTCACCGCCCCGCCAACGCCCCGCCACCGCCGGCGACCACCGCCCCCATCCTGAACCCTAAGATAGATAGTGGGGTACCTCTCCGGCGAGCCCCCCCCCCCCCTAAAAATCGACTGACCCAAAAGTCGATTCAGTCGACTCAAGTGTAGCTAAATCGGAGCAGCATCGCAAGCAAGAGCAAGAGCGAGAGCAGCAGCACGAGCAAGAGCAATAGCAAGAGCGGACCAGGCAGGGGACCGAGAGCAAGAGCAGAGTAGTAGCGCGAGCGAGAGCTAAAGCAGTAGCAGCTCCTACTGATGTGGACGTCGCCGCCGAGGGAGCGACGCCGTGGAGGAAGTGGCCGGCGACGCCGCCGTGGATGGAGCCGCGCCGTGTCGGCTCGGGACCGAGCGCCGGCAGCACCGTGAGGTCGAATCATGAAGAAAATGCGGCGATTAGTGTACAACCTCTTTGGTGGCGCCGATTAGGCCGCAGCTTCATCCGAGGAAACGGTGATGATGATGCTCTTCCGGTGGTGCAGGTGAAGACGGCGGTGTGGGAATGGAGGTGGCACGAAAGATGAGGGGAACATCGGGGCAGCTCCTTGGAGGTGGAGGACGGGGTGGCTGAACCGGTGGGACGATGAGATCGACGATGGATCCTCATCCGGTACGGTGGATGAGGGACGTCGAGGTGTTGCTGTGGACGACGCATCAGGGAAGAGGCTCCGGCTGGGTGGCGGACGGAGCAGGGTGTGGGGTTTCATCGCAGGTTTTCGCGGCCTCGGTGTAAGAATGGGTGGGCGGATGGGATGGCAGTGGGGAACCATGGCTTAGAGACGCGCTTGTCCTAAATGTGGGGTAAGTTACGAAAGTACCCCCACCGATTTGAGGCGGTTCTTTCGGTTCAGGGGTACCACGGGCATTTCACGTGTCGGGATTTCACAGGAGGTGGGAGTTTTCGCGCGCGTTGTAATTTCGGAATAGCAAGGCGCGGGTTGAGATGGAGGGAGTTGTTGGAGCACAACGAGACAAAGATATATCTTAAATATTTCGGGCTAATAAGGCGCGGGTTGAAATTTCCGGACAAGCCTAATGTGTACTGTACCAAATCAATGCGCACTACAAATGTCATTCAAAACTTTGAATTCATGTTATGTTCAATTAAAATATTTCGCTACGTGTATAATGCATGCAACCTACTACTCAAATGAACGTTTTAGTGCATTCCAAACGTATATACTACCGCTTCAATATGAACTAAATTTGAATTCGTTTCTCTATTTGAATTAGATCTACAGTAATGATTGTTGTGAAGTCAAAGCATTTGAATTCGTTTCTCTGTTTTAATAAGATCTACAATCATCATTATTGTCAAGTTAAACCATCGTTTGTGTATTATCTTCACAGCACACCACATGATTAGTCTCGAGTTACATATGAATTATGTGTACTATATGAGCTCGAACTAGATTTTTTGAATCCACTTTATTTTGATTTCAAATCACATTACATTTCTAGCTCTAGCTAGATCTTCATAATCTAAACCATGTCTCATATGTATAATGTGTTTATCACATTATGTATGGTGCCCCGCCCCCTACGCCTACAAGTATTTAGATGTGAGTTGCAAACACCACACATTACCACAAATTCAAATAAAATGTGAGAATGTTCGATATATAGTATTATTTAGATTGTTCGATATTTAGTTGTAAGCTGCAAACGCCACACATTATCACAAATTCAAATAAAATGTGAGATTGTTTGATGTATAGTATGGTTTAGATTGTTCGACATTTAGCTGTGAGTTGCAAACGCCATGCATTATCACATTATGGTATAACATGTGCACAGCACGTGTATCACCGCTATATTTATGCATGCAATGTTTAAAACACTATGATCTGCTATTCAAATATATGAATCCGCTTTCATATCAAATTATGATCCTTGTTAGTCTCTTACACCCACACAATCCTCTAACCTTTGTAGCTACCACTAACTTTCTCTCGTGCATGCACACGCCCTCCTCGCCATCCCCCTCCCTCGGCATTCTATCCACCGGGCACATTCATTTTTTTTCTTTAGGTCGTTCTCCTAGAGTCTCCACAACTCCTTTCCGACACACACTGATCGATAAACCTCTCCAGCGATGCCTGCCTACAACATACACACACACCTTCAATCTCCTCCTTTATGTGTCATTGCCTCGTGTCTCTCATACGGTCAGACACACGTGTAAACTCTCGCCCCTCTTTTCATCGATCTCACAACCGCACACTCCTCCCCCTATCTAGCTAGTAGTTGGGCCTCTCGCACCACCTCCTAGCTCCATTCTCTCTGTCTATCCGTCTCGCTGGGCCTTATTTGCCTCTAACAAATGGATGTACACCGACCGATCTCTCGCTATACATATAGCTAGCTAGGTCCTTATAACTCGTTTTTACCCACACGTCAATCGATCTACCTCATTAGTTGTGTCTCTCCCTCCTCCGACAAACAACAATTGATCTACCGATCTAGTTAGGTTTGCTTACCAAACACATGGTTCCCCTTCATCATCCATGGATGCGTCCCGACAGATCTATCACGCACAGGCACACACAGAAACACATCCCCACTCTTATTAATAACATTGCAGTTCCACCCTCAGTTTGTTTAGTAGGCCTCTCCCACCATCTTCGAGAAGCAACTCCATCACCCATCCAGCACTCTACCCCTCTCCCTCCCTCTCCCTCCCTCTCTCTCCTCTCTCTCTCTGTCCCATCATATTTCCCGTCCTTTAGTTATGTATGGATGTCGACCGATCTCCCTCAAGACATAGCTGGGTCTCTCCTTCTCAACACATATACGAGTCGTTCTACCTCTATAGTTAGGCCTCTGCCTACCCCTCCCCCACCCCCTCCCCCCACACACCGATACATCGAGCACTCTAGTCATGTCTCCCTGCCACACACAAACTTGACATGTGCCCTCTAACGTTCCGGTAGGCCAGTCGCCCTATATCTTTGACTTGCACACACACACACAATTTCGATGGCTTTCTTCATCGATCTCGCACCCACCCACTTGATCCTCTCTTCGACTCTATCGATAGCTATGACCCCTCCCTCTCTTCTCGTGGATTGCCCGACCCTCTATGTATGATATGGATAGGCCTCCATTTCACACACATTGCATGCAAAAATTTGTTTGAGATGTCATCGACACATATTCCCACAAATAATTCACAAAATCAACCCCCACCCCACCCCCACCCCAAAACAAAAAACACTCACGAACGCGGTTTGTATCTCTCACACACACCCACGTAGGTGGGGGACGTGCACGAAGAGAAGAGGTGCATGCACGGCGCACGTACTCTCATCTCTTTCCCAACCACACCCGCGCGGGTACATGGTGGAGCTCATTTCTGTACGAAAAAGGTAGCTCACGTGGTAATTTGGCACGTGTACTGGTTGTCCACTTGGTGGAGGGAGGATCGTCTACCACGGGTGAACAAACAAATTGCGACTTGACGTGTTATGTAAAAAAAAGAGGCAAACCATGTGGGGCCTACCTTAGAGACAAGGCTCTATACATCGGAGTACTTTTGATGTGTCCCGTCAACTCGCAAAACGAGGAGAAGCTTGCTTAGTACGCCGTCTCCCCCGCCCACGGGCGCGGTGGCTCACAGGATGAGGTGAAGCTTGCTCCGCCTTACGCCCGCTCCCTCGCCCATGTGCGCGGTGGCTCGCAGGACGAGGAGAAAAATTTACTACTCCCTCCATTTACTCCTCGTCCCTACTACCTTGGTTATAGATATTATATCATATTGTTTAGAATATATATGTCCTTTAGTAGATTTCAATAGGAACTACTAGTACATACTCCAAACACTGATGTATATAGATGTATTTTAGAGTGTAGATTCACTCATTTTGCTCCATATGTAGCACCCTCCCTCGCCCCTCGACCCTCGCCCACGTGGTGGACGTGCATCAATTCATTCGGTCTCATATAGCCAGAACGATATATACTGCACTACCATTATTGCCCGACTTCCCGAAGAGGCGAAGATCCAATCGCAAGGTTAATATTTTGGAGATGCCAAGCGCAAGGTTATAGGAGAACGAGTAGTAGGTGTCGCGTCATTTATAAATAAAGTTTTTTTTTCTTCAGTGGCACGTACGCAATATGATAGGTTCATATGGAGAGAAAAGGAAACCGCTCCACTATATACATAGTCAGGACGGGCCAGCCTACACGGTTTCTTGCTGGGGTTGCTCTCTTCACACTCTCTCACACAAAATGACTGTGGCCACATCTCTAACATCCCGGCGGATCACGTCCGCTTGGGGAAGGGGTGGATGCTTAGTGTAGATGCGGTGGCCGTCGCCGACGGCGAAAACCCACTGCGGCACGTCCCGATTAGGGGTCCCCGCCGTTCTCTCTCACAAAGCCGGTGAGGTTGCCTTCGTCCCTTGCTCACTGCCGCGACGTAGGAAGTTGCCGCCTCCCGCCGCCCTCCTCAAGGTTGAGCTACGTCCCTCAGGTACAACTCCCTTTACAGCCGGCTTGCACCACTGCTCCAGCTGCCCACATCACTCCCTGTGGATATTTCTCTACTTCTTTGCCCCGCACATACCTCTACTGGCTTCTACGTACTGTATTTGTGATGAGTTTATGTCTCATCAACTAGTCCCAGTAATATTATTCTAATCACGCTTCTTCAATTTCTTTGCCACAGGGATGCTCATCTCGATTTTGGTGAAACTGCACAAATTGATCCAATGGTCAAAAGGTTGCAAACTTCATTTATTAGGAAGCTCGAACGTTGCCAGCAAATTGAAGCCTGGTCAGGATTCACGGTTCAAGGGCTAGGGACTGCATGGATCGTTTTTTTCTTTAGCTGCCTCTATTCCAAAATAAGTGTCAACTTTAGTAGGAGTACAACTTTGTACTAAAGTTTGCACAAAGTTGAGACACTTATTTTGGAACGGAGGGAGTACATATTTGCTATGATCTGTCAATCATTGAGATGCAATAGCATGCATGCTAGTCTCCTTTGTATTTGATGAAATGTTGCAACGGGCAACCTTGGACGCAAGATACATGTAACAGAAGCTGGAAGCTTCATAGCATTGTACAAATTTATCTCGCTGATAAATTACAGTACGTACTATACTAGTACTTCCTCCGTTCCTAAATATAAGTCTTTGTAGAGATTTCACCGTGAACCACATGCAGATGTATATAGATGCATTTTAAGTGTAGATTCATTCATTTTGTTCCGTATGTAGTGGAATCTCTATCCTCTCCTTGAGCCACATCATCAAAATTGATGTAGCTGTTAGATGAAGTAAATCAGTCCATAATAGCCGTCTGATCTAGGCGTTGAGAGGCTCCGCACTAAGCCACATGCAAGCATGCAGAAATACCGTGGCACATGCGTGTGAGTGGGTTTTAAATCACATCAACATGTCTACATGCAAGCATGCACCGGTAGCATGCATGTAAGTGAGCTTTTAAGTCCCATTAACATGTCAAAAAGAAAAATATAATCCCATTATGCAGTAGGAGTTGGCTGATCTTTTTTCCTTACGTGGGATGATCTAAATGATGATGGGAGTTTGGCTACCACGTCCGCACGGTGATAGTGTGAGGTGGGCCATGTAATCACTGAGCCTGTGTGTTTTCACTGCTCTTGCACGCCTCCGCTGTAAGAATGGAGAAAATTGTAATCCAGTAGTAGTACCTCCTTTCGCCGAAAGCGTGGGACATCCAGCAGTCCTACCACCTCAGTAATAAAGACCAATGAGCCGTCAAATCACATAGACCCAGCAGTAAGTTGGACGGACGAAGCAACCATCACTCTTGCGCCAGTGAGAGGTCGCGTCCGCTCTGCCCGGGCATGAATGCGGCACCGATTCTTTGGAGCAGCGCTGACCGTTTCAGGCGGGAAGCGCGCGCGGGCGATGGAGGGGCTTTGGGTGGGCCAGGCTGGTCAGGAGCGGGCGTGGCAGCTGTCCACATGTCCCTACGGGACACACCCGGAAACGAGAGGATGCACCGACTCTCGCGGCTAAAATCGTACTCCCTCCGTTCCAAAATAGATGACCTAACTTTGTACTAAATTTAGTACAAAGTTGAGTCATCTATTTTGGAACGGAGGGAGTACTACACTACACAACATCTCTCTGTAGGAGTAGGTCGATCTGTCGCTCTCTCTAACACACACATGCTATTAAACACACACACACACACACATGCACACGCACGCACCTTGGTCCCGTTGCACCTTCTAACGTGACTTATTACACCTAGACGGAGGGAGTAGTAAGTATACGAGATACGGTGGCACACTGACTTAAGTCGAATACAAGTGCCCAAAATTTGTGTGCATGTTATAATAAGGATTCACTTAAAATAGTACGTGAGCGAACAGAGGGATCAATTGGACAGTGTTCTCGAGCAGTAGCGAGATGTGTGAGGTAAGATACACTGCTGGCGCTTTTAATTTTTCTTATTAATTTGTTTGTTTCACCCTCTGACTGGTGGGACCCAACGTACTACGTGGAGAGAGGTAAGGTGACTAAGGCTGCATTATTTCTGCACCACTGTGGATAGTCTTACCACCAAAGCCACATGACACGTTTTATGATTGAAATCCCAATGACTCCCACACACACACACAAAAAACACGGCATGCTTGTCACACGAATGCATGAATGTATAAAAGGTTATTTCCCTCTCGTTGAACATAACGGGAGGGTTGTGTAGCTGGTTAGCCTATTCGCTCATCAAACTTGAGGTCTCGGGTGGATTCTTTGACTGGTCAAAATGTTTTCTAGGGTTTGCACGCTTCACACTCTCTCTCCAGTATATATATACACGCTGGAGCCTCAGCGCTTCTAGTTGCTCTCTTCACACTCTCTCGCCCTCTCCCGCTGGAGCCTCAGCGCTTGTAGTTGCTCTCTTCACACTCTCTCGCCCTCTCTAGATCTAAACAAGACTTCGTTGGCCTCTCTCTCCCCTCACTGCTGCTCAAAGAGCCGGCAGGATCCGTCCGCCGGGAAGGGAAGGAGGCTTAACGCTGTCGCCGTTGGCGAGGGACTATCGGCGCAGCTGTCCAATTTCCACCCAGCGGCGGCGCGGGAGGGCCTCCGACCCCTTCTTCTTCGCCGCCGTCCCGTCGCCCACCGAACCACGCCCCAAGAACCTTAAGGTATAATTTACTTATTCCACATGCATTGCTCTAGCTGCATGTATACCATGAATCTAGGACGTGGTTCAAAGAGGAAAGGAGTGGGGGAAAGTAGTGGGAAAAGTTGTATATAGCATGAATCTAGGACGTGGTTCAAAGAGGAAATGAAGGGGGAAAGTTGTATAGCATGAATCTAGGACGTGGTTCAAAGAGGAAAGGAATGGGGGAAACTAGTGGGGAAAGTTGTATCGCATAAATCTAGGACGTGGTTCAAAGAGGAAAGGAAGGGGCGATCTAGTTCAAAAAGGAAAGGAAGGGACAAGGTTGTAGAGTTTGAGCAGGACTAGATTTGCTGCGCTCACATAGGGAAAGGTGTCTAAAGATAACAAAACTGGGACCAACACAAATATGCTCCTTGGTTGTTTGTTCTTTGTTACAACAGACTGTGCATGACCACAGTACATCGGTAGATGCACATGGTGCTGTTGCGTCCATCGTCCCGTGCAACTCATTAGCTGTTGTTAATCTAAGGCCCTGTTTGGTTAAAAACTCCCTAGTCCCTACCTGCTTGGTTCCAGGGACTAAACATGGACTAGAGGTTATTAAATGACATGCTAAAAGACCATGTTACCCCTAGAAATGAACTAATAGAGACAAGGTGCGATGCGTGGCAGGGGCAACTGTTGGAAAAAGTCCCAAAAAGACTCCCTCGAGGTCTTCTTTCTTTAGTCCCAAATGCCCACTTTTAGTCCCTAAAAGTCCCTCCTGTTTGGTTTAGATGGGACTGACACGGAGTTTTTTTAGTCCCTACACCAAAATGTCCCTGTAAACAAACACCCTCTAATAATACCGCTGGAAAATTGATGCAATGGCACAGTTAAAAGAAAATGACATGTTTAACGAATTTTATTGTTAATATAATCTCTATGTTAATATTAATCAATGCCACCGTTTGAGAAATGCTACTATCTTGCTTTCTTTACCATTTAGATAAGGTAGATGCTTCTTATTGTTGGCTTCTGTGTCATCCACCGTTATTGACCACTAATTGTTTCCTTTGCACCTCTGTGTAAACAGGGTTATCTACTTCACCTCGTTGCCATTGTGGCCTTTTGTTGCACTGCACAAAACACTTTTGTTTTAAGAGTGTTTTGTGTAGTTCAACCAAAATGTCACACCGACAACGTTGCTTGATTGCTTGATCTTAGTGGAACTGCACAAGAGGAGATCTTACTTCCTATCCATTAAGGCGAATTTGGTTCAGATCTTCTTCTTGTGAGTTGTTTGAATTCCGCATCATGAGAGGTCACTACTAGCCTTCTTTCACATGATTCTGCAGTGTGCTTTCATATGTTGTGCTACTTGTACGATAATGTTGCTTGATTTTAGTGAACTGCAGAAATGGAGACAAGACTTCCAATCTGTATGTGCACCGTAATATCCCATTGAGGTACGATAAGGATATTTCACAACTGCTGGCCTGTATTTTGCCACTTTCATCAGAAAATTAAGTATAGTACTATACTTGTGCTCCCTAATTGACATGCCAAATCTTACATTGAAGGCGAAGCTTGTCTGTTATTGAACCAAGTGATGAAGGGGAAGAACAACGGAAGAAAAACAAAAATCAACTCCCGGTGCTGTAATGAAGCACTGGAACTGTGATGACACAAGTAATGATATAGTTTTGCATCTTAATTTATTGCTATGGCTGGAACGAGCAATTGTTTTGCCACTGATTTGATGCCACTCTTAATGTAATATGTAATTATCTCTACTTGTGCAAACAGGGATCTTCTTTGAAGATACCATATATTTTAGTGCAACTGCACAAGAAGATGTTGGAAACATTAAACTAATCGAGGAGTATATAGTAAGCATGGCCACCACCGTAGATAGCAACAGATGGTTCCGGAGAAGTGCTTCATCTGTATGCTCTACACAATAAGCCTCCTGACAAAGGTTGGTACTCGCCCACTGATTTCATCCATATGATTGAGCTTTGTCATCTCTATTGGTGTTGTGCTACTGTTTAGATACTGTCATCTAAAGTGGTATTGTCCTTGAGAAGTGCTTCATCTGTGCTGTTTTAAATATTTCCTTTCCTTTTTTCGAGCAAACAGGGATGCTAGCATTTAGTAGTCCTCTTGTCTTTGCACAACAGGATCATCTTCCTCTGAAGAAGAATATGGAGTACGTGAAGTGACTAGTTCCGATTATGCCAGGATGAAGAAGACATGTCTATCTTCTCATCAGAAGGAGCAGTTGAAGGATGGTTACATTACTCCCCACAAGACCAAACTAACTTCAGCTCAGAAGGACTGACAAATCTCCATTTTTTGTTGTGATGCGCGAGTACAATGTTGTTCTAGGATTCTTTCTGGTGAGTTCCATTTTTCTAAAAGTGTGCTCTACATGGACCATGTATGTGCCTGTTGAAACTGTCAATTCATAGTACAATTTGCTTTATACTAATCACTTTTTTGTATTTGTGCAAACAGGGGTGCTGAGCTTGATTTCAATGGGAACTCCACAAAATGTTCATGAATACATCGAATCATTCATTTCCACCACAAGAAAGGAGGTGCCGATAAGTTCAAGGCGTTGCAACATATGAGGGCGAAATCATACAAGCTACGCGCGAATTTGGTTGATTTTGGTGGAACTGCACAAAAAGAACAGCTGGTTTATTTAGCACGAGGTGCCATGTCAATGTCCGAACTGATGGCAAACCCTGCCCATTCCACAATCGTAGGCATTTGATATTTTGGAATGGGACAACCTTGTCAAATTTTGCTCATTGATTTTAGCAAGACATGCGCTTGATATTTTCGAATGGGACGCCCTTTGCTGTCAGCAGCGTCGATCAATTTTTTCTTTATTCTTTAGTTGTGAAGTAAATATTGCCTCTGACATGTGAGTCACTGAGATGCATAATCATCGATTGGTTTGAATGTTCTCTACGAATTGCCAGGCCTGTGTGTTTGATTGCAATGTACAGAAACGCTAAAAAGCTGTTCAAACTCTTTGTACTCCTTCTGTTCCTTTTTACTTCGCACATTGTGAAAGTACATACTTTTTTGTATAAGATTGGTCAAAGTAGAGATACTTTGACTGTAGACAAAACTTGTATGTAGACTAGAAAGGACCGGAGGGAGTACATGTGAAACTGCTGCAAACGAGGTGATCACCCTGGGAATAATGCTAGTACATATTGTTTTGCATGTTCATCCAATGCCAGTGATACAGGAATTCGAACTAATCGAAATAAATTCATTCATACATGGTCGGATTTCGTATAAACATGCCGGATTTCATTACATTTCATACATTCTTCAACTAAAAAGGGGTGCGCTGGAGGTATAATTAATTAACCGAAGCTACCCACCTGTGTCCCGCTGAGCCGAACAGAAGCTTCAGTGACTTAACTGCAGGTGCAGTTGCGTAACTGACATGTGGCATGTTGGGCCCATGTGTCAGTTAGCCAACTGCACCAGCAGTTAAGTAGAAGCAGCGTTCTTCTCCAGCGCAGCTCTTCGACTCCACGTCGCCGCCAAGAAGCTAACCGGCTGTCAATGGTCAACCCGCCTAGCTTGGCTTCAACCGGAGGGTAGCAGCGGTGGCCTTACTTGGACCCGAGCGGCGGCGACCTACCGTGTTCTACTCTTCCTTGTTTTCTATGTGGCGCGGCCTCGTTGGCAGTGGGGCGGGGCCTCGGCGCAGCCGGCGATGTCCTCTGTCTCGTTGCCGGCGGGCGGCACCTCAGCGGAGCGGTGGAAATCCTCCCCCACGTTGCCGGTAGGGTGGGGCCTCGGCTGAGCCAGCGATGTCCTATGCCTCGTTGTTGGCGGGGCGGGGCCTCGGCGGAGCGGGCGGTGTCCTCTGCCTCGTTGTTGGCGCCGCGGGGCCTCGGCGGAGCAGGGCCTCGTCGACGCCAGCGGAGCGGGGACTCGTCGGAGCCAGCATTGTCCTCTGCCTCGTCCTCGGTCTTGCCAAACAGCGCCTCGCCCGCTTCATCGCCCTCTTTGCTAGCCTCTTTGTAGGCGGCCGCAGCCTCCGTCACCCGCATGCGGTACCGCCAGCGCTCGAAGCGGCCCTTGTGGGTGGAGAGGTACGAGTCGAGCAGCGCCTTCTGCTCAGCCCGCTCCACGGCGATCTGCTCCTCCGCCTGCAGGTGCTCCTGGAGGAGATGGTGGTTGTAGGCGGCGTCGGCCTGCGCCTCCCAGAACTGCTCCTCACGCATCTGCCTCACCCTGTCCATATATTGGGCACGGGCCTCGCCGATGGTCATGGTGCAATGCACCGGCGAGGATGCCGCGGAGGAGGGGGTTGGCGCCGGATCATCGACTACCATGTTCTCCATTGGGACGTCGTCGTCCTCCGGCTGCCTGCCGGCCAGCCGGTTGGCAGCAATGGTTGCCATCTCCTTGTGGTCCATCGTCCGCCCGTTCCGAAGAGCGCCGGAGCACGAGGAAGCCATGGTGGGCAGTAGTGGTGTGGACAGGAGAAAGGGAACGGATGCGGATGACTGCGGCTATGGCCGGCGCAGCAGTATATATAGCAATGGTGGGCGGGCGGAGGGACGGACGTGTGGCGCCGCAGTAGCCGCCTCGGCAACCGCGTATCATTAATGAGGGAGGCAGATGGACGGACGGACAACACTTGTGTTGTTTGAAGGCGGAGCAATCGCCTGCACCGGGAAGCGGGGCGGGCGGCGCTGACTGTTTCGCGTGGAAAGCGCGCGCGGGCGAGGAGATGACTTTACTTGGAGAGGATGACAATGGGGACCCACCAGGTCCATAGCCTCACGTACGCAAGTGCCTCCTTATTATATATATATATATATATAAAACTATAATTTATTTTGCTTCCTCCTGGTTTCCTGACATCACGGTCCCACACCATTGTCAACCTATGTAGTAGTCAATAAACGAGAGAATTGCACAAGAAGCGGCCGACAGCTGGGACCAAGCAGCTCGAGCAGTATTTGTGTTATTGAGGTGTACGCACTGCAGAGTTTTTTGATGTTTAGCCCAGATATTAATTTTTATCCTTTGAACAACAACGAAAACATTGCTGCAGGTATTAACTGGGCGGGCTGTGGCCCGTCTAGCCCAGGCCAGATATCCAGCCCAGATATTAATTTTTTTCAAGCTGAAAATGGCTAGCCCAGCTATACTTTTTTTACGAATACCCAGGCAAGGTCAAGTTGTTATTCTCCGCCCCGCTGAGCTGCAAATCTTTCCTAGGAGGGATGCATTAGGCTTAACAAGAAAATGGGCTTTAAGAAATAATAAATGAGATGTAATTATAAAAACTGGGCAGTAACTATAAAAAATGCACCAAACACGTGATTACTTTATAAAATATTGTTTTTGGATATTGAAAATTTTAATTTCATTAATTGTTGCGAGCACAATGTTTCGTTGGATTTTTACGTAATATAAATGTACATTAAAATTGTATTTAATCTGACTAGAAATTTCGGGATAAAAATATTTCGGATCCCATCAGAATGTGGGAAATTTTATTGAATTCTGTTTTGAACGGTTGGTTGAAATGGGCTGTACTTTTAACAAACTGTAAATGGGTTGTAGTAAATTCCATTAGAATTAAAAAATGGGACGACTGCTCTTGGCGCGGCGTGGTCAACATGGTCAAGGAACAACTTCCATCGGACATGGACTGTACGTGGAGAGGCTGACAGCTAGGTCCACGGCCGCAGCAAGGAAGTGCCTCCTTATTACACGGAAAATAATTATTCCTCCACCTGACAGCTGGGACCCACCGGACGGGCCAATGTATTTCGCGAAGAAAACGTTTCCCTTGACTGCTGGGACCCACCAGCTACATCTTCGCACGCAAGGAAGTGCGTCCAGGCAAAAAAATGATTCGCCCCCTGACTGCTGGGACCCACCAGCTATATCTTCGCACGCAAGGAAGTGCCTGACAGTCGGGACCCACCTGTTCAAAGCGTACGTAGCGTTGTCATTCTGGTCGGGAACGTGTACGTACATATATACTGGTGGATGTAGAGGCGCGCACGTGTCGTAGTAGAGGCGCGCACGTAGCATGTACATGTATGTACAACGGCCAGGGTGCAAGAAAGAAAATACGGCCACGTATGTGTACATACGGGCGGGGTCTCGAACGCCTACTCGTGCATACGTACGGCTAGGGCTCGTGTACATGGCTCGGTCGGAACGGAGAAACAACGTCGTCGTCATGTTCATGGGGAGGCAACGGAATGCGTCGTGTTCATGGGGAGGCAACGGAATGCGTCGTGTTCATGGGGAGGGGTGTGGCGTACCGCAAAACGGAGGAAACCGACCTCCTACGGTCGAAACGTGGGTCCTGTTGATCGGGAGGGGTGTGGCGTACCGCAAAACGGAGGAAACGGACTTGTGTTGGAGCGCTATGGTCGAAACGGGGGTCCTGTTCATCGGGAGGGGTGTGGCGTACCGCAAAACGGGACTCCACGGGACACTGTTCATCTCCACCGTCGACCCCCTCCCGCCTCCACGGGCTACTGTTCATCCACCGTCGACCTCCTCCAGCCTCCACCTACGACTGTTCATCCACGGGCTCCTGTTCATCCAGCCTCCACCACGCGCTACTCCACCGTCTACTGTTCAACCAGCCCTCTCCACCGGCTCCTGTTCAACCACCCCTCCACGGGCTACTGTTCATCCAGCCCTCCACGGGGTGGTCCTGTTCATCCTGCCCTCCACGGGGTGGTCCTGTTCATCGTGCCCTCCACGGGGTCCTGTTCATCCAGCCCCAACCGGCTCGATTGGTCGGGGTCCTGTTCATCCAGAGGCAACACCACGGGGTCCTGTTCATCCACCCCCACCGGGAACTGTTCATCCAAACCCCCTAGCAACTCTCACTGTTCATCCAGAGGCAGCATCAATCGGCTTCAGATGGCAGCAGTAGCGAAGGAATCGCTCGATCGGGTTCAGTTAATAGCCATCGATGGATCGCTCGGGTTCAGTAACGCGTAGCCTGCAGTGCAATCGCTCGGGTTCAGTTAGAGCCCAACGCCTCGCTCGGGTTCAGTTAGAGCCAACGCCTCGCACACACGCGCGTATGTGTATGAGAGAAACGCGCATCGATCGGCCCCCGACCTCCCACCGTAACCTGGAACTCCCCGAAATTTCCCTCGCCCTCGCTTCTACCACGGTTTTTTCCGTCATGGACGGCCCAAAGAATCTCATGCAGCTGCGTCTCCGGCCCGCCCAGGACGAAAAGCCCATTTTCTGTCATGATTTTTTGTCATAGAAGTAGGAGCCCACCACATCTATGATGATACCGGGTTTTGTCACAATTATCGTCGTAGAAGTGTCATATGTATGACAGAATTTTTTTTTTTTCGGCCCAAAATGTCACGAATGTTTCTTTTTTTTGTAGTGGCATGAGATGGAACCGAACATCCTGACATGCACTTGATACATGTAGAACAAATTTGTGGATTGTTCAAGCTTGCAGGTTTACCCGTAGATGACGTGAAGGTTTTCCCTTTATCTTTGAAGGGAAAAGCATTGGCATGGTATAGGCTATGCAATGATATTGGAACATGTAATTGGAATTGTTTAAAATTGGACTTCCACCAAAAAATTTATCCAATGCATCTAGTTCATCATGATCGGAATTATATATATAAATTTTTGGCCTCGTGAAGCAGAAAGTATCGCTCTAGCTTGGGGGAGGATTAAGTCAATGTTATATTCATGCCCCAATCATGAGTTCTCAAGAGAAATTATTATTCTGAACGTTTATGCTCGGCTTTGTCGTAATGATCAAACCATGCTGGATACTTCTTGTGCTGGTTCTTTTATGAAGAAAACTATTGAATTCTGGTGGGATCTTTTGGAAAGAATTAAACGCAACTCTGAAGATTAGGAACTCGATGATGGTAAAGTGTCAGGTATAAATCTTAAGTATGATTGTGTTAAATCTTTTATGGATACCGATGCTTTCCAAAAGTTTAGCACTAAATATGGACTTGACTCTGAGATAGTAGTCTTGTTTTGTGAATCATTTGCTACTCATGTTGAACTCCCTAAAGAGAAGTGGTTTAAATATCACTCACCTATTAAAGAAGAAATTAAAGAACCAATACCAGCTAAAGAAGAAACTGTAATTTATAACGTTGATCTAGTTGTTCCCATTGCTTATATTGAGAAACCCCCTTTTCCTGTTAGGATAAAGGAACATGCTAAAGTTTCAACTGTGGTTAACAAAATCTTTGTTAGAACACCTAAACCTGATGAACAAATTAGAGTTGAACCTAATATTTCTATGGTTAAAGATCTCTTAGAAGAAGATGTGGATGGGCATGTTATCTACTTCTGTGCAGAAGCTGCTAGAATTGCCAAACCCGGAAAAAGGGATTAAAAACAGAAAAGTTGTTGGCCTGCCTGTCATTTCAGTTAAAATAGGATATCACTGTTATCATGGTTTATGTGACATTGGTGCTAGTGTGAGTGCTATTCCTCACTCCTTATATCAAGAAATGAGGGAAGAAATAACACCTGTTGAGATAGAAGACATAGATGTTGTTGGGGAACGTAGTATTTAAAAAAATTTCCTACGATCACGCAAGATCTATCTAGGAGAAGCATAGCAACGAGCGGGAGAGTGTGTCCACCTACCCTCGTAGACCGAAAGCGGAAGCGTTAAGTAACGTGTTTGATGTAGTCGAACGTCTTCGCGATCCAACTGATCAAGTACCGAACGCACGACACCTCCGCGATCTGCACACGTTCAGCTCGGTGACGTCCCTCAAACTTTTGATCCAGCTGAGGCCGAGGGAGAGTTTCGTCAGCACGACGGCGTGGTGATGGTGTTGATGAGTTACTGACGCAGGGCTTCGCCTAAGCACTATAACGATATGACCGAGGTGGAAATCTATGGAGGGGGGCACCGCACACGGCTAAGATCAACTTTGAGGGGAGGCCGGCTGGCCCTCATAGGCGCGCCAAGGGGGGAGGAGTCCTCCTCCTAGTAGGAGTAGGACCCTGTCGGTGTCAAAACCAGCGGATCTCGGGTAGGGGGTCCCGAACTGTGCGTCTAAGGCGGATGGTAACAGGAGGCGGGGGACACAATGTTTACCCAGGTTCGGGCCCTCTCGACGGAGGTAATACCTTACTTCCTGCTTGATTGATCTTGATGATATGAGTATTACAAGAGTTGATCTACCACGAGATCGAAGAGGCTAAACCCTAGAAGCTAGCCTATGATTATGATTGTTCTTGTCCTACGGACTAAACCCTCCGGTTTATATAGAGACCGGAGGGGGCTAGGGTTACACAGAGTCGGTTACAAGGGAGGAGATCTACATATCCGAACTGCCAAGCTTCCCTTCCACGCAAAGGAGAGTCCCATCCGGACACGAAATAATCTTGTATCTTCATAGTCCAATAGTCTGGCCAAAGCGTATATTCCGGCTGTCCAAGGACCCCCTAATCCAGGACTCCCTCAGTAGCCCCTGAACCAGGCTTCAATGACGATGAGTCCGGCGTGCAGATTGTCTTCGGCATTGCAAGGCGGGTTCTTCCTCCGAATACTCCATAGAAGATTTCGAACACAAGGATCGTGTCCGGCTCTGCAAAAAAAATTCTGCATACCACCGTAGAGAGTATAATATTTCCACAAATCTAATCCGCTGACAACTTTCATAACGTGACATCGCGCCATGGCCCGGTCATCATTCGAACCGTTTTTCTCAACCAGCTACTGCACATATTGCGAGGCGGTTTTCTTGGCACGTCTTGTCGAAGCAAAGATCGTGTCCCCTTATCATGGGATTCTCATCAATACGGGTGTGGGTAACCCAACTGCGCCATCAATCACGGCGCTTGGGGAATAAGCGAGTTTACCAGGCCAGTGGGGAGGCGTAGGATCCCTGCTGCCTTTATAAGGGGATAAGGACTCCCTTTCGCACCCACGCTTTCTTCTTCCCGATTCATTCCCTCCGCTCGAGCTCCAGCGCCCAAGCGTTCGTCTTCTCCGCCCACAAAGGCCTTCCAAAAATGTCCGGATCCGGAGTAGGAGGCAAGTGGATGGCCTCTACCGTCCGGGAGAAGGATATCAAAAAGCTTTGGGAGGCCGGGTACCTGGCCAAGAAAATCAGCCACTGTCTCCCGACGGCGGGACAGATCGTCCCTAGTCCGGAACCCCACGAGAGGGTCGTATTCCTCCCTCATTTTGTCTGTGGGCTAGGGTTTCCCCTCCACCCGTTCATTCGCGCCATCATGTATTATTATGGGATCGATTTTCATGATCTATCCCCCAATTCCTTCCTCAACATCTCGACATTCATCGTCGTGTGTGAGGCTTTTCTCTGCATCTTGCCACACTTCGGCTTATCGCTGAAGATCTTTAATGTGAAGCCCAATGTAGTGAGCGGCGAGCATGCCGAGTGCGGGGGCGCTATGGTGAGCAAGATGCCCAACGTTACATGGCCAACAGGTACTTTTAATGATTCCGTCAAAGAGTGGCAACAACAGTGGTTTTACATCACTGAGCCGCACGACACGGAATGGGCCGCTGCTCCCGAGTTCCGATCGGGAGCCCCTCTGCGGCTTACGTCCTGGCCCAAGAAGGGCCTGAACTGGTCTTCATCCGACGAACTGTCGGTGCTCCAGACACGCGTTAAGGATATAGAAGACAAGAACATCGAACTCGTCAATGTAGTCCAGGTGATGTTAGTTCGCCGAATCCTGCCTTGTCAACACCGGACTTGCAATCTATGGGAATTCGATCCAGCCAAGCACCAGACCCTGCGAGAGCTCTTTGGCTCCTCGCACAAAGACATCTGGAAGGTGCTTTTCAAGTCCGACAAATCATGGTCGGACTCGGCCGAGGACCGCGGGTACCAACTGTCCCGCCCTGCAAGCTCGGTAAGTTACTTTACATTTTATCCGCATAACCCAAAGGAAATGCTTAGTGTGTTTTCCTCGACTCCCCTAGGGCTGGACGAAGAAGGCGGAGCAGATCCACTGTCCGGCCCCGCTGCCCGAAGGACCGGCCAACCCACTTCTGACGAAGATGCTGGTCCCGGCGCCGTATAAGGCGCCGAAGAAGAAGGCCGAGAAGGAGGCCAAAAAGACCCGGGGTGGCCTTCGTCGCCGCGGCACTTCAGACACAATATCCGAAGGTTCCAATGCATGTTCTGCCTCCAAAGAGGACGAGGAGGAGGAGGAAGACGAATCCCCAGCGGGGGAAAGAAAGAAGAGGGCGGCCTCCATACACTTGGAGGCCGAGTCGCCTAAAAGGGGAAAAGCTCCTCTTCCGGAAGAGTCCACTGCCGCCGACGACAACAGCCCGGCGTGGGATCCCAGGGCCCAGCCCCTGGTGAACTCGTGAGTATAAAATCCAAACACATTTATGCGTCCAGTCTCATCATGGCGTAATATTTTGACCTCAGCCATATTGTTTGTAGTCCGGCGAGGTCCCGCACCGAAAAATCCTCATCAGAGGATTTGCTGAGCTCGGATGCTAGGGAGAGTGGGACGCCCCCAAAGGCCCCTTCCCCGAAACATGTGGATAACACCGAGGCTTCGTCCCGGAGGGACCTCGGCCAAGGAGGGGAGGAAGAGATCGTGAAAGCGGCGCCTGGAGGTCAAACTTCAGGGGCCGGAGACATGGGGGAGAAGATTCCCATGGGAGTCATCGGCGGGAGCCATCGTGAATTCGGCTCCTAGCCGGACACAATTCCGGAGATCAATAGGGCTCCAGAATCAAGCAGGCGGCCTCCCTCGGATGGAGGGGGCGTGCCTGTTCCACCGGCAATCTCTGTCCAACCAGAGGTGCCAGATGCTTTGTTGGCGGCGCTGAAGAGCGCCGCCATCGTCGATGAACACCGTGCCCTTATGGGTGCGGTGATTGAGAAGATTCAGTCTGCTGAGAGTGGACTGAATGAAGCCTGCATCAGCCTTATAAGAGGCTTTGAGGTATGTTTTATGAAGTTTCGAAGAATGTCATAGTATGGATAGTAGCCCCTGATACACTGTTCGGTGAAAGAAAGAACTGGACAGAGGATCAAATTTAATGTTTGCAGGAAGGCTCATTTGGTGACATCTATCTCTCTTTTATAAGCAGGCGTCTACAACGGCTGCTGCCTCTCATACTGAGGAGGTCTCCGTACCGAATCAAAGTCTGGAGCGGGCCATGGAAGAACTTGGCCAGTTGAAAAGGCAGTTGGAAGATAAGCAAGGTATGCGCAAGCCTTGTTCGCGTTTGGTGCGAACGAATTTCCAGTATGATAAAATATGTTCCATGAATTTCTATAGGGACGATGACCAAAGTCGAGGCTCTTAAGAAGGCTATGGCCGAGGCCGAGGAAAAGGCAGCCGCAGAGCAGGCTCTTCGTGAGAAGCACGAGGCCAGGATTATTAAAGCTGAGCAGAAGCTTCAAGAGGTCGTTAAGAAATGCGAGACCTTGGAGCAGAGTTTAACGAAGAAAGAATCCGAACTCACCAGGGCTCATCAGGCCGCGCGCGATGCCTAGGGGGAAACCCAAGGTGCCCTGCAGGAGATCCAAGAGGCGAGGAAGATTGCCGCGGGTAAGGCTCTTTTCCATGTAAATCAAGTATTTGAGGAGAAAATCATGTTTCTAATTTTGAGTTCGGATTTCTCCTGGGGTGTTTACGGATCTGCCCCGCAGCATATCGGATGCCGCCCAATTCTACCGAGCCGAAGAAAGGAACACTGCGGATAAGCTCTTCTGGTCGCAGTATCTGGCACCGAATTATCCGGTCCCTTTCGTCGACCAGCTGAAACAGCTGATCGAACTGCATAGGGCGGCCGAACTAGCCATGAAGGATTTGATTATCCGGCTATGGCCCGCCGAGCCGATTCCAAGCGGCTACTTCGGGCTCGTGAAGCGGCTTGTGGGTGCCTGCCCTCGACTTGACATCATCAAGCAGTCGGTCTGTATAGAGGGTGCGCGAATGGCCTTCGCCCGCGCAAAGGTGCACTGGGGGAAGATGGATGCTGAAAGCTGATGACCGAGGGACCGCCCGAGGGGAAGGAGCACCGCAAGCCCGAATTATATTATGAGTGTCCTGAAAGGATCCTGCCTTGCGGCGGAGCAATGCACCAAGGACGTTATATTTCCATGAATGCGAATCATGTTGTAATGTTTGAACAAGGTCATTATTTATTGCCTATTGTATAAAGGTTTATCCTCCTGCGCGGACGTTTTATGTATTAATCCTGAGAGTTGGCCAGTCGTCGGCTTCTGCCCCCACGTAGGAAGTACCGGGGTGTTTGGGATAAACCTGATCACTCTTTATCCTAGTTTTGGGTCCTTCGAAGGAGGTGTTCAGCGCAACGAACCAGACAATCGGACTATAGGGCTTTATCACTCTCACTTAGCCATAGGAGCTTTAGGAAGGTAGGCACGGCCCCTGGTGTTCGGAAGACCGCATGAGGGGATCAATAAGCACCTGATCGGAAGAAAAACCGACCCATCACACGCTGCATTGGTTATGGCATTATGCGGGAGAAATCCTTAAAGATTTTAGAACCTCTCGAACAGCTGACCAGCTCTCGCCGTATCATGACAGTCAGTTTTCGGCTTTCCCTACTGAGGTGCTCGTCCGGAAGAATCGGGACACAATCGCAGTAGTTCTCCTTGTGCCACCTTAGCCGATATAGCGGAACGTAAGGCAGCAAAACATGGGAGCCGGGCAAACCCAACATTTGACCCAAGACATGATTCGGAGCTGATGCATATAATGCTATAAGTTCGGGGTGCCGAACTTCCATGAAGGTGTTCGGACTTTATTGCCGTACTATGGGTAAAAGGAAGCCCCTGGCATATTTAGGGCATACCGCGGTGTACGGATGCCACTTGACAAAAGAATTTCAATAAGAAATATCAGCAGATAAGCGTCGTATAAATCCACATATTGTATTTGAATAGTACGTCGATGCGTATAAGTACAGGTAATGTGATAAAAAAGAAATATGACTGTGGAACCTGCTGAGACCGAGGGGGAAGAAGCTTTGTGCGGATCCGGAGTATAGTCGGATGATCATCACGGGGAATATCTAAGGATTCCCTTGCGCGTTCAAGCTGCTTCCATATCGCCAATCCTGGTCTGCGCAAAGTTGAACCTGCAAGGAAAATGTAAGAAATGCTTGTGTCCCACAGAGCGGTTGAGTCGCGGTTTGTGGCCTGTCATGGCTTTCGCCGGGGTGTTTTTAGTTGAGCTCTGGACGAGCCATTTTATTCTGCCGCGAAGCAGTTCGGAGTCCTTTGGCGGTGTCCGGGAGCCTGACCGCCGATTCGAGGTTCGATTGGAAGGTGCCACTCGTTGCTTCCGCTGTTAAAGCAGCGGTACACTCTTTGGTACCAAGGGAAAGTTCGGTCCTACCATTAACCGGGATGACGCCGCGCGGACCGGGCATCTTGAGCTTATGGTAGGCATAGTGTGGCACCGCGTTGAATCGAGCGAACGCGGTTCGTCCGAGGAGTGCCTGATAATCACTGCGAAAGGGGACGATGTCGAAGATTAACTCTTCGGCACGGTAGTTGTCTGGTGATCCAAAGACTACCTTAAGGGCGATGGAGCCTGTACAACTGGCCTCCACACCTGGTATAATACCTCTGAAGGTGGTTTCAGTGGGTTTGATCACCGAATGATCGATGCCCATCTTGCGCACTGTGTCCTGGTAAAGCAGGTTTAGACTGCTGCCTCCGTCCATAAGGACTCGGGTGAGGTGGAACCCGTCAATTATTGGGTCAAGGACTAGTGCGGCTGGATTGCCCTGATTGGTGTTAACCGGACGATCCGTGTGATTGAAGGTGATCGGCCTGAATTTATATTGTGGGACGACTAGTTCCGTTAAGTTGATATCCCTAAGGGTGTGCATCCGGTCCAGGTTGGGAGTGTGGGTGCCGTTTACCACGTTCACCGTTTGGATTTGTGGGGGAAATTTCTTTTGCCCTCCTGTGCTCGGTGGTCTGGGCTCCTCGTCGCCATCATCGCTTTGAGACCCTTTATCTTTGTTTTTGGTGCCTGACTTGCCGGCTTGTTTGAAGACCCAGCATTCTCTGTTGGTATGATTGGCTGGCGTTCCCGGGGTGCCATGAATTTGGCATGGGCGGTCGAGTATGCGGTCCAGACTGGACGGACCCGAATTGTTATTTTGGAGTGGCCCCTTCCGCTGGCTGGACTTAGAGCCACTGAACCCGGCATTGACTGTCGTATCTTCGGCGTTTTCACCATGTTTACGGCGCTTGTGTTTGTTGCATCGTGGTTTGTCGTTGCTATCTCTGGCCTCTGATGTGCCAGGGTTGGTTGCTGTGTTGTTGCTATGGGCCAACCAGCTATCTTCGCCCGCGCAAAAGCGGTTCATGAGTGTCGTGAGGGCTGCCATGGATTTTGGCTTCTCTTGGCCGAGATGTTTAAAGGCCTCTAGGGCTTCGGCATCCGGACAGTCGACAATTTGGTTCTTTTTAGTTAGGATTTGCGTCCAGAATTTCCTGGCTGACTCTCCGAGCTGTTGTGTTGTGTGACTTAAATCGTCAGCATCCGGTGGCCGCACATAAGTGCCTTGGAAGTTGTCCAGGAATGCGTCTGCCAGGTTCTCCCAACTTCCGATGGAGTTTGCCGGCAAGCTATTCAGCCAATGCCGAGCCGGCCTTTGAGTTTTAGCGGGAGATACTTGATGGCGTGTAGATCATCCTCGCGGGCCATGTGAATGTGGAGGAAGAAATCCTCTATCCATACCGCAGGGTCTGTAGTGCCGTTGTATGATTCAATGTTCACGGGTTTAAACCCTTCTGGGAATTCATGATCCATTACTTCATCAATGAAGCATAGGGGGTGTGCGGCGCCTCTGTGCCGGGCTATATCACGACGCCGTTCATACGATTCCTCTCTGCTCTGTTCGGCCCGGCCGGATTTGCTTTTAGTATATCCGGCATGACGGTTGTCGTCACGTGTTGAGGCGCGCCCCCGTGATCCATAGATCGATCTTGCATGTCCTGCTTTGTTTTCCAATACGTCTCGCAGGTCCTTCGTATTACCTCGGGCCTTAGTATTTTTATTTGACTGGCGGCGGGGTACGGGCTGGACTTTGGCCTGATACGCCGCTTTGTCTCGTCCACAAGGTGGCCGGTCAGCCGCATCGTACGCTGGAAGCGTAGGCTTTAATGCTTCCTCCTTGAGTTGGGGTAGAAACCTGCGCTTTGGGTAACTTTTGGTTGGGCGCTCGAGTTCGTATTCTCGGCCGCTAGGACCTCAGTCCATCTATCCGCTAGCAGATCTTCGTTAGCTTGAAGCTGCTGTTGCTTTTTCTTTAGGCTATTTGTTGTGGCTATAAGCCAGCGCTTGAAGCGCTCCTGCTCGACGGGATCCTCAGGCACGATAAATTCTTCGTCGCCGAGGCTCGCCTCGTCTTCGGAGAGGGACATGTAAGTGTCATCTTCTGATTCTGCGTCTGTCGCCTGTTTCTTAGGGCTAGCTTGCTCATCCTCCTGCTCGAAACTTGGCTGGAGGGGATTGTCTTTGTCTTCGGCATTATCCGCAGCGTTATTATCTCTTGTGCTGGTATCGCTGCTTTTGCTATGGCGGGGCTTAGAGCGGCGCCGATGACGCCGGTGCATATATTGCTTCTCGATGGGATTATCCTCTGTTGCCTTATTGCCATCACTCTCTTTGGGGGTGTCCACCATGTATATATCATATGATGAGGTGGCAGTCCACCGTCCTATGGGCGCTGGTTCCTGTTCGTCTCCTGCATCGTCGTCCATACCGTCGATGTCTTCGGAGCCGAAATCGAGCATGTCGGTTAAGTCGTCGACAGTGGCTATCAAGTGGGTGGTGGGTGGGGAACGAATTTCTTCGTCGTCCGCTTCCCACTCGAGCCGGACATAGTTCGGCCAAGGGTCTCCTGACAAGGAGAGAGACCTTAATGAATTTAGCACGTCACCCAAGGGCGAGTGCTGGAAGATATCTGCGAAGGAAAACTCCATGATCGGCGCCCAATCAGATTCGATAGGTACGGACGCAGGCGGTTCGGAGCCCGTGGCCGGGGACGAATCCAAGTGTCTGGCAACACAGGTCTCATAGGAGGTGAAATCAGTGTTCGGCTCTATCGCCACTGAGTGTGCGGCCTCCGTGGCGGGGTCCATCCACCCGTCCTCGGACGGCGCACTCTGCTCCGGATTTAGGGCCAGAGTAGCCACAGGTGTGATCTCCTGAACACCGTCCGACGGCAGAGTTAGGTCATGCTCGTCGTGAGTGTGCGGCGCACCTGACATAGGCTTGAACCTGTCAAAGATCAAGTCTCCGCGATGTCGGAAGTATAGTTTAAATTTCCAACCCTGACCTGACGGCCAGGGGCGTAACTCTCGATTTGCTCCTGATGGCCAAGCGAGTTGGCCCGCAGTGCGAAGTCGCCGAATACAAAGATCTGTCCGGGGAGAAAAACCTCACCTTGGATCGCATCATTGCCAATGATCGAAGGAGCCATCAAGCCTTATGGTGATGGCACAGTGGAACTCTCAATGAAAGCACCAATGTCGGTGTCAAAACCGGCGGATCTCGGGTAGGAGGTCCCGAACTGTGCGTCTAAGGCGGATGGTAACAGGAGGCGGGGGACACAATGTTTACCCAGGTTCGGGCCCTCTCGACGGAGGTAATACCCTACTTCCTGCTTGATTGATCTTGATGATATGAGTATTACAAGAGTTGATCTACCACGAGATCGAAGAGGCTAAACCTTAGAAGCTAGCCTATGATTATGATTGTTCTTGTCCTACGGACTAAACCCTCCGGTTTATATAGACACCGGAGGGGGCTAGGGTTACACAGAGTCGGTTACAAGGGAGGAAATCTACATATCCGAACTGCCAAGCTTGCCTTCCATGCAAAGGAGAGTCCCATCCGGACACGGGACGAAGTCTTCAATCCTGTATCTTCATAGTCCAATAGTCCGGCCAAAGCACATAGTCCGGCTGTCCGAGGACCCCCTAATCCAGGAATCCCTCAGACCCCCCCTTTCCTAGTCCTACTAGGAGAAGAAGGAAGGAGGGGGAAAGAGAAGGAAGGAGGGGGCGCCGCCCCTCCCTCTAGTCCAATTCGGACTAGGCCCATGGGGGGCACACGGCCAGCCCTTGGCAACCCCTCTCTCTCTCTCCCCTGGGCCCAATAAGGCCCATTACTTCTCCGGTGGTTCCGATAACCCTTTCGGCACTCCGATATTTATCCGGTGACCCCCGGAACTCATCCGGTGTCCGAATAACATCGTCCAATATATCATTCTTTATGTCTCGACCATTTCGAGACTCCTCATCATGTCCGTGATCACATCCAGAACTCTGAACTACCTTGGGTACATCAAAACACATAAACTCATAATACCGATCATCATCGAACGTTAAGCGTGCGGACCCTATGGGTTCGAGAACTATGTAGACATGACCGAGACACATCTGTGGTCAGTAACCAATAGCGAAACCTGGATGCTCATATTGGCTCCTACATATCTACGAAGATCTTTATGGGTCAAACCGCATAACAACATACATTGTTCCCTTTTTCATCGGTATGTTACTTGCCCGAGTTTCGATCGTCGGTATCCTCATACCTAGTTCAATCTCATTACCGGCAAGTCTCTTTACTCGTTCCGTAATGCATCATCCCGTAAATAACTCATTAGTCACATTGGTTGCAAGGCTTATAGTGATGTGCAGTACCGGGAGGGCCTAGAGATACCTCTCGGATACACAGAGTGACAAATCCTAATCTTGATCTATGCCAACCCAACAAACACCTTCGGAGACACCTGTAGAGCATCTTTATAATCACCCAGTTACGTTGTGATGTTTGATAGCACACAAGGTGTTCCTCTGGTATTCGGGAGTTGCATAATCTCATAGTCAGAGGAACATGTATAAGTCATGAAGAAAGCAATAGCAATAAACTAAACGATCATAGTGCTAAGCTAACGGATGGGTCTTGTTCATCACATCATTCTTTAATGATGTGATCCCGTTCATCAAATGACAACACATGTCTATGGCTAGGAAACTTAACCATCTTTGATTAACGAGCTAGTCAAGTAGAGGCATACTAGGGACACTTTGTTTTGTCTATGTACTCACACATGTATAGTGTTTCCGGTTAATACAATTCTAGCATGAATAATAAACATTTATCATGATATAAAGAAATATAAAATAACAACTTTATTATTGCCTCTAGGGCATATTTCCTTCAGTCTCCCACTTGCACTAGAGTCAATAATCTAGTTCACATCGCCATGTGATTTAACATCAATAGTTCACATCACCATGTGATTAACACCCATAGTTCACATCGCTATGTGATCAACACCCAAAGGGTTTACTAGAGTCAGTAATCTAGTACACATCGCCATGTGATTAACACCCAAAGAGTACTAAGGTGTGATCATGTTTTGCTTGTGAGAGAAGCTTAGTCAATGGGTCTGTCACATTCAGAGCCGTATGTATTTTGCAAATTTTCTATGTCTACGATGCTCTGGATGGAGCTACTCTAGCTAATTGCTCCCACTTTCAATATGTATCCAGATTGAGACTCAGAGTCATCTGGATCGGTGTAAAAGCTTGCACCGGTGTAACTCTTTACGACGAACTCTTTATCACCTCCATAACTAAGAAATATCTCCTTAGTCTTCTAAGGATAATTTTGACCTCTATCAAATGATCCACTCCTGGATCAATATCGTACCCCCTTGTCAAACTCATGGCAAGGTACACAATAGGTTTTGTACACATCATAGCATACTTTACAGAACCTATGGCTAAGGCATAGGGAATGACTTTCATTCTCTTTCTATTTTCTGTCGTGGTCGTGTTTTGAGTCTTATTCAACTTTACACCTTGCAATAAAGGAAAGAACTCCTTCTTTGACTGTTCCTTTTTGAAGTACTTCAAAAATCTTGTCAAGGTATGTACTCATTGAAAAATCTTATCAAGCGTCTTGATCTATCTCTATAGATCTTGATGCCCAATGTGTAAGCAGCTTCACCGAGGTCTTTCTTTGAAAAACTCCTTTCAAACATTCCTTTATGCTTTCCAAAAAATTCTACATCATTTCCGATCAAGAATATGTCATTCACATATACTTATCGGAAAGGTTGTAGTGCTCCCACTCACTTTCTTGTAAATACATGCTTCACCGCAAGTCTGTATAAAACTATATGCTTTGATTAACTTATCAAAGCGTATATTCCAACTCCGAGATGCTTGCACCAGTCCATAGATGGATCACTGGAGCTTGCACATTTTGTTAGTACCTTTAGGATTGACAATACCTTCTGGTTGTATCATATACAACTCTTCTTTAATAAATCCATTAAGGAATGCAGCTTTGATATCCATTTGTTAGATTTCATAAAACGTGGCAATTGCTAACATGATTCAGACAGACTTTAAGCATCGATACGAGTGAGAAAAATCTCATCGTAGTCAACATCTTGAACTTCTCAAAAACCCTTTTCGACAAGTCGAGCTTTGTAGATAGTAACACTACTATCAGCGCCCGTCTTCCTCTTGAAGACCCTTTTATTCTCAATGAACTGGTGCGCGTCGGTCCTAAACAACGGTTTTTTACCCCTTTCCGCGATGGCATTTGGAACCGTCGCCAAGTGAGTGTGGGCGATAGGGGGGTCCTTCCCACACGACCCAGAAACTATTGGGGATATGCCCTCCTGGCACACATGCTCGGCAATATGAGGTCGTGTGCAACCGGCGAGCACTCAAATACAGAAATACGTACAATAGTGCTCAAAAAAATACAATTATACAAGCGAAATCATTTCTGGTCGTAAGTACATCCCACACAGTCAGTCACCACTGAACGTTTCCATTTGTATATACATCCCACACAGTCACTACAAGGAAAACGTTTACGCAAGGTGGAGTAACGCAAACAGTTTTGAAGAGAATGTCGTGTGTGATCGTTCATTGACCCAACACGGTTTATTCCTAGAAACTGTGTGCGTTGCCTTAGGTCATCGCCCACGGTGTTTTCTCATTAACCGTTTGCAATAGGAAAACCCAATTAGCAAGCTAATTGGCCAATTAGCAGGCTAATTGGCCTATTATTAATAATCCATTTACTAATCTAATTGACATTCATATTAAGCACATAATATATTCCATTTCCATATTAAGGAAGCAGGATTTCATAATTGAAATACATCGGAGTACAACATGATATAGCTTCAGCACTCAGCTACCCCATTACACAACTGCACCAGCAGCAAGTTTCACATGCAACATCTAGAACCTTTTGAAATTAGCATCATAGACGGTACATAGAGAGATGCATCTCATCTAGAAAACTGCTGAAGCGGAAGGCGAATATTGAGCCTTCATTCATGTTGAAGGTCTTTGCAACTTTAGGCCAGTGCCTGTGGATGATTGACCGTCCATCCTTCGACCTCTTCAGGAACACTTCAATATTGAACCGTGGGTGTTGTATGAGAACTTTCCTCGCCTCCTGACCACAGAGGTGGTTTGAGAGGTAATCATCAGTGAACCTTGAAAACAAGGATGTGCATAAATATCTTCTCTATATTGGAAACAGGGCAAAGGAATAAAAAAAAGGCAAGGTATACTAGTTAGTACCATCTTGTAAACCTCAGTGCTTCCCATTAATTGTTTCCCTGCAACACATATAAGGTAGTTAGTCATCAGGTTAAGTAAGGGTTCGCATGCTATTAGTAAAATATGTTGATAAAAAATAAGCACATTGCAGATTCATCAGATATAGCACTTGTAGAAAACCCATTTATCCAAACCAAGCATGATTAAGAACTAGGAATTATAGCACTTGTATATGTTTCTCATGTATTAAGTGCAGCCAAATTTGATTTATTCCTGACATGGTATACAATAAGAGAATGCAGCCACAACAATTGAACATCGCATTGCAGAATTGAACCAAGCAGTTAACTAAACACCACAACAAATGAACCAAACATTAACTGGGCACCACATTGCACAATATAACATACTCCTAATACAAGATCAGACATTTAACCAAACCAAGCATGCTTAACAACTTGGAAATATAGCAATTCTATTTGTTTCTCATGTATTTAGTACAGCCAAATTCGATTTATTCCTCACATGGTATACAATAAGAGAATGCAGCCACAACAATTGAACATCGCATTGCAGAATTGAACCAAGCAGTTAACTAAACACCCCAACAAATGAATCAAACGTTAACTAAGCACCACACTAAGCAGTTAACTAAATAGTCGGTTTGAACAGATCGGCATCAGCTTCAAAGTTCATGAGTTCAGATTTACAATCTGTCAGCTTGGAGTTTAAGAAGAATTAGGGTTGAGATATTTCCGTCTGCCGCCGCCGTCTGATGATTCGTCGAAAGTGATGAGTACTCAGTCTGGGCGTCACCAAACGATGGAGTTGATAAGATTAATTTTCCTCGGTGGAGGCTGTGCACTGCACCTGGCGATCCGACAAGATGTCCAATCTAAAGAAGGCAAGGAAGACTGATTTCTACGGCATAGTATTGGTTGGACACGCAAGGCGCTAAGACCAAAGAAGACTATTCCGATGAGAAGACCAGCAGAAATGCCGAGTTGACGAAACTGACAAGCAGTCTAATCCAGAACCGGATTGACTTTTTTGGTTGCTGTCGCGCGTAGTTAAGACTGGTTAGATTTCCATAAAACATGTTACCAAGGATTCGGAAGCACATGCACATGCCATAGGCAGGGAAAGCTTCAAGTCCCGAGGAGCTCAGGCGCTGCTGGTGGTTATTCTACTCCTTTTTTAATTAAAGACACAGCTATTACGAGGTCATATTGCTGCTACTCAAAAACAGACTACAGAACACCGGTGTTACTGATACATTGCGTACTACCAGTACTACATGGAGAATAACAACTACTGCCGCTCCTTCATCTCATCAAGACAAAAGAGTTTTTTATGGATGGAATAGAAAAAAGGGAATGGTCAAACCAGCCATGACCCGGAGGGAGAGTTGGTTGTGGGGCACAGACTCGCACTGTCTCCGAGCCGCAGGAGCATGCTTCGGATCGCCGCAGGCCTCTTCAGCCGCAGAATACAGTGTTGTTATATATAGCCGTCGCCCCTGCGGTCCGGTTTACATCAACGCGCCAGCCGACTCGCCCGTCCGCACCACGTTACAACGCCACGGACGACTCGCCCGTCCGCCTTCGCCGCCGGTCCACGCGTCCGCGTCGGCTTACAATGCGGAGGGTACTATGCATTATCAAGCGCCAGCATCCGGGTTTATCCGGCAAAAAATACCAGGTGTTATTTTTCTTATGTATTTTATAAGTATATGTTAATTCATCTGACAACAATTACTCTGGCCTGTAATATTTTTATGCAGGAAGGCTATTAAAAAAGGGGTGGTGGTATACCACGGAGGCACGTTCGGCTGTGCCGCGCAGTTTCACGGACACGCGTATCGCGATCCGGTTTACATCAACGCGCCGGCTAACTTGCCCGTCAGGGCCACCTTACAACGCCACGGACGACTCGCCCGTCCGCCCTCGCCGCTGGTTCACGCGTCCGCACCGGTTTACAACGCGGAGGACAACTTGCTCGTCCACACCGGTTTACAACGCCGCGGCCGGTCCATCTGTCTGTTCGTATGGCCGACTCGTCCATGATTGATGTCAGCTTCACCACGGTGATCATCAAGTCCATGACGGATAATTTCCAGCCTAACATATCAGGTGAAATCCATCTAAATCTAATTTGGACAATATTGTTTTTGTCAAAGAACAATTACGTTGGTTTGTATTTTCTTTATATGCAGGACAATTATTCATTATAAACGTGATTTATACCATGGGTACGGAGCACGCGCTGGCAACGTCCTGCCTGGTGTTCGTCCGTGCCACAGTACACGGTGAATGGACGCGTGCAAGTCGCAGTCCAGCTTGCCGGGACCGCGCCTGCGTTTGACTCGCCCGTCCGAACCGGTTTACAACGCCGCAGCCGACGCATCTATCTGTGCCGCCTCTGATGCTGCGGTCGTATTTTCCGTCCGTCTCTTGTGGCCTGGTCTACATCAACACGCCAGGCCACACCTGTCTGCGTGAGCTGTTTATTGAGTATGAGCAAGTCACAGCTTGGGTAGCCCGGTTTTCTTTCAACAAAATGGAGGCAAATTATCATATACTATCAACCGCCGTCTGCACTGGATGGCTCAACGGACATGCGCACAAGTCGCCGTCACTACAGTTTGGTTAAATTTCAAACAACTAGTTGGAAGGAACCATTGGCCGAGTTGCTGACACGGCTCATACGGGATCATTTATAACCCGCCGCAGTCACCTCAACCTTCTGTTGATACACATCATGCTATCAACACCAATGATATACAAGTTATGCCGGTTTATATCACGGTCAAATATGGAGAATCTCAAGTCAACTACTCGAGTCACCTCAAGACTCGGAGGGCTACAGTAATATGACTCAACAAATCTTGCCGGTTTCAGCAAATTTAAGAACCCCAGGACGATGGAGGGAAAGATAACCCGGTCCTGGAGGCTACTATTATATTGGTGAAAATTTAAAGGCTGTCAGAAAATTTCCGGCTTAGAAAGTATATGACAGTTACAAAATCCCGGCTACATGAAGAAGTTTCGGGTCATCAGAAAGGATTCCGGTTTAAAATCCGGTTCAAGGGAAGTCAGTCTCGCTGAAGCTCTCAAATATCCGGTTTACAATCCGGTTCAAGGGAAGTCTATCTTCCACAAAGCTCTGAAGCTCTCAAATCCGGTTTAAAAATGTCCGGTTCAAAAAGGAATTAACTTCTCACAAGTTCGAGTTTAAAGGCCGTCAGGAAATTTCCGGCTGAAAATGAAGATCCCGGTTTAAAATCTGGTTCAAGAGAAAGATGTCTCCCACAAAGCTTTGAAGCTCTCAATATCCGGTTCAAAATCTCGGTTCAAGAAGAATTTATCTCTTGCAAAAAGTTCAAGGTTGCCGAAGAGGACCTGCTGCCATGATGCGCGGTTCAAACATGGGTATCCTGCCATATTGGCTTATCATATTATTGATCACTTGGGGGCTTGGTCGTATCCGAACCATAGCTACACCTCTTGATCGGTGCCATGCCACAGCATCACTTGGGGGCTTGGTCGTATCCGAACCATAGCTACGCCTCTTGATCGGTGCAATGCCACAGCATCACTTGGGGGCATGGTCAAACCCGAACCATAGCTACGCTTCTTGATAGGTGCAATGCCACAACATCACTTGGGGGCTTGGTCGAACCCGAACCATAGCTACGCCTCTTGATCGGCGCAGTGCCACAGCATCACTTGGGGGCTTGGTCGAACCCGAACCATAGCTACGCCTCTTGATCGGCGTAATGCCACAGCATCACTTGGGGGCTTGGTCAAACCCGAACCATAGCAACACCTCTTGATCGGCGTAATGCCACAGCATCACTTGGGAGCTTGGTCGAACCCGAACCATAGCAACACCTCTTGATCAAATTTGGGGCCTGGCAGCCCGTGAAAAGCCTCGACTACAACGGTTTTATTTGCCTTTTGCTAAGTTTCTTTTTCTTTTGCTAAGATTTGTGACGTTTTCAAACCAGCGTTTATCAACCCGGTTAGGCTGTTAACTACAAGTTGTCAGTACATGATCAAGTTATAATCCGGAGACTATCAGCCCAGTCTGGTTTTAACTAAAAGTCACCAGTATGGAATATGCCGGTGTTTATCACAACCCGGAACGGTTTTATTATAAACCGGTATCATATAACAGGAGTTACTTATCCTCCAGAGTAGGGTTATGGCCCTCACTACAAAGTTGGTCAACCAACGATGTGATTCAATATCACAGGTATGATATATTACATATTTGATTATTCTTAAGTGCAGCCTTGGTTATAAACCCCGGTTATATGTTGGGCATTATGACCCGTCCGGCGGTAAACCGCCAGGACACTTTAAACTTGTTGTATGCAGAAACAGGTTGCATAAAGCATGATTATAAATCACCGGTGTTTATTAACCCGGCCTGGCTTTCGACTATAAGTCTCCAGTATGATGATAAATTATCCGGTGTTTATTAAACCGGCCCGGCTTTGGACTATAAGTAGCCAGTATATATTTGGATTGCGCCATTGGAATCATGCTTATAAATCATTGGGTTATATTATTCAAATAGCCAAACTTTGCTGAATTTTCATTATGATATTGAATGAATAAGGTTTTCATACCGGATTATATTATCTTGAATAGCCAACATGGCTGGATTTTTATGGTTATTAATAACTGGTATTATTGAGGTTTTCAAAGTCTCTTTAGCGCAATGGCTATTATTTTATCAAAGGATATGATTTATTCTACAATGGAAGGAATAGTCCCTAGTCGCTGCAGGCTTACGACCCGGCAGTTGGGGGCTACATTATTCAAATTGAGATTACATGCAAGTCTCATGTCGCTGCAAGCATGCACCATGACACTTGGGGGCTAATGCAAAGCCATTTTATTGGCCTTATTGAAGACCCGACTCATCACATCATAATGAGCCGGCCATTGGGGGCTACCAATTGCTCCTGTCAACAATTCAAGGTACACAAGTTTTCGTCCATTATATTGAAGGATCCACTGCTCAGTTGGTAAATCACAAAGCTCTTAACCTTGTGGACGTGGGTTCAAGCCCTACGATGGAAGCTACATTATAAGATGTTATTTTCATTGAAGTATATATCAAATCCCGGTTGAGTATTATCTTACTAAGTCGACCCTTGGGGGCTACACATCACTGTTCAAATCTACATGATCATATTTATAAAGTCCCTGCTCATTATTGCATAATGACCCGACACTGGTTGAAATTTTATGAGCATAAGGCAATTACAAGTCCCAGGTTGCTGCAAGCATGACAACCCGACACTTGGGGGCTACATATGTGGATAACCCGGATTGAGGTGAATAACCCGGATTTTTTCAAGGTTGCAACACTTATATTGAAGCAAGTCTTAAGCTATCACTATGTTCTCCTTTTAAGACTTGGGAGATACGGGTATTATGCATATAAAGGAGGAACGTCTTCAAATTCTCAGTTTTGAGCAAATCAGGAAGATCAATTACATGACCCAGTGTCAACAACAATTATGACTCGGCATCATTAGTTTTTTATAACCCGGAGATTTTGGAAATTATAACTCGGCAAGATCTGCATCTTTAAGCCGATTGAAAATCAGATGAGTATTTCAAGACCTATATTTTTTAAGCTGGCGCTTTGGAAGCCGACTCAAGTGGATTATTTCTTACAATATTTATCTACAAGAGACCAATATCAGCAAATTGAGTATGAAGCTGGCTTATTGACCTGGATTTTCTAGAAGAAGGAAATGGCAAGGAATTAAGGATGATCAGGAGACGGTTTACAAGAATTCTTAACCCGGAGCATAATCTGTCAAATTCGTTCTTGTGTTTATGTTGCAGGATCAGTGTAACATGGATAAATCCAAATTAAACCAGGGGTTAATGTCGGGGATATACCCCGCGGTGTAAACCGGCCGGAAGTATAACCCGGCCGGACTTGGCGGTTTTATTTGAGACCCCGCTAACACTTGGCGATTCACCGGCGACCCGCGCAGACCAGACGGTTTACAAGTAACCTGACTGAACATTATGATTCACTGGTAACCCGGCGGGCGGGACAGGTGGTGACAAGGCCCAAGGCCCAGAAGGCCGGCTCATGTTATGGTGGGCCGGTTTAAGAGGAAAGGCGTGAGGAATATTTGATTTACAAGGAGTTAAGACCTGGACTTGTATCCGGTTTGTATTAGAGATAGACTAGTCCTAATCCTAATAGGACTCCACATGTAACCCGCCCCTTTCAACATATATAAGGAGGGGCAGGGCTCCCCAAAGAGGGACATGCAAGAAGAGACAATCTCTAGGGCTAGACACAAAGAGCCGGTTTACGGCGTCTCCCTCGTGATGATAATGAGACCTAGCCACAAACAACATGTAGGGTTGTTACCAGATGATGTTTCCTGGGGCCCGAAGCTATCTAAATCCTTGTCTTGTGTTGCGTCTCTCGATTCCGCACAACCCCTCTCAAGCTACCACATAGATGCGTTGGCCTCGCGACTAAGTCCTCACCCTAAGGACATCCGCCGTCACAAATCCATGACATACTCCTAATAGAAGATCAGACAGTTAACCAAACCAAGCATGCTTAACTACTTGGAAATATAGCAATTATATTTGTTTCTCATGTATTTAGTACAGCCAAATTCGATATATTCCTCACATGGTATACAATAATAGAATGCAGACACAACAATTGAACATCGCATTGCAGAATTGAACCAAGTAGTTAACTAAACACCACAACAAGTGAACCAAGCCACAACAAATGAACCAAGCAGTTAACTAAACACCAATTGAACAATATAACATACTGCTAATAGAAGATCAGACAGTTAACAAAACCAAGCATGCTTAACAACTTGGAAATATTGCACCCTGAAGAATTGAACATCACATCTGCAGAATTGAACCAAGCAGTTAATTGAACACCACATTGCATGACATATAGAACATATACAATATAGCAGAAGATTGCATGGTAAAAGTAGATAGAACAATTCACTAGAATTTGTTAAGGAAAGGCAGTAGCTAGCAAACTGAACATGGGTCCTTATAGTGAGCTAATAAGACAAGCTACACCTCATTGTCGGAGATATCGATGACGATTGGCTCCTTGGACATGGAAGAGGGCGAGGCCTCTGCATCGTGGGTGCCCTCATTGTAGTGGTGAGTTGCCTGAGCCGCTCCGGGCACCAACCTGCTGGCTCTCAAGATGAGGTAAGGACGTGCATGCTGAGAAAACACCTCGTAGTCTTCGTCGAAGGCACCGATGGTGGCCTCAAGAAAACGCCATGAAAGTCGTTAAAAGCATCCAACCGCGTCGCGGCGTCGGCGCGCGAGGCGTCAACGGTGGCCTCGACGGCGAGGTGCTCCTCCAAGATCTGGGGGTCGGCACGAATGGCAGCCATTGCGACTTCATCCGCACGTGCGGCCGCGATTTGCTTCTCCGCTGCCAAATGCTCCTTGAGGTCCTGGCTATACTGCGTGCACCATGGCTTAGGCCGGTGCTTATTTAGTGGAGGGGTCGGTGATTTGGGTGGAAGGTGTCGCGCTCGCGCTAACGGTCGGGGCATGTGGGATGTGGAAGGAGGAGGAGGATGGGGGTCGGGTGTGGATTACCTGCCTGGATAGGCGAGGCCGAGCAGCGTGAAAGAGGGTCACCGGTGAGGAGGCGGCGGTGCTGCAACCAAGGAGTGAAGGTTTCAACTTGGAAAGGAAGGCGGAAAGGGGAAATGTGGCTTTTGGTTAGGGGGAGGGGGCGGGGAGGTAGATATTTCCGTAGAAGCCGAAAATTTGGAATCGCTTCAGCCAAAAAACTGGCGCACAAAGTGTGATCAGACACTGTCCGTTATTCAAACACGGTCCAAAGATATTTTGTGTTGCATCTCACATGGTTGGTTATAATAAACTGTGTGGGATCTACTTGATTTTTCATCTTGATTTGAATTACATAATGGGGTCACAACGGCCATGGACGGTGTTTGAATTGCTAGACCTTTTATCTGCAGTGATCATAAAAGAATTGGAATTATTCAGGGTTCAATTGGATATTTTTATGCATTAAGTGAGTTTTCAATGCATTTATGTGCATATTTCAAATTTGAACTACATGCACATGCTCCAATGCATATAAATTGGTTGAAAAATTAAATCTTTGTCCTTGGGTGCATGCTTAGGTCCCATGCAAGAAATGGGAATGAATGTCAAGCACCGTGCCACCGTCACTCGGCCACAAACATTGAGATACCTGGTTTTTAAATTCTAGTAAATCCAAAACTCGTCTGAAATTCATGAAACTAGGCATGCTATCATGGAGCGGCATCAACATGGCGCGGTAAAGTTTTGCCCCATTTGGGGCAGGTTTGGGTATATGCTTCTCACAAACCATAGCTTCTCACAACAAGCATGATGGTTTCAGTAGGGAACGCCCCAACTTTGGGAACAAAACGATACCCATTGCCTCTAATTGCTTTCAAATTTTTTCTCATGTCAACATAGAACAACAGGAGTGTTTTGCTATTGTTTGTGATTTTTTGGGGTTCGTTTGGACATTTTTATGCATTAAGTGAGTTTTCAATGCATTTATGTACATAATTCAAATTTGAACTACATGCACATGCTCCGGTGCATATAAATTTGTTGTATAAATCAAATATTTTGTCCTTGGGTGCATGCTTAGGTCCCATGCAAGAAATGGGAATGAATGTCAAGCACCGTGCCATCGTCACTCGGCCGCAAACATTGAGATACCTAGTTTTTAAATTCTAGTAAATCCAAAACTCGTCTGAAATACATGAAACTTGGGATGCTATCATGGAGCGGCATCAACATGCCGTGGTAAATTTTTTGTCCCATTTGGGGCAGGTTTGGGTATATGCTTCTCACAAACCATAGCTTCTCACAACAAGCATGATGGTTTCGGTAGGGAACGCCCCAACTTTGGGGGCGAAACTATATCCATTGCCTCTTATTGCTTTCAAATTTTTTCTCATGTCAACATAGAACAACAGGAGTGTTGTGTTATTTTTTGTGATTTTTCGCGGTTCGTTTGGACATTTTTATGCATTAAGTGAGTTTTCAATGCATTTATGTGCATAATTCAAATTTGAACTACATGCACATGCTCCGGTGCATATAAATTGGTTGAAAAATCAAATCTTTTATCCTTGGGTGCATGCTTAGGTCCCAGCAAGAAATGGGAATGAATGTCAAGCACCGTGCCACCGTCACTCGGCCGCAAACATTGAGATACCTGGTTTTTAAATTCTAATAAATCCAAAACTCGTCTGAAATTCATGAAACTAGGCATGCTATCATGGAGCGGCCTCAACATGCCGTGGTAAAGTTTTTGTCCCATTTGGGGCAGGTTTGGGTATATGCTTCTGACAAACCATAGCTTCTCACAACAAACATGATGGATTTGGTAGGGAACGCGCCAATTTGGGGGCGAAACGATATCCATTGCCTCTTATTGCTTTCAAATTTTTTCTCATGTCAACATAGAACAACAGGAGTGTTGTGTTATTTTTTGTGATTTTTCGGGGTTCGTTTCGACAATTTTTATGCATTAAGTGAGTTTTCAATGCATTTATGTGCATAATTCAAATTTGAACTACATGCACATGCTCCGGTGCATATAAATTGGCTGAAAAATCAAATCTTTGGTCCTTGGGTTCATGCTTAGGTCCCATGCAAGAAATGGGAATGAATTTCAAGCACCGTGCCACCGTCACTCGGCCGCAAACATTGAGATACCTGGTTTCTAAATGCCAATAAATCAAAAACTCGTCTGAAATTCATGAAACTTGGCATGCTATCATAGAGCGGCATCAACATGTCGTGGTAAAGTTTTTATCTCATTTGGGGCAGGTTTCGGTATATGCTTCTGACAAACCATAGCTTCTCACAACAAGCATGATGGTTTCGGTAGGGAACGCCCCAACTTTGGGGGCGAAACGATATCCATTGCCTCTTATTGCTTTCAAATTTTTTCTCGTGTCAACATAGAACAACTGGAGTGGTGTGTTATTTTTTGTGATTTTTCGCGGTTTGTTTCGACATTTTTATGCATTTATGTGCATAATTCAAATTTGAAGTACATTCACATGCTCCGGTGCATATAAATTGGTTGAAAAATAAAATCTTTAGTCCTTGGGTGCATGCTTGGGTCCCATGCAAGAAATGGGAATGAATGTCAAACACCCTGCCACCGTCACTCGGCCGCAAACATTGAGATACCTGGTTTTTAAATTCTAGTAAATCCAAAACTCGTCTGAAATTCATGAAACTTGGCATGCTATCATTGAGCGGCATCAACATGGCGCGGTAAAGTTTTTGCCCCATTTGGGGCAGGTTTGGGTATATGCTTCTCACAAACCAAAGCTTCTCACACCAACGATGATGGTCTCGGTAGGGAACGCCCCAACCTTGGGGACGAAACGATATCCATTGCCTCTAATTGCTTTCAAATTTTTTCTCGTGTCAACATAGAACAACAGGAGTGTTGTGCTATTGTTTGTGATTTTTCGGGGTTCGTTTGGACATTTTTATGCATTAAGTGAGTTTTAATGCATTTATGTGCATAATTCAAATTTGAACTACATGCACATGCTCCGGTGCATATAAATTGGTTGAAAAATCAAATCTTTTGTCCTTGGGTGCATGCTTAGGTCCCATGCAAGAAATGGGAATGAATGTCAAGCACCGTGCCACCGTCACTCGGCCGAACCATTGAGATACCTGGTTTTAAAATTCTAGTAAATCCAAAACTCGTCTGAAATTCATGAAACTTGGCATGCTATCATGGAGCAGCATCAACATGCCGTGGTAATGTTTTTGTCCCATTTGGGGCAGGTTTGGGTATATGCTTCCACAAACCATAGCTTCTCACAACAAGCATGATGGTTTCGGTAGGGAACGCCCCAACTTTGGGGGCGAAACGATATCCATTGCCTCTTATTGCTTTCAAATTTTTTCTCGTGTCAACATAGAACAACAGGAGTGTTGTGTTATTGTTTGTGATTTTTGGGGGTTCGTTTGGACATTTTTATGCATTAAGTGAGTTTTCAATGCATTTATGTGCATAATTCAAATTTGAAGTACATGCACATGCTCCGGTGTATATAAATTGGTTGAAAGATCAAATCTTTTGTCCTTGGGTGCATGCTTAGGTCCCATACAAGAAATGGGAATGAATGTCAAGCACCGTGCCACCGTCACTCGGCCGCAAACATTGAGATACCTGGTTTTTAAATTCTAGTAAATCCAAAACTCGTGTGAAATTCATGAAACTAGGCATGCTATCATGGAGCGGCATCAACATGCCGTGGTAAAGTTTTTGTCCCATTTGGGGCAGGTTTCGGTATATGCTTCTGACAAACCATAGCTTCTCACAACAAGCATGATGGTTTTGGTAGGGAACGCTCCAATTTGGGGGCGAAACGATATCCATTGCCTCTTATTGCTTTCAAATTTTTTCTCGTGTCAACATAAAACAACAGGAGTGTTGTGTTATTTTTTTTATTTTTCGGGGTTTGTTTGGACATTTTATGCATTAAGTGAGTTTTCAATGCATTTATGTGCATAATTCAAATTTGAACTACATGCACATGCTCCGGTGCATATAAATTGGCTGAAAAATCAAATCTTTGGTCCTGGGGTGCATGCTTAGGTCCCATGCAAGAAATGGGAATGAATGTCAAGCACCGTGCCACCGTCACTCGGCCGCAAACATTGAGATACCTGGTTTCTAAATTCTAGTAAATCCAAAACTCGTCTGAAATTCATGAAACTTGGCATGCTATCATGGAGCGGCATCAACATGTCGTGGTAAAGTTTTTGTCCCATTTGGGGCAGGTTTGGGTATATGCTTCTGACAAACCATAGCTTCTCACAACAAGCATGATGTTTTCGGTAGGGAACGCCCCGACTTTGGGGGCGAAATGATATCCATTGCCTCTTATTGCTTTCAATTTTTTTCCCGTGTCAACATAGAACAACAGGAGTTGTCGGGGATATACCCCGCGGGATGACCTGGCCGGAGTTATGATCCGGCTGGGACTTGGTGTTTCATTGGTGACCCAGCAGATGTTTAAGCCAGATGTTTAAGTCAGCAGATGTTAAGCCAGATGTTTAAGCCAGCAGATGTTAAGCCAGATGTTTAAGTCAGATTGTAATAGAGTCGCCTGGGGTTAATAAGCCCAAGACGTTAAGAAGCCCATGCTGAGAAGCCCATGGAGAGAAGCCCGTGAAGAGAAGTCAGAATAGTTTAAGTCTTAATCCGAGTTGGACTCTACATGTAACCCGCCCCTTCAACATATATAAGGAGGGGTCGGGCACCCCAAGAGGGACAGGAAAATAACTCCAAGGCTAGACACAACTAGAGGAGAGCCGGCTTATACGGCGACTCCCTCATGATCATAATGAGACCTAACCACAAACATCATGTAGGGTTATTACCAGAGTATGTTTCCCGGGGCCCGAAGCTGTCTAAACCCTTGTCTTGTGTTGTGTCTCTCGATTCCGATCAACCCCTCTCAAGCTACCACATAGATGCGTTGGCCTCACGACTAAGTCCTCACACTAGGACATCTGTCGTGCTAATTCCGCGACAGTTGGCGCCCACTATGGGGCAGGGCGCACGATGGTGTTGAGTTCTTGAAGGGATTTCTGCTAGTGATGATGACATAGACCTAGGGTAGGGTCATAGGCGTGACCTATACGCCCTATGCAGGGTCACTGTCCTAGAAGAAAAGAAGCTCAAGAGACAACATGGAGGGCCCAATAAAGGTGTCGAGTGCAATCCACTCGACCTACCAGCTACTCGGAGACCCCTCCTCCTTGAAGGTCACTCGACCACTCAACCGTACGAGAATCCATTCGACTTATTGAAGACCAGGAGTCATCCAGAACAATAACGGACAAGCGTTCACTCTGTAATCTTTAAGGCCATTAAGGCATTTAAGGCTGGCGTTATCAGTAACGCCTCCTCTTTATGTACATTGAACTCTTGGTAACGGAGGAGGGCCGGGGTCCTGGCGCACTCTATATAAGCCACCCCCCTCTTCTGGCACAAGGGTTCGCACCCCCTGTAATATACACACACATAATCAGTCGACCGCCTCCGGGCACCGAGAGGTAGGGCTGTTACTTCCTCTGTGAAGGGCCTGAACTCGTAAAACTCGTGTGTACAACTTCGCCATAGCTAGGATCTTGCCTCCTCATACCTACCCCCCATTCTACTATCAGTCTTAGATCCACGACAGTTGGCACCCACCATGGGGCAGGTGTCTTAGCGACTTTTTGGTGGAGTTGCGATTTTTGCCGATTCTCATCATCATGGTTTCCGCCGGCGGACTGGCTGAGGGCCGCGAGATCCGTCTCGGCGCGCTTGTTTTCGTGGCGGCGACTCCGCTTGGCTTTAGGAAGTTCCACTCGATGTCGAGGCGCTCCCCGTCCGCGGGGCAACGCACTTTCGTGCGTGCGTCCGCGGCGTCCTTCTCCGGCAGCCGTCGACCCAGTATCGGTCGGCTCCTATGGTGTCCTCGCCCCCCACTGTTCGCCGGCGCAAGTGTTCCGGTCGGTCGCGGCTCCAGCGGTGGGTGAGACAGGTGGCCCGTCAGTCGGCCACCCCATAAGTCGCGGCAATCAAGCCCGACGAAACTCTCTATGGCATGTTCGACCTGTCGACTGGCTCCATCGAGACCGCATCCGAGTGCGACAACAGCGATCCCGTGGCGTAAGTCTTGATGGTCAACGGACCACGCAGTCCTCAGAGCTTCCCCCGCGACGACAGTGGTGATGGCGGCGGCGATCCGTCACGCGTTCACGAGGAGTACCGCCCGAACCCCTTTCTTCGCAGCAGAGGGAAGAGCTTCGCCGCCGCAATATGGATGCGCTTCACACTCCTATCATTGGGGAAACCCCCGAGGCCCGGGCCTTGGAGGAAGCGCGCCTGGCCAACTTGGCTGAGCACACTCGACTGGAGAACCTGCAGCATGCACTTGACGAGCGTGCTTGGCAGCGGATCCCTGAGTCCAGTCGACGGCAGCTTCTCCCGCCTCAACCTCAGGTATATCGCACTCCGATTCAAAATCTCACGGCAGCGGCCCGCATAGCAGAGTCAATTCAGCCTTCCCAGTCGGAGGCTGGCAGTGGTTTGATGCAGATCCGGGCCTTGCTCCGGGCAGCCGGAGAATAGAACACAACAGTATCTCAGTCGCGGAATATGATTCATAGCAGATCTGTGATGGCGAATATGGTTCAGTCGGCTCACAGCCCAAGATCGCCCCCGCAGCGTGAAGGACGTGGGCACAGGCAAGATCAGTACAGAAATCACGAGCAATATGATCACCGACTCGGCCATGATGACCGTCATCGAGTACCCACGCCTCCTCCAAAGAGTGGGTCATATGTGCCTCGACAGCATGATGATAGACGCCCCCACAGTGGCGAGCGAAGAGTACCAGTCGACCCAAGGGAGCCGGGCTTTGAAGCGAGATCTATTCTCGTTCAAGGTCTGGTTGACAGGAACAGAGCACACAGAGAAGGCCATGACAGAGATTACCCGACTAGCATCAGAGTGCACGTTTCAGGTCCTGAGTGTTTCAGCAGAGCCATCAGGGCCGCAGTGATTCCTCCCAACTTCAGGTTGGCGACTTGAGTCAGCAAGTTTACTGGTGAGTCTAAGGCTGACACTTGGCTTGAAGACTACCGAGTGGCTATACAAATTGGTGGTGGCAATGATGAAGTGGCCATGAAGCACCTTCCTCTGATGTTGGAAGGCTCGGCCAGAGCATGGTTGAACCAGTTAGCACCTGGCAGTATATTCAGTTGGGAGGAACTCGCCCGAGTGTTTGTTAGGACTTTTGAAGGTACTTGCAAATGGCCAGCAGGGTTAACAGAATTGCAGCACTGCGTGCAAAAACCGAATGAAACCTTGAGAGATTATATCCAGAGATGGATCACGTTACACCATACAGTGGAGAATGTGTCAGATCACCAAGCAGTTTGTGCCTTCAAAGAAGGTGTTAAGTATCGAGAGTTGAATCTGAAATTCGGTCGGACAAGGGATATGTCCCTGACTCGGATGATGGAGATTGCCACGAAATACGCTAACGGCGAAGAGGAAGACCGACTCCGGAGTGGCAAGCACAAAACAGTCGCCCAGGAAACTGGAGGAGGGAATTCCAGTCGGAAACAGAAGCGCAAGGCCGAGCCAGCTGCTCCTGGTGAAGCCTTAGTCATGGCTCAAGGAAAGTTCAAGGGGAAGCCTAAAGGGCCCTGGACCCCCAAGAAAGTGAAAGATCAAGACGGAAGTGATGTGTTGGATTTGCCATGTCACAATCACATCAAGAAGGATGAAGAGGGTAATCTGATTTATCATAAACATACCACTCGACAGTGTCGAGTTTTGATCCAGCAGTTCCGAGCAAAGCAACCCAATGAGAAGGAAAAGGAGTTGGACAAGGATGAAGATAAGGAAGAAGATGATGATGGTTTTCCCAATGTCAATTCCACTCTGATGATTTTTGCCGATGTGGAGAGCAAGAGTCGACTGAAAGTTATCAACAAAGAAGTAAACATGGTTGCTCCGACAACACCCAGTTATTTGAAGTGGTCTCAGACTGCCATCACATTTGACCAGTCTGATCACCCAGCGCGTATCGCCACCCCTGGGAGGCAAGCGTTGGTGGTCGACCCAGTTGTTGAAGGCACTCGACTGACCAAAGTGCTAATGGATGGTGGTAGCGGCCTGAATATCCTTTATGCTGAAACCTTGAAGGGAATGGGCATTCCGATGTCCAATCTTAGTGAAAGAAATATGAGTTTCCATGCCGTTATACCTGGCAAGAAGGCTGAATCACTCGGCCAGATCGCCCTTGATGTGGTTTTCGGCGATTCCAAGAATTACTGCAAGGAAAAGTTGACATTTGAAGTAGTGGATTTCCAGAGTGCTTATCATGCTATTCTGGGTAGGCTGGCTTATGCACGTTTTATGGCTCGACCATGTTACGTGTACCTCAAATTGAAGATGCCTGGTCCCAGAGGAGTGATCACCATCACTGGCAATCGGCAGAAGGCAGAAGAGTGCTTCCAGAAGGGCTCAAAAATCGCCGATGCACAAATGGCAGCAATCGAAATGCAAGAATACCGGAAGAATGCAGACCCGAGTGATTTGTTGTGAGCTAAGAAGCCTGCCACAGATTCTGCATTTCAGTTGTCCGGTGAAACGAAGCCGATTCATATTCACCCGACCGATCCTAATGCTGCTCCTACTCATATTTCAACATCACTCAACAGCAAATAGGAAGAAGCGCTCATCCAGTTCCTCCGTGAGAACTAGGACATCTTTGCATGGAAACCATCTGACATGCCGGGTGTACCCAGGGGACTGGCTGAGCACCGTTTGCGGGTCGACCCGAAAGTGAAACCAGTCAAGGAACATCTTCGACGGTCCGACGTACAGAAGAGAAAGGCAATTGGTGAGGAAGTGGCTCGGCTCCTGGCGGCTGAGTTCATCTGAGAGATTTTCCACTCCGAGTGGCCCGCCAATGTTGTCATGGTCCCTAAGAAAGATGACTCACTTCGCATGTGCATTGACTTCAAGCATATCAATCGGGCCTGCCCGAAAGATCATTTTCCTCTCCCCCGCATCGACCAGATCGTCGACTCGACTGCGGGGTGTGAGCGCCTGTCTTTTCTAGATGCCTATTCCGGGTACCATCAGATCCGACTGTATGGACCCGATGAAATAAAAACAGCTTTCATCACTCCATTCGGGTGTTTTTGTTATGTCACAATGCCATTCGGTCTCAAGAACGCAGGAGCCACATTCATGAGGATGATTCAGAAGTGCCTGCTCACTCAAATCAGTCGAACTGTGGAAGCATACATGGATGACATTGTGGTCAAGTCGCGTAAAGGTTCCGACCTGCGGGCTGACCTTGCTGAAACCTTTGCCAACCTGAGAAGGTATGATATCAAGCTTAATCCATCAAAGTGCACATTCGGAGTTCCTGGCGGAAAGTTACTCGGCTTCCTCGTTTCTGAACGAGGGATCGACGCTAACCCAGAGAAAGTTGGCGCCATACTCCGGATGAAGCGCCCTGTGCGTTTGCATGATGTCCAGAAGCTTACTGGTGTTTGGCCGCCTTGAGTCGATTCATTTCTCGCCTCGGTGAAAAGGCATTGCCTCTTTACCGACTGATGAAGAAATCTGACAAGTTCGAGTGGACTCCTGAGCGTTTGCGGAGCTCAAAGCCCTGCTTTCCACCCAGCCGGTGCTCGCTGCCCCAATTAGCAAAGAGCCTTTACTACTTTATATTGCAACCACTGGACAAGTTGTCAGTACAGTATTCACGGTCGAGCGGGAAGAAGGAAAAGCCTATAAAGCCCAATGCCCAGTATACTATGTTTCTGAAGTTCTGACTCCATCCAAGCAAAGATATCCACATTATCAGAAATTTGTTTGTGGGACTTACATGACCACGAAGAAGGTTGCACACTATTTCTCTGACCACTCCATTACAGTTGTCAGCGACGCACCATTGTCAAAAATTCTGAACAACAGAGATGCAACTGGTTGAGTGGCAAAGTGGGCGATTGAACTCCTTCCCTTGGATATCAAGTTTGAGGCAAAGAAAGCTATCAAGTCCCAAGTAATAGCAGATTTCCTCGCCGAGTGGGTCGAACAGCAACTGCCCACTCAGATTCACTCGGAGCATTGGACCATGTTCTTTGATGGATCTAAGATGCTGAATGGTTTCGGTGCTGCGGTGGTATTGGTATCCCCCCGAGGTGACAAACTCAGTTATGTTTTCCAGATTCATTTTGACTCCTCCAACAATGAAGCTGAATATGAAGCACTTCTGTACGGGTTGCGTATGGCCATTTCACTCGGCGTCCGTCGCCTCATGGTCTACGGTGACTCAGATTTGGTGGTTAATCAAGTAATGAAGGAGTGGGACGTCAGAAGCCCAGCCATGACTGGCTATTGTAATGCAGTGAGAAAGTTAGAGAAATTTTTTGAAGGGTTAGAGCTCCATCACATACCCCGACTGAAAAACCAAGCAGCCGATGATTTGGCAAAGATAGGTTCCAAAAGGGAGGCCATTCCCAACAATGTGTTTTTGGAACATATTCATACACCTTTAGTTCAGGAAGATCCTTTCACTGAAGAGCCCCCACAACCAAAGAGCGCCACCGATCCGACTGAAGTCGAAGTCCCAGCCGTGGTCGACTTGATCATGGAGGTCTTGGTCATCACTCCTGATTGGACAGTGCCGTACATCGCGTACATTCTTAGGAAGGAACTCCCAGAGGATGAAGAAGAGGCTCGACAGATCGTCCATCGATCCAAGGCCTTTACTGTGATAAGAGGCAGCTGTTCAGAGAAAGTGTAATTGGAGTCAGCCAGAAATGCATAACACCAGAAGAAGGTCGAGTGATCCTCAACAACATCCACTCGGGGACCTGTGGTCACCATGCGTCCTCTCGGACCATTGTGGCCAAAGCATACCGAGCGGGATTTTATTGGCCATGAGCAAATGAAATGGCGAAAGAAATAGTCGACAAATGTGAAGGTTGCCAGTTTTACTCCAACATGTGTCACAAGCCTGCATCAGCCCTGAAGACCATTCCACTCGTCTGGCCCTTTGCCGTTTGGGGATTGGATATGGTTGGGCCTCTGAGGACTGGTAGGAGCGGCTTCACTCATGTGCTCGTGGCAGTTGACAAGTTTACTAAATGGATCGAAGCCAAGCCTATCAAGAATCTTGAAGCCAGTACTGCTGTCAGCTTCATTAGAGAGTTAACATTCAGATATGGCATTCCGCACAGCATCATCACTGCCAATGGTTCGAACTTCAATTCTGATGAGTTCAGAGCCTTCTGCGCCTCCCAAGGCACGCGAGTCGACTATGCTTCAGTCGCCCATCCCCAGTCGAATGGACAAGCTGAAAGAGCAAACGCATTGATTCTCAAAGGACTGAAACCCCGACTAATGCATGATCTCAAACACGCAGCAGGCGCCTGGGTCGATGAACTTCCATCAGTACTTTGGGGTTTGAGGACAACTCCTAATTGGTCGACTGACCGAACTCCATTCTTCTTGGTTTATGGAGCTGAAGCTGTACTTCCGAGTGACTTGCTTCACAATGCACCCTGAGTCGAACTTTTCTCAGAAGATGAAGCAGAACAGGCTCGACAAGACGCAGTTGATCTCCTGGAAGAGGAAAGAGAGATGGCCCTGATCCGGTCGACCATTTATCAGCAAGACCTGTGCCGATTCCACGCCAGAAACGTGAGGGGTCGAGCTTTTCAAGAGGGAGACTTGGTTCTTCGAGTGGATCAGCAGAAACCACACAAGCTCGCTCCTGCTTGGGAAGGCCCCTTCATCATCACCAAAGTACTCCACAACGGAGCGTATCACCTCTATAACATCGAGAACGAGAAAGATGAGCCACGTGCTTGGAATGCGGAGCTGCTCCGCCCCTTTTACACTTAAGCTTTCAGACTGTCGAGATGTAATAAGAAATACCTTCTAGTTTGATTATTAAAGACACAGTTTTTGCAATCTCATAAATGATTGTTGTTTCATTTTTATTCTCTAAATCCCCCAGTGGGTGGCTTAGCTGCGAACCCGTTTTGCCTAAGTTCGAAAAATCCTACCGAGTGGTGAGCAAGCCTCTCACTCGGGAGCTTAGCTGCGAATCCGTTTTGCCTAAGTTTAAAAATCCTACCGAGTGGTGAGCAAGCTTCTCACTCGGAGGCTTAGCTGTGAACCCGTTTCGCCTAAGTTTGAAAAAATCCTACTGAGTGGTGAGCAAGCCTCCCACTCGGGGGCTTAGCTGCAGTACAGTACTCGCCTAAGTTTGAAAAATCCTACCGAGTGGTGAGCAAGCCTCTCACTCGGAGGCTTAGCTGCAGTCCAGTACTCGCCTAAGTTTGAAAAATCCTACCGAGTGGTGAGAAAGCCTCTCACTCGGGGGCTTAGCTGCAGTCCAGTACTCGCCTAAGTTTGAAAATTCCTACCGAGTGGTGAGCAAGCCTCCCACTCGTGGGCTTAGCTACAGTCTAGTACTCGCCTAAGTTTGAAAAATCCTACCGAGTGGTGAGCAAGCCCCTCACTCGGAGGCTCAGCTACAGTCCAGTACTCGCCTAAGTTTGAAAAACATCCTATCGAGTGGTGAGCAAGCCTCTCACTTGGGGGCTTAGCTGCAGTCCAGTACTCGCCTAAGTTTGAAAAATCCTACCGAGTGGTGAGCAACCCTCACACTCGGGGGCTTAGCTGCAGTCCAGTACTCGCCTAAGTTAGAAAAATCCTACCGAGTGGTGAGCAACCCTCACACTCGAGGGCTTAGCTGCAGTCCAGTACTCGCCTATGTTTGAAAAATCCTACCGAGTGGTGAGCAACCCTCACACTCGGGGGCTTAGCTGCAGTCTAGTACCCGCCTAAGTTTGAAAAATCCTACCGAGTGGTGAGCAACCCTCACACTCGGGGGCTTAGCTGCAGTCCAGTACTCGCCTAAGTTTGAAAAATCCTACCGAGTGGTGAACAACCATCACACTCGGGGGCTTAGCTACAGTCCAGTACTCGCCTAAGTTTGAAAATCTTACCGAGTGATGAGCAATCCTCTCACTCGGAGGCTTAGCTACAGTCCAGCACTCGCCTATGTTTGAAACACATCCCTATCCGCAAGGACGACGAGGTACAGGTCGACTGCAACCTTTTCTTCGGAGCTGCGCCACAAATATAACGTATGCTCCATCCCTATCCGCAAGGACGACAAAGTACAGGTCAACTGTAACCTTCTCTTCGGAGCTGCGCCACAAGTATAACGTATGCTCCATCCCTATCCGCAAGGGCGATGAGGTGCAGGTCGACTGCAATCTTCTCTTCGGAACTGTGCCACAAGTGTAACGTGCACTCCATCCCTATCCGCAAGGACGACGAGGTGCAGGTCGATTGCGACCTTCTCCTCAGAAGCTGCGCGACAAGTATGACGTGCACTCCATCCTGATCTGCAAGGACGACGAGGTGTAGGTCGACTGGGACTCCTCTTTAGAGCTGCATTTCAAGTATAAAGACTATTCCGAGTGAAGAACAAGTTCCACTCGAAGGCAAACACAAGCATACGCAGAGATAAACCAAGTCCAGATAAATCCTAAGGTTCCGGACCACGGGTCAAAAGTACTCGGGCATCAAACCCGAAGAAGTTTAACGATTACACGATCACTCGGCATTCCGAGGCAAATAAAGGTGGAGCATAATGTTTTTTCGTCACTCGTCAGGAGAAGGACTGGCTGGATCATAGAAACTATCAAGGTCTATGCTGTCTGCAATGCGAGTGGCGTCGTCAAGGAAAGTGTCCATGAAGGACTGGAAAGTGTGCCTTTTGGTGTTAGCAACCTTGAGCTCCGCCAGCTTGTCTTCTTTGACATCCTTACAGTGCACTCGAACCAATGACAGGGCGACATCAGCGCCGCAGCGAGTAGATGATTTCTTCCATTCTTGCACTCGGTCAGGTATTTGATTCAGTGGAGCCATCAGAGACTCGAGGTCTTGAGACAGTTCCGCCTAAGGCCAGAGTTCAGCATCAACCCGAGTCATCGCCGCCTTCAGACAGGCAAGATAAGCGACTGCGCTGTCCATGCGGGATTCCAACCGCAGCACATTCACCACGACGTCATCTTTGACTGGACAGTTTATGGGATCGATATCCGTCTTGACCCGCCCAGTTTCTGCTTCAAATTCCTGGCAAAGTTCTGTGCAGTCGAGTAAATAGTGAGTCGACAATATAGTAAGCTCTATCAATCGACAGCAACAAGTCAGTCGAACAACAATACCTTCAAGCTTTAAGACCAGTTTTGCAGCAAGCTGGCTCAGATAAGATTCTAACTCGCCCTTCTTAGCTTTGAGGTTTCCAATCTCATCAGTCAGCTTGTCCTCGTCTTTCTTCAGTTGCTCGACCTCCCAATTAGCATCAGAGACAGCGATCTTCAGTTTGGAGTTCTCTTCTTCTAACTTGCCGACTGAAGCAAGCTTCTTGTCAGCAAGTGCCGTTTTCTCCCGCGCCTCCTTCTGGGCAGCAGCAAGATCCAGATCCTTCTTCTCCAAAGCCTGCTTCATTTTCTCTAAAGAAACAACATTCTTCAGACGAGCTTGGAGTTGATGGTTTTCACTACGCACATATGTTCGAGTGAAGTCACCCGATTCGAAGTGACTAGAAAAGGAAAAAACACACGAAAAAGTGCTAGTCGTAAGATGGACAGTTGACGATTGGTTACCTCCCATTGCAGCTACTTCGTCACGAGCAGTCTTGAGGTTCTTCTTGGCCAGTTCCAGATCAAGGTTGAGGCTGATTTGCTGCTTGTTCAGTGTAGAAAGTTGATCCCCAAGATCACAAGATTTCTGCAGTCAACATATAAGACATATCAGTCGACAAAAGCAAAAGAACATCACAGTGAAAGTTACTCTAAGACTATCGCCGAATCAAACATTCAACGGTAGTCACGGGGACTACACCCAGTGGTTGCACTTAGCGTGCCCCCATTGGTTTGAGTCAACACTCGGCATGGTCTGCCTAGCTCGAGTCGTAAAAAAAGTGCGAAGAAAGTTGTTCTCAGACCATAGTCGACTACCCGCAGTCGACCACGGTCTCGGGGACTACACCCAGTGGGTGCACTTAGCGTGCTCCCACTGGTTCAGGTTTCAATTGGCATGGTCCGCCCAAGCCGAGTGAGAAAATTCAGATTCTCAGACCACAGTCGACTGCCCGCAGTCAACTATGGTCTCGGGGACTACACCCAGTGGGTGCACTCAGCGTGCCCCCACTAGTTCAAAAATTCAATCGACTCAATCCAAGTCGACTCAAGTGGAAGACCTATACAACTTTAAGGCAGACAAACCCCAGTGGGTGATCAGATAAGAAACAAGATCAGTCGGAAATCAACTAACCTGGACATTGGTTTGCAGAGCAGCGCCAGCGTTGTAGGCCACCTGACTGGCCTCGTGCACCACTTTCATCTGCCCCATCACAAGGTTCAACTGAAGAACAGCTTCCTTGGCGGCACTCGATGGGTCATCTGGAGTTTGGTATGCAGTGAAAAGCGATGATGGCAGGGCAGTCGAAGCAGCCGTTGGGTCTGATGCATGGAGTTGTATTGGAGCAGCAGGAGTCTGAGCAGCCGACCCTAACGGGCAATTAGTCGATAGCGGGATAGGGAAAGTGACGTTGGTGCGAGCCGGATCTGTGCATCGCTCGACCGCCGTCGCAGGCATCAGTGTCGATTGAGGAACCTGAACCTCAGGCACTTTCCCACTCGGTCCCTTGTCCCTCCTCCTCCTTTCCCTTAGAGGCACTTCTTCATCGTTCGGAAGCACGACAACGTCTCGTGGAGCTACAACAAACAGAAAAAAAATCAGAGATGCAACTGACGAACAATCCAATCGACAGAATAAATTCGAGTCGAGCAGACTTACTAGCTTTGGAGGTAGCCGCGTCATTGGTTTCCTCGTCGTCTGGGACCTTGTCGATATCCATATCAGTCGCGGCAGAGGCTGGGCTGGGCTGGAAAAGTTCTCCTGTTCTGACCGAGTGGATGGTGAAAATGTGCTTGAAAAGACCCCAATGCGGTCGACACCCCAAGAAATTCTCACACATGGACATGAACGCGGGAAGATATGTGATGGTGTTGGGAGAAAAATGATGGAGTTGGGCCCCGAAGAAATTCAAAAAACCCTGAAAAAAGGGTGCGGAGGAAGCGAGAAGCCGCGGTCGACATGGGTGGCAAGCAGAACACACTCACCCGGCCGCGGCTGCGGCTCCGTCTCCCCTTCCGGCAACCGCGGAGCTTTGTGGACGATCAGCCCAGACTTGGCCAGCTCGTCCAAATCTTCCTACTGAAGCGAGGATCAGATCCAATCTCCCTGGATCCAACCCGACGGTAGCCACGACCGCGATGAAGACCCCCTATTCGTCTTCTTGCCTTTCGCCGCCCCGTCACCTTCTTCGCGCGTTCCAGCACCGCCGTCTTTTCCCTACCCATGGCGGCGGAGCGGTGGCGTCGAGAGCGGAGAAGCCGGATGCGGTGGAGAAACAGAGGAAGAAGAAGAAGAAGAATGGACGCGCACGGTGCAGACGCCTCGGCCTCGTCACTTTTAAAGGCCCACTTCCGAGTGGCTGGCGCGTGGGCCCGGGCGATCCTGTCAAATCCCACAACAGTCGCGCGCAGGATACATGGCGAAAAAGGTGGTGCGGAAATCGAAACGTTCCTGTTTATCCACCCCGCTTACCACGGCGCGCTCCGCCCCGCGCGCTTCCCTGAAATTTCGAATCCCGTGAAATTCGGGATACGCCGAAACCAATCGCGCCGAAGATTTCGCGTCAAAAACAACACTCGACGGATAACGTTATAAATCCAATCGGTAATTTCTGAATCGATCAAGGCGACTGAAACGAAGCCGAAGTTCCAACACTGGCCTCTGTTCCAAAAATGAATAGTTGTGAAACACAAGAGTCGAAGCAAGATCAAATTCAACCTTCTTTTCACTCGGACCTCAATCCATTCGGGGGCTAATGATGATGACATAGACCTGGGGTAGGGTCATAGGCCTGACCTATACGCCCTATCCAGGGTCACTGTCCTAGAAGCAAAGAAGCTCAAGAGACAACAGGGAGGGCCCAATAAAGGTGTCGAGTGCAATCCACTCGACCTACCAGCTACTCGGAGACCCCTCCTCCCTGAAGGTCACTCGACCACTCGACCGTACGAGAATCCATTCGACTTATTTAAGATCAGGAGTCATCCAGAACAGCAATGGACAAGCGTTCACTCTGTAATCTTTAAGGCCATTAAGGCATTTAAGGCTGGCGTTATCAGTAACGCCTTCTCTTTATGTACATTGAACTCTTGGTAACGGAGGAGGGCCGGGGTCCTGGCGCACTCTATGTAGGCCACCCCCCTCTTCTGGCACAAGGGTTCGCACCCCGTGTAATACACACATATAATCCAGTCGACCGCCTCCGGGAACCGAGACGTAGGGTTGTTACTTCCTCTGCGAAGGGCCTGAACTCGTAAACCTCGTGTGTACAACTTCGCCATAGCTAGGATCTTGCCTCCTCATACCTACCCCACATTCTACTGCCAGTCTTAGATCGACAACAGCTAGGGATTGAGATGTTCGCAATTTTTCGGATGAAAGAAGAGATGGCTTGAAAGTATCTACATCAGCTTGAAGATCATCAGTCCAGATTTACAATTTGTGAGATTTAATGTTTGGGAGGAATTAGGGTTACGCGGCGGATTACAAGTCGGGCCGCGGTTATGACTCGGAGTCGCCACGCCGTAAGCAGCTTAAGTTTTTCCCAAATCCACGGTGGCTCGTGATCGAAACGTTAATGGACGGCCATGTTTCTTCTTTACAAAACTACCATGGTGAGGAAAATCCCTACGAAGAAACGTATTCCAATTTGAGCCGGACTCGGACTCGCCGGTCGCACCTCCGCCTCGACTATGGTGGGTCGCAGCTTCCAGAATCGCTGCACCTCCCGCTGGCTCGTGGAACAGCCAGCCGCTGCTGCTCCTTCTATCATGAAATCACTGCCGCGAGCTGTCTTCGTCGCCGCTCTTGCCGTAGCCGGCCTCGAGCCACTGCCTCAATCTGGGATCTCACCAACGTCGCGTCAAATCACCCATCGCTGAGTTCTTGAGCCGCAGCTGCCTTATTGAACTGCCGCTGAGCCGCCGCTGCCGCTGAGTCGCTGCAGCCAAGAGCCGATGCCTCCGCCGCCGGCCTCGCGTCACCTCTGAACCCGGTGCACCTACTGCCTCTACCGTGAGTCGCCAAGTGGTCCCTGAGCCGCTGCCCGCGTCTCCTTCTGCAGCAGCGTCTAATTGAGCCTGACGCGCCGAGACACTCCATTGCCGAGGACCAGCCTCGAGCCGCCGCCTTGGGCTGCCTGCTGCGATTTCAAGCCATTGTGAGCCGCCACCGGTGTTCTGACCCGCCTAAATCGACCCGCCGTCTCCGACTCACATCCGTTGTGTGTGGTTTCCTCTGCTCCAAGCCGCCGCCGAGTCGATTCCTCCAGCTCGAAACCAACCTCAACCTGGTTTCAATCCGAGTCGCATCGAGCCGGCCTCGCTCCTGCTTCAAGTCGCTGCCTCAAGTCATCGTCGCCGCCGTCCCCCCCGCCGCACCTCACTGGTGAACCGCCGTCTGACTCTGAGCCGCCGGGTCACCACTGAGTGTCCTCGTCTTCACCTCGTCGCCCCCGCGTATACTTCCGCTGAGCCGCCGCGAGGACTCCGCCTTCAAGTCATCCCCTCCATGGCCAGCGTCGGGCTGCTGTCCTGAGCCGCCGTCCGTTGAACCACCCGGACCGCTCGCCCGCAGAGTCGCCACCACGGCCAGGCCGCCATCATCGCCTCGACGGGCCTGCTGCTGAGCCGCCCACGCTGAGTCGCCGGACTCGCCTCAAGCCGCCCTGCTCCTCTGAGTCGCTGGTTGCCATCGGGGCCAGCCTTGAGCCGCCATCGTCCGATTTGAACAATCGCGAGCCCACCGCAGTATCCCGCCTGGCTGGGCTGTTTTCCGCACTCGCTGCCGTGCTCCACTTTGGCTGAGTCACCGCCTCGCTCTGTCGTAGTCTGCACCGTAGCTCTATCGTTGTCGGCGTTCTGGGAAAGGGGGTCCCCAGACTTGCCTGCCTGCGGCCCATGGCGTGGCTTCGCTAGCAGGCCTGTACGGCCCATCTCCGTCAACAAGGCTGCCAAGACCCTCGCGAGGGGCCAAGCCTCGCGAGGCGGACAACGCAAGACCTCCTCAGGAGCGGCCTCACCAGGCTGCCTCGCGAGGAGCGGAGATATCAAGGCGGGGCAAACCTCGCGAGGCTCTCATGACGTGAGCCATGACGATCGACACCATGCGGGCGCCAGGCGGGCGCCAGCATGCGCAGCGTCCTTGTTTCCTCTTTGGTGCCAAGGGGGCAAGCGCAGGCGCGGAGTACCGAGGCATCAGGCAAAGGTTTCCATATCAGTGCAACGAGACCAAGACCAGCAGGCCAGCAGGACGGAGGTCACCGTGGAGCCCAAGAGGGCGTCATCGCCAGAGCCCTTTCGCAGGCGAAGACCGCTTTTGTCAGGATAACTTGTACTAGTTGTCCCCTTTCAAATTGGCCGCCGTTGTGGGCTCCCTTCCCGCTGTCGGAGTAAATAGCCACGGGTAGCCTAACTGACTGCCCCTGGCTCTTCAAAAATTATCAGGCCATTTGAGCCTTCAAGCGTTCAAAGCATTGGGCCGCCTTCCCCCGGTCGGCTACCCCAGAAGCCGACTCTCAGAAGGCGACCCAGCCTCGGCAACCTCCCCCAAGACAACTACGAGATGGCCGACTCCAGCAAGCCGGCTATAGAGAACGCCGACTCCCCAGAGCCGGCCATGAAGAGCGCCGCCTCCCCAGAGCCGGCCAAGAAGAGCGCCGACTCCAGGAAGCCGGCCAAGACCGCACCCACCAAACTACGCCCACATAACGGTGACAGGACGGGGTGTGGCTACAATGCGGCCCACTACCCCCGAACCCCGAGGCAGGCATGGCCACAGGACGCCGTACGGGTTGGCCATCTCCCGTCCGGCTCGGCCTTGTAGCCACGCTGGCCTCAATGTCATCCACGACAGACGCCAGTACGGCCCACGGGCGGTGGGCCCATTCAGCCAGAGAGAGGCACGAAGGCGGCCCGGCCTCCCCCAGTTGGCCAGGGGCGTAGCCGGCCCCCAGAAGCCGGCTACTCCCCTCCCTCGAAACATGTGCCACATTAGGGAGACAAGACGAGGTAAGGCTACAGTGAGATTCCTCGAGGCGGCACACTGTAGCCACGCTTACCTCGACGAAGCCCTCGTCATTAGGAGCGAGGCTACAGTAAACAGCCGCTGACAAGACCCCCAGGCGGTGGGCCGGCATGTCGACCAAGAGGCCAGCAGCCGGCGGGACCCACCAGTCGGCGGGCCCCAATGGCCGGCGGAAAAGCCGGCGAGCATAGACATCGACGACTGGGACCCGCGCCCAGCCGGATTACAATTGTACCCCCGGGGGTAGGCCTATATAAACCCCCCGGGGCACCCATGCAAAGGGTTGGCTTCTGAGAGTTACACACACATATAGAGAGGGAAGTGAGAGCTAGACTTGCTCTTCTCCTCCCTTGAACCCAACAGCTCAAGGAGCACTTGTAGCTACTCTTTCTGATCTAGAGATCACGCGGATACCCCGCAAAGCAGGACTAGGGGTGTTATCTCCACGGAGAGCCCCGAACCTGGGTAAGATCCGCCGGCGAGCATGTCTTCGCCTCATCCCGTTTCCAGGCACCGGTGACATCTTACTGGCTCCCACAATGATAAGCCACCCGTTGGCATATGTCGCACCTACCACCCGACACCCGCTCAATATTTGGGAAGAGGACTAGGGCCTCTATAAATAGGACTAGCCACCACCCAAGGAGAAAAGCTTGATCTCATCTGATCGAGAGCCAGCCCTTAGCCGCACCAAGCACAAGAACACCTCAACCTCAGGAGGTTGTCCCCCCCCTTGTACTGTTCTTCATCAGCCCAAGAGGCAATCCACCACCACACTGGAGTAGGGTGTTACGCCACAACAATGGCCCAAACCAGTATAAACCTTGTGTCCCTTGTGTTGCGAGTTCGTCCGCGAGATCTTGGCGAGCTAGGGCGTGGATCGGTAGGAGGGAGAGAACTTCGCGCGCACCCCAGAGTTTGAACCTTAAGGGTTTTGCCGGAACCCGAGATCCGACATTTGGCGCGCCAGGTAGGGGTGTGCCGTAGCTCCCCTTCCGTCGATCCGCGCTCCGTCGCTCCATCGTCTCCATGGCAGACGCTCGCCGCGCTAGAGCTGAGCACCGGGCTGCCCTCACCGCCTGCTCAGACGGCTCCCGTTGGCGGGCCACCTCGTCGCTCCTGTCGCCTGCCGCCAACGCCGCCACCGGCCCTGCAGGGAACGAGCAGCAAGCGTCCTCACTGCACCCGTCGGTGCGGCAAGACGGCCGCACCGCCACTCCATCACTGACCCTGGCCGGTTCCTCGTCCCACGCACGTCGCGCTCCCATGGACGCGCAGGCCGCGCTCCTCATGGCGAACGAGCTCCTGCGCTACCACCCGGTCGATGACCTTTACGAGGACTGGCTCGACCGCGTCGCCGAGCTCGTTCGCGCCGCAGGGGGCTCCCTGGCGCCGTCCCTCTCTCTGCGTCGCCCTCCGTCAGCCACAGGAGACATGGCTCATGGAGCGCCTCCACCACCTCTGCCCCAAGACGGTACCTTGGCGCCAAGGTGCGCGGCCCCACGGCGCGACCCACCATGCCCGGTGCCCGCGCGCGAAGAGAGAAGCTGCCAAGAAATCCCCCGGACGCGAGAAGCTGCACCTGCGCTCCCCGCGCCGCCTCGCCAAGACCGCGCGCTACCTGCGGTGGCGGCATGCGGGCCTCATCAAGACCAAGCTCGACCTCCGAGACGGGCCCCGACAACCATGGCCGGCTCCCGCGCCTCCACCCCCGAGCTGCGTAGCATCGCCTGGCCGGGCAAGTTCAAGCCGGATCTGCCTCCTCGCTATGACGGCACCCTCGACCCCGCGGAAGTCTTGCAGCTCTATGAGTTGAACATCGAGGCAGCCAATGGCGACGAGAAAGTCATGGCGAACTGGTTCCCAATGGCGCTCAAAGACGGCGCCCGTTCATGGCTCCTGAGCCTGCCTCAGGGCTCGATCTCCTCCTGGGACGAGATGCGCGGCCACTTCGTCGCCAACTTCCAGGGCACTCGCGAGCGCCCGCCGGCCACGGGTGACCTGCGTCGCATCAAGCAACAACCAGGAGAGACCCTCCAAAAGTAAATCCAGCGCTTCAACAACACTCGCCTGAAGATCTCCAAGGTCACAGACGAGGCCATCATCTCCGCGTTCTCTGACGGCGTCCGCGACATCAAGATGAAGGAGGAGCTCGCTATCCACGAGGAGCTATGCACATCTCAGGAGCTGTTCAACCTGGCGACCAAGTGCGCAAGAGCTAAGTAGGGGTGCCTCTCCCTCCTCGAGCTGCCAGCTGCGGGCGTAGAGGAGAAGAAGGCCAAGGCCAATGACGTGAAGCGCAAGGAAGCAGCCGTGCTCGCAGCGGAGCCGGACACCAAGCGAGGCAGGGACCAACCCGAGTCATCCAAGAGCAGCTGACTGTTCTGCGCCTTCCACAACCTGAACACCCATAACACCAGCGACTGTCAAGAACTCAGAGCGATTCGCGAAGGACGCTTCGGTCGACACCCCGACCGCAGCGACCGGGGCTACGGCCGAGGAGGAGGATGTGGAGGCGGACGCTGGGACGTCCGTGGCCCGTGCAGGAGTGGCGCGACAGGCCTCGTGAGGACTGCTGGCAGGATCATCCTCGCGAGGGCGCATGGAGGGACCAGCCTCGTGAGGATCATCCTCAGGGCAACGCAGGTCTTCCCCCGCTGCCGCCACCACCCAGAAGGAATGACGACCACCATCAAGACGAGGGGGCTGGGGGCTTCCAGGAGGCGCGTACAATCGCCTGCATCTTGGGCGGCGCTCAGGCCCCAGCCTCGGAGCGTATCTTCAAACAGTTCGCTCGTGAGGTGAATGCAGTCCTCCCCAAGCTCGAGGCCACGCGCCCGCTCAGGTGGTCCCAGTGCGCCATCACCTTCAACTCGGCAGATCGGCTCAAGTGCGCAGCCACCGCTGGCGCCCTCCCGATGCTTTGTTCACCAGTCATAAGCAACGTGCAAGTTACCAAGACTGTCGGGGATATTACCACTGGGCGTAAACCGGCCAGGAGAGGCCGGGTTAACCCCATAAGTAGTTCATCTGTATCTGAAGTCCATGAAGACAGACGTGACACTTTATGATGGCCCAGGGCCCAAAGCCGGCTTAAGGCCTGTAGACATAAACCGGCATGGATATGTAAAGTTGTGTTGTAAGATAGAAGTAGCAGAGACCGAGCCGGACACGATTATGAGCCGGCCTCGGGATTCTGTAAACCGACGGGCGTCAACCCATGTATATAAGGGGACGACCCGGCGGCGGTTCAAGGACAACAGACAACAACTCGAGACTCAGGCAAAGCGTATTCGCTCTCTGGTCATAGAAACCCCAGCAATTCCATCACAACTAGACGTAGGCTTTTACCTTCATCGTAAGGGGCCGAACTAGTATAAAACTCTCTTGCGTCCCTTGTCCGCTTTAACCCCTTTAAGTTAACCCGTAGCGATGGCTCCACGACTAAGTCCTTTCTCTAGGACATCTGTCGTGAAAACCACGACAGTTGGCGCCGATCGTGGGGCCATCGCACGATGGTTTCAAGTTCTTGGAGGGCAACTTCAAAGGACTCAAGGGTTACGCTGTGGGCCGGATGACCAAGAGGCATCGTGGCAAGCTCTACATCGACGATGCAGGCTGGGGCCCCGAGGCCGGCTCAATCGAGTACGGGTACCGGGTCCCCTTTGGTGGCATACACGTTTTCATTGGCAAGATCGGCGAACCGAGCCCTGAGCCAGACATCTGCACTGACCTCGTCGAAACGGCTCAGCGTGCGAGATCTGACCGGGTCAAGCCTGTCATGAAGCGTGCCTTCGTGGGAGTTATCCATGAATGGGAATCTCAGGATAGATCGGAATCTGGTGGTGAGACCATCGTTTATTCCGGCGACGATTCATCGACCAGAGAGACCGAGTCGTTATATCAGTTACAAGATGGCCGGATTGGGGGCTGTTCCGATGGCGACAGTATTCCGGACCCCTTTGATCTGCCAAACCGAGTTGCGATCTTCATGACCGGTACGCAACCGGCACTCCACTCTTCGACCGCAGCAGCGATGATTTCCGGATCAGCAGTGGCGACAGCGGCCGGGGCAGGAGGCCCTGTGCGACCGCCAGCTGAGGTTCTATCTGATTTGTTTGACGCGTTGACAACGCTGATCGCAGAGGTTAACCCGGCGGATCAGGATGCACACAATGCAGAAATCGCGAAAGTGAAAGATCAGATCACCCAGGCCAAAGCCGACTTAGCAGCTGAGGATACCTGGATGGCCGCGGAGCGGGCCGCTTTGGATGCACAAGCTTACCGGATTATGCTGGATCAGAGTGCGTCGAACGAAGTCCTAAAGAGGAGGTACCAATCTCGCCTGCCGCCGGTTTATGACGCTAGAAATCTCTTTAACACCCCAGGAGCAGGGACCAGTAATCCGCCGGTAGTAAACCGGGCGGAGGCACCTGGAGCAGGGGCACCGGTTCAGCCATGTTTGGTGGATCCGCCTCGTCAGAACAACATTGTAACACCGCATGTCCCCACGTCACCGGGTCATTACTCTCACCCGATGGACAACATTGTCGCTGCCGCTTCACGGCTGGCGGCCATCCCGATCGAAGGCGATTCTCCGGCGGCGGTCGAGACGCGTCGGGTTAAGGAGCTTCTTCAAACCGCCTTGGTTCAACATGAGGCTTATTCATATAGTCGCGATCGGATTCATTCCACTCCCCGTCCAAGACGGAGTTACAGCAGGCGTATGGATGAACCGGCAGTGTCAAGCAATGCACGGAACCGTGATCCGCCCCGTGGCAATAACCCGGCGGGTGGTGCTGGTGATGCTCAGGAGGTGGTGGACCGGGCTCGGGCATGCAGAGAGGCCGAGTTAGCGGCGCAGCATGAAGCCCGTCAGCTCACTCCGGTTCGTCCAACCACATCGGTGGAACCAGGAGTTACCTCCAGTTCTTTGGGAGTGTCGTGTCTCGTCCCGGCGTTGCGCAATGTGCTCCTGCCCAAGGATTTCAAGGGCCCGTGCAAGGTGCCAAATTACATCGCCGATTTATCCCCTGAAACATGGTTCGAAAGCTATGAGATGGCCATGGAGATGCTGGATGTGGATGATGCGGCATGTGCGAAATACTTCACCATGATGCTGGAAGGGACGGCCCGCACTTGGCTAAAGAGCTTACCGGCTAATTCTATCAGGTCATGGGCCGAGTTGAGAGCCCGGTTTATTCATAATTTCAAGGATACATGCAAGCAGCCCATGTCAATTGTGGACTTAGCTGCATGTGTCCAGGAGGAAGGAGAGTCAACAACCCATTGGGTGCGCCGGGTTTCAGAGATTTTGCATTCATCGGACCGCATCAACGGTGACACCGCAGTTTTAACATTGGAAGGCAATTGCCGGTTTGAACCCCTGAAGTTGAAGTTGGGACGGCTCAAACGTCATTGTAATGACATGGGAACCCTCATGGCTGCACTTGTGAAGTATGCCGACTCTGATAGTACCAAGGATCCCGAGTCTGACGATGATAAGACAGGGAAGGGAAAAAGGGCGGCAACGCCAAGGAGCAGCACCACAACCCGGTGGGTCATGGAAACGGCGGCAAGCGTAAGGTGGACCATGGTTTAGACTTTGTGGCTAATACTAATACACATGACAAGGGCCAGCGGCGTAAGGGTAAACTGCCCCAGCGCGGTGGAGGGCCAAGTCCTAATCCGGACCGTTTGTCTTATCTGTTGAACCAGCCCTGTCCAAAGCATGGGACGAAGGAGATCCCGTCCACGCACCTCTGGAAAGATTGTTACATCATGCAAGAGTTCAAAAATTCTGATTCTTTCCGATATGATCATGCACCAGGAGGCGGTTCAGGCCCAGGGTCTCATGGGCCGGGTTATGGTGGAGGAAATTCCGGTTCAGGCTTCCATGGCAATCAGGGTGGACATAACAATCAAAGTAATTAGGGTAACCAAGGCGGCTATAATCATGAGGGCAATCAGCAGCAGCAGCAGCAGTCGGGTTACCAAAGCAACCCGAAGCAGTTGAATAGCGGACAATATCATGTCTTCACCACTAGCTTGGACAAGCGCGATCAGAAGCTTCATAAAAGGGCGGTGAATGTCGTTGAACCGGCGGTGCCCAGTTATTTGTGCTGGTCCGAGCAGCCGATTGTGTGGAGTAGAGAGGATCATCCACCCCGGGTTGACAATCCGGGTCATCTGGCTCTGGTGGTGGCACCTCAGGTGGGAGGTTATAAGTTCACTAAGGTACTCATGGATGGAGGGAGTAGTATCAATATCCTTTATTATGAAACTTTCCGTTGCATGGGGTTAACGGATAAAAATCTTAAACCGTCCAATACGGTGTTCCATGGTGTGGTGCCTGGTAAGTTGGCATATCCTGTTGGTAAGATAGCTCTGGAGGTGGCTTTTGGAGATGAGCATGACTCGAGATCAGAAACCTTGACCTTCGAAGTGGTGAAAATCAGAAGCCCGTATCATGCCCTATTTGGACGGCCAACTTATGCTAAGTTTATGGCACGACCTTGTTATGTTTATCTACAGCTCAAAATGCCGGGTCACAAAGGAACTATAACCGTGCATGAGAGCCGCAAGATTGCTCTGGAGTGTGAAGAAGGTGATGCGGCTTATGCTGAGTCAGTTTGTGCAACAGAAGAGTTGAAGTTTTACAAGGACAATGTTGATCCGGCAGATATGACTTCGTTGAAGAAACCAACTATGGAGCATGATCCGGCCCTGAAGTTTAAATCGGCTGATGAGACTAAGCTTGTTGACTTCGTGCCTGGCGATTCGTCCAAGCAGTTTAGCATCAGCGCTAACTTGGATCCGAAATAGGAAAGCACGCTCATCGAGTTCATCCGTGAGAATCGGGACATCTTTGCATGGAAGACTACAGACATGCCAGGTGTACCGAGAGAACTCGCTGAGCACACTCTCAATATTGATCCCAAGTATAAACTGGTCAAGCAGTTTCTCCGCCGGTTCAATGAAGAAAGATGCAAAGCTATTGGAGAAGAAGTAGCCAGCCTCTTGGCGGCTGGATTTATCATTGAAGTATTCCATCCTGAGTGGTTGGCTAATCCGGTGCTGGTCCTTCAAAATAACGGCACTTGGCGTATGTGTGTGGAGTACACAGACCTTAACAAAGCTTGTCCAGCAGATCCTTTTGCCCTTCCCCGTATTGATCAAATTATTGATGCTACGGCGGGCTGCGAGCATTTAAGCTTTTTGGATGCATATTCTGGTTATCATCAGATCAAAATGGCAGTTAAGGACCAGGAGAAGACGGCCTTCATAACCCCCTTTGGAGCCTTCTGCTATGTGTCCATGCCCTTTGGGCTCAAGAGTGCCCAGGCGACTTATCAACGGTGTGTGTAGAATTGTCTTCATAAACAGATCGGCCGCAATGTTCACGCCTATGTGGATGATATTGTGGTAAAATCAAGGAAGAAGGAGACATTGATTGATGACTTGAAGGAAACCTTTGGTAACCTGTGGGTTTATAAAATGATGCTTAATCCGGCAAAGTGTGTCTTTGGTGCACCTGCAGGCAAGCTCTTGGGCTTTTTGGTGTCTAACAAGGGCATTGAAGCTAATCCCGAAAAGATCAAAGCCATCACCTCCTTGGCTAAACCGAAGTGTATCAATGATGTTCAACGCCTAGTAGGCTGGATTGCCGCGTTGAGCCGTTTTGTCAGTCGCCTTGGCGAGAAGGCCATCCCTTTATATCAGATGCTGAAGAAAACGGATAACTTCGTCTGGAGTGACGCCGCTAATGAAGCATTTGAGGACTTAAAGCGGCAGCTGGCTAATCCGCCGATTCTCGCTGCTCAAGTGGACAAAGAACCATTGTTGCTATATGTGGCAGCTAAAGCTCGGGCTGTTAGTGTGGCTATTATGGTGGAGCGCAAGGAGGCAGGAAAGGAATATCCAGTTCAGCGGCCACTTTACTATATCAGTGAGGTACTTATTGAGTCCAAGCAGAGGTACCTGCATTGGCAAAAATTGGTGTATGGGGTTTTCCTGGCAAGCCGGAAGCTTAAGCAGTATTTCCAAGGTCATCCCATCACGGTGGTCAGCTCTGCTCCTTTGGGGGATATAATCCAGAACAGAGAAGCAACTGGTCGGATTGCTAAGTGGGCTATCGAGCTCGGGCCTCACGGGTTGAAATACATACCCCGAACGGTGATCAAATCTCAGGCCCTTGTGGATTTCATCAATGATTGGACAGAATTACAAGCGCCAGAGGAGAAGCGGGATCACACTTATTGGACTATTCATTTTGATGGGTCCAGGCAATTGGAGGGCTCGGGGGCTGGAGTCGTATTAACTTCCCCACGAGGTGATAAGTTTTGTTATGTTCTCCGTTTAATGTTCCCTTGCACTAACAATGCAGCTGAATATGAAGCCCTACTCCATGGTCTTCGGATGGCTAAGGAGATGAACCTAAGCCGAGTTAAGTGCTTTGGTGACTCGGATCTGGTGGCTCAACAAGTGTCCGGCACTTGGGATTCCAAGGACCCACTCATGGCAGCATATCGTCGTGAGGTGGATATTGTTGCAGGTCACTTTAAAGGTTATCAGGTGGATCATGTGGACCGGTGGAAGAATGAGGCGGCAGACGCTTTAAGCCGCCTGGGTTCCCAACGTAAATCGGTTCCGCCTAATGTCTTCCTGGATGTTCTGCATAATCCGTCCGTCAAGCTCCCTAGTGAAGAGGATTTGGCTATTCCTGATCCGGAAGCTCAGTTGGTGGCGGCTCTTCATGTTATCCCAGATTGGACTATTCCATATCTGGCGTATATGAACCGGGGCGAGTTACCAGAGGATGAGACTTTGGCCAGGCAGATAATCCAGCGGTCCAAGTCCATGACTATTATCAATGGAGAGTTACATCATTGCAGTGTGACAGGGGCGTTTCAACGCTGTGTGTCTCCTGAAGAAGGCTGTGAAATTTTGCGTGAGATTCACGAAGGAGATTGTGGTCACCACGCCGGTTCAAAGTCTTTGGTGGCCAAGGCGTTTCGTCATGGTTTCTATTGGTTGACAGCTCATGCTGATGTCGAGGACTTGGTCAAAAGATGTGATAGCTATCAGAAATTCTCAAGGCGCGCTCATGTACCGGCTCAAGAATTGAGGATGATTCCAATCACCTGGCCGTTTGCAACTTGGGGGCTGGATATGGTTGGGCCTTTCAAGAGGTCCAAGGACAAGAAGACCCATCTTTTGGTGGCGTTTGATAAGTTCATGAAGTGGGTGGAGGCAGAGCTAGTTAGTAAGTGTGATGCAGCCACGGCGGTTCAATTCATCAAAAAGGTGATCTTCCGGTTCGGCTTTCCACACAGCATTATAACAGACAATGGTACCAATCTGTCAACAGGTGCCATGAAGGAGTTCTGTCAACATGAGCACATCCGACTTGACGTGTCATCAGTGGCTCACCCACAGTATAATAGTCAAGCGGAGAGGGCCAATCAAGAGTCTTGAGAGGCATCAAACCCCGGCTTATGGTTCCTTTGCAACGGACGCCGGGTTGTTGGGTTGAGGAGTTACCTTCTGTGTTGTGGAGCATCAATACCACACCCAACAGATCGACAGGATACACACCATTCTTCATGGTTTATGGAGCGGAAGCAGTTCTTCCTAGTGACATCTGTCATGACTCGCCTCGTGTAGCGGCATATGTTGAAGCTGACAACGAGAAGGCATGGCAGGAAGCTCTTGACCTGTTAGATGAGGAACGTGACATGGCGGCAGCCTGTTCGGTGATTTATCAGCAAGATCTGCGTCGTTATCATAGCCGCGAAGTTAGAACCAGAACCTTTCAAGAAGGTGATTTGGTGCTTCGGCTCATCCAGGATCAGACGGATATGCATAAAACTATCCCCCCCTTGGGAAGGACCCTTTGTGGTCAGCAAGAATCTGCACAACGGTTCATACTACCTAATCGATGTTCGAGAGCCCAAAGACTCACGTAAATCGGAGGAGGAGACCAACCGGCCGTGGAATATTGCTCATCTTCGGCCCTACTATACTCTAGCCATAGGCTCTGCTTATGTACATATCATGACATTGTATATATTATGATCAATATAATAAACCGGAACCTCGGCTAAAGCGGGGTATCCGTTGTTACGTCATGTATGGTTACATGGAGCTTACAAAGCGGCGTCCAGTTTACCCCTTGATTTAGCTTCTCAAAGCTTTATATTACATCACTTGGGGGCTTGGTCGTATCCGAACCATAGCTACACCTCTTGATCGGCGCAATGCCACAGCATCACTTGGGGGCTTGGTCGTATCCGAACCATAGCTACACCTCTTGATCGGCGCAATGCCACAGCATCACTTGGGGGCTTGGTCATATCCGAACCACAGTCACACCTCTTGATCGGCTCAAAGCCACATCAATCCGGGGCCAAAGAGAGTGTTGTAAAACAACAGCTCAAACATAGGCACCCACTGAGCACAGCTCACAATGTTGCTTGGGGATTCTTTTCTGTCGAAATGAACTAAGAATCTACACTTGTAACAGGCTAGCCATGGCTTGGAAGCCTGGTGTATACACCTAAAACCCCGGGTTAACCTGCCTATTTAAGTAAGTCACTCTGCCCAGGTAAACCTGGTATGACCCTTCGAACTTTGACAAGTTACTCTAAAATGAAGACCCTGAACTTGTCAAGTTAAAATGATGATTGGTTAAGGATTGAGGACCATCTTAAAAGGCTTTGCAAAATGGTTTAACTCAGTGGCCTGGCAGCCCATGAAAAGCCTCGAATTTGGGGCCTGGCAGCCCGTGAAAAGCCTCGACTACAACGGTTTTCATTTGCCTTTTGCTAAGTTTTCTTTGTTTCATAAGATTTGTGATGATTTTAAAACCGGTGTTTTTCAACCCGGTTAGGCTGTCAACTACAAGTTGTTAGTACACGATCAAATTATAATCCGGAGACTATCAGCCTGGTCTGGTTTTGACTCAATGTCACCAGTATGGAATAAACCGGTGTTTATCACAGCCCGGAACGGTTTTCTGATAAACCGGCATCATATAACAGGAGTTACTACTACTCCGGATTAGGGTTATTACCCTCATTACAAAGTTGGTCAGCCAACACTATGCCTAAAGGTCACAGGTATCATATATTTCCATATTTGGTTATCTTTTACAACCTTGGTTATAAACCTTGGTCATATATATTTGGGTATCATGACCTGCCCGGTGGTAAACCGCCAGGGCGCTTTAAGCTTCTTATCTGCAGGAACAGCTTGAATAAATGGCTATGGATTATGAACATCATATCTTAAGCATGTCGGATTAAGCAAGCATCAGTCGCAGATAAATATGCACGAAGGCATAATAGACCAAGTGTTTTAACTAGCCTATTACAAGGCGTTTCGGTGCCTAAAGGATAATTGTTTTCTCAAATACGTGTTGCAGTATATAGAAGGCTAAACCGGCCTCCGGATTATGATTGGTCACCAGCTTGACCTGACGGCTGCGGGTCATTTTGCACCGGTTCATCCTCTTCGTCTCTACCCAGCGGCTGGAAGTCAATAGTTGTCCAGTCAATTCCAGTTAACGCTTGGAACAAGCTTCGTCGCTTATAAGGGTGGACGGTTCAATATTAGCGGCATAAGTGTGCTTACGGATTGGAGGGATCAGATTTTGCGCTTCCGGAATTGGTGCAGCAAACCGTCTGTTCTTGTCATCATAACTTGCCTGATAGTATGAGAGATCAGCTTCTTCAGCCAATTGACAAGCTAGTGGACGTACTTCTCGGTTTATGGCGCGGAGATCCTCCTGGCCAAATTCTGATCCACCTTTTTTTAAGCTTGGGAAGCCTTTAGGCACGTCCACCGGATCAAGATCAGGCACCCACGCCTTTGCCCGGGTTAGAGCGGTCAGAGCCCCGACCCTTGCCGCAACTTTCTTGAGTTCTTCAACCCGGGCAGGCAGCATGGATAGCCTTTCTAAGGTGTCCTTGATCAATTTTGGAGGAGGTTTATTGTGTGAAGCGGTGCAGATGATCCACTGCGCGCCGGTATACAGCTGCTCTATCGGAGTATAGGCCGCTTTCAGTTTCTTCTGTACGTCAGAGCCCAGATGGCTAATACGAGTTCCTGCATCATTATAAACATCAGTAAACCAGCAACACATGGGAAGATATGTTGAAAGTATAAAGCAAGGATGCTTACCAAACACATCAGCGGTCATAGCATGTACTTGCCGCTTTACACCAGTCAGCTCGTCTACCACCGGTTTGAGAGCTGCTTCTGCGTCTTCAGCTCTTCTCTGCAAAGCGGATTTCTCTGTGTTCCAATCCGCCCGCTCCTTGTTGAAGCTCTCCTTTAGCTTTTCCATAGCGGCTAAGGCGCTCATCAGCTCATCTTTTGCCATGGAAGTTTCGGCCTGTTGGGACTTGATATTTTCTTGCAGATCAACGGTTTTTTCACACCCTGCATTTTGTAACATGTCATTAGCATTAATAAAGCATGAAAATATGGACCAACAAAAACTTTTGCATTATTTGGCCTTTTATTTGGAGTTGGTTTTCTCTCTGTGATTTTCAAGTGCTCTTTAAAGTCAACTACTCCACTTTATATACTTCATCTCCCTGCCCCAAACTTCTGCCCAATGACCATGCCATGCTATAGTATTTTCTTACAAAAATAATTTGGCCAAAAAGTATTTTCAAAATTTAGTTTTCCAAAACCCCCTGAATTGAGGTTTGCACTACAATTACTTGATTTGGGGTATGAAAAATATTTCAAAGAGCATATTTGAAACCTATTAGATATAGGATTTCCATAAACCACAAAAGTATAATTATAAAAGTTATTTTCCTATTTTATTTAAAAGCTTTTTCTTAAGGCCAGAAATGGTCTTTAATAGGGAAAACATATTTTTTTATTCCAAAAATATTTGACAAAATTCTTGGAAGCTCATTGGACATATATTGTCCATATATGTGAGTTTCAACACATGGTCATGTTCAAAATATTGGACAAAACCTCCCAAAACCATTTCTGCCCATTTCAAGGATTTGAAATATTTCTACAGGAAATATTTTCATAAAAATCCAAGGAAAATCTAGCAAGTCACAAATGCATATTGTGATCACCTTGCAAAGCCTCATTCAATTAAGGTCAGTTTGGTTCACCAAAATGCACCAAAACCCTCTCTGACCAGAATCAAATTTGAACAACTTTGTTCTACCAACTTTCTCTCCTTGACCCCAACTTTTGTGATCATGTTAACATGACCAAATAAGGCCACTACACTAAGTGGTGAATCAAGGAGAAGTGATTTTCTCAACTAGATCTGCAGAAGTTCATTTCTGCTAATTTCTAGGGTTTACAAAAGTTGCACTGGCAACTTTGCCCAAATGAGCTCAAAATTGGTGGAAGGCCCTAATTATATGTGCTACTTGCCCAAACCAGCATCAAACACCTTCTGCCACTTTACCAAAATCCCATTTTGGCCTCTTCCACTAATCTCCGTAGGCTCAACTTTCTACCATGACCCCTCCTAGTCCCCCTCTAGCACCTGTGTGCTTTGCTGCCCGAGGAAGAAATGATGAAGGGGAGGAGAACCCCATTTTTCTTCTCTGGACAATGGATTCCTCCCTCTCTCTCAGCCTCCTTCTCTCCCCTCAGCTTTCCAGAGCATCCAAGGCTCTCCCCAGCTTTTGCCCACGCCTCCTTCAGCTGCCAGACGCAAGTGGACGCGTGCAGACGCGGGAAAGCCGCGGATGCCGGCCAAAGTCGCGCTCTAGAGCGCCTGGCAGGGCACCCGACCGTTGACGCCGCGTCTCCCGGCCACCTTGAGCCTCCCCTGCACGCCAGTCGATGCCCCTCGACGTCTGCTCCACGCCAGCAGGCCGCCCACTTGCTCCTGCGCCCTCCTCTCTCTCCTGCAGCTCGCGCCAGAACGCCGCCCTGCTCGGCCAATGCTCGCGCCGCCCCTGTGGCCCGCCCGCAGCTCGTCCTGCTCCTCCTCTTTCTCCCTGGCACCCTAGACCACTCCCACGAACACCCCCAAGCCCTCCATTCCCTCTCTAACGGCCACCCGGGTCGACCCCGCAGGCACCCGTAGGCCGCGCCTACGGTGGACCTCGGCCAGCCTATATAAGGCGACCCCGAGCCTCTCTCTCACTCCCTGTCGCTCCCCCACACTCCTAATCCACCTCCCGCACCACCCATTTGTCTCCAGAGCCGCTCGAGCTCGAGCTCCGCCGCCTCGGCTCGTCGGCGTTCGCGCGATACAGGCCTCGTCCGCCCCCCTTCTCTCTCGATCTGGAATCGCGCGGCACCACTGACCCTTCCCCTCTCTTCCCCCACTCTTTTGCAGCCGGGAACGGCCGGAACCACTGACACCCGAAGCACCTCCGCCGCGTGACCTCGTCGCCGGCGAACCAGGCTGCTCCGGTGACCAACTCCACCTCCACCCGAACGGCGACACGACGCTGAGCCCAATCGTGCCCTCGCCCGACCTCGCCGTGCCCAACATCATCGCCGGTGAGCTCGCCAGCCGTCTGGACTCGGGGTTAGGGATGACAGGCGGGCCCCGCCTGTCGGCCTCTCCCCTCCATCGCCTCTCTCTCTCTCGCTGATGCCTGGGCCCTGCCCGTCAGGTTTGAAAACCTGGCGCGCGCACGCGCCGGCTCGCCTGGGCCTTTTCCCCTTTGGGCCTGCTGCACTGCAGCTGTTCTGGCATAGCGGGCACAATGCCCTTCCTCTTTTTCTTTTTTTGTCCCTTTTCCAAAAATTCCACAGGATTAAATATTAATCCAAATGCAATAATTCCAGTTCCTAAAATCTTGTAAACATCCCACCTATTTAATGGTGTAGTTTTCATACATGCCCAACCAACTTTTCTGTACTGCTCAAATTCAAATTCAAATTTGAGCAATTAAATCCTTGTTTAAAAATCCATTGCTCTGTTCCTATAGCTCCAAATCCAAAACTAAGAATTTTCCCCTCCTTAGTTTTCACCCTAGTATTTAACAAAAATGAGTTGACATTTTTCTGAGAAATTTGGTTTTTCTGTTTTATTATTGCCTTATTTTTTCCGTTGTTTTGTGGCAACGAATAGATCCTGTGTTTGACGAGGTAGTTGGAGAAGAAGAAGGAGAAGGACTTGAAGACTTCGAAGACCAAGCCAACCAAGGCAAGCAACCCTTTGACCATACCGTGAAACCTTTTTATGCATGTCATATAGCACTTGTTGTTGTTGCATCGGAATCATGATGAGAGGGTACCACTTTGGTGGGTTACTCCGTTGCTTTTCTCGTTGATACTTGCATGATGCATGGCCCTACCTTTCTATGAGGGTTATGCGAGTGGCTGTAGTTAGGATGCTAAATAGCTGCTACGCAAATGGGATGGGTATACGCATGGTGAAGGAAACCAAGTTGTTCTCAAAGACTTTTCAAAAAAAACCGTCGGGTGTCACTAATGCCCGAAGGAGATGGTGAGCTAGGTTACCACTTGATAAAGAAGTGGTGTACCGGAGCAAGTTGTGCGGGAGTGTTTTCGAAAACGGATTAGATTTAAGATTTGTCGACTGTCCCAACCTTACATGCGCAACCACTCTACCCTTATATGGGAAAGGGCATTATTGATTACCTAGGCTGATACTAGCTTGGCGCCCGCATTACTAGTGATGGGAGAGTCGTTGTTGCGCTCTCTCGGGACAGGGTCGTGCCAGGTAGGGCGGCCATGACTGTTTTCACAGGGCACCAGACACACCGTTGGTACCCCGTGCTTGTGGTATGTGAAGAATTTGGGAGCAAGGCTCCACAATTTTAAAATGTGAAATATTGGGCACGGGGGTTACTACCAATCGAGTGGACTCTATGTTAGTGTCGTCTAGGGAAAGATAGTGATCGGGTGCTTACCCCGGGTACTTGAGGTACCGCGGGTCATGGATGACACGGAAGTTCCCCGGATCTTATGGGTAAAGTGTGCAACCTCTGCAGAGTGTAAAACTATTAGAATAACCGCGTCCACGGTCAAGGACAATTGGGCGGTGCTGCTTAAATTACGTCCAGAGTTTTCAAACCGTGTGTGTGTGTTGATAAAACTAATTGGGTTAAGTTAAATGGCTTGACACGATGATCAAGTTGGATTGGTGTCCAACTCCGCTTATGTTGATATCTGTAACTTGTTCATATGGATACCTGTACTCTCGTGATGCATACTTTACATGTTGATAGATCATGTCATTGCACTCAAAACTAGCTTTCTGCAAACTACCTACTTAGTGCTATATCATTGCATTATTGTGCCCTGTCCCAATCATGGGTTGCTTGCGAGTACATTCAAAGTACTCATTGGCTGCCACTGGTTACTTAATTGGCCAGGCATGGAAGAACAGGAGTTCAAAGAAGAGTTCTTTGTAGACGAACATGCGAACTAGGACGTTTCCCAATCAGAATGCCTGTAGGGTTAAGGCAGATGGCATGGGTTCTACTTATCGACGAAGATTTTTCCGCTGCTTAAGTTTATTTGGTACTCAGCCCTTATGGCTTTATCCATGTAAGACTTGACCATAATGGTCATAATTTGTGTAAGATAGTATGTATGCATGTAAGACTCTTGCTATTCAGCTTCTGTGTGTTCAGTGAGCATTGATCTCTGGGATCACTGTACACGTGCATTCGGTGATCACGACTCATGAGTCGGGGTCCCCACAGAGCTGGTATCAGAGCCATCCTGACTGTAGGAAGCCTTAGTTAGCATGGACGTTAGTTAGAGTGAGACTATCTACAAAATTACCTATATACCTACGTTTTCTAAAAATATCCCAAACATGGGTCATATCTCCTCTATTGACCCTTCCCCTTCCACTTTTGTTGATGGCCGTCGTACCCGAGGACTTCCTGACCACTGGATTTCCCATGCTTCTTGAGGACAGCCTCAAGAAGTGCCAGTTCACTCGAGCCCCCACCTTCTCCTATCACGAGCACTGGGTCAACAGCACCAAGGAGTATCTCGTGGAGGTAGTCGTGAGGGCGAACGACTCTCCGACAAGCTGGTTCTTTGAAGGACCCCAGATGGCGACCCTGCTCCTCGCCGTTGAGACTGCTGCACTCAAGGCGCTGACTCGCCTTCGGGATCTTCTGCCAGAGATGGCAAGTGAGCCAGCCACACGTTACCTGCCTTATCGTAAGGAGGGTGATGACGAGAGCAGCGCACCAGCTCCACCCATGGACGAGGGGCTTCCCCTCCGTTTCCAGACCTACTTCAGCTTGTGTGCTGACATCCTTGCACAGCACTTGGCCTCGGAGTCGATGGAGCTTCGGAGGGAACTCCATGAGACCAAGGAACTCCTTCGCCTAGCTCAGACAAAGGCGGACAGGATCAAGAAGGATGGTGCACCCCCTCGACAGCCCGTGGTTGCCTATCGAGGCGGGTGACCCCCACAGGCTACGCATGCCAAGGGATCATCTCGGCCACGCCGTATGACGGGGAAGGAATATCGCAATCTCTTCATGGTGCCACCGGCGAAGCAGCGCCGTGTTCAGCTCCTCCACTCCCCCACCCCCTCAAGTGACGAAGAAACTGAGACAGATGAAGATGAGGAGGAAGACCCAGAGGAGCCGGAATACGCGACCGAGCATTCCACCACTTAGACACCGTTCAGGACTAGGATAGGCCAGTCCATAACCCTTAAGGTAGGATAGGTCGTGTACCCCTATGCGAAGTCGAGTCCATGTAATGGTTCAAATGAAACCATGTTGTGTTGTGGTTGCTTTCAACTTGTTTTGATGGAAGTCGTACTTTCCCTTCGGGAACTTGTAAATGACTACATCACCCATTTGGTTTTAATGCATGAGTTTGGCCCTTCTGGCCCTTGCTTAACTTAAAATTGTGTCACGCCCACCCCCTTACTAGGCATCCCATCTATATTGCTTTCCTTCATCTTTCCCAATCATGAGACCTTGACCGCTCCAACAGGATGCCTGTTGTAACACGTACTGGTGCCTCTACTCAGCAGCAAGAAGCCGGAGTAGGAGCCAGTCAGGACCAAACCCAAGGACAAGCTCCACCACCGCCACCACCTCCAAACATGGACATGGCTTAGCTTCTCCAAGCCTTCCGAGAGGAACGCCAAGCCAACACTGCTGCCCTCCAGATGATTGCCCAGGCTGTCAACCGCCAGCCAGCGGGGAATGGCAATGGACGTTCCACCTTGGCAGAGTTGAAGAAGCATGCACCACCCACCTTCGTCGAGACTGCTGAACCCCTGGATGCAGACGACTGGGTCAACACCATTGAGGATCTGTTGGAACTAGTCGGCTGCACTGAAGACCGTGAGAGGGTGGCATATGCTGCCCACTGTCTCGGGGGAACTGCGAGAGCTTGGTGGGATGGATTCAAGGTCATGCATGCTGGGCAAAACATCACTTGGAATGACTTCAAGACAGAATTCCACAAAGCCCATATTCCTTCCGGAATCATGGCCATCTGTAACATCCCAAATTTTCAATTTGGTATGTTATACATAGATCATCATTGCATATCATATTTTAATGCATTTTGAAAAATCCTCGATAAATCCTAACCAACTCAAGGACCCTCGGAGAGAGAGTTGGGGATTTTCTCGAATTTTCATATTTGATTTCCATCAAATAATAAAACGAGGATTTTGGGTTTTAATTATTTTCTCTCCGAAAAATATTTCATCTTAAAAATTAAATGAGAGGAGAAAATATGACTTCTCCAAAACATATGAAATACTAGAGGAAAAATGTTAAAATCATTTTTTGGATTTTATTTGCAATTTAATTGCATTAAAAATATTGCATGTTTTCAAAAAATTATTTTTATGTCAAAACAATGTTCACCCTATTCTAGATTTTCTAACTAGACGGGGAAAATTTATTTTATCTTTTTTGGACTTTTATTTATTTTTCTACGAATATTTTTCCGCGGAACGTTTTAAAAAAAATGCGCAGCGCCCGACTGGGCCGAGCCCAGCCGAGCCAGGCCGACGGCCCGCCCGCCGTCTCCTTCCCCGCGACGCCGCCCGCCGCCGCCCGGTGTCCGTGGCGAGCACGGGAGCCCCGCCGCGCCTTGCCCCTTCCCCAAGCAGCCGGACCCCCCCCTTCTATATATACCCCCTGCCTCCTCCTCTCACCCCGCCGCCCGCACCCGAACCCCGCCGCCGTCGCCTTGCACCGTCGCCGCCGCTCGCCGACCCTGCCGCCGGAGCCTCCCCCGAGCCCGCCGAGCCCCGCCGCCCTCGCCGCCCCTCGCCGGAGCAGCCGGAGCCCCGCCCCCGACGAGGTACCTCGCCGCCGTTCGTTGCCGGTTTTTGTTTTAAAAAAAACCGCTCGTTTTTAAAAAAAAACCTAGATCGGTTTTTTTGGTTTGTTATTTTGTGAACTTTCACCGAACAGTTTGTTTTAACGAACGCGTTCGTCGGTTTTTCTCTGTTAACGAACGTCCGTTCTTTAACCGTTCGTCCGTTTTTCTTTTTCGTCGGATTTTTCCGCGATTATCTCAGATTCGATTTCTGATCGAATCTTCGTTTCTGTTTAACTTTTCGCTTGTTTATCGGAATCAGGCGATTCAAGTGCCTAGAGTTTCGTCTCGAAATTCTCTTTCCGTTTAACCTACTCAAACAAGTTTTTGCTACTGTAAAATTTGACCTAGATCCAGATTAGTAAACGAAGCTTGTTTCTTTCGCCGTTTGACTTTCGTTGCTTCGTTCGAGTTGATTCTTTTTGCAAACCGGAGTTCTTAAGTTGAACTTTCTGGTTGGATCTTTCATTCGAGTTTTACCTGTGCATTAGATGAGTACTTATTGTTTGCTTGTTTGTTTGCGATAGAGTACCCGGAGTGTGCCGCTTGTTACTTCGAATCGCTAGGTTTCGCGGATCATCAGCAAGGCAAGTAACACTTTGATCATACTTTCCATACCCAGTTTTATTGCATTAGATCTATTCCTCAAACAATTGCATGATTAGGATCTAATTAAATTGTGGGAACTGGGAAGTAGTTGAGGTAGTACCTATTACCTGTTCTTTTATCAAACCCTTGGGAGTTACTTCTACGTTGCTATTATATTGCCATGCTATGCTCGTAGACGTGGATTGGGTTTGAGAGATATTCATGACAGATGTGAGGTTAATAATGGTTTACTTAAGGTGGCAACTAAAACTCACATCTGGGTGGATTGAGGCACCTGGAGAATCCAGTGTTGTCTGTTTGTGATTACTACTCTGTTATAAATCCTCCATTTGTACTGTGCGTGTCAGCATTACTGATCCAGGGATGACACTGGTGCACAGCAGCACAGACCATTTGAGGTCTGGTCGCTACAAAGGTGGTATCAGAGAACACGCTGACTGTAGGACACGACCACTAAGCTTAAGCCCTAGAAAGCTTCTCTCTTCTCATTTCTGACCCCTCTCCTTTTTCTACTCTTTTAGGAATGGCCGACACAAGGAGCAAGTTCATGCAACCAGATGAAGACACGCCTTTTGGTCGACACTTGAAGGAAGTCACCAAGTATTTGAACATAGGAATACCAAGCATCACCGGAACCTACAACGCCACATTACCCGAAGAGGAGAGCTGGAAGATTCAAGTTCACATTCCAGGAAGGACGTTTGTGCCAGTTACTGAACCCATAAGATTGGTTTTCGAAGCACCAACCTGGAGTTTAGGGAAGAGCATGGCCGCTCACATCGCTATGGGACGCATTGGAGAAGTCTACCACCAGGAGCTTAAGGATACAATTTATCAGATTTGTGGACGCCGAGACGCGCAATGGGAGATGATCAGAACCAAGAAGGATATCAATCGCAGCTTTCATCCAGGAGCAAAACCAACATATTCGTCGCTAGGAGAACCAGATGTGCACGGACAAGGAAGAACTGAAGAAGGCATTAACCAAGATGAAGGAGCTGGAGGAAGAACTCAAGGCTACACGCGAGGATTATATGGAGGAAATCATCGAACTAGTAGGGAAGAATGACGACCTGGAGAAGAAGATTGGAGTATTCATGGGAAATCCAGTGCCAAAAGCAAAGGATGACAAATGCACTTGTCCGGATAACTACATCATCATCGACGACACCGACTCAGAACCAAGTGAAGATGACTGGGTTGACGAAGCTGGAGCAGACATCATGGAGTCTTCAACGGATCAGAATTTTTAGTAGACCACCATATCAGCAATAGTTTTTCCCCATTTAATAGTATAGTTCAAGCACGTTGTAACGCTAGTTAGATCGTTTGTTTTGCCTTGTTTGAATTGATTAAGTGATATTGATTGTATTTGCCTCATGAGCATATGGGTAGTGTTTTCCCTCTAGACCTCATTCTATTCTTAACTCTCATCTTTTCTAACCTATCAGATGCCTCCGAGATGCGACACCGGATTTGTTTTCCCACCAGAGATCACCCAGTTGATTCAGCAACAGAATGCCCTGATGCAAGTGTTAGTGCAGAACCAAGGCAACAACAACAACCCACCGCCACCACCACATGTTGATCACTTAGCCCGTTTCTTAAGGCTAAACCCGCCGGTGTTTTCAAGTAGCACCGAGCCGATTGTTGCAGATGATTGGCTCCGCAAAGTTGGAAGGGAGTTGACCACTGCAGGATGCACAGATGCGGAAAGAGTGCGTTTTGCCGCACATCAGCTTGATGGACCCGCAGCATCATGTTGGGAGAATTATACAGCCACGCACCCTATTGACACTGTCACATGGGACCAGTTTCAGCAAGCTTTCCGTACAGCTCATGTTTCAGCAGGAGCTATGGCTATGAAGAAGCGCGAGTTTCGCAACCTATGCCAAGGAGGACGCACCGTAGGCCAGTATGTGGAGGATTTTAGTAAGTTAGCACGTTATGCACCAGATGACATTGCTATAGATGCAGCCAAGCAGGAGAAATTTTTGGAAGGAATGAATGATGAACTGAGTATGCAGTTGATGGTAGCAACCTTCAACAACTACCAGGAGCTGGTAGATAGAGCTCTCATGATTGAAGGGAAGCAACAGCAGATTGAAAACCGTAAGAGGAAGTATGGACAAGGGAAGTACAATTTTGGAGCTCAGCAGAAGCCACGATTTGCCCCGAAACCGGGAGGACAGTTTCAGCATACCCATGGAGGAGGTAGTTCGCACAACCATAATGGCTCCAAAAATGGTAATGGGAATGGAGGAAGCAACGGACAGAACCGCATCAACCCATCTACCCCAACCAAGAGGGACCTAAGTCATGTTACTTGTTTCAAGTGCCAGAAGACTGGACATTATGCAACTGATTGTCCTGAAGCCCAAAATGGAAATGGCAATGGCAGCTCTGGGAAGAAGCCGAACCCGTTCAACAAAGGACATGTGAACCACGTGAGCGTGGAGGAGGTTGAAGCTCAGCCGGATGCAGTAATAGGTAAGTTTTGGTTAAGTCATTTACTGCAACCGTTCTTTTCGATACTGGTGCATCGCATTCATACATATCAAGGGGATTTGTGAATAAGTTTAAGATGTCCACCCAAGTTCTCAAAACCCTATGTTAGTAACCTCGCCAGGAGCAGAGTATATGGAAGCCAAGGATGTTTTCAGATACCATTGGCCATTGGTAGGCATGTTTTCCCCTCAGACCTCATAGTTTTGGAGTCGCAAGGTTTGGATGTGATTTTGGGAATGGATTGGCTATCGTTGTATGGAGGAAACATCGATTGTGCTAGCAAGATGATTTTGCTTACCACCCCGGAAGGAAAAAGGATTAAGTATGTATCCAGACATATGCCGAAGAGGACTTAAGTGAATTCCTTATCAGGGGTTGTACAGGAGGAAGTACCAGTGGTGAAGGATTATCCGGATGTATTTCCAGAAGAGTTGCCAGGCATGCCACTAGATAGAGACATTGAGTTCTTGATTGAACTTTTGCCAGGCACAGGGCCAATATCTAAGAGACCGTACAGGATGCCCGCAAAGGATTTGGAGGAAATTAAGAAGCAGATCAAGGAGTTACTGGATAAAGGCTATATTCGCCCAAGTTCGTCACCTTGGGGATCACCAGTACTTCTAGTGGAGAAGAAAGATGGATCGCTGAGGATGGTTGTTGATTATCGAGGATTGAATGAAGTGACCATCAAAAACAAGTACCCACTGCCGATGATCAATGATTTGTTTGACCGCCTACAAGGAGCTAAAGTATTTTCCAAGATCAATCTACGATCAGGATACCATCAGTTAAAGATTCGAGAGCAGGATATACCTAAGACGGCTTTTACCACCAGATATGGATTGTATGAGTATACTGTTATGTCATTTGGTCTGACTAACGCACCTGCCTATTTTATGAACCTGATGAACAAAGTATTTATGGAGTTTTTGGATAAGTTCGTCATGGTGTTCATTGACGACATTCTAGTCTTTTCCAAGAATGAGGAAGAGCATGAGGAGCATTTGCGATTGGTACTTGAGAAGCTCAGAGAACATCAGTTATACGCCAAGTTCAGCAAATGTGAATTTTGGCTGAAGGAAGTTGGATTCCTTGGACATGTTATTTCGGGAGAAGGAATAGCAGTAGCCCCTGCCAAGGTTGACACAGTGACAAGTTGGGAATCACCCACGACAGTTGGAGAAATCCAGAGTTTTCTTGGACTTGCAGGATACTACCGGAGATTCATCGAGAATTTCTCGAAGATTGCTAAGCCCATGACTGAGCTATTGAAGAAGGACACCAAATTCAATTGGACTGAGGAATGTGAAGCTAGTTTCCAAGAGTTGAAGAAACGATTGGTTACATCACCAGTGTTGATTCTGCCAGATCAACGCAAGGATTATGAAGTTTATTGCGACGCTTCTCGTCGAGGACTTGGAGCAGTGCTTATGCAGGAAGGAAGAGTTATGTCATATGCTTCACAACAACTTAAACCCCATGAGAAGAATTATGCTACGCATGATTTGGAGTTAGTATCCGTGGTGCATGCATTGAAGACATGGAGACATTTTCACATCGGAAACCATTGTGAGGTGTATACAGATCACAAGAGTTTGAAATATATTTTCACGCGGAAGGAGTTAAATCTCAGACAGAGGAGATGGTTGGAGCTCATAAAGGACTATGATATGAGATTGCATTATCACCCAGGAAAGGCTAACGTAGTAGCAGACGTGTTGAGCCGCAAGAGTCATGTCAACACCCTCATGACAGGAGAGTTACCTCAGGAGTTAGCCGAGGACCTTCGCGATCTATGTTTGGAGATAGTCCCAAGAGGCTATTTAGCGACATTAGAGATTCAGTCTACCTTGATGGAAAGGATCAGGGAAGCTCAGAAGACAGACAAGGAGATTGAAGAGATAAAGGAGAAGATAAGCAAAGGAAAAGCCAAGGGATTTCGTGAGGATGAGCATGATACCTTATGGTTTGAGGACCGCGTATATGTGCCAAATGATCCGGAGATCAGGAAGTTGATTTTGCAAGAAGCACATGATTCACCGTACTCGATTCACCCAGGGAATACCAAGATGTATTTGGATCTGAAGAATACTTTCTGGTGGACCGGAATGAAGAAGGATATTGCAGAGTATGTAGCAGTTTGTGATGTGTGTCAGAGAGTGAAGGCAGAGCATCAGAAGCCAGCAGGATTGCTACAACCATTGCCGATACCTGAATGGAAGTGGGATAAAATAGGCATGGATTTTATCACGGGATTACCCAGGACTCGTTCAGGCTATGACTCAATATGGGTTGTAGTCGACCGTTTGACGAAAGTGGCTCATTTCATTCCAGTGAAGACCACTTACACCAGTGCTAAGTTGGCAAAGATATACATGACCAGGATCGTATGTTTGCATGGAGTTCCGAGGACCATTGTATCAAACAGAGGAACCCAATTTACCTCGAAGTTTTGGAAACGGTTACATGAAACATTGGGAACCAGGCTAGAATTTAGTACAGCTTTTCACCCACAGACAGATGGACAGACCGAGAGAGTCAACCAGATTTTGGAGGACATGTTGAGAGCTTGTGCACTAGATTATGGATCTAGTTGGGACGACAATTTTCCATATGCGGAGTTTTCGTATAACAACAGTTATCAAACCAGTTTGAAGATGGCCCCTTTCGAAGCTTTGTACGGAAGGAGGTGTAGAACACCGTTGTTATGGGACGAAGTTGGAGACCGTCAGTTGTTTGGACCAGATTTGATTAAAGAGTCTGAACAGAAAGTGAGGTTGATTCGCGATAGGCTCAAGGTAGCCCAGTCCAGGCAGAAGAGTTATGCTGATTCTAAATGAAAGGAGACAGTTCACAAAGTCGGAGACCGAGTTTATCTTCGAGTATCACCACTTCGAGGAGTGAAGCGCTTTGGAGTTAAGGGAAAGTTATCACCCCGTTTTATCGGACCATACAGAGTTGTGGAACGTATGGGAGAGGTTGCCTACAAGCTGGAATTGCCCGAAGGATTGTCTGGAGTTCATGATGTATTTCACGTCTCCCAGTTGAAGAAGTGCCACGCAGAGATGGCTGAGATACCACTGAGAGATACTGTGCCACTGGAAGCGATTCAGCTGGAAAGTGATTTGACCTATGAGGAGAAACATGTTAAGATTCTTGAGTATGCTAGCCGAGTTACCCGCAGTAAGGTTATCAAGTTTTGCAAAGTCCAGTGGAGTCACCACACGGAAGATGAAGCCACCTGGGAGCGAGAGGAAGATCTACGGAAGGACCACTCCCACCTGTTTTCTAGCCAACCCGAATCTCGAGGGCGAGATTCATCTTAAGGGGGGTAGGTTTGTAACATCCCAAATTTTCAATTTGGTATGTTATACATAGATCATCATTGCATATCATATTTTAATGCATTTTGACAAATCCTCGATAAATCCTAACCAACTCAAGGACCCTCGGAGAGAGAGTTGGGGATTTTCTCGAATTTTCATATTTGATTTCCATCAAATAATAAAACGAGGATTTTGGGTTTTAATTATTTTCTCTCTGGAAAAATATTTCATCTTAAAAATTAAATGAGAGGAGAAAATATGACTTCTCCAAAACAATTGAAATACAGGAGGAAAAATGTTAAAATCATTTTTTGGATTTTATTTGCAATTTAATTGCATTAAAAATATTGCATGTTTTCAAAAAATTATTTTTGTGTCAAAACAATGTTCACCCTATTCTAGATTTTCTAACTAGACGGGGAAAATTTATTTTATCTTTTTTGGACTTTTATTTATTTTTCTACGAATATTTTTCCACGGAACGTTTAAAAAAAATGCGCAGCGCCCGACTGGGCCGAGCCCAGCCGAGCCAGACCGCCGACCCGCCCGCCGTCTCCTTCCCCGCGACGACGCCCGCCGCCGCCCGGTGTCCGTGGCGAGCACGGGAGCCCCACCGCGCCTTGCCCCTTCCCCAAGCCGCCGGACCCCCCACCTTCTATATATACCCCCTGCCTCCTCCTCTCACCCCGCCGCCCGCACCCGAACCCCGCCGCCGTCGCCTTGCGCCGTCGCCGCCGCTCGCCGACCCCGCCGCCGGAGCCTCCCCCGAGCCCGCCGAGCCCCGCCGGCCTCGCCGCCCCTCGCCGGAGCAGTCGGAGCCCCGCCGGAGCCCCGCCCCCGACGAGGTACCTCGCCGCCGTTCGTTGCCGGTTTTTGTTTTAAAAAAACCGCTCGTTTAAAAAAAACCCTAGATCGGTTTTTTTTGGTTTGTTATTTTGTGAACGTTCACCGAACCGTTCGTTTTAACGAACGCGTTCGTCGGTTTTTCTCTGTTAACGAACGTCCGTTCTTTAACCGTTCGTCCGTTTTTCTTTTTCGTCGGATTTTTCCGCGATTATCTCAGATTCGATTTCTGATCGAATCTTCGTTTCTGTTTAACTTTTCGCTCGTTTATCGGAATCGGGCGATTCAAGCGCCTAGAGTTTCGTATCGAAATTCTCTTTCCGTTTAACCTACTCAAACAAGTTTTTGCTACTATAAAATTTGACCTAGATCCAGATTAGTAAACGAAGCTTGTTTCTTTCGCCGTTTGACTTTCGTTGCTTCGTTCGAGTTGATTCTTTTTGCAAACCGGAGTTCTCAAGTTGAACTTTCTGGTTGGATCTTTCATTCGAGTTTTACCTGTGCATTAGATGAGTACTTATTGTTTGCTTGTTTGTTTGCGATAGAGTACCCGGAGTGTGCCGCTTGTTACTTCGAATCGCTAGGTTTCGCGGATCATCAGCAAGGCAAGTAACACTTTGATCATACTTTCCATACCCAGTTTTATTGCATTAGATCTATTCCTCAAACAATTGCATGATTAGGATCTAATTAAATTGTGGGAATTGGGAAGTAGTTGAGGTAGTACCTATTACCTGTTCTTTTATCAAACCCTTGGGAGTTACTTCTACGTTGCTATTATATTGCCATGCTATGCTCGTAGACGTGGATTGGGTTTGAGAGATATTCATGACAGATGTGAGGTTAATAATGGTTTACTTAAGGTGGCAACTAAAACTCACATCTGGGTGGATTGAGGCACCTGGAGAATCCAGTGTTGTCTGTTTGTATAAGGACCGCCACCCAGGCTCAAAGGGATCATAAGATTATTCATGCTAGAAACTTCCGTGTGCAGCCACAAGCTATTATGGGCTCTAGCATAGTTGAGTAGGTTACATGATCTCTTGAACAGGTGGGCTAGCAGATGTAGGGGAAAGTAGGTGTACCGGTCCACCCGGAGTAAAGAGTGATTGTTCCTGAAAGACTGTGTCTCGGTCATCCGTTTCTCAAACATCATGCAGTGCGAGAATCAAGCGGAGGCGCTCGAGTCTTGTGGGGAAAAGTGCACAAACCTCTGCAGAGTGTACAAACTAATCATGGTTAGCCGTGTCCCCGGTTATGGACAACTTGAGTATCTAGTACCTGGATTATCATTTGAATCTCATCACCATGTTACTTCTAATTAATATTGTGGGTTATGATGACACTTAATTGGGATTGAGTTGGAGGTACCTTCTCAATGTTTAACAACCACCATGATAGTTAAATAAAATTTATTCCTTTGAAGTAGGGAAAAATTGGCTTTTCGCAAAATTGTAACCATAGAGCTTTCCACCAGCCATATATGCATGTAGTATAGAATTATTATTGTTCATTATTCTCTATGTGTTACTTTGCCAGCATATTCCATGTGCTGACCCGTTTTCGGGCTGCAACGTTTCATGTTGCAGACTTTTCAGACGACGAGTAAGGTGCCTTAGGTCGTGGTCTTATACTCAGTGATGCCGCTGGAGTTGATGGACTCACTTATCTTCCAAGTCTTCCGCTGTTATCGTATTTAGATGGCCTTAAGCCATATTTATCATACTTAATCTCTTTGGAGATATTCGATGTAATAAGTGTGTGATTGCTACTCTGTTATAAATCCTCCATTTGTACTGTGCGTGTCAGCATTACTAATCCAGGGATGACACTGGTGCACAGCAGCACAGACCATTTGAGGTCTGGTCGCTACACCATCAAGAAGCGTAAGTTCCGAGCCCTGAAGCAAGGAAGTAGCACTGTCAAGTAGTACATGCAGAAGTTCAGTGTTCTGTCAAGGTATGCTCCTGAGGATGTCAGCACTGATGCTGCCAAAAGAGAGCGCTTCATGGAAGGCCTTAACCATACTCTGAAGTACTCGCTTGTTGTGTGTGACTGCCCAACCTTTCCTGATCTGGTGAACAAGGCACTCATGCTTGAGGACAAGCGACGTGCTTTGGATGATACCCGTAAGCGCAAGATGATCAGCAAGCGCAGCTCCAGCAACCAGAAGCCTCGCCCATGGCAGCCAGCCCCGGTCAAGCCAACCTATTCGCAGCCAAGAGATCCTGCACCCCTCACCAACTATTAGCCTCAGCAGTACGCCAACCCCAGGCCAGCTTACAACAACCCCAATAACAATGCCGGCAAGAGCAGCAACCTTAATCAAGTCACTTGCTTTGGATGTGGTCAGTCAGGACACTACTCCAAGGATTGCCCCAACAAGAATCCCGACGCCCCGCGCCCCAATGCGCAGAACCCAGTACAAGGCCGCGGAATGCCACCAAGGAACCAAGCCCCCCGCAACCCACCCAACAATGGCAAGGGTCGTGTGAATCATGTCACTGCAGAAGGAGCCCAGGAAGACCCGGACGTCGTGCTGGGTATGTTCCTTGTTAACTCAGCACCTGCAACTGTCTTGTTTGATTCTGGAGCCACGCATTCATTTGTCACCCAAGAGTTTGCATTAAAAAGTAGCATGACCCCTACACCCCTTAATAACCCTATGGTGGTACAAACCCCCGGAGCTGAGATGAGAGCCAAGATAGGCTGTAAGGGAGTCGGGATCGTCATTAACGGGGTAGATTTCCTAGCAGACCTTATCATCCTAAGATCGCAAGGCTTGGATGTGATCTTAGGAATGGATTGGCTCATCAAGCACCAAGGCTTGTTAGAATGTGCCAACCGAACTGTCACTGTGACCAATGACCAAGGAGTCGAAGTTAAATTTGCCTCCAACCCCTCCTCTGCTCAAGCCACCCAAGTCAACTGTCTGACTGAAGTTGGATTGGAGCAAGTGCCGGTAGTATGCGAATACCCCGATGTCTTTCCTGATGAGCTACCGGGAATGCCTCCTGACCGAGACATTGAGTTCATCATCGAGCTCATACCCGGAGCAGGACCCATCTATAAGAAGCCTTATAGAATGGGACCGGAAGAGTTAGCAGAGTTGAAGAAGCAACTGGAAGAGCAGTCGAGGAAGGGATTTATCCGCCCTAGTGCCTCCCCTTGGGGATCACCTGTTCTATTTGTGGCAAAGAAGGACGGTACTATCCGCTTATACATTGACTATCGTTCCCTCAATGAAGTTACAATCAAGAACAAGTATCCACTTCCCAAGATTGAAGATCTGTTTGATCAACTCAATGGGGCCAAGGTGTTCTCCAAGATCGACCTCAGATCAGGGTACTACCAGCTGAAAATCAGACCCCAAGATATTCTGAAGACGGCATTTGTAACCAGATACGGCCTGTATGAGTGCACGGTCATGTCCTTTGGATTGACCAATGCCCCAGCTTACTTCATGTATCTCATGAATAAGGTCTTCATGGAATATTTGGACAAGTTTGTTGTCGTCTTCATTGATGACATTCGTGTCTTCTCGAAGACTGAAGAAGAGCACGAGCAACACTTGAGGATGGTCCTAGACAAGCTTCGAGAGCACCAACTGTACGCCAAGTTCAGCAAATGCGAATTTTGGCTGCATGAGGTTGGAGTCTTGGGTCATAAGTTGACTGCCGAAGGATTGTCAGTGGATCCCACCAAGATCCAAGCCATGAATGAATGGCAAACCCCGAGCAATGTGAAGGAAGTCAGAAGCTTCCTCGGACTCGCGGGATATTACCGCAAGTTCGTTGAAGGATTCTCAAGCATTGCCCGACCCATGACCCAGCTCTTGAAGAAGGACAAGAAGTTTGAATGGACGCCGAAGTGCGAAGAAAGCTTCTAGGAGCTGAAGAAGAGATTGACCACCGCCCCAGTTCTGGCCACACCTGATATTCACAAAGAATTTGTGATATATTGTGATGCGTCAAGAGCCGGGCTTGGAGGTGTTCTTATGCAAGAAGGCAGAGTCATAGCATATCTGTCCAGACAGCTACGTCCTCACGAAGAGAACTACGCTACTCATGACCTCGAGTTGGCAGTTGTAGTTCATGCCCTAAAAACGTAGCGGCATTACCTCCTAGGGAAGCGGTGTGAGATATACACGGATCACAAAAGTCTGAAGTATATTTTCACTCAGAAGGAATTGAACATGAGGCAGAGAAGATGGCTAGAATTGATCGAGGATTATGATCTTAGTGTTCAATACCACCCTGGAAAGGCTAATGTGGTAGCAGATGCATTAAGCCGAAAGGCTTGTTCCTTGAATGCTATGCTTAAGGAAAAGCTACCCGCCTTGTATAAGGAACTTGAAATCTTCGGGTTGGAACTGGTTGCACCAGGATTCTTGGCCAACCTCGAAGTCAAGCCTACCCTGATGGATGATGTTAAGGAAGCTCAGAAGGGACACGAGAGTATTGAAGGCATCAAGAGGAAGATCAAGGCAGGTAAGGCCCCAGGATTCTCAGAGGATGAGCAAGGAATTTTGTGGTTCAGGAATCGCATTTGCGTACCCAACAAGGTTGAGCTCAAGAACTTGATCTTGCAAGAAGCTCATGACACCCCGTATTCCATCCATCCTGGAGGGACCAAGATGTATCAAGACCTGAAGGAAATATTTTGGTGGAACGGGATGAAAAGAGAGATTGCCACCTATGTTGCAAAGTGTGATGTATGCCAAAGGGTCAAGGCTGAATATCAGCGGCCTACTGGATTGCTGCAACCACTCAAGGTTCCCGAGTGGAAATGGGATAAAGTCGGAATGGATTTCATCACTGGACTACCTAGGTCAAACAAGGGACATGACTCCATCTGGGTCATAGTCGATCATTTGACCAAAGTAGCCCATTTCATTCCTGTCAAGACTACCTATGATGGCAACCAGCTGGCAACCCTTTACATCAACAGAATTGTAAGCATTCATGGTGTTCCTAAGGAGATTGTGTCAGATCGAGGGACCCAGTTTACCTCAAGGTTCTGGGAGAAGTTCCAAGAGGCTATGGGAACCAAGTTGTCCTTCAGCACTGCTTTCCACCCACAGACCGGAGGTCAGACAGAACGAGTGAATCAGATACTCGAAGACATGCTCCGAGCCTGTGTCTTAGCATATGGAGCTAAGTGGGAAGATTGCCTCCCTTATGCAGAATTCTCCTATAACAACAGTTATCAGTCAAGCCTTCGGATGGCACCATTTGAGGTGTTATACGGACGGAAGTGCCGCACACCCCTCAATTGGTCAGAAACCGGAGAAGGACTAGTATTTGGGCCCGATACCCTCCGTGAAGCAGAAGAGCAAGTTCAGCTAGTCAGAGAGCGACTGAAGACCGCCAAGTCAAGACAGAAGAGCTATGCTGACACTCGTCGCCGACAAGTAGACCTCCAAGTCGGAGACCATGTATACTTGTGTGTAACTCCTCTTAAGGGAACCAAGCGTTTCCACGTTAAGGAAAAGCTCGCACCAAGATTTATCGGCCCCTTCGAGATCACCGCACGACACGGAGAAGTGGCTTACCAGTTGGAACTGCCACCTGAACTATCCGATGTGCACAACGTATTCCACGTGTCACAACTCCGGAAGTGTCTCCAAGTTCCAGACAAGCCTGATCTTTACAAGGACGTCGATCACCAAGCCATTGACCTTCAACCTAATTTGACCTACCGTGAGAGGCCCATCTGCATTTTGGACGAGGCTGAACGACGCACTCGAAGCTGCACCATTAAGTACTTCAAGGTCCAGTGGAGCAACCACACTGAAGCAGAAGCCACCTAGGAACGTGAAGACTACCTTAGATCGAGTTTCCCGATCTCTTTTAAAGCCTAGTTTAGGAATCTCGGGGACGAGATTCTCGTAAGGGGGGTAGGTCTGTCACACCCTGCATTTTGTAACATGTCATTAGCATTAATAAAGCATGAAAATATGGACCAACAAAAACTTTTGCATTATTTGGCCTTTTATTTGGAGTTGGTTTTCTCTCTATGATTTTCAAGTGCTCTTTAAAGTCAACTACTCCACTTTATATACTTCATCTCCTTGCCCCAAACTTCTGCCCAAGAACCATGCCATGCTATAGTATTTTCTTACAAAAATAATTTGGCCAAAAAGTATTTTCAAAAATTAGTTTTCCAAAAACCCTGAATTGAGGTTTGCACTACAATTACTTGATTTGGGGTATGAAAAATATTTCAAAGAGAATATTTGAAACCTATTAGATATAGGATTTCTATAAACCACAAAAGTATAATTTTAAAAGTTATTTTCCTATTTTATTTAAAAGCTTTTTCTTAAGGACAGAAATTGTCTTTAATAGGGAAAACATATTTTTTTATTCCAAAAATATTTGACAAAATTCTTGGAAGCTCATTGGACATATATTTTCCATATATGTGAGTTTCAACACATGGTCATGTTCAAAATATTGGACAAAACCTCCCAAAACCATTTCTGCCCATTTCAAGGATTTGAAATATTTCTACAGGAAATATTTTCATAAAAATCCAAGGAAAATCTAGCAAGTCACAAATGCATATTGTGATCACCTTGCAAAGCCTCATCTCAATTAAGGTCAGTTTGATTCACCAAAATGCACCAAAACCCTCTCTGGCCAGAATCAAATTTGAACAACTTTGTTCTACCAACTTTCTCTCCTTGACCCCAACTTTTGTGATCATATTAACATGACCAAATAAGGCCACTACACTAAGTGGTGAATCAAGGAGAAGTGATTTTCTCAACTAGATCTGCAGAAGTTCATTTTTGCTAATTTCTAGGGTTTACAAAAGTTGCATTGGCAACTTTGCCCAAATGAGCTCAAAATTGGTGGAAGGCCCTAATTATATGTGACATTTCACCCTGTCGAGTCTCATGGCAAATGGAAATCATCTACTTGCCCAAACCAGCATCAAACACCTTCGGCCACTTTACCAAAATCCCATTTTTGGCCCCTTCCACTAATCTCCGTAGGATCAACTTTCTACAACGACCCCTCCTAGTCCCCCTCTAGCACCTGTGTGCTTTGCTGCCCGAGGAAGCAATGATGAAGGGGGGAGAACCCCATTTTTCTTCTCTGGACAGTGGATTCCTCCCTCTCTCTCTCAGCCTCCTTCTCTTCCCTCAGCTTTCCAGAGCATCCAAGGCTCAGCCCAACTTTTGCCCACGCTTCCTTCAGCTGCCAGACGCAAGTGGACGCGCGCGGATGCGGGAAAGCCGCGGATGCCGGCCAAAGTCGTGCTCTGGAGCGCCTGGCAGGGCACCCGGCCGTTGACGCCGCGTCTCCCGGCCACCTCGAGCCTCCCCCGCGAGCCAGTCGATGCCCCTCGACGTCCGCTACACGCCAGCAGGCCGCCCACTTGCTCCGACGCCCTCCTCTCTCTCCTGCAGCTCGCACTAGAACGCCACCCCGCTTGGCCAATGCTCGCGCCGCCCCTGTGGCCCGTCCGCAGCTCGTCCCGCTCCTCCTCTCTCTCCCTGGCACCCTAGACCACTCCCACTGACACCCCCAAGCCCTCCATTCCCTCTCTAACGGCCACCCGGGCTGATCACGCAGGCACCAGTAGGCCGCGCCTATGGTGGACCTCGGCCAGCCTATATAAGGCGACCCCGAGCCTCTCTCTCACTCCCTGTCGCTCCCCTACACTCCAAATCCACCTCCCGCACCACCATTTGTCTCCAGAGCCGCTCGAGCTCGAGATCGAGCTCGAGCTCCGCCGCCTCGGCTCGTCGGTGTTCGCGCGGTACAGGCCTCCTCCGCCCCCCTTCTCTCTCGATCCAGAACTGCGCGGCACCACTGACCTTTCCCCTCTCTTCCCCCCACTATTTTGCAGCCGGGAACGGCCGGAACCACCGACGCCCGAAGCACCTCCGCCGCGTGACCTCGTCGCCGGCGAACAAGGCTGCTCCGGTGGCCAACTCCACCTCCACCCGAACGGCGACACGACGCTGAGCCCAGCCGTGCCCTCGCCCGACCTCGCCGTGCCCTGCATCATCGCTGGTGAGCTCGCCGGCCGTCTGGACTCGGGGTTAGGGATGACAGGCGGGCCCCGCCTGTCGGCCTCTCCCCTCCATCGCCTCTCTCTCTCGGTGACGGCTGGGCCCCGCCCGACAGGTTTGAAAATCTGGCGCGCGCGCGCGCCGGCATGCCTGGGCCTTTTCCCCTTTGGGCCTGCTGCACTACAGCTGTTCTGGCCCAGCGGGCACAGTGCCCTTTCTCTTTTTCTTTTCTGTCCCTTTTCCAAAAATTCCACAGGATTAAATATTAATCCAAATGCAATAATTCCAGTTCCTAAAATCTTGTAAAAATCCCACCTATTTAATGGTGTAGTTTTCATACATGCCCAACCAACTTTTCTGAACTGCTCAAATTCAAATTCAAATTTGAGCAATTAAATCCTTGTTTAAAAATCCATTGCTCTGTCCCTGTAGCTCCAAATCCAAAACTAAGAATTTTCCCCTCCTTAGTTTTCACCCTAGTATTTAATAAAAATGAGTTGACATTTTTCTGAGCACTTTGGTTTTTCCGTTTTATTATTGCCTTATTTTTTCCGTTGTTTTGTGGCAAGGAATAGATCCCGTGTTTGACGAGGTAGTTGGAGAAGAAGAAGGAGAAGGACTTGAAGACTTCTAAGACCAAGCCAACCAAGGCAAGCAGCCCTTTGACCATACCGTGAAACCTTTTTATGCATGTCATATAGCACTTGTTGTTGCATCGGAATCATGATGAGAGGGTACCACTTTGGCGGGTTACTCCGTTGCTTTTCTCGTTGATACTTGCATGATGCATGGCCCTACCTTTCTATGAGGGTTTTACGAGTGGCTGTAGTTAGGATGCTAAGTAGCTGCTACGCAAATGGGATGGGTATATGCATGGTGAAGGAAACCAAGTTGTTCTCAAATACTTTTCAAAAAAACCGGTCGGGTGTCACTAATGCCCGAGGGAGATGGTGCGCTAGGTTACCACTTGATAAAGAAGTGGTGTACCAGAGCAAGTTGTGTGGGAGTGTTTTCGAAAACGGATTGGATTTAAGATTTGTCGACTGTCCCAACCTTACATGCGCAACCACTCTACCCTTATATGGGAAAGGGCATTATTGATTACCTAGGCTGATACTAGCTTGGAGCCCGCATTACTAGTGACGGGAGAGTCGTTGTTGCGCTCTCTCGGGATGGGGTCGTGCCAGGTAGGGCGGCCATGACTGTTTTCACAGGGCACCAGACACACCGTTGGTACCCCGTGCTTGTGGTATGTGAAGAATATGGGAGCAAGGCTCCACAATTTTAAAATGTGAAATATTGGGCACGGGGGTTACTACCAATCGAGTGGACTCTATGTTAGTGTCGTCTAGGGAAAGATAGTGATCGGGTGCTTACCTCGGGTACTTCAGGTACCGCGGGTCGTGGATGACACGGAAGTTCCCCGGATCTTATGGGTAAAGTGTGCAACCTCTGCAGAGTGTAAAACTATTCGAATAACCGTGTCCACGGTCAAGGACAGTTGGGCGGTGCTACTTAAACTACGTCCAGAGTTTTCAAACCGTGTGTGTGTGTTGATAAAACTAATTGGGTTAAGTTAAATGGCTTGACACGATGATCAAGTTGGATTGGTGTCCAACTCCGCTTATGTTGATATATGTAACTTGTTCATACGGATACCTGTACTCTCGTGATGCATACTTTACATGTTGATAGATCATCTCATTACACTCAAAACTAGCTTTCTGCAAACTACCTACTTAGTGCTATATCATTGCATTATTGTGCCTTGTCCCAATCCTGGCTTGCTTGCGAGTACATTCAAAGTACTCATTGGCTTGCCACTTGTTATTTAATTGGCCAGGCATGGAAGAACAGGAGTTCAAAGAAGAGTTCTTTGGAGACGAACATGCGAACTAGGACGTTTCCCAGTCAGAATGCCTGTAGGGTTAAGGCAGATGGCATGGGTTCTACTTATCGACGAAGATTTCCGCTGCTTAAGTTTATTTGGTACTCAGCCCTTATGGCTTTATCCATGTAAGACTTGACCATAATGGTCATAATTTGTGTAAGACGGTATGTATGGATGTAAGACTCTTGCTATTCAGCTTCTGTCTGTTCAGTGAGCATTGATCTCTGGGATCACTGTACACGTGCATTCGGTGATCACGACTCACGAGTCGGGTTCCCCACAGGTTTGGCTTTCCTTCTTGCTCAGTTCAGCCTATAAAGAGACAGATATATAATGAGTTGACAGTACATATTTGAAGTACCAAGCACATAACAAATTATGCCCTTAGTACTTGGGGGCTAATGCATATTTGCTCTTTATCAGAAATTTTTACAAGTCCCAAGCACAATACAAGTATTAAGCTTGGCACTTGGGGGCTAATGTGTATTTGCTCATAAAATGCTGATATGCGAATTCTTCTACAAAGTCTCGGTTCATCTTTATAAAGTTAAACCGGCCCTTGGGGGCTACATCAGTGAAGTTAAGATGCATTGTTGCAAACATGAAATGTTACTAAGTCCCGGTTTAAATTGGTATCTTAAATCGTTACTTGGGGGCTACTGGAGTTGATAAGCTGCAATTAAATATAAGAGAGAAACACTTATGAAGTTACCTCATATCGCTCCTTCATCATATTTACCAAACCGGCTTCATAGTCACGGCTGGTGTACAGACGGTTCAAGAAGCCAGAGTGATGGTCTTGAGCATTCAGATGGGCATAATTTGACAAATCGGCGTTCCATTTGCCTTTGCCAATTGCAGAGAGCTCATCTTTGGCAGTATGCTTTGACAAAGCGACAGGATTGCCCGGAGCGGTATGGCCAGTGCCAGTAATCATAATGTCATCATCTTTGTCACAGCACCCGTTACTGGGGTTGGCGGTTCGTCAGTATTTTTAACTGGACTTGCCGGTTTATTGTCAGTTCGGATAGGGCTGGTTGGCTGGTCAGCATGGCTTGTGGTGTCAACTTCTGCCTGCTCAGCAACGACGTCATGATCTTGAGGCGATGGGTCATTCAGTATGGCATCAATGTTGGTCTCTTCAGGATCTGGAGTTTTCTCCGGTTCAACAGCCACGTCTTCATCAGCCGGTTTATTCAACCGGGCTTTCTTGCTGGGTTTGGGCTTGGCGCTGAGAAAAGATAGACATGAGGATCAGTACAGTATGTAAAGATACCACATCAAGAATAAAGACACGTGCATAGCTCACCCAGGAACTGTTTTGAGGGGTGGAAGTTGTGTGGCCGATGATTCGCCAGAAGATGAGTGAGAAGTACCCTGATAATTTGAATCAGACGGGTTAAGAGGCTGGCGGAAACAACCTGCTTTGGGGCATGAAGTATCAATGGGATAAGAGACCTCTGATCGGCGTTTCCGAACCGGACTATTCGGTAAACCGGCGGAGGTAACTACCTGGCCACTGTGCCAGGTTGTACAGCGAGCCTCGTGCTGCTGTGTCTTCAAAAGAAAGTTTGGGTCCAAGTAAGCAAGGGGGTGAGAAAATTTTACTTTCCGGTTTGCTTGACGGATTTTTGATGTTGGCAGAGGATCTGAATCGGAGGAAAGAATGGTTACCTCTACGTCATCAGCATGACTGCCTACACCGTCGTCCTGATAATAATCATTGTCAATGAGATGTATGAAAAATGAACCAAGAGAGTCAAGTTCTACCTCTGATTCCGGATTACCCACATCGTCATCAGCTGGTAGCTCGGAGGATGCAGTGTTCCTTTTCTTGGCAGGTTTTTTGATAACCTTGGTCTTTGGACGAACTGGCTTGACCGGTTTATCTTGCGGCTTGACCGGTTTGTCTTGTGTTGGTTTCTTGTTCCAGAATGGATCATCACCCTGTCAGAAAATAATCACACTTTCAGAGAATATTTGGACAAAAGCAACTTCAGATAAAAAGATTATATGATTCTTACAACTAGCGGTTTGTTGAAAGCGCAGAAAGGGGGTAGCCCGGTTTGGGCACAGACAGCCTCCGGTTCGTTCAACATTTTCTTTACAGCCTCAGTGACTTCTGCATTTGTAAGCTGAATGTCAATGTGCCACTGAGCATCCTTCAAACTCCCCGTATACTCACACATCAAAGTGGAGCGCCGGCTCAAGGGCAGAATACTCCAGCTTATCCAGCAACGAGCAAGATCAACTCCTGTCAAACCGTTCGCCATGAAGGCTCTAAGCTTTGATAATTGGGGAGCATAGTTGGCCCTTTCTTTTGTCGTCAACCTCTGAGGAAAAGGATGTGTGTTGCTAAGGCGTTCAGGGCGGTAACCCGGCAGGGGGTTTTCATCAAGTGGAGATGTATCCTTGCAATAAAACCAGGTCTGGTTCCACTCTTTGGGGTGACTGTGGAGCTTGGGGTGAGGGAAAGTGGTTTCCTTCCTTTTCTGAATCGCCATTCCGCCCAGTTCCGTATTGGGTCCATCCGAGAACTCTGTGCGACGGTTTAAGTGAAAGAAATCCCTAAATAGTTCAACTGTAGGTTCCTCTTGCAGATAAGCCTCACAGAAGACTTGGAAGTGGCAGATGTTGGTCACAAAATTAGGACCGATGTCTTGAGGGCGCAGTTGAAAACTGGCCAGTACATCCCGGAAATTTTTTGAACCGGGAGGGCTAAAACCTCATCCGAGATGATCAGCAAACACGACTACCTCTTCGTCTTTGGGTGTAGGAGGACTTTCCGGGCCAGGGACCCTCCAGTGGATGACATCTTTTTTGGCTAAAGCGCCCGTTTTAACATGATTGTTTAACTATTCTTTGGTTACTCGAGAAGGAGGCTAGTTGCATTCATAGACTTGCTTGGCCATGGCAATGAAAGATCTGAAACATGATTATTGCCGGTATAAGATTTACAGTGGACAACTATACAGCGGTATAAGGATACAAGCATATTGATAAACCGGATTTGGTTATTCGTAAACCGGAGTCTGACAATGGAAACAGTGTAATGCATTGGCGGTTCAACTGGGGACTAATGGTATCTACCGGGTCATCATTTTTTCTGTGAAGTTAAACCGCCTAATCTGGCATTAAAGGTATAAGTATAAAGATGTATAAGTAAGGGAAAAACAAGTTTCACAGTTTGGCATGGGAATTTCGGATCTGCCGTGCGTTGGATAATCAAAATATAATCTGATCTAATATCAAGCGCTCAAAAAGATCAGTAAGTTCAGATGAGTTGGATATCAAGCAGGTGCCTTAACAAGAAGAAAGGATTCTAAACTACAAAAGGTGCTGAAAATAGTCAGATCTAACCGGCCATTGGTGCTACCGAAGGAAGAACAGCTTCAAGCAATGAAGAACATCGAACCCTAATGGCAGATCTAGGGCGAGAAGAAGAGGGACTTACTGGTGCAGGAGGAAGCAGCGGAGGATCACCGCTTTTCTCTGATACGATCAGGTTGATGCAGCGGCCTTTGTCGAAGCAGAGGCGAAGGACGACAGCGGCGGCAGAGCTTGAGGGTCGGTCGGCGCGAGGAAGACGACGACGCGAAGAGGCGCGAGGGGGAAAATGGAAAGACCCCCTCGCCCTATTTATAAGGGCATAAAGATAAGCGTCGGGCGCGAAAATCGAGGAGCCTAAATTTTGGATATGAGGCGGAGCTGTCGCCTCAATTGTCGGAGGCTCATTAATGAAGGTGGATTATACACAGTTTTAAATAACAGGTGACGTCACGGCGGTTTACCATGGTCCTGGAAGATGCTGTCACGGCGGTTTACCATGGTCCTGGAAGACGATGTCACGGCGGTTTACAAGATTATGTGAAGATGTTGAAGAAGAAATTTTCTTAAGTATTGAGGATTGACATGAACCAGTTCAAATCAATCTGGGGCCTAATGTTGGGGATATTACCACTGGGCGTAAACCGGCCAGGAGAGGCCGGGTTAACCCCATAAGTAGTTCATCTGTATCTGAAGTCCATGAAGACAGACGTGACGCTTTATGAAGGCCCAGGGCCCAAAGCCGGTTTAAGGCCTGTAGACATAAACCAGCATGGATATGTAAACTTGTGTTGTAAGATAGAAGTAGCAGAGACCGAGCCGGACACGATTATGAGCCGGCCACGGGATTCTGTAAACCGACGGGCGTCAACCCATGTATATAAGGGGACGACCCGACGGTGGTTCAAGGACAACAGACAACAACTCGAGACTCAGGCAAAGCGTATTCGCTCCCTAGTCATCGAAACCCTAGCAATTCCATCACAACTAGACGTAGGCTTTTACCTTCATCGTAAGGGGCCGAACTAGTATAAGACTCTCTTGCGTCCCTTGTCCGCTTTAACCCCTTTAAGTTAACCCGTAGCGATGGCTCCACGACTAAGTCCTTTCTCTAGGACATCTGCCGTGACAAGACCACGACAAAGACCCTCATCGACGGCGGCGCAGGGCTCAACGTCATGTCTGTCGACACATTCGACAACCTCCAAGTGCCATATGAGCAGCTTCAGCCTACCAAGCCTTTCTCTGGAGTGACCGCCAGTTCCACAACACCGATAGGGCGGGTCCGCATCCCTGTCACCTTCGGCACGCGCGACAACTACCGCACCTAGCTCATCGACTTCGACGTCACGCACATTCGTCTGCCGTACGACGCCATCCTAGGGTATCCAGCCCTGGCCAAGTTCATGGCGGTGACACACCACGACTACAATGTCCTCAAGATGCCAGGAAGCGGCGGAATCATCATGGTCCCGTGCGAAGAAAGAGATGCGGTGTGCTCCCTCGAGCACGCCTTTAAAGCCGCCGCAATCGACGACCACGACAGCAAGAGCGATGATCCTCCCGAGGCCATCCCCAAGAAGAAGAAGAAGCCACACCGTGCCGGACCTCAGGAGGGTGGCCTCGCGGCTGGAACCTCGTCAGGATCAGCGCCCGCTCCAGGGGCGCCTCCCTCTGTTGCAAAGGAAGGCGCGCCTAGCGCCCTCCTCGGGCAGGGCTCGGGGGCTCTCTTCTGGAGGGCCTCGGACCTTGCCAACATCACGAGGGAGGCGCTCGGGCACCACTTGGAGGCGTGCTTCACGGCACGTTTCCCTCGGGAGAATACAGGGCAAGGAGTGCCCACCACTCAGGAGTTCATCACCAAGACCACTCAGGAACTGCAAGACGCAAGGGCCATGCGCGGCGACCGCCGCTCACGAGGTGCAGCTCCCCATCCAGGCGAGGATGCCGGGCTGCGCGTCTGCATCGACGTTCCAGCGCTCAACAGGGACGCTTCTCAGGAGCTTTTCTGGCATTCGCGCGTGGGCCAATGCGAGAGTCCGCCGCACAACTACGTTCGTATGCCTTTTGGTTTGCCGAGCGTGACGTTCATCTACCAGCGCAACTTGCAGCGCGCCCTGGCGGCTCAAGAGGCCAGGCACCGCGCCGTCCTGGCGGAGAAGGAGATGGTCCTCAAGGAACCACCTGAGCCCCCAGAGCCTCCCGAGGCTCAGGGCCCCGGTGGCTCATAAGGAACGACCCCTTCGCCGCCCCGGCATCTCTTCGTCAACATGACCAGGTGACATTTTCCAAGTTCATTTAGCTGGGAGCGCCCCTCGGGCCGCATTATTCCCAGGCCGCGTGGGTCCGTCCCTGTGGCATGTATCCCTTTCGCTTATGTCTTTAGTTTACCCTGTTGGGGGCGCCCCTCGGGCTACATCATCCCCAAGCCGCTCGGGCCTGACCCAGTGGCATGTATCTTTCTGCATTTACCCAAGCTGATTTGCCTTCCATGCTTAATCTGCCTATTATTGTCACCTGCCCGATTACCACCTGCTCGATCGTCGCCTCCCACGGGGCCTCCTCACACTGGCACGGCGGTGGTGCATGGGTCCGTCCCTGCCATGTCGACAAACCTGAGCGGTCGAGCTCTGGCTCGCGGCACGCCCCGCGCACGTCACCTCATCAGGCCCTCAGTGCGTTCACCTCCTCACGGAGCAACCAGTGGCAGACTGGCAACCATAACGGCAAAACCGTGTTTCTCCTTGTGCTGGCTCGCAGGAATATCACGAGGATAGCACCAGGCAGCACCACGAGCTCCCACCTCTTCCAAGTAATCCGCTTGCACGTTAAAAGGGGGCTCCTGAGCATCGCGACTCAGGAGCTCTTACTGGCTCTCCAGCCCTCACCCCTGGCCTTGACCACGGCACCGCGACCTGGCATACCAGCGGCGGCTGAGCTCGCTCGAGGGTTGGGACCTGAGGATGTAGAGCACGAAGGAAAGCATTGGAAGGGGGAGGACATGTACGTGCCAAACCAAGCTATGTTGCGATGATTGCGCACAGGTCTGGCGCAGCACAGAGAATCGACCCCGAACTGCCAAGATAAGTCACGAGCTCGGAACAACTAAGTTGTTGGAACCTAGGCGTTACGCTCGCCGCATTCCTGTTGCGGCCACGTCGCATCCCTTTCCTGCCTTACCATAGCTGCTTGAGCGCTAAGGGGGACCTCCTGAGCATCGCGCCCCAGGGGCTCTTACTGGACCTCGGGCCGCTCACCTCCTAGCCTTGACCACGGCACGTGACCTGGCATACCAGCGACAGCTGCAGCCTACCTGGGGACCAGGACCTGTCAGCGTAGAGCAACAAGCTATTGCGAGGATGGAAACGGGAGACCGAGCCTGAACAGGACATGCGTTCGCAAATTTTCATAACAGGGAATATATACGCAAAAGACATTACAGATCCTTTACACGCCCCCACGGGGTACTTCATGATTCTTCGCGGGGAACAAAAAACAAGGACTAAGAGGAATCCTATCTACACCCTCCCGTGGCGGACGCCATCATCAACAGTGGGCCACGAGAGGCCCGCGCCGACCTCATCCAGATCAGCGACAACGGCGGCTGGACGTCGTGGCCCTGCTCCGAGCTCGGCGAGAGCTCGGGGGCACGTAGCTATCGTCGCTCGTCTCCGGAGTCTCGTAAAGCTCAGGAGAGTCGCTAGACTCCCAGGGGCTGCTGCTGCTGGAGTAGCCACGAGCGGAGCGCGCGTCGGCCTGGCGCTCCCCCCCAGGGCAACACTCCAGGCAGCGGCCCTCCGCGTCGAAGACCTTGAAGAAGAGCGTGGTGGCATCGTCGAACTCAAAGTGGGTCACGAAGGCGCCTTTCCCACGGCAAACCTGCGCAACCTCGCCCCAGCCGTGGGTCATCAAGATCTTGCCGGTGGGGACCGCTTCGATCTCTGCTCCGGTCGCCGGAGCGCTGCAGTCGGCATGCTGCAGCCATAGCTCAAGAGGCCCCCTCGGCGGCATCGCGTCGGAGAAGAACCGCGGGAAGCGGATCCAAGAGCTTGGAGGCATTGGCGCCCATAGCACAAGATCGCGCAAGGAATCTGCGGCGTGGATTCCAGGAGCAACGGCACACATCACCATCGCACGGCGACCGCGGACGCGGCGCGGGCGGCGCCGCTCGTCGCTCCGCCCTCCTGAGCCCTCGTCTCGGGCGTACAAGGGTAGCGGATACCCTGGAGGAGGCCGCTCGCACCAAGGCCTCGTCACCACCTACATCGCTGCTTTGTCGCGACGGTGAACCAGCCTCTTCTTCGGCGGAAGCGGCCCTGGATCATCGCGGGGGGCCTTTCCTTTCTCTTTAGCGGAGAACCTTCGGATGGGTGCCATTGCCGCTAACGGTGGAGCAAGAAGGAAGAAGCAAGTGAACCAAGAAGAGATGGGCGACGGGGGCTCTGCCCCCCTCCCCATTTATAGCGGAAGAAGGCCAACCGGCGCCTCCCACGAGCACAAGTAATGATGATTTTCCTTGCATGTCGCAGGGACTTGTCAAATCGAGTAGTTGCCGAGGCAGCGTGGGGAAGTGGAGATGCCCACGTCCAATCAACCGCCACGCGTCGACCAAGGCCGCAGGCTTTTGGGGCCTGCGGCGCTCCGCGCTTGACCTTTGGCTTCGCCTCGAAGCCAAGCCCGAGCGCACCTTCGGCCCGGGGGCTACTGTTGGCGTTCTAGGAACGGGGTCCCCAGACTTGACTGCCTGCGGCCCACGGCGTGCCGTCGCTAGCAGGCCTGTACAGCCCATCTCCGTCAACAAGGCTGCCAAGACCCTCGCGAGGGGCAAAGCCTCGCGAGGCGGATGATGCAAGACCTCCTCAGGAGCGGCCTCACCAAGCTGCCTCGCGAGGAGCGGAGATATCAAGGTGGGGCAAACCTCGTGAGGCTCTCATGACGTGAGCCATGACGATCGACACCAGGCGGGCGCCAGCGCGCGCAGCGTCCTTGTTACCTCTTTGGTGCCAAGGGGGCAAGCGCAGGCGCGGAGTACCGAGGCATCAGGCAAAGGTTTCCATATCAGTGCAACGAGACCAAGACCAGCAGGCCAGCAGGACGGAGGTCAGTGTGGAGCCCAAGACGGCGTCATCGCCAGAGCCCTTTCGCAGGCGAAGACCGCTTTTGTCAAGATAACTTGTACTAGTTGTCCCCTTTCAAATTGGCCGCTGTTGTTGGCTCCCTTCCCGCTCAATATTTGGGAAGAGGACTAGGGCCTCTATAAATAGGACTAGCCACCACCCAAGGAGAAAAGCTTGATCTCATCTAATTGAGAGCCAGCCCTTAGCCGCACCGAACACAAGAACACCTCAACCTCAGGAGGTTGTTCCCCCCTTGTACTGTTCTTAATCAGCCCAACAGGCAATCCACCACCACCACACTGGAGTAGGGTGTTACACCACAACGGTGGCCCAAACCAGTATAAACCTTGTGTCCCTTGTGTTGCGAGTTCGTCGAGTTCGTCCGCGAGATCTTAGCGAGCTAGGGCGTGGATTGGTAGGAGGGAGAGAACTTCGCGCGCACCCCAGAGTTCGAACCTTAAGGGTTTTGCCGGAACCCGAGATCCGACAGTCGCCGGCTTAGCTTCCGTTGCCGCGGGTCATCTCCACACCCACGGTCCCACCTGTGCAAGGCTTCGCCCTATTTCTAATGAGTCGTTGTTCATCCCAGACGACCTGTTTCTGCCATGAGTCGCTGGTTTACGAGTTGCCTTGGCGAGGGCAACAAGTGGGCAACAAAGGGAAGAAGTAGTAGATGAGCTCTACAATAGTTTGGACCTTCAGTAAATTGAAACGTCAAGATAAGCCTAATTTTGGAGGATTTGATGTTTGCTGTGATACTGAGAAAAGTACAGCACTCGTTCGGCTGCAGTTGGTTGACCTGACACTGAAATTCTAGAGAAACAGTGCTACTAGCATGAGGTTGCAGAGGTTGAAGCTTAATTAATTCACCAGTTCCATGGGATGGCATAGTACGGTTAATACGGAAGGATGGCACAAGTTGTTTTCTAAACTACTTGATGTAGATACGCATCAGTATCCACACTAGTATCCATACTATAGGATTGTGAAGATCGCCAACAATTGACGGCCTTGCGCCTTTGGACCGTCCCGTGTTGTGAGCCGCCAGGCCTCCTTCGTGACTCGTTTTCTCCACCTCTGCATCATGTCAGCATTGAAGCCATCCCAGCGGCCGTCCGAGTCACCCTAGTACCTACCTCAGTGCCTCGATGGCCCACCTCCACCATGCTCTGGCGTCTGCCGCCCATGGGGGTAGCCTTGTCTCATTGTTACAGTCAAGGGAGAAGTAAGACAAGAAGGGGAAATTGACCCGGTGGGCTTAGGCACTTGGATAAAATAAAAGGGGGTCAACCTGACCTGGCGGGTTCGTTCTGAGCCGCCCGATTTTCAAGCTCCACGATACACGTGATATCCTTCTTATGTATTTTATCCATGTATATAATAATTCATCCAAGAGCAATTACTTTGGATTGATTCTTTAATGCAGGACAAATTGTCTATTCCAAAGGTGACCGTCATGTTACGAAATTTATTGAATAAATCCTACTGAGGATATACAATGAGTATTGCAAAGATCATCAACTTGCCACCTTGTTTCCGGCTTCAACATATTCCGGCATTTCCGCTGTTCAACTATATGCCGTTTTATATCACGGCCAAATATGAAGAATCTCAAGCCAACACCTCAAGTCGCCTTAATACTCGGGGGCTACAATGATATGACTCAGCAAATCTGGCCAGTTTCAGCAAAATTAAGAGCCTCTGGCCGTTGGAGGGAAGATAAGCTGGTCCTGGAGGCTACTGCTATATTGATGAAAATTTAAAGGCCATCAGAAAGTTTCTGGCTTCAAATGAAGGATTCCGGTTTAAAATCCGGCTCAAGGGACATCTCTCTCCCATAAAGCTTTGAAGCTCTCAATATCCGGTTTAAAGTCCCGGTTTAAAAGAATTGATCTCTCGCAAGTTCGAGTTCTCAAAAAAAATACAGGGACCAAAGAGAGTTGGATGAACAGCACAACTCAAACATAGGTACCCGGCGAGCACAGCTCACAAATATGTCACCTGGGGGCTTCCTGTTCAAACATAAGTGTATTCACCAAAGAGAACATAGCTTTACTACGCTCTTGACCAAATATGTCACTTGGGGGCTTCCTGTTCAAACATAGGTGTATTCACCAAAGAGAACATAGCGTTACTACCCTCTTGATCGGCGCAATGCCACACTTATGGTCACTTGAGGGCTTCCTGATTGTATTCGAATCATAGCTGTGAATATCCCTCTTGATTGGTGCAATGCCACACTTATGGTCACTTGGGGGCTTCCTGATCGTATTCGAATCATAGCTATAAATATCCCTCTTGATCGGCACAATGCCACACTTATGGTCACATGGGGGCTTCCTAATCATATTCGAATCATAGCTGTGAATATCCCTCTTGATCGGCGCAATGCCACACTTATAGTCACTTGGGGGCTTCCTGATCGTATTCGTATCATAGCTGTGAATATCCCTCTTGATCGGCGCAATGCCACACTTATGGTCACTTGGGGGCTTCCTGATCGTATTCCAATCATAGCTGTGAATATCCCTCTTGATCGGCGCAATGCCACATTTATGGTCACTTGGGGGCTTCCTGATCGTATTCAAATCATAGCTGTGAATATCCCTCTTGATCGGCTCAATGCCACCAACCACTTGGGGGCTTCCTACTCATATTTGAAGCATAGCTCTAAATATGCCTCTTGGTCCAGCTCATACGCCATGGATTATGACCCTTACTCTGTTATCATGCACATATATCATCATACATAGCATCATGCATTGCATCATCATTGCATCATCATATATGCATGGATATACTGGTTTATATTGCAGGAACCAGTTTTCAAAACAGGTTATATCATTCAAATCTTTAATAGCCAACATGGCTGGATTTTTATTATGGTTATCAATAACCAGTATTATGATTAAGGTTTTCAAAGTTGCTTCAGCGCAATGGCTGGTATTTATCAAATGGATATGATTTATTCTACAATGAAAGGAATAGTCCCGAGTTGCTGCAGGCTTACGACCCGACACTTGGGGGCTACATTATTCAAATCATGATTATACCAAATATGGAAGTCTCATGTCGCTGCAAGCACGCACCATGACACTTGGGGGCTAATGCAAGGTTAAATCCATTATTTTGAAGGGTCCACTACTCAATTGGTAAAGCACAAGGCTCTTAAACCTTGTGGATGTGAGTTCAAGCCCTACGATGAAGGCCACATCATATGATGTTATTTTTAAATTAAGTATATATAAAGTCCCAGCTCAGTATTATCTTACTGAGCCGGCCCTTGGGGGCTACACGTTGCTGTTCAAGTTTACATGATCATATCTACAAAGTCCCTGCTCATTATTATATAATGACCCGGCCCTTGGGGGCTATACTAGTTGAAGTTTTTATGGGCATCAGGTAATTCCAAGTGCCAGGTTGCTGCAAGCATGACAACCCGGCACTTGGAGGCTCCATATGTGGAATATTCAGTTTTGACTAGTGACTGAGATGAACAACATGGATTTCTTCAATTTGGTAATATTTATATTGAAGCAAGTCTTAATTCATCACTTTGCTCTGCTCAAGAATGGGGGCTACAGGTAATATGGATATGAGGGAGAGAAATCTTCAAAATTCTCAGTTTTGACCCGGCGTCGGCAACAATTATGACTTGGCATCATCTGTTTATAACCCGGCAATTTTGGTAATCATAAATTGGCAAGATCTACATTTTGAAGCCGGCTGAAGATCAGATGAGTGTTTCAAGACCAATATTTTTAAACATTGGGAGCTGAGTCAAATGAATTATTCTTCACAATTTTTCTCTATGAGAAACCAACGTCAGCAAATTGATTATGAAGTTGGCTTATTGACCCGGATTTTCTAGGAGGAGGAAATGACAGGGACTTAAGGATGTTCAGGTGCCGGCTTACAAGAATATTTAACCCGGAGCACAACCTGTTAAATTTCTTCTTGTGTTTTGGATCAGTTTAACATGGATAAATCCAAATTAAATTGGGGGCTAATGTCGGGGATATACCCCGCGGGATGACCCAGCCGGAGTTATGACCCAGCTGGGACTTGGTGTTTCATTGGTGACCCAGCAGATGTTTAAGCCAGATGTTTAAGTCGGCAGATGTTAAGCCAGATGTTTAAGCCGGCAGATGTTAAGCCAGATGTTTAAGTCAGATTGTAATAGAGTCGCATGTGGTTAATAAGCCCAAGACGCTAAGAATCCCATGGTGAGAAGCCCATGGAGAGAAGCCCGTGAAGAGAAGTCAGAGTAGTTTAAGTCTTAATCTGAGTTGGACTCTACATGTAACCCGCCCCTTCAACATATATAAGGAGGGGCAGGGCACCCCAGGAGGGACAGGAAAATAACCTCCAAGGCTAGACACAACTAGAGGAGAGCCGGCTTATACGGCGACTCCCTCATGATCATAATGAGACCTAACCACAAACAGCATGTAGGGTTATTACCGGATGATGTTTCCCGGGGCCCGAAGCTGTCTAAACCCTTGTCTTGTGTTGCGTCTCTCGATTCCATCAACCCCTCTCAAGCTACCACATAGATGCGTTGGCCTCAGGACTAAGTCCTCACACTAGGACATCTGCCGTGCTAATTCCGCGACACGAGTGTTGTGTTATTTTTTGGGTTTTGTTTGGACATTTTTATGCATTAAGTGAGTTTTCAATGCATTTATGTGCATAATTCAAATTTGAACTACATGCACATGCTCCAATGCATATAAATTGGTTGAAAAATCAAATCTTTGTCCTTGGGTGCATGCTTAGGTCCCATGCAAGAAAAGGGAATGAATGTCAAATACCCTGCCACCGTCACTCGGCCGCAAACATTGAGATACCTTGTTTTTAAATTCTAGTAAATCCAAAACTCGTCTGAAATTCATGAAACTTGGCATGCTATCATGGAGGGGCATCAACATGCTGTGGTAAAGTTTTTGTCCCATTTGGGGCAGGTTTGGGTATATGCTTCTCACAAACCAGAGCTTCTCACAACGAGCATGATGGTTTCAGATAGAACACCCGTATGCAAAGTGAGAGCAGGATTTGTGCATCTCTTGAACACAAATGGTTCTTTTGGATGACCCGTGTGAACCACTTACAAACAATTTGGTGCGATTTGCATCTGTCATATTGGGTATGTTGCCATTTATCAAACTAGAAAGATTGACATTTGTTGATCTAGTAACATTGCCATTTGCCAACCTTGTAACACTGCGATTTGTCAAAATATGAAGCTAAAAATCACTAGCGGGCGCGCGCAATACTATTCGATTTGACAGCGGGCGGCACAGTTCCCGATACGGCTTTAATGCAGACGAGGGAGAGGGTGGCGGTTCCCGAAATGTTGAACGGCCAATGATGCATCCTCCTTCAATTAGCATCGTGTGAATGCATGAGGGAAGTATTGGGACGACCGGGAAAAGAGGCAGCACGATGTGAATGCAACGCAGTTTGCACTCATATAAAGGCGCCCCTCCATTCCAATGCATCTACCACATCATACGCACCTAAGCATTTGCCTAAGCACCTACACTAATAAGCACAAAAGTGCCCACTCCGGACCCATGGCGGCGATGCGCGCGAGCAGCCAGCGGCTGTGCCAGATGGTCCACGACGCCAGCCTGCGGCATGGCACCGTGGATCGTCTCCATACGGTGTTGGCGACCGGCTGGTGGATGGCCACCGTCGTTGCCAGCTACGACTCTGAGTTGGACCAGATGATCGTTCGCACCACCAACAGGTTCACTGTCGTTAAGAAGCTCGCGGACGACATTGTCGTACTCCTCCAGCCCGCGCGCCCGGGCTCCTCATTGCCTGCCACCCAAATCGGCCTCCATGGTCAGAACCTCTTTGAAGCACTGGTGGCCCTGCGACTGCCTGCCGACGCCACGAAGAATGTCCACCTGGAGGTCGCGCTCGCCACGAGGCGCCTCGCCCTGCAAGAAACCATCAACCTACACATCCATGTGTACGAGCGAATCGTGTACATAGGTATCTAAGAGGCCAGTGAGGACGCTACGACGTTGGCCTTCTTCAGCCGGCTGGAAGCCTTGGATGCCTTAGTTGAGAAGCACCTTGGCCTCGCCACACAAGCCGTCGCTCCTTAGCCGCCAGTCGGTGGCCCAGCCGGCGCACTGAGTTGAGGAGGAGGAGGTCGTACGTTGATGGATGCATCTTTCTTCTTGCCTCCTGTAACCACCACTGCGATCGCATCATCGTGGCCTTAATTCTTATTTTTCTATTGCATTCTCGTTCTAGTCAATACAAACATGTGCGATCTCTTTGCTCAATACAGACATGTCCGTTCCAGTCTTATTTTGATTGGCTTGAATGAAGGTCTATCCCGCCGTTAGGCGCCACAGCGCGCTGTGCTCGCCGTTAGGTGTCGTGGCACGCTCTGCTCGCGTCCGTTGGCGCGCTCTGCTCACGTCCGTCGGTGCGCTCGGCTTGTGGACAGCTTTTCCTTGCGTGTTCAACTGCTATATGCATATATATATGGTTGCTCGCCGTTGAGGCGACCGCGGAGCGCTCTGCTCGCGTCCCTCTGCGCGCGCTCTGGCAACGGTTGGGCGTGTGCACGATCACGTCGGGGGGCCCGTATGCATGCGGTTGCGCCGCGCGCGTGGCCACGCGATGAAGGTATGTGCGGCACGCTGGAGTTACGCGCTGCAAATTAGAACTGCGATCAGGCCCTGCCGATATTCCTGGCCGTCCGGCTTCCCCTTTAATTCCCGCGGCCATTATAACCTTATTCTCTTCAACCTTTCGATCGCGCCCCACAACACAACAAGCACACCCACGATGACACATAGAGAGGGGATGTCCAGCGGCGCTCCAATGGAGTTCGGTGAGCATAGAGTGGAGACCCACGTGAGGGAGATGGATCTCTTGGTGGTGTACACCATCGACCCAGCCGTGGTGGACGACTACATCAACATTGTTGAGCAGTTGCTTGCTCGTGACAAGTACAAGGTGGTCGTCATCGACCTCCAGTACACCGCCAGTCGTCCCGGCATAGATCAGAAGGTTGCCGTCGCCTAGTTGTGTGTGCGCCATCATGTCCTCATCTACCACTACTGCATGGCCACAGAGCCTTGCGACCGTTTCAACAGGTTTGTCAACAGCACCGACTACAAGTTTGCCACGGTGGAAACCAAAGACGATGTAAAAGCGCTCAGTATTACGGGCTTGGCCTACAAGAACCTTGTCAAAATCCGTAACCACTACAGGGTCTGGGGCAGCACGAAGAAGGACTCCCTGGTCGAACTCGCCTCGGCCATCATCGACCCCTACTACGAAAAGATGAAGCAGGATGCCCAGAGAACAAGCCCCCTATCCTGGCACAGGGCCTGGATGTAGCAACTGGATGAACCTCACCTCAGGTTTGCGGCCAAGAGCGTGTACACATGCTATGAGATGCACAGACAGATCGTTGACATGAGGAAGTGCCTCGTTACCCAAATCGGCGAGCCCGGATTGAGCCACAAGCAGAGCAAGCGTCACAAGAAGTAGATGATGATCAAATGATCATTTATGCTAGTTAATCATGCATGTAATATATAGTTTACTTTATTGGTGTGTGGAAATGTCATGTGTGTAGTAGCCACCTATGTAATTATGCATGTAATAGTTTACTTTGGTGTGTGCAAATGCCATGGTTGTAGTAGCCACCTATGTAGGTGGATGTTTAATTTGGTTATGCAAGCATGTCCTTATAAGTGTGTGTGTGTGTGTGTGTGTGTGTATGTTGTTGTTTTGTATGCAATCCCATCGCACAACACACACGTCTTGTTAAGTTGAACCATTTCTGTTTTCCTGTGTCAACGCAAACAGTTCGTCCGAGTGAACCACATGCCGTATATCGACACACCTTCATCTGGCTGGCCATTTCTTTTGTGTTGCCTAATCAAAAACAGTTCATCCGAGTGAACCGTATGTTGTACATTGCACACACCTTCATATGGTTGCCCGTTTCTTTTGTTCCTCCTCATCGAAAATGGTTAATTCAACTGAACCGTATGCCCTGAATCACACACGCAACTAAAATCTGAACCGTGTTTGATGCATCCGCCATCGCAAACATTTTGCACCTTTTTTGACGGTTTTTTACACCACCGTTTGCGATTATGGCTTCGCGCACACAGTTTCGTCGAAGGGTCTCTGCTCGTAGTGTCGCGTTAGCAGCATCCTGCAATAGTGAGCAAGTCCACCAAAGTCCACACTTTGTTCTCATACATGGATTCTATCTCAGATTTCATGGCCTCAAGCCATATGTCAGAATCTGGGCTCATCATCGCTTCCTCATAGTTCATAGGCTCATCATGGTCTATTAGCATGACTTCCAGAACAGGACTACCGTACCACTCTGGTGCGGATCGTACTCTGGTTGACCTACGAGGTTCGGTAGTAACTTGATCTGAAGTTTCATGATCATCATCATTAACTTCCTCACTAATTGGTGTAGGCATCACTGGAACTGATTTCAGTGATGAGCTACTTTCCAATTCAAGAGAAGGCACAATTACCTCATCAAGTTCTACTTTCCTCCCACTTACTTCTTTCGAGAGAAACTTCTTCTCTAGAAAGGATCCACTCTTGGAAACAAAGATCTTGCCTTCGGATCTGTGATAGAAGGTGTACCCAATTGTTTCTTTTGGGTATCCTATGAAGACGCACTTCTCCGATTTGGGTTTGAGCTTATCAGAATGAAACTTTTTCACATAAGCATCGCAACCCCAAACTTTGAGAAATGACAGCTTAGGTTTCTTGCTAAACCACAGTTCATACGGTGTCGTCTCAACGGATTTTTAGACGGTGCCCTATTTAACGTGAATGCAGCTGTCTCTAATGCATACCCCCAAAACGATAGTGATAAATCGGTAAGAGACATCATAGATCGCACCATATCTAATAAAGTACGGTTATGACGTTCGGACACACCATTATGCTGTGGTGTTCCAGGTGGCGTGAGTTGCGAAACTATTCCACGTCGTTTCAAACAAAGACCAAACTCGTAACTCAAATATTCGTCTCCGCGATCAGATCGTAGAAACTTTATTTTCTTGTTACGATGATTTTCCACTTCACTCTAAAATTCTTTGAACTTTTCAAATGTTTCAGACTTATGTTTCATCAAGTAGATATACCCATATCTGCTCAAATCATCTGTGAAGGTCAGAAAATAATGATACTCGCCTTGAGGCTCAACACTCATCGGATCGCATACATCAGTATGTATTATTTCCAATAAGTCAGTTGCTCGCTCCATTGTTCCGGAGAACGGAGTCTTAGTCATCTTGCCCATGAGGCATGGTTCGCAAGCATCAAGTGATTCATAATCAAGTGATTCCAAAAGCCCATCAGCATGGAGTTTCTTCATGCGCTTTACACCAATATGACCTAAACGGCAGTGCCACAAATATGTTGCACTATCATTATCCACTTTGCATCTTTTGGTATCAATATTATGAATATATGTATCACTACGATGGAGATTCAATAAACCATTCACCTTGGGTGTATGACCACAGAAGGTTTTATTCATGTAAACAGAATAACAATTATTCTTTGACTTAAATGAATAACCGTATTGCAATAAACATGATCCAATCATATTACGCTCAACGCGAACAACAAATAACATTTATTTTAGTTTCAACACTAATCCCGAAGGTAAAGGGAGTGTGCGATGGTGATCTTATCAACCTTGGAATCACTTCCAACTCACATCATCACTTCGCCCTCAACTAGTCTATGTTTATTTTGCAACTCCCATTTCTAGTTACTACTCTTAGCAACTGAACAAGTATCAAATACCGAGGGGTTGCTACAAACACTAGTAAAGTACACATCAATAACATGTATATCAAATCTACCTTTGTTCACTTTGCCATCCTTGTTATCCGCCAAGTATCTAGGGCAGTTCCACTTCCAGTGACCATTTCCTTTGCAGTAAAAGCACTCAGTTTCAGGCTTGGGTCTAGCTTTGGGCTTCTTCATGGGAGTGGCAACGTGCTTGCCATTCTTTTTGAAGTTCCCTTTCTTTCCCATGCCCTTTTACTTGAAACTGGTGGTCTTGTCAACCATCAACATTTGATGCTTTTCTTGATTTCTACCTTCGTTGTTTTCAGCATCACGAAGAGCTCAGGAATTGTTTTCGTCATCCCTTGCATATTATAGTTCATCACGAAGTTCCAGTAACTTCGTGATAGTGACTAGAGAACTCTGTCAATAACTATTTTATCTGGAAGATTAACTCCCACTTGATTCAAGTGATTGTAGTACTCAGACAATCTGAGCACATGCTCATTGGTTGAGCTATTCTCCTCCATCTTGTAGGCAAAGTACTGTCATAGGTCTCATACCTCTTGACACGGGCATGGGTATGAAATACCAATTTCAACTCTTGGAACATCTTATATGCTCCGTGGCGTTCAAAACATTTTTGAAGTCCCGGTTCTAAGCCGTAAAACATGGTGCACTAAACTATCTAGTAGTCATCATACCAAGCTTGTCAAACATTCATAACATCTGCATCTGCTCCTGCAATAGGTCTATCACCTAGCAGTGCATCAAGGAGATAATTCTTCTGTGCAGCAATGAGGATAATCCTCAGATCACAGACCTAGTCCGCATCATTGCTACTATCATCTTTCAACATAGTTTTTCTCTAGGAACATATCAAAAATAAACGGGGAGCTACATCGCGAGCTATTGATCGACAACGTAGTTATGCAAATACTATCAGGACTAAGTTCATGATAAATTAAAGTTCAATTAATCATATTACTTAAGAACTCCCACTTAGATAGACATCCCTTTAATCATCTAAGTGATCACGTGATCCATATCAACTAAACCATGTCCGATCATCACGTGAGATGGAGTAGTTTCCAATGGTGAACATCACTATGTTGATCATATCTACTATATGATTCACGCTCGACCTTTCGGTCTCAGTGTTCCGAGGCCATATCTGCATATGCTAGGCTCGTCAAGTTTAACCCAACTATTCTGCGTGTGCAAAACTGGCTTGCACCCGTTGTATGTGAACGTAGAGCTTATCAAACCCGATCATCACGTGGTGTCTCGGCACGACAAACTTTCGCAACGGTGCATACTCAGGGAGAACACTTGTACCTTCAAATTTAGTGAGAGGTCATCTTATAACGCTACCGCCGAACTAATCAAAATAAGATGCATAAAGAATAAACATCACGTGCAATCAATATAAGTGATATGATATGGCCATCATCATCTTGTGCCTTTGATCTCCATCTCCAAAGCGCCGTCATGATCACCATCGTCACCGACTTGGCACCTTGATCTCTATTGTAGCATCGTTGTCGTCTCGCCAACTATTGCTTCTACGACTATTGTTACCGCTAAGTGATAAAGTAAAAACAATTACATGGCGATTGCATTGCATACAATAAAGCGACAACCATATGGCTCCTGCCAGTTGCCGATAACTCTGTTACAAAACATGATCATCTCATACAATAAAATATAGCATCATGTCTTGACCATATCACATCACAACATGCCCTGCAAAAACAAGTTAGACGTCCTCTACTTTGTTGTTGCAAGTTTTACGTGGCTGCTACGGGCTAAGCAAGAACCGTTCTTACCTACGCATCAAAACCACAACGATTTTTCGTCAAGTTTGTTGTTTTAACCTTCAACAAGGACCGGGCGTAGTCACACCCGATTCAACTAAAGTTGGAGAAACTGACACTCACTAGCCACCTGTGTGCGAAGCACGTCGGTAGAACCAGTCTCCGTGCGCGTAATGTCGGTCTGAGCCGCTTCATCCAACAATACCGTCGAATCAAAGTATGACATGCTGGTAAGCAGTATGACTATTATCGCCCACAACTCTTTGTGTTCTACTCGTGCATATAACATATACGCATAGACCTGGCTCGGATGCCACTGTTGGGGAACGTAGTATTTCAAAAAAAAACTTACAGTCATGCAAGATCAATCTAGGAGAAGCATAGCAACGAGCGGGAGAGTGTGTCCACGTACCCTCGTAGATCGCAAGCGGAAGCATTAAGTAACGCGATTGATGTAGTTGAACGTCTTCGCGATCCAACCGACCAAGTACCGAACGCACGGCACCTCGGCGATCTGCACACGTTCAACTCGGTGACGTCCCTCAAACTCTTGATCCAGCTGAGGCCGAGGGAGAGTTTCTCAGCACGACGGCATGGTGATGGTGTTGATGAGTTACCGACGCAGGGCTTCGCCTAAGCACTACAACGATATGACCGAGGTGGAAATCTATGGAGGGGGGCATCGCACACGGCTAAGATCAACTTTGATGTGTTCTAGGGTGCCCCCCACCCCACATATATAAAGGAGGGAGGGGGAGGCCGGCCAGCCGGCCCTCATATGCGCGCCAAGGGGGGAGGAATCCTCCTCCTAGTAGCAGTAGGACTCCCCCCTTTCCTAGTCCTACTAGGAGAAGAAGGAAGGAGGGGGCGCCGCCCCTCCCCCTAGTCCAATTCGTACTAGGCCCATGGGGGCGCGCAGCCAGCCATTGGTAGCCCCTCTCTCTCTCCCCTAGGTCCAATAAGGCCCATTACTTCTCCGGTGGTTCCGATAACCCTTCCGGCACTCCGATATTTATCCGGTGACCCCCGGAACTCATCCGGTGTCCGAATAACATCGTCCAATATATCATTATTTATGTATCAACCATTTCGAGAGTCCTCGTCATGTCCGTGATCACATCCGGGACTCCAAACTACCTTGGGTACATCAAAACACATAAACTCATAATACCGATCGTCATCGAACGTTAAGCGTGCGGACCCTACGGGTTCGAGAACTATGTAGACATGACCGAGACACATCTATGGTCAATAACCAATAGCGGAACCTGGATGCTCATATTGGCTCCTACATATTCTACGAAGATCTTTATCGGTCAAACCGCATAATAACATACGTTGTTCCCTTTGTCATCGGTATGTTACTTGCCCGAGATTCGATCGTCGGTATCCTCATACCTAGTTCAATCCCATTACCGGCAGGTCTCTTTACTCGTTCCATAATGCATCATCCCGTAACTAACTCATTAGTCACATTGCTTGCAAGGCTTATAGTGATGTGCGTTACCGAGAGGGCCTAGAGATACCTCTCCTATACACGGAGTGACAAATCCTAATCTTGATCTATGCCAACCCAACAAACACCTTCGGAGACACCTGTAGAGCATCTTTATGATCACCCAATTATGTTGTGACGTTTGATAGCACACAAGGTGTTCCTCCGGTATTCGGGAGTTGCATAATCTCATAGCTAGAGGAACATGTATAAGTCATGAAGAGAGCAATAGCAATAAACTAAATGATCATAGTGCTAAGCTAACGGATGGGTCTTGTCCATCACATCATTCTCTAATGATGTGATCCCGTTCATCAAATGACAACACATGTCTATGGCTAGGAAACTTAACCATCTTTGATTAACGAGCTAGCCAAGTAGAGGCATACTAGGGACACTTTGTTTTGTCTTTGTATTCACACATGTATCAAGTTTCCGGTTAATACAATTCTAGCATGAATAATAAACATTTATCATGATATAAGCAGATATAAAATAACAACTTTATTATTGCCTCTAGGGCATATTTTCCTTCAGTTGTTACTATTAAACTTGCAAATAGAGACACTATATCACCAGTTGGGATTGTTAGAGATGTTGAAGTCTTGTGTGGGAAAGTAAAATACCCTACTGATTTTCTTGTTCTTGGTTCCCCACAAGATGACTTCTGTCCCATTATCTTTGGTAGAACTTTCTTGAACACAGCTAATGCTAAGATAGATTGTCAGAAACAAAATGTGGGTGTTAGCTTTGGTGATGAGTCTCATGAATTTAATTTTTCCAAGTTTAGTAGAAATCATCATGAAAAAGAATTGCCTAGTAAGGATGAATTAATTGGTCTTGCTTCTATTGTTGTACCACCTACTAATCCTTTAGAACAATACTTGCTAGACCATGAAAATGATTTACATGTGCATGAAAGTAATGAAATAAATAAGATTTTCTTTGAACAACGTCCTCTGCTTAAACACAATTTGCATATTGAAACTCTAGGGGGTCCTCCTCCACCTAAAGGTGATCCTGTGTTTGAATTAAAACAATTGCCAGACACTTTGAAATATGATTATCTTGATGAAAAGAAAATATATCCTGTTATTATCAGTGCTAACCTTTCAGAACATGAAGAAGAAAGATTATTGAAAGTTCTAAGGAAGCACCAAGCTGCTATTGGATATACTCTTGATGATTTAAAGGGCATTAGTCCCACTCTATGTCAGCACAAAATTAATATGGAACCTGATGCTAAACCAGTTGTTGATCACCAATGTCGGTTAAATCCGAAGATGAAAGAGGTGGTAAGAACGGAAATATTAAAACTTCTGGAGGCGGGTATAATCTATCCTATAGCTGATAGTAGATGGGTAAGTCCTGTTCATTGTGTCCCTAAGAAAGGAGGTATAACTGTTGTTCCTAAGATAAGAATGAACTTATTCCACAAAGAATTGTTACAGGCTATAGAATGGTAATTGATTTTAGAAAATTAAATAAAGCTACTAGAAAAGATCATTACCCTTTGCCTTTTATTGATCAAATGCTTGAAAGATTATCTAAGCACACACACTTTTGCTTCCTTTATGGATATTCTGGCTTCTCACAAATACATGTTTCTCAACCTGATCAAGAAAAGACCACTTTTACTTGTCCTTTTGGAACCTATGCTTATAGACGTATGCCTTTTGGTTTATGTAATGCACCTGCTACCTTTCAAAGATGCATGATGGCTATATTCTCTGACTTTTGTGAAAAGATTGTTGAGGTTTTCATGGATGAATTTTCTGCTTATGGGAAGTCTTTTGATGATTGTTTAAGCAATGTTGATCAAGTTTTGAAGAGATGTGAACAAACAAATCTTGCATTGAATTGGGAGAAGTGCCAATTTATGGTTAATGAAGGCATTGTCTTGGGTCATAAAATTTCTGAAAGAGGTATTGAAGTGGACCAAGCTAAGGTTGATGCAATTGAGAAAATGCCATGTCCCGAGGACATCAAAGGTATTCGTAGTTTCCTAGGTCATGTTGGTTTTTATAGGAGGTTTATCAAGGACTTTTCTAAAATTTCTAGGCCTCTTACTAATCTTTTGCAAAAGGATATTCCTTTTGTTTCTAATGATGATTGCCTGGAAGCCTTTGAAACACTAAAGAAAGCTTTAATTTCTGCACCTATTGTCCAACCACCTGATTGGAACTTGCCTTTTGAAATTATTTGTGATGCTAGTGATTATGTTGTTGGTGCTGTTCTAGGACAAAAAGTTGATAAGTAATTGAATGTTATTCATTATGCTAGTAAAACTCTAGATAGTGCTCAAAGAAATTATGCTACTACTGAAAAAGAATTCTTAGCAGTGGTGTTTGCTTGTGATAAGTTTAGACCTTATATTGTTGATTCCAAAGTAACTGTTCACACAGACCATGCTGCTATTAAATATCTTATGGAAAAGAAAGATGCTAAACCTAGACTTATTCGTTGGGTTCTCTTGTTACAAGAATTTGATTTGCATATTATTGATAGAAAAGGAGTTGAGAACCCCATAGCTGACAACTTGTCTAGGCTTAAAAATGTGCTTGATGACCCACTTCCTATTGATGATAGTTTTCCTGATGAGCAGTTAGCTACAATAAATGTTGCTAATAGTACTCCTTGGTATGCTGACTATGCTAATTACATTGTTGCTAAATATTTACCACCTAGCTTTACTTACCAACAAAAGAAAAAATTCTTCTATGATTTAAGACATTACTTTTGGGATGACCCACATCTTTATAAAGAAGGAGTAGGTGGTATTATTAGACGTTGTGTACTTGAGCATGAACAGGGACAAATCCTATGGAAATGTCACTTTGAACCATATGGAGGGCATCATGCTGGAGATAGAACTGCTCATAAGGTATTGCTGTCTGGATTTTATTGGCCTACTCTCTTCAAGGATGCTCGTAAGTTTGTCTCGTCTTGTGATGAATGCCAAAGAATAGGTAATATTGGTAAATGTCAAGAAATGCCTATGAACTATTCCCTTGCTGTTGAACCATTTGATGTTTGGGGATTTGATTATATGGGACCTTTTCCTTCCTCTAATGGGTATACACATATTTTAGTTGCTGTTGATTATGTTACTAAATGGGAGAAGCTATCCAACTAGTAGTGCTGATCACAACACCTCTATTAAAATGCTCAAGGAAGTTATATTCCCAAGGTTTGGAGTCCCTAGATATTTAATGACTGATGGTGGTTCACACTTTATTCATGGTGCTTTTCGTAAGATGCTTGCTAAGTATGATGTTATCCATAGAATTGCATCACCTTATCATCCTCAGTCTAGTGGTCAAGTTGAGCTTAGCAATAGAGAAATAAAATTAATTTTGCAAAAAACTGTTAATAGGTCCAGGAAGAATTGGTCTAAGAAATTAGATGATGCACTTTGGGATTACAGAACAGCTTATAAAAATCCTATGGGTATGTCTCCTTATAAAATGGTTTATGGAAAAGCTTGTCATTTACCTCTTGAGTTAGAACATAAAGCATATTGGGTAGTTAAACAACTTAACTATGACTTCAAACTTGCTGGTGAAAAGAGGCTATTTGATATAAGCTCATTAGATGAATGGAGAACCCAAGCTTATGAAAAAGCAAAGTTATTCAAAGAAAAAGTTAAAAGGTGGCATGACAAAAGAATTCAAAAACGCGAGTTTAAAGTCCGAGAGTGTGTTCTTTTGTACAACTCTCGTGTTAGATTCTTTGCAGGCAAACTCCTCTCAAAATGGGAAGGCCCCTATGTCATCGAGGAGGTTTACCGGTCTGGAGCCATCAAAATAAATAATTTCGAAGGCACTAACCCGAAGGTTGTCAACGGGAAACGAATAAAGCATTATGTCTCAGGTATGCCTATTAATGTTGAAAGCAATATTGTACAAACTTTGACACTGGAAGAACACATAAAAGAGTCCTTCCGGAACCCTCCAGAATCGTCAAAATAAGGAGGTACGTAGTACGAAAATCCTCTGTTCTCTTTTCTTGTTGTTTCTGGTCAGATTTGTCAAGCTAGGCATCATGTCTTCCTTCTCCTCCAACCACATGGAAGGAGATGCTTGGCTGGTGAGGATCGAGATGAAGAGGGAGAAGCCTACGGACACCGTCAGGGGGGGGCGCTTCATCACCTTCTTCACCACCAAAGGAGAACTGAGTATCGGGTATGCGCACTCCCCTTGGCTTCCGCCAAGCTTGGGGGAGGTGCCCCGGTATCGTATCATCCCACTATCTTTTTGCTTTTACTTATCTTAGTTCAATCTTTTGCTTAGATGAATAAAGCTTAGTTCAATCTTTTCTTCTTTGAGAGTTTGCTTAGTGATCTATCATTGTTATCGTGTGCAAGTTATATAATAAAGTTAGTTAGAGTTTTTAATTTCTTTACTTCCTTGTTGCAAATAAAGAAAAGAAAAAGAGAAAGAAAGCAAACAAAAGAAAGGAAATAAATCAATAAGATCATATACTAATCCTATGGTAGGTGATAGCACCACATAAGGAAAAGTATAAGTAAGAAAATTTTATTAGATATTGACAAACATAGCATTGGTCAGTGATGCAACTCATGAAAGAATTAATGAGGAAAGGAAAGATTCACATATAAATATACTATCCTAGAAACCTTTTGTGATTGTGAGCCCTCATCAAAATATTATATGTCAAAATTGTTGACGTTGGACAAGGAAGACAACGTAATGGTTTATGTATGTTTATATTCACATAGAAGTCATATTGTCATGGATCCTTTAACATGTGATGCTTGGCCCTATCTTTGCTAGCCAAAAATTCCGCACTAAGTAGAGATACTACTTGTGCATCCAAAAACCCTTAAACCCGAATCCTTTTCAAGTGTCCACCATACCTACCTATGGATTGAACAAGATCCCTCAAGTAAGTTGTCATCGGTGCAAAAAGGCAATAAAAATTGCTTCTAAATATGTGAGATCGTTTAGTGTAAGAGAAAATTGAGCGTTGCACGAACTTGGATGACAAAGAATAAAAGCGATAGACTGCATAATAAAGGTCGTCATCTTAAGGGACAATGTAACGTGACATTCTTTTGCACTAAGGGGTTGAGCATGCAAACAAATTAAACGCATGGCACCCTCTGCTTCCCTCTGCGAAGGGCCTATCCTTTACTTTTATGTATTTACTTTTATGCAAAGAGTCAAAGTTTTCCTTCTATTCCTTCTATTTTTCTCTTTTGGCAAGCATCGTGTGGTGAGGAAAGATCTAGGCACATATGTCCAGTTGAATATAGATAGCATGAGTTATTATTGTTGACATCACCCTTGAGGTGAGTATGTTGGGAGGCGAAACTATAAGCGCCTATCTTTCTATGTGTCCGGTTGAAACGTTTTGCTCATGTGTACTCGGTGAGTGTTAGCAATCATAGAAGACTATATGATGGTTGAGTATGTGGACTTGCCTAAAGGCCCCGACACGTGACCCTTCCTGAAAAGATGATGAATTGTAGTTGCAAAGTTGACTGAGAACATAGTTTGTTGGTTTCTAATAGAGTTTTTGCTTTATACATCGATTGTGTGATGAACTGTTACTTGTTCATGGGGAGTATATGGTGCAAGTTCAATGATAAAAGTCCTATGTTTAATTTTGTTGCTGTTATAATAATCAACATGATGCTTCTATGTCCGTATTTTGTTTTTATCGGCACCTCTCTCTCAGAGCATGTGGACATGTTTTTCGATTTCGGTTTTCGCTTGAGGACAAGCGAGGTCTAAGCTTGGGGGAGTTGATACGTCCATTTTGCATCATGTTTTCTTACTGTTATTTACAATGTTTTTATCCATAATAATGCTTTTCAGAGTAATACTAATGCCTTTTCTCTCATAATTTGCAAGGAACACACCAAGAGGGAGAATTCTGGCAGCTGGAAATCTGGACCCAAAAAAGCTACATCATGCCACCTATTCTGCACAACTCCAAATGAGCTGAAACTCCACGAGGATTTTTTTTGGAATATTTAAGAAATATTGGAGCCAATAAACACCAGAGGGGGGCCACCGTCTCGAGGCGGAACTTGGGCAGGAGCACTTTTGCCCTCCGGCGGAGCGATTCTGCCGGGGGAACTTCACTCCCGGAGGGGGAAATCATCGTCATCATCATCACCAACAACTCTCCCATCTTGGGGAGGGCAATCTCCATCAACATCTTCACCAGCACCATCTCATCTCAAACCCTAGTTCATCTCTTGTATTCAATCTTGTTACCGAAACTATAGATTGTTGCTAGGGGGTGACTAGTAGTGTTGATTACATCTTGTAGTTGATTACTATATGGTTTATTTGGTGGAATATTATATGTTCAGATCCATTATGCATATTAATACCGAGCATGTTGATTATTTGTGAGTAGTTTCTTTTGTTCTTGAGGTCACGGGAGAAATCATGTTGCTAGTTGATATGTGTGTTCGATATTTTGATTGTATGTATGTTGTGATTCCCTTAGTGGTGTCATGTGAACGTCGACTACATGACACTTCACCATATTTGGGACTAAGGGAATGCATTGTGGAGTAGTAAATAGATGGTGGGTTGCGAGAGTGATAGAAACTTAAACCCCAGTTTATGCACTATTCCGTAAGGGACCGATTGGATCCTAAAGTTTAATGCTATGGTTAGAACTTATTCTTAATACTTTTCTTGTAGTTGCGGATGCTTGCGGGAGGGTTAATCATAAGTAGGAGGTTTGTTCAAGTAAGAACAACACCTAAGCACCGGTCAGCCCACATATCAAATTATCAAAGTAGCGAACACAAATCAAACCAACATGATGAAAGTGACTAGATGAAATTCCCGTGCACCCTCAAGAACACTTTGCTTATCATAAGAGACCGTTTTGGCCTGTCCTTTGCCTCAAAAGGATTGGGTTACCTTGCTGCATACTTATTGCTACTATCGTTACTTGCTCGTTACAAATTATCTTGCTATCAAACTACTTGCTACTTACAGTTTCAGCACTTGCAGACATTACCTTACTGAAAACTACTTGTCATTTCCTTCTGCTCCTCGTTGGGTTTGACACTCTTACTTATTGAAAAGAGCTAAAATTGATCCCCTATACTTGTGGGTCATCACGCCCTCTGGCACCGGCCTAATGTTGACGCGAGGTGGGGGTTCTGCTGCGGCGGCACGTGGCCTCCGCCGTCGGCGCCCTGCATGCGGGCCTCCGAACCCTGCCCAGCAGCGTGTTCTTCCAGGAGAGCCCGCCGTGGCAGCCCTGATCATTGCCGTCTTGGTCGTGATGCTCTCCGAGGACGGGGCAGCAGCTGCAGCCCGTAGAGGTCACCCGGGGAATGCTGCGCCTAGCCTTGGCCTGGTCGTCCTCCACGCCCCCCACCCAGGTGCCCGGCTCCGTGCGTGGAAGCGGGCGGTTGTCTTCCTCCGATGATGATGGAAGCCCACTCTGGCCGAAGTGCGAGGATCGCGGCGAGAGCGGGGTCCAGGCCTCTACCCTATCTACGTGGATGAGCAGGTCGTAGCGGTGCACGCCCGGTGGAGGAGGGACGTTGCGGTCCGGCGGGGAGAAGCCGATGATCTCGTCGACGCGTCCAGCTCCGCGCTTGAGCACCCACAACGCCCTCTTTGTGGGGATTTGCGCCACATCCCAGCCCCACAGCCAGCACGCGAATGCCTTGGCGTGACCGCGTTCGTGCGTGCGGCTGTCGAGGCGGTCGATGCGGCCGAAGTCGCCGAACGCCTCATCCGCTCCCTCCAGGCTCCAGAACTGCATGGGCAGGTTCTCGACGATGATGCGGACATGCAGCGACAGCTTCAGGATGGCCGCGTGGTCTTCGGGGCGCCACGTGCGGACGAACTACTTGCAGCCGTCCACCTTGAGCACGCCGCGGCGGACAGCGTTGTCCCGATGCGCCGGCATGTCAAAGTGCACCAGGAACGCCTCGGGGTGGTGCGTTGTGCCCCGAAGCTGGTGGGCAGGGGTGCGCAGCTGCTCGTCGATAGCCTTGCCCACCACCATGGGGCTCGTGGCGTGCGATCGGTCCGCAGCCGTGAGGGTGACTGCGTGCTGGCGGAGGATGTACTCGCGTGCTCCAGCCCCGGGGTGGCGACCACCATCTTGTTGCTCGAACGTGGCCGTCTGGATGGGTCGGTGTGGGAGAAGAGCTCCATGCCGGCGCGGGGGGGGGGTGAAGGAAATATGCCCTAGAGGCAATAATAAAGTTATTATTTATTTCCTTATTTCATGATAAATGTTTATTATTCATGCTAGAATTGTATTAACCGGAAACTTAGTACATGTGTGAATACATAGACAAACAGAGTGTCCCTAGTATGCCTCTACTTGACTAGCTCGTTAATCAAAGATGGTTAAGTTTCCTAGCCATAGACATGTGTTGTCATTTGATGAACGGGATCACATCATTAGAGAACGATGTGATGGACAAGACCCATTCATTAGCTTAGCATTATGATCGTTTCAGTTTCATTGCCACTGCTTTCTCATGACTTATACATGTTCCTCAGACTATGAGATTATGCAACTCCCGAATACCGGAGGAACACCTTGTGTGCTATCAAACGTCACAACGTAAGTGGGTGATTATAAAGATGCTCTACAGGAGTCTCCGAAGGTGTTTGTTGGGTTGGCATAGATCGAGATTAGGATTTGTCACTCCATGTATCGGAGAGGTATGTCTGGGCCCTCTCGGTAATGCACATCACTATAAGCCTTCCAAGCAATGTGACTAATGAGTTAGTTGCGAGATGATGCATTACAGAACGAGTAAAGAGACTTGCCAGCAACGAGATTGAACTAGGTATGATGATACCGACGATCGAATCTCGGGCAAGTAACATACCGATGACAAAGGGAACAATGTATGTTGTTATGCGGTTTGACCGATAAAGATCTTCGTAGAATATGTAGGAGCCAATATGAGCATCCAGGTTCTGCTATTGGTTATTAACCGAAGATGTGTCTCAGTCGTGTCTACATAGTTGTTGAACCCGTAGGGTCCGCACGCTTAACGTTCGATGATGATTTGTATTATGAGTTATGTGATTTGATGTACCGAAGTTTGTTCGGAGTCCCGGATGAGATCACGGACATGACGAGGAGTCTCGAAATGGTCGAGAGGTAAAGATCCATATATTGGAAGGTTGCATTCGGACATCGGAATGGTTCCGAGTGATTCGGGCATTTTTCCGGAGTACCGGGAGGTTACCGGAACCCCCCCGGGGAAAGATATGGGCCTTATGGGCCATAGGAGGGAGGCTAACCAGCCCACAAGGGGCTGGTGCTCCCCCCACAAGGGAGGGGCCGAATTGGACTTGGGAAGGGGGCCCCACCCCCCTTTCCTTCTCCTACTCCCTCTCCTTCCCCTTTTCCCCCTCCGATAGAAGTAAAAAAGGGTGGCGCCGAATCCTACTAAGACTGGAGTCCTAGTAGGACTCCCCTCTCCCAAGCGCGCCCCTTGTTGGTCGGCCTCCTCCTCCCCTCCATTATATTCGGGGGCAGGGGGCACCCCAAAGGCACAGCAGACAATCTCTTAGCCGTGTGCGGTGCCCCCCTCCACAGTTCAACACCTCGGTCATACCGTCGTAGTGCTTAGGTGAAGCCTTGCGCCGGTAACTTCATCACCGTCACCACGCCGTCGTGCTGACGAAACTATCCCTCGGCCTCAACTGGATCACGAGTTTGGGGGACGTCACCGAGCTGAACGTGTGCAGATCGCGGAGGTGCCGTGCGTTCGGTACTTGGATAGGTTGGATCGCGAAGACGTTCGACTATATCAACCGCGTTACTAAACGCTTCCGCTTTCGGTGTACAAGGGTACGTGGACACACTCTCCCCGCTCGTTGCGATGCTTCTCCTAGATAGATCTTGCGTGATCGTAGGCAATTTTTTTGAAATTACTGCGTTCCCCAACAATGGTATCAGAGCCAGATCTATACGTAGATGTTATATGCACGAGTAGAGCACAAAGAGTTGTGGGCGATAATAGTCATACTACTTACCAGCATGTCATACTTTGATTCGGCGGTATTGTTGGATGAAGCGGCCCAGACCGACATTACATGACCGCGTTCAGGAGACTGGTTCTACCGCCGTGCTTTGCATACAGGTGGCTAGTGGGTGTCTGTTTCTCCAACTTTAGTTGAATCGAGTGTGACTACGCCCGGTCCTTGCTGAAGGTTAAAACAGCACACTTGATGAAAATCGTTGTGGTTTTGATTCGTAGGTAAGAACGGTTCTTGCTAGAAGCCCGTAGCAGCCACGTAAAACTTGCAAAAATAAAGTAGAGGACGTCTAACTTGTTTTTGCCGGGCTTGCTGTGATGTGATATGGTCAAGACGTGATGATATATAATTTGTTGTATGAGATGATCATGGTTTGTAACAGTTATAGGCAACTGGTAGGAGCCATATGGTTCTCGCTTTATTGTATGAAATGCAATCGCCATGTAATTGCTTTACTTTATCACTAAGAGGTAGCGATAGTCGTAGAAGCAATAGTTGGTGAGACAACAACGATGCTTCGATGGAGATCAAGGTGTCAAGCCGGTGACGATGGTGATCATGACGGTGCTTTGGAGATGGAGATCAAAGGCACAAGATGATGATGGCCATATCGTATCACTTATTTGATTGCATGTGATGTTTATCCTATTATGCATCTTATTTTGCTTAGTACAGCGGTAGCATTATAAGATGATCCCTCACTAAAATTTCAAGGTATAAGTGTTCTCCCTGAGTATGCACCGTTGCGACGGTTCTTCGTGCTGAGACACCATGTGAAGATCGGGTGTGATAAGCTCTACGTTCACATACAACGGGTGCAAGCCAGTTTTGCACACGCAGAATACTTGGGTTAAACCTGACGAGCCTAGCATATGCAGATATGGCCTCGGAACACTGAGACCGAAAGGTCGAGCGTGAATCATATAGTAGATATGATCAACATAGTGATGTTCACCATTGAAAAATACTCCATCTCACGTGATGATTGGACATGGTTTAGTTGATATGGATCACGTGATCACTTAGATGATTAAAGGGATGTCTATCTAAGTGGGAGTTCTTAAGTAATATGATTAATTGAACTTTAATTTATCATGAACTTAGTCCTGATAGTATTTGCATAATTATGTTGTAGATTAATAGCTCTCGATGTAGCTCCCCGTTTATTTTTGATATGTTCCTAGAGAAAAACTATGTTGAAAGATGATAGTAGCAATAATGCGGACTAGGTCCGTGATGTGAGGATTATCCTCATTGCTGCACAGAAGAATTATGTCCTTGATGCACCGTTAGGTGACAGACCTATTGCAGGAGCGGATGCAGACGTTATGAATGTTTGACAAGCTTGGTATGATGACTACTTGATAATTTAGTGCACCATGCTTTACGGCTTAGAACCGGGACTTCAAAAATGTTTTGAACACCACAGAGCATATAAGATGTTCCAAGAGTTGAAATTGGTATTTCATACGCATGCCCGTGTCAAGAGGTATGAGACCTCTGACACTACTTTGCCTACAAGATGGAGGAGAATAGCTCAACCAATGAGCATGTGCTCAGATTGTCTGGGTACTACAATTGCTTGAATCAAGTGGGAGTTAATCTTCCAGATAAGATAGTAATTGACAAAGTTCTCTAGTCACTATCACCAAGTTACTAGAACTTCGTGATAAACTTTAATATGCAAGGGATGACAAAAGTAATTCCCGAGCTCTTCGCGATGCTGAAATCGGCGAAGGTAGAAATCAAGAAATAGCATCAAGTGTTGATGGTTAACAAGACCACTAGTTACAAGTAAAGGAAAATGGGATAGGAAGGGAACTTCAAGAAGAATGACAAGCAAGTTGTCACTCCCGTGAAGAAACCCAAAGCTAGACTTAAGCCTGAAACTGAGTGCTTCTACTACAAAGGAAATGGTCACTAGAAGTGGAACTGCCCTAGATACTTGGTGGATAAGAAGGATGGCAAAGTGAACAAAGGTATATTTGATATACATGTTATTGATGTGTACTTTACTAATGTTTATAGCAACCCCTCGGTATTTGATACTGGTTCAGTTGCTAAGAGTAGTAACTCGAAACGGGAGTTGCAAAATAAACAGACACTAGTTAAGGGCGAGGTGATGATGTGTGTTAGAAGTGATTCCAAGGTTGATAAGATCGCCATCGCATACTCCCTTTACCTTCAGGATTAGTGTTGAACCTAAAATAAATGTTATTTGGTGTTTGCGTTGAGCATGAATATGATTGGATCATGTTTATTGCGATACGGTTATTCATTTAAGTCAAAGAATACATGAAGAAAACCTTCTACGGTCATACACTCAATATAAATGGTTTATTGAATCTCGATCGTAGTGATACACATATTCATAAATATTGAAGCCAAAAGATGCAAAGTTAATAATAATAGTGCAACTTATTTGTGGCACTGCCGTTTAGGTCATATTGGTGTAAAAGCGCATGAAGAAACTCCATGCTGATGGACTTGTGGAATCACTTGATTATGAATCATTTGATGCTTGTGAACCATGCCTCATGGGCAAGATGACTAAGACTCCGTTCTCTGGAACAATGGAGCGAGCAACTGACTTGTTGGAAATAATACATATTGATGTATGCGGTCCGATGAGTGTTGAGGCTCGCGGCGGGTATCGTTATTTTCTGACCTTCACAGATTATTTGAGCAGATATGGGTATATCTACTTAATGAAACATAAGTCTGAAACATTTGAAAAGTTCAAAGAATTTCAGAGTGAAGTAGAAAATCATCATAACAAGAAAATAAAGTTTCTACGATCTGATCGTGGAGAAGAATATTTGAGTTACGAGTTTGGTCTTCATTTGAAACAATGCGGAATAGTTTCGCAACTCACGCCACCCGGAACACCACAGCGTAATGGTGTGTCCGAACGTCGTAACCGCACTTTATTAGATATGGTGCGATCTATGATGTCTCATACTGATTTACCGCTATCGTTTCGGGGTTATGCATTAGAGACAACTGCATTCACGTTAAATAGGGCAACATCTAAATCCATTGAGATGACACCATATGAACTGTGGTTTGGCAAGAAACCTAAGTTGTCGTTTCTTAAAGTTTGGGGCGGCGATGCTTATGTGAAAAAGTTTCAACCTGATAAGCTCGAACCCAAATCGGAGAAATGTGTCTTCATCGGATCCGAAGGCAAGATATTCATTGCTAAAAATGGATACTTTCTAGAGAAGGAGTTTCTCTCGAAAGAAGTGAGTGGGAGGAAAGTAGAACTTGATTAGGTAATTGTACCTTCTCCCAAATTGGAAAGTAGATCATCACGGAAATCAGTTCCAGTGATGCCTACACCAATTAGTGAGGAAGTTAATGATGATGATCATGAAACTTCAGATCAAGTTACTACCAAACCTCATAGGTCAACCAGAGTGGTACAGTAATCCGGTTCTGGAAGTCATGTTACTAGACCATGACGAACCTATGAACTATGAGGAAGCGATGATGAGCCCATATTCCGCAAAATGGTTTAAGGCCATGAAATCTGAGATAGGATCCATGTATGAAAACAAAGTATGGACTTTGGTGGAATTGCCTGATGATCGGCAAGCCATTGAGAATAAATGGATCTTCAAGAGGAAGACGGACGCTGATGGTAGTGTTACTATCTACAAAGCTCGACTTGCCGCGAAGGGTTTTCGACAAGTTCATGGTGTTGACTACGATGAGATTTTCTCACTCGTAGCGATGCTTAAGTCTGTCTGAATCATGTTAGCAATTGCCGCATTTTATGAAATCTGGCAAATGGATAACAAAACTGCATTCCTTAATGGATTTATTAAAGAAGAGTTGTATATGATGCAACCAGAAGGTTTTGTCAATCCTAAAGGTGTTAACAAAATGTGCAAGCTCCAGCGATCCATCTATGGACTGGTGCAAGCATCTCGGAGTTGGAATATATGCTTTGATAAGTTGATCAAAGTATATAGTTTTATACAGACTTGCGGTGAAGCCTGTATTTACAAGAAAGTGAGTGGGAGCACTACAGCCTTTCTGATAAGTATATGTGAATGACATATTGTTGATCGGAAATGATGTAGAATTTTCTAGAAAAGCATAAAGGAGTGTTTTAAAGGAGTATTTCAAAGAAAGACCTCGGTGAAGGTACTTACATATTGAGCATCAAGATCTATAGAGATAGATCAAGACGCTTGATATGTTTTTTCAATGAGTACACACCTTGACAAGTTTTTGAACTAGTTCAAAATGGAACAGTCAAATAAAGAGTTCTCGCCTGTGTTGCAAGGTATGAAGTTGAGTAAGACTTAAAGCCCGAACACGGCAGAAGACAGAGAGAGAATGAAAGTCATTCCCTATGCCTCAGCCATAGGTTCTATAAAGTATGCCATGTTGTGTACTAGACCTATTGTATACCCTACCCTGAGTTTGGCAAGGGAGTACAATTTTGATCTAGGAGTAGATCACTGGACAGCGGTCAAAATTATCCTTCTAGGACTAAGGAAATATTTCTCGGTTATGGAGGTGATAAAGAGTTCGTCGTAAAGAGTTACGTCGATGCAAGCTTTGACACCGATCTAGATGACTCTAAGTCACAATCCGGATACATATTGAAAGTGGGAGCAATTAGCTAAAGTAGCTCCGTGCAGAGCATTATAGACATAGAAATTTGCAAAATACATACGGATCTGAATTTGGCAGACCCGTTGACTAAACTTCTCTCACAAGCAAAACATGATCACACCTTAGTACTCTTTGGGTGTTAATCACATGGCGATGTGAACTAGATTACTGACTCTAGTAAACCCTTTGAGTGGTTGGTCACATGGCGATGTGAACTATGGGTGTTAATCACATGGTGATGTGAACTATTAGTGTTAAATCACATGGCGATGTGAACTAGATTATTGACGCTAGTGCAAGTGGGAGACTAAAGGAAATATGCCCTAGAGGCAATAATAAAGTTATTATTTATTTCCTTATTTCATGATAAATGTTTATTATTCATGCTAGAATTGTATTAACCGGAAACTTAGTACATGTGTGAATACATAGACAAATAGAGTGTCCCTAGTATGCCTCTACTTGACTAGCTCGTTAATCAAAGACCCATTCGTTAACTTAGCATTATGATCATTTCAGTTTCATTGCTACTGCTTTCTTCATGACTTATACATGTTCCTCAGACTATGAGATTATGCAACTCCCGAATACCGGAGGAACACCTTGTGTGCTATCAAATGTCAGGTGATTATAAAGATGCTACACAGGTGTCTCCGAAGGTGTTCGCTGGGTTGGCATAGATCGAGATTAGGATTTGTCACTCCGTGTATCGGAGAGGTATCTCTGGGCCCTCTTGGTAATGCACATCACTATAAGCCTTGCAAGCAATGTGACTAATGAGTTAGTTGCGGGATGATGCATTACGGAATGAGCGAAGAGACTTGCCAGTAACGAGATTGAACTAGGTATGATGATACCGACGATCGAATCTCGGGCAAGTAACATACGATGACAAAGGGAACAACGCATGTTGTTATGCAGTTTGACCGATAAAGATCTTCGTAGAATATGTAGGAGCCAATATGAGCATCCAGGTTCCGCTACTGGTTATTGACCGGAGATGTGCCTCGGTCATGTCTACATAGTTCTCGAACCCGTAGGGTTCGCACGCTTAACGTTCGATGACGATTTGTATTATGAGTTATGTGATTCAATGTACCGAAGTTTGTTCGAAGTCTCGGATGAGATCACGGACATGACGAGGAGTCTCGAAATGGTCGAGAGGTAAAGATTCATATATTGGAAGGTTGCATTCGGACATCGGAATGGTTCCGAGTGATTCAGGCATTTTTCCGGAGTACCGGGAGGTTACCGGAACCCCCCGGGGAAAGATATGGGCCTGATGGGCCATAGGATGGAGGCTAACCAGCCCACAAGGGCTGGTGCGCTCCCCACAAGGGAGGAGGCCGAATTGGACTTGGGAAGGGGGCGCCACCCCCCTTTCCTTCTTCTACTCCCTCCCCTTCCCCTTTCCCCCCTCCGGTAGAAGGAAAAAAGGGTGGGGCCGAATCCTATTAGGACTGGAGTCCTAGTAGGACTCCCCTCTCCCTGGCACACCCCTTGTTGGTCGGCCTCCTCCTCCCCTCCTTTATATACGGGGGTAGGGGGCACTCCAAAGGCACAACAGACAATCTCTTAGCCGTGTGCGGTGCCCCCCCTCCACAGTTCAACACCTCGGTCATATCGTCGTAGTGCTTAGGCGAAGCCCTGCGCTGGTAGCTTCATCATCACCGTCACCACGCCGTCGTGCTGACGAAACTCTCCCTCGGCCTCAACTGGATCACGAGTTCGAGGGACGTCACCGAGCTGAACGTGTGCAGATCGCGGAGGTGCCGTGCGTTCGGTACATGGATCGGTTGGATCGCGAAGACGTTCGGCTACATCAACCGCGTTACTAAACGCTTCCGCTTTCGGTCTACGAGGGTACGTGGACACACTCTCCCCGCTCGTTGCGATGCTTCTCCTAGATAGATCTTGGGTGATCGTAGGCAAAAAATTTGAAATTACTGCGTTCCCCAACAGGAGGTGGTGGAGCTGAGGACATCGTGTCGAAGCAGAGGCGCGCGCTCACCGGCACACGCGTGGGTGCCAGTCGAATCCTAGCGTGGGCAGCCCCTCCTGGGCCGCCGTTGCGAGGATTTTGAGGGCACTCGCGACCAAAATGGCCCTGATGCTCACAGACGATGCATCTCAATGGGTCTCTACAATCCTTGCGACGGTGGAACTTACTCAGGCAACGGAAACACTTTCCCTTGAACTTGCTTAAAAAGGCCTTCCGCCCTGGAGTTGAAGCATGGCTCTGCCCGCGGTCCGAACGAGGGCGTCGCTGGTGCACACTGTTGCCCGCCGGCCTCTTGCTGGCACGGTGGGTTTTCCGCAACTGGACCGCCGTCCATCCCTCCTCCACCTCCGAAGAGGAAAGGCAGATCTGACCATCCGAGGCAACGACTATGGATTTAAGGTGCGGCGCCCCATCTGCACGCGGCGCATCCAGATCCGTTGGGACGGAGGGTGAAGGAGTAATGGAGCAATCGCCTCGGCGCAGGATTCGCGGCGCCGAGGCCGGATCTGGGTCTTCTCCCGCTGGCAGCGGCATGCTTGCGACCGCAGCAGGCAACGGACCGACGGGGCATGGCGGTCGCCCCCGGGCGGTGGAGGGCAGCGCCCGCAGGAGCCGGAAGAACGTCTGCAAGCCATAAAGGCCGGTGGGTGGCCGCCGTAGCCGGAGTGGCCAGCGCCGCGAAGGGGAGTGTGGCTAGCCTCGCGAACGACCACTCCCCGGTGTTTCTTGTGTAGTAGTTTGTATACAACTCGGCTAACGTTAATGCAGTGTTTTTTTTCTCAAGGTGTCTGGCTAAGTAGCTAAAAGCATTTCTAAAGTTTGTACATACATCCCTTCACAAAAAAGTTTGAACATACATACCGTATAAACATCCATCACTCGTTTACAAAAGAATTCAAACAATAGGCTCTCCACACAAATTTTCATTAAGAAACGCCACAAATTATAGTTGTTTCAAATATAAATGATCAATGTTACCTTTTATATTTGTGCACTTAATTTGGACTCATATGTTTGGCATATTCACAATATTTGCTAGCACCCCACTTGTATAAGATATTCACGTCAACTTAACGAGGCCCACCCACGTGATCCCATCTCTCTCCAGAATCAAGTACTCCAATGAAGTTCACCGCAGTTTCATTTATTTCACTGATTACAATGAAAGTGGGAACTCAATAAAACCAAAAAAGTTCATAGATTATTGGTTTTTTACAATAAAGTTCATACTTCATAGATTATTATTTTACTGGTTTTACTTTTTTGGTTTTTTTCTTCCAAAACACATATATCTGTAATTTCATTTGATATTCTGATCTCATTCATTAAAAATAGCTCACAAATCATATACTTCACTTACTTTTAAATTTTTCATAAATCACACAATGCTCCCGTCTCAAATATCTGAAATGAATGAAATATGTCATATATTTTAAATTCACTTAACTTTAATTTTCTCACTTAGGTCAGTAACAGTACCATATTTCGGAGATTTGTGGAGCGTATATTTTACAACATGCATATTTCAATAACAACTATTTAAGATACTTTTTGAAACATATATTCCAATAAAATACATTTCAATTAAAAACCATTGAAATATATGTCACCTGCCTACCTCATCACCATTTCTCAATTTCAACAACAATATTCAAGCATGCCTTCTCCGCAACAATTTCACCTTCTCACTTATGTGAGAATTTGATTGAAATCGTTGTTGATGCTAAAACATGCTAAGTGGAACATGCCATTCTTAGCAATAATTCCACTTTTTCACATATCAAATATATTTCAATATCATAAAAGTGAAATAGAGATGAAAATTTTCACAATCAAAACTATCATTGTGACACTAAAATATGCATTTAACATATCGCACAACCACTCACACAATTTCACTTTCAAATATGAGTATTTTAATTGCCGGTTGAAAAAAACACTTGTTTCATTTAGCAATTGGAGTTTTTCACCTATTTCACTTGACAATTTGACACAATTAATTTCCACCATCACTGCATCACATTCTCACACAAACACCGTACCATATACCACAAAATCATTATCAATATCAATTTCTTTGTGAGTTTCACACAATCCACTACTGCATCTCACAATTTGGGTACTGCACAAATATCAAATTGACTTTATTCCACTCCACACATTATCAATAACAATGTTTTCATGAATTTCACATAATCACAGTAACACGGGGGACGTTGTCGGGGAGGAGCTCCACGTGCTGGTCGTCGTCACTTGACATTGTGAAATAATCATTAACATATGGATGTGTGCATCAATTGATGCTGAGGACTTGTTTCAGATAAAAAAAATGGTGCTGAGGCCGGAGGTGTTATCCTCCATTTTTGAAAAAGAATAAAGTCGATCATACATTTATTAATCTAGTGAGTATCATGGAGCTGTCATGGCAGACCGTAGAGGGCCAAAGAAAAATTCCAATTATCCGGATCGTGGGCCCTATGAAGTTGCGTTTTTAGCGTGCCGATTGGACCCTTGCGTATCAACTTGGCCGGGACGAAGGTCAATGCGACGTCCTACCAGCTGCCGCCGGTGGCTCCCGGCGCGGCGATTCGTATCCTCGAGAAGCCAAGGAACCTTTGCCATACAAGCAGTGCACGTGGTACTGAATCACACATGCGCGAGGACGCACCAGTTGCTCGCGCCATAATGGTGCACCGGTGAGACGCCGACGAGTGAGTGAGCCGGCGAGGTGACTCGCAAGCCGCCCTAGTGCCGCGCCCCTCGCCTGGCTATTCCGCGCGCGCGCTTCCATCGGTCGGCCAGTACCATACTCGCCGGCTACTCAACCACCCTCCCGTTGGAGGAGCCGCGCGCGACACCTGTAGACCATGGACCACGAGAGAAAACACATGCGGATCCATTGAATTCCTCGATCGCGCCACCATGAGGCCGACCTGATGGGGCGGTACGATGTAAGGTCCGGTTCGTCGCTGGGCGTGATCTCGTTCAGCTACACGTTGGGTGCTTGAACGTCGTCGGAGCGCCGCCAGGACGTACGTGCCGCTCCGGAGATGGCCGCGCTCCGGCGTTGAAAACTGCCACGTTCCCGTGCAAGCGCGTCGGTTGAGACGATGGCGAGGGCACTAAACTCTCTCGGCATCGGTCAGAGGAACAGCGCGGGACACCTGGTAATTATCCTTGAATCGACCCCTGCTGGATCGGCGCCTTTCTACGGGGCTCGGAAAGGAACCACGTTTTTTCTTTGAGAGTGAAAGGAACCACGTTGGTGTCTCACGTACCACTTCACCTGTGCTCTCGCGACTCAAGGGCAATTAGGGTTTCATCCTCCTCCTGCCGGCGCCGCCGCAGGTCTAACTCGTCTCCTATGGTCTTAGGTACGTAGACACAGAGAATCTCAGCCCTTACCGGTGGGAGGGCTTCTGCTATGTTTTTAGGTGTCTTTTTGTTTACGTTTAGGGTTTATGTCCTACTCAGTAAGACGAGACAACGAGCGGCTCCCTAAAGATGAAATAAGATTCTTCTTGCCTAGCCTATGTCCCGGCAATGCGTCTAGCACCGTCGAAAGACGTGTGCATGTGTGTCTCCGGTAGATGTCGCAGGACTCGGCTCACGTTTGTCTTTGGTGAATGTACTTGGATCTGGTATTCGTTCGTCCGCTCCATGTGTCTACAAATTGAATAGTTTAAATATACACTTCTGTAACGCCCTGGATCCGATGCGTTAGGTGTCTTCCAGTTATTCGTCGTCGTTGCCATGTCATTTGCTTCCGTGTTGCATTTTGCCATGTCATCATCTGCATTGCATCATCATGTTTTTTTTAAACTTGCATCCGGTCTTTTTCCCCGTTGTCCGTTTCGCGATCCGACACTCTCGCGCGCCCGTCGCCCCTCTCAGACCTTGTTTCATGAGTGGGAGAAAAACGTTCTCAGAATGGGCCGAGATTTGTCGAGTGGCCTTGGTATAGCACCGACAGACCGCCCATCAAATTTCGTTTCATTTGGAGGTCGTTTGATGCCCCAACGGTTAACCGCGTACCCCGAAAGCCCCCTCCACCACAGCCCACCTAGCCCATCCAAACCCCCTCTATGCTCTCGGTCGTTCGATCACGATCGTGTGGGCAAAAACCGCACCCCGTTTGGACTCTCCTAGCTCCCTCTAGCTATATATATGCCATCTCCCCCGAATTTCGCGGTGCAAAACCCTAGCCTCCTTCCACCTCGCGCCACCGGACAAAATTCCCCCACGCCGGACATGTCCGCCGCCGCCCTCCAACCAATCCGCCACCGCCACATCATCCCCGCGCCTCCTCTCTCTCCTCCAGCGCGCCGCCGGCCCGCGGAGCCCATTCGGGGCCCGCGCGGGCCCAGATCCCGCCGCCGCCGGGCCGCGCTCCCCCGCCCGCGCCTCCGCGTCCGCCCCGCCGCCTTCGCCGCGCCTGGCTCCCGCGCCTCCGCCGTCTCCTTCCTCCCGATCCCCGCCGTCCGCTCCCCGCCGCCTCAGGCGCCGCGGTCCGCCGCCGGCGACTTGCTCCGCCCAGCCGCCTTCGCCTCCTCCGCCGACAGGCGCCGCCCGTCGCGGGACCGCGCCTCCCGCGCCTCGCCGCTGCCTCCCTCGGCTTCCGCGCCGCCGGACCCCGCACCGCGTCGTCCCCGCCGGATCTGCCTCCCCCCGACCTTCCCCGTCGTCCCCGCCGGATCTGCCTCTCCCCGACCTTCCCCGACGTCCCGCTGCCTCGTCGAAGTTTGCCGCCTCGCCGGAGTTCTCGCCGGAGCCGGATCCGCCCGAGTGGACGAGATCCACCAGTTCAACGATCCAAACGCCCTCGTCCCCGGCCGGTACCGCGCCGTCCCGCTTTGTCCCGTCCACTTTTCGGAGTGGTAAATTTCCGCCAAGTCCCGAAATTGTTGCATTATGTTTCCATGTTCATCATGTCATAACTTCGTGCTCGGTGCTCCGATTTATGCTTTCAATATATCAAAATGTTCTTCATGAGATGTTCTTCATTTTGTTTCATTGTTCCATGCTTGTTTGAGATCATCTTGATGCCCTAATCATCGTTGCAAGAGTGCTATATGCTGTTAACTGTTGTCAGTTATATGAACTTGATGATTTGTCTTTTTCATTGCATTTTGTGTGTGCATCCTATGAGCATGAGCTCTACATGTATTTTGTACTACATCATGCCCTCTTTACAGTGGTTCTAGTATTGTATTTTTAGAATCTTTGTGGTGACTACCGCAAGCATGCAAAGTAGCCTCCGTGATGTTGCTGATTTCTGTGACTTAGTCATTTCTGCCAAGTCTGAGTCTGTTATGTTTTGTTGCTATGTAAACCTGCTGCTACAAGTCATTCTATGCATAATCCGGAGATGTTCACTAAGTGTCGTGGAATTGTCACGGCAGATGTCCTCAAACTAGGACTTAGTCGTGGAGCCATCGCCGCTAGGAAGCTTGAAGGGGTTAAGAGGGACAAGGAACACGAGGGTTTATACTGGTTCGGCCCCTTAAGGTGAAGGTAAAAGCCTACGTCCAGTTGAGGTGGTATTGATTAGGGTTTCGATGACCAGGGAGCTTAACTGCTATGCCTGGCTCTCGATGAGATCTTTCTTGTCCCTAAACCGCTGCCGGGTCGCCCCTTTATATAGAGAGGTTGACGCCCCGCAGCTTCTGAGAGCCCTGGCCGGCTCATAAGAGTGTCTGGCTCGGACTCTCAACTATTCTTGCCTTACACTACAAGTTCTACCATAAGGACGGTTGTAACTACGGGCCTTAAGCCATCTCCGGGTCTTAAGCCCATCTTTGGCCCACCGTCTTCAAGCTTGGCACCGGGCTTCTGGTGATGATCCTTATGTGTAACCCGGCCCCACCGGGCGGGTGACTCTAAGGTTTATATCCTCAACATTAGGCCCCAGATTGATTTGAGCCGGCTCATGTCAATCTTCAATTCTTTCGACAGAAAATCTCTGGCTTACAATTGTGTGAAGGCCATAACCCGGCGTGACGTCATCCTCTGGATCCCGGGTAATCCGCCGTGACGTCATCTTCCATTAAATCCATTTTTTTTACTCCTCTATATCCGCAACGGATCTTTATCTTTACTGCCATCCCGAAAATCGAGGCGCTTCTCGGGCGAGATAATCACGCCGTGACCTCCTCGTTTCTCGCGCCCACTTATGAGTCTTGCCTTATAAATAACCCGCCCCTCGGGTCCTTTCCATTCTCCCCCTTCTGTTGTCTCCTTCCTCTCGCCCTCCTGTGCTGCTCGAGTTCCGCCGCCGCCGCCGCAACAGAGCTCCGCGTCCTCGTCGTCCTTGGCCGCTGCATCACCCTGAACCGTCCAGAGAACCGCGGCGAACCCCCGGAGCACACCTGCATCTGTAAGTTCCTTCCTCTTCGTAGAATAGATCTGCATTAAGATTTTCGAGTTCGCCGATGTTCTTCGCTGTTCGTCATGAACTCTTCATAGATTTCATCACCGCCGCCCTTTCTTGATCTTAAGATAGCATAAAACCAACGCGGTAGCTATTTGGCACCCATTTCAAATGCAAACAGATCTCTTTTCACTGCATAAAGGCCCCGTTCGTCCCCAAGAACTTCTTTTGCGTCTGTTTTAGGTCTAGAAATTTTCCTTTTCAGCCGACCGTTTTGATCCAAATTAGTTACTGCAATGTGTGAAACCTGTTTTCACCACACTTAGTGAAAATTTGCACCTGCTGAGTCATGGCGGTTTACATTTCCGGCTTTAAAGAAACCACGCACTGTAAAACCTTCCGGCTCAAAATAAGCCACGCACCATAAAATTTTCCGGCTCATCTACAACAAGGTCGTAGATAATCGAATTACTCTCAATGCCTCCAGCCGCTTAGATAATCTGATGCACCTAGATATATGTCATTAGGCCCCTCCATAAGCCGCCACTTTAAACATTGAACTGCAAATTTCCTCCGGCTTATAATTAAACCGGACATTTTTCCTTTTATCATAGGCTTCCGACTTTCACCATGCCTCCCAAAGCTCCCAAAGCACCCATCACGTGCAATTGGATGAGGTCCAACGTCACCGACGAGACCTTAGCGGATTTCGTAAAGTCGGGTTATCTGCCCAAGAAGGACGTCATGTCCTACCGTGCCCCTGACCCGTCAGAGGAGAGACCACAGCCAAAGGACGGGGAGGTAGTGATTTTTGCGGATCACATGAGCCGGGGCTTCGCACCGCCCGGCTCAAAGTTCTTCAGAGATGTACTGAATTTCTTTGACCTGCGGCCACAAGATATAGGACCCAATTCGGTGTCAAACATATGCAACTTCCAAGTGTTCTGCGAGGTCTACCTTGGAGAGGAGCCCAGCCTTCTGCTCTTTAGAGAGTTGTTCTATTTGAACCGCCAGAACGAGTGCGCCAACGGGCCGAGCTTAGAACTTGGTGGAATCTCCATTCAGCGACGGAGAGACTGCCTTTTCCCTTACACCGAGCCGCCAAGCCACCCAAAGGACTGGAACCAGACGTGGTTCTACTGCCAAGACACGTCGCCGGCTGACGAGAGCCCGCTGCCCGGCTTTCGCCCTTCACGTCTGGAACCAACTCACCCTCTGTCAGACAAGTTAACTCAAGCGGAGCGCCAACCTCTGATCCCCACCATCAACAAAATCAAGGCTCTCCTGGTAAATGGCCTTAATGGCATTGATCTAGTCCGAGTCTGGATCTCGTGGCGGGTGATCCCCTTAAGCCACCGCCCCGGCTTAATGTGTGAGTACATGGGCCGGAAAGATGACCCCTTGAGACACAGCCGCAACGATCTTCCTGAAGACGTTGCTGAGGATATGACCAAGGCTCTCTTGAACGAGAGTTTGGCAGACTGCGGGAGGACCGGCTTAAGCCCCTTCTGCAAGACCAACCCGGCCTCAGCGGTAAGCCGCTGATCTGAACATCTTATTTTCTTCTGTAGTTAATTTCCATCCGAACCTTAAGAAATCGTCATTGTACTTTTCAGGCTGATGACAAATTCTGGAAGGTCAAGTATGACCATGAGGCGGCCAAGAAGGCCAGGAAGGCTAAGAAAGCCGCCAAGAGAGCCGCTCCCCGCAAGAAGGGAAGTAGGCCTACTGCTTCAGAGCTGCTGCAACTAAGCGACAGCTCCGAGTCAGAGGTAACCCCTGAGCCTGTAAGCTCTTGTTATATTTGTTGTTTATTTTTGTCCACCTTATCAATACTGTTCATCAACAGGATGACACCGGAGCAAGTAACCCGGTGGTTGAAGAGGTAATGACACTTTCCTCCGACTCGGAGCCCTTGCCAAGGCTGAAAGTCCGTAGGGTAACCCGGAAAGTAAGATTTTCACATCCTTTAGCTTATCAAGATCCTCAATTTCTTTTGAAGCAACAGATTCATGAGAACCGGCGGCACACCCGGACCAACAAGGATGCTGACCTCTCCTCCGGCTTACCTGAGGCATCAAGGAAGCGCCGGACCGAGGTTATTTCCAACTTATATCCTTTTCATCCTCTGGCGGGTGTTATATGTGAACCTCTCAATTCTTCTGATTCAAATTATCAGGAAACGTCTCCTTCCTCTCGTGACTCGATGCAGTCAAATTTGTCGGCTTTCAAGACCGTACCCGGGTAATGATGACCATCTCTTGCTGTGCTTTATCTTTACTCATACTTTTGTACTAATCTTTTTGTCTTTTCAGTGCCCAGGCAAAGCTCAGCAAGAGGGCGAAAAAGAATAAGCCGGTCGAAGAGCCGGACTTGCCTGAACCGGAGGGTGCAGCTCAAGAACCGCCAGCTGCCTCTGCTCCTGCAGCCGCCGCCCCAACCGACAAGCCAATCGCAGAAACTTCTGCTAACCCGGAGACCTCCAGCCTGGCTCAACCGGCCAATGACCCGGACGTGGTAATCACCCGAACAGAGTTTGTTGAGCCGGGGAGACCCACTGCGCTGGCCAAGTGCTCCACCAAGGAAGAGCTGCTAGAGCGCCGCCGGGCCAATCTGGACCTCACTGACTATGCCAATCTGAGCATCGGAGAGATCGTCTCCGGCTATGTCAGTCAGGTGCACAAGAGCCGGGACTTAGAGATCGACATGGTGAATCAGATTCAGCAGAAGTCTGAGGTACCACTCTTCTTGCTTACTGCATAGTTATCTTTACCATACTAGCCCCCAAGTCGAAGACTTATGATTGAATATGTTGTAGACTTAAGTTCCGGCTTACTTCCATGAACCGGTAATTTGTTGATAGAAACGTTCGATATGCATTATCCCCCAAGTGCCAAGTGTCTTTGCTTGGAAAACGCTTGGGACTTTAAATTTGCATAGTAACTGTTCATACTATAACCCGGAAATTATGCAGGCTGCTTGCAAGAAGTTTGAGGCCGACATCTCCGATCTAAAGACCCACCTGAGGACGCAAGAAACTGAGACCCGGAAGGCCAACGCCAAATTTGTGTCCAGTATTGCTTCTCAAGAGAAGCTGAAAAAGGACTTTGAAGCTGAACGGAAAGCTTGGGCCGAAGAGAAGGCTACTCTGGTGAGCCGGGCCGAACAGGCGGAGAAGGCTCTGACAGAGAAAACCACCGAGCTCTCCGGCTTAAAGCGCCACGTGTCCCAGATGGTTGCCGCAATCTTCGGTAAGTCATTCCACCGGCTCTCGTCCAGTTTATAATCTTTATGTCTCATAATCCATCATCGCCAGCGGCTTACCTTACTCTGTTAAACAGGTCCCAGAAGCGCCAACCTCAACCAAAGTTTGGTGACCAAGCTGAAGGCCGTGTACACCCTAGTGGACCAACTCTACACCGGGTCACAGCGCGCCTTGGCCGTGGTGGCCCTATCCAATGAGGTGCCGACTCACCTAGCGGAAGTTCTTCGCCGGCTTGCCGTTCTTCCTCAGCGTGTCCAAGAGCTGCGACGGGCCTCCGCAAGAGCCGGAGCCATAGCTGCTCTGAGCCGGGCCAAGCCGTTCCTTCCAGAATTAGACCCGGCGGACATTGCCCTTGGCTATCCCAGCTTGAAGGAAGACGGCACCCCCTTCGACCAAAAGGACTTCGCAGCCTGCGTGAAGATCGTACGCCCGGTGGCCACTCTGATTGGAAATGACACGGATCTGACCAAGTACCAGCCGGGTTACGGTGCCGAGAATCAGAGGATCCCCACTCCGCGTTACGAAGCCATCAGCTTAGTCCCGCCGACTCGTAAGCACACCTTTGCCCCGGAAATTGACCCGGCCGGGTTAATTGACGAGAAAGCTCAATTTGAAGCTCTGAGCGGCATTGACTGGAAATCGTCAACTTTCCAGGTCTTGGGAACAGCCGGAGGAGCGGAGAGGGATGAGCCGGAAACTTCAACCCAGCAAGCGTCTTAACTCTATGGCGGTTTATTTGAAACAATGCTTCACCCTTTTGGACTCGATGAGTCTTTGTAATAGAATAGGATCAACACTTTAACTTTGTCGTGCCATCGTCCACGTGTTGAATGCTGAATTCTATGAAAGTTGTTTCCTTATGTTCCTCCGGGTCATAAATGATCATTCATGTTCCTTAAGCTCAAATAGTTATCCTTTACTATCCTGCGTAGAAAGACAAATCACAAGTCTCTAGGCAGCTTACCGCACTGAGAATCATAGCTTATACACATAACCCGGAATATGAATCATAAAAGACTGGGCCTCAATTATGTCCTTGACATAGTCGTAACAACACACTTACCGGCTTTTAAGCACACGTCCGGTTTATATAACCCGGGTAATAAGGCTGGTACCTCAATCCCGGTTTACCGTTCTTAACAACGCCGATTGTGTTCGACTAGTACTGTGAATCAAAGTTAAGCCGGCAAAATGAGACCCGCCGAGCACACTTGACATAATCAGAAGAACTCGCTATAAATCAGAAAAACTTAGGGGCTTCCGGTTCGAATACGACCAGAGACCCGTCCCAAAGGGGTTATGCTAGGATTCGAATGCGATCATATAGCCCCCAGTGGGTGTGGCGATGCCAATCAAGAGGGTACCGACAGCTATGTTCTCTTTGGTTCGAATACGACCCATGTTTGAACAGGAAGCCCCCAAATGACTTGAAGAATTGTTTAACGACGCTAATTCGAATACGATCCACGTTGGTTCCCAAAGGGGGTTGAACTATGATTCAAATATGACCAAAGAAAACTCCCCAATGAGCTCGGCACTTTGCCAATCAAATGGGTATCGACAGCTATGTTCTCTTTGGTTCGAATACGACCTATGTTTGAACAGGAAGCCCCCAAGTGACCTTATTGCATACGGCTAGATTCGAATACGATCATAAGCCGGATCCACCTTCAAGTTATCATGAGATCTTGCAATGAAAACAACACGTTCACATTTGGAGGAGAAAAAAGGACAGAGGTCCTGCTTTATTGCTTATCATAATATATACATGGCTTAGAGAAATATGTACATCATAAGAGCCGGTGGCTCAAGTGTAGTAAGGCCGAAGCTGAGCTATGTTCCACGGCCAACGGGTCTCTTCCTCCGACTTACGTGAATCTTTGTGCTCCCGAATGTCAATGAGGTAATATGACCCGTTGTGCAAATTCTTGCTGACCACAAAGGGCCCTTCCCAAGGCGGGGATAGCTTGTGCGCATCTGTTTGATCTTGGATGAGCCGGAGCACCAGATCGCCTTCCTGGAAGACCCGGGATTTAACCCGGCGACTATGATAACGGCGCAGGTCTTGTTGGTAAATCGCTGAGCAAGCTGCTGCCACATCACGCTGTTCGTCCAAGAAGTCAAGAGCATCTTGGCACGCCTGTTCATTATCCACCTCCACATAAGCCGCCACCCGAGGTGAGTCATGACGGATGTCACTGGGGAGAACTGCTTCCGCTCCATAAACCATGAAGAAAGGCGTGAAACCTGTAGACCTGTTAGGAGTAGTGTTGATGCTCCACAACACGGAGGGTAACTCCTCCACCCAACAACCCGGCGTCCGTTGTAAAGGGACCAAAAGCCGTGGTTTGATGCCTTTCAGAATCTCCTGATTAGCCCTCTCAGCCTGACCATTGGATTGAGGATGAGCCACTGATGAAACATCAAGTCGAATATGCTCTCGTTGACAAAACTCCTCCATGGCGCCTTTGGATAGATTGGTACCATTGTCAGTTATAATGCTGTGTGGAAAGCCAAAACGAAAGATCACCTTTTTCATAAACTGAACTGTCGTGGCTGCGTCACACTTGCTAACTGGCTCCGCTTCAACCCATTTGGTAAATTTGTCAACTGCCACCAAGAGGTGGGTCTTCTTGTCCTTGGACCTTTTAAAAGGCCCAACCATATCAAGCCCCCAAACCGCAAAGGGCCAAGTAATTGGGATCATCCTCAGCTCCTGAGCCGGCACATGAGCCCGTCGCGAGAACCTTTGGCAACCATCACATTTACTGACCAAGTCCTCCGCATCAGCATGAGCCATCAGCCAATAAAAACCATGACGAAAAGCCTTGGCCACAAGAGACTGCAAGCCGGCGTGATGGCCACAATCCCCTTCATGAATGTCACGCAAGATGTCTTGACCTTCCTCACGGGAGACACATCGCTGGAACGCTCCCGTAACACTGCGACGATGCAACTCACCATTGATAACAACCATTGACTTAGACCGCCCGGTTATTTGTCTGGCCAAAGTTTCGTCCTCAGGCAAATCTCCCCGGGTCATGTAAGCCAGATAGGGCACTGTCCAGTCCGGGATGATGTGGAGAGCCGCCACCAGTCGTGCCTCCGGGTCAGGGACAGCCAAGTCTTCCTCTGTGGGCAACTTAACAGAAGGGTTATGCAGGACGTCCAGGAAAGTATTAGGCGGCACCGGTTTTCGCTGAGAGCCCAGCCGGCTTAAAGCATCAGCCGCCTCATTCTTCCTGCGATCGATGTGCTCTACTTGGTAACCCTGAAAGTGCCCAACAATGGCATCAACCTCTCGGCGATAAGCCGCCATAAGAGGGTCCTTGGAGTCCCACTTTCCTGATACTTGTTGAGCCACCAAGTCTGAGTCGCCGAAGCACCTTACCCGGCTCAAGCTCATCTCCTTAGCCATCCGAAGACCGTGGAGCAAGGCCTCGTACTCAGGTGCATTGTTGGTGCAAGGAAACATCAATTGTAGCACATAATGGAACTTGTCACCTTTAGGGGAAGCCAATACGACTCCAGCCCCCGAGCCCTCCAATTGCCTGGACCCATCGAAGTGAATAGTCCAATATGTGTTATCCGGCTTTTGTTCGGGCACTTGTAGCTCTGTCCAATCATTGATGAAATCCATTAAGGCCTGAGATTTAACAGCAGTGCGTGGCACGTATTTCAGACCATGAGGTCCGAGCTCTATAGCCCACTTAGCCACTCTCCCCGTGGCCTCTCTGTTTTGAATGATATCTCCAAGGGGGGCAGAACTGACCACAGTGATGGGGTGACCCTGGAAATAATGCTTAAGTTTCCGGCTTGCCATGAACACACCATAGACAAGCTTCTGCCAATGCGGATACCGCTGCTTGGACTCAATGAGTACTTCGCTGACATAATAAACCGGCCGCTGAACCGGATGCTCCTTACCCTCTTCCTTGCGCTCCACCACCACGGCTACACTGACGGCTCGTGTGTTAGCAGCCACATATAGCAATAAAGGCTCCTTGTCAACCGGAGCAGCAAGGACTGGGGGCTCGGCCAGTTGTCTCTTCAAATCCTCAAAAGCAGTATTAGCTGCATCATTCCAGACAAAGTCATCAGTTTTATTCATCAACTGATATAATGGCATGGCCTTCTCCCCCAAACGGCTTATAAAACGGCTTAAAGCAGCGATACGACCCGCCAGGCGCTGGACGTCGTTTATACACGCCGGCTTAGCCAGGGAGGTGATGGCCTTGATCTTCTCCGGGTTAGCTTCAATGCCTCTGTTAGAAACCAAAAAACCCAAGAGCTTGCCTGCAGGAACACCAAAAACACACTTGGCCGGGTTAAGCATCATCTTGTAGACCCGGAGATTATCAAAGGTTTCCCTCAGATCATCTATCAAGGTTTCCTCCTTCCTGGATTTAACCACAATATCATCCACAAAAGCATGAACATTGCGCCCAATCTGGTTACGAAGATAGTTCTGCACGCAACGCTGATAAGTCGCCTGTGCACTCTTGAGTCCAAAGGGCATAGACACATAGCAGAAGGCTCCAAAGGGAGTGATGAACGTCGTCTTCTCCTAGTCCTTAACTGCCATTTTAATCTGATGATATCCAGAGTAAGCATCCAAGAAACTTAGGCGCTCACAACCCGCCGTAGCATCAATGATTTGATCAATATGGGGAAGGGCGAAAAGATCAGCCGGACACGCCTTGTTCAAGTCCGTGTAGTCCACACACATCCGCCAGGTGCCGTTCTTTTTGAGTACGAGCACCGGGTTAGCTAACCACTCTGGGTGGAAGACTTCAACAATAAACCCGGCCGCCAAGAGCCGGGCCACCTCTTCACCAATAGCTTTCCGCCTCCCTTCATTAAACCGCCGAAGGAATTGCCTGACCGGCTTAAATTTCGGATCAACATTGAGAGTGTGCTCAGCGAGTTCTCTAGGTACACCTGGCATGTCAGAAGGTTTCCATGCAAAAATGTCCCTATTCTCACGGATGAACTCGATGAGCGCGCTTTCCTATTTTGGATCCAGATTGGCACTGATGCTAAACTGCTGAGATGAATCACCTGGAAAGAAATCAACAAGTTTAGTCTCCTCAGCCGACTTAAATTTCATTGCCGGCTCATGCTCCGTAGTCGGCTTTTTCAGAGAGGTCATATCTGTTGGGTCAACATTGTCCTTGTAAAATTTTAACTCCTCTGTTGCACAAACAGATTCTGCATAAGCTGCATCGCCTTCCTCACACTCCAAGGCCACCTTCCGGCTGCCATGAACCGTAATGGTCCCATTGAGACCTGGCATCTTGAGCTGTAAATACACGTAACACGGCCGTGCCATGAACTTGGCGTAAGCCGGTCGCCCGAATATGGCATGATACGGGCTTCTTATCTTGACCACCTCAAAGGTCAATTTTTCCACCCTGTAGTTGTGCTCGTCTCCAAAGGCCACTTCCAACTCGATCTTGCCAACTGGATAAGCCGACTTACCAGGTACCACACCATGGAAAATAGTGTTCGACTGGCTGAGGTTCTTATCAATCAACCCCATACGACGGAAAGTCTCATAGTAGAGGATGTTGATGCTGCTGCCTCCATCCATGAGCACCTTGGTGAATTTATATCTTCCCACCTGAGGAGCCACCACCAAGGCCAAGTGACCCGGATTATCCACCCAGGGAGGGTGATCCTCCCTACTCCACACGATAGGTTGCTCAGACCATCTTAAATAGCGTGGAACCGCCGGCTCAACAGCATTCAGAGCCCTCTTGTTGAGGATATAGACCTTAGAGTCACCCGCCAGGAGGGGCCGGGTTACTCATATGGTCGTTGCCAGAAGCCCGGAGCCAAGCTTGAAGACGATGGGCCAGAGATGGGCTTAAGACCCGGATATGGCTTAAGGCCCGTAGTTACAATCATTATTATGGTAGAACTTGTAGTGTAAGGCAAGTATAGTTGAGAGTCCGAGCCGGACACTCTTATGAGCCGGCCGGGACTCTGAGGGCTGCTGGGCGTCAGCCTCCCTATATAAAGGGATGACCCGGCAGCGGTTTAGGGACAAGAACAATCTCATCGAGAGCCGGGCATAGCAGTTTAGCTCCCTGGTGATCGTAACCCTAATCAATACCACCTCAAACTGGACGCAGGCTTTTACCTTCACCGTAAGGGGCCGAACCAGTATAAACCCTCGTGTTCCTTGTCCCGCATTAACCCCTTCAAGCTTCCTAGCTGCGATGGCTCCACGACTAAGTCCTAGCTCGAGGACATCTGCCGTGACAATTCCACGACAGTTGGCGCCCACCGTGAGGCCAGCGCACGGTGGATTTGAGTTCTTGAAGGGCAGCTTCGAAGGGCTCAAGGGATACGCTGTGGGCCGGATGACCAAGAGTCGTCGCGGCAAGCTCTACATCGACGATGCAAACTGGGGCCCCGACGCCGGCTCAATTGAGTACGGGTACCGGGTCCCCTTCGGCGGAATTCACGTTTTCATTGGCAAGATTGGTGAGCCGGGCCCTGAGCCGGGTCTCTGCGCTGATCTCATCGAGACGGCTCAGCTTGCGCGACCCGCCCGGGCCCGGCCTGCCTTAAGGCATGCTTTTGTGGGGTGTATCCATGGAGGACTCTCCGATCGATCTAGATCTGGTGATGAGACGGCCGCCGGCTCTGACGGCGAGTCGGCCACCGATGAGTCAAACTCCTTGTACCAACTTCAAGATGGCAGGCTCATGGGTTGTTCCGATGGTGACAGTATTCCGGACCTTTTTGAGCCACCAAGTCAGGTTGGAGTTTTTATGGCTGGTGCGCAGCCTGTGCAGAACCCCGCTGCTGGAGCGGGAAACCCGGTGCCTTCTCCGGCTCAGGTGCTAATGGATCTCACGGACAAGATGACGGCCCTGTTAACCGCCACGGTTGACCCGGCGGATCAAACTCAGCATGATGCGGAGGTGGCGCAGTTAAAATTGGATCTAGTGAAAGCTAAGGAGGATCTTGCAGCGGAAGGGATCAGGCTGGCTGCGGAGAGGGCGGCTCTCGATGCCCAAACTCAGCTGATCCAGGCGCAGTCCTTCCAACTCACGATGGATCAGAACTTGGCCAATGAGGTCATGAGAAGGAGGCATCAAAAGGCCCAATCTAGACTCCCTCCGGTTTACGATCCACGCAACCTTTTCAACGCGCCAGGTGCAGGGTCTAGTAACCCGCCAGGGGTCATAATGCCAGGGACCCCTATTCAGCCACAAGTGATGGGGCCTCCCCAGGTGCCCCTGCCCCGCCTCAGTACGTGCCAATACCCCGGGGTCATTACAATAACCCGCTGGAGAACATGGTCGATGCGGCAGCACGGGTGGCGGCTCTCCCAGTTGACGGCGACTCTCCGACGGCTATTGAAACCCGCCGAGTCAGGGAACTCCTTCAGACAGCACTGGCGCAGCAGGAGGCATACTCCTACAGCCGGGATAGGATCCACTCGACCCCTCGTCCGGGTCAGAGCCCGAGTTACAGCAGGTACATGGTCTCAGCGACCGGCTCAAGTAACGTCCGACGCCACGACCCGCCCCCTGGCCACGGCCCGGCTTATAACGGAGCCTTTCACGCAGCAGACCAAGACAAAGCACGGCAAGAGGCGGAGCAAGTGCCTCAATTGACGGCTTATCAGAGCCCCCCCCCCGGCTTATCCGACGACCTCCGTCGACGTGGGTATCCCTACCAGGACCGGGGGCGTCCCTTGTTTAGTGCCAGCTATCCGTAATGAACGTCTACCCAAGGACTTCAAAGGCCCTAGAAAGGTGCCTAATTACACAGCTGACTTACAACCCGTAGGCTGGATCGTGAGTTATGAGATGGCTATGGAGCTGTTGGAGGTCAGTGAGGCGGCCATGGCCAAGTATTTCACCATGATGTTAGATGGAACTGCCGGCACTTGGTTGAAAGGGCTACCACCGAATTCCATTGGGTCTTGGGCTGAGCTGAAAGCCCGGTTCATCCAAAACTTCAAAGATACCTGTAGGCAGTCTATGTCAATTGTGGATTTGACTAACTGTAAGCAGCAGGAGGGTGAATCCACGACCCATTGGGTTCGCCGGGTTAAGGAGATCATACATTCATCAGATAAGATGGATGCCGGTTCTGCAGTCTTAATGTTGGAACAGAATTGTCGCTTCGTGCCCCTGAAGATGAAACTCGGGCGGCTTAAGCGTGACTGCAGTGATATGGGTACACTAATGGCGGCTCTTGTCAAGTACGCCGATTCCGATGGTACCAAGGATCCCCCTTCAGATGATGAAAGGACAGGGAAGGGAAAGAAGAACGGCAATGGCAAGGGTCCTCAGTTTAACCCGGGGAACCAAGGAGGAGGCAAGCGCAAGGCCGATGGCAGCCTAGAGTTTGTAGCCAACACCAACTCCCAAGGTAATAACCAGTGACGCAAGGGGAGGCCCCCTCCCCGAGGCGGCGGGTCAGGTCCGACGCTGGAGCAGCTGTTGAATGAACCTTGTCCAAGGCATGGCTCTAGAGAGAAGCCAGTGACTCATCTGTGGAAGGATTGCGCAATCATGAAGGCCTTTAAGAATTACAATGGCCCGGGCGGCGGCTCAGGCGCTGGCGGCTTTCATGGCCCGGGCGGCGGCTCAAATTCCGGTCCTCAGAACGGTCAAGGGGGCTTTAATCAACAGTCTGGCCAGGGTCATCAACAGTAGCAGGGGGGTTATCAGACCAATCCAAAGCAGCTTAGCGGTGGACAGTGTCATGTGTTTACCACTAGTCTGTGCAAGCGAGATCAGAAGCTTCACAAAAGGGCTGTGAATGCTGTTGAGCCGGCGGTCCCACGCTACTTGCGGTGGTCTGAGCAGCCTATAGTGTGGAGTAGGGAGGATCACCCTCCCCGGGTGGATAACCCGGGCCACTTGGCCTTAGTGGTGGCCCCTCAACTGGGAGGATATAAGTTCACAAAGGTGCTCATGGATGGAGGCAGCAGCATCAACATCCTCTATTATGAGACTTTTCGCCGTATGGGGTTGGTTGATAAGAACCTCAGCCAGTCAAACACTATCTTCCATGGTGTGGTACCTGGTAAGTCGGCTTATCCAGTCGGCAAGATCGAATTGGAAGTGGCTTTTGGTGATGAGAACAACTACAGGGTGGAGAAATTGACCTTTGAGGTGGTCAAGATAAGAAGTCCATATCATGCTATATTTGGGCGGCCGGCTTACGCCAAGTTCATGGCACGACCGTGTTATGTGTACTTACAGCTCAAGATGCCGGGTCACAATGGGACTATTATGGTTCACGGCAGCCGGAAAGTGGCTCTGGAGTGTGAGGAAGGCGATGCGGCTTATGCAGAGTCTGTTTGTGCTACAGAGGAGTTGAAGTTTTACAAAGACAATGTTGACCCAACAGATATGACCTCTCTGAAAAAGCCGACTACGGAGACTGAGCCGGCGATGAAATTTAAGTCGGCTGATTAAACTAAGCTTGTTGATTTTGTTCCAGGAGATTCATCTCAGCAGTTTAGCATCAGTGCCAATCTGGATCCAAAATAGGAAAGCGCGCTCATCGAGTTCATCCGTGAGAATAGGGACATCTTCGCATGGAAACCTTCTGACATGCCAGGTGTACCTAGAGAACTCCTGAGCATACTCTCAATGTTGATCCAAAATTTAAGCCGGTCAGACAGTTCCTTCGGTGGTTTAATGAAGAGAGGCGGAAAGCCATTGGTGAAGAAGTGGCCCGGCTCTTGGCGGCCGGGTTTATCGTTGAAGTCTTTCACCCAGAGTGGTTAGCTAACCCCGTGCTCATACTCAAGAAGAACGGGACCTGGCGGATGTGTGTGGACTACACGGACTTGAACAAGGCGTGTCCGGCTGATCCTTTTGCCCTCCCCCGTATTGATCAAATCATTGATGCTACGGCAGGTTGTGCACGCTTAAGCTTCTTGGATGCTTATTCTGGTTATCATCAGATTAAGATGGCAGTTAAGGACCAGGAGAAGACGGCGTTCATCACTCCCTTTGGAGCCTTCTGCTATGTGTCTATGCCCTTTGGACTCAAGTGTGCACAGGCAACTTACCAGCGTTGTGTGCAGAACTGTCTTCATAAACAAATTGGGCGCAATGTTCACGCTTATGTGGACGATATTGTGGTTAAGTCCATAAAAGAGGAAACCCTGATAGATGATTTAAGGGAAACCTTTGATAATCTCCGGGTTTACAAGATGATGCTTAACCCGGCCAAGTGTGTCTTTGGTGTTCCTGCAGGCAAACTCTTGGGCTTCTTGGTTTCTGACAGAGGCATTGAGGCTAACCCGGAGAAGATCAAGGCCATCACCTCTCTGGCTAAGTCGGCGTGTATAAATGACGTTCAGCGTCTGGCGGGTCGCATCGATGCTTTAAGCCGGTTTATAAGCCGTTTGGGTGAGAAGGCCATGCCCTTATATCAGTTGATGAAGAAAACTGATAACTTTGTTTGGAATGATGCAGCTAATACCGCTTTTGAGGATTTGAAGAAGCAGCTGGCAGAGCCCCCGGTCCTTGCTGCTCCGGTTGATAAGGAGCCCTTACTACTGTATGTGGCGGCAAATGCACGAGCCGTCAGCGTGGCTATTGTGGTGGAGCGCAAGGAGGAGGGTAAGGAGCATCCGGTTCGGTGGCCGGTTTATTATGTCAGCGAAGTGCTCATTGAGTCCAAGCAGCGGTACCCGCATTGGCAGAAGCTGGTATATGGTGTGTTCATGGCGAGCCGGAAACTTAAGCATTATTTTCAGGGTCATCCCATCACTGTGGTCAGTTCTGCCCCTCTTGGTGATATCATTCAAAACAGAGAGGCCACAGGGAGAATTGCTAAGTGGGCTATAGAACTTGGACCTCATGGTCTCAAGTATGTGCCACGCACTGCTATTAAATCTCAGGCCTTGGTGGATTTCATCAATGATTGGACAGAGTCACAAGTGCCTGAGCAAAAACCGGATAACACATATTGGACTATTCACTTCGATGGGTCCAGGCAGTTGGAGGGCTCGGGGGCTGGCGTTGTATTGGCTTCCCCTAAAGGTGACAAGTTCCATTATGTGCTACAGTTGATGTTTCCTTGCACTAACAATGCGGCTGAATACGAGGCCTTGCTCCACGGTCTTCGGATGGCTAAGGAGATGAGCTTGAGCCAGGTAAGGTGCTTCGGTGACTCAGACTTGGTGGCTCAACAAGTATCAGGCAAGTGGGACTCTAAAGATCCTCTCATGGCGGCTTATCGCCGTGAGGTTGATGCCATTGCTGGGCACTTTCAGGGCTACCAAGTAGAGCACATTGATCGCAGGAGGAACGAGGCGGCTGACGCTCTAAGCCGGCTAGGCTCTCAGCGAAAGCCGGTGCCGCCTAACACTTTCCTGGACGTCCTGTATAACCCTTCGGTCAAGTTGCCTACAGAGGAAGACTTGGCTGTCCCTGACCCGGAGGCACGACTGGTGGCGGCTCTTCATGTCATACCAGACTGGACAGTGCCATATCTGGCTTATATGACCCGGGGCGAGTTGCCTGAGGATGAAACTTTGGCCAGGCAAATAACCCGGCGGGCTAAGTCAATGATCGTTATCGATGGCGAGTTGCATCATCGCAGTATTACAGGGGCATTTCAGCGTTGTGTCTCCCCTGCGGAAGGTCAAGAGATCTTGCGTGAGATCCATGAAGGGGATTGTGGCCATCATGCCGGCTCGAAGTCCCTTGTGGCCAAGGCTTTCCGTCATGGTTTTTATTGGTTGACGGCTCATGCTGATGCAGAGGACTTGGTCAGTAAATGTGATGGTTGCCAGAGGTTCAGGAGTTGAGGATGATCCCAATCACTTGGCCCTTTGCGGTCTGGGGGCTTGATATGGTTGGACCTTTTAAAAGGTCCAAAGATAAGAAGACCCACCTCTTGGTGGCAGTTGACAAATTCACAAAGTGGGTGGAAGCTGAGCCAGTTAGCAAGTGTGATGCAGCCACAGCGGTTCAATTTATGAAAAAGGTGATCTTTCGCTTTGGTTTTCCACACAGCATTACAACTGACAATGGCACCAATCTCTCCAAAGGCGCCATGGAGGAGTTTTGTCAACGCGAGCATATCCGACTTGATGTTTCCTCAGTGGCTCATCCTCAATCCAATGGTCAAGCTGAGAGAGCTAATCAGGAGATTCTGAAGGGTATTAAACCCCGGCTTTTGGTCCCTCTGCAATGGACGCCGGGTTGTTGGGTGGAGGAGTTGCCCTCCGTCTTATGGAGCATCAACACTACTCCTAACAGATCTACAGGTTTCACGCCTTTCTTCATGGTTTATGGAGCAGAAGCAGTCCTCCCCAGTGACATCCGTCATGACTCACCTCGCGTGGCGGCTTATGTTGAGACGGACAATGAACAGGCGCGCCAAGATGCTCTTGACTTGTTGGAAGAACAGCGTGATGTGGCCGCAGCCCGTTCAGCGATTTACCAACAAGACCTGCGCCGTTATCATAGCCGCCGGGTCAAATCCCGGGTCTTCCAGGAAGGCGACCTTGTGCTCCGGCTCATCCAGGATCAAACAGATGCACACAAGTTATCCCCACCTTGGGAAGGGCCCTTTGTGGTCAGCAAGAACTTGCACAACGGGTCATATTACCTCATTGACATTCGGGAGCACAAAGATTCACGTAAGTCGGAGGAAGAGACCCGTCGGCCGTGGAACATAGCTCAGCTTCGGCCTTACTACACTTGAGCCACCGGCTCTCGTGGTGTACATATTTCTCTCAGCCATGTATATATTATGATAAGCAATAAAGCAGGACCTCTGTCCTTTTTTCTCCTCCAAATATGCACGTGTTGTTTTTATTACAAGATTACATGATGACTTAAAGGAGGATCCGGCTTATGATCGTATTCGAATCTAGCCGTAAGCAGTAAAGTCACTTGGGGGCTTCCTGTTAAAACATGGGTCGTATTCGAACCAAAGAGAACATAGCTGTCGATACCCATTTGATTGGCAAAGTGCCGAGCTCATTGGGAGGTTACCTTTGGTCATATTTGAATCATAGTTTAACCCCTTTGATAACCGACGTGGATCGTATTCGAATCAGCGTCGTTAAACAATTCTAAAAATCACTTGGGGGCTTCCTGTTCAAACTTGGGTCGTATTCGAACCGAAGAGAACATAGATGTCGGTACCCTCTTGATTGGCATCGCCACACCCACTGGGGGCTATATGATCGTATCCGAATCTTGGCTTAACCCCTTTGGGCCGGGTCTCTGGTCGTATTCGAACCGGAAGCCCCTAAGTTCTTCTGCTTTATCACAAGTTTACTCTGATTATGTCAAGGTGTGCACAGCCGGGTCTCACTTTGCCGGCTTAACTTTGGTTTACAGTGTTAGTTGAACATCATGGGTGTCATCAAGGCAAGTAAATCGGAGTTAAGGCACCAACCTTGTTACCCGGGTTATCTAAACCGGAAGTGTGCTTACAGGCTGATAAGCGTGTTATTATGGCTGTATTTAGGATACTATTGAAGACAAGTCCTTTTTGATTCATATTCCGGGTTATCTAAAATTTATGATTCTCAGGACGGTAAGACGCCCCGAGACTTATGATTTGCTTTTCTATATTTGAGGTTAAGAAAAACAAAGGATTGATTATGACCCGGAGAAGCATCGAAGAGACAACCTCAAAAGACTTTCGCATTCAATACGTGCACGATGGCACGGCAGAGATGAACTGTTGCACCTACTCTATTACAAAATTCATCAAGTCTAAAAAGGGTGGAACATTGTTTGCTAAACCGCCAGCCGAGTTATGATGCCCGCTGAGTTGAAGTCTCCGGCTCATTCCTATCCTCTCCTCCGGCTGATCCCAAGACCTGGAAGGTTGATGACTTCCAGTCGATGCCGCTGAGAGCTTCGAATTGGGCTTCCTCGTCAATTAACCCGGCCGGGTCAATCTCCGGGGCGAAGGTGTGTTGACGAGCCGGCGGATCAAGTTGAGAGCTTCATAGCGAGGGGTTGGAATCCTCTGATTCTCCGCATCATAACCCGGCTGGTACTTGGTCAGATCAGTGTCGTTCCCGATAAGGGTGGCCACCGGGCCTACGGCCTTCACGCAAGCTGCGAAGTCCTTCTGATCGAAAGCTGAGCCGTCTTCCTTCAGGCTTGGATAGCCAAGGGCGATGTCCGCCGGGTCTAACTCCGGCAGGAATGCCTTGGCCCGGCTCAGCGCAGCGATCGCTCCGGCTCTCGCAGAGGCCCGCCGCAGCTCTTGGATCCGCTGAGGCAGAACGGCGAGCCGGCGCAGGACTTCGTCCAGGTGAGTCGGCACCTTGTTGGATAGGGCCACCACAGCTAAGGCACGCTGTGACCCGGTGTAGAGCTGCTCTACCAGGGTATACACGGCCTTTAGCTTGGTGACCACGCTCTGGTTGAGGTTGGCACTTCTGGGACCTATTTAACAGAATCAGATAAGCCGGCGGCAAAGGATGAATCATGAGGTATAAACATTCTAAGATTGATGAAAGCCGGTGAGGCGACTTACCGAAGATGGCGGCCACCATTTGGGAGACCTGGCGCTTTAGGCCAGAGAGCTCGGTGGTCTTCTCAGAGAGAGCCTTCTCCGCCTGTTCCGCCCGGGTTACCAGTGCGGCCTTCTCTTCGGCCCAGGCTTTTCGCTCAGCATCAAACTCGGTCTTCAACTTTTCTTGAGTGGCGATGCTGGATACAAACTTGGCGTTTGCCTTCCGGGTCTCCATCTCCTGCGTCTTCAGCCGGTTCTTGAGATCCGCAAGGTCCGCCTCTAGCTTCTTGCCAACAGCCTGCATATATTTCCGGGTTAGTAACAGTTACTATATAAGTCCCAAGCATTTTCCAAGCAAAGACACTTGGCACTTGGGGGCTAATGCATATTGAACGTATCTATCTACATACTGCCGGCTCAGTTGAGTAAGCCGGAACCTAAGTCTACAACATATTCAATCATAAGTCGTCGACTTGAGGGCTAGCATGGCAAAGGTAACTATGTAGTAAGTAAGAAGACAGCAGAAGGATACCTCAGATTTTTGCTGGATCTGGTTTACCATGGCGACCTCCGCGTCCCGGCTCTTGTGTACTTGGCTGATGTAGCCAGAGACGAGCTCTCCAATGCTCAGATTGGTGTAGTTGGAGAGGTCCAGATTCGCCCGGTGGGGCTGCAGCAACTCCCCCTTAGCGGGGCACTTGGCCAGCACGGTCGGTCTCCCCGGCTCAACAAACTCCGTCCGGGTGATTACCACGTCCGGGTCGTCTGCTGGTGGAGCTGAGCCGGAGGCCTCCGGGTTAACTGAAGTTTCTGTAGTGGCTTTGGTAGTTGGGGCAGTGGCCTCAGGTGCCGTGTCCATTGGAGTGGTGGCTTCGGGGGCGGAGGCAGCTGGCGCTTCTTGAGCCGTCACCTCCGGTTCAGGTAAATCCGGCACTCCGGCTGACCTGGTCTTCTTCGCTCTCTTGGCGAGCTTTGCCTGGGCGCTGAAAGGACAGAAACATTCAGCACAAAGAAAGTAAGTACAGACAAGTATAATGTGAGATGGTTGTCATTACCCGGGGGCGGTCTCGAAAGTCGGAAGACTCGACTGCATAGAGTCACCCGAAGAAGGGGAGGTCTCCTGATAATTGGAGTCAGAAGAATTGAGTGGCTGACGGATAACACCCGCCAACGGATGAAAAGGGTACAAGTGGGAAAAAACCTCAGTTCGGCGCTTCCTTGTTGCGTCGGGTAACCCGGCGGAGAGGTCGGTGTCCTTGTTGGTCCGGGTGTGACGCCGGCTTTCATGAACCTGTCGCTTCAAAATAAATTGAGGATCTTGATAAGCTAAAGGACGGGAAAAGCTTACTTTCCGGGTTACCCTTCGGACTTTCAGCTGTGGCAAGGGCTCCGAATCGGAGGAAAGTGACATTACCTCTTCAACCACCGGGTTACTGGCGCCGGTGTCATCCTGTCAATGACCAAGTGTTGATAAGGCGGACAGCAACAAACAGCAAACACAACAAGAACTTAAAGGCTTAAGGGTTACCTCTGACTCGGAGCTATCGCTTAATTGCATCAGCTCCGAAGCAGTAGGCCTGCTTCCTTTTTTGCGAGGGGCGGCTTTCTTGGCGGCTTTCTTCGCCTTCCTGGCCTTCTTAGCCGCCTCATGGTCATATTTGACCCGCCAGAACTTGTCATCAGCCTGAAAAATACAATGATGAATTCTTAAAACGGTTCAGATGAAGGTTATATGCAGAAGAACATAAAAAGTTAAAGTCGGCGGCTTACCGCTGGGGCTGGGTTGGTCTTGCAGAAGGGGGCTAACCCGGTCCTTCCGCAGTCTGCCAGGCTCTCGTTTAAAAGAGCCTTAGTCATCTCCTCTGCAACGTCTTCTGGAAGATCATTGCGGCTGTGTCTCTGAGGGTCATCCTTTCGTCCTGTGTATTCACACATTAAGCCGGGGCGGCGGCTCAATGGGATCACCCGCCATGAGATCCAGACCCGGACTAGGTCGATTCTGTTCAGACCATTGCCCAGGAGAGCCTTGATCTTGTTGATAGTTGGGAGCAGAGGCTGGCGCTCCGCTTGAGTCAGCTTGTCCGACAGTGGGTGAGTCGGCTCCAGACGTGTTGGGCGAAAGCCGGGCAGCGGGCTTTCATCAGCCGGGGATGTATCTTGGCAGTAGAACCAAGTCATGTTCCAGTCCTTTGGGTGGCTCGGTGGCTCTGCGTAAGGGAAAAGGCAGTCCCTACGCCGCTGGATGGAGATACCACCTAACTCCAGACTTGGCCCATTGGCACACTCATTCTGACGGTTTAAGTAAAACAGCTCTCTGAAGAGCAGCAGACTAGGCACTTCTCCAAGGTAAACCTCGCAGAAGACTTGGAAATTGCAGATGTTGGACACTGAGTTGGGTCCTATATCTTGAGGCCGCAAGTCGAAGAAGTTGAGCACGTCCCTAAAAAACTTTGAGCCGGGCGGTGCGAAGCCCCGGCTCATGTGATCCGCAAAAATCACTACCTCCCCATCCTTTGGCTGTGGCCTTTCTTCTGACGGGTCAGGGGCACGGTAGGACATGATGTCTTTCTTGGGCAGATATCCTGACTTAACAAAATCAGCTAGGGTCTCGTTGGTCACGTTGGACCTCATCCAGTTGCAGGTAATGGGAGCTTTGGGAGGCATGGTGAAAGTCGGCAGTCTATGACAGAAAGGAAAAAATGTCCGGGTTAATTATAAGCCGGAGATCTACAGTTCAAAACTAAGGTGGCGGCTTATGAAGGGGACTAATGGTATATACTCAAGTACAGTGGGTTATTTAAGCCGCAGGGACATTCAGAATAAATTGATTATCTACGGCCTTATCACAGTTAAGCCGGAGGATTCTACGAAGCATGGTTTCCTTTAAGCCGGAAGATTCTATGTCACGTGGTTTCTTTAAACCGGAATTGTAAGCCGCCAAGATTCAATGGTTGTAGTTTTTACTAAGTGTGGTAAAACAGGTTTCACATATTGCAGTAACTTTTTTGGATCAAAATGGTCGGGCAAAATAAAAAATTTCTAGCCCTAGAAACAGAAGTGAGGGAGTTCTTGGGCTCGAACAAAGTTCTTATGCAGTACAAGGAAGGCTACTTGCGTGGGAAATGGATCTTAAACAACTACCGCACTAGTTCTATGCAGGTCTAAGATCAAGCAGGGGCAGTAACTATGAGAACTACCGAAGCTTGCGGGCAATGGTGACGAACACGAAGAACGTGGATGAACCCTACTGCAGATCTGCTCTACGGGGTAGTGAGGACTTACCGGAGCTGAAAAGGTGCGGGGGTCGCCGCCGTTTGTCTGGTCCGAGTCAGGGTGATGCAGCGGCCAAGGTTGACGAAGACCCGGATGCGAGACAACGGCGGCGGAGTGCGAGCTCAGGCAGAGAGGCAGCGGCGCGAGGAGGAAGAAGAGTGGCAGAGAAGCCCGTCGGGCTGGCCTATTTATAAGGCGAGCTCATAAAGCGGGCGCGAGAATCAAGGAGACCGTGGCGTGGTTATCTCCCCCCCCCCCACGACGCCTCGATTTTCGGGATGACAGTAAAGGCAAAGATCCGTTGCGGATCTGGTGGAGTAAAAAACGGGCTTAATGGAAGATGACGTCACGGCGGATTATCCGGAGTCCAGAGGATGACGTCACGCCGGGTTATGGCCTTCACACGAATGGTAAGCCGGAGGTTTTTTTCTGTCAAAAGGATTGAGGACTGACATGAGCCGGCTCAAACCAATCTGGGGCCTAATGTTGAGGATATAGACCTTAGAGTCACCCGCCAGGAGGGGCCGGTTTACTCATATGGTCGTTGCCAGAAGCCCGGAGCCAAGCTTGAAGACGATGGGCCAGAGATGGGCTTAAGACCCGGATATGGCTTAAGGCCCGTAGTTACAATCATTATTATGGTAGAACTTGTAGTGTAAGGCAAGTATAGTTGAGAGTCCGAGCCGGACACTCTTATGAGCCGGCCGGGACTCTGAGGGCTGCTGGGCGTCAGCCTCCCTATATAAAGGGACGACCCGGCAGCGGTTTAGGGACAAGAACAATCTCATCGAGAGCCGGGCATAGCAGTTTAGCTCCCTGGTGATCGTAACCCTAATCAATACCACCTCAAACTGGACGTAGGCTTTTACCTTCACCGTAAGGGGCCGAACCAGTATAAACCCTCGTGTTCCTTGTCCCGCATTAACCCCTTCAAGCTTCCTAGCTGCGATGGCTCCACGACTAAGTCCTAGCTCGAGGACATCTGCCGTGACAATTCCACGACACCTCTTATGAAGCTTCTGATCTCGCTTACACAGACTAGTGGTAAATACATGATACTGTCCACCGCTAAGCTGCTTTCGATTGGTTTGATAACCCCCTGCTGTTGTTGATGACCCTGGCCAGACTGTTGATTAAAGCCCCCTTGACCGTTCTGAGGATTAGAATTTGAGCCGCCGCCCGGGCCATGAAAGCCGCCGGCGCCTGAGACACCGCCAGGGCCATTGTTGTCGTTAAAGGCGTTGGAATTCTTAAAGGCCTTCATGATTGCACAATCCTTCCACAGATGAGTAGTTGGCTTCTCTCTAGAGCCATGCCTTGGACAGGGCTCATTCAACAGCTGCTCCAGTGTCGGGCCTGACCCGCCGGCTCGGGGAGGGGGCCTCCCCTTGCGTCTCTGGTTATTACCCTCTGAGCTGCCACGAACTCTAGGCTGCCGTCGGCCTTACGCTTGCCACCTCCTTGGTTCCCCGGGTTATGCTGAGGACCCTTGCCATTGCCGTTCTTCTTTCCCTTCCCTGTCCTTTCATCATCTGAAGCGGGGTCCTTGGTACTATCAGAATCGGCGTACTTGACAAGAGCCGCCATCAGCGTACCCATATCATTGCAGTCGCGCTTAAGCCGCCCGAGTTTCATCTTCAGGGGCAGAAAACGACAATTTTGCTCCAACATCAAGACCGCAGAGCCGGCATCCATCTTATCCGATGAATGTATGATCTCCTTGACCCGGCGAACCCAGTGTGTCGTAGACTCACCCTCCTGTTGTTTATAGTTAGTCAAATCCACTATTGACATAGACTGCCTACAGGTGTCTTTGAAGTTTTGTATGAACCGGGCCTTCAGCTCAGCCCAAGATCCAATGGAATTCGGCGGTAGCCCTTTCAACCAAGTGCGGGCGGTCCCATCTAGCATCATGGTGAAGTACTTGGCCATCGCCGCTTCACTGACCTCTAGTAGTTCCATGGCCATCTCGTAGCTTTCGATCCAGGCCGCGGGTTGTAAGTCAGCCGTGTAATTAGGCACCTTCCTAGGGCCTTTGAAGTCTTTGGGCAGACGTTCGTTGCGGAGAGCTGGCACTAAGCAAGGGACACCTCCAGTCCTCGTAGGGATACCCACGTCGACGGAAGTCGTCGGATAAGCCGGGGGGGTCTGGAAAGCCGTCAACTGAGGCACCTGCTCCGCCTCTTGCCGCGCTCTGTCTTGGTCTGCTGCGTGAAAATCTCCGTTATGAGCCGGGCCATGGCCAGGGGGCGGGTCATGGCGTCGGACATTACTTGAGCCGGTCGCTGAGACCATGTGTCTGCTATAACTCGGGCTCCGGCCTGGACGAGGGGTCGAGTGGATCCTGTCCCGGCTGTAAGAGTACGCCTCTTGCTGTGCCAGCGCTGTCTGAAGGAGTTCCCTGACCCGGCGGGTTTCAATAGCCGTTGGAGAGTCGCCGTCAATTGGGAGGGCCGCCAGCCGTGCTGCTACGGCGACCATGTTCTCCAGCGGGTTAGCATAATGACCCGGCGGTATCGGTACATATTGAGGCGGGGCAGGGCTCACCCGGGGAGGCCCCTGTTGGGGAACGTAGTAATTTCAAAAAATTTCCTACGCACACGAGAGGGGAGAGTGTTGTCCACGTACCCTCGTAGACCGATAGCGGAAGCGTTATCACAACGCGGTTGATGTAGTCGTACGTCTTCACGATCCGACCGATCAAGTACCGAACGCACGGCACCTCCGAGTTCTGCACACGTTCAGCTCGATGATGTCCGTCGAACTCCGATCCAGCCGAGTGTTGAGGGAGAGTTTTGTCAGCACGACGGCGTGGTGACGATGATGATGTTCCACCGACGCAGGGCTTCGCCTAAGCTCCGCAACGGTATTATCGAGGTGTAATATGGTGGAGGGGGGCACCGCACACGGCTAAGAGATCTCAAGGATCAATTGTTGTGTCTCTGGGGTGCCCCCTGCCCCCGTATATAAAGGAGCAAGGGGGAGGCAGCCGGCCAAGGGGAGAGGCGCGCCATAGGGGGGAGTCCTAGGAGAAGGGAAGGGGAAGGAGAAAGAAGGAAGGGTGCGCCCCCCTTCCCTAGTCCAATTCGGACCAGACCATGGGGAGGGGTGCGGCCACCTTTTGAGGCCTTTCTCTCCTTTCCCGTATGGCCCATTAAGGCCCAATACGAATTCCCGTAACTCTCCGGTACTCCGAAAAATACCCGAATCACTCGGAACCTTTCCGAAGTCCGAATATAGTCGTCCAATATATCGATTTTTACGTCTCGACCATTTCGAGACTCCTCGTCATATCCCCGATCTCATCCGGGACTCCGAACTCCTTCGGTACATCAAAACTCAATAAAACTGTCATCGTAACGTTAAGCGTGCAGACCCTACGGGTTCGAGAACTATGTAGACATGACCGAGACACGTCTCCGGTCAATAACCAATAGCGGGACCTGGATGCCCATATTGGCTCCCACATATTCTACGAAGATCTTTATCGGTCAGACCGCATAACAACACATGTTGTTCCCTTTGTCACCGGTATGTTACTTGCCCGAGATTTGATCATCAGTATCTCGATACCTAGTTCAATCTCGTTACCGGCAAGTCTCTTTACTCGTTCCGTAATACATCATCTCGCAACAAACTCATTAGTTGCAATGCTTGCAAGGCTTAAGTGATGTGCATTACCGAGAGGGCCCAGAGATACCTCTCCGACAATCGAAGTGACAAATCCTAATCTCGAAATACGCCAACCCAACAAGTACCTTTGGAGACACCTGTAGAGCACCTTTATAATCACCCATTTACGTTGTGACGTTTGGTAGCACACAAAGTGTTCCTCCGGTAAACGGGAGTTGCATAATCTCATAGTCATAGGAACATGTATAAGTCATGAAGAAAGCAATAGCAACATACTAAACGATCGAGTGCTAAGCTAACGGAATGGGTCAAGTCAATCACGTCATTCTCCTAATGAGGTGATCTCGTTAATCAAATGACAACTTATGTCTATGGCTAGGAAACATAACCATCTTTGATTAACGAGCTAGTCAAGTAGAGGCATACTAGTGACACTCTGTTTGTCTATATATTCACACATGTATTATGTTTCCGGTTAATACAATTCTAGCATGAATAATAAACATTTATCATGATACAAGGAAATAAATAATACTTTTATTATTGCCTCTAGGGCATATTTCCTTCAGTCTCCCACTTGCACTAGAGTCAATAATCTAGATTACACAGTAATAATTCTTACACCCATGGAGCCTTGGTGCTGATCATGTTTTGCTCGTGGAAGAGGCTTAGTCAACGGGTCTGCAACATTCAGATCCGTATGTATCTTGCAAATTTCTATGTCTCCCACCTGGACTAAATCCCGGATGGAATTGAAGCGTCTTTTGATGTGCTTGGTTCTCTTGTGAAATCTGGATTCCTTTGCCAAGGCAATTGCACCAGTATTGTCACAAAAGATTTTCATAGGACCCGATGCACTAGGTATGACACCTAGATCGGATATGAACTCCTTCATCCAGACTCCTTCATTTGCTGCTTCCGAAGCAGCTATGTACTCCGCTTCACATGTAGATCCCGCCACGACGCTTTGTTTAGAACTGCACCAACTGACAGCTCCACCGTTCAATGTAAATACGTATCCGGTTTGCGATTTAGAATCGTCTGGATCAGTGTCAAAGCTTGCATCAACGTAACCATTTACGATGAGCTCTTTGTCACCTCCATATACGACAAACATATCCTTAGTCCTTTTCAGGTATTTCAGGATGTTCTTGACCGCTGTCCAGTGATCCACTCCTGGATTACTTTGGTACCTTCCTGCTAGACTTATAGCAAGGCATACATCAGGTCTGGTACACAGCATTGCATACATGATAGAGCCTATGGCTGAAGCATAGGGGACATCTTTCATCTTCTCTCTATCTTCTGCAGTGGTCGGGCATTGAGTCTTACTCAACTTCACACCTTGCAACACAGGCAAGAATCCTTTCTTTGCTTGATCCATTTTGAACTTCTTCAAAACTTTGTCAAGGTATGTGCTTTGTGAAAGTCCAATTAAGCGTCTTGATCTATCTCTATAGATCTTGATGCCCAATATATACGCAGCTTCACCGAGGTCTTTCATTGAAAAACTCTTATTCAAGTATCCCTTTATGCTATCCAGAAATTCTATATCATTTCCAATCAGTAATATGTCATCCACATATAATATCAGAAATGCTACAGAGCTCCCACTCACTTTCTTGTAAATACAGGCTTCTCCAAAAGTCTGTATAAAACCAAATGCTTTGATCACACTATCAAAGCGTTTATTCCAACTCCGAGAGGCTTGCACCAGTCCATAAATGGATCGCTGGAGCTTGCACACTTTGTTAGATCCCTTTGGATCGACAAAACCTTCTGGTTGCATCATATACAACTCTTCTTCCAGAAATCCATTCAGGAATGTAGTTTTGACATCCATTTGCCAAATTTCATAATCATAAAATGCGGCAATTGCTAACATGATTCGGACAGACTTAAGCATCGCTACGGGTGAGAAGGTCTCATCGTAGTCAATCCCTTGAACTTGTCGAAAACCTTTCGCAACAAGTCGAGCTTTATAGACAGTAATATTACCATCAGCGTCAGTCTTCTTCTTGAAGATCCATTTATTTTCAATGGCTTGCCGATCATTGGGCAAGTCAACCAAAGTCCATACTTTGTTCTCGTACATGGATCCCATCTCAGATTTCATGGCCTCAAGCCATTTTGCGGAATCTGGGCTCACCATCGCTTCTTCATAGTTCGTAGGTTCGTCATGGTCTAGTAACATAACTTCCAGAACAGGATTACCGTACCACTCTGGTGCGGATCTTAGTATGGTTGATCTACGAGGTTCAGTAATAACTTGATCTGAAGTTTCATGATCATCATCATTAACTTCCTCACTAATTGGTCTAGGTGTCTCAGAAACTGGTTTCTGTGATGAACTACTTTCCAATAAGGGAGCAGGTATAGTTACCTCATCAAGTTCTACTTTCCTCCCACTCACTTCTTTCGAGAGAAACTCCTTCTCTAGAAAATTTCCGAATTTAGCAACAAAAGTTTTGCCTTCGGATCTGTGATAGAAGGTATACCCAACAGTCTCCTTTGGGTATCCGATGAAGACACATTTCTCCGATTTGGGTTCGAGCTTATCAAGTTGAAGTTTCTTGACATAAGCATCGCAGCCCCAAACTTTAAGAAACGACAACTTTGGTTTCTTGCCAAACCACAGTTCATAAGGCGTCGTCTCAACGGATTTTGATGGTGCCCTATTTAACGTGAATGCAGCCGTCTCTAAAGCATAACCCCAAAACGATAGCGGTAAATCAGTAAGAGACATCATAGATCGCACCATATCTAGTAAAGTGCGATTACGACGTTCGGACACACCATTACGCTGTGGTGTTCCGGGTGGCGTGAGTTGCGAAACTATTCCGCATTGTTTCAAATGTAGACCAAACTCGTAACTCAAATATTCTCCTCCACGATCTGATCGTAGAAACTTTATTTTCTTGTTATGATGATTTTCAACTTCACTATGAAATTCTTTGAACTTTTCAAATGTTTCAGACTTATGTTTCATTAAGTAGATATACCCATATCCGCTTAAATCATCTGTGAAGGTGAGAAAATAATGATATCCGCCACGAGCCTCAACATTCAACGGACCACATACATCTGTATGTATGATTTCCAACAAATCTGTTGCTCTCTCCATAGTTCCGGAGAACGGTGTTTTAGTCATCTTGCCCATGAGGCACGGTTCGCAAGTACCAAGTGATTCATAATCAAGTGGTTCCAAAAGTCCATCAGTATGGAGTTTCTTCATGCGCTTTACACCGATATGACCTAAACGGCAGTGCCACAAATAAGTTGCACTATCATTATCAACTCTGCATCTTTTGGCTTCGACATTATGAATATGTGTGTCACTACTATCGAGATTCAACAAAAATAGACCACTCTTCAAGGGTGCATGACCATAAAAGATATTACTCATATAAATAGAACAGCCATTATTCTCTGATTTAAATGAATAACCGTCTCGCATCAAACAAGATCCAGATATAATGTTCATGCTCAACGCTGGCACCAAATAACAATTATTTAGGTCTAAAACTAATCCCGAAGGTAGATGTAGAGGTAGCGTGCCGATCGCGATCACATCGACTTTGGAACCATTTCCCACGCGCATCGTCACCTCGTCCTTAGCCAATCTTCGCTTAATCCGTAGCCCCTGTTTCAAGTTGCAAATATTAGCAACAGAACCAGTATCAAATACCCAGGTGCTACTGCGAGCATTAGTAAGGTACACATCAATAACATGTATATCACATATACCTTTGTTCACCTTGCCATCCTTCTTATCCGCCAAATACTTTGGGCAGTTCCGCTTCCAGTGACCAGTTTGCTTGCAGTAGAAGCACTCAGTTTCAGGCTTAGGTCCAGACTTGGGTTTCTTCTCCTGAGCAGCAACTTGTTTGCTGTTCTTCTTGAAGTTCCCTTTCTTCTTCCCTTTACCCTTTTTCTTGAAACTGGTGGTCTTATTGACCATCAACACTTGATGCTCCTTTTTTATTTCTACCTCCGCAGCCTTTAGCATTGCGAAGAGCTCGGGAATTGTCTTACTCATCCCTTGCATATTATAGTTCATCACGAAGCTCTTGTAGCTTGGTGGCAGTGATTGAAGAATTCTGTCAATAACGCTATCATCCGGAAGATTAACTCCCAGTTGAATTAAGTGATTGTTATACCCAGACATTTTGAGTATATGCTCACTGACAGAACTATTCTCTTCCATCTTGCAGCTGAAGAACTTGTTGGAGACTTCATATCTCTCAATTCGGGCATTTGCTTGAAATATTAACTTCAACTCCTGGAACATCTCATATGCTCCATGACGTTCAAAACGTCGTTGAAGACCCGGTTCTAAGCCGTAAAGCATGGCACACTGAACTATCGAGTAGTCATCAGCTTTGCTCTGCCAGACGTTCATAACATCTGGTGTTGCTCCTGCAGCAGGCCTGGCACCCAGCGGTGCTTCCAGGACGTAATTCTTCTGTGCAGCAATGAGGATAATCCTCAAGTTACGGACCCAGTCCGTGTAATTGCTACCATCATCTTTCAACTTTGCTTTCTCAAGAAACGCATTAAAATTCAACGGAACAACAGCACGGGCCACCTATCTACAATTAACATAGACAAGCAAAATACTATCAGGTACTAAGTTCATGATAAATTCAAGTTCAATTAATCATATTACTTAAGAACTCCCACTTAGATAGACATCCCTCTAATCCTCTAAGTGATCACGTGATCCATATCAACTAAACCATGTCCGATCATCACGTGAGATGGAGTAGTTTCAATGGTGAACATCACTATGTTGATCATATCTACTATATGATTCACGCTCGACCTTTCGGTCTCCGTGTTCCGAGGCCATATCTGTTATATGCTAGGCTCGTCAAGTTTAACCTGAGTATTCCGCGTGTGCAACTGTTTTGCACCCGTTGTATTTGAACGTAGAGCCTATCACACCCGATCATCACGTGGTGTCTCAGCACGAAGAACTTTCGCAATGGTGCATAATCAGGGAGAACACTTATACTTTGATAATTTAGTGAAGGATCATCTTATAATGCTATCGTCAAACAAAGCAAGATAAGATGCATAAAGGATTAACATCACATGCAATCAATATAAGTGATATGATATGGCCATCATCATCTTGTGCTTGTGATCTCCATCTCCGAAGCACCGTGCTTGTGATCTCCATCTCCGAAGCATCGTCATGATCACCATCGTCACCGGCGCGACACCTTGATCTCCATCGTAGCATCGTTGTCATCTCGCCAACTTATTGCTTTTACGACTATCGCTACCGCTTAGTGATAAAGTAAAACTATTACATGGCGATTGCATCTCATACAATAAAGCGACAACCATATGGCTCCTGCCAGTTGCCGATAACTCGGTTACAAAACATGATCATCTCATACAACACATTATATCACATCATGTCTTGACCATATCACATCACAACATGCCCTGCAAAAACAAGTTAGACGTCCTCTACTTTGTTGTTGCATATTTTACGTGGCTGCTACGGGCTTAGCAAGAACCGTTCTTACCTACGCATCAAAACCACAACGATAGTTTGTCAAGTTGGTGCTGTTTTAACCTTCGCAAGGACCGGGCGTAGCCACACTCGGTTCAACTAAAGTGAGAGAGACAGACACCCGCCGGTCACCTTTAAGCAACGAGTGCTCGCAACGGTGAAACCAGTCTCGCGTAAGCGTACGCGTAATGTCGGTCCTCACAATACCGCTGAACCAAAGTATGACATGCTGGTAAGCAGTATGACTTATATCGCCCACAACTCACTTGTGTTCTACTCGTGCATAGCATCAACGCATAAAACCAGGCTCGGATGCCACTGTTGGGGAACGTAGTAATTTCAAAAAAATTCCTACGCACACGCAAGATCATGGTGATGCATAGCAATGAGAGGGGAGAGTGTTGTCCACGTACCCTCGTAGACCGATAGCGGAAGCGTTATCACAACGCGGTTGATGTAGTCGTACGTCTTCACGATCCGACCGATCAAGTACCGAACGCACGGCACCTCCGAGTTCTGCACACGTTCAGCTCCGATCCAGCCGAGTGTTGAGGGAGAGTTTTGTCAGCACGACGGCGTGGTGACGATGATGATGTTCCACCGACGCAGGGCTTCGCCTAAGCTCCGCAACGGTATTATCGAGGTGTAATATGGTGGAGGGGGCACCGCACACGGCTAAGAGATCTCAAGGATCAATTGTTGTGTCTCTGGGGTGCCCCCCGCCCCCGTATATAAAGGAGCAAGGGGGAGGCAGCCGGCCAAGAGGAGAGGCGCGCCATAGGGGGGAGTCCTACTCCCACCGGGAGTAGGACTCCTCCTTTCCTTGTGGGAGTAGGAGAAGGGAAGGGGGGAGGAGAAAGAAGGAAGGGTGCGCCCCCCTTCCCTAGTCCAATTCGGACCAGACCATGGGGAGGGGTGCGGCCACCTTTTGAGGCCTTTCTCTCCTTTCCCGTATGGCCCATTAAGGCCCAATACGAATTCCCGTAACTCTCCGGTACTCCGAAAAATACCCGAATCACTCGGAACCTTTCCGAAGTCCGAATATAGTCGTCCAATATATCGATTTTTACGTCTCGACCATTTCGAGACTCCTCGTCATATCCCCGATCTCATCCGGGACTCCGAACTCCTTCGGTACATCAAAACTCAATAAAACTGTCATCGTAACGTTAAGCGTGCGGACCCTACGGGTTCGAGAACTATGTAGACATGACCGAGACACGTCTCTGGTCAATAACCAATAGCGGGACCTGGATGCCCATATTGGCTCCCACATATTCTACGAAGATCTTTATCGGTCAGACCGCATAACAACACATGTTGTTCCCTTTGTCACCGGTATGTTACTTGCCCGAGATTTGATCGTCAGTATCTCGATACCTAGTTCAATCTCGTTACCGGCAAGTCTCTTTACTCGTTCCGTAATACATCATCTCGCAACAAACTCATTAGTTGCAATGCTTGCAAGGCTTAAGTGATGTGCAATACCGAGAGGGCCCAGAGATACCTCTCCGACAATCGAAGTGACAAATCCTAATCTCGAAATACGCCAACCCAACAAGTACCTTTGGAGACACCTGTAGAGCACCTTTATAATCACCCATTTACGTTGTGACGTTTGGTAGCACACAAAGTGTTCCTCCGGTAAACGGGAGTTGCATAATCTCATAGTCATAGGAACATGTATAAGTCATGAAGAAAGCAATAGCAACATACTAAACGATCGAGTGCTAAGCTAACGGAATGGGTCAAGTCAATCACGTCATTCTCCTAATGAGGTGATCTCGTTAATCAAATGACAACTTATGTCTATGGCTAGGAAACATAACCATCTTTGATTAACGAGCTAGTCAAGTAGAGGCATACTAGTGACACTCTGTTTGTCTATATATTCACACATGTATTATGTTTCCGGTTAATACAATTCTAGCATGAATAATAAACATTTATCATGATACAAGGAAATAAATAATACTTTTATTATTGCCTCTAGGGCATATTTCCTTCAGTCTCCCACTTGCACTAGAGTCAATAATCTAGATTACACAGTAATAATTCTTACACCCATGGAGCCTTGGTGCTGATCATGTTTTGCTCGTGGAAGAGGCTTAGTCAACGGGTCTGCAACATTCAGATCCGTATGTATCTTGCAAATTTCTATGTCTCCCACCTGGACTAAATCCCGGATGGAATTGAAGCGTCTTTTGATGTGCTTGGTTCTCTTGTGAAATCTGGATTCCTTTGCCAAGGCAATTGCACCAGTATTGTCACAAAAGATTTTCATAGGACCCGATGCACTAGGTATGACACCTAGATCGGATATGAACTCCTTCATCCAGACTCCTTCATTTGCTGCTTCCGAAGCAGCTATGTACTCCGCTTCACATGTAGATCCCGCCACGACGCTTTGTTTAGAACTGCACCAACTGACAGCTCCACCGTTCAATGTAAATACGTATCCGGTTTGCGATTTAGAATCGTCTGGATCAGTGTCAAAGCTTGCATCAACGTAACCATTTACGATGAGCTCTTTGTCACCTCCATATACGACAAACATATCCTTAGTCCTTTTCAGGTATTTCAGGATGTTCTTGACCGCTGTCCAGTGATCCACTCCTGGATTACTTTGGTACCTTCCTGCTAGACTTATAGCAAGGCATACATCAGGTCTGGTACACAGCATTGCATACATGATAGAGCCTATGGCTGAAGCATAGGGGACATCTTTCATCTTCTCTCTATCTTCTGCAGTGGTCGGGCATTGAGTCTTACTCAACTTCACACCTTGCAACACAGGCAAGAATCCTTTCTTTGCTTGATCCATTTTGAACTTCTTCAAAACTTTGTCAAGGTATGTGCTTTGTGAAAGTCCAATTAAGCGTCTTGATCTATCTCTATAGATCTTGATGCCCAATATATACGCAGCTTCACCGAGGTCTTTCATTGAAAAACTCTTATTCAAGTATCCCTTTATGCTATCCAGAAATTCTATATCATTTCCAATCAGTAATATGTCATCCACATATAATATCAGAAATGCTACAGAGCTCCCACTCACTTTCTTGTAAATACAGGCTTCTCCAAAAGTCTGTATAAAACCAAATGCTTTGATCACACTATCAAAGCGTTTATTCCAACTCCGAGAGGCTTGCACCAGTCCATAAATGGATCGCTGGAGCTTGCACACTTTGTTAGATCCCTTTGGATCGACAAAACCTTCTGGTTGCATCATATACAACACTTCTTCCAGAAATCCATTCAGGAATGTAGTTTTGACATCCATTTGCCAAATTTCATAATCATAAAATGCGGCAATTGCTAACATGATTCGGACAGACTTAAGCATCGCTACGGGTGAGAAGGTCTCATCGTAGTCAATCCCTTGAACTTGTCGAAAACCTTTCGCAACAAGTCGAGCTTTATAGACAGTAATATTACCATCAGCGTCAGTCTTCTTCTTGAAGATCCATTTATTTTCAATGGCTTGCCGATCATTGGGCAAGTCAACCAAAGTCCATACTTTGTTCTCATACATGGATCCCATCTCAGATTTCATGGCCTCAAGCCATTTTGCGGAATCTGGGCTCACCATCGCTTCTTCATAGTTCGTAGGTTCGTCATGGTCTAGTAACATAACTTCCAGAACAGGATTACCGTACCACTCTGGTGCGGATCTTAGTATGGTTGATCTACGAGGTTCAGTAATAACTTGATCTGAAGTTTCATGATCATCATCATTAACTTCCTCACTAATTGGTCTAGGTGTCTCAGAAACTGGTTTCTGTGATGAACTACTTTCCAATAAGGGAGCAGGTATAGTTACCTCATCAAGTTCTACTTTCCTCCCACTCACTTCTTTCGAGAGAAACTCCTTCTCTAGAAAATTTCCGAATTTAGCAACAAAAGTTTTGCCTTCGGATCTGTGATAGAAGGTATACCCAACAGTCTCCTTTGGGTATCCGATGAAGACACATTTCTCCGATTTGGGTTCGAGCTTATCAAGTTGAAGTTTCTTGACATAAGCATCGCAGCCCCAAACTTTAAGAAACGACAACTTTGGTTTCTTGCCAAACCACAGTTCATAAGGCGTCGTCTCAACGGATTTTGATGGTGCCCTATTTAACGTGAATGCAGCCGTCTCTAAAGCATAACCCCAAAACGATAGCGGTAAATCAGTAAGAGACATCATAGATCGCACCATATCTAGTAAAGTGCGATTACGACGTTCGGACACACCATTACGCTGTGGTGTTCCGGGTGGCGTGAGTTGCGAAACTATTCCGCATTGTTTCAAATGTAGACCAAACTCGTAACTCAAATATTCTCCTCCACGATCTGATCGTAGAAACTTTATTTTCTTGTTATGATGATTTTCAACTTCACTATGAAATTCTTTGAACTTTTCAAATGTTTCAGACTTATGTTTCATTAAGTAGATATACCCATATCCGCTTAAATCATCTGTGAAGGTGAGAAAATAATGATATCCGCCACGAGCCTCAACATTCAACGGACCACATACATCTGTATGTATGATTTCCAACAAATCTGTTGCTCTCTCCATAGTTCCGGAGAACGGTGTTTTAGTCATCTTGCCCATGAGGCACGGTTCGCAAGTACCAAGTGATTCATAATCAAGTGGTTCCAAAAGTCCATCAGTATGGAGTTTCTTCATGCGCTTTACACCGATATGACCTAAACGGCAGTGCCACAAATAAGTTGCACTATCATTATCAACTCTGCATCTTTTGGCTTCGACATTATGAATATGTGTGTCACTACTATCGAGATTCAACAAAAATAGACCACTCTTCAAGGGTGCATGACCATAAAAGATATTACTCATATAAATAGAACAACCATTATTCTCTGATTTAAATGAATAACCGTCTCGCATCAAACAAGATCCAGATATAATGTTCATGCTCAACGCTGGCACCAAATAACAATTATTTAGGTCTAAAACTAATCCCGAAGGTAGATGTAGAGGTAGCGTGCCGATCGCGATCACATCGACTTTGGAACCATTTCCCACGCGCATCGTCACCTCGTCCTTAGCCAATCTTCGCTTAATCCGTAGCCCCTGTTTCGAGTTGCAAATATTAGCAACAGAACCAGTATCAAATACCCAGGTGCTACTGCGAGCATTAGTAAGGTACACATCAATAACATGTATATCACATATACCTTTGTTCACCTTGCCATCCTTCTTATCCGCCAAATACTTTGGGCAGTTCCGCTTCCAGTGACCAGTTTGCTTGCAGTAGAAGCACTCAGTTTCAGGCTTAGGTCCAGACTTGGGTTTCTTCTCCTGAGCAGCAACTTGTTTGCTGTTCTTCTTGAAGTTCCCTTTCTTCTTCCCTTTACCCTTTTTCTTGAAACTGGTGGTCTTATTGACCATCAACACTTGATGCTCCTTTTTTATTTCTACCTCCGCAGCCTTTAGCATTGCGAAGAGCTCGGGAATTGTCTTACTCATCCCTTGCATATTATAGTTCATCACGAAGCTCTTGTAGCTTGGTGGCAGTGATTGAAGAATTCTGTCAATAACGCTATCATCCGGAAGATTAACTCCCAGTTGAATTAAGTGATTGTTATACCCAGACATTTTGAGTATATGCTCACTGACAGAACTATTCTCTTCCATCTTGCAGCTGAAGAACTTGTTGGAGACTTCATATCTCTCAATTCGGGCATTTGCTTGAAATATTAACTTCAACTCCTGGAACATCTCATATGCTCCATGACGTTCAAAACGTCGTTGAAGACCCGGTTCTAAGCCGTAAAGCATGGCACACTGAACTATCGAGTAGTCATCAGCTTTGCTCTGCCAGACGTTCATAACATCTGGTGTTGCTCCTGCAGCAGGCCTGGCACCCAGCGGTGCTTCCAGGACGTAATTCTTCTGTGCAGCAATGAGGATAATCCTCAAGTTACGGACCCAGTCCGTGTAATTGCTACCATCATCTTTCAACTTTGCTTTCTCAAGAAACGCATTAAAATTCAACGGAACAACAGCACGGGCCACCTATCTACAATTAACATAGACAAGCAAAATACTATCAGGTACTAAGTTCATGATAAATTCAAGTTCAATTAATCATATTACTTAAGAACTCCCACTTAGATAGACATCCCTCTAATCCTCTAAGTGATCACGTGATCCATATCAACTAAACCATGTCCGATCATCACGTGAGATGGAGTAGTTTCAATGGTGAACATCACTATGTTGATCATATCTACTATATGATTCACGCTCGACCTTTCGGTCTCCGTGTTCCGAGGCCATATCTGTTATATGCTAGGCTCGTCAAGTTTAACCTGAGTATTCCGCGTGTGCAACTGTTTTGCACCCGTTGTATTTGAACGTAGAGCCTATCACACCCGATCATCACGTGGTGTCTCAGCACGAAGAACTTTCGCAATGGTGCATAATCAGGGAGAACACTTATACTTTGATAATTTAGTGAAGGATCATCTTATAATGCTATCGTCAAACAAAGCAAGATAAGATGCATAAAGGATTAACATCACATGCAATCAATATAAGTGATATGATATGGCCATCATCATCTTGTGCTTGTGATCTCCATCTCCGAAGCACCGTGCTTGTGATCTCCATCTCCGAAGCATCGTCATGATCACCATCGTCACCGGCGCGACACCTTGATCTCCATCGTAGCATCGTTGTCATCTCGCCAACTTATTGCTTTTACGACTATCGCTACCGCTTAGTGATAAAGTAAAACTATTACATGGCGATTGCATCTCATACAATAAAGCGACAACCATATGGCTCCTGCCAGTTGCCGATAACTCGGTTACAAAACATGATCATCTCATACAACACATTATATCACATCATGTCTTGACCATATCACATCACAACATGCCCTGCAAAAACAAGTTAGACGTCCTCTACTTTGTTGTTGCATATTTTACGTGGCTGCTACGGGCTTAGCAAGAACCGTTCTTACCTACGCATCAAAACCACAACGATAGTTTGTCAAGTTGGTGCTGTTTTAACCTTCGCAAGGACCGGGCGTAGCCACACTCGGTTCAACTAAAGTGAGAGAGACAGACACCCGCCGGTCACCTTTAAGCAACGAGTGCTCGCAACGGTGAAACCAGTCTCGCGTAAGCGTACGCGTAATGTCGGTCCTCACAATACCGCTGAACCAAAGTATGACATGCTGGTAAGCAGTATGACTTATATCGCCCACAACTCACTTGTGTTCTACTCGTGCATAGCATCAACGCATAAAACCAGGCTCGGATGCCACTGTTGGGGAACGTAGTAATTTCAAAAAAATTCCTACGCACACGCAAGATCATGGTGATGCATAGCAATGAGAGGGGAGAGTGTTGTCCACGTACCCTCGTAGACCGATAGCGGAAGCGTTATCACAACGCGGTTGATGTAGTCGTACGTCTTCACGATCCGACCGATCAAGTACCGAACGCACGGCACCTCCGAGTTCTGCACACGTTCAGCTCCGATCCAGCCGAGTGTTGAGGGAGAGTTTTGTCAGCACGACGGCGTGGTGACGATGATGATGTTCCACCGACGCAGGGCTTCGCCTAAGCTCCGCAACGGTATTATCGAGGTGTAATATGGTGGAGGGGGCACCGCACACGGCTAAGAGATCTCAAGGATCAATTGTTGTGTCTCTGGGGTGCCCCCCGCCCCCGTATATAAAGGAGCAAGGGGGAGGCAGCCGGCCAAGAGGAGAGGCGCGCCATAGGGGGGAGTCCTACTCCCACCGGGAGTAGGACTCCTCCTTTCCTTGTGGGAGTAGGAGAAGGGAAGGGGGGAGGAGAAAGAAGGAAGGGTGCGCCCCCCTTCCCTAGTCCAATTCGGACCAGACCATGGGGAGGGGTGCGGCCACCTTTTGAGGCCTTTCTCTCCTTTCCCGTATGGCCCATTAAGGCCCAATACGAATTCCCGTAACTCTCCGGTACTCCGAAAAATACCCGAATCACTCGGAACCTTTCCGAAGTCCGAATATAGTCGTCCAATATATCGATTTTTACGTCTCGACCATTTCGAGACTCCTCGTCATATCCCCGATCTCATCCGGGACTCCGAACTCCTTCGGTACATCAAAACTCAATAAAACTGTCATCGTAACGTTAAGCGTGCGGACCCTACGGGTTCGAGAACTATGTAGACATGACCGAGACACGTCTCCGGTCAATAACCAATAGCGGGACCTGGATGCCCATATTGGCTCCCACATATTCTACGAAGATCTTTATCGGTCAGACCGCATAACAACACATGTTGTTCCCTTTGTCACCGGTATGTTACTTGCCCGAGATTTGATCGTCAGTATCTCGATACCTAGTTCAATCTCGTTACCGGCAAGTCTCTTTACTCGTTCCGTAATACATCATCTCGCAACAAACTCATTAGTTGCAATGCTTGCAAGGCTTAAGTGATGTGCATTACCGAGAGGGCCCAGAGATACCTCTCCGACAATCGAAGTGACAAATCCTAATCTCGAAATACGCCAACCCAACAAGTACCTTTGGAGACACCTGTAGAGCACCTTTATAATCACCCATTTACGTTGTGACGTTTGGTAGCACACAAAGTGTTCCTCCGGTAAACGGGAGTTGCATAATCTCATAGTCATAGGAACATGTATAAGTCATGAAGAAAGCAATAGCAACATACTAAACGATCGAGTGCTAAGCTAACGGAATGGGTCAAGTCAATCACGTCATTCTCCTAATGAGGTGATCTCGTTAATCAAATGACAACTTATGTCTATGGCTAGGAAACATAACCATCTTTGATTAACGAGCTAGTCAAGTAGAGGCATACTAGTGACACTCTGTTTGTCTATATATTCACACATGTATTATGTTTCCGGTTAATACAATTCTAGCATGAATAATAAACATTTATCATGATACAAGGAAATAAATAATACTTTTATTATTGCCTCTAGGGCATATTTCCTTCAGCCCCATCACTTGTGGCTGAACAGGGGTCCCAGACCCGGGCACTATGATCCCTGGCGGGTTACTGGACCCTGCACCTGGCGTGTTGAAGAGTTTTCGAGGATCGTAGACGGGAGGGAGACGAGACTGGGCCTTCAGATGCCTCCTTCTCATGACCTCATTGGACGCGTTCTGATCCATCGTGAGCCGGAAGGACTGTGCCTGAATCAACTGAGTCTGGGCGTCGAGAGCCGCCCTCTCCGCAGCCATCCTGATCCCTTTCGCTGCCAGATCTTCCTTGGCTTTCACTAGATCTAACTTTAACTGCGCCACCTCCGCGTCATGCTGAGCTTGGTCCGCCGGGTCAACCGCGGCGGTCAATAGAGCCGTCATCTTGTCCCTGAGATCCATCAGCACCTGAGCCGGCGAGGGCACCGGGTTTCCCGCCCCAGCAGCAGGGTTCTGGACAGGCTGCGCACCGGCCATGAAGATTCCAACCCGGCTCGGCGACTCAAACGGGTCCGGAATACTCTCACCATCGGAACAACCCATGAGCCTGCCATCTTGAAGTTGATACAACGAGTTTGACTCATCTGTGGACGACTCGCCGTCAGAGCCGGCAGCCGTCTCATCACCAGATCCAGATCCATCAGGGAGCCCTCCATGGACACATCCCACAAAAGCATGTTTCAAGGCAGGTCGGGCACGGGCGGGTCGTGCGCGCTGAGCCGTCTCGATGAGATCAGTGCAGAGATCCGGCTCAGGGCCCGGCTCGCCGATCTTGCCAATGAAAACATGAATTCCGCCGAAGGGGACCCGGTATCCGTACTCAACTGAGCTGGCGTCGGGACCCCAGCTTGCATCGTCAATGTAGAGCTTGCCGCGACGACTCTTGGTCATCCGGCCCACAGCGTATCCCTTGAGCCCTTCGAAGCTGCCCTTCAGGAACTCAAATCCACTGTGCGCTGGCCCCACGGTGGGCGCCAACTGTCGTGGAATTGTCACGGCAGATGTCCTCAAGCTAGGACTTAGTCGTGGAGCCATCGCCGCTAGGAAGCTTGAAGGGGTTAAGCGGGACAAGGAACACGAGGTTTTATACTGGTTCGGCCCCTTACGGTGAAGGTAAAAGCCTACGTCCAGTTGAGGTGGTATTGATTAGGTTTTCGATGACCAGGGAGCTTAACTGCTATGCCTGGCTCTCGATGTGATCTTTCTTGTCCCTAAACCACTGCCGGGTCACCCCTTTATATAGAGAGGTTGACGCCCCGCGGCTTCTGAGAGCCCCGGCCGGCTCATAAGAGTGTCCGGCTCGGACTCTCAACTATTCTTGCCTTACACTACAAGTTCTACCATAAGGACGGTTGTAACTACGGGCCTTAAGCCATCTCCGGGTCTTAAGCCCATCTTTGGCCCACCGTCTTCAAGCTTGGCACCGGGCTTCTGGTGATGATCCTTATGTGTAACCCGGCCCCACCGGGCGGGTGACTCTAAGGTTTATATCCTCAACACTAAGGATGTTTCGTTATACATATTATGCTCTATCCATCCATGCCTTTGTTTGCATTTATAGCCTGCTGTAGCTTGTTGTAATCTTGGTCTCAAGTTGCTAAATAATGTTCCTGGCAGATTGTTTACATGTTAATCAGTTTTGCCATGTGTTTTGCTAGTGATCCATGTACCCTATGACTATGCTATTGCCATGCTTAGCTTCATATTTATGCCTTCTTACTGCTGGTTACGTTGCCATGCCATGTACTGCTCTGTGGTGAGTGTTTCAATCTCACCAACATGTCTACTTATCGTTATTTCTGCCATGCTCTGTTTTTCTGCTAAGTCTGAAACTGTTAATGAAACTTGCTATGTTTACATGGGTGCCATCATATCTTCTATGCCTTTGTAGCTCATGTTCAGTAAGGGACTTTTGTTCTATGCAATTAGTAGATTCATGCCATACCTTTGTTTGCTATGATCTGTTCCTGTAGCATGTTGTTTGATAGCTCTCAACTTTGCAACCTGATGTTATTTCTGCAATGTCCAGTAATTTCTGCGAAGTCGGTGACCTGTTATTATTTGCAATCTTGCCATGTCTTTTTTGAGCATGTTCTAGTGATTTCTGGAGATAGCTCAGTGTTCGTGTTTTGTAATGCTTTACCTTTACATCATGTCCATGCCTTTTGTTTTCATGTTGAGTTGCTGTAGCATATGTTCATGATGCTTGCTAGATGCCTAGTTGCTGTTTTGGACAGATTGTTGCAGTATCTTGGTTGGAGTGTATGTGTTGCACCGTTGCTCCGTTTTGAGCATGCTCTATATGAAACTTGCTTAGTTTTGCATGTAGTTTCATGTTACCTTGTTGCATCCATGTTTTGAGAGTCTTTGCTTGATGTTTGAATGCATTTTGCATCAATGTCATGTTTAACTTGTTTTGCTCATATCTTCTAGGCCGTAGCTCCGAATCTAATGAACTTTATATGTAACTTGACTAGAATTTCATGTAGATCATCATGGTGCCTTTTAAATTGCTGTTTAACAACTTCAACTTAATGTTTGTTCAGATCTGGACCAATTTCGAAATTTGTATATGAGGACTTACCGGATTTGTTATTTGTTGTTTCCGGCCTCATTTAAACTTGCTTTGATGTGTTGCTCTTGTATGCATCATCTCTTGCCATGAGTAGCTTCATGTAGCATTGTTATGCATCATACTTGGTTGAGCATCATGCCTTGTTTATGTGTGGTGTGTTTACCATGTTGTGTGCTTCTTCTCGATAGTTCCCGTGTCGTTGCGATCGTGAGGATCCGTTCGTCTTCGTGGCTTCATCTTCTTCATGGACTCGTTCTTCTTCCTAGCGGGATTTCAGGCAAGATGACCGTTACCTTGGATCTCATTACTATCATTGCTATGCTAGTTGCTTCGTTCTATCGCTATGCTGCGCTACCTATCACTTGCTCTTCAAGCCGCCCAAATTGCCATGAACCTCTAACCTTTGTCACCCTTCCTAGCAAACCGTTGTTTGGCTATGTTACCGCTTTGCTCAGCCCCTCTTATAGCGTTGCTAGTTGCAGGTGAAGATGAAGATTGCTCCATGTTGGATTATGTTTATGTTGGGATATCACAATATCTCTTATTTAATTAATGCATGTATATACTTGGTAAAGGGTGGAAGGCTCGGTCTTATGCCTGGTGTTTTGTTCCACTCTTCCCGCCCTAGTTTCCGTCATACCGGTGTTATGTTCCTTGATTTTGCGTCCCTTACGCAGTTGGGTGATTTATGGGACCCCCTTGACAGTTCGCTTTGAATAAAACTCTTCCAGCAAGGCCCAACCTTGGTTTTACATTTGCCTCACCTAGCCTTTTTTCCCTTGGGAGTCGCGCATCCCGAGGGTCATCTTTATTTTACCCCCCCCCCCGGGGGCCAGTGCTTGTCTAAGTGTTGGTCCAAATTAGAGCACCGTGCGGGACCATCCCTTGGCAACTTGGGTTACGTCGGTACCTGTACGCTTCACTTATCCGGTGTGTCCTGAGAACGAGATACGTGCGACTCCTATCGGGATTGTTGACACATCGGGCGGCTTTGCTGGTTTTGTTTTACCATCGTCGAAATGTCTTGTAACCGGGATTCCAAGACTGATCGGGTCTTCCCGGGAGAAGGAATATCCTTCGTTGACCGTGAGAGCTTATAATGGGCTAAGTTGGGACACCCCTGCAGGGTATAAACTTTCGAGAGCCGTGCCCGCGGTTATGTGGCAGATGGGAATTTGTTAATATCCGGTTGTAGAGAACTTGACACTTGACTTAATTAAAACGCATCAACCGCATGTGTAGCCGTGATGGTCTCTTCTCGGCGGAGTCCGGGAAGTGAACACGGTTTCGGGGTTATGTTTGACGTAAGTAGGAGTTCAGGATCATTTCTTGATCATTACTAGTTTCACGACCGTTTCTTTGCTTCTCTTCTCGCTCTTATTTGCGTAAGTTAGCCACCATACTTGCTTAGTCGCTGCTGCAATCTCACCACTTTACCCCTTCCTTACCCTTTAAGCTTTGCTAGTCTTGATACCCATGGTAATGGGATTGCTGAGTCCTCGTGGCTCACAGATTACTACAACACCAGTTGCAGGTACAGGTTTTGCGATGATCATGACGCGAGAGCGATGTTTACTTGTTTTGGAGTTCTTCTTCTGCTTCTTCTTCGATCAGGGGATAGGTTCCAGGTCGGCAGCCTGGGCTAGCAGGGTGGATGTCGTTTGAGCTTCTGGTTGTGTTTCATCTGTAGTCGGATGTTGATCTTATGTATGATGTATTAATGTATTCTTGCGGCATGTGTATGCCTTGTATGTATCCCCATCTATTATGTAATGTTGATGTAATGATATCCACCTTGCAAAAGCGTGTCAATATGCGGTTCTATCCTTGGTGGGACCTTCGAGTCTCTTTAGAATAGTATCGCATATTGGGCGTGACAACTTCTCTTCACCGGCGACGGTTGTTGTTCTGATGCGTTGGTCATCTAGGGCCTTAGCACGACAACTTTTTGATTGTCTACTACATAAGAGTTGTCCGGCTCAGATAAGGAAGGGACGATGATAGCGGAGGACCTTCGCTTGCTTCAGTGCTTGTAGCCGTTGCTATTTGTTCTATGGACCTAGATGTACTTTTTTTTAATTTCTAGTGTTCTTTGTATTGACATGACTATTAATGAATAAATCAGAAGTCTCCTCCCTTAAAAAAATGACCCTAGCTAATATCTCCATGGAGGAGGGCCGATCAAACAAATTTGCCCAGAGGGCCAGTTTACGGTTTTAATATCTTTAATTGCCATGAACAAAAGAAAACATATATTTATTATAAAAGACAAAGAAAACATAAAAGGTATAATTTCCAAGGATATGAAAATATGAAAAAATGCCATGCTACTTTATAGAAATGCCATGTTAATTTCTAAATTTACAAATGGTATGATTAAAAACACATGTCGTGTGGTCTATTTTTTTAATGAATTCTGCCGTGGAGATGTTTTGCTATGAAAAAAAGTCATGTTTTGGAGAAGATTTTTTCTTTATTTTTGCCAAAGACCAAAAAATGCCTTGCTGTAATTTTGTTTGCTTTATTTGGTCTATTGTGCAAAAATTAATATAAAAATGTCATGTCAGTGAAATAAAAAATATTTCATGCCAATAGAAAAGTTGCCATCCTCTTAATAATAAAACTAGCATCCTGTTAATAATAAAAATGTCATGCAAACAATAATAAAAATGTTAGGCACTCAATAATAAAAATGTTAGGCACTCAATAATAAAAATGTTATCCTGTTAATAATAAAACTGCCATGTTATTAATTATTAAAATGCTATGCTCTTAGTAACTGAAAATGTCATGCTCTTAAGAATAAAAATGTCATGTTATTGATTATTGAAATACCATCCTCTTAGTAATAAAACTACCATGTGAGAAAGTAAAAAATAATTCCAAGATGACCACGAAACAAGTGATAAAAGTTCCCAAAAGCTTGCCATGGGGTCATTACAAAAAAGACCTAGAAATTGCCATCCTACTTAAAATAAAAACACACATGGCAAGTTGAGAAAAATATCCTCTAAAAATAGGGATTTTCCGTTCTTTCAAACATGGATTTTTCTTCTTCTGTTTTTCAGATTTTTTTAAATATAAAAAAACAAATTTAAAAGAGTTTAGCTTCAAATGCATAAAAACAAGTTGTAGTACATGTTCCACAAACCTGCTTCTATATCGTAAAAAAAAACCACGTTGGTAACAGTAATATCGTTCAAGTGCAACCAGCAGACTGTACGTCTGTACCTAGAGGGATGAATACAAAATTACAAGCCGCTCGTGAGCAAATGAGGTCAAATTAGGTCGAATCGTTTATTTCATGATTTGCTCAGGCCTATTCAAATTAAGACTTGCAAGCAGCAGACTGTACCTATAAACTGAAACCAACGATTGGCTGCTAGTGACCAATGAGAGTAGTGCTGCAAAATGCAAATGCATATAGAACGAACTATGAGTGATCGGTGCACGCCGGCAACCAGCCAACCGCACCGCATCAACAGTATATTGACCGGTGTAGTGTATTATGTACGGCGAGCCCAAAGGAAATGAATTCGTAATAGTGTTTGGTCACATTATCTCCTTAAATTTTTTAAGGAAGAGCTACATCCCGTCGATGATCATGACGACGCAGACAATCATCGTAAGTCCCGCGGATGCGATTTGCGATATTGTCCAGTGCAACTGCTTCTGATTCCACTTGGACGCATGCATGCTGGCAAATCTGGCGATCGATCAAAGCACGCAAATCGTAGCTTTTTTGCTTCTCTTTTGTCGAGGTTGATTCTCCCTTCAGATTCTACTCGCCGCGCTGGGGCGCGCTGTGCAGTTGAATACCCATTAATTTCGTCAAAAGAATTCCCGCCCCAAGTTACTCCGTTCTAGATACGAAGGGACATCAAAGAAGGGGGCGACGATATTGTCCAAAAAACCCAAATTCATACTTTCTCCACCAGAGGAGGGGGGCGAATGAGAGATTTTCAAAAATACTGCAGATAAAATGAATTAACCGAAGACAGAAAGGCTTCTCCGATCGTTGTGCATCAAAATGCCGTTAAACGTTCAGACGGTATGGTCCGGACACTTTTTTTTCATCCAACGCCATGCATCAAATGTCGGTGGACCAGTCCGGATGTTTGAAATCTCATACTCGAAGGGAAACTGGTAAGAGGTTTGCGGGCGTCCGGACGTCCGCTGTGTAGGCGCCTGATTGAGCTGTTCCACCCAAAACCCTTTTCGCACGTCCCGCTCCAGAAGCCTCCCCGCGTATCCACTGCCACTCAGAGCGGATGCGAACGGACGGCTGCCTACTAGCATTCATGTCGGTCATACCAAAGTGTTGATGTTCTCTGCTTTCAGACCAATTAAGCGGAGTGCGACACTTGCGGCCGTAAAGAACCTCGAAGGGAGCCATACTAAGATTCACCTAAAAGCTGTTTTTTTTTGTTTTTTTAGGGGATCTGAAAGCTATTGTTGTAGGAGAAATCAGCAAAAGGAAGGCAGTCTTCCCATTTCATACCTAATGAGATGACACAAGCTCTGAGCATATCTTCCAAAATTTGGTTGACCCTTTCAACGTGACCACTTATCTTAGGATGGTAAACTGTGCTAAAAAGGAGTTTACTCCCATGGCTTTTTAGAAAGTGTCCCAGAACTTAGAGGTGAAGATGCTCCCGGATCGCAACTTATCTCATAAGGAATGTTGTGTAGAGAGATGATCCTGGAAGTGTAAAGTTCTATCAGATATGTTCTCTTTGTCCAGAAGAAAGCGGGCCACTTAGATAAGTGATCAGTTACCACAAGATTGCATCATTGTCCTTGCGGGACTTTGAAAGCCGGTAACGAAGTCCATCTCGATCTTACCCCACTTCCACTTGAGAATTCTGAGAGGTTGAAAAGTACCAGCTGGACGTTTGGTGTTCAGCCTTGACACAGTGACATATATCACACTTAGAAACAAACTAGTTATCTTGTGCTTCATCCTGGTCTACCAATATGTTTGCTTCAAATCTTGGTGCATTTTGGTGCTACCGGGGTTGATAGAAAGTGGAGTATCATGAGCTTCTCGAAGAATGACTTTCCCTAAATCACCATATATACTTAGGAACAACAAGACGATCTTCAAAGAACACGATTCCATGATTATCAAGAGGGAAGCATTTGTGTTTGGGAATGCCGGATTCAATGCCTTCTTTGATGTTCTTGATCATAGCATCACAAAGCTGAGCTTTCCTGATTTGATCTTCAAGAGTTTGAATGACTTCGAGATTAGCAAGATGACCTTGGGGAACAAATTTCAAGGTTGAGCTTTCAGAATTCTTCGCAAAGAGAAGGATTATCTTGTTGAAGCATGAGGTTATTGTAATAAACTTTGTGACTGAGAGCGTCGACGATTACATTTGCCTTGCTCGGAGCATAAGAAATACCGATATCAAAATATGTGATGGTTTCCATCCAGCGCCTTTGACTCATAAACCGCCCTAATGCTGCGCTCATCGGCTGACTATTCCGCGCTCGTCAGCTGACTATTCCACGCTCGCGCGTCCATCGATCGTCTAGTGCCCTACTCGCCGGCTACTCAACCACCCTCCCCTTGGAGAAGCCGGCGACGCCCGTGGTCCATAGGCCAGGAGAGAAACCACATCCATTGAATTCCTCGACCGCGCCACCATGAGGCGACCTGATCAAGTGATACGATGTGATGCTCCGTTCGTCCTTGGGCGATCTCATTACCAGTACATGCGGGAGAGCTCTCGGCCGCTCACGGGCGCGCGGGACCGCTGCCACGATGTACGTACCGCTCCGGACATGGCCGTGACCGCACACACGCGCTGGTGAATGCAATGAATGCCCGCGGGGACCTTGCGATCAGGTGAGGCTGCCGCCGAGTCCCTCTCCTCATACGTGGTACCGACCGAACCTGGAGAAACTCCCCCGACTCCGAACCTGAAAGACACGCCGCGCTCCGACGTTGAAAACTGCCAGACTCGTCGATTGAGACGATGGCGAGGGCACTAAAACTCCCTCGGCATCGGTCGGATGAACAGCGCGGGACACCAAATAATTATCCTTGAATCGACCCCTGGATCGGCGCCTTTCTACTGGGCTGGTGGCATGAAAGGAACCACGTTTTTTCTTCGAGAGGAGTGAAAGGAACTACGTTGGTGTCGCACGTACCACTTCACCTGTGCTCTCGCGACTCAAGGGCATTTCATCCCTCCCGCCGGTGCCGCCACAGGACTACGTCGTGTCCATGAAGGCGTGGTAGATCTCGGCCCTTACCAATGGAAGAGATGTTTTTACGTGTCTTTTTGGTTCATTTAGGGTTTATGTCATGCTAAAAAATGAGGCGACGACGGCTCCCTGAGGATGGAATAAGGTTCTTCTTGCCTAGCCCGGCGTCCTGGTGATGTGTCTAGCACCGCCGAAGGGTGTGTTTGTAGGTGTTTCTCCGACAGATTTTTGCAGGATTCGGTCGGCGTTTGTCTTTGGTGGATATACTTGGATCTGGTCTTCGTTACTTTTGTATATGTGTGCCTACAGGTTGGATACTTTTGATCTACACTTCTCTTCACCGACGACTTCCCGACTGTCAATTACAACAAGGCTTACCCAACTCCGGTAAGGAAGGGATGATGATGGCCCACACCTTTGACTTGCTTCAGTACTTCTAGCCGTCGCTATGTGGTCTGTGGACCTGGATGTAGTTTTCTACTTCTAGTATTCTTTATACTACCCCCCCCCCCCCAAAAGGACCATAATATTTAGCAAACAACCACTCGGGAGGAGTGCTTATCGGACGAATTCGGTCGTCGGGGAGAAGGCCCAGCAGACGTATCGGCCCCCTCCTCCTCGATCGTTCGCCATGGGATGGCCAAGGCGAACCCCCATTTAACCATTGGCCCAGTTTACTGTTTCATTTAAGAAATGCACATGAATAAAGAAAATACATATTTTTCTTATAACAAACTGAGAAAACATAAAATATATAATTTCCATGAATATGAAAATATGAAGAAAAAAAATCTATGCTACTTTATAGCAATGTCATGCTAATTTATAAATTTACAAATAGTATGATTGAAAAAATGTGCCGCGTGGTCTTTTTTTTATGAATTCTGTCTTGGAGATGTTTCACTGTAAAAAGGCATGTTTCAAAGAACATTATTTTGTTTTTACGTAGGACCAATGCCATGTTGTATTTTTTTTGCTTTATTTGGTCATTGTGCAAAAAATTATGAAAAATGCCATGTCAGTGAAATAAAATAAAATTGCCATCCTCTTAATAATAGAACTTTCATCTTGTTAATAATGAAAATGTCATGCCAATAACAATAAAAATGTCAGACTCTCAATAATAAAACAGTCATCCTCCTAATAATAAAAATGCCATGTTCTTAATCATAAAACTGTCACCCTCTTAATAACAAAAATTCCATGTTATTAACTATTAAAATGACATGCTTTTAGTAACTAGTCAATGTGTACGTGCAATGCACGTTAATTTGAAAGTATATTAAGTGCATGCGGATATTAAGTAGGATATTATTTACGTGTTATTATGTGATTATCACTATATTTGGCATGAAATTAAATGCACGTTAAACGTGTTGAGCGCTCGACATTGAAGCAGTCTAGGTCGTTGGATTGACATGATTTAATGGCCGAAATTAATTGAATCTGCCCTTTTGGGTCTTTTTTATATTGGTATAGATAAAAATGTCATCCTCTTAATAATAAAAATGCCATGTGACAAAGTAGAAAAACAATTCCAAAATTGACAGGAAATAAGTGATCACATTTCCCGAAAGCTTGCCATGGGGGGCATTACAAAAAAGACTTAGAAATTGCCATGCTAAAAACACACATGGCAAGTTTACAAAAAAACCATCTAAAAAATAGAGATTTTTTGTTCTTCAAAAAACACATTGAAAATCTGGTTTTTCAATTTTTTTAAACAAATGAATTTAAAAGAATTTAGCTTCAAATGTATAAAAACAAGTTTTAGTACATGTTTCCACAAACCTGCTTCAGCCCAACTAGTGAAGAGTACGCAGCCTCACACCGCTTGGGTTTTTTGAAAAACAAAATTACAAACAGCGAACGCCTATAGAGAGCTGACGTGCCGTTGGCCTTGCACCTGGATACGTGGAACAGCTGGGAAGGCGTTCGCCAGGGTTGGGCTCCTTACGAACGCTCGCCAGATAACATTTGCCAAGAAAAAAAGAACCACGTTGGTAGTATCGTTCAAGTGCAACCAGCAGCAGGCTGTACCTAGAGAGATGAATATAAACCGCTCGTGCCGAAATGAAGTCAGAATTACTCTTAGGCCTTTTCAAATTAAGACTGAAGCCAACGATTGGCTGCAAGTGAGCGTCTAGAATAGTGCTGCAAATGCATCTGTCCTCTGATCTTAATAGCGCCAACCATATACAGTACCATGTAGAACGAACTTGGAGCAATCTCGCTGCAGGCCCGCAACCAGCCAATCGCACCGCATCAACAGGATATTGAAAGGAAGTGAATTCGTGATGGTGTTGGGTAAGTTACTCACATTCTCCCTCTCCCTCTTTTTTAGGAAGAGCTACATCCCATCGATGATGATGATGACATAGACAATCATCGTATGCCCCGCTATATTCGTGCCTCTCTTTTTGACGAGGTTGCTTGTCCCTCTAGATCCTACTCGTTGTGCCTCTCGTCACAACATGTCAACATGTGTTGGTCGGTTTTTTCCTTCAAAAACATGGGTTGGTCTGACGAGGGGTAGATACTCCAGCACACCACGGAATTCGAAACACCACCACCAGGCAAAAATACTAACTCTAGGTATGAGAGACAACACATAGTATAGTGCCCTCGCAAAATAAATAAATAAATCAAAGTATAGTGCATAGGTGGTAATAATAGTTGGAAAACGAGTGTTTTTTTAAGAAACTCTCCGTATTATTTTATTTTTTAAGAAAAGGAGGATGACCCCCGGCCTGGGCGATGCATACGGCCACTTTATTGATTATTCTCGAGGACCGTATAAAGTGTTACAACAATGTGTCTGAAACCACCATCTTGACAACATATGTCGCTACTCCTATTCAAAATGATGAGGGGGTGCTAGCTGGGCCACTACCCAAACCACTCACCTAAGCCTAACATCAAAAGCCGGAAGCCGAAACTCATTCGGAAGCCCCAGCCGAGCCACATACCGGGTCTGGGGCACAATCCGGTCAGACGCACTCGTGTGTCGTCGCCGCCATCTTCCACAGGTCCGTCTTCAGATCATATTGAGGCTTCTCCCTTGTCTGGCCACTCTGCCATCGACGTCCCCATGACGCCAGACAGCTTCCTCCTCCTGCACGAGTCCATCTCCGCGCATCAGACGCCGAGTCTCCACAGCACCATGCCGCCGAGATCCGCCACCATCAATGTGAAAGATGAAGCACCGCTCCACCAAAGTCGCTGTCCTCTAGTCCCTCGAGCCCGTGTGCACCTCCAAGAATGACGCCCCCAGGGGGGAAACAACACCAGAGAGCCGCCGTCATCCGATCTACTGATCTAGGGTTTCCCCCAAAGGTAGCAGAGAGTGGCCTTGAACTTCTCCACGACGATGCCTTCAGGAAGGGAACGATGCAGACAGCGTCGCCATCGCCGGCCTTGGCAATAACCAATAGCAGGTTTTCACCCAGATCTGATCGAAGACCTCCATCTCTCATACACGGGTCGCCGTCCGAGAAAGCCGCCGACGAGCAGACGCCGGATCTAAGTCCCGCCACTGCCGCGCGCAGACCGGCCGATCACGTGGTTGCAGCCACGCCGCTGCAATCCACCTCGATGCGGAGCCCACGAGGACCTGCGCCGCCACCCCGCGACGCCCGCTACCGCCAGGGACCAAATCCGCGCGGATCTAGCCGGAGGCGTGCCGGCCCGCTGTTGGGAATCGTAGCATAATTTAAAATTTTCCTACGCTCACCAAGATGCTTCTATGGAGTCTGCTAGCAACGAGGGGAAATGAGTGGATCTACATACCCTTGTAGATCGCGAGCGGAAGCGTTCCAATGAACGTGGATGAAGGAGTCGTACTCGCCGTGATCCAAATCACCGATGACCGAGTGCCGAACGGACGGCACCTCCGCGTTCAACACACGTACGGTGCAGCGACGTCTCCTCCTTCTTGATCCAGCAAGGGGGGAGGAGAGGTTGATGGAGATCCAACAGCACGACGGCGTGGTGGTGGATGTAGCGGGTCTCCGGCAGGGCTTCGCCAAGCTTCTGCGAGAGAGAGAGAGAGGTGTTGCAGGGGAGGAGGGAGGCGCCCAAGGCTTAGCTGTTGCTGCCCTCCCTTCCCCCCACTATATATAGGGCCAAGGGAGAGGGGGGGCGCAGCCTTGCCCCTTCCTCCAAGGAAGGGTGCGGCCAGGGGGGAGTCCTCCCCCCCCCCCCCAAGGAACCTCGGAGGTGCCTTCCCCCTTTAGGACTCTCCCTTCTTTCTTATCTCTTGCGCATGGGCCTCTTGGGGCTGGTGCCCTTGGCCCATATAGGCCAAGGCGCACCCCTTACAACCCATGTGGCCCCCCGGGGCTGGTGGACCCCCTTGGTGGACCCCCGGACCCCTTTCGGCACTCCCGGTACAATACCGATAAAGCGCGAAACTTTTCCGGCGACCAAAATAAGACTTCCCATATATAAATCTTTACCTCCGGACCATTCCGGAACCTCTCGTGACGTCCGGGATCTCATCCGGGACTCCGAACAACTTTCGGGTTTCCGCATACATATATCTCTACAACCCTAGCGTCACCGGACCTTAAGTGTGTAGACCCTACGGGTTCGGGAGACATGCAGACATGACCGAGACGCCTCTCCGGTCAATAACCAACAGCGGGATCTGGATACCCATGTTGGCTCCCACATGTTCCACGATGATATCATCGGATGAACCACGGTGTCGAGGATTCAATCAATCCGTATGCAATTCCCTTTGTCAATCGATATGTTACTTGCCCGAGATTCGATCGTCGGTATCCCAATACCTTGTTCAATCTCGTTACCGGCAAGTCTCTTTACTCGTACCGCAATGCATGATCCCGTGACTAACGCCTTAGTCACATTGAGCTCATTATGATGATGCATTACCGAGTGGGCCCAGAGATACCTCTCCGTTTATACGGAGTGACAAATCCTAGTCTCGATCCGTGCCAACCCAACAGACACTTTCGGAGATACCCGTAATGCACCTTTATAGTCACCCAGTTACGTTGTGACGTTTGGCACACCCAAAGCACTCCTACGGTATCCGGGAGTTGCACGATCTCATGGTCTAAGGAAAAGATACTTGACATTGGAAAAGCTCTAGCAAACGAAACTACACGATCTTTTATGCTATGCTTAGGATTGGGTCTTGTCCATCACATCATTCTCCTAATGATGTGATCCCGTTATCAATGACATCCAATGTCCATAGTCAGGAAACCATGACTATCTGTTGATCAACGAGCTAGTCAACTAGAGGCTTACTAGGGACAGGTTGTGGTCTATGTATTCACACATGTATTACGATTTCCGGACAATACAATTATAGCATGAATAATAGACAATTACCATGAACAAAGAAATATAATAATAACCATTTATTATTGCCTCTAGGGCATATTTCCAACAGTCTCCCACTTGCACTAGAGTCAATAATCTAGTTCACATCATCATGTGATTAACACTCACTGGTCACATCACCATGTGACCAACATCTAAAGAGTTTACTAGAGTCAACAATCTAGTTCACATCACTATGTGATTATCACTCAATGTGTTCTGGTTTGGTCATGTTATGCTTGTGAGAGAGGTTATTAGTCAATGGGTCTGAACCTTTCAGAACCGTGTGCTTTACGAATATCTATGTCATCTTGTGGATGCTACCACGCGCTATTTGGAGCCATTTCAAATAATTGCTCTACTATACGAATCCGGTTTACTACTCAGAGTCATCCGGATTAGTGTCAAAGTTCGCATCGACGTAACCCTTTACGACGAACTCCTTTCCACCTCCATAATCGAGAAAATTCCTTAATCCACTAGGTACTAAGGATAAGTTCGACCGCTGTCATGAGATCCTTTCCCGGATCACCATTGTACCCTCTTGACCAACTCATGGCAAGGCACACTACATGTGCGGTACACAGCATAGCATACTATAGAGCCTATGTCTAAAGCATAGGGGACGACCTTCGTCCTTTCTCTATCTTCTGCTGTGGTCAGGTCTTGAGTCTCACTCAATACTCATACCTTGTAACACAGCCAAGAACTCCTTTGCTGATCTATTTTTGAACTCTTTCAAAATCATGTCAAGGTGTGCTGTCTTTTGAAAGTATCATCAGGCGTCTTGATCTATCTCTATGGATCTTGATGCCCAATATGTAAGTAGCTTTATCCAGGTCTTCCTTTGAAAAACTCCTTTCAAACAACCCTTTATGCTTTCCAGAAATTTTACATCATTTCGGATCAATAATATGGCATTCACATATACTTATCAGAAATGTTGTAGCGCTCCCACTCACTTTATTGTAAATACAAGTTTCTAACAAACTTTGTATAAACCCAAAAACTTTGATCACCCCATCAAAGCGTATATTCTGACTCCGAGATGCTTGCTCTAATCCATGGAAGGATCGCTGGAGCTAGCATACCTTTTAGCATCCTTAGGATCGACAAAACCTTTCTGATTGTATCACATACAACCTTTCCTTACGAAAACTGGTAAGGAAACTTGTTTTGACATCCATCTGCCAGATTTCATAAATGTAGCTAATGCTAACATGATTCCGACGGACCTAAGCATCGCTACGGATGAGAAAAACTCATCGTAGTCAACTCCTTGAACTTGTGAAAATACTCTTTGCCACAAGTCGAGCTTCATAGAAGGTAACATTACCGTCCATGTCCGTCTTCTTCTTAAAGATCCATTTATCTCAATGGCTTGCCGATCATCGGGCAAGTTCACCAAAGTCCATGCTTTGTTCTGATACATGGATTCTATCTTGGATTTCATGGCCTCGAGCCATTCGTCGGAATATGGGCCCACCACCGCTTCTCCATAGCTTGTAGGTTCATTGTTGTCTAGCAACATGACTTCCAAGACAGGATCACGCATTACTCTGAAGTAGTGCGCATCCTCGTCGTCCTACGAGGTTTGGTAGTGACTTGATCCGAAGTTTCATGATCACTATCATAAGCTTCCACTTCAATTGGTGTAGGTGCCACAGGAACAACTTCCTGTGCCCTGCTACACACTAGTTGAAGCGACGGTTCAATAACCTTATCAAGTCTCCACCATCCTCCCACTCAATTCTTTCGAGAGAAACTTTTCCTCGAGAAAGGACTCGTTTCTAGAAGCAATTACTTTCGCTTCCAGATCTGAAATAGGAGGTATACCCAACTGTTTTTGGGTTTTCTATGAAGATGCATTTATCCGCTTTGGGTTCGAGCTTATCAGCCTGAAACTTTTTCACATAAGCATCGCAGCCCCAAACTTTTAAGAAACGACAACTTAGGTTTCTATAAACGGTGTCGTCTCAACGGAATTGCGTGGTGCCCCTTTTAAAGTGAATGCGGTTGTCTCTAATGCCTAACCCATAAATGATAGTGGTAATTTGATAAGAAACATCATGGTATGCACCATATCCAATAGGGTGCAGTTATGATGTTCGGACACACCATCACACTATGGTGTTCCAGGCGGTATTAATTGTGAAACACTTTCCACAATGTCTTAATTGTGTGCCAAACTCGTAACTCAGATACTCATCTCTATGATCATATCACAGACATTTTATCCTCTTGTCACGACGATCTTCAACTTCACTCTGAAATTACTTGAACCTTTCAATAATTCAGACTTGTGTTTCATCAAGTAAATATTCTCAGCATCTACTCAAATCATCTGTGAAGTAAGAACATAACGATATCCACTGCATGCCTCAGCACTCATTGGACTGCGTACATCAAAATGTATTACTTCCAATAAGTTGCTCTCTTGTTCCATCTTACTGAAAACGAGGACTTTCAGTCATCTTGCCCATGTGGTATGATTTGCATGTCTCAAGTGATTCATAATCAAGTGAGTCTAAACGATCCATCTGTATGGAGTTTCTTCATGCATATATACCAATAGACATGGTTCGCATGTCTCAATCTTTTCAAAATGAGTGAGTCCAAAGATCCATCCACATGGAGCTTCTTCATGCATTCTATACCAATATGACTCAAGTGGCAGTGCCACAAGTATGTGGTACTATCATTACTATCTTATATCTTTTTGGCATGAACATGTGTATCACTACGATCGAGATTCATTTTAGGTGCAAGACCATTGAAGGTATTATTCAAATAAACAGAGTAACCATTATTCTCCTTAAATGAATAACCGTTTTGCGATAAACAGAATCCAATCATGTTCAACGCAAACACCAAATCTCGATAGTAGAGGGAGCATGCGATGCTTGATCACATCAACCTTGGAAACACTTCCAACGCACATCGTCATCTCACCTTTAGCTAGTCTCCGTTTATTCCGCAGCTTTTATTTCGAGTTACTAACACTTAGCAGCCGAACCGGTATCTAATACCCTGGTGCTGCTAGGAGTACTAGTAAAGTACACATTCATACAATGTATATCCAATATACTTCTGTCGACCCTGCCTGCCTTCTCATCTACCAAGTATCTAGGGTAGTTCCGCTTCAGTGACCGTTCCCCTCATTACAGAAGCACTTAGTCTCGGGTTTGGGTTCAACGTTGGGATTCTTCACTAGAGCAGCAAACGACTTGCTGTTTCATGAAGTATCCCTTTTGCCCTTGCCCTTCTTAAACTAGTGGTTTTACTAACCATCAACAATTGATGCTCCTTCTTGATTTCTACTCTCGCGGTGTCAAACATCGCGAATAGCTCAAGGATCATCATAACTATCCTTGATATGTTATAGTTCATCACGAAGCTCTACTAGCTTGGTGGCAGTGACTATGGAGAACTATCACTATCTCATCTGGGAGATTAACTCCCACTCGATTCAAGCGATTGTGGCACTCAGACAATCTGAGCACACGCTCAACGATTGAGCTTTTCTCCCTTAGTTTGCAGGCTTAAGAAACTTGTCAGAGGTCTCATACCTCTTGACGTGGGCACTAGTCTGAAATCCCAATTTCAGTCTTCGGAACATCTCACATGTTCTGCGACGTTTCAAAAACGTCTTGGGTGCCACAATTCTAAACCGCACTGAACTATCACGTAGTTATCAAAACGTGTATGTCAGATGTTTCGTAACATCTACAGACGACGCTGAGGTTCAGCACACCGAGCGGTGCATTAAGGACATAAGCCTTCTGTGTAGTAATGAGGACAATCCTCAGTTTACGGACCCAGTCCGCATAATTGCTACTACCAACTTTCAACTAAATTTTCTCTAGGAACATATCTAAACCAGTAGAACTAAAGCGCAAGCTATGACATAATTTGCAAATACCTTTTTGACTATGTTCATGATAATGAAGTTCATCTGATTATGAACTCCCACTCAGATAGACATCCCTCTAGTCATCTAAGTGAAACATGATCCGAGTTCAACTAGGCCGTGTCCGATCATCACGTGAGACGGACTAGTCAAGATCGGTGAACATCTCCATGTTGATCGTATCTTCTATACGACTCATGCTCGACCTTTCGGTCCTCCGTGTTCCGAGGCCATGTCTGTACATGCTAGGCTCGTCAAGTCAACCTAAGTGTATTGCGTGTGTTCCGAGGCCATGTCTGTACATGCTAGGCTCGTCAACACCCGTTGTATTCGAACGTAAGAATCTATCACACCCGATCATCACGTGGTGCTTCGAAACGACGAACCTTCGCAACGGTGCACAGTTAGGGTGAACACTTTCTTGAAATTATTATAAGGGATCATCCTACTTGCTACCGTCGTTCTAAGCAAATAAGATGCAGAAACATGATAAACATCACATGCAATCAAATAGTGACATGATATGGCCAATATCATCATGCTCCTTTGATCTCCATCTTCGGGGCACCATGATCATCTTTCTCACCGGCATGACACCATGATCTCCATCATCATGATCTCCATCATTGTGTCTTCATGAAGTCGTCACGCCAACGATTACTTCTACTTCTATGGCCAACTCGTTTAGCAACAAAGTAAAGTAATTTACATGGCGTTATTCAATGACTCGCAGGTCATGCAAAATAATAAAGACAACTCCTATGGCTCCTGCCGGTTGTCATACTCATCGACATGCAAGTCGTGATTCCTATTACAAGAATATGATCAATCTCATACATCACATATATCATTCATCACATCTTCTGGCCATATCATATCACATAGCACTTGCTACAAAAACAAGTTAGACGTCCTCTAATTGTTGTTGCAAGTTTTTACGTGGTTTGTAGGTTTCTAGCAAGAACGTTTCTTACCTACGTATGACCACAACGTGATTTGCCAATTTCTATTTACCCTTCATAAGGACCCTTTTCATCGAATCCGTTCCGACTAAAGTAGGAGAGACAGACACCCACTAGCCACCTTATGCAACTTGTGCATGTCAGTCGGTGGAACCTGTCTCACGTAAGTGTACGTGTAAGGTCGGTCCGGGCCGCTTCATCCTACAATGCCGCCGAAACAAGAAAAGACTAGTAGCGGCAAGAAGAATTGGCAAACTCAACGCCCACAACTACTTTGTGTTCTACTCGTGCATAGTAACTACGCATAGACCTAGCTCATGATGCCACTGTTGGGAATCGTAGCATAATTTAAAATTTTCCTACGCTCACCAAGATGCTTCTATGGAGTCTACTAGCAACGAGGGGAAAGGAGTGGATCTACATACCCTTGTAGATCGCGAGCGGAAGCGTTCCAATGAACGTGGATGACGGAGTCGTACTCGCCGTGATCCAAATCACCGATGACCGAGTGCCGAACGGACGGCACCTCCGCGTTCAACACACGTACGGTGCAGCGACGTCTCCTCCTTCTTGATCCAGCAAGGGGGGAGGAGAGGTTGATCGAGATCTAACAGCACGACGGCGTGGTGGTGGATGTAGCGGGTCTCCGGCAGGGCTTCGCCAAGCTTCTGCGAGAGAGAGAGAGAGGTGTTGCAGGGGAGGAGGGAGGCGCCCAAGGCTTAGCTGTTGCTGCCCTCCCTTCCCCCCACTATATATAGGGCCAAGGGAGGGGGGGCGCAGCCTTGCCCCTTCCTCCAAGGAAGGGTGCGGCCAGGGGGGAGTCCTTCCCCCCCAAGGCACCTCGGAGGTGCCTTCCCCCTTTAGGACTCTCCCTTCTTTCTTATCTCTTGCGCATGGGCCTCTTGGGGCTGGTGCCCTTGGCCCATATAGGCCAAGGCGCACCCCTTACAGCCCATGTGGCCCCCCGGGGCTGGTGGACCCCCTTGGTGGACCCCCGGACCCCTTTCGGCACTCCCGGTACAATACCGATAAAGCGCGAAACTTTTCCGGCGACCAAAATAAGACTTCCCATATATAAATCTTTACCTCCGGACCATTCCGGAACCTCTCGTGACGTCCGGGATCTCATCCGGGACTCCGAACAACTTTCGGGTTTCCGCATACATATATCTCTACAACCCTAGCGTCACCGGACCTTAAGTGTGTAGACCCTACGGGTTCGGGAGACATGCAGACATGACCGAGACGCCTCTCGGTCAATAACCAACAGCGGGATCTGGATACCCATGTTGGCTCCCACATGTTCCACGATGATATCATCGGATGAACCACGGTGTCGAGGATTCAATCAATCCGTATGCAATTCCCTTTATCAATCGGTATGTTATTTGCCCGAGATTCGATCGTCGGTATCCCAATACCTTGTTCAATCTCGTTACCGGCAAGTCTCTTTACTCGTACCGCAATGCATGATCCCGTGACTAACGCCTTAGTCACATTGAGCTCATTATGATGATGCATTACCGAGTGGGCCCAGAGATACCTCTCCGTTTACACGGAGTGACAAATCCCAGTCTCGATCCGTGCCAACCCAACAGACACTTTCGGAGATACCCGTAATGCACCTTTATAGTCACCCAGTTACGTTGTGACGTTTGGCACACCCAAAGCACTCCTACGGTATCCGGGAGTTGCACGATCTCATGGTCTAAGGAAAAGATACTTGACATTGGAAAAGCTCTAGCAAACGAAACTACACGATCTTTTATGCTATGCTTAGGATTGGGTCTTGTCCATCACATCATTCTTCTAATGATGTGATCCCGTTATCAATGACATCCAATGTCCATAGTCAGGAAACCATGACTATCTGTTGATCAACGAGCTAGTCAACTAGAGGCTTACTAGGGACAGGTTGTGGTCTATGTATTCACACATGTATTACGATTTCCGGACAATACAATTATAGCATGAATAATAGACAATTACCATGAACAAAGAAATATAATAATAACCATTTATTATTGCCTCTAGGGCATATTTCCAACACCCGCCACCGCCCGATCTGACCCGCCGCAGCCGCCGCGCCGCGGCCGCCCACCAGGTCGCCGCCAAGGCAGGACCCCGACGGAGCGCCGCCGCGCGGCTAGCCCCCGCCATAGGCTAGCGCCCCCGCTCGGGAAGCCGTCCCGCACCGGCCATTACCATGGGCGGAGGGGAAAGGAAGGCCCCGCCGCCGCCCTGGCCGGCCGGGCTTCGCCCGGCAGCCCCACCGGGCGGCGGCGAGGGAGGTGGGCAGAGGAGGGAGGAGAGAGGCGGCGACCGGGATGGGTTCCCCTCGGGGCGCCCACGGGAGCGCCGCGAGAGGTTAGGGGGAGGTGGGCCCTCCGTATTATCTTTTGGCCTTTGTAATACTATAATTTAGAGACAAGTTAATTTTTTCGTCACTCAACTCTTTCAAAATTCTAAATTTGACCCTCAGCTTCAAAATCAACCATCCTACACCCTTAACTCTTCAACCTGGAAAAATTTAGTCCTCCATCTCAGGCGAGCTGGTATCACTGCCGACTCAACGCGATTTTGACTGGTCTTTGTTGATGTGGTAAAAATTCTCTTTTACTCATCCTATCTCTTCCTGTCCTTAGCACAATCCTTAGGCAATGGTGAGATATGTGGTGTCCTCGAAAACAATTTGATCCATATAAGAAACATAACCAACTTGTTCTTAGCACAGTTAAGGACTAGAGCGCTTGCTGCACATTTTTTTTATTGAAATCTACATTCTTGCACTTGCTCTCTTGATCAAATAAATTACCAAACAAATTAATTACCAAACATTCTTTACAGCTTTTACAATGAAACCTTACCAATTTTCATTGACCAATTTCTTCTGTTCCCCGTTTGCTTCGACACTCTGACTTATCAAATAGTACACTTGTGGGTTATCACTTCTCAATTGTGTCGAATAGTCCACATCTACCATGGAGGCAGCAATTTGACAGCCCTGACCGAGGTGAAGAGAAGAGAAGGTCCATTTCTATCGGGAACCGGAGCCCGTCACTAGCAACAATGAGCTGAGAGAATAGGTGGCGGCGTCTATGCGGTAGAGGTACCTCAGTCAACCTTTGGGTCACACAAGGGCATCTAGAGGAGGGAAATATTCAGTATAGGGTGCAAAGATTAGTTGCTAAGTACGTGCACACAGTACAATCAATTATGGTTGATTTGCTCCTAGACACTGTATTTCCACATTCCTAAATCCATTTTTAAGGATGGTTGAACCATATTTCTTTGCATAATTGATGCACATTTTCATAAGGCACGAGTTCTATCTCATGAGGACCTATTTCACCCATTTTAAGCAAAATAAAACAAAGGGAGCACTTCCACTACAAATGGACTGTATCCATATGTGTATAACAATATTAGGTTGGGCATGGATCTATTGTATGCAATGATAAAAGCCAATATGGTGTATGCATGTTCAGGAAAAAGAGGTTCGAGCCAAGTTGGTAGCCTATAATCAGTTGGATGAGCACACACGACTTATTCGACCCTCCCGTTGCCATATTGGGTGGGTGGGTTCCAACCCTCTTCTCCATGACAAACAATCGCCACTGCTTTCTTTCTCTCAATTTTGGCCTCACCGAACTACCTAACTACCACATTAGTTTTTAGTGTGAGAAATGTCTAGGTTATTTTATCGTTTGATTGGAATTTGAAAAGACAAACCATGCCTAAAGTCGATGTGCTATAACTTGGGAGTCAATTGAGCCTAAAATAATACAAGAGAGAAGATGAACCAAGATGTACTTTGAGATGAATAGGCTCACCAAACTACTCAATTATCACATTAGTTTTTTCTCGAGGAATATCTAGCATATTTTATGGTTTTTCTGGAATTTGAAAAGACAAATCATGGCTAAAGTCGAGGTACTATAGTCTGGGAGTCAAGTTAGCCAAAAAATAACATGGGAGAGAAAATGAATCAATATGGACCTTTTACTATTTTTTTGAGAGGTAAATGGATTGTATTAATCAAGGAAGATCAGTACAATCCTGATGGCAATTGGCGCCAATTTCATCAGGTCCATGGCGAAGCCACACAACAATACGTGGTTCAGAGATCCATAGCTGGGCTAGAGCGGACCTTTTTTTAGATGACTGATCCCTATCACTCTTTATTGTAAAAATGACTCCTGATACAATATCCACATTAAGCCACGTTACCCTAATAAACAACCGTTGGATTATGTTGAGGATTAATCAAGTCAAATAGAATTTGGCAGTATGGGCTTACGAAAAGTCATGCTTTGTATAAAAAGACACATCTCTTGCCGAAAGGATATCTCCTTGTGGAAAAGCATGTCCTTGTTGAAAAGATGTCTCTTCAAGGAAAGACATGTATGTTGGTGAAACTATGTTTTTTTTATGGAAGGACATGTTACTTGGTGAAATGATGTCTCTTCATGAAAAAGTATATTTGAAAATCCCGCAAAAACAAGTATATTTGAAAATAAATAAGAACACAATTATTTTTAAATTAACATGTTACAAAATTCAGCCACGTTAACAATACGAGGAACTAATATATGTAAAATTAATACTCGTATTTCAATTAGTTAGCATCCTAAGAATATTTGAGATTTACAACTCTATGCTTAAAGGACACTTTTTTTTATTTAAGCTCAAAAAATACTATCTAATAATACCCGCAGAAAAGCGCAGACATTACACTAGCTTTCCCTATTTGTGCAACAACATACTATGCTGCAGCCGAATCCAACGGTCGAGCAGCCGCCAAGAGGTCATCGACGGCTCATGAAACGTTCTTACATGCATGGGACTTTTCTTCATCGGTGGAGGTTGACTTTTCTGCAGAATGCAGATTCCAGTTCGACACTCCAGTACGGAGACAACACAAGCCTCTACTCGCTTTTCCATTTCCACCTGCGAGCCGCGGGTTATATATGGCCGGCCAATCAATCCCTCCACAAGCGTGGGCTCCTCGTCCAGGAACAAGAGATGGGAGATGTGCTGAGAGCTCACGACGTCGCAGCCACCGCCGACGACGACGAGGCTGGCGTTTGGCCCGGCGAGCTCGACGAGCAGCTCATACGGGAGCTCCTCAGCGATGACAGCCTCCTCGGCTCCATGGCCCCGCCCGACGACGGCTCGGAGCGCCACCGCTCGTGCGACACGGGAGGCGCCCCAGCCGCCGCGCCGTGCAACAGCGGCGGCAGAACCGCTGCCGAGCACGAGCCGTTGCCGCCGGTTTCGGCGTCGAGCATGGCGCTGTGCTCGTCGTACTCCGGCCCTACGATCAGGGACATCGAGAAGGCGCTGTGGTCCCGGCCGTACACCTCCAGCCAGCGCTACGGCTCGCTGTATTTGTAGGTGCACTCGTGGGTGTCCGCGAATATTTTTGCGCTGATCGAGCGCTCCACGTTCGTTGATCAGAGGAGGCAAGTAATCTTTGTATTGTGTTTGGTTGCAAAAAAGCCGCAGGTACGGAGCGCTGGGCACAGCGCCGGAGAGCAAGCACACGACCAAGGTGAGGGGCTGCGGCGGCGGCAAGACGCCGATGGACGGGTACAGGTGGAGGAAGTACGGGCAGAAGTTCATCAAGAACAACCCCCATCCCAGGTGCAGTTGATCGATACATCTAGCTATCTTCCTGCCTACTTCAACTTCTGAATTAGTGTACTTTGATCGCTGTTGGATGCTTGCTCTTCATGAATGCATGCATGCATAGTTGGATCATGCATGCACCGGCTGAGTTTAAGTTCAATGAATTTCCCCCATATGGATTGATATTTTTTTTAATAAGAAGGAGGCCATCCCTCAAATTTCTAGTATTAAAGAAGCCATCTGGTTCGAGCCCTAATACAAACTACTAGCATTTATCATACAGTAAGCTTGAACCACGACGGATTACAAGCAAGCTAAAGTAAAAAAGAGAACATCCAACAGCATGGAGTGCCACAAATGAACACACCCACAGCTCAAACACCACAGACTACAGACTAAGTTTAAACTTCGAACAACAATGAAACAAGAATATCAACAAGATCACGGTTAAAGCAGAGAGAAAGCTCGAAGGGAGATGAAAACTGGCGGGGAAAAGTTTCACAGGTGGAATTAATCCAACAGCAGAGCACCCGGCCTGTTATCGTAACCACCAGTCCGCAAAACACCATGTCTCCATCCCTACGACGAACGATACACTTTTCGATAAGTCTTGCCCCCATATGAATGGATATGCATGTATCTAACCGATTAGACGTGTGCGGTGGGCTCTTCCCCTTTCCCTCTTCCTGTATCCCTAAATATGCTAAACTGATGTATAGTATTTTCGTCATGTCAAAGTAATGAAAAGAGGAAAGCCCGGTTAAAGAAAAAAACAAGATGTTGGACGTTTGATCAAATCAGCCTGGCAGTGGCACACACTGGTGGGTCCCATTCGTCGGAGACTCGGAGCACCATGAAGAGCTATAGAGCCACGGTAGATAGCAGCTGGAGAGGCGGAGAGCAAAGTCGCTGCGGTGACAGTCCATGTGTCCGGGGCCGGCCAAGCCGCGGGGTTGTCGGCCATGCCGTCGCGTGTGCTACTCCAGTCCAGGTCCAGTTTACGTACTGTACGAGCTAGCTACTACGAGACTGAACTGCAAGTTTGCAACCCAAATATCCAATCAAAACCAACTGTCAACCTACAGCAAGCCCTTAATTAAACCTGCCGCGTCTTAAATTAAGCAACAGTTAACTAACAAGATACCGGGATCCAGGCCAATAGCAACCGACGAGGACAGCTTAGCTAGCATCCGTCAATGATTCGTCAATCATCGATCATCGATCACACTATGGCAGTGGCACCCACCTGATAGAGCATTCAATCAATCTAATAAACGAACTGGCCACTTGATTAATTGCCTCTGTGATGGCGAGCTCAACATTTCGGTTGAGGAGCGGCGAAACCTTTAATTTCGCAACAGCGACCTCCACGTACTGCCGATTCCCGCGAAAGTTCGTCTCTCGTCGGACGACACATCCACGAACTCGAGGTGAGTCGGTCTCACTGTGTGGAGACGCACGACGTGTAGGATAATGAGAGGTGTCGCTACGCTGCATGTGGCATCCAGATTCAGAAAAATGGGCTGGTTTTGGACATGCTGCCTTATCGACCACCTCCCCTTCCCATCCATTAACTCTTGCGGCGACAAGGAAGGCGACGGTGTTGACATCGAGGCTTCTATGGCAATGATGACGGGGAGCGATGTTGGAAACGTGGTATTGGTTGAGATAGTCGGCTCTTCTTTGATGTGTTCGTGGGATTGCCTCGGCCTGTTTGTTGCTGGGAAGTCGGAGCTGCGGTGGTAGAGTCTTGGTGGCGGATGATGACGGGAGTAGGTGATCCATTCGGTGGTATTCCACGGCGTCAACCTTACCTAGTTTTCCGTCAGAGTCGGATCTGCATTGTCTTCTCGTAGGAGGCTGAGTTTTCGCATGGATCTACGATATGGGTTGGGTCAACGACGTCTATGGCGAAATGGAAGCCATTTCCTCAGGGTTTAGGATGACGATGACGCCTTGTAGGAGATAAGTGATGACGATAACGCATGAGTGCTGCTCGACGTGACCCTCTTTGAAAAGGTGTGTGGGGTATCCTGTGTGCCTTGCAGGAATTTGAGTTGGTATTCTCTTCGGTTTTCAACAAATTAGTTGGTCAACTCTCTTCTATTTATAATTAATAAATGAGATAATAAATTGATCTTCGTTAAAAAAGACAAGCATAAAAACACTCTTGCGGCGACAATATACATAGATTTTTCAAGAGTAATGCTATACTCACGTAAACTTACGTGAGGTTTTTAGGTAATGGTTGATGTGGAGGAAGTTAATTGGATGAAGATTAGTGGCTGGAGCCCACCCCACTTGAAATCAGGGGGGAGAGGATTATAGTTAGGAAGATTACGTTACGTTACTTTACATAGGCTGTTCGTAGATGGAGCATTATCGATTTTTCAAGGGCGCTTTTTTAGCAACGATTGACCATGCACGTACGTGTCATTGACCTCTCGTTTCCGCACGCATGCAGGAGCTACTACAAGTGCACCAGCGCACGGTGCAGCGCCAAGAAGCACGTCGAGAAGTCCACCGACGACCCGGAGATGCTCATCGTCACCTACGAGGGGTCGCACCTCCACGGCCCGCAGACGACGACACTCCCGCGCCTCCAGCCCCCGGACGCCGCCGCGGACCTACCTGGCGCGGCGGGCGACGCCGTCGCCGGTCCGGTGATCGGCTGCAGCGTACGGCCATCATATGGAACGTCGTCCGGCGACGATGCGCGACAAGAAGGCAACGAGCCGCTGCAGGGGCGTCACGAGGGACGACGCGCCCATGGCGCCGTGCAGCGTGTGACGCCGACGGACTCCTTGGCCTCTTCCCTGCCGCATTCTGCTGCTGCCGTTGATGCAACTGTGCTTTCTTCTTCTAGCCTGGACTCACCATGGTCCCTGGAAGCGCTACTCCCCGTAGAGAGGATCTGATCGAGGTGACTAGCTAGGCCACTAGGGCGAGAGCGTCTACTATGACGTTCGGCGTACCAGGGTATAATTAGGAGTATACAACGTACACAGTAGAGATCGTCAAAAGATCATATGAACGATTGTGGTAACCATGTTGGTGGTGAGTACCTGCGGAAACATGTAGTAGCTGATTGGGTTATATTATCGGTTTACCTGCTGAAACATGTATTACCTGACCTTCTTCATGGCGGCTTCCGGGGTGTGTGTGTTTTTATCGAAAACTCACTACAACAGGACCCATCATATAGCAACGCATTTTTCCGTATCTAAATGTCCATATATGCGTTGCTAGCGTCTTTACCAACGGTTTTGGATGCGTAGCCTTATCCAGTGTTGCTAGCGCATAATGCAACGGTTATACTTCCGTTGGTGAAAGGAACCGTTGCAAGAGTACAACACATAAAACCGACTTTTACAACACTCATATACGTTGGTGGTTAGTGTCGAGGAATTCAAATCTCATCTACAGGATTTCAAATCCCATTGCTTGGCCACAAAGAATTTGCAACGCTTCAGGTGTTTTACATATAAAATGTGAATAATATTTTATATATTTTCAGTAATTAAATTAATGCTCCACATAATGATGATAAGTATGTATATCAAGTCAGAAGAAAAAATATACGCACGACAGGAAGAAATCATATATTGAAACAACTGTGGGATTACAATAGTTGATATTACAGGAGGAATAACATCCAAATGTGATGCATAACCTGAATATTCTCTTGACAGCAAAACTTAAACTGAAATCATCCATCAACATCCCTACAACTTAAACTAAAACTTAACCAAGGAACATCATCCAACAGGAAAAGCATCCCTACAACTAAACTAAAACTGAGAACAGCCATCATCGTCTTCATTGTGAACCGGGAACATCATCATCATCATTGCAGTATACTTGCCACGCACCCATATAATCATCCGTATATCTTTTGAATCTACAAACAAAATAACAAAATGAACTGTTAATACACAATGCATTGACATGATGCAAATAGTGATGGGTTTCCCAGCAAATAGGAAACATTACTTCTTACAATGGGTCATTATTTTCGAAACATTGGTTGCCTGCCTAGATTACAACTATTACAAAGAAAAGTTGTGACCTGAAAGTATTCCCTTACAACTCAATATACTACCTCAGGTCACAAAACAAACATAAACAGACTCGGAGAAAAATAAACAGATGTGGTTGTGGCCTAAAAGCAAGCCACTAATAACATAGTACCTACTTAGTTGACGGATTAAAAGCATAATAGACACTGCTTGTATGGAACAGTGCAAGCGACATAATGGGAAATTCAGCAATTTACAAACCATGACAGCAAGAGTTCATGAGGGTAATTCAGCAATTTATGAATCAAAGTGGTATGAGCTCAGTGGTCACTTTAGCAATGTACAAATAAAAAAGGCAAGAGCATCTAAGAAGAACATTACTTGCATTTCCGTCTTCGCAAACAGTTAACATATGGAGATCGCAGACAGTTACCAGAACTATGACTACGAACACTGCTGTATCTTGGACAAATCTACTCGCAGCTCCAGCCGTCCGTGATGTCGCCTCCATCTCGGCAGTGCTGGAACGGATGAGTGCGGCGCCTCACATTAAATTACACAGAACAATAGGTACACAATTGGTGAGATATGAGTACATAAATAGTTGAATAAGAGCAGAAAAGAAGGCTGAAAAATTGTTAGAGCTAATCTAAGCAATAAAGGAATAAATAAATAATCACCTCAACGGAAATAGTCTTAGTTGAAGGTAAAACTCAATGATGTACTATGAATGTAGACACTGGCACATTGAAAACCACCGAATGGCATTGAGTATTTCTTTCTTCGGAAACCTGCGCACAAACAAACAGTGAGCCTCTATTTAATGAATGACTAATATGATGATTAACAGTGAGCTGCTGCCGGTGTATATGTGCGTGTGCTTGCTGCAAGCTTTAGTATATGAATGTTTGCACATGAACATGCATAAAGCTCAGGTGTGGGTTGCATCTAAGTGGGGTATTGGGATTCAGTTTTTTTTACACTATGATGTACAGCGGTAGTAGATAAGTATCTTTTTTAGATTAGTAGATAAGTACTTGGTATAGATGAATCCTTTGCATTGACTTGACCCAATTGCATATATAATAACTGCATGCTATGAGAGCAGTGGCGGAGCGTGACCAAAACACAACAGGGGGCCAAATCCATCTAAAAACACACAATATGCATGAAAAAGCTACTCATCATAGAACATGTGTAAGCGATAATTTGTAGGGATCCCATAATTATATGACTAAACAATATGTCGTTTCCATTGTTGCTATATATCTAAATCAGGAATTTATAATGCATCAAATTTTCCAGCATTTAACCGATGCAGTGAACATCTATATGAATAAATTATCATCACACCTCGCTTCTCAGTTACTCTCTCCATTCCAATCAAAAAATAGGACATACACTTTCTGTAGTAAACTAACCAAGCGATTAGCCAGGCAAGCACGAAGCACCAACCAGCAGTGTCCAAGGCGTTTGGTTTCAATCAACAAGGAGCCGCAACCCAGCAAGAGGATTAAGGTCCAGTGCGCACAAGTGCTGGTGCGTCATCCGTCTGGCGTGGTGGCTTGCCGGCGTCAGCGGCATGCAGCTCCAAGCCTCCGACCGATAAGAAGGGGATAGACAAGTCGATAAAGAGTAGGAGCCAAGGAGGTCATCAGACGAACGGACGAGTTCGCAATGGTCGGTCACTCAAATCATGTCAGCGGAGGATGGTTCACAATAGCTGTGGCCTGGTAGTGATCTAGCCCTGCAGGAGCAGTCTATCGGAGCCGTGGAGAATCGGGGATGGACGCTGTTCCTAGACTGCTACTGGGCATTATCTCCTGGGCTGTGCTAAAGTAGTGAATAAACTTTGTATAAAATTCTTTTTGTAATTTTGGAAGGGAGGTCGTGGCCCAGTTTCGCCTCCACTACCCTCCTCCAGTGTATGAGAGGACAATCACATAACCAAATGACAAAGAAAATGTGTACTGTCTTATTTATCAGTGTTCTGAATCATATCAACAGCATCAAAGCAACATCATAGAAGAAACAATGTGGATTATTAATTCACCTGCTCACTAAACACAAAGATGTACGTGCTTTCCCCAACAGGTCCACGTCCACTAGTATTTGCGCTGGACGTGAAAGCCACCATTAGCAAGCTACTACCTCCACCTGAATAACCTGACCATCAGACTCCCAAAAAGTGTGAAATTGCAACAAAAACTTTGATTAGTAACTCATCAAAACTGCAATACAGAGATCTATTAAGACTGGATCCCTCTTTAAATATTGTAACTCTTGTAATAGACTATTTAACATCTCAGGAGAAGAGAAGAACAGAGATTAGAGAAAAGGGAAGAGAGAGAGGCCAAAGCCAGGGGAGGGGATTCACTCACCGGACGAGACGACGCCATGGCCACCGGCGCCTGAGCCGACGCCCGAAGCCCTAGCCATCGGGGAAAGGTCGCGGCCGGGTGGGCTTTGGTGGCCGCTACCGCCGGATCTAGCCGCATGGAAGGGCGCCACGGTGTGAGGGGACGTCGGGCTGTGCTTCGCGATGGCGGGATTCGCCGGACATCGCCTGAATCAGCCGCCGCAGGTGGCGCAATGAGGAGTCGCATCAAGAGAGAGAGATGGGATGTGAGAGGGATAAGTGGGTGGGTGGGTGGGTGATGCGGCGGATCCGGTAGCCTCCGGAGCTGCGAGGTGGGAGGAGGGCAGGGGAGGGCCGGCGGCAAGGGGGAGAGGAGGGTGATGAGGCGGTTGGTGGCGGCGACTTGGGAGAGAGGAGGGGCATCGGGGGATCTGTTTCTCGCGCATCCCTCTCTCCTTCCCTGTTTTTTTTGGTATATGTCCCACGATAGGGTCAAACAGATGTAAATCTGCATTCTGCAACGCATACGTGCAACCTTTCATATGCGTATCTATTATGAATTTTACAACGTATAGCTAAAATGTTGTAGAATGTGCGTTGTTTTATAAGGGGTATTCTTGTAGTGACTTTCGATCTATTCATGTACAATAAACACTAGAAATAATAAAAATTACATCCAAATCCTTAGACCATCTAGCGACGACTACAAGCATTGAAGCGCTGCCGTCATCGCCTCTCCTTTGGTGGAGCCGGGCAACACCTTTTATAGACAGCCAGAAAGTCGTCGTGCCAAGGCCCCGTAGGACCAGCGCACCAGAACAGCAACCGCCAGCGATGAAGAGTGGCGTAGATCGAAAGGATTCAACCTGAAGATACACGAACGAAGACGAACGACAACCAGATCCGAGAAAAACCACCAAAGACAGATCCGCCAAAGACACACCTCCACACAGCTAGCGACGTTGCTAGACGCATGACCCGAACGGGGCTAGGCGGGGAGAACCTTATTTCATCTTCAGGGAGCCGCCGCAGTCTCGCCTTCCTGAGCAAGACACAGACCCTGACGAAACTTGAAGAAACATCTAAAACCAGAGCCCTCCCACCGGCAAAGCTCCGGATCCACCGCGCCCCCATGGCCCTAAGGCCACCGGAGACGAGACGGACCAGTGGCGGCGCCGACGGGAGACAGAGGAACTCTAATATTTTTTGGAGAGGAGGCGGCTGCGTGCCGACGACAATTTGGACTGACTTCGGGGTGTTAGCCCATGACAATGTCGGAGAGGTGTGTGGATGTAGTCAAAGTATAGGAACAACAACGAGCAATCGCACACCCAAAAACCTAATCACTCTTCTCCCGCTGGGCGTTCGGGTTTACTCGCAAATTCAGGTTTCCAAACATGGTGCCCAAATTTGTGTGGAAAATTTGCTATCCGCAAATTCGGATTTGGGTTTAGGTAATACCCGTACTACCCGAAGTAGTACACATTGACAAAAAAAATGCCAGCATAAGCTCAGTTTTGTGTAATATTTCTGCAAAAATTCGGCAACATTCTGCACAATTTTGCAGATTTTCAACTGCATAACAACAAATGGCAACAATAAACAAATTTCAGCAACATAATAGCAGTTCCTGCAGCATTTCAAGTTTTAAACAGATGCACACAATAGTATTTCTACACCATAACAAGGAAATGACCAACAATAGGCATTAGCATAATAGATAACACTTAACAGCAAACAATTTAGCCACATAACAAAATGGAATCATAAGCTCAGGTTTGCCACATAACAGCAAGCAATTCAGTAGGCAGTAGCATAACGAAATGACCAAGTGACCGACTAAGTTCAGGTTTTCAGGACAACAATGAGCCAATGACACATACAAAGTTCACACTTAGCAGGAGCATCAAACACAATGGCACATCAAAGTAAAAGACCACAAAGTACTTCAGACAAGTAGCAAACAGAAACACTGCCACACAAAGATGGCTTCATCCCATCTGGTGGCAGGCGATGTGGGGAGGGGGGCGGGACGGGGACTTCGAGGGATTAGGGGCCGGCTAGGTCACGCTGGCGTGGTTTTGCTTGCAGGGGCGGGGCCATTTTGGGCTACGGTTCTCTCTCTGTGCGGGTTCTTTGCTAGGGCTAGGGCATGGCGGCAGGCGATGTGGGGGTGGGTGGGGGGTTGGGACTTTGGGGCCGACTAGGTCACACTGAACATGGTTTTTCTTGCGGGGGGGCGGGGGCAGGGGCGTTTTGGGCTCGGCCTTCTCTCTCTCTGCGGGATTTTTGCTGGGCTGACTAGTTATTTCGGGCTATTCCGGTACCGTGGCCTTTTACCCGGATTACACGAATTAAATTTGAGTTTTTAAATCTGCTACCCGACATGGTGTTCGGGTTATGCGGGTTTGGGTTTTTCGGGTTCAAGCTTCGGGTATCGGGTTTATGCCTGGCGTGAATTCTCCTAGTGCAGGATCACAAAGGAGGGATTTTGAATGCTTGCTCTTTCCATACAATCGTACGCGTGGCCGACGGGATGATACTGTAAGTTGTCAAATTAATTATCCATTATGACCGGCAAAAATTAAGCGCATGTATGATTAGTGGCAGAGGACCATTTTTGTAAAGAAAGGGCAAAGTCTTAAATAAATAATGTTTCGATGCAAAACCAAAATAGTCAATATACACTAACAATGCACACTTCAAAATATCTTGTCAAATCTGCAATTTACAACATCAAATTTTCACTAAATTCACAACCTCTGCCTCTGCCCTTTTTCATTGGGTTTGCTAGCCCCCTCCCTTTCCTCTCCATCTTCTGCTGGAGACGACAGTCGGTGCCGCCCCTCACCGAAGTCCGCGCCACTGCAAAGGTATAGTTCCTTGCCTTGAGAATACTTATTATACCTTTGGGTGAAATCGCAATCTGCTGGAAGGTCATAGTATGTCTGGTCATTGTTGGGAAACTTATTTTGTTTATTTCTCTCTCACCCAAAGGTACAATGAGTATTCTAAGAAAAGGAACTGTATTACTATATGCTACTACTGTACTTCTCCGTCTCGTAATATAAGAGCGCTTTTGTGTCAAAAGCGCTCTTATTTTTTTCTTATATGGGACGGAGGGAGTAGTATAGAAGATCATGACCCATGATAAATATGGCAATTAAATTATTGGATCAGGTACCATAAACACACCTGAATTTTGTACTGTAATTGTCTGCACATATTCTTATCTCTCGTTCAGGGCAACACTGCGATTTCCAAACAGATTTGCCGATAGGAATTGGCCGATCATGGCCATGCACGGATCGGCCTTATGACTTTATTGATCGGAATCCATATATTTTTCGGTTTTTCCTGTCAACGATGTAATCCATGAGCTCGGTGCTGTATTAGCTACTGTAACAAACTGATCACGCCTATGCATCCGACAGCTAGGTGGCTGACTAATCTATCCGTTTGGTAATTACTTGCATGACGGCGACATGTTTGATGGAATCAAAAGCAACGACGAATTACTATGTTCTGGCCTATTAATGTACACTCCTTCGCCTTAAATTCACATCAGTTTCCCAACAATGACCAGACATACTATGGCAGTCCTCTTAGATTGGACATAGTGGGAGTAAATTCAAGAGTAACATCGGGTCCAACTCAGTAAATTTACCATGTGGCAATGAGTTAATTAGGCTGCTTGTAATGGGTAGTATCGTAAGTTAGTATCATGCATATGATACTAGTGAGGGTTGAGTATCATATCATGATATTGTATTATAATAAATGCTATGCTAGTACTCCATGATAGTATCATACACTAGTATCATATGATACTAATAAATGATACTATGCATTAGGAAGATAGTATCATACACTAGTATCATATGCATAATACTAGTATATGATACTCCCCATTACAACCAGCTATACTACTTCCCTAATGAATAGTATCATATAGTAGTATCATATATGACTTTATTTACTGTCATGCATGACACATAAGTAGTACAGCATTTATTATAATACGGTATCATGATACTCCCTCCATCACGGTTTAGAAGACGTATATCAGAAATCTCTGGGACCAAGGTGTTTCACTATTGGCTTTAGTTTCCTTTGCATGCGACTGAAAAATAGCAGCATATTTAATAGCACAGCGCTTAATTGCTTGAAAAATCAATGCACAGTAACCCCATAGCACAGCGCCCGAGAGGAACATGCAGCTTTCCACCCACGGACCACGTTCCGACTGGCGCAGAACTAGCTTTTACACGTACGTTCACACCATGCATGCATCAATTACACCCCGACGTGAACAGCGTATGATTCACACCTCGCATGCATATAGTACTAATAGAAGTAATTGCATTGACGCCTTAAATCTTGTTTATTTTAAAAACACACGTAAATTTAACTATATCTTCTTAACCGTGACAAAGGGAGTATGATATTTAACCCTCTCTTTATTTATTTAATTCTATGTCACCTCATCTAAATTGCCTAGTTGGCATGCATGATACTAGTTATAATACCCCCATTACAACCAGCCTTAGGAGAAATGTAAATTGAGTAATTTAGCTAGTTACTATTGTAACATCACATATCCCAAAACAATACGAGTCTATAACCTAATAAATGAATTTTTGCATGACACCACATATATATTACTACCCACTATGAAAGTAGTAACCTAGTCTAGGGTAGCGTGTATGTTACTAGTGCAAGTTACTCTCCACTATTGCTAGTCTTAAGTTTAGATACCGTCACAGTCTGTCCTCAAGAGAGGCATCCATTCCTGGTGGGAAGAATTTTGACAGGAGTGGCCCGTAGGGAAAAACTAAACTTTTAGACAAGAATGTGCACTGAATTTTGTATGAAAGCATGGGTGTTGTTTGTTATGAAAAGGCATGCCTACATGGAAGCGACCGTTAATTACTCAGGCCATCACACTTGGGTCGGCATCCTAACATGACCACCATTTTTATTTTTGTTTTCCCTTTTTCTCTCTTTTTGGTTAAAAGAAATACATTTTTTTGTGAAAACACGTGGTCACTTTAAAAACGACCGAACGCCTTTAAAACTACATGAACTTAAAAAAATCACGTGAACAAGTTTTGAAATTACATAAACATTTTTAAATAGGTGAACACTTTTTTAACTTACATGAACATTTTGTAAAGTGCGTGAACATTTCTTTATAATTATAAAAACATTTTAAATTTACAGGGACACTTTTTTAGTTACATTAATATAGTTTTCAAAATATGTGAATGTTTCTTAAGATACATGAATATTTTTTATTTTTTTATTTTTTTTGAAAATGTGCGAATTCTTTTTACACATGAATAGTTTTTTCAAATTACACACCCATTTATAGAGTACATGGAAACTTTTATGAATATTTTTTATAAATACATTTACATCTTTAAAATACAAGAATTTTTAAATAATTCATAATTTTTGTATAGGTGTGAATACCTTTTGTTGTACATGAGTTTTGTATCCTTGTTTTATTAACTTTATTGGAATTTACATAAATTTTAAACAAAATCTGAAAATGGAAAGGAAAACACACATTTTTTTGTATGAGGTGAAGAAAGACACACCTTTGCAAATGGGCTGCGCTGGGTAAGCAGCGCCTGTTTGTTTGTTCGTTTGTCGCTGTAGTTTTTTTTAGGGATCTGTCGGTTTAGTTATACATGGGCCTTGAGATTGTTCATTTGGGTTGTGGATAATCGCCACGAATTTTTGTCCCCTGGCTTGGGCCCGAACCGAAGCCCTAAGGCCAACTCCAACCCGCGACCCTAAACGGACGTTCGTTATATTCTTTTTTTTGTCCATTTAGGGGTGGTAATAGGGTTGTGTCCGTCCGAATTTTTGGATGCAGCGGCCGTGCGCCCAACACGAGGCCGCATTTAGGCCGCATCTCGTCCATTCAACCATCACACCAAAATGAAGCATATCAAATGGTTCAAATCAAACATAGCAAATTATTATCCTCTGAAATAGTCTTACACCCCAATCAAAAGAAAACACTATCAAATAGTCTTACAATCTAATCGAAATTTGTTTGTATGAAAAAATTATTAAACTGATAAATCTACTGGTTGCCCATGTGAGTTCATATGTGCTCAACCAAGTCATCCTGAAGCTGGACATGAGTACGCCAATCCCGCAATTCACGATGAAAATGGACAAATTGTTCGAAGGTTGCAGGAGGTGGCTGCTCAGACTCGACATTTTCACCCTGGAAATCAAACCCTTGGTCGTAGATACTTTCATCACGCTCATCCTCGACGATCATGTTGTGCCTGATCACACAAGCAGTCATCACCTCCCAAAGCTTATGCGTGCTCCATGTCAGTGCAGGGTTTCAAACGATACCCCATCGAGACTGAAGCACACCGAAAGCACGCTCCACATCCTTCCTAGAACTCTCCTGCATTTGGGCAAACCTCTGTCTCTTCTCTCCTTGTGGATTGGGTATGGTCTTCACAAGTGTGGACCACTATGGATAGATACCATCAGCAAGGTAATATCGCTTGTTGTACTGGTGGCCATTGACCTCAAAGTTGACCTCCGGACAATTGCCCTTTGCAAGCCTTGCAAACACTGGAGAATGCTGAAGAACACTGATATCATTGTGAGTGTAAGTGCATCTAGTGCCACCCCTAGTTGGTTTTAGAGTATTGACGACAAACATGATTGAGGGACTAATGTGTTTGTGAGAATTGTAGGATAACACAGGTAGAAGTCCCTCATTGATTCGGTTTTCCTACCAGAGATGACCCCTAAAAATGTGTGAAGACATTGAAGACAATGGTGGTTCGTGAAGACATTCACGATGAAGATAATGACCTGTGAAGACATTCACTTGAAGACTATGAATGATGACATAGTTTCTTTCGTAGTTTCTGTTGGAGATATGCCCTAGAGGCAATCATGTATGATGATATTTCCTATGTGTTTATGAATAAAGATAGTCCTTGGACATTATCAATGATGTGTATTAGCAAGTATGTGACTTGTTTGTGGGACTATGCATTGTATGATGACTGTCCTAAAAGGTCCCTAGTCGAAAGGGTTGTGTGGACGCGCAACCGACTAGACTAGCATATGACACGGTCGATGACTTGGTCTCACTGGCCATGGTGCATTGGATGCTAACCGGATAATATGGACTTGGAAGGATCTGGTCATATTCGACATAGTCGGATCCGAGTCGAGATAAGGTCCGAGTCGGACAGACCCAACTATGAGACGCAGCGATATGTCATCTGTGAGTCTCTAGTACAACATACGTTCTATGTCCTAAGACCTGAGCTGGCGCATGTACTCGGGATGGTGACAGACCTGCTTTGGGCCAACTAAACGCTACTCTATGAATGGGTAGTTACAAAGGTAGGTTTCGGGCTTGTCCAGACCCATGCTGCGAGACGTGGTCGAGCAAGATGGGATTTGCCCCTCCGATCAGGAGAGATATACTCTGGGCCCCTCATGTGCTTCGACCAAGATAAGCATGGCCATGCGACATGGATTATGAGATAATCCAGTTTGTGGTCGGCATCACTGGAACGAGAAAGAGGTCAGGCTAGCACAAGGATGACAGACTCGCCTTGAGCCCGACAACATATATCGTGTGGCAAAGGGAACGGAAGTGTGATGTACAGGTTCTCCAACCGGCTTCATTGTCTACTTGGTGGTCGGTACGCCTTGCTAGAGGCCGCTACCAGCCGAGCAGGTCGGAGGTGATCCGACCTGCGACCAAGCTGACTTGAACCTAAGTGGTCGCGCGCTTAAGGGAAGGAACCTGTGAGGCCGGATCGGACTCCACGAGTCAGGTGTGATCCTACTCGGACTCGGATCCCGGCCGAACAGATTTTAGGCTTTAGGGTCTGTGCGAGGCACAAGTGTTGAGCCCACGATGGATGCCTATATAAAGTGGGGGTGCCTCACACTCATGCGATTGATCGCTTTGGCGCTGTCACTAGGGTTTGCATGTGTTGCGATAGCCACCCCCACTCGCCGCCGACTGTGTGATCGCACCTAGCAGTCCGCCGCATGGTATTCCTCCTGCACACGCGGATACTGTTAGAGGCGGTGCACTTGCGCCGCTCCGGCGAACCTGTACGTGGGATCCAACGACCGGCTGTTCGAGGGAGATCGGACGAGGAGGAGACGAACCACGCGGACACGCTGCCTCAACTCTTCTTCCACTGCACGGCACTGCGCGTCTAGTGGTACCGATCTGTGATCCATCTCCCGCAGCATGTTCCTGTTGTTATGCGCGTAGGAAAATTTAATTTGCAGTCGACGCACCCTACCGTAGAACCCAACAGTTTCATTTTCTTCTTTACTGAGTCATAGGAACCACCGTACTGTTAAGTGGGGTCCAAGTGAACAAAGTCAGAAGACTGACGTGATGCTCAACCACAATCCTATGTCTTCGAGTGAAGACAATGAGAGCAAATTTTATCCAGAGTTGGATGAGTCAGCTTTGATTGTAGCCCAAGCCAAGCTGCCGCGTGTGTTTGAAATCCGACCGTTGGACACGTGTCGGTTCCTTAGTGACCCAGGGTCATTTCGGACATATCATGTCGGGTTGCCTCCTGGCTATAAATTGCCCACCCCCTACACCATAAATTGGTGGCTGCTCAGAGTTAGTGCACGACTTTTGTCGTTTGAGAGAAACCCACCTCCGAAGCTTTTGAGAGAGAGATCCCTGCAAGGACAAAGCCCAAAACACCCAGAGCCAAAGAGTGTAGGCATCACTGAAGTATTTCTATCCGCGTCACCTGAAGACTTGTTTCACTTGAGGACTGTGCATCCTCCAGCCGGTTAGGCGTCACGTTCTGAGGATCCAAGAGTCATTGTGGATCGCCAGTGAACGGAGTCTGTGAAGGTTTGGAAGTCTACCTTGAAGACTTACCAGAGTGATTGGGCGAGGATTGGATGTCCTTAGCTCAAGGGGAATAAGTTGAAGACACAGTCTTCTGAGTTCAATCTCAGCCTCCCTAACCAGACGTATAGTTGTCACAGCAACTGGAACTGGTCTACCAAACCCTTGTCTTCACCAAACTACTGGTTCTATCCCTTACCATATTTACATTTCAGTTTATCTTCGTGAAGTCATTGCTTGCTTGTCTGATCTGTTTGACTTCACTGTGCGAAGACTATTACCTGTTTGGCTTCATACTGTCTTCCATTCCGATTCGTACTACCTAGCTGCTATTAGTCTTCGTCCTTTCACTATATTGCTTGTTTGACTATGGCCTGTTTAGTGTAGTTTATCTTCCGTTGTATATCATATAGGTTCAATTGCTTGTTTCTCTTCAAAGACCTCATGTTTTGAAGACTTTCATTAAAATCGCCTATTCACCCCCCTCTAGTCGATAACTAGCACTTTCAATTGGTATAAGAGCAAGGTGCTCCCTTGTTCTGTGTGATTCAGTTTAACCACCTGGAGTTTTAGCTATGTCGACTGTAGGGATAATCAAGGTCTCCGCTGCGTGCCCAGCCTTTGATGGCACTGATTACCCCTACTGGAAGAATAAGATGCGTATGCATCTTGAAGCCATTGACATCGACCTCTGGTATGTCATCAGAACAGGTGTTCCCAAGGTTGGTGAAGGTGTCACCACTGCTGATGTCAAGAGGATCGCGCAACTGGACTCGACTGCCAAGAACATCATATGTGGTCATCTGACCAAAGGACGGTATGGCCGTGTGAGTGCTCTGCAAACTGCGAAGCTAGTCTGGGACTGGCTGCCCAAGGTTAACGAAGGCGTCTCAACTCAGAGAGACTCAAGGATTGATGTTCTTCGCAATCTCTTCAACCGCTTCAAGGGAAACAACAATGAGAATGTCCAACTCACGTTTGATCGCCTCACTAATATCACAATGAGCTTCGCGCACTCGGCGCCACTGAGATCACCAAGCATGAAATTGTGAAGAAGCTACTGAGATCACTTGATAGCTCATTTGACACTTTGGCCCTGATGATTCAAAAACGCCCTGACTTCAAAGATCTTGATCCGTCTGACATGCTTGAGAGGCTCAACACATATGAGTTCCAGCTATGTGAGAAGAGAGATATCTATGGCCCCAATTGTGGTCGATCCCGTGCTTTGAAGGCAAAAGCTGTTTCCTCATCTGAAGAAGAATCTGAGTGCAGTTCTGATGATCCTAAAGACATTGGCAAAGAGCTAGCAATGCTTGTGAGAAAGTTCCAAAAGTTCTCCAAGAAGAATCGCTTCGGAAAATCTTCAAGATCCAGCTCAAGAAATGATGAGGCTTCCTCTCGTGACTACAAGAAGAGAACATGCCACAAATGCAAGAAGCCAGGCCACTACATATCTGAGTGTCCTCAATGGGACAAGGAATCTAAGAAGAAGAAGAGCAAGGAATATGATTCTGACGACAAGAAGAAGAAGAAATCTTCAAAGTCTTCGTCAAAGTCTTTATCAAAGTCTTCGTCTGACAAGAAGAGCTCATCAGGCAAGGCTCGTGCATTCATTGGCAAGGAGATGGATTCAGAGGAGGAGTCAGCTTGTAACAGCCTGGTTTTTGGCCCTTTTCTTTTTTCTTTTGATTTATTTGGTTTTTGCCCTGGGTTTTTTTGAGTGGTTCTTTGGCCTTGCAACCTGGGAGATCATCATTTCTTCTTCTCCCAAGTGCCTCATCATGCACAAACTTCTTCCAAGATCATGCCATGTCCATCCTAGCCCACCTCTCAAATTCATTTTCTTGGGGAATATTCCTTTTCTATTAAAGGAATAACCTCATTTGCCCTAGGTTGTGAAGCAACCTATATTTCTGTCCCTCCCAAAATTCCCAAATAATTCTCATAATTTCTTTGGGTCATATATTGCTCAAATATGCCCAAACTTTTCCTCGCCCAGTTCAAAAATAATTCCGCAATATTCCTTTTTCTATTTTGTCCTGAATGGCATTTTGTGAAGGAAGTGCCATTTATCTTATCTTGTTTACTCCCAAACTTTTTGGGCATTCTTTTATGTCCAAATCATTGCCTCATGCCAAAATTCAACTCCATTTGCCTAGTAAATCTTCCTAAGTGATTTTTCAAAGTTTCTGTCCAGAGAGAAGCTTTGTGAAGGAAATACTAGCTAGGGTTATCCAAATGAGTTGAAATTTTTCACAAACCTTCATACGCTAATATCATCACCGTCCTCCAAGTTTCACCTCATTCCATTGATCTATGTGAGCCCAGGATCAATTCTTTGTTTCTGTCCAAATTTTCAGTTTGTGAAGCAAGTATATTTTATCTTGCTCCTTTATGGCTGAAATTTTCGTGAGCCTTCTCCTATCCATATTACCCGTCTCCACTAAGTTTGAGATCACTTCATCAAGCCATTTTCTCCCAGTATTTTTCTCAAGATTCTAGACAAAGGAGATGTTTGTGAAACAAGTACCACTTTGGAAGCTCCAAATGGTATGAACATTTTACAACATCTTCATATCTCCTAATAACCCTGCCTTGCCAAATTTCAGCTCAAGTGGCTTCTTCATTTGAGTGCATCATCATAATCTTTATTCTGGACCATTTTGGTCAGTTGCAAAGCAACTATGATAAATATTGGTCCATTTCCTTCCAAAATTCACAGGATCACAATACCTCTTGTCCTAACTCTCCCTGACATCCACTTTGGCTCCAGACTCATCTATGTTGATCACTGCATCATGATTCAGTTTGATGCAACAAACTTTCATTGGACCCTCACATCTCTCCAGAGTAGCTTTTCTTGATCTATCACCTCCCTCTGTCTCAGTGATGCAGGGACTCATCACCAGACATATCATGGCAGCCCCTCTTTTCCTCTCCATGCCAGTGCCCGTGGTGACTGCCGCCCTGGCATGTCGTTTCTCGCGCTCTAGCGGCATCAGACGCGCTCTGAGCGTCGGGCAGCTCTGCCTCGACGGATTTCTCGCCTCCAAGAAGGCCGACCCGACTCCCTACTCGCTCCCGTCGCCCTTGACCCTCTGCCCCCTCCCGAAGCGTCCTTGCCGGAGCTAGTTGATAACCCACAAGTATAGGGGGTCGTAACAGTTTTCGAGGGTAGAGTATTCAACCCAAATTTATAGATTCAACACAAGGGGAGCCAAAGAATCTTTGAAGTTATTAGCAGCTAAGTTGTCAATTCAACCACACCTGGAGATTTAATTATCTGCAGCAAGTAATCAGTAGCACAGTAATATGATAGTTTTGATAGTAGTGACAGTAGCAATAGTAATAGTAACAGTGATAGCAGTATTTTGTAGCAAGTGTGACAGTAGCAGAAGCAGTAGTAACTTAACAAGATCAATCTAGGGCAAATTCGTAGGCATTGGATTGGTGACTTGTTGGATGATATTCATCATGTGACAGTTATAACCTAGGGCGATACGACACTAGCTGCAGTTCATCGATATAATGTAGGCATGTATTCCGTAAATAGTCATACGTGCTTTATTAAAAGAATTTGCATGACATCTTTTGTCCTACCCTCCCGTGGCAGCGGGGTCCATATTGGAAACTAAGGGATATTAAGGCATCCTTTTAATAGAGAACCGGAGCAAAGCATTAACACATAGTGAATACATGAAATCCTCAAACTACGATCATCACCGAGAGTGGGCCCGGTTGTTGTCACTCCGGTGTTCTCGGATCATAACTGTAGAAGGTGACTATAACTTGCAAGATCAGATCTAAACACATGGATATAATGATGAATTCATAAACGGTTCAGATCTAAGTTCATGGAACCCGGGCCCAAAGTGACAAGCATTAAGCATAGCAAAGTCATAGCAACATCAATCTAAGAACATAGTGGATACTAGGGATCAGGCCCTAACAAAACTAACTCGATTACATGATGAATCTCATCCAACTCCTCATCGACCAACGAGCCTACGAAGGAATTACTCACTCCCGGTGGGGAGTGATACATCTCCGTCGTATCTATAATTTTTTATTGTTCCATGCCAATATTCTACAACTTTCATACACTTTTGGCAACTTTTTATACTATTTTTGGGACTAGCATATTGATCCAGTGCCCAGTGCCAGTTCCTGTTTGTTGCATGTTTTTTGTTTCGCGGAAAACCCATACCAAACGGAGTCCAAACAGAATAAAAACTGACGGAGATTTTTTTTTGGAATATTTATGAATTTTGGGAAGTGGAATCATCGCGAGACGATGCCCGAGGGGGCCACGAGGCAGGCAGGCGCGCCCCAGGGGGGCAGGCGTGCCCCTGACCCTCATGGCCACCCCGTAAGGTTGGTGCCCTTCTTTCGCCACAAGAAAGTTAATATCCGGATAGAGATCGTGTCCAAAATTCAGCCCAATCGGAGTTACGGATCTCCGGGAATATAAGAAACGGTGAAAGGGCAGAATCAGGGAGCGTAGAAACAGAGAGAGACAGAGAGACAGATCCAATCTCGGAGGGGCTCTCGCCCCTCCCACGCCATGGAGACCAAGGACCAGAGGGGAAACCCTCCTCCCATCTAGGGAGAGGGTCAAGGAAGAAGAAGAAGAAGGGGGCCTCTCTCCCCCTCTCTTCCGGTGGCGCCGGAACACCGCCGTGGCCATCATCTTCATTGCCATCTTCACCAACAGCTCCGCCATCTTCACCAACATCTCCATCACCTTCCCCCCTCTATCAACAGCGGTCCACTCTCCCGCAACCCGCTGTACCCTATACTTGAACATGATGCTTTATGCTTCATATTATTATCCAATGATGTGTTGCCATCCTATGATATCTGAGTAGATTTTCATTGTCCTGTCGGTAATTGGTGAATTGCTATGATTGGTTTAATTTGCTTGTGGTTATGTTGTTGTCCTTTGGTGCCCATCATATGAGCGCGCGCGTGGATCACACCATAGGGTTAGTTGTATGTTGATAGGACTATGTATTGGAGGGCAAGAGTGACAGAAGCTTCTACCTAGCATAGAAATTGATGCATACGGGATTGAAGGGGGGCCAATATATCTTAATGCTATGGTTGGGTTTTACCTTAATGAATGTTAGTAGTTGCGGATGCTTGCTAATAGTTCCAATCATAAGTGCATAGAATTCCAAGTCAGGGATGACATGCTGGCAGTGGCCTCTCCCACATAAAACTTGCTATCGGTCTAGTAAAGTAGTTAATTTCTTAGGAACAATTTCGCAACTCGTACCACCACTTTTCCACACTCGCTATACTAAATTTATTGCTTCTTTATCTAAACAGCCCCTACTTTTTATTTACGCGCTCTTTATTATCTTGCAAACCTATCCAAAAACACCTACAAAGTACTTCTAGTTTCATACTTGTTCTAGGTAAAGCGAACGTTAAGCGTGCGTAGAGTTGTATCGGTGGTTGATAGAACTTGAGGGAATATTTGTTCTACCTTTAGCTCCTCGTTGGGTTTGACACTCTTACTTATTGAAAGAGGTTACAATTGATCCCCTATACTTGTGGGTTATCAGGGAGCATCATGGAATTGGTGATGGAGATGGGTTGGTGATGACGAAGAACGAAGATCCCCCTCTCCGGAGCCCCAAACGGACTCCAGATCTGCCCTCTCAAGGAAGAACAGGGCTTGGCGACGGCTCCGTCTCGTGGATCACGGTAATTCTTTCTCCCTGATTTTTTTCTCTAAAAATAGGAATTTATAGTGTCAGGGTTGAGGTCTGCGGGGCCACCAGGTGGGTACAACCCACCTGGGCACGCCAGGAGAGGGGGCGCGCCCTGGTGGGTTGTGCCCACCCAGGTGCCCCTCTCTGGCAGGTCTTGGCTCCAAAAATTCTTATTATTGATATAAAAAATCCTCGCAAAGTTTTGTTCCATTCCGAGAACTTTTATTTCTGCACAAAAACAACACCATGGTCATTCTGCTGAAAACAACATCAGTCCGGGGTTTGTTTCATTCAAATCATGCAAATTAGAGTCCAAAACAAGAGGAAAATCGTGAGAAAAGTAGATACGTTGGAGACATATCAACTCCCCCAAGTTTAAACCTTTGCTTGTCCTCAAGCAATTCAGTTGATAAAATGAAAGTGAGAGAGAAAAACTTTTACGAACTCTTTTGCTCTTGTTTGCATAAATAAGCTTAAAAGGCACCCAGGTTTTCAGCCAACATTATAACTAACCATGTCAACAATAACACTTAAAGATTATATTGACTCATATCAATGACATAATCAGCTAGCGAGCAATAATAAGATCTCTCAAACAGCAACACGTTGTCAAAACAACCATGATATAATATGACAATAGTGGTATCTCGCTAGCCCTTTCTGAGACCGCAAAACATAAATGCAGAGCACCTCCAAAGTTCAAGCATCGACTAAACATTGTAATTCATGGTAGAAAAGATCCAGTCATGATGCACCCAACATTAGCTATACATAATGCATAAATCATGACAGTTGTGCTCTACTCAGTTTTCGGCGCTTGTTTTAGAAGGTGATGACACAACATAAAAGTAAATAGAAAGTTCCTTCACAGAGGGAAGCAGTGATTTGCAGAGGTGCCAGAGCTCAGTTTTTAAAACAGAGATAAATGATATTTGGAGACATGCACCCTTCTTATTCATTTCACGACCATCAGTTATCAACATCTTCTATGCTAAGCACGCTAGTGGCGGTTCCCAAGCGATAAAAGTAAAGGTTTGCTCCCCCTCCACCATCAATCACACTCCATGGCTTGTCCGAAACAACGAGTGCCGTCCATACCAACATCAGTCCCGGGGGGGTTCTGTTTAATTATTTACATTTTTTAGTTCGGGACTGGGAATCCCTATTACCGCCCATTTTCTCATGCGATGGCGAGTGAATAAACACTCGACCTGAGAATGACCCGCTTAGCATGGAAGATACCGACCACCTCCTGTCGTTCCATGAACGATCCAGGCACACAAAAAGGATAATTTTTAGAAGTTTTTAGAGGTGGCACATGCAAATTTACTTAGCACGGTAGTGTAATACCACATAGAGGTAGTTATGGTGGACTCATTTGGAATAACTTTGGGTTCAAGGTTTTGATGTACAAGCAGAGTTCCCACTTAGTACAGACGAAGGCTAGCAATTAGGATTGAGAAGCGGCCAGCTAGAGAGCAACAACGATCATAACCATGCATTATGCATAAGTAACATTGGACACTAGCATGAGTAGGATATGAACACCATGAACATAAATATCATAGTGGCTATGTTAGTTTTGATTCAACTACATGCATAAACATGTGCCAAGTCAAGCCACTCGAACATTCAGAGGAGGATACCATATCATCATACTACATCACAATCATCTTAACGCTATGTTGATATCCAAGATAAATCATTATCAACTCCCAGCTACTTATGAATGGCATGAGAAACTATAATCTCTAATTGTCATTGCAAACATGTTTAATCATAATGGGCTGAATCATGGATACTAGGTTAAACATATTTACACAAACAAAACAAGTCGAGTTCATACCAGTTTCTCTCTGCCACGGCCAGTTCATCGAATATCGTCATTATTGCCTTTCACTTGCATGATCGAATGATATGAAAATAATAATAGTGCAAGAGTGCCGTGGACTAAGCTGGAATCTGCAAACATTTTATTCAACAGGAGAAGACAAGGTAAATGTGCTCTTTATTAGTTCAACAGTTATTCATATGAGAGCCACTCAATATTTTCATCGTGGTCTTCTCCTCGGTACAACTCGAATAAAAAGAAAAGAAATTCAGAGAAACACACTGAAATATTTTTGGAGTTTTTGGTTTTCTTCAACAAGCAAATAAAAAGCAAAAACGAGAAAAACTATTTACACGGGAAAGCTCCCAACAAGTAAAAGAAGAACAAGGAAATCTTTTTGGGTTTTCTTTTTGGTATTACTACTAAGCATGCATAGAAAGTAAATTACTACAACTAATTTTTTGGTTTTTCTAAAGTTTTTCAAACACACAAGAAGAAAGCAAGAAAATAAATCTAAGCATGGATGATACAATGAAAGGTTGTGAACATCGACAAATAGAATGATATGTAGACATAAATGTAATGTCGGTGAGAACACGTACTCCCCCAAGCTTAGACTTTTGGCCTAAGTTGGTAATCGATCAGTAGCCTGGAGGGTAGTAGGGATCCTGAGGAGCAGGCATCCACTCATCCCACTGCCGAGGCTCCTCCGCAGCCTCTGCAGCAGCGTGAGCGTTCCAATAGGCGATGATGTCTGTAGGCATAATCCGGTATCCACCCCTGGCAGCAGAATCAAACAAAGCAGGCGCAGGCAATGGAATAACATCACGAGTTTTAACGCTATAGACCAGGTTGTAAGGAATGGCAATGTCAGGACGATCATGTGCAAGAAAGTGATGGTGTTCCATGGCTGCACGGTCTAGGTAAACCATAGTCCGAGGGTAATCATGAGGGCGTATCTCAACATTGAATCGAGCCGCCACACGAGTGGCGAAAATCCCACCATGTATTTTACCCTGGGATTTATTAAGATGCAAGCGACAAGCCACGATAGCTCCCAAGCTATGCATGTTGTCGCCTTCCAGTGCCCGATGTAAAACAGCAAGGTCTGGTGAACTAAGTGCACCCACCTTCTCCCTAGCAAGCAAGCATTTGGCAATAAAAAGTGCAAAGTAACGAACAACAGGGAAATGTAAGCCAGCGGCAGTGATGGCTGACACTCCTCTCTCATCACCCATGTCAAAGTGCGATAAAAGTCCTCAAACTTGGCCGGCCTAGGCTCAGCCAAGCTTCCATCAGACGGGATCATGCATATGTCACAAAACCTAGTCAGTGGTATCTGATGGTTTTCAGCATATAGATCAAAGCTCACTTCAGGAGGACTATTCCTAGGCAAGAAAGTATAGCTCTAAACAAAGATGTTTGTGAGGATTTGGTGCTGGTCACACTCATCTGCGATGAAGTCGGTGAGGCCGGCATTAGCAATATATTGCGTGAACTCCCCAAGAATTCCAGCCTCTTGCAGGAACGGGGTGTGCGGCCATTCGCACGGCCGTACCTCCGCCAACCTCCGAGGGTGGAGATCACTGTCATAAGACTCCCCAATAACACCCTTGGAGTTCTTCTTCGAGCCAAACTTCCTGAAGATATTCATGTTCGCTTACAATTTTCTGAAAATAAAAAATTTGAGGTGACAAAAATTTGTCAACAAAACTTTACTAAATTGATAGCAACTACTCATAGGGATACATAGAGGCCATAGTAAGCATTCAAACTACTTAGAACACTAAGAATTGAACATGCAAGCTCATCTACAGCAGCACCAAGAGTAGCTAATTATTCAAAGTATAAACCACTAAAACAAAAACTAATTGGACAAATGGTGGAGTCACATACCAAGCAAGAATCCCCCGAAACAGTTTCGGAAACGGAGCTTTGAGCAAAGAGATCGAAATCCGCGGGTTTGAGCTCAAGAACACGGGAGAGAGAGCAATGGAGATTTTTTTCTGGAGGTAAGTGACGATGTGGGCTAAAGAGATAAGTGAGGGGCCCATGTGGGGACCACAACCCACCAGGGCGCGCCTGGGGGTCCTGGCGCGCCCAGGTGGGTTGTGCCCACCTGGTGCACCTCCCTCTGGTATTATTTGCACCAAGAATTCTTAAATATTCAGAAAAAATCGTGTAAAATTTTCAGGACATTCTGAGAACTTTTATTTTTGGGTCATCTTTTATTGCACGGGGAATTCAGAAAACAGAGAAAGCATGGCATTTTATTTTATTTAACTAATAAAAACAGAAAACAAAAAGTAGGGACAGAAGGTAGTGCTTACTAAATTCATCAACTTCATACCATTTAAAAATGATTCATTAATAAGGTTGATCAGGTCTTATTAACAACCACTTTCGATTAGCACGAAACCGAAGAACTTTCGTAAATCACTAAGTTACCTCAATGGGGATATGCATTTCCCCAACAATAAGCATTTCATATTTCTTTTTGACAGTAGGTAGAGGTATTTGAAAATCTTCCAATAGTGATTGTCGGAGATTTTTCAATAACATTAATACCATTCACTTGGAATTGCTTCTTCAGAAAGTGCACCGTATGCTCATTACCATTGATATGAAAAGTGACCTTGCTTTTATTGCAATCAATAACAGCCCCTGCAGTATTCAAGAAGGGTCTACCAAGGATAATCGACATGTTGTCGTCCTCGGGCATCTCAAGTATAACAAAGTCAGTCAAAATAGTAACATTAGCAACAACAACGGGCACATCCTCACAGATACCGATAGGTATGGCAGTTGATTTGTCAGCCATTTGCAAAGAAATTTCAGTAGATGTGAGTTTATTCAAGTCAAGTCTTGTATATAAAGAGAAAGGCATAACACTAACACCAGCTCCTAAATCACACAAAGCAGTTTTCACATAATTCTTTTTGATAGAGCAAGGTATAGTTGGTATACCCGGATCTCCAAGTTTTCTAGGTAGTCCATCTTTGAAAGTGTAATTAGCAAGCATAGTGGAGATTTCAGCTTCCGGTATTTTTCTCTTATTTGTGATGATGTCTTTCATATACTTTGCATAAGGAGGCATTTTCAAGATATCAATCAAGCGGGTACGCAAAAAGACTGGCCTCAACATTTCAGCAAAGCGTTCAAATTCTTCATCATCTTTCTTTTTAGTTGACTTGGGTAGAAAAGGCATAGCTTTTTGAACCCACGGTTCTCTTTCTTTACCGTGTTTTCTAGCAATGAAGTCATTTTTAGCATGCCTTTTATTTTTAGGTTGTGGGTTATCAAGATCAACAGGTGGTTCTATCTCAACATCATTATCTGGTTCTTTATCATTTGGTTGAGAGTCTTCATGAACCTCATCATTATCTTTTTCATTATCAGTAGGTGGATGTTCATTACCAGATTGAGTTTCAGCATCAGAGATAGAAATTTCATTTTCATTATCAGGAGGTTTTTCTATTTCAGGTTCACTAGAAGTGTGCAAAGTCCTATCATTTTTCTTCTTGTTTTTCCTTTTAGAAGGACTAGGTGCACTAGTGTTAGCTCTTTGTGAATCTTGTTCTATTCTTTTTGGGTGTCCCTCAGGATAAAGTGGTTCCTGAGTCATTTTACCTCCTCTAGTTGCAACTCTAACAGCAAAGTCATGTCTATCATGATTCATTTCATCAAGTAATTCTCTTTCTGATTTAGCAACTTGTTCTAATTGAGTTTGAACCATAGAAGCATGTTTTACAACACCTCTAACACCATTTGAAATTCTAAATAACAAGTCACTCAAGCGAGCAATCATATCAGAACTATATTTCAATTGTTTCATAACATTTGCATTGATGTGGTCTTGTTTTCTAATGTAGTTTTCAAACTCATAAAGGCATTGACTAGGATGCATATTGTGAGGATTATCATTATCACTGAACTTCATAAGAGAATTTACCTCTACTACCTTAGGCAGCGGTGGTGTGTTAAGCCCATGCATTTCTTCAATAGGAGGTAATTTTTAACATCCTCAGCTTTAATACCTTTTTCCTTCATAGATTTCTTTGCCTCTTGCATATCTTCAGGACTGAGATATAATATACCCCTCTTCTTCAGAGTGGGTTTAGACGGTGGTTCAGGAAGAGTCCAATCATCATAATTTTTAAATATGTTATTCAATAATTCTTCAGCTTGCCCAACAGTTCGTTCGCTGAAAATACAACCAGCACAACTATCTAGGAAGTCCCGAGAAGCATCGGTTAGTCCATTATAGAAGATATCAAGTATCTCATTTTTCTTAAGAGGATGATCAAGCAAAGCATTAAGTAACTGGCAAAGCCTCCCCCAAGCTTGTGGGAGACTCTCTTCTTTAGTTTGCACAAAGTTAAATATTTCCTGTAAGGCAGCTTGTTTCTTATGATCAGGAAAATATTTTTTATAGAAGTAATAAATCATATCCTGGGGACTACGCACACAACCAGGAGCAAGAATATTGTACCAAGCTTTAGCATAACCCTTTAATGAGAAAGGGGATAATTTGAGAATAAAGTAGTATCGAGTTTTCTCATCATGAGTAAAAAGGGTGGCTATATCATTCAACTTAGTAAGATGTGCCACAATAGTTTCAGTTTCATAACCATGAAAAGGATCATATTCAACCAAAGTAATTAACTCTGGGTCGACAGAGAATTCATAATCCTTGTCATCAATAAAGATAGGTGAAGTAGCAAACTTAGGATCACATTTCATTCTAGCATTCAGAGATTTGTCTTTATACTTGTGTAATAATTTCTCAAGATCATCTCTATCCTTACAAACAACAATATCTCTAGTTGCTTCTTCACTCATAACATAGCCTTCCGGTACTTTAGGCAATTCATATCTAGGAGGGCTAGCTCTAGCAATTGTTTTAGGAGTTTCAGTTTCAAGCTCATCATCAGGTTCAACAACATCATGTTGTATTACGCTAGCAATTTGTTCATCAAGAAATTCACCAAGTGGCACATCATCATTATCAAGCAAGGTACTAGCATCATCATAAGCATCATTCATAGTAGAAGTAGCATCATCAATAACTTGCGACATATCAGAATTAATAGCATGTGGTGGTGGTGTTGCAAGTTTACTCATAACAGAAGGTGAATCTAAAGCATAACTGGATGGCAGTTTCTTACCTCCCCTCGTACTTGAGGGAAATATATTAGTCTTTGGATCCTTCAGATTCTTCATAGTGAAAATATGATAATAATCCCAAGTTACTCAACAAATATAGCTATGCTCCCCGGCAACGGCGCCAGAAAAAGGTCTTGATAACCCACAAGTATAGGGGATCGTAACAGTTTTCGAGGGTAGAGTATTCAACCCAAATTTATAGATTCGACACAAGGGGAGCCAAAGAATCTTTGAAGGTATTAGCAGCTGAGTTGTCAATTCAACCACACCTGGAGATTTAATTATCTGCAGCAAGTAATCAGTAGCACAGTAATATGATAGTTTTGATAGTAGTGACAACAGCAATAGTAACAGTAACAGTGATAGCAGTATTTTGTAGCAAGTGTGACAGTAGCAGCAGCAGTAGTAACTTAGCAAGATCAATGTAGGACAAATTCGTAGGCATTGGATCGGTGACTTGTTGGATGATATTCATCATGTGACAGTTATAACCTAGGGCGATACGGCACTAGCTCCAGTTCATCGATATAATGTAGGCATGTATTCCGTAAATAGTCATACGTGCTTTATTAAAAAAACTTGCATGACATCGTTTGTCCTACCCTCCCGTGGCAGCGGGGTCCATATTGGAAACTAAGGGATACTAAGGCCTCCTTTTAATAGAGAACCGGAACAAAGCATTAACACATAGTGAATACATGAAATCCTCAAACTACGATCATCACCTAGAGTGGGCCTGGTTGTTGTCACTCCGGGGTTGTCGGATCATAACCGTAGTAGGTGACTATAACTTGCAAGATCGGATCTAAAACATGGATATAATGATGAACTCATAAACCGTTCAGATCTGAGTTCATGGCACCCGGGCCCAAAGTGACAAGCATTAAGCATACCAAAGTCATAGCAACATCAATCTAAGAACATAGTGGATACTAGGGATCAGACCCTAATAAAACTAACTCGATTACATGATGAATCTCATCCAACTCCTCACCGACCAGCGAGCCTACGAAGGAATTACTCACTCCCGGTGGGGAGCATCATGGATTTGGTGATGGAGATGGGTTGGTGATGACGAAGAACGAAGATCCCCCTCTCCGAAGCCCCAAACGGACTCTAGATCTGCCCTCCCAAGGAAGAACAGGGCTTGGCTGCGGCTCCATCTCGTGGATCGTGATAATTCTTTCTCGCTGATTTTTTTCTCCGAAAATAGGAATTTATAGTGTCAGGGTTGAGGTCTGCGGGGCCACCAGGTGGGTACAACCCACCTGGGCGCGCCAGGAGAGGGGGCGCGCCATGGTGGGTTGTGCCCATCCAGGTGCCCCTCTCCGGCAGGTCTTGGCTCCAGAAATTCTTATTATTGATATAAAAAATCCTCGCAAAGTTTCGTTCCATTTCGAGAACTTTTATTTCTGCACAAAAACAACACCATGGTAGTTCTGCTGAAAACAACATCAGTCCAGGGTTAGTTTCATTCAAATTATGCAAATTAGAGTCCAAAACAAGAGGAAAAGCGTGAGAAAAGGTAGATATGTTGGAGACGTATCACTAGTCGACGAGCGACCACGGGTGCACTGTGCCCCGTTTGGCTCTGTCTTTGCCCCGTCCGTTTCCTCTGCTCCCGGCATCGGCTTCTGCTCCGTGACCCTCCGCTGCTCCCTCCCGTCCTTTAGCTCACCCCATGACGCCTCCGTCCACCGCCGGAGCAGGCCCGTGCGCCGTTGGCCGCACCCGAGCTCAGGAAGCTTCGACCGTGCCTATATAAGGCTGCCCCGGCCGCGTCTCGCATCACCATCGCTCTCGCCTCACCCCTCTACCCCTCCCTAGCCTTTTCCCTGAGCCTCGAAGCTCCTCCTCGCCCTCCATCTCCGCCATGGCCGCCGTGGCCATCCTCCTAAATTTGCTCGAGTCCAAGCTCCTCCCCTCCCGCTTTCTCCTCTAGTAGACCACCCAGCCACTAGCCAACCTCCCCAGCATCTCTCCCCCTCCTCCGGTGGCCTCTGTCCGTGAACCCATCAACGCCCGAGCCGCCGTCCGCTGGAGTTAAAGTCGCCGTCGCCTCGGTCCACCTCGCCAGCCATGGAAGCTACCGTTGGATGCGTCGCTCCACGCTGAGCTCATCCATAGGTAGCACTCAACGGGAGATGGCCAGAGTCGCCGACAGTCGCCGTCGAGCCTCGCCCCTGCCTCGGCCGAGCGCGGGCGAGGGAAGATGGCGACGACGACCTGGCCAGGCGGGCCCCACCCCAGCGCGGTCCCACTAGTCAGCCCCTCCCCGTTGACCCCACCTCGCCACGCTGGATAAGTGGAGGCGTATTCCACTGGAACGCGTATTCCCTTTCCGAAGGCGTATTTCGCTAAAATTCATTTCTGTTTTTTAGTCAGGGGCTCATTTGTGAAGGTTTTATTTGCAGATAGGTCCCTGGCAGAGAAACATTCATATATTTTCACTCCCTACTCCAAATGAGGTGATTCCAAAGCCCATTTCTTCGTATCGTCGAGCCCATTCCAATGGAATCATTTTCACCATGTGATAACATTCTGAAAATGACCATTTTGCCCCTGCCCTTTATTCAGCTCCTCTGAGAGAGAAGGATTTCCGGCGATTCTTTCCGCGAGTTCCTCGCACTTCTTCCTGGTGAATCCATCCCTCCCAGGCAAGCCACACCCCCCACTTGCATGACTGCAATGCAATGACATGGTTTATTTATTTGAACTCATTTAAAATATTGCTTTAGCTGCATGACTATGTGCATGGCATTTCTTGGAGTTGTTCTGATCTTGCTATTGCGATGCTACTGTTTGGATTACTAGGATTTATGCTTGCAGTTGATGGATATCATGTTGCCATTGGATTAGTAGTGGCTTATATTATTTTCATAATGGTATTATGCTGTGGAGTATTATTTTGGATATGATGTTATCACGAGGATCTTAGGTTAATATTTTGATCTTGCTATTGGATTAGTAGTATCTTGATTCTTGGATTCCTCGTAATAGTAGTGTTATGCTATCCTCGGAGTATTTTGATATGACGATATTATGCTTTGGATTATTTGTTGGACATTGCTATAACTTGGATCACAAGTTGATAGATGATATCGGAGTATCAGTTATCTTAGATCTATCTTTGGGGACAAATTCCGTCATTTCGTTGGTCACGTGCCACCGAACCGGGCTTTTCCAGTGCAACCACATTTGCCTTTATGGGAAGGCCCTAATGCAGTCTATTGTTATGCCTCTCGCCGGTGCCTCCAACTAGGGAAGGTTATGGGCGCGCGCTACCCTGATCAGGTAGGCGGACATAAAAGCCTTGTGTGCCCGTTGTTGTTGTACCCGGGTTGTCCCTGTTTGGGACCGTTTATGTTTTGCCACGACGGTGGCCGTTGGGTGTCACAAGGTGACATTGGGGCCACCCAGGACTGTTCCCAGAGGGGAGTTGGTCGGAGTGGCCGGGAGGGTGTCATGGCGATAGATCGGTTTTGTCGGAATGCCGTTGGTCCACCCGAATGGGAGCACGAGGCCATGGGTTCTGTGGTGTGGGTACAGTGTGCTAACCTCTGCAGAGTGTGTGTTTAATCCATTGATAGCCGTGTCCTCGGTTATGGGCACAGTTCGTACTAGGTCACACCGTTCGATCAACACTCACATGACGGAATGACTTTTATAGGACTTATATGTTTATGATGTGAATAGTAACAGCTTGGCAGGATGCCGATGATGATGTTGAGATGATCTTGAGGAGGATCATTCAGTTGGTGATGTGGTCACGAGGTGATCATGTGGAGATTTTGATTACGAGGTGATCGAGATGGTATATTGCTTGGCCAGATAGCCAAGAGTGAGATGGTTATTGAGATTTAAGATGTTGGATTATCAACATTGTAGTAGTTTCATATCGTGCTTAGTAGTTGCTTTTGCATCATGGTAGCAGTTAATTAATTAACCTGGCTAATGCAATGTTGTTGTTTTGCCTTAATGCTTTTGGTTGTTCTGAGCTTGCAAGTACATTCAATGTACTGACCCGGCGTGTCATGCCAGATTGCATGTGATGCTGTGATTGCTTTGCTTGTCTAGCAGTCCGCCCGTGCAAGCTAGATCGTGTCCCAGCCAGTGTCCCTTTGGAGTGGAGTTCACCACCTTTGTCGTTGTTCCACTGCTAGAAGATTTCCGTTGCTACGAGTTGTTCCGCTGCTAGCATAGAGCAAGCGTAGTATCGCAGGCGCAGTGTCACCGTGCTGATGTGATCCTTTGTAACATCAGACCCTTGTATCATTATCCTTTGTAATAAGAGTTGATTTGTTCTATGCCAAGCGGTGTCGTATTCCAGAAGACTTCACCTCGATCTCCGGGCTGGAATACGGGGCGTTCCGGTCTCTCTGAGCTAGGGTGCCACACAGCTTTTGAGGAGGCGGAGGTGGAGTCTAAGGGGGAGTCTGATTCAGGCATGGAAAGCTTGGCTCTAGCTTCAGCATTCGTCGCCAAGTCCATCTTCAACACTGAAGACAATGGTCATGCCGCCGACGCTGAAGCCGATAATGAGGACAACTCTGCTCCGACCTACTACTTCATGGCACGAGGTGCCAAGGGTACGACTCCGAAAGCTACTGAGTGGATAATGTACAATGGATGCACTAACCACAGGACTGGTGATCGAAGTCTTCTCATGGATTCAACCCTACGCCCATCTACTAAAAGCCACATCACGTCCGCTGACACTGGTAAAAGCAAGGTATTGGGCCTAGGTAGAGTTGCTATCTCAAAGGATCAACATATGGATAAAGTGATGCTTGTTGAATCCTTTGGTTACAACTTAATGTCTGTCTCAATGCTTTGCGATCTGAACATGATTGTGATATTTGGAAAATATTGTTGCCTTGTGCTTATGGAAACTGACAAATCTCTAGTCTTCGAAGGTTATCAAAGAGGTGATCTGTATATGGTAGCTTTCTCCGGAGGACCACAGCTTGCCGTATGTCTTCTAGCAAAAGCTTCAAAGTGTTGGCTCTGGCATCAAAGGCTAGGACATGCGGGCATGAGGAACTTGCACACTCTCGTGAAGAAGAAGCATATCATTGGCATCAAGGGCATCAAGTTCAAGAAAGATCATCTATGTGGTGCTTCTGAAGCCAGGAAGATGACTAGGGCCAAACATCCCTCCAAGACAATCATGACTACATCACGCCCCTTTGAGCTGCTTCACATGGACTTATTTGGCCCTACTCACTACTCTACTCTTACTACCACTGCACATCTCTATGGCTTCGTTATTGTTGATGATTATTCAAGATACACTTGGGTGCACATAATTCTCTATAAGACTGAAGTGCAGGATGTCTTCAGACGCTTTGCAAATCATGCCATGACCAATTATGGCATCAAGATCAAGCACATCAGGAGTGACAATGGCACAGAATTCAAGAACACTGGCCTCAACACTTATCTTGATACATTGGGCATCACACATGAGTTCTCTGCTCCATACACATCTCGGCAGAATGGCATCGTTGAGCGCAAGAATAGAACCCTAATTGTGATGGCACGTACGATGCTTGATGAGTACAAGACATAAGTTTATCTTCGTAAGTTCTTAAAGAAGACATCCTATGAACTCCTGATTGGTAAGAAGCCAAATGTTAGCTATTTCAAAGTCTTCGGTGCCACGTGCTGGATCAAGGATCCACATCACACTTCAAAATTTGCACCGAATGCACATGAAGGTTTTATGCTTGGTTACAGAAAGGATTTGCACACCTACAGAGTCTTCAACCTCTTTCACTATGAAGTGGTTGAAACTGTAGATGTGCGGTTCGATGAGACTAATGGCTCGCAAAGAGAGCACCTGCCAAATGTGCTAGATGAAGCTTCTCCTAGTGAATCTATCAAGCATATTTGTACTGGAAAAATCATATCCACCGAGGAACTGGCTGAAGAAGAAATCATCATTTCAGCACCTAATCAACATGAAGACAATGCTCAGTCTGAAGACAATACTGAAGCTGACGATGACAATCAACAAGAGCAAAGTCTTTGCCCAGCCCATCCTCGCGTGGCCAATGAAGTACAGATTGAGAAGATCATCGACAATATCAATGCACCTGGTCCTCTCACTCGTTCAAGAGCAACACAGCTAGCAAACTCTGTGGTCACTTTGCATTTGTCTCTATATCTGAACCCAATAAAGTTGATGAAGCTTTCACGAAACCTTAATGGATTCAAGCTATGCAGGAAGAGCTTCAATAGTTTGAGCTGAATAATGTCTGGGAGCTAGTTAAACGTCCTGATCCTCGCAAGCACAATATTATTGGCACCAAATGGATATATCGCAACAAGCAAGATGAGCATGGGAAGTTGTAAGAAACAAGGCTCGTCTCGTTGCTCAAGGTTACACACAAGTGGAAGGGATTGACTTTGATGAAACATTTGCTCCTGTGGCTAGGCTTGAAGCCATTCGTATACTGCTAGCCTATGCTAACCACAACAACATTCTTCTATACCAAATGGATAAGAAGAGTGCCTTCCTCAACGACAAAATTGAATAAGAAGTATATGTTCCCCAACCGCCTGGTTTTGAAGATCCAAAGCGTCCTGATATGGTCTACAAACTCAATAGGCACTGTATGGCCTCAAACAAGCTCCTCGCGCTTAGTATGACACGCTTAAAGACTTCCTGAAGAGCAAAGGCTTTAAACCTGGTTCATTAGATCACACTCTCTTCATGAAGACATATGATGGAGAATTGTTTGTATGCCAAATCTATGTGGATAACATTATCTTCGGCTGCACAAATAAGAGATACAGTGATGAGTTTGGGCATATGATGCAAGAGCAATATCGGATGTCCATGATGGGAGAGCTGAAATTATTTCTTGGTCTTCAAATCCATCAACATAGAAATGGCATCTTCATATCATAAGAAAAATACCTCAAAGATTGCTTGAAGAAGTTTGGAATGCAAGACTGCAAAGGGTACATGACGCCAATGCCAACCAAAGGCCATTTGGTCCCCGACGACAATGGTAAAGAGTTCGATCAAAAGGTATACCGCTCCATGATTGGTTCTTTATTGTACTTATGTGCATCTAGGTCAGATATAATGCTTAGCATTTGCATGTGTGCCCGATTCCAAGAGGCACCAAAGGAATCACATCACCTCGCAGTGAAGTGAATTCTTCGATATTTGGCTCACACCCCAACGCTAGGATTATGGTATCCAAAGGGCTCAGAGTTTGATCTAGTTGGATTCTCAGATGCTGATTATGCTGGTGACAAGGTTGATCGCAAGTCCACATCAGGCACATGTCACTTTCTTGGATGGTCTCTTGTCTGTTGGTCTTCAAAGAAGCAGAACTGTCTATCACTCTCCACTTCTGAATCTGAATACATTGCTGCTGGATCTTGCTGTGCTCAGCTTCTCTGGATGAAGAAAACTCTCAAGGATTATGGCATCAACATGAAGCATGTGCCCCTCTACTGCAACAATGAAACAACCATCAAGATTGCTAACAATCCAGTTCAGCACTCAAAGACAAAGCACATTCAGATCCGTCATCATTTTCTCAGAGATCACGTTATGAAGGAAGACATTGATATCATTCACGTCAACATCGAAGAGCAATTGGCAGATATCTTCACAAAGCCCTTTGGATGAGAAAAGGATTTGCAAGCTGCGGTGTGAGCTAAATATCTTAGAATCCTCGAATGTCCTATGAATGGACACACATCCTAACGCTTATGCATATTGACGACTTAGGTGCGCAACACACGAAGTAACGTATATCTTCAATTCATGAAGACTTACCCTCTAAGTGTGAATACATTAATGTGGAATTTGACTTCAGAGCACCACGATAATTGTGCAACGTGTCTGGGTCTAATATTTCCTATACGGTGGGTAACGCCACCACCAACCTTTCCTGAAGATTTATATTTGGTGTCTTGATTGCTTTATCTTCATAATTAGTTTGTCTTCAACATTGGTTTATCATCAAGGTTTATCTTCGCAATGTTGTTTTGGTCTTCACTAATATATATCTGTATGTGTGTTTTGTCCTCTACAACATTCACTTATAGCTATGTCTTCAAGTTGCTGTTTTTCTGCACTAAGTGAATGTGATTGGACCCTAACCCCTTCTATGCTTATCCCTCAAATTCTCTCTGTCTCTTCATATGCATTCTGTTGACACGTGTCAAATGTCTTCATTGTGTCCTTGTCAGCTGAAGATAAAGAGATACACATTTAAAACTGGTTTTAATGATCTTATCCTTTTTGCTTGAATGCCGGAGAAGCCAGAATGACCGCCCGACAAACCAGGTGCGCCTGGGGTCATGGCACAACCTTCAATAAGTTGCATGTCTGCCACGTGTCTTTAAGATGTGAACCGCCAGGGGCACATGCGTAATTGCACTATGCCGCCCTCCTCCTTATAAATACTTCTCCCCTCGTGGTCATTATCTCCTCTCCCCTCGTCGTCTCGCTCAAACCCTAGCGCCACCGCTAGCCTCAGTCGATGCCGGAGACGAAGTGCTTTGCTGCCGCAACCTCTCCGACGCCGTCTTCACACCGGCCGCAGACATCGTCTTCTCCGCCACCGCCGTAGGTGTCTTCCGCCGCCAAGTTAGGCGCGGGAGATTGGACTGCTCAGTCTCCAACTTTCCCATCTAGCAGTTCTTCATGCGGTAAATATAAGCTCGTATTTACCATTTATTCGATCCATTAAAATCTTCACATCTTCCAAAAGTTGTTTCTACACTTCTAGATCTATATCTTTCTGTTTCTGCAATCTCATAACTTGGAACTACGTTCACTTATGCATTACAACTAGTTAGATTCCTCACTTGTACTTATTCATGGATTCGTACAAATCTGGAACCAACTTACATCGATAAGTGAATGTCTTCGCGCTATGAGGTCAATGTCTTCCAACCGATTTATCTTCAAAATCTTCTGAGAATGCATATGACCTCTTCCCCTTCCCTCACATCTCTAATGCTGTCACAGGTACATGTTTGTGGGAGAATCCCTTGGTTCTCATAGTCTGCATTCATTTGCAGAGTTCTTACAACATCACATTGAATCACCTGAAGCCCGCTCTTGTCTGACAAGCAGATTGAAGCCAAACACTGCTGTGAAGCCTTTCAGTTTGAATCCAATGGCAACAAGCAAATCTGCAAAGAAGGGTGGCAGACAACACCGTGACAACACTGCCTTGGACCTGCCCCCTGATCTCTATGAGCAATACAAGTCTGATCCAGAAGAATCTTACACTCAGCGAAAATCCAGGGTCCAATGGATTCGAGACATTGGGCAAAGGAATGGTTCAAATACCACTTTGTTACTCCTGAGTATGCTAAGAAGAATGCTGTGAGGCCTCCATGGGCCGATAATGTATACAGGAAGCTTATCCCCAAGACGAGGGCTGAAGCCATTGCACAGGGCTTCTATCCTTGCATGCTCAGAGGACCTCAGCCTAAAGATGCCGACCCATCCAATCTCCGATGATGTCGCGAAGATGAATTGTTTGAACAAAATCTTCAGTTTGCACGGGCTTCTGCATTGCAGAACAAGAAGGACCTGGGGATTGATTTCAACCCTGGTCCAGCTACTCCAAGGCCAGATGGCAGTCATGAAGCAAATCATAATATCATTGGCCCCTTCAATATCTTCGATGGGCTTCTCTCCCACATTGCTGCACAAAGGGCCATTGTCGCAGCAGCTGCTGGCGGAGGGGAGCATGAGGATGATCCTGAGCCCGCGAAGCCAAAGAAGAAGTCTAAGGCTTCAAAATCTTCTGTAGCTCCAAAAGCTTCAAGAGTGAAGCCATTGCAATCTGCACCTCCTGAACCCAGTGTGCAATCTGAGGATCAATCCCGCATCTCCAAGAAGTCCAAGAAGCCCAAGAAGATTTCTGGACATTACCTCACTCCAGCTAGCATCTTGCGAAATGAAGAGAATACTATAGATCTCTCCAGTGATGAAGATCTTGCTGATGATGCTCTGGAAATGCTTATCAAGAGCAAGCAAGAGGCCAAAATCTTCAAGGATTTGCCTCTCTTTGATGCAGATATTCTCAACAATTTTATTGATGAATGGTTTGAAGATCCTACTCTCACCATTGACAATCTGCAACTGCCCATAGATATCAGTGACACATTTCAGGGCTGTATAGCCAAGGAACTTGCCATAGCTCAGAAGATTGTTGAGTTGAAAAACAAAATTGACTATGAGAAGGCCCAGTTCAAGAAGCATATGGCATAGCTCAGTGCCGTTGATGTTCATAACTTCAAGCAAATGATGATTGACCTCAAGGCTCAGTTCAAAAAGAAACATGAGGAAGCCAAAGTCTCTCGTGAGCGCATGAAGTACTATGCTGAGAAATGCGTCCAGGCTCATAATGAGGCTGTGAAGAGAAAGTCTCTTGGGCATCCAGGAATTGACCCCAAGCTGGCTGCCAAGAAGAAAAAGCCTGCTGAAGTTGAACTGAAGCCCCAGGCAGGAAAGACCAAGCATTATCTTCCCTTCCAGTATGCATGACTGGCTCGAAACGAAAGGTCCCTTCAGCAGCTTCTGAGCAGAAGAAGACTAAGCTGGCTGGGGCCGAAGCCAAGAAGAGGAAGCACCATGATACTTCCGATGCTGCTCCCTCCCAAAAGAAGCTGAAGATAAAGTCTTCAAAGTCTTCACGCAAAGAACGTGCTGCTCCCGAAGAACCATTGCTCGTTGAGCCTATTTCAGTTGCACTGCCAGCTTCCACCAATCGCGAGCTCGTCTCGTTATGCATGAGCCTGCTACCACAGAGGCGCATGAGTCTGAAGACATTCCAGCTGCTGATTCCATCGTAGCTGAAGACATTGGTCATGATGACAATGTTGAATATGATGTAGTCCTTCCTTAGATTATGCCCAACCCGGTATCATCGCCTACTCATACGAGACGTGAGCAGATAAGCATTGGCGGTCCCATGACAGCAATCACACAAGATGAATTCTGGGAAGAGCAACACCCCAACTCCCTGTTGCATGAAGTCATTCCTCGCACTCCACCCGCTCATGTCACCACTCCGGTGCTTGAGACCCCGCAAGCTACACCAGAAGACATGGAGAACACCACTCCTTCACCAAAGGCGTCACCCTCTTTCCGAAGGCTTCACAGAGGCCCTAGGCCCACGGTCTCCATGTTCCAGCCTTCCTGAAGAGGATGTGCAAAACACAAGCTCAGTAGCACGTCAAGTGTTTCCTGAAGCCATCCTTCCGTGACTGCTCAAGAATCTGAAGCCAAAGCGGCTGAAGATATTCCAGCTGCATCAGCCGATGAAGAAAAAGAAGAAGATCGTGAAGTCATACCCCCTACCGTTGACCCAGTTGTACTAGAAGAAGTGATTGTACCTGACCCACCTGTTGTTCCATCCACTAAAGCTCCTGCATCTGATGATGCTCATGTCGCTGCTCCTGAAGCCAATGACGTTGTCATGGCTGAAGATAATGTGCAGCCGAAGTCAATACTACCATGGAAGACAATGCGCAGCCATCCACCTCGGATGTGGCTGTTCCTCCCCCTGTGCCTCACACCATGGAACGCACATTCTATCATGGTGAGCCCGTTACTGTTCGGTGGCCTATCTTGACAACCCCCACTACTCGTGGTCCCCAATATGACTATCATGTGGAGCAAAGGCCTCAAACACAGAAGCCAAAGCCCAGGCTGCCAAGGCTTCCAAGTGTTGTCACTACACAAGGCTCCTTCAGTGTGCTAAGCTTCAGAGAGCACAACACCTTCTTCGACAAGGCCAAGAACCCCTTCAGGAAGCCAAAGATTTCATCTGACAGGTTCTGGAGCCACCAGCAAAGGAGCTACTATTCTTGCATTCTCTACAATCACGATAGGATTTTTCCTCACAAGCATCTTGACTGTGATGCCATTGCTGGGCTACCATGCCTTGAAGAAGCCCTTGATTGCTTCCGTGAAGTTGGGCTGCTCCCATTTTTCACTGACAAGGAGCACTAGAATGAAGAGCTTCTTCTGCAATTCTATGCCACTCTACACATATCAGGTTACAACAGGGATCCGAAGACATGGGTCCTTGAGTGGATGACACGAGATGTCCATCGTGAAGCCAAAGCTCAGGATATCATCGAGCTAACTTCCTTGCCCACTCCTGGTGATCTGTATGAGCCAGGTTGTCAGCGTTATGACCAAGAACTGCAGAGTGTATTCCATAGACCTGAGGCCAATATGAGTCAAATGCTAAGTATGATGAAGCCACTGCCCATTAATGCTGAATATCCAAGGAGTTCTATGTCAAAGACCTCGAGTACCTGCCCCGCACCATTTATCACATTCTGAGGCATACTCTGTGGCCAATCAAGGGACATTCTCCTGATGCCAAGCTTGAAGGCACCATGAAGACATTGGCCTTCTATATCATCAATGGCATCAGGTTCAACACTCAAGACTTCTTTATCCGTTAGTTGGCAACATCATGCATTGATCTATTTGGCCTCAAGTTTTATGCTCCATGGGTCATGCGACTGATAAAGCTTCACTCAACCATCAACTATCAAGCTTCAGCGCGCAACCATTTTGTATTCTTGCCTTAAGTGGACATGTCTCATGAAGCTATTTATCATGTGCCTACCAAGGAGCCAATACGCAAAGACAATGTCGCCTTTCAAAGTTTCACTCAACCTATTGAAGGTGTTCATGTGCCGAATCCTCCTGCTCCTGCTGGTCAGCTTCGTCTGCCGCATCGTGCAAACACAGATGCAACAACCAGCATGGCAGCTCAAAGTTCTCAGAAGCGTGCTCGTGCCCTGAATGACAGAGAGCTTCTTGTATCACTTCACCAGAAGCATGATATGCATCATGACTGGCTGAAGCGCCAGGTGCAGAGTTTTCTCGTTGATATCAATCGCATTCGCAACCTGGCAACCAAGAACTCATTTGTTGCACATGAAGCCTGTCGGTGGTCCTGGAAGAGCCTCACAATGCTCTGTTCTGAAGACGATGTTTGAGCAGATGGCTTCACTGAACGTTTCAAGTTTGACTCTAGGCCTCCCCAATCTGCAAGTTGGCATCCAACTCCTTCCCTTCAAGATTCTGAATATTCATCTTTGGCTCCAACTGTTGTTGCACGAGTCATAGATGAAGAGGACGATGCCACTTCACCCGCGATGGCTTCACTGCACCAGGATTCTGCATCAGGCCCCTCTGCACCGCCTAACTCCAACGTCAACCCAGCTACCCCAACATCTTCACCACCTGGGAACGAGTAGACACTCTATGTCTTCAAACCTTTTTGGTCATTACTGACAAAAGGGGGAGAAGCATATGAGTTGATAGTCTTCAAGCGGGTCCATATGGTTCGGGTGCTTATTTTTGCCTAAGTTTTTACAACTCTCGTTCTTGAACTGTTGGCTTTTCAGTTGTAATACTTAAACTTGATGGTCGTCTGCCACTTTTGCTGCTACCTTATGATGCGATGATAAATCTCGCATGAAGTCACTCTGTAGACGCCCATTTCTCATTATGCATTTCATTATCTTCATTACATTTGTGTATGCATGATGAACTGTCTTCATGTGTTGAAGAAGATCTCCACAAAGCAAGACCTGCCATGTGCGTTTGCATTCAAAGGTAAAACATTTATATGCACATCTTCAGGGGGAGCCTCTTTCTGTAGGGGAACGCAGTAATTTCAAAAAAATTCCTACACACACACAAGATCTATGTGATGCATACCAACGAGCGGGAGAGTGTTGTCCACGTACCCTCGTACACCGTAAGCGGAAGCGTCAAGTGACGCGGTTGATGTAGTCGAACGTCTTCATGATCCAACCGATCTTAGTACCGAAAGTACGACGCCTCCGTGATCTGCACATGTTCAGCTCGGTGACGTCCCTCGAACTCTTGATCCAGCTGAGGTTGAGGGAGAGTTCCGTCAGCACGACGGCGTGGTGACGGTGTTGATGAAGTTACCGACGCAGGGCTTCGCCTAAGCACTACAACGATATGACCGAGGTGGAAATCTGTGGAGGGGGCTTCGCACACGGCTAAACAATATCAACTTGTGTGTCTATGGGGTGCCCCCTCCTCCGTATATAAAGGGGTGGAGGAGGGGGCCGGCCGGCCACCTTGGGCGCGCCCCCAAGGGGGGAATCCTACTCCAACTAGGAGTAGGTTCCCCCTTTCCTAGTCCTACTAGGAGGGGGAAGGAAGGGAGAGAGGGGAGGAAGGAAAGGGGGCCCGGCCCCCCTCCCAATTCGGATTGGGCTTGGGGTGGCGCGCCCCTCCTCTTGGCCTTCTCCTCTCTCTTCCACTAAAGCCCATATAGGCCCATTAAGCCCCCGGGGGGTCCGGTAACCTCCCATACTCTGGTAAATGCCCAAACTCACCCGGAACCATTCCGATATCCAAACATAGTCATCCAATATATCGATCTTTCTGTCTCGACTATTTCGAGACTCCTCTTCATGTCCGTGATCATATCCGGGACTCCGGACTACCTTCGGTACATCAAAACACATAAACTCCTAATATCGATCGTCACCGAACATTAAGCGTGCGGACCCTACAGGTTCGAGAACTATGTAGACATGACCGAGACTCATCTCCGGTCAATAACCAATAGCGGAACCTGGATGCTCATATTGGTTCCTACATATTCTACGAAGATCTTTATCGGTCAAACCGCATAACAACATGTGTTGTTCCCTTTGTCATCGGTATGTTACTTGCCCGAGATTCGATCGTCGGCATCTCAATACCTAGTTCAATCTCGTTACCGGCAAGTCTCTTTACTCGTTCTGTGATGCATCATCCCGTGACTAACTCATTAGTCACATTGCTTGCAAGGCTTATAGTGATGTGCATTACCGAGAGGGCCCAGAGATACCTCTCCGACAATCGGAGTGACAAATCCTAATCTCGATCTATGCCAACCCAACAAACACCTTCAGAGACACCTGTAGAGCATCTTTATAATCACCCAGTTATGTTGTGACATTTGATAGCACACAAGGTGTTCCTCCGGTATTCGTGAGTTGCATAATCTCATAGTCTTAGGAACATGTATAAGTCATGAAGAAAGCAGTAGCAATGAAAGTGTAACGATCATAATGCTAAGCTAACGAATGCGTCTTGTCCATCACATCATTCTCCTAATGATGTGATCCCGTTCATCAAATGACAACACATGTCTATGGTTAGGAAACATAACCATTTTAGATAAACGAGCTAGTCAAGTAGAGGCATACTAGGGACACTTTGTTTTGTCTATGTATTCACACATGTACTAAGTTTCCGATTAATACAATTCTAGCATGAATAATAAACATTTATCATGAAATAAGGAAATAAATAATAACTTTATTATTGCCTCTAGGGCATATTTCCTTCAGTCTCCCACTTGCACTAGAGTCAATAATCTAGTCCACATCGCCATGTGATTTAACACTAATAGTTCACATCACCATGTGATTAACACCCATAGTTCACATCGCCATGTGACCAACACTCAAAGGGCTTACTAGAGTCAGTAATCTAGTTCACATCGCCATGTGATTAACACCCAAAGAGTACTAAGGTGTGATCATGTTTTGTTTGTGAGAGAGGTTTAGTCAATGGGTCTGCCACATTCAGATCCGTATGTATTTTGCAAATTTCTATGTCTACAATGCTCTGCACGGAGCTACTCTAGCCAGATGCTCCCACTTTCAATATGTATCCAGATCGAGACTCAGAGTCATCCAGATCGGTGTCAAAGCTTGCATCGACGGAACTCTTTACGACGAACTCTTTATCACCTCCATAACCGAGAAATATTTCCTTAGTCCTCTAAGGATAATTTTGACCAATATCCAGTGATCTACTCCTAGATCACTATTGTACTCCCTTGCCATACTCGGGGCAGGGTATACAATAGGTATGGTACATAGCATGGCATACTTTATAGAACCTATGGCTGAGGCATAGGGAATGACTTTCATTCTCTTTCTATCTTCTGCCGTGGTCGGGCTTTGAGTCTTACTCAACTTCACACCTAGCAACACAGGCAAGAACTCCTTCTTTGACTGTTCCATTTTTAACTACTTCAAAATCTTGTCAAGGTATGTACTCATTGAAAAAACTTATCAAACGTCTTGATCTATCTCTATAGATCTTGATGCTCAATATGTAAGCAGCTTCACCGAGGTCTGTCTTTGAAAAACTCCTTTCAAACACTACTTTATGCTTTCCAGAAAATTCTACATCATTTCTGATCAACAATATGTCATTCAAATATACTTATCAGAAAGGCTGTAGTGCTCCCACTCACTTTCTTGTAAATACAGGCTTCACCGTAAGTCTATATAAAACTATATGCTTTGATTAACTTATCAAAGCGTATATTCCAACTCCGAGATGCTTGCACCAGTCCATAGATGGATCGCTGGAGCTTGCACACTTTGTTAGCACCTTTAGGATTGAGAAAACCTTCTTGTTGCATCATATACAACTCTTCTTTAATAAATCTATTAAGGAATACAGTTTTGACATCCATTTGCCAAATTTCATAATCATAAAATGCGGCAATTGCTAACATGATTTGGACAGACTTAAGCATCGCTACGAGTGAGAAAATCTCATCGTAGTCAACACCTTGAACTTGTCGAAAACCTTTTGCGACAAGTCGAGCTTTGTAGATAGTAACACTACCATCAGCGTCCATCTTCCTCTTGAAGATCCATTTATTCTCTATGGCTCGCCGATCATCGTGCAAGTCAACCAAAGTCCACACTTTCTTCTCATACATGGATCCCATCTCAGATTTCATGGCCTCAAGCCATTTCGTGGAATCTGGGCTCATCATCGCCTCCTCATAGTTCGTAGGTTCGTCATGGTCTAGTAACATGACTTCCAGAACAGGATTACCGTACCACTCTGGTGCAGAACATACTCCGGTTGACCTACGAGGTTCGGTAGTAACTTGATCCGAAGTTTCATGATCATCATCATTAGCTCCCTCACTAATTGGTGTAGGCATCACTGGAACTGATTTATGTGATGAACTACTCTCCAACTCGAGAGAAGGTATAACTACCTCATCAAGTTCTACTTTCCTCCCACTCACTTCTTTCGAGAGAAACTCCTTCTCTAGAAAGGATCCATTCTTAGCAATGAATATCTTGCCTTCGGATCTGTGATAGAAGGTGTACCCAACAGTCTCCTTTGGGTATCCTATGAAGACACATTTCTCCGATTTGGGTTCGAGCTTATCAGGTTGAAGTTTTTTCACATAAGCATCGCATCCCCAAACTTTAAGAAACGATAACTTGGGTTTCTTGCCAAACCATAGTTCATGAGGTGTCGTCTCAACGGATTTAGTTAATGTGAATGCAGCTGTCTCTAATGCATAACCCCAAAAACAATAGTGGTTAATCGGTAAGAGACATCATAGATCGCACCATATCTAATAAAGTACGGTTATGATGTTCGGACACACCATTATGATGTGGTGTTCCAGGTGGCATGAGTTTGTGAAACTATTCCACATTGTTTTAATTGAAGGCCAAACTCGTAACTCAAATATTCATCTCCGCGATCAGATCGTAGAAACTTTATTTTCTTGTTACGATGATTTTCCACTTCACTCTGAAATTCTTTGAACTTTTCAAATATTTCAGACTTGTGTTTCATTAAGTAGATATACCCATATCTCCTCAAATCATCTGTGAAGGTCAGAAAATAACGATACCCGCCGCGAGCCTTAACACTCACCGGACCGTACACATCGGTATGATTATTTCCAATAAGTTAGTGGTTCGCTCTATTGTTTCGGAGAACGGAATCTTAGTCATCTTGCCCATGAGGCATGGTTCGCATGCATCAAGTGATTCATAATCATGTGATTCCAAAAGTCCATCAGCATGGAGTTTCTTCATGCGCTTTACACCAATATGACCTAAACGGCAGTGCCACAAATAAGTTGCACTATCATTATTAACTTTGCTTCTTTTGGCTTCAATAAACCTTTTATATTAAGTGTATGACCATAGAAGGTTTTATTCATGTAAACTAACAACAATTATTCTTTGATAAATGAATAACCGTATTGCAATGAACATGATCCAATCATATTCATGCTCAACGCAAACACCAAATAACATTTATTTTAGGTTCAACACTAATCCCGAAGGTAAAGGGAGTGTGCAATGGTGATCTTATCAACCTTGGAATCACTTCCAACTCACATCATCACCTCGCCCTTAACTAGTCTTTGTTTATTTTGCAACTCCCGTTTCGAGTTACTACTCTTAGCAACTGAACCAATATAAAATACCGAGGGGTTGCTATAAACACTAGTAAAGTATACATCAATAACATGTATATCAAATATACCTTTGTTCACTATGCCATCCTTCTTATCCGCCAAGTATGTAGGGCAGTTCCACTTCCAGTGATCATTTCCTTTGCAGTAGAAGCACTCAGTTTCAGGCTTGGGTCTATCTTTGGGCTTCTTCATGGGAGTGGCAACTTGCTTGCCATTCTTCTTTAAGTTCCCTTTCTATTCCTTTGCCCTTTTACTTGAAACTAGTGGTCTTGCCATCAACACTTGATGCTTTCTCTTGATTTCTACCTTCGCCGATTTCAGCATCGCGAAGAGCTCGGGAATTGATTTCGTCATCCCTTGCATATTATAGTTCATCACGAAGTTCTAGTAGCTTGGTGATAGTGACTAGAGAACACTATCAATCACTATATTATCTGGGAGATTAACTCCCACTTGATTCAAGCGATTGTAGTACCCAGACAATCTGAGCACATGCTCACTGGTTGAGCTATTCTCCTCCATCTTGTAGGCAAAGTACTGTCAGAGGTCTCATACCTCTCGACACGGGCATGAGTCTGAAATACTAATTTCAACTCTTGGAACATCTTATATGCTCCATGACGTTCAAAACATTTTTGAAGTCCCGGTTTTAAGACGTAAAGCATGGTGCACTAAACTATCAAGTAGCCATCATATCGAGCTTGCCAAATGTTCATAACGTTTGCATATACTCCTGCAATAGGTCTGTCACCAAGCGGTGCATCAAGGACATAATTCTTCTGTGCAGCAATAAGGATAATCCTCAGATCACGGACCTAGTGCGCATCATTGCTACTATCATCTTTCAACTTAGTTTTCTCTAGGAACATATCAAAAATAAAACAGGGGAGCTATACACGAGCTAGTGATCTACAACATAGATATGAAAATACTATCAGGACTAAGTTCATGATAAATTAAAGTTCAATTAATCATATTACTTAAGAACTCCTACTTAGATAGACATCCCTCTAATCATCTAAGTGATCACGTGATCCAAATCAACTAAACCATGTCCGATCATCACATGAGATGGAGTAGTTTTCAATGGTGAACATCACTATGTTGATCATATCTACTATATGATTCACACTCGACCTTTCGGTCTCAGTGTTCCGAGGCCATATCTGCATATGCTAGGCTCGTCAAGTTTAACCCGAGTATTCTGCACGTGCAAAACTGACTTGCACGCGTTGTATGTGAACGTAGCGCTTATCACACCCGATCATCACGTGGTGTCTCAGCATGAAGAACTGTCGCAACGGCGCATACTCAGGGAGAACACTTATACCTTGAAATTTTAGTAAGGGATCATCTTATAAAGCTACCATCAAACTAAGCAAAATAAGATGTATAAAAGATAAACATCACATGCAATCAAAATATGTGACATGATATGGCCATCATCATCTTGTGCCTTTGATCTCCATCTCCAAAGTACCGTCATGATTTCTATTGTCACCGGCATGACACCATGATCTCTATCATCTTGATCTCTATCAACGTGCCGTCATATGGTCGTCTTACCAACTATTGCTTTTGCAACTATTGCTATCGCATAGCGATAAAGTAAAGCAATTACATGGTGCTTGCATCTTATGCAATAAAGAGACAACCATTAGGCTCGTGCCAGTTGCTGATAACTTTAACAAAACATGATCATCTCATACAACAATTTATATATCATCACGTCTTGACCATATCACATCACAACATGCCCTGCAAAAACTAGTTAGACGTCCTCTACTTGGTTGTTGCAAGTTTTACGTGGCTGCTACGGGCTTAGCAAGAACCGTTCTTACCTACGCATCCAAACCACAACGATTTTTTGTCAAGTGTGTTGTTTTAACCTTCAACAAGGACCGGGCGTAGCCACACTCGATTCAACTAAAATTGGAGAAACTGACACCCGCCAGCCACCTGTGTGCGAAGCACGTCGGTAGAACCAGTCTCGCGTAAGCGTACGCGTAATGTCGGTCCGAGCCGCTTCATCCAACAATACCGCCGATTCAAAGTATGACATGCTGGTAAGCAGTATGACTATTATCGCCCACAAGTCATTTGTGTTCTACTCGTGCATATAACATCTATGCATAAACCTGGCTCTGATGCCACTGTAGGGGGACGCAGTAATTTTAAAAAATTTCCTACGCACACGCAAGATCTATGTGATGCATAGCAATGAACGGGAGAGTGTTGTCCATGTACCCTCATAGACCATAAGCGGAAGCGTCAAGTGACGTGGTTGATGTAGTCGAACGTCTTCACGACCAACCGATCTTAGTACCGAAAGTACGGCACCTCCGCGATCTGCACATGTTCAGCTCGGTGACGTCCCTCGAACTCTTGATCCAGCTGAGGTCGAGGGAGAGTTCCGTCAGCACGACGGCGTGGTGACGGTGTTGATGAATTTACCGACGTCGGGCTTCGCCTAAGCACTACAACGATATGACCGAGGTGGAAATCTATCAAGGGGGGCACCGCACACGGCTAAACAATGTCAACTTGTGTGTCTATGGGGTGCCCCCCTCCTCCGTATATAAAGGGGTGGAGGAGGGGGCCGGCCGGCCACCTTGGGCGCGCCCCCAAGGGGGGAATCCTACTCCAACTAGGAGTAGGTTCCCCCTTTCCTAGTCCTACTAGGAGGGGGAAGGAAGGGAGAGAGGGGAGGAAGGAAAGGGGGCCCGGCCCCCTCCCAATTTGGATTGGGCTTGGGGGGCGCGCATGAGCGAGCGCGGGACGCAAGACATACCCAGGTTCGGGGCTCTGCGGAGAGATAACACCCCTAGTCCTGCCGAGTGTAGTTGATACGTATCAGTACAGGGTTGCTTCTAGAGCTGTATGGAGGGAGGAGGAAGGCGAGCCAAGGCTTAGGCTGCTCCCTCTCCTTGGGTGTTGCTTGTTACGTGTGTGTGGATGAGTGATCGCCTGTGCGAGTGAGAGAGTTGCCCGTATGCATGAGGGCTCCTGGGGGGTTTTATAGGTCAACCCTCCAGGGGTACAATGGTAATGTTACAAGGCCGTGGGGCCGGGTTGTCATCGTCCGGGAAGCCGGTGCTGGTACCCGCCGGCGATCAGGGCTCGCCGGGTTCTCCGGATGCGGGGCCCGCCGGGGATCAGGGCTCGTCGGGTTCTCCGGATGCGGGGCCCGCCTGGTACGGGGGCATTGTTGGCCGTCTTGTCGATCGTCAGGGAGTGGCCGGGTTGAGTCGACTACAGTGGCGCTCCATTAGGTTGCCGCTTGCTGGCGTCATGGGTGACGACGGTTGCACTGTTGCCACGCTGGCCCCTGTCAGCGGGTAGGTGGGGGGCACTGTTGCCTCGCCCGGCTGACCGGAGGCATGGGTGGGGCACTGTGGCTTTGGTCATCAGTTGGTGGAGACTCGTCCCATCGTACGGCTGGGATGGGACGGGAGCTGACCCGTGGCCGAGTTGGAGAACACGCCAAGGGTGGCGCTGGCTTGTTGGAGAAGTCTTGAGTTGGTTGTTGAGGCCGAGTCGAGGAGTCTGGCCGGGTCAACGATTAGGCCGGGTCGAGCGACCCGGCCAAGCGCGAGCCGGATTGAGGGGCGATGCTGGCCCCGTTGTTTTTGAAAAGGATCCGGGTTCCGTTGCCTGCCCGGGGTTCATCCCCCCGATAGTAGTCCCCGAAGCTGTGAAGGTCCGCAGTCTTTGGATGGGTGGGCCTTTGCAGTTTCCCCCTTTTAAGGAGGAGAATTTTGTGACCGCCGGGTCCGGCAACACCCACTGTGTGCCGACTTCCGGAAGCCAGATCACGGCATCCCGGCAGCGGCGGGAAACCGAGGAGTCCACCGAATCTTTGAGGCAATCTTTTGGGCTTCGCGCGGGCACCACATGACGCCTGGGAGCCGAAAGGGCCTGACAGGCCACGCGTGCGACGGGACAGGGCGATGCGCTGGGGCCCGCGGCCGCGCGCCCTCGACCCACGCGCGTGGATTTGTTGCGGCGTCCGCAAGTCGGTTGCCATTCTCAAGGCAGTTAATGCGCACGTACGTGCGCAGTTATTGCGGGGAAGTGGGAGAGGCGAGCGCAAATGATCCCACTCCCCCACGTTTCGAACCGTCGCTTATGAATTGGGGCTAGGAGGGGGCGACGGAAATTATTCTCGCTCGCGCCCCTGCCTTCGTCTTCCTTCCTCTGCTTCTTGCGACCACCGCACACCGCGACGCTCGTCGCTTTGAGCAGAGCTTCATAGCCACCTTCTCCTTCTTCTCTCGCACTTCTGTTGATGGTGTCGGTGTCAAAACCGGCAGATCTCGGGTAGGAGGTCCCGAGCTGTGTGTCATGGATCGATGGGTAACAGGAGACAGGGGACATGATGTTTACCCGGGTTCGGGCCCTCTCTATCGAGGTAATACACTACTTCCTGCTTGATTGATCTTGACGAATATAGAGATTACAAGAGTTGATCTACCCTGAGATCATATGTTGTTGTCTAAACCCTAGGGGTATGATGATTAATGTCATAATGATCTATCGACTAGCCTGGCCTTGGCTTATATAATGCACCAGAGGCCTAGGATAATAAGAGTCCTAGCCGAATACGTTGGTGGAGAGGAGTCCTTGTCTTGATCACCAAGTCTTGTGGAATCTTCCTTGTGTATACATCAGCTGTCCGAACTGGCCCATGAGTGAATGGCCATGGGGGTCCTCGGCCCAATCCAACTGATCGGGAGACGATGTGGTGAGTACCCCATAATCCAGGACACCGTCAGTAGCCCCTTGAACCGGTCTTCAAGTTGGGGACGCTCCTCGGTTCTTCCGAACTGTTCTTCATCTTCGGTCGTCGGTCTTGAAAACTGGTTTAATAAATCTTCCCATCTTCTATCTGGAGGGTTGCCGAGCTAAATCTGAAGATTTCACACGTCGGGTATCCGAGGAGCCCTTTAAGTCTTGGGACAATTGCATTTTTACCCCTAGTTGGTTCCTACCCACGGGTTTTGCCCTTACTTTTCGAGCTTGCTCAGTTTTGCCCTTACTTTTTCCATCAAGGTCCCTCGAATGCCCTTTGACCGTTTGACCAAAACTTTGAAAATTCATAACTAATTAATATGAACTTGGAAAAATGCAAATAAGATATCAAAATGTTCCGATACACATTACCCTTATGTGCATATCATTTCCATTCAGGACAAAAGCACCCTTTAAACTACCTGAGGTAACTAATATTATTAACATTATTAAAAATAAAAAGGTATAAACAATATTTTTTTCATGAATAAAAATCACATGCAAATGTAGGTGATGTTTTCTGAACATCCTGATATCTTATTTGCATTTTCTGAGTTCGTATCAACTTGTTATGAAGTTTCCAAATAATGGTCAAAGTCGTTAGAACATTCTTAACAAGATGATACGAACTCAGAAAAATGCAAATAAGATATCTGGATGTTCAGAAAACATCACCTACATTTGCATGTAATTTCATGAAAAACATATTGTTTATACCTTTTTATTTTTAATAATGTTAATAACATTAATTACTTCAGGTAGTTTAAAGGGTGCTTTTGTCTTGAATGCAAATGATATGCACATAAAGGTAATGTTTATCTGAACATTTTGATATCTTATTTTCATTTTTCTGAATTCATATGAATTAGTTATGAATTTTTAAAGTTTTGGTCAAACGGTCAAAGGGCATTCGAGGGACCACGACGGAAAAAGTAAGGGCAAAACTGAGCAAGCTCTAAAAGTAAGGGCAAAACCCGTGGGTAGGAACCAACTAGGGGTAAAAATGCAATTGTCCCTTAAGTCTTCGGCCTTTATCAATGCCTTGTTATTTTTATGCCGCACCTCGGGTTTGAAGTGTTTCCCGTGCGGCAGTGTCCTGTTGCGTCCGAGCTCCAATGCCGGATTGCATCCAAGCTCCAACGCCGGACTGTATCCAAGCTCCAACGCCGGACTGTATCCAAGCTCCAACGCCGGACTATATCCGAGGTGCCATAGATCACCTTGGTTCAAAAAGTTTTAGCCGAGCTTAATGCCGGAAATGCCCTCTAAGGAGCCAGCCACTTGCATCCAAGCTATATGCCGTACTGCTTCTAAGGTGGCTCAGCACCTCGGTCATGGGCTGATTGTTTGCGGATGCTATTTACGATGCATATAAATTTATTTGCTGACGAGATGTATTGCCAGTAGCCCTCAAGGTGTCTGTCGGCCTAAAATCTGAGATGCACCTGAAGGAAAATATGAAACTGCTGATCCTAGTAGCTTCTGAGACTCAGGTCATGAAATCGGCCTGAGGATCAACTCCTAGCTTCGCAGCGTACATAGGAATAGAAACGCAGTGTAATATATTAGAGGTAATAGTGATCGGCAGACGGGCCCCTGAGAGAGGGTCGTGAGAAGTCGCCGTGATATATCAGCTGGATGCCGGATAAGTCCCATATGATACTTATTGTCGTCCGAAGACGCGCTTGTCCATAGTTCGGTTATGCCGAACACTGAGCACTTTGAATTTTCTGCATTGAATAGGCAATGCTGTAGCCCCCGAGCCACTGGTCGGGTGGCAACACCAGATCAGGGGATCGATGTGCCCCTTTAATATTTATAAATAATGAGCGCAAAGCCCAGTAGCCCCCAATCCTTAATGTGGGCAGGGGTGGCCGAATTAAGGATCGATATCCGTTTGACAGAAAAAATTTGTTGTGTTTAACACAAACTTCTAAAAAAAGATCTCTTAAAGGAGCTAGAGCCAGCGAAAGCTGGGCTCGCCAAGGTTGGCCCCAAGGGGCTTAATAGATAGGAAATCGATGCCACTTGGGATTTAGGAGAGCTTTATGTAAGTTGCTCGGTTGTCTCAGCAAGATTGTGGCCCTTGGTCTTTAAAAGATGGGCTGCAATAAATCGACTTTACTCGCAACTTATGATCCTATGTATCCAAGTATTTTACATCATTAATGCTCGGATCCGCATTGTACAAAACTTTGTTGACGGACTATCGGCTTCAACCTCCTCGGCCAGCAGCCGGGGAGTATTTGTCCTTCTTTATAAAGCCTTTATAAGAGCAAAGATTTACGACAAACAAGGCAATCCGGTCATACTGTTTTATAAACAAAGGTACGCGGAGAGATATGTTATATTACTTTTTACTGTAAGAAACATCTTCCAAGGAAAATAGTCCCGCTATCGGTTCCTTTCTTTGGGCTGTCATACTAATCATGATCATGAAACCTCAGCTCCGATCAATGTGGGAGCAAAATATTGAGGATTTAGTTTGGGGAAAGTTCCCGAACTATGTGGTCTTTAGCGAACCTAAATTTTCAGTTCCGTCGTTGCCGACCAATTATATCCTTTAAGATGGCTAGCTTTCGGCTTCACCTAGTCTGAGGTACTAACCCGGATGATCCGGTAGGAACAATCACAGAGGTGCTCTCTTTACCGCCTAGCCGAACAATCAGGAACATAGGGGTAAGCACAGGAGCCAGTCAACCCAGCTTGGCCAAAATCTTAAGTCAAATTGATGCATATTTATGGCTTTATATCGATAATTATGGAAGGCAGCACTCGTATAATAAATACAATGTTGGGGATCATAGCAGAATTTTAAAATTTTCCTACGCTCACCAAGATCCATCTATGGAGTATACTAGCAACGAGGGGAAAGGAGTGCATCTACATACCCTTGTAGATCGCGAGCGGAAGCGTTCCAATGAACGAGGTTGATGGAGTCGTACTCGCCGTGATCCAAATCACCGATGACCGAGTGCCAAACGGACGGCACCTCCGCGTTCAACACACGTACGGTGCAGCGACGTATCCTCCTTCTTGATCCAGCAAGGGGGAAGGAGAGATTGATGGAGATCCAGCAGCACGACGGCGTGGTGGTGCATGTAGCGGGATCTCGGCAGGGCTTCGCCGAGTGTCTGCGAGAGGGAGAGGTGTAGGAGGGGAGGAGGGAGGCGCCCAAGGCTGTTGTACTGCTGCCCTCCCCCCCTTTATATAGGCCCCCTGGGAGGGGGGGCGCCGGCCAAGAACCCATCTGGATGGGGGGGGCGGCGGCCAGGGGGGAGACTTGCCCCCCAAGGCAAGTGGGGTGCCCCCCCACCCTAGGGTTTCCAACCCTAGGCGCAGGGGGGAGGCCCATGGGGGGCGCCCCAGCCCACTAAGGGCTGGTTACCTTCCCACTTCAGCCCATGGGGCCCTCCGGGATAGGTGGCCCCACCCGATGGACCCCCGGGACCCTTCCGGTGGTCCCGGTACAATACCGGTGACCCCCGAAACTTTCCCGGTGACCGAAACTTGACTTCCTATATATAATACTTCACCTCCGGACCATTCCGGAACTCCTCATGACATCCGGGATCTCATCCGGTACTCCGAACAACTTTCGGGTTTCCGCATACTTATATCTCTACAACCCTAGCGTCACCGAACCTTAAGTGTGTAGACCCTACGGGTTCGGGAGACATGCAGACACGACCGAGACGCCTCTCCGGTCAATAACCAACAGCGGGATCTGGATACCCATGTTGGCTCCCACATGTTCCACGATGATCTCATCGGATGAACCACGATGTCGAGGATTCAATCAATCCCGTATACAATTCCCTTTGTCAATCGGTATGTTACTTGCCCGAGATTCGATCGTCGGTATCCCAATACCTTGTTCAATCTCGTTACCGGCAAGTCTCTTTACTCGTACCGCAATGCATGATCCCGTGACTAACGCCTTAGTCACATTGAGCTCATTATGATGATGCGTTACCGAGTGGGCCCAGAGATACCTCTCCGTCATACGGAGTGACAAATCCCAGTCTCGATCCGTGCCAACCCAACAGACACTTTCGGAGATACCCGTAGTATACCTTTATAGTCACCCAGTTACGTTGTGACGTTTGGCACACCCAAAGTACTACGGTATCCGGGAGTTGCACGATCTCATGGTCTAAGGAAAATATACTTGACACTGGAAAAGCTCTAGCAAACGAACTACACGATCTTTGAGCTATGCTTAGGATTGGGTCTTGTCCATCACATCATTCTCCTAATGATGTGATCCCGTTATCAACGACATCTAATGTCATAGTCAGGAAACCATGACTATTGGTTGATCAATGAGCTAGTCAACTAGAGGCTTACTAGGGACACGTTGTGGTCTATGTATTCACACATGTATTACGATTTCCGGATAATACAATTATAGCATGAACAATAGACAATTATCATGAACAAAGAAATATAATAATAACCGTTTATTATTGCCTCTAGGGCATATTTCCAACAGTCTCCCACTTGCACTAGAGTCAATAATCTAGTTACATTGTGATGAATCGAACACCCATTCCGTCCTGGTGTTGATCATGTTTTGCTCTAGGGAGAGGTTTAGTCAACGGATCTGCTACATTCAGGTCCGTATGTACTTTACAAATATCTATGTCTCCATTTTGAACACTTTCACGAATGGAGTTGAAGCGACGCTTGATATGCCTGGTCTTCCTGTGAAACCTGGGCTCCTTCGCAAGGGCTATAGCTCCAGTGTTGTCACAGAAGAGAGTCATCGGGCCCGACGCATTGGGAATCACCCCTAGGTCGGTAATGAACTCCTTCATCCAGATTGCTTCCTGTGCTGCCTCCGAGGCTGCCATGTACTCCGCTTCACATGTAGATCCCGCCACGACGCTTTGCTTGCAACTGCACCAGCTTACTGCTCCTCCATTCAAAATATACACGTATCCGGTTTGTGACTTCGAGTCATCCAGATCTATGTCGAAGCTAGCGTCGACGTAACCCTTTACGACGAGCTCTTCGTCACCTCCATAAACGAGAAACATATCCTTAGTCCTCTTCAGGTACTTCAGGATATTCTTGACCGCTGTCCAGTGTTCCATGCCGGGATTACTTTGGTACCTTCCTACCAAACTTACGGCAAGGTTTACATCAGGTCTGGTACACAGCATGGCATACATAATAGACCCTATGGCCGAGGCATAGGGGATGACACTCATCTTTTCTATATCTTCTGCCGTGGTCGGGCATTGAGCCGTGCTCAATTGCACACCTTGCAATACAGGCAAGAACCCCTTCTTGGACCGATCCATATTGAACTTCTTCAATATCTTGTCAAGGTATGTACTCTGTGAAAGACCAATGAGGCGTCTCGATCTATCTCTATAGATCTTGATGCCTAATATATAAGCAGCTTCTCCAAGGTCCTTCATTGAAAAACACTTATTCAAATAGGCCTTTATACTTTCCAAGAATTCTATATCATTTCCCATCAATAATATGTCATCCACATATAATAAGAGAAATGCTACAGAGCTCCCACTCACTTTCTTGTAAACACATGCTTCTCCATAGGTCTGTGTAAACCCAAACGCTTTGATCATCTCATCAAAGCGAATGTTCCAACTCCAAGATGCTTGCACCAGCCCATAGATTGAGCGCTGGAGCTTGCATACTTTGTTAGCATTCTTAGGATCGACAAAACCTTCCGGCTGCATCATATACAACTCTTCCTTAAGGAAGCCGTTAAGGAATGCCGTTTTGACGTCCATATGCCATATCTCATAATCATAGTATGCGGCAATTGCTAACATGATTCGGACGGACTTCAGCTTCGCTACGGGTGAGAAAGTCTCATCGTAGTCAACCCCTTGAACTTGTCGATAACCCTTAGCGACAAGTCGAGCTTTGTAGATGGTCACATTACCATCCGCGTCTGTCTTCTTCTTAAAGATCCATTTATTTTCTATGGCTCGCCGATCATCGGGCAAGTCAGCCAAAGTCCATACTTCGTTTTCATACATGGATCCTATCTCGGATTTCATGGCTTCTAGCCATTTGTCGGAATCCGGGCCCGCCATCGCTTCTTCATAGTTCGAAGGTTCACCGTTGTCTAACAACATGATTTCCAGGACAGGGTTGCCGTACCACTCTGGTGCGGAACGTGTCCTTGTGGACCTACGAAGTTCAGTAGTAACTTGATCCGAAGCTTCATGATCATCATCATTAACTTCCTCCCCAGTCGGTGTAGGCACCACAGGAACATTTTCCCGCACTGCGCTACTTTCCGGTTCGGAAGGGGTGACTATCACCTCATCAAGTTCCGCTTTCCTCCCACTCAATTCTTTCGAGAGAAACTCCTTCTCCAGAAAGGACCCGTTCTTGGCAACGAAGATCTTACCTTCGGATCTGAGGTAGAAGGTATACCCAATAGTTTCCTTAGGGTATCCTATCAAGATGCATTTCTCCGACTTGAGTTCGAGCTTTTCAGGTTGAAGTTTCTTGACATAAGCATCGCATCCCCAAACTTTTAGAAACGACAGCTTAGGTTTCTTCCCAAACCATAATTCATACGGTGTCGTTTCAACGGATTTCGACGGAGCCCTATTTAGAGTGAATGCGTCAGTCTCTAAAGCATAGCCCCAAAATGAGAGTGGTAAATCGGTAAGAGACATCATAGATCGCACCATATCCAATAGAGTGCGATTACGACGTTCGGACACACCGTTACGCTGAGGTGTTCCAGGCGGCGTGAGTTGTGAAACGATTCCACATTTCCTTAAGTGCGCACCAAATTCGTGACTTAAATATTCTCCACCATGATCTAATCGTAAGAATTTTATTTTTCTGTCACGTTGATTCTCAACCTCACTCTTAAATTCCTTGAACTTTTCAAAGGTTTCAGACTTGTGTTTCATTAGGTATACATACCCATATCTACTTAAATCATCAGTGAGAGTAAGAACATAACGATATCCTCCACGAGCCTCAACACTCATTGGACCGCACACATCGGTATGTATGATTTCCAATAAGTTGGTTGCTCGCTCCATTGTTCCGGAGAACGGAGTCTTGGTCATCTTACCCATGAGGCATTGTTCGCACGTGTCAAATGATTCGTAATCAAGAGACTCCAAAAGTCCATCTGCATGGAGCTTCTTCATGCGCTTGACACCAATGTGACCAAGGCGGCAGTGCCACAAGTATGTGGGACTATCGTTATCAACTTTACATCTTTTGGTATTCACACTATGAATATGTGTAACATCACGTTCGAGATTCATCAAGAATAAACCATTGACCAGCGGGGCATGACCATAATACATATCTCTCAAATAAATAGAACAACCATTATTCTCGGATTTAAATGAGTAGCCATCTCGAATTAAACGAGATCCAGATACAATGTTCATGCTCAAAGCTGGCACTAAATAACAATTATTGAGGTTTAAAACTAATCCCGTAGGTAGATGCAGAGGTAGCGTGCCGACGGCGATCACATCGACCTTGGAACCATTCCCGACGCGCATCGTCACCTCGTCCTTTGCCAGTCTCCGCTTATTCCGCAGTTCCTGTTTTGAGTTACAAATATGAGCAACCGCACCGGTATCAAATACCCAGGAGCTACTACGAGTACTGGTAAGGTACACATCAATTACATGTATATCACATATACCTTTGGTGTTGCCGGCCTTCTTGTCCGCTAAGTATTTGGGGCAGTTCCGCTTCCAGTGACCACTTCCCTTGCAATAAAAGCACTCAATCTCAGGCTTGGGTCCATTCTTTGACTTCTTCCCGGCAACTGGCTTACCGGGCGCGGCAACTCCCTTGCCGTCCTTCTTGAAGTTCTTCTTACCCTTGCCCTTCTTGAACTTAGTGGTTTTATTTACCATCAACACTTGATGTTCTTTTCTGATCTCCACCTCCGCTGATTTCAGCATTGAATATACCTCAGGAATGGTCTTTTCCATCCCTTGCATATTGAAGTTCATCACAAAGCTCTTGTAGCTTGGTGGAAGCGACTGAAGGATTCTGTCAATGACCGCGTCATCCGGGAGATTAACTCCCAGCTGAGACAAGCGGTTGTGCAACCCAGACATTCTGAGTATGTGCTCACTAACAGAACTATTCTCCTCCATTTTACAGCTGAAGAACTTGTCGGAGACTTCATATCTCTCGACCCGGGCATGAGCTTGGAAAACCATTTTCAGCTCCTCGAACATCTCATATGCTCCATGTTTCTCAAAACGCTTTTGGAGACCCGATTCTAAGCTGTAAAGCATGCCGCACTGAACGAGGGAGTAATCATCAGCACGCTGCTGCCAAGCGTTCATAACGTCTTGGTTCTCTGGGATTGGTGCTTCACCTAGCGGTGCTTCTAGGACATAATCTTTCTTGGCAGCTATGATGATGATCCTCAGGTTCCGGACCCAGTCCGTATAGTTACTGCCATCATCTTTCAGCTTGGTTTTCTCTAGGAACGCGTTGAAGTTGAGGACAACGTGGGCCATTTGATCTACAAGACATAGTGTAAAGATTTTAGACTAAGTTCATGATAATTAAGTTCATCTAATCAAATTACTCAATGAACTCCCACTCAGATAGACATCCCTCTAGTCATCTAAGTGAAACATGATCCGAGTTAACTAGGCCGTGTCCGATCATCACGTGAGACGGACTAGTCAAGATCGGTGAACATCTCCATGTTGATCGTATCTTCTAGACGACTCATGCTCGACCTTTCGGTCCTCCGTGTTCCGAGGCCATGTCTGTACATGCTAGGCTCGTCAAGTCAACCTAAGTGTATTGCGTGTGTTCCGAGGCCATGTCTGTACATGCTAGGCTCATCAACACCCGTTGTATGCGAACGTTAGAATCTATCACACCCGATCATCACGTGGTGCTTCGAAACAACGAACCTTCGCAACGGTGCACAGTTAGGGGGAACACTTTCTTGAAATTATTATAAGGGATCATCTTACTTACTACCGTCGTTCTAAGCAAATAAGATGCAAAACATGATAAACATCACATGCAATCAAATAGTGACATGATATGGCCAATATCATTATGCTCCTTTGATCTCCATCTTCGGGGCACCATGATTATCTTCGTCACCGTCATGACACCATGATCTCCATCATCATGATCTCCATCATTGTGTCTTCATGAAGTCGTCACCAATGATTACTTCTACTTCTATGGCTAACGCGTTTAGCAACAAAGTAAAGTAATTTACATGGCGTTATTCAATGACACGCAGGTCATACAAAATAATAAAAACAACTCCTATGGCTCCTTACGGTTGTCATACTCATCGACATGCAAGTCGTGATTCCTATTACAAGAATATGATCAATCTCATACATCACATATATCATTCATCACATCTTCTGGCCATATCACATCACATAGCACTTGCTGCAAAAACAAGTTAGACGTCCTCTAATTGTTGTTGCAAGTTTTTACGTGGCTTGTATAGGTTTCTAGCAAGAACGTTTCTTACCTACGTAAAACCACAACGTGATTTGCCAATTTCTATTTACCCTTCATAAGGACCCTTTTCATCGAATCCGTTCCGACTAAAGTAGGAGAGACAGACACCCGCTAGCCACCTTATGCAACTAGTGCATGTCAGTCGGTGGAACCTATCTCACGTAAGCGTACGTGTAAGGTCGGTCCGGGCCGCTTCATCCCACAATACCGCCGAAACAAGATAAGACTAGTAGCGGCAAGAAGAATTGGCAACATCAACGCCCACAACTGCTTTGTGTTCTACTCGTGCATAGTAACTACGCATAGGCCTGGCTCATGATGCCACTGTTGGGGATTAGCAGAATTTTAAAATTTTCCTACGCTCACCAAGATCCATCTATGGAGTATACTAGCAACGGGGGGAAAGGAGTGCATCTACATACCCTTGTAGATCGCGAGCGGAAGCGTTCCAATGAACGAGATTGATGGAGTCGTACTCGCCGTGATCCAAATCACCGATGACCGAGTGCCGAACGGACGGCACCTCCGCATTCAACACACGTATGGTGCAGCGACATCTCCTCCTTCTTGATCCAGCAAGGGGGAAGGAGAGGTTGATGGAGATCCAGCAGCACGACGGCGTGGTGGTGGATGTAGCGGGATCTCGGCAGGGCTTCGCCGAGTGTCTGCGAGAGGGAGAGGTGTAGCAGGGGAGGAGGGAGGCACCCAAGGCTGTTGTACTGCTGCCCTCCCTCCCCCCCTTTATATAGGCCCCCTGGGAGGGGGCGCCGGCCAAGAACCCATCTGGATGGGGGGGCGGCGGCCAGGGGGGAGACTTGCCCCCCAAGGCAAGTGGGGCGCCCCCCACCCTAGGGTTTCCAACCCTAGGCGCAGGGGGGAGGCCCATGGGGGCGCCCCAGCCCACTAAGGGCTGGTTCCCTTCCCACTTCAGCCCATGGGGCCCTCCGGGATAGGTGGCCCCGCCCGGTGGAACCCCGGGACCCTTTCGGTGGTCCCGGTACAATACCGGTGACCCCCGAAACTTTCCCGGTGATCGAAACTTGACTTCCTATATATAATACTTCACCTCCGGACCATTCCGGAACTCCTCGTGACGTTCGGGATCTCATCCGGGACTCCGAACAACTTTCGGGTTTCCGCATACTTATATCTCTACAACCCTAGCGTCACCGAACCTTAAGTGTGTAGACCCTACGGGTTCGGGAGACATGCAGACATGACCGAGATGCCTCTCCGGTCAATAACCAACAGCGGGATCTGGATACCCATGTTGGCTCCCACATGTTCCACGATGATCTCATCGGATGAACCACGATGTCGAGGATTCAATCAATCCCGTATACAATTCCCTTTGTCAATCGGTATGTTACTTGCCCGAGATTCGATCGTCGGTAGCCCAATACCTTGTTCAATCTCGTTACCGGCAAGTCTCTTTACTCGTACCGCAATGCATGATCCCGTGACTAACGCCTTAGTCACATTGAGCTCATTATGATGATGCATTACCGAGTGGGCCCAGAGATACCTCTCCGTCATACGGAGTGACAAATCCCAGTCTCGATCCATGCCAACCCAACAGACACTTTCGGAGATACCCGTAGTATACCTTTATAGTCACCCAGTTACGTTGTGACGTTTGGCACACCCGAAGTACTCCTACGGTATTCGGGAGTTGCATGATCTCATGGTCTAAGGAAAATATACTTGACATTGGAAAAGCTCTAGCAAACGAACTACACGATCTTTGAGCTATGCTTAGGATTGGGTCTTGTCCATCACATCATTCTCCTAATGATGTGATCCCGTTATCAACGACATCTAATGTCCATAGTCAGGAAACCATGACTATCGGTTGATCAACGAGCTAGTCAACTAGAGGCTTACTAGGGACACGTTGTGGTCTATGTATTCACACATGTATTACGATTTCCGGATAATACAATTATAGCATGAACAATAGACAATTATCATGAACAAAGAAATATAATAATAACCGTTTATTATTGCCTCTAGGGCATATTTCCAACAAACAAACGCTGATGATATATGTTTATTTTGACTCCGTTGCGACCGTTTATCATTTGAAAGTGGCCCATCGTCGGCTTCTACCCCTTTGTAGGGTGCTTCCGCAGTAACAAGACAACCCTTAGCCGGCGTCTCGGTGCCCGAAGGCGGTTGTGTTAGCGGAAACAAGGCAATCAGATATGTGGGCTTTATAACTTTCACTTAGTCATAGGAGCTTTAAACTGGGGAAGCTAGCTATGAGCCCCCGGTTAGTGTTCGGCACCGACCGAAGTCCAGACATTAACAGTTCGGCCAATGTTATGAATGGCCCATAGTTTAACACAATCATCAGATCGCTGACCAGTTTACGCTTATTGTGACAGTTAGTTTTCGGCTTTCTCCACTGAGGCGCTTAACCATGCGAGCTGGAAGCACAATCGCAGTGGTTCTCCCTTTGCACACCTAGCCGAACAAAGCGGAACGTAGGAGGCAAGCACAGGAGTCGGGCAACTCAACTATTGACCTAAGACACAATTTGAAACCGATGCATATAAAGCAATACCTGAGAATGTTTTGCGAATCTCTAAAGGTGTCCGGTGTTGCACTGCGAGACTTATGCTAGAAACACACAAATAGTTTAAAAGTGCCATAGGCTTGGAAAACCAAAAAACTTCAGTAAAAACTTTATGCCTGAACTAAATCAAGTCATTTGGTGCCAATCCGAAAATTGGTCTTACTTTTGTGCTTTTGTAGTGCATTAATATGACACATCCGATCTCAATACTTCAAGCGGGTCAGCCTACGGCTGCAACTTCCTATTCCGAAGGCGGAGTACTGCTCTTTAAGCCAGTTTAGCGAACTAAACTCGAGCGGCATTAGAGAGAAAACAGGCTATCCGGCTATTGACCACACACTCGAGTCGAGTAAGGAGTGATAGAAAAAGACTTTTGTCAGGACCCCGATTCTAAGTCACACCGATCTAGCATGTAACACATCTTATCACTTTGCAGCCTCACGCACGGTATTCCCACGGGTGCCACCTTACCTGTCCCGGGACCGTTTGCGCCTTTTGGCTCACGTATATGATAGTGTCACTAGTATCTATATGACAGGGAACCGAGCCGACATGACTAGTCATGAACCCAAAGTGGCGCTAACTTACGGGGACATGCATACATGAACCAGCATCGAACGTGTCGGTCATCAGCGTGTGAATCCGGGCTGTAGCAACTGGGCTAACAGGACTCTGGGAACCCGCGCTGTAGCAGGCTAGCAGGACTCCGGAAGTCACCGCGTGACATTTCCTCGAAGGGACAGACATAGGAACGAAGTGGATCACATGCCGGCCAGTCCAAGTGTTCCGGAGCAGTAGTAACTGGGCTAGCAGGACTCCGGTAAACCGGGCTGTAGCGGACTACCATGGCTCAATGGAAGCACTAGACTACATTTCCCCATAAGAGAGGCTACCAAGGATAAACAACTAGGTTGTCAGATCCCACACATACCAAGCATTTCAATCATACACACAATATGCTCGTATGTGCAAATACAACATGGCATCACAACAAGACTCTACGACTCAGAGTATTTATTCATTAGGCTCCGAGGAGCCAAGTATTACAAACATGGGTCTCATGACCCAACATACAGAGCATACAAGCAACAAGCACATGCGGAAGCTTAACTTGTCTGAGTACAGACAACTACAAAAGAAAAGGCTGAGAAGCCTGACTATCTACGAGACCCTGCCGAGGGCACGAGATCGTAGCTGAGGTAACAAGCTAAACATCGGAGTCCAAGCGGAACTACTAGTGAGACTGAAGTCTCTCTGCAAAAACATAAAATAAGCAAACGTGAGTACAAATGTACCCGGCAAGACTTACATCAGAACTAGCTACATATGCATCGGTATCAACAAAGGGGTGGTGGAGTTTGACTGCAGCAAGCCAGCTTTGACTCGGTAGCTATCCTGAACTACGACTGCAAGTAACTCTTTTGAGGTGGCGCACACAAGTCCACATATTCACCATATCAATACACCACTATGGATCCGCTCCCGTCTACCTACGAGAACGCCATCCATAGCACTCACGCTTATCTTGCGCATTTTAGAGTATCCACTTTCACTTGTCTATGAATTGTACAGGCAACCCAGAAGTCCTTTACCGCAGACACGACTATTCGAATATATGATGTTAACCCTGCAGGGGTGTACTTCTTCACACACGCTCTCGCCACTTACCACCATGTACATGTCATGTATCTCGGCAACCTTCAAGCGGAAGCCTGGCGAGGGAGTCGGCCACGACCTGACTAACCACACAAGTCTCTAGTCCAGGTTTATCGCCTATTCGGGTTCCATCCGCAAGGATATCCGGCCGGGGTGTCGCTCACGGCCCCAAACGATGTGAGCAAGGTTCCCAAGCCCACCATTCGGGTGCCATTTGGTACACCGTGCCACTGTGCCTAGTCTGTCCCAAGCCCACATGTACCGGGTGCCACTTGGTAGACTACTAGCACTACCTACAAACACCAGAAACTAGTTGCAACTCCTGGACAGAGATCAGGTTGATTAATAAGCCGAGAGGGGCCGAGTTACCGGAACCCAATGTGTGGTAGTAGCTGTTCATGGATCACAAACACAGAACTCAGTTCCTGAGGACGGTTTCAATGAGACAACCCACCATGTACTCCTACATGGCCTCTCACCGCTACATTTACAAAATCATGTTCACACACTTAGCTCTCAACAGTAGGACATGTTCACAACTTTCCAATTCATCCCCGGTGAATCATGTAACACCCAAAAAAAAATCATTTGGTTTTATTAATTTCCTTTTTAGGGGAAGGAGGTTATTTAATTTTTTTTAAACCTCTCCTTCTTAAAAACCTTTAAGGCAAGTATTTTATGTGTTCTTCCCAACATTTAGTCTTGAGGGCTTTTCATTTAGTGTTGACTCAACACAAATATTTTCTTTGGGAAAGTCTTTGAAATCCTTTCTTTTAAAAATAACCATATGACTTATGAATTGATTCTTCCTCATTCAAATTTTTTTTCTTGCCATGACCTAGGTTGAAAACTTTCTTCCAAAACCCCTCCCTCCACTTTGAGTCAAGTCAAATATCCAATCCCAGCAAGTTCAACCCATTTTGATTTTGACTCTATTTATTTTATCCTCAAAACTATTTCTGTCATTTATTTTGAACCTTAGTGATTTACAAAGGAACCACCAGATCCCTTTTGAGTTTTGGTTCCAAACAAACTCCTCTGACTAGTCCTTAGTACCCCCAACCTAGATCCCTCAAGATCCACTTGTCCACAATTCAAATTTTTCAAATTTTGCTTGCTGCAAGTTTGGACCAGATTTGCCATTTTGGGCGAAATTCATTATTTTTCTTCTCCAAAAATTCTGAGATAAATCAGGCAGCCCCCAGATGCATTGAGAGACCACCTCACCAAAGATCAGCTCCAGAAAAAATTTCCACATGCCAGAATCATTTCATCGAACAGTTGGCATGCACTGTTTTTGTTCAAATTCAGAGTTTCAGTGTTGGGTTCAGTCGACAGCGTCGTTTTCTTCAGAGCCTCGGCGTCAATCTCACCAGTGCTCGCTCTGGCCTCTTGCTCACTGCTCCTTCTTCTTATCCATCGCGCCGCATGGTCGTCTGGACGGTTGCGAGCGTCGGCGGTGAGCTGGCAGAGGTACACCGCCCCCGTGAGCGGCGACAGCAACGCTCGCTGCGGCCGCCAGAGAAGCTCAGCGAGGTACGCCGCCGTCCAGCACCGCCCACACCACCAGGAGCCTCCGCGTGGCCGTCCTCTTCTCTGGACGCGCTGCAGCACCGTCGCCGTGGCCTGAGATGCGCGGAGCGCGCTCTGTGCCGCCGACGAGCCCGTGAGGCCGTTCCGTCGAAGGCCTGGAGTATCGCCCAAGTTGTACCAAGATTAGCCTCTGGATGGGACCAGTAGACCAATCCGTAGCTGCCCAGTCGCCTAAAACCCCCGTTCGACCGCTGCCTCGCCGTAATCATCGCCGGAGTTATCCCATTCTCGGCAACCGCCTCGGACCGGCTATAAAAGGGAGCCTTGAGCTCGCCTTCGACCCAGCACCACTCGTACACCTCACCAGAGCCACGCCTAGCTACTAGGGAGACCTCGGGGAGGCCTTCTTCCCCGACTCCGGCCGCCCCGATCCGCTTTGGGCTCCGGCACGATTCCCTCTGGTGAGACCACCCCCCGCCTCCCAAACCTTGCCAGCAGCCTCATCATGCACCCACTCTTCTAACCCGAGCCCCAATTTGATGGTTGCAACCCTCCTCGGCGAGATCCATCACCACCCGAACCACCGTCCGCCGGAGTAGAGGCCGCCGTCGACGTGGTGCTCGCCGACGACCAACTCCACAACCCACAGGTGCGGAAGAGCACCGTGAGTCCGTAGGTACCAACCACTTCCCCTACCTCGCCAGGGATCGACGCCGGCGGCCACCGCGGTCCTCGGGCGCCGATGTGCTCTGTTTGAAATTCAAACCTGACGGGTGGGACCCCCTCGTCAGCTTTTTCTCTTTTTTGAAACATTTTCTGAAAACGCCTTCGGGCAAAATACGTTTTCTAACTGAGGCGTTTTCTGTCCTTTTTATGAACTAGCCCCTGGAAAATTTCTGTTTCATTACAGATGGGTCCCTGGACTAAAACCTTAATAACTTTTAAACAAAAGATGATTTTGAGTTGATTCTTTTTCTGTCGGCTTTAATTTTCTGTCTAGTTTTTTATCATATTTATTTGAAAAATATTTGGAACAACTTTTATGCACACTCGGTATTTACGTTAGTACGCGTTCTCTTTATACCATAGATACCGGAGGAGGTGACGGAGCCGCAAACTTCACCGAGCTAGACACCGACTGCTCCGAACTAGGCAAGCATGTTTGAACCTTTGATATGATGAGTGTTTTGCATGTTTGCTTGAATAGTTAGTTCATGGCATGTTTATATGAGCATCAGTGAGTGTTATATTGCATGCAAGGCAACTACTAGTATGCTTTGAAACTTGATGTGATCATTTGATGGGAGATAACATGATCATGTGGTGACATGAAAGGTGGTAAGATGGTATTGTTGAAGCATGCCAGTCTTATGTCAACCGTTAAACTCCAGTGTTAACGTGGATCAAGCCACGTTACCGTCCGTCCCCTTTTCGTGTTGCCACATGTTTTCTGCAAAGAATACGGTTTAGTAAGTTGCAAACCTCTTTCCTCGTACACACCAAATAGAGGGGCCATGATGAGGGTTCCATGGCCCTGGATTAAAGCCCGTCATCCGGTCAGGGGGCATGGGTGTTTCTGGTTGGGACCGAGAGGGGGGCACCCCTTAGAGCGCGCGATATAAATTTGATCCCATGCTACTCGAGGTTGTGGCCTCCCTGTCTTAAAGTTTTTCTTGAACGTTGCCTAGGGTGATCCCTGGCAGCGGAATGTGGAATGGGTGTGTACTGGTTAGATGTGTTTCTCCTAAAATACCGTAAACGAAACTAGTCCTTTGTGACTACTGAAATCCGTTGGCTGTGGTTAAAGAGTACAAACTCTGCAGAGTCAAAACCCATCCGAGTAACCGTGTCCATGGTCAAAGATCTTGGTCAACATATCCATATCAGTATCAGTATCAGTCTCAACGTCCGTCTCAGCGTCAGTCTCTGTGTCAGTCTCAGTGAAAATCCCCGGTGAATAAACATGAATGGTAAACCCGGCTGAATGTTATTCCTGTGGATGGACTAACCAGTTTATTATTACATACATGAGTATTCCCTTGAGATGATTTAAATTCATGAGCTACTTGAATACAAATAATGAAATATAAGCCCTTTCTGTGATGTCGCGCAGACGTCCGACTGTGGCACTCTTGTTATTTACTTTTGATATAAGCCCTTTATGTGATGTCGCTCAGACGTCCGACTGTGGCACTCTTGTTATTTACTTTTGATATAAGCCCTTTATGTGATGTCACTCAGATGTCCGACTGTGGCACTCTCGTTATTTACTTTTGATATAAGCCCTTTATGTCATGTCGCTCAGACGTCCGACTGTGGCACTCTTGTTATTTACTTTTGATATAAGCCCTTTATGTGATGTCACTCAGACGTTCGACTGTGACACTCTTGTTATTTACTTTTGATATAAGCCCTTTATGTGATGTCGCTCAGACGTCCGACTGTGGCACTCTTGTTATTTACTTTTGATATAAGCCCTTTATGTGATGTCGCTCAGACGTCCGACTGTGGCACTCTTGTTAATTACTTTGATATAAGCCCTTTATGTGATGTCGCTCAGACGTCCGACTATGGCATTCTTGCTATTTACTTTTGATATAAGCCCTTTTCGAGATGTCGCTTAGACGTCCGACTGTGGCACGCACTGTCGTTTATATTTTCAATATGAGCCCTTTATGTGGTGTCGCTCTGACGCCCGACTGCGGCATTGTTAATTTATTTTACCTTTTGAGGCGTCACTTCAGACACCCGATCGGTCTTCAGCTATTTTATTGGGATTTCGGGAGGACTACCGCCTGACATCCTTTTATTTATCGTGCAGTGCAATTTATTATCTGAGTGCGCATTACTAATCTGCTCATGTGCATCATGTTTGCATTTGTTATATCTTATGTCCAAACTGTCTTGCGAGTACATTCAAAGTACTCACCTGGCTTGTTGATTTGGCCAGATGTTGACGAAGGCGATCTTATGGATGAAGAGTTCGATAGCGAGTCCGATGCCTAGAGGAGTCCCAGTCAGTTCCATGCGATCCTGGAATTGGTCACTTGTGTTATATACGCTTCCGCTACACCACTAAAATCATCGAGCCTCACTCCGGCGCTCGATGAGCTGTAAAATTTAGGAGTCTTGTCACCCATTTCGCTGTGACATATCCACCACCACTTTTATTACGAGTCAATAGTTATGCCACCATACTCCTTGTGTCATATCCGCCCTTATGTATTATATCGGCGTGCTTGTAATAAATTGTTGAGCAACCTCAGCTCAACCTTGTATAATATTTAGTACTTCTGTATTTCTGTATCAAGGATTTGTCCACCAGTAAGAAGGATTCTTCTATACTGGTTTGATATAAGGGTCGGTTTCTCAATAAATGTTTTATTGGAAAACCGGTCCTGACAAATCAGACCTGACACAACTCTAAGCAATAGCAGGCATGACAACACAAGCATGAATGAGTAGGCACATCAAGGCTCAAACAACTCCTACTCATGCTAGTGGGGTTCATCTATTTACTGTGGCAATGACAGGTCATGTAGAGGAAAGGCGTTCAACTACCGCAGCATGTAACAGTTGAATCGCTGTTGTCCTAATGCAGTAAAAGAGAGCAGGAGCGAGAGAGTGGGATTGTATCGGAATGAACAAGGGGGTTTTGCTTGCCTGGCACTTCTGAAGATATTATAGCTCTTCATCGGTGTCATCGAACTCATCGTCGGAACAACGTCTACTGAGGGAGAACAACACCGGCAAACAGAGAAGGAACACAATCAATGCAATACAGCAATATGATGCATGATCATGACATGGCAATATGATGTTGATTAGGCTAATGCAACTAGCAACCAGATTAAATGAAGTTGGTTTGAATACAAGATTCAAATTCAAACTCCAATGTGATTATTCAAATGCCATTTAATTGATTTGACCTGATCAGAAGGCATAAATTGTTCTAACATGCATGAAAAAGGTACAGATGGAAAGATTAGATTTTTCTGATCATTTTTCATATATAAATCTTTTCATTTGGAGTTACGGTTGAATTTCTATGATTTTTAGAAGTTTTAACTATTTTCTGGAATTTCCTGGATTAATAAAAACGCCAGAAAACATTTACTGCGTCAGCATGACGTCGGTGTGACGTCGGCAGGTCAACAAGGGCGGTCCAGGTCAAACCTGACCTGTGGGACCCATTGGTCAGTGAACCTGGGTTAGTTAGGTCGCCGACAGGTGGGCCTGGTCAACGTTGACTAAGTCAAAGTCAAGCTGACACGTGGGGCCACATGCTTAGCACTAATCTAAACAGAAAAATTAGGCTAACCTAAATGGGCGCTAGGGCCCACATGGCAGTGGCTCTAGGGTGATTAGTGCGGCCATTAGCAGCTAATGACAAGGCCACGTCGGCAGCCGTCGGGGTTAGTCGCCGGCGTCAGCAGTCGCGGCGGAGGGGCTCAGAAATCGCCCACGAGTCTCCGTTTTGAGCGTGGTTTGTTGCTGCAGATTGTTGGCGCTCGCGCGCATCTAGTGGTGGCTGCGGTTGGGCGTAGGGTGGTCGGAATCGAGCCCGACGATGAGCTATGGTGGCGGCCGGAGTTCGGGCAAGTGCGGGCGCGTGGTTCCAGCGCACGGGAGAGCTAGTTAGGGACTGCGTTGGACTCGTCGTTGCTCCAGGAGCACGCCGGAGGCACAAGCTTGAGCGGAGATGCACGGTGGCTGCGAGAGCAACGACCATGGCGGACGGTGCCGCTCGGGTACGGCGGCTGGCACGACTAGAGGGCGTAATCGAGCTCGGGGAGAGGGGGTTCCGATGCAGGAGGTCACAGTGGTTGCAGAGGCGTTGACATGGGCTCGGGGGAGGATCGGGGGAGGCTCGGAGCAGAAGGCATGGCGGTGGCGATCTCGGCATCCCGAGGTTGAAGACGACGCGGTGACGACGAAGCAGGGATTCCAACGAGGCGTGGCTCGACGAGGTGGAAGAGGGCGACGAGGCGGATCCCTGGGACACGTCGGTGAGGCAGGGAAGAGGCTCTGGGCGCGGCAACGGTGAGCGACGGCGGCGGCTGCGTTTGGTGCGTGCAAGGGAGAGAGCCAGGGGAGGGGATGGGGACGAGAGAGAGAGAGAGAGTCGGGGCAGCGTGGCGTCGTCCAAGGAGGAGGTGGAGACCTCGGTTGCGCGGGCGTCGACACGCCCCTGCCTACTGGCAGAGGTTGAAGACGACCGCTTCGGCTAGTGGGCTGGGTCACCAGCTGGGCCGCCAGGTGGGCCGCGCCAGGTAGGTGGCCAGGTAAGCCTCTTTCCTTTTTATTTTTGTTTTCTATTTTCTGTAATTTGTTTTGATTTAGTTTTGGACACTAAATCATTTTTGTTGCTACTGATAGTTCTTGTAGGGAGTAGTTGGATTATTCCAAAGCCCTTCACCAAAGATCAGAATTATTGGACATATATTAATTAATTAACAAATATATATCCAATGCAAATAGTTATCGATTTAATTCAAAGGCCCAAAATAAATATCTCTGAGATTCCAAAAATATTGTTTTGAGTTTTACCTCTTGCCAATATTTTCAGAGACTAAGAGGAACATTTTCTTGGAATTCTTTGAAAAGATTTTAATGTTGATTATTTCTAAAGTGGTTTCTGAGGGTTTCAACTAACCTCAATTCAATTTTCAGAAATTTTAGACATGAATCATGAGTGCAGATGCAACTATTCACTCAGGTATTCTAGGGATGTGACAACTCACCCCCACTAAACAAGAATCTCGTCCCGAGATTCAAGACGTGAGGTAAGAAGACAGAGGGGACACAAGGCTAACACAACTTCATGATCCAATTGTCCTTCTCGAAGATGTTGATTCATTGCTTCAAATTGATTTTGACGTCTTTGTTTTCGAGATCTTCATCCAACATGACAATGAGAAGAAAGGGAAACTCTAAAGAGTCAATCTTCTAGAAGATCAAGCAACTCAAAATCAACTCATGGAATGTGACGTGGAAAACATCTCTTGAGCTAGGACACAGAACATACACCAAGATGGATGGATAGTAACAGATGACGAAAGCTCGATTTGGTAGGCAACAATTCCACGCTTAGGAAGATGGTGCACTAGATTCAAAGTAGCGAGGAGTTAACTTCCTTGATTCTATAACGGGACACCTTGGGGAAGGTGACTCGCGGGAGTAATCCCTTAAGTGGCAAAAGAATTACTTTTGATACAAAGATCATTGAAACTCTCTAAACAGCCTAAGGAAAAGCACAACGATCTTGTGAAGGACCTTGAAGAAATGGCATACTCATACTAGAATGGATGATGTGGACTACCTTGTTGAAGACAACGCAATGGATGATTTTTTTGCTTATCATCGAAAATGGATGGGACCCATGGTAGGACCACTTCTGAAGATGATCCTGAACAGCAATTACTAAGAGGGGCAGCCCATGGGAAATTGGCACAATGGCGGTGCAAGCTAGGAACAAAATGCAAATGTTGGGAATGTTCCAACCATCATATCTGCCCGAGATTCAGATCTGGTTGGTAACAGGATATTTCAGACAACATGTCTCGAAAGAAAGTCTGCAACACAAACCGACGAGATGGCGTTGCGAGATTCTCGAGGAAGGAACTATGATAGCAAGCTCCAAAACATGAGCTAGTTCTGCTACATACATGTGAACACACTGTCCCAGACAAGCATGACCACGTAGTAGTCTTATAATAAAACACTACCGAGTTCAGGTGGGGAACCATCAACGAGGATATCGAAGTCTTGTGCATGAACTAGTATTCGCACAGCAACTCCTTTTCCTTGAACAAATCAATCAGTGGCTTAGTGTGCTAGGGAATACATATGGAATGAAGGTGATTAGTCTATCAGACCATAGAATACTTCGCACGGGCATGACTGACTTGGGATGATTCCAAAGGAAGCAAAACAATCTTTCTCGAACTCACGGCGGCAATTTGCATCGATTGCACGTGAACTAGAGGAAGTCTCTTCTCTCATCCAAACATATACCTCATGGACGGGACACGAAGGCATTGTTTACAAAGTTTCCAACACTAGCTTAATGTCAACAAAATCATGGAGAGGATAAGGATGTTGTCGATGGGCTCAACAACAATTCATCCAGGTTTCCATATAGATGGAATTACACAATTAAGTGAACACGGTGATAGCATTGGTCAGACCAAAAGATGTAATGGTGTATGCTCGGGGAAACATCCACGAGTAAGACAACATTATGAACATCGTTGGTTGTGATTTGATTTGACGATAGCCCATGCTCAAATCAAAGACTGCATAAGATAATAGATCCAACAATTGATCATGAGGATCAATCAATGAATATATCATCTTTCTTCAACACACACACACACACAAAAGATATCCCTTGGAAATGAACTAAGTTAGGCAAAACTTTTATCTTCCAACTCTCCAAGTTATTGTTTAGTTCAACCAACTAGTTCAGGGTATCCAATGCAAATTCTTGGAGAAAGAATGGTTTATAGGAAGAACATTTGATCACGAGCTCAACATAACGGTCAGGGGACAACCTGGTGATACTCCTGAGAAGATATTCGGAAAATCACGAACCACCGATATGTTATTAAGCTCGGGAGCAATCTTGCTTTCGAGGCAAGATGATGTGATCAATTAAGCAAGGATTGACACAATCCTAACTCTTGATCGAAGAGTGCACCAGAAATAAGGACTAGGTAGCACAACCCATCTTAGAATGATGATTCCATAACCAACACGCTAAGAATGAGAATATTGTCCATTTACTACCAAGCAACGAGTTGCTCGGAGTATTGATTTCACACATCACAATTCACTTGTCGGCATTCCGGTTACAACAACACGAGGACCGAGGAATGAATGATGATGGTGAGAAGTATCACTACATCAAAAATTCATAAGAGTTGGTGCAATTCCTATGATATTCTCGACATAACGAGGGTAATACTCCAGGGTAGAATAGACCAAAAACTGGATTGGCATTTTGATCTGTGGAATACAACTACTTTGACCCAATCCTAAAAATGGATGAGGTACTGGAGTTTGTTTCTCCTAGTCATTCCGGGATAGAATGGCTTGACGGAACGCAAGAGTAAAGGCAACGATGATAGAATGCACACATACTCTTGACTATCAATTGATAGATGAAGGTCAGAAAACAACTAAAGAGGGACAACTCAAAGGAACGTATGATTTTCTGAGTTGTGGTTGCATAGATTCGTATGTCGAACCAAGTTCAACTGGTTTCTTCCGGATAATCCATGCGGAGAGGTAGAATAGGCAGAGTCACAATATAGAATGGAGAACTCGTCAAGAGCACTCTTGTTGTGATCTTTTGGTTCAAAAGAACTTCTGCCATAAGCAGTTCATGGTATTTGGAAGAAGGAAATACCACAGACCTCGAGGACTATCGCAAAGGTTACTAATATCCTAAAGGAACTAGCAAAAACTATCAACATGAATGAGTAGAGTGAATCTCGGTTCAAAAACCCAGGAATAGAATGCCTACTAACTAAATGGCATCACAGGATGCTTTCGAGAAAGATGGCCAGAATCATCACACTGGGAACACAAAACATGGCTAGATTATTAGGTGATCCTCTAAGACACCTAGGGTCATAATAATAACTCCAACATATATGTCGAGGCAACAGAGTACCTCAACTCACCGAATAGTGTGGTTAAACTGGCCCAGAGAAACATCGAGAACGGAAAGAAGGGGTTTGCAAATGCATCAGAGTATTTAGAAACCTGGGATGACTCGGACAAGATAACGGCTGTAAATGCTCAAAAAGATTTGAGACATCCTGCAAAATGGTGGCATGACCACTCAATGTCACAATATCAAGGTTCTGAGGCCAGCTATGAACATACGGAAGTAGTAGAACTGAACTGAGGCTTGAATCCATCAATCCTATGAGTCTACAGATTACCAACACGTGATCCTGATAGAAGATGAGAAAGCCTGGTTTCTAATCCCCATAGAAAAGAAGAGGTTGACTCAGATCAGAAGGGCATAAGGTAGAGGAGTAAAAAGAGCCTTACGTTCCCTTCCACAATCAATTCCCTTATATAACTATAGCTAGACTCAACTTCGACCAGTTTGGCTTGGTAAACCTACATGCAGTCAGGCTCTGATACCAAAGCTGTCAGGACCCCGACTCTAAGTCACACCGATCTAGCATATAACAGATCTTATCACTTTGTGGCCTCACGCACGGTATTCCCACGGGTGCCACCTTACCTGGCCCGGGACCGTTTGTGCCTTTTGGCTCACGTATATGATAGTGTCGCTAGTATCCATATCACAGAGAACCCGGGCCAACATGACTAGTCGTGAACCCAAAGTGGCGCTAACTTACGGGGACATGCATACATGAACCAGCATCGAACGTGTCGGTCATCAGCGTGTGAATCCGGGCTGTAGCAACTGGGCTAACAGGACTCTGGGAACCCGGGCTGTAGCAGGCTAGCAGGACTCCGGAAGTCACCGCGTGACATTTCCCCGAAGGGACAGACACAGGAACGAAGTGGATCACATGTCGGCCAGTCCAAGTGTTCCGGAGCAGTAGTAACCGGGCTAGCAGGACTCCGGTAAACCGGGCTGTAGCGGACTACCATGGCTCAGTGGAAGCACTAGACTACATTTCCCCATAAGAGCGGCTACCAAGGATAAACAACTAGGTTATCGGATCCCACACATACCAAGCATTTCAATCATACACACAATATGCTCGATATGTGCAAATACAACATGGCATCACAACAAGACTCTACGACTCAGAGTATTTATTCATTAGGCTCCGAGGAGCCAAGTATTACAAACATGGGTCTCATGACCCCACATACAGAGTATCCAAGCAACAAGCACATGCGGAAGCTTAACTTGTCTGAGTACAGACAACTATAAAAGAAAAGGTTGAGATGCCTGACTATCTACGAGACCCTGCCGAGGGCACAAGATTGTAGCTAAGGTAACAAGCTAAACGTCGGAGTCCAAGCGAAACTACTAGCGAGACTGAAGTCTCTTTGCAAAAACATAAAATAAGCAAACGTGAGTACAAATGTACCTAGCAAGACTTACATCAGAACTAGCTACATATGCATCGGTATCAACAAAGGGGTGGTGGAGTTTGACTGCAGCAAGCCAGCTTTGACTCGGTAGCTATCCTGAACTACGACTGCAAGTTACTCTTTTGAGGTGGCACACACGAGTCCACATATTCACCATATCAATACACCACTATGGATCCGCTCCCGTCTAACTACGAGAACGCCATCCATAGCACTCACGCTTATCTTGCGCATTTTAGAGTATCCACTTTCACTTGTCTATGAACTATACAGGCAACCTAGAAGTCCTTTATCGCGGACACGGCTATTCGAATAGATGATGTTAACCCTGCAGGGGTGTACTTCTTCACACACGCTCTCGCCACTTACCACCATGTACACGTCGTGTATCTCGGCAACCTTCAAGCGGAAGCCTGGCGAGGGAGTCGGCCACGACCTGACTAACCACACAAGTCTCTAGTTCAGGTTTATCGCCTATTCGGGTTCCATCCGCAAGTAGATCCGGCCGGGGTGTCGCTCACGGCCCCAAACGATGTGAGCAGGGTTCCCAAGCCCACCATCCGGGTGCCACTTGGTACACCGTGCCACTGTGCCTAGTCTGTCCCAAGCCCACCTGTACCGGGTGCCACTTGGTAGACTACTAGCACTACCTACAAACACCAGAAACTAGTTGCAACTCCTGGACAAAGATCAGGTTGATTAATAAGCCGAGAGGGGCCGAGTTACCGGAACCTAATGTGTGGAAGTAGCTGTTCATGGATCACAAACACAGAACTCAGTTCCTGAGGACGGTTTCAATGAGACAACCCACCATGTACTCCTACATGGCCTCTCACCGCTACCTTTACCAAATCGTGTTGACACACTTAGCTCTCAGTAGTAGGACATGTTCACAACTTTCCAATTCATCCCCGGTGAATCAGACCTGACACAACTCTAAGCAATAGCAGGCATGACAACACAAGCATGAATGACTAGGCACATCAAGGCTCAAACAACTCCTACTCATGCTAGTGGGTTTCATCTATTTACTGTGGCAATGATAGGTCATGCAGAGGAAAGGGGTTCAACTACCGCAGCATGTAACAGTTGAATCGTTGTTTTCCTAATGCAGTAAAAGAGAGGAGGAGCGAGAGAGTGGGATTGTATCGGAATGGACAAGGGGGTTTTGCTTGCCTGGCACTTCTGAAGATATTATAGCTCTTCATCGGTGTCATCGAACTCATCGTCGGAACATCGTCTACTGAGGGGGAACAACACCGGCAAACAGAGAAGGAACACAATCAATTCAATGCAGCAATATGATGCATGATCATGACATGGCAATATGCTGTTGATTGGGCTAATGCAAATAGCAACCATATTAAATGAAGTTGGTTTGAATACAAGATTCAAATTCAAACTCCATATGTGATTATTCAAATGCCATTTAATTGATTTGACCTGATCAGCAGGCATAAGTTGTTCTAACATGCATGAAAAAGGTACAGATGGAAAGATTGGATTTTTTCTGATCATTTTTCATATATAAATCTTTTCATTTGGAGTTACGGTTGAATTTCTATGATTTTTAGAAGTTTTAACTATTTTCTAGAATTTCCTGGATTAATAAAAACGCCAGAAAACATTTACTGCTTCAGCATGACGTCGGTGTGATGTCAGCAGGTCAACAGGGGTGGTCCAGGTCAAACCTGACCTGCGGGACCCATTGGTCAGTGAGCCTGGGTTAGTTAGGTCGCCGACAGGTGGGCCTGGTCAACGTTGACTAAGTCAAAGTCAAGCTGACACGTGGGGCCACATGCTTAGCACTAATCTAAATAGAAAAATTAGGCTAACCTAAATGGGCGTTGGGGCCCACATGGCAGTGGATCTAGGGTGATTTGCGCGGCCATTAGCAGCTAATGACAAGGCCACGTCGGCAGCCGTCGGGGTTAGTCGCCGGCGACAGCAGTCGCGGCGGAGGGGCTTTGAAATCGCCCACGGGGCTCCGTTTTGAGCATGGTTTGTTGCTGCAGATTGCTGGCACTCGCGCGCATCTAGTGGTGGCTGCGGTTGGGCGTAGGGTGGCCGAATCGAGCCCGGGGATGAGCTATGGTGGCGGCCGGAGTTCGGGCAAGTGCGGGCGCGTGGTTCCAGCGCACGGGAGAGCTAGTTAGGGGCTGCGTTGGACTCATCGTTGCTCCAGGAGCACGCCGGAGGCACAAGCTTGAGCGGAGATGCACGGTGGCTGCAAGAGCAACGACCATGGCGGATGGCGGCGCTCGGGTACGGCGGCTGGCACGACTAGAGGGCGTAATCAAGCTCGGGGAGAGGGGGTTCCGATGCAGGAGGTTACAATGGTTGCAGAGGCGTTGACATGGGCTCGGGGGAGGCTCGGAGCAGAAGGCACGGCGGTGGCGATCTCGGCATCCCGAGGTTGAAGACGACGCGGTGACGATGAAGCAGGGATTCCGACGAGGCGTGGCTCGACGAGGTGGAAGAGGGCGACGAGGCGGATCCCTGGGACGCGTCGGTGAGGCAGGGAAGAGGCTCTGGGTGCAGCAACGGTGAGCGGCGGCGGCGGCTGCATTCGGTGCGTGCGAGGGAGAGAGCCAGGGGAGGGGATGGGGACGATTGAGAGAGCGAGAGAGAGTCGGGGGGCAGCGTGGCGTCGTCTAGGGAGGCCAGACAGGCAGGGAGGAGGTGGAGACCTCGGTTGCGCGGGCGTCGACACGCCTCTGCCTACTGGCAGAGGTTGAAGACGACCGCTTCGGCTAGTGGGCTGGGTCACCAGCTGGGCCGCCAGGTGGGCTGCGCCAGGTAGGTGGCCAGGTAAGCCTCTTTCCTTTTTATTTTTGTTTTTCTATTTTTTTGTAATTTGTTTTGATTTAGTTTTGGACACTAAATCATTTTTGTTGCTTCTGATAGTTCTTGTAGGGAGTAGTTGGATTATTCCAAAGCCCTTCACCAAAGATCAGAATTATTGGACATATATTAATTAATTAACAAATATATATCCAATGAAAATAGTTATCGATTTAATTCAAAGGCCCAAAATAAATATCTCTGAGATTCCAAAAATATTGTTTTGAGTTTTACCTCTTGCCAATATTTTCAAAGACTAAGAGGAACATTTTCTTGGACTTCTTTGAAAAGATTTTAATGTTGATTATTTCTGAAGTGATTTCTGAGGGTTTCAACTAACCTCAATTCAATTTTCAGAAATTTTAGACATGAAGCATGAGTGCAGATGCAACTATTCACTCAGGTATTCTAGGGCTGTGACAACTTTGCAATGACTAAGAAGAAAACACTTATTATAAAACGGCTCATGTAAATTTTAAGAGCCCCCGAGTGACTTGCGTAAAAGAATTTTATGTATAAGGATTGTATGTACCGAAGTACTTATATCATATCTGTGTTCACCCGAACTTTAAACGCGTCTTAACCGACCGTCGCCTTCTTCCTCTTCGATCAAGGGCCGAAAAGTGTTATGTACTCCACCTGTCGAGAATATCAATGGTGTTTCCGATAACCAGGCAATCAGGCCATAAGGCTGTAACAGACAATGCGCGCTCAGGGAACTTATGCTATATTACTGATGAAGTGTAAGAAGCATCTTCGAAGAAAATATTACCCCCACCGATACCTTTCTTCGGTTGCTCATTGTTAGTATGAGACTTGTGCAATAGATTTTTTGTACTCATGAGTTCCGTTGTGTGCCGACCATGATTGAAAACAATAAGAGCGCTAGCTTTCGGCTTCACCCAGTCTGAGGTCCGAGCTCGGATGACCCGATCGTGACAATCGCAGAGGTGCTCCCTTTACTCCCTAGCCGAACAGTCGGGAACGTAGGGGTAAACACAGGAGCAAGGCAACCCAGCTTGCGGAACACTTAAGTCGACATGGTGCATATTATGGCGTAATACACGAACAGGGAATGAAGCCATACAAGTATAATCATAGGCAAGAGGAAAGGCTTCATAAAGGAAGCCCCCAAGTAAACGGGGTATTTGAATTTGTGTGTCACAAACAAAGTTATGACAAGGAAGTTTTTCACATACAACTTTTTGCCAAAAAAGTATAATGGTTTGGTCGAACCGAACAAAATTTAAAATTGAAAATTCTTAGCATGAAAGCGACTTAGCTGGCTAATGTGCTCGGTGTCAATGCACGACCCAAGCTTACGGCGGGACAAGGTCCCAGCCCCCAAGCCGGTCTCGAGGTGGCGGAGCGAAGAGCTTGGCACTCCGAAGTGGCGACATAGCACGGCCAATGCAGGCCGGCAGTGTGACGCCGAAGTCCCCGGCGTGGGTTAATGAAGTGATGACGAAGCCCTCGGTCCAGCCGAGGTGACGTGGTACGTCGGTACACCGAGGTGACAGCGCTGCCCGACCTGGATCATTTACCTATGCACAGAAAATAGTGCAAGCCGGAGATAATAGGAATAATAATATAAAAAATGTTGCATAATTAATAATTTATGCAAAGTGAGTAATAAAAGAAATATGGCCCGTGTGCCGAACAGTCGATGAGGTAGAACCCTCTTGATGATGCCGAAGTCCCCGAGGCAACCGAACATGTCGGTATGGCAATTCGATCAACAAGGTGATCATGCGAGCCGATTTATGCCCATTGGGACGACGACGTTGGCTTGCCGAAGTGACCGCGTGACGCAGTCGAAGTCGATCGCCGAACCACCACGCGACTGTCGTTAATGCGGCCACCATTTGACAGACCTGTGTACAGATGATGGAACAAACCAGAGTAATAATCCCTTAGGAAAAATAAAACCAAGCAAGAAAAAATTACTATGATTAATGGCACCTGGTTTATCTGTTGTAGGAATCAGAAGAAAGGTTACTCCCAAAATTGGGACTCGATCCACACACCCATTACATGATGGGCGATGAAGCAACGGCATGGTGATGCGGGCAAAGGTTGGCTCGCCGAGGCAAAGCCCCCGGTCCAGCTAACGTGACGAAGCTGGTCGGCTGGTGACGCCGAAGTCACCGAAATATGTTGATGAAGAAATAGCAAAGTCCCCGGTCCAGCCGAGGTGTCGAAGCCTCCATGTCAGCCGATGAGTCGAAGCAGGTCGGCTAGTGACGCCGAAGTCACCGGAGTAGGTTTGATGAAGATATGGTGAAGTCCCCTGTCTAGGCCGAGGTAACGGAGCGGGTCGGTAAGGAGATGTTGCAGCTGCCATGTCAGCCGAGGTGTTGAAGCAGCTCGGCGTGATGGACCTCAGCTTGAAGAAGCAACAGTGCGGCCATGCCGACGCTGGTCATAACTTGTGATGCAGTCAAAGCCGGATTGATGAAGTGACCGAGCGGCGATGTCGGCGCGCCTGACCCGTGCAATCCGTGGGGCGATGGTGTTGGTGATAATTTAGTCTTCGCAATGCCGAACTCCCGTTCGGCTTGCCGAGCTGATGATCCGATAAGGTTGGGCTCGGGTCGATGAAGCGACGATCTGTCTAGCGCAGGTGAGCAGACGTGGAGTAAGGACTGGTTTGACACCTGCGTGACAGTGAAGATTACCTCCGAAAAGGAGCAAAATTTATGAGCATGTGTTTGGAAACCAAACACAATACCCTACAAAGAGATTCTTCCAAAAAGGTTGTTCAATATCCCGTTCATGAAGAAAGATGAACTCAGGTCGGATTCGTGTTCGCGTAGAAAACAGATCCGAAAAGTGATGCACTAATCGGAAGGTTCCCAGAGTTTGAACGGTCGGATCGAGCTGAAATTTTGAGAGGTGGTAGATATATGAATTCCGCAGCCGGTCAACGGTTGGATCTTCCAAAGGACATCTGAGCTAGACGCTGGAAACCACGCTCCAAACTCGTCCAGATTCCCGTCCAGACTCGACGGGGCTCCGGTATATCGGAGATCACCGAAGATTCCTCCATCGGAACTCGACGAAATTTTGCATGGTTGTTGTAGACTTAATTCTGAACAATTCCACCGAAGAAATCGTTAAAACGATACTCGAGGAGGCGGTGGCGGCGGATACAAGCTCGCTGTCCAGAAAAACAGCACGGTCGCTCAAGGGCAATGTTGACGTTGAGCCCCCGAGCTCCATGGATGATTCCTCCATGATCATGATAGAGATCGAGTTTGATATTGATGAAGGCCCTCGTCCGAACATGATGATTGGAGGCAAGGGATAGTCCTCGGTCAAGCCAAGGTGACCAGTCGAGCCGGCGACGAAGACGCCGATGTCGCAGTTGATCTGCAGGCGAGCCATTGATCTTTTGTCGATCACACAGCGGAACTCTCAATGAAAGCACCATTGTCGGTGTCAAAACCGGCAGGTGTCGGGTAGGGGGTCCCGAGCTGTGTGTCGTGGATCGATGGGTAACAGGAGACAGGGGACATGATGTTTACCCGGGTTCGGGCCCTCTCTATCGAGGTAATACCCTACTTCCTGCTTGATTGATCTTGATGAATATAGAGATTACAAGAGTTGATCTACCCTGAGATCATACGTTGTGGTCTAAACCCTAGGGGTATGATGATTAATGTCATAATGATCTATCGAGTAGCCTGGCCTTGGCTTATATAATGCACCAGAGGCCTAGGATAATAAGAGTCCTAGCCGAATACGTTGGTGGAGAGGAGTCCTTGTCTTGATCACCAAGTCTTGTGGAATCTTCCTTCTGTATACATCGGCTGTCCAAACTGGCCCATGAGTGAATGGCCATGGGGGTCCTCGGCCCAATCCAACTGATCTGGAGACGACATGGTGTCACGACCGGTTTTTCAATAAAATAATTATTGAGAGACCAATCCCTTTTACGGACCAGCGAGGAAGAATTCCTTCCCACTGGTAGAATATATCTTGGTCACAGAAGAAAAATACCAGGAGTACTAAATATAATACAAGGTTGAGCAGAGACTGCCCCACAATTTATTACATGCACGCCGCTAAAACAGGACGGCGGATAGGGTGGCATACTACTAACTCACGATAATCACGGTGGTGGAAATATCATCGCGAAGCGAGTGATATGGTTCCAAAAGACTACAGCTCATCAAGCGTCGGAGTGAGGCTCGAGAAGACTTATTGCGGGTGGCGGAAGCATATACAATACAAGTGACCAATATCCGGGATCGCGCAGGACTGACTAGGACTCCTCTAGGCGTCGGGCGCGCTATCAAACTCTTCATCCAAGAGATCGCCTTCGTCAACATCTGGCCAAATCAACAAGCCAGGTGAGTACTATGAAAGTACTCGCAAGAAAGTTCAGACATAAGGTATAACAAAAGTAAACATGAAACATATGAACAAGTTAACCAGTGCGATCAGACATAGAGATAATAAATACTGGGTGCCAAGCGAGGGTCTGAATGACGCCTCGAGCGGAAACTGCAGCATAGTAATACTGGTGCCAAACGAGTGTCTGAAAGACTCCTCGAGCGGAAAATGCGGAATATTAATGCGGGTGCCAAACGAGTGTCTGAAAGACTCCTCGAGCGGAAAATGCGGAATAATAGTGCCACAGTCGGGCGTCGGGGCGACACCACATAAAGGGCTTATAACAGAAAGTAAAGACAGTGCATGCCGCAGTCGGACGTCTGAGCGACATCACATAAAGGGCTTATATTTGAAGAAACAAGCACACGCCACAGTCGGACGTCTGAGCGACGTCACATAAAGGGCTTATATCACATCTCATTAATACAACAGTTTGGGAACATAAATTATCACAAGCATGAGACACACAAAAAAGTTAGTCCATCCACGGGAATAACAATAAGTCTGAATTTTACCACTCGAGCTTGTTCACCGGGGGCAAGTTTTTCACACGGATAGATATGGATATAATGTTCTCATTACTTGATCAAGGATACGATGATCTGGAAAGAATTGACTCTGCAGAGTTTGTACTTAACCACAGCCAACGGATTTCAGTAGTCACGGGGACTAGTTCCGTCTATGGTGTTTTGGAAGAAACACGTCTAACCAGTACACACCCAATTCAACCATCTGAAGCCAGGGATCACCCTCGGCGACGTTCAAGAAAAACCTTGAGACGGGGAGGCTACAACCTCGCGTAGCATGGGATCAAATTTCTATACGCGCGCTTTAAGGGGGTGCCCCCCTTCTCGGTCCCAACCGGAAACACCCATGCCCCCTGACCGGATGACTGGCTTTAATCCTGGGCCAAGGTACCATCATCCCGGCCTCACTGTTTGGTGTGTACACGGAAAGAGGTTACCAACTTACTAAACCGCATCCTGGCAATGAGACATGTGGTAGCACGGAAAGGGGGAAGAACGGTAACACGGCTCCAACCATGTTAACGTCGGAACAGTCGGATGACACAAGGCTGGTATGCTACAACAGTACCACCTTGCTGCCCTTCATGTCACCACATGATTAGGCCACCTCTCATTAGAGGTCATCGCGACTTTGGAACATGCGGGAAAAGAACGATAACGTAGCTCCAACCACGTTAACGTCGAAGAAAGTTGGATGACGCAAGGCTGGCATGCTACAACAGTACCACCTTGCTGCCCTTCATGTCACCACATGATTTGGCCACCTCTCATCAGAGGTCATCGCAACTCTGGGACAACCGGGTCGTTGCCTTACAAGCAACGAGGTATTTACCGACACTCATATGCCACGCACAAACTCTCACGTGAACATGTAAAACATCTGTCATATCAAATGCTCAAAACATGCTTGCCTGGTTCGAAGAAGTCGGAGTCTAGCTCGGCGAAGTTCGCGGCCCCTTCACCTCTCCCGGAACCTACGGCAATCACGAAACGGGTGCTAACGTGAAAACCAACACATACACAGAAACTTTTCCAAATATTTTTCAAATAAATCCCATAAAAAACTAGACAAAATTTGGAGATTGTCAGAAAAAGAATCACTCAAAAATTCCTTTTTATTAAAAAGTTATAAAGGTTTCTGTCCAGGGACTTATCTGTAATGAAACAGAAAAGTTCCAGGGTTTTAACTGAGAAAACAGAAAACGCTTCGGCTGGGAATGCGCAAGCGCAAAGGAGGAAACGTATTTGCCCGAAGGCGCCAACAGAAAACGGTTCGAGGTGGAATAAAACAGAGGCTGACACGCGGGGTCCACATGTCAGGTTTGAAAAGCTCGCCGGCGCCCGAAGACTGCGGTTGACGCCGGCGTCGAATCACGGCGAGTTAGGAGGAACGGAGGGTACCAAGAGCTTCAGCGTCTTCTTCCGCGTCGGTGGGTGGTGGACTCGTCCAACGGGGAGCACTATGTCGACGGCGACACTTTCTCCGGCGGACGGCGGTTCGGGTGAGGATGGGGAACTCCGGTGGAGGGCTGCAAGCTTCAAATTGAAGTGCGGGTCAGAAAGAGGGGTGCATGGTGAAGCTACTGGCAAGAGAATGGAGGCGGAGGAGCGCACACGGGGGCGAATCGGGCTGGATCCCGTGGCGGGTCGCGGCGGCCGGAGTCGAGGAAGGAGACCTCCTCGGGGCTCTTCCAGTGGCTAGGCGTGCTCTAGGGGGAGTGCAGGGCTGGTGGGTGCTCGAGTTGAAGCTTGGGGCCTCTATTTATAGGCAGATCGGCGGGGTGGCCGTGAACGGAGAATCTCCGGCGAGCGATTACGGCGGAGCAGTGGATTGGCAGGGGGTTTGAGCGGCCGGGCAGCATCAGTGGAGGTTACTGGACTCGTTTTGCAGCTAAACGGGGTCGGTCTTGGCGTAATGGCGTCGGTCCACGGTGAGGTGACCGCACGGGCTCAACGGCGGCAGAGAGCGCGCTCCGCGCCCTGTGGTTCACGACGAGAGCGGCAGCGCGTTCGGGGGAGTGGAAGGCCACGCGGCGAGCTCCGGTGGTTTGGGCGGCGCTGGGTGGCGTCGTCGGCGCCGTGTCTCCCGCTGGCATCCGCAAAGCCGCCGCCGGCGTCGGTCACGGGGCGGCGCACCTTCTGCTGCTCGTCGCCGACGCCCGCAAGACGCCAGGCGCTCGTGCGGTGCAGGAACAAGAGGGCGGGGATGAGGAGCAAGGTGACGCGGTGGCACTAGCGAGATCGACGTCCGCTTCTGAAGAAAACGACAGCAGCCACTTGACTGAATCTCTGAACTTACTGAATTTGACAATGACCATGCACTGCAGGTGTTCGACAGGAGGTTTTGGCCATGAGATAAATTTTTCTGGAGCTGTAACTTGGTGAGATGACCACTCAAAGTACCCATGGGCTGCCTGATTTTACTTGGAATTTTTGGAGAAGGTTTTGAATGAATTTCACCAAATTTGACAAATCTGGTCCAAACTTGCAGAAAGTGTAGTTTGAAAATTTTGAACTGAAGACCAGTGGATCTTCATAGTTCTAGGTTGGGGTTTCAAAGGACTAGGAGGGAGAGTTGGTTTGGTGGCAAAAATCAAAACAGAAAAAGGAGTTCCTTTGTAAATCTCCAAGTGGCAGAATAGAGGACAGAAAATTATTTGAATAGAATTTGAATGGGAATAAATACATGGGGAGGTTCAACTTGCTGGATTTGGTGTAAAACATGATCCAAAGGTGAGGGAAGGGTTAGGAGAGAACATTTGCACTAGGGCCATGGCAAGGAGGAATTGTTGAAAGTGGCTAAGGACTTTCCAAAAGCCATAGTGCAAGATTCAAAAAGATTTACAAAAGTTATTTTCCCAAATGTAAACCATTTTGTCTTGAGTCCAAGTGAAAAGCAAAAACCTCCAAGACCAAAGGCGGATCTTGGGTGAATCAAAACAAAACTTTTGCCATGAAGAAAAATATATGAGAGGGAGAGTTCTCTTGAAGAAAAATTTAAATCACTCCCCTCAAGTCAAATAAAATCTTTTTAAAAAAAATCCAAATAAAAACTTGGGTGTCACAACACCTGCCCCCTTAGGAAAAATCTCATCCTTGAGATTTCTGTTGATCCTCAAATAGATGTGGATACTCTGCTCGAAGGACATCTTCCCTTTCCCATGTAGCTTCATCCTCAGTGTGGTTGCTCCACTGAACCTTGAAAAATCTTGTCGTTTTCTGACGGGTCCTCCGTTCAGACTCTTCTAAATCTTTACTGGCCTTTCTCTGTAGGTGAGATCTGGTTGCATATCAATGTCCTCATGAGGTACATGTTTTTCTGGGTTGCTCACACATTTTCTTAACTGTGAGACGTGGAACACGTCATGGACGTCTGACAACTCCTTGGGTAGGTCTAGCTGGTAGGCTACCGTGCCTCTTCGTGCCTTTACACAAAATGGTCCAATAAATCTTGGGGCTAGCTTCCCCTTAATTTTGAACCGTTGTAGACCCCTCATAGGAGATACTCGGAGGTATACGGAATCACCGGGTTCAAAGCTGACCTCTCGATGCTTCTGATCATAGTAGCTCTTTTGTCGGCTCTGTGCTGTCTTGAGTCTGTCCCTGATTTGTTTCACTTTCTCCTCGGCCTCCTTAAGCATATCTGGGCCGAAGATACGGCTGTCACCTGTCTCTGACCAATTCAGTGGGGTACGACACCTCCGTCCGTACAACGCTTCAAAAGGTGCCATTTGCAAGCTGGCTTGGTAACTGTTGTTGTAAGCAAATTCGGCATACGGCAAACTTTCTTCCCAACTGGATCCATAGGTGAGCACACAGGCTCTTAGCATATCCTCTAGGATTTGGTTCACACGTTCTGTTTGTCCGTCAGTCTGAGGGTGGTATGCTGTACTGAAAGCTAGCTGCGTGCCCAGAGCTTGTTGTAGGTGATCCCAAAATTTGGAGACGAATTGGGTGCCTCGGTCTGATATTATAGTCTTTGGGACTCCGTGCAAGCAAACTATACGGGAGAGATAAAGTTTTGCCAGTCTCTGTGTGGAGTAGGTAGTCTTCACGGGAATGAAATGCGCAACCTTGGTTAGTCGGTCTGTGATGACCCATATGGCGTCATTCCCACGTTGTGATCGGGGTAATCCGACAATGAAGTCCATTCCTATTTCATCCCATTTCCACTCTGGTATCCTGTTAGGCTGGAGTAGCCCTGCTGGCTTTTGATGCTCGGCCTTGATGCGTTGACATGAATCGCAACAAGCAATGAATGTGGCTATATCTCTCTTCATACCGTGCCACCAAAATCTTTCCTGAATGTCCTTGTACATTTTGGTTCCTCCAGGATGGATCGAGTAAGGAGCGGTGTGGCTTTCCGTCAAGATCTGTTGCTTGAGTTCCTCAATGTTAGGTACGCAAAGTCTGTCTCGGTACCATAATGTCCCTTCACTGTCTGTGACGAATTCTGAAGTCTTACTAAGATTCATTTTCTTCTTTATGCCTTCGATGCTGGGATGTCCCTGTTGAGCCTTCTTAATTTGTTCCACCAGGGTGGGTTGTATCTCCAGGTTCGATACGGTTCCCTCAGAGACTAACATCATGTTGAGTCGGGTGAACTCTCGCTGAAACTCAGGTCTCAAATTTTGCTGACCGTCACTGTCCGGGCTGGGGTTTCGACTAAGGGCATCGGCCACTACATTTGCTTTCCCTGGGTGGTAGTGAATACTGACGTCATAGTCCTTGACTAGTTCCAACCAGCGTCGTTGGCGTAAATTCAGCTCTGGCTGTGTGAAAATATATTTGAGGCTCTTATGGTCCGTATATATTTCACAGCGATTTCCCAACAGAAAGTGCCTCCACTCCTTGAGTGCATGTATAACTGCTGCTAGCTCCAGGTCATGTGTTGGGTAATTTTCCTCATGTTTTCGCAGCTGCCTGGAGGCATATGCGACAACTTTGCCATCCTGCATTAGTACACATCCGAGACCTTTTCGGGACGCGTCACAATACACTTCAAAGCTCTTGTGTATGTCCGGCACAGTTAATACCGGTGCAGTCGTCAGCTTCTTCTTTAGTTCTTGGAAGCTCTGCTCGCATGCTTCCGTCCATACAAATTTCTTGTCCTTCTTGAGCAACTGTGTTATAGGTTTTGCCACAGTGGAGAATCCTTCAATAAATCTCCGGTAATATCCGGCCATTCCTAGGAAACTCCGCACATCTGTAACATTGGCGGGTGGCTTCCAGTCCAGTATGGCCTTGACTTTTTCCGGGTCTACGGCCACGCCTTCTTGGTTCAGTATATGGCCTAAGAAACCAACTTGTCTTAGCCAAAATTCGCACTTGCTAAATTTGGCGTACAACTGATGTTTCCTCAATTCTCCCAAAACAATTCTGAGGTGTTCAGCATGCTCTTCTGGTGTCCTCGAGTAAACCAGAATGTCGTCGATAAATACCACCACAAATTTGTCCATGAATTTCATGAATACTTTGTTCATGAGGTGGACGAAATATGCGGGGGCGTTCGTTAGTCCAAAAGGCATCACTGTAAACTCGTATAACCCATATCTGGAAGTGAAAGCTGTCTTGGGAATATCTTCCGTCCGTACCTTCAATTGGTGATATCCCGATCTCAAATCAATTTTTGAGAATACCTTGGCCTGTGCGAGCTGGTCAAACAAATCATTTATTCGTGGCATCGGATATTTGTTTTTGATGGTGACCATATTGAGGGCTCGATAGTCTATGCACAGCCTCAGTGTCCCATCTTTCTTCTTAGCGAACAACACAGGCGAACCCCAGGGTGAGGAGCTGGCTCGAATAAATCCTTTGTCCAACAATTCTTTTATCTGCTTCTTCAACTCCACCAATTCTGAGGGTGCCATTCTATAAGGCTTCTTATAGATGGGGGCAGTGCCAGGTGCTAGTTCAATGCTGAATTCGATCTCTCGGTCTGGTGGCATGCCTGGTAGTTCTTCAGGAAACACATCAGGAAACTCGCATACCACTGGGACTTTTCTCAATTCTGCAATGTCCATTTTGTTCAATTTTGGCTGCCGCGATCGTGGCCTCTCTTGGGCGGAAACTCTTATAGTCTTGCCGTGATGGTGAGTGAGAATCACTGTCCGATTGAAACAGTCGATGAATCCTATGTTGGTGGTCAACCAGTCCATAGACATCCAGTCCTTTACTTTCCAACACGATGAGGTTCGCGTGGAATTGTAGTCCTTCGAACTCAATGACCACTCCTTGGCAGTAACCCTGAGCGATTTGCTTATTTCCGGGGGACTTGATGATCATAGACTTTTCCAAGGGAAGTATCAGAAAACTGTGTTGCGAAACAAAACTCTTCGAAACGAACGAATGGGAAGCTCCGGAATCAAACAAAACCGTGGCAGGTACTGTGTTGACAGGGAACGTACCGAGCACGATGTCTGGGGCATTCTGCGCTTCTTCCCTGGTCACATGGTTCAGGTGACCCTTCCTGTGGTTGTTGCTGGGGTTGAAGTTGTTGCGCTTGGGGGCTGGATTGCTCCCACCATTGTTCGGCTTGGGTGCCGAGTCTCGTGGCTTCGGGCACTATTTAGCATAATGCCCTTGTTGACCACAAGCATAGCAGGTGACCCCTAGACGGTATGTGAACTCCTTGTCCCTGGCATGAAACTGTCCGACGGGTCTTGACTCAGTAGTCGTGGATCTCCTTGTGTCTGTCCTTGGGACCTCAGCCTTGCCTCGGTTGCTGTGGGCAAGAGTCGTCTTGTCCCTCTTCCGCTTGCGGATATCTTCCAAACTACGGCGCTCATTCTCCAAGGTGATGGTCTTGTCCACCAGCGTCTTAAAATCCGGAAAGGTGTGCACGATCAGTTGGCATCTTAACGCTGGTGCCAGGCCGTCCAGGAATTTTTCCATCTTCTTGCTTTCTGTCATGTGCTCGTCGTAGGCATAACGAGACAGCTGGGTGAACTGACCATTGTACTCGGTCACTGACATGCCTCTTTGCTTCAGGTCATCAAACTCTCTCTTCTTGATCTTTAGGATGTTCCTGGGTATGTGTGCCCCACGGAAGCCTTCCTTGAACTCTTCCCAGGTGATGTTGTGTTCCCTGGGATGCATGTGTAGGAAGTTTTCCCACCATGCTGCGGCTGCTCCAGTAAGATAGTGTGGTGCATAAAGCACCTTCTCATGATCTGAACACTGAGCAATAATCAGTTTCCTTTCAATCTCACGAAGCCAATCATCGGCTTCCAGCGGTCTGTCGGTGTGAGCAAAGGTTGAGGGGCGAGTCTTCTGTAATTCAGATAACTTGGAATGGGGTTGATAGGGTTCACGGTGGTTTCCCATGTTGATGACATGGTTCATCATTTCTTGGTGCTGTTGCTGGCTTTGCTCGAAGAGACGGCATACTTGTGACAGTGCCGCTTCGCTGTCTTGTTGGCTGGACTGACCCTGAGTGAAATTGTTGCTGGTCTGTGTCCCGTAAACCTCTTCTGGCTGATTGGGCATGGAGCGAGTCCATGGGCGAGACATTTTCCAGTCTGGGGTATTATTTGCAAAACCCATGAGAAAACTGTGTAGCACAAAAATCTCGCAAAGGCAAAAATAAAAAGGCTTCAAGGTTTTCAAAGAAACACAAATGATTTCTCGTAGAGAAGAAGTGCTTAACATAAATCTTACATGCGCCAAGCAAACACAAGATACAGCACTCAGGATGTGCGTACACAATCCTGACATGTTATTAAAAACTAGCGTACTACTCCAGAAGGCAGCAAACACACCAATACAAACTAGCACACAGATAAAACAACACATCATACAAGCAGGCATAACACGCGGCTACTCGGTGCTCTCAGTCGGAGATGGTGAAGATCTCCTTCCCCTTGCCGATGGCAAGGCTCAGCGGTCCAGGAGAATCAACCTCCTCCTCTCTAGCTGGCTCCTGGCGCGGGACGCTGCGCTGCGGTGATGGTGCGGGGGCGACTGGTGGTAGAGCGCGTGCGGCAGACGGTGCGGCTCTGACTGGAGTAGGAGCGATGACTCGGTCGAACTCCTCAGTGGTAGGCAGACGGCGAGCAGTGGCCAAAATGGCCGGTGCATACGAGGCTGAAGACGAGACGAATGTCAGAGGCGGCGCCGTGTGGAGGAGCTCCTTCCTACTGGCAGGACCGCCCCGGACTAAGTCCATGCGGGCAGCCACAAGATCATCTACGAGGTTGTCGAAAGACTCCTCCAGAGCCTTGAGATACTCCACAACCATCTCGATGGCTTCATCTCGTTCTCCCCGATGGCAGGCGAACGCATAGTGGCTGGTGTAAGGCACATGGCATGGGAGGTAGCGGTAGCGACGAGTCTTCATCGTAGGAAGGATGTCCCGAAGGCGAGCTATCGCCTCGCGGGCAGCCATCTGCATGGCATGCCTCTCCGTAGGCATGGCCCTTCCCGTAAAACGGAAGTGGCGTGCAGCAGAACGTCCTCCCCTGAACTGCACCACGGCTTGGTGCATAGACACGTCGTCACTGAGCTTGTGCTGATAGAGTGTGAACTCCGAGCGAGCTGCTGGCCCGATCGCGAGCTTGGTGATGGAGACGAGGAGCTTGACAAACCCCTCGGGCACGTTGGTGAACACTCGATTCTCACAGCTGCTGCCAGCCATCTACAAAAGTAGGCAAAAATTCTGAGTAGTCATGTCATAAATTTATGATGACCAACAGAAAATAGCTACAATTGCAAAATGCTGAAAAGGCACAAAAAGCGCTAAAAACCGATTAGCGATCGCACCTAGTGGCTTCCTACAGTCAGCCTGGCTCTGATACCAAGCTTGTCACGACCGGTTTTTCAATAAAATAATTATTGAGAGACCAATCCCTTTTACGGACCAGCGAGGAAGAATTCCTTCCCACTGGTAGACAATATCTTGGTCACAGAAGAAAAATACCAGGAGTACTAAATATAATACAAGGTTGAGCAGAGACTGCCCAACAATTTATTACATGCACGCCGCTAAAACAGGACGGCGGATAGGGTGGCATACTACTAACTCACGATAATCACGGTGGTGGAAATATCATCGCGAAGCGAGTGATATGGTTCCAAAAGACTACAGCTCATCGAGCGTCGGAGTGAGGCTCGAGAAGACTTATTGCGGGTGGTGGAAGCGTATACAATACAAGTGACCAATATCCGGGATCGCGCAGGACTGACTGGGACCCCTCTAGGCGTCGGGCGCGCTATCAAACTCTTCATCCAAGAGATCGCCTTCGTCAACATCTGGCCAAATCAACAAGCCAGGTGAGTACTATGAAAGTACTCGCAAGACAGTTCGGACATAAGGTATAACAAAAGTAAACATGAAACATATGAACAAGTTAACCAGTGCGATCAGACATAGAGATAATAAATACTGGGTGCCAAGCGAGGGTCTGAATGACGCCTCGAGCGGAAACTGCAGCATAGTAATACTGGTGCCAAACGAGTGTCTGAAAGACTCCTCGAGCGGAAAATGCGGAATATTAATGCGGGTGCCAAACAAGTGTCTGAAAGACTCCTCGAGCGGAAAATGCGGAATAATAGTGCCACAGTCGGGCGTCGGGGCGACACCACATAAAGGGCTTATAACAGAAAGTAAAGACAGTGCATGCCGCAGTCGGACGTCTGAGCGACATCACATAAAGGGCTTATATTTGAAGAAACAAGCACACGCCACAGTCGAACGTCTGAGCGACGTCACATAAAGGGCTTATATCACATCTCATTAATACAACAGTTTGGGAACATAAATTATCACAAGCATGAGACACAAAAAAAGTTAGTCCATCCACGGGAATAACAATAAGTCTGAATTTTACCACTTGAGCTTGTTCACCGGGGGCAAGTTTTTCACACGGATAGATATGGATATAATGTTCTCATTACTTGATCAAGGATACGATGATCTGGAAAGAATTGACTCTGCAGAGTTTGTACTTAACCACAGCCAACGGATTTCAGTAGTCACGGGGACTAGTTCCGTCTACGGTGTTTTGGAAGAAACACGTCTAACCAGTACACACCCAATTCAACCATCCGAAGCCAGGGATCACCCTCGGCGACGTTCAAGAAAAACCTTGAGACGGGGAGGCTACAACCTCGCGTAGCATGGGATCAAATTTCTATACGCGCGCTTTAAGGGGGTGCCCCCCCTCTCGATCCCAACCGGAAACACCCATGCCCCCTGACCGGATGACTGGCTTTAATCCTGGGCCAAGGTACAATCATCCCGGCCTCTCTGTTTGGTGTGTACACGGAAAGAGGTTACCAACTTACTAAACCGCATCCTGGCAATGAGACATGTGGTAGCACGGAAAGGGGGAAGAACGGTAACACGGCTCCAACCATGTTAACGTCGGAACAGTCGGATGACACAAGGCTGGTATGCTACAACAGTACCACCTTGCTGCCCTTCATGTCACCACATGATTAGGCCACCTCTCATTAGAGGTCATCGCGACTTTGGAACATGCGGGAAAAGAACGATAACGTAACTCCAACCACGTTAACGTCGAAGAAAGTTGGATGACGCAAGGCTGGCATGCTACAACAGTACCACCTTGCTGCCCTTCATGTCACCACATGATTTGGCCACCTCTCATCAGAGGTCATCGCAACTCTGGGACAACCGGGTCGTTGCCTTACAAGCAACGAGGTATTTACCGACACTCATATGCCACGCACAAACTCTCACGTGAACATGTAAAACATCTGTCATATCAAATGCTCAAAACATGCTTGCCTGGTTCGGAGAAGTCGGAGTCTAGCTCGGCGAAGTTCGCGGCCCCTTCACCTCTCCCGGAACCTACGGCAATCACGAAACGGGTGCTAACGTGAAAACCAACACATACACAGAAACTTTTCCAAATATTTTTCAAATAAATCCCATAAAAAACTACACAAAATTTGGAGATTGTCAGAAAAAGAATCACTCAAAAATTCCTTTTTATTAAAAAGTTATAAAGGTTTCTGTCCAGGGACTTATCTGTAATGAAACAGAAAAGTTCCAGGGTTTTAACTGAGAAAACAGAAAACGCTTCGGCTGGGAATGCGCAAGCGCAAAGGAGGAAACGTATTTGCCCGAAGGCGCCAACAGAAAACGGTTCGAGGTGGAATAAAACAGAGGCTGACACGCGGGGTCCACATGTCAGGTTTGAAAAGCTCGTCGGCGCCCGAAGACTGCGGTGGACGCCGTCGTCGAATCACGGCGAGTTAGGAGGAACGGAGGGTACCAAGAGCTTCAGCGTCTTCTTCCGCGTCGGTGGGTGGTGGACTCGTCCAACGGGGAGCACTATGTCGACGGCGACACTTTCTCCGGCGGACGGCGGTTCGGGTGAGGATGGGGAACTCCGGTGGAGGGCTGCAAGCTTCAAATTGAAGTGCGGGTCAGAAAGAGGGGTGCATGGTGAAGCTACTGGCAAGAGAATGGAGGCGGAGGAGCGCACACGGGGGCGAATCGGGCTGGATCCCGTGGCGGGTCGCGGCGGCCGGAGTCGAGGAAGGAGACCTCCTCGGGGCTCTTCCAGTGGCTAGGCGTGCTCTAGGGGGAGTGCAGGGCTGGTGGGTGCTCGAGTTGAAGCTCGGGGCCTCTATTTATAGGCAGATCGGCGGGGTGGCCGTGAAGGGAGAATCTCCGGCGAGCGATTACGGTGGAGCAGTGGATTGGCAGGGGGTTTGAGCGGCCGGGCAGCATCAGTGGAGGTTACTGGACTCGTTTTGCAGCTAAACGGGGTCGGTCTTGGCGTAATGGCATCGGTCCACGGTGAGGTGACCGCACGGGCTCAACGGCGGCAGAGAGCGCGCTCCGCGCCCTGCGGTTCACGACGAGAGCGGCAGCGCGTTCGGGGGAGTGGAAGGCCACGCGGCGAGCTCCGGTGGTTTGGGCGGTGCTGGGTGGCGTCGTCGGCGCCGTGTCTCCCGCTGGCGTCCGCAAAGCCGCCGCCGGCGTCGGTCACGGGGCGGCGCACCTTCTGCTGCTCGTCGCCGACGCCCGCAAGACGCCAGGCGCTCGTGCGGTGCAGGAACAAGAGGGCGGGGACGAGGAGCAAGGCGACGCGGTGGCACTGGCGAGATCGACGTCCGCTTCTGAAGAAAACGACAGCAGCCACTTGACTGAATCTCTGAACTTACTGAATTTGACAATGACCATGCACTACAGGTGTTCGACAGGAGGTTTTGGCCATGAGATAAATTTTTCTGGAGCTGTAACTTGGTGAGATGACCACTCAAAGTACCCAGGGGCTGCCTGATTTTACTTGGAATTTTTGGAGAAGGTTTTGAATGAATTTCACCAAATTTGACAAATCTGGTCCAAACTTGCAGCAAGTGTAGTTTGAAAATTTTGAACTGAAGACCAGTGGATCTTCATAGTTCTAGGTTGGGGTTTCAAAGGACTAGGAGGGAGAGTTGGTTTGGTGGCAAAAATCAAAACAGAAAAAGGAGTTCCTTTGTAAATCTCCAAGTGGCAGAATAGAGGACAGAAAATTATTTGAATAGAATTTGAATGGGAATAAATACATGGGGAGGTTCAACTTGCTGGATTTGGTGTAAAACATGATCCAAAGGTGAGGGAAGGGTTAGGAGAGAACATTTGCACTAGGGCCATGGCAAGGAGGAATTGTTGAAAGTGGCTAAGAACTTTCCAAAAGCCATAGTGCAAAATTCAAAAAGATTTACAAAAGTTATTTTCCCAAATGTAAACCATTTTGTCTTGAGTCCAAGTGAAAAGCAAAAACCTCCAAGACCAAAGGCGGATCTTGGGTGAATCAAAACAAAACTTTTGCCATGAAGAAAAATATATGAGAGGGAGAGTTCTCTTGAAGAAAAATTTAAATCACTCCCCTCAAGTCAAATAAAATCTTTTTAAAAAAAATCCAAATAAAAACTTGGGTGTCACACATGGTGAGTACCCCATAATCCAGGACACCATCAGATGGCGCTGCCGTCGGGCTCGTGGATGGGCTCGACCGTCACGCTTGATGACATCGCCTATCTTCGCGCCACCAGGCGTCTGCCGGGGGAGACGGAGGTCGCCGCGCGCCTGTCGCGGGGAGAGCGGAAGCCACGACCCGAAGGCACGGAGCGCGTGGTCTTCCTCCCGCACTTCCAGCGCGAGTTTGGGCTTCCCGCGAGCGGCTTCTTCCGTGACTTCCTGGAGTTCTTCGGGCTCCAGCCTCATCATCTTGGCACCGGCGCCATCGTGCAGCTGTCGGGCTTCGTCACCCTCTGCGAGGGGTACCTGGGGGTCGAGCCTTCGATCGACCTCTGGGTGCGCTTCTTCTCCTTGAAGCAGCAGGGGCCAAAGGCCGGGGAGATGTCCGAGTGTGGGGCCGCCGTTATCTCCAAGCGGTCGGGCGCTGACTGCCTGAAGATGCCGCTGGAGGATTCTGCCAAGAAACGGCAGAATTCCTTCTTCTACGTCCGCAACCTCGGCGCAGACCGCATCAACTTGCCGCCCTTCGTCAACTCACCGCTGAGGGAGAAGCTGAATTGGGGGTACTACCCCAGGCATCCGTCGCAGGAGGTGCTCAACCTGTGCGAACGGGTGTCGGTGATGAAGGAGCAGGAGGGGCTCACCGGCACCGACCTCATCACCGCCTTCATCGTCTGCCGAGTGCTGCCACTGCAGCGCAGCCACCTTATCGGCCAGATGACCGGCCTCCAGGACCCCAACCGTATGGCGAACACGCAGCTGGCAGCGGACCAGGTCACGCGCCGGGTCAACGATATTTCCAAGGCTAACCTGCAGGGCGATTGGCAGTTCGGGAAGGCCCCGTACAGCCATGTGAACCCGGCACCGCTGGTGAGTCCTTGGTCTCCATATTTTGCTGTTGCTTATCTTCTTATCCGCCCCGACGCAAAGCGGGAGGTGCTTCTGAACGCCATCCGGCATCCTTGCGACCTGCCGTGGGTGCAGGTGGTGCGCGTTGCCTCGAGGAAGCCCGAGGCCCATGGCTGAGGAGGGGAGGCGACCGTCAACGCGGGCGCAGGGCGCCGAGCGGGTAAAGTCTTGTCTTTGCTTCCTGAGCTGCTTGGTTATCGCGCGACGCGGGGAAGGCTGACGCGAGTTGCTGATGTAGCGGTGCCGGGTGGAGGAGGCGGCAGCGCGGCTGGAGCCGGGTCGTCTCGGGGGGCGCCGGCGGCGAGCCGGCCGCACGGGAAAGACAACGTCGTGCCGTGGTCCCCGGCCATGAGGCGCGCAGCGAACCCGGCCAGGGGCGAGAAACCGCCCGCAAAGAGGAGGCGCGGCGCTCCGCAGGAGAGGGCGGCGAGGCCCGTCGTTCCGGTGGTGCCGGGGTGAGTTCCCTTCTTTCTCGAACCGAGTAGCCGAGCGGCTCTGCTTGGCTTGTATTTATTTCTGTCTTGGGTTTCAGGTGGCCGATCTCGCTGGCACTGGCGGCAGCAGACGCCGCGTCCAACGAGGGCGCCGTGTTCTGGAGGAGCCGGTCCGGCACCGTCGACCGGGTTGAGGAGGAGGAGCGAGCGGGTCCAGATCTTGGTCTGGACCCGGCCGATATCGAAGGCCTGGCCTGGCGCGACCGGACCCGAGCCGAGGCGGAGCTAGAGGCGGCATCGACCCAAGCGTGGGTTGACGCTGCGGCGACGTGGGCGCGGGCCGGCGAGGGGTCGGGGTGGCCAGAGATGCCGGCAGGGACGGTGGTTGCAGCGACGGTCTTTGTGCCATCGTTGGAGGGGGAGCACGGCCGAAGCGGCTGCGCAGATGTGATGGACCTCGACCGGGTGGTTGTTGGGGACGATACCCCACCGCGGACCAACGTGGTCGAGCGGGCGGGGGCCGACGGAGGCGGCGGTGACGCCGCCTTGGAGGAGGCGCCGCAGATGGTGCCGGAGGGGGCGCCCCAGGCACCGTCGAGCGATGCGCCGTTGGTGGTGGATCCACGGGCCGCTTTGGCCACCGAACTGGTGCCGGTGCCGGAGAGGGTGCCGGCCACAGGGGGCACGGCCAGCAGGGAACACGCCCTGGTGCTCAGGTCAGGGGGTCGCCGGGCCACCAGGTCGCAGCCGACGCGGAGCGGGACCAGCGATGTCTTCTTCGGGCCTCCGACCCAGGAGGAGGCGGCGATGGCAGCCGTGACCCGGTGTCTGCGAGGGAGGACGGATCGGATCCAGGCCTTCGCCCAGGCCGAGGTGGAGGCGATGCAGGAGCTGGAGCGTGCCGTGTTTGTAAGTTTTCCGTTACGTTCTGCTTTATGGGGGCGCGCCAGCGCACCCACTGGGTGTAGCCCCTGAGATTAGGGCCAACTGCGTAGCAGTTGGGTCGAATCTTAACTTGTTGTCTTGTATTAATCGTTGCTTTCTGCAGCAACTGGACTCCTACCGGGTAGGCTTCTTCAACCGGCTCCTTGAGACGCACCGGCTTCTCAAGGAACGCCTCGCTGCCAAGGAGGAGGAGCTCCGCGCCACGGCAGGTACTTTTTCTTGCGTGCTCTTTTTAGTAGGGGCGCGCTAGTGCACCCACTGGGTGTAGCCCCCGAGATTTGGGCCAACTGCGTAGCAGTTTGGTCGAATCTTAAAATGGTACTTTATTTCTGAATCTTTCTTCTGCAGCCGAGGTGCTGTCTTGGAGGACCCGGCTGATCTGGGCCGGCTTCCACTACGACCGGCTTGTTGCTGACGTCGGTCGGCTTGGAGCCGAGGTGGAGAGGACGAGGGCGGAGGCGACGGGAGCCCGGCGGGCGCTCGACGAAGCCAGCCAGCTGTGTGAGCAGCTGGCGGGCGACAAGGGCCGTCTCGAGGCCGAGGTGGAGCACCTCAAGACGGGGGCCACCATGGTCGTGGAGGCGCAACGAGCCCTTGCCGAGGCGGACCACCAACGCGGCAAGCTGGCCGACGACAAGGGGCAGCTTCAGGCCGTGGTGGAGCGCCTGAAGACGCTGATGGCCACGGCAGAGGAGACCCGGCACCGCGAGGAGGCCGTGAAGCCGGCCGAGGACAAGGATGTCGAGCTTAAGGCGGCCCTTGCCAAGGTCACCGATCTGGAGAAGGCGCTGCAGGAGTGTGACTGCACCATTGCCCGGGAGCGGCACGATACGTTGCTCGAGGCGCAGCACCTGGAAGAGTCCTTCTCCAGTAAGTGCTTTTCTTTGGTTCTGCCGGGTTATGAACCCGGCTCCTTGTCCTTGGTGACTTTCTTCTGACTTGCTTTTCTTCTTGACATGGGCCTTCCCGGAGACACGCCAGCTGGCGGAAGAGGCGGTCCATTTTCGGCGCGACCCGCACGGGATCGTCGGCTCCGGAACTGACCCGCAGGTGGCCTGGACCGCCACCGAGGCTCGTCTGCGAGTCCTGGGCGATCAGATGGGTCGGCTCTCTAAGGCCGGCGCGACGATGACGGCGGCCCTCTGGCCGGGTTCCGTTGCGCCGAGCAGCTTTACGCGGCTGGCGCGGTGGTTGGAGGCGGGGCCGGATCGGCTCCATGACTGGCGCGTTTCCGCTGCCTGTGCTGGTGCCGAGATGGCGCTCTGGTTTGCGATGTCTTGGCATCCGGACTTGTCGCTGGACGCGTTGATGGGCCAGAGAGCCGGCTCAGAGAGCCAGCTGCAGGCGGAGGCCGGCCGGATAGCTGCTCGGGCCAGCTACATCGCCGGGTTCGCCTTTCACGACGAGTTCCGGTCGGAGCGGTCGGAGGATGGCGGAGTCATGCCTGCCTACGACTATGGCCTGCTTCTGGACGACCCGGAGGGCAGCTCCGAGGAGATGGGTGTCTACCGCGACGCGGGCGCCGGGGAGGAGGACACCGGTACCTCAGCGGACCCGGGAGCTGCGCGATCCGGCGGCGAGGATGCCTGATTTTTAACTTAGTGAAAATTTCTGTTAGGTAGCAAGTCCATCCACCCACTGGGGGTTAACTGGGTGTAATGAACTCTGGCCTTGGGCCTGTTTCTGAATTTATGATGTACGAGCTTTGTGAATGTTTGCGCCTTTGCTTTTCATTTTTTCGAGCCGTTTTCCTGTATTCTCCCCTTCTGGGCTTCCCCCGCAAGTCTGACGGCCGAGGCTCCGGTCCGTGACAAGGGGTTCGGCCTTTGAGAAGAGCGTGCAGTACTTAGACTTTCGAAACGTTGAGCGCGAGCGAAACACCCACTGGGCTGGCTGGCGGCGATCCGGCGGGGCCGGGTTGAGCGACTCGGCGGTAAGCGGAAACTTCGTGGATGCCTGCGCTTTTGCTTTTCATCTTTGGATTCGTTTTCTCGCAGCTTTCCCCCTTTGGGTTCCCCCCCCCCCCGCGAGTCTGACGGCCGAGGCTCCGGTCCGTGACAAGGGGTAGCGCGAGCGAAACACCCACTGGGCCGGCTGGCGGCAATCCGGTAGGGCCGGGTTGGCGAGCAGCCCGTCGTGCGGCAACTTAAAGTGGAGAGGCCGGGTTGGGCGACCCGGCGGTTCTTGACTTAGTGTTCGTGGCGTGCTGGTGCTTTGGTCTCGTGTGCTTGCCTGCCAACAGCCGAAGCCGGTTCTGCGGCTTAGGGCGAAGTGAGAGGCCGCGGTGATCCAACGCGTCAGGAGCTGCTAAGGAAAAACGGCGGGTAGCCAAGCCGGCCAGCCCCCGAGCCCCCGGGTCGACCGAGTCGACTCGGTGGTCGGGTTGGTTTAAGAGGAAAGTAATGCGCAAATGTAGGAGACACAATAGCTTGGTCGGAAAGGGCAGCCCCCGAGCGTCGTTCAGGGATCCCATAGTTTTCAGATGGTTACAAAAGGCAGCGATACATACGTGCACACGTCTAACTGTAAAACGGGCAGAGGAGCTCTGCATTCCATGGCCGGGTCGTTTCTTCGCCGGTGGTGTCCCTCTTGCGCTTGTTTGGCTTGCGGACGTCGATGAGGTAGTACGCGTTGTGATCGCACAAGGCCTTGCTGACGATGAAGGGCCCTCCCATGGGGAGGACAGCTTGTGTTGGCCGGTCTGCTCTTGGACGAGCCGGAGGACGAGGTCTCCCTCTTGAAAAGCGAGGGGCTTGATCTTCTTGATGTGGTAGTGCCTCAGGCCTTGTTGGTAGATGGCTGAGCGGCTAAGCGCTAAGAGGCGTGCTTCTTCGAGCAGGTCGACGCCGTCTTCACGGGCTTCTTTGGCTTCGGCTTCGGTGTACAACGTGAGATGCGGCGAGTCGAACTCGACGTCGGTCGGGATGATGGCTTCTGCTCCATAGACGAGGAAGAACGGGGTGAACCTGGTCGACCGGTTTGGCGTTGTTTGGAGACTCCAGAGGACGGCCGGCAACTCGTCAAGCCAGCTGCCGGGTGAACGGATGAGCGACTCGACGAATCGCGGCTTGATGCCGGATAGGATGAGGCCATTGGCCCGCTCGACCTGGCCGTTGGACTGCGGGTGTGCAACGGAAGCCAGGTCGAGGCGGATGCCGGAGACGGAGCAGTCCTGCGCGAGCGCGCCCTTGGCGAAGTTGGTGCCGTTGTCCGTGATGATGCTATTCGGCATGCCGTAGCGCACCGCGATGTCCTTGACGAACCGGATGGCCGTTGGCCCGTCCAGCTTCTTGATTGGCCTTGCTTCGATCCATTTGGTGAACTTGTCCACCGCCACCAGCAGATGCGTCATGCCGCCTCGAGCGGTCTTGAAGGGCCCTACCATGTCGAGTCCCCAGACCGCGAAGGGCCAAGCGATCGGGATGGTTCAGAGCGCCGACGCCGGCTGGTGGTTGCGCTTGCTAAAGCGATGGCATCCCTCGCACTTGAGGACAAGCGACTCTGCGTCTTCGAGGGCCGTGGGCCAGTAGAAACCATGGCGGAAGGCCTTGGCCACCAGGGACCGCGAGGCGGCATGGTGCCCGCACTCACCCTGGTGTATGTCGAGGAGGATCTCAATGCCCTTGTCTTGCTCGACGCAGCGCTGGAATACGCCGGTGGAGCTGCGCTTGACGAGTTCGTTGTTGATGATGCTATAGGCGGATGCCCGGCGCTGCACTTGCCGGGCCTCGATCTCGTCCATGGGGAGGACCCCATTCTCCAAGAACTCTGAAATGGGAAGCGCCCATGATGGTGCCGTCACCACGACGAAGACGGCCACCATGGTGGGTTCTGGGGCGGGAGTCCCCGAGCCGGGTTCAGCAGTCCCCGGGCCGGGTTCGGTAGTCCCCGGGCCGGGTTCGGTAGTCCCCGGGCCGGGTTGAGGTGCGGCCGGGTCGGGTGGAGCAGTCCCCGGACCGGGTTGAGACGCGGCCGGGTCGGGCGGGACGTGGATGGACTCGGAGTCCGGCGACGGCTTGATGGACGGCTTGTGCAGGTGCTCGAGGGAGACGCCGGACGGGATGGACTGCCTCATTCTCCGCGCGCGGGTCGTGGAGGAACTCGCAGCCTGCGAAGAATCCGGACAGCTTCTGGACGAGGAAGTGGTAGCTCGCCATGTTGGAGTCATGGGCGTCCCACTCGCCGGAGCACTGCTGCACCACCAGGTCCGAGTCGCCATAGCACAGGATGCGCCGGATGCCGAGTTCCTTGGCAAGCCGGAGGCCGTGCACAAGGGCTTCATACTCGGCGACGTTGTTGGAGGCGGTGAAGTGGATCTGCAGTGCGTATTTGAGCCGGTCGCCCTTGGGGGAGGACAGCACGATGACGACCCCTAGGCCGAGTCGCATCTTCGAGCCGTCAAAGTGCATGCGCCAGTGCGTCGAGTCCGGCGGTGGCGGCAGGTACTGGGTCTCGGTCCAGTCGACGAGCAAGTCGGCCAAAGCTTGGGACTTGATTGTTGTGCGGGGCTCGTAGAGGATGGTGTGGCCGGCTAGCTCGAGCGCCCACTTGGCGACCCGGCCAGAGGCATCCCGGCACCCGATGATCTCGCCGAGAGGGGCCGTGCTGACCATGGTGACAACGTGCTCTTGGAAGTACCGCTTCAATTTCTTGGCGGTGAAGTACACGCCGTAACACATCTTCTGGTAGTGCGGGTAGTTCTGCTTGGAGGCGGAGAGCACCTCGCTCAGGTAGTAGACGGGACGCTGGACGGCTTGGATCTTGCCCTTCTCTGGTCGCTCGACCACCAGCACCGTGCTGACCGACCGCGAGGTTGCAGCGATGTAGAGCAGCAGCGGCTCCTTCTCGGCTGGTGCAGCCAGGACGGGTGCGGTGGAGAGCATGCGCTTGAGGTTCCTGAAAGCCTCGTCCGCCTGGTCGTTCCATTCGAACGACGTGGTCTTCTTCATCAGCTGATACAGGGGCAAGGCCCTCTCGCCCAGCCGGCTGAGAAACTGGCTGACCGAGGCCAAGCAGCCGGTGAACTCTGGACATCGCACAGCCGAGCCAGCTTGCGCATGCGCTCGATGGCCTTGATTTTCTCCGGGTTTGCCTCAATGCCGAACTCCGAGACGAGGAAGCCAAGTAGCTTTCCGGCCGGGACGCCGAAAACACATTTCTCTGGGTTGAGCTTGACCTTGTACTCGCGCAGGTTGGCGAAGGTTTCCTTCAGGTCATCGAGGATCGTGAGGTGCTGCTTGGTCTTCACCATGATGTCGTCCACATAGACATGGATGTTGCGGCAGCAGGCATTTCTGCATGCAGCGCTGGAAAGTGGCGCCGGCGTTCTTCAAGCCGAACGACATGGTGATGTAGCAATACGCCCCAAAGGGCGTGATGAAGGACGTCTTCAGGGCATCGGCCGGGTCCAGCTTGATCTGATGATAGCTGGAGTAAGCATCCAGGAAGGACAGGAGCTCACACCCGGCAGTGGAGTCGATGACTTGGTCGATCCGCGGGAGGGCGAACGGGTCTTTGGGGCAGGCCTTATTCAGGTTGGTGTAGTCGATACACATGCGCCAGGTCTTGTTCTTCTTCAGGACGAGGACTGGGTTGGCCAGCCACTCGGGGTGAAACACTTCCATGATGAAGCCGGCCGCCAAGAGCTTGGCGACCTCTTCACCAATGGTTCTTCTCTTCTCTTCGGAAAAACGTCGGAGGGGTTGACGGACAGGCTTGGCGTCCTTGCGGACGTGGAGTTTGTGCTCGGCGTACTTCCTCGGGATACCCGGCATGTCCTTTGGGGTCCATGCGAAAATATCCCGATTCTCACAGAGGAAGTCGACGAGCTCGCCTTCCTATTTGTTGTCGAGGCGAGTGCCCACGACAACGTACTTGCTGCAGCTGGGGTCCTCCGGGTTCAGCTTCACTTTCTTGGTCTCCTTGGAGGGCTTGAACGAGGCCTCGTCGGCCGGCTCCTCGGTCGGGGTCGGTGCGGCCAACGTCTCGTGGGCCAAGGCGACGATCCGGTCGAGCTGGCGCCGCTCCTCGGCTATGACCAGTGACTCGGCCAATTTGGCGCCGTCTCGGGTGCACTCCAGGGACTTGCGGTAGTCGCCGGTGATGGTGATGAGGCCCTTCGGACCCGACAACTTCATCTTTAGGTAGGCGTAGTGGGGGACCGCCATGGATTTCGCGAGTGCTGGCCGGCCCAACAACGCGTGGTACGCGCTGGACAGCTCCACCACCTCGAACCAGATCGGCTCGCATCGGAAGTGGTTGCTGTCGCCGAACAGGACATCGAGCCAGACCCGGCCGATTGGGGAGCAGGAGAGGCCGGGAACGATGCCGTGGAAGATCATCCGGGTTGGCTCCAGGTCTTTGGCCTCGAGGCCGAGCTTGGTCATGGTGTCGCGGTAGAGGATGTTGATGCTGCTGCCGCCGTCGATGAGGACTCGAGAAAACTTGCACGTGCGCCGAGTTGCGACGATGGTTGGGTCGAGGACGAGGGCGTAGCCACCCGGGTTCGGCATGACGGCCGGGTGGTCCTCCCGGGTCCATGTGACTGGGCGCTCCAACCAGTGCATGTATTCCGGCTTGGCCGGGATGACGGTGTTCACCTCCTGCCGAAGGAGGCCCTCGCTGCGCTTGTCGTCGCTAAGGCTGGTGAAGACGACGTAGGTCGCGTTCTGAGTCGGGTAGGTGTCGTCGCGCATCGCGCCGCTGGCTAGGGGCGGTGGTGGAGGTGGAGGCGGCTGTCCCGCTCCTGGAGCCGGGGCCGGAGGAGGGGGGACGTCGCCCCTCATGATGTGCTTGGTGATGGCGCACTGTCGGAGCGTGTGCGTGGACGGCCTCGCGCCGCTGTGGTGCTTGCAGGGAGCGTCGAGCATCTCCTCGAAACTCATGGCGGGTTGCCATGCCATCTTGCCGGCGTTTGGCAGCCGGGTCGTTCGCGGGCGCCTGCTCGGCGGCCGCGACGAGCCGGTTGTCGTAGTGCTGGGCCGGTTGGTCGGCCTTGCGCTTGTTGTTCTGCTGGTTGTGCTGCTGCCGGCTTCGGGGGGGAGGGGAACCGGCTTTGCTTTGCCGGCTTCGTCCAGCGCCACCTGGATCTTCATGGCGGAGTCGGTGTTGGCGTACTTGTCTGCCGTCACCATGAGCGCAGCCATGGTGGCCGGCTCGGAGCGCAGGAGCTTGTGCTTGAGGAGGGTGCCGTCCCAGCACCCATTGACGAAGTATTGGATCGCTTGGACTTCGTGGACGCTCTCGCAGCTGTTCCGGAGCTCGGTCCAGCGTGCGAGGTACTCGCGGCCGGTCTCCGCCGGTCCCTGCACGCACATGGCGAGCTGACTGGGGCGGCCGGGCCGCTTGTACATGCCGGTGAAGTTGCGCACGAAGGCCTGCTTGAAGTCGACTCACGCGTTGATGCTGCCCTCCGGCAGACTGTTCAACCAGGTGCGGGCCGACCCCTGGAGCATGAGAGGCGCGTAGCGGACGGCGAGGCAGTGGTTACCGCCGGCGATGCCGATGGCGGTGGTGTAGTCGGTGAGCCAGTCCTCCGGCTTCACGGTGTCGTTGTACTTGGGGGTGTCACGGGGGAGCGTGAACCCTTTGGTAAAGGGCTCACCCCGAATGCGAGGCCCGAAACACGCCGGCCCGACGGGGCCAGTCTCCTCCAGCTCTTGGGAGAGGGCGAGTCGGTTGAGGCGGTGGCGTGCGTCGGTGTCGTCGATGGCGCGCGGGCCCAGCCGGTCGGTGACCGCGCCACGGGGGGCCGGGTCGGCTCCAGCCGGACGTCAACCGGGTTGGGGCAGAGGGTCGAGTCGGCGTCGGACCTCCGAGACCGGCTCGTCACCCAGGCCGCCGGCAGTCGTCGGGGCGGGGTTGCGCCGGGTCCGGGTGCGGCCGGAGTGTGCCTCGCCAGGTGGTGAAGACGCCGTGTGTTGGAAGTCGCCGGGTCCATCGACGCGGGCGGAGCCGGAGCCGGCCGGCCTGGCGAGCTGGTTGAGGCGGTCCTGCTGCGCGTTGGCCGCAGCAAGGAGGTCGTTCACCCTCTTGAGGCAGTCCTGCAGCTCTTCGCCTGCGAGCTGGTCCAGGCCGACCGCGGCCGCCTGGGCAGCGCGCATGTTCTTCACGGGGGTCTCGTAGACGGGAGGGATGGCGCCGAAAGCATGCCCGATCGCGCCGTCCCGGGTCCGCACGTCGGCGACCCGGCTTGGCTCGGGCGCGGCAGGCGTAAAGCCGTAGGCGGCGTTGCGCTCCAGCTGAGCGGAGTCGAGGCGACGCTGTGTGGCGGCGAGCGTCTCGGTGAGGTCCAGCAGGCGCTGGCGGTCCTCGTCGAGACGAGTCCGGGCCTCGACGATGTTGGAGGCGTCGATGTCGGTGCCGATGGGGACGCGAAGGCTCTGCATCGTGGCACACAGCGGGTTGGGCGGGCTGGCCCGCTCCGCTGCGGCCTTGGCTTCGGCGGCCTTCCTCGCCGCGCTCGACGAGGAAGAGGCACCAGTGTCGGTGACGAAGACCTCCACGCAGAGGTCCATTGCCCCGGCGGGGATGCTGCCGCCGAGGGAAAGAGGGGAGTCAGAAAAGTCGAGTACCTCGCTGGGGTACTCGTCGGCCGCGGGTGCATCGGAGATGCGTAGCGCGGCGAAGGAGGCGGCGAGGGCGTCGATGATGTCGTCCGCCAGCGTGACGGGCTCGTCCGAGTCGGAGAGGAGCCCCGTCTGCAGCATGCTCCCGGCCAGGACCTTGAGCTGCCCCACGGTGGGCGTCAACTGTCGTGGTGGGCGCACAGCAGATGCCAAGGGATGGCTAAAGATAGGAGGAGGCTCGAGGGCACCGGTGGGCTCCAGAGGCGAGGTCGGCATGAGCGAGCGCGGGACGCAAGACATACCCAGGTTCGGGGCTCTTCGGAGAGATAACACCCCTAGTCCTGCCGAGTGTAGTTGATACGTATCAGTACAGGGTTGCTCCTAGAGCTGTATGGAGGGAGGAGGAAGGCGAGCCAAGGCTTAGACTGCTCCCTCTCCTTGGGTGTTGCTTGTTACGTGTGTGTGGATGAGTGATCGCCTGTGCGAATGAGAGAGTTGCCCGTATGCATGAGGGCTCCTGGGGGGTTTTATAGATCAACCCCCCAGGGATACAATGGTAATGTTATAAGGCCGTGGGGCCGGGGTGTCATCGTTCGGGAAGCCGGTGCTGGGACCCGCCGGGGGTCAGAGCTCGCCGGGTTCTCCGGATGCGGGACCCGCCGGGTACGGGGGCACTGTTGGTCGTCTTGTCGATCGTCAGGGAGTGGCCGGGTTGAGTCGGCTACAGTGACGCTCCGTCAGGTCGCCGCTTGCTGGCGTCATGGGTGACGACGGTTGCACTGTTGCCACGCCGGCCCCTGTCAGCGGGTAGGTGGGGGGCACTGTTGCCTCGCCCGGCTGACCAGAGGCATGGGCGGGGCACTGTGGCTTTGGTCATAAGTTGGTGGAGACTCGTCCCATCGTACAACTGGGATGGGACGGGAGCTGACCCGTGGCCGGGTTGGAGAACATGGTAAGGGTGGCACCGGCTTGTTGGAGAAGTCTTGAGTTGGTTGTTGAGGCCGAGTCGAGGAGTCTGGCCGGGTCGAGGATTAGGCCGGGTCGAGGGACTTGGCCGGGTCGAGCGACCCGACCAAGCACGAGCTGAATTGAGGGGCGATGCTGGCCCCGTTGTTTTTGAAAAGGATCCGGGTTTCGTTGCCTGCCCGGGTTCACCCCCGACAACGCTCGTCCGCACGTGTCCATTTGGCCGCAAACACGACCCAACTTTAGGCCGGGAATGAATCGAAAGCGGACGAAAAACGAACGACGGTCCGTTTGCTTCCGCGCGTTGGGCGGCCTGTTCTATTTGTTTGCCAACAAACGGATGCGGCCGGACCATTTGGGGTCGCGCATTGGAGTAGGCCTAACCAGAGTAGCCAAAAAAAAACTAGAGAAAAACTAATCAGAGTCCACACACTATTCTAAAAGGAAAACTAGAACTAGAATCCAAAACGAAAACGCTCGACACATCGTTAAACACGGCCACGTGTACGCCTAGCCGATCACAAACACGAAGCCGTCGCCCTCCGCCGCCGCAAATCAAACCGTCGTCTCGTCTCGCCACTCCGTCATTCTCGTCAGCTCTCACGCGGACCGCACCGACCCGCGAGAGAAAAGGAGAAAAGAGGAAGAAGAATCGGCCGTTCGATCGCGGGCCGAAACCCTAGGCCGCAGCCCCCCCTCCTCATGCCCTCCCCGCCGCCGCCATGAGCCTCTCCGCCCTCTCCCGCGCGCTCGCGCGCTCCTCCCGGTCGCGCCAGGTCAGTCTCTCTATCCCTCCGACCCCGCCGTCTCTTCCTCTCCGTCTGTTCGGTCCGGCGGCTCCGGGTGCATCGCCTCACCGTGCGCAATGCTCGCCTCCCTAGGGTTATCTGCTCGGGGGCCATGGCGTGCTCCGCGCACCGCTGCCTTCGCCTTCGCCGCCGCCGTCGCCGCTGCTGCCCGGCGGTGAGGGCGCCGGGCTGCGGCTCGTGCGTCGCTACCTGACGTCCGCTCTGGGGAGCCGGGCTTCCTCGGCCAATGCGGCCGGGAAGGTCCGAGACGGGAGGTCCCTGCTCGCCAACTCGCAGTCCCGGCGGCTGTTGTCCGACCAGTCGAAAAAGAGTAAGCTTTCTTCCTGGTGTTCCTTTGATCCGCTTGGTTGGTGGCTGTGTTGATGATGCGGCCCTTGATGGTTCAGATTTCCCCAAGGAGAAGGAGGTGCCGCAAGGGGATGGGAGCAACAAGTCTGAATCGAAGAGTATGTTTTCAATCTGAATATCTGATGAGTTGCATTTGCACAGTGTTTTTATAGTTTGGGAATTCCATGGAGTTGTCTATGGAACCTACAGTATTTTCCTGTCTCTTATACATAGCCTTGTTATTTCCTTTTGCTTCTCCTAATAGAGTGGGCAATGGTTCTGCCGTGCATTTGAAAAAAAAAAGTTGAGGGATTTTGCAAGACAAATCCAGTTTCATTATCCTCATACAGCCAGTATGTATACTTTCGCATATACTAATGGTCAAAGTCTTAAAAAATTGACTGCTTGGATCCCATGATCTTGCACTTTTGGACAGAGGGGATATATATCTTTAGCTAGGCTTTGAGTGTTAAGTGTCACATCTGCTTGTTTTGCCTCAAAAATGAGTGTACCATCATGAACATGTACAAATGTGCCTGCAAGTTTGCAGCTTTCACGCGGTTGTGTGCATTTGGTCCTTTTAAGTTGGCATGCCGGGCCGTGCACTAATGTTGTTGCTTCCTCTGTGCACTATGCAGAGGAATCCAATTCAGGTGGTCAGCCAAATGTCCAGGAGAAACTTCTGAAGCTATTCCAGGACTCTATTGGTCCTGTATTCCTTCTTGGCCTATTACTAGCAACATTATCGGGTTCATCAGAGAAGGAGGTACTCTGTTTATACAATAATAATAGCCATTGCTGGTTTGATTAATTGTGTTGGTCACCTGATCTCTTCTGCATAGACATCTGAAAAGAGTTGGTTCATTTAAATGTGGTGTGTACATTATTTCAGTGGTGCCAGGTGGTTGTATAAATGATTAAACTCCTTTGAAAAAAATATTGGTGGTGTGATCTAGCTAAGAGGTAGAGAAACATGTGCTTTTCCTTTAGATGTTCTTAGTATATGGTATTTCTCTAATGTTTATCAGTTACTAATGTTACTGAAAAGAGGTAACTTCATAGTTGCACCCAAATATTTGATTCCTTGCAGCTTGCCACAAATACACCCAAGTAGTTCACAACTGATGACATATCTTACTACCCCAGTTATTAATATTGTTTTATGGCATTGCTACCATGCGTTTATATTTTATTATTTTCAGTCTCTAAGATATATTCTACTGTACCTCCTGCCGTCCTGGTAACACCTGATATGATAGATCTATATTAATCGATAGTTTAATATCTGTTGCATTTTTTATATACAGGATGTAGTTTCTTTTACTAGTCCACTATAACACATAAGGCCCATCTGCTTCTAACTGTTGCAGATAAGCTTTCAAGAATTTAAGAACAAGCTTTTAGAACCTGGGTTAGTTGACCGGATCGTTGTTATAAACAAGACAGTTGCAAAAGTTCATGTCAGAAGTTCACCCTCAACCAAGCAAAACCAGCATAGTGATACAAGTATTACTACCAGTCATCTTCCTGGTCAAGAGGCTCCTAGCAAATACAAGTATTACTTTAATATTGGAAGTGTTGATTCTTTCGAAGAGAAGTTAGAAGAGGCTCAGGAAGCATTGGGGATAGATCGACATGATTACATCCCTGTAATTTATGCTGATAAGATAAGCTGGTTCCAGGAAATCATGAAGTTTGCTCCGACACTTTTCATTGTTGGCTTGCTATATGTGGTGGGGAGAAAGATGTCGATTAGTATTGGTAGTGGTTCTGGGCAAGGAGGCCGTAGTATTTTCAGCATTGGAAAAGCTCAAGTGACAAAGATGGATAAAAACTCCAAAAACAAGGTTAGTTTTTGTGCCTGCTGCTTTGTTCCATCGCTAATTTGATGTAATCTGTAAGATTATTTCTTGCTTCCATTGTATAGTAAAGTAGCTTTGACTGGGTTCATCATTGCCAAGCAACAGCAAAGCTGAACTCAAGTAATCCTTTTTTGTTGTATACTGCAGGTTTTCTTTAAGGATGTAGCTGGTTGTGATGAAGCTAAACAAGAAATCATGGAATTTGTTCATTTCCTGAAAAACCCTGACAAATATGAAGCGCTGGGAGCTAAAATACCGAAGGGTGCTCTTCTTTGTGGCCCCCCTGGCACAGGGAAGACTCTCCTTGCTAAAGCTACTGCTGGAGAGTCTGGTGTACCTTTCTTGTCTATATCTGGTTCAGACTTCTTGGAAATGTTTGTTGGTGTTGGACCATCCAGGGTGAGAAGCTTATTTCAAGAAGCTCGGGAATGTGCACCTAGTATTGTATTTATTGATGAAATTGATGCAATTGGTCGTGCAAGAGGCCGTGGAGGGTATTCTGGTGGGAACAGTGAGCGTGAGAATACGTTGAATCAGTTGCTTGTAGAGATGGATGGGTTTGGAACAACAGCTGGGGTAGTTGTACTTGCGGGCACAAATAGACCTGACATCCTGGATAAAGCTTTGCTAAGACCAGGAAGATTTGATCGTCAGATAAGTATTGATAGGCCAGACATAAATGGCCGTGAACAAATATTCCGCATCTACCTTGCAAAGCTAAAACTGGATAAGGAGCCGTCGTTCTATTCGCAAAGATTAGCTGCGTTGACACCTGGATTTGCTGGAGCAGATATTGCCAATATCTGTAACGAGGCTGCTCTAATTACTGCAAGAAGAGATGAGAAGCTGATTACAATGCAGCATTTTGAGTCTGCAATTGATAGGGTAATTGGAGGCTTGGAGAAGAAAAATACGGTAAGATTCCATTTAGCCCCAATCCAGTAGTTAAGTTAATCTCGCTGTATCTACTGTCCAGTGTAAACAATACTCAAACATTGGATGCAGATACGATGTGACTGTTAATTGAACTATAGATAAATGGACATATGGTACTGATATCCATATTCTTAACTATGTACTTATTGATCTGTGTGTAGGTCATTAGCAAACTGGAGCGTCGAACCGTTGCTTACCATGAATCTGGTCATGCTGTTGCTGGATGGTTTTTGGAGCATGCAGAGCCACTCCTTAAAGTTACAATTGTACCTCGTGGAACAGCTGCTTTAGGCTTTGCCCAGTACGTACCAAGTGAGAATCTTTTGATGACAAAAGAACAGTTTTTTGACAGGACATGCATGACCCTAGGTGGCCGAGCCGCTGAGGAGGTAACACAACATCTCAGAGATCCCTTGCTTGTATAACTGAGTTTTGTTGTCGTAGCAACCTAGCGAGTGGCATAATTGTTTTTTCCTCCCCAGGTTTTGATTGGGAAGATCTCGACTGGTGCTCAGAATGATCTGGAGAAAGTTACTAAAATGACTTACGAGCAGGTTGCAGTATATGGCTTCAGTGAAAAGGTTGGGCTCCTATCTTTCCCTCAAAGGTATGATGGTTTTGGAATGGACAAGCCATATAGCGGGCAGACAGCATCCATGATTGACACTGAGGTGAGGGAATTGGTTGCCAAGGCCTACAACACCACTACTGAGCTGATAAGGAAGCACAAGGACAAAGTTGCCCAAGTTGCAGAGCTGTTGCTTGAGAAGGAGGTCCTCCATCAGGATGATCTGGTCCGGGTTCTAGGGGAGCGCCCATTCAAGACAGCCGAGCCAACAAATTATGATCGCTTCAAACAAGGTTTCATGGATTCGGAGGACAGTAAGAGTGCTGAAGTCGACCCATCATCATCCGTTGGCGAGGCAGTGCCAACCTAACTTGGGCAATACCATATCTGCGTTGCACATAAAGATTTCGTAACTCTATTTGGCATGGCAAGCTGTATAAATGAATGCCTCTGTCAAGCCCTAGAACTCCTATTTTGCTAATCAAGACGGCGTCGACTCTCCGTAGGTGATCCTGTAGACTGTAGTCATAATCTATTCGCTGCTTACCCTGCAATTGGCACCACAAAATGCCATGAGATTTTTCCTTGAATCCTGTTACCCAGCTCTGCTGATGAAAAACCGGTGATTCGGTGGCACTGTGAGCTAGCCAGAATGTTTTGCCCTGTTTGTTTCCCCCTGTAGTTTCGCTTCTTGCATGACAATGGCAATTTGTTGGAGCAATGAATCAAGCAAATCACTAACCGGTGTTTCTTTCGTGAACTGCACCGAAATCATACAACTGTGTGCATGCAATTCTTTCACGTATCAATACCAGACTAGAAGTAGAAGGTGCACGACTCTTGTGGAGATTTCGTAAATCTATTTGGCATGCCAAGCTGCATATATAAGTCCCTTTTTGCTGTTCGAAAAAACCGTCGACTCTCCGTAGGTGATCCTGTAGCCATAATCTAGTTACTACCTTCACCTGAATTTGGCGCCACAAAATGCCATGATATTTCCTTGAATCTTTTATGCAGCTCTGCTGATCAAATCAGGTGTTTCAGCTGGCCTGAATATTTTGCCCTGTTCGTTTTCCTCTGTAGTTTGGCTTCTTGCATGACAATGACAATTTGTTGGAGCAATGAATCAAGGGCGTGTTTGGTTACATGCATTGTTTTGCCGCCCCTTTATGTGTTCATGTAGTTCGCATTGTATGGTATCCTGAGTGGCCAAATTAGGCCTGTTATTTGTTTGCCTGCATTGTTTGGATTTGTGTTTGTTTGTCTGCATTGTTTGGACTAGCAAAAGGGTCCGTGTGTTGCAACGGAAGAAAAAAAAAATCATAATCAACAAAGGCCATGACAAAATTTTGCTACATCACCGATAACATTTTGTTCAATTTTATTAACATTTTTTACTACATGAACTTTAAAAAAAACATTAACATTTTATGATTTCTCAAACATTTGTTTTCAAAATTGCAAACATTTTTTGAATATGCGAACATTGTTAAAACAATTACGAACATTTTTTTAATCCACAAACATTTTATGATTTATTGAATACTTTATATAAAATTTCCCTTTTCAATTTTTTGAAACTTTTTTGAAGTACCAAATTATTTAAAGGTGAAAACAATGAAAATGGAAAATAAAAAAATAAAAGGAAAAAAAATTAAAAACAGGCCGCCCGCACATGGGCCGTCCCAAACGGGCATGCTGCGTCTTCTCACAGCGCACAGAGCGTAGTATAGGAGGTCCCTGCTCTGTGGGCCGGCTCAGGCGGGGGATTCCCGACATTTTTTTGTCACTTATAGATCGCATCAGTGGTTAATATTTTGCAATTTTAGAGGCTTTTTATGTGACGTATCGCCATAAGCACTAATGACTTCATTATTATTATTATTAAATAATATATATACACACACACACGTATATCTCCTAAAAGAAACACGATCTTGAGGTTTAGCATCCACTGAAAGTAAACAATTTGCAAGAACAATAACAACGAGTTCCCCAAGAGAAAAGGAAAAATCAAGAAGATTCTCCGATGCAAAAGGTGCTACGCTATGGATAACTGAGCATCTAAACAAAACTTAACGGCATGATACACTCAGCAGTCGCGATCAAACATTAATTCACACGCAAAAAAGTCGCACCATGATCCATAAAACAGGCATGAGTACCAAATTTGGTATTTCATTTTTTTCACCTGCAAAAGAAAAACGAATACCAAATTTAGTATCAGAAGCAACCAGGCGCCGGAATATTTCCAGCCCAATAATCTCCGTTGGATTTCGGAAAGGAGAACAATAACAGGCACAGGCTGTTGATCCAAGTGCTACAACAAATTATCAGGTTGAGTCCCGACAACACAGTCCTTTTATTAACGTGGGTCCTGGACAACGTTCGTTTAGCGTCGAATTCATAAACACAAAAGTGGTTGTGAATCAGTCCAAACATCAGAAATACAGCTAAGACTGCGCAAATGCTAAGCCGAGCTCTATGTTTTCACCATCACAACAACTTGACACCAGCTTCTCTGACAGAATCTACAACAGCCTTGACTTTCCCATGGTACTTCTGCTCTCTCTTCATGTGGATGGACACGGCAGGTATCTACTTGAGCAGCAGGCGCTCGCCCAACAACTTTCCAATCTTTGCGGCGGCAGAGACGTCGCCGGTCGACTACATGTGCGATCTCAGCAGCTTCTCCCGTGAGCTCGCAGAACACGGGACGGTTGTTGTTGGGGTGTGGATCACCTGGGCGGTCACAAACTTGTTCGAGAAATCCATCCTCAAAAGGTTGGGCTTGAGAAAACCGACGATTCTAGCTGCCCTGTCTGGTGGAGGGATCACCATTGTCGCTGGTTTCTCTGTAGCAAGGTAACAAGTAGCACATATTAGTCAATTGACAATGTGAATAACATTTCAATTACCCAATCATAACCCTGTGCACATAGTGACAAACCAACAATCTATACACCAGTTTTGATTTATCAGCAGTCGATGTTAAAAATCAGGATACAAAAAGTACTGGGGAATACAGTATTAATGCAAATGCTAAACAATGCATAAAACAAATTCTTGCTGCTGGCATATAGGGGAGAGGCAGTGCATGAAAAAGTAATGATCTTATTAAGGAAAATGAAATTAATATTGGTTGTACAATCTAAGTAAAGTTGCCTGCTTAGTTTCCCTAAAAATGGTTGCCTGCTAAGTAGATTACATGATACTGAATTAGCTTTGCAACCACACCATTGTGACAAGGAGTTATACCAAGAAACTCCCATAACCTTTTGCTTATACACAATACTCCTAATTTAGCTAATAATAGGTAAAGAATCTTGATCTGCACAGTTGCATCTTAGGTGTGTTTGGTTTGAGCGCAACCCAAAAGATACAAAAAAATTGGCTAGGCAAAATACTGGATATGGTTTTGGTTGTCCATGTTCTGGCCTATGCTGGCAAGGAAAGGAAGTACACTGGGTGTCGCCAAAGGAATAGTTACCTATGAGAATGTACTAACTTGGGCACTGTGACATCATGAGCAGGAAATGATGCGGTTAATTTAGGCCCAAATAGCCTGGACAATGTAGCTATGTGAGTAGTGTTCTAGTTGGTATGCATTTTTTTACAGATAAAGCAGAAGCAGTGACTCAATTGACATAAAGAAAACTATCAAACGAAGTTGCCAACCTTGATTCAGAATACTTAGCGCCAAACAAACCAAGAGCAAATTTAGTAGGTTCAGTGAGAGGAAGCTTAATAACACTGTCTTTCAGGTACGATGATCAGACAGTTTGATACCGATCAGCTTCAGCAAGATGATAGGATATCACACCATGAAATTCATATTCCATCCAAATTATCTAGAGTGGCAATATTTAACGACTAAGGAAATTTATGCATTCAGGAGGCAGAAACAGAGCGACTTGTCCCAGAAAGAACTCAAAGTTTTTCAGAGTGCTTCACAACATTGAAGCTGGAACCCGAAGCTGGAAAGGATCGTCACTGAGTGAAGCTAGAACTTCCTATGCCCCAGCAATGCTAGGCTCCTATAAACATCAGTACCGAATAGGGCTCTACATATTTCAGTTTACCAGTACACATGGCACCAAACAAATTCCAGCTCAAGATTTTTCAAATAAAAACATGGCGATCAAGTATGCAGAAACTGGATCAAACGTGCAGACCTAAGTATAACAATTAGTGATACTTAAATTTTGGGCTATATCAAATTAACAGCTGCAGAGCAAAAGATCGAACCCGCCCAGGGAGCGACCTCCCATGCTCCCGCGCCTCCGACCTCGCGCTTACTTCTCCTCGCCGCCGCACCGGGTGCAACCGCCACTCCTCTCCCTCCCTTCCCCAGCCAAGATCCGCTTCCCCCACGGCACGGGCATCAACTTCGCCGCCGTCGACCTTCACAAGCCCGCTAGCCCTCCCCTTCCTATCATCTCTCTCCCTCTTGCGCCCCTTCTCCTCTGTACCTCTTCCAGCCACCGGCGCCCATGGCCACCACCGCATCGGCTGATCACCCCCGCGCCCGGGGTAAGCGCTGCCGCCGGCGAGCTCTGCCTGCGCGTCTCCCCTTCCTTTTCTTCCAACTTAATTTGAACCAGCCAAATTTAGGACCGCGGGTGCCCGACGAGCACAGGGGAGCTCGGTGGTGGCGTCGGGGCTGATCTCAAGGTGGTGCCACGGGCGGGCGGTGACAAAGCGGCAGAAGATGCGGCTTGAACTGGGCCTTGGCTTGATGCCGGGCCGGCTGGGGCGGCGGCCTGGAGCAAGTGCTGCGAGCGAGCGGGACGAGCGTCGTCCTCGTGCAGACGTGGGCTGGGACAGGCAGCGGCGGCGCTGCAGGTCGAGCGGGGCGGCGCTCCGGTGGCGGCGACGGCGGGGACCGGTCGGATCTGGCCGGGGTGGATCCATTTATGGCGGATTTGGCGCGGAGGCGGCCGGATCCGGCAAGATTGAGGGCCGGTGGCGCCATGGCCCTCCTGGAGGTCCATGTTCGGCGAGAAAGAGGGAGAGAGGTGAGAGGAGACCGAGAGGAAGGAGGAGAAGGGAGAGGGGCGAGGCGTTGGAGCGGCCGGAGGTCCGGCGGTGAAGGTCGCCGGCAGCGGGGCGTGGCGGAGGTGTGGGTCGCGGGCGACGCGGCTTGCGGGCGCGAGGGGAGCGACGGCAGGAGGGAGCTGCGGGCGGCGTTGCGGTTCGGTTCGGGCCCGAGCGGGTTTACAGGGTTGTTTTTGTAAAAGTGAAACGTTTTCTCAGGGTGCCACTAAAACAGGGACTGCGGGTTGATTTCCTATAAACCGAGTTTTTTTTGCAAAACAACCACGACGGACGACTAGAAGCAATCGCTGGTTTATTAGTAGGTAAAGATTGTGCACGTAGATGTTCTGCTCACCCCTTTCAAATATGGTGACTTTACAATCTAAATGCAGCACACTTCAAAGCATGCATATCACATATGATCAACAACTGAATTAGCACTACTCCTACACCATTTACACGCAATTTAACAACTGAATTTAAGACATGTTAAACACTACTACATCATAAGTTTTAAGACAACAGGGCATCCCTGGGCAAAATATACATGTTTAGCAGCAAAAGAGGTGCCAAGCTCATACGGTCCAACAGTTCAGACGATCTAGACACCGAAACTGACAAGAAGATGATAAGCTAACTAGAGAGAACGCTGGATGTCGCCTTGGGAGCAGTGCTTCTAGCACCTGACCCTTCACATGGTGGAGGTGGGCGTTGTAGATGTGCACCTTGAAGCCCAAGTCGGACAACCTCAGGATGAGTAGTTCGCCAGGAATGATCTTGTGACGGCGGCAAAAGTAGCCCCTCCTGAGCACCATCTGCTCGTGAAAGTTCTAGATCTGCACTCAAAACGCACACCACTTGTTTAGCAGACAGCCTCACGACATGAGGAGGCTTCAAGACTAGCCATTGCTTCATCACCGACCTGAAGGCCGGCGGGATTACTAGCATGGCAATATCCTCCATGTCCTTGATGGGCACGTAGAACCTAAGTGGCCCCGTGCCCACTCCTCATGGCTGAGCCTAGACTTGCGACCAATGCCCAGCGGCTGGCTCATCGCGGCGACTGTAGGCGTCAAAACTGGCGGATCTCGGGTAGGGGGTCCCGAGTTGTGGATCTTGGATCAATGGGAAACATGGAGACGAAGGGGACGATGTTTACCCAGGTTCGGGCCCTCTCGAAGAGGTAAAACCCTACGTCCTGCTTGATTGTATTGATGTGTATATGATGGTTACAGAGTCGATCTACCACGAGATCAGATGAACTAAACCCTAGGTAAGTAGGATGATGGTTCTTCTTCTAGCCTCTCCGGACTAAACCATCTGGTTTATATAGACACCAGGGGTACCTAGGGTTTCACATAGTCGGTTACCATCAGGGGATAAACATGCCGATTCTTCTATCTTGACTTGGAGCACACACCAAGGCTTTAAAGGTTTTCCTCCCGAAAACGGTGTCGTCCTATAGCTCGGCCTTCCAATGGTAGTCACAGAGCGGCCCACCTGTCCGACCCACAAGAGAAAGGCCGGCGGCCCAAGGACCCCTTAGTCCCGGACTCCCTCAGTAGCCCCCGAACTAGTCTTCGAAGCCGAAGTATGTACGAGAATCGCCGGCTTTGTGGACCAGTTCCTCTCTTCATGGCACTAAGGCCAGGCCTGCAACTATCCTTAGCTGAACCTCTAAAAGGTTGCCCATCCAAGTTTAGTCGTGCTTTCACCAGATTATGTCATGATTTCCAAATTGCATACATTACTTAGCCTTGAAGGCCAACCGATCTAGTGTGACCAGTGCCCTCGCCTGACAACTTTTGGCGAAAGGTCACAGCCGGCCACAACCACTGACCGGTCATGAAAAACTCGATTCGCGGTTCGAGGCAGTTCCTCCATTGGCACGTCCCATCAATATGGAGATCGTGCCCCGTTTTTAAGGGATATGATCAATGATTCGGGTTATAACATGCGCGCTTAACGACACGATTATATTGGGAAGTGGCGAGGTCCGCGGCACAGTAAAGGGTCTCTTGGTATTACGACAACTTATAAAACGAAAACCGCCATCGTTCTTTCAGCATGCTTTCCCCTTCCTCTCTCGCCATTGCTTTCGCAATCTACTGAGCTTCAACGCCCTGATCCATCCTTCCTCAAGAATCCCCACCTAGCCACTTCCTTAATCCGGCCATGGCAGAAGGCAAGTGGGAGGCCTCCAGCGTCACCAACGACGACATCGAGGATCTGAAGCGCGCCGGCTACCTCCTGACTAACGTCACTCACCGGGCTCCGGAGGAGGGCCAGGTCGTCCCCATGCCCCAACTAGGTGAGAGGGTGGTGTTCATCCCCCACTTCATCCGGGGTCTGGGCTTCCTGCTCCACTCGTTTGTCAGGGGGTTGATGTTCTTCTATGGGCTAGATTTTCACGATCTCGCCTCGAACTCCTTTCTGCATATTTCGGCCTTCATCGTCATCTGTGAGGCCTTTCTGCGGGTCCAGCCACACTTCGGCTTGTGGCTAAAAGTCTTCAACGTCAAGCCGAAGATAGTCGACGGCCAACAGGGGGACTGTGTGTGTGTGTGGGGGGGTGGCGATGATCAGCAAGCTTGCCTGGGTCGAGTGGCCGGAGGGTACCTTCATAGAAACCGTCAAGGTCTGGCAAAAAGAGTGGTTCTATATCAGCGAACCACGCGGCGCGAGCTGGGAAGCGGCCCCCGAATTTAGATCCGGACCTCCCACGAGGCTAACCTTGTGGACCTAGAAGGACCTCGACCGGGGGTCATCCACAGAGGTGGAGTCGCTGCAGAAACGCGTCTCCAGTATGATAAAGGCGAGCGCCAAGCTGACCAACGTGGTCCAGGTGATGCTCTGCCACCGCCTCCTACCTTGCCAACTCCGGGCTACCCCAATGTGGTCCTACAAGCCCGAAGACCCTGTCATCGTGCTTCGCTTCTATGGCACCACCCACGACAAGTTGTGGAAGGTGCTATTCAAGCCCCAAAAGGAGTGACCAGCCAAGGAGGAGGACATCAGCCTCGACGCCGCACACCCTCCTCGGAAGGTAACAGAGTTTTATTCTTCATGTTCGGATATTCGTCTTTTAACAAGGAAATTGACTCTTTCTTCCCCGCACTCGCAGAGCTGGCTAGATAAAGCCGGGCTGATCAACAGCCCGACCCCGCTGCCCGAGGACCCCAGGACGGCCCTGCTGGAGGAGATGCTAGCCGTGGCACCGTATAAGGTGCCGGAGAAGAAAGAGAAGAAGAAGGTCGAGAAAAGGGAGGCCCGAGAAGGCCTCCGCCCAAGAGGGCCTCCGGACACTAAATCCGGGGAAACCCAAGACCCTTCCGCCCACGAGGGGGAGCAGGAAGAGGACGGGGAGGAGAGCGACTCCTCCAGAAAAAGAAAGTGGGCGGCGTCAGATGACGTCGAGGAGGACCAACTTCCTCCCGCCCCAAAGAAGCACCGGAGGCCCAAGGTGGTCCTGTCTGATGACAGCTCGGACTCTACCGAGGAGTCTGAGGCTTCCGAAGAGGTTCCTAAAAGGAACCCCAGGGTCAAGCTCCCTGCCCAAAGTAACGAATCCGAAGACTCGCCGGGCTTGTGCCTCAAGGCTCATTACATAATAATATGCATGTCTTTCACATTGCAGCCCGCTGCGCGACCTCCCTACAGACTTTGTCTCGGAGGGGGACTCCCCGCCAGCCGAGCTGGCGGAAAGTGGGACCGCGTCATGCTCACCCCCCTCCGGTCGTCGAGGAGACCGGGGAGGTGTTATCCCGAAAGACCCCTCACGTCCCGGACATGGGGGGCCGAGGTGATGATATCATGGCCAAGCATAACACCTCGGTCGCCGAAGACCAGGAGGGGAGATCCCTTCTAGTGAACAAAGAGGGGGAGCCCGGCCAATCCGAGCTTTCCCCGAAGACGGTTCCGGAGCCCCCGAGGACCCCGGAGTCGTCCATCCCGCCCTCCATTGAAGGGGGAGCCGAGGCCCCGCCACCAGAGCCAACCACTGGAGAGCGGGTCGCAGATGGGTGGCCGGACGTGATGGATGAGGCTTTGAATTGCTCCTCCATCGTTGCAGAACACTGCGCCCTGATGGGCGTGGTTTTACAAAGTATTCGGCCCTTTAATTGCGGACTGAAGGAAGCTTTTGGTGGCCTCCTGACGGGCTTCAAGGTGAGCCGTGTAATGTTCTTTTTATAAAGAGGTTTATTATGCAAGGTCATGCAATCCTCATATATAGCAGCCCCCGAGCCCTAGGTGAGTTTGAAAAACTCAAGCGGGGATCGAAAATACAAAGAAATGCCTATGATAGCAAAAAGCGAATTGTAGCAGGGTCGAAAAAGCCTGGTCGAGGATCGAAAATCAATAGGTCGGGAGTCTAATGTGTGTGAGCTGTTGTGCATGCCTCATCTTCGGCGACGGCTGCCAATGCCGCGGAGCTGGCCGAGGTGGATCGGAAGCTCAAGAGCTCCGATGAGGAGCTCGACCTTCTCAACAAGCGTTTCGACGAAGCGCAAGGTTAGTTCAGACTAGAATTGTTTAATAGTTCGGTTTGCCTTATTAAGCAAGGTATTCGGGGTTAACTATAAGCAAAGGGTGCTTTATTATGAATGCAGCCGTCGTCGCGGAGGTCGAGAGCCTCAAAGCGGAGCTGAAGAAGGCGAAGGAAGAGGCCGCCGAACAGAAAGGAGCGGCCGAACGAGCGACCGCCGAGTTGTCGACGGTGAAGACCGTTAGTGACAAGCATGAGGCCAGAGTGGCCGAGGTGCAGCAGGAGCTCAAGGATGCCATCACTAAATGTGAGGACCCTGAGCAGAAAAATAAGGGACAAGCCACCGAGCTGTCCTCAATGAAGCTGGAGCTCACGGAGGCGAGGACAGAATTATGAGGCACCCGAGAAGAACTCCGCCAAGTGAAGCTTATTGCAGATGGTAAGCCATACTTACTGCAAAGTGTCTTTGGTGGTCACATGTTCGCTTTTCTCACGCGAGTGTGGCATTCCTCAGGTGCGTTTGAGGATCTCCCAAGGAGTGCGGTAGATGCGGCAAGGCATTTGCGTCTCAGGAGGGCGATGCCAAGCATAGGCTGTTCTGGGCGCGGTCCCAAGCGCCTGAGCACCCTCCTCTCCTGAGCAATCAAATGAAGAAGCCGATGGAGTTGCACTGGATGGCGGAGCTAGCCATGAGGGACCTCTGTGTCCGGCTATGGCCTTCGGAGTCGCTACCAAACAACTACTTCGGCTTAGTGTAGAAGCTGTGCGACGCCGTGATACGTCCATTTTGCATCATGTTTTCGTACTGTTATTTATGATGTTTTATGCATAATAATGCTTTTTGGAGTATTATAATGCCTTTTCTCCCATAATATGCAAGGTTCACACAAAGAGGGAGAATTCCGGCAGCTGGAATCTGGACCTGAAAAAGCTACGTCAGGCTACCTATTCTGCACAATTCCAAATGAGCTGAAACTTCACGAGGAATTTTTATGAAATAAATAAGAATTATTGGAGCAAATAACTACCAGAGGGGGCCCACTAGGTGGCACAACCCACTTGGGCGCGCCCTGGTGGGTTGTGCCTTGGCCCACCTCCGGTGCCCCTCTTCTAGTATATAAGTTATTTTGACCTAGAAAAAAAGGAGGAGAGGACTTTCGGGATGAAGCGCCGCCGTCTTGAGGCGGAACTTGGGGAAGAACACTTTTGCCCTCCGGCGGAGCGATTCCTCTAGGGGAACTTCCCTCCCGGAGGGGGAAATCATCGTCATCATCATCACCAACAACTCTCCCATCTTGGGGAGGGCAATCTCCATCAACATCTTCAACACCACCATCTCCTCTCAAATCCTAGTTCATCTCTTGAGTTGAATCTTTGTACCGGAACTATAGATTGGTGCTTGTGGGTGACTAGTAGTGTTGATTACATCTTGTAGTTGATTACTATATGGTTTATTTGGTGGAAGATTATATGTTCAGATCCATAATGCTATTTAATATCCCTCTGATCTTGAGCATGATTAGCATTTGTGAGTAGTTACTTTTGTTCTTGAGGTCACGGGATAAATCTTGTTGCAAGTAATCATTGAACTTGATATGTGTTCGATATTTTGATGGTATGTATGTTGTGATTCCCTTAGTGGTGTCATGTGAACGTCGACTACATGACACTTCACCATATTTGGGCCTAAGGGAATGCATTCTGGAGTAGTTATTAGATGATGGGTTGCGAGAGTGACAGAAGCTTAAACACTAGTTTATGCGCTATTCCGTAAGGGACTGATTTGGATCCAAAAGTTCAATGCTATGGTTAGATTTTATCTTAATACTTTTCTCGTAGTTGCGGATGCTTGTGAGGGAGTTAATAATAAGTAGGAGGTTAGTTCAAGTAAGAACAACACCTAAGCACCGGTCCACACACATATCATATTATCAAAGTAGCGAACACAAATCAAACCAACATGATGAAAGTGACTAGATGAAATTCCTGTGTACCCTCAAGAACGCTTTGCTTATCATAAGAGATAGTTTTGGCCTATCCTTTGCCTCAAAAGGATTGGGCTACCTTGCTGCACTTTTGTTACCATTACCGTTACTTGCTCGTTACAAATTATATTGCTATCAAACTACTCGTTACTTATAATTTCAGTGCTTGCAGACATTACCTTGCTCAAAACCGCTTGTCATTTCCTTCTGCTCCTCGTTGGGTTCGACACTCTTACTTCTCTAAAGGACTAAGATTGATCCCCTATACTTGTGGGTCATCACGCTGCACCCTGGGTTGAAGCTTTGAAGCGCTCAGTATGCATCGAGGGAGCTCGGATGGCCTTCGCGAGGATCATGGTGCACTGGCTGAAGATCAAGCCGATCGAGATGGCCACCGGATCCCCGCCCCATGGGAAGGAGCACATGTGCCCCGAGCAGTAATTTCCCATCGTAATGGATGGTGCTTGGGCAATAGAGGCCCAGTGCTCAAAGGATGTAATTTATGAATGAATCGTACTATCATCTATCAGATGACAGTTGAACATTTATGCTTCTATAAAGCGGTGTCTTTGTATGCTGCATCATACTTTGCCTACGTTCATTTATTTTGACTCCTGTGCGGCCGTTTTAATTTGAAACTTACCCGTCGTTGTCTTCAGCCCCCTTGCAGATGCTACAAGGGGTGTTTCTACTTCCGCACTGTGACCCTTAGCCGACGTCTCGGTGCCCGAAGGCGGTAGTGCGTAAGGGAAACGAGGCAATCGGACTATCCGAATTTAGAGCTTTCACTTAGCCATAGGAGCTTGACTGCGGAGGCTAGTGACTAGCCCCCAGTGGTTCGTGATGTTCGGACGAGCCGAGGTGGAGACCATAACCACTTGGTTTGTGTGAAGGCAAACTCTTCGTATAACACGGTGTTACCTCCATCGAATTTTAGTTTAACACTTGTCATCGGATCGCCGACCAGTTCTCGCTTATCATGATAGTCAGTTTTCGGCTTTCTCCACTGAGGTACTTGACCAGGCTAGCTAGAAGTACAATCGCAGCGGTTCTCCCTTTACCCCCTAGCCGAACATGTGGAACGTAAGAGGGAAAACACAGGAGCCGGGCAACCCAACTATTGACCCAAGACATAATTCAGAACCGATTCATATAATGCAATATCCGAGATGTCGAACACTTAAAAGAAAAGATAGTGCCGGACTAATTGTTAGGGTGAGTTTTATAGTCGAGCCCCTGGTCTATTAGCCGGCCACATCCGAAGAAAGTATGTACCGAACTAGATTGTTTCGGCGTCGAGGGGCGGAAAGAGTTGTGCAATATAAATGACTGCAATGGACCCATAGTGTTGGTCTTTTATTTCCGATGAATATGTGACGTCCAACCGTACAATTTGAACAACTGAAACAACTATTATAGATACTTTATAAAAACATAAATGATAGAGGAAAAGGTTTACACAGGGCCTCGATGAGTGGTTTGACGTCCCTACCTTCGCTCTATGAGAGGGTTCCGTAGACCGGAGAAATAATAATGGGCGGACGGGCCCTTGAGGGATGGTCTTGAGAAGTTGCCGTAGTGGATCAACTCTACGCTTAGTCGGGCCTTTAATGGTGCCATGGTGTTGGTCCGAAGACGTTAGAGGATATAGTTCGGTTGAACCGAACACTTGACCTTTCGATTGTTTTAACCCCACAGCTGCCCAAGGAATTTTGAGCGCGAAGTGATGTACGCAAGGTACGTACTTTGCGACTGAAGAGGCCTTACTGTGGGGGGCGTATCCCTACTTAGGGTGAGTGCCATAGGGCCCTGGGAACCGTGAGGTAGGTTGGGCTCGTTTGTATGTGTCTGGTGCCTCTTTGCCAGCCTGGACTTCGGCTGCCAGAGCCACTGTTTGTTCCCCGGTTTGGAGCGAGCGCTCAGTGTTACCATTAACGGTAATGATGCCCTTCGGTCCCGGCATTTTGAGCTTGAGGTATGCGTAGTGGGGGACGGCGTTGAAGCGAGCGAACGATGTTCGGCTGGTAAGTGTGTGGTAACCACTGCGGAAAGGGACAATGTCGAAGATCAAGTCTTCACTTGTGAAGCTATCGGGTGAGCCAAAGACTACTTCCAGCGTGACGGTTCCCGAGCAGCGTGCTTCGACGCCTAGGATTACCCCTTTAAAGGTTGTGTCGCTGGGTTTGATCCTTGAAGGATCAATTCCCATCTTCCTCATTGTATATGAGTAAATCAGATTGAGGCTGCTACCTCCGTCCATGAGGAGTCTGGTTAGGTGGTATCCGTCCATGATGGGGTCGAGCACCAGGGTCGTCGTTCCTCCATGACGGATACTGGTCGGGTGGTCCCTTCGCTCGAAGGTGATCGGACAAGCCGACCATGGGTTGCATTTCGGGGCAACTGGCTCTACAGTATAGATGTCCCCGAAGTGCGCGCTTTCGTTCCTTCTTGGGTATGTGCGGGGCATAGATCATATTCATGGTTTTTACTTTAGGAGGGAATTGCTTCTGGCCTCCATTTTTTGTCCAGCGAGGTTCGTCATCGCCCTCGTTACGGGGGCCTTTGCCTGGGTAATCGGCTGTGAGCTTGCCGGCCTGTTTAATCACCCAACAGTTACGATTGGTGTGGTTGGCGGGCTTGTCTGGGGTGCCGTGGATCTGGCAGGGCTTGTCCAAGATCTTGTCCAACGTGGTAGGTCCATCCCGGTTCCCTTTAGAGGGCTTCTTCCGTGGTCCTCATTTGGAGTTACTGAATCCGACATTTACTGCCGTGTCATCGGCTTCATTGCCGTTATGCCGATGCTTGTTCTTGTTGCACCGTGGTTTCCCGTTTCCATCCCGGGCTTCTGAAGTGCCAGGTTCATCCAGGTTGTTGCTTCTACGAGCTAACCAGCTATCTTCCCCCGCGCAAAAGTGGGTCATGAGTGAAGTAAGGGCCGACATTGTCTTCGGCTTATCTTGGCCAAGCTGACGAGCTAGCCACTCGTCCCGGATGCTATGCCTGAATGCGGCTATTGACTCCGCATCTGGACAACCGAGGATCTAATTTTTCTTAGTCAAGAACCGTTTCCAAAATTGCCGGGCTGACTCGCCAGGCGTTTGGACCACGTGACTTAGGTCATCAGCATGTGCAGGCCGAACATAAGTGCCTTGAAAGTTAGCTCGGAAGGCGTCCTAGAGCTCTTCCCAACTCCCTAGGGAGTTTTCAGGGAGGCTGTTCAACCAGTGCCTGGCTGGTCCTTTAAGCTTTAATGGCAGGTATTTTATGGCATGGAGATCGTCTCCTCGGGCCATATGGATGTGGAGAAGGAAATCCTTAATCCACATGGCTGGGTCTGTTGTCTCGTCGTATTGCTCGATGTTCACAGGTTTAAATCCTTCGGGGAACTGATGCTACATCACCTCATCTATAAAGCACATTGGGTGAGCGGTGCCCCGGACCCGAGCAACGTCGCGTCGGAGATCGGCAGCTGGTAGTTGATCGCTGGAACTACGACGGTGTTTCCCCCAAGAGGAGAGGATGATGTAGTACAGCAATGGTAAGAATTTCCCTCAGTTATGAAACCAAGGTATCGAACCAGTAGGAGAACCAAGCAATCACAACGTAAGCGGCACCTGCGCACAAATAACAACACCTCGCAACCCGACGTGTTAAAGGGGTTGTCAATCCCTTCCGGGGTACGGTGCCTCAAGATAGGCAAACAGACATGAGGTAAATTGTAATAGATCGAAATAATAGATCGCAAATAAATAAAAGTGCAGCAAGATATTTTTGTATTTTTAGTTTAATAGATCTGAATAAAAATGCAAAGGAAAAGTAGATCGCAAAGCAAATATATGAGAAAGAAGACCCGGGGGCCGTAGGTTTCACTAGTGGCTTCTCTCGAGAAAAATAGCAAACGGTGGGTAAACAAATTACTGTTGGGCAATTGATAGAACTTCAAATAATCATGACGATATCCAGGCAATGATCATTACATAGGCATCACGTCCAAGATTAGTAGACCGACTCCTGCCTGCATCTACTACTATTACTCCACACATCGTCCGCTATCCAGCATGCATCTAGTGTATTAAGTTCATGGAAAAACGGAGTAATGCAATAAGAATGATGACATGATGTAGACAAGATCCGTTTATCTATATGGGGGTAGATATTAGTCTCGTCTTTTTATCCTTAGTAGCAACGATACATACGTGTCGGTTCCCCTTCTGTCACTAGGATCAAGCACCGTAAGATCGAACCCACTACCGGGCACCTCTTCCCATTGCAAGATAAATAGATCAAGTTGGCCAAACAAAACCCAAATATCGGAGAAGAAATATGAGGCTATAAGAGATCATGCATATAAGAGATCAAAGAAACTCAAATAACTTTCATGGATATAAAAAGATATAACTGATCATAAACTCGAAGTTCATCAGATCCCAACAAACACACCGCAAAAAGGACTTACATCATATGGATCTCCAAGAGACCATTGTATTGAGAATCAAAAGAGAGAGAGGAAGCCATCTAGCTACTAACTACGGACCCGAAGGTCTACAAAGAACTACTCACGCATCATCGGAGAGGCACCAATGGAAGTGGTGAACCCCTCCGTGATGGTGTCTAGATTGGATCTGGTGGTTCTGGACTCTGCGGCAGCTGGATGAATATTTCGTCGACTCCCCTAGGGTTTCTGGAATATTGGGGTATTTATAGAGCAAAGAGGCGGTCCGGGGGGTGCCCGAGGTGGGCACAACCCGCCAGGGCACGCCTGGGCCTCCTGGCGTGCCCTAGTGTATTGTGCTCCCCTCAGGGCACTTCCCAGGTGCAACCAGGGCCCATTGCCTTCCTTCTGGCCCATAAAAAATGACAAAAATAGTTTCGAGGCATTTGGACTCCGTTTGATATTGGTTTCCTACAATGTAAAAAACATGTAGAAAACAGCAACTCGCACTTGGCACTATGTCAATAGGTTAGTACCAAAAATGATATAAAATGATTATAAAACATCCAAGATTGATAATAAAACAGCATGGAACAATAAAAAATTATAGATACGTTGGAGACGTATCAGCATCCCCAAGCTTAACTCCTGCTCGTCCTCGAGTAGGTAAGTGATAAAAACAGAATTTTTGATGTGGAGTGGTGTTCATCAAGTCATATCATATTCTTTTCTTTATAGCATGGACATTTGGACTTTTATGTGATTCAAAGCAATAGTCTAGTTTTGACATAATAATTTAGATACTCAAGCATATCAACAAGCAACCATGTCTTTCAAAATATCAATGCTAAAACAAGTTATCCCTAGCCCATCATACTCAAACATTGATCCATTCATGAAACACACTCGAATATTAACTACACCCAATAGTTACTCACGATCATATTGCCTCTTAGTTGGTGCTTTTGTAAGAGAAGATGGTGACTCAAATTCAAAAGTAAAAATTGCATAAAGTAAAAGAAAGGCCCTTCGCAGAGGGAAGTAGGGATTTGTAGAGGTGCCAGAGCTCAAAGCGAAAAATTAGAGATAAAAACATTTTGGGAGGTGTATCCATCCCACCAACGAAAACGACGCAGAGTTCCGAATACTTTCCATACTAGATATGCCATAGGCGGTTCCCAACCAGAAAATAAAGGTTATTCCTTTTTCCACCATTTCTTCCAGTTTCCATGGCTAATCGTATCCACGGGTGCCCTCCATACCAACACTTTCCAAGGAATTTATTATTTGACAACATAAAGTAAATATTTTTTTGCATTTCGGGATTGGGCATCCGTAAAACCTTTGCCTTACTCTCGTGCAATGACAAGTGAATAAACACTCGTCTTGAGAATAACACATCTAGCATGGAAAATATTAGCCACCCGTTACCGTTCCACGAGCGAAACAAATACACTAAAGGGAAGTTTATTTTGAAAATTAGAGATGGCACATGCAAATTTTCTTAGAACGGCAAAATAATACCGCATATAGGTAGATATAGTGGACTCATGTGGCAAAACTGGTTTAAAGGATTTTGGATGCACAAGTAGAGGTCATACTTGGTGCAAAATGAAGGCTAGCAAAAAGATTGAGAAGCGACCAACCAAGAAACAAATAATTTCGTAAAGCAAGCATTAAGCATAAGTAACACCGAATAATGCACCACAAGTAGGATATAATTTTCATCGCAAGATTATTGACTTTCTGCATGCATAGGGAATCACAAACTTTAACAATAATATTCTTACTAGAGCACAACTACTCATCAACATAACTCACATATCACATCATCATATCTCAAAACTATTACTAAAAATCAAGTTTATTTTGTCCAATGATCTTCATGACATTTTTATTTATTTTACCCTTCTTGGATATCTATCACTTTGGGACTAACTTTTATGTGTTGCTTTTCATAAGCTCAAACAAATATAAGTGAAGATCATGAGCATAACAAATTTTCTTTCTCTCAAAATAATCTAAGTGAAGCAAGAGAGAATTTCTTCAAAATTTTACTAACTCTCAAATAAATCTAAGTGAAGCAAGAGAGCATTTCTTCAAAAATAATAAAGCACACCGTGCTCAAAAAGATACAAGTGAAGCACTAGAGCAAGTCCTAGCTCATAAAAGATTTAAGTGAAGCATAGAGAGCAATTCTAACAAGTCATGACATAATTTTGGCTCTCTCAAATAGGTGTGTCCAGCAAGGATTGATGACTTAAAACACAAAATAAAAAAAGCAAAGACACATATCATAAAATATGCTCCAAGAAAAACACATATCATGTGACGAATAAAAATATAGCCTCGAGTAAAATACCGATGGTTGTTGGAAGAAAGCGGGGATGCCACTCGGGGGCATCCCCAAGCTTAGTTGGTTGCTCATTCTTGGATAATAGCTTGGGATGCCGGGGCATCCCCAAGCTTAGGCTCTTCTATCCTTCCTTCATCCCTCGTAAGATAACCCAAAACATGAAAACTTCAATCACACAAAACTCAACAAAACCTTTGTGAGATCCGTTAGTGTAAGAAAGCAAACCACTAATATAAGTGCTGTGTCAAACCAACTCATATTTTTTTGTATTATATCTACTGTATTCCAACTTTTCTATGGCAAAAATTCATCAAAGAAAACCATAGAGCCATCAAAATAAGCACACAACACAAAGAAAACAGAATCTGTCAAAACAGAACAATCTATAGTAATCTGGAACTTTTGAAAACTTCTGGAACTCCAAAAATTCTACCAAATTAGGACGACCAGGGTAATTTGTATATTAATCTTCTGCAAAAATAATCAGGGCAAAAGCTCTTTTCTGTGATTTATGTAAATTATTTTCGTGAGCACAAAGTTTCTGTCGTTTTCAACAAGATCAAACAACTATCACCCAAGAAGATCGTAAAGGTTTTACTTGGCACAAAAACTAATTGAAACACAAAAAGCACAATCATACTAGTAGCATAATTGTGCAAACACACAACAACAGAAAGCAAAAAGCAAAAATAAATTTTATTCATTGGGTTGCCTCCCAACAAGCGCTATAGTTTTACGCCCTTAGCTAGGCGTAAGATTTTATTGATGCTCACACGGAAAATAAGAATTGAAACACAAAGAGAGCATCATGAAACATATGACAAACACATTTAAGTCTAACATACTTCCTATGCATAGGAATTTTATAGGAAAACAAATTGTGAAGACAACAAATATCTAGCATATGCAAAGGGGAGGAATTAAACATTGAAAATCTCAACATAATGAGAGGTAATTTAGTAACATGAAAATTTCCACAACCATATTTCCCTCTCTCATAATAATTATATGTAGGATCATACTCAAATTCAACAATATAACTATCACATAAAATATTCTTTTCATGATCCACATGCATGCAAAGTTGACACTCGGGATTATCATCAAATAAAGTCATGACCTCTCCAAGCCCACTTTCATCAAAAATTTCATAAGATTGAACACTCTCCAAATATGTGGGATTATTTTTTAGCTAAAGTTAACACTCTTCCAAACCCACTTTCAATATTATTACAAACGTATTCATCATGAGGCTTAAATAAATTTTCAAGATCATAAGAAGAATCACCCCAATCATGATCATTGCAATAAGTAGTGGACATAGAAAAATTAGCATCCCCAAGCTTGGGGTTTTGCATATTATTAGCATAATTGACACTAATAGAATTTATAGTAAAATCATTGCAATCATGCTTTTCATTCAAGGAGCTATCATGAATCACTTCGTAAATTTCTTCATCACAATTTTTAGATTCACGAATCTCAAGAAAAACTTCATAAAGATAATCAAGTGCACTCAAATCACTAGCAACTGGTTCAACATAATTAGATCTCTTAAAAAGATTAGCTAGTGGATGAGGATCCATATCAATAGATTATTAGCAAGCAAGATAGCCAACAACAGATCTGATGAGAAAAAGGCGAACGAAAAAGAGGGCAATTAAAAAGGCAATTTTTTGTGAAGTGGGGGAGAGGCAAACGAGAGGCAAATGGCAAATAATGTAAATTGTGACGAGATGAGATTTGTGATTAGGAACCTGGTTATGTTGAAAATCCTCCCCGGCAACGACGCCAGAAATTTCTTTGGTAGTTGATCCTGGAACTACGTCGGTGTTTCCCCTAAGAGGAGAGGATGATGTAGTACAACAACAGTAGAATTTCCCTCAGTTATGAAACCAAGGTATCGAACCAGTAGGAGAACCAAGCAATCACAATGTAAGCGGCACCTGCGCACAAATAACAACACCTCGCAACCCGACGTGTTAAAGGGGTTGTCAATCCCTTCCGGGGTACGGCGCCTCAAGATAGGCAAACGGACGTGAGGTAAATTGTAATAGATTGAAATAATAGATCGCAAATAAATAAAAGTGCAGCAAGATATTTTTGTATTTTTTAGTTTAATAGATCTGAATAAAAATGCAAAGGAAAAGTAGATCACAAAGCAAATATGTGAGAAAGAAGACCCGGGGGCCATAGGTTTCACTAGTGGCTTCTCTCGAGAAAAATAGCAAACGGTGGGTAGACAAATTACTGTTGGGCAATTGATAGAACTTCAAATAATCATGACGATATCTAGGAAATGATCATTACATAGACATCACGTCCAAGATTAGTAGACCGACTCCCGCCTGCATCTACTACTATTAATCCACACATCGTCCGCTATCCAGCATGCATCTCGTGTATTAAGTTCTTGGAAAAACGAAGTAATGCAATAAGAACGATGACATGATGTAGACAAGATTCGTTTATCTATATGGGGGTAGATATTAGTCCCGTCTTTTTATCCTTAGTAGCAATGATACATATGTGTCGGTTCCCCTTCTGTCACTAGGATCAAGCACCGTAAGATCGAACCCACTACCAGGCACCTCTTCCCGTTGCAAGATAAATAGATCAAGTTGGCCAAACAAAACCCAAATATCGGAGAAGAAATACGAGGCTATAAGAGATCATGCATATAAGAGATCAAAGAAACTCAAATAACTTTCATGGATATGAAAAGATATAACTGATCATAAACTCGAAGTTCATCAGATCCCAACAAACACACCGCAAAAAGGACTTACATCATATGGATCTCCAAGAGACCATTGTATTGAGAATCAAAAGAGAGAGAGGAAGCCATCTAGCTACTAACTACGGACCCGAAGGTTTACAAAGAACTACTCACGCATCATCGGAGAGGCACCAATGGAAGTGGTGAACCCCTCCGTGATGGTGTCTAGATTGGATCTGGTGGTTCTGGACTCTGCGGCGGCTGGATGAATATTTCATCGACTCCCCTAGGGTTGAGGCGGTCCAGGGGGGGGTGCCCGAGGTGGGCACAACCCACCAGGGCGCGCCTGGGCCTCCTGGCGCGCCCTGGTGGATTCTGCTCCCCTCGGGGTACTTCCCAGGTGCAACCAGGGCCCATTGCCTTCCTTCTGGCCCATAAAAAATAAAAAAATAGTTTCGGGGCATTTGGACTCCGTTTGATATTGATTTCCTGCGATTTAAAAACATGCAGAGAACAACAACTGGCACTTGGCACTATGTCAATAGGTTAGTACCAAAAGATGATATAAAATGACTATAAAATGATTATAAAACATCCAAGATTGATAATAAAACAGCATGGAACAATCAAAAATTATAGATACGTTGGAGACGTATCAGCTGCCATCCGGGCCCGGTGTTGCTCCCGAGCTCTATTGTTTCGGTCGAGCCAAGATTGGTATCCGTCCCGTCTACCGGAGGTGTACCCACTAGATTCGTAGATGGATCTTGCATGACCTGCTCTCACGTCCAGGTCGTGCCGTAGGCCATATGGGTCCTAAGGCTGTATTGGCTCCTTTCCTCTCCTGCGGGGAGGCGCAGGTGGGTCTTCGGCCTCTCTAGCCGTCCTTCCCCGTCCTCGAGGGGGGCGGTCTGGCTGGTTATCCTGGGTGTGTCTGGGGGGTGCGGGCTCAAGGGCCTCGTTGTCGAATTGCGGCAGCAAACGTCGGTGTGGGTAGCTTTTGTTCTGATCCCGGCGCTCGTAGCCGTACCCTTCTTCGGCTGCTAGGACTTTTGTCCATCTGTCGTTGAGGGTATCATGTTCGGCTTTTAATTGTTTCTGCTTTTGCCTCAGACTTTGTGCAGTGGCTATAAGTTGTCGCTTGAATCATTCTTGATCTAGCGGGTCCTCGGGGATGATGAAATCCTCGGCTCCGAGGTTGACCTCCTCTTCGAAGAGAGGGAGGTAGTTACTGTCCTCAGAGTCATTGAGGTCCTCGGGGTTATACTGCTCCTCGTGCCCTTTCGAGCCATCGGGCTGTTGCTCGGGGGCAACGAGTCGTCAAGGTCTTCGATGTTATCCGGGGCATCGTTGTCTCCGGTGCCCGTGTTGCTTTCCTTGCCCCTACGCCCCTTGGATCGTCTGCGCTCTCGTCAGCGTTTGGTCGGCTCCTCGCCGGCTTATTGCCCTCTTTTCTGGGGGTGCCGTTGTTGGGGAACGTACTAATTTCAAAAAAAAATCCTACGCACACGCAAGATCATGCTGATGCATAGCAACGAGAGGGGAGAGTGTTGTCCACGTACCCTCGTAGACCGAAAGCGGAAGCGTTAGCACAACGCGGTTGATGTAGTCATACGTCTTCAAGATCCGACCGATCAAGTACCGAACGCACGGCACCTCCGAGTTCAGCACACGTTCAGCCCAATGACGTCCCTCGAACTCCGATCCAGCAGAGTGTTTAGGGAGAGTTTCGTCAGCACGACGGCGTGGTGACAATGATGATGTTCTACCGACGCAGGGCTTCGCTTAAGCACCGCTACAGTATTATCGAGGAAGATTATGGTGGAGGGGGGCATCGCACACGGCTAAAAGATCAAATCAATTGTTATGTCTCTAGGGTGCCCCTGCCCCCGTATATAAAGGAGCAAGGGGGGGGGTGCGGCCGGCCAGCAGGAGGCGCGCCAGGAGGAGTCCTACTCCCACCGGGAGTAGGACTCCCTCCCTTCCTTGTTGGATTAGGAGAAGGGGGGAAAGAGGAGGGAGAAAGGAAGGAAAGGGGGGGCGCCGCCCCCTCTCCTTGTCCTATTCAGACTAGAGGGGGAGGGGCGCGCGGCCCTGCCCTAGCCACCTCCCCTCTTCTCCAGTAAGGCCCACTATGGCCCATTAAACCCCCGGGGGGTTCCGGTAACCCCTCCGGTACTCCGGTAAAATCCCGATTTCACCCGGAACACTTCCGATATCCAAATATAGGCTTCCAATATATCAATCTTCATGTCTCGACCATTTTGAGACTCCTCGTCATGTCCATGATCACATCCGGGACTCCGAACAACCTTCAGTACATCAAAACTCATAAACTCATAATATAACCATCATCAAAACTTTAAGCGTGCGGACCCTACGGGTTCGAGAACTATGTAGACATGACCGAGACACGTCTCCGGCCAATAACCAATAGCGGAACCTGGATGCTCATATTGGCTCCCACATATTCTACGAAGATCTTTATCGGTTAGACCGCGTAACAACATACGTTGTTCCCTTTGTCATCGATATGTTACTTGCCCGAGATTCGATCGTCGGTATCTCAATACCTAGTTCAATCTCGTTACCGGCAAGTCTCTTTACTCGTTCCGTAATACATCATCGTGCAACTAACTCATTAGTTGCAATGCTTGCAAGGCTTAAGTGATGTGCATTACCGAGTGGGCCCAGAGATACCTCTCCGACAATCGGAGTGACAAATCCTAATCTCGAAATACGCCAACCCAACAAGTACCTTCGGAGACACCTGTAGAGCACCTTTATAATCACCTAGTTACGTTGTGACATTTGGTAGCACACAAAGTGTTCCTCCGGTAAACGGGAGTTGCATAATCTCATAGTCATAGGAACATGTATAAGTCATGAAGAAAGCAATAGCAACATACTAAACGATCGAGTGCTAAGATAACGGAATGGGTCAAGTCAATCACATCATTCTCCTAATGATGTGATCCCGTTAATCAAATGACAACCCATGTCTATGGCTAGGAAACATAACCATCTTTGATCAACGAGCTAGTCAAGTAGAGGCATACTAGTGACACTCTGTTTGTCTATGTATTCACACAAGTATTATGTTTCTGGTTAATACAATTATAGCATGAGTAATAAACATTTATCATGATATAAGGAAATAAATAATAACTTTATTATTGCCTCTAGGGCATATTTCCTTCAGTCTCCCACTTGCACTAGAGTCAATAATCTAGATTACACAGTAATGATTCTAACACCCATGGAGTCTTGGTGCTGATCATGTTTTGCTCGTGGAAGAGGCTTAGTCAACGGGTCTGCAACATTCAGATCCGTATGTATCTTGCAAATTTCTATGTCTCCCACCTGGACTAGATCCCGGATGGAATTGAAGCATCTCTTGATGTGCTTGGTTCTCTTGTGAAATCTGGATTCCTTCGCCAAGGCAATTGCACCAGTATTGTCACAAAAGATTTTCATTGGACCCGATGCACTAGGTATGACACTTAGATCGGATATGAACTCCTTCATCCAGACTCCTTCATTTGCTGCTTCTGAAGCAGCTATGTACTCCGCTTCACACGTAGATCCCGCCACGACGCTTTGTTTAGAACTGCACCAACTGACAGCTCCACCGTTCAATGTAAACACGTATCCGGTTTGCGAAGAATCATCCGGATCAGTGTCAAAGCTTGCATCAACGTAACCATTTACAATGAGCTCTTTGTCACCTCCATAAATGAGAAACATATCCTTAGTCCTTTTCAGGTATTTCAGGATGTTCTTGACCGCTGTCCAGTGATCCACTCCTGGATTACTTTGGTACCTCCCTGCTAGACTTATAAAAAGGCACACATCAGGTCTGGTACACAACATTTCATACATGATAGAGCCTATGGCTGAAGCATAGGGAACAACTTTCATCTTCTCTCTATCTTCTGCAGTGGTCGGGCATTGAGTCTTACTCAACTTCACACCTTGTAACACAGGCAAGAACCCTTTCTTTGCTTGATCCATTTTGAACTTCTTCAAAACTTTGTCAAGGTATGTGCTTTGTGAAAGTCCAATTAAGCGTCTTGATCTATCTCTATAGATCTTGATGCCCAATACATAAGCAGCTTCACCGAGGTCTTTCATTGAAAAACTCTTATTCAAGTATCCCTTTATGCTATCCAGAAATTGTATATCATTTCCAATCAGCAATATGTCATCCACATATAATATCAGAAATGCTACAGAGCTCCCACTCACTTTCTTGTAAATACAGGCTTCTCCAAAAGTCTGTACAAAACCAAATGCTTTGATCACACTATCAAAGCGTTTATTCCAATTCCGAGAGGCTTGCACCAGTCCATAAATGGATCGCTGGAGCTTGCACACTTTTTTAGCTCCTTTTGGATCGATAAAACCTTCCGGTTGCATCATATACAACTCTTCTTCCAGAGATCCATTCAGGAATGCAGTTTTGACATCCATTTGCCAAATTTCATAATCATAAAATGCGGCAATTGCTAACATGATTCGGACAGACTTAAGCATCGCTACGGGTGAGAAAGTCTCATCGTAGTCAATCCCTTGAACTTGTCGAAAACCTTTTGCAACAAGCCGAGCTTTATAGACAGTAACATTACCGTCAGTGTCAGTCTTCTTCTTGAAGATCCATTTATTTTCAATGGCTTGCCGATCATCGGGCAAGTCAACCAAAGTCCATATTTTGTTCTCATACATGAATCCCATCTCAGATTTCATGGCCTCAAGCCATTTTGCGGAATCTGGGCTCACCATCGCTTCTTCATAGTTCGTAGGTTCGTCATGGTCTAGTAACATAACCTCCAGAACAGGATTACCGTACCACTCTGGTGCAGATCTTACTCTGGTTGACCTACGAGGTTCAGTAACAACTTGATCTGAAGTTTCATGATCATCATCATTAACTTCCTCACTAATTGGTATAGACGTCACAGGAACCGGTTTCTGTGATGAACTACTTTCCAATAAGGGAGCAGGTACGGTTACCTCATCAAGTTCTACTTTCCTCCCACTCACTTCTTTCGAGAGAAACTCCTTCTCTAGAAAGGATCCATTCTTAGCAATGAATGTCTTGCCTTCGGATCTGTGATAGAAGGTGTACCCAACAGTCTCCTTTGGGTATCCTATGAAGACACATTTCTCCGATTTGGGTTCGAGCTTATCAGGTCGAAGCTTTTTCACATAAGCATCGCAGCCCCAAACTTTAAGAAACGACAACTTTGGTTTCTTGCCAAACCATAGTTCATAAGGCATCGTCTCACGGATTTCGATGGTGCCCTATTTAACGTGAATGCAGCCGTCTCTAAAGCATAACCCCAAAACGATAGCGGTAAATCAGTAAGAGACATCATAGATCGCACCATATCTAGTAAAGTACGATTACGACGTTCGAACACACCATTACGCTGTGGTGTTCCGGGTGGCGTGAGTTGCGAAACTATTCCGCATTGTTTCAAATGTAGACCAAACTTGTAACTCAAATATTGTTCTCCACGATCAGATCGTAGAAACTTTATTTTCTTGTTACGATGATTTTCAACTTCACTCTGAAATTCTTTGAACTTTTCAAATGTTTCAGACTTATGTTTCATTAAGTAGATATACCCATATCTGCTTAAATCATCTATGAAGGTGAGAAAATAACGATACCCGCCGCGAGCCTCAATATTCATTGGTCCACATACATCAGTATGTATGATCTCCAATAAATCAGTTGCTCGCTCCATAGTTCCGGAGAACGGCATTTTAGTCATCTTGCCCATGAGGGATGGTTCGCAAGTACCAAGTGATTCATAATCAAGTGATTCCAAAAGTCCATCAGTATGGAGTTTCTTCATGCGCTTTACACCAATATGACCCAAACGGCAGTGCCACAAATAAGTCGCACTATCATTATCAACTCTGCATCTTTTGGCTTCAACATTATGAATATGTGTATCACTACTATCGAGATTCATCAAAAATATACCACTCTTCAAGGGTGCATGACCATAAAAGATATTACTCATATAAATAGAACAACCATTATTCTCTGATTTAAATGAATAACCGTCTCGCATCAAACAAGATCCAGATATAATGTTCATGCTCAACGCTGGCACCAAATAACAATTATTTAGGTCTAATACTAATCCTGAAGGTAGATGTAGAGGTAGCATGCCGACGGCGATCACATCGACTTTGGAACCGTTTCCCACGCGCATCGTCACCTCGTCCTTGACCAGTGTTCGCTTAATCCGTAGTCCCTGTTTTGAGTTGCAAATATTAGCAACAGAACCAGTATCAAATACCCAGGTGCTACTGCGAGCTCTGGTAAGGTACACATCAATAACATGTATATCACATATACCTTTGTTCACCTTGCCATCCTTCTTATCCGCCAAATACTTGGGGCAGTTCCGCTTCCAGTGACCAGTCTGCTTGCAGTAGAAGCACTCAGTCTCAGGCTTAGGTCCAGACTTGGGTTTCTTCTCTTGAGCAGCAACTTGCTTGCTGTTCTTCTTGAAGTTCCCCTTCTTCTTCCCTTTTCCCTTTTTCTTGAAACTGGTGGTCTTATTAACCATCAACACTTGATGCTCCTTCTTGATTTCTACCTCCGCAGCTTTTAGCAGTGCGAAGAGCTCGGGAATCGTCTTATCCATCCCTTGCATGTTATAGTTCATCACGAAGCTCTTGTAGCTTGGTGGCAGTGATTGAAGAATTCTGTCAATGACGCTATCATCCGGAAGATTAACTCCTAGTTGAATCAAGTGATACCCAGACATTCTGAGTATATGCTCACTGACAGAACTATTCTCCTCCATCTTGCAGCTGTAAAACTTATTGGAGACTTCATATCTCTCAATCCGGGCATTTGCTTGAAATATTAACTTCAACTCCTGGAACATCTCATATGCTCCATGACGTTCAAAACGTCGTTGAAGTCCCGGTTCTAAGCTGTAAAGCATGGCACACTGAATATCGAGTAGTCATCAGCTTTGCTCTGCCAGACGTTCATAACATCTGGTGTTGCTCCTGCAGCAGGTCTGGCACCTAGCGGTGCTTCCAGGACGTAATTCTTCTGTGCAGCAATGAGGATAATCCTCAAGTTACGGACCCAGCCCGTGTAATTGCTACCATCATCTTTCAACTTTGCTTTCTCAAGGAATGCATTAAAATTCAACGGAACAACAACACAGACCATCTATCTACAATCAACATAGACAAGCAAGATACTATCAGGTACTAAGTTCATGATAAATTTAAGTTCAATTAATCATATTACTTAAGAACTCCCACTTAGATAGACATCCCTCTAATCCTCTAAGTGATCGCGTGATCCATATCAACTAAACCATAACCGATCATCACGTGAAATGGAGAAGCTTTCAATGGTGAACATCACTATGTTGATCATATCTACTATATGATTCACGCTCGACCTTTCGGTCTCAGTGTTCCGAGGCCATATCTGCATATGCTAGGCTCGTCAAGTTTAACCTGAGTATTCTACGTGTGCAAAACTGGCTTGCACCCGTTGTAGATGGACGTAGAGCTTATCACACCCGATCATCACGTGGTGTCTGGGCACGACGAACTTTGGCAACGGTGCATACTCAGGGAGAACACTTTTATCTTGAAATTTAATGAGAGATCATCTTATAAGGCTACCGTCAATCAAAGCAAGATAAGATGCATAAAAGATAAACATCACATGCAATCAATATAAGTGATATGATATGGCCATCATCATCTTGTGCTTGTGATCTCCATCTCCGAAGCACCGTCATGATCACCATCGTCACCGGCGCGACACCTTGATCTCCATCGTAGCATCGTTGTCGTCTCGCCAATCTTATGCTTCTACGACTATCGCTACCGCTTAGTGATAAAGTAAAGCATTACAGGGCAATTGCATTGCATACAATAAAGCGACAACCATATGGCTCCTGCCAGTTGCCGATAACTCGGTTACAAAACATGATCATCTCATACAATAAAATTTAGATCATGCTTTGACCATATCACATCACAACATGCCCTGCAAAAACAATTTAGACGTCCTCTACTTTGTTGTTGCAAGTTTTACGTGGCTGCTATGGGCTGAGCAAGAACCGTTCTTACCTACGCATCAAAACCACAATGATAGTTTGTCAAGTTGGTGCTGTTTTAACCTTCGCAAGGACCGGGTGTAGCCACACTCGGTTCAACTAAAGTTGGAGAAACTGACACCCGCCAGCCACCTGTGTGCAAAGCACGTCGGTAGAACCAGTCTCGCGTAAGCGTACGCGTAATGTCGGTCCGGACCGCTTCATCCAACAATACCGCCGAACCAAAGTATGACATGCTGGTAATCAGTATGACTTATATCGCCCACAACTCACTTGTGTTCTACTCGTGCATATGACATCTACGCATAAAACCAGGCTCGGATGCCACTGTTGGGGAACGTAGTAATTTCAAAAAAAAATCCTACGCACACGCAAGATCATGCTGATGCATAGCAACGAGAGGGGAGAGTGTTGTCCAAGTTAGCACAACGCGGTTGATGTAGTCGTACGTCTTCACGATCCGACCGATCAAGTACCGAACGCACGGCACCTCCGAGTTCAGCACATGTTCAGCCCGATGACGTCCCTTGAACTCCGATCCAGCCGAGTGTTGAGGGAGAGTTTCGTCAGCACGACGGCGTGGTGACGATGATGATGTTCTACCGACGCAGGGCTTCGCCTAAGCACCGCTACAGTATTATCGAGGTAGACTATGGTGGAGGGGGGCACCGCACACGGCTAAAAGATCAAATCAATTGTTGTGTCTCTAGGGTGCCCCCTGCCCCCGTATATAAAGGAGCAAGGGGGGAGGTGCGGCTGGCCAGGAGGAGGCGCGCCAGGAGGAGTCCTACTCCCACCGGGAGTAGGACTCCCTCCCTTCCTTGTTGGATTAGGAGAAGGGGGGAAAGAGGAGGGAGAGAGGAAGGAAAGGGGGGCGCCGCCCCCCTCTCCTTGTCCTATTCGGACTAGAGGGGGAGGGGCGCGCGGCCCTACCCTAGCCGCCTCTCCTCTTCTCCACTAAGGCCCACTATGGCCCATTAAACCCCCGGGGGGTTCCGGTAACCCCTCCGGTACTCCGGTAAAATCCCGATTTCACCCGGAACACTTCCGATATCCAAATATAGGCTTCCAATATATCAATCTTCATGTCTCGACAATTTCGAGACTCCTCGTCATGTCCATGATCACATCCGGGACTCCGAACAACCTTTGGTACATCAAAACTCATAAACTCATAATATAACCGTCATCGAAACTTTAAGCGTGCGGACCCTACGGGTTCGAGAACTATGTAGACATGACCGAGACACGTCTCCGGTCAATAACCAATAGCGGAACCTGGATGCTCATATTGGCTCCCACATATTCTACGAAGATCTTTATCGGTCAGACCGCATAACAACATACGTTGTTCCCTTTGTCATCGGTATGTTACTTGCCCGAGATTCGATCGTCGGTATCTCAATAGCTAGTTCAATCTCGTTACCGGCAAGTCTCTTTACTTGTTCCGTAATACATCATCCCGCAACTAACTCATTAGTTCCAATGCTTGCAAGGCTTAAGTGATGTGCATTACCGAGTGGGCCCAGAGATACCTCTCTGACAATCGGAATGACAAATCCTAATCTCGAAATACGCCAACCCAACAAGTACCTTCGGAGACACCTATAGAGCACCTTTATAATCACCCAGTTACGTTGTGACGTTTGGTAGCACACAAAGTGTTCCTCCGATAAACGGGAGTTGCATAATCCAATAGTCATAGGAACATGTATAAGTCATGAAGAAAGCAATAGCAACATACTAAATGATCGAGTGCTAAGCTAACGGAATGGGTCAAGTCAATCACATCATTCTCCTAATGATGTGATCCCGTTAATCAAATGACAACCCATGCCTATGGCTAGGAGACATAACCATCTTTGATCAACGAGCTAGTCAAGTAGAGGCATACTAGTGACACTCTGTTTGTCTATGTATTCACACAAGTATTATGTTTTCGGTTAATACAATTCTAGCATGAATAATAAACATTTATCATGATATAAGGAAATAAATAATAACTTTATTATTGCCTCTAGGGCATATTTCCTTCAGCCGCCGCCGTTCTTCCCATTGGTGCCATCACCCTTATCATTAGGGTGTCCACCATGTGTTTTTTATGTCGAAGTGGCAGTCCACTTTCTGGTTCTGGGGGTGGTCGGGGAATATGTTGTATAGGCTATGGCGTCGACATCCTGGTCCATGTCCTCGAACTCATCGGAGGCGTAGTCCAGCATATCGGTTAAGTCCTCGATAGTGGCTACTAGGTGGGTAGTGGGTGTGACGTAAAATTCGTCGTGGCCTGCCTCAAGACCAATCCGAGCATAGGTCGAGGACGGGTCATCAGTAATGCTCATTGTCTGGATCCGATCTAGCATCTCGCTCAACAGGGAGAGACTAGCCGGATCGGTATTCTTTGGAGTCAACCTCCGGCATGGTAGTGTGTGGGGCGAGTCCGTCCAGGGTTGACTCCTGGTCCTTGGACGACGTGATCGTATCCGGGCTTGAAGCCGGATGCGAGGTAGGGGCCGACCCAGGGGTAGGGTCGGAAGGAGAGTTCGAAGTCAAAACTCCGAGGTTTTCGGGCTCCTCAGGCAGGGGTGAGAACTCAGTGAAGATCAGATCGCCCCGAGCATCGGCGACGTATTCCAAGTTACCGAACATGATCTGGTGTTCAGGGGCGAAGCTGTCGACCTGGTCGAGATGACCGGCCGAGTCAGCGTGCAAAACGATGCTGCCGAACGCAAAGAGCTGGCCGGGGACAAAGATGTCCCCGCTGCGGACGCCATCTCCGATGACTAGGCGGGCCATTGATCCTTCAGCGATCCAACAACGGAACTCTCAATGAAAGCACCAATGTCGGTGTCAAACCCGGCGGATCTCGGGTAGGGGTCCCGAGCTGTGGATCTTGGATCAATGGGAGACATGAGACGAAGGGGACGATGTTTACCCAGGTTGGGGCCCTCTCGAAGAGGTAAAACCCTACGTCGTGCTTGATTGTATTGATGTGTACATGATGGTTACAGAGTCGATCTACCAGGAGATCAGATGAACTAAACCCTAGGTAAGTAGGATGATGGTTCTACTTCTAGCCTTTACGGACTAAACCCTCTGGTTTATGTAGACACCAGGGGTACCTAGGTTTCACATAGTAGGTAACCATCAGGGGATAAACATGTCGATTCTTCTACCTTGACTTGGAGCACACACCAAGGCTTCAAAGGTTTCCTCCCGAACACGGTGTCGTCCTATAGGTCGGCCTTCCAATGGTAGTCACAGAGCGGCCCACCTGTCCGGCCCACAAGAGATAGGCCGGCGGCCCAAGGACTCCCTAACTCCCTCAGCGACCCTGCCTAACACGTCCACCCTGTCAGGAACATGGTTCGACCGACACGGATGACCCAACCATTGCAGGGCCCAATTCAAAGGTCCTCACTGTTGCGTCCGTGCTCCTCGTGACACGCGTTGGAGGAAGAGGGCGCCGCTCTCGATGCTCCGGTCGTGTTCCCCTCACCTTGCCCCGGAGCAAGGGGAGAAAGCCCTCGCACGGGGGTAAAGAAAACCCTACTGGCCACGGCCGACGTTATCGCAGCCGACACGCTTCCTTTCGCCAATGCACCCCAAGTGATTTCCTCTGGAGCTAGAGTCTCATTGACCGGTGTGTGAATGGCCGCTGCCTGCAGCTTGCTTCAGATGGAAGACGACGGCTGGATTATCGACCTCCGGTCAATGCAGGACCGGGCGAGGCCAGACACCCACCGGTCTTGGATAGCGTTGCTACCGGCGAGGATGGAATTTGGGGGGGGGGGGTCTGGGGGGTCTGCCATCGGAGAGCATGAAAGGGCGATGAGAGAGAAAGAGAGAGAGGAAGTATGGTGTGAATGAGAGGTGACTCGGGAGAGGGGAGGAGTTATGAGCCACCCGCCGTCTCCCGCGCCAATGCGTGCAGACGAGGGACACACGTGACTTGCGCGAGCCTGGCTCACGAAAAATGGCCGATTCGACCGTTCCCTGCAGACAAGTCTAAGAATTCTTTAAGTTTCATGTGGGGTGAGAAATAGATGCAATCCAACCAACCAAACGCCTAACTTTTACACCGCGCGAGTCTGGTTGGGCTGAATGCAGGCTACCAAACACGCCACGAGAAAATTACTAGCATGTGTTTCCTTCGTGAACTGCACCGAAATGACACACGTATCAACACCGGTGGTTCAAGTAAATTGTAAGAAACCACTACTTTGAAGGCTACGTTTGCAAGAAACACTACGTTACATTTCTTTTGCAGAAAACACCGCGTCTTGTGTAATCTTTTTGCCAAAACCACTGATCCGTGGATTAAAGCACTTTGAACAAGTTTATGACAGATGGGCCCCGTTCGTCAGGAGCTGACATGGAAAAAAATGCCACCAGAGCACTTTGACCGGTCAAAGTTCCCTTCCTGGCGTAACCCACGCTGTTGCCCTCCATCTCTCACGCCCGGCAGCCAGCCACGAGCCCGACTCCATCTTCCCCCGCCGGCGTGGTCTGCTCGTCCCGGTCGTCCCCGCGCCCCGCCTTCTTCCACCGCCCACGGATTCGGCCCAACCGTGACGCGCCGCGGCCGCGCCGTCCTTGATCTGGATCAAGCCGCCGCCGCGTCGTCCTCGATCTAGATCGAGACGCCGCCATTCCCTCTCCTCTTCTCCGCCCCACGACAACGGCAAACAGTTGGGGGCAACAGCGACTAACGCGCACGCCGAGGGAGAGGGTCGACGGCAGCTGCCTCGCCTTCTCGGAGAGCCGGCCGCCGAAGTAGACCAGCCAGGCATTAATGGCGCCTGCACCATGGCTCGCATCCACGCCACCGGCGGCAGGCCGAAGAGAGCCAGCTGGGCGAGCCCCACGCCGCCGAGCAGGTAGTGCTCTGCCGTGGGCGGGACAGCTAGTTCGCCCGGTTTTGCAGTCGGGATGGCGTCTCCGGCCACCGGTGCGAAGTTCGCCCAATTTGAGCGCTGAACTTAAACTGGCATACAGTTCTTGCGGCGGAGCTGTGGCTGTGTTGTACCCGTTGCAATGGCGCCGGTGGCCGGATACATCACATACATACGTGCTCCTGCCGCCCAGTCCGCCCAGTTTAAGCTCCGCCGCACGAGCTGCATGACCGGGTCGACGCAGCTTGGCGATGACCTGCTCCTGTACACGTGGCGATTTTGACTAGTCAAAGTGCCCAGATGGCGTTTTTCCGCCAAGTCACCACCTGACAACCGGGACCCGTCTGTCATAAACATGCTTAAAGTGCTCTAATTCATTGGTCAGTGTTATTTGCAAAAAAATTACCGTAGACATGATGGTTTCTGTCAAAAAAAATGTAACTTAGTGTTTTCTGATAACCTGGTGGTTTCTTGCAATTTACTCCCGGTGGTTCGGACAAGAAGGTGCAGGACCCTCGAAAAGGCGACGTCGAAGAGGATTCATTACCACAAAAGATTCCGACGGAAAGCGCCAGATGCGCACCATGTAGGTACACCGTCTCTACGACTATCCTAGAATGGCTAACCTACGCACGTATACATATTACACTCGTGAAAAGTGAGAGAAGCCACTGCACCTAGAACGTGGACACCAGCACTTACGTGGTGCGCATTACAGCCATGCGCACAGGAGCGGGCTGGTCGAAACTGAAAGGGAAGTAAAGCAGGGTAGTAGGAGGAGATGAGATGGTTTCCGTTGGGTCAGGCATCCTTCTCCTCCTTCGGAAACTTGCTGTGGAAAAGAAGATGGATGAACAGTTCGAGCACAACACTAAACCCCCGACCGCAACCAACCTGCCTGCCCGCCTTGAGAACCACGGATCTCCCCGGCCCCGGCCAGTATCTTCCACGACATTGTCGCTCGCCACTAATAATCGAGCGCGCCAAATTAAAGGGCAGGCCAGACAGCCGGTGGCCGGATGCGAATGTGCCGCCAATCAGCAACAGGCTCCGACCACCTTCCTCCTCCGGCCGTCCATGGTCCAGCCCCATCCTATCTACCGGCGTCGTCGCTGTCGTCGCCGGTTCCAGTCGCTTGGCATGCAAGGAGGGCACTGGATACGGTAGGAAGGAGGGAGCCAAGGGAAAGGGAAGCTAGCTAGCTAGTAGCTGTGTGATCCGCGGCCGCTCCACTTGGGCTCCCCTCTGACCTTTACTTCCAAAGTGAAACGACCCAACAGCTTCTGATTTTAACGCGTCAACAGCATCGGAAGATATCTGATCAGTTTGGTCACACGACTTCCATATATTTTACGCATATACAGTTGTCCATTTAACAACACATGTGGTCGGCGGACGAAACGTCGCTACCTGTTTAAGGAAAGTTAAAACGTCGGCGGTCATGGACAGTGAAATGTGGTGTTTCTTAAGTAACCCTCCCCGGTGCTGCGGTTTCAACGCTGCACGTAGGCCAAGTGCTCCTCAAGTTGCAGTTACGGCAAAACTCTTCCTTCCCGCCGAAAAGCTGTTCGTGGTGACATCGGTAGCTCTTGAATTGAATTTAATGGTCATTGCCTTGTTGTGATGGAATTCTTGTATGGCTTTGTGCAACGTTTTTGTTTTTGGGTACTAATAAATCACCTAAGCTTCGTGCGGTCCGTGCAAACATTTCCATGCGTTTTTCTTTGAGTAAATTGCACTTCATATGCATGGTTCAACGCATATATAGCATAAAGCGGATACGCACACCGTTTTTCTCTCCCTGAAGTAAACAAGGATAGATCATGCGTGCACTATTCGCGATAAGGAATTACCCAACAATAAGTCAAGATATGAAAACCAACTATCCATTCTGCGGCATATACTTTTTTTATAGAAAAGGAGGATTACCCCCCGCCTCTGCATTCCACGGTATACACTACTCATATATTCCAATGGCAGAACAAAAATAACATATTCTGCATGTTAATTAAGTCTTGGAGATGCTAGAGAGAGGATTTTGACTTGTACGGAATTTAATTCCTCTCAATCCCCTTCAAACCCCCTCGAATCCCATGCAACCGAACAAGCCGCCAAGTGGCGCCGGCTTCAGGGGAGTGGCATCGATGAAGAGCGGGTCCTGCACCATCGCCTTCATCGAGGGGAGCTCCACAAACACTACACCCAAAGAAAAAACAGAGTATAATCAGACAGTCAACTCTAGTCTCCCTTTCTTCCTTCATGGCTTCCACATGACACCGCTAACCAGTGGCGTAGCTAGGAATTTGGTTCAGGGTGGTCCAATTTATATAAGAAAAATGTTTATCAGTATTATTTATTTCCAAGTTCATAATCAGTGTTTTTTTTGCTATAATTGCATTGGTTATTGAACATGAGTTCCAGAGAAAAACTCAACTGCATGTGTGGAAATATAAACACCAAGTAGTTCCCTAGTCTCGCCTCCAAAAACTAGCTCATGTGTTGCATGATGACCCCGCTCTCCTGATCATAAAGCATTGTTAAGTAACAAGGATGCCAACAACAATGAGGGCACATTGTTGGCGGAGCAATGGTGTTGGACAGACCCAACTAAATGATATACTTGGAGATCACATCGTCACAATGTTATAAGTATAACATGAATGTGTTACCGTATACTCACGTCCCTAGACCACGAGAATGTTGCGCACCTTCATGCCGGATGATTTACTTTGGGGTCGTCAAACGTTTACCCGTAACAGGGTGATCATAACGACAACTTTCAGGTACATTGAAATGTGTATGTAGGAACTTTACATTGGGCAACTAAAATGGAAAAACTCCCTGGCGACGCGATTGGCGAACCCGACACGCAGCGGTGGTCGGCATGGTTCGCCGCCGATCTCGGGGCGGCAAAGTCTCTCAAGTATCACCGTGGCGTGGTGGTGCTCCGCTCGCGCCCTGCGACGGTGCATCTCGTCGATGAGCGGGGGTACACGGTTGATGTACGCTCTGGGGGAGGGATCGTGCTGACTCCTGGGGATTCGGTCGCGTTCCCTTGCCATGTTGCGCATATCGAGGGGGAGATCACCGACGGGGGTGGCGCCTTGGGAGCCGGCGAAGGAGGTAATGCGGCCGGTGGGAGAGGAATTGCGGCTGGTGGGGGATTAAATTCGGAGGGGCTCGCTCCGATTCCCCCTCGCCTCCCACTTCCTTCCCCACACACCTCATCTACTCCTCTGCCTGCATGAGACCGCGGCGGAGATGGTGGTGATCGACGAGGAGAAGATGCAGAGGTTCACGGGTAGGGATGCGCGCCTGCGAGCCCGTCTGAGAGAGATTGGATCGTGGTACACAAGCAAGCGCGAGATGTATGCGGATGCGGAGGCGATTTTCGAGGATCTGACGGCGGCGGAGGAGAGATCGCTCTTCGGACGCAGTGGGCGCAAGCATCCGTTGCAGGTGCTGCTGTGGGCGATGGATCAGGCGGACTCGCCGGTGAGATCCGTGGAAGTGGGTGGCCTTCACCTCCTTCGAGACCGCGAATCTCGCCCCGGCCATGAGGGAATCGGCGCTCCGATCCCGCGAGGGGGTCCTGGCCCTCCCTGCTCCAGGGTCGGCCATGGCTCCGACCGTGATCCACGAAGACCCGGTGGACCAGCCACCGCAGGTGGTGGTGGAGGCGCCGCGCCGCTCTGCTCGACTCGCTCCAGCCCCTCCAACTCTGACGCCCCGCTGCTCTGCACGCCTCGCCGGAATCGACATCTGAATTCTTCACTAGCCAGCAACCGTTTTTGGTGGCTGGCTAGTGAAGATTCAGGCAATGATTCTGACGAGGATGTCGCCGTTTCAGGTATTGTTTGTCCTCCCATGCTCAAAATACATGACACCTACTCATGATTCTGGGGGTAGTCCGTGCAAAATTGATACTCAGCGCCAAATTAGGCGAATTAATCGTAGGATGAAGAAGAGTATGAACACTTATGTTCAGAGCCTATTACTAAAGGATGAAGAAGAAAGTGATAAAGGGTAGAGGGTTAAAAATCTGACTGAATATCAGGATAATTTCACTCACATTGATTCGCCTAGTTGGGGTAGATTTCATAATGATAAAATGGATATGGCTTTGATAAAAAATTAAAAATAAGGTCACCAAAGTCTGGGATCTAACCAGCTTTCCTGACTATCTATCTGATATTGATATTGAGATTGGGGAAGTAAACACCAATGATAAAAAATTGATAACAGAGACATGATTCTCTGTGAGGACATAAAGGTCGACAAGTACATGGGGGTGGCTAAAATCCCAGAAAATTATGTGCTGGAAGAAGTGATTGATGAAATACAGAGAGAAAGGGGAGAGCATGAAACAGGGGGAGAGAGAAGAGGGATGGACTTGATGGACCATGGAAAAAGGGGGGAGGTTGGCCGGATGGGCCTCGCAGGCCCTAGGCCCAGGAAAGTGGTTCGTGGGGATGGCCCAAAAGAAGGAGATGGGGGTGTGGACCTATATAAAGGAGGAATCCCACCCTCCATTCTAGAGCCTGATTTCCTCCACCTTCCTAACCCTAGCAAGACCTCGGCGACGACAAGCTTGGGGGAGAACGCTGAGGAGGGAGAAAATCTCTGGGAAGAAGAAGAAGCCATGGTAGGCAGGCAGGAGAGTTGGAGACCAAGACCAGGGAGAGGGGCCAATCCAGGAGGAAGAGGTAATTTCTATGGCAGGTCTGAGAATTTTGGGAGAGGATTTAATAGGCAGGATGAGAGAGAGCATGATGGTTATGGTTGGAGAAACAGAGAGGGAAACTTCATAGGGACGAATGGCAGTGGGTCTGGTGGGGAAGGGACCTCGACAGGAAATGGCAGAGATGGAGAGAGCAAGCTAGGCAGGTTTGCTTCAGACAGAAATGGGAACCAGCAAGAGAGATCTCAAGTTGGGATGGGTGAGACTGGATCTGGGAGTGGGTTTGTGGTTAGTAATCCAAATATGCAGCAGATGGGGATGTAGGGAGGGCCTATCCAGATGGCAGGGGGCTTCCCAATGATAAGCAACAGCAATTTCCCACAGATGGTGCCAGTTGGAATGGGGCTTGGGCAATTTGGTTTCATACCACAAGACCAAATGGCACAGCAATACCAGTACTTGCTTTCAAATCTGCCAAAACAGGAGACTTTAGAGACACAAGGGGGAGCAAAGGTGGAAGGGCCCAAAGAGGCAGCAAAAAAGAAGGAAGCAGGAAATACCAAAGAGCTTTTCTATGCCAAATGCAAAGAACAGTGACATATGAAGAGTGACTGCAAAAACAAGGTGTGCTGTGTGGTTTGTCAGAGGCCATCTCACAATACTGAGGAATGCACTGTGTTAAAACAAGCCAAACCAGTTGCTAAGTATGTTGGATATGGAGCTAGGGGGTTGGGATGTCTTCTGGTTCAGAACACAAATGTCATTGTAGCTGCTGAACACATAAATTCTATGGCCTTGGTTAATGTGCATGATGGGCAACTGAATGAAACCACTGTGGCATATGGATTCAGCAAGATGTTTGATTGGGGGTGGACCTGGAGAGCCAAATTTCAGTCCTAAAACCTTTCTTATGAGATTTCCCAATAAGGCCAAGTTGATGGAGCTAAATTATTTTAGTAAGTTCACTCTGCTTGGCACATGGGCTATGATGGAGGTGGACTTTTGGAGTCCAGATGATAAAGCAAAAGGGAAACTTCATTCAGTATGGATAAAAATGTGGGGAGTGCCTGATACTTTGAGACATTATCTGGGTGTGCGTGAAATTGGCTCAGCTTTGGGCCCTGTGGTAGAACATATCCATTCTAAGGAAGAAATTAGGGTGAAGGTGGGAGTGAGAGACCTGCACAAGATCCCTGCTGGCACTGAAATAACTACAAAAGAACTGCTGCTGTATGACATAGGCTTTGAGTTTGATTCTATTGCAGAACAGGGATGGTAAAAGTTTGCTGAGGGGAATAAAAGGAATTTTTTTGACTATCTTGCTGGAAAATCCTGAAACACAGAGAGAGAATGACATGCAGAAGAAAAGCAAACAATCTGAGACTAGGAAACCAAATGTCAGTCTGGGGAGCCTGAGGCTAAAGCAGTATGAACAAATGATCCTCAATGCTGGTGACATAAGCCAAACCAGTGAAGCAGCTAAGGAGAGAGTGGACACAGTGACAATAAGAGGTACTCAGGGTGAAGAAGAAAGTCTGAGGATAAGATTACAAAAAGCAGAGGAATTAGCTGCTAGGTAGACTGCACAACTTATGCTTGAAGAGAAGAAAAGGAAGAAAATGGAAATCATAAGGAAAACACTAGAAAAGGAGGTCAAGAGACAACATGAACTGTTGCAAATTAACCTGAAGGTAAATGAAGAAGTGAGGGGGTCACAGTCAGGTGAAAAAAACACTGAAAATGAAGAAGAGGAAGAAGCTATTGATGATGAAGCAGCAGCAGAAGACAAGCAGGTGGATGGGGAAGACATGACAGACCTTGAGCTGATGGATCAAGCTGTTGGTTTGGGTTATATGGAGCCAGTGGACTATACTGCTAGCCAGGAGACAGATTCCTTTGGGACAAAAGTTAAAAAAGCTGAGAAAGGGGAATTGGAATCCCAAGAGGAAGAAGAGCTAAGAAGATGCGCTAGATTGAAAGGCAAAGAAGATTGCAATATCACTAAGCTAGCCAAGGAGAGAGCAGCACAGAAGAATAATTATGGTGAGTCCACATCTTCTAGAATTATTTCTAGATCCAATAGTTTCCTTCAAAAAATTGCTGAATGAGTGGGAGTCAACTTGGGTAACAAACCTCACATGATTAATCATAATTTAGAATTGATAAGAATTGTTGAACAGGCTAGAATTGATATGTGGTTAACTGATTATAACAAAAATAAAAAACAAACCTCTCTGCCTGAGGAGATTGATATCATTGACACTGGGGAACACACCCTGGAAGATTTATTAGATCGGGGTGAGAATGAGGGAGATAAAGAGGAGGAAGAGGACTGAGATTTACTGAGGGGGCTTTTCTTATCCAAGAAAGAGAAAAAAATAGGCAAAACTACCAGAGGTTCTGGAGTTAAAACTGCCTCTGCTATTAAGGCCCTAGAATCTTCTGCTAAGAAAAAGAAGAAAAAAAGATGAGAGGCATCTTCTGGAATATGAGAGGATTTGGGGGAGATATCAAAAAAAGATTCCTCAGGGAAATGATTATGGACATGAAGGTGGACTTTTTGGGTCTGCAAGAGACCATGAGGCAACAATTCTCTAGGAATGATTTGCAGCAAATCTGTGTTGGTAGGGACTTTCACTGGCATTTTACTCCAGCTAGGGGGAAATCTGGTGGTCTCTTGTTGGGTAAATTTAGGATTCTTAGGCCTAAACTCAAAGGATGGAACAGGAATATGAATGCCTGGTACATATAATTAAAAAAAGATATTCTGATGAAATTGGATATTATTGATAAACATTGTGAATTGAATGGCCTTACAGCTGCTGATAGAAAAGAACAAATGGAGCTGAGAGCTCAACTTGATAGACTTCTTAAACAGGAGGAGGCTAAATGGAGACAGAGAGCTAAGATAGATGAAATTCTAGAAGGAGATAGCAACACCAAATTCTTCCATGCCAAAGCTAATGGGAGACTTATAGGAAATATAATTAACAGACTGGAACATGATGAGGGGGTTGTGGAGGGTGAAAAAAACTGATAGATTACATCACTGCCTTTTATAAAAACTTGTTTGGTCCCCCTGATGACTCTTCAGTCTCTCTAAATATTGATAATCTAGAAAAGATACAAGATGAGTATAGAGATATTTTGACTGAAGAAGTCTCTTTAGAGGAAATTAAGAAGGTTGTCTTCAAAATGACACACAACAAATCACCTGGCCAGATGGATTTACAGCTGAATTTTATCAGCATTATTGGGAACTGGTGAAACATGATCTCAAAGCCTTGTTGGATGACTTTGCCAGTAGGAAAATTGATATTAGTAGATTAAACTATGGGATTATAACTCTAGTCCCTAAAGGAAAAGATGCTAATAAAATACAAAAATTTAGGCCAATTTGCCTGCTGAATGTCTGCTTTAAAATCATTACAAAGGTATTGATGAACAGGCTAAATTTGGTAGTTGCTGATGTTATATCTCCTGTTCAGACTACTTTTGTTAAAGGCAGGTATATTATGGAAGGGGTTCTGATTTTACATGAAGCCTTAAACAACATTAAAAAGAAAAAACAAAGCGCTCTTTTATTGAAAATTGATTTTGAAAAGGCATATGATAAAATTAAATGGTCTTTCCTTTTTCAGATGCTTAGATTAAAAGGATTTCCTGATAAATGGGTAGACTGGGTGATGGAAACCATTGGGGGGGGGGGAGTTTGTGTAAAAGTTAATGAAAATCTAGGAAAATATTTCCTCACTCACAAAGGGTTGAGGCAAGGGGATTCTTTGTCACCTCTCAACTTTGACCTGGCTGCTGATGCTCTAGCAATTATGTTAGACAATGCTAGAAAAAATGGTCTGGTTAAAGGGGTACTAAATGAAAATGTTCCAAATGGGGTTAACATGTTACAATATGCAGATGATACTATCTTCTTATTACAAGATGATCTAGATAGTGCTCATAATCTGAAATATATCTTGTGCCTCTTTGAGCAAATGTCTGGGCTGAAGATTAACTTTCATAAGAGTGAGCTATTTTTATTTGGGGAGGCCATTGATAAAAATGATGAATATGCAAAAATCTTTATGTCCAATAGGTGCCTTGCCTATGAAATATCTAGGACTACCAGTTGATAAAAATAGATTGGCAATAAACTATGGAAACCTTCTGAGAGTAAAATGGAGAGAAAATGTGAAACTTGGCAAGGCAAATTACTTGCCAGTGCAGGGAGGGTTACGCTGATTCAATCTTCTTTGACAGGCATACCTTATTTTATGATGTCTTTCTATGGGCTACCCATTGGGGTAAACAAACGTATGGATTTCTTTAGAGCAGGCTTTTATGGCAAGATAATGATCAAAAGAAAAGATACCATTTAGTTAAATGGTCTGAGGTGTGCAGGCCGAAAGATATGGGGGGTTTGGGGATCCAAAACCTCACCCATATGAACAAAGCTCTACTTTGTAAATGGTGGTGGAAGTTATACACAACTAAGGGGTTGTGGCAGGATATTATTTTGAAAAAATATATAAGAAATAAAAACCTGGGCAGTGTATCTGTTAAACAGGGAGACTCTCAGTTTTGGAGGGACATTCTGAAACATAGAGACCATTTTACCTCGTTATGTAAGTTCACAGTGGGAAAAGGGGACAAAACACGATTTTGGGAAGACTGGTGGATTGGATCTGCTCCACTTAGCAGAAATTTCCCTAGGTTATATGATATATGCTTTGATAAAAAGAAAACAGTTAAGGAGGTCCTAGATAATGGTATAGATAACATGCATTTTAGAAGAGCTTTGACAGGGGATTCAAGAGAGCTCTGGGAGCATATTAAGGAAGCTTTTAGCTCGGTGATTTTGAATGAGGACAAAGATGAGGTGAAATGGACACAAACTAAGAAAGGGATTTATACTGTAAAATCCTTCTACATGCATCTAATTGAAAATGGTATCAAATACCCACACTTATACATGTGGAAAATTAAAATGCCACCCAGAATCAAAGTCTTTATGTAGTTGGCTCTTAGAAACAGTATACTTACAAAAGATAATTTGCTTCACAGGGGTTGGAAAGGTGATGACAAATGCCCTTTCTGTGGACATAAAGAAAATATAAACCACCTTTTCCTCTCTTACTCTGTTGCTAGGTTATTATGGAACATCTTGAAATGTGCTTTCAATTTAAAAAGCATCCCAGAAGATCTGGACCTGGTAATGAGAACCTGGGTGAAGACTTTTGGAAAAGATGAAAGGGGTTTGGTTATGATAGGTATCTCAACGATTTGCTGGACCATTTGGAAGCTGAGAAATAGTATTATATTTGATAATAACAGGGTGAATGACCCCTGTATACCTGTTAACCTGCTTCTCAAAAACTTGCATGATTGGAATGTTTTGCAGACAAACCCCGTAAGAAGTAAGATGATGGAGGCTGGAGTGAAACAAGTCGGCGAGGTGGCTGGAGAAGTGTTCAAAGCAGCTCATGGATGGCGCCTGAAGACTGGGAGAATCCTGGGGTGACCAGCTTCAACCTTCTCGGGAAAAATCATCTTCTGGTGCTGCGAAGAACAGATGCTTCAACAAAAGCTACATCGACTTGCCTTCTTGTTTCACTCTACTCTTCGATCTTTTGCTCCTGAGACAGTAATAAAGATGTAGGGATGGTAGACTGCAATGTTTAGAGGGGCCTGTATGCGATACCCCTTTGAATGTTTTCCTGTATTTTAAGACATGCTTTCTAGCCGGGGGTTGGGACTTGTTCTGAGCGCAGGCCTTGGATCCCTTGTGGATTGCTGCCTTGAGGACAAAAATGGGGGGGAAAGGGATGGCTTTCCTCCCCCCTCAATAGGTTAGCAAATCTGCGTGGGGGGGTTTATGCTGCAGTTTTATTTCCTGTTTTTCTTTGTAAGACATGGTGGTTTCTCTTAATGAAAATCGGAGAGATGCTCTCTTTTATAAAAAAAGGAACTTGACAGTTCAAGACCATGATTTGCTCCTCCGATGGTGGAGAGATACTCTCCGGGCCCTCTCGGTATACGGTATCCATCATCGTTTGGCCAGACACAGCGTGATATGATCACGGGAGTTCTGAATATGGAAACGAGAAATAGAACAAAACAGGTAACGAGGATAGCTTTTTAGTGTGATCAAATTGTTGCTTCACAAGGTACCGATAAAAGTCTCGCCTCGGGTTTCTGCATGTATTGCAAAGAAAACGGAATTGTGTACGCAAACAATAGGTTCACTCGATAAATATATTTGTGTATGTGTAGGAATCAATATGGGTGTCTATATCCCGCTATTGGTTATTGAATGGAAGACGTTCTGCGTCATGTTTACACATTACCAAACTTGTGGGGTCACACGTTTAAGGATCATCTGTTTGTTGAAGTAGGTATTAGGAGCACGTGGGAATTCCACCGGAAATGTTCCGGAAATATCAAAAGTGTTTCAGAGACAAAACCAAAAGTGTTTTGGAGAAAATTAGAAAAGTTCTAAAAAAACCTAATTATAATCATGGGGGAATGATCAACCCGATACTCTGGCAGAATAACCTTGCCTTTACCGTTGGCAAGCACCGTCGAAACGCTATGGCGGCCCGGGTACGACGACCAATAATTCTCCAAGAAATTAACCGAATTAAGGACGGACTCCTTCCCCTCTTCAAATATCACACCATTCCTCAAGTGCCAGGCTTATTTGATGTGCCACTGGCACGCACAAATCATCTGAAGTTTCTCTGTCCGTGCAAATATTCCCTTGGTTTTTCTTTTCTCCTTTGAGTAAACCGCACTTCATACACGTGTCTGGGTACATATAGCGTAAAATGGCTACGCACAGCGCCTTTTCTCTCCCTGAAGCAAAGACGGCTAAATCAATTTGTTGCACTGTTGGCGATAGGGAATCATCAAGCAATTAAGTCAAGATGTATGAAAACTAATGGTCCACATTCTGTGCTTCTCCTACTACTAGTATACTCCCACACTACTAATCTTGATAATTAAGACCGGACATTCTTCGTGTTAATTAAGCCTTGGAAAGGCAAGAGAGGACGATGGTCCGGTCAAGAGCCCGATCAGAGTGACGGGTGACGGGTAACCAGACGCGCGGTTGACTTTACCCGCACTCCCAAGCTATAGCAACACAACGCATGCCTGGGTCCCGCCCGCAGTGCCTGCCTTGCGGCGACCTCGTGCTCCTGCTCGATCAGCGACCAACCCTGCACCAACTAGACTGGGGTAAACGCTTCAAGTGCCACGTCTTGACAAAAATGCTTCAACTAATCTCGTGTCCTGCGTGCTGCTCCGGTCTCTTCGCCACTGGTTATATATGCACCTCTAGGGCAAGCACCTAGCATCTCAAACACATGCAGCAGCGCCATTGATTTGGCTGTCCAGAGCTCAGGGAAGAAGGGGAGCTAGCTAGCTGAGGCGTAGAGAAATGGCGGCCGTCCTCGTCGCCGCGATGGTGGTGGTGCTGTCCGTCAGCGTGGCGGAGAGCGCCACGGTGGAGTACCAGTTCGATGTAAGTTGTTCAGTTTGTTGCAGTTAACGTTCTTCAGTTGTTGCATGCTTGACGACGTTGTGCTTGGTATGGGTAATGCATGCAGGTGGCGACCATGAACGTGACGCGGCTGTGCGGCAGCAAGAGCATCGTGGTTGTGAACGGGCAGTTCCCCGGCCCCACGGTGTCGGCGAGGGAGGGCGACCTCGTCGTCGTCCGGGTCGTCAACAAGGCCCAGTACAACATGAGCATCCACTGGCACGGCGTCCGACAGCTGCGCAGCGGGTGGGCGGACGGGCCGGCGTACATCACCCAGTGCCCGATCCAGCCGGGCCAGAGCTACGTGTACAAGTTCACCATCACCGGGCAGCGCGGCACGCTGTGGTGGCACGCGCACATCTCCTGGCTCCGCGCCACCGTCTACGGCCCCATCGTCATCCTCCCCAAGCTCGGCGTCCCCTACCCCTTCGCCGCCCCCTACAAGGAGGTGCCCCTCATGTTCGGTACGTGTGTTCGTCCTACAAGGTGGTGGCCGGTGATAAGTGTGCGCGCATGCATGAATTGCTTAAGTTTGTTGGTTTACGTACGTGCTCAGGCGAATGGTGGAAGGCGGACACGGAGGCGGTGATCAGCCAGGCACTTCAGACCGGAGGAGGCCCGAATGTCTCCGACGCCTTCACCATCAATGGCCTCCCAGGGCCGCTCTACAACTGCTCTGCCAAAGGTTTGTGTCGTGTGCTTCATCTACCTACATGCGCGTGTGTTACTGATCAAGCAAGCAAAGCTAACTGCATCTGCATGCGTGCGTGCGTGCCATGCAGACACGTTCAAGCTCAAGGTGAAGCCCGGGAAGACGTACATGCTCCGCATCATCAACGCCGCACTCAACGACGAGCTCTTCTTCTCCGTCGCCGGCCACCCGCTCACCATCGTCGACGTCGACGCCGTCTACATCAAGCCCATCACCGTCGAGACCCTCCTCATCACCCCGGGCCAAACCACCAACGTGCTCCTCACGGCCAAGCCGTCCTACCCCGGGGCGACCTACTACATGATGGCCGCGCCCTACTCCACGGCGGCCTCCGGGACCTTCGACAACACCACCGTCGCCGGCATCCTCGAGTACGAGGACCCCGGCTCCCCCTCCTCCGCGGGCTTCAACAAGAACCTGCCGGTGCTCAGGCCGACCCTGCCGCAGATCAACGACACGAGCTTCGTGTCCAACTACACCGCCAAGCTCCGGAGCCTCGCCACGGAGGAGTACCCGGCGGGGGTGCCGCAGGAGGTGGACAGGCGGTTCTTCTTCACGGTGGGGCTGGGCACCCACCCCTGCGCCGTCAACGGGACGTGCCAGGGCCCGACGAACGACAGCCGGTTCGCGGCGGCGGTGAACAACGTCTCCTTCGTGCTCCCGACGACGGCGCTGCTGCAGTCGCACTACACGGGGATGTCCAGCGGGGTGTACTCGTCCAACTTCCCCGCCGTGCCCCAGTCGCCGTTCAACTACACGGGCACGCCGCCGAACAACACGAACGTGTCCAACGGGACCAGGCTGGTGGTGCTGTCGTACGGCGACGCCGTGGAGCTGGTGATGCAGGGCACCAGCATCCTCGGCGCCGAGAGCCACCCGTTCCACCTGCACGGCTTCAACTTCTTCGTGGTCGGGCAGGGGTTCGGCAACTTCGACCCCGCCAAGGACCCGGCCAAGTACAACCTCGTCGACCCCGTTGAGCGGAACACCGTCGGCGTGCCCGCCGCTGGGTGGGTGGCCATCCGCTTCCGTGCCGATAATCCAGGTTGGAATCCATGCATCACATGAGCTGAGCAGCTTAAGAACCAGAGTTTCTGAGTATTGATGTGTGTTCTGCAGGGGTGTGGTTCATGCATTGCCACCTGGAGGTGCACGTCAGCTGGGGCCTGAAAATGGCGTGGGTGGTGCAGGACGGGAGCCTCCCCAACCAGAAGCTGCTCCCTCCGCCGTCCGATCTTCCCAAATGTTAGGGAGAGATTGCGTCTTCTCCAATTTCCACAGGACATCCGTCCGCTTTTGCTTGCTTGCTTGCGTGCGTGCGTGCACAACTGCTTGTTTGTGTGTCGCGCGTGCGCGCGGTTGGTGCCATTCAAGTGCTTTCTTAGCTGTGTTCTCTTCAACTTTCATGTCAAGTCCTCGTCTGATTAACTGTTGTGAGGTTTCTTGATCACAAGCAAGAGGCTTAGGACTTTCATTTCGGACTGCTGATTAGTCGCCATCTTTTGTAACGTACGGGAGCTGGGCCATATGCCCATGTGCCTCTGTCCAATAATTTGTACCAACATTTGATTCATGGCAACAAGATTGTTATTGGTTATCTGATCGACAGATTATGTTAATTAATCATCATAGGATACAGCTACTGCACAAATTCCATGGCCATTGTACGATACTTCTTCCGTCCGGGTTTATTAGTCTCTCGTATTTTTTGTCGAATTTTGACCTTAAATTTAATTAATAAAATATAAGTTTTATCTATTAAAAATTGCACTGCGAGTCCAATGATATAATTTATGTGGTGTATAACTTATATTTTGCTAGTTAAATCTATGGTCAAAGCTTGATCCAAAATACAAGGAAGAACTATAAACAACAACGGAGGAAGTAGGTACATTCCACTCCGAAGAAGGGCCAAGCAACACAACAGATACTTTGGGCTCTCTCTCCGGGGTGAAAACCTATGTGGCTCAAGCAATGGCCAAGGAGGTGTTGTTTCATAGTTTTTGATACTCACCTGTTTGTCAGAGGTGTATGTCTTTAGGTGGCATTGTGCCACGTTATGATTTTGTCTTGGGGTGACATATCTAATGAGTTTTGCTTGGTGTAAAACCCCGACCTGGAACCAGTCACCTTCTTGGAGGCGTTGTCTTGAGATTCTAGCATCTATAGTCTCCATCCTGGAAGGAAGTTTTTGAGATGGCTTTGGACAATGGCCGTGGAGGGTGGACACCTAATTGGTTTTGGCTTGGTCTTTTTGTGACAGTTCCCGGAACAAGCTTTCGGCCCACCCTATATATAAAGCAAACCACCATATACCCATACATCAAGTCGGAGTGTAAGAAAGAAAATAGTAAATTTGTTGGGGACAACAACATAAACATGCCCATAAAAGAAAACAAGAAAACAGTGATACAAGGTCGCGCAGAGCCAATCAATCACTAGCTACTGCTCTGCAAGATGGCGCCCAACAATATCAGCGAATCATTCATGCCTCCTAGCCTCTATCTGTCCCGCTGTCTAGATAACGGGTGCCAGTGCTACAAGAAGGCCACTAATTTAAATAACGAGTTAATGGTACACTTAAAAAAATACCTGCTCAATCACCATCTTGTTATGCTTCCAAGGAGTCCACGTCGTCACTGACACTAACTAGAAGAGGCATTTCCTCTTACTGGATTGAGTTTCTAGGATCTTGCCAAGGTCAGGGGCTTGTCATTCAGGCCCCAGAGCCTCACAGATAAAACTCCACAGGAAGCGGGCACCATAACAGGAGAAGGAAGCTGTGTTCCATACTCGGGGACACCACAAAGGGGGCACAAACCATCACTAGGCCCATGTTGCTTGACCACCTATGTCCTCGAGGGGAGGCGACGGCCATGCATAAGCTGCCACACGAAGATCTTGATCTTCAACGGAATCAGAGCCTTCCACAAATGAGTTGTCCATAATATGGTCGGCGCCTGACATAGGGCATGGTATGCGAGTCAATAGTGAAGATCCCGGACGCGGCTAGCTGCAAAGAAACAACATCCGTAGAGTACTCCAGCATTGAAAGGAGGGCCTCCCTCAATTCAGTGCAAGCTAAGGTCTCCTCAGGGCCAAATGTTCGTCGGAACGGGATGTTTCAAGTCCCATTGTGGGCGGCCGAGGCAACCAAAAGCATTGGGTCCGAGCAGATTGAAAACATGCCAGCGAATTTGGGAAGCGGGACCCTTTCAAGCCATGGGTCCAACCAGAAAAGGGACCCTTCTTCAATCCCCATGGAGACACTGCTCCCGAGACGGATCACATGCTTTACCGACTAGAGAGATTTCCATAATCAGAATTGGGAGTGCTCCTTACGATCACAGGCTAGGAGGAGACGACCCTGCGGATATTTAGCTTTAATAAGTTGCAGCCATAAGCCCCCCTTGTCTCTGAGAATCCTCTAGACTCATCGTAGACTCACAGCATAAGGGCCAGATTCATGCGTCGGGACACTAGACTACCTGAACCACAATGGTCCTTTGGGCAGCAAATATCAACCAATTTCACCATATTTTTTTGGCAGCTTGGATTGACGACTTGGTCGTCGAGATTCAGTGCCGTGCTGGCCGACATTCCATATTGTTTAGGTGGTGTCCTCTTTGATGACGATGATTGTGGGTACTACTCTTCTGGTCCCTTTTAGCATTTGTGAGGTCGATGTGTTGGTTATGTGCATGTTCAATGTGTTGTCATGTGTTGTTCAACATGGGTTGATAAAATCAATGGAAGTAGATTATTTTGTAAGTTTACAACTTTTATGAAACTCTTCCCGAACCAAACATGAACCTTTCCCAGCTCATCGTGAATAAGCAGGAGTGAAGAAAGAAATTCTTTGACCACGATCAAAAGATAGGAGGGGTTCTCTTTCTTTCATCGCCGAAGAACATCGATAGAGAAAAAAAACCGACTATCGGATTTGAACCGATGACCCATTATCACAAATCCAGAACAAAAGTTCTAACAAAATGACATATTAAATCACATTCAAATCAGAATTTCAACTACAAATCTGGTGAGATGTGACCTTTTTACCACAATGGAATTTACACTTGAAATTTCCACATCAAGTACTAGCTAGCATACGTGGTCCTTTAAGATGGAAAATTCTCAAACCAAAATGGATGGCGTAGAAGTGTCCACGGGCAAGGCAGTGGACCAACAGGCGCCAGAGGAATGGGTAGCTCTGCTTGGGACACGCAGCCACCCAAACACTCCATTCACCCTCTTCCCCGTCTGTACCACTCAAAACCTCACCTCCGCTTGTATTTCTATTTCCCCGTCCCTTCCTTCCTTCTAGACACCAATCCTTCTTCCTCACCCGACTGCCCAACTTCCGGAGCAAGCGAATTGCATCATGCCCGCAGTGATGAAAGCTCTCGCCGCCGCCTCGCCGGTCTCGGCGCCGCCATCGCCCCGTCGGAGGGTCGCAGGTTTTGTTCTCTTCTCACTGAAGCTGCATTTCCATTTATGCGCTCTAGTCTCTAGACTTGTAGTGACCGATGTATGAGCGCCTGTTCATAAGTTTCTGAATCCAGTATGCGTGCTGTATGCAAATTTCACTGCATGATTTCCTTCCTTTGGGAGAGTTCAGAATTGACTACATGCTTCTCTGTTAAGGCTGCCATTTCGGTTGGAATAGCGTTGTTCATATCTCACTCGCTCGGGTCGTTCTCTGTTAGTCTAGATAGCGTTTGTTTGGTTCAGGCATCAACACCAGCGACTATTTTCTTCCGAAGTACCAAGTTGATTCTTCCACATATTCTGGGTAGTCCTTGTGATGTCCAAATCTATATTTTGCGTTACAAATCACACGCTAAATGCTGTTTCAGCTGCTGATGGAATCATTATGTCTAGACTATTTCGTTAGTAACAATCATGGCCACCCGCAAAATAAAAATAAAAATCATGGCCTTAAGACATGCCATTCTGAATCTCACATTTCAGTACCTGACACGCTGCATGTACAGGCTCGTCAGGCGCGCCGTGCCAAAGCCTGCAGTCCTCCTTCCGCGGCATCCCCCTGCGGTGCTGTCCCAGGAAACCGGCCCACCGCTCGCCGCCGCTACGCAGCTCCCGGGCGGCGGCGCAGGTGGTGGCGATGAAGCCGGCGATCCAGTTCATCCAGGGCACGGACGAGCAGACGATCCCGGACGTGCGGCTGACCAAGTCCCGCGACGGCACCAACGGGGTGGCCATCTTCGAGTTCGACCAGCCGTCGGTGTTCGACTCGTCGGCGGAGCTCGGGGACATCACGGGGTTCTACATGATCGACGAGGAGGGCGTGCTGCAGACGGTGGACGTGAGCGCCAAGTTCGTCAACGGGAAGCCGGCCAGGGTGGAGGCCAAGTACGTGATGCGCACGGCCGGGGACTGGGACCGCTTCATGAGGTTCATGGAGAGGTACTCGCAGGCCAACGGCCTCCAGTTCGTCAAGAACTAAGTCACATCTCCTCGATGGGCCTTGTGTGTTGCCCATGTTCAGTTCAGTATAACTGTCGAGCTGGTAACGAAGGTGAATGATTGTACTGAGGTGTCATGTGTATCTCTTATGTAACTTTGACATTGTGTGAAATTTTGTATACACCAGCTGAAATCACGTAACATTTTTCTTTTTCTTTTTTCGAGCAACTCGCACTAAGTCGGAAGAGAATCCACGCGTTAATAAGGAAAACTGGTAGAAAACCGGCACGTGCGACACACACGCACCAGTCCCGACGTTATGCATCAGTCGAGCTGACAAACTCTGCCACTCAAGCGACTAGAGTCGACACACTACAACACGACAACGGTTTCTGAATCAAATGCTTCGGCTTCACCTTTGCAACGCGAAGTCACTAGCCCTAAGAGCATGCATCCGTCGAACCGATGGCTCTACCACACCCAAACGATCATAGTTGATACCCTAGGATATCAGAGGAGTTTGTTCAAAAAGAATATTGTATCAAGTAATTCGACGCACAAAAGTACATTCAAAGAACAATCCAAATTATACCCTAGAACACAATGAACACACAAAAAAAGTTGATACCCTAGAACACAATGAAAATTTCCGAAACCGCCGCTATGGCTTCCATACCAACCTAGAGGCTGCACACTAGTCAAGGCGACCGCTGTTCTACCCAAGTGTTCAAAGCCGAGCATTGCGGAGCTCCAGTCCTTGTGAGGGTCCGATGGAATCCCAACTCCCCTCCAAGGTGCTTCACTGCAAGTCCTGGGCATCGGTCGTTTCCGCTCATGTTGAGTCGGCAACCCCATCCAATGTACTGCTACAGTCCACTCTAGCAGCCTAGGCTGAGCTCCTGGTGCATGTTGGGAGCTTTCTGGAGCGAGCGAAGGCTGCTCCGGAAAAGCTCTCTCTTGTGTCGGCTGTGTTGCAATCCGCTCCTACGCCACGTCCTCCTAGTGAGGTCGATGTTGGTGGCCCGGTGGAGAATAGGGTTGATGAGCTCTATGGTTGTTTCTCCCCTAGAGTTGTGGACAACTTGTCATCGTCGTCTGCTTTGCCCACTGTGTTGTCTACTGCTGAGGGTGGGACCATTGCCGGGTTTGTGCCTCCGGTGCTGTAGGTGATGCCCGAGCTTCAAGTGCTATGTGCGAGCTCTGATTCGCCTCTATTAGTGGAGCATACGATGGTGGCAACCATGTGTGAGGGACATGCTTCAACGGTGACATGTGAGCTGAGTGAGGTGAACTTGCCTACGCGCTCACATGTGGCTTCTGCACCCGTTCCACCCCCGCTGATGGATAATTCCAATGCTCTCTTTGCAAAAGAGCTTTGTGACTTGCTCGCTACCGTGGAGGCTATTAGCCCTGGAACTGGAAGGGTGATTGCTTGCCTCCTAACGGGAACAACATTCAAGGGCAAATGCAAGAAGGCGAGGGATTGCCCTCGGACCGGTATAGTGAAGGAGAAGTCACTATGGTGCAAAGGCAAGAAGAGTGGCGCCATCGATAAGGCGCCCGCAAATGCTTAATGGATGATTCTTGGTCCTTCGACTCATCCACACGGTCGGCTCGTCCTCACGGTTTGGGTCGTCATTGTGGTTTGAGGTGGTCCACTATCTTTTGTTGGGATGTTCTTGAAGGAAATATGCCCTAGAGGCAATAATAATGTTATTATTTTATTTCCTTATATCATGATAAATGTTTATTATTCATGCTAGAATTGTATTAACCGGAAACTTGATACATGTGTGAATACATAGACAAAACAAAGTGTCCCTAGTATGCCTCTACTAGACTAGCTCGTTAATCAAAGATGGTTAAGTTTCCGGACCATAGACATGTGTTGTCATTTGATGAACGAGATCACATCATTAGAGAATGATGTGATGGACAAGACCCATCCGTTAGCATAACATAAATGATCGTTTAGTTTTATTGGTATTGCTTTCTTCATGACTTATACATGTTCCTCTGACTATGAGATTATGCAACTCCCGAATACCGGAGGAACACCTTGTGTGCTATCAAACGTCACAACATAACTGGGTGATTATAAAGATGCTCTACAGGTGTCTCCGAAGGTGTTTGTTGGGTTGGTAAAAATCAAGATTAGGATTTGTCACTCTGTGTATCGGAGAGGTATCTCTGGGCCCTCTCGGTAATGCACATCACTATAAGCCTTGCAAGCAATGTGAATAATGAGTTAGTTATGGGATGATGCATTACAGAACAAGTAAAGAGACTTGCCGATAACGAGATTGAACTAGGTATGAGGATACCGACGATCGAATCTCGGGCAAGTAACATACCGATGACAAAGGGAACAACGTATGTTGTTATGCGGTTTGACCGATAAAGATCTTCGTAGAATATGTAGGAGCCAATATGAGCATCTAGGTTTCGCTATTGGTTATTGACTAGAGATGTTTCTCGGTCATGTCTACATAGTTCTCGAACCCGTAGGGTTCGCACGCTTATCGTTCGATGATGATTTGTATTATGAGTTATGTGATTTGATGACCAAAGTTTGTTCGGAGTCCCGGATGAGATCACAGACATGACAAGGAGTCTCGAAATGGTCGAGAGGTAAATATTCATATATTGGAAGGCTATATTCGGACATCAGAAAGGTTCCGAGTGAATCGGGTATTTTTCGGAGTACCGGGGAGTTACGGGAATTCACGGGAGAAGTAATGGACCTTATTGGGCTTTAGTGGAGAGAGGGGAGAAGGGCCAAGAGGTGGCGCGCGCCTCCCCCCTGCCCAAACCGAATTGGACAAGGGGTGGGGGCGCGGCCCCCCTTTCCTTCTCCCTCTCCCTCTCTTTCTTTCTCTCCTACTCCGAATAGGAAAGGGAATCCTACTAGGACTTGGGAGTCCTAGTAGGACTCCCTATGCTTGGAGCGCCCCCTAGGCCGGCCGACTCCTCCCTCCCTCCTTTATATACGGGGGAGGGGAGCACCCCAAAGGCACTCAAGATTTGTTTTAGCCGTGTGCGGTGCCCCCTTCCACAGTTATACACCTCGGTCATATCATCGTAGTGCTTAGGCGAAGCCCTGCGCCGGTAACTTCATCATCACCGTCACCACGCCGTCGTGGTGAAGAAACTCTCCCTCGTCCTCAACTGGATCAAGAGCTTGAGGGACGTCATCGAGCTAAACGTGTGCTGAACGCAGAGGTGCCGTACGTTCGGTGCTTGGATCGGTTGGATCGCGAAGACGTTCGACTACATCAATCGCGTTACTTAACGCTTCCGCTTTCGGTCTACGAGGGTATGTGGACACACTCTCCCCGCTCGTTGCTATGCTTCTCCTAGATAGATCTTGCGTGATCATAGGATTTTTTTTGAAATACTACGTCCCCCAACAGTAGCATCCGAGCCAGGTCTATGCGTAGATGTTATATGCACGAGTAGAACACAAAGAGTTGTGGGCGATAATAGTCATACTGCTTACCAGCATGTCATACTTTGATTCGGCGGTATTGTTGGATGAAGCGGCCCAGACCGACATTACATGACCGCGTTCATGAGACTGGTTCTACCACCGTGCTTTGCACACAGGTGGCTAGTGGGTGTCTGTTTCTCCAGCTTTAGTTGAATCGAGTTTGACTACGCCCGGTCCTTGTTGAAGGTTAAAACAGCACACTTGACGAAAAATCATTGTGATTTTGATGCGTAGGTAAGAACGGTTCTTGCTAGAAGCCCGTAGCAGCCACGTAAACCTTGCAACAACAAAGTAGAGTACGTCTAACTTGTTTTTGCAGGGCTTGCTGTGATGTGATATGGTCAAGACGTGATGATATATAAATTGTTGTATGAGATGATCATGTTTTGTAACAGTTATCGGCAACTGGCAGGAGCCATATGGTTGTCACTTTATTGTATGAAATGCAATCGCCATGTAATTGCTTTACTTTATCACTAAGCGGTAGCAATAGTCGTAGAAGTAATAGTTGGCGAGACGACAATGATGCTTCGATGGAGATCAAGGTGTCAAGCCGGTGACGATGGTGATCATGACGATGCTTTGGAGATGGAGATCAAAGGCACAAGATGATGATGGCCATATCATATCACTTATTTTGATTGCATGTGATGTTTATCTTTATGCATCTTATTTTGCTTAGTACGGCGGTAGCATTATAAGATGATCTCTCACTGAATTTCAAGGTACAAGTGTTCTCCCTGAGTATGCACCGTTGTGACAGTTTGTCGTGCCGAGACACCATGTGATGATCGGGTGTGATAAGCAATACGTTCACATACAACGGGTGCAAGCCAGTTTTGCACAAGCAGAATACTCGGGTTAAACTTGACGAGCCTAGCATATGCAGATATGGCCTCGGAACACTGAGACCGAAAGGTCGAGCGTGAATCATATAGTAGATATGATCAACATAGTGATGATCACCATTGAAAACTACTCCATCTCACGTGATGATCGGACATGATTTAGTTGATATGGATCACGTGATCACTTAGATGATTAGAGGGATGTCTATCTAAGTGGGAGTTCTTAAGTAATATGATTAATTGAACTTTAATTTATCATGAACTTAGTCTTGATAGTATTTGCATAACTATGTTGTAGATCAATAGCTCACGATGTAGCTCCCCATTTATTTTTGATATGTTCCTAGAGAAAATAGGTTGAAAGATGATAGTAGCAATGATGCGAACTTGGTCCGTGATCTGAGGATTGTCCTCATTGCTGCACAGAAGAATTATGTCCTTGATGCACCGCTAGGTGACGGACCTATTGCAGGAGCAGATGCAGACGTGAACGTTTGGCAAAGCTCGGTATGATGACTACTTGATAGTTTAGTGCACCATGCTTTACGGCTTAGAACCGGGACTTCAAAAACGTTTTGAATGCCACAGAGCATATAAGATGTTCCAAGAGCTGAAATTGGTATTTCAGACTCATGCCCGAGTCGAGAGGTATGAGACCTCTGACAAGTACTTTGCCTACAAGATGGAGGAGAATAGCTCAACCAGTTAGCATGTGCTTAGATTGTCTGAGTACTACAATCGCTTGAATCAAGTGGGAGTTAATCTTCAAGATAAAATAGTGATTGACAGAGTTCTCTAGTCACTATCACCAAGTTACTGAAACTTCGTGATGAACTATAATATGCAAGGGATGACGAAAACGATTCCCGAGCTCTTCGTGATGCTGAAATCGACGAAGGTAGAAATCAAGAAAAGCATCAAATGTTGATGGTTGACAAGACCACTAGTTTCAAGTAAAAGGGCAAGGGAAAGAAAGGGAACTTCAAGAAGAATGGCAAGCAAGTTGCCACTCCCATGAAGAAGCCCAAAGCTAGACCTAAGCTTGAAACTGAGTGCTTCTACTGCAAAGGAAATGGTCACTGGAAGTGGAACTGCCCTAGATACTTGGCAGATAAGAAGGATGGCAAAGTAAACAAAGGTATATTTGATATACATGTTATTGATGTGTACTTTACTAGTGTTTATAGCAACCCCTCGGTATTTGATACTGGTTCAGTTGCTAAGAGTAGTAACTCGAAACGGGAGTTGCAAAATAAACAGAGACTAGTTAAAGGCGAGGTGATGATGTGAGTTGGAAGTGATTCCAAGGTTGATAAGATCACCATCGCACACTCACTTTACCTTAGGGATTAATGTTGAACCTAAAATAAATGTTATTTGGTGTTTGCGTTGAACATAAATATGATTGGATCATGTTTATTGCAATACTGTTATTCAATTAAGTCAAAGAATAATTGTTCTATTTACATGAATAAAACCTTCTATGGTCATACACTCAATATAAATGGTTTATTGAATCTCGATTGTAGTGATACACATATTCATAATATTGAAGCCAAAAGATGCAAAGTTAATAATGATAGTGCAACTTATATGTGGCACTGCCGTTTAGGTCATATTGGTGTAAAGAGCATGAAGAAACTCCATGCTGATGGACTTTTGGAATCACTTGATTATGAACCACTTGATGCTTGCGAACCATGCCTCATGGGCAAGATGACTAAAACTCCGTTCTCTAGAACAATGGAGCGGGCAACTGACTTATTGGAAATAATACATACTGATGTATGCGGTCCGATGAGTGTTGAGGCTCGCGGTGAGTATCATTATTTTCTGACCTTCACAGATGATTTGAGCAGATATAGGTATATCTACATGATGAAACATAAGTCTAAAACATTTGAAAAGTTCAAGGAATTTCAGAGTGAAGGGGAAAATCATCATAACAAGAAAATAAAAGTTTCTACGATCTGATCGTGGAGGTGAATATTTGAGTTATGAGTTGTCTTCATTTGAAACAATGTGGAATAGTTTCGCAACTCACGCCACTTGGAACACCACAGCGTAATGGTGTGTCCGAACGTCATAACCGTACTTTATTAGATATGGTGCGATCTATGATGTCTCTTACTGATTTATCACTATCGTTTAGGGGTTATGCATTAGAGAGAGCTGCATTCACGTTAAATAGGGCACCATCTAAATCTGTTGAGACGACACCATATGAACTGTGGTTTGGCAAGAAACATAAGTTGTCGTTTCTTAAAGTTTGGGGCTGCGATGCTTCCGTGAAAAAGCTTCAACCTGATAAGCGCAAACCCAAATCGGAGAAATGCATCTTCCTAGGATACCCAAAGGAAACTGTTGGGTACACCTTCTATCACAGATCTGAAGGCAAGATTTTTTGCTAAGAATGGACCCTTTCTAGAGAAGGAGTTTCTCTCGAAAGAAGTGAGTGGGAGGAAAGTAGAACTTGATGAGGTAATTGTACCTTCTCTCGAGTTGGAAAGTAGTTCATCACAGAAATCAATTCCGGTGATGCCTACACCAATTAGTGAGGAAGTTAATGATGATGATCATGAAACTTCAGATCAAGTTACTACCAAACCTCGTAGGTCAAACAGAATATGTTCCGCACCAGAGTGGTACGGTAATCCTATTCTGAGAGTCATGTTACTAGACCATGACGAACCTATGAACTATGAGGAAGCGATGATGAGCCCAGATTCCGCGAAATGGTTTGAGGCCATGAAATCTGAGATGGGATCCATGTATGAGAACAAAGTATGGACTTTGATTGACTTGCCCGATGATCGGTGAGCCATTGAGAATAAATGGATCTTCAAGAGGAAGACGGACGCTGATACTAGTGTTACTATCTACAAAGCTCAAATTGTCGCAAAAGGTTTTCGACAAGTTCAAGGTGTTGACTACGATGAGATTTTCTCACTCGTATCGATGTTTAGAGTCTGTCTGAATCATGTTAGCAATTGCCGCATTTTATGAAATCTGGCAAATGGATGTCAACACTGTATTCCGTAATGGATTTATTTAAGAAGAGTTGTATATGATGCAACCAGAAGGTTTTCTCAATCCTAAAGGTGCTAACAAAGTGTGCAAGCTCCAGCGATCCATCTATGGACTGGTGCAAGCATCTCAGAGTTGGAATATACGCTTTGATGAGTTGATCAAAGCATATAGTTTTATACAAACTTGCGGTGAAGCCTGTATTTACAAGAAAGTGAATGGGAGCACTACATCATTTTCTGATAAGTCTATGTGAATGACATATTGTTGATCGGAAATAATGTAGAATTTTCTAGAAAGCATAAAGGAGTGTTTGAAAGGAGTTTTTTTCAAAGAAAGACCTCGGTGAAGCTGCTTACATATTGAGCATCAAGATCTATAAAGATAGATCAAGACGCTTGATAAGTTTTTTCAATGAGTACATACCTTGACAAGATTTTGAAGTAGTTCAAAATGGAACAGTCAAAGAAGGAGTTCTTGCCTGTGTTGCAAGGTGTGAAGTTGAGTAAAGACTCAAAACCCGACCACGACAGAAAATATAAAGAGAATGAAAAGTCATTCCCTATGCCTAGTCATAGGTTCTATAAAGTATGCTATGCTATGTACCAGACCTATTGTGTACCTCACCATGAGTTTGGCAAGAGGGTACAATAGTGATCCAGGAGTGGATCACTGGACAGCGGTCAAAATTATCCATAGTAGAATAAGGATATGTTTCTCGGTTATGGAGGTGACAAAGAGTTCGTCGTAAAGAGTTACGTCGATGCAAGCTTTGACACCGATCTGGATGACTCTAAGTCTCGATCTAGATACATATGGAAAGTGGTAGCAATTAGCTAGAGTAGCTCCAGTCAAAGTATTGTAGACATAGAATATTTGCAAAATACGTACGACTCTGAATGTGGGAGACCCATTGACTAAACTTCTCTCACAAGAAAAACATGATCACACCTTAGTACTCTTTGGGTGTTAATCACATGGCGATGTGAACTAGATTATTGACTCTAGTAAACTCTTTGGGTATTGGTCACAAGGCGATGTGAACTATAGAGTGTTAAATCACATGACGATGTGAACTATTGGTGTTAAATCACATGGCGATGTGAACTAGATTATTGACTCTAGTGCAAGTGGGAGAGTAAAGGAAATATGCCCTAGAGGCAATACTAATGTTATTATTTTATTTCCTTATATAATGATAAATGTTTATTATTCATGCTAGAATTGTATTAACCGGAAACTTGATACATGTGTGAATACATAGACAAAACAAAGTGTCCCTAGTATGCCTCTACTAGACTAGTTCGTTAATCAAAGATGGTTAAGTTTCCTGACCATAGACATGTGTTGTCATTTGATGAACGGGATCACATCATTAGAGAATGATGTGATGGACAAGACCCATCCGTTAGCATAGCATAAATGATCGTTTAGTTTTATTGGTATTGCTTTCTTCATGACTTATACATGTTCCTCTGACTATGAGATTATGCAACTCCCGAATACCGGAGGAACACCTTGTGTGCAGTCAAACGTCACAACGTAACTGGGTGATTATAAAGATGCTCTACGGGTGTCTCCAAAGGTGTTTGTTGGGTTGGCATAAATCAAGATTAGGATTTGTCACTCCGTGTATCGGAGAGGTATCTCTGGGCCCTCTCGGTAATGCACATCACTATAAGCCTTGCAAGCAATGTGACTAATGAGTTAGTTACGGGACGATGCATTACGTAACGAGTAAAGAGACTTGCTGGTAATGAGATTGAACTAGGTATGAGGATACCGACAATCGAATCTCGGGCAAGTAACATACCGATGACAAAGGGGACAACGTATGTTGTTATGCAGTTTGACTGATAAAGATCTTCGTAGATTATGTAGGAGCCAATATGAGCATCCAGGTTCCGCTATTGGTTATTGACCAGAGATGTGTCTCGGTCATGTCTACATAGTTCTCGAACCTGTAGGGTCCGCACGCTTAACGCTCGATGACGATTTGTATTATGAGTTATGTGTTTTGATGACCGAAGTTTGTTCGGAGACCCGGATGAGATCATGGACATGACGAGGAGTCTCGAAATGGTTGAGAGGTAAAGATTCATATATTGTAAGGCTATATTCGGACATCGGAAAGGTTCCGAGTGATTCGGGTATTTTTCGGAGTATCGGGGAGTTATGGGAATTCACCGGGAGAAGTAATGGGCCTTATTGGGCTTTAGTGGAGAGAGGGGAGAAGGGCCAAGAGGTGCCGCACGCCTTCCCCTGCCCAAACCGAATTGGACAAGGGGTGGGGGCGTGGCCCCCCCTTCCTTCTCCCTCTCCCTCTCTTTCTTTCTCTCCTACTCCGAATAGGAAAGGGAGTCCTACTAGGACTTGGGAGTCCTAGTAGGACTCCCTATGCTTGGCGCGCCCCCTAGGCCGGCCGCCTCCTCCCTCCCTCCTTTATATACGGGGGAGGGGAGCACCCCAAAGGCACTCAAGATTTTTCTTAGCCGTGTGTGGTGCCCCCTCCACAGTTATACACCTCGGTCATATCGTCGTAGTGCTTAGGCGAAGCCCTGCGCCGGTAACTTCATCATCACCGTCACCACGCCATCGTGCTGACGAAACTCTCCCTCGTCCTCAACTAGATCAAGATCTCGAGGGACGTCATTGAGCTGAACGTGTGCTGAACGCGGAGGTGCCGTACGTTCGGTGCTTGGATTAGTTGGATCGCGAAGACGTTCGACTACATCAACCGCGTTGCTTAACGCTTCCACTTTCGGTCTACGAGGGTACATGGACACACTCTCCCCGCTTGTTGCTATGCTTCTCCTAGATAGATCTTGCGTGATCGTAGGGATTTTTTTTGAAATACTATGTTCCCCAACAGTTCTTGTCGGCTTCAATTGTGGTGTACACGTCATGAGTTATTGTGTGTTGGATGCCAGGTTGCACGTGTGCTCGTGGTGTCTCATGATTGGTGAGTAGTCCAATTATGATCTGATTGTATCGGTTTTTAATAAATTAACTGGGAAATTATCTTCTTCTTAATTAATTGATGAGCAATTCTTTTGCCTCGGTTTAAAAAAAACATCCTACAACACACGAAGGTGATTCAAGAGCCATCACTCCAGCTTCCACACTAGCAGTGGCAGAGCTTCTCATGGACCAACTTGGGTCGTCTCTACCCCCTCTCCGCATCCCACCCGATGCGTTTTTTATATCCCTTAGCATTTCGTCCATAAGTCTGGTAAAAGTAAGCCCAAAGCATTTTTTTGCCCCTGGCCCATTGCCCACACACGAATCTGAACCAAGCACCGCCACTGCACACTGGCCTATGAGCTAGCGAAACTACAAGGCATTGTAATCCACTGCATCTAACAAAATATCCGACCTCTAAGGGAACGCCCCAAGGGAGGAGCGATGAGTGCACCGCCGGTGCCCGCTCCAGCCAATGTCGGAACTTGAATTTTACCCAGAGAGGCAGAACCACCCCGAGACCCAATTGACAAGATATATGAAGGGGCTCCTCAACGGCGTCTCAAAGAAGGGGAAGAATGTCCGGGGCCCCATCATCACCAACATGGATCGAGGTCAGTGCTAGTGAAAGAGCATGGTGCCATCATGTTTGGTTTTGGTAATTCATGGTAATCCTTATGGACTAATGGTTGCCTTGAGTTATATTTGAAGGGTTTGTCGATAGGCTTTGCCTGAAGACCATTTGTTGGTTTCAAGGTTATAAGGAGAAGATAATATGCAAGGTTGATCAAGACTAAGTCAAATAGTGAATCAAGTTGATCAACACACAAAGCGTAGAAGATGTACCGAGAGGGATGAAGTGATCCCATGGTATGGTACGCATTGTCCATTACGCTTTGTGTACTAACCATGGTCTATGTGAGAGTTCTATGTGGGGTTAGGTATGTTTCCATGGGCATGCATCAAAAGGAACATATCATATAACCCATGGAGGATGACATCAAGTGGTGATCGTCATCAAGGTTGCAGTGTGCAGGTTCAAGTAGAGCATCACGAAGAGATCATGCTTGAAGCTTGTCGTCCATTGTGGTGACAATGGACTTGTGAAGATGTGCCAATGAGTGGCTCACCCATATTGCAGTATGGGGGAGCAATCTACTAGTCTTCATCATGCATGAGCAATCAAGAAAGGTGGTCCAACTTGAGGAGTACAATATCGTCATCATCGAGCTCAAGTGGACTATGTGCAAGGCAAAGGTTTGTCCTTGATAGGTTTTCTATTTTACCGATCTCATGGTGTTAGTTGGGAGACCGGGTTATAGGATCGATAGCCATACTATAAAGGGGGGCTCTTAAGTGAGTAGCTTGATCATATTGTCCGTAGAGAGCTCAAACCATTGCATCCTGGGAATCATCTTTCTTGGTTCTTGTTTGGCTTTTCTCTGTGTGAGTTTTGACCTTGTGGCCATCTTATTGACAAGCTCGAGCTCATCGAAAATGGATTTCATATGCATCTTCTTGTGTGTTTTACATGTTGGAGTTTTTGCCGGTTCTTATATTGGGAAGGCTCTCTTCCTTATACTATTGGATAGTGCTTGTTGTCTTCTATCCAACAAGCTTGAGTTTGCTGTTCTCGGAGTTCATTTGCAGAAGTTATGACAGTTCTAGTTTTTCCTTCACTGGCGATTGTACCGCTGGTGGAAGCGGTTGTACTGGTCGACCAGTACTTCCCGTTCAACCACCGCCCTAGGGTTGATACCCTAGGGTTTGCAGTGCTCCAGGTGTCTGCCGAGAGGTTGTACCGCTGTTCTCATGGCAGTTGTACCGCCTCAAACATTGCAAACTCCAGGATCATTGCTCTGCGGATGTACCGGCCTAGTACCACTTCAAACACCGGAAAAGGGGTGATACCCTTCGGATGTGGAGCAGTAGTAGGGAGGTAGTGCCCCAATAGTTTCTGGATGGCTTCGGCGTACCGGTACTACCGGTGACTCGGGCGGTTTGTACCGCTCCAGACTTGACCACCTCAAGTACTTAGTCCCGTCGGTTGTACCAATCCAAGTATCGCTCCAACTACCGGTCAGGGGTGACTCCCTACTATTGTAGAGCGGTAGTGGGAGGTGGTAGCCCGGTAGTTCCTGGATGGCTTTGGTTGACCGGTGCGACTCCTGGTTGTACTGCCTGGTACTCTGCTGTAGGGAAACCCGGAAAAGGCGGTTGTACCAGTCCTTGGACCGATTGTACTGCCCCTGTGTTTTTCTGCAACATAACGGGCAGATTCATGGGGTCCTATAAAAGGAGTTCTTCTTCCCCAATGGATCTTATCCTTTGAGCTCGTATTTGCCCCACATTGTCGGCCTTCTTTGAGCTTCCTATCTCTCAATCCCTCCAATGATTCTGGCTAGTTCTTGAGGGAAAAGATAAAGGAGATCTAGATCTACATTTCCACCAATCACTTTCTCCTTTGTGTGAGGGGAGCCCCTTGGATATAGATCTTGGAGTTCTTTGTGTTCTCTTCTTTGTTCTTCCTCTCATATTCCTCCATAGCTTTTGTTGTTGTGGTGGGATTTGGGAGAGAAGGACTTGGGCACTTCGTGTGTCCTTGCCATTGCATTTTGTGCATCGATTTGTGTTCTCCACGGTGATACGTGGAAGTGAAAGTTGAGTAGCTTATTACTCTTGGGTGCTTGGTACCCTAGAGCTTCTTCCTCTTGGGTGCTTGGGCTCCCTAGACAGTTGGTAGTGTTGCGGAGCTCAATCATTGTGGTGTAAAGGTCTGGGCAAGTGTCGGGGTCTCCAATTAAGTTGTGGAGATTGCCCCGAGCAATTTGTACGGGTACCGAAGACCGCCCCCAAGGGTTTCCATTTGTACGGGTTCGGTGACCGCCCTCAAGGGTACCTTAGTGGAATCACGACATCTTGCATTGTGCGAGGGTGTGAGTAGATTACGATGGCCCTAGTGGCATTTTGGGGAGCATTGTGCCTCAACACCGCTCCAAACAGAGATTAGCATACACAAGGTTGTGAACTTCGGGATACATCATCGTCTCTGTGTGCCTCGGTTATCTCTTACCCGAGCCCTTTACTTATGCACTTTACTTTGTGATAGCCATAGTGTTTCATGTTATATATCTTGCTATCACTTAGTTGTTTATCTTGCTTAGCATAAGGTCTTGGTGCACATAGGTAAGCCTAGTCGATTTAGGCTGTGTGCTTGACAATTTAAACGCATTTGTTCAAGCTTATTAAACCGTAATTATTTTAAAGCGCATATTCACCCCCCTTTAGGTGACATCCACGATCTTTTAGCTAGGCTTTCACTTGGAGCTCACCAAAGCCGTCGTCGCTGCAGCCTGCCTACTCGACCGCCATCGAGAACAAACTTACCTCCACCTCCCAAGTCATTGTAGGAATGCATGGCAGTCAACTCGCCGACACCGTTCTCGACCACTGAAGCCAGCAGAGCACCAAGGTATCCCCCAAAAGTTAGACTCCTTTGAGACATCATCCTTGATTTGTGGCTCATCGTTGTTGTCACCAGGATGTTCATTTCCTAGTGTGATATCGGTTAGGCCGCAAACACGCACACATATAGTGTCACCGCCCCGATATCTTTTTCTCCTGCCATAGTGTAGGTTGCCCCACAACGCAACAAAAGATTTAGGTGGACTACCACACACCGGTCTCACACTACTAGGCCACCATCCCTACCTCGCCACCATCGTGTCTCCCTATAAATTGCCGCCTAATGTCCTGCAAATGCATCCAACTTCCTTTGTCATGAAGACCTAGAGAATTCGGGGGAGGTCATCATTGGAATATACAGGCCAAGTTCTGTAATGTAATTTTCCCACTAGTGTATATGAAAATATGAAGATTATAAAACTTTCTACTTTACAATGCATGAAGTATTTCTACTTTGAAGCACTTTAATTATTGTATGCTAAAAAGGATAATAGTGTTGTTGCCTCTCAATCTCAGTTCTATTTGGTACCTCCATCACACATCTTTTTATATATATTTTTGTGACACCTCATTTGTGCATCTTTTGTTCAATATCTCTCTCTCTCTCTATGCAATACTTCATCTCAGTGTAGTCATAACTCATTCTCTAAACACAAGAGAAACTCCATATAAATGCTCTAGCATTGTACTGATACGTCTTAAATGTATCTATAATTTTGATGCGTTCATGCTATTTTTATATCATTATTGCATAATTTTGCCATAATTTTATATGAATTTATTGGACTAAGCTATTAATCGAGTGTGAGTTGTTTTCTACATGCTTTTGGACTTTTTAGAAAAAAACATAATTTCATGTTTTTTTAAATATGTGACTTAGTTTTGGATCAGGGCGGAGCCAAGAGCCACCTGAGCTAGCTGAGGGGCCCCATGTGGGCCCCACACAACAAGCCCACATGTCCTAGGGTCGGGCCGTGAGGTGGGGCCATGTGGGTCCCACAGGGCACCCGTCGACCGCCTCTTGACGCCCTGGCTCTATATTCTTTCGAAACCCCCAAAAACAATGATCGAGAATTTTTTCCACCGCCGCCACGCGTTCCGAGGGAATCCAATCTGCAACCCTTTTTGGTACTCCGACGGGGGAAGAAATCATCATCAAAGCTATCTTCATCAACCTCGTTGTCACCATGTGCAGGTGTGACTAGTCCTCCTTGAACAATGGGCCCATAACAACAGCTAGATAACATTCTCCCCCCTTGCTTCTCAATACAAATATCACATGAGTTGTCCTACATGTTTGTAATTCTTGATGTATTTATTGTGATTGGCAATTTTTACTTTATAATTATATCTATATATGATATCTTTATGATTCTTTTGAGTTTTTTGTTGCATGATTCACTACTACATATCCAAATAGCACTAATCAGCCAAATTACATCATCAATCACTGGTTTATGGTTGGTTAGTGTTCGAGGTCGTTGATGACTTGCTCATTACAGATCGGCCAACTGTTCGGTCAGTGATGTGGTAATAGTTCTTAGCGTCTGCCGGTCAGTCGAATGATTATGCTCATTTAACTTAGGATTTCAGAAGTGGAATTACCCTTGGTTTTTCCACCAGCTGCTTAACAATCTGGCCTGTCTCAGCTTGCTTCTTTCTGAATCCCTCCATGTATTGATAGGTTTTTTCTAAGTAATGCATTTGTTTGTGTTGTTTTCTTCTTTAAGATGTCAACTTCATCTTGATGCGCAACTGCACACTCCCTTTCTGCAGTTAGTTAGCCTCTAGAACATCAACAACACTTGGCAATTCATGATGTTAAGGATCGTGGCACTGCTCTGGGATGATCTTACATTTTGGGGGAGCTCGGTATTTGATGTTGGGGCCACTTGTTGTACCATTGGAGTTCCATTTGGATCCTCAAAAGCTGAGGTTAGTAAACATGGTTATAGCAAAAAAGTTACAACAACAAACCATTTAAACAAACGAGTTTTTAAAAGGTGCCATTAGAGTTTCGATTGGATCCTGAAAAGTTAAAGTTAGTTGACACATGACAAGAGCAAGAAGTTACAACAACGAACCAATTAAACAAACAAGTTTTTTGAAGGTTAAAAAAATGTACCTTGTTGCATCCTACAACTAGATATTACCAGCTATTTATGTTCATTATGTAGCACTAGTTGAACAATATTTGAAATGGTACATAAGTCACACTACAAAAAAATACACTTTCGTGATGATACATGTTTGTCACAGTAGGTAGCATTTTTTTGTCATGCATGTACATCCATGACGATTTTATGACAGAATCAAGATAGTCATACCTGTGCTGTCATAGAAGTGTTCCATGACATTACCAAAATTATCATCACGGAAGTGTGCACTTCCTTGACGATAAATCGCGCGTCACAGAAGTGCTTTCGTCAAGGGTGACCGACACGTGGCATCCACCGTAACGGAACGCCATTAAGCTACCGGGTCCGGTTTTGGATCCGATAACCCACTAACAGCCCCGACCAATGGGGATTTTCCACATGTAAAATCATCATTGGCTGGAGGAAACACGTGTCGGCTCACCGTTGGGTCAGATGTTATCCACTCATTGGACCGAAGGCGCCTATGATACGTCGAAACGTGGCACGACCGAACAGAGGTCCATTCCTGTGAAAAGGCCGGCCCGTTTGACTTGGTCAAAAGGTGGCGGCCCGGCCCACGGAAAGCCTGTTAACGGCCTATTCACATATAGCCCATTTATAGCCCGCTAACCCAGGGCCTATTACGACCTATCCAAATTAGGCCCAGTAGCGTCATCTGGGCCGTCCAATATGATTCCAGCCCATTTTATGTTTCGGCCCATGTATGGCCCATGACATATTTTGACCCATATGAGGCCCTTTGTAACTCTTGGCCCATTAACGGCCTGTGGTGAAACTGGCCCGTAATGAATAGTGTATCACTTTATACCCATTAACGACCCATTAATCCATTGGGCCGTTTGCAGCCCATGTTATCTTTCGGCCTTCTCAGGGCCCATTTATTCTTGGGCTCATTTCCAGCATTCGGTTACTTACGGCCCGTTACTGCCATTTTCTGCTTGTGGGCCAAGTTCAACCCGTGGTTACAGTCGGCCCGTTTGTGGCCCGTTAATACGTTGGGCCGTTTTCATAGCATCATCAAATACGGCCTATTAACGATGGCCCGTTATGGTCGACCCATGAACGGACGACTCCAACTCTAGCCCGTTTACGGCCATAATGCGATCTGTTTTTGGCCCTTGTTTGGCCAATCAATCATACGACCCGTATAAGGCCCGTCGATGATACAGCCCATAGAAGGCCCATTGTTTCTACGACCCGTAGAAGGCCCATTGTTTCTATGGACCGTAGAAGGCCCATTGTTTCTACAGCCCGTATGAGGCCCAGTGTCACTACAGTAAATATTTAGCCCATGGTTATTGTGGCCTAGTTTTAAAAATAGGTTATTGCGGCCACTAGCAAACCGCGGAAAAAGAACTGCACTGACTACAAGCAAACAAATAAACAAGACAACAAGGAAATAAATAAGCAGCAAACTTACGCTAGGCTATCACGGCTATTACACATATTACATCCACTGGGCACCAAAGTTCGCCACCAGTGCAAATAAACATGTCGACAAAAGAATATACAAAACTGAGAGCACTTCGGAAGGCACTAGGCCTGGCCAGGTCGGCCCCCAAACAGCCGAACAAGCTGATTAGACCTCAGTTGTGTCAACGATAGATGCATCACCCATAGCTGTATGGCATGATGGTGCGCAAGGCAGTCCTCTGACATCTTCATTACATCTTTGACTTCAAGTCGGAGCTGAGCTGAAGCAAGCCTTTCCGCTTTAAGTTGAGACTGAAGAAGTCGAACTGATTGAGGCAGCGACTGCACAGAGGTTGTCTCACACCTGCTGGTGAGTAGCTCCAACTCACTGTCTTCATCAAGACAGGACCTTGGGGTCATCTCGCTGTCCTCAAGATGGTTTGGCTCACTATCTTCCCTAAAGTTCTGCCTGGCATAAGAGATACGACTCTAAAAGAGAAACAAGGAGACACGTAACAGGTTTCACAATTATATAAGCGAATAAATGGATCTGTTCTGCATAAGGAACATGTTTTTACAACTACAATTTGAAACTGGTAGTTGTTGCAAACATCCAATCAGATGTAAATAGCAAAGCAAACATCAGTGGAGGAAATGATGCCTATCCAAATCTATACTAGAACAAAGTTTGAAGGCTTGAGAAGGATGAACTTACATTACATGTTAACACGGGCTGGACAAAGCCCTTCTCCATGTTGATGGAAGGATAATCCAATAAATTCCCCAAAGAAAATTCTTTATAAGCATTGCCATTATTCTACATTTTGCAAAAGAGTAAATATAGATCGAATAATATTGGAAGAAACAGAGGATAATGAAGCTCAGGTGCAGATTGATGATACATAATCAAATAGCAATTAATTAAGTACATCGTTACAAGGCAAAAGGGAGAGAGGTACTAACAAGAGCAATGCAGAGCCCAGTATTGTTGTGAGATCGTATGATCCTTTGAGCAAGGAGATTCATCTGAAATTAGTTTTCATACAAGAGAGAAGGTAAGGCACATGCAGAAATTTAGGAGTTCAAATTTTGAATTGATATCATAGACAGTACCTGACACTGGGCTCCCAGCAGTTCTAATAGGGGTTTGGCCACTGGAGTAGGGGTAAAGTGTGGTACAGTTGGGCCTGTGTTTTCTGTGGCTGCTGATCTATCTGATTTAACAGGTATCACTACCTTTTCCAAATACCTAGTTTGTACTCCTTGAGGATGTGCACTCACCCTCTTCCTTTTGGACATCTATTACGAAAGAACAATATTTGACTGGAAAAACATAGTATGACAACACATGGAATGGGTACAGAAAATGGATAGGTATGGCATATACTCATATATGATGCTTAAACTAAGCAGATGGTGTAACAAAGTAGAAGTAATGCAAGAGGTCAGATGCAAAATATGTGCGACCAATACAACCTTGCCAAGTTAGAGCAAGCACCTTGATGGGTGAATAAGATAGGCCATCCTCCACCATGCCAATTTTGTTAGCTAGTGGATTGTTCCGCAATATTCCTCTCGTGCGCCCATTCTCATATTCATTTTGATAATGTTCAATATCTGACATGCATGAAAACATAAAAACAAGTGAGATTATCTTTGTAATGCAGAAGTGATTCTAATCCAATACTGCCTCCCTGTAAACCCCTTTGTGCTATCTCTGCAATTCTGTTAAGAGATGCCATGCATGCTGTAATTTGGTGTGTGCATTAATATAACGTGGCCTACTACTCAAAATATGAGAGCTCCAGAAGTGATGACACTTCGCAGACGACATCTTCAACATATAGTAAAGAAGAACAATTCGACCTGACCTGACAGATTCAAAATATACTAAGGGAGAACAACTCGACCTGACCAGACGACCGCAAGAGAAGAGGATCATCTTAAAGAAGAGCAGAAGAGCAAGCATATTGAAGATATTACAAGTATTCAATACAATGTCGGTTGGCTACCCATGATGAACCAGAGCACACAGAGAAATACTATTCTTTCTGGTCTCTCCATATGTGGCTCACATGCATTTCGAAACTAAAGTAGGAACATTTAGCTGACCAATTAAACATCTCTCATTTTTACTAATATCAGCATAATATCAGATATGAATTTGTACAACTAAGCTTGTTTAGCTCGATGGGTGGAGCAGTGCTATTACAACACGAACCACATAGGTTGATCGTGGTCACCATAAAATGGGGAAACCATAAGCATGATGAGTACAGTGTTGACCGTGGCAGTGGGATGGCAGATCTGAAGCTGCAAACCGTGCAAAGGGTAGTTAGCAACCGATGTTTGCTTTGAAATAACAACTAAGATTTGGTATGGAAAAGAAAGTACAGTCAACAAGTGACAAAGAAATGCAATTCTGCTGTCTCTCTATATGTCGCGACATGCATTTGGAAAGTCAAGTGGGACCTTTAGCTAACCAATTAAATGTGTCTGTTAACTAATATGAGTGTCATATCACAATCATATTTGAACAACTAAGCTTTTGAATTTTGAGTGTTGTGTTCTTTAGCTTGAAGGGCGGAGTAATGCTAGTACAACAGAAAGCACCTATGCAGATCATAGTAGAGTAGATAAAAGGGGAAAACCCTAAGCATCAAGAGAAAAATCAGGAAAGTGGAACTAGCTGGACCAGTGGGTGGCGCACATGCTTTTCGAAACGAATATAGGAACATTAGGTGACTAATTAAACGTTCTCTGTTTTAGTGATATGAGCATCATATCAGATTCGTATTTCAACACGTAAGCTTTGGGTTGAGGTCTTGAGGAGCAATGCTAGCACGACATGAAGCACCTACGATGATGGTAGTGAATATAAAGGGAGGAAACCATAAGCTTTACGAGTATAGTGCCCGTGCCATGGCGGATCTGAAGGTGCAAACCAGACAAAGCTACTTCGCAACCAATGTTTGCTTTCAAGTAGCCACTACGATTTGGTACGGACAAGAAAAGTACAGTAAACAAATTACGATCTATTTTCCGGGTGAGATCAATAACTTAAGCACATATGGAAGAGTACCACCTCTCTTGCGATGCCGTGTAGGCCTCTGCTGATACATTGAGGGTGCTGCGGGTGCGATGGCTGTCGACGGCGGGGAAGAAGACTTTAGACGGAAGACGGCCGGATCGGGGGATAAATCCTGTTGCCGTGGACGAGGCGGTCGTAGAAGCGGCAATGGCAAGGTGGTCGACGGTGCCGATGAAGCGAGAGGACGCGATGAAAGGATCCTGGTCCAGCGCCGTGGATGAGAGACGTCCATCTCTTGCAGTGGACGACGGGGTAGGGGTAGCGGCTCCGGCAAGGTGGAGGATGGGGTGGCGGACGGAGGAGGCTGGCCACAGTGGGGAGGTTGTTGTGGCGTCGATGGTGTATGAATGGGGAAATGGAGGGGAGGGGGGGATCTCAAACTTTGGGACGCGCTTCTCTGAAATGTGGGAAAGTTATGAACTTATCCCCCGTTTAAAATTTCGGACATCGCGTCGGTTGGGGATAGGACGGTAATCTCGCATCTCCCAAATATTTGCCGGTAACTATTTCGGGCGAGGAGAGGGTGTTTTGCCGCCGACGGTTGGCGCCCACGGTGTATGAACGGGGCTGACAGGTAGGGCGGTTGTGTCACGCCTGAGGGAAGTTACACATCTGCCCCTATTTAAAATATTAGCCTACATCGATTTCAGACGAGGAGAGTTTGTTTTGCCGCCCATCGTGTATGAATGGGGAAATGGAGGGAGAGACACATGTCTTTCGTACGAAATGTGTTTTGCCGCCCACGTTTGGCGCCCACCGTGTCTGAATGGGCCAAGAGGCCGTCGTGTCACGTCTGATTGAACTTACTAGTCTACCCCTGTCGACAGCAGTGTAAATCCGGTCGATAAGGATGTAAGTGTTAGGGGTAGACTGTAATTTCCATCTCACAAACACTTGCTTCAAGCAGCCCACAAATTATAGTGGGTGTTTAGCCGCTTCGTTCAAAACTTGGGAGAATTAGCATTCATGTTTGCCCTGGGCCCTGGCAAACTAAATTCAAATCCAATTTGTATTCGACTACAAATATCCACAGGTAATTATATGTTTTGTTATTTATTTCTTCAAAACCACAACAAAGATTTATTTCATCTTTATATATGATTATGATTTAGAAATGCCGTGATCTTCGAATTCAGTAGGTTGGATACACTTTGAGTCAAACAGTTATTTCATCCAATGCAATATGCTCACACGAAAAACAGTTCACCTTATGTCAATCATACAAGTACTGAGGATTACCTCGCCTAAAAAATTCGGATCATTACAACACATGGACAACATAGGGGGTCTTACAACATAATCCATTCAGAGACATGACACAACATGCAAGTACAATAATCTAATGACAATTTCAACTGGTATCTAAAGAAGAACCGGGATTACCCTGGGCTTCAGATAGCAGAAACAGCAGGACCTCCTCCGTCTTCAAGTGCAACATTCTTACTTCCTCCAATTCTTGGGTTGCTTGCATAATGCGTGCTGATAATTCCATAATTTCCATCCTCAAGATAAAGATTACCTCATTCATGGCAGCCACACCATCTCTTTCTGCCTCTAGTAGAGCCTCAAGAACTATAATATCTGTGCTCAGACTGCTCTCTGGCGGTGTTGCCTCTGAACTGCTACCATCTGGTAACATGGATGGCACACTGCTTCCAAAAATAGATTCTGGGGTTGTACATTGTGTCCTAGTGTGAACGACATCCTGAAAGGTTTCCGCTAGACATAAGTAAGAGATAGTTATCGCATGATCCAGGCAGTAAGCTTACATGGTAAATGACATACGAATTATTGCCGAGCATGGCAAGCTATATTTAAATGGTTCGAAGCAGCATCAGCCGAAAAGAAATTAAAATGGTAAGATGAAAGTTGAAAGGGAGTGTACCACCGCTATATTTAAGTTGCCAAGGCATCTAAGCAGTTGAAATAATCTGAGAAAGCACTTAACAGTGTGGCCTCATATAAACTACGAAGACAGTCTTGTGATGAAGTTCAGAGGAAAATTTAAGGACTCAAATGAACTAGGTATGCATTTCTTTATGATAGTACAGCAGGCACTGCTGACATATTGGCCAACTCAGGTATAGTGTAACAACAAACAAGCATTCGAATCAATCAATACAGCAAAGCAGACAACTGAACTATTTGTAATTCTGTAGGATTACAGGTTGAGGGCACAAGCCAAGAAAGCAGCCCACTCGCATTACATTTCACATGTACTAAAACACACTGGCCTACCATATGTTGCTGTGAAGCCTCGCTGCTGTTGCAATGTTCTTTGAAGATATCGTCAGCATCCCGTGGTTGCAAATCTATTTGTTGTAGTTTATTCTGCACCCTCTATTTAGGTAAAATTAATTTTAATCGCATGCACTGGTCCGAATTGATCATCAATGGTTCATCTAAACTAATGAAAGAAGGGTGTGTGCATACATGACAATATATCAGCTTCCCTCTATTTTTATGCTTGTTCGAGGTGCCAGCCCCAAAAGAACAAATATTTTGCTTGATGGGGTTGGCAGCTCCATAATTAATAGAAGCATCAAATTAGTCATGCAACTTGGGAAGATCAAGAACACACAAACAAGTAATGAACAGAGGCTCGGAGCAGTGATGTACTCCCTCCGTTCCGAATTACTTGTCTTAGATTTGTCTAGATACAGATGTATCTAGCACTAAAATGAGTCTAGATACATCCGTATCTAGACAAATCCAAGACAAGTAATTCGGAATGGAGGGAGTAATAGCTAGCATCAGAAAATGTAGGGTAAAACAAACAAAAAGCAGCGGAACCACATGCTAGTTTGCTGATGTGTAATTAAGCATAGAGAACATTAAGTAGTCTGATGGAACCAACAGGTGGCATCAGAACAACACCATTATCATAAATATAGCATTCAAGAAGTAAAATAGTAGGCAGTGATATCTACACTACAAAAAAAGACACACCCGTGACATTTTGGGCCGAACGATTTTTTTTCCTGTCATACTTATGACACTTCTATGACGATAATTGTGACAAAACCCGGTATCATCATAGATGTGGTGGGGTCCTACTTCTATGACAAAAAATCATGAGAGAAAATGGGCTTTTCGTCCTGGGCGGGCCGGAGACGCACCTGCATGACATTCTTTCGGCCGTCCATGACGGAAAAAACCATGGTAGAAGCGAGGGCGAGGAAAATATCGGGGTGTTCCCGGTTACGGTGGGTGGTCGGGGCCGAGCGATGCGCGTTTCTCTCATACACGCACGCGCGTGGGTGCGAGGCGTAGGGCTCTAACTGAACCCGAGCGAGGCGTTGGGCTCTAACTGAACCCGAGTGATTGCACTGCAGGCTACACGTTACTGAACCCGAGCGATCGATCGATGGCTGTTAACTGAACCCGATCGAGCGATTCCTTCGCTACTGCTACTAACTGAAGCCGATCGATGCTACCTCTGGACGAACAGTGAGCGTTGCTGGGGGGTTTGGATGAACAGTTCCTGGTGGGGGTGGATGAACAGGACCCCGTGGTGTTGCCTTTGGATGAACAGGACCCCGATCGATCGAGCCGGTTGGGGCTGGATGAACAGGACCCCGTGGAGGGCAGGATGAACAGGACCACCCCGTGGAGGGCAGAATGAACAGTAGACGGTGGAGGGCTGGATGAACAGTAGCCCGTGGAGGGGTGGTTGAACAGGAGCCCGTGGAGAGGGCTGGTTGAACAGTAGCCGGTGGAGTAGCGCGTGGTGGAGGCTGGATGAACAGGAGCCCGTGGATGAACAGTCGCATGTGGAGGCTGGAGGAGGTCGACGGTGGATGAACAGTAGCCCGTGGAGGCTGGAGGGGGTCGACGGTGGAGATGAACAGTGTCCCGTGGAGTCCCGTTTTGCAGTACGCCACACCCCTCCCGATGAACTGGACCCCCGTTTCGACCGTAGCGCTCCAACACAAGTCCGTTTCCTCCGTTTTGCGGTATGCCACACCCCTCCCGATCAACAGGACCCCCGTTTCGACCGTAGGAGGTCCGTTTCCTCCATTTTGCGGTATGCCAGACCCCTCCCGATGAACATGATCCCGTTTCAAACATGGCCAGTCGAACACAAGGCCGTTTCCTCCGTTCTGCGGTACGCCAGGCCTTGTTTCCATCGGCTGTTCCGTCCAAGCCCTCCTGATGAACACGACGATGCATTCCGTTCCGACCCAGCCGGTTGGCTCCCCATGAACACGACGACGACGTTGTTTCTCCGTTCCGACCCAGCCATGTACACGAGCCCTGGCCGTACGTATGCGCGAGTAGGTGTTCGAGACCCTGCCCGTATGTACGTACGTGGCTGTATTTTCTTTCTTGCACACTGGCCGCTGTACGTACGTGTACATGCTACGTGCGCGCCTCTACTACGACACGTGCGCGCCTCTACATCGACCAGTATGTACGTACACGTTCGCCACCAGAATGAGAATGCTACGTACGCTTCGACCAGGTGGGTCCCGACTGTCACGCACTTCCTTGCCTGCGAAGATGTAGCTGGTCGGTCCCAGCAGTCAGGGGGGCGAATCGTTTTTTTTGCCCGGACGCACTTCCTTGCGTGCGAAGATGTAGCTGGTGGGTCCCCGCAGTCAGGGGGAAACATTTTTTCGTGAAATACGGTGGCCCGTCCGGTGGGTCCCCGCTGTCAGGTGGAGGAATAATTATTTTGCACGTAATAAGGAGGCACTTCCTTGCTGCGGCTGTGGACCCAGCTGTCAGCCTCTCCATGTACAGTCCACGTCCGATGGAAGCCGTTCCTTGACCACGTTGACCACGCCGCGCCGAGAGCACCAGGGCGGTGGACGACGGCGAGGCCTAGGAAGGGGATGACGCGGAGCCGGGGAAGACGCGGCAGTGGAAGCCCGCGCGGAGAGGAGTACGAGGGTTCACTGGTTCGGCTGCGGTGTGAGGCTGCCGTCGCCGCAGGGCTTGGCCAGCGGTGGGAATAGTAGGGGGCGGTGAGTTCTCCGCGGCAGCACAGCCGGCCACGGGAGGCAGGAGCATGCGACACGACCGGCGCTGCTTTGGGCGGCTGGAGCAACAAGACCAGAGGTTGAAGAAGCACTACAGCCGTTGGATGGACATCATACGGTCACTGGAGCTAGAATCGTGCATATTGACTAAGTTGACAAAGCCCTCCGTCCCCGTCAACTTAGTAGGCCCACAAGTCAGCCTGCCACTATACTGGGTCCCAGCTAGCAGGGGGAGTATTCATTTTTTTGTGCGTAATAAGGACGCACTTCCTTGCGTGCGAAGATATAGCTGGTGGGTCCGAGCTGTCAGCGGCGGTAATGTTTTTTTCGCGAAATACAGAGGCCCTTTCGGTGGGTCCCAGGTGTGAGGTGGAGGAATTATTATTTTGCGCGTAATAAGGAGGCATTTCCTTGCGTGCGGCCGTGGACCCAGCTGTCAGCCTCTCCACGTACAGTCCACTTCAGATGCATGTCAGTCGTTGACCATGTTGACCAGGCCGCGCCGGGAGCACCAGGGCGGTGGACGACGGCGAGGCCTAGGAAGGGAATGACACGGAGGCAGGGAAGACTCGGCAAATGTTTCCCACGCGGAGGGGAGTATGACTATACGAGGGTTTACTGGTTCGTTTGCCGTCACCGGAGAATTACAACAAGTGTGGGTGAGTAGAGGGATGGCTAGGCCAGCGATGGGAGTACGATGGGGCGGTGAAGCCTGCGCGGCAGCACAGCCAGCCGCGGGGAGGAGGGAGCAGGCAGTCCCGCCGGCGCTTGTTTGAGCGGCTGGAGCAGGAAGAGCAGAGATTGAAGAAGCACGACGGCCGTTGGATGGACATCCAACAGTCACTGCTTGTGCGTCAACCTATTTTTAGGAAAGCCTCAAATATGTGGAAAACAGCATACAACCCATCTGCCAGTATTTCTAATAATTTACAGCCGATTTGCTAATTCTGAAGGTTTTTTTGGAGCCCATATTCTTTTTGGTAGCATTACAGCCCATATTGTGGCCACGGTAAAAAAATTATACGAAATGTTGCATATTTCGGTGCGGTCCGAACTGTTTTTAATCCCGAAATTTCGAGTCACATTCAAACTGATTTTAAAAATAAATGTATATCAATATAAAATCCAACAAATTGTCCACGCATAAAAATTAATGCAATTTAAAATCTTGAAATGAAAAAAAGAAATTTGAAAGTAATTGCCGGTTTGATGTGTTTTAAAAATGTACAGCCCATTTCTCATTACTGATAGGCCATTTTCTCGTCCAGCCGAATGAAGCTCTCCTCGTCTTGAAAGATTTGCAGCCCAATAGGCCTGACAAAGCGACTTACTTGGCAAATCACAAAAAAACTAGGCTAGCCATTTTCAGAAACAAAAAAAACTACTGGGCTGGCTGTGGTAAACATAAAAGAGAAGGCTGTCTAGACATGCCAGAGTGCCCCGCACAGCCCAGTTGACACCCTACTTCCGTCTCAAAAACAAATTAGATAAATGCCACAACAAATATGGCGATTCATAAAAATGCCATTGCAATTTCCAAACTTTGAAAAATGCCACTGCAATTTTTGCAAACTTTGTAAAACGCCACTGCAATTTGCAAACTTTGAAAAACGCCACTCCAGACTTCGAAAAATGCCACTTGGGATGGCATGAAATGGCATTTTTCAAAGTTTGGAAATTGCAATGGCATTTCTTAGAAACACCAGATTTGGAGTGGCATTTATCAAATTAACTCAAAACAAAAATAACTGGGCGAGCTGCTGGGTACCTGATGTCAGCCGCTCGTTGTGCAACTCTCTCGTTTATTGACTACGTTGACAATGGCATGGGACCGAGATGTCAGAAATCCATTACGAGGAGCCATTTTTTTATTGGATTGAAATAAGGAGGCACTTTGTTTGCGTACTGCCATGACCTTGGCGGGTCCCTGCTGTCATCCTCTCCACGTACAATCATCTCCTGGTTGTGTACGCGTCAACTTGGTAGGCCCACAAGTCAGCCTCTAAACCCGTGGAGGACAAATACAACCCATTTAAAAAAATAAGAGCCCATTCCATAGGTTCAAACGGAAAGTTCAACATTCAGAGCAAAGTAATAGGTCTGATCCACATATAGAGTACTGAACTTCCACGTTGACAACCATCATAGCCAAGTTAACTATCTACTTCCACTAATACTCTAGTAGCGTACAAGTACTAACTTACTCTTAGCTAACTAGACGATGTCGGCCGCCATTGGGGTACACGCTAAACGCCGGCACCGGCGTCCTCCGCCTCGCCTCGGACTTGCTAGAGGTGCGATAGGGCGCGTTTCTCACGCGCGTTGGCCCTTTCCATGCCGGCGTGGTCCACCGAAGCTTCGGCTTCTAAGCGGGAAACCCACTTGACGAGCTGGTAGTAAAAATCGGCGCCGCGAACGCGTGCGTGTCCGACAGCCTCCAGGGCTATTTGCCGGGCGCCGGCCTCCACGTAGTCGGCCCACGTGCGGGCGCTCTGCTCGCGACTCAGAGCGTCGGTGCGCTGCTGCTCCATGTCCCGCTGGCGGCGCAAATCGACGATATGCTGCTCATCCGCCAAGCGGTCGTGCTCCAACAACTCCTGCTCCTCTGCCAGGCGGTCACGCTCCAACAAGTCCTCGATCTCCGCATTGCCATCCAAAGACTGATAGAATGCCTCCTGCCTCCGTCTGCCTTCCGGTGAAAAACCGATCACTAGTTCCGGCGGTGACCGCCTCCGGCCACGCCTATCGCGGACGGGCGGGGGCATGGCGGACATGGCGAGAGCGAGGATAAGTGGCGACCAACGTCGGGCCGATGGGGGCTTATGAGGATAGGGCGAGTTGGGTCATGGTGCCACAATAGAAGGCCGAGAAACAGTACTTATAAGCGGAAGGTAGCGCGACGGTCATCGGAATTCAATGCATAATGAAGCAGGCATGGCTTAGCGCGCCAGCTTGCCGTGGAAAACTAGAGAAACTGAAATTCTGACTGTGCCGTCCCGTCCCGTCCGTGCTGGGTCGCACGCCGGCCTTACGGTCAAACGAGTGCCTACTCGAATCATCTCCCTCCTTGTCAATAATGACTCCACGGATTTAAAAGGCCCGCAACAATTAAAGCGCATCTTTTTTCGCATCAGTTAGCTGCCTTAATTACGGCCGGCTGCATGCGGGCACTCAAAATCGCTCGCAGCCAGTACGCAGAGCAGCATGCAACGAGTCGCAGCCGAGGGCATTAATTGATGAACTTTACCTGGGAGATAAGGCATTTGCGAACGTTTTTGCTAGCAGTTTCTTCAGATTCGCATGGCATTTTCTTCAGAGCAGCTTGTCAGATTCTTCAGAGGTAGGCATTCCTATTCAAAAAACTGCCACTTCGGATCTTGCGTCGCAACTAAAACAACCAGGAGCGCATTAGTAGGCTAGCTAGTGATCGATCGGTAACTTGTAAACACTGAGCGAACAGATATAAGGAACTGTTAATGCATCTCAATGATTCAGAGATCATATACAAATATGTAGCTCCAAAAGCAAAGATCAACCACAACTAAAACCAACTAGTATGATTCCCATACATAAGATCAACATGTTAATGCATCTCAATGATTCACAGATCATATACAAATATGTAGCTCCAAAAGCAAAGATCTAGAAAAAACATATGTTCTTCCTACTAACATGGATGCTTCTCTTGGCCAACATTCAGTACAGACTGAATGACAAATTTGTTTGTGAAGTCTACAATTCCTCTTGCAAACGTAAGTGGTTTCACCAACAGCTGGAACCATGGGAATGAACCACACATGATGGAGGAACATCCACTGCAATATGATTTGGTCTTCTCTTGATCACACGGCGAGGCTATTTTCGGAATACAAACTTTAACTTAGGCAAAATGATGCCCATTGTATAATCAGACCAAAGCAATGAAGCACCTAGTGTTGGCCAATAAATAGTACAATACTACTTTTCTGCAGTCCATGAAGTGACTATCCAATCTTTCTGTGTCTATTTTCAAATGGCACTGCATGCAGTGACTATACTATTCTCTTGTGCAGTTCAACCAAAATTGCGGTCACTTTGTGTGTTTGCTAAATAGCAACGGGCAGACATCTTTGTCTGCACAAATATCAAGCAGCTAGTAAACATATACCCCACCTTGTATTTTCGGTTTAAACATGTCTCTTCCGCTTAGATCTGTCATGTTTTGCACTGGACAATTTGATACAGTCATGTTTTGCCCTGGACAATTTCATACTGAATTGATTTGCTTGGTCAGAGCAGAAATATAGCGCCTATTCTTCATCAGACCAAGGATATCCATGTTCGCTGTGATGGAAGAGGTGAAATCGATACAACCGAAATTGAGCATCCAGTCATTGAATCATGTCCTGCACCTCCAATGTAGGTCCACCCTGCCAATAAATTCACATGCAAACCACTACTATTACTATCTAATGGCAGTACAAAAAGAGTAGCAAGATAGTAGCAAACCATGTACCTTCTTAATGAACAGCTCATAGTGCCACCAATTGGATATAAAGGTTTGGGAGAAAACATGCTCCTAATGTTGAACCAGTTGGACTTTTTGTGCAGTTCCACTAAACTCGAGCATCCCTGTTTGCATAGATATTGAAAGTGTGATTACTATAAAAGTGGCACTAGTTGAAGCATAGACTCACAAATATAAGCATTCCAATTTCTTAATGGGAAAAGGTAGCAAGACTGTTTCTAACCACCTTTTTGAAGGAATAAATAAGGCAACAGAGGCTGATGTCAGAAAGGCATATATAGTTCTTTCTAAAAGAATGATCGATTCTTGACCTTTCCTCTTCTTTTAAGCATATTTTGTGTAGTTCAACTAAAATAAAATGCCATCACCGCCTTGACAATTCAGTGACACTATACAAAAGGAAATGACTTAACATTACATCGTGATGTCAAGTATGTAGTCGACAGGCATTAGAGACAAACTTATAGACCTCCTCTGATAACATAATGAACATTAATTTTACCAAAGGTGTGACTAGCTTTACCGGGATAATTTGAGTGAACTCTACACCCTCTGTTCCTTAATATAAGAGGTTTTTGCGGTTCAGTTTAAAGTACCCAAACGTCTACTAGTATTTAGAAAAACAGGTAGCAGTTTTCTTGAGCACATATCTGGGAAAGCTTGCCACCCTTTATTTATGTCCATACGCTAATGCAACACCATTCGAAATTTCGAATACTACAAATATACACTAATCCAGTGGCTAGTGCAACAGTAGAGTAGTTATTTTATTACAGGGTACAATACAGTGGTTTTACTGAACAGATTTCAATAAACTCTGGCACTGGAAGATTTCTATAAGAATTAACAATACAAAATGTAAAGGTAACACGTTTCAGCATTGGTATACTAGCTGTGCATGAGCATTAAACCAAATACAAAAGTCTGAAGGTAACTAGCATTATTAACTAATGACAGTATAAAAAAATTGCAAACCATGTACCTCCAAGGTAAATATCATTTCGAACTCAGGGGGACCTTAAAAATTGCTATCCCAATCTTGATAACCGATCAAACATAAAAACTTGATCGAACGAATCAAGAGAACAGCCGGAGGAGGAGGTGCCCACTCTTAACCTTTCCTCTTGTCTTCATAATTTTTTGTGCAGTTTAACCAAAATAAAATGACATCAGCGCCTTGGAATTTTGGTGACACTGTACAAAAAGATTAACTTATCTCATGAAAGTGAGGTATGTAATCTATAAGCATTAACAGTGCAAAAATCTGAAGGTAGTAACAAGTTTCATCGTTAGTATACTGGCTGTGCAACATCATTAGAATGCCTTAGTTGAAAAATCTTTAATACATCCACAATCAACAGCTAACCCTGAAATAATCCAGTGACATTAAATGGCATTGCTTAAATTTATCGGTGGCATTAGACTGAGTGCGGCATTAGTTAAATGTGGCATCACTTTAGCAGTAGCATTGCTTGACTTGACTGCTGGCGTTATACTAACAGCAAAAAAGTCAGACTAAGAGCATGCGAGGCCCATTCGGACAGTGGGCGCACCAGTACGATGTACCTCCACGGACGCATAGAGTGGTGAGGGAGGTATGGTTGCCCAGAGCAACAAATATCCAGGCAGCATATGTGGATTACGTCCCATTTTTTGTTATGTTTAGCCACCTTTTTCCTATGTGAGGACAACAAACTGATCGACCTGGTCATTCTCTATTGCGTTTCATGCCTTTCTACCCTTCTTCCACCAAGAGACACGAGACTCGTTCCTTAGCTACTGATTTTCCCCTTCTCAACCTAGATGCGGGTTCGATGCCTACTCTCTTGGACAGTACAGTCTCCCTTCCTTTCCTTATTCAACCCAGACATGGATTAGTCTGCATGAAGTAGGGTTTCCTTTAATAGTGCAAATTAAGGTTTTCGTCTGCGTGACCAGCAGAGCAGAGGATAGCAAATTGGGAAGATGGTGGAGTGGAAAAAGATCCACATGCAGCGACATGGCAGATGGGGCAAGAGAACAAGGGTATGGTTCGAAAAAAGGTAGCATACCTGAGGGTCGGCGGGAAGTGGCTTCGCTCGTGGTCATCGTCCTCCACACGCACTACGATAGCGAGCTTGGGGACGGAGGCCATCCCGCGCGGGCGCTAGGTCTGAGAGAACGGCCTTGTCGTCAGTGCATGACCTCGCTCGCCGACGACGAGTGCGTCAACACTGCACGTCCTTTTCTTCCCCGGTGGATCTGTGACCACCGGTGAGGAGGGAGAGAGAGGCCGTCTTTTTTAGATCCGGAGAGAGGGTGATAGTGTGAGAAGCAAGTGGGCAGCCCTTAGCAAGAAAGCTTTGAAGCTCCAGCCTATATATCTTTTTTATACTACTAGTACTAGAGGTGGAGTAGTGGTAGAGTAGTTTATATTTTCTCTTCAAACAGTACCAGTTAGTCGTGCTTCAAAACTGAACGGCACGCCATTAAAAAAATAAAGTCGAGAAATAATGCGGCACCTCGGGCCAACGCGGCCAGATCGCATTTTGCACGAGAAATTACACACGATGTTTCGTTGACATGTGGTCCCGTTCCAACATGTCAGTGAGACGACGGCGAGTCCTTCTGTACAATTTCCGAAAGGACATGTAGGCTGGGGCGCCTCTTCGTGTACCGTGGCAAACTGGCAACCGTCCACCGACTCTTCGCCTTTCCCTCTCGATTTGGAACCGCTGTCGCACGCTCTTCCTCCCTCCTCCATTTGCCTTCACCCTTCCTTCTGCCATTGTTCGATCGTCTTCTCCATGGAGGGAACAAGCCGGAAACGACCCCGTTATTCTTGCCCCGATCTGAAAGATGACGTGGTGGGGGAACTCATTGATCGGTGCGACGTCATCACCTCGGCTAGCATGGCAGGTTCGTTCAAGCCCATTCTCGACTCAACTAATAACATCATTACAAGGAACCCAAGGGTCCAGGAGCAGTTTGATCTCCCTTATCTTCTTCTCTATAAGCCTGTTCGCATGGGTGCGGACGACGGAGGCCTCGCCTTGTGCAAGTTGATGCCGCTTGATAATGATACGTGTGATGTCAAGATGCCATCGCTTAAGGGTAAGTCCTGGGCTGGCATAAATGGAGATTGGGTTGTTTATATTGGGTACAATTGCGAGTGGGAACTTGTGAATGTGTACACTCGTCAGCGGATTCCACTTCCAAAAATCTCCGAGTGCCCTGAGGTTGAGCACACAGATGATCTACGTACGTTCAAATACGATCATGGTGACTGTCGTCTACTGAAGATAGCAATTTGTCGAGTTCCCAACCGCTCTTGGAATTACAAGAACTATCAATTTGTTGCTATCTTCAACAAGCTTGTTGCCGTCCTTCGTGATTCGACTGGATGGATATTGCTCAAAAATCAGTTTCTATACACGGATGTGTACTGTGATGCAATTGAATACGAGGATCTTGTGTTTGCTGCCACCACTCGTGGCACTGTTTTTCCATGGGATCCTCGTAGTTTCGGTACGTTTGTCTTCCACCGTAATTATAATTGTTTCATCCACATGCATGCGGGTTAGCAAGTTTCCCTTTACTAATTAACCTTCTTCTTGTGTTTCCAAGGTTCTGTGAACATTCCACCACCTATACTTGAAAAATTTTATAAGCAAGGGGGAGATGACGATGGTGATGATCACGAGCATGAGGAGGAGCAGAACTTATATACTCAGTGGCGACTGGCAACTAATTCTGATGGATCACCTCTTGTTGTCTGTATACAGTGCACTCAGACTGTTACTACTGAGGAAGCAGGTGTTGTCTCCCATGGTCGCCCTCTCCTGACCTATTCCAACACCCGTTGCATGGTATTCAGGACGGATACTAGTGTGCTAGCGCAAACACCTTCTCCCTGGTTCAGTATTGATAGTCTTGGAACAAACTCGCTCTTCCTTGGACCAAACTATCCAATGATGGTGAAAGGCGATCCAGCTGTTGTTGACACAACGTTACTACCATTTATGAGAAGCAACTGTATCTATACCTCGGACATTTTGGTGGTTCCCTACCCTGGTCCTGATATATGCCGCTTCAGCCTGGATGACCAGTCCTGCGTTGCTCTCGATATTGACAATAGCTGGCCCTTCCCAGAGCACCTATGGTTCAAAGCAAGCGTTTCCAACGCCGAGGATTGGTTGAGTTGAAGTTCATTTCATTGCTTGTTATTTGTTGTGTGATGAAAACTTTAGTATTTGCTAGAATGTTTTGTTGGAAATAATCTATAATCCAACATGTATCCTCGTTGTCGTTGTGTGTTGATGACTTGTTGTATTTAATGAATGGTACATTTCAGTTGCGAATGCATGTCATAGACTCAATTTATGAATGATTTTCGAGTCACTTCTTGGAGTGTGAGTACCGTAGTAGTATAGCCAGCATCCGGTTAGTATATGAAGTTGCCACATCACATAGAGCCAACCTAATATTGGAGTATGCTAGCCCTCCACCGGCGCGCCGCTTCAAATGGCGGAGGAAGTGAGAGGTCGCGCCACCTTGTGTCCAGATCTGAGATGCCACGTGTACCAGATGAATGACTCCAAGTTCGACCACCGTGATGTTAGGTGCGAGCCCAGGAACACTGTTGGAGAGACCCCCCTCATAATTTTCCTACATTGGTCGTTTGATTCATAGGATAGAATGCTATAGGATTTTTTCCCTATGTAATCATCTTTTAATTGGCAATCTAGCATCCACTCCAACTTTTGTTTCACTTCCTTTGTTCCTACGAAGAGAGTAGTTGCTCTAAATGATGTGCCGCTGCAAGAGCCACCTATATTTATTAACCATGCTCTAAAAAGGTGGACCAGCTTTGGCTATAGTAGTACTGTACTAGGTTAGTAGGTGACCTTGCGCTTGGCTCTTCTCCTCTTCCGAAAGTCAAACAATAATGATGGTACTACAGTAGTACTTCTGGCAATCTGACACCAAACGAACTGCTACACGTCCGCCGCTTGTAAGCAAAAGTTTCTCCTCGTGCTGCGATCCACTGTGCACGCGTTGGCGAGGGAGAAGGCGTAGTAAGCAAGTTTCTCGTCGTTCTGCGAGTTGACGGGACACATCAAAGTTATTTATTAGTACTCTCTTCAAAAAGGGCCGACCATGTCCATGGCTACCATCCCGTGCTCTGTCATTGAGTACGTGCACTATTCACGTGCCATCGAGGAGATTTTTTTTGCGTAGTACTAGGTGCCATCGAAGTGTACGACTCACTTACGCACTGCATATCTCCATTTTCTTGCATGACACGCCACCTTGATGCTAGATTTCCCGCATTTCATGGAGGCATATAGTATGATTTTGTAAAATGGAGGCATATAGATGTCCCGCGTGTCGGCAAAAGGATGAACAAAGCTCATGTCTTAAACGAAAGAGTGGAAGAACATAGATTCCCGATGACCGAGAAGGAGCAAAAAACCTCAGGGTGGAGCGTCTGCACTCATAATATTTTATATTATTCAGCGATATAAAATCAACCAAATCTCCCCATGTTTGTATACCATTCTATAGTTTGAGAATAACTTTGAACGTAAGCCATTGATTCACTCTATCCAATGTTCATTGACATGGCTCTTGGAGTAAACTCGCTATTGGAGTAAACTCGCTCTTCCTTGGACAAAACTATCCAATGATGGTGAAAGCCGATCCAGCTGCTGTTGACACAACGTTACTACCATTTATGAGAAGCAACTATATCTATACGTCGGACATTTTGGTGGTTACCTACCCTGGTCGTGATATAGTAGGCCGCTTCAGCCTAGATGATCAGTCCTGCGTTGGCCTCGAGATTTACAATAGCTGGCCCTTCCCAGAGAATCACTTGTGGTTCAAAGCAAGCGTTTCCAACGCCGAGGATTGGTTGAGTTGAAGTTCATTTCATTGCTTGTTATTTGTTGTGTGATGAAAACTTTAGTATTTATAATCTATCCTCGTTGTTGTTGTGGGTTGATGACCTGTTCTATGTAATAAAATGATATGCCTGTGATAAACTTACTAAATTTATGAATGGCTATCGAGTCGCTTCTCTGAGTGGGTGCTGCGACGAGGCAAAAAAATATTTTCCGAATACATAATTGTACGTGCATTGCAACAGGTTATCGGATGAGGCCAATCAACAATAGTACACTATTTGTACTAGCTTCACATGCTGCACTATCTCTACGTCTACGTACGTAATACAACAATTTTTAAACTTGAGACCAGCCACCCATCCTCACAAAGAACACTTTTTAACCTAGCACAGACTCCAGAAAATTTGGCCACAGTGTGAGGTGGGCCATATGTTAATGTGTTCGCTGTACGTAACCAGCACCTCGAATCCTCGATACTACTACTATAAGTAGTACTAGGAGTAGTAGGGTGGCATGGGCCAGAACAAGCATTCACGTCCAGGAGTACGGCACACACCACCAGCACGACTTCCATCTGACACCATATTTCTTGGAGTCCGTGCTACAGCAATCTCTTCAACCTAGTCGTTTCTCTAACTCAGCCATCGCGCGGCGGGCGAGGTGGGGGTTTGCCGATAGTCGGTTTCCTCAACTGCGGTCCCACTTGTAAGGCCAACTCCAACGCACGACCCCAAACGGACCTCTGTTTTGCCCGGATTCTGTCCGTTTGGGTAGGGCAATGGGGTCGTGTCCGGGCCATTTCTCGGATGCGGTGGTCGTGCGCCGAACGCGCGACCGCATCCCGGCCGCGTACATTTTTCTTTGCAAACACATATCTTTTTTTCATCATTGATTTTTTGGTACATGGAAATACATCACCAGAATTTTGACTAGAAAAGCAAGACCAAAGAAAACAAGAACCACAAGAATACATTTTAGAAGATATCCAACTTCCATAACTGCTCCTGTAAGTTGTATTAGTGCCTTCTCGATGCATTCATTGTTGATCTGTGGAGGCTCGATCTTGCGTGCTTCTTTGTTCTTCGAGTGTAAACAAGTAGACGTGTCTAGCCTCTATTCTATCAACAAGTGCACTAGTCTCATCTCTAGCCTCTATGCTAGCTAAAAGTGCTAGAACATCTACTAAATTGTGCTCTACCAATATATCATTGTACTATTCTTCCCAATACCAAAACTTGCATACATTCTACACAATAAAATTTTAAGTTAGCACAACTAGTCTAATCTGAGAGCACGACCAAAGATTTGGTCGAGTTCTTCCTCCTTTTGCCGACACGTGGGACATCCAGCATCCAGGTCGTGTCATGCAAGAAAATAGAGTGGTAGGTGAAGCCACATGATGTGCATCTTGGGTTAAACTGTAAATAGAATCTTACTACTCTTGAGTAACCCCAAAAGCGGCCACCGAAGATCTTTATTGGATTTGTTTTTCATCACCAGCACGTCGAGGTGAAAGATGTGCAGGTTCAGTGGGTCCTCTTGCGTTTTCACTGACATGTGGGACCGCATATGAGCAAACAGACGATGGGCTCCGCGCGTCTGCTGGCTGGCTGAGAAGAGAGATAGAGGAGGGCCGAGCACGGACTCCAGAAAATTTGTTCTACGTACTCGATATAGTGGAGTAACCAGCACCTCGATATAGTGGGGTGGCATGGGCCATAACTAGCATTCATGTCTAGCAGTACGGCACACGCCACCCACACGAGTCCCATCCGACACAAATTTTCTTGGAGTCCGTGCTAGCTACAGCCATCTCTTCTCCCTCCTGTTTTCTCAGCCATCGCGTGGTGGGCGGGGTGGGGGTTTGCCGATAGTCGGTTTGCTCAACTGCGGTCCCACTTGTAAGTGAAAATGCAACACAACACGCATTCCCCCTTGAGCGGCGTGCCGGACAAACTGTGTGGGGGTGCGACGCGAACACGGCAGGCTTTTCCTTTTGAACTTGTAACTTGTAAAATTTGGTTCTGCTCCATGGGGCGACCGATAGATAGAAATAACAATTTTCCCTAGAGTAATGAGAAGTTTGGTTCTGGCACGGTTCATGCATGGAGTACGTAGGAAAATTATGAAGTTGATGCGAAAGGTAAGATAATTACTAGTAGTACCATATACTACTACATGGATTTGACGGAAAGATAAAGATACATACGGATCCATCAACGACATCCTCACGCCCTAGTGCACCGGGTCACCAACCGACGTGTGAGGAGCAGCGGCGTTGGCGGCAAGCTCAACGTGCTTCTAAACAATGCCGTCCAAGGTTGCCCTGCGGTCCAAGAAGGCCAGCGTCCTATCATCCTCCTCTTGCATGTAGTAGTCCTTGTGGATGATTTGCGCGTAGACGTGGGTGATTATATCGATGGTGTCTTGCTGCGCCAGGCGCTGCGCGGCGAACGCGGCCTCGAGGTGGACATTCTCCAGCGCGACGACGGGTAGTCGCAGGGCCACCAGTGCGTTGAAGAGGTTGTCACCATAGAGGCTGTTAAGGGTGGCAGGCATCGCAGAGCCTGGGCGCGTGGGCTGGAGGCGTACGTCAAGGTCGTCCGCGAGCTTCTTGATGACGGTGAACTTGTCGAGGAAGCCGACGAGGACCTCGTCGAATAAGGAGACGAAGCTGTCCTCCAAGCAGCCCCTCGCCCTGGCGGCCTCAAGCACTACCTAGAGACATTCCTCGGTGCCAGGATGCAGGCCGGCGTCGTGGACCATCTAGCACAGCCGGCTGATGCTCGCGCTCATCGCCTCCATGAGTCTAGCTTCTAGTCAACTGATCTTTCGACTGGAGTGATCACTCTTGCCCTTAGGTGCGTAGGATTTCGTAGATTGGACTGGCGGGAGCCTTTATATGACAAGTGCAGACTGCGTTGAATTCACGTGCGTGTTGGCCATCTACTCCTCGCCCCTCTACTGCACCCGCCTTTGGCTGTATGATAGGTTGGCCAGCCACCCGTTGGACCCACGTGTCATACACCCAAAGGCAGGTGCAGTAAGTCAATGAAGCTGCGTCCCCCTCCATGCCCGTGCATGCTTTCAATGACTTGAGACTACCAAACATCACATGCGGTGGTTAGTTCATTGCATGTAATCCTATTAAGTAGCAAAAAGACATTAAGTTACCTCGCCGATAGGAATAAAACAATACACCATGTATTTATTTACAGAGGGAGTATAGCCAGCATCCGGTTAGTATATGAAGTTGCCACATCACATAGAGCCAACCTAATATTGGAGTATGCTAGCCCTCCACCGGCGCGCCGCTTCAAATGGCGGAGGAAGTGAGAGGTCGCGTCACCTTGTGTCTAGATCTAAGATGCCACGTGTACCAGATGAATGACTCCAAGTTCGACCACCGTGATGCTAGGTGCGAGCCAAGGAACACTGTTGGAGAGACCCCCCTCATATTTTCCTACATTGGTCGTTTGATTCATAGGATAGAATGCTATAGGATTTTCCCCCTATGTAATCATGTTTTAATTGGCAATCTAGCATCCACTCCAACTTTTGTTTCACTTCCTTTGTTCCTACGAAGATAGTACTTGCTCTAAATGATGTGCCGCTGCAAGAGCCGCCTATATTAATTAACCATGCTCTAAAAAGGTGGACCAGCTTTGGCTATAGTAGTACTGTACTAGGTTAGTAGGTGACCTTGCGCTTGGCTCTTCTCCTCTTCCGGAAGTCGAACAATAATTATGGTACGACAGTAATACTTTTGGCAATCTGACACCAAATGAACTGTTGCACGTCCACCGCTTGTAAGCAAAAGTTTCTCCTCGTGCTGCGAGCCACCGTGCACGTGTTGGCGAGGGAGAAGGCGTAGTAAGAGAGCTTCTCGTCGTTCTCTCGTCGCTCTGTCATTGAGTACATGCACTATTCACGTGCCATCAAGGAGAAAAAATATTGTGTAGTACTAGGTGCCATCGAAGAGCACGACTCACTTACGCACTGCATATCTCCATTTTCTTGCATGACACGCCACCTTGATGCTAGATGTCCCGCATGTCATGGAGGCATATAGTATGATTTTGTAAAATGGAAGCATATAGATGTCCCGCGTGTCGGCAACAGGATGAACAAAGCTCATGTCTTAAACTAAAGAGTGGAAGAACATAGATTCCCGACGACCGAGAAGGAGCTGCAAACCTCGGGGTGGAGCGTGTGCACTCATAATATTTTATATTATTCAGCGATATAAAATCAACCAAATCTCTCCACGTTCCTATACCATTCTATAGAATGAGAATAACTTTGAACGTAAGCCATTGATCCACTCTATCCAATGGTCATAGTTGGAAAATCCAAACAAAACCAAGCATTGGATCAACTCTTTTTTCCAGATCAACTCTTTTAGCACTTAGATTGTTGCCGCCTGCCCACCTAGCCCACCTATATATCCGCTCACGTGTGATGACCACATGAGCTATCCACTCAGATTGTATGTTAAAAAATAAAGGTCGATAACTAGTGCGGCACCTCGGGCCAACGCGGCCAGATCGCATTTTGCACGAGAAATTACACACCATGTTTCGTTGACATGTGGTCCCGTTCCAACATGTTAGTGAGAAGACGACGAGTCATTTTGTACAATTTGCGAAAGGACGTGTAGGCCGGGGCGCCTCTTTGTGTACCGTGGCAAACTGGCAACCGTCCACTGACTCTTCGCCTTTCCCTCTCGATTTGGAACTGCTGTCGCACGGTTGATCGTATTTGAACGTACGTAGATCATCTGTGTGCTCAACCTCAGGGCACTCTACACCGTCGAGGCGTAGACGTGGATGTGCAGGTCGACGGTTTCTTGCATGGCGAGGCGCTGCGCGGCGAGCACGGCCTCGAGGTGCACATTCTTCGTCGCGACCTCCGGCACCTGCAGGGCACCAGGGCTTGAAAGAGTTCGTCACCATGGAGGACGATGAGGGTGGCAGGCAATGAGGAGCCTGGGCGCGTGGGCTGGAGCAGTACGGCAAGGTCGTCCGCGCGCTTCTTGACGGCGGTGAACTTGCCGATGGAGTTGACCATCATGTCGTCCATGCGAGAGGCGAAGCCGGCGTCGGCGAGGGCTACGATGCCTGCGGTCACCAGCACCGTCTGGAAATGTTGCGCGGTGTGGGGCCACAGGCCAGCGCCTTGGATGATTTGGCATAGCCGACTGCCGCTCGCGTCCATCGCCTCCATAGGTGCTTGTGGCTTCTGGTCACTTGGTCTTGGATTGGAGTGAGCAGTGTTGCGCAGAGACTTGGGAGTAGATGGATTGGAGTGGTGGGGCGCCTTTATTATATGAGAGTCCAAACTCTGTTGCATTCACATCGTGCTGGCTCTATTCTGCTTCTCCAATTAATTCCCTCTACATGTAATTGAGGATGCATCATTGACCATTCAACGTCTCGGGAACCGCTACCCTCTCCCTCCTTGGCATTCAAGCACCTATGGACCTGTCGACGACGAGGTGCCTATGGTGACTTCGTAAATTTCAAGATGATAGTGCCGTGCGTGTGTGCGTTCATAGGGGTGAGTGTATGCGCGTGTATATGAGCGCTTGCATCTGTACTTTGTAAAAAAAACGTAAATGCGTGTCAAAAAGAGACTAGTCAGTATACTCAATATTGTGCACCTCGGAGAGGAAAACAATAGAACTAGTACGTATTTATTTACGGTGCAGATTCACTCATTTTGCTCCATATGTACTCCGTCTCGGTGTAGTCTAGTCACTTGTTGAAATCTCTAGAAGGGCAAATACTCCTTTCTGGTTTACAGGGCTATACTAGCAAGTAGTTGTACGTACTAGTACAATAGTGGGCTCACATAGCAATTTTGTCTCATGCAAGAGCCTGGCTATATGCGTGCTCCAATGTCCGCAACTACAACATTCGGTTTGCGCTTGGCTCTTCGCCTCTTCAAGAAGACGAACAATGATGTTACTACTACTGCTTCTACAGTGTCGAATCCACTGCTGCATGTCCGTCCACCGCGAGCGGGACGGATAGCTTGTTGTAGAAGTACTACTAAGCAAAAGCCTGTCCTCGTTTGCGAGCAACTGCGCGCATGGGTGAGGGAGAAGGCGTGTAGTAAAATCAAGCTTCTCCTCGTTGTACGAGTTGATGCGACACATCATAGCACTGGCCCCACATGCTTGCCTCTAAACTTGGCTGAAAGACCCGCAGTGTACAATATATTTGCTGCAACCTCTAACATTTACCCACCACAAATTAAAATATATGTGGCCATATGTATCATTCTGATGCAGAGGCCGGGGAGTCCCCCCTTTTCGAAAAAACAAATTAAAATATATATTCATGTCTTGACCAGATGAGCGTGCAAACTACAATCACCAGGGTGTCAGGTAGGGCCAGAAGACTATTTTATTTTTTTTAAAAAACTTCGAGACGGCCACATAGCATGGAGCCGACCCCAACGATTTTAAGCTTACAGGCACGGTACACGCTATCCTAGACTACTCTACACATGAAACTGCCACACGAGCGTCCGGGCTGCGCTTGGCTCTTCGCCTCTTTAGGAAGTCGAACAATGATGGAGTACTACTGCATTGGAGGAGTACTACAGTACGCTTCTGGCCATCTGACACCGTTTGAACTGCTGCATGTCCACCGCGTGTGGGAGGGAGAGCGTGTAGCAAAAGCTTCTCCTAGTCTTGCCAGCCACCACGCTCATGGGCAAGGGAGGGACACTCATGCCTTTGCGTGTATGATAGGTGGGCCCGACAGTTGTGTGGCCAACCTGTCATACAGCCAAAGGCAGGTGCAGTTAAGTCCGCGAGGGAGAGGATAATCAAACTTCTCGTTGATGTATGAGTTGACGCGACACATCAAAGCACTGCACTCGATATATTTCAATAATTTGCGTTTACCGATTCATTAATTACAACGCATGCATGCATGCTGTGACTCTCCTTTTGATACTTGCATGTGTTGATTTAATGCACCTTGAAGTAGTATAAAATATGTGACGGTAAAGCTTTGTAATACCCCGGCCCAAGTCGAGAGATGGTTGTGCACGAGGAGGGCGAGATCATGCAGACCGAACAGGACCCGACGATGGAGCTCTCTAAGGTCTCGATGGACCTCACCGTGCTCCACTGCCCCTTGTGCCTCCGCCCCTTGAATTGTGGTTTCTCAACGAGTTGTGCGGAACTTCTTGTGAATTGTGGTGGTTTTCAGTAATGAAATTCGGAAGGGGCAAGCCCTTCTTTGATCAATTTTTTTAATCGTCCTTATATATTCATCAGTCTTGCTATAAGTCGTAGTAGATGCTATATAGGTCCGTCGGATCTTACATCAAGATCCGTGCTTTCAGATTTTCTTTTTTCTCTCTTAAATCTCAGTTGAGTGAGACATAGCCACGCCATTATACAGAGGCTCGGGCGCCATTAATGGAGACCTTGGGAGAGAGGTGGACGACAGATGGAGGTCAAAGGGCTCTCCTCCCGATAAGCACGCGCAGGGGTTTGATCGCACGCCTCTCGTACTCAAATAGCTACCCTGCACGGCACCTCCTAGCTAATAAAAAATGGGGCCACGTGGCGGCACGTAAATGGTACTAGTAAGTAGAACGCCCACGGTTTCAATAATACTTGTGTTTCCGATTGTAACGTGACAGCACTTGTTCCAAAATGACTTTGTTGATTGTTAATGTGTGCGCCTTCGCAAATCGGACTGCAAATTTACCACAACATGTTGGTGCCATGTCATGGCACCAAGCCAAGATTCATTATTTTCATGCGTGTTTTGGATTTACAGGAATTAAAAAACTAAGTTTCTCAATGTTTCCAACCCAGCCACAACGCCCAGAATTTTGAATTTCATTCCCATTTCTTGCATGGAACCTAGAAATTTACCCGAGGACACACATGTGATTTTTCAACCAACTTTGGTGCACTGGAACATGTGCTTGTATTTCAAATTTGAATTATGCACACAAAGGTGACACGTTCCCTCCCAGAACCACGAGCCTTCTTGAGAGAAGCTCCGATTTGCAAGAAGCTTATACCAAAATTTGTTCCTATTCGGCCAATTTTTTTACCACGGCATGGTACTACCATGACATGACACCATGCCAAGTTTCATGATTTTAAAACCAAGTTTCTCAATGTTCTCGACCGAGCCACGATGCCCAGATGTTTGAATTTTATTCTCATTTTTTGCATGGGACCTACTCCCTCCTTCCATCTATATAGGGCCTAATGTGTTTTTCAAGACAACCTTTGACTATTGACAAGATTAATAGCACATGAGATGTATACTATGAAAATTATATTATTGGAAGCTCCTTTGACATACAAATTTGAAGGTATGCTTTGTGTAAGTTGCATGTCATATATTATTGCTCTAACGTTTGGTTAAAGTTAGCCTCGAAAAACGCATTAGGATCTATATAGATGGAAGGAGGGAGTAGAAATTCACCCGAGGACACAAATGTGATTTTTCAACCAACTTTGGTGCACGGGAGCATGTGCTTGTAGTTCAAATTTGAATTATGCACATTAAATGACCAAAAACTCAATTAATGTGTAAATAAGGCCAAACGAAGCCGGAATAATTCCAAAATTTAACAGGGCACTCATGTAGTTCTATGTTGCCTTTGTAAAAAAAATCAAGGGGGACAACGTATATCGTTTCGCACTCAAAGGTGGCACGTTCCCTCTCAGAACCACGAGCCTTCTTGAGAGAAGCTTCGGTTTGCAAGAAGCTTATACCAAAATCTGTTCCTATTTGGCCAATTTTTTACCACAACATGGTAGTACCATGACATGACATCCATGCCAAGTTTCATGATTTTCAGACGTGTTTTGGATTTACAAGAATTTTAAAACCAAGTGTCTCAATGTTCTCGGCCGAGCCACGATGCCTAGATGTTTTAATTTTATTCTCATTTCTTGCATGGGACCTAGAAATTCACCCGAGGACACACATGTGATTTTTCAACCAACTTTGGTGCACGAGGGCATGTGCTTGTAGTTCAAATTTGACTTATGCACATTAAATGACCAGAAACTCAATTAATGTATAAAAACGACAAACGAACCCGGAATAATTCCAAAATTTAACAGGGCACTAATGTAGTTCTATGTTGCCTTTGTTAAGAAACTCAAGGGGGGGCATCGTATATCGTTTCACACTCAAAGGTGGCACGTTCCCTCTTAGAACCACGAGCTTCCAAATCGGCCCAATTTTTTACCACAACATGTTAGTGCCATGTCATGACACCATGGCAAGTTTCATGATTTCCAGGCGAGTTTTGGATTTACATGAATTTAAAATCAAAGTTTCTCGATGTTCTCGGCCGAGTCATGACGCCCAGATGTTTGAATTTCATTCTCATTTCTTCCATGGGACCTAGAAATTCAACCAAGGACACACATGTGATTTTCAACCCACTTTGGTGCACCGAAGCATGTGCATGCAATTCATATTTAGATTATGCACATTAAAAGTCCAGAAACTCAATTAATGTATAAAAAGGCCAAATGAACCCAAAATAATTCCAAAATTTAACAGGGCACTCATATAGTTCTATGTAGCCTCTGTAAATAAAATCAGGGGGGAGGCAGCGTATATTGTTTCGCACACAAAGGTGACACGTTCCCTCTCGGAACCACGAGGCTTGTTGAGAGAATCTCCGGTTTTCCAAGAGGCTTATACCAAAACTTGTCCCAATTCAGCCAAAAATTATATGTATGAAAACAGGGTTTAGATTATCCCAAACATCTCGCTACCTAGACCAATAATGCACTATGATTTTAATTCAACATAAAATGGATACAAATATTTGAATTGGAGAGCGTATGGTACATGTAGTTCATAGTGAAATATGATTACTGCTATATGTATGTTTTTTGTTATCAAGATAATATTTAAATTATTGTATAACTTGACAACAATCGTATTCAAATAAGGAAAATTGATTCAAATTTAGTCCATATGGTAGACGACCATGTATATGTTCACATGGTGGAGTAAAATGTTCATATATGATGGAAGATCAAAATGTACGACTACATCAATTATAAACCGCAGGGTCACCTAACGATATATTCGAATTCAACATAACGTGGATTCAAAATTTGAAATTTGAGATGATGGCATCTGTAATCATATAAAAAGGGACATTACTCTTTCTTTGGTGGGAATTGATTTGTTTTTTGTTGTTGTTGAGGGAAGTGCGAATCGATTTGGTACTGTGTAGGGTAATCTTGTTCTCTCGATTTTTTTTACATTTTTCCTGTAGTTTTTTCAATGGCATCTATAGCAATATAGTAAAAGGGGACATGACTCTCTTGTGTCTTGTATGAATTGTTTTTTTACACGTTAAGTTTGTTCTGCCGAACAAGGAATCCGCACCTTGTTATCCCGAAATTTTCAAGCTCGAGTATCTTTTGTCTCACCTGCTTTGAAACTCCCGCTTCTTCAACCCGCGCCGCGCCTTGTTATCCCGAAATTTGGTAGCGCGCGAGAACTCCCTCCTCATCCGAAATCGCTCCCGCAGCCCAGACACGCGAAATCCCCCTTCTACCCCTCAGCCGGAAATGAAGCTCCACGTCGCGGTGTCAAAACCGGTGGGTGTACGCTGGTAACTTACCCTACATTTCGGACAAGCGCGTCCCTAAGCTTGGCTCCCCCCTCCCCCTTCGCCCCCCCATTCGTACACCGAGGCTGCCAAAACCCGCGAAACCCCACGCTCCTCCATCGGCCTCCCGACCGCCGCCCAGCCGGAGACTCTTCCCCGACTACGTCGTCCACCGCAACAGCTCGCCATCCCTCATCCACCGCACCGGATGAGGATCCGTTGTCGATCTCGTCGTCCCGCCGGATCAGCCGCCCCGTCCTCCACCTCCAAGGAGCTGCCCCGATGTTCGCCTCGTCTATCGTGCCACCTCAATCCCCACAGTGCCGTCTTGACCTGCCCCACCGGAACCGCAGCACCCTCACCAATTCCTCCGATGAAGCCGAGGCCAACTCGGCGCCACCAAGGAGGTTCTGCACTCACCGCTGCATTTTATCTTTTATTCGATCTCACGGGGCTGCCGGTGCTCAATACCGAGCAGACATGGCGTGTCTCCATCGACGGCGCCGTCGCCGGCCACATTATCCACGGCGTCTCTCCCCCATGTCGTTGCTTCCTCGGCGGCGACTTCCACAACGGCACTAGCTGCAGCTGCTCCGGCTCTCGCTCACGCTGCGGCTCTGTTCTTGCTGTCGGTCGCGCTACTGCACTGCTCCTGCTTTTGTTCGTGCTACTGCTCTGCTCTTGCTCTCGCTTGCGCTGCTGCTGCTGCTGCACGACCTCCGGCAGCTACAGGAGTTGCTACTTTAGCACTCGCTCGCGGTGCTACTGCACGACTTGCTCTCTGCTAGTGCGTTCCCTGCTCGAGCGTTTGCTGATTTAGATCACTGCTTCTCTGCTACTAGTGCTCGAATGCCCTAAACATCTATTGCAATGCTTTGTTACTAGTTCAGTCAGTTTCGACAGTAAAATTCAGTTTCGACTGTGAAGTTCATTTTCTTCAGTTAAGTTCAGAGTGAACAGTACTTACAGCATCTGTCGGAGCGGCCGTGGCGCGGCTGATGCGTTTTACATCTAGAACTTTTTGGTGATGTATTTTACATCATCTATTGCAGATGATATTAGGGTCCCACTTCAGATTAACGTTGTCTGTCTTGTCATGCTTCAGCCTCGTCGCCGTATACCTTAGCGGAGCTACTCCAATGACGGAACCGTCCATCACAGTGGAGCAGTACCCTCGGCGCCGTTTCCAGAGGCCTCGGATCTTCTTCCCCGCCTCCGACAGTCACACCAGCATCATCACCATCCTCCACGTCCAACCCAATGATGCTGAGGTCCACAAGGCTATGCCAAAGAGGTTGTACACTCGTCGCATCACTTTGTTTCTCCATTCCTCTGTTCTTCCAATTCATGTGAGCCAAACACCCAGGTTGACTGAAATCCTATGTTTCCAAATGCTCTGTTTTGCACATGCATTCCTATCCTATTCCTGTGTTTTTCCTGTCCCTGCGCTTATAGAATCCTCCAATTCTAAGGAGCCTTACAGATTTACTTCATTTTCAGATAGGCGTCAAAGAAAACTCTGTGTGTTATGTGCTGCTCCTGCCGTGCCGTCATCCACCCCACCTGAGGTGCACCATCGATAGAAGCGTTCACTGCAGCAGAGATCCCCCCTGCAGACTTCCTTTCGCCGCCTCAGATCATCTTTCCCGTTGCCGGCAACCACGCCAACTGCATTACCATCATCGACTGAGCAGATGAACCTGAGGACTACACAGTTCCGGAAGAGAGGTCGCAGTCTTTCGTGTTTGCTTACGTTATACATCGGTTATTATTACCTGCTACTTTATCGTTCAATCTTGAGTTTTGAATTGCCCATGGGTCTCATATCGAGCCAGCAACGAATAGTATCTGTCTACTATCTGGTTCATCTGGGGTCTTCTATGTGGTTCATGTTGGGTGGGCAACAAACAATAGATGATCCATTGTCTATCTTTTTAAACTGAAGCTATAATCTACCTGCTATCATTAGTTTTGGATCCATCCACTCGTTTGCTACCATCAGTCTTGATTTTTGCATGCACCCCTTAGGCCTTACAAATTCTAACTATTTTTTTTATTATGCATGTCAGCTATTGTACACAATCGTACTGAACATGTAGAGAAAAAGAGAAGACCGTTGCGTGCGAATATAATGTTATGCAGACGCCGCTCCATGGTGGGCGAAGTGCCCCCCCTCCTGCATTTCCAGATTGTATTCCAGAGGAAGATAACTGTTCAGATGGAGATTCAGAAGGAGCCGACCACGCCTGTTTACCACTTGAGGTGTTTGCTCTAACCTGGCATGCTGATGTTGGTCATATCATGCATATGGCGCCTTGCATTACTTACATTATACATCTCATATGTCATCATCTTAGTTTAGATTTGCTTTGTGTGAATGCCACCTGTTTGGTTTCTATATCATACTCCCACCATTCCTAGATATTTGTCTTTTTAGAGATTTCAACAAGTGACTACATACGGAACAAAATGAGTGAATCTACACTCTAAAATATGTCTATATACATCCGTATGTGGTAGTCCATTTGAAATCTCTAAAAAGATAAATATTTAGGAACGGAGGGAGTATATGGGAATTATGCAATGCCATCTTCTTTGGCCAGGCATCATATACGTGAATCATGCAATGCCATCCTGTTTAGTCAGTCATCGTATATGTGAATTGTATTGTGCCATATTTTTTTCCATAATGTATTCCATTTGTCAACAATGTTTATACATTCATCTACTCTTCCTGTGCATCAGCCATTTGAGTTGGTCATGGGAAAATTTGGAGTGAAAACAAGGTCTTCTGAGCAGTCAGTGCTACCTATCGATGCAGATTTCTTGCTAGTTACAGATAGCTCCTCAGAGGAGAATTCAGAGAGAGATGACCAGTCGTATCCCCCCCGAGGTGCATGCTCTAACTTGGCTGGGTTATATTGCTCATATCATGCATATGGTGTCTTGCATTGCCATGCCATCTGCTTAGATTAGACATGCTTTGTGTGAATGCCTCCTGTTTGCTTTCTATATTAGATATGTGAATTATGCAATGCCATGTTTTCAGCCAGTTATCATATATGTGAATTATGCACCGCCATGGAGCCAGGCATCATATATGTGAATCATCTCATGCCATCTTTTTTTCATTACGTATTCCATTTGTCGACAGTATGTGTATATTGAACTACTCTTCATGTGTATCAGCCATTTGAGCCGGTTATGGAAAAATCTGGAGTGATAACAAGGTCTTCAGAGCAGACAATGGTACCTGTTGAAGCATATATCTCGATGGTTATAGGGAGCTCCTCAGAGGAGGATTCAGAGACAGATGACCAGTCCTATATCCCACCTGAGGTGTATGCTCTAAGTTGCAATGTTTATATTTCTCATATGATGCATATGGTGTCTTGCATTGCTTAGTTTAGACATCATATGCACAATATTGAATTCTATCTGCTTAGTTTAGAGATCATACATGCGAGTGACAGCTGCTTAGTATGTGAATCAATTATGTCAATTATATCATGCCATCCTGTATACTTAGACAACATGTATGTGAATTATTTCATCCCAACCTATTTTAGAAAGACATCATATAGTTTTGTCATGTCATCCTGTTTAGGTACTCATCATATGTTGAATTATGCCATTATATCCTGTTAAGTTATCCATCATATATCTGAAACTGTGTCATGCTATCCTGTTTAGTTAGGCATCATATATGTGAAATTGTGTCATGCTATCCTGTTTGGTTAGATAACATATATGTGAATTACCACATCTGTCTATCATACAATGTCTGTACGTTCAATTTCTTTTCTTGTTTATCAGCCATTTGAATTGGAGGGGGTGATGGCAGTATCTAAGGGAGCAAAAACCCGTTCTTCACAAAAGACAGTGCTACCCGTCGATGCAGATAGAACCATGGTTGTACTGGCCCACAAACTAGCCCCACCACACATAATCGAGACACTTCCAGATTGCACACTTACACCGTTGGGCAGAGAACCAGCTACAACCCATCCAACCGCAACCCCAGCGGATAGTAACCCACTTATAGTTGACAAAGCACCATGTCCACCACAGAGTACCTCCACACGAGCAGTTTGTAAAGCTACTGCAGTGCCCAAAGTACGAAGACCACCACAGCTAACCCAAACTCCACGTTTAAAGTAGAAGAGCAACTGTTCTCAGGTCAGATTCCGTAGCTATGGTCCATACTCCTTTGCTGTTGCATCACTGTATTTACTCATACTAACTACTTTCGAATTTGAAGGATCCAATTGAAACTCCAATGGCGCAACATGTATGTTTTAAACCTATTTCTTTAACTGGATTGCTGTTCTAACTTCTTGCTCTATGTTGATTTCAGTTTAAGTTGTATAAACAGTTATGTTCTCATGTGATGCACATTACAAGTGCTGCCAATGTTGTGTAGTTTCTCACACTTATATTCTGTCTATGCTGTTGTGTCTTAAAAATATATGAGTTGAACTGTGTCTCTATCTTGATTAGGGAACATAAACTAGAATGATATGGACAATACAGTGACCATAGTACATAGATATATGTTTGTTTCATGCTGTTATCCTGTCCACCTTACTTCAGAACCAGTTTACCAAAATGAGTTTCGTATACTACTAGCTAAACCTGTGATGTGTCTTCTTGTTTCTCTTGTAGTATGCAAACAGAATATTGGAGAAGAGCACCCCACTATGCAATGGTAGAGAAAGTAATGCAGATAAGGTTCAAGATAGTGAGACAACCTTGTTGGTCGCCAAGAAAGGTGATAAAAACGATCTTGTAGACAGTGAGAAAACCCCAGAGTCCTGCGTTGATGTAGTGTTCGAGTTACTGGCCAGTACCGCTGGCACAAGCTCTTCAAACTCGCTGCCTGAATCACTTCGGCTTCTTCAGTCTCAGCTACAAGCTGAAAGGCATCAGTCAGCCGCGCTGCGGCAAGAAGCCGAAGGACTGAGGAAGTCCCTGCAGAATTCAGATGCGTACTTTCTTGTGCAACAGCAAGCGCTCGAGGATTTAAGCGCCAAACAAGAGAAAGTTAATAAGCTTGCTAAGCATCTTGCCAGCATTATGGGTACCTAGGATATTGTTTCTTGAACTCTTCTGAAGTGGTTTCAGTTCTGGACTTGTTTTGCTACGGCGTTTATATGCTGCTTTGTTCCCTATATTTGCACTGGTGGCGAACTTTGATGCCCAGTGGATGTAATATGTGTAATAGCCGTGATAGCCTAGCATAAGTTGCTTGCTTATTTATTTCCTTGTTGTCTTGTTTATTTGTTTGCTTGTAGTCAGTGCAGTTCTTTTTCCGCGGTTTGCTAGTGGCTGGAATAACCTATTTTTTAAAACTAGGCCACAATAACCATGGGCTAACATTTACTGTAGTGACACTGGGCCTCCTATGGGCCGTAGAAACAGTGGGCCTTCTACGGGCCGTAGAAACAGTAGGCCTTCTACGGGCCGTAGAAACAATGGGCCTTCTACGGGTCGTAGAAACAATGGGCCTTCTACGGGCCTTATCATCAATGGGCCTTCTACGGGCCGTATGATCGATTGGCCAAACATGGGCCAATAATAGGCCGCATTATGGCCGTAAACGGGCTAGAGTTGGAATCGTCCGTTCATGGGCCGACCATAACGGGCCATCGTTAATAGGCCGTATTTGATGACGCTATGAAAACAGCCCAACGTATTAACGGACCACAAACGGGCCGACTGTAACCATGGGCTGAATTTGGCCCACAAGCAGAAAATGACAGTAACGGGCCATAAGTAAAAGAATGCTGGAAATGAGCCCAAGAATAAATGGGCTCTGAGAAGGCCAAAAGAAAACATGGGCTGGAAACGGCCCAACGGAATAACGGGCCGTTAATGGGTATAAAGTGATACACTGTTCATTACGGGCCCATTTCACCACGGGCCGTTAATGGGTGTAAAGTGATACACTGTTCATTAAGGGCCAGTTTCACCACGGGCCGTTAATAGGTCAAGAGTTACATAGGGCCTCATATGGGCCGAAAGACGTCATGGGCCATACATGGGCCAGAAGTGAAAACGGGCTGGAATCATATTGGATGGCCCAGATCACGCTACTGGGCCTAATTCGGATAGGGGGTAACGGGCCTTGGGTTAGCGGGCTGTAAATGGGCTATATGCGAACAGGCCGTTAACAGGCTTTCCATGGGCCGGCCCGCCACCTTTTGACCAAGTCAAACGGGCCGGCCTTTTCACAGGAATGGGCCTCTGTTGGGCCGTGCCACGTGTCGACGTATCATAGGCGCCTTCTGTCCAATGAGTGGATGACATCTGTCCCAACGATGAGCCGACACGTGCTTCCTCTAGCCAATGATGATTTTACACGTGGAAAATCCCCATTGGTCGGGGCTGTTAACGGGTAATCGGATCCAAAACCCGACCCGATAGCTTAACGGCGTTCCGTTACGGTGGATGCCACGTGTCGGTCACCCTTGACGAAAGCACTTCTGTGACGCGCGATTTATCGTCATGGAAGTGCACACTTCCGTGATGATAATTTTGGTAATGTCATGGAACACTTCTACGACAGCACAGGTATGACTATCTTGATTCTGTCATAAAATCGTCATGGATGTACATGAATGACAAAAAACGCGACCTACTGTGACAAACACGTATCATCATGGAAGTGTATTTTTTTGTAGTGCTGGGAAGTACAGTAATACTTAGGACAAAACTAAAGCATATTAACTATATGTGCACTTGTATGTAATTTAGCACATGCAACATGTTCACTGCCAGAAGTATGGCCCTCCAGGTGCAAGCAGAATAACGCGTCTCATGAAAAACTGAATGATGCCTTGAATAAATTCAAAGGTGCGGTGCTTATGCTAAGAAAGTGAACGTAGGCGCCGACCGTTGGATAATAGTGCCTGATTCTCGGCGGCGTATGGGTATCGTTGTCATACTTGATAGCTAAGGATCATCGATGGTGCTCGTGTTGCGGTTGAGTTTGGGCCGGCTGTCGCCGTCGCTGAAGCGGCTCCGGTGCTACGGTTGTGGCGCCTGTCGACATACAAAAAAGCTCATCTATGGTAAGTGAACAGTTGCACGATAAAGAGAAAAACCGAAGGAGTACAAATCGAAATAACCTGATGAGGTTGTGGCGTCGGTAAAACAGGGCCGGTGGAGTTGAATATGGCGTCCATGGAGTGGGCCCGGTGCAGTGGACGAAGGCTTCGGCGGGCGCGTTGTACAGTGCTTTCAGTGAGGCGGATCTGTTGCGGCGGACGAGGGCTTGTATGAAGGGCCAGCGAAGAGGAGGACGAGGGAGTCAGTGAAGGGCCTATACTGTGGTGGACGAGGGCGACGGTTAAGCAGATCCGGTGCGGTGGACCATGATGGCGGTCAAGGAGATCTGGAGCGATGGACAAGCCAGTCGCTGAAGCGGCTCCGGTGAAGTGGTGAGTTGGCAGTTGAGGGTTCCAAGGAGCGGAAGGTAGATCCGTCAGGGTGTGAGGTCCACCGTTGCGGCAGAGGACTAGATTCAGCGGCTTGCCATGGTTGGGGTGGTTGGGGGGGTCGGGGAGGGGAAGGGGAGGGGCTCTGGGGAAGAATGTTGGGGGCAAAGAGGGGAAAACAATGGAGTTACCAAAGAAGCCCTTTTCCGTTCATGCGGCAGGGGTAAAACAGGATTATCACAGGGCTAAACTTTCGGGCACGAGATATTTCGATGTGAGCGGGAAGTTTGAAAGCTTTTGGCACCTAAAATTATATTCTTCTCTTGTACGGCCGACTATGATATCATGGCCGAGAATTTGTTTGTTTTGCACGCAAAAAAAAGTGCAAGTTTTGAAAATCAGTGTCTCCAACTCAAAACTTAGATTGTCCATTCAATTCAAATATGGATCATTGAGCTACTACAAGCAAATACCACCATACAGTCCAATTCAAATGAAATTCCAAATGTGTTTATCCTAAATATGATGACAAAAGCAAAAATGTGTATGTGTATGAATAAAGTGGATGATTATAAAGTTTGAACATGCCCGTATGTGTATATCTCTAGGTTTGATATATGAATTTGAAATCACGAAATCCCGGCTTAAAAAATGTACCCCCGTTTAAATGAATTACAAAAGCTAATGATGGAGTCAAATTCCAAAATTCCAATCTTAGGTTTGTAATTCTGGTACATCATGGTATATCACGCATGTTTAAAAGTATCGTTATCTCATAGTCCAAACGGTGAAACAAATTGATCAACCATGAGTGCACACACTATTGACCATGTATATATCAATTACGCTAAAGTCCCTCAAATATAGACACCTCACTCTTTATCCGAAGCCAACCCCCCCCCCCCCACACACACAGAAGTCGTTCTCTCCCCCAAACACCAACACATGAGCACATTAACACCCCTCTCTCTTCTAAAGTCCGGAACCCAATATAGGTCTCTATCACTTTGTCTGTTGGGCATGCACACATCTCTTCCCCCACTCTCTAGCTAGGTCTCCCGGCATATCTCTTTCCCAAGCACACACACTATGTAGAGTGTATCTTTCCCATACACACAAAACGTCGCCCCCAAACGTCCATCTCCCTAGTTATGTGGTTCTCGCACACTCACCTCACACACCACCCCCAATGAAAACAAGCACACTTTGTCTCCTTGTGCACCACTCTCCTCTTTCTATCTCTCCCACATGCGGACCCGTCCCAGCTCCTTCCCTGTATACATATATGTCGCGACTCTTTCCATAGCTCCCTAATGTATCATCGTTATCGATCTCGCACATTGTTCTCTACACCATCGATTCTAGATCTCTCATGAAGTCCCTATCACACACACGATGACTCGCTTCCCTTGCGTCTCCGTACATAGGCCAATTTCAAACAACATCAACATTGTCTCCCTATCTATACGCCATTTATGGACACAAACGCCCCCTCTCTTCCTCTCTCTCCCTCTCTCTCTCCGTCGCTAGCTCTCTCTCTCTCTCTCTCTCTCTCTCTCTCTCTCTCTTGCTCTCACACCCCTCTCCCACACACACTCGATGTCTCTTCCAAATAGTCTGCTCCCCCCGCCCGCACCCATGCTATCCCGCTACTACACATGTCACACCATTCCCCCTTCCCTTATACTAGGTTTACATCATTAGTGGTCTCTTATGTGTGTGTGACGGGAAAACCTTTGTTTTACACAGTCCAGAAGTCATTGTGCTAAGGCCCCACATGCTGAGGCGTTGAATAGAATGTAGATGCTAGTTTACGGAAACAAGTATCGATAATACGTTTGTATCTCCATACTTATATTTCTTCTCATATAAAAATCTGAGTTGGTGATGATGGTACGCGTGCCATCTTGCAATATAGACCGTCCGATCTATATCTGACGGATGGAAATTAAACTAAAAGATACCCGCACCCCTCTCCACATTTGCAGACAAGGTCTTCCCTCGTTCATCCTTATCTCCAACAACCTCATTGTTGAGCAATTAAGAAAGGAAGCCTCTGGAACAAACTGGCCTGGTGGCCGCTGCCGGCGTCGTCAATCCCCATGCCTCCGCTCAGTTCAACCACCAATCACCACCACGCCCCACTCCTCTTCACCTTATCTCCTATTTCTCGAGATATCATTAGTTCTTACACATGGGATTACTCCCGCATGGGTCAATCACCACAAGTGTTTTATAAAAAAATGCATGATATTCCGTGCAATGCACGAATCTTGCTAGTACTCCTACAGAAGACTAAGTTGGTGATGATGGTGTGTCTTCCATCCGTCGTTTGTGACCATTAGATCTACATCTAATGACTGTGAGGTAAGTTGTTGCCTTTTCTCACCAACATCCCACTTCTCTACCAATTTGCAGAAAAACCCATAATTAGTATCTTAAAACCAACCACATTCCTCCCTGGCCTCACCAAAACAGCCCAAGGAATATATTCTAATTGAAACATAATATATCTCTAGTGATATATGTATATCAAAATTAGAGTGTTTTGTATCAAGTTTGTGAATAAGTATTATTCTAATTATGATTCGTTGCAACGCACATGAACATTGCTAGTATTTCCAACCATGCAATTTTTTTCCTAGTATTCCATAGTTTCGAGTTTTCCATCAAGATATTAGTCACTCATGGTTGATATTTACTTTCAATCATGTACACATATGCACTATGTAACTAGCCTTGCTTATTGGGTTCCAAAGCTTAACTTTCACTCCTACTTACAATATGTAGAGTATTTAACAAAAAACTACCACTTTCAACCAGCCCTAGGAAGAATCTATTGTACAAAAAATAGCAAAAACATACCCAAAATTTCTTAATCCACTCCAAAAACTACAACCAAGTACTCCCTCCGTCCCACAATGTAAGACGTTTTTGCAAGCTAGTTTACCTTGCAAAAACATATTATATTATGGGATAGAGGGAGTACCGATTAGGTTAGTTTCAACCCATTTATGACAGGGTTGGCCCACACGTCCGTGCTGACAAGGCAGCTTAAACCAACACATTTTGTTTGACCGTTGACACGAGGGACCCACATCTGACCTTCTATCATGTTATTCCCCCTCAAATCATTATTTTTCCTGAACATTACTTCAAACAGTACGGATGCGTGTTCGTCGGTGCCGCTGGTGATGAGCGAGTTGGTTGCCGCTCCGCCGGACGGGCCGGACGCCGCGCTGGCCTCCGCACGGGTTGGCAGGCTGGCCCGAGCGTGACTCACGAGCGAGCAAGCTGCCGCGCTGGCCTTCGCTCGAGCCAGATGGCTGGCCTTAGCGCGGTGCGTGCGAGCAAGCCGCCGCGCCGCCGTGCCAATCTAGCTAGCAAACCTTGCAGACAAGCAGCTGGACGGAGCTATCTTGGCTAGCTAGCGGCCGCGAGCGCCGGACGGAGCTGGCATCCGGGTTGCTGCAAGATGGGCTCTGCACCGCCGGCGGTTTTGACCTCGTCTTCTGCCGACGGCGGTAACTGCGTCCCATGGCCGATATCGGAGTAAATGGCCACGGGTAGCCTAACCGACTCCCCCTGGCTCTTCAAAAATTATCAGGCTGATCGAGCCTTCAAGCATCCAAAGCACTGGGCCGCCTTCCCCTGGGCGGCTATTTCACAGGCCGACTATTGGAAGGCGACCCGGCCTCAAAAACCTTCCCGAAGAGAACCACAAGATGGCCGACTCCAGGAAGCCGGCCCCAAGGGGACCGACTCCCAGAAGCCGGCCACAAGAAGACCGACTCCCAGAAGCCGGCCACAAGAAGACCGACTCCAAGAAGCCGGCCAAGACTGCACCCTCAAGGGCTGCACTCACATAACGGTGATGAGACGGGGCGTGGCTACAGTACAGCCTGCCACCGCCGAATCTCGGAGCACGTGTGGCCACAGTGCGCCGTACGGGTCGGCCATCCCCCGTTCGGCGCATCACTGTTGCCATGTTGACCATGACGCCACCCACGACAGGCGCCAGTACGGCCCGCGGGCGGCGGGCCCCTTCAGCCAGAGAGATGCTCGAAGGCGGCCAAGCCTCCCCCAGTCGGCCTGGGGCGTAGCCGGCTCCCAATAGCCGGCTACCTCCCTCCCTCGAAGTATGTGTATCATTAAGGAGACAAGACGAGGTAAGGCTACAGTGAGAGCCCGCCAGGCGGCCGCAGTGTAGCCATCCTTACCTTGACAAAGCCCTCGTCATCAGGGGCGAGGCTACAGTAACCAGCCACCGGCAAGACCCCCAGGCGGTGGGGCCGGCCTGTCGGCCAAGAGGCTGGCAGCCGGCGGGACCCACCAGTCGGCGGGCCCCAGCGGTCGGCAGAGAAGCCGGCGAATGCAGACACTGACGGCTAGGACCCACGTCCAGCCGGATTACCATTGTACCCCTGGGGGGTACGCCTATATAAACCCCCCAGGGCACCCATGCAAAGGGTTGATCTCTGAGAGTTTTAGACACTAGATAGAGAGAAGAGGAGAGCTAGCCTTGCCCTTCTTCCTCCTCTAGCCAAACAGCTCAAGGAGCCACTTGTAGCCACTTGTGTTGATCTAGTGATCATATGGAGACCCCGCAGAGCAGGATTAGGGGTGTTATCTCCACGGAGAGCCCCGAACCTGGGTAAGATTCGCCGGCGTGCATGTCTTCGCCTCATCCCGTTTCCAGGCACCGGCGATGTCTTACTGGCTCCCACAATGATAAGCCACCCGTTGGCATATGTCGCACCTACCACCCGACATTTGGCGCCCACCGTGGGGCCAGGTGCACCGTCGTCCGGAGACCTGTTCTGGACGGGAACCCTTTTTCTCCCCAGCGAGCGTAGCCAGCCCGGCACGCCCGATGGCGCTTGCCCCGATGCGCTGCAAGGCGTCGACGACGCCAGCGCGGCGAGCTGCCTCGCCGATCTTCTTGGCGAGGCTCGCATCTCCGATGAGCCTGCGTCCGACACGGGCACAGACTGCCCCGAGAGCCGCCTCGTCAGCCTCCTCGACCAGTTTCACGTCTCCAGCGAGCTTGCTGTGGACTTGAAGTCGGTCGGCTCCACCGACCCGATGCTTGTCGACTCCGACACGGCATCGCTTGACGCCTTCCCCACCAACGTGGTGATCATCGACGACCCTCTTCCTCGAGCCAACAGTGGCAGCAGCGCTGTCACTAAGGTGTTGGTCATCAGCCACGGCGCCGTCTCCGGCGAGAACGCCCACGACGCCCTACAAGCGGCGCTACATGACTTGTCCGTCCCCATCCCGGCCGACGCCGACGCCGAGACACTGGAGGCACGCCGCCTCGCCCTCGTCGCGGAAGGCCAGAAGATAGCATCCATGAGACGCCTCACCGAGGCTTACCAGCGCGAAGTCGACCGCGCCGCCTTTGGTACGCCGCCTCCTGGTGGGCTGAGTCGAGCCGGCTTCGTCAAGAAGCGCGGCGCAGCCATCGCCAGCATGCTGGGGGCAGACCGCCCAGTCTACACCACGCCGCTCGAGAACCTGTGTGCCGCTCAGGCGACCGCAGACGAGCTGAACGGGCTGGGGGCCGACGAGCTCCCCTACATGACTAGACGCATCCAGCAGTTGATCGACGCGGCCACAGAGTGGCATGAAGCCAGCGCCCGCGCTGAAAGTCCTCTCCCACGCCGAGAGCACGGCTCGACATCCCGGACGCCGACTGCAGACGGCGCTCGTGCGAGAAAAGACAAGGAGCCGGCTGCTAGCTGTAGTCGGACTCGGCTCACCATCGAGCGCGACGCAGAAGGCCGCCCCCGAGCTGTGGAACGACGAGGCGATCCGCCTCCTCCCCCGCCTCGTGGGGAGAGATATCCCTCCCCGCCGCCTGTTACGCATCCGACTCTCGGTGGCCGACTGGGCCACCGCGAAGCAGTCGGCGAGAATGACGCCCGCCACCGGATCGACCGCCTAGCGCGATCCCTAGTGCTAGAAGAAGAAGATGATGTCGGCACGCAAAAATACAACGGCTCCGTGAAGCTAGAAGACTGGTTGATCGACTACTCCACCGCAGTCCGCATAGCGAACGGCAACAGGCGCGTTGCCGTGAAGTACGTCCCGCTCATGCTTCAAGGCACGGCACGCACTTGGCTAAACAGCCTCAAGCCCTACAGCATCAACAGCTGGCTAGACTTCACGGAAGTCTTCATCCGCAACTTCACCAGCACATACAAGCAGCCTCCCAAGCCCCGCCAGCTCTCCTTGTGCGTCCAAGGGCCCAACGAATCAACTCGCGACTACCTCACGCGTTGGGCCGAGCTCCGCAACTCCTGCGAAGGGGTGCACGAGGTTCAAGCCATAGAGTACTTCACCGCCGGGTGCCGAGAGGGCACCCTCCTCAAGCACCGACTCCTCTGCGACGAGCCGACTACCCTCGACAAGCTGCTGATCATAGCAGACAAGTACGCCATGGCCGACTCTTCAATGAAGACCGAGCTTCGAGTGGATGCCTCTGGAAAGGTGCTCGCTCCGGCTCCCAAGACATCGGCTGGTGACTCCAACTGACGCCCTTACTAGAACGGCAACAAGCGCAAGGCCCCTATGCCGCCTTCCACCAGTCGGCAAGTAGCCATAGTCGAAGACGAACAACCTGAAGAACGGCCCGCGCCCAAGAAGTAGAAGGGCGGCAGGCCGGCTTTGCAGCCGGCTTTCTCCTACGAGCAAACCCTTGATGCCCCCTGCAAGTTCCACAGTGGCGCGAAGCCGTCCAATCACACGACCCGGAAGTGCCATTGGCTCACACGGATCTCCAAGGGCGAGGGGCTGGTGCCGCCTCCACCTGCTGGCCCGCCGCCTCCAGCCCCTCACCAGCCGGCTGTTCGACCAGCAGTCGGAGCGATTCAAGATGAGTTCCCAGACGAGCACGCCGCCTACGTCATCTTCACAAGCCAAACTGATGACAGGCGCAGTCGGCGCCGACAACACCAAGAAGTCAATGCGGTCGCCTCCAACAACCCAGAGTTTATGCATTGGTCTGAGAAGCCTATCAGCTGGAGCCGGGCCGATCACCCAGAGGTGATGCCGTCTCCCGGCTCCTATGCATTGGTGTTGGACGCCACCCTCGCGACAGAAAGGCGAGCTGACCGTTTCTCCCGTGTACTAATTGACGGTGGAAGCAGCATCAACATACTATACCGTGACACCATGGAGAAGCTGAACATCAAGACGAAGCAACTCATGCCAAGTCGGACTGTGTTCCATGGCATCGTACCCGGCCTGTCCTGCTCACCAATCGGCAAGATCAAGATGGATGTTCTCTTCGGAGACAAGGATCACTTCCGCCGTGAAGCAATCTGCTTTGAAGTTTTGGATCTAGAGAGCCCCTACCACGCGTTGCCTGGCCGACCTGCCCTGGCCAAGTTCATGGCTGTGCCCCACTACGCATACCTCAAGATGAAGATGCCGAGTTCGAAGGGGATCATCACCATAGCTGTAGACTACAAGAAATCCTCCGAGTGTGCAGCAACCAGCAGCCGGCTGGCCGAGTCCCTCATGATTGCTGAAGAGAAGAAGATGCTGGACCGAGTCGTGGCCATGGCCGGCAAGCAGCCGTCCCTGTCCCCTGACCCCAAGGAATATGATGCTCAAGGCTCCTTCCAGCCGACCAAGGAAACAAAGAAGATACCTCTGGACCCGGAGAACCCGGAGAGGTTTGCTGTCATTGGTGCAAACCTGGACAGCAAATAGGAAGGCGAGCTCGTCGATTTCCTCCGTGAGAATCGGGACATCTTTGCATGGTCCCCAAAGGACATGCCGGGTGTTCCGAAGGATTTCGCCGAGCACAAGCTACACGTCCGAGCGGACGCAAAACCAGTCAAGCAACCTCTCCGCTGACTGTCGGAGGAGAAGAGAAGGATCGTAGGAGAGGAGATAGCCCGGCTCCTGGCAGCCAGCTTCATTATGAAAGTGTTTTTTCCAGAATGGCTTGCCAACCCGGTCCTGGTGTTGACGAAAAACAATAAATGGCGCATGTGTATAGAGTACACTAGCCTCAACAAAGCCTGCCCCAAAGATCCGTTTGCCTTACCACGAATAAATCAAGTGATAGACTCCACAGCCGGATGCGAGCTGTTGAGTTTCTTGGATGCTTACTCAGGCTACCACCAGATCAAGTTGGATCCAGCCGACCGCCTGAAGACCGCCTTCATCACACCATTCGGAGCTTTCTGCTACCTGACTATGACATTCGGCTTGAGAAATGCCGGTGCCACTTTTCAGTGTTGCATGCAGAAATGCCTCCTCAAGCAACTCGGCAGAAATGCCCACGTCTATGTAGACGATATTGTGGTGAAGACGGAGAAGCGTGGTACCCTGCTGGAAGACCTCAGAGAAACATTTGCCAACTTGCGCCGGTTTCAGATGAAGCTCAACCCTGAGAAATGCGTGTTCGGAGTACCAGCCGGAGCATACACAATAATCAACAGAGAACTTGTTAAGCGTAGCGTCATTGGAGTCTTCCAGCACTGCGTCGAGCCAGAGAAAGGCATAGCAATCCTCAAGGATATCCACCAAGGCGAATGCCGCCACCACGCGGCCTCAAGATCACTTGTCGCCAAAGCTTTCCGCCATGGTTTCTTCTGGCCGACTGCTTTGGAAGACGCCAAGGAATTAGTCAAATGCTGCAAAGGGTGCCAAGTCTTCAGCTCCAAGCAACACCTGCCGGCTTCTGCACTCAAGACCATCCCCCTCACCTGGCCCTTTGCCGTCTGGGGGTTGGACATGGTGGGCCCATTCAAGATGGCGCGCGGCGGCATGACACATCTGCTTGTCGCTGTGGACAAATTCACCAAGTGGATTGAAGCGAAGCCAATCAAGAAGCTGAACGGACCGACTGCCGTGACATTCATCGCAGTTATCACCACCCGGTATGGCATACCACACAGCATCATCGCCGATAATGGCACGAACTTTGCCAAAGGAGCACTGGCACGTTTCTCCGCGACACAGGGCATCCGACTGGACTTAGCGTCCGTTGCCCACCCGCAGTCAAACGGCCAAGTCGAGCGAGCAAACGGCCTCATCCATCTGGCATCAAGCCCCGACTGGTCGTACCACTGGAGCGTTTGGCCAGCTGCTGGCTTGATGAGCTGCCGGCTGTCCTCTGGAGTCTGCGTACTACCCCGAACAAGTCAACCGGCTTCACCCCTTTCTTCCTTGTATATGGTGCTGAGGCTGTCATCCCAACTGACATCGAGTTCGACTCGCCTCGGGTCACCATGTACACGGAGGTGGAGGCCAAGGAAGCGCGAGAAGACGGCGTCGACCTACTGGAAGAGGTCCGGCTGTTAGCACTCAGCCGGTGCGCCATGTACTAGCAAGGTTTGCGCCATTACCACAACCGGAAGGTCAAGCCAAGATCCTTCCAAGAAGGCAATCTTGTGCTCCGGCTGATCCAGCGAACAGCCGGCCAGCACAAGCTCTCGGCCCCTTGGGAAGGCCCCTTCGTCATCAGCAAGGCCCTAGGCAACGACTCCTACTACCTAATCGACGCACAGAAGCCGAAGGCACGCAAGAGAGATGATTCCGACAAAGAGTCAAAACGACCATGGAACGCCAATCTCCTTCGAAGATTTTATAGTTAAAAGCAGTATGTACCACGCTACATTTTGTATTATGTACAGGACAATGGGCCCCCCGAGGTGCACTCGGGGACTACCCTCTTTTATCTATGTATGACGAGTGTCATACCTATGAACGTATTATCACATTTGATTTTCTGTTTGGCACCGGGTTCGACCAGTCGGCCCGGGGACTTGCCGCCTTGAGTTATATTAAAGTTCTACCTGCAGTCAGACAAGTAGTGTGCCGGCACCCGAGCCCTCTCTTGTTGAAAGTCGCAGCTCGAAGAACCGACTGTCCGACTGGCAAGAGCCAAAGGCAGGAAAGGATGCCCACACGAAAAACGACTAAGGACTAACGAACCTATATAACACAAGCCGGCCTCCCACCCCGCCTACCGGCTGTCAGAACAGCCGGCTGGCCGGCTTCCCATTCACTTTGCTACAATCCAAGAAAGCTAAAGTACTTGCCCTCCCAAACGGCCGAGCACTTCTCCAGCCACAGACTGCAGAGTAGCTGTCCGGCTGGGAAGGCGGCGACCAAGGGAGGCCGGCAAAGGAAACAGCTAAAGGATGAAAAGCAAATGCAATCGGAAGCCAAGCACATGCATGATTATATTTACACAAAAGGCCTTCGAAAGGCCGGCATTCAACATAGTTTGAATACACCCCCAGTGGGTGGAACTGCGCAAATTTAACAAAATTTTGTTCAAAGAGTAACGAAACAGGAAAGTAAAGGCGGCAGATCTGGCTAAGGGTGCAACAGGCGAGCCAGGTAGGTCAGTGGAGGCGGCAGTGCCGGCTGGAGGAGTGGCCGGCTAGCGAGTCTCGGCTTGATCATCGCCGGCTGCAGGCGGCGCGCTCGCACGCGCCTCGTTCCTAGAGGCACGATCAAGTTGAGGCTGGCCGGTCGCTCCACCGTCTGGCACGGCGTCTTCACCATTCTCTCCCTCCTCCTCTTCGCCCTTGTCGCTGGAGTCGATCTCCTCTGCCGAGTCCTCACCATTTGCTGGGTTCAGCCCGAACCATTCCACCGGCTGAGCAATGCCGTCATCATCCACCTCAGGAGCAAAGGCGCTGGTGTCGGTGTTGTCGGCGATTGCCGAGGCGCGCTGGATGATATCCGGCCGCACCGCCTCCAGCTCCTCGTCGGCCTCCTGCCGCCAGGTGGCCAGCTGGTCTAAGCTTAGCTCGGGATACCAGGCTTTGACGAACTCTAGCGCCCGCCTGGCACCTGACCGAGCTGCAGAAGCCTTCCAGGCCTCGAAGCGGCCAACCGCTACCTCCAGCCAATCGGCAGTCCGACTGGGGGTACGGGGAACCACCTCGCCGGGCCAGAGGGTGGCCAGCACTTGCGCCCCAACGCGCTGAAGACGGCGGAGCATGCGGTGAGCCGGCAGGAGGCGGGCTTGGATCGCCAGAAGCTGTTCCTCAAGTGACCGACGAGCATTCGGCGCGATCTCAGCGCCAGCCTGCCTTTGCACCTCGCGGTGGGCCTCGATGACCTGGTTGGCGGTAGTAGAGTAACCAGGGAAGTACTCTGCACGAGTAAGAAAGGAAGAGAAAAAACACAAAGTCAGAAAATGGACCAAATGCCAAGCGGCAAGCAAGGAACGAAGAAGAAGGCGGCCTACCGTCAACCAGGTCTTCGATCTGGCCATAGTCGTTGATCAGTGACTTCCTTGCCTCAGCCCAGCTCGCCGCTTCGGTCTCGTACTCGGCTTGGAGGGCGGCCTCGCTGTCCTGCACCGCCTTCAGGGCCGCCTTAGGGTTCTCCTCCTGGTCAGCCAGCTTCTTGACCAGGCGGTCACGCTCCTCAGCCAAGGCGTCGAACTCGGCTTCCTTGGTGCGAAGGGCGGTCTGGGTCCCACCCAGCTACTCCCTGAGGTTGGCATTAGCCGCTGCAGATATGGCAAAGAAGAAAAAAGCAATAAGAAAGAAGTCGCCAGGAAAGATCCGGCCCGACTGCTCAGCAGTCGGCCCGAATCTCGGGGACTACACCCAGTGGGTGCACTGACGCGCCCCCACGTGAGATAAAAGATGAAGCACTTACTCCGGCTCCCAGTTAGATCAGCGTTCTTCTGGGTCAGCTCCCGAGCCTGGGATTGAAGGCAGCCGCGCGGAGGTTATGGTAGTCCTGCAAGTCGGACAGAGAAGCGAATAAGAAGAAGATAGCAAACAAAGTCTACTAAGAAGTTCCAAGCCGCATGCTCAGCAGCCGACTCAGAACTCGGGGACTACACCCAGTGGGTGCGCTGGCGCGCCCCCATAGAAGAAATCAAGATCAAGAAACAAAAAGCGGGAAGACTCACCCGAATGGCCGTCCGTGTCGCGAGGAACTCTTGATTGTACTGCCTCAGCACGGCGGCCTGGGACTGAAGCCGGTTCCGGACTTCTTGCGCTGCCACGTTCACCACGGCCGTCCCACCACCCGGCGTCCACCCCGAGCTGGCGCTGGCCGTCTCCAGATCCTGGGCCGACGAGCTGGAGCCCGCGGCCTTCTGCGGGTCCAGCGCCGAAGTCGCCTTCCCTGCGCGCTGGCACGATGGCGACCGGACCACCAGGTCTGTCCTCGCAGCCAGCTCGCCTCCAACCGGTTGCACAGGCGACACGTTAGGCCGGCTGCCTTGGTCCGCCCCAGTTGGCGACGGCGGTGCCGCCTCCCTCTCCCGGACGATGACGTCGTCCTCCTCCCTCTCCATCCTCAGCAGGTCGCCACCGGCTTCCTCCGGCGGGGGCTCCGGGATCTCGGGCGCCACGGCGCGCAGGGGGACGACAAGCAAGGCCCCCGCCGCTGCCTCTGCGGCTGCAGCCTCCGCCTGGGCCTTGGCCGCTGCGTCGGCTTGTGCCTTCGCCGACTCCTCCGCCATCTCATGCGCCGCATTGGCGGCGGCCGCCCTCAGCTCCTCCGCCTCCCACTCCTCCCGCGCCTCCCGCGTGTTCCTCTCCGTCGCCGCTTGAAGCTCGGCACGGGGATCCACGCGGCGGGTGCTCGCGGATCCTCCCGCCTATCCAACCACGGAGGCGGCAGCGGTCCGCTCAAGAGAAAGCGGAGCCCTGATTGATGAATCAAGACAAGGACTTAGAAGAAGAATATCGACAAAAAAGAAGGAATACGCGAGAAGACTGACACTTACGCCGAAACCTTTTGCGGCTGCTTCACCACCTTGCGGAAGCGGGCCGCTTTCGCGGCTGCCTCCTCCCGCTTAGTCGCCGCTGCCGTGCTCTTGGGCTTCTTCGGCCGACTGCCGAATAGGCCCGACACAGCCCGGCGCTTCTGCGCGCCGCCTCGGGCAGCCGGCGCGGCAGATGAACCCGTGCCAAGGTCGGCCACCGGCTGGCGGCGCGGGATGATTTCCGCCTCGTCATCGTCCGGCCAGTCGTCGAAGCTGGCTCCAAGCCCGGAGCCGCCTGCCTCGCCGCCTGCTTCGCCGCCTCCCCCCTCGGTGTTGTCGTCCATAGCGGACGCCCCCAAGTCGGGGTCGTCCAAGTCATGCGCCGCCCGGTCAGGGAGAAACTGGCGCTTCGCCCCCGCTGTCCCGGCCGCCGGTCGAAGGAGAGGGCTCTGCCAAGACAAACCGACTGGTCAGAGTCGGCCAAGAGATACTTGGTGACAAAAGTAAAGAAGAGAAGATAAGAAAGCTTACCATAGGTGGGGGATGGGCACGGGAGTACGGCTCCTTGGCAAACTGCCACTCGTCGGTGAGCTTGCAGTTCGCGAGGTAGTTCACCATGAGAGCTACCTCGGAGTGAGGCATCTCCTTGGTGCACATCCGACTCGGATCGAGTTGGCCGCTCATTTGACATATCAAATGAGGGCGGCCTTGGAGCGGGAGCACCCGGCGCACCATGAAGGCGGCCAGCAGGTCGGACCCGGTCAGGCCCTCCGACTGGATCATTACCCGGAGTCGGGCAACGGCGGCGGCTCCAGCCGGCGACAGCGTCCTAGCCCGATAGGACCACTGGGGCCGCCACCAGCCGGCGGGCCGGCTACGTAAGCCGGCAAGTTGACGTAGTCGCCTGGCGGGGAGACGTTCTTCACATAGAAGTACGATTTCTTCCAGAGCTTCACCGACTGGATCAGCGTGATGGCAGGGAAGGGGTTGTCGGCTACCGGCCTCCGCACCGCGATGAAGGCGCCGCTCTGAGCCGGCACGCCCTGCATGCGGGTGCCGAGCTTGGATTGGAAGAATTCCCCCCAGAGCTCGAGGGTGGGAAGGACGCCAAGGAAGCCCTCGCACAGAGTGACGAAGGCAGACAGCAGCACCACCGTGTTTGGAGTGAGGTGGTGCGGCTGGAGCTGGTAGAATTCGAGGAAGGAGCGGAAGAAGGCACTCGCAGGCAGGCCAAGGCCGCGTAGGAAGTGCAAGCGGAAGATTACCCGCTCGCCTTCCTCCGGCGCCGGCGAGATTTCCTTCTTCAGCGCAAGACGGACCCGCACCTGGTCCTCGTCGGGCAACCGCCGCGTCTTGCGGAGGAAGTCAATGTGGTCCGCATGGACGTTGGAGCCGTCCCAGTCTCCGCCGTGCAACATGACGGCAAGAAGCAGATGAGAAAGGGCGCATCGACGGTGAAACCATGGCCCCGCGGCGGCGAAGCTGTGGGGTAGTGCGAAGACTAGAGGGGCGGCGCAGCGGCGAGGGGCTGCTGCGACGGAGAGAAGGAAGAAGAAGATGGCGGAGCGAGGGTGAGCGTGCGAGCATCTGCCGCTCCCCCTCCGCCCCCTATTTATAGCCTCGTGCGGCGAAGCCGAGGAGACGAGGCATGGGGGGACGTGGGATTAACTGCGCCCAGTCCCCCACGTCTGGCGATTATTGCGCCCTAACGACGTGCAGAAACTGTCGTCGGAAGGCGAGCGGCCCGCTTTGGGCCACAGAAAATCCACGCCTGGGCCTAGGCGTGGGAGTGGTGGGCCCTGGCCTGCGGCGGCGTCCCGTCATGCACGTGGGCTGGCAGGCTTTTCCAGCCGGAGGATGCCACGCGGCGCGCGGGCGGCAAGCGGCCGGCCCGCAACCCGGCATGCACACCAGCTGGCTCCCGCCTTCAGACTTCAAAACCTCGCCAAGACGGCGCACCTAACCAAAGCCGGCTCCTAGCTGCTGGCTCTTCAAGATAGGAAGCTGATTGAGCTTCTCGTCCTCCTTTCAGCCTCGAAGCCCAACCAGCTTCGGGGACTACTGTCGGAGTAAATGGCCACGGGTAGCTTAACCGACTCCCCCTGGCTCTTCAAAAATTATCAGGCCGATCGAGCCTTCAAGCATCCAAAGCACCGGGCCGCCTTCCCCTGGCCGGCTATCTCACAGGCCGACTACCGGAAGGCGACCCGGCCTCAAAAACCTTCCCGAAGAGAACCACAAGATGGCCGACTCCAGGAAGCCGGCCCCAAGGGGACCGCCTCCCAGAAGCCGGCCACAAGAAGACCGACTCCCAGAAGCCGGCCAAGACTGTACCCTCAAGGGCTGCACTCACATAACGGTGATGAGATGGGGTGTGGCTACAGTACAACCTGCCACCCCCGAATCCCGGAGCACGCGTGGCCACAGTGCGCCGTACGGGTCGGCCATCCCCCGTCCGGCGCAGCACTGTTGCCATGTTGACCATGACGCCACCCACGACAGGCGCCAGTACGGCCCGGCGGGCGGCGGGCCCCTTCAGCCAGAGAGATGCTCGAAGGCGGCCAAGCCTCCCCCAGTCGGCCTGGGGCGTAGCCGGCTCCCAATAGCCGGCTACCTCCCTCCCTCGAAGTATGTGTATCATTAAGGAGACAAGATGAGGTAAGGCTACAGTGAGAGCCCGCCAGGCGGCGGCACTGTAGCCATGCTTACCTCGACAAAGCCCTCGTCATCAGGGGCGAGGCTACAGTAACCAGCCACCGGCAAGACCCCCAGGCGGTGGGGCCGGCCTGTTGGACAAGAGGCTGGCAGCCGGCGGGACCCACCAGTCGGCGGGCCCCAGCTATCGGTGGAGAAGCCGGCGAATGCAGACATTGACGGCTAGGACCCGCGTCCAGCCGGATTACCATTGTACCCCTGGGGGGTAGGCCTATATAAACCCCCCAGGGCACCCATGCAAAGGGTTGATCTCTGAGAGTTTTAGACACCAGATAGAGAGAAGAGGAGAGCTAGCCTTGCCCTTCTTCCTCCTCTAGCCAAACAGCTCAAGTACCACTTGTAGCCACTTATGTTGATCTAGTGATCATGCGGAGACCCCACGGAGCAGGATTAGGGGTGTTATCTCCACGGAGAGCCCCAAACCTGGGTAAGATTCGCCGGCGTGCATGTCTTCGCCTCATCCCGTTTCCAGGCACCGGCGATGTCTTACTGGCTCCCACAATGATAAGACACCCGTTGGCATATGTCGCACCTACAACCCGACAGCCGAGGATGACTAGGTGGACGAGACGGAGGTAGGAGGTCACTCGGGGATTTTTGTGCAGACTGACATGTAGGTCCCACAAGTCATAACGCCCGGTCGAATAGAAGGCGTTGACTTAATGGGCGACATGGGCCCTATTTGGATACTCTAAGTCAGAGGTTAGAGTTAGATTCTAACCCTGAACTAACTCTAACCAAAGTGGTGTTTGGATGGCAGGGTTAGATTGACAACAAATGGTTGATAAGGCTGGTTGGTAAGAGCATGTGCAATAACGGCACTTTGTAGAGTAGTCGTTTCTTGGTAGGGCTGGTTGGTAAGAGCATGTACAATGGTTGATAAGGTAGTCTTATCTTAAGTCTGCCACGTATGTAAGTGGTAGTAGTTTCTTGGCACTATTAGTGGTTTCTTGCATTATTAGGGGTTTCTTGTATGGAACAATGTACTACTAACGACAAAAGGCAATTCTAGGTTGTGTTGTACTCCAACGAGTACTACTAGTGGTCGCGGGAGTGTATACCTCGTTTTTTGGGTTCGATCCCGGCCGAACGCACGGCGGCCTTTTTTTTAAATAGTAACTTCACTGCGAGCCAATATTTTACATGGGTAGTTTGAGTTTTGAAGTCAAACGGACGTGCGGCACCACAATCTGGGTGCATTGGATAGCCTAGCCACGTGAACGGGTTTTCCTTCCCAGCATCTCGTGGCTCGCGTGCTCTCCCTAGCCGCACCTCGCTTGCAGCTTCCTCATCAGCTAGTAGCATATTTAAACTAGCGCCTCCCAATTAAGCCCGAGGAGCCGGAAAAGCCTGGCGGGGCATTGGGAACTGTGCAATATGGATCTGTACGTAAAGTGCTCTACTACTACTCTGTAGCTTGTGGCTTTGCACGCATGGACTTCACTCCATTATCAGCTCTACTATAAAAGAAATTCCTCTTGACGTGTTTTTTTTGAAACAGAGGCAAAAGCTTTGCTTCATCTCATTCATAAAGAAGGAACTACTAACAAAGTTCGACGAGATCCATTACACCTCCACAAATGGAAGCGAAAAGCCTAGTCTCACCGTATCAAATAACTCAAATGTTCTGCCCCTGCAGTAATCGTCGCTGATAAACAGGCTGCTAGTGTGTCCGTGAGAGGAGCGGCTGAGTAGGCCAGCTACGTGAGAGGAGCGGCTGAATAGAGCACCGAGAGTACCCACTAGGCCACTACGCAGGTGTACTTTCCCTGCATTGATAGTACAGCGATGGTTCTAGAGAACAGTAGTACCCTCCACTTCCAACTGTAGCTCCTTGGCCCTGAGATTCAAGAGTTCAAAACTAGTGCACTATACTAGAAGTAAAGTACATCGCACTACTAGTTGAGAAAGTATTACTAGTACTGCTACAGTACGAGTACGTACTCCTCCGTCACATAATGTAATACAAAAAATAGCAAAAACAAACCCAAAATTTCTTAATCCACGCCAAAAACTACTAGCTAGTGCCAAAAATTTCTTACTAGTGCTATTATTTACAGTATAATGCAATCCCATAACGTCCCATAAATGCTAGTACTAGTAGTAAATAATAGCCTCACCCCTTCGCTAAGGAACGATCTACAGTTGGAAGGGACAAGACCCTGCGGTTACTACGCTCTTATGTCCTCCTCGCCAGTTCCCCTCCCCCCGAAGAGAAGGCAGTTCGTCGCTGCTCCCATGGATTCGCCAGGCGGTTCTCCTCCTTGTCGGGGCTGCGAGACCTTGGACGATGATCCTCTGGGAGAAATCGCACGCCGCTCCGACGTCCTCACCGCCGCAAGACTCGGTGCTTCCTGCACCAACTTTTTCAACACGGTGCTTAAACAAGCTTGGGAAAAGGCCATGCTTGTTGGTTTTCCATGCGTCCTCGAGGAGAAGGTTCTTCTATGGGACAATCCTTCGAACAGTCCACTGCTCCCTGGCCATGGTTGCGCGTTGACTCCGCTAGAGTTGCCGACATTGAGAGGTAGTCGGATTTTGTCCGATGAGCAGGTCAGTAATGGAGTTTGATCATGTTAGTTATTCCATTTCCATCCCGTAATTTCTCGGCTGCCAACCGTCTTATATATAGGTCTGGGTCGGTGCCAACGAAGATTGGCTTGCATACCTTCGGCCGGATACCACCATCATTTTGCACAACATCCACAGTAGTGCGGCCGTTTCGATAGACCCCTTTTCCACCATTGGGATCGGCCTTCCGGACTGGCTGGGCTTGAATACGTATGATGATGCCTACATGAGATTGAAGAAGATAGCAATTGTGGACCCGCCGACAAAGCGATGCGGCTACGACGATTACTATCTCATCGCGGTGTTCGACATAAGGATTGCCATCAATGCAAGAGGCAGTAACAGCAGAGGCTGGCGCATGTTGGCGGCGGCAGATTTGTACCCCTACATGTTCGAAGACACTGTGCACCATCTAGGCCGCATCTTCGCAGTGACAAGCCAGGGGACTTGTTTCATCTGGTTGCCATCCTACGGTACGGGAGATTACAAACGGAATGCACAAACCATCATTTGCATCCCTAACAGTACTCCATTATTTTGTAGGGACCAGTCATCCCCCGATCAAAATAAGATCGCCGATCCTGGATGTGCATTTGCATCCGCGATTCGGTGTAACCTGGAACCTTGTAGCTGACTTTGGTATATTGGGATCAACTATCTTAGCAGTCGTTACCCATGGTACCACTGATGTGCAACATGGTCACACAATCTACCACGATCGGACCGTCACCATCTACCTAGGTATTCCATTTTTTAACCGTCTCGCCTTCGCTTTCATTGTTGTACTAGTACTCTACTTACGTACTAGTAGGAGTACTTTTTACCTTGGAGGACGCGTATAGCTAGCTAGGCCCTTGAAGACTTGAACCCACTAGCTGCCACCATTTTTGTTTTTCCATGTCTTACTATCTCATCCATGTAGCCAAGAGTGGCTATATATAATAAGCCGGTTATTTTACTTCCTCTATACCGGAGTAGTACTATTTGCTGCACAGTATTACTGACCACCATATTTGAGCAGAACATTATTATGCATGGACCTTGACTATGTACGTCACCATCTGTCCAGATCTGAGATGCCGCGTGTACCAGATGAACGGCACCGAGTTCGACCCCCGTGATGCTACGTGGGTGCAGAGGAACACTCTTGGAGAGTACTCGCTTTTCATTGGGGACAGCTACCCCATTGTGAAGCGGATGCCACCTTCCTTGCACGACACGAAAGGCCTGCCGTTTATGAAGCATGGTTGTGCCTTCAGTGCGCACCGTCGGATGAACGACATGCTGGGACACGCTATCCCTGATTTATGCCGCTTCAGCTTGGATGAGTCTCCATCGTGTGGAACCGGACTAGGAAGCTACGACCGTGATTCCCGTTGCCCACCGCTATGGATCGTGCCATCCATGAAGAACACCTGGGACTGGAACCTGGAGGAGGACATGTAGCCCATCTATAACGTGTAAGTGGAGTACGGTAAATTGTGAACGGTAGCGATGTGAATATATGTAGACTAGTCGTGCACAAATTTATCACATGAATTGGAGATAAACTTGTGTGGCATACTAGCATTTGTCCTTTAGAATTTATTACTAGTAAATGTGTTATGTGTACGTGCAACTTGTGTGGTTGTTGCACGGGCTCCAACACGCTCTTTGAGAAAAAAGGTGGCACAGCTTTGGATATACGTGACGTGGCAGCATCATATAGTAGCATCGTTCGTTATAGTTGTAGTACACTCCTACTAGGACGACAACTCCTATAAAACCTTGCGCTTAGCTCTTGGCCTCTTCGGGAGGTTCAACAATTTGTACTCGTGTGAACCTTGCACTTGGCTCTTCGCCTCTTCAGAAGGTCCAACAATGATGATACTACAGTACAATATGCTTCTGGCAATCTGACACCGATTGAACTGCTGCACGTCCACCACGAGGACGAGGGTGAGGGAGAGGGAGAGGGCGCTGTAGTCAAAATCCTCTCCTCGTCCTGCGAACCACCGCACGCGTGGCCGAGGGAGAGGCGTAGTGAGCAAGCTTCTCCTCGTTCGGCGAGTTGACGGGACACATCAAAGCAGTACTACTACTAGTCCATACTGCGTCCTTTCCAGTTAATATGGCTTAATTTGAAACGAGAAAAATACACTGGCGGTCAACATATGTAATAATACGCTCTTTACGGTCACTATATATAGTTTTGCGGTAATTATACAATCACTAGCTCATCGTAGAGCACCGTATTGCACCCTACTGACCGGCCACATAGTCGACGTGGCACTTTGTTGACTGGTTAAATTGTGACCTGATTTCTGGGTCGCACCTGTCAGTTGACAGAGCAAAGAAATCAGCTAAAAACAAAGTGTAGTACATCTACACTTCCAATGCATTTAGCCTTTAATCTAAAGCGATATTGATTGACTAATGCACCAACTTGTGCTCTAGGTATAGGCTACATGTCTATCCTTAATTACAGCATGCAATGACCTTCATTTAATCTTCTTCTCTCAATGGTCGCATGCACACATAAGTCTGCTACTTTTGGGAGTTAATTATGCCCTGGTCAATGTGTAAATCTCTAAATGTACAGTCTTTCACGGACGTAGGGAGTAGGTTGAGCACTTGAGCGTGAGCGTGTGTGTTGCGTCGTGTGCTGTGTGCCGCATGGGTGCGTGAGTGTTGTGTGCGTCCATGTGTACGTGTGAGTGTTGCATGTTGCATGCATGCATGCATGGGGCTTACTCCCTCCCATTGACATGTTCATATTTCAAGCTTCCTCTGTTCCCTCCATATGGTGATCCTCCCTCTGTTCCCAAATACGGAGTATTTGTCTTTCTAGAGATTTCAACAAGTGACTACGTACGGAGTAAAATGAGTGAAGTGAGCGTAGAGGCATAGGGATACTTTAGAAAGGAAGTCTTCGTGATCCATTATTCCCCATCTTGGTCAAAGAGAACTATTCAACTAGTCTTCACAGTGAAGTGACAATACACGCTGCAGCAGATGGGGCACTTAATTAATAAGCTGAACCAGCGTGTTGGTGTTACTACATCAGCCTTACCCTGTACTGCCATCATGTTTCCCAGTAGAGCACGCTTCTGTCCTCCATTAACTGACATATGGGCCCTCTTGTGGTAGACCCACATGTCATTGGTGTAACTATTTACACTCCGAAGGACGGTATATCCTGGTAGTAGTACTAGTAGAATTGAGATTTAATGCACTTTCTTCCCCGTCTTCCACTCTTCTTCCTTGTCTCTTCTTCTTCCTCCTCTCTTCCCCATCGTCGGCCGCACACCATTTCCCCCTGCTCACTGCTCGCCCGCCCGCGCTACCTTCCTTGGTAGCTCGCGCATACCATATCCCCCCGCTCACTGCTCGGCCACACGAGGAGAAGCTTCTTCGCTCGCCCGCCCGAATCCACTTCCCCACTGGCTCGCAGGCAACAAAAACTCCAATGGCAGAACCGACTGACATGGAGAGCCGCGATTGGAATTCCCTACCCGATGTTCTCTTGGAGCAGATCTGTAATCGTACGGACCTACTCAGCACTGTCCGTCTGGCCGCATGCTCGGTGTCTTTGTACCGTCTACTCGTCTGCAATCGGCCGGCTCTTTCCAAGACACCCTGCTTGCTGATGCCTGATCCTCGTAGGTGGCCCAGACACCGACTTGACGATCCTACGGAGGTTGCCGTGGTGCCCCTCTACATGCTACCACTACCCGTCCACCTGTCCTTCATGCGCGGCCACTACTGGGCGGGCATGAAGGCCAACTGGATCGTCCTCATCAACCAATCCGGTAGTCCGTGGCGTCTCGTGGATATCTACACCCAGTCAGAGATCACCCTTCCATCGTTGGATACCGCCGCCATCGAGCCTCGCGGCCCGCCGGACACTCCTGCCTACTACGCATGAGATGCGTCAAGCTTTTGGCTCGACCTCTGTTTGCTGAAAGTTGTAATCTGCGAAGTGCCCACACCATCAGAAGACTACATGGATTACAAGTTCATTGCCTTGTTCAACATGGCATTAGTCTATCTGGAATTCGGTCACCATACATGGTTATGGCTCATCGTCATTCCTGTTGAGGCAACATTTCTGTCTGATGTTATAGTGAACGATGGCATCGTTTACGCGGTCGACGCACAGATTGACTGCCTATATTGGTGGAGTCTATCATTGTGTAATTGTTCTATCTCATCTCATATTTACCTTATGAATATGACTGCCTATTCATTGTTACCAATTTAGAATAGATAGTATGTCTATAACCAGATCATTGCTATATGTTCCTCTCATTTCCTAGATTTTTATGACCACACATGTTATTGTTAGAGTTGATATGAGAAAACTTAGCATCTAATGATTGTTAGAATAGATATTATGAGCATAACATCATGATTGCTATGTTACTCTCATTTCCAAGATTTTTATAACAGCGCATGTTATTGCTTAGAGTTGATATGAGAACAGTAGTAGTAAGTGCTATGGTATAATATGAGTAGGCTCTGTCATCGCTGTTTTCCTCTCATTGTTACATGATGTTTGAACCATGACATATTGCTAGAATATGAAAGCCATTGGCTTATTTTTTTAACTTGGGGTATGATTATGACCACGGCATTGCAATTCTCTGTCTATGATATGTGTCACTGTTATAATAATCTTAATTCCACACATACTCTAAACATGATTGTTTATTTTTGTCCTTTTGGTCTCCAATTTGAATTGTTGCAGCAGACGCAAATGCGCTGACCTTCATGATTCCAGGACCTGGAATCATACCAGCCGATGGGTGGTGGTTTATCGCTCGTTCAGCTGACGGCGGTCATTTGATGCTCATTCGCACGTACCAAATTGACCAAACCATTACATCAAACCACAAGCAGTACAATGCCTGGGGCGTTTGTGACATTGATGGCTATGGCTGCTTTGTGTTCGAGAAAGATCCCAGCTCCATTGGGCCAGGCGTATTCAACTGGAGGCAGGTTTACAGCCTCGGCAACCACTCCATGTTCCTCGGGCTCAATTATCCGATCATCCAACCAATCATCGATCATATCACCGGCGATGATTACCGTGCTATGCAACTTCCATTCGCCAGGGGGGACTATGTTTACACATCATACCATGGGTTTCATGAATCACCATATCCAGAGATTCGTCGACACAGCTTGTTGCCAGATAATCTTCAGTGTGTGAAAGGCATCAAGCTTCCATGCGATGGATGGCTTTTGCAAACCTGACATGCGGCGATGTGGTTCATGCCAACAACAAATATCCACAACTTGATTCGTACTAATATCTAGACTGAGCCATGTATTCTGCTGCTGTAGCACGACCCTCTTTTGTTGGATATTATGTACCATTGTTAGTTTGAAGCACTCCTCTGGTTTGAGGGATAGATACCTTTCTGGGATCAAGTGCATCTTAAGTCACCTGCGCAGGATGTACTGATAATGATGATGGAGATGTTGTGCAGTATATATATATATATATGTGTGTGTCAATTAGGCTTCAAGACCTGTGGTTAAAATGTGACACTTAATACGACTAGTAAGTAGTACAATAGCAGTACTAGTATACGTCGGTCAAATTATTCATCATGTCCACATTGAATTGACGTGACAACACGCTGCGCGTGAGGTGACACAAGAATCCCGGCGGCGTGTCGGGTATTCTGGACTTCAGATTTGGAGTACCACTTATCTGTCGAAATTTTTCATCATTCACTTAAAACAGTCGATTGATCATACATTGAGTACCATATAACTGGAATTAACCGATGCAAGTCGAAGAAGGATTGGCCGTTGCTGCCGGCTGGCCTCAAGTTTGATCCCACGGATCAGGAGCTGATCGAGCACCTTGAGGCTAAAGTGAGTGCTGACAGCGCGAGATCTCACCCTCTCATCGATTTGTTCATACCAACCATCGACAGCGAGCACGGCATATGCTACACCCATCCTGAGAAACTTCCAGGTAAGACACCGATCGGCCGTCTACTTGCACAAACATATTCCTTTGTTTATAGCTCTATTTTTCTTTTTAGACGTAGACCTGGTGAAGCAATTACAATTTGATAGTTAATAAAAAGTGAAACAAGTGACTGCAACATGCCAAAGATGTTATGAAAATGCCAACTACGTAGACTAAAACCTGTATTCGACAATACTGCAGGTATCACACTGAGTGGCCTAAGCAAGCATTTCTTCCAGCACAATTCCAGGGCGTTCAAAAGGGGCACGTGGACGCGTCGCAAGATACAGTCGGAGTGCGGCATGCACGCGATGTGGCACAACACCGACAATACCTTGCCGGTGATGGTCAACGGCCGGCAGACGGGCATCAAAAAGGTTTTCGTGCTGCACACCAACAAGAACTTCGACCAGCAGAGGACCAACTGGGTGATGCACCAGTACCACCTCGGGGACCTGGAGCAAGAAAAGGAGCGGGAGCTGGTCCTCTGCAAGATTTTCTACCAAGCGAACACTAGGGCCAGGAGTAAAAAGATTATAAGTTAGTTTGGTATTGGTACTTGTACTACCTTGTCGTCCGCAAGTTGGTATTGTTGTTAACGATCCTTTGGTACGAACTTGGCATTTTCTTCCAACCATCATGCCGAGGGTCGATGTGGATATAAAGCTGAATCATTTGTTTCAAAACGAATTTTCAGGCACCTGATTTTTTTTGATGGGTAGCATAAGCACCTGCCGTTCGAATTCCCAGTTCTCCAAATTTTTCGAAACAAGAGCATGCACTTATTATCACGATGAAAAAAAATATCCCTGATGCATCCCAGTTGTCTGTCTGCATGGAGAATTCTCTCGTTTATTGAGAACGTATATTGTTTTTTCAGGTCGAGCAAGTTTCAACTGGGTTGTAGACTGCCCAGGGTTGGTTTTGTTTTTAACAGGCCCAGCCCATGACGACAATGGGGCACAAAGATCCAGCAGGTATCTACTGGCCTCTGGCCTGCCAGCGTTAGTTACATTTTGTCTTACAACATCCGCAGGCAGTTTTTTTACTGAATCAAACACACAGCCCAGTTCTATTTTCCTCTTGAAACGCATGTCCTACATGCGTTTTCTAATCTCTACCTATAGTTTTACTAGTTCATATACACGTATCATTATATTGAAAATACATAAAATTCCCTTTTCATATTTACATCCTTATTTTTGTTGTTGTTTTCCCTCCCAGCGCTGATTTTTTTACCACTGGTTTTCCCTTAAACCAACTCAATTGTCAAAAAACAAAACGATTTTTTGGCAAATCAATAAGTTCTTAAAAATGTTTATCATTTCGGGATTATAAAAGTTCAGACTCCACCGAAATATGCAAAATAAGGTTGAACTTTTTGATCGTGGTCCTGGGCAGAAAATGGGCTGTAATAAATTACTTAAGAATTAGCAAATGGGCTGCAAATTATTAAAAAGTAGCAAATGGGCTCTATGTTGTCTGCCACAGATTTGGAGGCTGCCTTGTGGGCCTACTAAGTTCATGCGTACACAAGGTTTCTCAAAAAAGAAACTTAGTCAACAATCGACTCTACCAGCGTCAGACCGTTAGATTTTAATCTAACGACAATCATGCTTCTTCAGTCTCTGATCTTCCTGCCCCAGCTGCCCAAACCTGCACCGTCGGAACCGCGTGCTCCCGCCTCCCCTGGCCGGCTGTGCTGCCGGGCAGGCCTCACGGCCCCATCATATACTCGGATCCCTGGCCTGTCTATCCCTCTACTCACCCACATCTCGTGTTATTTTCCGGCGACGGCAGCGGAACCAGTCAACCCTCGTACTCTCCACCGCGTGGGCAGCCACTGCCATGTCTTCCCCGGCTCCATGTTATTCTCTTCGTAGGCCTCGCCCTGGTCCACTGCCCTGGTGCTCTCGGCGCGGCGTGGTCAACATGGTCAACAAACGACATCCATCAGAAGTGGACTGTACGTGGAGAGGCTCACAGCTGGGTCCACGGCCGCACACAAGGAAATGCCTCCTTATTACGCGCAAAATAATGATTCCTCCACCTGACATCTGGGACCCGCCGGAAGGGCCTCTGTATTTCGCGAAAAAAACATTCCCTCTGTTGACAGGTCGGACCCACCAACTATATCTTCGCACGCAAGGAAGTGCCTCCTTATTGCGCACAAAAAAATGAATACCCCATGCCAGCTGGGACCCACCATAGTGGGAGGCTGACTTGTGGGCCTACTAAGTTGACGGGGACGGAAGGCTTTGTCAACTTAGTCAATATATGAACGATTCTAGCTCCAGTGACCGTACGATGTCCATCCAACGGCCGTAGTGCTTCTTCAACCTCTGGTCTTCTTGCTCCAGCCGCCCAAACCAGTGCCGGTCGTGCCGCGTGTTCCTGCCTCCCGTGGCCGGCTATGATGCCGCGGAGGCCTCACCGCCCCCTACTACTCCCACCGCTGGCCAGGCCATCCCTCTACTCACCCACACCCCCTGTTATTCTACGGCGACGACAGCCTCACACCGCAGCCGAACCAGTAAACCCTCATACTCCTCTCCGCATGGGCATCCACTGCCGCGTCTTCCCTGGCTCTGCGTCGTCCCCTTCCTAGGCCTCGCCGTCATCCACCGCCTTGGTGATCTCGGCGCGGCATGGTCAATGTGGTCAACGACCGACTTCCATCGGAAGAGTACTGTACGTGGAGAGGCTGACAGCTGGGTCCACGGCAGAAGCAAGGAATTGGCTCCTTATTACGCGGAAAATAATTATTCCTCCACCTGACAGCGAGGACCCACCGGACGGGCCACCGTATTTGGTGAAAAAATGTTTCCCCCTGACTTCTGGGACCCATCGGACGGGCCATCGTATTTCGCGAAAAAAAACGTTCCCCCCGCTGTCAGCTCGGACCCACCGGAAGTGCCTCCTTATTACGCACAAAAAAATGAATACTCCCCCTGCTAATTGGGAGGCTGACTTGTGGGCCTACTAAGTTTACGGGGACGGAGTGCTTTGTCAACTTAGTCAATATGAACGATTCTAGATCCAGTGACCGTACGATGTCCATCCAACGGCTGTAGTGCTTCTTCAACCTCTGGTCTTCTTGCTCCAGCCGACCAAAGCAGCGCCAGTCGTGCCGCATGCTCCTGCCTCCCGTGGCCGGCTGTGCTGCCGCGGAGGCCTCACCGCCACCTACTATTCCCACCGCTAGCCAGGCCATGCGGTGAAGACAGCCTCACACCGCAGTCGAACCAGTGAACCCTCGTACTCCTCTCCGCGCGGGCTTCCACTGCCGCGTCGTCCCCGGCTCCGCGTCGTCCCCTTCCTAGGCCTCTCCGTCGTCCACCACCCTGGTGCTCTCGGCGCGGCGTGGTCAACATGGTCAAGGAACGACTTCCATCGGAAGAGTGCTGTATGTGGAGAGGCTGACAGCTGGGTCCACAGCGGCCGCAAGGAAGTGCCTCCTTATTACGCGCAAAATAATTATTCCTCCACCTGACAGCAGGGACCCACCGGACGGGCCACCGTATATCGTGAAAAAACGTTTCCCCCCTGACTGCTGGGACCCACAAGTTACATCTTCGCACGCAAGGAAGTGCGTCTGGGCAAAAACAAAAATGATTCGCCCCCCTGACTGCTGGAACCCACTAGCTACATCTTCGCACACAAGGAAGTGCCTGACAGTCGGGACCCACCTGGTCGAAGCGTACGTAGCGTGGTCATTCTAGTCGCGAACGTGTACGTAAATACTGGTCAATGTAGAGGCGCGCACATGTCGTAGTAGAGGCGCGCATGTAGCATGTACACGTACGTACAGCGGCCAGTGTGCAAGAAAGAAAATACGGCCACATACGTACATACGGGCGGGGTCTCGAACGCCTACACGCGCATACGTACGAGCAGGGCTCGTGTACATGGCTGGGTCAGAAAGGAGAAATAGCATCGTCGTCGTGTTCATGGGGAGCCAACCGTCTGGGTCGGAACGGAATGCGTCGTCGTGTTCATCAGGAGGGCTTGGACAGAACAGCCGATGGAAACGAGGCCTGGCGTACCGCAGAACGGAGGAAACGGCCTTGTGTTCGACCGGCCACGTTCGAAACTGGATCCTGTTCATCGGGAGGGGTCTGGCGTACCGCAAAATGGAGGAAATGGACTTGCGTTGGACCTCTTACGGTCGAAACGGGGTCCTGTTGATCGGGAGGGGTGTGGCGTACCGCAAAACGGAGGAAACGAAGTTGTGTTGGAGCGCTACGGTCGAAACAGGGGTCCTGTTCATCGGGAGGGGTGTGGCGTACCGCAAAACGGGACTCCACGGGATACTGTTCATGTCCACCATCGACCCCCTCCAGCCTCCACGGGCTACTGTTCATCCACTGTCGACCTCCTCCAGCCTCCACCTGCAACTGTTCATCCACGGGCTCCTGTTCATCCAGCCTCCATCGTGCGCTACTCCACCGGCTACTGTTCAACCAGCCCTCTCCACGGGCTCCTGTTCAACCACCCCTCCACGGGCTACTGTTCATCCAGCCCTCCACCATCTACTATTCATCTAGCCCTCCACAGGGTCGTCCTGTTCATCCAGTCCTCCATGGGGTCCTGTTCATCCAGCCCCAACCGGCTCGATCGATCGGGGTCCTAGTCATCCAGAGGCAACACTGTCGGCGTTCTGGGAACGGGGGTCGCCAGACTTGCCTGCCTGCGGCCCACGGCGTGGCTAAGCCAGCAGGCTGTACGGCCCATCTGCATCAACAAGGCATCCAAGACCCTCGCGAGGGTCCAAGCTTCGTGAGGCGGACGACGCAAGACCACCTCTGGAGTAGCCTAGCCAGGCAGGCTCACGAGGAGCAGAGATATCAAGCCATGATGAACGACACCAGGCGGGCGCCAGGCGGGCACCAACGCGTGCAGCGTCCTTATTTCCTCTTTGGTGCTAAGGAGGCCAGCGCAGGCGAAGAGTACCGAGGCATCAGGCAAAGGATGCTATATTGGTGCAACGAGACCAAGACCAGGAGGACGGCAAGACGGAGGTCATCGTGGAGCGCAAGACGGTGTCACCACCAGAGCTTTTCGCAGGCGAAGACCACTTTTGTCAGGATAGCTTGTACTAGCTGCCCCCTTCAAATTTGCCAGCCGTTGTTGGCTCCCTTCCCGCTTGATATTTGGGAAGAGGACCAGGGCCTATATAAGTAGAGCTAGCCACCATAGTAGAGGCATCTCATCTTAGCCTGCTCCAACCCGATCGAGAGCCTACACTAGCCACAAGGACACCTCAACCTCAGGAGGCTGTTCTTCTCTTGTACTGTTCATCATTAGCCCTAGAGGCAATCCACCACCACCAAACTGGAGTAGGGTATTACACCACAACGGTGGCCCGAACCAGTATAAATCTCGTGTCTTTCTGTGTTCCGAGTTCGTCGAGTTCGTCCCCGAGATCTTAGCGAGCTAGGGCGTAGATCGGTAGGACGGAAAGACTTCGTGCGCACCCCAGTGTTCGAACCTTAAGGGTTTGCCGGGACCCCACATCCGACATTTGGCGCGCCAGGTAGGGGTGCGTCGTAGCTTCCCTTCCATCAGTTCGTCGCTCCGTCGTCTGCATGGCGGACGCTCGCCGTGCTCGAGCTGAGCGTCGGGCTGCCCTCATCGCCCGCGTCGCTCAGACGGCTCCTGTCGGCGGGCCACCTCGTGGTTCTCCGTCTCCCGCCGCCAACGCTGCCACCGGCCTGGCGGGGAACGAGCATCAGGCATCCTCACTGCATCCTTCGGTGCGGCAGGACGGCCGCACCGCCACTCCATCACTGACCCCTGCCGGTTCTTCGTCTCACGCGCGCCGTGCTCCCATGGAGGCACGGGCCGCGCTCCTCGCGGCGAACGAACTCCAGCGCTACCACCCCGTCGACGACCTCTATGAGGAGTGGCTCGACCGCGTCGCCGAGCTCGTCCGCGCCGCAGGGGGCTCCCCGGTGCCGTCCCTCTCTCTACCTCCCCCTCAACAGCCGCGGCCAACGAGGCTCATGGCATGCCTCCAGCACCTCTGCCCCAAGACGGTGCCTTGGCACCAAGGCGCGCGGCTCCGCGGCATGAGCCACCACGCCCAGCGCCCGTGCGCGAAGAGAGAAGCTGCCAAGAAATCTCGCGGCCGCGAGAAGCTGCACCTGCGCTCCCCGCGCCACCTCGTCAAGACCGCGCACCGCCCGCAACGGTGCAGCGCGGACCTCGTCAAGACCAAGCTCCACCTCCGAAGAGGGCCCTGGCGACCACGGCTGGCTGCCGCGCCTTCACCCCCGAGCTGTGTAGCGTCGCCTGGCCAGGCAAGTTCAAGCCGGATCTGCCTCCTCGCTATGGCGGCACTGCCGACCCCGCGGAGTTCCTGCAGCTCTATGAGCTGAGCATCGAAGCGGCCAACGGCGACGAAAAAGTCATGGCGAACTGGTTTCCCATGGCTCTCAACGATGGAGCCCGCTCCTGGCTCCTGAACCTGCAGCACGGCTCGATCTCCTCTTGGGACGAAATGCACGACCGCTTCGTCGCCAACTTCCAGGGCACTCGTGGCCGCCCGCCGGCGGCGGGTGACCTGCGCCGCATCAAGCAAGAACCGGGAGAGACCCTCCAGAAGTACATCCAGCGCTTCAACAACACCCTCCTCAAGATCCCCAAGGACACGGACGAAGCCATCATCTCCGCGTTCTCAGACGGCGTCCGCGACGTCAAGATGAAGGAAGAGATCGCCATCGACGAGGAGCTCTACACCTCTCAGGAGCTGTTCAACCTGGCGACCAAGTGCGCAAGAGCTAAGGAGGGGGCGCTAGGAGCCGAAGCCTTCCAAGAACCAACGGAGAACCACAACGGTCGCGCCGGCACAGGCTTATGCTAACCATGGACTGCGGATGAATCAGGTTGCAGCGTCGATCGATGACCCTAGCACAGCAGCACCTGTTCCAACAAGGGAGACACGCTGGGGGCCGCCGGGAGGGAGCTAGGAGCAAGGCCCCTCCCCGCGGCGCGCGACGCCTGGCGACACCCGGAGGTAGGCCCTCTGCCGGGGAGGCCTCGACAACCCTTTCCCCGGCAGAGGACCTGTGGTCGCCGGGGGCATCGCTGGTGTCCTCTTTCCCTCCCTTGTGTCGTCCCGGTGACCGGTCGGATCAAAGGAGGTCAAGGGTGGCGCAAGGCGGGGCCCTCGTCTGGCGATATGAAGCAAGGCTGGTACCTGTGAAGAAGGCCCAGTCCCTGCGAAGCTCGCCGCCCGTGACACTCTCACGTAATAATGAGTTGGGGCTGTACACGCCCCGGAGTCTCAGGGGTGCCGGCCTCAGGCCCTGGGGCTCCCTCCCACGCCTAGTGGCAGCACTTAGCTCCGCGCTGGTGAGAAGACTTGAAGACCAGAAGACTAGACTAGGTGCCGGACGCGGCCTTTTGCTTTGGGTCTCTTTCTGTGTAGCTTTGTTTTCTGGATCTGGATTTGAGTTGAAGTTGAGTTTTTGTTGATGCGCGCGGGGGGAGCCTTTTCTCGTTCGAGCAATTTCTTGCCTTCTGAATCTCTATTTGTCTGGGACTCCTGTCCGTCGCTTTCCCCTCACGAGCTCCTCGTGAGTGGGACAGCGCGAAGCGCACACGCCAAGTGCGCGCTAGCACTACAACTGGTGCTCACCTCTAGTGGGGCCCCTTCTAACGGGGTGACGAGCTCCGCAGGGTTCTCAGAAACTCGACGCGTCGCAACCCAGCTCAAAGCTGGCGCTGACTAAGGTAAACCATGATAGAGAACTCGCATCCGGATTCACGAGCTCACGAGGGCACAAACTCGCATCGCATAGGAAAGTAAAAACTGCAATTTGCTTACATGAGGGGCTCCCCCTCCCAAAATGCTCTTACAAGTTTTCCGAGGGCCATGCCCGAGCTTCGTGTGCAGGATGAAACGATAGGAGAACATGGGATCATCCAGAAATATCGCTCGCTACATCACCCGCGGATGCGTCAATCGCGTCATCATCGTCTTCATCGGCAGCGTCGCCACCGCCGGCGACGCCCCCGACACCGTCGTCAACCACGTCGCCATCGTCTGCAGCGACCACCACCCCGTCATCTTCCGAAGTGAAGGCCCTGACCAACGCGTCCACGTTTTCTTCAACCCAACGCGCCAGGTCATCCCGGATGACCGTTGAACGGGGGCGATGGCGGCGTCGAAATCAAAGTTGGTGTCGGCAATCAGAAGGTGGCTGAAGACACGGGAGAAAGCGCGCTCAAGCAGGCCGCGCCCCCTTTCCTCCACAAGCTGGCGAGCTATGGCAGATCGAGCCTTTCGCCTCCTGGAAGAGCTCGTGACGAACCACGCTCCGCCGGCGCTCGAACTCGAACGCTCGACCCTCCTCGTCCTCCACCTCGGGGGCTTCGGGCGGGGCGCCAAGCGGCACGCCACCCCCCGGCAGGGGGCTGGGGGCTGACGCCGCACCTAACGCCAGCTCGTCCTCACGAGAAGCCCAAGCCGGCTGAGGCTCACTGCTTGAAGAGGAACCAAAGATCGAAGCCAGCCAGCTGCTGCCCATGAGCGGAGGAGGAGCTTTGGGTACGCCCGCCAAGCTCCACGCCAGACCGTGGGGGAGGGACGGCCAAGCTGCGGGCTCAGCGCGCCGCGAAGGCAGAGATGCTCCCCCGACCGACCCAGCTCCAAGGGCGGTAGGAAGACCAGGAATGCTCAAGGCGGATGCGGGAGTTGATGAAGGAGGAGGCCGCTTCTCGGGAGACGCAACAGCTTCAACGGAAGGAGCCCTGGAGAACTGATGTCGGGATAAGGAGGCTACACGCAGGAAGCCGTGACAACAAGGTACTTACGCGTCAATGGCGATGTACTTTCGCCGCTTCAACGGCCTGAAGGTGTTGCTGCCGCTAGGGGATCCTTTTCTCTTGCGAAGGTCCTCGAAGTCCACACAAAGATGACCAAAACGCTGGACGTGACGGCCGGTGCGCAACGAGGCCGAAGAAGAGCCTGGAAGGATATCTTCAGGGGTGACCGGTTGCGGTGAACAGCCGGGCACCGTTTCACCACAACCTCCCGAGGCTCCTGGAGCCTTGGCCTCGGGAGCCGCATGCTGCACCTCCTCAATAATCGGCGCCTCGGGAGGGGGATCGCAGGCCCCTGAAGACGACGCCCCAGGATCACCATTCGGCATGTGTTCCTCAGGACTCGAGCCACCGGCCCCCGTCGGAGCTCGCTCTCCCGCACCTTCACCTGGGGTGAGCTCTGCACCGACAGCATAGAAGGGAACCACGACGACGGGGTTCTCGCGGGGCCCCACCAGTCCGATCGGCCGCAGCCCCCATTCGTCGAAGGAAGCCATGCTCGCTGCAAACTTATCCTTGTTCTTGCAGCGATACAACAGGAAATTCTTCCCAGGCATTTCGGCCGGCAAAGGGACACCCGTGAAGACCTTGAGCACTGTTTGCCACGTCCCAAGAGGGAGCCCAGACTCCTGGAACCTCATGTGGTCCTGACTGTTGAGCAAGGTCCACATTGGGCGAGAGTGGCGCTGAAGCGGAGCAACCCGGCGTTTGACGAACTCCTTCACCACCATCGGCGTGGTCACGCCGCGGTCCTTCAGGAGCCTCAGCCTGGCCCAGACGAGGGCAAGGCGGGGGCTCGAGAGCTTCTGGTGGCTCCAGCCGGAGTTTGGAACAGCAGGCCCCGTCGGGAGACGAAGCAGGGGGTTGAGCACGCCGGCATCGACAAACACCCATCGCATACGAAACTCGCTCGTGGATGAAGGGAGCTCAAAGTCAATCCCCGCGCCCGCGGTCGCAGCCGCGGCCTGGAAGCTCACGCACCCCAAACATTGCTGAGGGTCGGCCAGGTGCAATGAGAAGAAATGACGGAGGAGGGCCACCGAAGGAGCGATGCCCACCTTGGCTTCGCACACGAAGGCGAAGACAGCAAGAAGAGTCACCGATTGGGGGTCAAGATGCAGCATGTGGATCTGGTAATGCTCTAGCACCGCGTTGAGGAAGGCAGAGAAGGGAGGAATCAGGCCATCCCAGAGGGCATCTATGAAGATTGGGACCTCGGTGGCTGCCCGAGCCATGCGAGTGCGAGATGCAGGCCAAGCTACCATCTCTCCCCACTCGATGAAGCTGGAAGCGAGCATCGGACGCACCTTGTCCATGGCCTCGTCGTTGAGCACCCGGGATCGGCCTAGCGCCGGCTCGACAGCCGGAGATGCGCCTGACGGAGACATTGGCTTCTTCCCCTTGTCCGCTTGTTTTGGCGCCATGGCAACGAAGCAGGGGGAGGGCAGGTCAAATTGGAGAAGGGAAGCAGAGTCTCAAGGAAGCAGGGGGATTGGGGAAGCGAGGCGCAGACGACGGAGGAATAACTGTGTAGGCCGCGGGGGCCGCATAGCTAGGCGGATTCAAAGGCAGCGCGGGGAGCGGAGACGCCCACGTCCAATCAAGCGCCACGCGTCAACCGAGGCCGTAGGCTTTTGGGGCCCGCGGTGCTCCGAACATGACCCTTGGCTTCGCCGCGAAGCCAAGCCCGAGCGCACCTTGGGCCCGGGGGCTACTGTCGGCGTTCTAGGAACGGGGGTCCCCAGACTTGCCTGCCTGCGGCCCACGGCGTGGCTAAGCCAGCAGGCCGTACGGCCCATCTTCATCAACAAGGCATCCAAGACCCTCGCGAGGGTCCAAGCCTCGCGAGGCGGACGATGCAAGACCACCTCTGGAGTAGCCTAGCCAGGCAGGCTCACGAGGAGCGGAGATATCAAGGCAGGCAAACCTCACGAGGCTCTCGTGACGTGAGCCATGATGAACAACACCAGGCGGGCGCTAGGCGTGCACCAGCGCGCGCAGCGTCCTTATTTCCTCTTTGGTGCTACGGAGGCCAGCGCAGGCGAAGAGTACCGAGGCATCAGGCAAAGGTTGCTATATTGGTGCAACGAGACCAAGACCAGGAGGACGGCAAGACGGAGGTCATTGTGGAGCCCAAGACGGCGTCACCACCAGAGCTTTTCGCAGGCTAAGACCACTTTTGTCAGGATAGCTTGTACTAGCTGCCCCCCTTCAAATTTGCCCGCCGTTGTTGGCTCCCTTCCCGCTCGATATTTGGGAAGAGGACCAGGGCCTATATAAGTAGAGCTAGCCACCATAGTAGAGGCATCTCATCTTAGCCTGATCCAACCCGACCGAGAGCCTACCCTAGCCACAAGAACACCTCAACCTCAGGAGGTTGTTCTTCCCTTGTACTGTTCATCATTAGCCCTAGAGGCAATCCATGACCACCACACTGGAGTAGGGTATTACACCACAACGGTGGCGCGAACCAGTATAAATCTTGTGTCTTTCTGTGTTGCGAGTTCGTCGAGTTCGTCCGCGAGATCTTAGCGAGCTAGGGCGTAGATCAGTAGGAGGGAAAGACTTCGCGCGCACCCCAATGTTCGAACCTTAAGGGTTTGCCGGAACCCCACATCCGACAAACACTACGGGGTCCTGTTCATCCACCCCCACCGGGAACTGTTCATCCAAACCACCCCAGCAACGCTCACTGTTCATCCAGAGGCAGCATCGATCGGCTTCAGTTAGCAGCAGTAGCGAAGGAATCGCTCGATCAGGTTCAGTTAACAACCATCGATCGATCGCTCGGGTTCAGTAATGCGTAGCCTGCAGTGCGATCCTCGGGTTCAGTAGGCGAACGCCTCGCTCGGGTTCAGTTAGAGCCCAACGCCTCGCACCCATGCGCGTGCGTGTACGAGAGAAACGCGCAAACCTCCGTGGATCGCTCGGCCCTGACCACCCACCGTAACCGGGAACACCCCGATATTTTCCTCGCCCTCGCTTCTACCACAGTTTTTTCCATCATGGACAGCCCAAAGAATGTCATGCAGCTGCGTCTCTGGCCCGCCCAGGACAAAAAGCCTATTTTCTGTCATGATTTTTTGTCATAGAAGTAGGAGCCCACCACATCTATGATGATACCGGGTTTTGGCACGATTATCGTCATAGAAGTGTCATAAGTATGACAGATTTTTTTTTCGTTCGGCCCAAAATGTCACGGATGTGTCTTTTTTTGTAGTGTCAATAGTGTTGGAACATGATTAGGGCGCATTAAAGTTACAACAATGAAGTAGGACAACATACAAAGACCGTGTGACCCATATAAAATAGCCAATGGCTTGCTGGAACATGAAAATATGACTAGGGCAAGAAGATACAATGGAAAACTAGTTAAAAACAAGTTTTTACAAGGTAATAAATTACACAAGAACTATGTTGCTTCAGTCAAGTACACATGACCACCAATTTATCTACTTTAAGTAGTAGTAGTTGAACAAAGGTGAACTGATAGTCTGATACAAAAGTCGATAGTGTGTACCAGCGACACGGAATCTCTAAATTTCATTAGTGTAAGCAACACGATTATGGCAAATATGAGTTACAAAGCCGTTGTGCCTCATATAAACCAATCAGTCATCTGTCGATGAACATCGAAACATTACTAGGGCAAGAAGTTCCAACCGCAAACCAGTTACACAAGCAAGTTATTAGAAGGTATATTACACATCTTCATACAGTCCATTTTATTTTATTATATATTGGCATATCAAGATATAACCAATATACAGTGAGATGAATGGACTGGCATTTTTCTAATCATTGGCCAACTTAATCCAGACAAACAAGCAATTCAACAATTTTGTGGGCAACTAAACAACATCAGTGGAATACATTTCATGGCATGTATCGTACATGCAGGTCAGTAGTTATGAAGTAAATGAATGCATGGACTTATGCTAGCTTGTTGTATAGGCTAACTACAATTCCTTTGGCACTTGCGAGGTTCAAGAATGCAGTCCATGCCATCACTTCCTTGGATACGCAGTCCCCATATTCCTTTCTGGCCCATCTACATTTAGGTAAGGTGAATGATTAATCTGTTAAGATGGTCTGACCCTGCTGTATTGGGATAAGATGTCAATCTAATTGTAATATACACATCATATTGACATTTGTTGTCTAGTTGTTTCATCCAATTATATATATTGGCATATCTAAATTAAGCAATCTACAGTAGGACGAACAGACTGACAACTTTCTAATCATTGGTCAACTCAGTTCACACAAACAAGCAATTCAACCATTATGTGGGCAACTCATGCACCACAGGAATCAGTGGTAGGGACCCAGAGATTAAGGTTTGCGAGGGCGATGAACGACAACATAGCTAGAGGTAGCCTGCATCACCGCTGGAGTTACAGGGCGGCGGCCCATGCTCAACCCGGTGATAGATCCACAACTCATGATCTCGGACACACGCAATCAAAAAGAAAAAGAGAAGGACCTGGAAGGGTCAAGGCTAGGCGAACAAGCCACTGTAGCACAACATCAACAACCACCACCATCATAAGTAACGGTGCATTAACACCGTCACTTGCAAGGTCCAGGACTATGAGAAGGTCTTGAATAGTTATGCCTCCAGGAAGGTAACAACGCATTGACATCGTCATCACCAGATCCAACCATATAGGTTAGTTCATGAGTTTTGTGAGCAGACTCAAGACAATAAATTCAACAAGTGAGCTTAGGCCACCACTACCAACTACAACCAATGATGGCCAAACCTATGGTTTTCACCCTGGAACTCAATATCTGGTACTCGAAGAGAACCACAAAAAAAGATGCGCGCCTAGTTGCCACCACCAACTTGCATTGAAGAAGTCTTGCTACAATGTGAAGCTTACCCCAAAATCGCTGATCAGGATGAAACGGACACATCGGACAATTTCTAAGACACCAAATCTTCCTGTGGTTATATATATATAGCACACCTCAATCATCATGAATACGAAAAATACCCATTGGATTTCATTCGTCGTGTGGGCGGGAAATGGAGGGTAGATAGTCGCGCAGGGCCACATGGCCACTTCGCATGCACCACCTACAATGACCTCTTGGGCCAAGCCACTATACTCATCTCGGCTCAATTGGTCGCATCACCGTCACTATCCAGGTTAATGGACCGCGACGAACAAGACGTGGATGCCATAGGGGAGGCCGGCCCTCACTAGATCAGGCCTCGATCCCTCCTCCATTGCACCTAGAGGCACGAGCCACTAGCATCGTATGCCCCTGGCGATCAAGAATGCGGAAAGGCATCACGCCACTGACCAACCAGAACCTTCCCCAAGCCGTTGCGGACTGGAATTAATGTTGTCAGATTCACCACTATCACCATGCCACCCAACAACCATGGTGGCACGACAACCACCAATAGGCATGGGGGTCATCGCCCCGCGTTCGGGCTCAGCTGGTGCGCATGCCATCTAGGGCCACCATCCACTACAAAAAAATACACTTCCGTGACGATACGTGTTTGTCACAGTAGGTCAAATTTTCTTTCATGCATGTACATCCATGATGATTTTATGACAGAATCCAGATAGTCATACATGTGCTGTCGTAGAAGTGTTCCATGACATTACCAAAATTATCATCACGGAAGTGTCCACTTCCATGGCGATAAATCGCGTGTCATGGAAGTGCTTTCGTCAAGCGTGACCGACACGTGGCATCCACCATAATGGGTCGCCGTTAAGCTATCGGGTCTGATTTTGGTTCCGATAACCCGCTAACAGCCACGACCAATGACGATTTTCCACGTGTAAAATTCTCATTGGCCGACGGAACCACGTGTCGGCTCCACGTTGGGACAGATGTCAACTGTCCATTTGACAAGAATCGCCAATGAAATGTTGACAAGTGGGACGGCCCAATAGAGGGCCATATAGGTCTAAAAGCCAGCCCAGGAACAGGCCCACAAGATTTTGTCAGATCTAATGGGTCAGCCCGTTAACAGCCTAACATTTTCTGGACCAAATTAGAGCCCACATCAGATACGGGCCGTTAAACGACTGCAATATTCTTGGCCAGTTTACGGCCCATATCAGATCCGACCCGTTAACAGCCTACAATAGTTTGGGCCAAATTACGGTCCACACCTGATCCGGCCCGTTAACTGACTTTTATTTTTTGGGCTAAATTACGGCCCATAACAGATACGACCCTTTTAACAGATACGGTCATTGGGCGGCCTGATTTGCTCTTCGTCTTCTTAATGGCCCATTTAATAGTTCGGCCTGATATTAGTTTTGGCCTGTCAGCGACCATGTCTACATATGGGCCTCTTTCGGCCCGGTTTCACTTTCGTCCATTTAAAGGCCCGAGTTGCACCTGGGCCTAATTATGGTCCGTAGTTACTTTCGGCCTCTTAACAGCCCGTAGGCTTCATGGATATATTCTAGCCCAAACTGCCTATCGGCCCGTTAAAGGCCCTTGAGAGTGTTGGGCCTAATTTAGGCCCGTTATACATCCGGCCTGCTTCCCGCCCGTCATGTAATTGGGTCAGCCAAGGCCCAGAAACATTTCACCCTGTTAATGGCTTGTCACTCGAATGGCCAATAATGGGCCGATTTATATTACAGCACGCTGTCGGCCCGTGATTTCTTCGCCACAATTAGGGCTGAATCTAGTTCTCAATCTGTTAAAAGCCTATTTACTTTTCGGGCCCAATTAAGGCAAGCGGTTTACTCGGCCTTTTAAAGGCCCGAAACTAATAGTGGGCCAGATTAAGAATAGACCTAACTAATGGCCGAAGATGATTGTATGCCCACGGTTCTGCACGTACTAGCGATTGGCGACCGACCAGTTTTAGTACAGAAATTATTATTTTATAAACCTAACCTATTGGCTCATTGCGCACCGATCGAAGATTACGACCTTTTCTCAGAGTGACGATAGCAGAAACAGCAAATAAATTACAACATCATGACGAAGAATAAACCTAGACTATACAACAAAGAAATTACAGCATATTACATCCCTAGGGCATCAAAGTTTGCCGCCAGTGATAATAAAGGGCAACCAGACAGCAGATTACATAAACTGGGCAGGTCACCACTAGTTGAAGTTAACATGCCGACAAAATAATAGACAGAACCGACAACACTTCAACACAGTTCAAGAAAGGTTAGCTCGGCCCAGGAGCTGCAGCGCAAGCAGCTTAGCAACCTGATGAGACTGCGCTTCTTTGGCGCTCATATCCACCAACTTAAGATGCATAGCATCAATAAACATCATGTACTTATGGTTAATCTTGCATAGAGATTGGAGTTCCAGTCGGATTTGAGCGGAAGCATGTATTTCTGCTTGAATTTTAGACTGAAGAAGTCGAACAGATTCAGGCAGCGACTTCATCGAGCTTGTGTCACTGAGTAAGTTTGACACTACATCAAGATGTGACTTCGTGGTTGTATCCCTACCCTCAAGATGTGTTGCCTTCTCTGGAATATGTGTTAGAGGGACAAACAATTGGTTCGTCTGACTATCATTGTGGCAGTTCTTCCTAGCAGCAGTGCTGTCACCCTGAAAGAGAAACAAGTAGGTAGACAACAGGTTTTGCACGTATAAGCATCAGCGCTGCCAATTCATATCAATTCTTTGTCAGAAATAAAGAGACACGGTTTAAAATAGCATTAACATAATAGGCATTGTTCATAGTTAAGACAACAGGAAATGGCATTATGTAGGAGCGGCCAGCTTCACCAGACCACTTGATTACAGATCAAGAACACAAGCATAGATGTAGTTCTAAACAACATATACTCATGAATGGTGAGTGTATTGTCAATTTATACCATTTCAGATTGGTAAATAAAGAGACACGATTTAAATAACATTAATATAATATGGCATTGTTCATAGTTGAGACATAGCAGGATATGACATTGTGCTGTTGGTGGTGGTTTCACCACACCACTGGATTACAGATCAAGAACACAAGCATACACATAGTGCTAAAGAAGATAACTTGCTATGTTTAGTTTAATTTACATGGTACGAATAAGGAACTAGGTTGTACAACTAAAGACTGTTGAGAAGGACAAACTTATGTTTATGTACTTCTACATTATAAACTTTGAACAAGCAGTTTGATGTAGACGACAAAAATAAACAGCATTTGCACTCATAGCTATCCAAATATACACAACAAAGTTTGAAGGCTCGAGGAGGACAAACTTACATTAGTAGTGAAGACAGGCTCTATAAAGGCCTTGTCCATATTGATGGGGGGGCAATTCAGGAAGTTTACCGCACACTCTTCTTCAAGAGTATTGCCTTTATTCTACATTTTGTTAAGAGTAAATATATATGTGAAAATATAGGAACAAATGGCGATTATTTAACTTAAGATGCATAGTACAAATATAAATACGGCATACAGGCAGAAGGCACTGACAAGAGCAATGCGGAGCTAAACTTCTTCAGTAACATTGGTTTTATTCAATATTTTTGGCAAGAGTAAATGTAGATATGATGCGTAGAAAAATGGAGGACAAGGGAAAATAAGTTGCAAAGTGTACATGAAGAACTAGCTGACAAATATAAGTACAGTGATGAAGGACAGCAGATACTTACAAGAACAATGCAGAACTAAATTTCTTCATAAGCATTGGGTTTATTCTACATTAATTTAAGCATTAATATAGATCTGATAATTTGGAGCGAACAGTGGATAAGCAAGCTATAACGCACAATGATGTCACATAATCCACCAGGTATGAATGTAAGGACAATGATAGGACAATAGGTACTCACAAGAGCAAAGCAGCGACCATCATAGTTGCGATATCCTAGGTTTTGCGGTGCTGGTTCTATCGCCAATATACGTCGGGTGCTATGTGATTTCTCCGGTAGCACCACCTTTTTCAAGGACTTTGCTTGTACTCCTTCAGGTTCTGCAATCACCCTCTTCCTTTTGGATGTCTGAAACACAAGAACAACATTTGAATGGAAAAACATGGTATGACAACAAATGGAATAGGTGTTGATAATGGATGGGCATGGCATCTTCACATATATCATGAGTAAACTAAGCAGATGGCGGTGCGACGAAGTAAAAGAAATGCAAGACACCTTATGCAAGATATGTGCAACCATTAAAACTTTGCCAAATTAGAACAGGCACCTTATTGGGTGAACAGGATAGGCCATCTGCCTTTGACTCCTTGAGCTCAAAATAGTCATTAGGATTATATTCTGAATACAAATCTATAGGTCGGGAACATGTGGGTTTCATTGCATCCGCAATGGACCTCAATCCCTTGATGCCAAGTTTGTTACCCATTGAATTGTTCCGCAATATTCTTCCGATGTGCGCATTCTTATATTCATTGTGATTACGTGCAATATCTGTAAAGCATGAAAACACAAATAATAGTGAGATTATCTTTGTAATGCAGAGGATATTGTAATATAATAGAGGCTCCCTATAAACCCTTGTGTGCTATCACTGGATTCTGATGAGAGAGCCCATGCGTGCTATAATATGGTGAGTAGATTAATATAATATGGCACAACTACACCAAATAAATAGGCTCCATGTTGGGAGCCCCAGATGTAAGGATAGTTGGCAGATGATAGGTTCATAATATACCGTATAGAAATTTTATTGCCAAACCATGATAACGAGAGCGCAGAGCCAGTAGGCAGATCGTAGTGTAGATAATAGGGGTACACCATAACCACCATAAATAAATCAGGAAAGCGGAACTGGCTGGAAAACACAGGGTTTTGCCACTACTAATATGCTGCCTATCGATCACCTACAGGCCAGCTCTATTCATCTGAAGGCGCACAGTTGTTACTATTAGTTTAGTCTATCAAAGACCGCGCGGCTCCCACCATTTTCGGGGTATTATGGCAGACCAACTCGAAGTGTGAAATCATTTAGCAGAACCGGCCCAATAGAGCTATCGACTGCAGATGTCCCTGCTCCCCTTCCTGACAAGGAACATACTGTGCTTACTAAAGAAGAACAGAAGAGGAACATGTTAAAGAATAGAAGGGGAAGCATATTATTGAGATTCCCCTTCTTTCTATACAATGTTGGTTGCCCACCCATGATGAATCAGATCGCCCAAAGAAATGCAATTCCATGATGTCTCTCTATATGTGGCCACAGGCATTTCGAAACTCAATTGGGAGCATTAGCTAACCAATTAATTGTGTGTCTGTTACCTAATGTCAGTATGATATCACATTTGTATTTGAAGAACCTTACGACGTATGATTGGTGTGTTATTTAGCTTTAAAGGGTGGACAGCTTCTAGTAGGACACAAAGCACATACACAGATCGTAGTGTAGATATAATGGAAAACCCTAAGCATTAGGAGTAAAATCAGGAAAGTGGAACTTGCTGGAATATATGTGCTAGTATTGCCGGTACGGCTAGAAAGGCTTCGCATACCAGCTCCCTACAACTGAAGGCGCAATACTGTTACTATAAGTATAACTCTCAAAGGTGACACATACGATCGAATACGAAGAGTTGAAAGCGTCCATGACAATTGATATGAAGACCAACAAGAAGAGTTGAAAGTGTCCATGACAAGCGACCGAATAGACCTGTACACTGCAAATGTCCCTGCTCCTCTTCACTACAAAGAACATACTGTACAACTATTATACTCCCTCTGTTCCTAACTACAAGTCTTTGTAGAGATTCCACTGTGGATCACATACAGATGTATATAGATACATTTCAGAGTGTAGATTCACTCATTTTGCTCCGTATGTATTCCATGGAGGAATCTCTACAAAGACTTATATTTTGGTACGGAGAGAGTACTTACAAAGGAAGAACAGAAGAGGAGCATGCTAAAAAAGAGCAAGCAGATTTTGGATAATAAAATGTTGGTTCGCCACACATGATGAACCAGAGCACATAAAGAACGCAACTCCCTGTTGTCCCTCGATATGTGGCGCATGTGCTTTTCGAAAGTAAAGTAGGAACATTAACTGACCAATTAAACATTCTTAGTTTTAGTACATGCCAGCATCAAGATTCATATTTGAGCATCTAAGTTTGGAATTATGAGTGGCATGTTGTTTAGCTTGATGGGTTGACGAGCACTGCTTGTACGTATGTCTCGAAGCACCTACGATAATAGTACTGAATATATGGGAATGTCTACATGCAAGTCGCCTGACTTTCGTCATTTGGGTCAATCGACCATTTCAGGCGGTTGGATGAAGATCCTACATCTCCTAACCCTTCTTCTTACTCGCCGCTTATTCTTCCCCTAAAGACCAACGCACGGGTCGCCGGCCAAACCACCGGCCCCCGCCCTCCCCTGAACCGCCCACCACCTATGATGTTCCGCCGTCCCCGGCCATCCCTCTAGCTACGCCCCCCCCCCCCCCCCCACCGGCGTCGAGTTTTGCCTCCGGTGAGGCCCCACCATAGCCCGACGAGACCCCCCCACAACCACTGTCCCCAGCCAAAACCCTAAGATAGATAATGGGACAGCCCTCCGGCGAGCCCCTTCCTTTGCACCGGCGAACTCTGGCGAGCTCTCAAAAATCGACTGACCCAATTTTGAAATTTAGTCTACTGTCATTTAACTAGTGTGGAATATAAAAGGGGAAAACCATAAGCATTGCGAGTATAGTGTTGAGCGTGCCATGGCGGATCTGAAGGTGCAAACCGGACAAAAGCAACTTTGCAACCAATGTTTGCTTTCAACTAACAAGTAAGTGATGGAAAAGAAATGAGAGTAAAGCAGTGGCGATCTATTTTCTTGCTGCGATTAATAAGTTGAGAAGATACGAAAGAGTACCGCCTCTGGTGGGGCACCGTGTATGTGTCTGCTGAGAATTTGACGGTGTTGAGGTAGCAATGGCTGTCGATGGCGTGGAAGTAGATCTAGGAGGGTGGACGGTGGCGGCGGGGGAAATATCCTAGAGCGGTGGACGAGACGATCGTAGGAGAGGCGCCGGCAAGGTGGATGACGGCGGAGATGAAGCGAGAGGACGGGATGCAAGGATCCCTGTCCGAAGCCGTGGATGAGAGAGGTCGATCTCTTGTAGTGGACGAAGGCGTCGGGGTATCAACTCCAGCATGCTGGAGGAGGACGGTAGTGGATGGGGTGCCGGACGGAGGAGGCTGGGGTGGAGAGGGTGTTTTGGCGCCCACTGCTACCTCTTGAGCACCGCGTTGGTTTTCCCTTGAAGAGAAAAGGGTGATGCAGCAAAGTAGCATAAGTATTTCCCTCAGTTTTAACTAAGGTATCAATCCAGTAGGAGGCTACGCTCGAGTCCCTTGCACCTACACAAACAAATAAGAACCTTGCAACCAACGCGATAAAGGGGTTGTCAATCCCTTCACGGCCACTTGCAAAAGTGAGATCTGAAAGAGATGATAAGATAATATTTTTGGTATTTTTATGATAAAGATTAAAAGTAAAGAAAGCAAAATAAAGGTAATAGAAATAACGGTAGATTAATATGATAGAGAATAGACCCGGGGGCCATAGGTTTCACTAGTGGCTTCTCTCAAGATAGCATAAGTATTACGGTGGGTGAACAAATTACTGTCGAGCAATTGATAGAATTGAGCATAGTTATGAGAATATCTAGGTATGATCATGTATATAGGCATCACGTCCGTGACAAGTAGACCGACTCCTGCCTGCATCTACTACTATTACTCCACACATCGACCGCTATCCAACATGCATCTAGAGTATTAAGTTTATAAGAACAGAGTAACGCTTTAAGCAAGATGACATGATGTAGAGGGATAAGCTCATGCAATATGATATAAACCCCATCTTTTTATCCTTGATGGCAACAATACAATACGTGTCATTTCCCCTACTGTCACTGGGATCGAGCACCGCAAGATTGAACCCAAAGCTAAGCACTTATCCTATTGCAAGAAAGATCAATCTAGTAGGCCAAACCAAACTGATAATTCGAAGAGACTTGCAAAGATAACCAATCATATATAAAAGAATTCAGAGGATATTCAAATATTGTTCATAGATCATCTTGATCATAAACCCACAATTCAATGGATCTCGACAAACACACCGCAAAGGAAGATTACATCGAATAGATCTCCACGAGAATCGAGGAGAACATTGTATTGAGATCCATAGAGAGAGAGAAGAAGCCATCTAGCTAATAACTATGGACCCGAAGGTCTGAGGTAAACTACTCAGACATCATCGGAGAGGCTATGGTGTTGATGTAGAAGCCCTCCGTGATCAACCCCCTCCGGCGGAGCGCCGGAAATGGCCCCAAGATGGGATCTCACGGGTACAGAAGGTTGCGGCGGTGGAATTAGGTTTTCCTGGTGCTCCTCGATGGTTTGGGGGTACATAGGTATATATAGGAGGAAGAAGTAGGTCAGTGGAGCCACGAGGAGCCCACGAGGGTGGAGGGCACGCCCCCTGCCTCGTGGCTTCCTCGTTGGTTGCTTGATGTCCACTCCAAGTCCTCTGGATCACGTTTGTTCCAAAAATAACTCTCCCGAAGGTTTCATTCCGTTTGGACTCCGTTTGATATTCTTTTTCTACGAAACACTGAAATAGGCAAAAAAACAGCAATTTGGGTTGGGCCTCCGGTTAATAGGTTAGTCCCAAAATAATATAAAAGTGTATAATAAAGCCCATTAAACATCCAAAACAGAATATATAATAGCATGGAACAATCAAAAATTATAGATACGTTGGAGACGTATCAAGCATCCCCAAGCTTAATTCCTGCTCGTCCTCGAGTTGGTAAATGATAAAAACAGATTTTTTGATGTGGAATGCTTCTTAGCATAATTTTCAATGTAATTCTTTTTATTGTGGCATGAATATTTAGATCCGAAAGATTCAAGATAAAAGTTTAATGTTGACATAAAACAATAATACTTCAAACATGCTAATCAAGCAATTATGTCTTATCAAAATAACATAGCCAAAGAAAGTGTATCCCTACAAAATCATATAGTTAGGCCATGTTTCAATTTCGTCACACAAAACGTTCTCCTCATGCATAACCCCGATGACAAGCCGAGCAATTGGTTCATACTTTTTAACGCGCTTCAGCCTTTTCAACCCTTACGCAATACATGAGCACAAGCCATGGATATAGCACTATGGGTGGAATAAAGCATAATGACGGGGGTTATGTGAGAAGACAAAAAGATAGAAAGTCTCACATTGACGCGGCTAATCAGTAGGCTATGGAGATGCCCATCAATTGATGTCAATGAGAGGAGTAGGGATTGCCATGCAACGGATGCACTAGAGCTATAAATATATGAAAGCTCAACAGAAGAAACTAAGTGGGTGTGCATCCAACTTGCTTGCTCACGAAGACCTAGGGCATTTTGAGGAAGCCCATCATTGGAATATACAACCCAAGTTCTATAATGAAAAATTCCCACTAGTATATGAAAGTGACAACATAGGAGACTCTCTATCATGAAGATCACGGTGCTACTTTGAAGCACAAGTGTTTAAAAGGATAGTAACATTGTCCCTTCTCTCTTTTTCTCTCATTTTTTTGGGCCTTATCCTTTTTTTTCTTTGGCCTCTTCTCCCCCCTTTTTTTAGTCCGGAATCTCATCCCGACTTGTGGGGGAATCATAGTCTCCATCATCCTTTCCTCACATGGGACAATGCTCTAATAATGATGATCATCACACTTTTATTTACTTACAACTCAATACTTAGAACAAATTATGACTCTATGTGAAAATGCCTCCGGCGGTGTACCAGGATATGCAATGAATCAAGAGTGACATGTATGAAAAAATTATGTATGGTGGCTTTCCCACAAATACAATGTCAACTACATGATCATGCAAAGCAATATGACAATGATGGAGCGTGTCATAATAAACGGAATGGTGGAAAGTTGCATGGCAATATATCTCGGAATGGCTATGGAAATGCCATGATAGGTAGGTATGGTGGCTGTTTTGAGGAAGATATAAGGAGGTTTATGTGTGATAGAGCGTATCATGTCATGGGGTTTGGATGCACCGGCGAAGTTTGCACCAACTCTCAAGGCGAGAAAGGGCAATGCACGGTACTGTAGAGGCTAGAAAATTGTGGAAGGTTGAGAGTGCGTATAATCCATGGACTCACATTAGTCATAAAGAACTCATATACATATTGCAAATGTTTATTAGCCCTCGAAGCAAAGTACTACGCATGTCCCTGGAGGGATAGATTGGTAGGAAAAGACCATCGCTCGTCCCCGACCGTCACTCATAAGGAAAGCAATAAAAGAACACCTTATATGTCAAAATTGTCACACAACTTTTACCATACGTGCATGCTACGGGACTTGCCAACCTTAACACAAGTATTTCTCAATTTCACAATTACTCAACTAGCACACTCTAATATTACCACCTTTATATCTCAAAACACTTATCAAGTATCAAACTTCTCATGATATTCAATGAACTCAATATGGAAGTTTTTTTATTATGCTCATCTTGGATGCCTATCACATTCGGATTAATTTCACAATTGAAGCAAATTACCATGCTGTTTAAGACTCTCAAAATAATATAAGTTAAGCATGAGAGATCAATAATTTCTATAAAATAAAAACCACCACCGTGCTCTAAAAGATATAAGTGAAGCACTAGAGCAAAAACTATATAGCTCAAAAGATATAAGTGAAGCACATAGAGTATTCTAACAAATTCTGAATCATGTGTGTCTCTCTCAAAAGGTGTGTACAGCAAGGATGATTGTGGTAAACTAAAAAGCAAAGACTCAAATCATACAAGACGCTCCAAGCAAAACACATATCATGTGGTGAATAAAAATATAGCCCCAAGTAAAGTTACCGATAGACGAAGACGAAAGAGGGGATGCCTTCCGGGGCATTCCCAAGCTTAGGCTTTTGGTTGCCCTTGAATTTAACCTTGGGGTGCCTTGGGAATCCCCAAGCTTAGGCTCTTGCCAATCCTTGTTCCATAGTCCATCAAATCTTTACCCAAAACTTGAAAACTTCACAACACAAAACTTAATAGAAAATCTCGTGAGCTCCGTTAGCGAAAGAAAACAAAACACCACTTCAAGGTACTGTAATGAACTCATTTTTTATTTATATTGGTGTTAAACCTACTATATTCCAACTTCTCTATGGTTTATAAGCTCTTTTACTAGCCATAGATTCGTCAAAATAAGCAAACTGTTGACACCAGATTTTGGCACGGTTAAGAACTTAATTAATATGGCCTTAATTGGAGAAGTGATCTGCATAAAAAAGTTTCGTATTGTCGTTATGAACATCTTTAAAGTTTGGGCCATCGCCATCCGATCTCATCTCGAAGGCCGAAGTTGTGTTTGAAATACTGAGATTTTGTATTTAGAACACTATTCGGCTCATTACACCCCGAAGATCGACTCGTATGGAAAAATGATCTACACGGATTGTCTTCGTCTCGTCGAAACGATCGATTTTCATATAAAACTCGTTCCAATCTGAGTTCGTATACAAAAGTTAGAATGATCGGAATGCAGCTCTGTCAAGAGGCAGAAAATGGCGCGCCGCCCCACAAGACGCCATGTCTGATGGATAGCGCGAGTATAGCCTGTTTTGCGCGAGGTAGCGCGAATAATAGCCTGTTTTACACAAGCGATTTGACCCTCAAGATGGCCTCTGATCAAAAAAACATTCAACATGAAAGTTGTTCGCCTCGTCGAAATGGTCAAGACTGCTTTTGGACTCGTTTCCATCCGAGGTTGTTTACCACCACAAAAAAGACCCGCAAGGTGCAGCCAGTTTAAACAGAACAGTTTTGGAAAGTTCGGATAAAACCAATCTGAATTTGACTAGGGTTTTGGAAGTGAATCCAAGCCTTTTCCTTGCACGGAAAGTCCAGCCGCCTCTTATATATCTAAGGGGTGACGGCCGATTGAACAACACACAATCGATCAAATCATCTACCACTTTTTACCTTTACTTTTATCCTCTCCCTTGTTCTTCTTCTTCCTCGTTCTTCGTTTGTTCTTCTTGTTGTAGGGCGGCGAACCTCAAGGCCCTAGGGGCGGTCAGGCCGACCTAGGGCAGCCCATAGCCGCCGCACACCCTGACGGGGTCCCTCCCGGGCGTGTGGGGTTTCGGGTCATCGAAAGCGCCCGCCGGATTGCTTGCGTACCACGCTTCCGGACGGGTCTCCTTCGACGTGAGCTGCGGTGCATCACCCTCGGCGTTGGAGGTACACGGTGACGTGTTCGTGTGCGAACACACTTTTTGGCGACTCCGCTGGGGATGAAGCTTTGAACGGTCTCCAGCCCGTTCTTGCTACGAAGAGATCGTCATCTAGGATTTGCAATCTACAAAGGTAATATGAATACCTAATTTCCTACTGTAGATGCAAATAATTCATATGGTGTTACTAGATCTTTCAATGAGTATACTCTATCGGCCAACCCAAGTTTTTTCAATAATGCATCTAATTACATGCAAAGGCCGATTCAAAGTAATTTACTTGTTTCAACTTCTTATAATACTAGTAACATACAACATATGTATCCTAACTCTCATGCATTGGCAACCCCACAAATCCATATGCCGATGAACAACATGATGGGTTTGGTTAATCAATTTGAAACACCTCATGTTAAAATTTCCAATAGCATACAAAAAAGTGTTTCGCCCTTTTATTCATCGGCAACTAATTTGCAATATACTAATCCAACCATGCCGATGAACGAGAGAATTGGCCATGCTACTACTAGCTATTCGGCCAGTTATTGTCAACCATCATATGCTACCCCTCATGACAATAATTTTTCAGCACCATACACAACTGTAGATGTTCATAATTCGGCTTCCGACCTTCCTGGTCATAGCCGAATAAATGTAAATTTTATAGGAGCGGTTGTGCCCAATATTGTAGAAGATGAGGTAGTAGTGGCTGCATTGAAGAGTTTAGCCCAAAATAAGAGGATTAGTGCTCTTTGCCTTGAACAACATGAAAATGGGCTATTTCCTGATTATGTCGCAATAAAAGCTAGAGTTTGGCAAGAAGATGAATCTTTGCCAATTGATAAAATTGGCGAGCAAAAATATTGTTTTACAACAATGCATATGCCTTCACCTAGTACTACTTCGGCAACACCCATGTGTCATTGCCGAAAGAATCTAAAAACATTGGGGGCAATCATATCCGGAGTGGGCTGAAATTGAGAAAAATCTTAAAGCCAACTTTGCCGCTCGCCGCCAGAAACAAATAGAAAAAGAATTGGCTCAGATAAAAGAAGCATTGCCAATTGGTAGTATCAATGAAAAGAAGGATGATTCGGAACTTGAAAGTGCTTCGGTTAAAAAAGCCGAATCAAGTAGTATATATTCCGAATCCATCAAATCGAAAGAGGCAAGCATTATTGAGAAAGGGCATGGCAAGCATAGCAAAACAACCATGCTTGATTTTTCTAAAGTTAATGGAATCTACTTCCTGCCCTATGAGTTCCGTGCCATAGAAATTAACAAGCCTCAAGGACAAGAGCAAGTAGCCAAACAAAGTTCGGCTGATAAGGATCTTCAAGGTAATGATGCGCGGAATAAAGAAAAAGATGATGAAAAGGCATTGGAGAGTTATCCAAAGACGAAGCTAGATATTGTTCAAGTCACACCACCATCATGCTCTCCCTACGTATTTGAGGAGGTATGCATAGCGAGTAATTTACCTATTTTCAGATTTGGTCGCAACTTCATTATTGATGCATCTATAAGAAATATTATTATAAGTAATTTTGAAAGACCAATGAAGAAGGGTAATTTAATTGTTAGCAATAAAATTGTTATGGAACATATCGGTCAACCCATTGCGCCATTTATAAAGACCGATAATGATTTATTGTTACAGCCAAAGCCAAGGTTAAAGCCTTGCTTATCTAAAGTTGCTTTATCTAAAGTTCATATCTAATTGGGTAGCTTTGCTTATTTTGTACTTGGCTTGCACTTGGTCTCAACTAAGACATGTATGTTCTAAATATCTTCGTTTCAGAAATTTAAAGCCAAGGTTAAAGTCTATTGAGAAAACCGATGCTAATATAATATCTTATCCAAAGACATCGGAGATAGAGTGGAAAACACAATGCATAGCCGAATGGGGAGATTCCAAATCTGAACCATTCGTTTGCTTATCTCCAAAGCCATTCACATAGCAAGATCGGCTAGAAAACAAGAAGTATACCTTCAATTATGGCATGTGTGATCAAATATTTGATTTGTTGCTGAAAAATAATTACATTACAATTCTTGATCACCATGTTAAGCCATCAATCCAAGGACGAATGTATTGTAAGTTGCATGATTCGTCCAAGCATAATTTTGAGGATTGCAACATGTTTCGTCAAATAGTTAAATCGGCCATTGATAAAGGACAATTGAAATTTGTTGAAACACAAAGAGATGACCAGTCTATTCCGATTGGTCCCGATGGCAAAAAGCTTTTGCATCGGCTGCTTCAAGCCGATCCATTTAAAGAGAAGGTAAAAGTTGCAGGTGATGAAATCAAGCTTTCAAGTAAAGAAGTTGTTCAAGAGCACAATGAAAATATTCTTGAAGGCATGGGTTCTATTGAAGTTACAATGGAGACGCCAAGGACTGGGGGGCAGCAAGCAAATCGAATGATCGATGAAAGCCAACCAAAAGAAAACAAAGGCCGAAATAAGCGCAAGTGTAAGAGATCAAAAATCACCTTCGCTGAACTATTGGATAAATATCAAAAGAAGAGTGAAGAGCAGAATGCTTATCGGCCAAATCATGCAAAGAAACCAAGATCACCCCAAAGGCGCAAATATGAGGATCGGTATTGGCAAAGTGAGAATTTCAATGCAACATATTCATATCCTTATTTTGGGCCGCCAATGCCAATGCCGTGGATGCCTCCCTATGCTCATTTAAATCCATATTCATCATGGGACAGGTATGATACAAGGGCACATTCTCCATCTTATTTTATACCATCTCACCAATACTATGCATCTCCAAGAAGATCAACATTTGAACAATCACGCGTCAAAGACCGTTTCAATCATAAGGAATTGGTCCAAAGCTCAAGGAAGAAGAAAGAGGTGGTAGAGCGAGTTTACCGCATGGAAAGAGATGGTCGTAAGTGTGCTACTTCAGATTTGATTTCAAATAACAAAGAGCCAATTAAAGTGTTGACATTGGCTACAAAAGGCAAAGAAGTGAAGCAATCAATTGATCAAAATCAGAGTGCCAAATCTGAAGAAAAGAAGTTAAGGGTGCACAAGGCCCAAAAAGAGTTGCCATTGTTGAAACAAAATCACAGTCGAGGTGCTCACTCGGCTTATCGTATTGTAAAAAGAAGGATTTACAAACGCTTAGTGCACAAGAACTTGAAGATCAAAGGAACATGGCATGGGTTCCCAAAGGAAGTACTCAAAATAATAATTATGTGCAAGCTTCCATTACAAGAAGTGCGGCAAAGCTGAAGAAGGAAAAGAGTGAAAACTATGAAAGACCAAGCTGAAGGTTTCAACATCTTCGGTCTACACATTATCCATATTCTTCAACTATGCCATTAACGCCTATGCCATGGAATTCGTCATCAGGTATGATTGGTAGCCCTCAATGGGCTTATTTTAATCCATGGATGCAATATAATTTCTTACATTATGAAAGGGTATTGCCAAATCACTATACATTTGATCAGCTACAAGTTTGTTGCTGATCCAAAGGGCCGAAATACTTTCTTTGTCATTTCATTTGTTTATTTCGGCTATATGTGCTTTGAATGAAGTTTACATGGTAATGGCCGATATTTATCTATCGTCCTAATAGTATGTCAATGCATGGCCGGTGTAGTATTCTAACATCGTCCTTAGTTCGATTGGAGAGCGAGACAAGGTATGTGCTCATGGAAATTTATGTGTATGCCTATATTATGATTGAATAGAGTTGAGACATCATGACCGATGTCATTAAATATATGTTGCATAGACCAATTCATAGCTACAGAATTGGTTAGTGGGCTTATATTTTGTTTGGATATGATTTGGCTTATGCATCTTTGAGATCTATAAGAGGCCAAATCATAGCTGATTTTATTACTGAACATGGGATTAATGTCATGCATAATATTAATATTAGCCTTGTCTCTCTAGTACTACGGAGATTATGTTTTGATGGTTCAATTCATAGCAAAGGCCAATGTCGGCGTTCTGCGAACGGGGGTCCCCAGACTTGCCTGCCTGCGGCCCATGGCGTGGCTATGCTAGCAGGCCCGTACGGCCCATCTTCGTCAACAAGGCAATCAAGACCTTCGCGAGGGGCCAAGCCTCGCGAGGTGGATGACGCAAGACCTCCTCAGGAGTGGCCTCTCCAGGCTACCTCGCGAGGAGCGGAGATATCAAGGCGGGGCAAACCTCGCGAGGCTCTCGTGACGTGAGCCATGACGATCAGGATCAGGCAGGCGCCAGGCGGGCGCCAGCGCGCGCAGCGTCCTTGTTTCCTCTTCGGTGCTAAGGCGCCAAGAGCAGGCGCGGAGTACCGATGCATCAGGCAAAGGTTGCCATATCGGTGCAACGAGACCAAGACCAGACGGACGGCAAGAAGGAGGTCACCGTGGAGCCCAAGACGGCGTCACCGCCAGAGCCCTTTCGCAGGCGAAGACCACTTTTGTCAGGATAGTTTGAACTAGCTGTCCCCTTTCAAATTGCCCGCCGTTGTTGGCTCCCTTCCCACTCAATATTTGGGAAGAGGACCAGGGCATATATAAGTAGAGCTAGCCACCACAGTAGAGGAGCTGATCTGGTCTGGAGCCCACCCACGCTCTCACAAGAACACCTCAACCTCAGGAGGCTGTTCTTCCCCTTGTACTGTTTCTCATCAGCCCAAGAGGCAATCCACCACCACACACGGGAGTAGGGTATTACACCACAACGGTGGCCCGAACTAGTATAAATCTCGTGTCTCCCTGTGTTGTGAGTTCGTCGAGTTCGTCTGTGAGATCTTAGTGAGCTAGGGCGTGGACCGGTAGGAAGGAAAGAACTTCGCGCGCACCCCAGAGTTCGAACCTTAATGGTTTTGCCGGAACCCGAGATCCGACAGCCAAAGTGTTGGTGTTGTTTATATATCTCTTTATGGTACTATTTTTGAAGCCTCAACAATGGCCCAAACCAGTATGGTGTTACACCACAACAATGGCCCAAACCAGTATAAACCTTGTGTCCCTTGTGTTGCGAGTTCGTCGAGTTCGTCCGCGAGATCTTAGCGAGCTAGGGCGTGGATCGGTAGGAAGGAAAGAACTTCGCGCGCACCCCAGAGTTCGAACCTTAAGGGTTTTGCCGGAACTTGATATCCGACATTTCGCGCGCCAGGTAGGGGTGCGTCGTAGCTTCCCTTCCGTCGATCCATCGCTCCGTCGTCTCCATGGAGGACGCTCGCCGCGCTCGAGCTGAGCGCCGGGCTGCCCTCACCGCCCGGGTTGCTCAGACGGCTCCCGTCGGCGGGCCACCTCGTCGTTCTCAATCTCCCGCCGCCAACGCCGCCACCGGTCCAGTGGGGAACAAGCAGCAAGCGTCCTCGCTGCACCCATCGGTGCAGCAGGACGGCCGCATCGCCACTCCATCGCTGACCCCGGCCGGTTCTTCGTCTCATGCACGCCGCGGTCCCATGGATGCACGCGCCGCACTCCTCCCGGCAAACGAGCTCCTGCGCTACCGCCCGGTCGATGACCTCTACGAGGAGTGGCTCGACCGCGTCGCCGAGCTCGTCCGTGCCGCAGGGGGCTCCCCGGCGCCGTCCCTCTCCCTGCCTCACCCTCCGCCAGCCACGGGCGACGTGGCCCATGGCGCGCCTCCACCACCTCTGCCCCAAGACTGCGCCTTGGCGCCAAGGCGCGCGGCCCCACGGCGCGATCCACCACGCCCGGTGTCCGCGCACAAAGAGAGGAGCTACCAAGAAATCCCTTGGCCGCGAGAAGCTGCACCTGCACTCCCCGCGCCACCTCGCCAAGACCGCGCGCTACCTGCGGTAGCGGCACGCGGGCCTCACCAAGACCATGCTCCAGCTCCGAGACGGGCCCCGGCAACCACGGCCGGCTGCCGTGCCTTCACCCCCGAGCTGCGTAGCGTCACCTGGCAAGGCAAGTTCAAGCCAGATCTGCCTCCTCGTTACGACGGCACCGCCGACCACGCGGAATTCCTGCAGCTCTACGAGCTGAGCATCGAAGCAGCCAACGGCGACGAGAAAGTCATGGCGAACTGGTTCCCTATGGCTCTCAAGGATGGTGCCCGCTCCTGGCTCCTGAATGTGCAGCACAGCTCGATCTCCTCCTGGGAAGAGATGCGCGACCGCTTCGTCGCCAACTTCCAGGGCACCCGCGACCGCCCGCCGGCCGCGGGCGACCTGCGCCGCATCAAGCAACAACCAGGAGAGACCCTCCAGAAGTACATCCAGCACTTGAACAACACTCGCCTCAAGATCCCCAAGGTCACGGACGAGGCCATCATCTCCACGTTCTTCGACGGCGTCCGTCACGTCAAGATGAAGGAAGAGCTTGCTATCCACGAGGAGTTGTGCACGTCTCAGGAGCTGTTCAACCTGGCGACCAAGTGCGCAAGAGATGAGGAGGGGCGCCTTTCCCTCCTCGAGCTGCCAGCTGCGGGCGCAGAGGAAAAGAAGGCGAAGGCCAAGGACGTGAAGCGCAAGGAAGCGGCCGTGCTCGCAGCGGAGCCCGACACCAAGCGGGGCAGAGATCAGCCTGAGTCATCCAAGAACAGCCGGCCATTCTGCGCCTTCCACAACCTGAACACCCACAACACCAGTGACTGTCAAGAGCTCAGAGCTATCCATGAGGGACACTTCGGTCGACGCCCCGAGCGTAGCGACCGGGGCTACGGCCACGGAGGAGGACATGGTGGTTGACGCTGGGACGACCGTGGCCCGCGCCAGGACTGGCGTGACCATCCTCGTGAGGACCGCTGGCAGGATCATCCTCGCGAGAGCTCCTGGAGAGACCAACCTCGCGAGGACCGCCCTTAGGGCAACGCCGGTCTTCCCCTGCTGCCTCCATTGCCAAGGAGGAACGACGACCACCACCAAGACGAGGGGGATGGGGGCTTCCAGGAGCCGCGTGCAATCGCCTGTATCTTAGGCCGAGCTCAGGCCCCAGCCTCACAGCGCATCTTCAAACAGTTTGCTCGTGAAGTGAACGCAGTCCTCCCCAAGCTCAAGGCCACGCGCCCGTTCAAGTGGTCCTAGTGCGCCATCACCTTCAACTCGGCAGATCAGCTCAAGTGCGCAGCCACTGCTGGCGCCCTCCCGATGCTTTGTTCTGCAGTCATCAGCAATGTGCAAGTTACCAAGACCCTCATCGACGGCGGCACTTGACTCAATGTCCTGTCGTCGACACATTCGACAACCTCCAAGTGCCATACGAGTAGCTTCGGCCTACCAAGCCTTTCTCAGGAGTGACTGACGGTTCCACCACACCGATAGGGCAGGTCCGCCTGCCTGTCACCTTCGGGGAGCGCAAAAACTACCGCACCGAGCTCATCGACTTTGACGTCGCGCACATCCGCCTGCCATACAACGCCATCCTCGGGTATCCAGCCCTAGCCAAGTTCATGGCCGTCACCCACCATGGCTACAACGTCCTCAAGATGCCAGGAAGCGGCGGAATCATCACGGTCCCATGCGAAGAAAGAGATGCGGTGTGCTCCCTCGAGCGCGCCTTCCAAGCTGCAGCAATCGACGACCCCGACACCAGAAGTGAAGGCCCTCCGGAGGCCATCCCCAAGAAGAAGCAGCTGCGTCGTGCAGGATCTCAGGAGGGTGGCGACGCAGCTGGAGCCTCGTCAGGATCAGCGCCCGCTCCAGGGGCGCCTCCCTCCATCGCATAGGAAGGCGCGCCCGACGCCCTCCTCGGGCAGGGCTCGGGTGCTCTCTTCTGGAGGGCCTCGGACCTTGCCAACCTCACGAGGGAGGCGCTTGGGCACCACTTGGAGGCGTGCTTCGCGGCACGTTTCCCTCAGGAGAACATGGGGCGAGGAGTGCCCATCACTCAGGAGTTCATCACCAAGACCACTCAGGAACTGCAAGACGCAAGGGCCATGCGCGGCGACCGCCGCTCACCAAGCGCAGCTCCCCATCCAAGCGAGGATGCCGGGCTTTGCATCTGCATCGACGTCCCAGGGCTCAACAGGGCCGCATCTCAGGAGCTTTTCTGGCCTTCGCGTGTGGGCCGCTGCGAGGGCCCACCACACAGCTACGTTTGCATGCCCTTCGGCTTGCCGAGCGTGGCGACAGCCAATCAGCGCAACATGCGGCGTGTCCTGGCGGCTCAAGAGGCCAGGTACCACGCTGTCCTGGCAGAGATGGAGATGGTCCTCAGGGAACCACCTGAGCCCCCAGAGCCTCCCAAGGCTCAGGGTCCCAGTGGCTCATGAGGAGCCATTCCTTCGACGCTCGCCTTCAGCTGCACCAACTCTTCTTCGTTGACAGAACTAGGTGACATTTTCCAAGTTCGTTTACCTGGGAGCGCCCCTCGGGCTGCATCATCCCCAAGCTGCTCGGGCCTGACCCAGTGGCATGTATCTTTCTGCATTTACCCAGGCTGATTTGTCTTCCATGCTTAATCTGCCTATGATTATCGCCTGCTCAATCGTCACCTCCCCCGGGGCCTCCTTGCAATGGCACGGCGCTGGTGCATGGGTCCGTCCCTGCCATGTCGACAAACATGAGCGGCCGAGCTCTGGCTCGCGGCATGCCCCGCTCACGTCACCACATCTGGCCCTCAGTGCCTTCACCTCCTCACCAAGCGACCAGTGGCAGGCTGGCAACCATAACGGCAAAACCGTGTCTCCCTTTGTGCTGGCTTACAGGAACCTCATGAAGAAGACAGCGGTCGGCACCCCGAGCTTCCTTTTCCCTCATGCAATTCACTTGTGCGTTAAAAGGGGGGCTCCTGAGCATCGCGACTCAGGAGCTCTTACTGGCTCTCCAGCCCTTACCCCCTGGCCTTGCCCACGGCATCACGATCTGGCATACCAGCGGTGGCTGAGCTCGCTCGAGGGCCGGGACCTGAGGACGTAGAGCACTAAGGAGAGCATGGGGAGGGGAAGACTCATGCGGGCCTAACCTAGCTATGCTACGGGGATCTGCGCACAAGCCTGGCGCATCGCGAAGAATCGACCCCGCGCCACTGAGATAAGTCTCGCGCTCGGATCGGCTAATCGTTGGAACCTTAGGCTCGCGGTCATCGCAGCTCTGCCGCGGCCACGTCGCCTCCCTTTCTTACCTTGTCGTAGCTGCTTGAGCGCTAAAGGGGACCTCCTAAGCATCGCGCCTCAGGGGATCTTACCGGACCTCGGGCCACACACGTCCTGGCCTAGACCACGGCACGCGACCTGGCATACCAGCGACGGTTGTAGCCTGCCTGGGGACTGGGACCTGTCAGCGTAGAGCAACAAGCTATCGCGGGGTTGGAAAGGGGAGACCGTGCCTTGACAGGACATGCGCTCGCAAATTTTCATAATAAGGAAGATATACACAAAAGGGCATCACGGATCCTTACACACCCCACGGGGTACCTCATGATTCTCCGCAGGAAACGAAAACGGGAACTAAGAGGAATCCTATCTACACCCCCCCCCCCCGTGGCGAACGCCATCATCAATAGTGGGCCATGGGAGGCCGGCGCCAACCTCATCCAGATCGGCGGCGGCGGAGGCTGGACGCCGCAGCCCTGTTCCGAGCCCGGCGAGAGCTCGGGGGCATGTAGCTGTCGTCGCTCGTCTCGGAGTCTCGTAAGGCTCAGGAGAGCTGCTGGACTCCCAAGGGCTGCTGCTGCTGGAGTAGCCACGAGCGGAGCGCGCGTCAGCCTGGCGCTCCCCTCCAGGGCAACACTCCAAGCGGCGGCCCTCCGCATCGAAGACCTTGAAAAAGAGCGTGGAGGCGCCGTCATACTCGAAGTGGATCGCAAGGGCACCCCTCGCACGGCAAACCCACGCGAACTCGCCCCAGCCGCCGGTCATGAAGATCTTGCCGGCAGGGACCGCTTCAATCTCTGCTCCGGTCGTCGGAGCGTCGCAGTCGGCGTGCTGCAACCAGAGCTCGAGGGGCCCTCTCAGCGGCATCACGTCGGAGAAGAACCGTGGGAAGCGGATCCAAGAGCTTGGGGGCATTGGCGCCCATAGCACCAGCTCGCGTGAGGAATCCGAGGCGTGGGTTCCAGGGGCGACAGCGCGTGTCGCCGTGGCACGGCAATCCAGGGCGCGGCGCGGGCGGCGCCGCTTGTCGCTCCGCCCTCCTGAGCCCTCAGCCCGGGCGTACAAGGCTAGCGGATACCCTAGAGGAGGCCGCTCGCACCAAGGCCTCGTCATCACCAGCATCGCCGCTTCGTCGTGATGATGGACTGGCCTCTTCTTTGGCGGAAGCGGTCCGGGATCCTCGCGGGAGGCCTTACCTTTCTTTTCAGCAGAGAACCTTCGAATGGGCGCCATTGTTGCTAGCAATGGAGTGAGGAGGAAGAAGCAAGCAAGCAAGAAAGAGATGGGCGATGGGGGCTCCACCCCCTCCCCATTTATAGCGGGAGAAGGCCAACCGGCGCCTCCCACGATCACAGGTAATGATGGTTTTTCCTTGCATGTCGCAGGGACTTGTCACGTCGAGCAGTTGTCGAGGCAGCATGGGGAAACGGAGACGCCCACGTCCAATCAACCGCCACGCGGCGACCAAGGCCGTAGGCTTTTGGGGACCGCGGTGCTCCATACTTGACCTTTGGCTTCGCCTCGAAGCCAAGCCCGACCGCACCTTGGGCCCGGGGGCTACTGTCGGCGTTCTGGGAACGGGGGTCCCCAGACATGCCTGCCTGCGGCCCATGGCGTGGCTATGCTAGCAGGCCCGTACGGCCCATCTTCGTCAACAAGGCAATCAAGACCTTTGCGAGGGGCCAAGCCTCGCGAGGTGGACGACGCAAGACCTCCTCAGGAGTGGCCTCTCCAGGCTACCTCGCGAGGAGCGGAGATATCAAGGCGGGGCAAACCTCATGAGGCTCTCGTGACGTGAGCCATGACGATCAGGATCAGGCGGGCACCAGCGCGCGCAGCGTCCTTGTTTCCTCTTCGGTGCTAAGGCGGCAAGCGCAGGCGCGGAGTACCGATGCATCAGGCAAAGGTTGCCATATCGGTGCAATGAGACCAAGACCAGACGGACGGCAAGACGGAGGTCACCGTGGAGCCCAAGACGGCGTCACCGCCAGAGCCCTTTCGCAGGCGAAGACCACTTTTGTCAGGATAGCTTGTACTAGCTGTTCCCTTTCAAATTGCCCACCGTTGTTGGCTCCCTTCCCGCTCAATATTTGGGAAGAGGACCAGGGCCTATATAAGTAGAGCTAGCCACCATAGTAGAGGAGCTGATCCGGTCTGGAGCCAACCCACGCTTTCACAAGAACACCTCAACCTCAGGAGGTTGTTCTTCCCCTTGTACTGTTTCTCATCAGCCCAAGAGGCAATCCACCACCACACACTGGAGTAGGGTATTACACCACAACGGTGGCTCGAACCAGTATAAATCTCGTGTCTCCCTGTGTTGTGAGTTCGTCGAGTTCGTCCGTGAGATCTTAGCGAGCTAGGGCGTGGACCGGTAGGAAGGAAAGAACTTCGCGTGCACCCCAGAGTTCGAACCTTAATGGTTTTGCCGGAACCCGAGATCCGACAGCCAAAGTGTTGGTGTTGTTTATATATCTCTTTATGGTACTATTTTTGAAGCCTCATGCCGCTTAGAATATTTTTATCCACGATTAATCAAGGCCGAATATGCATTGTTATTCGGATTGACTCTTTTACTTGCTATAGGTGCTATACTTATTAAGGGTTTCGGTGATTCGTTATGAGTAGTGCAACAAATATCCAAGGGTTATCAATGTTTTGACGAATCACTTATAGTTTATCTTGGGGTATGTCTAGATGCAAAATTTACCTTAGGTTGCATTAAAATTGTTCATATATTTAGACATGACAATTGGAGAGAGTTGGCATAGCAAGCATCCGGCTACCATGTCCATCATGGTGTATTGCACATCTATCAATAGCCAATGCTTATTCTTGCCAACATAGGTAAGGCCGAATTGGATCTCACCACCTCGGCCACTAATAAAAATTTTATGTAGGCAAAGCAAGGATTGGAGGAAGTTCATTCTTGATTGTTTGCAAAATCCTAGCGAAAGGGTGAATAATATGGTTTGGAGGATTGCTTTGAGATACATATCTATGGAACCTTGTCACCGGATCATTATATAAGTTGAGAAGTATTCACCCAAGTTGCATCAAGAGGTTCAAATAAGCAACGACCGATATATGACTATCGTCCTAAGTAAAGACATGGCCGATAAATAACTATCGCCCTTACCATAAACATGGCCGATACATCATGATCATCCTGAGAAATATAAATGGCCGATGGAGTGTTGACATCGTCCTTAGAAAAAATACATTGCAAATTATTTTTCGGCACGCAAGTTTTGCCGAAAAACAGGGGGGCATGTGTTGACACCAGATTTTGGCACGGTCAAGAACTTAATTAATATGGCCTCAAATGGAGAAGTGATCTACATAAAAAAGTTTCGTATTGTCGTTATGAACATCTTTGAAGTTTGGGCCATCGCCATCCGATCTCATCTCGAAGGCCGAAGTTGTGTTTGAAATACTGAGATTTTGTATTCAGAACACTATTCGGCTCATTACACCCCCAATATCGCCCTCTATGGACAAATCGTCTACACGGATTGTCTTCGTCTCGTCGAAACGATCGATTTTGATATAAAAATAGTTCCAATCCGAGTTCGTATGCAAAAGTTAGAGTCATCAGAATGCAGCTCTGTTAAGAGGCAGAAAATGGCGCGCCCCACAAGACGCCATGTCTGATGGGTAGCGCGAGTATAGCTTGTTTTGCGCGAGGTAGCGCGAATAATAGCCTATTTTCACGAGCGATTTGACCCTCAAGATGATCTCTGATCAAAAAATGTTCAACATGAAAGTTGTTCGTCTCGTCGAACCGGTCAAGATTGCTTTTGGACTCGTTTCCATCCGAGGTTGTTTACCACCACAAAAAAGACCCGCAACGTGCAGCCAGTTTAAACAAAACAGTTTTGGAAAGTTTGGATAAAACCAATCCGAATTTGACTAGGGTTTTGGACGTGAATCCAAGCCTTTTCCTTGCACGGAAAGTCCAGCCGTCTCTTATATACCTAAGGGGTGACGGCTGATTGAACAACACACAATCGATCAAATCATCTACCACTTTTTACCTTTACTTTTATCCTCTCCCTTGTTTTTCTTCTTCCTCGTTCTTCGTTCGTTCTTCTTGTTGCAGGGCGGCGAACCTCGAGGCCCTAGGGGCGGTCAGGCTGACCTAGGGCAGCCCATAGCCGCCGCATGCCCTGACGGGGTCCCTCCCGGGCGTGTGGGGTTTTTGGTCATCAAAAGCGCCCGCCGGATTGCTTGCGTACCGCGCTTCTTGATGGGTCTCCTTCGACATGAGATGCGATGCATCACCCTCGGCATTGGAGGTACACGGTGACGTGTTCGTGTGCGAATACAAACAACACGCGAAAAACAGAATATGTCAAAAACAGAACAGTGTGTAGTAATTTATATCAGACGCAAACTTCTGGAACTCAGAAAAATATACCAAAATAGGACGACCTAGATATTTTGTTTATTGATCACTGCAATTGGAATCAGTATTTTATCACGTTTTGGTGATTTTTAACAATTTTTTTCGTGAATAGAAAGTTTCTGGAATTTTCAGCAAGATCAAATAACTATCATCCAAGAAGATCCTATAGGTTTCAGTTGGCACAAACACTAATTAAAACATAAAAACACATATAAGCACAGGCTAGATCAAAGATTTATTACTAAACAGAAATAAAAAGCAAGAAAAATAAAATTGGGTTGCCTCCCAACAAGCGCTATCGTTTAACGCCCCTAGCTAGGGATAAAAACAAGGATAGATCTAGGTATTGCCATCTTTGGTAGGCAATCCATAGGTGGCTCTCATAATAGATTCATATGGTAATTTAATTTTCTTTCTAGAAAAGTGTTCCATGCCTTTCCTTAACGGAAATTGGAATCTAATATTCCCTTCCTTCATATCAATGATTGCACCAATCGTTCTAAGGAAAGGTCTACCAAGAATAATAGGACATGAAGGATTGCAATCTATATCAAGAACAATAAAATCTACGGGCACATAATTCCTATTTGCAACAATAAGAACATCATTAATTCTTCCCATAGGTTTCTTGATAGTGGAATCCCAAGATGCAAGTTTAAAGAACAATCATCAAATTCACGGAAACCTAGCAAATCACACAAAGTTTTTGGAATCATGGAAACACTAGCACCCAAATCACACAAAGCATAGCATTCATGATCTTTAATTTTAATTTTAATTGTAGGTTCCCACTCATCATAAAGTTTCCTAGGGATAGAAACTTCCAACTCAAGTTTTTCTTCATAAGATTGCATCAAAGCATCAACTATATGTTTAGTAAAGGCTTTATTTTGACTATAAGCATGAGGAGAATTTAGCACGGATTGCAACAAGGAAATACAATCTATCAAAGAGCAATTATCATAATTAAATTCCTTGAAATCCAAGATAGTACGTTCATTGCAATCTAAAGTTTTAACCTCTTCAATCCCACTTTTACCAATTTTTGCATCAAGATCTAAAAACTCCGAATTTTTGGGACGCCTTCTAACTAAAGTTGACTCATCTCCAGTCCCATCATTATCAAGATTCATAATACAAAATAAAGATTTAATAGGGGACACATAAGTTACTTTTAGATCTTCATCTTTATTCTTATAAAAACTTGAAGAACACGCCTTCACAAAGCAATCTTTCTTAGCACGCATCTTAGCGGTTCTTTCCTTGCACTCATCAATGGAAATTCTCATGGCTTTGAGAGACTCATTGATATCATGCTTAGGTGGAATAGATCTAAGTTTCAAAGAATCAACATCAAGAGAAATTCTATCCACGTCCCTAGCCAATTCATCAATCTTAGGCAATTTTTCTTCAAGCAAAGCATTGAAATTCTTTTGAGAAATCACAAATTCTTTAACACTAGTCTCAAAATCAGAGGGCAACTTATTAAAATTTCCATAAGGATTGTTGTAGGAATTACCAAAATTATTAGAGGAATTATTAGGGAACGGCCTGGGATTAAAGTTTCCTCTATACGCATTGTTACCAAAATTATCCCTACCAACAAAATTCACATCCATAGATTCATTATTATTCTCAATCAAAGTAGACAAAGGCATATCATTAGGATCAGAAGAAACACTCTTATTAGCAAACAATTTCATATGTTCATCCATCTTTCCACTCAAAATATTAATTTCTTCAATCGCATGAACCTTTTTACTAGTAGATCTTTCAGTGTGCCATTGTGAATAATTAACCATAATATTATCTAGGAGTTTGGTAGCTTCTCCTAAAGTGATTTCCATAATAGTGCCTCCCGCGGCCGAATCTAAAAGATTTCTAGGAGCAAAATTCAGTCCGGCATAAAAAATTTGTATAATCATCCATAAATTCAAACCATGTGTAGGGCAATTATGTATCATTAATTTCATCCTCTCCCAAGCTTGTGCAACATGTTCATGATCAAGTTGCTTAAAATTCATAATATCGTTTCTAAGAGAGATGATCTTAGCGGGAGGAAAATACTTAGAGATAAAAGCATCTTTGCACTTATTCCAAGAATCAATACTATTTTTAGGCAAAGACGAAAACCAAGTTTTAGCACGATCTCTAAGCGAAAACGGAAATAGCTTCAGTTTAACTATATCATTATCCACATCTTTCTTCTTTTGCATATCACACAAATCAACAAAGCTATTTAGATGGGTAGCGGCATCTTCACTAGGAAGGCTGGCGAATTGATCTTTCATGACAAGATTCAACAAAGCCGCATTAATTTCACAAGATTCAGCATCGGTAAGAGGAGCGATCGGAGTGCTAAGGAAATCATTGTTGTTGGTATTGGAAAAATCACACAATTTAGTATTGTCTTGAGCCATCGTGATAAGCAAGCAATCCAGCACACGAGCAAACAAGAAGCAAGCGGAAAAAAGGCGAACAAAAAGAGAGGGCGAATAAAATGGCAAGGGTGAAGTGGGGGAGAGGAAAACGAGAGGAAAATGGCAAATAATGAAATGCGAGGGATAAGAGTTTGTGATGGGTACTTGCTATGTTGACTTGTGCGTAGACTCCCCGGCAACGGCGCCAGAAATCCTTCTTGCTACCTGTTGAGCACTGCGTTGGTTTTCCCTTGAAGAGGAAAGGGTGATGCAGCAAAGTAGCATAAGTATTTCCCTCAGTTTTTGAGAACCAAGGTATCAATCCAGTAGGAGGCTACGCTCGAGTCCCTTGCACCTACACAAACAAATAAGAACCTTGCAACCAACGCGATAAAGGGGTTGTCAATCCCTTCACAACCACTTGCAAAAGTGAGATCTGAAAGAGATGATAAGATAATATTTTTGGTATTTTTATGATAAAGATTAAAAGTAAAGAAAGAAAAATAAATGGTAATAGAAATAACGGTAGATTAATATGATAGAGAATAGACCCGGGGGCCATAGGTTTCACTAGTGGCTTCTCTCAAGATAGCATAAGTATTACGGTGGGTGAACAAATTACTGTCGAGCAATTGATTGAATTGATCATAGTTATGAGAATATCTAGGTATGATCATGTACATAGGCATCACGTCCGTGACAAGTAGACCGACTCCTGCCTGCATCTACTACTATTACTCCACACATCGACCGCTATCCAGCATGCATCTAGAGTATTAAGTTCATAAGAACAGAGTAACGCTTTAAGTAAGATGACATGATATAGAGGGATAAACTCATGCAATATGATATAAACCCCATCTTTTGATCCTTGATGGCAACAATACAATACGTGTCGTTTCCCCTACTGTCACTGGGATCGAGCACCGCAAGATTGAACCCAAAGCTAAGCACTTCTCCTATTGCAAGAAAGATCAATCTAGTAGGCCAAACCAAACTGATAATTCGAAGAGACTTGCAAAGATAACCAATCATACATAAAAGAATTCAGAGGAGATTCAAATATTGTTCATAGATAATCTTGATCATAAACCTACAATTCATCGTATCTCGACAAACACACCGCAAAAGAAGATTACATCTTATAGATCTCCAAGAGAATCGAGGAGAACTTTGTATTGAGATCCAAAGAGAGAGAAGAAGCCATCTAGCTAATAACTATGGACCCGAAGGTCTGAGGTAAACTACTCACACATCATCGGAGAGGCTATGGTGTTGATGTAGAAGCCCTCCGTGATCAATGCCCCCTCCGGCGGAGCGCCAGAAAAGGCCCCAAGATGGGATCTCACTGGTACAAAAGGTTGCGGCGGTGGAATTAGGTTCTCGTGGTGCTCCTCGATGGTTTGGGGGTACGTAGGTATATATAGGAGGAAGAAGTAGGTCGGTGGAGCCACGAGGGGCCCACGAGGGTGGAGGGCCCGCCCAGGGGGGTAGGCGCGCCCCTGCCTCGTGGCTTCCTCGTTGGTTGCTTGACGTCCACTCCAAGTCCTCTGGATCACGTTTGTTCCAAAAATAACTCTCCCGAAGGCACTACAAGAAATATGTCAACTTATGACCTTCTCTTAGTGACCCCAGTTGAATTGGTCGTATATTCACGGCCATTTCGCTTGGAAGGGCTCAATCCCTGAAATTGCTTACACCAAATGGTCACAAAGCAGACAAGAGGCGCCAATGACCTTATTTCTACCTGATTACGACCAATATAAATGGTCATGACGTTGTGAACATGGATGCATTGGTACTTATTGCTATGACTAGGCGCCACCTCATCAATTTTGCCTATGTGTCATGTCCATGTGTCAATTTTTGCACTAGGTTGTGAAACAACCTATTTCTGTCATTCCCAAAATTCCCCAAAAAAATTGGGCATTCTTTACTATCCAAATCATTGCCTCATGACAATATTCAACTCCATTTAACTGGTAAATCTTCCTCGGCAAATTTTCAAAGTTTTTATTCAGCTCGAACTGTTGTGAAGGAAGTACTAGCTAGGCATATCCTAATGAGATGAATTTTTGCCACATCTTCTATATTCCCAAATCATAGCTCTCCACAAAATTTGAGCCCCATCTAACAATACATGTGAGTGTGGCTTCAACATTCATATTGTTGTCCAGTGTGGTACGTTGCAAAGCAAGTGACACCTAGGCTCCTCCATTTGAGCTGCAAATTTTCCAAGATAGTGTCCTTAGTAGATGATCATCCTCGGCCAAAACTCAGGCCCATTGGCCATGTGCATTTCCCGTAGCACTAATCAAACACTTGGGTGCTAATTCATGTTTGAGCTCGGTTCAGTCTCCTCGTGAGATTCTTCTATTGCCTTCTTCTTCCTAACACCTATCAGGAGAGTGCCCAACCCACTAGACATGCCTAGGCCGCCCGGAACGCGTGGCAACACCACGGTCACGCGGTGACCACGCGGCGGGCATGCGAGTCTACGCGCTTTGGAGTTGGGGCCCTGGGCCACCATCCAAACCTCAACGTATCGCCACCAAACCATGTATTTCTGATTAAATAGATACTTTTCTACCTAGAAATGATTTTTTGAAAAAATAAAGAGCAAACTATGATGCAGCTGCAGTTCAAATTTGTCCCGCTTCCTACTGAATCAGCAGAAATTTGTCTTTTTCACCAGAGGTGGATATAAACTTTTGGCACCCAACCATTTTGTCAATTGTTCATTAAACATGGCCTAGTATTTTATAAAATTGATTTGGTCCAATTTTGCAACAAATACATGGTAGGTCCTTCACAAAAAAACTCATTTTGGGCACTCGAAAAATGGAAAATTGATTTTTCGTCCAAAGAAAATGAAAACTCCCTTAGGCAACATTGTTTGCCATTCCAATATGCACCCTTGTGCACAATATGAGATCATTTGAACAAACTATGCCATGAATGGGGCCATAAGATTGATTATTTGGCTTTAAAGCCATGAATCTTCAGAGATGATAGCTCATTTCTGAGAACACTTTTTTAAAAGAATTGCTGTATTACAAGTTTATTATTTTTCCTGCCAACTTGGTCACATATAATGACACAATGCGAAGGTTTTCCAATTTTTTGATTTTTTTGAAATTTTTATGCCCGTTTCAAAATGCGGCCAAAACGGCGGGAATGACCGTTCCTAGCTAGTGGTTGAATCTTGGAATTTTTTGGTGTTTCTCTGATTAAATAGATTCTTTTGTACCTAGAAATGATTTTTTTAATAAATAGCAAACTATGAGGCAGCCACAGATCAAATTTGACCCGCTTCCTGCTGAAATGGCAGAAACTTGTCTTTTTCACGAGAGGTTGATCAAAACTTTTGACACCCAACCATTTGGTCAATTGTGCATTAAATATGGCCTAGTATTTTAGAAAATTGATTTTATACAATTTTGCAACAAATATATGGTAGGTCCTTCACAACAAAAGTCATTTTGGGCACTCGAAAAATGGAAAATTGATTTTTCATCCAAAGAAAATGAAAACTCCCTTAGGCAACATTGTTTGCCATTCCAATATGCACCCTTGTGCACAATATGAGATCGTTTGAACAAACTATGCCATGAATGCAGCCATAAAATTGATCATTTGGCTTGAAAGCCATGAATCTTCAGAGATGATAGCTCATTTCTGAGAACACTTTTTTAAAAGAATTACCGTATTGCAAGTTTATTATTTTTCCTGCTCACTTGGTCACATATAATGACAAAATGCGAAGGTTTTCCATTTTTTTGATTTTTTTTTGAATTTTTTATGCCCGAAGGAGAAGCACCCGACGTCATGCAGGTCTCTGTGGTAAGCTTCTCGGTCCCGTTCCGCTCGCCCCCGCCCGCGTGATTGATCTATGCATGACGCTATATGCTTGGTTAGTTGGCCAATGTATATGATTGTATTCACTTTGTACAGCTACTCCACAACTTTTCTTATGTTGCAGTATCTGTGTATTCACTCTGTTGCCACTGAACATTGCAATCATTCAATTATTCTACTTTGTTTGTCTTGTCCACATTGAAATCTGAAGGTGTACATGCTTATATGTCTATCGAGTAAGAAAGAAAGAACATGGATATTGTAGCGACCCGACCCGAATGGATCAAGTCTCTGTGCTTAAGTGTCATCCCTGGATCGGTGTGCTGACACACACAGTACTCGAGGATTTATAACAGAGGTAAATCACATGCATAAAGTAACGTAAGTACTATTACCTCAATCCAAATAGCGGAAGTAACAAGGTTGTGGATTCCCATCAACACCAACGGCAAAGTTGAGTGTAGAAATCGTAACCCTAACGTATCACTTACTCGTCGTAAGAATCCTGCAACATGAAACGTTGCAACCCGAAAACGGGTCAGCACATGGAATATGCTGGCAAATTCACACCATAGAGAAATGATGAACCAGGGCTATCACTACATGCATATATGGCTGGTGGAAAAGCTCTATGGTTATAATGTTTTAGCGAAAAGCCAATTTTTCCCTACTGCAAAGGAATAAATTTTATTTAACTATCATGGTGGTTGTGAAACATTGAGATGGTTGACAGCATCTCAATCCTAATTAAGTATCATCATTAACCCAACAATATTAATTAAAGTAACATGATGAGATCAACGGGATAATCCAAGAACTAGATACTCAAGATGTCCATAACTGGGGACACGGCTAATCATGATTAGTTTGTATACTCTGCAGAGGTTTGTGCACTTTTCCCCACAAGACTCGATCGCCTCCGCTTGATTCTCGCACTACATGATGTTTGAGAAACGGATGACCGAGACACAGTCTTTCAGAAGCGTTAACTCTCTACTCCGGGTAGACAGTACACCTACAACCCCTACATCTGCTAGTCTACCTCTTCAAGAGCTCACACAACTTAATCAACTATGCTAGAGCCCATAATAGCTTGTGGCTGCACACGGAAGTTTCTAGCATGAATAATCTCATGATCCCTTTGAGCCTGGGTGGCGGTCCTTAGAACAGGCAATCCTGGAATACCCAGGTACCTCAATCCACCCAGATGTGAGTTTTAGTTGCCACCTTAAGTTTAACCATATATTAACAATCTCACTTCTGTCATGGATACACTCAAACCCAATCCACGTCTACTAGCATAGCATAGCTATATAAGCAAACGTAGAAGTAACTCCCAAGGGTTTGATAATAAAATAGGTAATAGGTACTACCTCAACTACTTCCCAATACCCACAATTTAATTAGATCCTAACCATGCAATGTTTGAGGATTTGTCTAATGCAATAAAACTGGGTAGTAAAAGAGGTATGATCAAAGTGTTACTTGCCTGCAATGTTGATGAAGATGATTCGCACTCATAACTCTTGATAGTTCTACTCGTCACACTCCGTTCAATCTATCGTAAGCAAACAATAGTAACCACACATAAGCAATCACTCAAAAGATCGAGAAGAACGAAGAAGACAGTTCGGAAAACATCAAAACCAAGCAAATAACTCTTGCAACATAAAACAATTTCTAACAGTACCAAAATTAGGTGGATTTGGCCTTATTAGAAAGTTTAGGTCAAGAGCTTCGCTTTGCAAAAAGAATCAACTCAAACGGAGTTACGGAACTTAAGTTATGAACAAAAGAAGTTTGAATATAAATTTGAACAAATTTCGAAATTTGAAAATTTCAAAAAGTTGACGTGACAGGTTAACTGGATAGGTGATAACAAGACGAAACTATAGGCGCTGGTTTCATCTAATTTGGATGAACGAGTAAAAAGTTATGCTATTTGAAAAATTAGGGCCAAGCTGTTTTGCACAAGAAAAATAGTTACGGCTAAAAAAATTAGGTTTAACGCATAAATACAGAGAACGAATAAATATACCTAAAAGACGACTTCGGAGTGAAGAGACAACTTCCAAAAGTCCCGCCCGAGAGGAGAAATATATTTTTTCTTTAATAAATCTAGTCAAACCAAAATATTGATTTAACCCGAATCAGATGATTTTTGAAATCTCTATGGGTCTATATTTATTGGTGGAAAAAAAGGCTTAAAGGTCAAAGACTAGGCAATGTGGGACTAAACGTAGACGAAAAACAAAAAAGAGAGAAGAGAAAAGCGCATGGGCCTAAAGCTTCGGCCGGCCGCGCGCGTGCGTGCGGCAGTTTTTTTTTCAAACACTAAAAAAAGGAAGAAAAAAAATTAAGAAAAAGAAAAATATTTTTTTTGCAAACATAACCAAGAAAAACAACATGGGCCGGCATGGGTGCACTGTGCATGTAGGCGACGGATAAAATTTGGGCGGCACGTACAGTTTTTTCTTTTTTCTTTTTTTAGAAACAGAAAGGAAAACTGTATAATGAAAACAAAAATAAAATTGTACATAGGCATATTATATATCAAAATTTTCAGAAAAAGATTTCCTACAGCATGGGCATTTTTCTAGCATTAAATAAAATACACAAAAATTCAAATAAATCAAAGAGTGCTACTGCTCTACTAAAATCCAATAAAAATCATTTTCAGAATACCAAAATTAATTCAAATTTATTTCTCTCCAATTTTCTGTTGTAGGGAATCATGTTACCCTATTTTCCATATATTTTTATTTTGGAGAAAATAATTTGAATATAACCCAAATACTCCAAATTGAAAATAATTTCCAAAAGGACTTTAAATTAGATCCTTTTAAACTTCCAACTCATATTTCATATGTTTTGAAGAAGTCATTTTATCTTCTCTCATGAAAATCATTGAGTTGCTTGAAGTTTCTGAATTGGAAATATTTTCAAATGATATTCAAATATTTTCAACACCCCTTTTCATTTAAATAAATGGAAGAAGTCATGTCATCTTCTCTCGAGGGTTTTGTGATGAAAAGAATTTGAATTCATGGAGATCATAAAAGCAAAATGAAAGTTTGGGAAAGTCCTTTTATTCCCTCTCATTTAACTTTCAAAAGATTTCGAATTCACTCACTTTCAGTCAATCAATCACACAACAATCCAACAAACAATCAAATCTATCTATTTATTATAACATTCCAAAATTTAGAATATTGGGATGTTACAGATATCGATCGTACAAACTAGTGTATCGATAATGATTGATATCCATGATGAAATTGAATATGTTGCTCTTCTTGTGCAAAAAAAATTAGTGCTGCTAGTCAGAATGAAGTTGCATGTAGGCAGCTCTTGTTCTAGATTTCTCTGGACTATGATTGTAATGGATGGAATGAAACTTAAATCATGACGTCTTGTTGCTCGTTTGAACTGGTGCTACCATGAGTTTTGTTGTGATTTCTGTGTCCTGATCTGGTATGGGGTTCAAATTGCAGATTGGCAAGGCCGGTGGTGAGAAGTGGAAGTCCCAAGTGATGTTGTTAGTTGCTCGTCTCCCCTCCCCCTCTCTGTTACTGCTCGATTATGTGCTGGTCACTTCCTTCTTTCTTCAGTGTTTGCTCGGTGTCGTGATGACAATGTGATCGTCCCTGTGTTGGTTTACTTGTTTCCGTGTCAGTTTGGCTAGTGCTCCACCCAGTTTTTTAGTTAGATTTCAAATTCAGTCGCTATGCAATGGCTGATCTACTGCCTGTGCTCAATTCGGTCGTATAAATCAAATATGATTACTGCTGGTTGTGGAAGGGCTTTTTTCTGGAGCAATCAGTCAGTAGGAGGGGCTTTTTGCTGCTACTTGTTTTTTGCTTCAGTTGGGTACATGAATCTCTGGTTATAAGGATTTCAGAGCCACGACTTGTTCTGAATCTCTGGTTGTTTCATGATGCTAGTCCGCACTTGCAGTATATTTTCCTAAGGTGATGCATGCATGATCAGTACCAGTGTGAGATGTCGATTCATGTATCCGTGTTTGGTGCGACATTCATGTATCCATACATTGGGATGTTGAGATACTTGGATTCCTATTTTGTCTCTTGTAGCACCGAATGCTAGTCTTTGTTTTACTAAATTCACTCTTGTTTTGTTAACAAACATGAACTATTGAGTCATCTATTCCTAGCTGTTGCTTTTGTTCAGTATATATGTCTGCTTTCTGATTTGTAAGCATAGGTGGTTATAGGTTGCTGTGATGAATATAAATATTAACAAGTGCTCATGCATGGTGGTATACTAGAGCTAGTTGTACAGTTGTTTGCATATTTGAAAGATACATGGCATGTTCCTATTGTACATCTGTTTGCATGTTCCTATTGTACATCTATTTGCATGTTCCTATTGCACTGATCATCACTATTGGTAAATGCTATTGCCTGATATAATAGAAGTATGAGCACTCAACCATTGTACAACTGTTTGCATATTTGTTTTGTATTTTTTATAAATGATGATTGTGAAAGATGTTCACATGTTAATTTTTGTTGACTAAAATCTCTTATGCCCTTGACTTGGCTTGACCCAGAACAGTAGCATCCTTGATGCGTACTGACCTTCACCTTGTTTTTTCTCTCACGGGCTCAAAGGAGGCAGTATGCAAGGCACCTCCTGATGGATATTGCTTGCTGGCTTCTGCTTTTTGAATGCTTGTATTGCCGCTCCTTGTGCCGCTATTCCAAAAGTTATTGATATGTGTTGGTCTGTCTAATGTGATGCGAGATAAAGTTGTGTGAGAAAGTTTTCTATACTTGTGTTATTACTGTGGGAAAGAAGTACTGTTACTATACTGATTTGAGAATATTGGCTGTAAATAAAAGAGGGCTTGGCCCACTGTTGGATTGTAAAAAGGCCATGTCCAGAATTTATATTGCACTCAATACTTGGGCTCTAAAAAGGCCATGGCCCAAACTATGTTGGACTTGTTTCTAAAAAGAGCAATATAACTTTCAGATTCAAAAAAGGTTGAGGCCCAAAAAAATGGATTGTAAAAGACTGCATCTCAGAAAAAAATCCTAATTGTTGGGCCAGGCCCATTTAGCCAATCAAAGCACAGAGAAAAAAAGTTAAATGGGCTGAATTGTTGGGCTCGGCCCATGTAAAACGCTGAATCGGACCAGGCTAATTCTTTTTCCACATTAGCTTGCCACGCTGGATGCCTACGTGGCCTGAGGAGGTTGCTAGTGACCAAAAATTTGGTCATGGAACCAACGACCTTTTACATATCACAAAGAAGGTCACTAATTTCAGTTTACGACCACCAGCTTTTGACCTTCTGTTTTTGGTCACAAAAAGGTCGCAAATGAAAAACTATGACCTTTCAGCGGCCAATCGTGAGGGTCACAAGTTGACATATTTCTTGTAGTGAGGTTTCATTCCGTTTGGACTCCGTTTGATATTCTTTTTCTGCGAAACACTGAAATAGGCAAAAAAACAACAATTTGGGCTGGGCCTCCGGTTAATAGGTTAGTCCCAAAAATAATATAAAAGTGTATAATAAAGCCCATTAAACATCCAAAACAGAATATATAATAGCATGGAACAATCAAAAATTATAGATACGTTGGAGACGTATCACCCACGGAGTACGAATGGGGAAATGGAGGGAGAGAGGAAGGGGAAACCATGTCTTCAGGGCACGCTTGTCTCAAATGCGAGGAAATTTACAAACTTAGCCCCCATTTAAAATTTCCTACATCACAACAATATTAGTCGGTTGGGGGTAGGACAGTAATCTTGCATACACCGAATATTTGCCGACGAGAGTTTGTTTTGGCACCCACCGTGTATGAATCAGTGAGGGAGTCAATTTCGGCCGAGGAGACACTGTGTTTTGGCGCCCACCGTGTATGAATCCGGGTGAGAAGCAGTCATGTCACGTTTGAGTGAAATTACAAACCTACCCCTATCGAAACCTACAGAAATCGAGCCGATAGGCTTTGCATGTCAGGGATAGGCAATAATTTCCATCTCGCAGATTTTGGTTTCGGGCGGTTACTGCGACTTTCCCCGCTTCATTCAAATTTTTGCAGAGCAAGAGTGCACGTTTACCGTGCCAACTCAATTCGAATCCAGTTTGTATTCTATTTTTGTTCGGGCAGGATCCATTTTAGATTGGAATAAAATTCTATATACATCATTTTTTATATATACTTTCAAAAGCACAACACCCTTTATACATAAATATGGTTTACAAATGGCATGATCTCAGATTCATAAGGATGGATCCATCTTAATTTGGATTTTCAAATATTTGAAACCACTTTATGTTGAAATCCAATGTATGCATTCCTTGCTAACTGTCTCCAATTATGTGTGTTTCATGCGGGTTTTTTTACTTCTCAGACATGTATAATGTGTTTCACACACGCAACATATATTGTAATCCCGTTAGACATTAATTGCATATAAACCATGCATTGTCTCTAATTAAAGAATCTATGGATCACTAATATTGATAAACTTTAGTATAACATTACACGTGTCCCCAAATTCAAATGAATATGCATGTTTGATACACCAATTTTTGTTTTGATATTATTGATGTCCTGATCTTTAGTTTAAATATTTGAATCCCCTTTAATCCAGATATTCGTCTCATATATCTATCACTCATGCTTATATAGGAGTATCTCTCTAGACCTATACGCATTCATCGTCACTCGGGTATCTCTCGTGCTACCTGTATGTCGACAATGATCTTTTATCTTCGTAACACATTGACGGTACTCTCTCCCTCGACCTTCATCACTCTATCTCTCTCTAAGTATATCTCGCTCCCTGCTATGTGTCTCTAACTATGATTCTCCATGTGAAATCTCTTTCTCTCACACGAACACAACTTTGTCTCCCGGGGTCTCATTTCTCTCTACTATTCCCCTGTGTGCCACTCGCACACCCCCCTCTCACACAGAGATGTCTTGCGCTCCTTAGGTATGAGAAGCTACGACTATTCCTCTTAAATATCTCTTTCTCACACACACAAACACAAACTATGTCTCCCACGGTCTCATATCTCTCCACCATTCTCTTGTATGTCGCTCACACACACTCTCTCTCCCTAGAGATATCTCGCATTCCCTGATATGTCTCTCTAGCTATCACTCTCGTTGTGAAATATCTTTCTCTCTCGCAGACACAAAACTCTGTCTCTCGGGATCTCATTTCTCTCTGATATTTGTTTGTATGTGACTCACATGCACCCTCTCTCTATCTCTCTCACACCCACACACATAACTCAGCCTTCTGATCCACTCGACTCTTATCTCTAACAAACACACTAGCTAGCATCTTTATCTTTCTATTTATCTGTTTCTCCATCAACCTTCTTTCTCGCCCTCACTCTTGCTTCCTATCATGCACACTATATATGTTTCTCTCTACATGCAGTCATGTGCCCTCTTTTTATCTTTCTCTCACACACACATAACTTCACCCTCTGAACCACTCGGCGGTCATCTCCAACACTCAAACTAGCTGATGTCCCTCTAGCTAGCATCTCTATCTCTCTATCTATATGTAGTTTGTCCGTCAACATTTGTTTCTCGCATGCACTCTTGCTTCCTATCACGCACACTATATCTATCTCCCCATACATGCATCTATAGGTTGATCTCTTTTGCACAGTCATTGTGTCTCGCTCCCTCTGTTCGCCATAGATGCATGCTCCAGCCCACGCCACTATCTCTTAAAGACAAAAACACATGCTCAATTATCGAGCCTTATTCCTTGTACTCTCACATGCATGCATATCATCATACCGATCCGTCTCTCCCATGTCGTTGATCTTATGACTTATGTCTTGTTTCTTTTATCTCGATCATGGGCGCGCGCACACACACACATCCCACGTATACATGTATACCTCTCACACATGCACGTTCAAGGTCTCCTATGTCTCCATACGTAGTTAATTACCCTCAGCCCCAACCCACATCGAATCGTTCTCTTCTTGTGTGCACATAACTTCTGCCTGGATGGGTAAAACACACACTCACACTTAACAATCTCCTACTAGCTACCCCCCTCTCTCACTCTTCCCATATATCCCCGAAACCAATAAGACCATCTTCGTTTAATTACCGCCTACATGCACCATCGATATATAGTAGTCTTCCTCGGTGTCTCTCGAACAAACACGTTCTCTCGATGTCGACTCCTCTCACGTGCACACACCTTCTCTTCCCTCTCTATGAGCCTTTTCTCTCTCGCACCCCCTCGTTGGTGGCCTCTACCATACATGTCACGTTTCTACGATGAAGCCACGCACACTAAAATTACTTTCACCACCGAAGACTCCGCGTCACACACACACACACACACACACATGCACGCACCCACCCACCCACCCACCAACACACACACACTAAGACTCCATCTCACACACACATGCTCTAGACTGAGCATTTTTTCCTACCACCCTTCGTCCAACCTTACCCGTATGATAAACAATCACCTTAATTTACTTGTATAACATGGACAAATTCCACTTTACTTTAGTAGTTAGCAAACTTCTTATAATTATATAACGCAAATCACGAGCAGGAAGTGACATGTTTTTACACAACCACGTTAACATGGCCACGTAATTCACTAGCTAAAGTGTAATACCATTATACTTATATCCCGATGCAAAAGGTTGAGTACATGTCCGAAGAGTAGAGTCGCACACACGTACTCTGTCTCTCAGAATCTCACACACACACCAGTTACGTGACGCCTATTGGGGAACGCAGTAATTTCAAAAAAAAATCCTATGATCACGCAAGATCTATCTAGGTGATGCATAGCAACGAGCGGGGAGAGTGTGTCCATGTACCCTCGTAGACCGAAAGCGGAAGCGTTTTATCGACGCGGTTGATGTAGTCGTACGTCTTCACGATCCGACCGATCCTAGCACCGAACGTACGGCATCTCCGTGTTCAGCACACGTTCAGCTCGATGACGTCCCTCGTACTCTTGATCCACTTGAGGCCGAGGGAGAGTTTCGTCCTCACGATGGCATGGTGACGGTGATGATGAAGTTACTGGCGCAGGGCTTCGCCTAAGCACTACGACGATATGACCGAGGTGTAGAACTGTGGAGGGGGGCACCGCACACGGCTAAGAGATTGTCTGTTGTGTCTTTGGGGTGCCCCCCTGCCCCGTATATAAAGGAGGGGAGGGGGAGGCCGGCCAACAAGGGGTGAGCCAGGGAGAGGGGGGTCCTACTAGGGACTCCAAACCTCGGAAAAATAACTTCTTTAAGCATCTTAATAGAGGTGTTATGATCAGCTGTCGGGTGGTTGGTGCGACATATGCCAAGGGATGGCTTATCATTGTGGGAGCCAATAAAACGTCGTCGGTGCCTGGAAACGGGATGAGGCGAAGACATGCACGCCGGCGAATCTTACCCAGGTTCGGGGCTCTCCGAGGAGATAACACCCCTAGTCCTGCTCTGCGAGGTCTCCGCATGATCACTAGATCGATAGAGGGTAGCTACAATCGCTCCTAGAGCTGTTGAGATCAAGGGAGAAGAAGAACAAGGCTAGCTCTTGCTTCTCTCTATCTATGGTGTGTGTGCTATGCGTGGGTGTCAACCTAGAAGCCAACTATGCTCAGTGGCCAACCCAGAAGCGAACCCTTTGCATGGGTGCTCTGGGGGGTTTATATAGGCCTACCCCCCGGGGGTACAATGGTAATCCGACTGGGAACTGGTCCCAGCCGTCAGTGTCTACGCTCGCCGGCTTCTCCGCCGGCTGGTGGGTCCCGCCGGCTGCCGGCTACTTGGTCGACAAGCCGGTCCCACCGCCTAGGGTTTTGTCGGCGGCTGCTTACTGTAGCCGCGCCTCTGATGATGAGGGCTTTGTCGAGGTGAGCGTGGCTACAGTGGGCCGCCTCGGGGGCTATCACTGTAGCCTCACCTCGTCTTGTCTCCTTAATGGGGCTCCTGCTTCGAGGAAGGGAGTAGCCGGCTTCTGGAGGCCGGCTATACTCTTGGCCGACTAGAAAAAGCCGGGCCGCCTTCACGCCTCTCTCTGGCTGGAGGGGCCCACAGTCCTTGGGCCGTACAGGAGTGGGTCGTGGATGACGTCGAGGCTAGCGTGGCTACAGTTCCGAGCCGCACGGGAGACGTCCCTCCCGTACGGCCTCCTGTAGCCATGCCCGCCTCGGGCTTCGGGGGTCGTGGGCCGCACTGTGGCCACACCCCATCACGTCGCCGTTATGGAGAGGTGGTTGTGATCTTGGCCGGCTCCTAGGAGTCGGCGTCCTTCCTGGTCGGCTTCTTGGAGTCGGCCACCCCGTAGTCGTCCTGGGGAGGAGTCGGTGAGGCTGGGTCGCCTTCCGGGAGTCGGCTTTAGAGGTAGCCGGCCGGGGAAGGCAGCCCAAATGCTTGGAGTGCTTGAAGGCCCAAAGGCCTGATAAATTTTCTGAAGAGCCAGCGGTATTCGGAATGGCTACCCGTGGCCATTTACTCCGACATCAGCACTACTAGTTGGAATAGCTTCTACCAACTTAGTAACGTAATCAACAACAACTAAAATATGTGTATATCCATTAGAGGCAGGAAACGGTCCCATATAATCAAAGCCCCAAACATCAAATGGTTCAATAACAAGTGAATAATTCATAGGCATTTCTTGACGTCTACTAATATTACCAATTCTTTGACATTCATCACAAGATAAGACAAACTTACAGGCATCCTTGAAGAGAGTAGGCCAATAGAAACCGGATTGCAATACCTTATGTGCAGTTCTGTCTCCAGCGTGGTGTCCTCCATAAGCCTCGGAGTGACACTTGCGTAGGATTTGTTCCTGTTCATGCTCAGGTACACAACGTCTAATAACACCATCTACTCCTTCTTTATAAAGATGTGGGTCATCCCAAAAGTAATGTCTCAAATCATAGAAAAACTTTTTCTTTTGCTTGTATGTGAAACTAGGTGGTATAAATTTAGCAACAATGTAATTAGCGTAATCAGCATACCATGGAGCAGTACGAGAAGCATTTATGACATTCAGTTGTTCATCAGGAAAGCTATCATCAATAGGTAGTGGGTCATCAAGAACATTTTCTAACCTAGACAAATTGTCTGCAACGGGGTTCTCAGCTCCCTTTCTATCATATGCAAATCAAATTCTTGTAGCAAGAGAACCCATCTAATAAGTCTAGGTTTAGCATCTTTATTTTCCATAAGATATTTAATAGCAGCATGATCAGTGTGAATAGCTACTTTCGAATCAACAATATAAGGTCTGAACTTATCACAAGCAAATACAACTGCTAAGAATTCTTTTTCAGTAGTAGCGTAATTTCTCTGGGCATTGTCTAGAGTTTTACTAGCATATTGAATAACATTTAATTTCTTATCCACTCTTTGCCCTAGAACAACACCTACAACATAATCACTAGCATCACACATAATTTCAAAAGGTAAATTCCAATCGGGTGGCTGAACAATAGGTGCAGAGATCAATGCTTTCTTAAGTATTTCAAATGCTTCTACACAATCATCATCAAAGACAAATGGTATATCTTTTTGTAATAAATTAGTCAGAGGCCGGGAAAGTTTTGAGAAGTCTTTAATGAACCTCCTATAAAATCCGGCGTGACCAAGGAAACTTCTTATACCTTTGATGTCCTTGGGACATGGCATCCTTTCAATAGCATCAACTTTAGCTTTATCAACTTCAATACCTCTCTCAGAAATTTTACCCCAAGACAATGCCTTCATTAACCATAAAGTGGCACTTCTCCCAATTCAAGACAAGGTTGGTTTCTTCACATCTGTGCAAAACTCGATCTAGGTTGCTCAAGCAATCATCAAAAGAGGATCCATAAACGGAGAAATCATCCATGAAAACCTCACATATCTTTTCACAAAAGTCAGAGAATATAGCCATCATGCATCTTTGAAAGGTAGCAGGTGCATTACATAAACCAAAATACGTCTATAAGCAAAAGTACCGAAAGGGCAAGTAAAAGTGGTCTTTGATTGATCATCGGCTGACACAGGTATTTGAGAGAAACCAGAGTAACCATCTAGAAAGCAAAAATGTGTATGTTTGGATAATCTTTCTAGCATTTGATCAATAAAAGCTAAGGGGTAATGATCCTTTTTATTAGCTTTATTTAATTTGTGGAAATCAATTACCATCCTATAACCTGTAATAATTCTTTGCGGAATCAATTCATCTTTATCATTAGGAACGACAGTAATACCTCCCTTCTTAGGGACACAATGGACAGGACTTACCCACTGACTATCAGCAACGGGATAGATTATACCCCCCTCAAGGAGCTTTAGTATTTCCTTTCTTACCACTTCTTTCATCTTAGGATTCAGCCGTCGTTGGTGATCACGAACTGGTTTGGCATCTTTCTCCAAATTTATTTTGTGTTGGCATAGAGTGGGGCTAATGTCCTTAAGATCATCAAGAGTATATCCAATAGCAGCGCGGTGCTTTTTCAGAGTTTTCAATAATCTCTCTTCTTCATGCTCTGAATGGTTAGCACTAATAATAACAGGATATATCTTTTTCTCATCAAGATAAGCATATTTAAGAGTATCAGGTAACGGTTTGAGCTCAAACACGGGATCACCCTTGGGTGGAGGAGGATCCCCTAGGATTTCAACAGGCAAATTGTGTTTTAGGATGGGTTCCTGTTTAAAGAATACTTCATCTACTTCCCTTCTTTCATTCATAAACATATCATTTTCATGGTCTAGCAGATATTGTTCTAAAGGATCACTAGGAGGTACGGCAATAGAAGCAAGACTAATAATTTCATCTTTACTAGGCAATTCCTCTTCACGGTGTTCTCTACGAAAATTTAGAGAAATTAAACTCATGAGACATATCACCCAAACCAATAGTGACAACATCCTTTTCGCAGTCTATCCTAGCATTAACAGTGTTTAAGAAGGGTCCACCAAAAATAATGGGACAAAAGCTATCTTGTGGGGAACCAAGAACAAGAAAATCGGCAGGATATTTAGTTTTCCCACACAAGACTTCAACATTTCTAACAATTCCCATGGGTGAAATAGTATCTCTATTGGCAAGTTTAATTGTGACATCAATATCTTCTAACTCAGCAGGTGCAATATCATGCATAATTTCTTTGTATAAGTCAATAGGTATTGCACTAGCACTAGCACCCATATCACATAAGTCATGATAACAATGATCTCCTATTTGAACAGAAATAACAGGCATGCCTACCACAGGTCAATGTTTATTTTTAGCACAAGGTTTAGCAATTCTAGCAGTCTCTTCACAGAAATAAATAACATGCCCATCAATATTATCAGCCAAGAGATCTTTAACAATAGAAATATTAGGTTCAACTTTAACTTGCTCAGGAGGTGTATAAGTTCTAATATTGCTTTCATGAACCACAGTTGAAGCTTTAGCATGATCTTTTATCCTAACAGGTAAAGGTGGTTTCTCAACATAAGCAGTTGGAACAATAGGATCATTATAAGTGATAGTCTTTTCTTCAACTTGAATAGGTGCAGCTACTTTTACTTCTATGGGAGGATGATATTTAAACCACTTCTCCTTAGGGAGATCGACATGAGCAGCAAAAGATTCACAGAAAGAAGCTACTATCTCAGAGTCAAGTCCATATTTAGTGCTAAATTTACGAAAAACATCGGTATCCATAAAAGATTTAACATAATCAAACTTAGGTGTCATACCTAACTCCTTACCTTCAGAGTTGCATTTGATTCTTTCCAAAAATCCCATTTGAATTCAATAGTCTTCATCATAAAAGAGCCAGCACAAGAAGTATCAAGCATGGTGCGATTGTTATCAGAAAGCCGAGCATAAATTTTTTGAATAATTATCTCTCTTGGGAGCTCATGTTTGGAGCATGAATATAACATTGATTTAAGCCTCCCCCAAGCTTGAGCGATGCTTTCTCCTTCGCGAGGCCAGAAATTATATATATAATTGCGATCACGATGAACAAGATGCATAGGATAAAACTTCTGATGAAATTCCAATTTCAATCGTTTGTAGTTCCATGATCCCATATCATCACATAGCCTATACCATGTCAATGCATCTCCCTTCAAAGATAAAGGGAAGACCTTCTTCTTAATAACAAGTAAATTTCAGCACACTATATAAATTTTTCCTTACCAAATTCCACCTACCAAAGGCGCTTCACTCCCCGGCAACGGCGCCAGAAAAGAGTCTTGATGACCCACAAGTATAGGGGATCTATCGTAGTCCTTTCAATAAGTAAGAGTGTCGAACCCAACGAGGAGCAGAAGGAAATGATAAGCGGTTTTCAGCAAGGTATTCTCTACAAGCACTGAAATTATAGGTAACAGATAGTTTTGTGATAGGATAATTTGTAACGAACAACAAGTAACAAAATTAAATAAAGTGCAGCAAGGTGGCCCAATCCTTTTTGTAGCAAAGGACAAGCCTGGAAAATTTCTTATATGAAGGAAAACGCTCCCGAGGACACATGGGAATTATCATCAAGCTAGTTTTCATCACGTTCATATGATTCGCGCTCGGTACTTTGATAATTTGATATGTGGGTGGACCGGCGCTTGGGTGTTGTCCTTACTTGGACAAGCATCCCACTTATGATTAACCCCTATTGCAAGCATCCACAACTACAAAAGAAGTATTAAGGTAAACCTAACCATAGCATGAAACATATGGATCCAAATCAGGCCCTTACGAAGCAACACATAAACTAGGGTTTAAGCTTCTGTCACTCTAGCAACCCATCATCTACTTATTACTTCCCAATGCCTTCCCCTAGGCCCAAATAATGGTGAAGTGTCATGTAGTCAACGTGCACATAACACCACTAGAGGAGAGACAACATACATCTCATCAAAATATCGAACGAATACCAAATTCACATGACTACTAATAGCAAGACTTCTCCCATGTCCTCAGGAACAAACGTAACTACTCACAAAGCATATTCATGTTCATAATCAGAGGGGTATTAATATGCATATAGGATCTGAACATATGATCTTCCACCAAATAAACCAACTAGTATCAACTACAAGGAGTAATCAACACTACTAGCAACCTACAGGTACCAATCCCAGACTTGGAGACAAGAATTGGATACAAGAGATGAACTAGGGTTTGAGAGGAGATGGTGCTGGTGAAGATGTTGATGGAGATTTTCCCTCTCCTGATGAGAGGAGCGTTGGTGATGACGATGGCGATGGTTTCCCCCTCCCGGAGGGAAGTGTCCCTGGCAGAACAGCTCCGCCGGAGCCCTAGATTGGTTCTGCCAAGGTTCCGCCTCGTGGCGGCGGAGTCTCGTCCTGAAAGCTTGCTTATGATTTTTCCTCGGACGAAAGACTTCATATAGCAGAAGATGGGCACCTGAGGGCCAACAGGGGGGCCACGAGGCAGGGGACGCGCCCAGGGGGTAGGGCGCGCCCCCACCCTCGTGGCCAGGGTGTGGGCCCCCTCTGGTATTTCTTCCGCTCAGTATTTTTTATTATTTCCAAAAATAACTTTCGTGGAGTTTCAGGACTTTTGGAGTTGTGTAGAATAGGTCTCTAATATTTGCTCCTTTTCCAGCCCAGAATTCCAGCTGCCGGCATTCTCCCTCCTTATGTAAACCTTGTAAAATAAGAGAGTATAGGCATAAGTATTGTGACATAATGTGTAATAACAACCCATAATGCAATAAATATCGATATAAAAGCATGATGCAAAATGGACGTATCAATGACCGAGACACATCTCTGGTCAATAACCAATAGCGGAACCTGGATGCTCATATTGGCTCCTACATATTCTACGAAGATCTTTATCGGTGAAACCGCATAACAACATACATTGTTCCCTTTGTCATCGGTATGTTACTCGCCCGAGATTCGATCGTCGGTATCATCATACCTAGTTCAATCTCGTACTGGTAAGTCTCTTTACTCGTTCCGTAATGCATCATCCCGCAACTAACTCATTAGAAACATTGCTTGCAAGGCTTATAGTGATGTGCATTACCGAAAGGGCCCAGAGATACCTCTCCGATACACGGAGTGACAAATCCTAATCTCGATCTATGCCAACCCAACAAACACCTTCGGAGACACCTGTAGAGCATCTTTATAATCACCTAGTTACGTTGTGACGTTTGATAGCACACAAGGTGTTCCTCCGGTATTCGGGAGTTGCATAATCTCATAGTCTGAGGAACATGTATAAGTCATGAGGAAAGCAGTAGTAATGAAACTGAAACGATCATAATGCTAAGCTAACGAATGGGTCTTGTCCATCACATCATTCTTTAATGATGTGATCCCGTTCATCAAATGGCAACACATGTCTATGGCTAGGAAACTTAACCATCTTTGATTAACAAGTAGAGGCATACTAGGGACACTCTATTTGTCTATGTATTCACACATGTACTAAGTTTTCGGTTAATACAATTCTAGCGTGAATAATAAACATTTATCATGAAATAAGGAAATAAATAATAACTTTATTATTGCCTCTAGGGCATATTTCCTTCAGTCTCCCACTTGCACTAGAGTCAATAATTTAGTTCACATCTACATGTGATTTAACACCAATAGTTCACATCACCATGTGATTAACACCCATAGTTCACATCGCCATGTGACCAACACTCAAAGGGTTTACTAGAGTCAGTAATCTAGTTCACATCGCCATGTGATTAACATCCAATAAGTACTAAGGTGTGATCATGTTTTTCTTGTGAGAGAAGTTTAGTCAACAGGTCTGCCAAATTCAGATCCGTATGTATTTTGCAAATTTCTATGTCTACAATGCCCTGCACGGAGCTACTTTAGCTAATTGCTCCCACTTTCAATATGTATCCGGATTGTGACTTAGAGTCATCCAGATCGGTGTCAAAGCTTGCGTCGACGTAACTCTTTACGACGAACTCTTTATCACCTCCATAACCAAGAAATATTTCCTTAGTCATCTAAGGATAATTTTGCCCGTTGTCCAGTGATCTACTCGTAGATCAAAATTGTACTCCCTTCCAAACTCAGGGTAGGGTATACAATAGGTCTGGTACACAGCATGGCATACTTTATAGAACCTATGGCTGAGGCATAGGGAATGACTTTCATTCTCTCTCTATCTTCTGCTGTGGTCGGGCTTTGAGTCTTACTCAACTTAACACCATGCAACATAGGCAAGAACTCTTTCTTTGACTGTTACATTTTGAACTACTTCAAAAACTTGTCAAGGTATGTACTCATTGAAAAAACTTATCAAGCGTCTTGACCTATCTCTATAGATCTTGATGCTCAATGTGTAAGTAGCTTCACCGAGGTCTTTCTTTGAAAAACTCCTTTCAAACACTCCTTTATGCTTTCCAGAAAATTCTACATCATTTTTGATCGACAATATGTCATTCACATATACTTATCAGAATGGCTGTTGTGCTCCCACTCACTTTCTTGTAAATACAGGCTTCACCGCAAGTCTGTATAAAACTATATGCTTTGATCTACTTATCAAAGCGTATATTCCAACTCCGAGATGCTTGCACCAGTCCATAGATGGATCGCTAGAGCTTGCACATTTTGTTAGCACCTTTAGGATTGACAAAATCTTCTGGTTGCATCATATACAACTCTTCTTTAATAAATCCATTAAGGAATGCAGTTTGGTTATCCATTTGCCAGATTTCATAAAATGCGGCAATTGCTAACATGATTCGGACAAACTTTGTAGATAGTAACACTACCATCAGCGTCCGTCTTCCTCTTGAAGATCCATTTATTCTCAATGACTTGCCGATCATCGGGCCATTCCACCAAAGTCCATACTTTGTTTTCATACATGGATCCTAACTCAGATTTCATGGCCTTAAACCATTTTGCGGAATCTGGGCTCATCATCGCTTCCTCATAGTTCGTAGGTTCGTCATGGTCTACTAACATGACCTCCAGAATCGGATTACCGTACCACTCTGGTGCGGAACGTACTCTGGTTGACCTACGAGGTTTGGTAGTAACTTGATCTGAAGTTTCATGATCATCATCATCAACTTCCTCACTAATTGGTGTAGGCTTCACTGGAACTGATTTCTGTGATGAACTACTTTCCAATTCGGGAGAAGGTACAGTTACCTCATCAAGTTCTACTTTCCTCCCACTCACTTCTTTCGAGAGAAACTCCTTCTCTAGAAAGTATCCATTTTTAGCAACGAATATCTTGCCTTCGGATCTGTGATAGAAGGTGTACCCAACAGTTTCCTTTGGGTATCCAATTGAGACACATTTCTTTGATTTGGGTTCAAGCTTATTAGGTTGAAACTTTTTCACATAAGCATCGCCGCCCCAAACTTTAAGAAACGACAGCTTAGGTTTCTTGCCAAACCACAATTCATATGGTGTCGTCTCAACGGATTTAGATGGTGCTCTATTTAACGTGAATGCAGTTGTCTCTAATGCATAGCCCCAAAACGATAGCGGTAAATCAGTAAGAGACATCGTAGATCACACCATATCTAATAAAGTGCGGTTACGATGTTCGGACACACCATTACGCTGTGGTGTTCCGGGTGGCGTGAGTTGTGAAACTATTCTGCATTGTTTCAAACGAAGACCAAACTCGTAACTCAAATATTCTCCTCCACGATCAGATCGTAGAAACTTTATTTTCTTGTTACGATGATTTTCTACTTCACTCTAAAATTCTTTGAACTTTTCAAATGTTTCAGACTTATGTTTCATTAAGTAGATATACCCATATCTGCTCAAATCATCTGTGAAGGTCAGAAAATAACGATACCCACCGCGAGCCTCAACACTCATCGGACCACATACATCAGTATGTATTATTTCCAACATGTCAGTTGCTCACTCCATTGTTCCATAGAACGGAGTCTTAGTCATCTTGCCCATGAGGCATGGTTCACAAGCATCAAATGATTCATAATCAAGTGATTCCAAAAGTCCATCAGCATGGAGTTTCTTCATGTGCTTTTACACCAATATGACCTAAACGGCAGTGCCACAAATAAGTTGCACTATCATTACTAACTTTGCATCTTTTGGCTTCAATATTTATGAACATGTGTATCACTACGATCGAGATTCAATATACCATTTATATTGAGTGTATGACCGTAGAAGGTTTTATTCATGTAAATAGAACAACAATTATTCTTTGACTTAAATGAATAACCGTATTGCAATAAACATGATCCAATCATATTCATGCTCAACGCAAACACCAAATAACATTTATTTTAGGTTCAACACTAATCCCGATAAAGGGAGTGTGCGATGGTGATCTTATCAACCTTGGAATCACTTCCAACACACATCATCACCTCGCCCTTAACTAGTCTCTGTTTATTTTGCAACTCCCGTTTCGAGTTACTACTCTTAGCAACTGAACCAGTATCAAATACCGAGGGGTTGCCATAAACACTAGTAAAGTACACATCAATAACATGTATATCCAATATACCTTTGTTCACTTTTCCATCCTTCTTATCCGCTAAGTATCTAGGGCAGTTCCACTTCTAGTGACCATTTCCTCTGAAGTAGAAGCAGTCAGTTTCAGGCTTGGGTCTATCTTTGGGCTTCTTCATGGGAGTGGCAACTTGCTTGCCATTCTTTCTTGAAGTTCCCTTTCTTTCCCTTGCCCTTTTACTTGAAACTAGCGGTCTTGTCAACCATCAACACTTGATGCTTTTTCTTGATTTCCACCTTCGCCGATTTCAGCATCGCAAAGAGCTTGGGAATCGTTTTCGTTATCCCTTGCATATTATAGTTCATCACGGATTTCTAGTAACTTGGTGATAGTGACTAGAGAACTCTGTTAATCACTATCTTATCTGGAAGATTAACTCCCACTTGATTCAAGCGAATGTAGTACTCAGACATTCTGAGCACATGCTCATTGGTTGAGCTATTCTCCTCCATCTTGTAGGCTAAGTACTTTGTTAGAGGTCTCATACCTCTCGACTCGGGCATGAGTCTGAAATACCAATTCCAGCTCTTGGGACATCTCATATGCTCCGAGGTGTTCAAAACGTTTTTGAAATCCTGGTTCTTAGCCGTAAAGCATGGTGCACTAAACTATCAAGTAGTCATCATACCGAGCTTTGTAAAACGTTCATAACATTTGTATCTGCTCCTGCAATAGGTCTGTCACCTAGCGGTGCATCAAGGACATAATTCTTTTGTGCAGCAATGAGGATAATCCTCAGATCACAGACCTAGTCCGCATCATTGCTACTATCATCTTTCAACATAGTTTTTTCTCTAGGAACATATCAAAAATAAACGGGGAGCTACATCGTGAGCTATTGATCTACAACATAGTTATGCAAATACTATCAAGACTAAGTTCATGATAAATTAAAGTTAAATTAATCATATTACTTAAGAACTCCACTTAGATGGACATCCCTCTAATCATCTAAGTGATCGTGTGATCCATATCAACTAAACCATGTCCGATCATCACGTGAGATGCAGTAGTTTTCAATGGTGAACATCACTATGTTGATCATATCTACTATATGATTCACGCTCGACCTTACGGTCTCCGTGTTCTGAGGCCATATCTGCATATGCTAGGCTCATCAAGTTTAACCCGAGTATTATGCGTGTGCAAAACTGGCTTGCACCTGTTATATGTGAACGTAGGGCTTATCACACCAGATCATCACGTGGTGTCTCAGCACGAAGAACTGTCGCAACAGTGCATACTCGGGGAGAACACTTATACCTTGAAATTTTAGTGAGAGATCATCTTATAATGCTACCGCCGTACTAAGCAAAATAAGATGCATAAAAGATAAACATCACGTGCAATCAAAATATGTGACATGATATGGCCATCATCATCTTGTGCCTTTGATCTCCATCTCCAAAGCATCGTCATGATCTCCATCAACACCGGCTTGACACCTTGATCTCCATCGAAGCATTGTTGTCGTCTCGCCAACTATTGCTTCTACAACTACCGCTGCCGCTTAGTGATAAAGTAAAGCAATTACATGGCGATTGCATTTCATACAATAAAGCGACAACCATATGGCTCCTGCCAGTTGCCGATAATGGTTACAAAACATGATATCTCATACAACAATTTATATCTCATCACGTCTTGACCATATCACATCACAACATGCCCTGCAAAAACAAGTTAGAGGCCCTCTACTTTGTTGTTGAAAGTTTTACATGGCTGCTACGGGCTTAGCAAGAACCGTTCTTACCTATGCATCAAAACCACAACGATTTTTCGTCAAGTGTGTTGTTTTAACCTTCAACAAGGACCGGGCGTAGTCACACTCGATTCAACTAAAGTTGGAGAAACAGACACCCACTAGCCACCTGTGTGCGAAGCATGGCGGTAGAACCAATCTCATGAACGCGGTCATGTAATGTCGGTCTGGGCCGCTTCATCCAACAATACCGCCGAATCAAAGTATGACATGCTGGTAAGCAGTATGACTATTATCGCCCACAACTCTTTGTGTTCTACTCGTGCATATAACATCTACGCATAGACCTGGCTCTGATACCACTGTTGGGGAACGCAGTAATTTCAAAATAATTCCTATGATCACGCAAGATCTATGTAGGTGATGCATAGCAACGAGCATGGAGAGTGTGTCCATGTACCCTCATAGACTGAAAGCGGAAGCGTTTTATCAATGTGGTTGATGTAGTCGTACGTCTTCACGATCCGACCGATCCTAGCACCGAACGTACGGCACCTCCGTGTTCAGCACACGTTCAGCTCGATGACGTCCCTCGTACTCTTGATCCAGTTGAGGCCGAGGGAGAGTTTTGTCAGCACGACGGCGTGGTGACGGTGATGATGAAGTTACCGGCGCAGGGCTTCGTCTAAGCACTACGAAGATATGACCAAGGTTTAGAACTGTGGAGGGCGGCACCGCACACGGCTAAGAGATTGTTTGTTGTGTCTTTGGGGTGCCCCCTGCCCCCGTATATAAAGGAGGGGAGGAGGAGGCCAGCCAACAAGGGGCGCGCCATGGAGAGGGGAGTCCTACTAGGACTCCAGTCCTATTAGGATTCGGCCCCACCCTTTTTTCCTTCTACTGGAGGGGAAAAGGGGAAGGAGAGGGAGTAGGAGAAGGAAAGGGGGTGGCGCCCCCTTCCCATGTCCAATTCGGCCTCCTCCCTTGCGGGGGGCGCACCATCCCCTTGTGGGCTGGTTAGCCTCGCTCCTATGGCCAATAAGGCCCATATCTTTCCCCGGGGGGTTCCGATAACCTCCCGGTACTCCGGAAAAATGCCCGAATCACTCGGAACCAGTCCGATATCCGAATGCAACCTTACAATATATGAATCTTTACCTCTCTACCATTTCGAGACTCCTCGTCATGTCCGTGATCTCATCCGGGACTCCGAACAAACTTCGGTACATCAAATCATATAACTCATAATACAAATCGTCATCGAACGTTAAGCGTGCGGACCCTATGGGCTCGAGAACTATGTAGACATGACCGAGACACATCTCCGGTCAATAACCAACAGCGGAACCTGGATGATCATATTGGCTCCTACATATTCTACGAAGATCTTTATCGGTCAAACCGCATAACAACTTACGTTGTTCCCTTTGTCATCGGTGTGTTACTTGCCCGAGATTCCATCGTCGGTATCATCATACCTAGTTCAATCTCGTTACCGGCAAGTCTCTTTACTCGTTTTGTAATGCATCATTCCGCAACTAACTCATTAATCACATTGCTTGCAAGGCTTATAGTGATGTGCATTACCGAGAGGGCCCAGAGATACCTCTTCGATACACGGAGTGACAAATCCTAATCTTGATCTATGCCAACCCAACAAACACCTTCGGAGACACCTATAGAGCATCTTTATAATCACCCAGTTACGTTGTGACGTTTGATAGCACACAAGGTGTTCCTCCGGTATTCGGGAGTTGCATAATCTCATAGTCTGAGGAACATGTATAAGTCATGAAGAAATCAGTAGCAATGAAACTGAAATGATCATAATGCTAAGCTAACGAATGGGTCTTGTCCATCACATCATTCTCTAATGATGTGATCCCGTTCATCAAATGACAACACATGTCTATGGCAAGGAAACTTAACCATCTTTGATTAAGGAGCTAGTCAAGTAGAGGCATACTAGGGACACTCTGTTTGTCTATGTATTCACACATGTACTAAGTTTCTGGTTAATACAATTCTAGCATGAATAATAAACATTTATCATGAAATAAATAATAACTTTATTATTGCCTCTAGGGCATATTTCCTTCAACGCCCCCTTAAGCAGACCTTACAATTTGTGCACCCGTGGGTACACGTGATGGTGTGCATTTATTTAAGCCGGACGGCGAACCCAAACAGTAGCTGCATTCATTCCCCTCCCGCCGCCTCTTCTCTGGTCGCCGTCGCCATATAGTCATGGCCCGGCCGAAGGTAACGACATACGCCATACTCCCATAGGAGCGGCGCTTTAATCTGGAGGCGGCGCAAAGCCCGGATCGCAGCCGCCCTGCCTCCGGAGTCCGGACTAGCCAGAGCCGGACGAGGAGGCGTTGGAGGCGGGGCAGCACTCAGAGCCGAAGGAGGAGAACGAGGACGCGGAGCCAGAACAGGAGGACGACGATGCGGGCGAAGCGGAGCCGGAGGAGGACGATGATTTCCATTATACTCAGACTTAAAGGGCTTTGAGTTTCATGCCACATTTATTTCACAGAGATAAGAGAAAGGAAATTTTAGTGGTCATGCATGCATCTTTTTGTACTAGCACTCTTATATAAGGGTTGACCGGTCGCTTCCGGCGGACGTGCGCGGGCGGTGGAAGAGGAAGAAGAAGGGAAGCGAGCTGTGGAGTAACATTTTTTACCACAATTTCTTAGGAAACTGAGTGCAATAATTGAGTAGTTTTGCAAACTACCAGTACTACACCTGAAACGGTTCAAAACCAATACCACCTCCACGCCCGCGTCTGACCGCCATGGCCGACCCAACCCCCTTCCTTGCCGGCGCGCGCTTCCTGCGTGAAACGGTCAGCGTCTCCCCAGAGCGTCAGTGCCACATCAATGCCCGGCCAGAGTGGAGGCGGCCTCTCACTGGCACCAGCTTTGAAGCAGCGTGACGGCCGAGAGGGCGCAACTTCCCGGTGCACGCGACTGCTCAGCGTAGAGGCTAGCCATAGTTTGGATGAGTCTCCATTGTGGGGAGCCACACTAGCTGCGATGATATGGACTCCCGTTGCCCACAGTTATGGATCGTTCCATCTATGAAGAACATGTGGGACTGGAACTACGAGACGGACATGTACCCAGGAGTGGACGTATGAACCTGAGTAATGTAGCGCAGTAAGTGAAGTAGAAAGGCACAAATAGTATGAACATGCGTGGCATATACGCATTTGTCTCTTACTACCACTAAATGTTGTACGTGCAATGCACGATGATGTTATGATGTACGTGCCTAACTACTCTACTACTACTATATTAATTGGAGGCACATATTATGTTTTATATTTGTTTAGGTGCATGCCCCGAGACCTTCCAACTAGACGTGTCTTTCTCTCTGGGTTGCACTTTGTATCGTTCATACCACTAGTACTACTACGTGTGGTCTCCGACCCAGAAGTGGAAGAAGTGGAGACGCTCTACCACGTTGTTCATGTCCCACTCCTTTCGCTAACGTGTGGGACATCCAGCATGTGCCGTGTTTGGCACTCCTTCGTCGTAAGAGTTGAAACGCTAGCATTCATCAAAAATAAAAAATAAATATAAATCAGCAGTGATACTATACCACACGGTTTCCTTGCTCCTCGATATCGGAAAGAATACTTCTGTTCGCCGACATGTGGGACGCCGATCATCCTGGTCCACTTGCCATGCACGCAGAACTCCAAGGGAGAGTCACCCCGGTCGTCGCGCTGTAGTAATAATGACTAATGAGCTGTCAAATCACAGGCCCAACCTTTCCCACTGTGAAGTTGCTCGGACGAAGGAACCATCATGACTTCGTTCAATTCCGCTTCTTGAAGAAAACTACTGTACCAGCAGAGGCCTCCTTTGGTTCATAGGATAGGAATTTTATAGGAATATGAAAATCATAGGAAGTGAGATGACATGCATCTCAATTCCTATAGAGAAAGAGATGCCATTTGATGCATAGGATAGGAATTTTTCCATTGAGTCTAGGCTAATGTACTGGTAATTTTCCCTAAAAACTACAGTAGTACTGGTACATGCTCGTAATTAATTAAACAAACGTATGGGCGACACACACACACACTAATTACTAGTACTAATACTTCTCACATGTTGGCCAGACGCCATCGTTCTCCTTCTCGGCTTTGTCGGCAACACCCCACCATGCTTGGATCTCCGCCGACCTCTCCGCAGCAGCGCGTGCGGCCTCTTCTTTCTTGCGGCGGCGGGCCTCTCTTTTCTTGAGTGCTTTCTGACTTTTTCGCTCCTTCTATGCGGCTTTGGCCACCTCTTGCTCTACCGCCCATTCGGCCTTGGTAGCTTCAGATTCTGCCCACGTAGGTGTGAGGTCGCGAGCGGCGATGAACTCGGCACGACGGGATGCCATCGCTTCCCTACCATTTTGTGTGCGGTCGTGGGCGGTGAGGAACTCGGCACGGCGGGATGCCATCGCTTCCTTACCGGTTACTGTGCTGTGCGGTGGCATGAACGACGCTTGGTGTGAGCCCTAGGGTGGAGTGGCCGGACAACCGTATAGTGCATTGGTTTGTCAAGAGCTCAAGGATAGAAGACGAAGGAAATTTGGATTCCCCTTCAATCCTAGTCATTTATTACCAAGTAAAATGCATTGGCGGTCATCGAACTTGTCTTGATAGCTCACTTTGATCATTGTATATGAGATATGGTGATTATATGGTCATTGGCTCAGTGTATAGCTCCGTATTTGTCTGGTTGACCAGTCAAACAGTCCGCATGCGCCTGATCAGCTCGTGTTCTTTATCTATCTATCTATGCGGGCCTACCTGTCAGTGGAGAAAGAGATAAAAACCAAAATTATGCGTATGTGAGGAATCAAACCATGGACTCATCGCTGCAACGCACACTCGTCAACCAAATGAAAATGAAATACTTGCGTTAAATGCACAAACCAATTTTTTATGTTATACGTGATGCACACATTAGCGCACACCATCCATAGAGGCAAGTAGCATGTACGCGCGCAGACACTCACGCTCATGCTGTCAAACCGTGCTAATGCATGCATGTCGCCCTCCCAATCAAAGTCATGCTCATGGCGCAACGCAAACGGCGACCCCGTCACCTGCGCGCCCCAGCGGTGCGTGACATTACTGTTTAAACGTTTGCTGGCGGCCTCCACGAACATCGAGCATGTATTCACCTGGCTCAACACCAACGGTCATACTCGTGCTTGGGTGCCGAGCTGCTCGACATTAGCCATGGCTTTGCACACGACGCGACGACGTGACTCGGCGCCTTGCTCATGTATATCGTCCATCACAGCGACAATCTATAAAACAACCTAGCTAGAGAGGGTACTATGGTACCTATATATGTATCGTGAGCGACCGATCATAGTGCCACTACACAGGAGTGTGTGTTTGATCGATTCATCCATTATTCGTTAGTTATGCATGGTTGTGTGGTGTGTAATGGTGGTCGTCGAAGGCTAGCTGGCGACAAGAGCGGTTGCATGGACGCCTGGTTGTCAATACGTGCCGCATACGCTTCAAAGGCTCGTCATCCATGAGTTCACATTTTACCACCACGCCAGCGTCTGGCCGCCCTGGCCTACCGAAACCCCTTCCATCGCTAGCGCATGCTTCCCACCTGAAACGGTCACCGTCTCTCCAGAACGTCAATGCCGCATTCACGGGACTTAACTACAGGTGCAGTTGGTGTGTCACTGACATGCGGGCCAAATGCCTGTTGGGCCCACATGTCAGTGACCCAACTGCACCTGCAGTTAAGTCACTTAAGTGGCATCCGCATTCACGCCCAACGAGACCTCTCACTGGCGCCGGCATTGCGGGAGCGCAATGGCTGAGAGAGCGCCACCCGCGCGGCATCCCGGTGCAAGCGACTGCTCCGCGTTAACGACACCACGGCCATCCTTCCATCCGCCGCCCACATTATTGACACGTGGCTGTCGACGAACCTACTCCGGCGCTAGTCGTCCATCCATCTACTGCGGCTCATTGCCATTCGCCCGCTATATTAACTTGAGCCCCAGCTCCCAGCCATAGCCAAAGACCCACACTCATTCTCCTCCGGTCCCTTCCTTCTGTCGGCACCACTCCAACCATGGCCTCCTGGCGCTCCAAAGCTCTCTTGGACGTATTGTCGCAGGAGTAGACAAAGGACCTCGGCGGCTCCGCTCCGGGCGCGCTCCAAAGTTCTCTTGGGCGTACTGTCGCAGGAGCAGACGAAGGACATCATCGGCTCCCCCCCCCGGTCGCCCTCCGCCGCCACGACCATGAAGCCGATGTGCGTGCGCAGGCGCAGCCGGCAGCGGGGAAGAGTAGTACACGGTAGGTCACCGCCGCTCTGGTCCCAGGAAGGCCACCGCTGCTCCACTCAGTCGACGTCAAGCTTGGTGGGGTAAACATCGGAGGTCGATTAGCCCCTTGACGGCGACGTGGAGGAAGAAATCTTTAGAACCTTGTGCTCCGGAGGAGGAGGTTATCGAGGCGGAGCTGGACAAAGCTGAGGCGGATGAGGAGGAGGCAAAGGCAATGGCCGGCGTTCTCGGGTCTCATGGCCGGACATGGTGGTCGGGCGCCGGCGATCGTTTAGATTAGGTTTTATAGTAGGTTTTAGTATGGTTTGTGAGAAATATGTATGAATTTCGTCCAGTTTATAGGAAAAGTTTTCAAAATGTAATGAATTTCATCCAGTTAATTTGAAATTTGCTTTGTTTGCACGAATTTCGTCCGGTTAGTTCATACAGTTGTCGAAAGGTATGCGAGCCGCATTGGATGGGATCCTCTGGCATCAGTATCCTCGGAAAGATGCCGGTGTAAATTTGTGGGCCAACGCTGGAGATGCCCTAACTATCATGCTATAATCGCTAACACTGCTCCATTATTTCGCAAGGAACAGTTATCCCTCGATCAAAATCATATCCGCCGTGTTTTGCACTCCTCCCACGTAAGAGTGTAGACTGTTGCTTACATAAAAATGGAGCAAGTGGACGGCACTTTAGCACATCATATCACTCAAACTAGCCCGCCTAACGCGCGGGAAAGCCTGCCCTCGTCATTTTATTCTGGATTTCTATCGATCGATCGCACGAAAATGTTACGCTTTGCAAGTTCAAAAGCAAAAGGCGGCACACTTATGACTCGTACGCGTCGCGTTCGCGTCTCACCCTCGCCAGTCCGGCTCGCACGCCACTCACCAGAGGGGACACGCGTTGTCTTGCATTTTTACTGACATGTGGGACTGGAATCGAATAAACCGTCGATATCCAAAATCTAATCGCTCGGCGGGCGTCGGCTGAGAAGAGAGAGACAAGGGAGGAAGAAGAGATCGCCCGCCCGCCGCGCACGGACTCCAAAAAATATATGGTGATAATGTGAGGTGGGCCATGCGGGAGTCCGGACCGCTTCCAAGCCCGCTTCTGACCGCCCTGGTCCACCAGAAAACCCCACCCCCTCCCACGCGCGCTCCCCCTCAGACGCCAGCTGACGGCATTCATAGCAAGTAGTACTAGTAAAATACTGGGCTATAAGCCCGCTTATGTGGAGGAGAGAGAGGCATTGTCAAAGCCCGCTTTCCGTCTTTACACGTGCTCCTAGGTATAAAAAACTAAATCTAAAAAGGGAGGTATAAAAAACAATTGTGTCTAAAAAAGAAAGGTAAAAAACATTTGAGAGGAAATAGATAGAGAGAAAGTGAGAAAAAGTTGTAACCTTATATCCAACCTTATAGTCAACGCTATGGTAGTATTACATGAGGAAGGAGGGAGTTGTGCACATGCCAAGTTCACTAGGCTGTTGTGTGTTCGCACACGAACACGTCACCGTGTACCCTCGACGCCGGGGGTGATGTACCGCAGCTCACGTTGAAGGAGACCCATCCGGAAGCGCGGTACGCAGGCAATCCGGCGGGCGCTTTTGTTGACCCGAAACCCCACACGCCCGGGAGGGACCCCGTCAAGGCGCACGGCAGCTATGGGCTGCCCTAGGTCGACCTGGTCGACCCTAGGGCCTCGAGGTTCGCCGCCCTGCAACAAGAAGAACAGACGAAGAATGAGGAAGAAGAAGAACTAGGGTTAAGGAGAAAAGATAAAAGATAAAAAGTGGTAGATGATTTGATCGATTGTGTGTTGTTTAATCGGCCGTCACCCCTTAGGTATATAAGAGGCGTCTGGACTTTCCGTGCAAGGAAAAGACTTGGATTCACGTCCAAAACCCTAGTCAAATTCGGATTAGTTTTATTCGAACTTTCCAAAACTATTCGGTTTAAACTGGCTGCACCTTGCGGGTCTTTTTTGTGGTGGCAAATGACCTTGGATGGAAACGAGCCCAAAAGCAATCTTGACCGTTCCGATGAGACGAACAACTTTCATGTTGAACGTTTTTTGATTCGACTCCATATTCTAGGCCAAAACAGTCACGCAAAACATATGTTCCCTCGCGCTACCCATCAGACATGCGTCTGGTAGGGCGCGCCACATCTCGCCTCATGACAGGCTGCACTCCGATTGCTCTAAATTTTGCATACAGACTCGGATTTGGACGATTTTTATGTCAAAATCGATCGTTTCGACGATATGAAGACAATTCGTGTAGAATATTTTTCCATATAAGACCATCTTGGGGGCGTAATTAGCCGAATAGTGTTCTGAATACAAAATCTCAGTATTTCGAACACAGCTTCGGCCTTTGAGACGAGATCGGATGGTGATGGCCCAAACTTCAAAGATGTTCATATGGACAATACAAAACTCTTTTATGTAGACCACTTCTCCATTTGAGGCCATATTAATTAAGTTATTGACCGTGCGAAAATCCGGTGTCAACACATGCCCCCTGTTTTTCGGCAAACTTGGATGCAGAAAAATAATTTGCACATAGCTTGTTCTAAGAATGATGTCAACACTCCATCGGCCAGTTTGCCTATTTTTAGGACGATAAGTATATATCGACCATTGCTTGTTTGAACCACTCGGTGCAAACTTGGGTGAAAACTTCTCAACTTCTATAACAATCCGGTGATAAGGTTCCATAGATCAAAAACCATCCTCCAAACCATATTTTTCACTCTTTCGCTAGGATTTCACAGATAATCACGAATGAACTTCCCTCAATCCTTACTTCGCCTGCATAAAAGTTTCATTAGTGGCCGAAGCAGTGGGTTTTGGTTCGGCCTTACCTACGTTGGCAAGAATAAGCATCGGCTATTGATAGATATATGCAATACACCATGATAAACATAGTAGCCAGATGCTTGTTGTGCCAACTCATTTGCTCTACAATTGTCATGTCTAGATATATGAGCAGTATTAAAGCAACCCAAGGTAAAATTTACATCTAGACATACCTCAAGATAATTTAAAAGGATTCGTCAAAACATTGATAACCCTTGGATATTTGTTGCACTATACTAATAACGAATCACCGAAAGCCTCAATATGTATAGCACCTATAGCAAGGCAAAGCTCCAATCCGAATGACAATGCATATTCGGCTTTGATCATTGTGTAAAAATATTTTAAGCGGCATGAGGCTTCACAAAATAGCTCCATACGGAGATAAATAAACAACACCAACACCTTGGCCATTGCCACAAATTTAACCGTCGAAAATAATCTCCATAGTACTAGAAAGACAAGGGCAATATCAATGAACATGTACCTCGTTTTGGCCTCTAATTAAACTAAGGACGATGTTAGGATACTACATCAGCCATGCTTTGACATATTCTTAGGGCAATAGATAAATATCGGCCATTAACATAAGGTCCATGTTGAATTCATTCACCAAGTCATGTATAGCCGAAATGAACAAATGAATTAGCAATCAAATATTTCGGCCCTTTGGATTAGCAAGAAAAAAATGTAGCTAATAAAATGTATAGAGATTTGGTAATACCCTCTCATGATGCAGAAAATTATGTCGCTTCCATGGATCAAAATAAATCCAGGGAGGGTAATTTATCATACCTGATGATGAATTCCATGGCAAAGGCATCAATGGTATGGTTGAAGAATATGGATGATGTGCTAACCGAAGATTTTGATGGGGTGATGCAAACCTTCGGCTTAATTGTTTTTGGCTTCCATCCTTCTCTTTCTCCACTTTTGTAACACTTGTTGCAATAAAAGGTTGCACATCATTTTATTTTGACTGCTCCTCTTGGGAACCCATGCCATGTTCTTCTTTTTCAGCTCTTGTGCACTAAGTTTTTGTAATTCCTTCTTTCGCCAATACGATAAGCCGAGTGGGCACCCCGGCTGTGATTTTGTTTGAAGCAATGGCAATTCTTGTTTTACCTTGTGCACTCTCAACTTCTTTTCTTCAGATTTGGCACTTTGACTCTCGATAATTGGTTGCTTTGTCTCATTGCCCTTAGTAGCCAATGTCAACACTTTAATTGGCTCTTTTTCATTTGAGATCAAATCTGAAGTTGCACTCTTACGACCATCTCTTTTAACACGGTAAACTTGCTTGACCACCTCTTTCTTCTTCCTTGAGCTCTGTACCGATTCGTTATGATTGAAACGGTCTTTAACATGTGATTGTTCAAATGTTGATCTTCTCGGAGCTGCATGATATTGGTGAGATGATCTAATATAAGATGGAGAATGTGCACTTGTATCATACCTATCCCATGATGGATATGGATCTATATGAGCATAGGGAGGCATCCACGGCATTGGATTGGTGGCCCAAAATAAGGGCATGAATATGTTGCATTAAAATTCTCACTTTGCCAATACCGATCCTCATATTTGCGCCTTGGGGGTGATCTTGGTTTCTTTGCATGATTTGGCTGATAAGCAATCTTCTCTTCACTCTTCTTTTGATATTTTTCCAATAGTTCAGCGAAGGTGATTTTTGATCTCTTACACTTGCGCTTATTTCGGCCTTTGTTTTCTTTTGGTTTGCTTTCATCGATCATTGGATTTGATTGCTGCCCCCCAGTCCTTGGCGTCTCCATTGTAGCTTCGATGGAATTCTCGCCCTCAAGATTATGTTCATTATGCTCTTCAACTACTTCTTTACTTGAAAGCTTGATCCCATCACCTGCAGTTTTACCTTCTCTTTAGATGGACCGGTTTGAAGTAGCCGATGCAAAAACTTTTTGCCATCATGACCAATCGGAATAGAGTGGTCATCTCTTGGTGTTTCAACAAATTTCAATCGTCCTTTTTCAATGGCCGATTTAACTATTTGACGAAACATGTGGCGGTCCTCAAAATTATGCTTGGACGAATCATGCAACTTACAATACATTCGTCCTTGGATAGATGGCTTGACATGGTGATCAAGAATTCTAATGTAATTATTTTTCAACAACAAATCAAAGATTTGATCACACATGTTTGAATCGAAGGTATACCTTTTGTTTTCTAGCCGATCTTGTTGTGAGAACGACTTTGGAGTTAAGCAAACAAATGGTTCAGATTTGGCATCTTCCCATTCGGCTATGAATTCTCTTTCGCAATCTTTTTCCGATGCCCTTAAATAAGAAACTATACTAGCATCGGTTTTCCCAAAAGATTTTAACCTTGGCTTTAAATTTCTGAAACGAAAATAGTTAGAACATACATGTCTCAATTGAGACCAAGTGTAAGCCAAGTAAGAAATAAGCATAGCTACCCAACTAGATATGAACTTTAGAGAAAGAAACGGGGAAAGCTTTGGATGTACAATAAGTCATTACCAGTCTTTATAAATGGCGCAATGGGTTGACCGATATGTTCCATAACAATTTTATTGCTAACAAGTAAATTACCCTTCTTCATTGGTCTTTCAAAATTACTTATGAGAATATTTCTTGTAGAGGCATCAACAATAAAGTTTTGACCAAATCTGAAAATAGGTAAATTACTTGCTAAACATACCTCTTCAAATATATTGGGAGAGCATGATGGTTGTATCACTTCAATAATACTTTTCTCCGTCTTTAGATGGCTCCCCAATGCCTTTTCATCACCCTTTTCTTGATTCTGTGCATTGTCACTTTGAAGATCCTTGTCAGGCGAACTTTGTTCGGCTATTTGCTCTTGTTCTTGAGGCTTGTCAATTTCTATGGCACGAAACTCATAGGGCAGGAAGTAGGTTCCATTAACTTCAGAAAAATCAAGTATGGCTGTCTTGCTATAGTTTCCATGCCCTTTCTCAACAATGTTTGCCTCTTTGGATTTGTTGGATTCGGAATATATACTACTTGATTCGGCTTTTTCAGCCGAAGCACTTTTAGTTTCTGAATCATCATTATTTTCACCGGTTATATCAATTGGCAAGGCTTCTTTTCTTTGAGCTAATTCCCTATCAATTCTCTCTTGGCGAAGTATTTGCACCCTATCGCGCAAAGCTTTAACTCCCCTCTCAATTTCAGCCCGCTCTAGATTAGTTTGCCCCCCAATGCTCTTAGGATCTTTCGGCAATGAAGTGTTAGTGTTGCCGAAATTTTGTAATTGTGTAGGGGGTGTATAATATGCTGCGGTAATAGGTGGAGGTGTATGCATTGTTGTATAATCATATGCTCTCTCATCAATACTATCAATTGATGAAGTTTCATCTTCCTGCAAAACTCTAGCCTTTATTGCAGCATAATCAGGAAACAACCCCTTTTCATATTGTTCAAGGCAAAGAGCACTAATTCTCTTGTTTTGTGCCAAGCTCTTTTTTAATGCAGCCACAACCGCTTCTGGAAGGGATTGCTCCACAATACTTTCAGATTCTTTCGGCAATGATTCGTGAGTGTTGCCGAAGTTCTTGAATTGCGTAGAGTATGCATTATATGCTATAGTATTTGATGACGGCACATGTGTTCCTGTGAAATTTTCACTTATTCGGCTGTGACCATGAAGATGCGGGGCCGAATTATGAACATCTACAGTTGCATACGGTGCTAAAAAATTACTAACATGAGGTGTAGGATATGATGGTTGAGAGTAACTGGCCGAATAGCTAGTAGTAGCATGGCCAATTCTCCCATCCATCGCAAGGTTGGATTCACATATTGCAAATTAGTTGCCGATGAATAAAAAGGTGAAACACTTTCTTGTATCCTATTGGAAATTTTAACATGAGGTGTTTCAAATTGATTAACCAAACCCATCATGTTGTTCATCGGCATATGGATTTGTGGGGTTGCCGATGCATGAGAGTTTGGATACATATGTTGTACGTTGCTAAAATCATAAGAATTTGAAGCATGAAGATTGCTTTGCATCGGCCCTTGCGCATAATTAGATGCATGATTGATAAAACTAGGGCTAGACGATACATTATGCTCATTAGATGATCCAGCAACAACATATGGATTATTTGCATCTACAAAGGGGAATTGGGTATTCATATTACCTTTGTAGATTGCAGCAACTTGATGACGATCTCTTCGTAGCAAGAACGGGTTGGAGACCGTTCAAAGCTTCGTCCCCAGCGGAGTCGCCAAAAAGTGTGTTCGCACACGAACACGTCACCGTGTACCCTCGACGCCGGGGGTGATGCACCGTAGCTCACGTCGAAGGAGACCCGTCCGGAAGCGCGGTACGCAGGCATTCCGGCGGGCGCTTTTGTTGACCCGAAACCCCACACGCCCGGGAGGGACCCCGTCAGGGCGCACGGCGGCTATGGGATGCCCTAGGTCGACCTGATCGCCCCTAGGGCCTCGAGGTTCGCCGCCCTGCAACAAGAAGAACAAACGAAGAACGAGGAAGAAGAAGAACTAGGGTTAAGGAGAAAAGATAAAAGATAAAAAGTGGTAGATGATTTGATCGATTGTGTGTTGTTCAATCGGCCGTCACCCCTTAGGTATATAAGAGGCGGCTGAACTTTCCATGCAAGGAAAAGACTTGGATTCACGTCCAAAACCCTAGTCAAATTTGGATTGGTTTTATTCGAACTTTCCAAAACTGTTCGGTTTAAACTCGCTGCACCTTGCGGGTCTTCTTTGTGGTGGCAAACGACCTCAGATGGAACGAGCCCAAAAGCAATCTTGACCGCTTCGATGAGACGAATAACTTTCATGTTGAACATTTTTTGATTCGACTCCATCTTCTGGGCCAAAACAGTCACGCAAAACATCTGTTCCCTCGCGCTACCCATCAGACATGCGTTTGGTAGGGCGCGCCACATCTCGCCTCATGACAGGGTTGCACTCCAATTGCTCTAACTTTTGCATACGAATTCAGATTTGGACTACGTTTATATCAAAATCGGTCGTTTCAACGATACGAAGAGAATTCGTGTAGAATGTTTTTCCATATGAGACCGTCTTGGGGGCGAAATCAGCCGAATAGTGTCTGAATACAAAATCTCACTATTTCGAACACAACTTCGGCCTTCGAGACGAGATCGGATGGCGATGGACCAAACTTCAAAGATGTTCATATGGACAATACGGAACTCTTTTATGTAGATCACTTCTCCATTTGAGGCCATATTAATTAAGTTATTGACCATGCCAAAATCCGATGTCAATACCGTGTTTCACACTGCTTCGTCGTAATAGTGGAGACAATAGCTTTCATCAAAAATAAACAATAATGAATACTCGTTGCTCGTCCTCTATATCGGAAAGAATTCTTTTATTCGCCGACATGTGGGATGTCGACAATCCTGGTCCACCTGCCATGCATAAAATTATCCTAGTCCAACCCGGTCGTAGCGCAGGCCCAACCTTTCCCACTGTAAGTTGGTTGGACGAAGGAACCATCATGACTTTGTTGAATTCCATTTCTTCAAAAAAACTTACTGCTCCCGCAATACTGCTACCACACACGAAGACTGGACAGCACTGTACCACATCATATCACTGAAACCCACTAGGTCAAACTAGCCCACCTAGGATTTGTACTCCCTCCGTTTCAAAGTTAGTAGTACAAAGTTGAGTCATCTATTTTGGAACGGAGTGAGTACGTCTCTGTACTGCTATGATTTTGTGTTCTCAAAAATATACTTTGTGAATCTAACGATCAGGAGTAGAAATAGGGTCTTTCTCTCTCTCCATCCCACAACCCCTCTAGCACACGTACACACTCTCTATAGCCACTCCAAAAGTACGATGTCACTACACATTCACGCTTCCAACAAAAAAAATTACACATTCACGCATGTTACAAGTACGTGCCAATTTTGTTGGCTATTAATGTGAGGCCTCCATTGGTTTAGAGGAATCTTGTAGGAATTTCATAGAATAGGATTTCTATAGGAAAAAATTCTGTAGAGCCCTTTGGTTTATAGGAATGGAATCATATTCCTATGGAGGAATTCTTCCTATCCTCCACATTTCATAAGAAAATAAACATTAGCCTAGACTCAATGGAAAAAATCCTATGATGTGAATCAAAGGGCATCTCCTTTCCTATTCCTACTCATAGGATTTAAGATACATGTCATCTCATTTCCTATGACTTTCCTATTGCTACGATTTTCCTACCCTATGAACCAAATGAGGCCTGAATATCCGTGTCAACTATTGTCTGGTCGATCGGTAAGCCTACAATTTTAGGAGCTTGGGCTATTGGCCGATCGACGACGGATCAGACCTATAAGCGTACCACGAGCTCATCAGCCCCAACGTTTCTCTTCGGTGAGTGTTTTGCAAGTACTATAGCTCGCACAGTAGATAGCCTACTAACACCAAGAATCATCAAACAATCCCTACTGATATGATAAACAGTTCAAACTTACATCTAAGCATCCCATATATTACATCAAAAGCTGGCGAGGATACATCTGTTTCCATAACTCGGAGAGGGTTCGCATGATTCACTATCAAACAAAAGTAGCAAGTACCACCCACACAAGACAGTGCACTAGCCCTAAGATGGTTTGATAACATGCATCGTTCTGGTAATTAAACACAATGCAAACTACCCTGAAGGATTAGCGCGACCAACTATTTCTTGTCATCGGTCTCTCAGGCAATGACCACAGCACAGACAACGGCATGGGAATCGATCTCTGGGACGATGTCCACAGGACGGACCGTGACATCGGAATCGATCTCTGGGGCTATGTCCACAGGATGGACAGCGGCATCGGAATCGATCTCCGGGGCGATGTCCACAGGACGGACCGCAACCTCAAAAACGATCTCTTGGGCGTTGTCCACAGGATGGACCGCGGCATCGGAATCATTAAGGACGTCCACCAGCACTTGCACAACCCTAACATATTAGCAAGCACATTGCAAATAATCAAAAACCACAACAATGGTAAGCCATCATTTTTTACCTTGTGTAGCTCACCGGGGGATCCCATCCCTCCGGGGGCCATCTCCTCGTCCTCGATGGGTCGGGGGCCATCGCCTTGTCAGGGGAATACTGCTTCTCAACGGCGACTATCTCCTCAAACTCGGCCTTGAGCCTCTCATAGGTGGCCATTAGAGTTTCTGGGGTAGGCACGGTGGGGCCCTTGCTGTTCTTCCACCTTTCTTTGAGGAGTTCGTCCGCCAACATTGTCAACTCTTTGGCCAGTGCTTGTTTCTTGGAGTTCTTCGTCTCCATGGGTTGGCCCGCCAACATGGTCAACTCGTTGGTCAGTGCTCTCTTCCTGGAGTCTGTCTCGAGTGGGTTGTCCGCCGGCAACTCTTTGCCTAGTGCTCCAAGATCCATCAATGAACTGACAAACAAAAAGCAATCAAAAGGAAACCACAATTGCAATGAAAACGGGAAAAGAATAGGCTATGAGTATTGCTCGGTGCTTCGCAAAAAGAAGATTCTTAGAATGAAAATATAGTAGCATAACTGATTCGCCTACCTTTCATTCATCGGTATAGAAGTAAAATGGCAGAAGTGAGTAACCTGGAGTGAGGTTTTCTTCAAGAAAGGGGAGAAAGGGCTTCAACGAGCGTTCTAGTGAAATGATGGTTGCTTCATCCAGTCCAACTTCGAGGCCACTTTACCACTGCTCGTAATGGTCATGACGGCCACACCAGGGTGACCGGTGAGTCTCGACTGTAGCACCTCGCTGTGATTTGGTGGATGGCACGCGGGCCCAGATGCTTTGATGTCCCGCATGTAGATAGAGCGGCTAGTCATATACTCAATATTGTGCACCATGACCAAGGCGGAGAGGAAAACAAGAGAACTACGTATTTATTTACGGTGTAGATTCACTCATTTTGCTCCGTATGTACTCATTTAGGGTGTAGTCACCTGTTGAAATCTCTAGAAAGGAAAATACTCCTTTTCGGTTTATAGGGCTTATCTCAAACTTATATATTTCTCATTTTATATGTATCAATTTGATGGTTCCCTACCACATGTTCAGATTTCAAGGTGCATTAAATCATTGAATGCAAGTATTAAGAGAAAATTAACCAATGCATGGATTTCATGCATGCATGCATTGCAATTAATGCATTGGTAAACATAATTTTTGAGGAAAATGAGTGCATTAATTGAGTGTTTTTGCAAACTACAAAAATTATTCCACCACTCACCATCTACCTTGGATGATGAGATTTTTGAATTGATCCCTATAAACCGGAAAGGAGGTACTAGTATACTACAATAGTGGGCTTATAGCCTGCTTACATAGCAATTTTGTCTCATGCAAGAGCCTGGCTATATGCGTGCTCCAAGGCCCCGCACCACGCCCCACCCCTACACAAAGACTGCCACGCGAGCGTTCGCAACTACCATGTTCAGGTTGCACTTGGCTCTTCGCCTCTTTGAGAAGACGAACAATGATGTTACTACTTCTACAGTATCGAATCAACTGATGCATGTCCGTCCACCACATGCGGGAGGGATAGCTTGTTGTAGTGAACAAAAGCATGTCCTCGTCTGCGAGCCACCGCGCACATGGGCGAGGGAGAAGGCGTGTAGTAGTAAAATCAAGCTTCTCCTTGTTGTTCGAGTTGACGCGACTGGCCCCACATGCTTGCCTCTAAACTTGGCTAAAAGACCCGCAGTGTACAATATATTTGCTGCAACCTCTAACATTTACCCCACCACAAATTAAAATATATATTCCTGTGTTGACCAGATGAGCATGCAAACTACAATCACCAGCATGATAGGTAGGGCCAGAAGATTATTTTAATCAAAAAAATGCTTCGAGACGGCCTCATAGCATGGAGCCGACCCCAACGATTTTAAGCTTAGAGGCACGATACACGCTATCCTACACTACTCTACACATGAAACTGCCACACGAGCATCCAGGCTACGCTTGGCTCTTCGCCTCTTTGGGAAGTCGAACAATGATGGTACTACTGTAGTGGAGTACTACAGTATGCTTCTGGCCATCTGACACCGAATGAACTGCTGCATGTCCACCGCGTGCGGGAGGGAGAGCATGTAGCAAAAGCTTCTCCTAGTCCTACCAGCCACCATGCTCATGGGTGAGGGAGGGACGCAGCTTCATTGACTTACTGCTCCAGCCTTTGGGTGTATGACAAGTGGGCCCGACAGGTGGCTGGCCCACCTGTCATACAGCCAAAGGCAGGTGCAGTTAATGTTGGGGAACGTAGTAATTTCAAAAAATTTCCTACGCACACGCAAGATCATGGTGATGCATAGCAACGAGAGGGGAGAGTGTTGTCCACGTACCCTCGTAGACCGACAGCGGAAGCGTTATCACAACGCGGTTGATGTAGTCGAATGTCTTCACAATCCGACCGATCAAGTACCGAACGCACGGCACCTCCGAAGTTCTACACACGTTCAGCTCGATGACGTCCCTCGAACTCCGATCCAGCCGAGTGTTGAGGGAGAGTTTCGTCAGCACGACGGCGTGGTGACGATGATGATGTTCCACCGACGCAGGGCTTCGCCTAAGCTTTGCGACGGTATTATGGAGGTGTAATCTGGTGGAGGGGGGCACCGCACACGGCTAAAATATCGTATATCAAGTGTGTTCTTAGGTGCCCCCCTGCCCCCGTATATAAAGGAGCAAGGGGGAGGCCGGCTGCCTATGGGGCGCGCCAAGGAGAGGGGGGGAGTCCTCCTCCTAGTAGGAGTAGGACTCCCCTTTCCTAGTCCTACTAGGAAAAGAAGGGGGGAAGGAAAGAGAGGGAGATGGAGAGGGAAAGGGGGCTGCGCCCCCCTCTCCTAGTCCAACTAGGACTCCTCTGGGAGGGGGCGCACCACCTCCTGGCTGCTGCCCTCTCTCTCCCCTCAAGGCCCACTAAGGCCCAATACTTCCCCGGGGGGTTCCGGTAACCCTCCGGCACTCCGGTTTAATCCGAAACTTCTCCGGAACACTTCCGGTGTCCGAATATAGTCGTCCAATATATCAATATTTACGTCTCGACCATTTCGAGACTCCTCGTCATGTCCGTGATCACATCCGGGACTCCGAACAACCTTCGGTACATCAAATCATATAAACTCATAATAAAACTGTCATCGTAACTTTAAGCGTGCGGACCCTTTGGGTTCGAGAACTATGTAGACATGACCGAGACACCTCTCCGGTCAATAACCAATAGCGGGACCTGGATGCCCATATTGGCTCCTACATATTCTACGAAGATCTTTATCGGTCAGACCGCATAACAACATACGTTGTTCCCTTTGTCATCGGTATGTTACTTGCCCGAGATTCGATCGTCGGTATCTCGATACCTAGTTCAATCTCGTTACCGGCAAGTCTCTTTACTCGTTCCGTAATACATCATCCCGTAACTAACTCATTAGTCACAATGCTTGCAAGGCTTATAGTGATGTGCATTACCGAGTGGGCCCTGAGATACCTCTCCGACAATCGGAGTGACAAATCCTAATCTCGAAATACGCCAACCCAACAAGTACCTTTGGAGACACCTGTAGAGCACCTTTATAATCACCCAGTTACGTTGTGACGTTTGGTAGCACACAAAGTGTTCCTCCGGTAAACGGGAGTTGCATAATCTCATAGTCATAGGAACATGTATAAGTCATGAAGAAAGCAATAGCAACATACTAAACGATCGGGTGCTAAGCTAATGTAATGGGTCATGTCAATCACGTCATTCTCCTAATGAGGTGATCCCGTTAATCAAATGACAACTCATGTCTATGCCTAGGAAACATAACCATCTTTGATTAACGAACTAGTCAAGTAGAGGCATACTAGTGACACTTTGTTTGTCTATGTAGTCACACATGTATTATGTTTCCAGTTAATACAATTCTAGCATGAATAATAAACATTTATCATGATATAAGGAAATATATAATACTTTATTATTGCCTCTAGGGCATATTTCCTTCAGTTAAGGCACCGGAGCTCAGTCCACGAGGGAGAGGGCGTTGTAATCAAACTTCTCGTTGTTGTACGAGTTGATGCGACACATCAAAGCACTACACTCGATATATTTCAATAATTTGCGTTTACCAATGCATTAATTACAATGCATTCATGCATGCTGTGACTTTCCTTTTGATACTTGCATGTGTTGATTTAATGCACCTTGAAGTAGTATGAATATGTGATGGTAAAGCTTTGTAATTCCCCGGCCCTAAAGCGAGAGATGGTTTTGCACGAGGAGGGACGACAGACGAGGAGCTCTGTCCTGGTTTATTGGTCCCTATGATAATTTGTGCCAAATTTTGACTATAAATTTAACTAACCAAATTTTCATGCATGTCACAAAAAATTACATCACTGAAAACTATGTTCAAATACGAATCAAAGGATATAATTTTTGTTAACATGCACTAACATTTTGTTAGTTAAATCTTTGGTCAAAATTTAGCACAAATTACAAAGGGGCCCGATAAATATTGTACTCTCACATTTTGTTTTGAGGATACTCCCACATAGAAAATATAAATAATAATGCATGTTGGAGCAGCCCACGTTTCCGATAATTTTAGCCGTGGGCTTGTTCACAAATTTTACGAGGCGGTGGTTGTTCACCTAATGGAGGGTCTAGTACCAGACTTGAACGATACAAAGTGCGACCTGGCACACCGTAACACTTGGAATAAGCGGGTAGCTATCTCAAAAAACAATCAACAACTCAAAAAAAGGCGACCTGGCACGTACACAATTTTAAACGATTGTTTTGATGGAGTGAAAAAAGAAAACTACCCCACTATACGTATTATATATATAGGGCGGAGCCTCCGCGCTTGCTTGCTAGGGTTGCTCTATTCACTCACTCTCATTCTCTCCAGATCTAAACAAGATAGAGGTGGTAACACTGTCTTTCTATCCTCACCGCTGGTTACAGATCCGGATGTATGCCCCTCCGCCGGTGAAGGGGAGGAGGGGCAGCGTTTAGGCCATCGTCGACAGTGAGGGAGAAGACCCACTGCCGGCGGCACCGTTATCTCTGGCCGAGCGCCAGCGCGGGAGGTCCTCCGATCCCTTCGTCGTTGCCCTAGTGTGGGCGGATCCGGCCTCCCGCCGCCCACCTATCCACATCCCGACAACCTTCAGGTATATCTTTCTTCGAAACCGGCCTAGCTCTACTTCCCCAGCTCGCTACCTCACTGCATGTGCATCATTTTGTACCTCTCAGCCCCTCTCGATCGAATGGTCCAACGTCACCTATTTTTTCTATTGTTAGAGGTAAAGCTACTTCATGGAGTCGAATCTTGTACCTGTCGGATCACGGGTTCCGGCAAAACCCTCAAGGTTCGAACACTGGGTGCGCACGAAGATCTCTCCTCTCCCAAGCTCTCGCACTCCACGATCTAGTGGACTAACTCGCCGAACCCAAAGAACACATGGACACAAGATTTATACTGGTTCGGGCCACCGATTTGGTGTAATACCCTACTCCAGTGTGTGTGGTGGATTGCCTCTTGGGCTGGGGATGAATAGTACAAAGGGAAGAACAGCCTCCTGAGGCGAGGTGTTCTTGTGCTGGTGAGCTGGAGAAGGGTTCGTCCTCCTCTTCTGTGGTGGCTAGTCCTACTTATAGGGGCCCGGGTCCTCTTCCCAAATATTGAGCGGGAAGGGATCCCACAACGGCCAATTTTGAAGGGGAACAACTAGTACAGCTTATCCTGACAAAAGCGGTCTTCGCCTGCCAAAGGCTCTGGTGGTGACGCCGTCTTGGGCTCCACAGTGACCTACGTCCTGCCGTCCTGCTGGTCTTGGTCTCGTTGCACCGATATGGAAACCTTTGCCTGATGCCTCGGGACCCAGCACCTGCGCTTGCCCCTTTAGCACCAAAGAGGGAACAAGGACACTGCGCGCGTGGGCGCCCGCCTGGCACCCGCCTGGTTGCGGTCGTCATTGCTTGCGTTGTTGGAACCTCGTGAGGTTCGCCCTGCCTTGATCTCTCCGCTCCTCGTGAGCCCGCTTGGTGAGGCCTCTCCTAAGGAGGTCTTGTGTCGTCCGCCTCGCGAGGCTTGGCCCCTCGCGAGGGTCTTGAGTGCATGCTGATGAAGATGGGCCGTACGGGCCCGCTGGTGGAGCCACGCCGTGGGCCGCAGGCAGGCAAGTCTGGGGACCCTCGTTCCCAGAACACCGACAGTACCTAGTTCAAACAAGAAATAAAGGGGGGATTTAGTATGTACTGTACATCGGACTTGGTACAAACAGGAGGGAAAGGGGGTGAAAGTAGTACAGACTGGTCATCCAACCGGTCTCTTGGTCGAAAAGGGAAATATAGGGGAAACGTTGTACATAGTGGTATGACCAAGACTAGATTTGCTATCCACACATAGGAGTAGGTGGCTAGAGTGAACAAAAATGGGACCAACCCAGATATGTTTCTTGGATGTTTGTTTCTCGGGGCAACAAACTCTGAATCACCACTTTATGCCCCGGTTTAGGTACATGGTGCTGGACTGCTGGTGCACCCACTGTCCCATGCTCTTATACCAAATATTTAGTTGTTCTTAATCTAATGCACCTGGTAAAATGAAGCCATGCCACTGTTATAAGCCATGACAAGTTTAGCCAAATGTTTTTGCCAGTAATTGTTTGAGACTCTGACTATTTCCTCTGTAGCTTTTTGTGCAAACAGGGATATCCATTTCACCTTGTTGCTATTGTGACCTTTTGGTGCACTGCACAAAACACTTCTTAAAAGAAGTGACTTTTGTGTTGTTTAACTGGAATGTCAGAATGGAACCGTTGGTTCATTTCGGTGGAACTGCACAAAGGGAGATCGGTGTTCCAATCCTCATCATCCATATTGGCACCATAACCTTCCTTTAGGAAAGAATGATATTTAATGCATGTGTTCATCTCTATTTTGCGACTGCCATGAGAAAATAATGCTATTGTTTACTAGCACACTTGTACTCCCTCACTGACAAAACCAATTCTGAAATAGAAGGCTAATCATGTACTTGGTTTCACCAACTAGTGAGGAGAAAGAGAAACAGAGCATGAAGAGGAGGAAGAAGAAGAAGAATAAAGAGGAAATGGAGATCACACGATGGTACCGTCCTATGTTATCCTGACATCTTGCTAGCGGTATTGTATTGCTATGTTGCTACTAGTCTTAATTTAATTGGAAGACTAGCAAGATGCCCGTGAGTTGCACATAACATCAAGATGCATTTGTATGAGTAGTTTATCTTGTGAGAGAAAAGGATGAATGAGGGAAGGCCTTATTTGCAAATGTGGAGAGGGTTGTGTGTACCTTTTTGTAAAATTTCCATAGTTTCCTTCCTATCCATCAGATATAAATCGGACGGCCTACATTACAGGATGGCGAGCACACCATCATGACCAACTCTGTTTTTTATAAGAGGAGTAGAGTAGATAGAAGTAGAGTAGAGATAGATAGAGAAATGCAGCAGAGTAGTACTTGGGTTGATGACACATCATACTAATTAACTGGATTCTGGATGCATCTGTGACCCAGCTCTACATGATCAACAGTGCCAAGGTGATCTTGCTGAAGCCGAGGCCTCAGTCGAGGCCATTCAAGGGCTCCGGCTTCATCTACCTTACATGTGAGACAATCCTCCAGGGAGCCCTTCCACTTCACTACAAAAAAATACACTTCCGTGATGATACGTGTTTGTCACAGTAGGTCGCGTTTTTTGTCATGCATGTACATCCATGACAAATTTATGACAGAATTAAGATAGTCATACATGTGCGGTCGTAGAAGTGTTCCATGACATTACCAAAATTATCATCACGGAAGTGTCCACTTCCATGACGATAAATCGCGCCTCACAGAAGTGCTTTCGTCAAGGGTGACCGACACGTGGCATCCACCGTAACGGAACGTCGTTAAGCTATCGGGTCGGGTTTTGGATCCGATAACCCATTAACAGCCCCGACCAATGGGGATTTTCCACGTGTAAAATCATCATTGGCTGGAGGAAACACGTGTCAGCTCATCGCTGGGACAGATGTCATCCACTCATTGGACAGAAGGCGCCTATGATACGTCGACACGTGGCACGGCCCAACAGAGACCCATTCCTGTGAAAAGGCCGGCCCGTTTGACTTGGTCAAAAGGTGGCGGGCCGGCCCATGGAAAGCCTGTTAACGGCATGTTCGCATATAGCCCATTTACAGCTCGCTAACCCAAGGCCCATTACGCCCTATTAGAATTAGGCCCAGTAGCGTCATCTGGGCCATCCAATATGATTCCAGCTCGTTTTCACTTCTGGCCCATGTATGGCCCATGACGTCTTTCGGCCCATATGAGGCCCTATGTAACTCTTGGCCTATTAACGGCCCGTGGTGAAACTGGCCCGTAATGAACAATGTATCACTTTACACCCATTAACAGCCCGTGGTGAAACTGGCCCGTAAAGAACAGTGTATCACTTTATACCCATTAACGGCCCGTTATTCCGTTGGGCCGTTTCCAGCCCATGTTATCTTTCGGCCTTCTCAGAGCCCATTTATTCTTGGGCTATTTTCCAGCATTCGTTTACTTACGGCCTGTTACTGTCATTTTCTGTTTGTGGGCCAAATTCAGCCCGTGGTTACAGTCGGCCCGTTTGTGGTCCGTTAATACGTTGGGCCGTTTTCATAGTGTCATCAAATACGGCCTATTAACGATGGCCTGTTATGGTCGGCCCATGAACGGACGATTCCAACTCTAGCCCGTTTACGGCCAGAATGCGGTCTGTTTGGCCCATGTTTGGCCAATCGATCATACGGCCCGTATAAGGCCCATTGATGATACGGCCCGTAGAAGGCCCACTGTTTCTACGGCCCGTAGAAGGCCCACTGTTTCTACAGCCCGTAGAAGGCCCACTGTTTCTACGGCCCGTAGGAGGCCCAGTGTCACTACAGTAAATATTAGCCCATGGTTATTGTGGCCTAATTTTAAAAAATAGGTTATTGCAGCCACTAGCAAACCACAGAAAAAGAACTGCACTGACTACAAGCAAACAAATAAACAAGACAACAAGGAAATAAATAAGCAAGCAACTTACACTAGGCTATCACGGCTATTACACATATTACATCCACTGGGCATCAAAGTTCGCCACCAGTGCAAATATAGGGAACACAGCTGCATATAAACGCCGCAGCAAAACAAGTCCAGAACTGAAACCACTTCAGAAGAGCTCAAGAAACAATATCCTGGGTACCCATAATGCTGGCAAGATGCTTAGCAAGCTTATTAACTTTCTCTTGTTTGGCGCTTAAGTCCTCCAGCGCTTGCTGTTGCACCAGAAAGTATGCATCTGAATTCTGCAAGGACTTCCTCAGTCCTTTGGCTTCCTGTCGCATAACATCTGATCGATGTCTTTCAACTTGAAGTTGAGACTCAAGAAGTCGAACTGATTCAGGCAACGAGTTCGAAGAGCTGGTGCCAGCAGTGGTAGCCAGTAACTCGAACACTACATCAAGACAGGACTTTGGGGTTGTCTCGGTGTCTTCAATATAGTTTTTATCAGCTTTCTTGGAGACCAACAGGGATGTCTCGCTATCTTGAACCTTATCTGCATTACTTCCTTTACCATTGCATAACAGGGTACTCTTCTCCAATATTTTATCCACGTTCTAAAAGAGAAACAAACAAACACATCTCAGGTTTACAATGTAGTATATGAAACTCATTTTGGTAAACCAGTTCAGTAGTAAGGTGGCCAGGATAACAGCATGAAACAAACATATATCTATGTAGTATGGTCACTGTATGGTCTATATCATTCTAGTTTATGTTGCCAAATCAAGATAGATACAGTTCGAATCATATCTATTTAAGACAAAGCAGCATAGACAGAATATAAGTGTGGGAAACTACACAACAATAACAACACTTGTAATGTGTATGGCATGAGAACATAACTGTTTATTCAATTGAAACTGAAATCAACATAGAGCAAGTTACAACAGTAAACAGCCAAACACGTTGAAGAAACAGGTTTAAAACATACCTGTTGCGCCATTGGAGTTTCAATTGCATCCTTCAAATTTGAAATTAGTTGGTATCCGTAAATACAGTGATGCAAGAGCAAAGTAGTATGAACCATAGCTACGGAACCTGACCTGAGAACAATTCTTCTTCTGCTTTAAGCGTTGACTTCGGGTTCGGAGTGGTGGTCCTCGTGATTTGGGCACTGCAGTTGCCTTACTAACTGCTCGTGTTTGGGTGCTCTATGGTGGAGACGGTGTTGTGTCAACGGGAACTGGGTGTCTATCTGCTGGGGTTGGGGTTAGAAGGGGTGTAGCTGGTTCTCTGTCCAACTGGATAGGGGTACAATCTGCATGAGTGTGGGTTATGTGTGGTGGGGCTGGTTCTTGGGCAAGTACAACCGTGGTTCTATCTACATCGATAGGTAGCACGATCTTTTCTGAAGACCGTGTTTTTACTCCCACAGATACTGCCATCACTCCCTCCAATTGAAATGGCTGATAAACAAGAAAAGTAATTGAATGTACAGACATTGTAAGATAGACAGGTGCAATGGATAGTAGGGAAGAAAACAGGGCATGAAATAATTCACATTTATGTTGTCTAAGCAAACAGAATAGCAGGACATAATTTCACATATATGATGGCTAATTAAACAGGGTAGCATGACACAATTTCACATGTACGATGGCTAACTAAACAGGATAGAATGACAGACTTCAAAATATGATGACTATGTAAACAGGATGACATGATATAACTATACGATGTGTCTATTAAAGTGGTTGGCATGCCATAAATCACAAACATGCCGTCGATGGAAACATGATGGCATGATATAATTTACGGATAGAATGACATAATTTAAAATATGATGACTATGTAAACAGGATGGGATGATATAACTATATTATGTCTTTAGAAAATGGGTTGGCATGCCATAATTCAGATACATGCTGTCTATGTAAACATCATGGCATGACATAATTCAAATATATGATTTATATACTAAGGAAGTGAGCAGAGGGCAATCGCATATATGATGTGTCAACTAAGGAGATGGCATTCAATATTGTGTATATGATGTAAAAACTAAGCATTGCAATACAACATATGCATTATATGAGTAATATAACCCTGCCAAGTTTGAGCATACACCTCAGGGGGATAATAGGACTGGTCATCTGCCTCTGAATCCTCCTCTGAAGAGCTATCTGTAACCAGCAAGATATCTGCTTCAGCAGGTAGCATTGTCTGCTCTGAAGACCTTGTTTTCACTCCAAATTTCTCCATCACCAATTCAAATGGCTGATGCACAGGAAGAGCAGTTGAATATACAAACATTGTCGACAAAAGCAATGAGAAATACAAAAAAAAGGATGGCATGATATAATTCACATATATGACGCTTGCCTAAACAGCATGGCATTGCATAATTCACATACATAATGCCTTGCAACAAGATAACATTGCATAATTCACATATATAATGTCTTGCAACAAGATGGCATTGCATAATTCACATATATGGTAATTAGACACTAAACAGGTGGCATTCACACAAAGCATGTCTAAACTAAGCAAATGACATAGCAATGCAAGATACCATACGCACGATATGAGCAACATAACCCTGCCAAGTTAGGGCATGCACCTCGGGGGGGGATATGACTGGTCATCTGTCTCTGAATCCTCCTCTAAGGAGCTATCGGTAACCAGCAAGACATGCGCTTCGTCAGATAGCATTGTCTGCTCTGAAGACCTTGTTTCCACTCCAGATTTTTCCATGACCGTGCCGAATGGCTAATGCACAGGAAGAGTAATTGAATGTACTAAAATTGTTGACAAATTTAACACGTAATAAAAAATGATGGCATGATATAATTCACATATAAGATGACTGGCTAACCAGGGTGGCATTGCAAAATTCACATATATGATGCCTGGCTAGACAAGATGGCATTGCATGATTCACATATACGATAAAGAAACTAAACAGATGGCATTGACACAAAGCATGTCTAAACTAAGCAGATGACATCTTTAATTTATACAATAAGCAATGCAAGGCACCATATGCATGATATTACCAACATCAGCATGCCAAGTTAGAGCGAAGACCTCATGGGGTAAATAGGAGTGGTCTTCTCCTTCTGAATCCCCCTCAGAACAGTTATCTTCCTCTTGATTACGATCCGAAATGGGTGGAGGGGGGCTGCCTTTGCGCCCACCATGGAACGACGTTTGCATGAAACTTTATTGCCACGCAAGGCTCGTCTCTTTTACTCTACATGATCAGTTCCATTGTGTACAATAACTGGCATGCATAGGAATAAAACATAGTGAGATTATGTAAGGAGTGCATGCACAAATCCAGAGTGATGGTAGCAAACTGTGGATAGACCCAAAACCAATGATAGCGGGCAGATAATAGCTTTAGTTAAAAAATACAGATAATGGCTCCTTTAATGTTTGTTTGCACCCAACATGAAACTCATAGTAGACACCGGAGATTAACCAGATAGTAGACAGATAGTACTGATTACTGCCCCAATATGAACCCCACACCATTTAAAAACTCAAGTTTCAGCATTAGTTTGGACCTGACTTGGAGTCTAATAGGTGAACACGACGATAATGTAGCATGTCATCATATTAAGCGACACATAACGTAAGCAGACACGGAAGAGTGCGACCTCTCTTGCGGACCCGTGTAGTCCTCAAGGTCATCTGCTCAGTTGATGATGGTAATGCAGTTGTCGTGGCTGCCGGCGGCGGGGAAGAAGATCTGAGGCGGCAAAAGACAGTCTGGAGAGCGGATCCCTGCTGTGGTGAACCCTTCCGTCGTTGGAGCAGCTGAGCTGGGGTGGAACACAGCGCCGCAGGAGTAGTACAAACCACACAAGGTTTTCTTTGACACATATCTGTAACAAAAGTAATTGAGTAAGGGCTTGTTTGAATTTTAGGATTCTAACAATGCAGGGATAGGAAATAGACAGGAATAGGATAGGAATGCATGTGCAAAACAGAGAATTTAAAAACACGGGATTTCTGTCAATCTGGGTGTTTGATTCACAACAATTGGAAGATCACAGGATGCAAAAAAGCATGGTGAGATTAAGTCAAACCACAAGAAAATGTATGGTTATAATGCTATTATGCTACTATCTCTTAGTCTTGTGCTTGATGAATAGGAATATGAAAAGGAGGAGAAGTGGAAATTAGAATTCCTACGGTTTTTCTTTCAAGGAGACACTAAAGGAACAAATCCTACAGTTTTCCTTTGCTCCATTCCTTTGCACCAAATTCATGAAAAGTAGTACCATAGGAAACTTTCCAATTCCGAAGTTTTTCATTCACTTTTCCTTTCAAGCACTGGCGATTCTAGTAGGCAGGCTTGAGCAAGGAAAATCCTACACTAAAAAAATGTTTTTGTGCTACTTCTATTACTTTGGACCCAGGCCACTGCCATACTAGCTCAACTCTCAGGCCCATCGACAAATGCATAGCTCAAACGCGCAGAGATAAATAATGATGGCATTCAAGAGAGTCCATCACGGATAGCTAAGTTGCCTTGTACCTCACTGCTTGTCATATAGTAGGATAAAATAATCGTATTTCCCGTTACTACGAGTGCTCAGTGGACAATATATATAACATGTAGAGTAAAAAAGAGATGCAACAAGTGTACAACCTCTTTGGCGAAGCCATGTCGATCTCAGCGTGATTGGGTTGGCCGGTGAGGATGCTCCGGCTGACTTTGCTGTCGGAGGAGGGGAAGAAGATCTTAGGCGTCTGGAGATGGAGCCCGAGGTACTGCTCCGCTGTGATGGAGGGTTTCGTCGTTGGAGCAGCTCCGGTGAGTTGTACGACGCCGAGGCTGAAGCAGGACAAGAGAGACAACGAACAACGTTAACCTGAGTGGAATTCTAGTAGCATCTCCAATACATGACGTAAAATACATAACCACAAAGTGCTAGATGTAAAATACATCAGCCGCTCATCTGTGAACTTAACTGTCAAAACTGAATTTAACTGTCGAAACTAAACTTAACTGTCGAAACTGAACTTAACTGTCGAAACTGAATTTTGCTGTCGAAACTGAATTTTGCTGTCGAAACTGAATGCACTAGCAAGGTGAGGCTACACGTCGGTCGACTGACTTTTTCATCTCTGGTCAGTCGATTTTGCAGCCATTGGATACGAAATCAAGGGCCTGCGGTTCATCTTCAACCTCCACCCCCCTGAGCCGCCAACCACCACCGGACAAACAGCAGCCCCCCGCCGCCCGCGGCCGGCGGTGCGCCGCCCCGCCCGCCCCGAAAACACTCCCCACCGCCGGTCCGCTGCCGCCCCGGCCATCCCTCTAGCCCCCCCCCCCGTGCTGAGCTCTTTCTCCGGCGATCCCCATGCCACCGCCAACGCCCCGCCACTGCCGGTGACCACCGCCCCCATCCTGAACCCTAAGATAGATAGTGGGGTACCTCTCCGGCGAGCCCCCCTCCCCGCTGCGGCTGGTTCTTCCTTCACCCCGGCGAGCCCCCCCCTGAAAATCGACTGACCCAAAAGTCGATTCAGTCGACTGAAGTGTAGCTAAATCGGAGCAGAATCGCAAGCAAGAGCAAGAGCGAGAGCAGCAGTGCGAGCAAGAGCAATAGCAAGAGCAGACCAGGCAGGGGACCGAGAGCAAGAGCAGAGCAGCAGCGCGAGCGAGAGCTAAAGCAGCAGTAGCTCCTACTGATGTGGACGTCGCCGCCAAGGGAGCGACGCCGTGGGGGAAGTGGCCGGCGACGCTGCCGTGGATGGAGCCGCGCCGTGTCAGCTCGGGATCGAGCGCCGGCAGCACCGTGAGATCGAATCAAGAAGAAAATGCGGCGATTAGTGTACAACCTCTTTGGTGGCACCGATTAGGCCGCAGCTTCATCCGAGGAAACTATGATGATGATGCTCTTCCGGTGGTGCAGGTGAAGACGGCGGTGTGGGAATGGAGGTGGCGTGAAAGACAAGGGGAACGTCGGGGCAGCTCCTTGGAGGTGGAGTACGCGGTGGCTGAACCGGCGGGACGATGAGATCGACGACGGATCCTCATCCGGTACGGTGGATGAGGGACGTCGAGGTGTTGTTGTGGACGACGTCGTCGGGGAAGAGGCTCCGGCTGGGTGGCGGACGAAGCAGGGTGTGGGGTTTCGTCCCGGGTTTTCGCGGCCTCGGTGTACATATGGGTGGGCGGATGGGATGGCAGTGGGGAACCATGGCTTAGAGACGCGCTTGTCCGAAATGTGGGGTAAGTTATGAAAGTACCACCACCGATTTGAGGCGTTTGTTTCGGTTCAGGGGTACCACGGGAATTTCGCGTGTCCGGATTTCACAGGAGGTGGGAGTTTTCGCGCGCGTTGTAATTTCGGAATAGCAAGGCGCGGGTTGAGATGGAGGGAGTTGTCGGAGCACAACGAGACAAAGATATATCTTAAATATTTCGGGCTAACAAGGCGCAGGTTGAAGAGGCGGGAGTTTTGCAGCACGATAGACAGAGACGCTAGCTTGAATTTTCGGCATAACAAGGCGCGGCTTGAAATTTTGGAAGAACAAGCTTAACGTGTACCCAAAAAAGACAATTTGCACCTCAACACGCACAACACACACACAAACACCATTTAGACTAGAGTAAGGTACACGTGCATTGCACGCATGAGATATGGCAACCAAATTATGAATAAATACCACATTATAGCATGCAAGCTTTGAGTCATATATGCATGATGTAGATGTTCGTTTAATTCATATAGTTCATTTCATTCAAAATCATCTAGTTTTTATAAGAAAGCTAATCTATTTTAAGATTCATGGAATTGTGCGTCGTAAGACATAAAGTAAAAACAAATAATGGCAAATCATGTAGAAAAACATTTGGGCAATTCTGATACGGAAGATTCTAGAACAAATAAGAAGTGCTTGTGTTTTGATGTTTGTGCATTATGCTTAAGTTCAACCATGGAGTCTTCTAGATTATACATGTGGCGAAATCTGGTGGAATCTAGATGATATCCAATGGCCAGTAGTGCTCAAATTTGCCATCTTTGGACCATCGGATTCGCCTCATCCAACGACCATCTTTCAAAGTTAAAGTTACCCGCACACAATATAAAAAAATATAAAATAATATATATATATAGGGGTATAGATATAGATATGTGATGCGAAAGCCGCCCATCATCTCCAATTAGAATAGTGTGTCCATGCACGGATGCGACGTGGCCAAATGATGTCTGCCATCGGTATCTCAAATTCAAATCAGTCTGACCTTGTTCAATGTGTATACATTACAACATGCTCGTTTCCAAACCAGACCGCGCAGATCTCCGTTATATTCATGCATGCATGGGTTTCAAACATCAGGATCTCTTATTCAAATATTTGAATTCAACTTTACATTGATTATGACCTCACCTATTCTTTTACACCCACACAGTAGTCTTCTCTTTATAATTGTACCACTAACTTTCTCTCGTGCATGCATGCACACACACTACCAGTCGGCATTATCCATCGCATGCATACAATCTTTTTCTTCAGGTCGGTCTCCCATTAAGGCACACACCCACACACATCCCCCTCTCCATCATATCGGGCATTCTTTATCTCTCACGCGTGCATGCGCAACGATCGATGTTCCTCTATGTATGTGTGTATATAGCTAGGTCTTTCATAGTTTTCCACACAAATCGATCAATCGATATATCCAGTGAGGTCTCACCCTCTTTCCCACGTCCACATTGATCAATCTATACCTCTCTATATAGGATTAACATATATAGCTAATACACCCACATTAATTATATATCCAACGTCCCCCTCTCATCATCCATGCCTTCCACTTCATCTCTCAAACGCATGCACAATGGCGAAGACAGGGGGCAGTAACGGCCCTGCCCCCCTCCCCCCCCCCCTAACATCACTATATATCGAGGCTAATATGAATGTGATCATTAGACAATTGCTGCTAAAAATGGTTTAAGTTCATGAATTGACCCTCCTCGTAAAGGATTAGCAATGCTTGGCCCCCTAGCTCATTTATTTTTCATGGCTCCGCCACTGCGTGCAACAGCGCACGTGTTCGCCCCCTCTCTCTAAATATCGATCTCGCACTTGTGCATTCCTTCATAGTCTCCCTCCACTCGGCCCCTCGCACCATCTTCTAGCCCCCCACCGGATTTTGCCACATGTACAATCTAGCAGACTCCATGGTTGAACTTTAGCATAATGCACAAACCTCAAAACAACAGTGGTTCTCTTTTGTTCTAGAATCTTCCGTATCATAACTGCCCAAACTTTTTTTCTAGTTTTGCCATTATTTGTTTTTACTTTATGCTTTACAACGCACAATTCCATGAATCATAAAATAGATTAAGGGCTTCTTTGATTCAAAGGATTCTCAAAGGAATTTTGGAGGATTCTAATCATTAGTAATTTTTCCTATCTTGGTTGTTTGATTCGTAGGATTATAAACCATAGGAATTTTTCCATATGATTCATTTGCACTAGATTTCATAGGAAACATCCCATCCACTCAAACCTCTTTGAAAGAATTCTGCGTTTTTTCTATGCACAATCAAAACCTCGTACAATCCTGTAGGATTCAAGACGACATTCCACTATAATCCCATGTTTTTCCTATTCCCGCGTTCTTAGCTTTTTTATAAAAACTAATTGATTTTGAATGAGATGAACTATAAGAATTAAACGAAGGGCTACATCAGGCATATATGACTCAGAGCTTACATGCTATAGTGTGGTATTTATTCATAATTTGGTTGCAAAATCTGATGCGTGCAATGCACATTTACCTTACTAGTACTTCGAGTATGTACAAAACACGTAAATTAAAATACCAATGGCACGCTACACAGTGTCTCTCTCACAGTTCATGAAGCCACGTGGCACATGTGGAGGCGTTGTCGCGACCTCCTTGCGTGGATTGATCACAATGACGTGCTGCTGGTTCCAGAAGAATGTACTCGTCCTCCCTGAGCCATACTGGCGGTACATGCACGAAGCAAAGATGTGCACGCACGCCACGCACGCACTCATTCACTCGCACGCACACGCAGGTACACGGGCGGACGCAATTTTGTACCAAGGTCCACCCCATGTGATAATTTGACGCGTGTAAAGTCGTTCACTTCATTGATGGTCAATTAATACAGCGCATGCAAATTGAGTGGACGTGAGGGCGGAAGAAAGACATTATTACTCCACTGCGCGCATGCGAGTAGTTAAATCGTGGGTTGCTAGTAGTACTTCCATTGGTCTCCTTCGTATTTTGTGCCAATTTTTGACAGTAACATAATATTTACGCATTTGAGCAGTGTAGTACTTGAAATTTATGTTCCGCTAAACTCATCGGGAGCCATTTCGGGCCTCGAAACCAAAACCATCAATTAATCTTTACCTTGTTCCCATCACATTCGAAAGCCTGCTCACACCTACTAGTACATACCAAACCTGGACGTGTTCCCACTATGCAGGTATTAGTACTAGTGCTAGTACTTAGGTTATAAAAAGGGGAACTGCCTAACCGAAAATTACTCTACCTTTCCTCCTCATAAGTGCTTCTTCTTCGTCCGTCGTTGCCATGGCCGGTGAGTAGAGCTCTAGGTCGAGAACTACTCGTAACAAGGGAGCGGCAACCAAGGCTGCGGAAAAAAAAAGAGGGCTCGCCGCCACACAGAGACCACGAAAGATCTCTCACGGGCAGGCGATGGCTCCCAGGAGCGCCCTAGCCGCGGAGGCGAACATGCCGAGCCGGCGGAGCTGGAGTCGTTATCCCTCGACGGCATGCCCGATCAGCTCAATAAGCAGAAGGAGTTCATCCAAGGCTTGATGGAATTGCTGAAGGAGAGCCTCGATGACATGCCCGCTGAGCTCAATCAGCAGGGGGAGTTGACCGCCGGCTTGGTGATGCTGCTGAAGAAGAGCATTGCCTCGGAGAAGAAGGCGACCGGTGAAATCCTGTGACTTCAGGAGGACAAGGCGAAGCTCTGCCACGAGATCGACCTGTTGAAGGAGAAGAACGCTGGCTGGAAGAAGCTGCATGAGAATAGTAGTTCATCGATGAAGATGCTGCAGGCCATCGTCATGGAACAGAAGGAGGAGTTGGCGAAGCTCCGCATCGAGCACCCGGCTGCTGTCAAGGTACGTAATGCGGCCGTGGAACAGATGATGAAGGCTCGCGTCGAGAAATCCCGCGTCATGGACAGAATGAAGAAGATGGCGGAGGAGACGCGCAAGGAGATGGAGGTCGTGGAGGCGATGAAGAAGCAGTTACGACTCCGCGGCGAATTAGATCATTTGGGGTGATAATCTTCCTTCTTCTTTTGCTCTTGTGTTTCATCTTTTGCTTCGGGTGTTTCGCCGCACGTGTCACGTTCTCTGCGAGGCATGAATAGAACAATGTTTTTTTAGGGAATGAATAGAACAATGCTAACAATGAGATGATTAGCAAATTAGATCATTTTTTATCGCCATATGGCACTGGGCTGCCGTGTTTCGTGCTCCTCCGTCGCAGTACTACTCCAGTGGAAAACTTGAGTATACCGCACGGTTCTTTGCTCCTCCTCGATCAGGTCGTCGACGCATTTATACGAGCAGTCAAATCACAAGGCCCCGCCTTCCAGCAGTAATGAGCCGTCAAATCACAAAGGCCCTCGCCTCTCGTGAAACTGACCAAGCTAGACTGCCCCGCCCTCTAGCCTTTTAAAAAATGTATATTTTTGTACAGCAGTAGTATCGATGGATTGCGCCATGGAGCAAAACTTGAAATTTAAAAAAAGGTGGTACATATGGAGAGCGCTCGTCGCCAAATTATGCATATAGTACTATTAAAAAGGCTAGTCACAATAATGGTGTCCAGCACAACCCACCCCTCAAATAAAACTAAGAGGGTGCTTGGATACGTTTTAGTCCCATGACTAAAAGTAGTGGGACTAAAACATGCTAGCCTCACCCATGCTTGGATCCAAATACTAAAAAGGCTAAAATCAAGTTAATGAGCATTTATTATCCTCCAAACCCTCCAATCCAGAACTCGCCTGTGTTAAAGGAGAGGAGTTAAATGAGTAGAGAGAGGACTAATCCACATTTTAGTAGGGGTACCCCTGACTAAAAAAATTTAGTCTCAAGACTAGTTTTAGCCCCTCTTTAGTCAGGGGTGCTTGGAACTTTAGCCTCTTAAAGATACTATTTTTAGTCAGACTAAAATTAGTCCCTTAGATCCAAGCACCCTCTAAGCATTCTGGAATTCTTTGACAAAACTAAGCACCCTGAAATTCTTTGACAACTAAACTGCTGGCTATATGATGTTGGTCATATATATTGTACGTATATAATGTGAAGAAACGAGTGGTAGTACTATACCAACTAAAAGATGAAATGTAAGAAATACTAGTATGTACGTACTGAAGAGTTAAAGTAATGAGAAGAAACATAGCATAGTTTTGCTGGGGGCTCAGCACAACACACCCCTCAAATTAAATTAAGCACACCTGAAATTAAACTTTGCAACTATTCCGGTAGACACTGCATTAGAACCACCATGAGCAACGACACTGCCACCTTACTCGGAGTCCTCGTCCACGTCCTCGACTTCGTCCTTGTCCCTCTTCCTCTTGGCCGATACTTCTTTGCTTGAACCGCACACTTGGCTGTTGCTCTTCATCCAACCCTTGTAGATATTGAAGCAAAGGTAGCCATCCATTGCAGCGTAGTGGATGTGGTCTATATCTAGTACATTCCACTGCCATGCATGACGATGAAACGTGTATGGAGGTTTCTCCAGTTTACCGTACGAAGGATGAACCATGGCTCCTGCCAGGGTCAGCATTGAAGGCTGACGAGAGGACACCAGCCGATTCTTCTAGAGGTCGAAGGTGTTGCCTACAATGAGGCCTATCCGACGCAGGACTTCTTTGTCGTTACCAAAGTCTACAGTAACAAATTTGACTAGGTTGCTCTCGAGGAAGTCCTTAAAATCCTGGCACTCAACGTCGGCATGGCATATGTGGTAAACCAAGCATAAGTCATGCACGCAAACCTGGATCACGGCGGGCTCCTTCCTCTCTTCGTCCTTTAGATCCTTCTCTCGTCCCAGGACTGTGGTGTACTCAACATCTAGCCCAGTGACCCACTCATCATCTGAGTCTTCGAACATGCGTCTGAAGTGATAAAGGCATCCTTTCACCGTCGCGGAAGAACGGGTGTAGATGACGTCGAACTCATCGCCGGTGATGGTTCTAACCTTGTACTCACCGCCGATCGTGGAGATTTGGGACGCCATGGATTTGGGAGGAGGGTTAGGATTAGTGGAACTGCCGTAATGTGAATGGACGGGACGACTAGGAGCGAACCGCCTAGCGCGTAGGAAAAGCCCCGCCCTCGACTTTTAAATACAACTACATCCGCTTAAGAATCCAATGATATACTTTTTGTGACATAGTAACTCATATTTAGTTAGTCAAATGGATGACCTAGAACTACGTGCAGGCCCTATAAACTGAGATGCCTAAAAATAAAAAAACCGAGACGGAGAGGGTAGTTCAGCACGTATCTTTTTAGATCAATATAGTCGGGATTCACCAAGAGCAAAACCAAGTGGTAGGCTGCTCCTGTCGTGTTGGCGTAGCAACTCAAGCAGGGTCAGTCCGCACACGAAATGGCGACACACTTAACAGGACCCCTTTGGCCGACATGTGGCTCATCCACCATCTTGTTCCACGTGTGATGCACCAAATTACAGTTCGGAGTAGCGATTGGAATTGGAGGCACCCCGGTCGTAGCGCCGCAGTAGTAGAAATTGAGCGATGAGGGGTCAAATCACAAAGCCCCACCTTTCCCGCATTAAGCTGGACGGACGAAGCAACCATCATTTCACTCTAGGGCGCAAGAGCATAAAGAAAAGAGAAAACAATGATGCGTGCGGCAGCTACCTAGGGCACCCTAGGGTAGGGGTCTTCCTCGTCTTCTCACGTCTCTCTCGAACCGACTAGGCGGAACTGCCCCGCCGCCTACCGCGCAGGAAAAGCCCCGCCCTCGACTTTTAAATAGTATACAGTATACTAATTTTGTATCCATGGATTGCGCCCGCGCCATGGAGCAAAGCGTCTAGAAAACGGCGGTACACATGTACGGAGTATACAGCACACCAGTCGCGTTCGCGTCCCACCCCAGACGGTCGGTCGGTCTAGCACGCTGCTCTCCGAATGGAACGCGCGTCATATTGCGTTTGCACACACATGTGGGACGGCAATTGAGAACCGACCATAGGCACACTCCCCAGCCCTGCAAGTCGGGTGACTTAATAGAAGAGGGAGACGAGCGATAGTACTAGAGAAGTGTTGTACTACGTTGGTGCCTGGACGATCCCTGCAAGACACGGAAGATCAGTCCATCCATGCATGTGACCAGACTCCAGCAGAAACACCTGGATTGGCTATCGTCTACATATCGTGCAGGCTGTGTTGTACATGGCTGTAGTTGTGGTGAGAAATCTAAAAAAAGGTTTCTTGTCATCTCGCAAAATTAGGTGTCATGTGCTTCGGATCACTGCGAGGGTTAAACAGCGACAACTGAGTTCGGCTAGTCATTGGGGGCACATGCACGAACAGTGACTACTCGGCTGCCATCTAGGTCAAGCCAGCTATGTTAATTAGGACATCTATCGACGGACCCCTTTTCTACGAGTTTATCTTTAATTTGAGCTTTGTTCCTCGTCTAGTTTGTCCGTCGGGATTCATGTTGTCTCCTTTGGGCAGTGAGATTATGATTTCTTGTCATGTGGAATTTTTCGTGTTATATGTTATAATCCGACGCTTTAGATCAAAATGACGACAACTGCGCCTCCGGGCCACATGCATGAAGACTTCTCGACAGTCATTGACGAGGTCAAGCCGGCTCCGGTAGACAAAAGAAAACTAATACTACTCCACTATATAGGCAGGAGCCTCCGCGCTTGCTTGCTAGTGTTGCTCTCTTCACACTGTCTCGGCCTCTCCAGATCTAAACATGACAGTGGTGGCCACACACACTCTCTCTCTCTCTGCTCACCGCTGGTCACAGAACCAGTCGGATCCTCTCCGCCGGGGAAGGTGAGAAGGTGCAACGTTCACGCGGTCGTCCTCGGCGACGGCTCTTACCCACTGCTGGGCGCGTCCCGATCAGCCTTCCTTGCCGTTCTCTCCCAAGCACCACTGGCGAGGGAGGGCCTCCGACCCCTTCTTCCTTGCTGCCGTAGTGTGGGCAGATCCGGCCTCCCGCCGCCCACCTAGCGACATCCCGGTGACCATCAGGTATAACTTCCTTCGAAACCGGCCTTGCTCTACTTCCCGAGCTCCTGACGTCGTTGCATTTGTATCTTTTACTATTTCTCAGGCCCCCTCGTAGATAGGATCGATCGGCTGTTCGAAAACCACCTAATTGTTTTATGTTTAAGAGGTAAAACTAGTTCACGCACTCGAATCTAGTACTACTTGGTTCAAACAAGGAAGAAAGGGGGTGGGGGTGGGGGAGGATTTGTTACCTGAATCTAGGACTTGGTCGAAAGAGGAAATAATGGGGGCAAAAAGTAGCAGAGACTGGCTATCCAACTGGTCTCTAGGTCTAATAGGGAAATAAAGGGAAACGCAGTACAAACTCAATATAAACCCGATCTATTGGTTGAAAAAGGAAAGAAAGTGGGGACTGGGGGACAAGTCAACAGAGTAAGTCCAGCACTAGATTTGCTAGCCTCACACAGTATAAGGTGGCTATACCGAACAAAAATGGGACCAACCCCGATATCATGTTCTGATGTTTGTTGCCCCGAGCCACTCTTATGTAATGCCACTGGTAAAATGTAGCAGTCGCACTGTTAAAAGTAAGGACACGTTAAACCAATGTTGTTTTCAATGTAATGCCTCCAGTAATATGAATCAATGGCACTTCTTTACATGTCCTGCTAAAATTTCCCATTAAGATAAGTTGGTTCTTTTCGTTAGAAATGCAACTGTCCTGGTCCGCCTACTCTTCCGTGCCCAAAGTAATGTCGTATTTAACGGTTGTCATAGTTAATCCTAATGCCCACACTAATATCTAGCAATGCCGGTGCTTTAGAAATTGCTACTGTCCTTGTAGGATTGCCATTCAGATAAGGAACATGCTTCTTTTCATTTGATGCATGTTTCATCACTTGTTAGTCACCCTCCTTTCCACCTTTTCTGTGCAAACAGAAATATACATTTCACGCTCGATCTTAGTTGAGCTGCACAAATGATATCCAAATTATAGTTGAGCATTCGAGGAGCTTCACAACCAACCTTGATGTTGCTCAATTTTATTGCAACTAATGAAGAAGAAGCTCTGTGGGTTTTGTTTTCTGATGGAAATGGAACCGGGGCTGGAGCCCTTTTCTTAAAAAAAATTGAAGAAGAAGCTGCTAGCTCACGGGACATTGCTTCATTTTAGGTGAACTGCACCAAAAGGTCTCATGAATTGAATCATCCATGTTGCTGACTGAAAGAGCCAGCTTCAGCATCCCAGTCTAAGCACCCCCGGCCTCCATCCTTGCGACGCACGATACACCTCGTTTGCCACCTGCTCGACCCTAGTGTCACTGATAAAATGAAGTAATAATACAGTTAAAATAGAGCGAGTGTCATCTCTATCATTTCATTTCCAATGTAGATAAAGAAAGTGCTTCTCTTTGTTAATGTATGTTTCATCAACTAGTCCCATTGTTAATGTTTAAGCGTTTCTGCAAACTGGGGTGCTTAATTTTAGTTGATATGTACAAAAATAGAGATTTGAATGTCTCAAGGCGCCTCCTTGTACTACCGCTGTACACTGATGTTCATCACTGGCAGAAGGTGTATCTGGGAGACTTGGGACGATGTCCAGTATGAGGCGTCGCAGGGCCCATCTCGCCCTCGCAACATGGCATACTATGATACTATCGCAATATTTTCTTCTATTTATTTTGTGTGTTTCATCAACTAGTGCCACTATAATGTAATCACGCTTTTTCATTATCTGTGCAAACAGGGTTATCAGCTGCATTTTGGTGGAACTGCACAAATGTACGTATGGAACCGGCATATATGCAGAGTGCGAGGTGTGCCAAGTAAAAATTACCGACACCAACCATGTTGCATGCACGCATTGGCATCCACCACCACCAGTGGGATGTGTGGCGCTCTCTGTGGACGGATCTTTCTCGGCAGCAAATCATCTAACCAAATACTAGTAGCTTATATTGGCAGTTTTCTAGGGAGTACTCTTTTCTGAAAGAAGCACCAATCTATTTTTCTTTATTTGTACACTGTGTCACAACTTTGACCCAAAGGTCCAGAGCTATTTTAGGGTGATTGGCGTAGTACTCGGAGACTGGTTGTAAGCATGATTTTCATTAGCTGTCACACTGATTGTAAGCATGAGCAGGTGGAAGATTAGGTTAGTGCGAAGCTTACCTTAAACCCTACCGCCACCGTTGAAACGAGGCGAGCGTCGAGGGAACCGTGGAGAATGGCGGGGAAGCGACGTCGCGCCATCCGGCCTCCTCTTGCGGTGGGAGAATGAATACTCATGTGGCTCCGGCTGGCTCTGCACCCTCACGAACGGCACACCATACTCGATCGATTCGTTATCCTCTGGGTGCTCGACCTTTGACCTGTATGCCCACCACCTCCGCCTGACTGTCGCCTCGGGCGAATCTGTCTGCTCCATCGCCCAGAGGAGATACTCGATGAACTCAGAGGACTGCGGCGTGACTGCCACCGAGGAGTACATGTACATCGCCGCCGTCTCGCTCTTTCGCATACATTGCCACATGGCCCGCACCGTCCTCGAAATCTCCCACTCATTGTCAAACCAACTAAGGATCTCCTTCAACCTGGCTAACTTTGCCTGGTCGCCGCCGGCGATCTGCCTGATTCGCTATTGCATCCTCTCCATAGATGTCCTTCTGAGTGGTCCGGTGCTAGCTTTGGAAGATGGGAGGAGAGACGGTGGTCTTGCAATAGAGAAGAGGGAGAGGCGAGACGATGGTTTTGGAATGGAGATGATGGAGAGGAGAGGAGGTGTTTTTGCAATGGAGAAGATCAGAAGAGGAAGAGGCGAGACGGTGGTTTTGGAATGGAGATGATGGAGAGGAGAGGAGGTGGTTTTGCAATGGAGAAGATCAGAAGAGGGAGAGGCGAGACGGTGGTTTTGGAATGGAGATGATTGAGAGGAGAGGAGGTGGTTTTGCAATGGAGAAGATCAGAAGAGGGAGAGGCGAGACGGTGGTTTTGGAATGGAGATGATGGAGAGGAGAGGAGGTGGTTTTGCAATGGAGAAGAGGGAGAGGAGCATGCGGCAGTGATTTAGGATTGGACGAGAGGGCCGGCGCGCTGTGACTGGATCAAAATCAAAATCAATTTACCCTTCAATTAAGAAAGCGACCCCACATTAACTAGTCTCCCTTTTATTCTGGGTCATAATTGACCATGATTTTCGCACATAAAATATATGTTATACGCTGCAAAAATAATATAATTTGAAAGTACATTCAGATACGAACCAAACGATACAAGTTTTGGTGACATGCATTCACATTTTGCTTGTCAAATACAGTACGTGGTCAAACTTTGACCCAAAATACGCAAAACAACAAAAAAATACTTCCAAGACCAGTGCCGCTCTTCCGCTCTTCTCCTCTTAAACCACCGCCGCTCCTCTCCTGTTCCAATCTAAATGTAGCGCCGCTCCTCTCCTCTTCCATTTCAAAACCACCGCCCCTCCTCTCCTGTTCCAGTCCAAAACCAGCGTCGCTCCTCTCCCGTTCTAATCCAAAACCAGCGCTGCTCCTCTCCTCTTCCATTCAAAAACCATCGCCGGCGAGTGAAGGTGCTGTGGAGAAGTAGATCGATGGAGGAGTACAACCGATACATGAGGATCGCAGACGGCGACCCTGTGAAGCTAGCTAGGATGTTGGAGATACAGTCCTCGTTTGACAACAAGGACCAACTAGCGGCGACGGCGACATCCATGGCCAAATATCTGCAACAGAGCGAAAAGGCGGCGATACTCCCGGAGGGAGTCGCGCCGGAGTACATAGAGTTGCTCCTCTGGGCCATGGAGCAAACAGATTCACCGAATCCGATCGTGAGGGAGCGGTGGTGGGAGTATCGATCCCAGATGGAGCATCCACCAGAGATTGAAGGATCGAGCATCTACAGGGTACCGTTGGTGAGGGTGTCCTGCCAGAGCGAGCCGGTGGAGTCTTCGTCGACCGAACCCAACTGCAAGAGGAGAAAAGCAGTTGGCCCGACGACGCTTCCCCGCCATCGTCTCCCTCGCCGTTCACATCGTCTCACGGGGCGGCTGTCTGCCGCCGAGGAATAGGAGGGGGCTGCCCCCCCAGCCCAATAGTCGGGCAGGTTGTGAATTGCCAGGAGGAGCTTAGGGTTGTCAGTATTTGCAGGTTGTGAATTGTGTTTTGTGTTGTGTATTTTGAGAGTACTTTCAGATATGAATGTCTTTTGAATTTCAGATTTGCAGTATTGAGCATATGAAGTATTTTATGAATTCTAGAGATCTATTTTTAGCACTTAAAATGTAGTTTCATAGGAGTATAAAAGTGCAGACAATGTGATTCTCAGAGAAGAAACTGCAAGTTTCAGTTTCAGATAAGAAACTGCAAGTTCAGTTTCAGATAAGAAACTGCAAGTTCAATTTCAGATAAGAAACTGCAACTTTCAGAGGCAGAGCACTTAAATTAACACGGCCTTTTCAAACAGGGTTAACATCATGTTGGAAGTTTTATTCATGGTCGAAAATGGAACTACCAGCCAGTTAACATCATGCTGATCAACATTGCATAGCACATCTTCATATGATGCACAGTCAAAATGCCCACACAATGTCGAGTGTGCGAAACACAGAGAAAACGAGGGACGAAGTTTTGGCAAGTGTTGGACGTGGTTTTGGGCTTCCCCGTCTAGGCCTGCTCCCTCCTCCCCGCGGCCGGCTCTGCTGCCGCGCATGCCTCACCGCCCCACCGTACTCACATCGCTGGCCTAGCCATCCCTCTACTCACCCACACCTGATGTTATTCTCCGGCGACGGCAGACGAACCAGTAAACCCTCGTACAGTCGTACTCCCCTCCGCGTGGGAAACAACTGCCGAGTCTTCCCTGCCTCCGTGTCGTTCCCTTCCTAGGCCTCGCCGTCGTCCACCGCCCTGGTGCTCTCTGCGCGGCCTGGTCAACATGGTCAACGACCGACATGCATCTGAAGTGGACTGTACGTGGAGAGGCCGACAGCTGGGTCCACGGCCGCACGCAAGGAAATGCCTCCTTATTACACGCAAAATAATGATTCCTCCACCTGACATCAGGGACCCACCGAAAGGGCCTCTGTATTTCACGAAAAAAACGTTACCGCCGCTGACAGCTCGGACCCACCAGCTATATCTTCGCACGCAAGGAAGTGCCTCCTTATTACGCACAAAAAAATGAATACTCCCCCTGCTAGCTGGGACCCACCATGGTGGGAGGCTGACTTGTGGGCCTACTAAGTTGATTGGGACGGGGGCCTTTGTCAACTTTAGTCAATATGAACGATTCTAGCTCCAGTGACCGTACGATGTCCATCCAACGGCCGTAGTGCTTCTTCAACCTCTCGTCTTCTTGCACCAGCCGCCCAAAGCAGCGCCGGTCGTGCCGCATGCTCCTGCCTCCCGTGGCCGGCTGTGCTACCGCAGAGGCCTCACCGCCCCCTACTATTCCCACCGTTGGCCAGGCCATGCGGTGACGGCAGCCTCACACCGCAGCCGAACCAGTGAACCCTCGTACTCCTCTCCGCGCGGGCTTCCACTAACGCGTCTTCCCTGGCTCCGCGTCATCCCCTTCCTAGGCCTCGCCGTCGTCCACCGCCGTGGTGCTCTCCGCACGGCGTGGTCAACGTGGTCAAGGAACGACTTCCATCGGAAGAGTACTGTACGTGGAGAGGCTGACAGCTGGGTCCACGGCCACAGCCCAGTTTTTTTTGTGATTTGCCAAGTAAGTCGCTTTGTCACGCCTGTTGGGCTGCAAATCTTTCAAGACGAGGAGAGCTTTCATTCGGCTGGCCGAGAAAATGGCCCATCAGTAATGAGAAATGGGCTGTACATTTTTAAAACACATCAAACCGGCAATTAGTTTCAAATATCTTTTTTTTCATTTCGAGATTTTAAATTACATTAATTTTTATGCGTGGAGAATTTGTTGGATTTTATATTGATATACATTTATTTTTAAAATCAGTTCGAATGTGATTCGAAATTTCGGGATTAAAAACAGTTCGGACCGCACCGAAATATGCAAAATTTCGTATAATTTTATAACCGTGGCCACAATATGGGCTGTAATGCTAACAAAAAGAATATGGGCTCCAAAAAACCTTAATAATTAGCAAATGGGTTGTAAATTATTAGAAATAATGGCAGATGGGTTGTATGCTGTTTTCCACAGATTTGAGGCTTTCCTAAAAAAAGGTTGACGCACAAGCAGTGACTGTTGGATGGCCATCCAACGGCCATGGTGCTTCTTCAATCTCTGCTCTTCCTGCCCTAGCCGCTCAAACAAGCGCCGGCGGGACTGCCTGCTCCCTCCTCCCCGTGGTCGGCTCTGCTGCCGCGCAGGCCTCACCGCCCCATCGTACTCCCATCGCTGGCCTAGCCATCCTCTACTCACCCACACCTGCTGTTATTCTCCGGCGACGGCAGACGAACCAGTAAACCCTCGTACAGTAGTACTCCCCTCCGCGTGGGAAACAACTGCCGAGTCTTCCATGCCTCTGTGTCGTTCCCTTCCTAGGCCTCGACGTCGTCCACCGCCCTGGTGCTCTCGGCGCGGCCTGATCAACGTGGTCAACGACCGACATGCACCTGAAGTGGACTGTACGTGGAGAGGCCGACAGCTGGGTCCACGGCCGCACGCAAGGAAATGCCTCCTTATTACATGCAAAATAATGATTCCTCCACCTGACATCAGGGACCCACCGAAAGGGCCTCTGTATTTCACGAAAAAAATGTTACCGCCGCTAACAGCTCAGACCCACCAGCTATATCTTCGCACGCAAGGAAGTGTCTCCTTATTACGCACAAAAAAAATGAATACTCCCCCTGCTAGCTGGGACCCACCATGGTGGGAGGCTGACTTGTGGGCCTACTAAGTTCACTGGGACGAGGGCCTTTGTCAACTTTAGTCAATATGAACGATTCTAGCTCCAGTGACCGTACGATGTCCATCCAACGACCGTAGTGCTTCTTCAACCTCTGGTCTTCTTGCTCCAGCCGCCCAAAGCAGCGCCGGTCGTGCCGCATGCTCCTACCTCCTGTGGCCGGCTGTGCTACCGCGGAGGCCTCACCGCCCCCTACTATTCCCACCGATGGCCAGGCCCTGCGGCGACGGCAGCCTCACACCGCAGCCGAACCAGTGAACCCTCGTACTCCTCTCCGCGCGGGCTTCCACTGCCGCGTCTTCCCCCGCTCCCCGTCGTCCCCTTCCTAGGCCTCGCCGTCGTCCACCGCCCTGGTGCTCTCGGCGCGGCGTGGTCAACATGGTCAAGGAACGACTTCCATCGGACGTGGACCGTACGTGGAGAGGCTGACAGCTGGGTCCATGGCCGCAGCAAGGAAGTGCCTCCTTATTACGCGGAAAATAATGATTCCTCCACCTGACAGCTGGGACCCACCGGACGGGCCACTGTATTTTGCGAAAAAAAGTTTCCCCCTGACTGCTGGGACCCACCAGCTACATCTTCGCACGCAAGGAAGTGCGTCCGGGCAAAAAAAATGATTCGCCCCCTGACTGCTGGGACCCACCAGCTACATCTTCGCAGGCAAAGAAGTGCCTGACAGTCGGGACCCACCTGGTCGAAGCGTACGTAGCATTGTCATTCTGGTCGCGAACGTGTACGTACATATATACTGGTGGATGTAGAGGCGCGCACGTGTCGTAGTAGAGGCGCGCATGTGTCGTAGTAGAGGCGCGCACGTGTCGTAGTAGAGGCACGTACGTGTCGTAGTAGAGGCGCGCACGTAGCATGTACACGTACGTACAGCGGCCAGGGTGCAAGAAAGAAAATACGGCCACGTATGTGTACATACGGGCGGGGTCTCGAATGCCTACTCGTGCATACGTACGGCCAGGGCTCGTGTACATGGCTGGGTCGGAACGGAGAAACAGCGTCGTCGTCGTGTTCATGGGGAGGCAATGGAATGCGTCGTGTTCATGGGGAGGCAACGGAATGCGTCGTGTTCATCGGGAGGCAACGGAACGCGTGGGAGCCAACCGGCTGGGTCGGAACGGAATGCGTGGTCGTGTTCATCGGGAGGGCTTGGACGGAACAGGCGATGGAAACGAGGCCTGGCGTACCGCACAACGGAGGAAACGGACCTCCTACGTTCGGAACGGGGTCCTGTTGATCAGGAGGGGTGTGGCGTACCGCAAAACGGAGGAAACGGACCTCCTACGGTCGAAACGGGGGTCCTGTTGATCGGGAGGGGTGTGGCGTACCGCAAAACGGATAAAACGGACCTCCTACGGTCGAAACGGGGGTCCTGTTGATCGGGAGGGGTGTGGCGTACCGCAAAATGGACGAAACGGACCTCCTACGGTCGAAACGGGGGTCTTGTTCATCGGGAGGGGTGTGGCGTACCGCAAAACGGGACTCCACGGGATACTGTTCATCTCCACCGTCGACCTCCTCCAGCCTCCATGGGCTACCGTCGACCTCCTCCAGCATCCACGGGCTCCTGTTCATCCAGCCTCCACCGCGCGCTACTCCACCGGCTACTGTTCAACCACCCCTCCACCGTCTACTGTTCATCCAGCCCTCCACACCACAGGGTCCTGTTCAACCACCCCTCCACGGGCACCCCTCCACCGTCTACTGTTCATCCAGCCCTCCACCACACCACGGGGTCCTATTCATCCAGAGGCAATGCCACCGCTCACTGTTCATCCAACCCCCCCCCCAACGCTCACTGTTCATCCCAGAGGCAGCATCGATCGGCTTCAGTTAGCAATAGTAGCGAAGGAATCGCTCGATCGGGTTCAGTTAACAGCCATCGATCGATTGCTCGGGTTCAGTAACGCGTAGCCTGCAGTGCAATCGCTCCGGTTTAGTTAGAGCACAACGCCTCGCTCGGGTTCAGTTAGAGCCAATGCCTCGCACACACGCGCGTACGTGTACGAGAAAAACGCGCATCGCTCGGCCCCCGACCTCCCACCGTAACCGGGAACTCCCCGAAATTTTCCACGCCCTTGCTTCTACCACGGTTTTTTCCATCATGAACGGCCCAAAGAATGTCATGCAGCTGCGTCTCCGGCCCGCCCAGGACGAAAAGCCCATTTTCTGTCATGATTTTTTGTCATAGAAGTAGGAGCCCACCACATCTATGATGATACCGGGTTTTGTCACAATTATCGTCATAGAAGTGTCATATGTATGACAGGAAAAAATTCGTTCGGCCCAAAATGTCACGGATGTGTCTTTTTTTTGTAGTGCTTCTACTATCTCTCCTGCAAGGTCACTTAATTAATTAGGAATACTTAAGTAACACTAATTTATTGCTGCCTAATTTTCCTGTCGGAGTTAAACAAATCTTTTGTAGCACCCTATGCTGAATCATGTACGTGTGTATGTGTGTCTGTGGAGGTGAATCATGTGGTGGAGCAGGGAGGGAATCTTGGTAGTGTCATGACATAATAGTGCTATTGTTTTGCATGTCAATTTATTGCCATTGGTTCAATGAGGCAATGTTTTGCATATTGTCCATCATGAATTTGATGCTACTGTTAGAGTAATATGCTAATGTCTTTCTATCCTTTCTCACTAAGCTAATGAAGGTTTCACCTTGTTCCTACTTGTGAAAACAGGGATCATGTTGTGCCAATCATACATTTTAGTGGAACTACACAAGACAATACAATGAACTGTATCCCAGCCAGTGCTTTAACTGTGCTGGAAGTTCTTGATAATCTTTTGATATAATCTCACCACTGGTAAACAAGAGCGATTTCAACCATACATTTGAAGTGTACAAAAATATATACTATTGAGTGATTCGACATGGCACCCGTCGGGTTCGGGTGCGGGTAATGGTCGCCCAAACCCGTACCCATCTCATTATTTTTTGCCCATACCCATAGCCGTACCCTCACCTCGGGTTTCAAACTGTTCCCATACCCATACCCGGTCGGGCGCGGATAATACCCACGGGTAAAAATACCCATCTCAGTCATCTTATTCACTTCATACTTCATCATGTATTTTTCAACATTTACACATATATACGCAACAATTCAACATAATATTAATTTTCAGAAATGTCCAGTTATATACATGGGTGAGTAGCCTGTACTTGAACTTTTAGAGAAACATTGACATCTATTTTTTTCAATTACAAGACAAACAAGACGGATACAATTTTCTCTAATTTTATTTTATTGAAGGTACTTCTACAGCCCCTACTTCAAAATAATCAACTGAAGGAGACTATATAATAAGATCAACAAACCCGTGAGTTCACAAAACAAGATCGATGCATTTAAACAAGATCGTGCACATGCATAAGGGGAGAGGATTTTGGGTTGTGTGTGGTTACGTTAGCCTAGGCTACAATGTTTAGGTTCCTTTAGTGAATGACACATGGAGCCTACTATTAAAAGAAATTAGTATATAAGTATGCGGGTACACGGGTGCGCGGGTATGGGTATTGCATTCCCATACCCGTACCCAGCTTACCCGATGGGTACAAGATTTTTCCCATTTATAAACCCATGGGTATTTATTCGTCCCAAACCCTTACCCTAATAGGGTTTTTACCCGCCGGGCTCGCGGGTTGCGGGTACCCATTGCCATGTTGATGAGTGATTCCAGTGAGTGCTTTATCATCTCTTCTGGGACTACATGAATAAGCTTTTTTGCTCAGGTTGGTACCGGCCTAAGGCCTTCTGTCAGGACCCCGATCCTAAGTCACACCGATCTAGCATGTAACACATCATATCACTTTGCGGCCTCACGCACAGTATCCCCACGGGTGCCACCTTACCTGGCCCGGGACCGTTTGTGCCTTTTGGCTCACGTATATGATAGTGTCGCTAGCATCCATATGACAAAGAACCCGGGCCGACATGACTAGTCGTAAACCCAAAGTGGCAGTAACTTACAGGGATAGGCATACATGACCCAACAACGAACGTGTCGGTCATCAGCGAGTGAATCCGGGTTGTAGCAGCTGGGCTAACAGGACTCCGGAGAATCCGGGCTGTAGCAGGCTAACAGGACTCCGGTAGACACCGCGTGACATTTCCCCAAAGGGATAGACACAGGGACGAAGAAGGACACATGCCGGCCAGCCTAAGTGTTCCGGAGCAGTAGCAAGCTACCATGGCTCAGTGGAGGCACTAGGAGACATTTCCCGGTAAGAGAGGCTACCAAGGATAAACATAGCGAGACTGAAGTCTCTCTGCAAAAACATAAATTAAGCAAACGTGAGTACAAATGTACCCAGCAAGACTTACATCAGAACTAACTACATATGCATCAGTATCAACAAAGGGGTGGGGGGTTTAACTACAGCAAGCCAGCTTTGACTCAGTGGCTATCCTATACTACGACTGCAAGTAACTCTTTTGAGGTGGCGCACACGAGTCCACATATTCACCATATCAATACACCACTATGGATCCGCTCCCGTCCCCTACGAGAAGGCCATCCATAGCACTCTTGCTTATCTTGCGCATTTTAGAGTATCCACTTTCACTTGTCTATGAACTGTACAGGCAACCCAGAAGTCCTTTACCGCGGACGCGGCTATTCGAATAGATGATGTTAACCCTGCAGGGGTGTACTTCTTCACGCACGCTCTCACCACTTACCACCATGTACACATCGTGTATCTCGGCAACCTTCAAGCGGAAGCCTGGCGAGGGAGTCGGCCACGACCTGACTAACCACGCAAGTCTCTAATCCAGGTTTATCGCATATTCGGGTTCCATCTGCAAGGAGATCCGGCCGGTGTGTCGCTCACAGCCCCAAACGATGTGTCCAGGGTTCCCAAGCCCACCTCGTCGGATGGATCTACGCTTGGTACACCGTGCCATGGTGCCTAGTCTGTCCCAAGCCCACCTGTACCGGGTGCCACTTGGTAGACTACTAACACAACCTACAAACACCAGAAACTAGTTGCAACTCCTGGACAGAGATCAGGTTGATTAGTAAGTCGAGAGAGCTTGGAGTGCCCGGAGCCCAATGTGTGGTAGTAGCTGTTCATGGATCACAAACACAGAACTCAGTTCCTGGGGAAGGTTTCAATGAGACAACCCACCATGTACTCCTACATGGCCTCTCACCGCTACCTTTACCAAATCGTGTTCACACACTTAGCTCTCAACAGTAAGACATGTTCACCACATTCCAACTCATCCCCGATGAATTAGACCTGACTCAACTCTAAGCAGTAGCAGGCATGACAAACAAGCATGAATGAGTAGGCACATCAGGGCTCAAACAACTCCTACTCATGCTAGTGGGTTTCATCTATTTATGGTGTCAATGACAGGTCATGCAGAGGAAAGGGTTTCAACTACCGCAGCATGTAATAGTTGAATTGTTGTTGTCCTGATGCAGTAAAAGAGAGCAGGAGCGAGAGAGTGGGATTGTATCAGAATGAACAAGGGGGTTTTGCTTGCCTGGCACTTCTAAAGATAGTAGAGCTCTTCATCGGTGTCATCGATCTCATCGTCGGTACCACGTCTACTGAGGGGGGGGGACAATTACCGGCAACAGAGAGGAAACACAATCAATGCAATGCAACAATATGATGATGATCATGACATGGCAATATGCTGTGATTTGAGCTAATGCAACTAACAGCGATTTAAATGAAGTTGGTTTGAATACAAGATTCAAATTCAAACTCCATATGTGATTATTCAAATACCGTTTAATTGATTTGTCCTAAACAGTAGCCAAAGTTGTTCTAACATGCATGAAAATGGTACAGGTGGATAGATTGGATTTTCCTGATCATTTTTCATATATAACTTATTTACGGTTGAATTTCTATGATTTTTTAGAAGTTTGGGATATTTTCTGAAATAAATAAATCATCTCTGATTTATTTAAAATCCCAGAAAATATTTACTGCATCAGCATTAGGTCATGCTGACATCATCTGGTCAACAGGGCCGGTCCAAGTCAAACCTGACAGGCGGGACCCGCTTGTCATTGTCTGTGGCTTTAACCAAAAGGGTTTATTTTAAAACCAGGGATTAGTTATCCGGTGGGGTCCGGTGTCAGTGACTGTGGGGTTTAATTAGTGGCGCATTAGCCCCTAATGACGTGTCCACGTCATCCAAAATGGCGGTTAGCCGCCGGTGCTAATCGGGACACGGCGGGGTTGCCCATCCGGCCAACTCCGGCGACGGGAGCTCGCGTGGCTGGGTCCTGCAGGAGCAGCGCGACAAGGCGCGTCGACCAGTGGTTGGTGCTAGGGTGGCCAGAATCGCTGACGGCGCTGAGCGGGGCGGCGGCCGGAGCTACTGCCTGCACTGGCGCGGCGCTAGAGCAAGCGGGCGAGCGAGAAAAGGGGCTAGGTGCCCTTCTGGGGGCACCAGGAACATGATGCGGTGCAAGGGCATGGCTGAGTCGAGCTCAGGCCACGGTGGCGACATCGCCGGCGGAGCCGAGCTCTCGGGCTCGATGGGAACGGCGGCTAGAGAGGGAAATAGAGCACGGGGAGAGAGGGGTTTGGAATATTGGCTCACGGCGAGTGCAGGGGGCACCGAAGTGGGCTCGGGGAAGGGCTGGAGCAGGTGGGGCGTCGGCGGCAATCTCGGGCGGCCGGCGATGAAGAAGACGGCGGTGACGGCTCCACGGGGCGTCCGGCGTCTCGTGGCTTGACGGAGAGGTAGCAGGCGACGTGGCGGAGCTCGCAAGCACAACGTGCGGTCGAGGGGATGGCGGGGAGCGCGTGGGCAGCAAACGGCGGCGACGGCAGCGCTCGGCTTTTCGCGGGAGAGAGAGAGGGAGAGGGAGACTGGGCGAGTGAGGGGGTCGGACGGATCCAGACGTCTGCGGTGAGGTCTTCCGCGCCGTCCACGCAGGCTAGCAGGCAGGAGGTGGCCGGGTCGCATGGCCGCGCGCTGTGGGCGCGTGCCCCTGTCCTCCTGGCGCGAGGAAGGGGACGACTGGCGTCGGCCAGTCAGCTGGGCCGGCCTGCTGGGCTAGGACAGCTGGGCCGCCAGGTGAGCCAGGTAAGGGTTTTTCCCTTTTTTGTTTTCTTTTCTATTTCTCACATTTGTTTGATTTAGTTTTAGGCACTAAATCATTTTCTTTTCTTCTGATAAATTTTTGTAGGGGCTATTTGGATTATTCCAGATCCCCTCACATTTACCCAGAATTACTGGACATATATATATCCAATGCAAATAATTATTGCATTAGTTCCAAATGCCCAAAATAAATATTTATGAGCCCCTAAAAATATTGGTTTGAATTTTACCTCTGACCAATATTTTCGTAGAGAAACATGAACATTTTCTTGGACCTATTTGGAGCAATTTTTATCTTGGTAATTTCCAGAAATGATTTCTGAGGCTTTCACATGTCCCCATTTCAAGTTCATTGAAATATAAATATGATGCAAACAACAGAAGCTAGCCTAGAGCATACCAGAACTAGGGATGTGACACCTTCATCCATATTAGTTTGCTGTCATCTCTATTTGTATCGTGCTACTGTCATGAGAAACTCCTTTATCTTTGCATGTTAAAGTTTTGCAACCTATGATACATGGCAATGCTTTGAGTGTTGAGCTAATTGGCACTGATTAAATAAACTAATACCTCTTTTTAAGCAAGACTACTATGTTGCTAACTTTACCCATTAAGATAATGAGGGTGCTTCTATTTGTTAGTGTATGTTTCATCAACTAGTCCCACTATTACAGTAATCTCACTCTCTTAATATATGTGCCAACAGGGATGCTTGATTTTGGTGGAACTGCACAAAAACTTTGGGTGCTTCATTGCCTCGAATGCTTCCTTCCTTTCCTGTCACTCGCTTATCTGGGCCTGCTTCCTTCCTTTCATGTCAGTCGCTTCGCTTATCTCGGCTTCCAGTCAAAGGAAATAGTAATTGATATGCTACCTCGCACAGGTTGGTACCGGTCTTTATCCTGATTATTGTGCTTGTCATATGTATTGGTAATTTGGTATTGTGCTACTGTCTGCCGATTTCATAAAGGAGTAACTTGGAGCCTGAACTCGCAGGCAAATCATTACATTGGGCCATTTCAGTAGAACTGCACAAAAAGATCAGATGGACAGATACTTATGCTGCTGCTATGTACTCCAAAGTTCACTCAGACAAGCATTGATGTTGACAGAAGAAGTGCCTATATTCATTTGAGTATCAACCAGCGTCAACCAGTTGTCAAACTCCAAGTATTAGGAGAGTGAACGCAAAAAATATTGCTTGGCGCACAGCCCAGAAAAACGCAGTCCAGTCTTTGGTCCCAACTTGTGCCTCTTGGTTATCGGCACATATGGTAGCGAACTGTATGGCATGGAGTCTAAAGATTCCAGACAAGTTGGTTGACGCGTATATTCATCTGGCACTTAATCAGTCTGCACGCCAGGGATGCTCCATTTCAGTTGAACTGCACAAAAAATTTGGGTGGTTCATTTTCTCAACCGCCTCCTTTCTTGTCTGCAATGTAGAATTCTGGCGAGCTACAAGACCAAGATGAGCCAGTAAACTAGTTGGATGAAAGTAGTGGCCAAGTTGCTCAAAACTCCCTCGGCACGAGGCCACTATTTCGAGGATAAACCTACAAGCAAAGTTCAGATTGTCTGTGTTGCCTCTTATTACTCGAAAGTTTACTCGTACAAGCATTAATTTTTGCAAGAAGTACCTCCGACTGAACACCATTTACCAGTTTGTACCCTAGGTAATTAAAGTTTTTCCATGGATGATATTGGTTGTGATCTCAATCATTTGGATGCATAAACATACTGAACATGTCTATATCTGAATCTTTTTGTGAATTATCTATGAATATTGTCTTGTGATTTATCAATCATTTGGATGCATAGACATGCTGAACTTGTGTATATATGAATCTTTTGAGTTGTTGATTGTGAATGTTGGCTATGAATATGAACGTGTCCTTTGAACCTGAGTTCGATATGAATGTTTACCTTTTTCTGTTGTACTTGTGTGTGAACTTGTTAGTATGTCTACTATGGGATTTGTGACATGTGGTGGGTGTCAACAACGCACCTTCTTCCCGAGAAGAATTGCACCTGCTTGTTAGGGTAGCAATGGCGCATCAGCTCTTTTTAATCGTTTTACTTTGTCTTCCCCCCTCCCCCGCTCAACCCCTGCCATAATGTTTTCGGCCTCAAAACAAACATAGTACTGCGTTATTTTTTGGGCTTGATGGAAAATCGAGTGCTGCTTTCTGTAGGTTGACCCGCTCAGCAAATGGGCTGCTGGTCCACCACGGACTGGGAGGCTAAAATACAAGTTGTCTGGTGTAGAGGCAAGTAAAAAACGCCATCGAGATCCATCCACTGGAAAAAAATGTGTCTGATGTGCTTCTTCAGTCGCACCACTGGCCCCCTCTTTAATCCAGTTCACTCCATTCCCCAACCGGCAGCACGGGACGGAAGTTTATTTCCTTCTCGCGCCTGCCGGGGGATTGAAGAAGCGCGGCATCGAATCCAACACCGGTGATGGCTGCTTGTCCAAGTGATTTTCAGATAATAGACTGCATGTTTCAGAGGCACAGCATTTAAATCAACAGGCACTTTTCAAACATGGATAACAGAATGTTGGAAATTTTATTCATGGTAAAAAAAGGAACTAACAACAAGTTAACATCATGCTGATCAACATTCATGTATAGCACATCTTCATATGATGCAAAGTCAAAAAGATATGCTAGTTTCAAAATGGCAAGACAATGTTGAGTGTGCGAAAAACTGGGTAAACTAGGGACGAAATTTTGGCAAGTGTTAGATATTTTTCAACTGCACCAGTTGGAATCGAACCCGGGTAGTACAACTTTTGGGTGAGAGGGCTGCAGCCACCGGGCTAGTGCGGTATGTTCGAAAGAATGAAGGCGTCTTCCCCGGCTCCAGTTCTTTCCCGTCCGTGTGCGCTCGCCGTAGCGCCGCTGTATGCCGTTGTCAACATGCTCAACAAACGAGAGGAATCTGGAGAGGACTGTACGCTGAGAGACTAACAATTGGGACCCACCAGGTCCAAGCCGAACGCAAGCAAGTGCCCCATTGAAAAAAAGCTTCCTCCTAATTGTATACTGATGTTGGGCCCATGGGTTTGTCAACCTTAGTCAATAAACGAAATAAATTTCCAACGATGACTGTCATCGAGGAGCTTTTTTTTTAGGGGTATCGGGGATCTTTTTTGTTGTTGTTGTTGCGGGAAAGGGGTATCGGGGATCTAGCTGGTATCATTTTTTTCCAGAAGACGAACAAGTATCAGCTAGGCCTAGGTTTTGCGATTTAACATGTGTAGCCCATGACATACGGAGATAGTGGTTTAACTTATTTTTTGAGGTCCATACCGGCCTATGGGCCTCCCAGCGTAGGTTTTACTTTTTCTTAAAGATCGGCAACCCAATGTATTTTTTTTAATAAAATGCAGATCTCTGTTCTAATCTATATAAGAGTAATAATGTTGTGTCCAATTTATGTTTTCCCTTCTAACCACACTACATATATTTATATTATTACTATTATCGTATATTTAATAGAGACTTATATATACATTATAAAAACATCCCACGTGTTATTAACTTATAAAAGTAAATGTTTAACAGAAGTTGGCAAGGAAAATCCTGGTTGTTTTTAACTCACATGCTTGCGAAGATTTTAAGGACCAATGTAATAATAACGCGCTCATTTTTGTTTTGAGCAATAACTCGCTAATTTGTTAATTATATATATAATGTGTCACTCCGATTTATTTTTTGATACTAATTGCTCCTTCTAACCTAACATTATATATAGAACGAGCCCAGTTAATTCGTGTATTTCAAGAAAGTGCAAATGGGCTGGGATTTCTTAGAAAATATTAAATGGGCCGCATTGACGCGGAATTATTTGTTCACCCAGCCCAGCAAATGGACTGTAAATTCTAGAAAACATGGGTAAAATATATGCCACATTTTTGTAGCCTGACATGTGGACCAATAGCTCGAAGCCTACGCAAGGCATTGTCAACTTGGTCAACAAATGATTATGACATCCACAGCCATTGGATTTATATCCAACGGCCGGCATGCACCTTCAATCTCTCGTCTTCTTCCTCTAGTGTCACCGGGACCGCCTGCCCCGGCCTCTGGCGGCTAGCGGCTCTGCTTAGCACGCATCGCTACGAAGCGCTACCCCACCGCCGGCCAGGCTATCCCTCCACCCCTACACACCTCCTCTTATTCTCCACCGACTACAGCCCCACGCCGCACGAGAACCAGTTATAACCCTTGTACTCCTCTCAATCTGTGACTCCACTGCCGTGTCTTCCCATCTCCGGGTCGTTCCCGTCTGGGGCCTCGCCGTCGGCCACCGCCTCGCTGCGCTCGGCGCGGCATGGTTAACAAACGAGAGTCATCGGAAGAGGATTGTACGTGGAGAGCCTGGCGGCTGGGACCCACGAGGTCCATGGTCGCACGCAAGGAAAGTTCCTCCTTATTAAGCTGAAAAAATTGTTTCCTCCCCCTGAGAGCTGGGACCCACCGGCTGTATCTTCGCACGGAAGGAAGTGCCTCCTTGTTATGCAAAAAAAACTATTCCTCCCAATGACAGCTAGGACCCGGAAAATTTGGTGGCTGACTTGTAGACCTACTAAGCTGACGTGTACGCAGGGCTTTGTCAACTTAATCAACAAATGATTCTAGCAGCTGGACCATTAGATGTTAATCCAACAGCAGTGCTCCTTCTTCAACCTTTGTTCTTGCTCATGTCTCCCGTGGGCGGCAGTGCTGCCGCGCACCCGAACCAGTCAAGTTTCCCACTCCTCTCCATCTGCGACTCCACTGCCGCGTCTTTCCCATCTCCGGGTCATTTCAGTCTGGGGCCTCACCGTCGTCCACCAGCCTTGGTGCGCTTGGCATGGTGTGGTCAACGTGGTCAACAAACGAGAGTCATCAGAAGATGATTGTACGTGAGAGGCTGACAGTGGGGACGCACCAGGCCCATGGACGCCGCATGCAACTGCATCCTTTTTACCCTGAAAAATAATGTTTTTCCCGCTGATAGCTGGGACCCACCAACTACATCTTCGCACGCAAGGAAGTGCGTCCTTATTATGGTCAAAAAAATGATTCCCCCCTGATAGCTGGGACCCAGCACCTATATCTTCGCACGCAAGGAAGTGCGTCCTTATCCTCCCTGACAGCTGGGACCCACCCGGTCGAAGCGTACGTACTGTTGTCTGTCTTGTCGCGAACGTGTACGTACATACTGGTCGATCGGTCGCTCTGCAACGATGAATCGTGGCCGAGTAAGTAGCGGCACATACATAGTAGAGCCCCCCACGTAGCAGTTCAGGTTGTCCCGTCTAAACCGTGTACACGTATATACAGCCACACGCCAAAAAATACGGCCACGTACGTACATACGGGCGGGGTCTCGAATGCCTACTCGCGCATACGTACGGCCAGGGCTCGTGTACATGGCTGGGTCGGAACGGAGAAACTGCATCGTCGTGTTCATCGGGAGCCAACCGGCTGGGTCGGAACGGAATGCGTCGTCGTGTTCATCGGCAGCCAACCGGCTGGGTCAGAACGGAATGTGTCGTGTTCATCGGGAGCCAACCGGCTTGGACGGAACAGCCGATCGAAGCGAGGCCTGGCGTACCGCGGGACGGAGGAAACGGCCTTCTGTTCGACCGGCCAAGGTTGAAACGGGATCCTGTTCATCGGGAGGGGTCTGGCGTACCACAAAACGGAGGAAACGGACTTCTCTTCGACCTCCTACGGTCGAAACGGGGTCCTGTTGATCGGGAGGGGTGTGGCGTACCGCAAAACAGAAGAAACGGACTTGTGTTGGAGCGCTACGGTCGAAACGGGGGTCCTGTTCATCGGGAGGGGTGTGGCGTACCACAAAACGGGACTCGAGGGGCTACTGTTCATTTCCACTGTCGACCTCCTCCAGCCTCCACGGGCTACTGTTCATCCACCGTCGACCTCCTCCAGCCTTCACCTGCGACTATTCAGCCACTGGCTCCTGTTCATCCAGCCTCCACCGCTCCTCCACCGGCTACTGTTCAACCAGCCCTCTCCACGGGGTCCTGTTCAACCACCTCTCCACGGGCTACTGTTCATCCAGCCCTCCACCAGCCACTGTTCAACCAGCCCTCCACGGGGTCCTGTTCATCCAGCCCTCCACGGGGTCCCGTTCATCCACCCCCAACCAGCTCGATCGGGGTCTTGTTCATCCAACCCCCCACCAGGAACTATTCATCACCCCCCCCCCCCCCAACAACGCTCACTGTTCATCAAGGAAAGGAGGCAGCAGGTTCGATCGGCTTCAGTTAGCAGCAGTAGCGAAGGAATCGCTATATCGGGTTCAGTTAACAGCCAGATCGATCGATCGCTCGGATTCAATAACGCGTAGCCTGCAGTGCAATCGCTCGGGTTCAGTAGGCGAACGCCTCACTCGGGTTCAGCTAGAGCCCAACGCCTCGCACCCACGCGCGTACGTGTACGAGAGAAACGTGCATCGCTCAGCCCCCGACCACCCACCGTAACCAGGAACTCCCCGATATTTTCCTCGCCCTCGATTATACCATGGTTTTTCCGTCATGGACGGCCCAAAGAATGTCACCAGGAAGAAAAGCCCATTTTCTGTCATGATTTTTTGTCATAGAAGTAGGAGCCCAACACATTTATAATGATACCGGATTTTGTCATAATTATCGTCATAGAAGTGTCATAAGCATGACAGGAAAAAAAATCCGTTCGGCCCAAAATGTCACGGATGTGTCTTTTTTTTTTGTAGTGATCGCTCCCCAGCCAGGGGGCTCCTCGCAATAGGAAGACAAGCCCACCTGCATTGTTACCCTGACTGTCTTAGCATGCCTGCTTCCTTCAGTGGCGGCGAGATAGGCGGTAGAGGACGGGATGGGTGTGGCGACGGGTAGGGTTGCCCCGAGCCACTCCCCCCACCCCCTAGTAGCAACGCTGGTGCTATGTTCTACCTTGGTGTGACAACAACGTGATGTTTTGGGGGTAGTTTGGAGCAAGATTCAAAAGGTGTTTTTTTTTAAAGGAGGATGACCCCCGACCTCTGCATCTGGATGATGCATGCAGCCATTTTATTAATTATCCACAAGACCTTAGAAAGTAATACATCAGTAAGTCCGAAGCCACCATCATGGCAACATCTGTCGCAATTTCTAACCATTTGATGAAGGGGTGCTGAAAGTCTGAGCCGAATACCCAACAGACCTCGCACCAAAACCTAATGCCTGAAGCCAGAGACCTCAACCAAGCCTCTTGGCGGGTGTGGGGCACGGACCGGTCCAGCGCACTTTGAGAGGCCGCCGCCGCCGTCTTCTACCGTGAATGTACCATTCTCAATTATATGTTTGGAAAATATTTTTGTAATGTATTAGTTTTCTTACGTAGTTGAACGGTCAAAGCTACGCTTTGAAGACCTTAAAACATCATTTTCCTTCTCCTAAAAAAAACATCGTTTTCCTTATAAACTAGAGACGAAGTGATAAACAACAAGGCCGACAGAAGTGCAGGAGAAGCCACGAGCAGGAAGCATCGGTGCGTTGTTGAGTCCGGATTGCCTGCTCCCAATGAAAACAAGTGCAAGATAGAAGGAAAAAGTTTGCATCCCCGGGTCGGGTTGGGTCAAGCATCCTTCTCTCCACGGGTAATAGTAGTACAAGGGAAGAACTCAAGAAGGCACGCCAAAGGCACCAACTTTGCGCAGCTGGTTGCACCTACTAGATATGGATGCCTCCGTCAAGCGATCATGCAACGCAAACGTTGTTCAACATACAATATTGGGGCACTGCAACCGCCTAGGCTTTCCCTCCACTGTAGGGGGGAAGCAAGAACGAAGGCAAGGATCTCGAGCTGACGCTTACCGGCTAGCGATCTTGGTAGCTTTAGAGCAAGCTCAAGCTAAGCTAAAGCTGGCCACTTTGTAGGTTGGCGACCGTGACCGATAATAATCTATGTTATTTTTCGTCCCAAAACTAACAGCATTGTTGGTCCATCGCCGGATCTGCATCCGCTTTTGTTTTTCGAAAGCGCGACGTTCATGTTTTTCGAAATGATCTCATGATTATATTTTTTGACAGGCCGATCTGAAGGACCAAAAGTTGATGTAACAGAGGAGTCCTCCCTTCCGAAAGGAATTAATATACAGTTGTGGCGCGTGCGTCATACGACGGAATGATGTTTGATTAAGCCGCGCAACCTAACTTCGAAGGTGCCATATGCGCGTAAGTACTAGACTAGATTTGTATCTGGAATAACATTCATTTAAAATGGACGTCGACGTTTTCTTCTATAAGTAAGGAGGTGCTTGGCCACGCTATTGACAAATCAGCTCATGTTGAATTCTTTGCGCAAATTATCACGGATATGTATATGGAGTGAAACCTAATCAATTGTGGTCATGAAGCTATATTATGCCATAATTACACCTAGCTAGCTGATCTTGGCAACTGGTCTATCAGTGTCTCAGATTTTCTTTTGCCCCATAATGCTAATGCTTCTCGGAATTCATCAATCTCAAGGAACTTAGCAAGAAAGGCCCCACTACATTATATTGACTCGACATTTCGACAAGCAAGTCAGGCCCAGATATTTTCCATTTCCTTTTCGAGATGTAGTACAGGGCACGGAAGGTGTCCGGATGATTTGGATTTGTCAGCCGTCGTTCTTCCCTCCCTCCATCGCAACCGATTTACCACGGCAACAACTTACTTTTAGCAATCCCTAGACCCTAGCGTGCGCGCGCGCGCTTTTACCTCTCACTTCTCCCTTTTCGCACCGGATTTGAAACGCGCGCGCTGTAGTAGTACGTGACCACGCACGCATGCAAATCAAACCACTGTCGACGATCGATCGATCGTTTGCATGCTACTCCAAGAACATGGTCAAAAACAGATGGATATGCATGCATGGCTAGCTACCCGCCGGTGGCTGGCTTTAGCCACACTCCAAAGCTAGAGCCCTCCAGCTCGCGCTCGCTCCATCGAGCTCGCTCCGGCCCTGATGGCTCATCCACCGAATCACCAAACGAGAATTGCCGCCTAAGCTGCGTATCCCACCAATCACCAATGGCCGTGCATGTACAGCCCCCGAACTAATGGCGCGGTGGTGGTTGGTGTGCCGGCTTGACACACACACCCTATATATACAAATAAACTCGAGCGCCAGTTCCACACATCCATTCAGTCCGTCCTGCATCCTCACCTGGTCATCTGCTCTCTCCTCGAGAGCTCGGGACCGTTTCCATATATAGAGCGGCTAGCTCAAAGCTAGCCTGGCTAGAGCCCTAGACGCTACCATGGCCATGGCTATCTCGTCCGGTCTTCACTGCTCTCTCCTCATGGCGACCCTGACGCTGCTCGTCGTCCAGGCGCAGGGCATCACCCGGCACTACGATTTCAATGTACGTCCACGTCCAATAGCTAGTGCATGCTGCATGCATGCTGTGCATAATTATCTGCAGGTCGTGTACGTTGTTGTTGAAACTTGAAGGCCTTGTTGATTAAATCATGTGCAGATTCAAATGGCGAACGTGACGAGGCTGTGCGGCACCAAGAGCATCGTGACGGTGAACGGGCAGTTCCCGGGGCCGGAGCTCACCGCGAGGGAGGGCGACCGCGTGCACGTCCGCGTCACCAACCACGTCGCGCACAACATGTCAATCCACTGGTACGTGCGACCGACCCGCATTCCCTGGCTTTAAGCTTTAGGCTTTAGCTAGAGTTTGTTCCGCCGTCGCCGGAGCAGACAACACGACCATTTCCGCATGCACGAAGCTTTTTTGTTCACTCACGCGCCGTCGTCGTCGCAGGCACGGCATCCGGCAGATGCGCACCGGCTGGGCGGACGGGCCGGCGTACGTGACGCAGTGCCCGATCCAGAAGGGCCAGACCTACGTGTACAAGTTCACCATCACCGCGCAGCGCGGCACGCTGTGGTGGCACGCGCACATCTCCTGGTTCCGCTCCACCGTCTACGGCGCCATCGTCATCCTCCCCAAGCTCGGCGTCCCCTACCCCTTCCCCGCGCCGCACAAGGAGCTCACGCCCGTCATCTTCGGTCAGTCCTGCTGCGATTGAAATCTTGCTGCTGGTCGAGATCAACTTAATAACTGGTGGACATAAAACCAAATTTAGTTGCGCTTGCGATATTGATCGTAAAAGTTGGCTTTTGTCTTGGATGGTGCAGGTGAATGGTGGCTGTCGGACACCGAGGCCATAGTCAACACGGCCCTGAAAGTTGGCGGAGCCCCCAACATCTCCGACGCGTTCACCATCAACGGCCTTCCCGGGCCGCTCTACAACTGCTCCGCCAAAGGTACGTACGCGGTGTGCAAAACGGAGAGCTGGTATAGGCCGACAGAAAATAGCAAAACAAAAAAGACCCAATACAAAAGTGTATGCCGTTTGCAAGCGCTTTGTGCTTCCGATGCATTTTTCGGCCTTGCACTGACGTAATCGCCATAGACAAGTACGCCAGGAGGTTCGCCAATCAAAATCACCGAAAGTGCATCGAACAAGATTTCGGTGTTTCTTCCTCTAAACGGAAAGGGAATGGTGTATAAGTTGTTTAGGTCATTGCAATGTTACCATCACCATAACCCCCCGGTGATTGATGCCTGGCCTAACATTTGGTGCGCCTTAGCGATTGAATGCTGTTGGGGCTGGCCCGTGCTACGTGATAAACAAAACATTAGCTACGCACTTACGCTACACCTTGGAATTGGGTTGTGCAAGTCGTTTTCGGTCCTAGATAGATTCTGTAATAAAATACATACGCTAATCAACTAACTAGTTGCCGTGCATGCATGTACGACTACGAACGCATGCAGACACGTTCAAGCTGAAGGTGGAGCCCGGGAAGACGTACCTGCTGCGCCTCATCAACGCCGCGCTCAACGACGAGCTCTTCTTCTCCGTGGCCAACCACACGCTCACCGTCGTCGAGGTCGACGCCGTCTACGTCAAGCCCTTCACCGTCAGGACCCTGGTCATCTCCCCGGGCCAGACCACCAACGTCCTGCTCGCCACCAAGCCGGCCTACCCCGGCGCCAACTTCTACATGTTCGCCAGGCCCTACTCCACCATCAGGCCCGGCACCTTCGACAACTCCACCGTCGCCGGCATCCTCGAGTACCGCAACCCCGGCTCGCTCTCCTCGTCGAGCTTCGACAAGGCCTTGCCGATCTTCAAGCCGATGCTGCCGTACTTCAACGACACCAACTTCGTCACCAACTTCACGACCAAGCTCCGCAGCCTCGCCACAAAGCAGTACCCGGCGGCCGTGCCGCAGGCGGTGGACCGGCGGTTCTTCTTCACGATCGGGCTGGGCACGCTCCCGTGCCCCAAGAACATGACCTGCCAGGGGCCCAACGGCACGCAGTTCGCGGCGGCCGTGAACAACGTCTCCCTCGTGCTCCCCACCACGGCGCTCCTGCAGTCGCACTTCACCGGCCTCACCAGCGGCGTCTACGCGGCCAACTTCCCGGCCATGCCCCTGTCGCCGTTCAACTACACGGGGACGCCGCCGAACAACACGCACGTGGCCACGGGGACCAAGCTCCTCGCGCTGTCGTTCAACACGTCGGTGGAGCTGGTGATGCAGGACACGAGCATCCTCGGCATCGAGAGCCACCCGCTTCACCTGCACGGCTTCAACTTCTTCGTGGTCGGGCAAGGGTTCGGCAACTACGACGCCGTGAACGACCCGGCCAAGTTCAACCTCGTCGACCCCGTCGAGCGGAACACCGTCGGCGTGCCGGCCGGCGGGTGGGTGGCCATTCGCTTCCTCGCAGACAACCCAGGTAACAGAATTCTACGCAATCCATACGTGACACACAATGCAGTAAGAACCAATTAACCTGTGAGATGCTCATTATGCCACTGCTATGTGTATGTGGTGCAGGTGTATGGTTCATGCATTGCCATTTGGAGGTGCACACAACATGGGGTCTGAGAATGGCGTGGCAGGTGCAGGACGGCAGCAAGCCGAGCCAGAAGCTGCTGCCGCCGCCGTCTGACATGCCCAAATGCTGAATGGACTTCATCACGGCTGATGCTTAATTTGCGCCCCCTCATTTTGATTTACTCGCCAATCTGCGATTGTTTTCTCCCGCGGGAGATTTTAGTGTGTTTAGCCCGTTCATAGCTGACTTTCTTACGATTCTTTTTCCATTTTTTGCCACTTTCTGATGAAGATGTTTTGATACTTGAATAAACAATGATGTGAAGAATTGCACGAGAAAATATCGAAATATTTATTTTTGTGAGCATGCACTTTTTAGCCCACGGGCCTTGTTGTTAATACGGCCCAACCGAGAACCGTTGCCAAAAAAAAAGCCTGTGGTGGATATTTGAACGTTGAACGGTCCAACTCGCGCGCAAGCCCGTGAAGCAGGAAAGCTGTGCCTAGTACATTAGAGCTTTCAAACTAAAAGGACATGGTCGCATGACTGGCTTTGAGCAATAATCCTAATCCCCCCCCCCCCCCCCCCCCCCCACATGATTTTCAGGGCCCTTCCCTCCCAGAGTCTATTTCTCGCATTGAGCGAGACGAGAGTTCACTCTCGCGTTGAGAGCTATAGTAACAGGCCGGCCATTACACGCTCGTAGTCAAAAAAGGCAGAGGTAAATGGGGGTATTGAGCAGAGCTCCTAGCCACTAGGCTCATGGCGAGTTGGTGTTCAAATAGCTGGGCACGCCCTACTTGAGGCATAAAGACCGGTTTTCACTGGTTTTTCAGGTTTTTTCTGTTTTTCTTTTCTTTTCTTTATATTCTTCTGTGTTATTTGGTTTTTCTTCCTTTTTTGCTTTTTTGTTCTTTTTTCTTTTTTCTTCTCCTTTTTTGTTTTTCTCATTATTTTTTCTTTGTTTCCTCGAATTTCAATGCTTTTTTAGTTTTCTTTTTTTTTCGTACATGTCAAAAACATTTTTTGTAACAAGTGATCAACAACTTTTTGTATAAACTTTCAACATTGTCCGAACACTATTTCAACATTTTTCAGATACTTGTTCAACATTTTAATAGTTATTCAACATTTTTTCAAAAACTTGTTATATATGTTTAATACTTATTCAACATTTTCACATACTTGTTAAAAATTTATCATATACTCATTCAACATTTTTAATACCTATTTAACATTTTTAAAATACTTTTCAAAAAAATTAGTACTTATTCAACATTCTTAAATACTTGTTCAACATTTTTAAATACTTGTTCAATATTTTTTATATACTCGTTCAGCATTTTTTAATACCTAATTCAACATTTTTCAAATACTTTTTCAACAGTTTTAGTACCTAATTCAACATTTTTCAAATACTTTTCAACATTTTTAGTACTTCTTCATCATTTTCAAATACTTGTTCAACATTTTTCATATACTCGCTCAATATTTTTTAATATCTCCGGTCAGAAAAAAAAAAGATTTATAGGACCGGATGCATAACAAGAAAAGACATAATAGTAGTGGTGCCTGTGCGCAAACAATCTTAGAACTGAGCTCTTGTAAAGGTGGGTGTTCCTCCGCTCAAAGCATTTCGCTTTTCGTGCCGGCCTGTATTCGGAGTTTCTTGGATTTGCGGTACCTGAATGCCTTTCACCTTTTTGGTGACATCGGATGCCCGCCTTTGGCGCTCAGAAGTACCTATTTCAACATTTTTCAAATACTTGTTCAACATTTTTAGTACTTATTCAACATTTTCAAACACTTGTTCAACATTTTTTAAAATTCTTGTTCAACATTTTTTAATATCTATTTAACATTTTTTCAAATGTGTTTTTGAAGAGTGTTTTTTGTAATATGTATATATATATGTGTGTGTGTGTGTGTGTGTGTGTGTGTGTGTGTGTGTGTGTGTGTGTAGAATATTTTAAAGTATAAAGAAAAATACAAAAATAACAAAAAAATTGAGAACAGAAAAAAGAAAAATAAAGGCTGTGGCTCCCGCGCGGCTGGGCCGACCCGTTTGTGGCTCGCCTTGATGCGAGCGCATCCCCCTGTGAGACATAGGGGCGCCCCTTCCCTCCCTCCTAAACCAATCACAACGTTTCAATTCAAAACTACTCCGTAAAACGCATGTAATAGCCCGTGAGTGTAACATTACTCATGCAAGTTCATCTTTGAACGTCGGAAAAAAGATTCGAAAGGCATGAACGTCGGAACTTCAATTTTAAAGCTCACAATCTCGCTAAATATGCTTGTACTCTAGGCGGAGGTCGCCATGTTTTGTTAGGTTTTCCCTATGATCAAATTCTTGTACTACCAATGAATGTTACTGGGAATCAATCAAAGTTAGCGAGGTTGTTCTCAAAAAAGAAACTAAAAGTACATTGAAGCTGTTCTGAAGAAGAAGAAGAAGAAAAAACTATACACTGAAGCCAGTCTAACTCTACCATTTTCTACTGATGAAACCACAAGTTGCGCTCCTATGTTTCAGATTCAGCTCGTAGATAACATAATTAATCATTTCCAGATCTCCCAGGTCTCTGCCTCACATGACCACTGCGCACAGCATGCACGACTAGGCGAAACACTGTTCCCGCATATGATGCCTAGCCTGTCCTTTACACCGTGACACCGGATTATATACTTCATTAATTAAAGCTCACAAACACACCGCCACAGCCACCGCCATCTCGCTGCACGATCGAATAAAATCTGCGGCAGCTGCGCCTTTGCATAATTATCCCGCGCTTGATCCTACCGAATCTAGCGGGAGCAGTATAATATTCAGGTATCTTCCGCCTGATTCGCCCGCGCGTGCCTCGATCGCAGCCAGGCCACGAACTGCTCCATCCACTCCACCTCCACAGATCAGGTTCGGCGAACCTTGCCAGCCTGATGACCTGGTGTGAACGGCATATGTTGCACTCCAGTCACTAGTAATTTGACAGATTTTGTGATGACCACGGCATGCCTTTGTCTGTAGTTGTTATCACGGAGCTGCGGTGGCTTTCGCGGTAACTTTCAGCGGTCGACGTTGCGGTGTTGTGTTAGACTGTAATTGTATTATATCCACCACGAGTTTTACAGACTTCTCCAGACTTGTAGCACCTCGGCTTGGCCTCCGATAAGGCGTGGATTCCGCGCAGCATCTGCGAAGTATCTACTACGATCGCTGTTGCAGCTTTGAGGTGTTTCTTCCTTGCAATGCAGTGCCGGCATGTCTGGATTCTTCTTTGGGCCGATCTTTTCTGCCATCTCCCCAGTGCATGAGGAATCGACAGTACATACGGCAAAAAAGGAGGCTGCCTAAACTTTGGTCTGATGCGCCGTTGCTTTTCAGGGGAAAGCGATGTCCATGGCGCCATGGCGGGCGATCGGTTTCAGCCAGTTGCAGCAGCGGGAGGATCCATCTCGCCATCTGTCGTGCCCAACAGTTTCACACGTTGCCGGCCATGTTCTTCTAGATGCCCAGGCCTGGTCAGACACGTCTGGAGCTGTAGCATACACGTCTCCTGGTCCATCATGTATTTATGTGGCCGTAGTTGCGTAGCACCTGTTGGTGGTTCGTCTGTTAATTCGCCAGGCTCAAAACCAGCAACAAGATGAGCAATGGATAAGCAAGCAAGGAAATAAACAAGAATGCCAGTAGTACTTCTCTGTTGTTGCACTTCAAGCCTAGGTGTATTTCTGAATGTGGACACTGGACAGGCAACTGAAAAATACAAGGCAGACTGGAAAACGAGTTGTGGCTAGAAAGCTCAGCAACCCAGTTTGCTGGCCTATATGAGCTTGCAATAAGATATAAACGCTCTTATATTTCTTTACGGAGGGAGTATCAACTTGCCATTCGAAAACAGGACATCAACTTGAAAAGATTCAATCTAATTGTTTCATAAAACACGTCATTTGATCGGGGTCCAAATCTATCATAGGAACCAGCACTATAGCATTTTCACACCAGAATCAGTGAAAGGGCAAAAAATCAGCCAATGACTATGTCACTCAACAGACTGGGATTTTGTATTTCATTATTATTTACCTCAAACATTATTGGTTAGGTACAACGGCAGAGTCACATTTAAGTGACCAGTTACATTGTATCACCATCCGGCAAATGAAACCAACTATTGGTGACTGGTAGCACTGTGCAGCATGTAAAACAAGATTAATAAGATAAGCACGAAAGACCAAACAGTAGAGGGATATATGAGTGCATGACCTTGCAATGCAAAGAGGCATTCTTTACATAATGGAAATCAAGACAAGGCGTATTTACAATTTGAATCAAGCAAATGAAAAAGGCTGACCGTTACTGGCTGAGACATTCCTTGAAACATTACTGAATAGTACTCTGGAAGAACGAATATAATACACGACTGACCATGCAAGAAGAACCTATATGCTACATCTAACATAAGTAGCCTGCTCCATCAAAAATGCTAACTGTTCCTGTGAAAACTAACCGTGCATGGGCAGCACATACAACAGGCAGATGCTACAGGAGAGTAATCAGGTTCATCATCTGCATCAACAAACAAATGAACCATGTCACCGGTGAACAAATGTGTTTGTTTCTTTGGTGCCGGTTCAAATAGCATTTTACCTACTAATAGGTTGTTGGCCAGGAACAATCAGCTCTAGAGTCCAAAAATATGAACAGGTCACCATTTACAGAATCTAGGAAGATTGGGGATTCGCCTTCCATGTTGAGAGCGCGTACAGGATACGCCCCTTCCATCCTTGTAGTAACCACCTGTTGTCCTCGTCGATGATGAAATTCTTGTGGTAGCACTTCACCTTCTCCCGTGCACGCTTCATGATTTCCGGGTCCAGCGGGAGCTGCTTGAACCCAGCCCTCTGATTCCGCACCTGCCACTGCTTGTAGGTCTCTGGCCTCTCCATCCTCTCCATTCCCTCACAAGATATTACATTAATTGCCTCCCGACTGAAAATAGTCGACTCAATGAGCAGCCTCTCCTCATTATCCCTGGGAATGTTAGCCTCCAACATGTCAAAGTGAGCAGAGAACTGGAACAATGCCTCCCGGAAGCGTGAGACGAAGAATGGTGCATTATAGGATCCATTAGTGACCCCATGAATGAACACATGTGGCTTCATCTTCCTTATTGTGTTCAATACCATGTTCCTTGGACTCTCAGCTACCACGCTCTCATCCATCAGAGTCTTGAACCTGAACATGCTGTTGACAATCAGAATCTCGTCCTTCTCAATGTGGAGATCCTCTACCTGAACAGCCTCAAATTGAGATGCGATGCCATGGTATTTGAAAGGAACTTTGAAGGTCTGAGCATAATCACTTAGATATCTTCCAATCTCCTCGATGCGCTCTGCTGGGCGAAAACCAGGCTGAGGTGTGTCTATTGCTGTGATCCGAAGTTCTGGGGGGCCTCCAGGCCTTTTACTTAGCCGTTGAATGAGACATGGCCACTGAAAGCCATAGTATACGCCGAAGTCGACAATGTGAACTTTCTTGGCTTTCTCCACAGCATTCATAATGGTTTGATTGGCAAAGTAATGAGAGATCTTCTTGAATGGGCAAGCTGCTAGGTACAGTTGGTAGGCTTTCAGAATATCAGCGCATGCAAACCGTGATATGGTGTGTAACTTGTAAATCTGACTTCCATTACCAGCAAGCCTCGCCTCAAGGCCATTGGCAAAGCAGTGCGCCAAACGCTGGTCACCATCACCATTGGCAGATGCATGCTGCCTGATCTGCTTGAGGAGATCAGTTGCACTCCGCCGGTCATCAATGGACACAGACTGAGCACAATGAATGAGGAGAGTCTCCAAGTCGACCACCTCCTTCTTGGGCTGTTTGACTTGTTTCTTGCCACGGCCCTTACCATGGCCAGACCCTTTGCCATGGGCACCACCTGAATGAGCTGCCACATCGTGCTGTAGGGCCTCACGCAGTTCCTTGACACCTCTAGAGCATGTCTCGCCGTTGCATAGCAAGACCTTGTCCATCATCTCCCGCACAAGGTGATCCGCGTCGACCACAGGTGCTGAATGCTTGCAGCATCTCACTTCATCTGCATCCAGGTCGTCACCATAGAAATGCTTCTTTCCTCGGTGAATTGCTACTTCAGAATCAGCCTTCTCTCTCTTGACCTCCACAACCTTCTTATCTTCTTTAACCCGAACTGACGGTAAGCTGTCGATGTCAATCACAAGCTTGCTCTCTTGAGGCAGAAATCTGCTTCCCTCTTCAAATCCTCGGCTGAACTGCACTGCTTGCTGGCTCTGCAGAACAAGATCGCTCAAACCAGCATCAGAAGGCACAGCAGCCGCCGTGCTGAGCCACGGCTCGAAGCCCTCTGAAAATGCAACGCTGCTGCCATTTGAAGACGCGAAGGACGACGACTGCGAGAGCAGCGCGTCAGGAAGAGGGTTGAATTCCATGGCATCGTACGGCCACGCGCCGCCTGCTTCCACCACGCAGCTCTCGGGGCTCAGATCCTGGTAGAACTGCGGCGGCTGCAGGAACTCCGCGCTGGGGAACTCGAGAGCAGGCGGCGCCTGCATGGCGCCGAGGCCACCACCGGAAGGCGCGGCGCAGTTGCAAGAGCCGTGGCTGTTGAAGGAGCTGGTGGTGACGCTGCTGCCGTCGGGGCTCTCGACCGTGCTGCCGCCGGAGCAGGGCGGCTGGTCGGCGAGGATCTCGAGGAAGGGCTTCTCGGCGGCGAGCAGCGCCGGGTGGGCCGGGTAGTGGTCGAACTTCTCGTCGATGTCCTCGGCCATGAGCATGCGGTTGATGTAGCCCAGCACGATGTCCGAGAACACCTCCGAGTCGTCCGGCTGCGGATGCGCCTGGCCCGCCGCCGCAGCAGCAGCAGACGGCGAATGGGCCGAGGCGTCTCTCGGCGGCGGCGGCGACGCGCTGCCGGCGGAGGCGGGCGGGGGCGGGAGCAGGGCCGGCGCCGCGGCGGCATTCAGGTAGGCGCCCGCGTCGGCGCCGTCCGACGGGAAGAGCAGCAGCGACTCGAGCTCCTCCGCGGTGAACCCGTCGGGGATTTGGGGGTAGATTGGCAGCTTGGATCCGCCGGGCAGCGGCCCGCACCAGTCGTGCAGCGCGGCGTCCATGACCATCGACACGCCGCCGCCGCAGAGCATGCAAGGGGTGGCGGTTAAGATGGATGGATAGATACTCGTACTCCAATCTCCCACCTGGCAGATGCGCAAAAATAGAAGGAGATCAGCGCGGAATCCACGCGACGGCTGATTCGACTCAGCACTGACGAGCAGAGATAGATATCGATATCGGGGGCTGGCCGGCGAGCTCCGACGGCGCGCGTACCTGAGCTGCGTTGCGACGGGGGAGGGAGGAGAGGTGGCGGCCAGCGGAGTTGTGGGAGCGCGAGAGGGGGGGGGGGGGGGGGGGATAAATGGGGGAAAATGGAGGCGGACTGGCGTTTTTGAGAGGCGCGGGATCGGCCTACGGCCTGGTGAATGGGCGGAAGTGTCGACACCCACCCGGGCGTGGCCCGGCTGCGTGGTGCGCCCCGTCCACGTCCGTCCGCGGGGTGAGCTCACGCGCAGCTGGATGGCCTGCGACGGGCGGTGCGGACGGGGGGATCGGGCGTACGTGGTGGGTCGGGTGCACGGAGGGGGCGCGGAAGTTTCGGCGAACCATCGTCTTGGGCCGCACGGGCAGCGGAGACGGGGACGGGCGTGCTCGTGGACCGGCGGCAGTGCTGCTGGCTGAGCTGTGATTGCTCAAGGCAATCGGGCTTGACAGCTGACTGGACTGCCGTTTGACTTCGCTGCCAGCTCCGCGACTCTTTCTAATTCGGACACATGAATTTCCTGGTTGCTCTTAAAAAAACATGAATTTCGTGGTACAGGAAGAAGTACCGTACTATGTCTACGCAGGATTACACGCAGACAGTTTTTGTACTCTCTGTAATTATGGCCCATTTCTAATTTTGGTGGAACATGATGATCTTATTTTGTCTGGCTAATTTTTATCTATTTCTCTGTTTGTTTCCACAATCTATTTTTAATTCGTACTTTTGTTTCTATGAATCCATCACGACACAGTTCAAAATTGTGAATTAAAACATGTTAGTACTATATCAGTACTCAATGTGTTTTCCACATAAAAGAAGTGGAAATGCTATCAAAGATATGTGCACGTATTGTGGGTGAAAGGGACCGCTGGATCAAAACCATATGTAACCTTTCTGTGAAGATCAATCAGTGGTGAAGAAGACGACAAATGCTCATTACAAAATTATAAGCAGCCATCTAGTCCGGCATTGGGGGATCGGATTGACATGGATGTCACATTCACATGCAACAGATTAATCCATGGGGTGCGGTGATAAGTGATAACAAATTGTAGACCAATGGTATATTGCCCATGTGTTAGCATCGGTTGGTAGGACAGAGTTGTGTGAGGGCGTATTTCATGACTTTATCCCTCTCTGACTTGTGAATGCCTATACTAGTATTCTTTAAGTTAATATAATTATCTCTCTCTTCAGCAGTAAAAATTGTAGACCAAACACATATTGGGTTCACATGGTGGGTTCGTCTTAATTTTCATTCGTCCTCGTGAGAGAATGCTCCTTTTATAACTTTGGATAGATTAGCACGGCAAGAAACCTGGCTGGGGATGAAGATCATCGAATGCCTTCTAATTATCGTCTAATACTATTAAAAAAATAAGACCAACCCAAGGGCTAACCCTCGTTGGCATATTTTTTATAGGAGAAACTCCGCGAGCATCACGCGTCCAAGCCGGGACTTGAACTCGGGTGGGCTGGCAGCAACTTCAGCTGCCCAGCCAACGGGTTGACACCCCGTCCTCCGTGTAATACTATTAGGAGGTTTGGAAACGCAGTAACTTTGTCTATCTTTGAATTAAGAGGGGAAATTATAGTATAGTCAGAATCATGTCGGGGCACCCACAAAAGCGCTAAAGGGACACCCCCCCCCCAAATGTGTACTCTATGGTACCTCTCACCGGTCCACGTCAACCAATTTCAGTAAAGTTCATCGATGACTCCCTGAAGAAAGCACATTCCTGAGCACTCACGCATTCCTTTCCAACCAAATAGTTCATAGCATCGAAATTGTCCGTCTCATTCTCCCTCACCAATCCGTGAGCAAGCTCACCAGAGTCACGCGGCCAAACTCTACAACACAATATTCTGCTTGTGAATTTCACTGCAAAGATTAAAAGGTGAAGCCACCAGCTAATCCATTGCGAGAATACGGTTCTGTTATATCTTGGTTGGGCCTCGTGGCCATTGTTGTTTTGTTTAGATGTCTCAATTCTATGGACTCCTAAGATAAGCTTAGGTTAAAAGAGCTTAAGGATGAACTTGCTTCTGTTGGGGAACGTAGTATTTCAAAAAAATTCCCACGATCACGCAAGATCTATCTAGGAGAAGCATAGCAGCGAGCAGGGAGAGTGTGTCCACGTACCCTCGTAGACCGAAAGCGGAAGCGTTAAGTAACACGGTTGATGTAGTCGAACGTCTTCGCGGTCCAATCGATCAAGTACCGAACGCACGGCACCTCCGCGATCTGCACACGTTCAGCTCGGTGACGTCCCTCGAACTCTAGATCCAGCTGAGGCCGAGGGAGAGTTCCGTCAGCACGACGGCGTGGTGACGGTGATGATGAAGTTACCGGCGCAGGGCTTCGCCTAAGCACTACGACGATATGACCGAGGTGTAAAACTGTGGAGGAGTGCACCGCACACGGCTAAAGATCAACTTGTGTGTCTATGGGCTGCCCCCCTCCCCCGTATATAAAAGAGGGGAGGAGGAGGAGGGCCGGCCTCAAGGGCGCGCCCAAGGAGCCCGAACCTGGGTAAAACCCTGTGTCCATGTTACCATCACTCCAAGACGCCTAGCTTAGGACCCCTACTACGAGATACGCCGGATATAGAACCGACAGCCGCCGCCTCCTCTCTTCCACTAGGGCCCATTAAGGCCCATTAACCTCCCGGGGGGTTCCGATAACCTCCCGGTACTCCGGAAAATACCCGATACACTTCGGAACCATTCCGGTGTCTGAATATAACCTTCCAATATATCAATCTTTATGTCTCGACCATTTCGAGACTCCTCGTCATGTCCGTGATCTCATCTGGGACTCCGAACAACCTTCGGTACATCAAATCACATAAACTCATAATACCAATTGTCATCGAACGTTAAGCGTGCGGACCCTACGGGTTCGAGAACTATGTAGACATGACCGAGACACATCTCCGGTCAATAACCGATAGCGGAACCTGGATGCTCATATTGGCTCCTACATATTCTACGAAGATCTTTATCGGTCAAACCGCATAACAACATACGTTGTTCCCTTTGTCATCGGTATGTTACTTGCCCGAGATTCGATCGTCGGTATCTTCATACTTAGTTCAATCTTGTTACCGGCAAGTCTCTTTACTCATTCTGTAATGCATCATCCCGCAACTAACTTCATTAGTCACATTGCTTGCAAGTCTTATAGTGATGTGCATTACCGAGAGGGACCAGAGATACCTCTCCGACAATCGGAGTGACAAATCCTAATCTCGATCTATGCCAACTCAACAGACACCATCGGAAACACCTGTAGAGCATCTTTATAATCACCCAGTTACGTTGTAATGTTTGATAGCACATTAAGTGTTCCTCCGGTATCCGGGAGTTGCATAATCTCATAGTCATAGGAACATGTATAAGTCATGAAGAAAGCAATAGCAATAAACTAAACGATCATAGTGCTAAGCTAACGGATGGGTCATGTCAATCACATCATTCTCTAATGATGTGATCCCGTTCATCAAATGACAACTCATGTCTATGGCTAGGAAACTTAAGCATCTTTGATTAACGAGCTAGTCAAGTAGAGGCATACTAGTGACACTATGTTTGTCTATGTATTCACACATGTACTAAGTTTCCGGTTAATACAATTCTAGCATGAAAAAAACATTTATCATGATATAAGGAAATGTAAATAACAACTTTATTATTGCCTCTAGGGCATATTTCCTTCAGTCTCCCACTTACACTAGAGTCAATAATCTAGATTACATAGTAATGATTCTAACACCCATGGAGTCTTGGTGCTGATCATGTTTTGCTCGTGAGAGAGGCTTAGTCAACGGGTCTGCAACATTTAGATCCGTGTGTATTTTGCAAATGTCTATGTCCCCTTCCGACACTTAATGACGGATGGAATTGAAGCGTCTCTTGATGTGCTTGGTTCTCTTGTGAAATCTGGATTCCTTCGCCAAGGCAATTGCACCAGTATTGTCACAAAAGATTTTCATTGGACCCGATGCACTAGGTATGACACCTAGATCGGATATGAACTCCTTCATCCAGACTCCTTTATTTGCTGCTTCCGAAGCAGCTATGTACTCCGCTTCACACGTAGATCCCGCCACGACGCTTTGCTTGCAACTGCACCAACTGACAGCTCCACCGTTCAATATAAATACGTATCCGGTTTGTGACTTAGAGTCATCCGGATCAATGTCAAAGTTTGCATCGACGTAACCATTTACGACGAGCTCTTTGTCACCTCCATAAATGAGAAACATATCCTTAGTCCTCTTCAGGTATTTTAGGATGTTCTTGACCACTGTCCAGTGATCCACTCCTGGATTACTTTGGTACCTCCCTGCTAAACTAATAGCAAGGCATACATCAGGTCCGGTACACAGCATTGCATACATGATAGAGCCTATGGCTGAGGCATAGGGAATGACTTTCATTTTCTCTCTATCTTCTGCAGTGGTCGGGCATTGAGTCTGACTCAACTTCACACCTTGTAACACAGGCAAGAACCCTTTCTTTGCTTGATCCATTTTGAACTTCTTCAAAACTTCATCAAGGTATGTGCTTTGTGAAAGTCCAATTAAGCGTCTTGATCTATCTCCATAGATCTTGATGCCCAATATGTAAGCAGCTTCACCGAGGTCTTTCATAGAAGAACTCCTATTCAAATATCCTTTTATGCTATCCAGAAATTCTATATCGTTTCCAATCAACAATATGTCATCCACATATAATATTAGAAATGCTACAGAGCTCTCACTCACTTTCTTGTAAATACAGGCTTCTCCAAAAGTCTGTATAAAACCATATGCTTTGATCACACTATCAAAACGTTTATTCCAACTCCGAGAAGCTTGCCCCAGTTCATAAATGGATCGCTGGAGCTTGCACACTTTGTTAGCATCCTTTGGATCGATAAAATCTTCAGGTTGCATCATATACAACTCTTCTTCCAGAAATCCATTCAGGAATGCAGTTTTTACATCCATTTGCCAAATTTTATAATCATAAAATGCAGCAATTGCTAACATGATTTGGAAGGACTTAAGCATTGCTACGGGTGAGAAAGTCTCATCGTAGTCAACTCCTTGAACTTGTCGAAAACTTTTCGCAACAAGTCGAGCTTTGTAGACAGTAACATTACCGTCTGCGTTAGTCTTCTTCTTGAAGATCCATTTATTCTCTATGGCTTGCCGATCATCGGGCAAATCAACCAAAGTCCACACTTTGTTCTCATACATGGATCCCATCTCAGATTTCATAGCCTCAAGCCATTTCGCGGAATCTGGGCTTATCATCACTTCCTCATAGTTCGTAGGTTCGTCATGGTCAAGTAACATGACCTCCAAAACAGGATTATTGTACCACTCTGGTGCGGATCTTACTCTGGTTGACCTACGAGGTTCGGTAGTAACTTGATCTGAAGTTTCATGATCATCATCATTGGCTTCCTCACTAATTGGTGTAGGAATCACTAGAACTGATTTCTGTGATGAACTACTTTCCAATAAGGGAGCAGGTACAATTACCTCATCAAGTTATACTTTCCTCCCACTCACTTCTTTCGAGAGAAACTCCTTCTCTAGAAAGGATCCATTCTTAGCAACGAATATCTTGCCTTCGAATCTGTGATAGAAGGTGTACCCAACAGTCTCCTTTGGGTATCCTATGAAGACACATTTCTCTGATTTGGGGTCGAGCTTATCAGGTTGAAGCTTTTTCACCTAAGCATCACAGCCCCAAACTTTAAGAAACGACAACTTGGGTTTCTTGCCAAACCACAGTTCATATGGCGTCGTCTCAACGGATTTAGATGGTGCCCTATTTAACGTGAATGCAGCCGTCTCTAAAGCATAACCCAAAACAATAGCGGTAAATCAGTAAGAGACATCATAGATCGCACCATATCTAATAAAGTGCGGTTACGACGTTCGGACACACCATTACGCTGTGGTGTTCCCGGTGGCGTGAGTTGCGAAACTATTCCGCATTATTTCAAATGAAGACCAAACTCGTAACTCAAATATTCTCCTCCACGATCAGATCGTAGAAACTTTATTTTCTTGTTACGATGATTTTCCACTTCACTCTGAAATTCTTTGAACTTTTCAAATGTTTCAGACTTATATTTCGTTAAGTAGATATACCCATATCTGCTCAAATCATCTGTGAAGGTCAGGAAATAACGATACCCGCCGCGAGCCTCAACACTCATCGGACCACATACATCAGTATGTATTATTTCCAATAAGTCTGTTGCTCGCTCCATAGTTCCGGAGAACGGAGTCTTAGTCATCTTGCCCATGAGGCATGGTTCGCAAGCATCAAGTGATTCATAATCAAGTGATTCCAAAAGTCCATCAACATGGAGTTTCTTCATGCGCTTTACACCAATATGACCTAAACGGCAGTGCCACAAATAAATTGGACTATTATTATTAAACTTGTATGTTTTGGCTTCAATATTATGAATATGTGTATCACTACTATCGAGATTCAACAAAAATAGACCACTCATCAAGGGTGCATGACCATAAAAGATATTACTCATATAAATAGAACAACCATTTTTCTCTGATTTAAATGAATAACCGTCTCGCATCAAACAAGATCCAGATATAATGTTCATGCTTAATGTTGGCACCAAATAACAATTATTCAGGTCTAAAACTAATCCCGAAGGTAGATGTAGAGGTAGCATGCCGACGGCGATCACATCGACTTTGGAACCATTTCCCACACGCATCGTCACCTCGTCCTTAGCCAATCTTTGCTTAATCCGTAGTCCCTGTTTTGAGTTGCAAATATGAGCAACAGAACCAGTATCAAATACCCAGGCACTACTACAAGCATTAGTAAGGTACACATCAATAACATGTATATCAAATATACCTTTCACTTTTCCATCCTTCTTATCCGCCGAATACTTGGGGCAGTTTCGCTTCCAGTGACCAGTCCCTTTGCAGTAGAAGCACTCAGTCTCAGGCTTAGGTCCAGAGTTGGGCTTCTTCGTCTGAGAAGCAACTTGCTTGTCGTTCTTCTTGAAGTTCCCCTTCTTCCCTTTACCTTTTTTCTGAAACTAGTGGTCTTGTTGACCATCAACACTTGATGCTCCTTCTTGATTTCTACCTCCGTAGCCTTTAGCATCGCGAAGAGCTCGGGAATTGTCTTGTTCATCCCTTGCATATTATAGTTCATCACGAAGCTTTTGTAGCTTGGTGGCAGTGATTGAAGAACTCTGTCAATGACACTATCATCAGGAAGATTAACTCCCAGTTGAGTCAAGTGGTTGTGGTACCCAGACATTCTGGGTATATGTTCACTGACAGAACTATTCTCCTCCATTTTGCAGCTGTAGAACTTATTGGAGACTTCATATCTCTCAATCCGGGCATTTGCTTGAAATATTAACTTCAACTCCTGGAACATCTTATATGCTCCATGACGTTCAAAATGTCGTTGAAGTGCCGGGTTCTAAGTCGTAAAGCATGGTACACTAAACTATCGAGTAGTCATCAGCTTTGCTCTGCCAGACGTTCACAACTTCCGGCGTTGCTCCTGCAGCGGGTCTTGCACCTAGCGGTGCTTCCAGGACGTAATTCTTCTATGCAGCAATGACGATAATCCTCAAGTTACGGACCCAGTCCATGTAGTTGCTACCATCATCTTTCAACTTAGCTTTCTCTAGGAACGCATTAAAATTTAAAGAAACAGTAGCACGGGCCATTGATCTACAACAACATAGACATGGAAAATACTATCAGGCACTAAGTTCATGATAAATTAAAGTTCAATTAATCATATTGCTTAAGAACTCCCACTTAGATAGACATCCCTCTAATCATCTAAGTGATCACGTGATCCAAATCAACTAAACCATGTCCGATCATCACGTGAGATAGAGTAGTTTTCAATGGTGAACATCACTATGTTGATCATATCTGAAGGAAATATGCCCTAGAGGCAATAATAAAGTTATTATTTATTTCCTTATTTCATGATAAATGTTTATTATTCATGTTGGAAATATGCCCTAGAGGCAATAATAAATTGGTTATTATTATATTTCCTTGTTTATGATAATCGTTTATTATCCATGCTAGAATTGTATTGATAGGAAACTCAGATACATGTGTGGATACATAGACAACACCATGTCCCTAGTAAGCCTCTAGTTGACTAGCTCGTTGATCAATAGATGGTTACGGTTTCCTGACCATGGACATTGGATGCCGTTGATAACGGGATCACATCATTAGGAGAATGATGTGATGGACGAGACCCAATCCTAAGCCTAGCACAAGATCGTGTAGTTCGTTTGCTCGGAGCTTTTCTAATGTCAAGTATCAGTTCCTTAGACCATGAGATTGTGCAACTCCCGGATACCGTAGGAATGCTTTGGGTGTACCAAACGTCACAACGTAACTGGGTGGCTATAAAGGTGCACTACAGGTATCTCCGAAAGTGTCTGTTGGGTTGGCACGAATCGAGACTGGGATTTGTCACTCCGTGTAAACGGAGAGGTATCTCTGGGCCCACTCGGTAGGACATCATCATAATGTGCACAATGTGACCAAGGAGTTGATCACGGGATGATGTGAGTTACGGAACGAGTAAAGAGACTTGCCGGTAACGAGATTGAACAAGGTATTGGGATACCGACGATCGAATCTCGGGCAAGTAACATACCGGTTGACAAAGGGAATTGTATACGGGATTGATTGAATCCTCAACATCGTGGTTCATCCGATGAGATCATCGAGGAGCATGTGGGAGCCAACATGGGTATCCAGATCCCGCTGTTGGTTATTGACCGGAGAGTCGTCTCGGTCATGTCTGCGTGTCTCCCGAACCCGTAGGGTCTACACACTTAAGGTTCGGTGACACTAGGGTTTAGAGATATTAGTATGCGGTAACCCGAAAGTTGTTCAGAGTCCCGGATGAGATCCCGGACGTCACGAGGAGTTCCGGAATGGTCCGGAGGTAAAGATTTATATATGGGAAGTCTTATTTTGGTCGCCGGAAAAGTTTCGCACTTTATCGGTATTGTACCGGGAGTGCCGAAAGGGGTCCGGGGGTCCACCAAGGGGGTCCACCAGCCCCGGGGGGGCACATGGGCTGTAGGGGGTGCGCCTTGGCCTATATGGGCCAAGGGCACCAGCCCCAAGTGGCCCATGCGCCAAGAGATAAGGAAAAGGGAAAGTCCTAAAGGGGGAAGGCACCTCCGAGGTGCCTTGGGGGGGAAGGACTCCTCCCTGGCCGCACCCTTCCTTGGAGGAAGGGCCAAGGCTGCGCCCCCCCCCTCTCCCTTGGCCCTATATATAGTGGGGGGAAGGGAGGGCAGCAATATCTAAGCCCTGGCGCCTCCCTCTCCTCCCGTGACACATCTCCCTCCTCCCCGCTTGCGCTTGGCGAAGCCCTGCCGGGATCCCGCTACTTCCACCACCACGCCGTCGTGCTGCTGGATCTCCATCAACCTCTCCTCCCCCCTTGCTGGATCAAGAAGGAGGAGACGTCGCTGCTCCGTATGTGTGTTGAACGCGGAGGTGCCGTCCGTTCGGCGCTAGGATCATCGGTTATTTGGATCACGACGAGTACGACTCCATCAACCCCGTTCTCTTGAACGCTTCCGCTCGCGATCTACAAGGGTATGTAGATGCACTCCTTCCCTCTCGTTGCTAGTAAACTCCATAGATTGATCTTGGTGATGCGTAGAAAATTTTGAATTTCTGCTACGTTCCCCAACAGTGGCATCATGAGCTAGGTCTATGCGTAGTTTCTATGCACGAGTAGAACACAAAGTAGTTGTGGGCGTAGATGTTGCCAATTCTTCTTGCCGCTACTAGTCTTATCTTGTTTCGGCGGCATTGTGGGATGAAGCGGCCCGGACCGACCTTACACGTACGCTTACGTGAGACAGGTTCCACCGACTGACATGCACTAGTTGCATAAGGTGGCTAGCGGGTGTCTGTCTCTCCCACTTTAGTCGGATCGGATTCGATGAAAAGGGTCCTTATGAAGGGTAAATAGAAATTGGCATATCACGTTGTGGTCTTACGTAGGTAAGAAACGTTCTTGCTAGAAACCTATACAAGCCACGTAAAAACTTGCAACAACAATTAGAGGACGTCTAACTTGTTTTTGCAGCATGTGCTATGTGATGTGATATGGCCAGAAGATATGATGAATGATATATGTGATGTATGAGATTGATCATATTCTTGTAATAGGGATCACGACTTGCATGTCGATGAGTATGACAACCGGCAGGAGCCATAGGAGTTGTCTTTATTTTTTGCATGACCTGCGTGTCATTGAATAACGCCATGTAAATTACTTTACTTTATTGCTAAGCGCGTTAGCCATAGAAGTAGAAGTAATCGTTGGCGTGACAACTTCATAAAGACACAATGATGGAGATCATGGTGTCATGCCGGTGACAAAGATGATCTTGGTGCCCCGAAGATGGAGATCAAAGGAGCAAAAATGATATTGGCCATATCATGTCACTATTTGATTGCATGTGATGTTTATCATGTTATGCATCTTATTTGCTTAGAACGACGGTAGCATAAATAAGATGATCCCTCACTAAAATTTCAAGAGAAGTGTTCCCCCTAACTGTGCACCGTTGCGAAGGTCCGTTGTTTCGAAGCACCACGTGATGATCGGGTGTGATAGATTCTAACGTTCGAATACAACGGGTGTTGACGAGCCTAGCATGTACAGACATGGCCTCGGAACACATGCGAAACACTTAGGTTAACTTGACGAGCCTAGCATGTACAGACATGGCCTCGGAACACAAGAGACCGAAAGGTCGAGCACGAGTCGTATAGAAGATACGATCAACATGGAGATGTTCACCGATGATGACTAGTCCGTCTCACGTGATGATCGGACACGGCCTAGTTTGACTCAGATCATGTATCACTTAGATGACTAGAGGGATGTCTATCTGAGTGGGAGTTCTATAATCAGATGAACTTCATTATCATGAACATAGTCAAAAAGGTCTTTGCAAATTATGTCATACGCTTTAGTTCTACTGTTTAAGATATGTTCCTAGAGAAAATTTAGTTGAAAGTTGATAGTAGCAATTATGCGGACTGGGTCCGTAAACTGAGGATTGTCCTTATTGCGGCACAGAAGGCTTATGTCCTTAATGCACCGCTCGGTGTGCTGAACCTCGAGCGTCGTCTGTAGATGTTACGAAACATCTGACATACACGTTTTGATGACTACGTGATAGTTCAGTGTGTGATGCTAACAGTTTAGAATTGTGGCACCAAAGACGGTTTTGAAACGTCGCAGAACATATGAGATGTTCCGAAGACTGAAATTGGGATTTCAGACTAGTGCCCACGTCAAGAGGTATGAGACCTCTGACAAATTTCTTAAGCCTGCAAACTAAGGGAGAAAAGCTCAATCGTTGAGCATGTGCTCAGATTGTCTGAGTGCCACAATCGCTTGAATCGAGTGGGAGTTAATCTTCCAGATGAGATAGTGATGGTTCTCCATAGTCACTGCCACCAAGCTATTAGAGCTTCGTGATGAACTATAACATATCAGGGATAGATATGATGATCCTTGAGCAACTCGCGATGTTTGACACCGCGAAAGTAGAAATCAAGGAGCATCAATTGTTGATGGTTAGTAAAACCACTAGTTTCTAGAAGGGCAAGGGCAAGAAGGGATACTTCATGAAACGGCAAATCAGTTGCTGCTCTAGTGAAAGAAACCCAAGGTTGAACCCAAACCCGAGACTAAGTGCTTCTGTAATGAGGGGAACGGTGACTGAAGCGGATCTACCCTAGATACTTGGTAGATGAGAAGGCAGGCAAGGTCGACAGAAGTATATTGGATATATATTATATGAATGTGTACTTTACTAGTACTCCTAGCAGCACCAGGGTATTAGATACCGGTTCGGTTGCTAAGTGTTAGTAACTCGAAATAAAAGCTGCGGAATAAATGGAGACTGGATAAAGGTGAGATGACGATGTGCGTTGGAAGTGTTTCCAAGGTTGATGTGATCAAGCATCGCATGCTCCCTCTACCATCGAGATTTGGTGTTTGCGTTGAGCATGATTGGATTATGTTTATCGCAATACAGTTATTCATTTAAGGAGAATAATGGTTACTCTGTTTATTTGAATAATACCTTCAATGGTCTTGCACCTAAAATGAATCTCGATCGTAGTGATACACATGTTCATGCCAAAAGATATAAGATAGTAATGATAGTACCACATACTTGTGGCACTGCCACTTGAGTCATATTGGTATAAAACGCATGAAGAAGCTCCATGTAGATGGATCTTTGGACTCACTCGTTTTTGAAAAGATTGAGACATGCGAACCATGTCTGTTGGTATATATGCATGAAGAAACTCCATGCAGATGGATCGTTTGGACTCACTTGATTTTGAATCACTTGAGACATGCAAATCATACCACATGGGCAAGATGACTGAAAGGCCTCATTTTTAGTAAGATGGAACAAGAGAGCAACTTGTTGGAAGTAATACATTTTGATGTATGCAGTCCAATGAGTGCTGAGGCATGCAGTGGATATCATTATGTTCTTACTTCACATATGATTTGAGTAGATGCTGAGTGTATTTACTTGATGAAACACAAGTCTGAATTATTGAAAGGTTCAAGTAATTTCAGAATGAAGTTGAAGATCGTCGTGACAAGAGGATAAAATGTCTATGATATGATCATAGAGATGAGTATCTGAGTTACGAGTTTGGCACACAATTAAGACATTGTGGAAAGTGTTTCACAATTAATACCGCCTGGAACACCATAGTGTGATGGTGTGTCCGAACATCATAACTGCACCCTATTGGATATGGTGCATGCCATGATGTCTCTTATCGAATTACCACTATCGTTTATGGGTTAGGCATTAGAGACAACCGCATTCACTTTAAATAGGGCACCACGCAATTCCGTTGAGACGACACCGTTTAGAGAAACCTAAGTTGTCGTTTCTTAAAAGTTTGGGGCTGCGATGCTTATGTGAAAAGGTTTAGGCTGATAAGCTCGAACCCAAAGCGGATAAATGCATCTTCATAGAATGCCCAAAACAGTTGGGTATACCTCCTATTTCAGATCTGGAAGCAAAAGTAATTGCTTCTAGAGACAGGTCCTTTCTCGAGGAAAAGTTTCTCTCGAAAGAATTGAGTGGGAGGATGGTGGAGACTTGATGAGGTTATTGAACCATAACTTCAACTAGTGTGTAGCAGGGCACAGGAAGTTGTTCCTGTGGCACCTACACCAATTGAAGTGGAAGCTTATGATAGTGATCATGAAACTTCGGATCAAGTCACCACCAAACCTCATAGGACGACGAGGATACATGCTACTTCAGAGTGGTACGTGATCCTGTCTGAGATATCATGTTGTTGGACAATACTGAACCTACGAGCTATGGAGAAGCGATGGTGGGCCCATATTCCGACAAATGGTTAGAAGCCATGAAATCCGAGATAGGATCCATGTATCAGAACAAAGCATGGACTTTGGTGAACTTGCCCGATGATCGGCAAGCCATTGAGATAAATGGATCTTTAAGAAGAAGACGGACATGGACGGTAATGTTACCGTCTATGAAGCTCGACTTGTGGCAAAGAGTATTTTCACAAGTTCAAGGAGTTGACTACGATGAGATTTTCTCATCCGTAGCGATGCTTAAGTCCGTCGGAATCATGTTAGCATTAGCTGCATTTTTGAAATCTGGCAGATGGATGTCAAAACAAGTTTCCTTACCAGTTTTCGTAAGGAAAGGTTGTATGTGATACAATCAGAAAGGTTTTGTCGATCCTAAGGATGCTAAAAGGTATGCTAGCTCCAGCGATCCTTCCATGGACTAGAGCAAGCATCTCGGAGTCAGAATATACGCTTTGATGGAGTGATCAAAGTTTTTGGGTTTATACAAAGTTTGTTAGAAACTTGTATTTACAATAAAGTGAGTGGGTGCGCTACAACATTTCTGATAAGTATATGTGAATGACATATTGTTGATCCGAAATGATGTAGAATTTCTGGAAAGCATACAGGGTTGTTTGAAAAGAGTTTTTCAAAGGAAGACCTGGATAAAGCTGCTTACATATTGGGCATCAAGATATATAGAGATAGATCAAGACGCCTGATGATACTTTCAAAGAACGCACACCTTGACATGATTTTGAAAGAGTTCAAAATAGATCAGCAAAGAAGGAGTTCTTGGCTGTGTTACAAGGTGTGAGTATTGAGTAAGACTCAAGACCTGACCACAGCAGAAGAGAGAGAAAGGACAAAGGTCGTCCCCTATGCTTTAGACGTAGGCTCTGCAGTATGCTATGCTGTGTACCGCACATGAAGTGTGCCTTGCCATGAGTTGGTCAAGGGGTACAATAGTGATCCAGGAATGGATCACATGACAGCGGTCGAACTTATCCTTAGTATCTAGTGGACTAAGGAATTTTCTCGATTATGGAGGTGAAAAGGAGTTCGTCGTAAAGGGTTACGTCGATGCGAACTTTGACACTAATCCGGATGACTCTGAGTAGTAAACTGGATTCGTATAGTAGAGCAGTTATTTGAAATGGCTCCAAGTAGCGGGTGGTAGCATCCACAAGATGACATACATATTCGTAAAGCACACACGGATCTGAAAGGTTCAGACCCGTTGACTAATAACCTCTCTCACAAGCATAACATGATCAAAGCAGAACTCATTGAGTGTTAATCACATAGTGATGTGAACTAGATTGTTGACTCTAGTAAACTCTTTCATGTTGGTCACATGGTGATGTGACCTGTGAGTGTTAATCACATGGTGATGTGAACTAGATTATTGACTCTAGTGCAAGTGGGAGACTGTTGGAAATATGCCCTAGAGGCAATAATAAATTGGTTATTATTATATTTCCTTGTTTATGATAATCGTTTATTATCATGCTAGAATTGTATTGATAGGAAACTCAGATACATGTGTGGATACATAGACAACACCATGTCCCTAGTAAGCCTCTAGTTCACTAGCTCGTTGATCAATAGATGGTTACGGTTTCCTGACCATGGACATTGGATATCGTTGATAATGGGATCATATCATTAGGAGAATGATGTGATGGACGAGACCCAATCCTAAGCCTAGCACAAGATCATGTAGTTCGTTTGCTCGGAGCTTTTCTAATGTCAAGTATCAGTTCCTTAGACCATGAGATTGTGCAACTCCCGGATACCGTAGGAATGCTTTGGGTGTACCAAACATCACAACGTAACTGGGTGGCTATAAAGGTGCACTACAGGTATCTCCGAAAGTGTCTGTTGGGTTGGCACGAATCGAGACTGGGATTTGTCACTCCGTGTAAACGGAGAGGTATCTCTGGGCCCACTCGGTAGGACATCATCATAATGTGCACAATGTGACCAAGGAGTTGATCACGGGATGATGTGAGTTACGAAACGAGTAAAGAGACTTGCCGGTAACGATATTGAACAAGGTATTGGGATACCGACGATCGAATCTCGGGCAAGTAACATACCGGTTGACAAAGGGAATTGTATACGGGATTGATTGAATCCTCAACATCGTGGTTCATCCGATGAGATCATCGAGGAGCATGTGGGAGCCAACATGGGTATCCAGATCCCGCTGTTGGTTATTGACCGGAGAGTCGTCTCGGTCATGTCTGCGTGTCTCCCGAACCCGTAGGGTCTACACACTTAAGGTTCGGTGATGCTAGGGTTGTAGAGATATTAGTATGCGGTAACCCGAAAGTTGTTCGGAGTCCCGGATGAGATCCCAGACGTCACGAGGAGTTCCGGAATGGTCCGGAGGTAAAGATTTATATATGGGAAGTCTTATTTTGGTCGCCGAAAAAGTTTCGCACTTTATCGGTATTGTACCGGGAGTGCCGAAAGGGGTCCGGGGGTCCACCAGCCCCGGGGGGGCACATGGGCTGTAGGGGGTGCGCCTTGGCCTATATGGGCCAAGGGCACCAGCCCCAAGAGGCCCATGCGCCAAGAGATAAGGAAAAGGGAAAGTCCTAAAGGGGGAAGGCACCTCCGAGGTGCCTTGGGGGGGAAGGACTCCTCCCTGGCCGCACCCTTCCTTGGAGGAAGGGCCAAGGCTGCACCCCCCTCTCCCTTGGCCCTATATATAGTGGGGGGAAGGGAGGGCAGCAATATCTAAGCCCTGGCGCCTCCCTCTCCTCCCGTGACACATCTCCCTCCTCCCCGCTTGCGCTTGGCGAAGCCCTGCTGGGATCCCGCTACTTCCACCACCACGCCGTCGTGCTGCTGGATCTCCATCAACCTCTCCTCCCCCCTTGCTGGATCAAGAAGGAGGAGATGTCGCTGCTCCGTATGTGTGTTGAACGCGGAGGTGCCGTCCGTTCGGCGCTAGGATCATCGGTGATTTGGATCACGACGAGTACGACTCCATCAACCCCGTTCTCTTGAACGCTTCCGCTCGCGATCTACAAGGGTATGTAGATGCACTCCTTCCCTCTCGTTGCTAGTAAACTCCATAGATTGATCTTGGTGATGCGTAGAAAATTTTGAATTTCTGCTACGTTCCCCAACAATTCATGCTAGAATTGTATTAACCGGAAACTTAGTACATGTGTGAATACATAGACAAAACAAAGTGTCCCTATTATGCCTCTACTTGACTAGCTCGTTTATCAAAGATGGTTATGTTTCCTAACCATAGACATGTGTTGTCATTTGATGAACGGGATCACATCATTAGGAGAATGATGTGATGGACAAGACCCATTCGTTAGCTTAGCATTATGATCGTTACAGTTTCATTGCTACTGCTTTCTTCATGACTTATACATGTTCCTCAGACTATCAGATTATGCAACTCCCGAATACCGGAGGAACACCTTATGTGCTATCAAACGTCACAACATAACTGGGTGATTATAAAGATGCTCTACATGTGTCTCCGATGGTGTTTGTTGAGTTGGCATAGATCGAGATTAGGATTTGTCACTCCGTGTATCGGAGAGGTATCCCTGGGCCCTCTCGGTAATGCACATCACTATAAGCCTTGCAAGCATTGTGACTATGAGTTAGTTGCGGGATGATGCATTACGGAACGAGTAAAGAGACTTACCGGTAACGAGATTGAACTAGGTATTGAGATACCGACGATCGAATCTCGGGCAAGTAACATACCGATGACAAAGGGAACAACGTATGTTGTTATGCGGTTTGACCGATAAAGGTCTTCGTAGAATATGTAGGAACCAATATGAGCATCTAGGTTCCGCTATTGGTTATTGACCGGATATGAGTCTCGGTCATGTCTACATAGTTCTCGAACCCGTAGGGTCCGCACGCTTAACGTTCTGTGACAATTTGTATTATGAGTTGTGTGATTTGATGACCGAAGTTTGTTCGGAGTCCCCGATGAGATCGGGGACATGACGAGGAGTCTCGAAATGGTCGAGACGTAAAGATCGATATATTGAAAGGCTATATTCGGACATCGGAAAGGTTCCGAGTGATTCGGGTATTTTTGGAGTACCGGAGAGTTACAGGAATTCGTATTGGGCCTTAATGGACCATACGAGAAAGGAGAGAAAGGCCTCAAGGGTGGCCGCGCCCCTTCCCCATGGACTGGTCCGAATTGGACTAGGGAAAGGGGGCGCCCCCTTCCTTCCTTCTCCTTCTCCCTTCCCTTTTTCTTATTCCATGTGGGAGGTGGAATCCTACTAGGACTAGGGAGTCCTAGTAGGACTCCACACTTTGGGCTCGCCCTATGAGGGCCGGCCTCCTCCTCCCTCCATCCTTTATATATGTGGCTAGGGGGCACCCCATAGACACACAAGTTTATCATTGATCTCTTAGTCGTGTGCGGTGCCTCCCTCCACCATAATCCACCTCAGTCATACCATTGCAGTACTTAGGCGAAGCCCTGCGCCGGTAGCTTCGTCATCACCGTCATCATGCCGTTGTGCTGACGAAGCTCTCCCTTGACACTCTGTTGGATCGTGAGTTCGTGGGACGTCACCGAGCCGAACGTGTGTAGATCACGGAGGTGTCGTACTTTCTGTACTAGGATCGGTCGATCATGAAGACGTACGACTACACCAATCGCGTTGTCATAACGCTTCCGCTTACGGTCTACGACGGTACGTAGACAACACTCTCCCATCTCGTTGCTATGCATCACAATGATCTTGCGTGTGCGTAGGAATTTTTTGAAATTAGTACGTTCCCCAACAGTGGCATCCGAGCCAGGTTTATGCGTAGATGTTATATGCACGAGTAGAACACAAGTGAGTTGTGGGCGATAATAGTCATACTGCTTACCAGCATGTCATACTTTGATTTGGCGGTATTGTTGGATGAAGTGGCCTGGACCGACATTACGCGTACGCTTACGCGAGACTGGTTCTACCGACGTGCTTCACACACAGGTGGCTGGCGGGTGTCAGTTTCTCCAACTTTAGTTGAATCGAGTGTGGCTACGCCCGGTCCTTGTTGAAGGTTAAAACAGCACATACTTGATGAAAAATCGTTGTGCTTTTGATGCGTAGGTGAGAATGGTTCTTGCTCAGCCCGTAGCAGCCACATAAAACTTGCAACAACAAAGTAGAGGACGTCTAACTTGTTTTTGCAGGGCTTGCTGTGATGTGATATGTTCAAGATGTGATGATATATAAATTGTTGTATGAGATGATCATGTTTTGTTAAAGTTATCGGCAACTGGCTAGAGCCTTATGGTTGTCTCTTTATTGCATAAGATGCAAGCGCCATATAATTGCTTTATTTTATCGCTATGCGATAGCAATAGTTGCAAAAGCAATAGTTGGCGAGACAACCATGTAACGACACGTTGATAGAGATCAAGATGATGGATATCATGGTGTCATGCCGGTGTTGATAGAAATCATGACGGTACTTTGGAGATGGAGATCAAAGGCACAAGATGATGATGGCCATATCATGTCACATATTTTGATTGCATGTGATGTTTATCTTTTATACATCTTATTTTGCTTGGTTCGGCGGTAGCTTTATAAGATGATCCCTTACTAAAATTTCAAGGTATAGTGTTCTCCCTGAGTATGCACCGTTGCGACAGTTCTTCGTGTTGAGACAACACGTGATGATCGGGTGTGATAAGCTCTACGTTCACATACAACGGGGGCAAGCCAGTTTTGCACACGCAGAATACTCGGGTTAAACTTGACGAGCCTAGCATTTGCAGATATGGCCTCGGAACACTTGAGACCGAAAGGTCGAGCGTGAATCATATAGTAGATATGATCAACATAGTGATGTCCACCATTGAAAACTACTCCATCTCACGTGATGATCGGACATGGTTTAGTTGATATGGATCACGTGATCATTTAGATGACTCGAGAGATGTCTATCTAAGTGGGAGTTCTTAAGTAATATGATTAATTGAACTTAAATTTATCATGAACTTAGTCATGATAGTATTTGCATATCTATGTTGTGGATCAATAGCTCGCGTATCGCTTCCCTGTTTTATTTATGATATGTTCCTAGAGAAAACTAAGTTGAAAGATGATAGTAGCAATGATACAGACTTGGTCCGTGATCAGAGGATTATCCTCATTGTTGCACAGAAGAATTATGTCCTTGATGCACCGCTATATGACATACCTACTGCAGGAGCAAATGCAGACGTTATGAACGTTTGACAAAGCTCGGTATGTTGACTACTTGATAGTTTAGTGCACCATGCTTTACGGGTTAGAACTGGGACTTAAAAAATGTTTTGAAAACTACGGAGCATATGAGATGTTCCAAGAGCTGGAATTGGTATTTCAGACTCATGCCCGAGTCAAGAGGTATGAGACCTCTGACAAAGTGCTTAGCCTATAAGATGGAGGAGAATAGCTCAACTAGTGAGCATGTGCTCAGAATGTCTGAGTACTACAATCACTTGAATCAAGTGGGAGTTAATCTTCCAGATAATATAGTGATTGATAGTGTTCTCTAGTCACTATCACCAAGCTACTAGAACTTCATGATGAACTATAATATGCAAGGGATGATGAAAACGATTCCCGAGCTCTTCGCGATGCTGAAATCGACGAAGGAAGAAATCAAGAAAAGCATCACTTGTTGATGGTTCACAAGACCACTAGTTTCAAGAAAAGGGAAAAGGGATAGAAAGGGAACTTCAAGAAGAATGACAAACAAGTTGTCACTCCCGTGAAGAAGCCCAAAGCTAGACCCAAGCCTGAAAGTGAGTGCTTATACTGCAAAGGAAATGGTCACTAGAAGTGGAACTACACTAGATACTTGACGGATAAGAAGGATGGCAAAGTGAACAAAGGTATATTGGATATACATGTTATTGATGTGTACTTTACTAGTGTTTATAGCAACCCCTCGTTATTTGATACTGGTTCAGTTGCTAAGAGTAGTAACTTGAAACAGGAGTTGCAGAATGAACAGAGACTAGTTGAGGGTGAAGTGATGATGTGTGTTGGAAGTGGTTCCAAGATTGATATGATCATCATCGCACACTCCCTATACTTTCAGGATTAGTGATGAACCTAAATAAATGTTATTTGGTGTTTGCGTTGAGCATGAATATGATTGGATCATGTTTATTGCAATATAGTTATTCATTTAAATCAAAGAATAATTGTTGTTCTGTTTACATGAATAAAACCTTCTATGGTCATACACTTAATATAAATGGTTTATTGAATCTCGATCGTAGTGATACACATATTCATAATATTGAAGCCAAAAGATGCAAAGTTAATAATGATAGTGCAACTTATTTGTGGCACTGCCGTTTAGGTCATATTGGTGTAAAGCGCATGAAGAAACTCCATGCTGATGGGCTTTTGGAATCACTTGATTATGAATCACTTGATGCTTGCGAACCATGCCTCATGGGCAAGATGACTAAGACTCCGTTCTCCGAAACAATGGAGCGAGCAACTGACTTATTGGAAATAATACATACTGATGTATGCGGTTCAATGAGTGTTGAGGCTCGCGACGGGTATCGTTATTTTCTGACCTTCACAGATGATTTGAGCAGATATGGGTATATCTACTTCATGAAACATAAGTCTGAAACATTTGAAAAGTTCAAAGAATTTCAGAGTGAAGTGGAAAATCATCGCGACAAGAAAATAAAGTTTATAGGATCTGATCGCGGAGACGAATATTTGAGTTACGAGTATGGTCTTCAATTAAAACAATGTGGAATAGTTTCACAAATTCGTGCCACCTGGAACACCACAGCATAATGGTGTGTCCGAACGTCATAACCGTACTTTATTGGATATAGTGCAATCTATGATGTTTCTTACCGATCTACCACTATCGTTTTGGGGTTATGCAATAGAGATAGTTGCATTCACGTTAAAAAGGGCACCATCTAAATCCGTTGAGACGACACCGTATGAACTGTGGTTTAGCAAGAAACCTAAGCTGTCGGTTCTTCAAGTTTGGGGTTGCGATGCTTATGTGAAATAGTTTCAACCTGATAAGCTCGAACCCAAATCGGAGAACCGCGTCTACATAGGATACCCAAAAGAAAATGTTGGGTACACCTTCTATCACAGATGTGAAGGCAAGATCTTTATTTCTAAGAATGGATTCTTTCTAGAGAAGGAGTTTCTTTCGAAAGAAGTGAGTGGGAGGAAAGTAGAACTTGATGAGGTAACTGTACCTGCTCCCTTATTGGAAAGTAGTTCATCATAGAAATCTGTTCCTGTGACTCCTACACCAATTAGTGAGGAAGCTAATGATGATGATCATGTAACTTCAGATCAAGTTACTACCGAACCTCGTAGGTCAACCAGAGTAAGATCCGCACCAGAGTGGTACGGTAATCTTGTTCTGGAGGTCATGTTACTTGACCATGACGAACCTACGAACTATGAGAAGCAATGATGAGCCCAGATTCCGCAAAATGGCTTGAGGCCATGAAATCTGAGATGGGATCCATGTATGAAAACAAAGTATGGACTTTGGTGGAATTGCCCGATGATCGGCAAGCCATTGAGAATAAATGGATCTTCAAGAGGAAGATGGACGCTGATGGTATTGTTACTATCTACAAAGCTCGACTTATCGTGAAAGGTTTTCGACAAGTTCAAGGTGTTGACTACAATGAGTTTTTTTCTCACTCGTAGCGATGCTTAAGTCTGTCCGAATCATATTAGCAATTGCCGCATTTTATGAAATATGGCAAATGGATAAACAAAACTGCATTCCTTAATGGATTTATTAAAGAAGAGTTGTATATGATGCAACCAGAAGGTTTTGTCAATCCTAAAGGTGCTAACAAAATGTGCAAGCTCCAGCGATCCATCTATGTGAAGGAAATATGCCCTAGAGGCAATAATAAAGTTATTATTTATTTCCTTATATCATGATAAATGTTTATTATTCATGCTAGAATTGTATTAACCGGAAACGTAATACTTGTGTGAATACATAGACAAACAGAGTGTCACTAATATGCCTCTAGTTGACTAGCTCGTTAATCAAAGATGGTTATGTTTCCTAGCCATTGACATGGGTTATCATTTGATTAATGGGATCACATCATTAGGAGAATGATGTGATTAACTTGACCCATTCCGTTAGCTTAGCACTCGATTGTTTAGTATGTTGCTATTGCTTTCTTCATGACTTATACATGTTCCTATGACTATGAGATTATGCAACTCCCGTTTACCGGAGGAACACTTTGTGTGCTACCAAACGTCACAACGTAACTGGGTGATTATAAAGGTGCTCTACAGGTGTCTCCGAAGGTACTTGTTGGATTGGTGTATTTCGAGATTAGGATTTGTCACTCCGATTGTCGGAGAGGTATCTTTGGGCCCACTCGGTAATGCACATCACTTAAGCCTTGCAAGCATTGCAACTAATGAGTTAGTTGCGGATGATGTATTACGGAACGAGTAAAGAGACTTGCCGGTAACGAGATTGAACTAGGTATTGAGATACCGACGATCGAATCTCGGGTAAGTAACATACCGATGACAAAGGGAACAACGTATGTTGTTATGCGGTCTGACCGATAAAGATCTTCGTAGAATATGTGGGCGCCAATATGAGCATCCAGGTTCCGCTATTGGTTATTGACCGGAGACGTGTCTCGGTCATGTCTGCATAGTTCTCGAACCCGTAGGGTCCGCACGCTTAACGTTTCGATGACAGCTATATTATGAGTTTATATGTTTTGATGTACCGAAGGTTGTTCGGAGTCCCGGATGTGATCACGGACATGACGAGGAGTCTCGAAATGGTCGAGACATGAAGATTGATATATTGGAAGCCTATATTTGGATATCGGAAGTGTTCCGGGTGAAATCGAGATTTTACCGGAGTACCGGAGGGGTTACCGGAACCCCCCGGGGGTTAATGGGCCATAGTGGGCCTTAGTGGAGAAGAGGAGAGGCGGCCAGGGCAAGGGCCGCCCGCCCCTCCCCTCTAGTCCGAATAGGACAAGGAGGGGGGGCGGCGCCCCCCTTTCCTTCTTCTCCTCCACCTCTTTCCCCCTCCACTCCTAATCCAACAGGGAAAAGGGAGGGAGTCCTACTCCCGGTGGGAGTAGGACTCCTCCTGGTGTGCCCCCTCCTGGCCGGCCGCACCTCCCCCTTGCTCCTTTATATACGGGGGCAAGGGGGCACCCTAGAGACACAACAATTGATCGTTTGATCTTTTACCCGTGTGCGGTGCCCCCCTCCACCATAGTCCACCTCGATAATACTGTAGCGGTGCTTAGGCGAAGCCTTGCGTCGGTAGAACATCATCATCGTCACCACGCCGTCGTGCAGACGAAACTCTCCCTCAACACTCGGCTGGATCGGAGTTCAAGGGACGTCATCGGGCTGAACGTGTGCTGAAATCGGAGGTGCCGTGCGTTCGGTACTTGATCGGCCGGATCGTGAAGACGTACGACTACATCAACCGCGTTGTGCTAACGCTTCCGCTTTCGGTCTACGAGGGTACATGGACAACACTCTCCCCTCTCGTTGCTATGCATCACCATGATCTTGCGTGTGCGTAGGATTTTTTTAAAATTACTACGTTCCCCAACACTATGGACTGGTGCAAGCATCTCAGAGTTGGAATATATGCTTTGATAAGTTGATCAAAGCATATAGTTTTATATAGACTTGTGGTGAAGCCTGTATTTACAAGAAAGTGAGTGGGAGCACTGCAGCCTTTCTGATAAGTATATGTGAATGACATATTGTCGATCGGAAATGATGTAGAATTTTCTTGAAAGCATAAAGGAGTGTTTCAAAGAAAGACCTCGGTGAAGCTGCTTACATATTGAGCATCAAGATCTATAGAGATAGATCAAGACGCTTGATAAGTTTTTTCAATGAGTACATACCTTGACAAGTTTTTGAAGTAGTTCAAAATGGAACAGTGAAAGAAAGAGTTCTTGTTTGTGTTGCAAGGTGTGAAGTTGAGTAAGACTCAAAGCCCAACCACAGCAGAAGATAGAGAGAGAATGAAAGTCATTCCCTATGCCTCAGCCATAGGTTCTATAAAGTATGCCATGCTGTGTACCAGACCTATTGTATACCCTGCCCTGAGTTTGGCAAGGGAGTACAATTTTTGATCTAGGAGTAGATCACTAGACAACACTCAAAATTATCCTTAGAGGACTAAGGAAATATTTCTCGGTTATGGAGGTGATAAAGAGTTCGTCGTAAAGAGTTATGTCGATGCAAGTTTCTACACCAATCTGGATGACTCTAAGTCTCAATCTGGATACATATTGAAAGTTGGAGCAATTAGCTAGAGTAGCTCCGTGCAGAGTATTGTAGACATAGAATATTTGCAAAATACATGCGGCTCTGAATGTGGCAGACCCGTTGACTAAACTTTTCTCACAAGCAAAACATGCTCACACCTTAGTACTCTTTGGGTGTTAATCACATAGCGATGTGAACTAGATTATTGACTCTAGTAAATCCTTTGGGTGTTGGTCACATGACGATGTGAACTATGGGTGTTAATCACATGGTGATGTGAACTATTGGTGTTAAATCACATAGCGATGTGAACTAGATTATTGACTCTAGTGCAAGTGGGAGAAAGGAAATATGCCCTAGAGGCAAAAATAAAGTTATTATTTATTTCCTTATTTCATGATAAATGTTTATTATTCATGCTAGAATTGTATTAACCGGAAACTTAGTACATGTGTGAATACATAGACAAAACAAAGTGTCCCTAGTATGCCTCTACTTGACTAGCTCGTTTATCAAAGATGGTTATGTTTCCTAACCATAGACATGTGTTGTCATTTGATGAACGGGATCACATCATTAGGAGAATGATGTGATGGACAAGACCCATTCGTTAGCTTAGCATTATGATCGTTACAGTTTCATTGCTAGTGCTTTCTTCATTACTTATACATGTTCCTCAGACTATATGAGATTATGCAACTCCCGAATACCAGAGGAACACCTTGTCTGCTATCAAACGTCACAACGTAACTGGGTGATAATGAAGATGCTCTACAGGTGTCTCCGATGGTGTTTGTTGAGTTGGCATAGATCGAGATTAGGATTTGTCACTCCGTGTATCAGAGAGGTATCGCTGGGCCCTCTCGGTAATGCACATCACTATAAGCCTTGCAAGCATTGTGACTAATGAGTTAGTTGCGGGATGATGCATTACGGAATGAGTAAAGAGACTTGCCGGTAACGAGATTGAACTAGGTATTGAGACACCGACGATCGAATCTCGGGAAAGTAACATACCGATGACAAAGGGAACAACGTATGTTGTTATGCGGTTTGACCGATAAAGATCTTCGTAGAATATGTAGGAACCAATATGAGCATCCAGGTTCCGCTATTGGTTATTCACAGGAGATAAGTCTCGGTCATGTCTACATAGTTCTCGAACCCGTAGGGTCCGCATGCTTAACGTTCTGTGACAATTTGTATTATGAGTTATGTGATTTGATGACCGAAGTTTGTTCGGAGTCCCCGATGAGATCGGGGACATGACGAGGAGTCTCGAAATGGTCAAGACGTAAAGATCTATATATTGGAAGGCTATATTCGGACATCGGAAAGGTTCCGACTGATTCGGATATTTTTCGGAGTACCGGAGAGTTACGGGAATTCGTACTGGGCCTTAATGGGCCATACGGGAAAGGAGAGAAAGGCCTCAAGGGTGGCCGCACCCTTCCCCATGGACTGGTCCGAATTGGACTAGGGAAAGGGGGCGCCCCATTCCTTCCTTCTCCTTCTCCCTTCCCTTTTTCCTATTCCATGTGGGAGGTGGAATCCTACTAGGACTAGGGAGTCCTAGTAGGACTCCACACTTTGGGCGTGCCCTATGAGGGCCGGCCTCCTCCTCCCTCCATCCTTTATATACGTGGCCAGGGGGCACCCCATAGACACACAAGTTGATCATTGATCTCTTAGCCGTGTGCGGTGCCCCCCTCCACCATAATCCACCTCAGTCATATCGTTGCAGTGCTTAGGCGAAGCCCTGCGCCGGTAGCTTCATCATCACCGTCATCATGCCTTTGTGCTGACGAAGCTCTCCCTCGACACTTTGCTGGATCGTGAGTTCGTGGGACGTCACCGAGCCGAACGTGTGCAGATCGCGGAGGTGCCGTACTTTCGGTACTAGGATCGGTCGATCGTGAAGACGTACTACTACATCAACCGCGTTATCATAACGCTTCCGCTTATGATCTACAAGGGTACGTAGACAACACTCTCCCCTCTCGTTGCTATGCATCAACATGATCTTGCGTGTGCGTAGGAAATTTTTGAAATTACTACGTTCCCCAACAATATCTACTATATGATTCACGCTCGACCTTTCGGTTTCAGTGTTCTGAGGCCATATCTGCATATGCTAGGCTCGTCAAGTTTAACCCGAGTATTCTGCGTGTGCAAAATTGGCTTGCACCCGTTGTATGTGAACGTAGAGTTTATCACACCCGATCATCACGTGGTGTCTCGGCACGACGAACTGTCGCAAGGGTGCATACTCAGGGGGAACACTTATACCTTGAAATTTAGTGAGAGATCATCTTATAATGCTACCGCCGTACTACGAAAAATAAGATGCATAAAGGATAAACATCACATGCAATCAATATAAGTGATATGATATGGGTATCGTCATCTTGTGCCTTTGATCTCCATCTCCAAAGCACCGTCATGATCACCATCATCACCGGCTTGACACCTTGATCTCCATCGAAGCATCGTTGTCGTCTCGCCAACTATTGCTTCTATGACTATCGCTACCGCTTAGTGATAAAGTAAAGCAATTTCATGGCGATTGCATTGCATACAATAAAGCGACAACCATATGGCTCCTGCTAGTTGCGGATAACTTTGTTACAAAACATGATCATCTCATACAACAATTTATATCATCATGTTTTGACCATATCACATCACAACATGCCCTACAAAAACAAGTTAGACGTCCTCTACTTTGTTGTTGCAAGTTTTACGTGGCTGCTACGAGCTTAGCAAGAACAGTTCTTACCTACGCATAAAAACCACAACGATTTTTCGTCAAGTGTGTTGTTTTAACCTTCAACAAGGACGGGCGTAGTCATACTCGATTCAACTAAAGTTGGAGAAACATACACCCACTAGCCACCTGTGTGCAAAGCACATCGGTAGAACCAGTCTCATGAACGTGGTCATGTAATCTCGGTCTGGGCCGCTTCATCCAACAATACCGCCGAATCAAAGTATGACATGCTGGTAAGCAGTATGACTATTATCGCCCACAACTCTTTGTGTTCTACTCATGCATATAACATCTACGCATAGACCTGGCTCGGATGCCACTGTTGGGGAACGTAGTATTTCAAAAAAATTCTTACGATCACGCAAGATCTATCTAGGTGAAGCATAGCAACGAGCGGGGAGAGTGTGTCCACGTACCCTCATAGACCGAAAGCGGAAGCGTTAAGTAACGCGGTTGATGTAGTCAAACGTCTTCACGATCCAACCGATCAAGTACCGAACGCACGGCACCTCCGCGATCTGCACACGTTCAGCTCGGTGACGTCCCTCGAACTCTAGATCTAGCTGAGGCCGAGGGAGAGTTCCGTCGGCACGACGGCGTGGTGACGGTGATGATGAAGTTACCGGCGCAGGGCCTCGCCTAAGCACTACGACGATATGACCGAGGTGTAAAACCGTGGAGGGGGGCACCACACACGGCTAAAGATCAACTTGTGTGTCTATGGGGTGCCCCCTCCCCCGTATATAAAGGAGGGGAGGAGGAGGAGGGCCGGCCTCAAGGGGCGCGCCCAAGGGGGGGATTCCTACTCCTCGTAGGAGTAGGTTTCCCCCTTTCCTAGTCCAAGTAGGAGAAGAAGGAAGGGGAAGAAGGAGAGAATGAAAGGGGGGCCGGCCCCCACCCCAATTCGGATTGGGCTTGGGGGTGTTGGAGATATGCCCTAGAGGCAATCATGTATGATGATATTTCCTATGTGTTTATGAATAAAGATAGTCCTTGGACATTATCAATGATGTGTATCAGCAAGTACGTGACTTGTTTGTGGGACTATGCATTGTATGATGATTGTCCTAAAAGGTCCCTAGTCGAAAGGGCTGTGTGGACGCGCAGCCGACTAGACTAGCATATGACACGGTCGATGGCTTGGTCTAACTAGCCATGGAGCATTGGATGCTAACCGGATAATATGGACTTGGAAAGGTCTGGTCGGATTCGACATAGTCGGATCCGAGTCAAGATAAGGTCCGAGTCGGACAGACCCAACTATGAGACGCAGCGATATGTCATCTGTGAGTCTCTAGTACAACATACGTTCTACGTCCTAAGACCTGAGCTGGCACATGTACTCGGGATGGTGACAGACTTGCTTTGGGCCGACCAAACGCTACTCCGTGACTGGTAGTTACAAAGGTAGGTTTCAGGCTTGTCCTGACCCATGCTGCGAGACATGGTCGAGCAAGATGGGATTTGCCCCTTCGACCAGGAGAGATATACTCTGGGCCCCTCGTGTTATCCGACCAGGATAAGCATGGCCATGCGACAAGGATTATGAGATAATCCGGATAGTGGTCGGCATCACTGGAACGAGAAAGAGGTCGGGCTAGCACAAGGATGACAGACTCACCTTGAGCTCGACAACATATATCGTATGGTAAAAGGAATGGAAGTGTGATGTACAGGTTCGCTAACTAGCTTCATAGTCTGCTTGGTGTTCGGCATGCCTTGCTAGAGGCCGCTACCAACCGTGCAGTTCGGAGGAGATCTGAACTGCGACCAAGCCGGCTTGAACCTAATGGGTCGCGCGCTTAAGGGAAGGAACCTACGAGGTCCGATCCGGGGACACTGGTCGGATGTGATCCGAGCTGTAATCGGATTGTCGCCGAGTAGACTTATGGGCTTTTAGGGTCCGTGCGAGGCCCAAGTGTTGAGCCCGCGACGGACGCCTATATAAAGTGGGGTGCGGCACACTCATGCGGCTGATCGCTTCGGCGTTGTCGCTAGGGTTTGCATGTGTTGAGAATAGGCACCTCCACTCGCCGCCAGTTGTGTGATCGGACCTAGCAGTCCGCCGCACGACGTTCCTCCTGCACGCGCGGATACCGTTAGAGGCGGTGCACTTGCGCCGCTCCGGCGAACTTGTACGTGGGATCGGACGACCGGCTGTTCGAGGGAGATCGCACGAGGAGGAGACGATCCACGCGGACGCACTACCCTAACTCTTCTTCCGCTGTACGGCACTGCGCGTCTAGTGGTAACGAACTGTGATCCATCTCCCGTAGCATGTTCTTGGTTGTTCTGCGCGGAGGAAAATTTTAATTTGCAGTCGACGCACCCTACGGTAGAACCCAACAGGGGGGTGCACACCTCCACCTGGCCGCCGCCTCCTCTCTTCCACTAGGGCCCATGAAGGCCCATTAACCTCCCGGGGTGTTCCGATAACCTCCCCGTACTCCGGAAAATACCCGATACACTTTGGAACCATTCCGTTGTCCGAATATAACCTTCCAATATATCAATCTTTATGTCTCGACCATTTCGAGACTCCTCGTCATGTCCATGATCTCATCCGGGACTCCGAACAACCTTCGGTACATCAAATCACATAAACTCATAATACCAATCGTCATCGAACGTTAAGCGTGCGGACCCTACGGGTTCGAGAACTATGTAGACATGACCGAGACACATCTCCGGTCAATAACCGATAGCGGAACCTGGATGCTCATATTGGCTCCTACATATTCTACGAAGATCTTTATCGGTCAAACCGCATAACAACATACGTTGTTCCCTTTGTCATCGGCATGTTACTTGCCCGAGATTCGATCGTCGGTATCTTCATACCTAGTTCAATCTTGTTATCGGCAAGTCTCTTTACTCGTTCCGTAATGCATCATCCCGCAACTAACTTCATTAGTCACATTGCTTGCAAGGCTTATAGTTATGTGCATTACCGAGAGGGCCCAGAGATACCTCTCCGACAATCGGAGTGACAAATCCTAATCTCGATCTATGCCAACTCAACAGACACCATCGGAAACACCTGTAGAGCATCTTTATAATCACCCAGTTACGTTGTGACGTTTGATAGCACACTAAGTGTTCCTCCGGTATCCGGGAGTTGCATAATCTCATAGTCATAGGAACATGTTTAAGTCATGAAGAAAGCAATAGTAATAAACTAAACGATCATAGTGCTAAGTTAACGGATGGGTCATGTCAATCACATCATTCTCTAATGATGTAATCTCGTTCATCAAATGACAACTCGTGTCTATGGCTAGAAAACTTAACCATCTTTGATTAACGAGCTAGTCAAGTAGAGGCACACTAGTGACACTATGTTTGTCTATGTCTTCACACATGTACTAAGTTTCCAGTTAATACAATTCTAGCATGAATAATAAACATTTATCATGATATAAGGAAATATAAATAACAATTTTATTATTGCCTCTAGGGCATATTTCCTTTCAGCTTCTATTTGGAAGAAAGAAGAAACTTATTTTTGCCAAAGATCTAGAAACAGAAACATTTAAGAGGGTGATAGAAATAATGCCTATCACCATGGCTTAGCTAAGGAAAGAGATATAAATAACCATTTGGTTGTTTTGGTTGATGAGGATGGCCCAGTGCATTCTACTGCTGACATGCTTGGAGTGGTTACTGCCTTTTATAACCAAAAAAACTCGTTCCGTTTGAAGCTGAACATAATGCCCATTCAGGGCCTGACTTCTAGCATCGAAACAGTCAAACAAATGGTTTGTTTTGGAGCGGATTCAACCTGTCATAAACCGGATCAATATGAAATCACATGGTCATTTGGGATTTATGGTAGCCATTAGGAGAATTTTTTTAAAAATGGTAGTTTTTGAAAACTCTAGCCCGAATTGTGATAGTTGTATGCTATTTGTCTGTGTAGAACTCTTAAGTAATTTACTTAATGACAATATTAAGAAAAAAATTTTACTAAAAAAAAGACAGTTACGTTACTAGAAGAAAGACCGTACATACTCTTACATGTGTGAACCATCTAAAAGCGTGTCGTCGGAACCACTTTATGCAACGAAAGCTTGTTTGCATTTTTTATAGTATCCAGTACTCCCTCCGTATACTTGTAGTTGGGGGAACTTGTACTAGTTTCCTCCAACTACAATAATTTCGGCACATAAGGAGTATAAGTCTTTTTTAGAGATTTCAGTATGAACTACATGTAAAGCAAAATGAGTGAATCTATACTTTAAGTATGCCTATATACATCCATATGTAGTTTTATATTAAAATCTATAAAAAATACTTATATTTAAGAATGGAGGGAGTAGATACCAGAAGACATGAGCTTTGCACCAAAGCTAGATAGAAACGCAAACGCACGACATAAACCGCGACATCAAGCGGAAACGGGACAGCGACCTGTCGCTCCAATCTTCATGCACCTGGTCTCGCGCGTCCCCTAGTGCCGCCCGCACGTACGGCTGGGATTGCACGTTTATTTGCGGTGCCGCCGCCGTCGCCGTCCGCCTCAAGGCTGGAGAAGAATGTCTTGTTTTCCCTCACCAAAAAAGAGTCTTGTTTTTTCTTTTCTTTTTTGACATAACCTTTTTTTTATGTCTGTCAGACAACCACTGGGCCACCCTGCTCAGGCTAGCCAGGCAGGAACGATCCTCTACGGCCGTCGGATCAATCCATCAGATGGATCCTGGCTGTTAATCACGCTCTGGCCCAGTGGAGCCGCAGTTGGGTCGCACACGTATACCAGGCTGCGAATGTTTTTTTGTGGAGCCGCAGTTGGGTCGCTAATTCGTCCTGGTCTGGGTGCCGGTGCATGAACCGGGTGCACCGATGCGCACAAAATAGCTACTAGTAGCTAGCTAGCTTGGCCGCCAAGTTCCGGGTGGGCACGTCCGCACGTGGCGGTCCATAGCCAGCCACGGGCGCTGCCACATGCTGGCCCGAGCAAGCACGAGGACGAACGGTTGCCGATCGACACGCCAGCAGCCCGGCACGGTGGGCGCTAGGAGGCGCAGCGCTGTCCACGTCCTCGCCCCGTACGCACCGTTCCGATGCGGATGCATGGCGGGACACTGCACATTGCACGTACGTCCAGGACCGGTCGCCCGACAAGTGCAAAATCCAGTACTCTACCAAATAATTGAGACCGATGTGAAGAAAGTTCAACAGCGTCGGATCGAGGACTGAGACGCGTACATCATCGTGTCAGGATTGTATTTCGTGTAGAAATGGTCCTTTCTGGGGTTTGTTTTCCGGACAGTGTCTGCACTTTCATCATGCACGTAATACAAACTAATACTAGTACAGTGTCTGGAGTAGTACTACTATTGCATGCAAATCTCGCTCTGGTTAGTTTTCTTAATTTCTTCCAGAAGCAAGTACTAGTAGAGTGAATACCAGTACAGGGCAATTTCTTCCAGAAGGCCTCGACAGGCTTTCAAATGAATACAAAAAGGTGCAGAGGACATCCAAAAGGATAATAAAATTCACTGGTTGGAATCTCTTCGGGACCAGACAGCAGGATCGGCTTCAGCGAGTCGTAGCGAAGCTTATCATCGTGCATCGCATATATTTTTCACGCTTATGTTTTACTGGAGCAATATTTTAAGATTACTCTCGTCCGAGTAGTAGTGCATTTTATAAACAGTCCTGTCATTATAAAATAAAAAAAACTCTGAAGTATATGCTTACACTCTGTCTCTAAATAACATTTGTATCTTTCATTTGTGGGATTTGTAATAAATTAGGGCGATACCAAACGTAGCCATACAAGTTCAAAAGGTTTCAGAAAATAACATTTTTCTATAAATAGTATAACACAATTTCTTCTACTAATATTTGTAACGCCAAATTAGTATCATAATGATATATATTTTTTGTACTATATATATTTGATGTTGTAGATATGTGTATAATTTCATAGGTTTATTGTAATATAGGTAAGTTTGACTTGCGATAAAATTGGAACTACAATTAATTTTAAATCAAATGTAGGGAGCTTCGATGCAAAGGTTTTTCTCTAAGCAACAATCTGATATGTGCTTCTATTTTTAATTAAATAGTGCATGCATATGTGAATTATGCACAAATATAATCTAGTCGAAAATTTGGAGGCATTGCCTGGTGAGAAATTTCTACAAAGATTTTTTGGGGTGTTCCTACGGCAATAATAAGGCATCTTTGATTCAAAGGATTTTAATACAAATTTTGATTGATTAGAACTTTATAAGTATTTTTGAAAGATTTTATAGGATTTTTGATATAAACAATTTGAGTCATACGATTGAAACCTATAAGATTTTTTTCCAAGGATTAATTTGTAATACATTTTAGAGGAATTTTAGCATTCACTCAAACCTTTTGAGAAAAATGGTTGTTTTGTTCATGTGATGCAAAGATAAACTAAAATCTTTTTGGATTTCAATGGGCACACCAACATTTTTTTGCGGCTGAATTCTATGATTTTCCTTTTCTTTTTTCTAAAAGAGATATATATTATATTAGTATCAAGTAGATATCAATTACACCCAGCCTCTGCACCAACAAGATGCCTAAGACATCTAGGATGCACACAGCCAAAAAAGAAAATAAAAAGAGAAAAAAGGACCCTGCCACGGTGATCAATCACTCGCAGTAGTAGCACTCTAAGCACCACCAAAGACAACACCCGGACTAGAAAGAAGGTTCCCCAAAAGCAACGCCTTCAGGAAGGAAATAATGCACAAGTGTTCTCGTTGCCCGATCAAAGATCGTAGGTTTTCACCCTGGAGAAAGACCGTGTTTCCAAAGCAATGCCTTCAACAAGGCCACTGCCAGGCACGACCAATAAAGGCCAGACCTTAGGTTTTCACCCTGGAAATCACGTCTGGGTATTCAAAAGAGCACCGCCAACAAGGAAGTCCTCCAATGTTGTCGTCCCCCACTCGCAGATGCTACTACTACAAGTCACATACCACCAGGCTTACAGGAACTCATGCCCAGTCTGGACGGGAACATACCCCGCAAGCCAAGTCTAAACAACTGCCTGTGAAGCAAAGTCTTCATCGCATCCAAGACCCCGTCTTCGCCACTTGCAGGTCCTCCAATCACGCCATGGCATTCTCCGCATGTGTTGATCCCTTGAAAATCTTGGTGTAGACATGTCCCAAGGTGTTAACAAAAACAGAGCTTCGCGATACCCCGATGAAGTTGGTTATGCTGATGTTGCGGGTGCACACGACCGACCCATATCCAATCAAGGTGTCCAAAGAGTGCCAAATACACCAGTCCTTGTTTTCCTTCGAAGGAGAAGTCCGCAACTCACCGATGGCCAGATCAACGAGGACTAATCACATGTAGAATGGTGACTTCGCGTGAAGACCACTAGGGTGATTTTTTAAGAGACATGAGATCCTAAGATCAACATGAAGGAAATATGCCCTAGAGGCAATAATAAAGTGTTATTTATATTTCCTTATATCATGATAAATGTTTATTATTCATGCTAGAATTGTATTAATCGAAAACTTAGTACATGTGTGAATACATAGACAAACAGAGTGTCCCTAGTATGCCTCTACTAGATTAGCTCGTTAATCAAAGATGGTTAAGTTTCCTGACCATAGACATGTGTTGTCATTTGATGAATGGGATCACATCATTAGAGAATGATGTGATGGACAAGACCCATCCGTTAGCTTAGCATTAATGATCTTTTAGTTTTATTGCTATTGCTTTCATCATGACTTATACATGTTCCTCTAACTATGAGATTATGCAACTCCCGAATACCGGAGGAACACCTTGTGTGCTATCAAACGTCACAACGTAAATGGGTGATTATAAAGATGCTCTACATGTGTCTCTGATGGTGTTTGTTGAGTTGGCATAGATCGATATTAGGATTTCTCACTCCGTGTTTCGGAGAGGTATCTCTGGGCCCACTCGGTAATGCTCATCACTATAAGACTTGCAAGCAATGTGACTAATGAGTTAGTTGCGGGATGATGCATTACGGAACGAGTAAAGAGACTTGCCAGTAACAATATTGAACTAGGTATGGTGATACCGACGATCGAATCTCGGGCAAGTAACATACCGATGACAAAGGGAACAACGTATGTTGTTATGCGGTTTGACCGATAAAGATCTTCGTAGAATATCTAGGAGCCAATATGAGCATCCAGGTTCCTCTATTGGTTATTGACCGGAGATGTGTCTCGGTCATGTCTACATAGTTCTCGAACCCGTAGGGTCCACACGCTTAACGTTCGATGACGATTTGTATTATGAGTTATGTGATTCGATGTATCGAAGTTTGTGCGGAGTCCCAGATGAGATCACGGACATGACGAGGTGTCTCGAAATGGTCGAGACATAAAGATCGATATATTGGAAGGTTATATTCGGACACCGGAATGGTTCTGAAGTGTTTCGGGTATTTTACGGAGTACCGGGAGGTTACCGGAACCCCCCGGGAGAGTAATGGGCCTTAATGGGCTTTAGGGGAAAGAAGAGAGGGGCCTCAAGGGGTGGCCGCCCCCCCATGGGCTGGTCCGAATTGGACTAGGAGGGAGCGGTGCGCCCCTCCTTCCCCTTCCCTCCTTCTCCTAGTTGGAATAGGAAAGGGGGGGGGGGGCGAATCCTACTTGGACCGGGAGTCCAAGTAGGACTCCTCCCTATGGCACGCCCCCCTATGGCCGGCCTCCTCTCCTCCCCCCTTTATATACGTGGGAGGGGGGCACCCCAAAGACACAAGTTTCTCTTAACCGTGTGCGGTGCCACCCTCCAGAGTTACACACATCGGTCATATCGTCGTAGTGCTTAGGCGAAGCCCTGCGCCGGTAACTTCATCATCACCGTCACCACGCCGTCGTGCTGACGGAACTCTCCCTTGGCCTCAACTGGATCAAGCTGAACGCGGAGGTGCCGTATGTTTGGTGCTTGGATCGGTTGGATCGCGAAGACGTTCGACTACATCAACTGCGTTACTAAACGCTTCTGCTTTCGGTCTATGAGGGTACGTGGACACACTCTCCCGCTCGTTGCTATGCATCTTCTAGATAGATCTTGCGTGATCGTAGGTAAATTTTTTAAAATACTGCGTTCCCCAACACAACATATCTCGATGCCACCTCCGGCGGAAGGAGGAGGCCGCCGCCGCCATGTCCGGGGCCGCCGCCCCGGCGTCTAAGTGATGCGCAGAGTTGCAGACCATCGATGCCACAAACAGGCAGCACCAGGGTACGAAATCGGGACCCTCCAGGCCCAAACGGGAGTAGATCGAACCCACCCCACCGCCGCTGCCACACACCACCGCAGCTGAAGAGAGGGAGCGGGCGCCGCCGCCGCCACGCCTAGCCATGACCAGTAGGGGCCCTGCTGCCGCCATGTCGCGCTGGCTTTGCTCGGCGGCGGCGGAGGGAGGGAAGGGGTGAGGATAGGGAGCTTCGGTCGCAGGCGGGGGAAGCCCCGGTGCGGCGCGGCGCCGCCACACACGGGGTCGGGGAAGGGTTGGGTCCATGGATATTTTTTTCCATGTGTTTTTGTACTGGTGCGTTTAAACAATCGTGTGAATCAAAGAAAAAATTCAGCCTGATATGTCTACCAACGAAAACACTCTACTCCAGTAGCGAGACAAAAAACTCTAGCCCGTGCCTTTGCGAGAAGTTGGTGACATTAAGGGCCTGTTCGGATTCCCTCTTCTCCACAACTTCGCTTTCGGAGTTGGAGGAGCGGCAGTTCAAAATCACGGAGTGGAGATGAGAAGGAGGCGCTCCATAGAGCGGCAGTTCAAAATCACGGAGTGGAGAAGGAGGCGCTCCATAGATCCTCTGATTTCACGGAGTGGGAGGATTACCGAACAGCCCCTAAACAAACGTTTTCATGCGCCATCATGCATGCATGAAACGAAGCATCGCGGAATGCCGGAAGCATAATAACATGTTCTATATACAAGTCCCGGCAGTCCGGTGACCAACTGACCTATCCATGACTGTCCAACGGGTGAGCCTCCACCTAGGACTTGTTAATTAGGCGCACCAAACAGCGTCCAGGTTCATTGTATCCGTGCCGGGCAAGCTGCGGACCGCCCCATCTGTAGTGGCGCCTGGACAGAAGAGTTTGACTTGGCTTTAGCGGCTTCGAGTCGCGGAGTTGCCCGGCATGTACTACAGTACGTATGTAGCTCGATTCCCTAATCTGGTCGATAAACAAAGGGAAATGGTTTCTCTGTTGCATGATTGGTTTGAAACGGTCTTGGCTCTGACCGTCAATATGTCAGCCCACATGTCACCTTGATGACATGTGACAGAAGAGCAGAAATTGCAATCGCACTCTTCGTTTCGTTTTGTTTTGTTTCGTTTCTTTTCTTGTGGTAATACTAATTGCGTTCTTCGTTAGGTAATTTTCTTCATCTTATTAGCCTCGCTTTCAGAAACGAGGGCTAGGAATCATGGTTTATAAACAAGCCCGGGCATGCGCAAAAAGTTGTGCCAACAGAAAGCAATATCAGATAGCCGCTGATGCTCTGTAAAGGAAACTTGCCTATAGTTAGTTATCCCTAAAAAAAGTGTACAGTAAACAATGTCCGCCTTAGCTTCCCTGGCGCTTGGAAGCCGGTAGATAGGGGACATCATATCGTAATTCGGATTCAGATTCCAGAAAGCCTCTTGCTATGGGCTGACTCGTTCCTGCTTCACTCTTCCCTCTCCAATGATCAATGATCAATGATCGCACATGCCTAGCTTCTAGAAGGTCTACCTCTCTCCACTGCTGAAGATAATACTGGTAGATGGTCCTGCGGATCTCGCATTAATTGGGCATGGCGACGCATCCCAGATTGATTCCGGATCTGCCGGTCCCTGCACGAGAAGGACATGTGCTTCCACAAGTGAGTGACGAACTGAAAGAAGCTTCGGCCTCAAGCCCAAATGATTTTTAGACAGTTCAGCTTTGGCATAATTGTGACACTCATGGACCTGGGCCACGAAATTTCCTCAACAAACTTCCGAATAAGTTCTGAAAAAGAGTGCCGGAACACGACGTGAAAATGGTGGTAGTGACGGGAATCTCATAGGATTGACGGGGCGTGTATGTAGGCGAGGACCAATGCATGATTTACATTCATCTGATATGCTTGTAATGCTGACTAGGAACCTGGAGTGCATTAGGCCTCTTCGATTTCCATAATTTACATGAACCAATTTCTCTGCAGGTACTCCAATTGGCGTTTCAGGCGCCAAAAAGTTGCTATGGCGCTAACTACCCAGGAGCGGGCCGAGGCCCAGTGGTGTGCTCGCAAGAGGCCAGCTGGTCACGCTCTTTTTTCTTCGGGCTTTTAGCTTTAGCGGTTGTAAAAACCCGGAATACGGTCTTCTAGAATAAAAATTCGAGCATTCCGAAAATTTATCACGAATTAAAAAATATGATATCTTATGAAAAACCAGGAGTTCAAAACATTTATGAATAAAAAAAAGTTTGTGAATTCTTAAAAATGTTTGTGAATATATAAAATGCCTGCAAATTCAAAATAATATTCACAAGTATAAAGTTGCAATTTTATTAAAGAATTTAGGACCTTCAATTATTTTATGAAAAATTCTTCAAGGATTCAAAAATTGTTTATAAATTGAAAAAGTTCACCTGTTTTAAAAATTAATCAATTCCAAAAAATGTTCGTGAATTTTTTTTTTGTGAATTCGAATTATTTCATGAATTTGAAAACGTTCTTAGATTTTAAAAAAGATTAAGGAAATTGGGGAAAAATACGATTAAAAAAATTCATGGATTTGTAAATTGTTCAAGAAATCAAAATAACATTCACGAACATGATTTTTTGTGAATTTCAAATAGAGTTCTCAAATTTGGAAAAACAAAAAATATTTGAGAAAACAGTGAATTTGATTTTTTCACGAATTTAAAAAATAAGCAAAATAGAGGAGACGACCCAAAAACGCAGAGGAAAAACCACCTGAAAAACCGGACCGAAAGCATCTCGAAGCCTCCCAAAACCGTGCATGGAGTCCAGTGCTATTTTGCGCGCAGGGCACACATTAGCAACCTAGCATGTAGCGCCCCTCGCGCGCCCAGTCCTTTGTTTTGGACGATCGATTTCGTGTTTGTTCTCCGTCGGTTTTGGGAAGGTTCTAGAACCTTCTCTCAACCGCTTTACTTGTTTTTTCTTTGTTTTTCCTTAGTTTTTTTTTTCATTTCCTTTTAATTTTCCCTTTCCCTTTTGCTTTTACATTTTACCCTTTTTATTTGGACAACGCTAACGCCCACAAGTGTGGTGGGAGCGAAACTCGCCCACACACTCTATAACACACAGACTGCGCCACGTCACCGTATGCATGCATGTGAAAATCTTTTTGGATTTCAGTTTTTAAAATGGTTTATCTCTTAAATGAAAAATCCGATTGAAGATCTGTTTTCACCATTAAATCTCTCGCGACGAGATCTTTGAAACTAGATCTCATGTTAATATATTTCGACGAATTTTTTGGGGGTTAAAAGTTGCCATGTCTATTGCACATGAATTGCCATGCTGTTTACAGTGAAGTTGTCATGATATGTTTCAGCTATTTTCTTCTACATTTAAAAGTAAATTTTGACATATTATAAAGCGGGGAATTAAGAAACTGGACTTGCCATGAACCATAAACTAAAATTGTCATGATACATGCACTTAAAATTGCCATGATTCATACAAAGAATAATTTTCATGGTCAAAGTACTGGAATTGTCATCATCAAAATACTAAAATTGCCATGCTCTATAAACAAAAATTGCCATATGGCAACTTTATTTTAAGCACTATGACAACTATAGTGTAAACATCATGACAACTTTTGGGCACAAAAAAATTCCGTCGAAACATATTAACATGGGGTCTAGTTTTGAAGATCTCATCGAGACAGATTTAATGGTGAAAATGGATTTTTAATTGCATTTTTTTATTAGCAGACAAAACATTTTAAGCTGAAAACCAAAAAGATTCCTGCTGATGTCATCTGTTTTGATGTGGTAAAATGAGTGGTAATGGAGGCGTGTGGGCGATGTGCAATATGCCACACGTGTGGGCGTTAGTTTTTTCTTTTATTTTCACTTCCTTTTTCTGTGCTTTTTTATTTCTTCTTCCTTTTTATTTTTCATTTTGTGCACATATGTAAAATTCAAAACAATTTTTGAAATCATGAAACATTTTTCAATTTCATGAAAATTTATTATAAATTCACAAACATTTTTCAATGAAGAACATTTTCCTAATTCATGATTTATTTTTTAAATCGTGAACATTTTTCCGAAACTCGCGGTATTTTGTCGAATCAGTGAAAAGTTTTTTAAATTTGGGAACAATTTCAGAAATAATAGTATTTTTCTGTTTTGATGAACGTTTCTTGAAATATATTAGCAGGTTTCGAAATTTCAAAATACATTAACAGGTTTCGAATCAGTGAGCTTGAATTTTTTTTAAATTGTTATATTTTTCAATTATGAATATTTTTTGAATCTATGAACATTTTTTAAAAGCATGAACATATTTTTGAATTCATGAGCGTTTTTATGATTTCTTGAAAAATATCCAAAATTTAACACTTTGGAACTTTCTTTAATTCATGAATTATTTTTAATAGAAAAAAGGAAATAAAATGAAAAAATCTAGGGGCATCCTGTTAGGGAACGTAGTAATTTCAAAAAATTTCCTACGCACACGCAAGATCATGGTGATGCATAGCAACGAAAGGGGAGAGTGTCGTCCACGTACCCTCGTAGACCGTTAAGCGGAAGCGTTATGACAACGCGGTTGATGTAGTCGTACGTCTTCACGATCGACCGATCCTCAGTACCGAACGTACGGCACCTCCGCGTTCAGCACACGTTCAGCTCGGTGACGTCCCGCGATCTCACGATCCAGTAGAGCTCGAGGGAGAGTTTCGTCAGCACGACGACGTGGTGACGATGTTGATGAAGCTACCGATGCAGGGCTTCGCCTAAGCACCGTTACGATATGACCAAGGTGGATTATGGTGGAGGGGGGCACCGCACACGGCTAAAAGATCAACGATCAATTGTTGTGTCCTTGGGGTGCCCCCTGCTCCCGTATATAAAGGAGCTAGGGGGGAGGCGGCCGGCTGAAATATCGTGGATGTCGCCTAGAGGGGGGGGTGAATAGACGCTTTAAAATAATTACGGTTTAGGTTTGAACAAATGCGGAATAAACCTAGCGGTTAATTTGTCAAGCACAAAACCTACAACAACTAGGCTCACCTATGTGCACCAACAACTTATGCTAAGTAAGATAAACAACTAGGTGATAGCAAGATATATAACAAGAAACAATATGGCCATCACAAAGTAAAGTGCATAAGTAAAGGGCTCGGGTAAGAGATAACCGAGGCACGCGGAGACGATGATGTCTCCCGAAGTTCACACCCTTGCGGATGCTAATCTCCGTTTGGAGCGGTGTGGAGGCACAATGCTCCCAAGAAGCCACTAGGGCCACCGTAATCTCCTCACGCCCTCGCACAATGTAAGATGCCGTGATTCCACTAAGGGACCCTTGAGGGCGGTCACCAAACCCGTACAAATGGCAACCCTTGGGGGCGGTCACCGAACCCGTACACTTTGGCGACCCTTGGGGGCGGTCACCGGAACCCGTCAAATTGCTCGGGGCGATCTCCACAACCTAATTGGAGACCCCGACGCTTGCCCGGAGCTTTACACCACAATGATTGAGCTCCGAACACCACCAACCGTCTAGGGCGCCCAAGCACCCAAGAGTAATAAGCTTCTCAACTTGTAACTTCCACGTATCACCGTGAAGAACTCAAACCGATGCACCAAATGCAATGGCAAGGGCACACGGAATGCCCAAGTCCTTCTCTCTCAAATCCCACCGAAGCAACTAATGCTAGGGAGGAAAATGAGAGGAAGAACAAGAAGGAGAACACCAAGAACTCCAAGATCTAGATCCAATGGGTTCCCCTCACATAGAGGAGAAAGTGATTGGTGGAAATGTGGATCTTGATATCCTCTCTCTTTTCCCTCAAAAACTAGCAAGAATCCATGAAGGGATTGAGAGTTAGCAAGCTCGAAGAAGGTCAACAATGGGGGAAGAACACGAGCTCAAAGGATGATGTAGAATGGGGAAGAAGACCCCCTTATATAGTGGGGGGAACAATCCAACCGTTACCCCCACTTCAGCCCTGCAGAGAGCGGTACTACCGCTTGCCCCTATAAGCGGTACTACCGCTCCCCCTCGCGGTACTGCCGCTGGGCCCAGAGCGGTACTACCGCGGTGGTAGGGCGGTACTACCGCATACGAGCGGTACAACGGCCCCCACTGCCGTGGCTAGTACCGTAAAACCCGACACGAAAAAAGACCCCTCGAATCGAGGCGGTACTAGCACGAGACCGCAGCGGTACTACGGCTGGCGGCTACCAGCGGTACTACCACCCAGGAGCGGTACTACCGCTCTAGAGCGGTACTACCGCTTGTAGCACCCAAGCGGTATTACCGCTCCGGCCCGCGGTACTACCGCTAGGAAACCAAAACTACCATAACTTCTGCATATGAGCTCCGAATTGAGCAAACTCAAGCTTGTTGGATTGAGGAAGACGAGTAGCATCAAAATGCGAGTTATAGTAAGAAGAGGCAGGGGAGGTATGCCAACAAATAGAGGAGTGAAACCTCCAACCGAGAAGAACCGACATAACCTCCAACATCGAAAACATCATAGAAGATGCGAGTGAACTCCGTTTTTGATGAACTCGAGCTTGTCATCAAGATGACCATAAGCTCCAAAACTCACAAAGAGAAGAACCAAACAAGAACCAATAAAGATGATGCAAGGATGCAATGGTTTGAGCTCTCTATGAACGATACGATCAAGCTACTCATCGAGAGCCCCCCTTGATAGTACGGCAATCGATCCTATAACCCGGTCTCCCACCTACCATCATGAGACCGGTAAAATAGAAAACCTATCAAGAGCAAACCTTTGCCTTGCACATGGTCCACTTGAGCTAGATGATGACGATCTTGACTCCCTCAAGTTGGACCACCTTTCTTGGTTGCGTTGGCTCGATGAAGACTAGTTGATTGCTCCCCCATGCTCCACTATGGGTGAGCCACTCTTCCGCACATCTTCACAAGTCCATTGTCACCACAATGGACGACAAGCTTCAAGCATTTGATCTCTTCATGATGCTTCACTTGAACTTGCACACCGCAACATCTTCACAAGTCCATTGTCACCACAATGGACGGCAAGCTTCAAGCATTTGATCTCTTCATGATGCTTCACTTGAACTTGCACACCGCAACCTAACCCCACAAAGAACTCTCACGAAGATCATGGGTTAGTACACAAAGCGTAATTGACAATGCTCACCACACCATGGGATCGCTTGATCCCTCTCGGTACATCTTATGCGCTTTGTGTGTTGATCAACTTGATTCACTCTTGACTTAGTCTTGATCAACCTTGACTCTTTCCAACTCTCTTCATTTGGATGATGTCTTGAAGGTAAACATGAATGATCACACAATCTTCTTCTTCAAGACATGCTTGCAATAAGCTCAACTCTCACATGACCAATCTTTGGATAATTCCTTAATAACACCTTGGTCACGACATAAACTCCTTGAAACCAACACATGGACTTCAAGAAATGCCTATGGACAGATCCTTCAAATATAACTCAAGGCAACCATTGGTCCATAGAGATTGTCATCAATTACCAAAACCAAACATGGGGGCACCGCATGTTCTTTCACCGGCCAAGGAGGAGGGCGCGCCAAGGGGGGAGTCCTACTCCCACCGGGAGTAGGACTCCTCTTTTCCTAGTAGGAGTAGGAGAAGGAGGAGAGAGAGGGGAAGGAAAGGGGGGCGCCCCCCTTCTTGTCCAATTCGGACTAGAGGGGGAGGGGGCGCGCAGCCTGCCCTGGCCGCCACTCCTCTTCTCCACTAAGGCCCATTAGGCCCAATATACTCCCCGGGGGGTTCCAGTAACCCCCCGGTACTCCGGTATATGTCCGAAACCTCCCGAAACACTTCCGGTGTCCGAACATAGTCATCCAATATATCGATCTTTACGTCTCGACCATTTCGAGACTCCCCGTCAAGTCCGTGATCATATCCGGGACTCCGAACTACCTTCGGTACATCAAAACACAAAAACTCATAATACCGATAGTCACAGAACTTTAAGCGTGCGGACCCTACGGGTTCGAGAACTATGTAGACATGACCGAGACACGTCTCCGGTCAATAAACAATAGCGGAACCTGGATGCTCGTATTGGTTCCTACATATTCTACGAAGATCTTTATCGGTCAAACCGCATAACAACATACGTTGTTCTCTTTGTCATCGGTATGTTACTTGCCCGAGATTCGATCGTCGGTATCTTAATACCTAGCTCAATCTCGTTACCGACAAGTCTCTTTACTCGTTCCGTAGTGCATCATCCCGTAACTAACTCATTAGTCACATTGCTTGCAAGGCTTATAGTGATGTGCATTACCGAGAGGGCCCAGAGATACCTCTCCGACAATCGGAGTGACAAATCCCAATCTCGATCTATGCCAACTCAACAAGTACCATCGGAGACACCTGTAGAGCACCTTTATAATCACCCAGTTATGTTGTGACGTTTGGTAGCACACAAAGTGTTCCTCCGGTAATCGGGAGTTGCATAATCTCATAGTCATAGGAACATGTATAAGTCATGAAGAAAGCAATAGCAGTAAACTAAACGATCAAGTGCTAAGCTAACGGAATGGGTCAAGTCAATCACATCATTCTCCTAATGATGTGATCCCGTTAATCAAATGACAACTCATGTGTATGGTTAGGAAACTTAACCATCTTTGATCAACGAGCTAGTCAAGTAGAGGCATACTAGTGACACTATGTTTGTCTATGTATTCACACATGTATCATGTTTCCGGTTAATACAATTCTAGCATGAATAATAAACATTTATCATGATATGAGGAAAATAAATAATAACTTTATTATTGCCTCTAGGGCATATTTCCTTCACATCCAGCCCCGCACATGGACCGACCCAAAAGGAGGCTGCGCGTTCAACGTCTTCGCGACGCGTAGTTCGCAGAATAGGAGGTCCCTTGCATGATGCTTCTCAAAATTGGGGGCAAAGGCAAAGGCGATAAGCTTAGATGGGCCGACCCGTTAGAACGTATGGTCGAGCACGGAGGTGTGCCCTCTATACTGTTTAGCCACTATTTGGCACCTTTTCTGCCAAATAGGAATCGACAACAAACTTTGCGCATATCATTTTCAATTTCCCCTATACATAAAACTATCGGTTTGAAGGCAAGTTTTCGTGGAACTACATATTCTGTTATTTCGTTGATACCTACCACAAAGTTGATTTTTTATTCAAAAAATTTCAAACGGCCGTTTGGTTAAAACTAACACGTGTTATGACAAGGCGACCCCACTGTAAGGATGATACAGACGGTTAGTGCCCTAACGTCCATCAACCGCTAGGTTCTGTCGGACCCGACCAAAATGATCCGAGCCATCCCTCTTTTCTGGTATGTGTTCAGTGCCCTTGATCATTGTGATGTTCAGAATTTGCTGATCATCACAATTGGCAATCATTTCTTATACTTTGTCCTCACTATCAAAGATCACTATCCTTTCACCTATTTTCCTTCTCTTTCACGTAGTATATGTAACCATCTGCCACATAGCCCTCTGTCTCAAAACTGGGAGCAGAAGCAAACATAGTAAGCTTAGATGGGCCGACTCGTTAGAATGTACGACCGAGCGGGGATGTGTGCCCTCTATACTGCTAAGCCACCATCTGGCACCTTTATATGCCAATAGGAACTGAAAACAAACTCTGCGCATATTGTTTTCAATTTTCCCTAGAAGGTTATGATTGTGGCAGCCCATACACAAGTATACATAAAACTGTCGGTTTGAAGGTAAGTTTTCGTGGAACTACATATTCTGTTATTTCGTTGATACCTACCACAAAGTTGGTTTTTCGTTTCAAAAAATTCAAATAGTCATTTGGTTAAAACTAACACATGTTATGGCAGGGCGACCCCATTGTGAGGCCGAGACAGACGGGGAGTGCCCTAATGTCCGTCAACCGCTAGGTCCGGTCGGACCCAAGCCATCCCTCTTTTTTGGTCCGTGTCCAGTGCCCTTGATCATTGTGATGTTCAGAAATTGCTAATCATCACAATTGGCAATCATTTCTTATACTTTGTCCTCACTATCTGAAATCACTATCCTTTCACCTATTTCCCTTCGCTTTCACGTAGTACATGTAATCATCTGCTACCTAGCCTTCTGTCTCAGTGAGTGCTAGCAAAGTGAGAAAAATTATGTCTAACAAGGCATGTCTCACGTGCATGCTACAGCGCCATGCATCCAGCCGGCGTGTACCACGCGTCCGATGGCACAAAATCAAGCTCCCGCTGCAGGAAATCCATCGCAGCTTGGGCTGGACGTGCCCAGGACAGCGTCTGTGCCCGACGTGCCCGAGAGCGCGTCCGCGCGTGTCGTTGACGCTGCCGCAGCTGCACCGGCCGCTCCCGGGGGTGCTCCTCCGATGCCGCCGGCCGCGCCACCAGGCACACCGTTGGCCTCTTCGTCGCCGCCGGCTGCACCGTCGCCGCCGGCCGCACCGCCGGCTCCTCCGGCAGCCCCTGCTGTCGAGCGAGCTCTCACGCGTCTGCAGAACAATGTCCGCTGCCCGAAGATCTGCACTGATAGCACTGCCCGGTACAACCCGTACCGTCGCAGTTGCAGGGTCGTCGTATCCGCTCCATCCACGCGGACCACGCAGGCAAATTTGATAATTTTGACCTGTGGATGAAATTATTTCACAAAATGAACCGCCCTTAAAAAAATTTCACTCGGCTGACTTTTTAAGTGGCGTCCGACACGAAGGCGCCACACTACACTGTACAGCGCCTGACAGACAAACGCTGCACGCCTAGCCAGCGTCGCATCCGGGTGATCCGAAAAATTACTAAGTCAATATGCCACACTATACAGTGTAGCGCCTAGCTCCTAGGCGTTGCACTAGTGAGCTAGGCGCTACACTGTATAGTGTGGCGCCTAGCTCTCAGGCGTTGCACACTGACTTAGTAATTTTTAGGCAGTTTGGGGTGCGACGCTGGCCAGGCGTGTAGCGCCTGTCAGTCAGGCGTTGCACAGTGTAGTGTGGCGCCTTCGTGTCGGGCACACTCAAAAAGGTCAGCTGAGTGAAATTCTTTTAGGCACAGTTTATTTTGTGAAATGATTTTGTTCAGAGGTCAAAATATCAAATTTGCCGACCACGCACTCACAGGCTCTTGTTGACCCTGCATGGAAAGTTGCCATGCGGGAGGGGTTTTCTGCTCTTCAGCGTACTGCAACATGGTCGCTCGTCCCACGTCCCTCTGGTGCCAACATCGTCAGCTGTAAGTGGATTTTCAAAGTAAAGCAACGCCCTGATGGCTCTCTTGACAAATATAAGGCTCAACTGGTTGCTCGTGGGTTTACTCAGGAATATGGTATTGATTAGCTTGACACATTTAGTCCAGTTGTTAAACCGACTACGGTTCGCCTTGTGCTCTCGTTTGCTGTTTTCACAGGGGTGGTGTGTGCGACAGATTGATGTCAGCAATGCATTCCTTCATGGCGTGCTTCACGAGGATGTGTATATGCAACAGCCACCTGATTTCGAGGATTCTCGTTATCCTCACCATGTTTGCAAGCTTCAGAAGTCTATTTACGGGTTGAAACAGTCTCCGCAGGCTTGGCATTCTCGCCTTAGTGATCAGCTGCAACAACTTGGGTTTCATTCTTCCAAGGCTAACACCTCCCTCTTAATTTTTCGGCAAGGAGTTGTGGTCATTTACATGCTGGTCTATGTTGATATTTGTTGGAAATATGCCCTAGAGGCAATAATAAAATGGTTATTATTATATTTCCTTGTTCATGATAATTGTCTATTGTTCATGCTATAATTGTGTTATCCGGAAATCGTAATACATGTGTGAATACATAGACCACAACATGTCCCTAGTGAGCCTCTAGTTGACTAGCTCGTTGATCAATAGATGGTTACGGTTTCCTGACCATGGACATTGGATGCCATTGATAACGGGATCACATCATTAAGAGAATGATGTGATGGACAAGACCCAATCCTAAGCATAACACTAGATCGTGTAGTTCGTTTGCTAAAGCTTTTCTAATGTCAAGTATCATTTCCTTAGACCATGAGATCGTGCAACTCCCGGATGCCGTAGGAATGCTTTGGGTGTACCAAAGGTCACAACGTAATTGGGTGACTATAAAGGTGCACTACAGGTATCTCCGAAAGTGTCTGTTGGGTTGTCACAGGTCGAGACTGGGATTTGTCACTCCGTATGACGGAGAGGTATCTTTGGGCCCACTCGGTAATGCATCATCATATGAGCTCGATGTGACCAAGTAGTTGGTCACGGGATCATGCATTACGGAACGAGTAAATTGACTTGCCGGTAACGAGATTGAACGAGGTATTGGGATACCGACGATCGAATCTCGGGCAAGTAACGTACCGATTGACAAAGGGAATTGTATACGGGATTGCTTGAATCCTCGACATCGTGGTTCATCCGATGAGATCATCGTGGAACGTGTGGGAGCCAACATGGGTATCCAGATCCCGCTGTTGGTTATTGGCTAGAGAGGTGTCTCGGTCATGTCTGCATGATTCCCGAACCCGTAGGGTCCACACACTTAAGGTTCGATGACGCTAGGGTTATAAGGAAGGTTTGTATGTGATTACCGAATGTTGTTCGGAGTCCCGGATGAGATCCCGGACGTCACGAGGAGTTCCGAATTGGTCCGGAGGTGAAGATTTATATATGGGAAGTCATCATACGGTCACCGGAAATATTCGGGAGTATACCGGTATTGTACCGGGACCACCGGAGGGGTTCCGGGGGTCCACCGGGAGGGTCCACCTGCCCCGGAGGGCCTTATGGGCTGTAGGTGGAAGGGAACCAGCCCCTAAGTGGGCTGGGCGCCATCCTTCTTAGGGCCCATGCGCCTAGGGTTGGGGGAAACCCTAAAGGGGGGGGCGCTCCCCCTTGCTTGGGGGGGGGGGGAGGGCAAGCCCCCTCCCCCTTGGCCGCCGCCCCCCTCTAGATCTCATCTAGAGGGGCCGGCCCCCTTCCCCCTTCTCCCTATAAATAGAGGGGTGGAGGGAGGGCTGCAGCACCACATCCAAGGCGCAGCCCCTCCCCTCCCCAACACCTCTCCTCCTCCGCGTGAGCTTGGCGAAGCCCTGCCGGAGAACTGCCACTCCACCACCACCACGCCGTCGTGCTGCTGTTGGAGCCTTCTTCCTCAACCTCTCCCTCCTCCTTGCTGGATCAAGGCGCGGGAGACGTCACCGGGCTGCACGTGTGTTGAACACGGAGGCACCGTTGTTCGGTGCTTGGATCGGATTCTGCCGCGATCTGAATCGCTACGTGTACGACTCCTCCAACCGCGTTCTTGCAACGCTTCCGCATCGCGATCTTCAAAGGTATGAAGATGCACTCCCCTCTCGTTGCTAGTAAACTCCATAGATTGATCTTGGTGATGCGTAGAATTTTTTTAATTTCTGCAACGATCCCCAATAGTGGCATCATGAGCTAGGTCTATGCGTAGTTTCTATGCACGAGTAGAACACAAGTTGTTGTGGGCGTCGATTTTGTCAATTTACTTGCCGTTACTAGTCTTATCTTGATTCGGCGGCATCGTGGGATGAAGCGGCCCGGACCGACCTTACACGTACGCTTACGTGAGACAGGTTCCATCGACTGACATGCACTAGTTGCATAAGGTGGATAGCGGGTGTCTGTCTCTCCCACTTTAGTCGGATCGGATTCGATGAAAAGGGTCCTTATGAAGGGTAAATAGAAATTGGCATATCACGTTGTGGTTTTGGCGTAGGTAAGAAACGTTCTTGCTAGGAACCTATAGCAGCCACGTAAAAATTTGCAACAACAATTAGAGGACGTCTAACTTGTTTTTACAGCAAGTGTCATGTGATGTGATATGGCCAGAAGGATGTGATGAATGATATATGTGATGTATGAGATTGATCATGTTCTTGTAATAGGAATCACGACTTGCATGTCGATGAGTATGACAACCGGCAGGAGCCATAGGAGTTGTCTTAATTTATTTATGACCTGCGTGTCAACTGGAACGCCATGTAATTACTTTACTTTACTGCTAACCGTTAGCCATAGTAGTAGAAGTAATAGTTGGCGAGACAACTTCATGAAGACACGATGATGGAGATCATGGTGTCATGCCGGTGGCGATGATGATGATGGCGCCCCGAAGATGAAGATCAAAAGGAGCAAAATGATATTGGCCATATCATGTCATTATTTGATTGCATGTGATGTTTATCATGTTTTACATCTTATTTGCTTAGAACGACGGTAGCATAAATAAGATGATCCCTTGCTAAAATTTCAAGAAAGTGTTCCCCCTAACTGAGCACCGTTGTGAAGGTTCGTTGTTCCGAAGCACCACGTGATGATCGGGTGTGATAGGTTCTAACGTTCGCATACAATGGTGTAAGCCAGATTTACACACGCAATACACTTAGGTTGACTTGACGAGCCTAGCATGTACAGACATGGCCTCGGAACACAAGAGACCGAAAGGTCGAGCATGAGTCGTATAGCAGATACGATCAACATGAAGATGTTCACCGATGATGACTAGTCCATCTCACGTGATGATCGGACACGGCCTAGTTGACTCGGATCATGTATCACTTAGATGACTAGAGGGATGTCTGTCTGAGTGGGAGTTCATTAATAATTTCATTAGATGAACTTAATTATCATGAACTTAGTCTAAAACCTTTACAATATGTCTTGTAGATCGAATGGCCCACGCTAATGTCAACCTCAACTTCAACGCGTTCCTAGAGAAAACCAAGCTGAAAGACGATGGTAGCAACTATACGGACTGGGTCCGGAACTTGAGAATCATTCTCATAGCTGCCAAGAAAGCATATGTCCTGGAAGCACCGCTAGGTGAAGCACCCGTCCCAGCAAACCAAGACGTTATGAACGCCTGGCAAGCACGTGTTGATGATTACTCCCTGGTTTAGTGCGGCATGCTTTACAGCTTAGAACCGGGGCTCCAAAAGCGTTTTGAGCAGCACGGAGCATATGAGATGTTCCAAGAGCTGAAAATGGTTTTCCAAGCTCATGCCCGGGTCGAGAGATATGAAGTCTCCGACAAGTTCTACAGCTGTAAGATGGAGGGGAATAGTTCTGTCAGCGAGCACATACTCAAAATGTCTGGGTTACACAATCGCTTATCTCAGCTGGGAGTTAATCTCCCGGATGACGCGGTCGTTGACAGAATCCTTCAGTCGCTCCCACCTAGCTACAAGAGCTTTGTGATGAACTTCAATATGCAGGGGATGGAAAAGACCATTCCTGAGGTATATTCAATGCTGAAATCAGCGGAGGTGGAGATCAAAAAGGAACATCAAGTGTTGATGGTCAATAAAACTACTAGTTTCAAGAAAGGCAAGGGTAAGAAGAACTTCAAGAAGGACGACAAGGGGGTTGCCGCGCCCGGTAAGCCAGTTGCCGGGAAGAAGCCAAAGCATGGACCCAAGCCTGAGACTGAGTGCTTTTATTGTAAGGGAAACGGTCACTGGAAGCGGAACTGCCCCAAGTACTTAGCGGATAAGAAGGCCGGCAATACCAAAGGTATATGTGATATACATGTTATTGATGTGTACCTTACCAGCGCTCATAGTAGCTCCTGGGTATTTGATACCGGTGCGGTTGCTCATATTTGTAACTCAAAACAGGAGTTGCGGAATAAGCGGAGACTGGCGAAGGACGAGGTGACGATGCACGTCGGGAATGGTTCCAAGGTCGATGTGACCGCCGTCGGCATGCTACCTCTACATTTACCTACGGGATTAGTTTTAAACCTCAATAATTGTTATTTAGTGCCAGCTTTGAGCATGAACATTGTATCTGGATCTCGTTTAATGCGAGATGGCTACTCATTTAAATATGAGAATAATGGTTGTTCTATTTATATGAGAGATATGTTTTATGGTCATGCCCCGCTGGTCAATGGTTTATTCTTATTGAATCTCGAACGTGATGTTACACATATTCATAGTGTGAATGCCAAAAGATGTAAGGTTGATAATGATAGTCCCACATACTTGTGGCACTGCCGCCTTGGTCACATTGCTGTCAAACACATGAAGAAACTCCATGCAGATGGACTTTTGGAGTCTCTTGATTATGAATCATTTGACACGTGCGAACCATGCCTCATGGGCAAAATGACCAAGACTCCGTTCTCCGGAACAATGGAGCGAGCAACCAACTTATTGGAAATCATACATACTGATGTGTGCGGTCCAATGAGCGTTGAGGCTCGCGGTGGTTATCGTTATGTTCTCACCCTCACTGATGACTTAAGTAGATATGGGTATGTCTACTTAACGAAACACAAGTCTGAGACCTTTGAAAAGTTCAAGGAATTTCAGAGTGAGGTTGAGAATCAACGTGACAGGAAAATAAAGTTCTTACGATCAGATCGTGGGGGAGAATATTTGAGTCATGAATTTGGCACGCACTTAAGGAAATGTGGAATTGTTTCACAACTCACGCCGCCTGGGACACGTCAGCGTAATGGTGTGTCCGAACGTCGTAATCGCACTCTGTTGGACATGGTGCGGTCTATGATGTCTCTTACCGACCTACCGATATCATCTTGGGGATATGCTTTAGAGACTGCCACATTCACTTTAAATAGGGCTCCGTCGAAATCCGTTAAGACGACACCATATGAATTATGGTTTGGGAAGAAACCTAAGCTGTCATTTCTGAAAGTTTGGGGATGCGATGCTTATGTCAAGAAACTTCAACCTGAAATGCTCGAACCCAAGCCGGAAAAATGCGTCTTCATAGGATACCCTAAGGAAACTATTGGGTATACCTTCTACCTCAGATCCGAAGGCAAGATCTTTGTTGCCAAGAATGGATCCTTTCTAGAGAAAGAGTTTCTCTCGAAAGAAGTAAGTGGGAGGAAAGTGGAACTTGATGAAGTGCTGCCTCTTGAACCGGAAAGTAGCGCATCTCAAGAAAATGTTTCTGTGGTGCCTGTACCGACTAGAGAGGAAGTTAATGATGATGATCGAGGAACTTCGGATCAAGTTACTACTGAACTTCGTAGGTCCACAAGGACACGTTCCGCACCAGAGTGGTACGGCAACCCTATCCTGGAAATCATGTGTTAGACAACGGTGAACCTTCGAACTATGAAGAAGCGATGGCGCGCCCAGATTCCGACAAATGGCTTGAAGCATGAAATCCGAGATAGGATCCATGTATGAAAACGAAGTATGGACTTTGACTGACTTGCCCGATGATCGGCGAGCCATAGAAAATAAATGGATCTTTAAGAAGAAGACAGACGCGGATGGTAATGTGACCATCTATAAGGCTCGGCTTGTCACTAAGGGTTATCGACAAGTTCAAGGGGTTGACTACGATGAGACTTTCTCACCCGTAGCGAAGCCGAAGTCCGTCCGAATCATGTTAGCAATTGCCGCGTTCTATGATTATGAGATATGGCAAATGGACGTCAAAACGGCATTCCTTAAGGGTTTCCTTAAGGAAGAATTGTATATGATGCAACCAGAAGGTTTTGTCGATCCTAAGAATGCTGACAAGGTGTGCAAGCTCCAATGCTCAATCTATGTGCTGGTGCAAGCATCTCGGAGTTGGAACATTCGCTTTGATGAGATGATCAAAGCGTTTGGGTTTACGCAGACTTATGGAGAAGCCTGTGTTTACAAGAAAGTGAGTGGGAGCTCTGTAGTGTTTCTCATATTATATGTGGATGACATACTATTGATGGGAAATGATATAGAATTCTTGGAAAGCATAAAGACCTACTTGAATAAGTGTTTTTCAATGAAGGACCTTGGAGAAGCTACTTATATATTAGGCATCAAGATCTATAGAGATAGATCGAGACGCCTCATTGGTCTTTCACAAAGCACGTACCTTGACAAGATATTGAAGAAGTTCAATATGGATCAGTCCAAGAAGGGGTTCTTGCCTATATTGCAAGGTGTGAGATTGAGCACGGCTCAATGCCCGACCACGGCAGAAGATAGAGAAAAGATGAGTGTCATCCCCTATGCCTCGGCCATAGGGTCTATTATGTATGCCATGCTGTGTACCAGACCTGATGTAAACCTTGCCGTAAGTTTGGTAGGAAGGTACCAAAGTAATCCCGGCATGGAACACTGGACAACGGTTAAGAATATCCTGAAGTACCTGAAAAGGACTAAGGATATGTTTCTCGTTTATGGAGGTGACGAAGAGCTCGTCGTAAAGGGTTACGTCGACGCTAGCTTTGACACAGATCTGGATGACTCTAAGTCACAAACCGGATACGTGTATATTTTGAATGGTGGGGCAGTCAGCTGGTGCAGTTGCAAGCAAAGCGTCGTGGCGGGATCTACATGTGAAGCGGAGTACATGGCAGCCTCGGAGGCAGCGCATGAAGCAATCTGGATGAAGGAGTTCATTACCGACTTAGGAGTTATTCCCAATGCGTCGGGCCCAATAACTCTCTTCTGTGACAACACTGGAGCTATTGCCCTGGCCAAGGAGCCCAGGTTTCACAACAAGACCAGGCATATCAAGCGTCGCTTCAACTCCATTCGTGAAAATGTTCAAGATGGAGACATAGATATTTGTAAAGTGCATACGGACCTGAATGTCGCAGATCCGTTGACTAAACCTCTTCCATGAGCAAAACATGATCAACACCAGAACTCTATGGGTGTTCGATTCATCACAATGTAACTAGATTATTGACTCTAGTGCAAGTGGGAGACTGTTGGAAATATACCCTAGAGGCAATAATAAAATGGTTATTATTATATTTCCTTGTTCATGATAATTGTCTATTGTTCATGCTATATTTGTGTTATCCGGAAATCGTAATACATGTGTGAATACATAGGCCACAACATGTCCCTAGTGAGCCTCTAGTTGACTAGCTCGTTGATCAATAGATGGTTACGGTTTCCTGACCATGGACATTGGATGCCATTGATAACGGGATCACATCATTAGGAGAATGATGTGATGGACAAGACCCAATGCTAAGCATAGCACTAGATCGTGTAGTTCGTTTGCTAAAGCTTTTCTAATGTCAAGTATCATTTCCTTAGACCATGAGATCGTGCAACTCCCGTATGCCGTAGGAATGCTTTGGGTGTACCAAACGTCACAACGTAACTGAGTGACTATAAAGGTGCACTACAGGTATCTCTGAAAGTGTCTATTGGGTTGGCACGGATCGAGACTGGGATTTGTCACTCCGTATGACGGAGAGGTATCTCTGGGCCCACTCGGTAATGCATCATCATAATGAGCTCGATGTGACCAAGTAGGTGGTCACGGGATCATGCATTACGGAATGAGTAAAGTGACTTGCCGGTAACGAGATTGAACGAGGTATTGGGATACCGACGATCGAATCTCGGGCAAGTAACGTACCGATTGACAAAGGGAATTGTATACGGGATTGCTTGAATCCTCGACATCGTGGTTCATCCGATGAGATCATCGTGGAACGTGTGGGAGCCAACATGGGTATCCAGATCCCACTATTGGTTATTGGCTAGAGAGGTGTCTCGGTCATGTCTGCATGATTCCCGAACCCGTAGGGTCTACACACTTAAGGTTCGATGACACTAGGGTTATAAGGAAGGTTTGTATGTGATTACCGAATGTTGTTCGGAGTCCCGAATGAGATCCCGGACGTCACGAGGAGTTCCGGATTGGTCCGGAGGTGAAGATTTATATATGGGAAGTCATCATACGGTCACCGGAAATATTCGGGAGTATACCGGTATTGTACCGGGACCACCGGAGGGATTCCGGGGGTCCACCGGGAGGGTCCACCTGCCCCGGAGGGCCTTATGGGCTGTAGGTGGAAGGGAACCAGCCCCTAAGTGGGCTGGGCGCCATCCTTCTTAGGGCCCATGCGCCTAGGGTTGGGGGAAACCCTAAAGGGGGGCGCCCCCCCTTGCTTGGGGGGGGGGGGGCAAGCCCCCTCCCCCTTGGCCGCCGCCCCCCTCTAGATCTCATCTAGAGGGGCCGGCCCCCTTCCCCCTTCTCCCTATAAATAGAGGGGTGGAGGGAGGGCTGCAGCACCACATCCAAGGCGCAGCCCCTCCCCTCCCCAACACCTCTCCTCCTCCGCGTGAGCTTGGCGAAGACCTACCGGAGAATTGCCACTCCACCACCACCACGCCGTCGTGCTGCTGTTGGAGCCTTCTTCGTCAACCTCTCCCTCCTCCTTGCTAGATCAAGGCGCGGGAGACGTCACCGGGCTGCACGTGTGTTGAACACGGAGGCACCGTTGTTCGGTGCTTGGATCGGATTCTGCCGCGATCTGAATCGCTACGTGTACGACTCCTCCAACCGCGTTCTTGCAACGCTTCCGCATCGCGATCTTCAAAGGTATGAAGATGCACTCCCCTCTCGTTGCTAGTAAACTCCATAGATTGATCTTGGTGATGCGTAGAATTTTTTTAATTTCTGCAACGATCCCCAACAATATTGTCATTGCTGGCTCTTGTCCCCAAGTAGTAGACCGGTTGCTTCGCACACTCTTCGGGTCTTTTTTCATCAAAGACCTTAGTCGTCTTGCTTACTTCCTTGGAATTGAAGCCACCTACAATTCTGGGGGAATGGTGCTCTCTCAGCGCAAGTATGCTTATGACCTTCTTCATCGTACACATATGGAGAATTGCAAGGAGGTTTCTACTCCCATGTCAGTCACAGACAAGTTGACAGCAGATCTTGGTACTCCACTCACTGATGATGCCTTCAGCTATCGGAGTATGGTTGGAGGGTTGCAGTATCTCACGCTAACTCGTCCTGATATTTCATTTGCTGTAAACAAGGTTTGTCAATATCTGTCCAAACCAACGGATGTGCATTGGGAGGCTGTCAAGCGCATAGTAAGGTATATCAAGGGTACTGTGGTGACTGGACTTCACATTCGTCGGTCAAGCTCCACACTTCTTGGTGTCTTCACAGATGCTGACTAGGCTGGTTGTGCCGATGACAGATGCTCCACGGGAGATAAAGCCATTTACATTCGCGTTCCATCCACAGCGCCAGTCTCCACCGCCCAAAGCTGCTCAAGATCGAAAGATGCATGTGAGAAAGCTGACATTGGCACCTGCAACCGTGTCCTCCTTTTTTTCGCATGCATGTCAGGTAGTAGGTGCGGATAGGTGCTAGATTCTTGCATCCCCAGCATTAATCTCCAGTCCAATTACGTGAGTAATTCCCCTTATTATTTTTGATGGTGGCTGTAGACCAGCACACAAATAAAATTTAAATGCCACAAAAATTAAATATCTTGTTGTTTAAATTGGTTTGGAAGAATGTTCTTTAAATAATTTCAAAGAGAACCAACTTTATTAAATTGGTCTCTGAACTTTGCCATGAAAAACAGAAGAACTTTTGAAAAACTTTGGCATATCTCATAATTGTTGAAAAATAGCCAGAGAACTTTATTAACTCTTCTTTTGAACTTTACCTTCAAAACTCAAAGAACTTTAGGTTTTTACTGGTTTTTTCAAAAAGTTCTTCTGATTTTCATGCAAAAGTTCAAACACATCCTTCATAGAGTCCTTAAGAAATTTATACTTGTGATTAGTGGTTAGTTATGCATCCCAGATAAAAATCGTTATGCATATGATAATATTTATACTACAGTATTATTCTATTCACCCCCACAGTAATAAGCAACATCAGTTATGCATAACGATTTAAATTAAGGAGCTGGCCCGCCACCTAAAAGCGAGCATGGGAGGGAAAAAGGCGCAGGACATGTGCAGGAAAAGCTGACATGCAACATACTAGCCTGTAGCCTCAGCGTCTAAGTGGACCCACCACGTCCTTCCCTTGCATGCGACACTGATCCATATGCATGAAACAGCGGTGTGGATTTCCGCTGTGCATGGAATGCGAACGGAAAAAACCGCGTTCCTCCACGGGCGGTTTGTGGTCTTCTTTGGACCCAACCTAATTTCATGGAGTGCTCGGAAATAGCCCGCAATTTCTTCATCTAGTACCGAGGCAGAATAGAAGGCCTTTGCAAATGGTGCAGGTGAAGCTACTCGGGTGCAAATTTTGCTTAGGGAACTGGGAGTATCCCTACCACGACCACCGGTTTTATGGCGTGATAATTTAGGCGCCACCTACCTGAGTACAAATCTAGTATTTCATGCAAGGACGAAGCATGGATATTGGGATGGATTTCCACTTCGTGAGAGAAAAAGTGGCGCAAGGAGCATTGGATGTCTGTTTTGTGTCCTCCGATGATTAAGTGGCAGATGCTTTCACCAATCCTGCTACTAAGATCATGTTGGAGAAATTAGGACACAATCTCAACCTTGTGGCTGATTGAGATTGAGGGGGAATGTTACCGAGAATATCTCCTAGCATATCCGGTATATGATCTGATGTAATCAGTAGTTGTCATGTATAGGAGATCCTAAGATCACTTGTATCAATGAGAGATTCATCTGATTATTGTGTACGTGTTGTACAAGCCTATGTACGTGATGTACAAGGCAGCTCCTATATAAATAGACAAGATGCGGGTTGGTGTCAACCACGGCAAATCATCTGTTCATATTTCCGACTGTGATTACCACTCACGAGCTTCTACCTACAGGAACGGAAGATCTGCGCAACCTTCCCGGGTGGCAGCCATGGCGCCAACTAAGGACCACGACGAGCCGCCGCTGCACATCCTCTTCTTCCCTTTCCTCCTTCCTGGCCACCTTATCCCGATGGCCGACATTGCCGCACTCTTCGCCGCTCGCGGCGTCAGGTGCACCGTCCTCACCACGCCCGTCCAAGCCTCCACCATCCGCTCCGTCGTCGACCGCGCAAACAGCAGCAGCGCCGCCGGCACCCCGATCTCCATCTCCGTCGTGCCTTTCCCCGACGTCGGTCTCCCGCTGGCCTCCCAGAGCGGGACGGACCTCGGTACGTCCAGGGACATCCACGACAGGTTCTTTCAGACGGCGGAGCTGCTGCGGGAGCCGTTCCGCCGGTTCTTGTCCGACCACCACGCCGACATCGACGCCATGGTCTCCGACAGCATCTTCCACTGGTCCGCCAACGCCGCCGCGGAGTACGGCCTCCCGCGCGTCGCGTTCCTCGGCACCAGCATGTTCGCCCGTGCCTGCACTGAAACCGTGCTCCGGATTAACCCTTTCGAGTCGTGCTCCGATGATCCCGCCGCCGTCGTCTCCCTGCCTGGCCTGCCGCACCGGGTCGAGCAGAAGCGGAGCCAGATGATGGACCCCGTGAAGCGGCCGCGTCAGTGGGCGAAGCTCCAGCTCGCCCACGACGCTGACCGGTCGAGCTACGGCGAGATCTTCAACAGCTTCCGCGAGCTGGAACCGGGCTACGCGGAGCACTACCGTGCCACGCAGCTCCGCCGCCGCGTGTGGCTCGTCGGGCCGGTTGGGTTCGCCAGTGGCAGCCTGGAGGACGTGGGGTCAAGAGGCGCCGTCGCCGGCGCGCTCTCGCCGGATGCCGCCGGCTGCCTGCGGTGGCTGGACGCGAAACCGGCCAGCTCGGTGGTGTACGTCTCCTTCGGCTCGATGACCAGCTTCTCGCCGGAGCAGATGCGGGAGCTCGCCCGCGGCCTCGACCTCTCCGGCAAGAACTTCGTGTGGGTCATCGCTAATGACGGCGCCGCCGCATCCTCGGACCCGTGTAAGCCAGGCGGGTTCCCGACGACCGACCGTGGGTACATCGTGCGAGGATGGGCGCCACAGGTGCTCATCCTGAACCACCCTGCCATCGGCGTGTTCGTGACGCACTGCGGGTGAAACTGCCGTGAGGGCCGGCGTGCCAATGGTGACGTGGCCGCGGTACATCGACCAGTTCTACAACGAGAAGCTGGTCGTGGAGGTGCTCGGGGTGGGCGTGGGCGTCGGCGCGGAGAACTACGCGCCGAGCGTGGAGGCCCACCGGGTGATCGCCGGCAAGGGAGTTAATTGCACAGAAGTACCACAATTCGGGCATCACATGCAGATTGGTACCACGATTGCTAATTTTTGCATGTCAGTACCACGATTGCTTCAAGTTTTTTCAAATAAGGCTAAAACGCGTATTTATACGTATTGACGCTCGATCCGACAGCTCGGGCCCACCCGTCAGGTGCCACGCTGGCCAATCGGCGCGTGCCCGCGCGCTGACTAGGACGAGCCGGTGCGCTGCTGCTCTCCAACCCGGTCCGGTCGCACCAGCTCGCCCCCGCTGCACCATTCCCCTCCCCTCCTCTCCTCACTCGTTTCCTCCGTCGCCGCCGCCTGCGTCCCGACTGCCGGCCGCCGCACCGCCCCGCCGACGCCATGGTTTTGGAGGACGAAAGCAGCGACGACCAGTCTAGCCTCCCGTACATGCATTCTTCCTCCACAGACGGTCTCAACGAGGTCAGTACAGTGAGTTTAGGGTTAGGGTTACAGATTTGGGATTTCTTGAATTGGTTGATTTTGGTAGGTTTTGATTTGCCCATTGTCTTTGTGTGAGCTTCTGCAGGTCCCTTTCAGCATTGAAGATCCAGATTACAAGGGGCTTGAGCTGGATGTGATGTCTCCATGTGAGAAGCACGGCATGGCATTTGAGAGGCTTGTTGCCTTTGAAGGAACAGACACAGGCAGGCGGTTTTTAGCATGTGCACAGCCGGTATGGATCGTAGGCATAGTGATTTTTTTCTTACTTTGTCAGTGCCATATTGAACTCTGTTTGCTGGAGTACTCTCCTTGCTGTCAACATTTTGGTTCATAGTGGCATTAGAGTAGCTTATTTAGGTCAAGCATGAGTATATTTTGCTGGAGTACAATGGCATAGTAATTTTGGTTAATAGTGGTACTAGAGTAGCTTAAAAATGATAACTAACCTAGGCATAATGATTTTTTTGTTTGCTGGAGCCATATTGAACTCTGTTTGCTGGAGTACTCTCCTTGCTGCCAACATTTTGGTTCATAGTGGCATTAGAGTAGCTTATTTAGGTCAAGCATGAGCCATATTGAACTGTGTTGGTGTTGTTCTTATTTTTGCAGGCAGGTAGCAATTGTGGCTTTGTTGAATGGGTTGATCACCAGTGGCCCCAACAATGCAGAATGCATTGTTGAAGCTATGGGCAATGGTTGAAGATGCCAAAACTGCTAGGGTGAATGACAATCTTGAAAGTTCTTTCACTATCCACCATCTGACAGAAGAAAAGAACAAGCTGGATGCCAACTATGACAAGCTAGTCCAAGATGTGCATGAGCTGATGAACTTCCAGGAAGATAAAGTGGTGGATTTCAGACATCTGCAGTCTGGCATTACATATCAGCAGGAGGTAAGAAAAGAACTGTTTGATGATATGAAGGCACAGATGGCAAGTGAGATGGCAAAGAAAGATGAAGAGACCCAGAAACTTACTCTCAAGTATGAGCTGCTGCTCAACCTGACAAGAGCTCAAGCAACAGTCATTCAGAACTTGAAGCTGAACAAAATGAAAGAGAAGCAAGTGCTTACTGAAGCTAGTATGAATTTGGAGCTGAAGAATGCAGAGCTAACAAAGTGTCAGGAGAAGCTCACCCAAGAGAAGCTAGAGTTGAAGCTTGAGGTTGCTGATCTGCTTAAGGGAAATGAAAAGCATATTGAAGAGAAGTGGCAGTTAGAGTTTCAGAATGAAAAGTTGAAGGAGAAGTTCAGGGGGATTCAGGCCATCTTGGAGAAGTGAAGAAGATGAAAATGAGATTAGTGGCATTGCTGACCTTTTGGGAATGATGGTTGTGTAATGACCTAGCATCTAGGAACTAAGGTTGTGTACTGTATGCTTGTACTAATGGTGAACTATGGCTGTGTATGTATGTAGTAGTTATGCTATTCATCCTTTTGTGAGAAAAGGATGAACTATGCATTTGAAGTTGAACTCCTCTATGTATTGTGAACAATGGTTATGTATGGCTATAATGAGTTGAACTCCAGAAACTAATGTGATCAGTTTCTTATTATGTATGGATATGCTGATTATGTAGAAGGATATGTTGATGATGATACATTATGACAATGTTGCGGCAAACCACTCATGTCATACAAAATAAAAGAGGAACAAGACTGACTAAATCTCATTGCATCAGAAGATAACTTCACTGATCCATTACAACTTGGCTTAAACTAGAGCAACTAAACCAGACAGGACATTGCATTTAGATTGGCTGCAACTAAACCAACTAACTAACTTAATATCTTGCCTGCAACTAACCTAAGCACAAATATAGTGAAAAGAAACAACACATTGTGAAATTTGGCCCTAATCCCTACAATCTCTGCATTCTTCTCTCTGAGTTGAGTTTGCAGAGACAGAAACATGGCCTCCCTTGTGCCATCATCTTCACTTCGAGTCAGCATTGGAAATTGATCTTCCTCTCTGGCAACAGTTGCACCTTTAAGCCTCCATACTTCATCACGTAGATCCCCAATGAGCTCACTCCAGAATGTGGGCAATGGATCATCATGCCATTGCACAAATCCACAGTCACCGTGCTATTAAGATGCAGAAACAAATTTCCAAAAATATATCATTTCACATACTATTGCACAGAAGAAAAAGGAAGGAAATTAGGCAAAAAAACAACACTCACCATAGCATCCACGCAGCTATAGTACCTCCTACCAGGGTTCTGCCTGCTCCAGGAGATCCATCTTGGCGCCTTCCTCGGAGGTGAGCAGTGGCACATCACTGGAGGCTCGTATGCCATTGGGAGCTCGCGGTAGCGCACCGGCGAGCGCGCCTCCTCCCCCCTCCTTCCTGCAGCTCGACGAAATCCGGGAGCGGACCCGGCACTGGACGACCACGACATCTCTCTCTCCACCGCCGGCCCCAGTCAGCGCCTCCACGCTGAGATTTCTCCTTCTTCTCCTTTGCTGTGCTCCAAATGGACACTGCGTGGACGAACCCTAGTTTCGTTCCCAAATTTGAGATCTTGTGCTGTCACTTTAATAGTAGGAGAGGTACCTGTCCCACATGTCAGAATCCCCAAATGTGGTACTGCATGTTATGTGATGCCCCAATATTGGTACTGACATGCAACAAATAGCAGCAGTATTGGTACTGATTTGAAACAAGTAACTGAAAATGTGTTACTGCTTTGCAAATACTGGTACTCCACCTGAAGTTCAGCATTACAATAACCACCTCAAGTTCCACATTCAGATAACCACCTCAAGTGGCAACAACACATCAACATGAGCATCAAGTTCAACCAAAATAACACCACATCATTTCAAATTACTTGGCTCCTCTTCCTCTACTAGCATTGAAGTAGGACATCCATCCAGTGTGTGTACCATCAGTAGGAATGGCAGCATATTGCCTGGGGGCACTGAATGGCCTTGGAGCACCTCTGGCAGCTCCTCTTCCAGATGGTGGTGGTGTAGTAGAAGTAGCAGCTCCTCTTCCTCTTCCTCTTCCAGATGGTGGTGGTGTAGTAGAAGTAGCAGCTCCTCTTCCTCTGGCAGCTCCTCTTCCTCTGGCAGCTCCTCTTCCTCTGGCAGCTCCTCTTCCTGTGGCAGCTCCTCTGGCAGCAGCTCTTAGCTGTCTTGCTGTTGTTGTAGTAGAAGGACCAGCAGCTCTTGGCTGTGAGTTACTTGGAGTAGCCTTACAAAGAAAAGGAAAACAGTTAATAATGCTAGAAAGAAATGTACAAGAAATAAAGGAAATATTTGTATATTTCAAGGTGAAAAATTATTACCACATGCTTATTCTTCCTCAAAGCTAGCTCAGGCTTCAACTGTTTAAGACAGTTTGTGTACCTATGCCCTTGGAGACCACAATTGCCACATGTTATGGTCCCCATTCTTGAAGTTTCTTTTGGCTTTGGTACTTCAAATTTGCCCTTGATCCTCTTTTCTTTCTTTCTTCCTCTCTTGATTTTGAATGCAGGTGGTTCTATGTCTGGACCAGGGGTCCTTGTCCAATCATGCTCACCAGGCACAGGAAAGATCATTGGTTCATAAACTGCAGCATAAAAATCTTTCTTGAAGAATTTGCTGACATAATCCTCTGGTTTCCTTTTAGCCTTGTTTATTGCAGAGATGGCATGGTTGCAAGGTATGCCACTAAGGTCCCACTTCCCGCGTCCACAAGTCTCAAGATAGGAGGCTCACTCAGATCGAAAACAACAAGCTCTTGGTACACCACAGTGGACAACTCTGGCATTTGACATTTCTGCAACTCAAAATCAGTAACAGGGGGTGGACAAGCCCTGACTAGCAAATCAAGCACCAATTTGTCCTGGATCTTCCTCTTTATCTTCTGTAATTCTGCATGACTGTCTACCAAATCCAGCCCTTTCTCTCCTAAAGATGGATTTTCAATGTGAAACAAACAATCATATGCATTAAATCCTTGGGTTTCCATCACTGCAACTAAATTCAGATAAGTAATATCTGAACCACACAGCTTCATCTCCAATGGTTCTCTTGTATCAAAATGGATCCTTACTTGCCAAATGTCTTCATCCAAACTACAAAACAAATTAAATTTCATGTATTCATTATAATTACTCTTAATTTGGAGAGCAATTGTACAGTACAGAACAATTTAGAGTAACCTGTAAGTCTAATATTTACTATTAACTCTACTATTACAGATGCTATTTCAGCACAGAACAATGCTACTAAAGTAACCTGTAAGTCTAATATTTACAGTACAGAACAATGTACTTTACTATTTCAGCACAATAGCAAAATTAAGGAAAAAGACAAGGTCATAATCCCAAATTGTTACTGTAATTGAACTAATTTGAGAGTGCAATACACTGAGTTACTAGTTACTGTAATTGTCCTATACTAGTCACTACAATTGGACAAACCCTAATCCCCAACTGGATAAACAAGAAGATGAACAAACCCTAAAAATCCCCAACTGGATAAACCAGAGCAGGAGGAGGACAAGGGTACTTACAGCACGCCGCCAAGTCCATGCGTCAACTCATGGCTGCTGCTAGGGTTCGCCACCCACTGTTGCGCCAACCGCAACCGCTGCTCCATGCTGAGTAACATCGACTCCTCCTCGTCGTCGGTCGAGTACGCAGAGCTGGAGTCGTCGCCGCCATCGCCGTCGACGCCAGCCGTTCCGCTAGGAGGCCAGAACGGCATCTCACCGCCGCCGTGGACGCCCTCGCCGCCGCCTGCCGGAGTCGCCGACGCCATAGACTAGGGTTCGAGCGAGTGAGGAGAGGAGGTGCGGCGGGGGCGAGCTGGTGCGACCGGACCGGGTTGGAGAGCAGCAGCGCACCGGCTCGTCCTAGTCAGCGCGCGGGCACGCGCCGATTGGCCAGCGTGGCACCTGACGGGTGGGCCCGAGCTGTCGGATCGAGCGTCAATACGTATAAATACGCGTTTTAGCCTTATTTGAAAAAACTTAAGCAATCGTGGTACTGACATGCAAAAATTAGCAATCGTGGTACCAATCTGCATGTGATGCCCGAATTGTGATACTTCTATGCAATTAACTCCTGGCGAGGCGATCGCGGAATCCATCGAAAATATAAAATAGAACACCTGCACCCCGGCCCGCTTATCTCGAACGTCCATGTACGTATGGATTTGTGCCGGCTGTTTTCGTAAGAATCTCACGGCACGGTTACCTCGCAGGTGTTACCAGTGAGACGCGCCCGTGATCGGCCTACCTCCTACGGTCCTACCCGAGGGTACTGTTTCAGCTGGGTCACGGGCCTCTCGCAGGATTGTGAGGTAGTAGTATTTGTCCTTATCTGTGGGCACATCCCCTCTCCTCTGTCCGCTCTCCCTGCCTGCCCAGTCCCTCTCCACTGCTGCTTCTCCCGCATCGTGCTTACACTGCGCGGCTGTGCTCCGGCCTGGCCTGCCAGTGCTCTCTCTTCTGCTCGCGCTAGTGATGTTCGCCGGTGGTGCCAGCGGGCGGCAGCAGCGGTCGGACCCGCCGGTGCCTCCGGAGGTGAGGGGCGTGCAGGCGCAGCTCACGGGGCTCACCAACGACGTCGCCAGGACCATCTCCGACCGCTTCAGCTTATACGTCTCCGACACGTGAGTAGTAGTGCATACACTCCGCCCGCATGCATCCTCTGTTTCTGTTTCCGCACGCACGGCACGCAGGACTTGCTCTCTTCTGCTGTACGAGCCCGACGACTTTGATTTGGCGGTGATTGATCCGGGCTGTGATTTGCGCAGGCAGGAGGACTGGAACGGGGCCTTCAATTACACCTCCGGATAGAGTGCAGAATCAGGAGCAGAAACGGGGTCTTCCATACAGGCACCACTATAGAGTTTTCAGAATCTGGAGCAGACACACTTGGATTATAAGAATGGCCGCAGTCACACGAATCCAAGTCCCTCGCTGTAGCCGGATACAAGGTCAATACCGTCTGCACACTGTACAAAAAATAGCGACGTTTTTGGGACTGAGATCCAGTGCCTTTATCAAGTGAAGTCACGCTGCAACTTTACCTATCTAATCTCCATCCAATCCACATCCTACGGTCCAGATCATATAAGGGGAAAGGCTCTCAACACTTAGCAGTTTTCAGCAAGCTTTTGTGTAGATGATTACTCAACATTGACACTTATTGCTGTAGCATTCGGACATTATGCGCTGCAGCATTTTAATATCAAGTTCTACTGGATTTAGTGTCAACTGCAATTGATTTATTTCACTTTGATTGCATAATGCACTACTGTATAACCAAACCAAATTTTGTTTTATAGTCTGCTCATGAGTATCTGCAGTTCTTTATTTTTTGGGTTTCAATCTGTTCAAATAAAACTGAGTTCAAGTACCACTGCATTGTTGTTTGCAGCTTATTGATGTTTGCTGCTATCCTGAAAACTGCTAAGTGTTGAGAGCCTTTCCCCTTGTGTGATCTGAACCGTAGGATGTGGATTGGATGGAGATTAGCAGGGTAAAGTTGCAGCGTGACTTCACTTGATAAAGGCACTGGATCTCAGTCCGAATTTTGAGGGTGTGCGAGCTTAGTCATGAAATTCGACACACAACTGACTTATGCAGGAAAGGCAAGACACATAAATCGTACTTGGGGTTTGTAATCGCTTTTGGGAGGTGTGCAGCAATCAGGAATGTTAATTGCGCCAGTAAATCCGCCTCAGTCCGCACCACTCCGTCCATCTGCCGGATTAGATCCCACCCCAGAACGAGCAACGCGAACAGTGATGCAGTAGATGAATCAGAGCGTACCTATCCGCGGCCGCCGGATTGATTCCGCAGCCAAACGCCGGCGCCATCGAGTCGCCGCCGCGCAGCCCATCCATGGAGCTATAGGTCAACGAACGAGGATAGAGTGCGTCGGATTTTTTTTTTGAGGGGGTAGAGTGCGTCGGATGTGTTCACAGGCATGCAGTGCAGGTATGGTGGAAGACAAAGCTAGGCTGGGCTGGGCCTTGCGGCAGTACCCATGGGACCACATCGTCCGTAATAGACAGCCGCCACTGTAATAGCTCCAACCAAACAAGTTTACTCCTCGGCCATCTCGAGGTACAGTGCACAGAACCCACGGCTGGGATAGCGCGGCCCCGGCGCAGCTGTTCTAAAAATCCGCGTCCCGGAATCCATCCGGAGAGTGATGGGGGAGGAGGGCGACGGCGCCGCCATGCGGAAGAAGGCGAAGGAGCTCGGCGTGATGGCGAGGGGCGCGGCGGAGAAGGGCGGGTCGTCGTACGACGACGTCGGGCAGCTCATGGAGGAGTTGATCGCCCGCCGGAGTTCCGTCGGATGCAGTGCCGATGGCTAATGGTGATCCTCTAGCTGCGCTGCATCAGGAAGACGACGACACGACACCATGTCACTCGATTTCCCAGTTCGTCGATCAGCTCGGCGAGCTACTCACTGTGAGTTTGTTTTCATGCAATTCCCGTTGTGTGGGTGGGTCCGTGGGTGTGTATGTGTATGCTATCTGCAGGACAGTGTGTATTGGTGTAGGAGAACTCTTGTTGTAGAGGCATCTGAAACTGTTTTGAGTTCGAGCCTTCGAGGGGAAATTTGTTTACTGGTGTCAAAGAACTGTACGCCGTAGCCTGTTGCCCGACGCAAAAATGCTACTCCTACGTTCATGATATAAGATATGATCTTATTACATTCAACTAGATAATTGCCCCTGTGCGTCGCAGCGGGAGCATAATTTATCCGTACACTGGTGGCACCAAAATTTCAGTGAGTTATTGTACACAGAGTTATTGTACTACACAATCTCCATGGTTTATGTGCTATTTAATTGTTAATGTGATTTCGTAAATAAATTATACTGAATGCTACTATCACTACCCGTCGCTGTGACCGAACACAAAGGTATATACTAGTTAGGAGCATGTGTGTTGCTACGACTCTTAAGTCGATATAACATGATTGTATTTCCTCTCTTCTGCCTTGTTCCCTCTCTCTTCTCCCTCGGCTAGTCTTTCCCTAATAATAAAGCGTTGATCGCTTCTTCCTCCCTAATTTTCATACTTGATTAGGTTCGTCCGTCCGTCCGTCGTCCTTTCGTATCTGTCAGGTCCGTTCGTGCCAATCGAAGCCAACCAAACGAGCACCAATCCAGCCCACCTTTTCTTTAGCATTGACTCGGCCCACCTCAGCTAACCAAATGAACCCGCTTGTGCACTGTAGCCCAATTAATCCGGCCCACCTATCCCAGTTGAGGCAAAATCTGACCACCAACACATAACGGCGCGGCCAACCGAGCCAGCCTTTGTCGTTGGTTAAATAGATTGATTCAGATAGTAATAGTCCCACCTCGCTGTCTCACATCCAATCCACACAATTTATATACACTTTTGTGTTTCTTGGGTGTCAGGAAGCCGTGTCAGAGATCATTACAGATTAAAGGAAGGAAAGAGAGGCTAATTAATTGGAAAGCGAGTAATGATGTGCGCTACTAAACAGGACACGAGGTGACAGACAACAAGGATACTTCCTGCATAATTTAAGGAGGAGACAGCTGCACGTTGATTAACGTTACTGTATGCTATGCGCTGCCCCTGATCAATGAATGAGAAAAAAACATAGTACAATTCAGACTCCATGTACTGCACGTTGCCGGGTTGAAAGTGGAAAACTGCTCGAAAAATAGTGTCAAGGAATTGGGTTTTTTTATGCTTGTTTGTGTCTGTGACGAACAACCTCCATCCAATTAAGATTACACAATGTTGTACTTACATATACACAGTAAACGCACACACACGGGAGACGTCTTGCGAATTTACAACGAAGATTTGCACACGGAAGCAAAATACAAAACAAATTGTTTTCAGGCACTGTTAATCTCGCCTATATACGTGTGATTGCATGATAAACCATCGACGCCAAAACATAAAGATTTAGAAGTCATGGCCATAGAGTCTGATCTCAGTGAAGTTGTTCTGACCAATAAACAAGATGCCATGCTTAACTTCTCTGAAGGCGGACATGCTGAAGATTGTATGGAGGAACAATTGTGTCCAGATAAAATAACTTCAACAAAAGTGTTGCGTGTACGATATTTTTGTTGTCTGATGTTAGTAACTCATTAGGATGGTTAATCTGCCGATGTAATATGCTTTGTCACTATTTATAGACGTCTGACCTACATGCATCATAGTATTTTTATTGACCAATGTTAATAACTCATTAGGATTATTCGCAAAAAAAGTAACTCATTAGGATGGTTAATGCCAGTGTGATATGTTTTGTCACTATTTATAAACGTCTGATCTATATTGTCGTACTGAAGTTAGACAAAAAATATCATGTGTATATCAGTGCTCTTACTATCAATCTCATTTTCCTATTTTCTAAATTGGATCTAGGAACATGTATGCTCGTGCTATTGTCCGCCGTACTTGATGTAACTTATAGGTAGCTCCTATGTTTTATTTATGATGCAAAATATAATCAGTTTTTTAATGAACACCATATTCATACAATATAAAAAACTCTCATGCAGACAAGCAAGTGGGGTCACGGTCTCCAGTCATGGATGCCAACGAACAAAGAAGAAGAAACGACAGAGAGCGGTATGCACGGATGACCAATGAAGCAAAACAGGAAAAACTAAAAGAAGGTCGTGAAGCATATCGACAATGAAAATAAAATAAAGACTCAACAAAGTTGAAAAAAATGCACTAGGGAGGAAGAAATATGCAAATATGGAGCCAACACAAAAAGCGAAAAAATGTGCATGAGAAAGACAAAATTATGCATATATGCAACCAGAACAAAAGGAAGCTAGAATAAAGCAAATTGTAGCTAATAACCGTGAGTTGAAGCGCAAAACACCATGCAAAGAGTCAATTGCGATGATTAACCCTGCATCTATCACAACAGAAGAGGAAGTTGGTACGTATATAGGACGAGGACTTCACAGTTAGCACACAAACCACATGAGCATATATGCATGTACACCTAACGAAGTATACAACATTTTTGTTGTCTGATATCAGTAACTCAATATAAGTGCTACATGTACAACATTTTTATTGTTAGTATGATAGTTAATGTCCCTGTATGATATGATTTGTCAATATGCATCTATGAAAATCCTTTGAATAGTAATTAAACTCTTGAAGAATATGCTTCAAAGTCAAGAAAATAGGCATCTAACTGAAGTCCTCCATGCGACCCTTCCTCTCCAGCAGCAACCCTTCCAACATTTGTTTCTCCAACTCAAAACCTCTTCCATGCACAATTCATCTTAGAACCTAGGGTACCGCCAAACAAAATGAGTATGGTTCTTCACATTTTTGCCCCATGGTTCGGACAATGAACATTCTAAATGGGCTAACTGGACCAAAATGAAGATTGGACTTCAACTAAATTATCCATGGTCGAAATAAATAAATTAAGTCAACCCGTAGCAACGCACGGGCATGTTTACTAGTCATTTCTAATTAGCCGATGTCAAATTTATTTTCAAGGTTATGCAAAAAAGAAAGTTCAACATCCCGTCAAAAAAAAAGTTCAACATGCTCACAAAGATAAATCTTGGAAAAAGTGAGTATTTGAGAGTGGCGATGCAAATTTAAAGATGAGAAAATACCTTGATAATGAAAATAAGATGCAAATCCACTTATACGGTGTTCAAACAATAAATAAAAACGAAGAGTATTGATAAAAACTAAGAAAGAAACCAAAAACCAAAGAAAATAAAATAAATAGGAAAGAAAAGAAAATCAAGAAAAAGTCTGTGAATACTGAGAAAGAAAGAAAAAAATCGATGAAAAACTGAATTCTGTGAAAATCAAGAAAAAGTCTGTGAAAACTGAGAAAGAAAATTAAAACCCAAAGAAAATCAGTGAAAAAGCACAAAAAACGATGAAAAACATAGAAAACCTACATCGAGCGAACCTGCAGGGCACGAGCGCGCAGTGATACGTCTCCAACGTATATTATATTCTGTTTTGAACATTATTGGGCTTTATTATACACTTTTATATTATTTTCAGGACTAACCTATTAACCGGAGGCCCAGCCCAGAATTGCTGTTTTTTTGCCTATTTCAGAGTTTCGCAGAAAAAGAATATCAAACGGAATGAAACCTTCGGGAACGTGATTTTCGGAATGAACGTGATCCAGAGGACTTGGACCCTACGTCAAGACATCAACCAGGAGGGCACGAGGTAGGGGGGCGCACCTACCCCCCAGGGCGCGCCCTCCACCCTCGTGGGCCCCCTGTTGCTCCACCGACGTACTCCTTCCTCCTATATATACCTACGTACCCCCAAACTACCAGATACGGAGCCAAAAACCTAATTCCACCGCCGCAACCTTCTGTACCCGTGAGATCCCATCTTGGGGCCTGTTCCGGAGCTCCGCCGGAGGGGGCATCGATCACGGAGGGCTTCTACATCAACACCATAGCCTCTCCGATGATGTGTGAGTAGTTTACCTCAGACCTTCGGGTCCATAGTTATTAGCTAGATGGCTTCTTCTCTCTTTTTGGATCTCAATACAATGTTCTCCCTCTCTCTCATGGAGATCTATTCGATGTAATCTTCTTTTGCGGTGTGTTTGTTGAGACCGATGAATTGTGGGTTTATGATCAAGTTTATCTATGAACAATATTTGAATCTTTTCTGAATTCTTTTATGTATGATTGGTTATCTTTGCAAGTCTCTTTGAATTATCAGTTTGGTTTGGCCTACTAGATTGATCTTTCTTGCAATGGGAGAAGTGCTTAGCTTTGGGTTCAATCTTGCAGTGTCCTTTCCCAGTGACAGTAGGGGCAGCAAGGCACGTATTGTATTGTTGCCATCGAGGATAACAAGATGGGGTTTATATCATATTGCATGAGTTTATCCCTCTACATCATGTCATCTTGCTTAAGGCGTTACTCTGTTCTTATGAACTTAATACTCTAGATGCATGCTGGATAGCGGCCAATGTGTGGAGTAATAGTAGTAGATGCAGGCAGGAGTCGGTCTACTTGTCTCGGACGTGATGCCTATATACATGATCATACCTACATATTCTCATAACTATGCTCAATTCTGTCAATTGCCCAACAGTAATTTGTTCACCCACCGTAATACTTATGCTCATGAGAGAAGCCACTAGTGAAACCTATGGCCCCCGGGTCTATTTTCCATCATATTAATTTCCCGACAACAAGCTATTTGTGACGCCGTTTTTATTTTTACTTTCTTTACTTTGCATCTTTATCATAAAAATACCAAAAATATTATCTTATCATATCTATCAGATCTCACTCTCATAAGTGAGCGCGTAGGGATTGACAACCCCTTATCGCGTTGGTTGCGAGGATTTATTTGTTTGTGTAGGTGCGAGGGACTCGTGCGTGGCCTCCTACTGGATTGATACCTTGGTTCTCAAAAACTGAGGGAAATACTTACGCTACTTTGCTGCATCACCCTTTCCTCTTCAAGGGAAAACCAACACAGTGCTCAAGAGGTAGCAAGAAGGATTTCTGGCGCCGTTGCCGGGGAGTCTACGCAAAAGTGAACATACCAAGTACCCATCACAAATCCTTATCTCCCGCATTACATTATTTGCCATTTGCCTCTCGTTTTCCTCTCCCTCACTTCACCCTTGCCGTTTCATTCGCCCTCTCTTTTTCGCTTGCTTTGTCGTTATGGCTAGTCCTCTATCTTCTCCGTTGTCTTCTGAGAATGAAGTTCTAAATTTTAAGCAAAGGGAGGGTGAAAATATAAAAAAGACGCTTGGTATAGAATTTGCAATGCTCAAAATAGATCTACCAGGAAGCAATCTACTTCCGTTCTTCTCCGCAATTTTTATGTAGGCGCTACTCCTTGGTACAGATATATCCTTGATACCATTACCGGAGGGAATTTCTTGGGTAGCCATACTTTTGATTCTTATAATGCTATGATAGATTTGTTTGGCTCACCACCTCTTTTGGTTAATGGAACTATGTTAACTTTGGAGCATGTAATGCAAAGACTTGAAATGATTGAAAATAAAGTTGCTACCGCAGAGTTAATTGAAAATCTGGATAAAAAGATCCACAACCAAATTACCCAATATGGATCTAAAGTAGGAGTCACTTTGAAAAATATTAATGAGAAGGAACCCATAGTTAATGAAAGAATAAATCAAGATTCCACTCGAATCGATAAACTTGAGGGTATCATTACCAACTTGGGAACTGCTTTTTCTTCCGTAAAGAATACTCCAAGTCCTCCAACTAAAATTGCCAAGCTTATGTATGTTCCTAAAAACAAGGGTGAATCCTCTAGTAAGGAAACTGCGGATCTCAAATCTATAAGTATTCATCCCAATCTTTTTGCTATCATTAAGGAACCATTTGCTACAAATGAATTTTTTGATTTTGTGCCTAGGAGTTTGATAATTAATAAAAAGAAAGAAACTCCTAAGGATGATAAATGTCTTATTAAAGAGTTGCCTACCAAAGATGGCAATACCTAGATCTATCCTTGCTTTTATGCCTAGCTAGGGGCGTTAAACGATAGCGCTTGTTGGGAGGCAACCCAATTTTATTTTTAGTGTTTTTTTGCTTTTTGCTTCTGTTTAGGAATAAATCTTTGATCTAGCCTCTGGTTAGATATCTTTTTATGTTTTAGTTAGTGTTTGTGCCAAGTTAAACCTATAGGATCTTCTTGGATGATAGTTATTTGATCTTGCTGAAAATTCCAGAAACTCTCTGTTGACAAAAATAATTGTTAAAAATCACCAGAACGTGATAAAATATTGATTCCAATTGCTGCTGATCAATAAACAAATTGTCTAGGTCGTCCTATTTTGGCTGAATTTTTGGAGTTCCAGAACTTTGCGTTAGTTACAGATTACTACAGACTGTTCTGTTTTTGACAGATTCTGTTTTTCGTGTGTTGTTTGCTTATTTTGATGAATCTATGGCTAGTAAAAGAGTTTATAAACCATAGAGAAGTTGGAATACAGTAGGTTTAACACCAATATAAATAAAGAATGAGTTCATTACAGTACCTTGAAGTGGTCTTTTGTTTTCTTTCGCTATCGGAGTTCACGAGATTTTCTGTTAAGTTTTGTGTTGTGAAGTTTTCAAGTTTTGGGTAAAAGATTTGATGGATTATGGAACAAGGAGTGGCAAGAGCCTAAGCTTGGGGATATCCATGGCACCCCAAGATAATCTAAGGACACCTAAAATCCAAAGCTTGGGGATGCCCCGGAAGGCATCCCCTCTTTCGTCTACTTCCAATGGTAACTTTACTTGGAGCTATATTTTTATTCACCACATGATATGTGTTTTGCTTGGAGCGTCTTGTATGATTTGAGTCTTTGATTTTTAGTTTACCACAATCATCTTTGCTGTACACACCTTTTTAGAGAGACACACTTGATTCGGAAATTGTTAGAATACTCTATGTGCTTCACTTATATCTTTTGAGTTATATAGTTTTTGCTCTAGTGCTTCACTTATATCTTTTGAGTTATATAGTTTTTGCTCTAGTGCTTCACTTATATCTTTTAGAGCACGGTGATGGATTTGTTTTATAGAAACTATTGTTATCTCATGCTTCACTTAGATTATTTTTAGAGTCCTACAAAACAGCATGGTAGTTTGCTTTAACAATAATAGGCATTCAAGATTAGTAAACAAAAAAAGAAAAATTCTTATGAGTGTGTTGAATACTATGAGAAGTTTGATGCTTGATAATTGTTTTGAGATATGAAGATGGTGATATTAGAGTCATGCTAGTTGAGTAGTTTTGAATTTGAGAAATACTTGTGTTAAAGTTTGTGATTCCCGTAGCATGCACGTATGGTGAACCGTTATGTGATGAAGTCGGAGCATGATTTATTTATTGATTGTCTTCCTTATGAGTGGCGGTCGGGGACGAGCGATGGTCTTTTCCTACCAATCTATCCCCCTAGGAGCATGCGCGTAATACTTTGCTTTGATAACTTGTAGATTTTTGCAATAAGTATATGAGTTCTTTATGACTAATGTTGAGTCCATGGATTATACACACTTTTCTTCCTTCCACCATTGCTAGCCTCTCTAATACCGCGCACTTTTCGCCGGTATCATATACCCACCATATACCTTCCTCAAAACAGCCACCATACCTACCTATCATGGCATTTCCATAGCCATTCCAAGATATATTGCCATGCAACTTACCACCGTTCCGTTTACTATGACACGCTCCATCATTGTCATATTGCTTCGCATGATCATGTAGTTGACATTGTATTTGTGGCAAAGCCACCGTTCATAATTCTTTCATACATGTCACTCTTGATTCATTGCATATCCCGGTACACCGCCGGAGGGATTCACATAGAGTCATATTTTGTTCTAAGTATTGAGTTGTAATTGTTGAGTTGTAAGTAAATAAAAGTATGATAATCATCATTTTTAGAGCATTGTCCCAAGTGAGGAAAGGATGATGGAGTCCCCCACAAGTCGGGATGAGACTCCGGACGAAAAAAGGCCAAAAAGAAGAAGAAGAAAAGGCCCAAATAAAAAAAATGAGAGAAAAAGAGAGAAGGGACAATGTTACTATCATTTTACCACACTTGTGCTTCAAAGTAGCACCATGATCTTCATGATAGAGAGTCTCCTATGATATCACTTTCATATACTAGTGGGAATTTTTCATTATAGAACTTGGCTTGTATATTCCAATGATGGGCTTCCTCAAAATGCCCTAGGTCTTCGTGAGCAAGCGAGTTGGATGCACACCCACTTAGTTTCTTTTGTTGAGCTTTCATATACTTATAGCTCTAGTGCATCCGTTGCATGGCAATCCCTACTCACTCACATTGATATGTATTGATGGGCATCTCCATAGCCTGTTGATACGCCTAGTTGATGTGAGACTATCTTCTCCTTTTTCTCTTCTCCACAACCACCATTCTATTCCACATATAGTGCTATGTCCATGGCTCACGCTCATGTATTGCGTGAAGATTGAAAAAGTTTGAGAACGTCAAAAGTATGAAACAATTGCTTGGCTTGTCATCGGGGTTGTGCATGATTTAAATATTTTGTGTGGTGAAGATAGAGCATAGCCAGACTATATGATTTTGTAGGGACAACTTTCTTTGGCCATGTTATTTTGAGAAGACACAATTGCTTAGTTAGTATGCTTGAAGTATTATTATTTTTATGTCAATATTAAACTTTTTGTCTTGAATCTTTCGGATCTGAATATTCATACCACAATTAAGAAGAATTACATTGAAATTATGCCAAGTAGCATTCCACATCAAAAATTCTGTTTTTATCATTTACCTACTCGAGGACGAGCAGGAATTAAGCTTGGGGATGCTTGATACGTCTCCAACGTATCTATAATTTTTGATTGTTCCATGCTATATTATATTCTGTTTTGGACATTATTGGGCTTTATTATACACTTTTATATTATTTTTGGGACTAAACTATTAACCGGAGGCCCAACCCAGAATTGCTGTTTTTTGCCTATTTCAGAGTTCCGCAGAAAAAGAATATCGAACGGAGTCCAAACGGAATGAAACCTTCGGGAATGTGATTTTTGGAACAAACGTGATACAGAGGACTTGGACCCTACGTCAAGACATCAACCAGGAGGGCACGAGGTAGGGGGCGCGCCTACCCCCCAGGGCGCGCCCTCCACCCTCGTGGGCCCCCTGTTCCTCCACCGACGTACTCCTTCCTCCTATATATACCTACGTACCCCCAAACTACCAGATACGGAGCCAAAAACCTAATTTGACCGCCGCAACCTTCTGTACCCGTGAGATCCCATCTTGGGGCCTGTTCCGGAGCTCCGCCGGAGGGGGCATCGATCACGGAGGGCTTCTACATCAACACCATGGCCTCTCTGATGATGTGTGAGTAGTTTACCTTAGACCTTCGGGTCCATTGTTATTAGCTAGATGGCTTCTTCTCTCTTTTTGGATCTCAATACAATGTTCTCCCTCTCTCTCGTGGAGATCTATTCGATGTAATCTTCTTTTGCGGTGTGTTTGTTGAGACTGATGAATTGTGGGTCTATGATCAAGTTTATCTATGAACAATATTTGAATCTTCTCTGGATTCTTTTATGTATGATTGGTTAGCTTTGCAAGTCTCTTCGAATTATCAGTTTGGTTTGGCCTACTAGATTGATCTTTCTTGCAATGGGAGAAGTGCTTAGCTTTGGGTTCAATCTTGCGGTGTCCTTTCCCAGTGACAGTCGGGGCAGCAAGGCACGTATTGTATTGTTGCCATCGAGGATAACAAGATGGGGTTTATATCATATTGCATGAGTTTATCCCTCTACATCATGTCATCTTGCTTAAGGCGTTACTCTGTTCTTATGAACTTAATACTCTAGATGCATGCTGGATAGCGGTCGATGTGTGGAGTAATAGTAGTAGATGCAGGCAGGAGTCGGTCTACTTGCCTCGGACGTGATGCCTATATACATGATCATACCTAGATATTCTCATAACTATGCTCAATTCTGTCAATTGCTCAACAGTAATTTGTTCACCCACCGTAATACTTATGCTCATGAGAGAAGCCACTAGTTAAACCTATGGCCCCCGGGTCTATTTTCCATCATATTAATTTCCCGACAACAAGCTATTTGTGACGCCGTTTTTATTTTTACTTTCTTTACTTTGCATCTTTATCATAAAAATACCAAAAATATTATCTTATCATCTATCAGGTCTCACTCTCGTAAGTGACCGTGTAGGGATTGACAACCCCTTATCGCGTTGGTTGCGAGGATTTATTTGTTTGTGTAGGTGCGAGGGACTCGTGTGTGGCCTCCTACTAGATTGATACCTTGGTTCTCAAAAACTGAGGGAAATACTTACGCTACTTTGCTGCATCACCCTTTCCTCTTCAAGGGAAAACCAACGCAGTGCTCAAGAGGTAGCACGCAGCACCGAACCTACATTAATGGGTTGGCCCCATATGCAAGCACCTTCAATAGAGTAGATTCCACCCTCGACGCGAGAGAAGCTATCGTCTGATAGCCTGCAAGTGCACATGGTTTAGTTGTAGTGAAAGTGCGTTATATCGATTAGAGGGGGTGGGGGTGAATAGGCAATATTTATGAATTGTTCACTGAGGAATTTCCGGGTGAGGAGATTCCTTAGCGAAGAACTACTTGCAGCGGAATAAGTACTCAAAAGTAAACATAACAGAGCACAAGCATGGTCATCATGACGAAATGAAGACAAGCACAGAGTACATAAAGCGTAAACACTGGATAACACAGGATGAAGACAAACAAACTGATGAAATTGAACTGAGGAAATTGAGAAAGTCTTCAGTCAAAGTCTTCAAACAGATATGAACAAGCACACAACAACTGTAATGAGGAAATGAAAGAGTTGAGGAATTAGAACCAGTAGGCTTGGTGAAGATAATGATTTGGTAGACCAGTTCCAACTGCTGTCTCAGTTGTACGTCTGGTTGGATCGGCTGGGTATTTAAACCTGAGGACACACAGTCCCGGACACACAGTCCTCACCGTATTCTCCTTGAGCTAAGGTCACACAGACCTCGCCCAATCACTCGTGGTAAGTCTTCAGGTGACTTCCAAACCTTCACAGACTCGGTCACTCGGCGATCCACAATTCCTCTTGGATGCACTAGACCATGACGCCTAACCGTCTGGAAGAAGCACAGTCTTCAAAGGTAACAAGCGTCAGATCCACGCAGGATCAATCTCTTCAGTGATGCTCAATCACTTTGGGTTTGTAGGTTTTTGGGTTTGGGTCCTCACTCGATGATTTTCGCTCAAAGTCCTCGGAGGATGGGACGCTCTCAAATGACAAGTGTCAGTTTCTCTCGGAGCAGCCAACCAGCTAGTGGTTGTAGGGGGCGGCTATTTATAGCCTAAGGAGCAGCCCGACATGATAAGACATAAATGCCCTTCAATGATATGACCGTTAGGTGGGTAGATATTTTGGCATAGCTGGCGCGTAGCACAGCAACGGTCGGATATTTGAGGCTCAAATTCCTCAGGGCTATGATGTTCCTCGCTGTGTAGGCAATCCGCACTGGCGAATTCCTAACTCCTCAGTCAGAACAAATTCCTCAGAGACCAGAAGAACTTCGTCTCTGTCACTGAAGAATATGACTGAACTGTATGAGATTTCCAATGGCTTCACTCGAAGGGATTGGTAGGTGTAGGATTTTGAGTTGAGCATCACATGGAAATTTTTCCTTAGTATTTCCTCGACCCCCTTTAATAGTACGGTGTTTCCTATGACTCAAGAAAGAGAAAATGAAACTACAAAAACAAAAGTCTTCACGCTCCATGTTCCTCGAATGAATGCCAAGTCTTCAAGGTCACACCAATTTCTTCACTTTCAAAGTCTTCAGAAAGTCTTCAGAAATCCAAAGTCTTCAGTTGAAGAACTTCGTTTTTAGGGGTCGACTTTCTCTGTAAATATCAAACTCCTCATAGACTTATAGACCTGTGTACACTCATAAACACATTAGTCCCTTAACCTATAAGTCTTCAATACACCAAAATCACTAAGGGGCACTAGATGCACTTACAATCTCCCCCTTTTTGGTGATTGATGACAATATAGGTTAAGTTTTCAACGGGGATAATCATATGAAGTGTAAATAATGATATTGAGGAATTTGATTGCAAGATATAGAAGAACTCCTCCTGAAGATGTGCATAGTGAGGAATTTGCTTTTGAAGCAATGCACACTTGAAGAGTAGAATCATGGGGATCTCCCCCTATATCTTGTAATTCATACACGCATTTGACATATAATATGAAGAATTTGAAATGCATGATGAAATATGGTGACTGATGTAATTCAGCATGCGCGCATTAACATTAACGAGGAATAAGCATGCAGAAAATCACAGCAAAAGTATTAGGCCACCATAGAGTTTAAGTTTACAACTCGATCCGGCAAAGTCATCAGAAGAAGGAGAGTTGTAACTTAGCAAAAAAACGCCCATATAAGATAGACCCGCTTGAAGACTAACTCAAATTTCTCCCCCTTTGTCATCGAATGACCAAAAGGATCGAAAATAAGGACTAACGCCCCTGAAGAATATCAAGTTGATGAAGGAGCGCCCGCGTTGTTGGGGTCATTTGTTGATGTTGGGCCTGCCGCAGTGTCGTCCAAGTCTTCATGCTCGTCGGTGTCACGCGATGAAGAATAGGAGCTGGCCACCAAGGAAGGAACCTTAACCTTCTTGTATTTCTTCGGTGGAGGAGCAGACTAGTCAAAATCTTCCTTGAGACCCATTTTCTTCAGATCTTCTTCGCTATAAATGTGAGACAGAACAACCCAGGTACGGTTGAAGGTTTCATGGAGGTGAAGGAAATATGCCCTAGAGGCAATAATAAAGTTATTATTTATTTCCTTATATCATGATAAATGTTTATTATTCATGCTAGAATTGTATTAACCGGAAACATGATACATGTGTGAATACATAGACAAACAAAGTGTCACTAGTATGCCTCTACTTGACTAGCTCGTTGATCAAAGATGGTTATGTTTCCTAGCCATAGACATGAGTTGTCATTTGATTAACGGGATCATATCATTAGGAGAATGATGTGATTGACTTGACCCATTCCGTTAGCTTAGCACACGATCGTTTAGTATTCTGCTATTGCTTTCTTCATGACTTATACATGTTCCTATGACTATGAGATTATGCAACTCCCGTTTATCGGAGGAACACTTTGTGTGCTACCAAACGTCACAACGTAACTGGGTGATTATAAAGGTGCTCTACAGGTGTCTCCGAAGGTACTTGTTGGGTTGGCGTATTTCGAGATTAGGATTTGTCACTCCGATTGTCGAAGAGGTATCTCTGGGCCCACTCGGTAATGCACATCACTATAAGCCTTGCAAGCATTGCAACTAATGAGTTAGTTGCGGGATGATGCATTACAGAACGAGTAAAGAGACTTGCCGGTAACGAGATTGAACTAGGTATTGAGATACCGACGATCGAATCTCGGGCAAGTAACATACCGATGACAAAGGGAACAACGTATGTTGTTATGCGGTTTGACGGATGAAGATCTTCGTAGAATATGTGGGAGCCAATATGAGCATCCAGGTTCCGCTATTGGTTATTGACCGGAGACGTGTCTCGGTCATGTCTACATAGTTCTTGAACCCGTAGGGTCCGCACGCTTAAAGTTTTGATGACAGTTATATTATGAGTTTATATGTTTTGATGTACCGAAGGTTGTTCAGAGTCCCGGATGTGATCACGGACATGACGAGGAGTCTCGAAATGGTCGAGACATGAAGATTGATATATTGGAAGCCTATGTCTGGATATCGAAAGTGTTCCGGGTGAAATCGGAATATTACCGGAGTACTGGGAGGTTACCGGAACCCCCCCGGGGCTTAATGAGCCATAGTGGGCCTTAGTGGAAGAGAGGAGAGGCGGCCAGGGCAGGGCCGCGCGCCCCTCCCCCCTAGTCCGAATAGGACAAGGAGAGGGGGGCGGTGCCCCCCTTTCCTTGCTCTCTCCCTCCTCTTCCCCCTCCACTCCTAGTCCAACAAGGAAAAGGGAGGGAGTCCTACTCCCGGTGAGAGTAGTACTCCTCCTGGCGCGCCCCTTCTGGCCGGCCGCACCTCTCCCCCTTGCTCCTTTATATACGGGGGCAGGGGGGCACCCTAGAGACAACAATTGATCGTTTGATCTTTTAGCCGTGTGTGGTGCCCCCCTCCACCATAGTCCACCTCGATAATACTGTAGCGGTGCTTAGGCGGAGCCCTGCGTCGGTAGAACATCATCGTCGTCACCACGCCGTCGTGCTGACGAAACTCTCCCTCAACACTCGGCTGGATCGGAGTTCGAGGGACGTCATCGGGCTGAACGTGTGCTGAACTCGGAGGCGCCGTGCGTTCGGTACTTGATCGGTCGGATCGTGAAGACGTACGACTACATCAACCGTGTTGTGCTAACGCTTTCGCTTTCGGTCTACGAGGGTACGTGGACAACACTCTCCCCTCTCATTGCTATGCGTCACCATGGTCTTGCGTGTGCGTAGGATTTTTTTTGAAATTACTACGTTCCCCAACAGTGGTATCAGAGCCAGGTTTTATGCGTTGATGTTATATGCACGAGTGGAACACAAATGAGTTGTGGGCGATATAAGTCATACTGCTTACCAGCATGTTATACTTTGGTCCGGCGGTATTGTAGGATGAAGCGGCCCAGACCGGCATTACGCGTACGCTTACGCGAGACTGGTTCTTCCGACGTGCTTTGCACAGAGGTGGCTGGCGGGTGTCAGTTTTTCCAACTTTAGTTGAACCGAGAGTGGCTACGCCCGGTCCTTGAGAAGATTAAAACAGCACTAACTTGACGAACTATCGTTGTGGTTTTGATGCGTAGGTAAGAACGGTTCTTGCACAGCCCGTAGCAGCCACGTAGAACTTGCAACAACAAAGTAGAGGACGTATAACTTGTTTTTGCAGGGCATGTTGTGATGTGATATGGTCAAGACATGATGCTAAATTTTATTGTATGAGATGATCATGTTTTGTAACCGAGTTATCGGCAACTGGCAGGAGGCATATGGTTGTCGCTTTATTGTATGCAATGCAATCGCCCTGTAATGCTTTACTTTATCACTAAGCGGTAGCGATAGTCGTAGAAGCATAAGATTGGCGAGACGACAACGATGCTACAATGGAGATCAAGGTGTCGCGCCGGTGACGATGGTGATCATGACGGTGCTTCGGAGATGGAGATCACAAGCACAAGATGATGATGGCCATATCATATCACTTATATTGATTGCATGTGATGTTTATCTTTTATGCATCTTATCTTGCTTTGATTGACGGTAGCATTATAAGATGATCCCTGACTAAATTATCAAAGTATAAGTGTTCTCCCTGAGTATGCACCGTTGCAAAAGTTCTTCGTGCTGAGACACCACGTGATGATCGGGTGTGATAGGCTCTACGTTCAAATACAACGGGTGCAAAACAGTTGCACACGCAGAATACTCAGGTTAAGCTTGACGAGCCTAGCATATAATAGATATGGCCTCGGAACACGGAGACCGAAAGGTCGAGCGTGAATCATATAGTGGATATGATCAACATAGTGATGTTCACCGTTGAAACTACTCCATCTCACGCGATGATCGGACATGGTTTAGTTGATATGGATCACGTGATCACTTAGAGATTAGAGGGATGTCTATCTAAGTGGGATTTCTTAAGTAATATGATTAATTGAACTTAAATTTATCATGAAATTAGTCCTGATAGTATTTTGCAAATTATGTTGTAGATCAATAGCTCGCGTTGTTGCTTCCCTATGTTTATTTTGATATGTTCCTAGAGAAAAATTATGTTGAAAGATGTTAGTACAATGATGCAGATTGGATCCGTGATCTGAGGATTATCCTCATTGCTGCATAGAAGAATTATGTCCTTGATGCACCGCTAGGTGACAGACCTATTGCAGGAGCAGATGCATACGTTATGAACGTTTGGCTTGCTCAATATGATGACTACTTGATAGTTTAGTGCACCATGCTTAACGGCTTAGAATCGGGACTTCAAAGACGTTTTGAACGTCATGGACCATATGAGTTGTTCCAGGAGTTGAAGTTAATATTTCAAGCAAATACCCGAGTTGAGAGATATGAAGTCTCCAACAAGTTCTATAGCTAAAAGGAGAATAGCTCAAGCAGTGAGCATGTGCTCAGATTGTCTGGGTACTACAATCGCTTGAATCAAGTGGGAGTTAATCTTCCAGATAAAATAGTGATTGACAGAATTCTCTAGTCACCATCACCAAGTTAGTAGAACTTCGTGATGAACTATAGTATGCAAGGGATGATGAAAGTAATTCCCGAGCTCTTCGCGATGCTGAAATTGACGAAGGTAGAAATCAAGAAAGAGCATCAAGTGTTGATGGTTAACAAGACCACTAGTTTCAAGAAAAGGGCAAAGGGATAGAAGGGGAACTTCAAGAAGAACGGCAAGCAAGTTGCTGCTCAAGTGAAGAAGCCCAAGTCTGGACCTAAGCCTGAGACTAAGTGCTTCTACTGCAAAGGGACTGGTCACTGGAAGCGGAACTGCCCCAAGTATTTGGTGGATAAGAAGGATGGCAAAGTGAACAAAGGTATATTTGATATACAGATTATTGATGTGTATTTTACTAGTGTTCGTAGCAACCCCTCGGTATTTGATACTGGTTCAGTTGCTAAAGAGTAGTAACTCGAAACGGGAGTTGCATAATGAACAGAAACTAGTTAAGGATGAAGAGATGATGTGTATTGGAAGTGGTTCCAAGATTGATATGATCATCATCGCACACTCCCTATACTTTCGGGATTAGTGTTGAACCTAAATAAGTGTTATTTGGTGTTTGCGTTGAGCATGAATATGATTTGATCATGTTTATTGCAATACGGTTATTCATTTAAGTTAGAGAATAATTGTTGTTCTGTTTACATGAATAAAACCTTATATGGTTACACACCCAATGAAAATGGTTCATTGGATCTCGATCATAGTGATACACATATTCATAATATTGAAGCCAAAAGATGCAAAGTTAATAATGATAGTGCAACTTATTTGTGGCACTGCCGTTTCGGTCATATTGGTGTAAAGCGCATGAAGAAACTCCATGCTGATGGGCTTTTGGAATCATTTGATTATGAATCACTTGATGCTTGCGAACCATGCCTTATGGGCAAGATGACTAAGACTCCGTTCTCCGGAACAATGGAGCGAGCAACTGACTTATTGGAAATAATACATACTGATGTATGCGATCCGATGAGTGTTGAGGCTCGCGGCGGGTATCGTTATTTTCTGACCTTCACAGATGATTTGAGCAAATATGGGTATATCTACTTGATGAAACATAAGTCTGAAACATTTGAAAAGTTCAAAGAATTTTAGAGTGAAGTGGAAAATCATCGTGACAAGAAAATAAGGTTTCTACGATCTGATCGCGGAGACAAATATTTGAGTTACGAGTTTGGTCTTCAATTAAAACAATGTGGAATAGTTTCACAAATTCGTGCCACCTGGAACACCACAGCATAATGGTGTGTTCGAACGTCATAACCGTACTTTATTGGATATAGTGCAATCTATGATGTTTCTTACCGATTTACCACTATAGTTCTGGGGTTATGCATTAGAGACAGCTGCATTCACGTAAAAAAAGGGCACCATCTAAATCCGTTTGAGACGACACCGTATGAACTGTGGTTTGGCAAGAAACCAAAGTTGTCGTTTCTTAAAGTTTGGGGTTGCGATGCTTATAAGAAAAAGTTTCATCCTAATAAGCTCAAACCCAAATCGGAGAAATGTGTCTTCATAGGATACCCAAAGGAGACAATTGGGTACACCTTCTATCACAGATCCGAAGGCAAGATATTCATTGCTGAGAATGGATCCTTTCTAGAGAAGGAGTTTCTCTTGAAAGAAGTGAGTGGGAGGAAAGTAGAACTTGATCAGGTAACTGTACCTGCTCCTTTATTGGAAAGTAGTTCATCATAGAAATTTGTTCCTGTGACTCCTATACCAATTAGTGAGGAAGCTAATGATGATGATCATGTAACTTCAGATCAAGTTACTACCGAACCTCGTAGGTAAACCAGAGTGAGATCCACACCAGAGTGGTACGGTAATCCTGTTCTGGAGGTCATGTTACTTGACCATGACGAACCTACGAACTATGAGGAAGCGATGATGAGCCCAGATTCTGCGAAATGGCTTGAGGCCATGAAATTTGAGATGAGATCCATGTATGAGAACAAAGTAAGGACTTTGATTGACTTGCCCAATGATCGGCGAGCCATTGAGATTAAATGGATCTTCAAGAGGAAGACGGTCGCTGATAGTAGTGTTACTATCTACAAAGCTAGAATTGTCGCAAAAAGGTTTTCGACAAGTTCAAGGTGTTGACTACGATGAGAGTTTCTCACTCGTATCTATGCTTAAGTCTGTCCGAATCATGTTAGCAATTGCCGCATTTTATGAAATCTGGAAAATGGATAAACAAAACTGCATTCCTTAATGGATTTATTAAAGAAGAGTTGTATATGATGCAACCAGAAGGTTTTGTCAATCTTAAAGGTGCTAACAAAATATGCAAGCTCCAGCGATCCATCTATGGACTAGTGCAAGCATCTCGGAGTTGGAATATACGCTTTGATAAGTTGATCAAAGGATGTAGTTTTATACAGACTTGCGGTGAAGCCTGTATTTACAAGAAAGTGAGTGGGAGCACTACAGCATTTCTGATAAGTATATGTGAATGACATATTGTTGATCGGAAATAATGTAGAATTATTCTGCAAAGCATAAAGGAGTGTTTAAAAGGAGTTTTTCAAAGAAAGACCTCGGTGAAGCTGCTTACATATTGAGCATCAATATCTATATAGATAGATCAAGACGCTTGATAAGTTTTTTTCAATGAGTACATACCTTAACAAGATTTTGAAGTTCAAAATGGAACAGTCAAAGAAAGAGCTCTTTCCCGTGTTACAAGGTGTGAAATTGAGTAAGACTCAAAGCCCGACCACGACAAAAGATAGAAAGAGAATGAAAGTCATTCCCTATGCCATAGGTTCTACAAAGTATGCCATGCTGTGTACCAGATCTATTGTATACCCTACCACTGAGTTTGGCAAGGGAGTACAATAGTGATCTAGGAGTAGATCACTGGACAGCGGTCAAAATTATCCTTAGTGGAATAAGGATATGTTTCTCGATTATGGAGGTGAAAAAAGGTTCTTCGTAAAGGGTAACGTCGATGCAAGTTTTTGACACTGATCCAGATGACTCTAAGTCTCAATCTGGATACATATTGAAAGTGGGAGCTATTAGCTAGAGTAGATCCGTGCAGAGCATTGTAGACATAGAATTTGCAAAATACTTACGGATATGAATGTGACAGACCCGTTGACTAAAATTATCTCGCAAGCAAAACATGATCACACCTTAGTACTCTTTGGGTATTAATCACATAGCGATGTGAACTAGATTACTGACTCTAGTAAACCCTTTGGGTGTTGGTCACATATCGATGTGAACTATGGGTGTTAACCACATAAAGATGTGAACTACTGATGTTAAATCACATGGCGATGTGAACTAGATTATTAACTCTAGTGCAAGTGAGAGACTGAAGGAAATATGCCCTAGAGGCAATAATAAAGTTATTATTTATTTCCTTATATCATGATAAATGTTTATTATTCATGCTAGAATTGTATTAACCGGAAACATGATACATGTGTGAATACATAGACAAACAGAGTGTCACTAGTATGCCTCTACTTGACTAGCTCGTTGATCAAAGATGGTTATGTTTCCTAGCCATAGACATGAGTTGTCATTTGATTAACGGGATCATATCATTAGGAGAATGATGTGATTGACTTGACCCATTCCGTTAGCTTAGCACACGATCGTTTAGTATTCTGCTATTGCTTTCTTCATGACTTATACATGTTCCTATGACTATGAGATTATGCAACTCCCGTTTACCGGAGGAACACTTTGTGTGCTACCAAACGTCACAACGTAACTGGGTGATTATAAAGGTGCTCTACAGGTGTCTCCGAAGGTACTTGTTGGGTTGGCGTATTTCGAGATTAGGATTTGTCACTCCGATTGTCGGAGAGGTATCTCTGGGCCCACTCGGTAATGCACATCACTATAAGCCTTGCAAGCATTGCAACTAATGAGTTAGTTACAGGATGATGCATTACAGAACGAGTAAAGAGACTTGCCGGTAACGAGATTGAACTAGGTATTGAGATACCGACGATCGAATCTCGGGCAAGTAACATACCGATGACAAAGGGAACAACGTATGTTGTTATGCGGTTTGACCGATAAAGATCTTCGTAGAATATGTGGGAGCCAATATGAGCATCCAGGTTCCGCTATTGGTTATTGACCGGAGATGTGTCTCGGTCATGTCTACATAGTTCTCGAACCCGTAGGGTCCGCATGCTTAAAGTTTCGATGACAGTATATTATGAGTTTATATGTTTTGATGTACCGAAGGTTGTTCGGAGTCCCGGATGTGATCATGGACATGACGAGGAGTCTCGAAATGGTCGAGACATGAAGATTGATATATTGGAAGCCTATGTTTGGATATCGGAAGTGTTCCGGGTGAAATCGGAATTTTACCGGAGTACCGGGAGGTTACCGGAACCCCCCCGGGGCTTAATGGGCCATAGTGGGCCTTAGTGGAAGAGAGGAGAGGCGGCCAGGGCAGGGCTGCGCGCCCCTCCCCCCTAGTCCAAATAGGACAAGGAGAGGGGGGCGGCGCCCCCCCTTTCCTTCCTCTCTCCCTCCTCTTTCCCCCTCCACTCCTAGTCCAACAAGGAAAAGGGAGGGAGTCCTACTCCCGGTGAAAGTAGGACTCCTCCTGGTGCGCCCCTTCTGGCCGGCCGCACCTCTCCCCCTTGCTCCTTTATATACGGGGGCAGGGGGCCCTAGAGACAACAATTGATCGTTTGATCTTTTAGCCGTGTGCGGTGCCCCCCTCCACCATAGTCCACCTCGATAATACTGTAGCGGCGCTTAGGCGAAGCCCTGCGTCGGTAGAACATCATCATCGTCACCACGCCGTCGTGCTGACAAAAATCTCCCTTAACACTCGGCTGGATCGGAGTTCGAGGGACGTCATCGGGCTGAACGTGTGCTGAACTCGGAGGTGCCGTTCATTCGATACTTGATCGGTCGGATCGTGAAGACATACGACTACATCAACCGCGTTGTGCTAACGCTTCCGCTTTCGGTCTATGAGGGTACGTGGACAACACTCTCCCCTCTCGTTGCTATGCATCACCATGATCTTGCGTGTGCGTAGGAAATTTTTGAAATTACTACGTTCCCCAACAGGAGGTAGTAATGGTTTTTCTTCACTGCATTGTGGGTAGCAGTCATGTTGTGAAGAATTGAACCAAACTGACGCTTGACCCATTTGTGATTGCGATCAACCTTCTGGTGAAGACTGAGGAGAAGCTCAGGATCAGTCATCACCCTGGGAGCTGTGCCTTGAGGATTTTGCTTGGTTGCATTGGCGGCAGTGTCATGAGTGGCAGAGTCATCATTGGTGGAATAAGATGCAGCTTTGCAAAATTGACCATCCATTGGACGAATGCCTTCATCAATAACAGCAGCGGCCTTGCCCTTGTCATCAGCTGAGGAAAACGTCCTTTTGAGGACTTCAATTGGGGGCAAGTAGCTGCAATGGTTCAGTGTATCAGCTTTGTAGTTGAGTGAAGACCTTGTTCTGATGAATCTCATAATCCACGGAGCATAAGGCTTCAACTCAAACGGTGACATTGCGACATTGGCCAGAGTCCTCATGAAGAAATGATGGAAGTTGACGGGAACGCCATGAATGATATTGAAAAGCAGATTCTTCATGATGCCAACGACTTCTTCTTCATTCGAGTCGTGGCCCTTGATGGGACTCAATGTCTTCGTCAAAATGCGATAAATAGTCCGAGGCACATATAGCAATTCCTTCATGAGGAATTTTGTTCTTGGGGCCTGACCTGGCTTCAATGGCTTCATCAGCACTTGCATATAGTGATCTGTAAGCTCAGGCTCACTGTAGACGCAACGAGCAGCTTCATGGGGAGGACTGAGAGGCAAATCACGAAGCAATTCAGTAGCTGGTGCCTTATAGTGAGTGTTTTCGGTCATCCAGTCCAGCACCCAGGAATTCACATCTTCAGAGTCTCCGGTGATGTGCAGCGTTGCATAAAATTGAAGAATGAGTTCTTCATTCCAATCACATATATCAGTGCCGAAATTTAACATTCCAGCGTCGTGAAGAACACTGAGGACTGGCACGAAGCACGACAGAGATTCCATATCCACGTGAGGAATGTGCTCATGATCGAAAACTTTGTCTTTGTTGAACATCACTGAGGAATAGAAATTTGCCTGACTGGTAGTCCAGAAATGCCTCTTCCTAATGCGAGCAGAGTCATAGGGGTTGTAATCTATGAAGAATACGTTCTCGCCGAAGAAATCATCAGCCTTGAATTTTTGCTTCCTGGAGAATGGATCCTTTGGCTTGGGTTGAGGAGTGTCAGTCAGTTGCATCACAACCTCGGGAATCGCAATCTCAGGTTCTTCAGGCTGAGGAATTTCTGGTTACTCTTCAGTGGCAGTCTGTGTCTTCAACGATTCAGCAGCAGCAGTTTCATCAGCACTAGTGGCTGGAATTTCTTCATGAACAGATGGAGTGGGGTGAGTTTCTTCAGAGCCCAATGGAACAGTATGTGCTGGGGACTGAGGGATTTGCTGCAATGGCGTGAACAGAGGAGAGTTGGGGTGCTGACTATCCCAAAAGTCATCATTCATCAATGGAGTAGTACTCCCAGTGTCCACGTCAGAGTTGTGTTCATCCAATTCCTCAACGCTGGCCTCTTCAGCAGTGAATTGAGGCATGGGCGAGGAGACAATTGGAGTTGAAGGGATTGCGTCCGCTTCAATTTCTTCATCCATCTGCTCTGAAGAAGCAGCAGAGGGAATATCTTCATCAGATCCGCTGGGGATCACATATTCTTCATCGAAAGGAACAAGGTCCTTTGATGGCATGGTTGAGATAGGAACAACATCAATTGGGTTGCCAAATGAGCTAGTCAAAGCCTTCATCTTCTTCGGGGCTGAAGAATCTGATGAAGTTGATGCCTTCCTTTTCTTCACAGCTGCACGTTCAGCAGCCTTGGTCTTCTTCACATCTGATGCAGATGGAAGGATCGGAGTTGGGGTAGGCGCAGGAGGAGAGAGGAATTTGGTTGATTTTCTTCAGGCACAAATGATGCAGTTGCCCTGACTTCTTCATTTTCTTTAGACGCACCACTAGTGGATGCCCTGGCAATCTCTTCAGCGGCTGGAATGCAGTCATCAGCCTTGGAACTCACATTTTCTTCAGCAGCCTGATTTTCATCAGCGGTGCTGGCATGCTCTTCTGTCGATTGAGCAGATGCTTCGGCTGAGGATTTTCTTGTTGCGTTGGAGCTGCAACATTTGACGTGAACTTCTCAGTCAACTTCACAAACCTGACTTTGGCTCCAAGCCAGTCAGCTCTGTATATGTCAAATTCATCACTGAGGTTTTTGATCTCAAACTGAATGTTGACAAGTTCTTCAGTTGTCATTGAGACAACGTTTTTCTTCAGGAAGCGCTCCTTCTTGTACTGCGCTTTCGTGATCTGCCTGGCCTTTTCAAATTTCCATTTTTCTTCTTGGATGAAGGCAGTCAACATATGACTTTGGCCAGGAGTCAGCTTGAAATCAGGCATAGGAGTGTTGGGGTCCTTGTGCCAGAGATCAATGTAACCGAGGATCAACTTGGGATCCAAAAGAAGAGGCACATTTGTGCCCATGGCTCTAGCGGCCCTGAGCTACCTGTCTCTGATGATTTTGGCAAGTTCATCATCATCAGCTTCGTCTTCATTAGATGGCACTTGGAAGGCGCCCTGCTTCTTGTGAGGACTTGGGCGAGAGCCTCGTCCAGCAGTGGCCTTTGTCTTCAGCAGAGAGGGGCCAGTTGAAGAATTTGGTGCAGCTGAGGAACTAGCAGAAGCTCCTGAGGCAATAGAGATGCCTATCGTCCTTTGGCACGTGGCAAGATGCACAGGTGCAGAGGATTTGGTCGGAGCAGCTGAGGACTTTGGAGGAGCGTGAGCAGCATGAGGAGTTGGACGTGAGGGCTTTGAAGATTCTGGCCGTGAGGGCATTGCTGAGGAACTTGGCCGTGAGGGCATTGAAGATGAAGCACTTGGCTTATGCGTAGGCTTATTTGCCATGGCCTTCTTCGGCTTGCTAGCAGAGGCCTCAGCAGCAGTAGCTGCAGAGTCTTCGTTGAATTTCCTCATTGCTTCTCTTGCTTGTCTGGCCAACTTGGCCTGGCTCTTGGCCCATTCATCAGGATAATCCTCTCCGCGCTTGAGGCTGGTGGGATCTGCATCTTGGCCAGGTGCCAATGGAGGTCTTGGGCATGGAGGATTGAGTGCGAATTTCTTCATGTACTTGGGAGTAACATACCTGTACTCCCTCCACTCTCTTGCCCATCTCCTCTCTATCCTTTGGATGCGCACCTTGCGCTGATTTTTGTCCTCTTTTCCAAACTTGGCCTCATCAGGAGTGCAGTAATCCTTATATATGTCATCAGGGATCTCAAAAGCAGTATTAACCTCAGGCCTCTTCCCTCCCTTTTGTGGCTTCTTTCCATCAGCCATTTTCTTCAGATGAGGAATTTGAACAATGGAATTCTCTGAAGATGTATGCAACTTTTCGTCGAGGAATGCTGCAAATGAGTTAAGTTGATGAGAACCTAGTGATTCAGCAGCAGACATGAGTACCTGTGAACAGAGTATAGTTGCGAGGAATTTGGAGAGGTCATATGCGTTCTCAGAAGGTTTTGTAAAAAGAACAAGTTTGAGGAATTTGACCAGATGAGTCTTGAAGAATTTCACTAAGCGTTCTTTGTCTTAGGTTCCAGAGTTGTACAGATCAGAAATCCACACAATTGAGGAATCTTGTAGAAAAATATAGCTTAGAGAAATGAATCAAGTACAGATGACATGTGAGGTGTTTTATTGTGTGAGGATTTGAAGAAAAACACCTTTGAAGATTTTGTAGAAAACTTTTGAATCAAAGAGGGCAGTAAAAGTAACTTTTAATTACCCTGGACGAAGAACACGACGAATCTGGGAAGTGTATATGTGAATTTCGTCAGTTCAGATCTTCCACGCCCTAACTCGGCTGAGGAAGACAGCTACGGTGGCGGCGGATTGAAGAAATCCACGGCCGGCGCGAGTACGACGGCGACGAGGTCGAAGCAGTGAAGCTCTTCCTCACCGGCGATGATGAAGTAGCGGCGGCGCTAGGGTTTGAGAAGCTCGAGCTGGAGTGAGGTCGAGCGGAGTAAAAGAGAAGTGAAGAAGGGGAGGGGTATTTATAGCCACGGTGAAAAACTGTTCGCCCGAAGAATTTGGACGAACGTGCCCTTGACCCTTCTCATTCGCTTGACATGTGTCACCCACGTACTGAGAAGTGGAGATCGTGGGTGAATAGATAAGTGTTATCGTGGGATGCGGAACGGTTTGAGCACCAAAACCGAAAAATTTGGATAAGATAAGTTTTAACGTTGCATTCGCAAATTCTTCAGCTGACAAGGACACAGTGAAGATTTTGAACGAGTTTCAACTAGAACGCACATGAAGAATTTGTGAATAGAATGGGTTGAGTTTAGCATAGAGGGGGAAGGGTCCGATCACATTCACTTAGCAGAAAAAGCAACTTGAAGAATTAGCAATAAGTGAATGCTGTAGAGGACATAAACTCATATATATATATAGCCAATGAAGAAAAACAACGGAAATGGTGAAGACAATGCAAAGTTGAAGAAAATGAACAACTGAGGAAAAACTCAAATTGAAGATTTTCAACTTTGGTGGTGGCGTGACCCACCATATAAGAATGATGATTTCAGACACCGCGCACAATTGTCGTAGGGCTCTGAGAATCAAATTCTTCGTTAATTTCTTCACACCTAGAGTGTTATTCTTCATTGATTGAAGAAAAACGTTTCTTCATGTGTTGCACATCTAAGTCATCAATTTTGCATAAGTGTTAGGATGAGTGTCCTTTTCAAAGAACATTCGAAGATTCTAAGATATTTAGCTCACACCGCAACTTGCTAAATCTCTTCTCATCCAAGGGCTTTGTGAAGATATCGGCTACCTATTCTTCAGTCTTCACATGCTCAATAGAAATGTCGCCCTTCAACACATGATCACGAAGAAAATGATGACGAATCTGAATCTGCTTTGTCTTCGAGTGCTGAACTTGGTTGTGAGAAATCTTGATGGCACTCTCATTGTCACAGAAGAGAGGCACATTCTTCACGTTGACGCCATAGTCCTTGAGAGTTTGCTTCATCCATAGCAATCGAGCACAACAAGAACCAGCAGCAATGTACTCAGCTTCAGCAGTAGACAGTGATACACAGTTCTATTTCTTCGAGGACCAACAGACCAAAGATCTTCCGAGGAAATGGCATGTGCCAGATGTTGACTTGCGGTCCACACGATCACCAGCATAGTCAGAGTCAGAATATCCAATGAGATCAAAATCCGAGCCCTTGGGGTACCATAATCCAAGTGCTGGTGTGTGAGCTAGATATCGAAGAATATGCTTCACAGCCTTATGGTGTGATTCCTTCGGTGTAGCTTGAAATCGGGCACACATGCAAACACTAAGCATAATATCTGGCCTAGATGCACATAGGTACAATAAGGAACCAATCATGGAGCGATATACCTTTTGATCGAAGTCAATACCATTTTCATCAGTGCATAGATGGCCATTTGTGGGCATAGGAATTTTCACTCCTTTGCAATCTTGCATGCCGAATTTCCTCAGTACATCCTTGAGGTATTTCTCCTAAGATATGAATATGCCATTGCGCTGTTGACGAATTTGAAGACCTAAGAAGAATTTCAATTCTCCCAACATAGACATTTGATATTCTTCACTCATCATATAGGCAAATTCATCACTGTAACGTTGGTCAGTACAGCCAAAGATAATATCATCAACATAAATTTGGCACACAAACAATTCACCATCATAATATTTAGTGAAAAGAGTAGGGTCGAGTGAACCGGGTTTGAAGCCTTTCTTCATGAGGAATTCCTTCAGAGTATCATACCACGCCCGAGGGGCCTGCTTGAGGCCATAGAGGGCCTTATTGAGTCTGAAGACTTTGTCAGGATGCTTTGGATCTTCAAAACCTGGGGGTTGAGCAACATATACTTCTTCCTCAAGCTTACCATTGAGGAATGCACTTTTCACATCCATTTGATATAAAGTGATATCATGATGGTTAGCATAAGCAAGTAATATGCGAATAGCCTCAAGTCTAGCAACAGGTGCAAAAGTTTCATCGAAATCGATTCCTTCAACCTGTGTGTAGCCTTGAGCTACAAGCCGTGCCTTATTCCTCACCACAAGCCCATTTTCATCTTGCTTGTTACGGTAGATCCACTTTGTGCCAATGATATTGTGCTTGTGAGGATCTGGACGTTTGACCAGTTCCCAGACGTTGTTGAGCTCAAATTGATGTAATTCTTCTTGCATAGCTTGAATCCACTCAGGCTCCATAAATGCTTCATCTACCTTAGTGGGCTCTGTGATAGAGATAAAAGCAAAGTGCCCACAAAAGTTAGACAAATGTGAAGCTCTTGAGCGTGTGAGAGGACCTGGTGCTTCAATGTCATCGATGATCTTCTCAATTTGCACTTCTTTTGCAATGCGAGGATGAGCGGGCTGTCGTCGGGGAATTTGATCAACATTTTCTTCAGCACCATTTTCTTCAGGTGCCTCAGCTCAACGTTCTTCACGTTCTGGAATGAATTCTTCAGCAGATTCTTCGGTCGGAATGACATCCTCAGTAGCCTTGAACTTGATTGTTTCCTCAGGTGCTGGTTGATCTATCACAGAAGGTAGGTGCTCTCTTTGCGAGCCATTAGTTTCATCGAACTGCACATCTACAGTTTCAACAACCTTGTGAAGAAAATTGTTGAAGACTCTGTAGGTGTGCGAGTCCTTTCCGTAACCAAGCATAAAACCTTCATGTGCTTTCGGTGCAAATTTTGAGTTGTGATGAGGATCTCTAATCCAACATTTAGCACCGAAGACTTTGAAATAACTCACATTGGGTTTCTTGTCAGTGAGGAGTTCATAGGCAGTCTTCTTGAAGAATTTGTGAAGATAAACTCTGTTGATGATGTGGCACGCAGTATCAATTGCATCAATCCAAAAACGACGAGGCATTTTGTATTCATCAAGCATAGTGCGAGCCATCTCAGCAAGAGTCCTGTTCTTGCGCTCCACAACGCCATTCTGCTGAGGAGTATAAGGAGCCGATAACTCATGAGTAATACGAAGTTCATCAAGATAGTCATCAAGACCAGAGTTCTTGAACTCAGCTCCATTGTCACTTCTGATGTGCTTGATCTTCACACCAAAGTTGGTTGAAGCCCTTGAGGAAAATCGTTTGAAGACTTCTTGCACTTCGTGTTTGTAAATGACAATATGTACCCATGTGTAACGAGAGTAATCATCAACAATAACAAAGCCATATTGAGATGCATCATTCGAAACTGCAGAATAATGATTAGGACCAAAAAGATCCATATGAAGCAAATGGTCGAGTGGTAGTCATGATTGTCTTCGCTGGATGCTTAGACTTGGTCATCTTTCTAGCTTCACAGGCTCCGCACAAGTGATACTTGAGGAATTTGACATTCTCAATGCCAATGACATGCTTCTTCTTCACAAGCGTGTGTAGATTCCTCATGCCTGCATGACCAAGTCGTCGATGCCATAGCCAGCCTTCTAAAGCTATTGCAAGTAGGCACACGGCTGGTTGTGGTCCTGTAGAGAAATCAACAATATACAAGTCTCCTCTCCTAAAGCCTTCGAAGACTTTGGAATTGTCAGCTTCCATGATCACAACACAACGATACTTGCCAAAGACAACAACCATATCAAGATCACAAAGCATTGAGACAGACATGAGGTTGTATCCTATGGACTCGACAAGCATGACTTTGTCCATGTGTTGATCCTTTGAGATCACAACCATACCTAGACCCAATACCTGACTTTTGCCTTTGTCAGCAAAGATGATATGCTTCAGATGCGATTGAGATAAGGGAGCATCCATCAGTAGATTCTTGTCACCAGTCATGTGATTTGTACATCCACTATTGAGGACCCACTCATTGGCTTTGGGTTGATCATCCTATAGATGAATTAGTGCAGCTTACGAACTCATATACTTCATCAGTGAAGAATATGACATCACAATTCATCAGATCAATTTCATCAACCAATAGAACAGATAAAACAGAATGAGGACATGAGAAATGAGAGTTCATTTCTTCATGATGAGCCTGCGTCCTATCAGGCACTCTCAGGTTTCCAGCAAATTCATCAGACGTTTACGCACTTCTGGAGACCCGACCCTGCATAAGAGATTAGTTCTTTTTCTTCACCACCCACATCTGAAGGGGTGGCAAAGAGTTCATCACTCTGCGAGCTCCATATGAGAAAGGTGGCATAGAAGCCAGTCCATTTCGTTTCACATAAGAGGGGTTAGGGTAAGCATATGAATAAGCAGAGAAATTCTTCGAGGACTTATGAACATAATGGTTAGAAGAGTAATTCTCATATTCATAGCCCTTAGCTCTTTCCTGCGAAACAGAGGTGTTAGCACGATGATTATCATATGAGGACTTTGATCCTTTTGAGGAATTTGATCCACGTGAGGAATTTGGTCCATATGAGGACTTGGATCCATATGAAGAATTTGGTCCATATGAAGAATTTGATCTGGGGTTCCTATTCTTCACAGGTGGTGTCATGAGGACATTCACCTGAAGACTTTCAAGGCATCTTTTGGGAACCCAGATTTTCTTCATAGGAGAACCGTTCCTGCAGTTAGTGCCAACATATCTAGCAAATACTTCAACATTCTGATTTTTGAACAGTTTATAGTTGGAGTCAAATGACTCATCAGAAGAATGAGGAGATTCACATGTAAAGTCAGATAGATTAGATGGATCTACTGGAGGTCCCTTTGCAGCAACCCATGAGGTTTTGGGGTACTGCTCAGGCTTCCAATATGTACCATCAGCATTGAGTTTCCTCTCAAAGGCAATACCCTCTTTCCTAGGGTTCCTGTTGAGGATCTTCTTTTTAAGCACATCATAGAGAGTCTGATGCCCTTTGAGGCTTTTGTACATGCTTGTCATGTACAATTCCTTCAGCCCTGCATCATCAGTGATAGTAGCAATGTCCTTAGATGAGGAATTAGTGATAGCAGAGACAGTTGAAGAATTTGTAGCATTAGAAGCATTTGAACATTCAGGTGAAGAATTAGCAGATTCACGTTCAATACACTTCAAGCATGGAGGAACAAATTCTTCTTGAGCAGCGCTGATTTGTTGAGCAAGTGATGAATCACGCTCCTTCTGAAGATCTTCATAACTCACTCTTAGGTTTTCAAGATCTTGCTTTCTCTGAAGAAATTCATAAGAAAGCTTCTCATGATCAGATAAGAGAGTGTTATGATGACCTTGAAGGGTGTCAAACCTAGTCTGAAGTCTCTGAAGACTCTCAGCCAAAGCTTTCGACTGATCCATTTCTTCACCCAACATATCATCGCTCTTATTTAGCATGTATTGAACTTTTTCAAAAGCTCTTTGTTGTTTAGTGGCAAGGGAAGCAAGTTTGACATAGCTGGGTCCAAATTCATCACCAGATTCATCATCACTGGATTCAGACAGATAGCATTCAGTTACCTTTGCATCTTTTGCCATAAGGCATGGTGTAGAAGATGATGATTCTGGTTCGAATGTCATCACTTTGAGAGATTCCTTGAAGTCCTCAAACCAAGGATCATGACGGGTTCGATGACCTTCATAGACCTCAGAGAGACGGTCCCAGATAAGCTTCGCATGATCGAGATGCCTGATGTTCCTAAACTGATTTTGAGACAGACAGGAGCAGATGACGTCCTTCGCTGTGAGGTTGAGAAGGGTGAACTTGCGAATGTCATCAGCTTCTGCCATCTTGCACAGATCGGTAAGACCAATCTCAGTGACGGTCCACAGCTCACTGTTCATCGCCATGAGACGCTTCTTCATCATGGCCTTCCACTTGGGATACTCGTGACCGTCAAAGATGGGGCATGACACGGTCTTCATTCCTGTGGTCGACATAACTAAAACTCCAGGCGGTTAAACCAAAATCACACAGAACAAGGGAGTACCTTGCTCTGATACCAATTGAAAGTGCGTTATATCGACTAGAGGGGGGGGGTGAATAGGCGATATTTATGAATTCTTCACTGAGGAATTTGCGGGTGAGGAAATTCCTTAGCGAAGAACTACTTGCAGCGGAATAAGTACTCAAAAGTAAACATAACAGAGCACAAGCATGGTCATCATGACGAAATGAAGACAAGCACAGAGTACATAAAGCGTAAACACAGGATAACACAGGATGAAGACAAACAGACTGATGAAATTGAACTGAGGAAATTGAGAAAGTCTTCAGTCAAAGTCTTCAAACAGATATGAACAAGCACACAACAACTGTAATGAGGAAATGAAAGAGTTGAGGAATTAGAACCAGTAGGCTTGGTGAAGACAATGATTTGGTAGACCAGTTTCAACTGATGTCTCAGTTGTACGTCTGGTTGGAGCGGCTGGGTATTTAAACCTGAGGACACACAGTCCCGGACACACAGTCCTCACCGTATTCTCCTTGAGCTAAGGTCACACAGACCTCGCCCAATCACTCGTGGTAAGTCTTCAGGTGACTTCCAAACCTTCACAGACTCGGTCACTCGGCGATCCACAATTCCTCTTGGATGCTCTAGACCATGACGCCTAACCGTCTGGAAGAAGCACAGTCTTCAAAGGTAACAAGCGTCGGATCCACGCAGGATCAATCTCTTCAGTGATGCTCAATCACTTTGGGTTTGTAGGTGTTTGGGTTTGGGTTTTCCTCACTCGATGATTTTCGCTCAAAGTCCTCGGAGGATGGGATGCTCTCAAATGACAAGTGTCAGTTTCTCTCGGAGCAGCCAACCAGCTAGTGGTTGTAGGGGGCGGCTATTTATAGCCTAAGGAGCAGCCCGACATGATAAGACATAAATGCCCTTCAATGATATGACCGTTAGGTGGGTAGATATTTTGGGACAGCTGGCGCGTAGCACAGCAACGATCGGGTATTTGAGGCTCAAATTCCTCAGGGCTATCATGTTCCTCACTGTGTAGGCAATCCACACTGGCGAATTCCTAACTCCTCAGTCAGAACAAATTCCTCAGAGACCAGAAGAACTTCATCTCTGTCACTGAAGAATATGACTGAACTGTATCAGATTTCCAATGGCTACACTCGAAGGGATTGGTAGGTGTAGGATTTTGAGTTGAGCATCACATGGAAATTTTTCCTTAGTATTTCCTCGACCCCCTTTAACAGTACGGTGTTTCCTATGACTCAAGAAAGAGAAAATGAAACTACGAAAACAAAAGTCTTCACGCTCCATGTTCCTCGAATGAATGCCAAGTCTTCAAGGTCACACCAATTTCTTCACTTTCAAAGTCTTCAGAAAGTCTTCAGTTGAAGAACTTCATTTTTAGGGGTCGACTTTCTCTGTAAATATCAAACTCCTCATAGACTTATAGACCTGTGTACACTCATAAACACATTAGTCCCTTAACCTATAAGTCTTCAATAAACCAAAATGACTAAGGGGCACTAGATGCACTTACATGTAGCCTTTTCGAAGTAAGAGTATCGATCCCACAGGGAGCACATGAATTAGTCTTTGGCTCATACAAGTTACAAATGATGTGCCTATAAATTGTAAGTGATCCAGAACAGGAATAAAAATGAAGTTGCAAGTGTAAAGGTGAATAAATAAGCTGAAATAAATAACAAGTAAAATGACTTGACTTAAGATAAATGATTAAAAGAGTTCCCAGGGTCCAGATTCCCCACTAGTGTGCATCTACGGCGGTGCCTAAACACAAAGCTATTTCGGATTCCTAAGCCACTTTACATGTTTTTATTTGTGCGTGAAACTGGTACTGATACGTTTATACTCGTGGTATCTCCGTATCCTGTACGCCACCACACTGTTCTTCCCCACTCCGGTTATCAAACGATGATTAAGGGGAAAAAGGTCCCCGTGGACGCAGCCAAAGTTGTCTCCATTATACTCCCTGTTGCAACTATCCGCTGAAGGGAGAAGGGGCTTGTCACGTCACCCAACTCCACAACCACATAGTTAGCTAACAGTAATAACTTTCCATCCAACTTCGGAATACGTTGGATGGTCCACTTCACCCAACGTCAAGACTATTATCAACGTAAACATGCAAAGTGGATATTAAATCCTAAGATCAAACATCCTATTACACACTAGGATTCGTCCATACCTCAGGAACAAAGGATCTACTCACACATGGGAACAACAATCATCACGATAATGGTAAATGAATACTTGGATGAATAGATCAACCGATACACCGTAGGATCCACTAGGGTTCTTGGTGTTACATATGATAAGAATGTGGATGATTATGATGATGAGGAAGACGGTGATGATGAAGATGATGATGTTGAGTGCGTTCCCCTCACGATGAGAAGAATCCCCTCCTTCTCCTCATTGATCCCCTTATCGGATGGGCTCCGGCGGCCTGCCTTCGGGATGAGTTTCTGGAGTCTCTGAACATCTTATCCCCGATCCGTTTCGATGGGGGTGAAAATAGCCGATCCCCAGAGGCGGCGGTGCACCAAACGACCGCTCATGCGAGTGCTTGCGGTTGCATGGAATGCCGTCGTTCGCTCTGGAAGCGCGGCGACGATGGTTTCTTCAGCCTTCTTCCTTGATTCTTTTATGAAAAGTGTTTATCACCTTTAATACGTGATTCCACTGCCATTTTTAGGGATTTCTCCAATAAATGAATATTGCTCCATAAACCGTAACATGAGGGATTATCAACAAAAAGAAGTGCGTGAACGCGGTAAAATTCCACAAAGCCAAACTAGTAGGCACAAAAATAACGGTGAAAAAGGCCTCATAATTGGACTCACCAACTCCCCCATGCTTAGAGTTTTACTCGTCCCCGAGCAAATACCGCAACTTGTAATGAAGAGGTCATCTTGGTTATGAGCCGCGGATGAATCGAATGAACGGGTCCAAAATAAAATTTCAGAATTTACATCATATGATTAATTACACCATGCTCCATCACATCCTAATTTCAATTAAATGAGTATGAAGTCTTCCACACCTTATTATGAATCGTTAACGAGACTCTTTCTAACTTTAGGTGATACTTTATTCTCCTCTTTCAGCTGGATAAGCTTTAGTATGATGCATTTTACATTTTCTTATTTTTCATTCCCCACTTTTTATTTCATGAATTGCTAAGCCTGCCCCATATCACTTGAGATTTTCTCTCTTTTTGAGATGTGGCATGAATGGTATGCTTAACCATCCAAGTTAATTCATTAGGAATTTCATAGGTTTTCTTGAATCATTAACGTTTTTCTCTTATGCACAAGGGTTTATCCATATTTCTTACTTGGTTCACCGGTATAAAAGAAAAACATCTCCAAGTAATCACGAATAAACTGAAGTCAGTTCCAATGCATCACATCAAATTGTTAGCTTCTCATTCTCGATTGATACTAGAGATGTGGTAGACTTATAATCATCATCTAAAAACAAAGATGTATAATCATACTAGCAAATTAATCTAGATCATTATGGACTATTCATCAAACTATCCATGACTCAATGGATCAGAATCTTCCCCCTTCACCAAAAAGGTATGATAGTACTTTTATTACTCGAACTAAATAAACTCCTTCAAGCAAAGTTTAACTAGAAAGGAAACGAGATAGGGCTTCAAAATCCCCCCAAGCTTAACATGGTAAGCCGGTTGAATTCATTTAGTCTCCTTTTTATTGGTACCGGTGTTATCTTCTAGAGGCGAAGCGGTGGCACCGGTTAGGGCATCAATCAGGAGCTTGTTGGCAACCTCCAAATCTATGATGTGAGAATGGTACATGCGAAGATTTGCATCCTGATTGGCAATGACCCTTAAGCTTGTGTCAAGAGCCTCACGCGTCTTGATAGCCAAGGCAACCTCCATCTCCCTTATCTTAGCAGTCATAGATTTAGTCTCAACTACTGAATTATTGACTTGTACCTGTAGTGGAGTCAGTTGCAACGGGGTGATATAACGCCTTTTCTTAGGAGGCCCAACTTGCATGTGGGCGCCAATGGTGTGCATCCCACGCGCCCTTGGATCAATCTTACCGGACTCATCCAAAGGATCATGGATAGTGTAGTTACTGAAACCACACTTCCCCATGACAGCGGGAGTCTCCTTGACAAAATCTAGTTTGTCCTCATCGCTAATGACCTTAATGGCATTGATGGGGATGGCCGTCGATTTCTTGCCCTTCTCTTCATCTTCCTCACCATCATCCTCAAAAGGAGGTTCCTCCAAATCTTCCTCGGAGGAGGTCCAATCGCGACAGCAACGAAGCCTCTCCCTTTTGCTTATTGGAGAGTAACCTTCCTGCTCCAAGTCATGTTCTTCTTGTGAAGAGGTTTGCCTCTCATCCCACGAATGAGCCATGGCCACTCGCACTTCAAGACTCAAGAAGGCTTTGCCTAGATTGATTTGTGAGCTTTGATAGAGGAGGGAGAAATAGTTCTGTATATAAGAGGCTAATGATGCAGGTTTTGATGAGATAAGGAAGTTCAAAAGGATAGGAAATAAACCAAATAAGATCAGGCAAGATTCTGTTGAAACTCGGAAAGAAATCACAATCGGCGGCCTTCCAAACGACCGCAGCTGATTATTTAAGCGGCCGTTTGACCTTTCCCCCTGAGCTCTTTCTGCACAAAGCATACGACGGCTTTAAAAACGGGAGCGGCCGGTCGTTCAAGCGTCTATTTGGTTTTCCCTTATTCTGCAAGACAAAAACAAACACATTTTTTAACAAGGAACTCAGTTTCGCTCTGGAGAACGAGTGAACGATGGCCTTCCATACGATCGCGGTAGATCGATTGGGCGGTCATTTCTTCATTTTGCCTGTGCACTCAAACAAATAGAATCAAATACGGTGCTTCAAATGACCGCAGGCGGTCGTTTTTGCGCCCGTTTCACTACCTAAAACATAAAATTTTATTCAGAAAAATATGACGAAGACAGATTTGACGAGAAGTCAAGGAAAAGGGAAGATCTTTCCTGTGTTCCCTAGTAACTTCCACTCCTTGTGTTTCGTGAAGATCTTCGTCCCAGGCTTCTTTGTCCTTAGGGGCTGAGGAGTGATTACCCACAAGTATAGGGGATCAATCGTAGTCCTTTCGATAAGTAAGAGTGTCGAACCCAACGAGGAGCAGAAGGAAATGACAAGCGATTTTCAGCAAGGTAATTTCTGCAAGCACTGAAATTGTCGGTAAGAGGTAGTTTGATAGCAAGATAATTTCTAACGAGCAATAACGGTAATGTTAACAAAAGTGCAGCAAGGTAGCCCAATACTTTTTGTAGCAAAGGAGAGACCAAAACGGTCTCTTATAATAAGCAAAGCGTTCTGGAGGGCACACGGGAATTTCATCTAGTCACTTTCATAATGTTGATTTGATTCGCGTTCGCTACTTTGATAATTTGATATGTGGGTGGACCGGTGCTTGGGTGCTGTTCTTACTTGAACAAGCCTCCCACTTATGATTAAACCCCTCGCAAGGATCCGCAACTGTGAAAGAAGAATTAAGATAACAATCTAACCATAGCATTAAACATATGGATCCAAATCAGTCCCTTATGAAATAGCGCATAAACTAGGGTTTAAGATTCTATCACTCTAGCAACCCATCATTTAATAACTACTCCCAAATGCATTCCCTTAGGCCCAAAGATGGTGAAGTGTCATGTAGTCGACGTTCACATAACACCACTAAGGGAATCACAACATACATATCATCAAAATATCGAACGAATATCAAATTCACATGATTACTTGCAACATGACTTCTCCTGTGGCCTCAAGAACAAGGAAAACTACTCACAAATAATATTCATGCTCAAGATCAGAGGGATATTAAATAGCATAATGGATCTGAACATATAATCTTCCACCAAATAAACCATCTAGCATCAACTACAAGATGTATCAACACTACTAGTCACCCACAGGTACCAATCTGAGGTTTCGGTACAGAGATTGAAGACAAGAGATGAACTAGGGTTTTGAGATGAGATGGTGTTGTTGAAGATGTTGATGAAGATTGGCCTCCCAAAGATGAGAGGGTTGTTGGTGATGACGATGGCTTCGATTTCCCCCTCCGGGAGGGAAGTTCCCCCGAAGGGCAAAAGTGCTCCTGCCCAAGTTCCTCCTCGAGACGGCGGCGCTCCGTCCTGAAAGTCCTTCAATTATTTTTTCGAGATCATAAGACCTTATATACCAGAAGATGGGCACCAGAGGTGGGCTAGGGTGCCCACTACCCACCAAGGCGCGCTTGGAGGGGTTGGCTGATACGTCCATTTTGCATCATGTTTTCCTACTGTTATTTATATTGTTTTTTGTATAATAATGCTTTTTGGAGTAATTCTAATGCCTTTTCTCTCATAATATGCAAGGTACACACAAGAAGGGAGAATACCGGCAGCTGGAATTCTGGACTTGAAAAAGCTACGTCAGGCTACCTATTTTGCACAACTCCAAATGAGCTGAAACTTCACGGAGATTTTTTTGGAATATATAAGAATTATTGGAGCAAATAACTACCATAGGGGCCCACCAGGTGGGCACAACCCACCTGGGCACGCCAGGTAGCCCAGGCGCGCCCTGGTGGGTTGTGCCCTCCTCAGCCCACCTCCGGTGCCCCTCTTCTGGTATATAGGTCATTTTGACCTAGAAAAAACTAAGGGGAGGACTTTCAGGACAAAGCGCCGTCGTCTCGAGGCGGAACTTGGGTAGGAGCACTTTTGCCCTCCGGCGGAGCGATTCCGTCAAGGGAACTTCCCTCCCGGAGGGGGAAATCATTGTCATCATCATCACCAACAACTCTCCCATCTTGGGGAGGGCAATCTCCATCAACATCTTCAACAACACCATCTCCTCTCAAACCCTAGTTCATCTCTTGTGTTCAATCTTTGTACCGGAACCTTAGGTTGGTACTTGTGGGTGACTAGTAGTGTTGATTACATGTTGTAGTTGATTACTATATGGTTTATTTGGTGGAAGATTGTATGTTCAGATCCATTATGCTATTTAATGCCCCTCTGATCTTGAGCATGATTATCATTTGTGAGTAGTTACTTTTGTTCTTGAGGTCATGGGAGAAATCTTGTTGCAAGTAATCATGTGAACTTGATTTATGTTTGATATTTTGATAGTATGTATGTTGTGATTCCCTTAGTGGTGTCATGTGAACGTCGACTACATGGCACTTCACCTTATTAGGGCCTAAGGGAATGCATTGTGGAGTAGTTATTAGATGATGGGTTGCGAGAGTGACAGAAGCTTAAACCCTAATTTATGCGCTACTTCGTAAGGGACTGATTTGGATCCCAAAGTTCAATGCTATGGTTAGATTTTATCTCAATAATTCTCTCGTAGTTGCGGATGCTTGAGAGGGGGTTAATCATAAGTAGGAGGTTCGTTCAAGTAAGAAGAGAACTGATAACCCACAAGTATAGGGGATCGCAACAGTTTTCGAGGGTAGAGTATGTAGGGAAACGTAGGAATTTCAAAATTTTCCTACGCACACACAGGATCATGGTGATGCATAGCAACGAGAGGGGAGAGTGTGTCCACGTACCCTCGTAGACCGAAAGCGGAAGCGTTAGCACAATGCGGTTGATGTAGTCGAACGTCTTCACGATCCGACCGATCCGAGTACCGAACGTACGTCACCTCCGAGTTCAGCACACGTTCAGTTCGATGACGTCCCTCGAACTCCGATCCAGCCGAGCTTTGAGGGAGAGTTCTGTCAGCACGACGACGTGGTGGGGGTGATGATGATGCTACCGACGCAGGGCTTCGCCTAAGCACTGCTACGATATTATCGAGGTCGAATATGGTGGAGGGGGCACCGCACACGGCTAAGAGATCAACAGATCAATTGTTGTGTCCCTGGGGTGCCCCCTGGACACGTATATAAAGGAGTGGAGGAGGGGGGAGGGCCGGCCTAGCTTAGGCGCGCCCTGGAGGAGTCCTACTCCCACCGGGAGTAGGAATCCCCCCTTCCAAGTAGTAGGAGTAGTAGAGAAGGAAGGGGAAGAGAGAAGAGAAGGAAGGAGGGGGCGCAGCCCCTCCCCCTAGTCCAATTCGGACTAGGCCTTGGGGGGCGCGCGGCCTGCCTCTCTCTCACCTAAATCCCAATAAGGCCCATATACTTCTTCCCGTATTCCTGTAACTCCCGGTACTCCGAAAAATACCCGAACCACTCGGAACCTTTCAGATGTCCGAATATAGTCGTCCAATATATCGATCTTTACGTCTCGACCATTTCGAGACTCCTCGTCATGTCCCCGATCTCATCCGGGGCTCCGAACTACCTTAGGTACATCAAAACACATAAACTCATAATACAAATCGCCACAGAATTTTAAGCGTGTGGACCCTACGGGTTCGAGAACTATGTAGACATGACCGAGACACGTCTCCGGTCAATAACCAATAGCGGAACCTGGATGCTTATATTGGCTCCTACATATTCTACGAAGATCTTTATCGGTCAAACCGCATAACAACATACATTGTTCCCTTTGTCATCGGTATGTTACTTGCCCGAGATTCGCTTGTCGGTATCTCAATACCTAGTTCAATCTCGTTACCGGCAAGTCTCTTTACTCGTTCCGTAATACATCATCTCGCAACTAACTCATTTGTCACAATGCTTGCAAGGCTTATAGTGATGTGCATTACCGAGAGGGCCCAGAGATACCACTCCGACAAACGGAGTGACAAATCCTAATCTCGAAATACGCCAACCCAACAAGTACCTTTGGAGACACCTGTAGAGCACCTTTATAATCATCCAGTTACGTTGTGACGTTTGGTAGCACACAAAATGTTCCTCCGGTAAACGGGAGTTGCATAATCTCATAGTCATAGGAACATGTATAAGTCATGAAGAAAGTAATAGCAACATACTAAACGATCAAGTGCTAAGCTAACGGAATGGGTCAAGTCAATCACATCATTCTCTAATGATGTGATCCCGTTCATCAAATGACAACTCATGTCTATGGCTAGGAAACTTAACCATCTCTGTTTGTCTATGTATTCACACATGTATTATGTTTCCGGTTAATACAATTCTAGCATGAATAATAAACATTTATCATGAAATAAGGAAATAAATAATAACTTTATTATTGCCTCTAGGGCATATTTCCTTCAGAGTATTCAACCCAAATTTATTGATTCGACACAAGGGGAGCCAAAGAATATTCTTAAGTATTAGCAGCTGAGTTGTCAATTCAACCACACCTAAAAGACTTAATATCTGCAGTAAAGTATTTAGTAGCAAAGTAATATGGAAGTAACGGTAACGGTGGCAAAAGTAACAGTAGCATTTTCGTAATAATCGTAACAGTGGCAACAGAAAAGTAACTTAGCAAAGATCAATATGAAACAAACTCGTAGGCAATGGATCAATGATGGATAATTATGTCGGATGGCATTCATCATGCAATAGTTATAACCTAGAGTGACACAAAATAGATCCAATTCATCAATATAATGTAGGCATGTATTCCGAATATAGTCATACGTGCTTATGGAAAAGAACTTGCATGGCATCTTTTGTCCTACCCTCCCATGGCAGCGGGGTCCTAATGGAAACTAAGGGATATTAAGGCCTCCTTTTAATAGAGAACCGTACCAAAGCATTAGCACTTAGTGAATACATGAACTCCTCAAACTACGGTCATCACCGGGAAGTGTCCCAACTATTGTCACTCCGGGGTTGCCGGATCATAACGCGTAGTAGATGACTATAGCTTGCAAGATAGGATCAAGAACAAAAATATATTCATGAAAACATAATAGGTTCAGATCTGAAATCATGGCACTCGGGCCCTAGTGACAAGCTTTAAGCATAGCAAAGTCATATCAACATCAATCTCAGAACATAGTGGATACTAGGGATCAAACCCTAACAAAACTAACTCGATTACATGATAAATCCTATCCAACCCATCACCGTCCAACAAGCCTATGATACGTCTCCAATGTATCTATAATTTTTGATTGTTCCATGCTGTTATATTATCATTCTCGGATGTTTTATAATCATTTTATAGTCATTTTATATCATTTTTTGGTACTAACCTATTGACATAGTGCCAAGTGCCAGTTGCTGTTTTTCACATCGCAGGAAATCAGTATCAAACGGAGTCCAAACACCGCAAAACTTTTTGTGGATTTTTTATGGACCAGAGCAGCACCTAGGGGGGGGTGCCCGCACCCCCTCTTTACCCTATAAATTCACAAATATTCCAAAAACCCTCAGGGGTAACCCTAGATCAGAAGTTCCGCCGCCGCAAGGCTCTATATCCATGAAAACCAATCTAGACCCAGTTCCGGCACTCCGCTGGAGGGGGAATCATCACCGGTGGCCATCTTCATCATCCCAGTGGCCACCACGATGAAGAGGGAGTAGTCCACCCTCGGGGCTGAGGGTTTGTACTTGTAGCTATGTGTTTAATCTCTCTCTCTCTCTCTCTCTCTTGTGTTCTTGAGATGCCACGATCTTGACGTATCGCGGGCTTTGTTAATATAGTCGGATCATATGGTGTTTTCCCCTCTCTATCTTGTTGTGATGAATTGAGTTTTTCCCTTTGAGATTTTGTTGTTATCGGATTGAATACTTTTATGGATTTGAGAGCACTTGCTATATGTCTTGCATATGAATACTTGTGGTGACAATGGGGTATCATATTGATTCACTTGATATGTGTTTTGGCATTCAACTTGCGGATTCCCGCAGTGACATTGGGGTAATCTATGCATAGGGGTTGATGCACGTTCTCGTCTTTTGTTTCTCTAGTAGAAATCTTGGGGCACTCTTTGAGGTTCTTTGTGTTGGATTGAGTATTATGAATCTGAAATTATTTGGTGTTCTTTTAGTACGAACTCTTAGATAGATCGATCGGGAAGAATAGCTTCGAGGTGGTTCCGTACCCTACAAACGATTTCTTCTTATGTTCTCCGCTTGATAGGAACTTTGGAGTGATTCTTCGTTGCACGTTGAGGGATGGTTATATGATCCAATTATATTAGCATTGTTGAGAGATTGCACTAGTGAAAGTATGGACCCTAGGCCTCTTTTTCAAGCATTGAAATACCGTTTTTGTGCCCATTTACCATTTGCTACCTTGCTGTTTTTATTTATTCAGATTATAAAAATATATTTCTACCATCAATATTACACTTTTATCACCATCTCTTCGCCGAACTAGTGCACCTATACATTTTTCCATTGTATTGGGTGTGTTGGGACACAAGAGATTTCTTGTATTTGGTTGCAGAGTTGTTTGAGAGAGACCATCTTCATCCTACACCTCCCACGGATTGATAAACCTTAGGTCATCCACTTGAGGGAAAATTGCTATTGTCCTACAAAACTCTGCGCTTGGAGGCCCAACACGAGTCTACAAGAATAAAGTTGCGTAGTAGACATCAAGCTCTTTTCTGGCGCCGTTGCCGGGGAGGTGAGTGCTTGAAGATATATCTTTAGATCTTGCAATTGAATCTTTTAGTTTCTTGTTTTATCACTAGTTTGGTTTATAAAAGGAAAACTACAAAAAATGGAATGAGGTTGCATCATATTATTCATCTTTATAATGTCTTTCGTGAGAATGATGGAAAGGAAAATTGTGCTCAATTGATGGAAGAAGGATTCAATAGAATGTTTGGTATAAATGATGAGCATGATTGCAATGTTGTTAGTATGAATTCTTTGAATATCCATGATGCTAATGATATGCAAAGCCATAAGCTTGGGGATGCTATGTTTGATGAAGATGATATTTTTAGTTCCGCAAGACTTGAGGTGGAAATTTGTTATAATGATTGCATGCCTCATATTTATGATGATTATAATGATGAAAGTGTATTTGGAGAGGTCATGACTTTATTTAGTGATGAATCCACCAGTTTGGATGAGGCTTCAATTGACTATGATAACAAAGGTGCTATCTATGATGATTATGGTGATGACATGTATGCTATAAAGAATAATTATAACCATGAAACTTGTCATCATGATTTTAATTTTCACTCTCATGACAGTTATTTTGTTGAGTTTGCTTCCACTACTATTGATGAGACGAAATTTGCTTATGTGGAGAGTAATAAGTTTTCTATGCTTTTGTGTCATGAAAAGAATGCTTTATGTGATGGTTATATTATTGAATTTATTCATGATGCTACTGAAAATTATTATGAGGGAGGAACTTATGCTTGTAGGAATTACAATAATATCAAGTTTCCTCTCTATGTGTTGAAAGTTTTGAAGTTATGCATGTTTTGCCTTCCTATGCTAGTTGGTTCTTGTTCCCATAAGTTGTTTGCTCACAAAATCCCTATGAATAGAAGTGGGTTAGGTTTAAATGTTCTAGTCATATGCTTCATGATGCTCCCGTTATGTTTCAATTCTTATCTTTTATGCGAGCATCATTGAACTCATCATGCCTAGCTAAAAGGCATTAAAGAAAAGTGCTTGTTGGGAGACAACCCAACACTTTTACCTATTGTTTTTGTGTGTTCACATGATTAGGCTACTTTATTAATCATGTTTTATTGCTTTCGTTTCAATAAAGTGCCAAGTAATACCTTTGGGATGGCTTACTATGATAGTTGATTTGATCTTGCTGAAAAACAGAAACTTTTGCACTCAGGAAAACAATTATCATTTTTAACAGAAGCGTGATAAATGCTGATTCTTTTTGCAGAAGATTAATAGACAAATTTCCCAGGTTTTCCAATTTGTTTAGAATTTTTGGAGTAGTAGAAATATGGTTGGAGTACAGATTACTACAGACTGTTATGTTTTTGACAGATTCTGTTTTCAATGCATAGTTTGCTTGTTTTATAGTTTCCATGGCTTATATTGCTCAATATAAATTGTGGAAATGATATGATACATTAGGCATTGTGTGATAACAATTATGAATCTTGTCTTTGACAGTACCAAAAGTGAAATGGTTTGCTCTTTATCATACTAACCTATCTCACAAAGTTCGTTAAGTTATGTGTGATTGAAGTTTTCAAGCTTTGGGTGAGATGTCGATATGAGGAGAATAAGGAGTGACAAGACCCTAATCTTGGGGATTCCCAAGGCACCCCAAGTTAACATTCAAGGAAGATCCAAGCAACTAAGCTTGGGGATGCCCCGGAAGGCATCCCCTCTTTCGTCTCCAACATTATCGGTAACCTCACTTGGAGCTATATTCTTATTCGTCACATGATATGTGTTTTGCTTGGAGCGTCATTTTCTTTCGCTAGTATTTGCTTGCTGTTATTTATAAATATGTTTTGCATCTTTTACTTCAATAAAAATGTCAAGTATAGCCTTTGCCATGCTTATTTTGCACGTATATGAGTTGCTGTTTCAAAATAGAAAGTTTACCGCTGTTGCAAAAATTCCCTAGAAAAGTCAGAATGTGATAAAATGTTGAAACTTTTTGCAAATAAGCTCTGATAAATTTTCTACAGTGTGGTAAATTTTCATAATATTTGGAGTTTAAGAACTATTGATACTCTTGCATTCTTTACAGATTGTACTGGTTTGGCAGATTGCTGTTATGTTTGCATATGTTTGCTTGTTTAATGATTGTATTTGCAGATAGGAGTATTAAATATGCAGAGGCATTTAGTATGCAATGTTGAATAATAATTTTATTGATTTTCTACAGTAGAGAATGATAAGGTTTTTGCATTAGTTTATACTAACTTATCTCACGAGTTCTTGTTGAGTTTTGTGTGGATAAGCTTTTGAGATTTAGTAAAACCATGATATGAGAGGAATTAAGGATACACAAAAGATCAAGCTTGGGGATGCCCAAGGCACCCCAAGATAATATTTCAAGTCTCAAGCATCTAAGGTTGGGATGCCCCGGTAGGCATCCCATCTTTCCTCATCAACAATTATCAGTTAGTATTGCTTGAGCCTAAGTTTTTGCTTCTTCACATGAGCTATGCTATCCTTGGAATGTCATTTTATTTTGTTTTGCTTGCTGTTTTAATAAAGTACATAGATCTGAAAGTTTTTAAATAAAATAGAGTCCTCAAATAGTTGCCAGGGAGGCTAGGTAAGCAGCACTCACATCCCATCAACGAAGCTCTTTTCTACAGAATTGCTCTAGTGCTTCACTTATATATTTTTTTAGCACGGTGTGTTTTAGTATTTTTGAAGAAATTCTCTCTTGCTTCACTCAAATTAATTTGAGAGAAAGAAATATTATGCTCATGATCTTCACTTATATTTGTTTGAGCTTATCAAAAGCAATACATGAAAATTAGTTCCAAAGTGATAGATATCCAAGAACGATATAATAAAAACTTTCATGAAGATCATTGGACAAAATAAACTTGATTCTTTGTAATAGTTTTGAGATATGATGATGTGATATGTGAGTCATGTTGATGAGTAATTATGCTTTAGTAAGAATATTGGTGTTCAGGTTTGTGATTCCCTATGCAAGCACGAAAGTCAATAGTTATGCAATGAAATTACATCCTACTTGTGGTGCATTATTCGGTGTTAATTATGCTCAATGCTCGCTTATGAGATTATTCGTTTCTTGGTTGGTCGTTTCTCAATCTTTTACTAGCCTTCATTTTGCACTAAGTATGATCACTACTTGTGCATCCAAAATCCTTTAAACCAGTTTTGCCACATGAGTCCACTATACCTACCTATATGCAGTATTCTTCCGCCGTTCTAAGCAAATTTGTATGTGCCATCTCTAATTTTCGAAATAAATTTCTCTTTTGTGTGCTCGTACCACTCGCGAGGTGCTGAGGGGTGGCTAATGTTTTCCATGCTAGATGTGTTATTCTCAAGATGAGTGTTTATTCACTTGTCATTGCACGAGAGTAAGGCAAAGGTATTAGGGATGCCCAGTCCCGAAATGAAAAATGAATTTACTTTATGTTGTCAAATAATAAATTCCTTGGAAAGTGTTGGTACGGAGGGCACCCGTGGATACGGTTAGTCACTACTGCAGGATGCTGCTAATGCGACACTACGATCAGAGACCCTTCGACGAAACTGTGTGCGATGCCATAATCGCAAACAGTGGTGTAAAAAACCCGTCAAAAAAGGTGCAAAACATTTGCGATGGAGGATGCATAAAACACGGTTCAGATTTTAGTTACGTGTGCGATGCAGGGCATACAGTTCAGCTCAATTAACTATTTGCGATGAGGAGGAACAAAAGAAACGGACAGCCAGATGAAGGTGTGTGCGATGTACAGCATACGGTTCACTTGGATGAACTGTCTGTGATTAGGCAACACAAAAGAAACGCTCAGCCGGATCAAAGGTGTGTGCGATATACGGCATGCGGTTCACTCGGATGAACTGTTTGCGTTGAGACATGAGAACAGAAACGGTTCAAATGAACAAGATGTGTGTGATACGAGGCAAACAGGTCTGTAATCAGAAATGTGTGCGAAGACCGATAACAACACAGACGATTACTGCTAACAAGCCATGTGTGTTGTGAGCAAACGATTGCTGGTATACAACTGTGAGTGATTGATGAAAACATCACCGACGGGTTCCATTGTTTAGTCCGTGTGCGATGTGATTTTCTTTGTCCACACAACATCTATGCTCTGTCCACAGAGCATCAACATATATACTTAAAAAGACAGCAATGCATAACCAAATTAAGCATACAATTACACATGTGACTACACACATAACATTTGCACACACCAAAGTAAGCAATTACATGCATACTAAAGTAGGAGAAACGAGGGTCTAATCACCTACTTATTGTTGCGACGACGCTTGCCATTGCTCTGCTTCCGGCTGGATCCCTGGCTGTTTTGGGGAAGGACGCACTTCCTCATGTCAACGATCCGCTTATACATGTCGTAGCTCGTGTACGCCTCCTTGGCCGCGTACACGACATGAGCTTTGTCGAGTTTCTCCATCCAGGCCGAGTGCCAGGCACGCTTGTCCTTGTTGCACGAATCCTTCATGTCTCTGTAGTAGGGGTCGATGATGGCCTTGGCGAGGTGAACCAGTGAGTCTTTCTCATGCTCCTTGCTGCCCCAGATCTTGTGTTGGCCCTAGATGTCGACAAGATTCTGGCAGGCGATGCCCAAACTCTCGAGCGCTTTTACATCATTGGTGATGTCCACCGTAGCGAACATGTAGTGGGGGCTGTTGACAAACCTGGCGAAACGCTTGCAAGGCCTTGTGGCCAGGCAGTAGTGGTAGACGAGGACGTGGTGGCGCACGCACATCTGGGCGACGGCGACCTTGGGACGAGACCCGACACGAGCGCGGGTGTACTCGAGGTCGAACCCGACCACCTTGTACTTCTCCTCGGCAAGCAACAGCTCCATGATGTGGATGGAGTGCTCCACCCAGACCGGGTCGTTGGTGTACACCACCGAGAGGTCCATGAACCTTCTGTGGGTGTCCACCACGGCACGCATGGTGAACTGCTGCTCGTTGTCGGCAGCCGCTCGGAGCGCCATTGGAGCCGCGCAGGATACCCTCTAAGAATTTCTCATGGTGGGTGTGCTTCTTGCAATGGTGGGCCGCGATTGAAAGGTTGAAGAGACACAAGGGTAGGTTAAATGGCCGCCGTTATAAACGGGGGCCGATCGGCCTGTAATTGTCACGTGTTGTCATGACGTTCATAGCGGAGGATTCCAAAATCCAGTGCACGCTTGACAACACCTCACTGCATGCGTGGGCTCGAAGAGGCACCAAATGTATCGTCGGTGAGCCTATTCTCGCGCTACCGCGCTGTTTACCACGCAAGCTTCCCGCCCGGCTAGTTTGGCCACGCGTCGGCTAGAAGAGGGACAAATCGTGGGCGTTTATTGGCAAAAAGCTTTGTAAAAACCAAGTGTGTGGAATGACTTCGGTCATAAGTTTACCCTTGGGTGATGAGGTCAAAGTTACACAGCAGGGTGATGATGGACACTCGAGTGCGATAATTAATTCTGCACTCTACAGTGCACATGGTGGAAGAAACCAACTGTGTGCAATAATGTCGAAGATCGCAGTCGAGTTAGCTATACAGATCGTGTGCTGTGAGATCGACAAGGTAAACTGATAATGGTTAATAAAATCTAAGACCATTGCATATTAAGGTGAAAATAGTGCTAGCAATATATGAGTCTCATACGATGCCATTTCAATGACTGTACCACAAACGCTCGAAATGTTACAAGGTTCAAATTCCAGAGTTATATGGTTCAAATTCCAGAGTTATATGGCTCAAATTCGAAGATTACAAGGTTCAAACTGATATTAGAAATGAAATTCAGCTCATGAGCTGCAAACGCTCGCGCTGATCCGCTGAACATGGATATCAGAGAGGTTCAAACTAATATCACCGCTTCTAAGTCTGGTTTCGAAACCCCACAATTTATGCAAAGGGGCCAACTACTGAGAAGTCATGTATGGGGTTGACACAATGACTTCCGATTACTCTGTCATATGAAGTTCCAAAATGAAATTCAGCATTTTTGGAGCCTACTCCATTCTGCCGCAGGCGCCGGCGCTGATCAACAAACCATTCATTTTTGCGAAATAAATGTAGGGCAAACCTCATTTCCTTTAGCACCCTTGCTCTGAGAACAAAGAACCTGGCGAATATAATCTCCGGTAAGGTCCCTCGGTAGTTCTTCAAAGTAATTTATGAGAGATGCAGATCTAGGCATTCGACGTGATTGTTATATTGTATCACATTATCCACCACTGGGCCTAATCTTATCTGCAATAGAAGAGAACGTGTTAGTGCCTACATGCAATTTTGAACATTACGACATACCTATTTGGTTTGCAGGATTTGTAAAATGCACTAACATGCCATCTTCGATCTGACATGATTAACATGGCCATTTTATTACATTCTAGAAAAATGTAGCCTTCTTCACAAGAGGTTGGAGTGGATGAAAAGTTCCCTAAGAAAACTAGTACAGATGAATCCAAAGGAGAAATGCTTATTGATTGTAACCATATGGATCAAGCAACCAATATGGGGGGCAGGACATGTATGTACTAAAATCCTCCAAAAGAACCTTCAGAAATCATAGTACATTGTCATTGTAAACTTGGAAAAAGGTGTCACAAATTGAACTCCCTTATGGTTAACATTTAACAGGAAAGGAACATCACCTCGATATATAGCTCTCCAGGCACGAAAAGCATCTCAGGAAACTGATAACTTGCTCCAGGTTGGGGCCGATAGATTCTAGTGCCAAGACCTTCACTGTGCGCAGTTTCGGGGTCAAGCTTGTCGGAATCATTTTCTGAATGACAGACGAACAAACATCTTCAAAATTAGAAATAATGTTAATTTGTAGAAGGAGAGGTAGAAGGCGGTTGTTGTACCTGAACGGGTGTGGATCCAATAACAAGTTCAGAGTATTTGTCAGACGAGTAGCCCACCACTGTCATTTCGGCGCAAAAATGACATTGATTCTTGTTGGACCTTCTTGATCAACTACAAGTAATCTCTCAAGTGCAGGTGTGTCCTCAATGACCATACCGTGGTACACATCTTGTGATGTCTTCCGGCCGCACCAGCAACACACATAAATAGTCCGGAGAGTCATGGAGGTGATGTGGAAGGTACTCAACCCATTGATCACCTGAAGACGAAGGTACTCGAGTGCAGTACAGCCACGGAGCAGGCGCTCCATGTCACCCTTTGAGAGGCAGACGGCGACAAGCTCGAGGTGCTTCAGTCGTGGTAGAATAAGAGCGAGCGCGTCATTAAGGGGCGGGAAATGGCAGTTCCTGAACTTGGCAACGCGCAGCGTGGGCGCGAGGCGGAGTGCGGACGTTGGCAGCGACCGCATATGCCCATCATCAAAAGTGAGCTCCTCGAGCTGATATAGGGCGGGGGATCAGAACCAGTCGTCAAGCTTGGCTCGGTCCTTGCCGTTGGAACGGAACTTGCCCATTCTAAGGCCTTTGGTTGGGCCAAGGTGACTGTTGATGAGGTCGAGAGGGCTGGAGTTCCATAGGGGGCGCCACCGCCGGGAAAGGATGGTTGTCTGTGCCCCATATTTGATTGGGAGGAGGGAGATGATGACTCTCAACATATCATCAGGGAGGCTCCTGATGAAGTCTAGGCCTACTGGAGTCGCTTGCGGTTCTAGCTCGCCCCACCTCCGCTTGTTGGCAGCCCCGTTCTCCACCTCCGGAGTCTCCTTGTCAGCGGCGCTTTCTGATAGAAATGGGAGTACAGGGAAATATTTAGTTAAAATAGGGCAATAAAAAGTGTATTGGTAACTAGAAGTTATTAGGTAGGAATATAGTAAGAAAAGGGAATAACATTTGGTTGCTTAAATACTACAATTCATTTGACAATGCTGGGTAAGTCAACATATGCAGATAGTTGAAAAAAACTTACTTCGAACAAAGTCTGGACGGATGATTTTGTCGGGGAAGTTAGCATATATCTCATGACCAGGCCCTTCTATGTGCAGTGCAATTTTAGTGCCAGCTTTTAGTACATAAAACTTTGCAATTTCTTTCCAAAAGCCAGTGCCAAAATAGGAGTCACCACGTTCATCAAGTCTTACAGTAGCAACGATTGTAAATCCATGGTTTGTGTGCAGTATGACATCCGTGGAGCCTTGATCTATGTAAAGGGAAAATTTGTGCACTACATAATATGTTGCATAGCAAGGGATGTTCTGCAGAAATGGTAGGAGTATTAAAAAAAATATGGTAACATGCAAATATGGGCCCAAATTGAAAGAACTGTACAACAGTTGAAATCGAACGACAAAAATCTATAATTAAACAGATAGGCTAAATATGATGTCATGGAAATATGAGAGTAATCGAAAGAACAATACATCATTAATTTGCCTAATATAGAAAGAAGAGGGGAAACATACCCTTTGACGTATATGGTTCATGTGGCACCTTTTATCCAAATGTAGTAATATTTAGAATATGTTCAGGAAAGTAGGCCATGCCAACCGATTTAGGGTGAGATTGAACATACCGCGCGCGTCCTCAAGTTATCTAGTACGGTGAGATGGAATCTCTGGCAGAGGTCGCAAAGTCCTGAAGTGTCGGTGCACTGTACATTCTATGAATGAAAGAAAACCCTCAAATCAGCTCGAATAAAAATGAATTCACGGCGATTTCCGCCGGGTGATTAAAGGAGGCAGATGAACTGGGATAAGAGATGAGATAATATCTCATTAAATTAGTTACCTTGTCATCCATGAGAAAGAACCCTCATTACTGCAGATTCCGCAACTGAGCGGAGTTTGGTAGACCTCGAGCAGCGTCGAGAAAGTCGATGGCGATAGGCGGCGGCAAGCGCAAGTGGCGAAATGCGGTGGGCTTTGCCGGTAGCCTGGCGGTGGCGGCAGGTGTCGAGCTAAGTGTTTACCGCCGCGATAGGCGGTGCCATGACATAGACGCGGAGGAGCTTGTGCAGGTGCGAATGGGGACCGTACCAGAGGGGGTGGCGGGCGGGGTGAGGGTTTTTGCGATGTGGGGATGGTGAGGGTTTTCTTTTTTCTTTTTTGAATTGGGTGGTGAGGGTTTACTGTCCCACAAAGAATTTTGGGGGCGACGGTTTGCTAGAGCGAACCGTGTGTGATTGACGCAACACGCAAAATGAAAGTCATTGCACACGGTTCCAATTTTGGGAACCATGTGTGATTGACGTACTACCTCCGTCCTGGTTTATTGGCCCCCCTTTGAAAATTTACCAGATTTTGACCAAATATTTAACATACTCAGACATAGATAATAAGCGTACACGTACATAAGTATAGTTCAACCATAAGTACATAGTTCAACCGTCATTAAGCATACTCAAGCGTACATAGTTTGATCCATCCCACATCTCATCTCACATGCCGGCACGATCCTGAAGCTTCTCCAGGTACTCGGCGTACGCGTCGTGCGCCACCCTGCGAGAATACTTCTGCTTGAAGGAGCCAATGCACCGGAACACTTAGATATGCGTCATGAAGCTTGTGGTTGCAAAATGGGCATCCATAACCGTCGTTCCAGGTCCTAATACGCCTGTTATGCATTCCCGCATAAAGCTCCCTTAGGATTCGCCTCTTGTACCTCCTCTGGGCATCTTCATCCTCGATGTCCACATTGTCAGACAACACCTATATAAATAGTAAAACAAATTTGGCATCAAATCACTAATTACATGCCGTGAAGTAGGATTAGGAATTTATGGCTATTTATTTATACATATCCAGAGATTATGGTTCGATTTTTAAGTACAGTCGTCTATGTACAGACCAATCTTGAAGAAAATAATGGCACAAACATATGTAGGTCATTCAAAATCAATTGTCAAGTCCCGGGTAGGAATTATTAGCACGAACACTAACCCTCATCGTATTACTAGCAGAAATCATTTGCACAAATGAATAAACTAATCACTTATCACCAGTACCATTCAAACAATCAATACACTACATGGATCTAACGAAACTTACTCAGATTTCATGGATTGGGAGAACATAACCACATGATTTCTATTCCAAAAAGGGGGAGGCAGGAGTAACCAGAGAAACTGTATGATCTATTTGACACATAAATGGGTATAAATGACTAACTAGCTGTCCGTCGTCGTCGGAGTCATCGCCGGAGTGGTCGTCGGAGTCATCACCGGAGTGGTCGTCGGAGTCGGTGTGGAACTTCGCCTCCGGCTATGGAAGCTCGACACCGTGACGGCAACCTCTATCTCCATCTCCACGCCGTGCTCCGGTGCTTTAGCAGCCCCGGCGTCGCCACTCCCTCCGATGGGGCGCTTCGGCGGCATACTCATACACTGACGGCTTTGAGGACTGAGAGCGGCGTCGAGGATGCAAGCGGAGAGAGAGGATTGTGTGTGTGGCGAGGATGGGGGTGCGGCCGCTCGGACGCACCATTAATATGGAGTAGTGGGAGTTGTGGGAGAGAGGCGGGCGGCGGTCAAACCGATGGTTCGCCTCTCGGTGAGCCTGCGCACCGGACTGCTGGCATGCCTACCAAAGTTTCACACAGCTACTCGCACGCCTCCCGATGACACTACGCAGCGAGCACACGTCTCCGTCAATTCACACACCTGCACGCACGCCTCCCCGTCTGCGTGCGTGGCGGACTGCTCGCATGCGTCCCGTCAGGGCCGGGCTGGCAATATCCGGAGCCCTGTGCGAAACTTAAAAATGGGGCCCTATCTAACAAAAAATTGCCACAAAAAAATCTCACAAAACATGAACTAACGAGCAATTATAGTATATATATCTCACAGAAAAAATTGTAATGTAGTATATAATATAATGTCTTACATAACGATTGGACATATAGAAAGTCATACCTATCCAACTCTTGGTTGCTATTTATTTGAACATCCTCATTCTTTTAGTATTCTTTGAAATGAAATCTTCAATGATATCCTCGTAATCAATCTTCTCCAACACTTCACTCTCAAGTGCTATTGTGGCTAAATTTTTGAGTCGTTGCTGTGTTATAATAGTACGCATACAGAACTTCAATAGCTTCAATTTAGAAAAACATCTTTCCGCCGACGCAACTGTCACAGAAATGGTCAACAGAACTCTATATGCAATACATGCATTGGAAAAACAATCATGCCGCTTTTCTCTTGCGCCTGGAGGCATCAGATTTATGTTTTCCCATGATGACTCAAATCTGCATTATTGAAACACAAGATAAAGAAGATGAATAAAATAAAATTGAAGTTATACAATAGCATATATCAATTGGAGTTGGAGATCATGCATCAATTTTTGCCAATTAGACGAACCGTCTAACTCACCTAATTTTGGGTCATGTAATCTTTAACCGAGGAGGTAAGAAGTAACAAATAGTCTCTAAGGAAGTAACAATCCCTGCCAATAGTTAATTACAAAATTAGGAATTAGGAGTAGGAACCGAAGTTAATAAGGACTCGCTAAGCAGTAAACACCTGGCAGGAGGCTAGAGTCAGTCAATCCAAATTTGAGAGAGGACAGAGGAGGCGAGCAAGGCAACGGCGGCAGCGGCCGGTCCCCCTGAGACGTTCCTTTCCTTCCTGTAGGCACGAGCCCACGGCCGTAGCCCCACGAGAGTCGAGGACGAGGAGGAGATCAGGAGAAGTTTCAATGCTCGTCACTGCCGCCGTTTCAGCGCTGGAGACCTGGAGTCGAGGACGAGGAGATCACAGATCAGGCCGATCCCCTTTCAGTGCAGCTTTTTTTATTTGAGGAATCCGTTTCAGCACTGGTGGGTGTCGCTCGACTGATGCCCTCGACCCTCTCTCGTGGCCTCGTCGCTTCGCGTTCGACTGATCGACTCCGGCCCAGAGCGACACAGCCCAGTAGTGCAATTGCTTTTTAATTCTAGGCCTATGTAAAAAAATTAGCCCCCCCCAGAATTTTGGGCCCTGTGCGGGCCGCACTTTCTGCACCACTATGGGCCCGGCCCTATGTCCCGTCAACTCACGCCTGCTCGCACGACACACGGGTCGCGCGGCGGCACATATATTGTTTTTCTATTTGGATGATTAACGCTGCCGCTTTATTGCTTAACCGAAGCATGGCACGTATCCATTGTTGGTCTAATGCTCACGGTTCGAATAAATAATCCGTTTGGGATATTGGTTCCCTATTATTAATAATCTCCCGTCTGTAATTAGATAAAGATTACATCAAAACTGGTCTCAAATTTGATAGAAAAGTACAATGCCACTTTGTATTGGTGTCCATATGACAACACGATAAGTTTCATGAACTTCAAATAAGTTTTGGAAGTGCTAGAATTTAAAAATCAAGATTCTCAATGTTTGAAATTTGTTGCACGGGGAGTAAACATGCACTCAGTGAGACACATGTGTTTTTGCAATCCATTTAGGTGCACTGTCACGTGTGCATGTAGCTGAAATTTTATTTTTGCACATTATACCGATAGAAAATCAATCAATTAATGTACTAAAACGTCTTAATGATCTCTGTGATTTTTTTGAAATTTAAACGTCCCTCCTTTGGTAACATATATGTTCACCGTGGGATAATTAATTTAACATGCATCGTAGTTGCGGTGGATTCATGGTGTGTGTGTGGGTGTCTGCGTCTGGGGGTGGCGGGTGGCTTGCAGTACACTACGAGTTGTGAGCCACCGTGTGGGTTGGCCGTTTTGTTAGGCAGGCCGGTGCCACATCAGAGTCGTGAAATCATAATTTAAAACATTACACAACCCTTTCGTGCATACATGTTTTGGCTACATGCAGTCGATGGTTGTCCTACATGACACTGGATACTTGCTTGTGACGCTTTCTGTGGGCCCGCGAGATCGTCGTCCATCACTTTGACGAACAGCCGGCAGTGAGCTTAATTTGACCAGCAAGGTAGAATCTTTTTTGTTTGTGTTATGGTGTTATATAGTGCACGTCGAAGAGGTGGGAGGGGACTAGCATATATACTATACGTACGCGTCCGTGAACAAGTACACCTCACTCAGTGTCGGGACTTTTTGGTTTACGAGGCACGTGCCACATCAAAATTGTGAAATAGGCTATTCAAACATCACACAACACCTTTTTGGGCCACATGCATATCCTAGCTAGGACACTCACGTGTGACACTTCCATCTGTGGGCCCGTGAGGCCATCGTCGATGCATGCATGCATCACTTACCTACATCGGGAGAGGTTAATTAATTTCACCATCGATGAGGATTCTTTTGGGTTGTACATATATTACGGCAGGAGCATATAGTATGCAGTGAAGAGGGGGGAAGGGGACCATCATATGTAGTACGCTTGATGAACCTCGCTCTTTGCGGGTGCATGGTTTATGGTTTTTGAGGCACGTGGCACATCAAAGTTGTGCATTTTGGGTATTCAACATATATATGTTTGGCCCACATGCAAAGCGGTGGTGGTTGTCCTCTCGCACCCAGTTAAGCGCTTATCAGCGATATCGATGCTTTCCATTTGTGGGCCCGCTTGGTCCATCACTACTTTTTGCCTGACAACAAGAGAGGTTAATTTGACTTAGGAGGGGATTATTATTTTTGCTCTGGGATGACATGCATGATATAGTTTGAGAACACACACACATGCATGTGTACGCATGAATCCCTCCCGTCGAGTCGAAGTGGCTAGTACAATGACACATCATGAACCGATCTCGCTCTGTGTGGGGAGCTAGTGTACAATTTTTGACGCACACGCCACATCAATGTTGTGTATTCAAACACGCATGCACGTATCACCTCCATACATATGCATGTAGTGGTTGCCTTCGAACGGTACACTCCCTCGCGTGGTTATCGGCGACAAGCCTATATATTCGTGGGCCCGCATGGACATCCATGATCACCTTGACCAACAACAAGATAGGTTACCATGGCAGATTCTTCATTTGGTTCGTTTTATCATAGTATAGGCCATGGTGAGATTCAGACCTTAAGTTTGAGCGCATATACTATGCACGCATGCATGCATGAATCCCCGTCGTTGGCTTGAAGTGTGGTGTAACATACATATTCATCGTCAACCTAACCCTCACTTAGTGTGGGGATTTCTAGTTCAAAATCACTGTGCCACATCAAAGTTGTTCCATTGTTACTCAAACACACACCTCTCCTACATATGTTTGGGCCACATGAATGCAGTGGTTGTCTTCGGGGACTAGCTACTTGCATGATTATTGGCAAGCCAGCCCATCTCCGGGGTCACATGGATGGCCACCACTTTGACCAACAATAAGAGAGAGGCTGTACGACCAAGGTGGATTATTCTTGGTCCATTTTATGATCCATCTTGGTGAGATATGCCTCTCTGGCCCGCCGACTAAAAGTGTGTGTGTGTGTGGGGGGGGGGGGGTTGCTACTTCGCACTTTGCTAGGTGAACCTCGGTTGGGGGGGGCATGCATTCATAACTTAGGATTCCCTTCGTGGTGACACGAGGGGGGGGCTGCTAGCTACTTCGCACTTTGCTAGGTGAACCTTGGTTGGGGGGGGGAGGGGGCATGCATTCATAACTTAGGATTTCCTTCGTGCCGACACGAGGGGGGTGGGGGCTGCTAGCTACTTCGCACTTTGCTAGGTGAACCTCGGTTGGGGGGGCATGCATTCATAGCTTAGGATTCCCTTCGTGCCGACACGAGGGAGGGGGGCTGCTAGCTACTTCGCACTTTGCTAGGTGAACCTCGGTTGGGGGGGGGCATGCATTCGTAGCTTAGGATTCCCTTCGTGCCGACACGAGGGAGGGGGCTGCTAGCTACTTCGCACTTTGCTAGGGTGAATCTCGGTCGGGGGGCGGCATGCATTCATAGCTTAGGATTCCCTTTGTGCCGACATGAGGGAGGGGGGCTGCTAGCTACTTCCTACTTTGCTAGGGTGAACCTCGGTTGGGGGGGTATGCATTCATAGCTTAGGATTCCCTTCGTGCCGACACGAGGGAGGGGGCTGCTAGCCACTTCACACTTTGCTAGGTGAATGAACCTCGGATTGGGGGGGCATGCATTCATAGCTTAGGATTCCCTTCGTGCTGACACGAGGGAGGAGGGGGCTGCTAGCTACTTCGCAGTTTGCTAGGTGAACCTCGGTTGGGCGGGAGGGGGCATGCATTCATAGCTTAAGATTCCCTTCGTGCCGACACGAGGGGGGGGGGTGGGGGCAAGCAATACCGTGCGCTTTGCGAGAGAGGTTTCACATCGAAGTTGCATTTGGTATTTGAAAATCAAACCACCCTTTTGATACATAAATTTGGTCCACATGCAAGTGTGTTCGTGTTCTGACCCTCTCCCGCGTCATTTTTCGCCAAATTTATGAACATTAGACAAATCGATGACGCAACAGACACGGTTCACTCAAACTAACCTTGTGCCATGCCGATGCCCCTGTCACGCACACATACGCACAGTACATTGGGCTCCACAAGGCTCCCCCTCTCAAAAATATCTGCCCGCCTTGAGGGTTTTTCTGTTTCATAACTCGGTTGTTATCTCCGGACCGTGTGCGATGTTTCTTGTTCCCAATCCCGCCTGCATGCCTAGAAAATATCTGCCCGCCTCGAGCGTTTTTCTGTTTCATAACACACGGTTGTTATCTTCGGACCGTGTGCGATGTTTCTTGTTCCCAATCCCGCCTGCATCCCTAGAAAATATCCGCCCGCCTCGAGGTTTTTTTTGTTTCATAACACACGGTTGTTATCTCTGGACCGTGTGCGATACACTATCATCAAAATTTTCAATAGCCCGGCATTTCACTCCCGCGTTTGACTCCCATGTAGTAAAATTTTCAGTACCCGCGTCATTTCCTCAAACACTCCGTCCCCCCTCCACACACACACACACACAACACACACACACCAAAACCTCCTCGGGCGTGCGCACACACACACACACCCTCCCTCGCTCGAAACCCTAGCAAGGTCCTCGCCGCCGCTGCCGCCACCGCCGCAGGGCCTCCATTGTCAACATCTGCCGGTTTGCCGTGCAGCTTACCCATCGATCTCCATACCCAGGCCGCCCTGAGTTTCTTGGATGACGCCTGCCAAACACCCCTTTCCCACAGATCCCCATCCCCATCCCCCACTCCAGAGCGTCGCAGCCTAAGCCTGGCTACGCTTCCCGTCGAGCTCGAGGAGCGACTGGCCCAAAAGAGGTGTATAGCGGTCTCTTCACTCGACGTCGCCGAGGAAGCTGACGACCATTACTGGCGGCAGGCACTCAAGCAGCGGGCTAGAGTATGTGGGCATGTCTCGGCCGCTGGCTAAGACATCGAGGTCATCGACAGTGGCGGCCTGAGGCCGGCTATGTCACAGGTTAAATGGCCCACCCCAACCCCTCGGGTTCAACCACCGTTGATCTCATCCATGGCCCCGCCGCTGATCTCCTCTGGCTTGCTATCAACAATTTGCCATTCTACATCACCATCGAGTCCCTTTTGTCATTTCTGAAGGACATGTTCTGCAACGCTGGCTTGGGATCCACAGCTTCCAAGTCAAACCTCATCGACGGGACCACGAGGAGGGCACCCTCTCCGGCTCTTCCAAGGGGAAAGCGCCCATCTGCGACATCAGGGAGGGCAGCCTACAGCCGTGCTCTTCCAAGGGGAAGGAGCCCATCTGCGACAACATGGAGCGCATCCAGGGTCTGTGCTCTTCCCACGGGAACTAGCCCATGTGTGACAAGTGAGGAAACCCATGATTTGTTTTGCCGTGCCTCTTCACAGGGGGAAACCCATGATTTGTTTTGTCGAGTCCCTTTTGTAGTGTAGTGAGAATATGTCCAGTTTTAATTGCTATATCTGGTTGTTTGCAGTATGCCTTGTTTATTTCAGTTGTTCACAATGTGATGCTCTATATGTGCAATTATTTACTGTGCAGTACATTTCATCAATCTAGTTTTAAACATACCATTAGGAATGCATATATTTGCTTGCTGTTAAGCCTGTTATAGCTAGCATATGCCTCTTTTGAAGTTTTTTGATTGTTCGGTTGTTTGTAGTTAGCATATGTCCAGTTTCAAATGCCATCTTTGGTTGTTCGTAGTATGCCTTGTTTATTCTAGTTATTCACAATGTGATGTTCTATATGTGCAAGTATGAACTGTGCTGTTCAATTTCATCAGTACCAGTTTCAACAATACCACTATGAATGACTACATTTGGTTGCTGCATCTTGTAGTTAACACGCCTTTCCATTTTTATTTAACAATAACCAGTGTACTTAGACCAGCACAATACCAGTTTGAATGACTATGTTTGCTTGTTGTTAAATGTTAGGCCTGTTGCAGTTAGCACACCTTTCCACTTGTTTTGCTTTACTAGCGTGCTTAAACCTGCACACTGAAGTTATCTTTTGGAGATTATTTTGTCTGCCATGTATAATTTTGGTTGATGTTTAGCCTGTTGTGCTTAACATGCTTCTCGATGTACATACACAGGACAATTTTGGGAACGACTGCTATTTTCCATCGAGGTTAGTTTCATCCCATGGCTTATATCTGCTCACTGTTCAGGATATCGGTAGCTGGTACCATATAGGCTGGCGACTGATCAGGGACTAATCGGTGAATCGGACTTTTTAATTGAATATATCCGCAACCCATTTTTCGTTAGATTAACTAGGGCCATATGTAATATATCTGAGGCTACATAGCAACATGCATTGTACTTAATGTCTAAATATGCAATCCTAGGCTACATAGCAACAAGGAAGAGTGTTACATTAATGTTCTAATGATGTCTAGATATACGTAGAAGAGTAGCAGCAACAACAACAACAACAAACCCTATTTGGATACTCAACTTAGCTAGAGGTTAGAGTTAGTTTCTAGCTCATGACTAACCCTGAACTAACTCCATCCAAAGATTTGTTTGGATGGCAGGGTTAGATTGACAATAAATGCACTAGGAGAACTAGCTCCAATTAGCACCTCTTGGGTTGGATAGTTTTTTTTGGGTGGGTTATAGATGCAACTAGCTCAAACTAGACCTCATGTTTAGATATACTTTAGGGCTATTTGAGCCCGAACTAGCTCAAACTAACTGTAACCCATGGATATAGCAGCAGTTAATCAGCCGATAATTTGTAAGAATGCACTAAACTCCTTCCGTCCCATAATATAAGATGTTAATTCATCTAATATGTGAGTATATTGGATGTTATAAGATACTCCCTCTGTTCCTAAATATTTGTCTTTTTAGAGATTTCAAATGGACTACCACATACGGATGTATATAGACATATTATAAAAGAGTGTTGTACTACATCATTGTGCAATTGCTGTTTAGCTTCTAATATTAACTTGGTGCTTTTAGGTACATATGTCATTGGTAAAGATCCGCACTTCGACCCTTTCTGCGTATGGGGCAATGAGATATCGATGAACCAGCATCAAGTGAGGAAGCTGATAAAGATTGTTAGTAAAATGGGTCCAAAGATGGCAATTAAACTATTTGTTTACACTTTATCCAAGACAACAACGAACTGCAGGATGGTAAGTAAGAACTCTGCAGCCTTCTTTTTACTGCCCATAATGAGTTGTGTTAGATGACAATGTCTGAATCTTTTTGTGGCACCCCGGCTCAGAGCAACCGGTTTACCTTGCATTTCCAACCCAGAGATCTTGTCTTCTGGCAATACACAACATCTTAGTGCCTTCGGGGTGAATAGAATACGAAGGTTCGTGTGCTTCTGACAGTATCCTCTTCCTTAAATATTCTTGACTTGGCACACAAATTCTTCCGCGGAACCGCAGGGTACCGTGCTGGTCCTTAGTAAAATCTGGTGTCTGTTCCTCTAACATACGCTTGGCATGTTTTTGTAGCACTGGGTCATATGGCTGAGCCTTGCGGATCTCATCCTCGAGGGTAGGAGTAATTTCCATAATATTAGCAAGACCCGCATCAACTATGACCAGATTGAGCTGGGTAATCTCTTCCTGCAGTTTGGGAGGCAAGGATTCCATCATGGCATTCAGACTGACAGGCTTTCGGCTGAGTGCATCGGCAACCACGTTGGCCTTACCGGGTGATAATTAATTCCAAGGTCATAATCCTTGACCAACTCAAGCCATCTTCGTTGGCGGAGGTTTAAATCTGGCTGAGTAAAGATGTACTTGAGGGTTTTGTGGTCAGTAAATATTTGACACCTATTTCGAATGAGATAGTGCCTCCAGATTTTTAGAGCATGAACCACCGCGGCTAATTCCAGATCATGAGTAGGATAGTTCCCTTCGTGGGGGTGTAGCTGTCGAGATGCATATGCTACAACCTTGCCATCTTGCATAAGTACGCATCCAATACCTTGTCTGGAAGCATCACAGTACACATCAAAGCTGCGGTAGATGTCTGGAAGAGTCAACACATGTGCTGTTGTCATCTGGTTTTCAGCTCATTGAAACTTTTCTCACAATCTTCAGTCCATTCAAATTTCTTATCTTTCTTGAGAAGCTCTGTCATTGGCTTAACAATCTTAGAGAAACCTTCAATGAAATGGTGATAGCACCCGGCTAATCCCAGGAAACTTCGGATTTGGGATACTGTCGTGGGTGCCAGCCAATCAAGCACATCCTTCACCCTGCTTGGATCCACGGCTATACCTTCCGCTGACAATATATGCCCAAGAAATCCAACTTGCTTGAGCCAAAACTCGCATTTACCGAATTTGGCGTATAGCTGATGGTCACGGAGTCTTTGTAAGACAGCTCTAAGGTGTCCCTTGTGCTCTTCTTCACTTTTTGAGTATATGAGGATATCATCGATGAAAACCACCACAATTTATCCAGGAAGTCCATGAATACTTTATTCATCATATCCATGAAGAAAGCAGGGGCGTTGGTGAGGCTGAAGGACATAACGGTATATTCGTAAAGACCGTAACGGGTAGTGAACGCGGTCTTAGGAATATCTTCCATTTTAATCTTGAGTTGGTGGTATCCTGTCCTTAAATGAATTTTGGAGAATACCTTTGCCCCACTGAGTTGATCAAATAAGTCGTCAATCCTGGGCAGAGGATATTTGTTTTTGATGGTGACATCATTCAGCTGACGGTAATCCACACACATCCGGAGATTACCATCTTTTTTATCCACGAATATTGCGGGTGATCCCTAGGGTGAAGAGCTGGGTCGGATATAACCTTTCTGGAGCATCTCATCAAGCTGTTTCTTTAACTCTACTAATTCTGACGAAGGCATCCGATAATATTTCTTGTGTAACGGTGCGGTTCTGGGCACAAGATCTATTGCAAACTCAAGCTCCCGGTCTGGTGGCATGCCTGGCAGTTCTTCTGGGAATACATCGGGAAACTCACTGACCACAGGAATTAATTCCAAGTCATCAGCCACAGTGGTGAAGATCATTTCTTTCTTGGGTATGCTTTTGCGGGCATATAATTTTGTAGTCTGCCCTTCTTGACTTGTCAAGGTGACTTCTCTGGTCGCGCAGTTAATGCATACTTGGTATTGGGTTAACCAATTCATTCCCAAAATAATGTCCAATTTGGCAGATTCAATGACTATCAAGGAAGTTGGAAAACGAACTCCGTTGATAATAATTTCCAGATTACGGCAGACCAGATTGCTTCTGAGCAACGATCCGGGGGATTATACCAGCATATTCTTGCTCAAAATCGAACAAGGAAATTTGTTTTAGGCAGCAAAACTCCACGAAATAAAAGAGTGGGAAGCCCCAGAGTCAAATAAAACTATGGCAGGTATGCTATTAACAGAAAACATACCAATGACGACTTCAGGGTTCTCTTGGGCTTCGTCTGCGGAGAGGTGATGGAATTGCCCGGTGATGTTTTGCTGGACAGGGTATGGCCCCATAAAGTTGTCTTGTGGCCTGAATGGAGCATTAGTCTTGCCATTCTTGGGACACTGCCTAGCATAATGTCCGGTTTGCCCACAACTGAAACAAGAATTGTTGCGCTGACACTCTTCTCGCACCGGGTTGGTCACAACATTCTTGACTTGTGTAGTGGTTTTGTTAACATTCTGCTGCCAATTGGGCTTGTACTCTAATTGAGTATGCTGCCAAGTACGAGACTTTTGCACTGGCTAAACATCTTTCCTAGGCTCGAACTTGCGCTTGTGATCGTTAGTGGAAGGTTTGTTGTCATGTATGAGCTTGTGCTCCCTTTCAGCAATGAGGGCCTTGTTTACTAGAGTTTGGAAATCTGTAAAATCAAACATACTGAGTGTGCATTGGAGGTGCTGGTTTAATCCTCCAAGAAATCGGTCAATCTTTCTTTCTTTTGTGGCCATATCATAGAGGGAGTAACGGGCCAAATGATTGAACTTATACAAATATTCACTCATAGACTGACTTCCTTGGATGAGCACGAGGAATTCACGCAGCTTGACCTTCATAATACTAGCAGGAATATGGCATTTACGAAATTGATCTTTGAATTCTACCCAAGTGATTTCTTTATCAGCAGGCCACATGGCTTTCACATTTTCCCACCATATAGCGGTAGCTCCTTCGATATAATGTATTGCAAACGGAACCTTGTCATCCTCTTCAGTACGAGCAATCTCAAGCTTCTTCTCAATAGTTCGTAACCAATCGTCTGCGTCCAAGGGATCAATAACCTGACTGAAACTGGGAGGCTTGGTTCTCTGAAAATCTGACAGTTTGGAGTGATGACCGTTCTGATTTCCATTCTGCCCAACCATAGCTTGCACACTCCTTAATATTTCGAGTAGATCATTATTCCTTCTTTCCTCAAACATGCGTAAAATTTTCTCGGTGGAGGGTGGATTTGGCGGTGGAGGCGGTGGTGGAACGTACGGCTCGGGAGAGTGCCCTGCCTGTTGCGCGGAACGGCGAACAGGGACATCCTCACAAGCGGCACTACTGCTGCCTCCCCGCGTCATCCTATTATTTGGTTTTCCCAAGACAACGCATCTGAGATGAGCAACATCCAAAAATAGTGGGGAAAAGCCAGCGACAAAACCCGAAAGAAAACGGAATATCGAAGAAAACACGGTGAATAAGAAAGGGTTCCAACATAATTATACATAGAATCATACATGAAAGATAAATGACATGATAAGTTCGACTACTCTCATTCATAGAACGGAACATCATGACTCGCACGACTACATCCGTACGTCAACATGACAACTGCGGATACTCGATCGCTCTAATGCTCTGCTGGTGTTGCGGGGTCCTCCCCTGAAGCGGACTCGGATCCTGAACTGACGACGTTAACCAAGACCTCTGGGTTAAAGGTAACACGATGATGATGCCTCGAGGGCTCTCCCTCTGAAGCAGGTGCAGGATGAGGCTGGAGCATCAGGGCGACGGGGGTAGCGAGAAGGGAAAACCCACTCAGCAGGAGCACTGAGAGGAGTCACGGTCGAGGTGCCCGAGCTAGTCGGAGGAGTAACCGGTGAAATAAGCGAGCTAGAACCGGGTGGAATATAAGGGGTAAATCCCATAGACGATGAAGTAGAGAATGCTCTACTGGCGGCTAAAGCAGTGTGAGCACGAGTCAGCTTTCGAGCCAGCTCGTGAATCAGAAGGTAGCTAGCAGTGATGTAGCGAGAAAGGTGGCTAGCAGTACTATCAGACTCCGGATCAATGATAGGAAAACGGACACGACCATTGTCGTGCAAGGAGGGATAGTAGTGGAAACCTAGGTGGTTCTGCATCCGGACCTCGTTATAGCGCAGCTCGACGAGGACCTCAAATGCAGCAAACTGGACAGCCTGAGAAGCGGTAGAAGCAAAACCGCTCCTGGAGGTATGAATGTAAGTGCTGGAAGATGAACTGGTGCGCAGAGTAACCACTGCATGATACTCATACACTGAGTCTGCTAGACGCTCCCAGTACACACGATAGGCTGGGTCGTCGCCGAGAGGGTACAACCAACGCCACACGTTATGAAGGAGGTGCGGCGACGTGTACGGCATCAGCTGCAACTGGCACGGATACGGCACCCGAGCCATCTACACTCACATCCATTAGTAGGTTAGAATAAAAATAAAACAAGTGCATGCAAGGCAACAATCAACTGCAAACACTACCGGCACTCAATTTTTAGTCTAACTAGCGTCCAGTTAACACATCGGCAGTCTAGCGTGTCCTACAGTCAGCGCGGCTCTGATACCAAGCGTTGTGGCACCCCGACTCAGAGCAACTGGTTTACCTTGCATTGCCAGCCCAGAGATCTTGTCTTCTGGCAATACACAACATATTGGTACATAAAACAACCGCTTTATTGATGCTAGCGGAACATAGTTCATATTACAACACGTTGCGAGGCCAAGCGGCACACATGGTGCGGCTGAACAATATATACATTATTTAGTGAACATAAAGGGGGCCTCGATCACGACAACTACGGGCAGCGGAACGACGACATAGCGGAACTCCATAGCACAGGGACACCGATGTGGACACGATCTAGACTCGGACAACACTCCATTCCAACGAGACTTTCCTGAAATCTGGCATGACACGCCAGGTCAGTACATTGAATGTACTTGCAAGCTCACAACAAGCATAAACATAATGACAAGCAATATCATGATCTTAAGCATATTATCATCAATGCAAGAACATACTAGGGATGCAGTGAATAAGATGTCGTTCCTCAAGCCCCTCGGACTTGCTTACCATACGGGTTACCTCGTAACCAAACGGTGATCTTGCTCGGATCACAAACGGACCAACATCTTGGTCCTTATACGGGTTACCTCGTAACCAAACGGTGATCTTTCTCGGATCACAAACTGACCAACAACTTGGTCTCCGTCATCAAATTGGTTTCTCAACCATCCTCTTTCCAACAGTGCAAAGTTATTAACTTTAGTGTGCAAGATTATTTAAACGTTGACCCATGGTGTTACCTACTTTCGAGTTGTGTCTGTAACCGTGGACTCAGCTATCGATAGATTAAATACACTCTGCAGAGGTAGCGCACTGTACCCACACCACGGAATCCATGGCCTCGTACTCCCATTCGGGTGGACCAACGGCATTCCGACGAAACCCCTCCATTGCCATGACACTCTCCCGGCCACTCCGACTCACTCCCCACTGGGCTAAGTCCTGGGTGGCCCCATGTCTACCAAAGACACCAACGGCCACCGTCGTGGCAAAAACATAAACGGTCCCAAATGGGGACAAGGTACCATAACAACAACGAGCACACAAGGTTTTGTCTTCTTACCGGGCCATGGTAACGCACGCCCATAACCTTCCCTCGTTGGAGGCACCGACCAGAGGCATGACAACGGACCGAATAAGGGCCTTCCCATAAAGGCAAATGTGGTTGCACTGGGAAAAACTCGATTCAGTGGCACCATGACCCGATCAACGATATGTTCAAGTTGAGTTATTAGCAGGTTCAACTTAAAATGAGAATAACCAGTGTCATGATATGCCATGAAAATGCAATCATATAACATGCATCACTTATCATTGAAAATAAACGGGTCAACTTCATCAAGTAGTAACCATACATATCAACAACTCATAACCTTTCTCTGGTTATATTTTTATTCAGTAAGCTTCACCATGCTAGTAACTTTATATAAATCATTTCCTCATTTAAGAAAATATTCACCAAACTAAATCTTTTTCATAGTCATTTTATTACTTCACCACCAAGCATTACTTCTACTAACTTAAACTAACTTAGTTAGCTTAAAACTAATGTATACTAACCATATCAAGCTAAACAAGCATCCAACAGAATATATATAGTTATTTAAGTGATTTAAATGCATGAACTAAAGCATTTATTCAAGTTGAAAAATCACAAATATTGCAATGGCACCATGAAAATGTTGCTGTGGCTTGCCTTAGTGCAGGTGAGGTTCACACTCCTCCTGGTGATCCTCAAGACAAGCTTCACCTTCTGAAAGCAATTAAAAACATAAAAAGAAAAAAAATCAAGAAACTTTCTGAAAATCACCAGAAATTCTAGACAGCAGAGAAAAATCTCATTTTTGGTGAGCTGCTAGATATTTTCATTAAGAACACAATGCAAAAAGAATCAATTCATTTGGACTTATGGTTAAAAAGTTGTGGCAGTTTGAAGTTCTCTGGTTAAATTTAAATTTGATTTAAATAAAAACAGAACTGGGGGGGTGATGTCGAAGACGTAAACCCGCGGGGCGCCACCACTCGTACGGCTTCGGGCGTGGCCAGAGTGGCTGACAGCGGGCCCCGCTGGTCAGGTGAGAGGGAGAGAGAAGGAAACAGAGCATGGTGGGGCTCCGCCGGAGCACACGCCGGTGAGGAGGGCACCTTGGCCAGATCCAGAGGGATAGATCGACAGAGAAGACCGAGGCGCACCTGCCCATACCCGTAGAATAGCTAGGGGTAGTTGGACGGTGTTGGAACGAGCCTCTCCAGCGGCGACTGAGAGCAGAGGTCGCCGGAGTTGGGGATGACGGCGACGGGAGGCAGCACCAGTGGCTCCAAACGGGTCGGACGACACCACTGCAGCATGGCGGAGGCTCTGGAAGAGTAGCCTGAGCCTAGGAGGGGCTGGAGCGGTGGGGGAGAACCGCGGGGATCGCCGGCGAGCTCGAGCTCTGGGACGGCGGCCCGAGGCCTGCCCGGCCGGGCTACAGCTTCCTACTATCTTGTGGAGTGTGTGAGGTGAGTTTGTGATGCTCGAGAGGGCTGGGGAGGGCTGCATTTATAGGCGAGCGAGGTGAGGGGATCGGGCTCCGCCGGAGGACACCTGGACACGGCGCCTGGTGACGAACGGCATCATTGAGCGAGGGGAAAGGCGACGCAGCTCACGCGGGCACTATGAGAAGGCGGCGACGAGCACAGGAACGAGGGGGTGGCGACGAACACAGTGCGCAGCGCACTATTTTGTTGGCCGGGTCGAGCCCGTGCTTGCTGCAGCGAGCTCCAGCATCGGCGAGCGCCAGGAGGGGGTCAAGGGCGTCGGGACGGCGATGGTGGCGAAGTTTGGCGAGGTCCGGCAGCCGGGGAAGCGAGCACGCGACGAACAGAACGCTTGGCGGCACTCAGAGCACGTCGGCTAGCATGCTGGCACCGTGCACATGCGTGGTCAACGTGTGCACTTCGGCATAGAGCCACGGTTGGCCCCAATTTCATGTCTGGCGTGTAGTCCGTAGTGTTTTGGGTTGTGCCAATGCTTTGAGTCAAGCCCAGGTGCTGTAAGTTGGAGTTTCACTTCCTGGTAAGTTTCTGGGCAGTAACTTTGAGAGTTAACTTTGGTCAAATTTGTAGGAGTTGGGAGCTGAGCTTTGGAGATTAGCAATAATCTAGGAAGGTAGTGATGCACAAGAAAATTCAGCAGTATTAGAGCAAGTAAAATGGTAGTTGATGTAGAAACTACCATTTCTGGTCAGAACAGAAAATATTTTCTGTAGCAAAAATATTCCAAAAAGTGATGCAATATTTTTGCTCAGAAAGGTGCCCTAGGGTTCAAAGAATATTTGGGAATTTTCTCAGATTTTTGTGGGAAAGAAAAATAGGGGTTGCTTTGGAACACATGTGGCTGGGTAAGGTTTTGGAGGAGAAAATGAATATTTTTCATTTAAGAAAAATATTCATAATGTTATTTTGAGGTTAACCAGAGAAGAAATGATGGCTAGGGAGAGGGATGAGTCACTTGGGTGAAACTCAAGGTGATGCCGAAGCGTTTAAGTCCAACTGAAATGATCCAAAACTCCAAATTCAAATAAAAACCAAATAAAATCAAAAAAGAAGAGAGGGCAAAAACCAGGCAGTCACACTTTTTCCTTTGCAGTGGTTGCCAAAGCAGTTTACTCAAGATTACCTCTCAAACTACATGATTGGTGGGCATGCAAAGGGTAAAGTATTTCTACCAGAACACGATGATTATCTAGATGTTTTCATGAAGACCGTGAAGGATGGGCGGTCGGCCATCACAAGGGGTTGGACTAGAGTCGTGTGTGCCTTCTGCATGGAGGAGGGCACAATATGGGCATTCTGCTTCACCATGTTCAGCAACCAGAATATATTTCGCCTCTTTCTTTACCGTCTTTAATAGTACAAGTATACAACTGTGGTTCACCATTCTTTTTTTGGTTCTTATGTAATTCTTGAACATATGTACCTATGAATTGAATAATGCATTGGTTGTTTGAACTTGTTGGATATGAATAAAGCTGTAGCATACATTCAAATTCAAATCTGGTACAATTTGAAAAACAACAATTAAATTATGGTGAAATTACGCTCTCCAGGTTGTTACGGCACACCACTACAAAAAAAAGACACATCCGTGACATTTTGGGCCGAACGAATTTTTTTCCTGTCATACATATGACACTTCTATGACGATAATTGTGACAAAACCCGGTATCATCATAGATGTGGTGGGCTCCTACTTCTGTGACAAAAAATCATGACAGAAAATGGGCTTTTCGTCCTGGGCGGGTCGGATACGCAGCTGCATGACATTGTTTGGGCCGTCCATGACTGAAAAAACCGTGGTAGAAGCGAGGGCGAGGAAAATTTCGGGGAGTTCTCAGTTACGGTGGGAGGTTGGGGGCCGAGCGATGCGCGCTTCTCTCGTACATGTACCCGCGTGTCTGCGAGTCGTTGGCTCAAACTGAACCCGAGCGAGGCGTTGGGCTCTAACTGAACCCGAGCGACTGCACTGCAGGCTACACTTTACTGAACCCGAGCGATCGATCGATGGCTGTTAATTGAACCCGATCGAGCGATTCCTTCACTACTGCTGCTAACGGAAGCCGATCGATGCTGCCTCTAGGATGAACAGTGAGTGTTGGGGGGGGGGGGTTGGATGAACAGTGAGCGGTGGCGTTGCCTCTGGATGAACAGGACCCCATGGTGTGGTGGAGGGCTGGATGAACAGTAGACGGTGGAGGGGTGCCCGTGGAGGGGTGGTTGAACAGGACCCCGTGATGTGGAGGGCTGGATGAACAGTAGACGGTGGAGGGGTGCCCGTGGAGGGGTGGTTGAACAGGACCCCGTGGTGTGGAGGGCTGGATGAACAGTAGACGGTGGAGGGGTGCCCGTGGAGGGGTGGTTGAACAGTAGCCGGTGGAGTAGCGCGCGGTCGAGACTGGATGAACAGGAGCCCGTGGAGGCTGGAGGAGGTCGCGGTAGCCCGTGGAGGCTGGAGGAGGTCGACGGTGGAGATGAACAGTATCCCGTGGAGTCCCGTTTTGCGGTACGCCACACCCCTCCCGATGAACAGGACCCCCGTTTCGACCGTAGGAGGTCCGTTTCGTCCGTTTTGCGGTACGCCACACCCCTCCCGATCAACAGGACCCCCGTTTCGACCATAGGAGGTCCGTTTCGTCTGTTTTGCGGTACGCCACACCCCTCCCGATCAACAGGACCCCCGTTTCGACCGTAGGAGGTCTGTTTCCTCCGTTTTGTGGTACGCCACACCCCTCCCGATCAACAGGACCCCGTTCCGAACGTAGGAGGTCTGTTTCCTCCGTTGTGCGGTACGCCAGGCCTCGTTTCCATCGCCTGTACCGTCCAAGCCCTCCCGATGAACACGACCACGCATTCCGTTCCGACCCAGTCGGTTGGCTCCCACGCGTTCCGTTGCCTCCCGATGAACACGACGCATTCCGTTGCCTCCCCATGAACACGACGCATTCCGTTGCCTCCCAATGAACACGATGACGACGCTGTTTCTCCGTTCCGACCCAGCCATGTCAACGAGCCCTCGCCGTACGTATGCGCGAGTAGGCGTTCGAGACCCCGCCCGTATGTACACATACGTGGCCGTATTTTCTTTCTTGCACCCTGGCCGCTGTACGTACGTGTACATGCTACATGCGCGCCTCTACTACGACACTTGTGCGCCTCTACATCCACCAATATATATGTACGTACACGTTCGCGACCAGAATGACAACACTACGTACCCTTTGACCAGGTGGGTCCCGATTGTCAGGCACTTCCTTGCGTGCGAAGATGTAGCTGGTAGGTCCCAGCAGTCAGGGGGGCGAATCATTTTGTTTTTTTTTGCCCGGACGCACTTCCTTGCGTGCGAAGGTGTAGCTGGTGGGTCCCAGCAGTCAGGGGGGAAACGTTTTTTTCACGAAATACGGTGGCCCGTCTGGTGGGTCCCCGCTGTCAGGTGGAGGAATAATTATTTTGCGCGTAATAAAGAGGCACTTCCTTGCTGCGGCCGTGGACCCAGTTGTTAGCGTCTCCACGCACAGTACTCTTCTGATGGAAGTCGGTCGTTGACCAATTGACCACGCCGCGCCGAGAGCACCACGGCGGTGGACGACGGCGAGGCCTAGGAAGGGGCTGACATGGAGGCAGGGAAGACTCGGCAGTTGTTTCCCACGCGGAGGGGAGTACGACTGTACGAGGGTTTACTGGTTCGTCTGCCGTCGCCGGAGAATAACAGCAGGTGTGGGTGAGTAGAGGGATGGCTAGGCCAGCGATGGGAGTATAGTGGGGCGGTCAGGCCTGCGCGGTAGCACAGCCGGCCGCGGGGAGGAGGGAGCAGGCAGTCCCGCCGACGCTTGAAGAAGCACGACGGCCGTTGGATGAACATCCAACAGTCAGTGCTTGTGCATCAACCTTTTTTTAGGAAAGCCTCAAATCTGTGGAAAACAGCATACAACCCATCTGCCATTATTTCTAATAATTTACAGCCCATTTGCTAATTCTTAAGGTTTTTTGGAGCCCATATTCTTTTTGTTAGCATTACAGCCCATATTGTGGGCACGGTTAAAAAATTATACGAAATTTTGCATATTTCGGCGCGGGCCGAACTGTTTTTAATCCCGAAATTTCGACTCACATTCAAACTGATTTTAAAAATAAATGTATATCAATATAAAATCCAAAAAATTCTCCACGCATAAAAATTAATGTAATTTAAAATCTTGAAATGAAAAAAAAGATATTTGAAACTAATTGCCGGTTTGATGTGTTTTAAAAATGTACAACTCATTTCTCATTACTGATGGGCCATTTTCCCGGCCAGCCGAATGAAAGCTCTCCTCGTCTTGAAAGATTTGCAGCCCAACAGGCCTGGCAAAGAGACTTACTTGGCAAATCACAAAAAAACTGGGCTGTGGCCGTGGACCCAGCTGTCAGGCTCTCCACGTACAGTACTCTTCAGATGGAAGTCGTTCCTTGACCACGTTGACCACGCCGCGCAGAGAGCACCACGGCGGTGGACGACGGCGAGGCCTAGGAAGGGGACAACGCGAAACCGGGGAAGACGCGGCAGTGGAAGCCCGCGCGGAGAGGAGTACGAGGGTTCACTGGTTCGGCTGCGGTGTGAGGCTGCCGTCGCCGCAGGGCCTGGCCAGCGGTGGGAATAGTAGGGGGCGGTGAGACCTCTGCGGCAGCACAGCCGGCCACGGGAGGCAGGAGCATGCGGCACGACCGACGCTGCTTTGGGCGGCTGGAGCAAGAAGACCAGAGGTTGAAGAAGCACTACGGCCGTTGGATGGACATCGTACGGTCACTGGAGCTAGAATCGTTCATATTGACTAAGTTGACAAAGCCCTTTGTCCCCGTCAACTTAGTAGGCCCACAAGTCAGCCTCCCACCAAGGTGGGTTCCAGCTAGCCGGGGGAGTATTCATTTTTTTGTGCGTAATAAGGAGGCACTTCCGGTGGGTCCGAGCTGACAGCGGGGGGAACGTTTTTTTCGTGAAATACGGTGGCCCATCCGGTGGGTCCCAGTAGTCAGGGGAAATGATTTTTTCGCAAAATACTAGTGGCCCGTCCGGTGGGTCCCCGCTGTCAGGTGGAGGAATAATTATTTTGCGCGTTATAAGGAGGCACTTCCTTGCGGCCGCCATGGACCCAGCTGTCAGCCTCTCCACGTACAGTACTCTTTTGATGGAAGTCGGTCGTTGACCACGTTGAGCACGCCGCGCCGAGAGCACCAGGGCAGTAGACGACGGTGAGGCCTAGGAAGGGGACGACGCGGAGCCGGGGAAGACGCAGCAGTGGAAGCCCGCGCGGAGAGGAGTACGAGGGTTCACTGGTTCGGCTGCGGTGTGAGGCTGCCGTCGCCGCAAAATAACAGGGGGTGTGGGTGAGTGGAGGGATGGCCTGGCCAGCGGTGGGAGTAGTATGGGGGCGGTGAGGCCTCCGCGGCAGCACAGCCGGCCACGGGAGGCAGGAGCAGGTGGCACGACCGGCGCTGCTTTGGGCGGCTGGACCAAGAAGACCAGAGGTTGAAGAAGCACTACGGCCGTTGGATGGACATCGTACGGTCACTGAAGCTAGAATCGTTTATATTGACTAAGTTGACAAAGCCCTTGGTACGCTCCAACTTAGTAGGCCCACAGGTCAGCCTCCGAAATGGTGCGCCCCAGATGTCAGGGGGAGGATTCATTTTTTGGGCGGCCGAAGCTAAGAATATCCGAGATTGAAGAAGAAGCACGACATCCATTGGATAGACATCCAACGGCCACTGCTGCTAGAACCGTGTGTTGACTATAATAAGTTGACAAAGCCTTGCATACGCGTCAACTTATTTTTTTTAGGGGACGCGTCACTTAGTAGGCCCATAAGTGTGTGGAAGAGAACGTATAGCCCATTTGCGTTTTGTAAGAATGTACAACCCATTTTTGAATTCTAATGGAATTTACAACAGCCCATTTACAGTTTGTTAAAAGTACAGCCCATTTTCTAGCTAGGACAACGATTAATAATTTCAACCAACCGTTGAAGACAGAATTCAATAAAATTTCCCACATTTTGATGGGATCCGAAATATTTTTATCCCGAAATTTCTAGTCAGATTAAATATAAATTTGTATTACGTAAAAATCCAACGAAACATTGCGCGCGCAACAATGAAAATTTAAGTTTTTCAAAATCCATAAATAATATTTTATAAACTAATTTCGTGTTTGGTGCATTTTTTTATAGTTACTGCCCAGTTTTTATAATTACATCCCATTTATTATTTTTAAAGCCCATTTTCCTGTTAAGCCTAATGCATCCCTCCTAGGAAAGATTTGCAGCCCAGCGGGGCGGAGAATAACAAGTTGACCTTGCCTGGGTATTCCTCAAAAAGACGTATAGCTGGGCTAGCCATTTTCATCTTGAAAAAAATTAGTATCTGGGCTGGATATCTGGCCTGGGCTAGACGGGCCATAGCCCGCCCAGTTAATACCCTGCTCTCGTCTGAACAACAACGAAATCATCGCCAAGAAAAACTCTGCAGTGCTCACGCCTCAAAAACACAAATACTGCTCGAGCTGCTTGGTCCCAGCTGTCGGCCGCACCTTGTGCAATTCTCTCGTTTATATTGACTACATAGGTTGACAATGGTGTGGGACCATGATGTCAGGAAACCAGGAGAAAGCAAAAAAATATAGTTGTACATAATAAGGAGGCACTTGCGTACGTACGACTATGGCCCTAGTGGGTCCCTAGTGTCATCCAGTCAAAATAAAGTCATCTCCTGAATCCTCATGTTCGTTGACGATGTTAACAATGCTTGGCGCCACGGCGAGCGCAACAACTCGAAGGACAACGGAGAGGGCCTCGCGGGCCCTACGGATGGTCTGATACAGCGCCCGCTGCTCATTCAGGAAGCCAGGATCATCGGACGCCTATGAGCACCTTTGAGAAACTGAGACGACATGAAACGGTAAGGCCGCGCTTGGGAGCTCTGGTTTATTTCAAACCTGTATTAACATACAAGTGTAATTTACTCGTCATCGGAAACAACGCGTAAAATACAGGCTTAATGAAACCGAGGGCCCGAGGTCTGTAAGCCATATTAACCGGAAAGGAGGGAGTATGGACTAGCACTACTTTTTGGTGTGTCCCGTCAACTCGCAGAACGAGGAGAAGCTTGCAGGACAAGGTGAAGCTCGCTTACGCCTTTTGACTAATGCAACCTACCCTCGATGGACATGCATCAGTCCATTCGGTGTCAGATTGTCAGAGGCATACACTGTAGTACCCAACATGTGGAGTACCATCATTGTTCGACTTCACAAAGAGGCGAAGAGCCAAGCACAGTAGTACGAGTAGTACTACTACTAGAACCGCATGGTGGAGCGTCTGTACTCTTATTTGTTTATCTCTGATAAAGTACACGTTTATTCCAGAGAAGGGCGGAAAACGGCAGCCCAACATGTAATGAATGATATCGATCAACCAACCATGCTCGAATATATCTTGGCTTCTGTGCGAGCCCGTCTGTGTGTTCTCGCTCCTCGTCTCTCTCAAGGAACGGCGGGTTGGCTCTTTGCCGTCAATTGAGATCGGTTTGCTCACACTCCTGTCCCACATGTCAGTGATATGCCAAGAGGAGGTGCGTTGACCGACTGGCCATACGCGTACTTGGTTTTGCACCTTCATACTACTCCTCCCTCCGTCACAATTTACAGGGCGCGCTTCATTATGATGCATTTCTCTCAATGCATTTCCACCACCAGAGAGACTTTAGACGTGTTTGGTTTAATGCTCAATTAATTAGGGCGTGGTAACCGCAATCAAGTCCACAATTTTCTCTCCATGTACTGTACTACTACGGAGTGGAGTAAGTGCATGCATGTGTGTACCCGGGGTGGAAGCACTGCATGCATGTGTGTACGCATTATTCCCTCTAGTAATAGACGCCGTGCTATAACTACCAATGCTATTTTTCAGGCCGATCGCTAGTCGCCTTGGTCCCACAGATTTTTTTCTTTTTTCTGAAGCGCGTTGTATAAACAGTGACGGATGGAGTAGTATGAGCGGATTCAAAGAAGAGCGTATTGATGGTTGCTTCTTCAGAGCAACTTACAGTGGGAAAGGTGGGGCTTATGATTTGACTGCTCATTACTCACTATTAATGCGGCGCAACGACCGGGCTGAGTCTCCCATGCGGTGGTGCACTACCCCCTCGGTTCTTAAATATACTCCGGAGTATTTGTCTTTCTAGAGATTTCAACGAGTGACTACTCAAATATTTGTCTTTTTAGAGATTTCAAATGGACTGGCACATACGGATGTATATAGACATATTTTAGAGTGTAGATTCACTCATTTTGCTCCGTATGTAGTCACTTGTTGAAATCTCTAGAAAGACGAATAGAATATTTAGGAACAGAGGGAGTACACATACGAAGCAAAATGAGTGAATCTACACTCTAAAATATGCCCGTTTGAAATTTGTAAAAAGACAAATATTTAGGAACGAAGGGAGTATAATTTTGTGCATGGCACATGGACCCGGATGATGAAGAGGCTTCTGGCAATGCTATCAAGCTTCCATCATTTGTTTACATAATTGACGTACTATACAAATAATTTTCCAGTGACATGAAATTGTACAATGGTGTGAGCTTTCAGCTTTTGTTTCGCGTGTCTTGCGATCGATGCTCTTTCGGAAACAATAAAAAACTAACTTCCTTGCTAATGCATGTCAATTATTAGCAGATCAGAGCTAATAATTACATCACAACTGAAGACAGAGTTGTGAGAAGGTGTTAAATTAAAATTGATCCATGCTTTCATTGGCAGCAACGTCCCCCCAGCTCTGTCTAAATCAACAAGGCATGTTGGGAAAAAAAAGTAGCTCTCTGGAGCATGCAACATTCCGATCATTTTGCGCAGTTCCACTAAAATAGAGCTGAGCGGCCCTGTTCCAAAGATATTAAGTGTGATTACGATAATAGAGGACTGCTGATGAACAATAAACACACAAATAGAAGCTGGTCACCTTTGCAGTCTCTCTTAAGACTAACTAGTTGGAGAAGATTTGGCTCGGAGTTGGATGAGGAGGATAGAGCAAAACCAATCTCCCTTTGTGCAGTCGCACTGAAATGTAGAGACGTTGCCCGTGTGACATTTTAGTACAACTGCACAAAACACTCTTAAGAAAAAAGTGATTTGTGCAGTTCACCAAAAGGTCGCAATAGCAACGAGTAGAAAGGAAACAATTACTAGCCAATAACAGTTGATGACACATGCGACGACAAAAAAGAAGCATATTCCTTGTCCTAAGGGAAGATAACAACACAGTTGTGTTTGTCTAAAACGGTGTGAGGACGAGAATGCAATATGGAAAGTACGCCGGACGAGCTACGTTTTGGACAAAGAACTATGGAAGATCCACATGCAGCGACGTGGGAAGACGGGCAGTGGAACAAGGCCGGAGGGGATACCTGGAGGTCGTCGGGATGTAACTAGGTGAGCGGCGGTGGGCGGAATCTGCGAGCAGGTGGCGTAGGCCCTGCCGCGCCGGAGCTTGGTCAGAGAGAACGGTATGTACCGCAGATCGGGACGTGCTGCCTCGGCGCCGTCAAACGGAGAAACGATGCACTTCCTCCCTTTCCCCCGGCGGACGGGATGCGGCCGGATCAGTGACCAACGGTGAGAGAGAGAGAGAGGCCACCGCACTCCCTTTCCCCCGGCGGACGGGATGCGGCCGGATCAGTGACCAACGGGGAGAGAGAGAGAGGCCACCGCACTCCCTTTCCCCCGGTGAACGGGATGCGGCCGGATCAGTGACCAACGGTGAGAGAGAGAGGCCACCGCACTCCCTTTCCCCCGGCGGACGGGATGCAGCCGGATCAGTGACCAACGGTGAGAGAGAGAGAGAGAGAGGCCACCGCAGACTTGTGTGAGATACTCTGAAGAGCGACAAACCAGGCATGCAGGCTCCATTGTATATAGTGAGCAGACTACCTTTTTCTCCATAAAAATCATTTTATATTCTGTGTACGTGCCATTGAGCGCTATAACTTTATTTAAAAATAACGCGGCAACGCGTCAAGTCGAACTTTGTTTCGTGCACGCGTGGTACACGACCTCCCTAGGTAAACAACCGCTACAGGCGTTCAAATTAGCACGTGGGCTGCCATTTCGTAAAGAAATGAGCTCCACCGTGTACCCGCGCGGGTGTGGCTGGGCACGAAGCGTGAGTACGTGCTCGGTGCACCTATTCTCTTCTTGTATACGTACGCCACCTACGTGGGGTTGTGTGAGAGAGATACAAACCTAGAGAGATATAGTGTGTGGGTTCTTGAGAGTTTTGGGGGGGGGGGGGTCAATCAAAAAATGTAACATATGAAATGTGTGTGAAATAGAGTCTTGGATATAACATATATATAGAGGGGGCGATCCACGAGAAGAGAGTGGAGGTATCATCGGCTTCAGGTGTCCATAGAATCGAAGAGAGGGATGATGTGTGTGTGTGTGCGCGCGATCGATAAATAGTGCCATCGAATTTGTGTGTGCCCACGTCAAAGATATAGAGTGGCTGGCCTACTGGAATGTGAGATGGGACATGTGCAGTTTGTCTCTGTGGCATGGATACCTACCTGCAGCGCTCGACTATCCGTGTGTGGTGGGGGAAGAGGGAGGCCCAATTAACTATAGAGGTACAATGGCTGGTATATGTGTGGTGGAGGAGAGATGCCTACCTCATGTATTAAGGAGATCGATCTGCCTCATGTATTAAGGGAGATCGATCGGCATCCATGCATATGTGCAGGAGAGGAATAAGGTTGGGAGAGAGACAGAGCTAGAGTGTTGGAGGGGGTGGTAGTGGAGTTGCTTCTAACAAATGGTGGGATAGGCTTGCTAGACAAACGGAGGGCACGCCCGCAATATCAATAAGAGAGGAGATGGCTGCTTGTTGTCTATGCACGTGCGTGTGAGAGACGGGTCAGGAGGCATGCACGAATGATGAGGGGGGACGATGTGGCTGTGGTAAGCAGACGTAACTACATAGGAAGATCAATCGCCCTTTGTTAGAGAAAGGGGAGACATAACTTGTGAGGTACGTCGATCGATGGGGGGGGGTAGTTAAAGTCGATCTAGGTATATGTTGGGAGATCGATCGGTATACATGCATGTGTGTGTTAGAAGCAAATGAGGCACGAGGAGAAGGATAGAGCGAGAGGGATGCATGTAGGAGGTGGTACGAGAGGCATACTATATCGAGGGGGGAGGAGTGTGCGAGTACGAGAACGATGAAAAGAGTGGTGGGAGTGAGGCATGGACGGTGACAAGAGAAGAGGGGAAGCTTGTGTTTGTGCTAGGCACACTTGGCTAGAGAGGCATATCGATCGATGTGTGCCGTAAATAAGGAGCTGGGGGGCCTACACACACCGTGGGTGAACGACCTAAAGTGAAAAGACGAATTTGCGCGATGGAGCTAGAGAATGCTGAGGGAGGGTGAGAGGGATGCGGGCGTGTGCATGCACAAGAGAAAGTTAGCGGTAGCTACAAAGATAAGAGGGTTGTGTGGGTGTAAAAGACGAATAGAGATCATATATACTTCATTATAAAAAGCAAATTCAGATATTTGAAGAATTTATCATAGTGTTTCAAACCGACGCATGTGTGAATATATATAACGGTGATACACATGGTGTGGTTATGAACATGTTATACTACATTTAATATATTTTATCTCTACTCTTATAAAAAACGGAGTTGTTGATGATGGTGTGCCTGCCATCCTGCATTATAGGTCGTCCGATTTATATCTGGCGGATAGCAAGGAAACTATGATGGTTGAAGTTGGCAACAATCATGATTGTAGATTCTTATTGAAATAGAGAAACGAATTCAAATTTAGTTCGAATTGCAGCAGTAGTATAGACATTTGGAATGCACTAAAATGTTGGTATGAGTAGGTTACATGCATTATACAGCAAGCGAAAAAATTTAATCGGACATAACATGGATTCATACTCCCTCCTTCCATCTATATAGGGCGTAATGAGATTTTTAAGACCGCCTTTGACTATTGACAAGATTAATAGTACATGACATGCACAATGTGAAAATTATATCATTGAAAGAACCTTTCACAGACGAATTTAACGGTGTGCTTTGTGTAAGTTGCATGTCATATATCATTGCTCTAATATTTGGTCAAAGTTAGCATCAAAAAACGCATTAGGCCCTATATATATGGAAGGAGGGAGTAGCTTTGAATAGCATTTGTATAGTAAAACGGGGCAAGACTCTCTCTTTGTGTGGTGTGAATAGTTTTATTTTTTTCGTTTTCTTTTTGGTTGAGGGAAGTGCGAATTGATTTGGTACGTACAAGTACAATATTGCTACACGTTAGGCTTGTCCCTAAAATGCAACCCGTGTCTTGTTATATCCCGAAAATTCAGATATCGTGCTCCCAAAACTGGCGCCTTCACAACCCGCGCCTTGCTATCCCGAAATTATAACGCGCGCGAAAACTCCCTCCAGTTGCCAAATCCCGACACGCGAAATCCCCCTTCTAACCCTGAGCCGAAAGGGCCGCTAGTTCAAATCGGTGGGGGGTACTTTTGTAACACACCCTACATTTTGGACAAGCGCGTCCCAGTCATGCTTCACCCCCTCCCATCGCCCCCTTTTCGCCATTCGAAATCCCAGGCCGCCATAACCTCTCCGCTCCAGCCACGAAACCCCACCCTCCTCCGTCCGCCATGTCACCGCTGCCCAGCCGGAGCCTCTTCCCGACGACGTCGTCCACCGCAACAGCTCGACGTCCCTCGTCCACCTCCCTGGATGAGGATCCGTCGTCCATCTCGCCGTCCCGCCGGTTCAGCCGCCCCGTCCTCCACCTCCAAGGAGCTGCTCCGATGACCGCCTCGTCTATCGCGGCTGCTCCATCCGCACAATGCCGCCTTAACCTGCTCCACCGGAACCACAACATCCTCACCGACTCCTCGGACGAAGCCGAGGACTACTCGGTGCCACCAAAGAGGTTGTACACTCATCGCATCGCACCTTCTCCTTAACTCGACCTCCCGGCGCCGACGGTGCTCCATCCCGCACCCCCATGGAGCGGCTACCTTGAAGCCGGCGCCACGGGCAACATCTCCATGGCGGCTCTCCCCCAGTGCGAGGCCCCTTCAGCGGCGGCGTCCATACCAGCCGGATCTGCTACTGCTGCTCCGGCTCTCGCTCGCTCGCTCGCGCTGCTGCTGCTGCTCCGGCTCTCGCTCGATCGCTCGCTCGCCCAGCTGCTGCTGCTCTGCTCCGATTAAGCCACACTTTAGTCGACTGAATCGACTTTTGGGTCAGTCGATTTTCAGGGGTTGGGGGGGCTCGCTGGAGTTAAGGAAGAACCACCCGCAGCGGGGACGGGGGCTCGCCGGAGAGGTACCCCACTATCTATCTTAGGGTTCAGGGTTGGGGGGGGGGCGGGGGCCTAGAGGGCTGGCCGGGGCGGCGGTGGCGAGTTGTTTCGGGGCGGCGATGCGGCGCTGGGGCCGGTGGTTCGGCCGGTGGTGGCTGGCGGCTCAGGGGGGTGCAGGTTGAAGATGAACTACAGGCCCTCCCTAAACTACATGTCAAGTGCCTCTCTGCTACCATTGCGTTCAGTTTCGACAGTAGCATTCAGATTCCACAGTAAATTTCAGTTTCGACAGTTAAGTTCAGAGTCAACTGTTTTTACCTCATCTGTTGTAGTCAGGTGGTTTTTGGTGATGTTAATTTTACATTCATTTTACATCATCTATTGGAGATTCTATTAGAATCCCACTTGAGATTGACGATGTCTGTCTTGTGCTGCTTCAGCCTTGACGTCTTACGGCTCACCGGAGCTGCTCCAACGACAGAACGATCCATCACAACAGAGCAGTGCCCTGGACGTCGTCTACAGATTCCTCAGATCTCCCTCCACACCTCCGACAGCCACCTCTGCCTCAACTGGTTCAGCGACCAACCCAATGATGCTGAGGTCGACACGGCTACGGCAAAGAGGTTGTACACTTGTTGCATCACTTATTACTATATATTCACGTCGATCCATTAGGGCTATTTTGGTTCAACGGAAAAACGTCAATCCACTGGTTGTTACCATCACTCTAAATTTCTGCATGCTTTCCTTACATAATCTCACCATATTTTTTTCGTATGCATGCCAGATATTGTACACAGTCATGCTGAACATGTAGAGAAAAAGAGAAGAGTTTTGCGCGGCAATACAATGTCTTGCAAACATCGCTCGATGGTGGGTTCAATGGCAAAACCTCCCCACCCCTATCCAGATTGTAATCCAGAGGAAGATATCTGTTCTGAGGCGGATTCAGACGCCGCTGACCACTCCTATTTACCCCCAAGGTGTTTGCTCTACCTTGGCATGATGATGTTAGTCATATCATGCATATGTTGCCTTGCAGTGCCTACTTTTGACATCATATATGTCATCTGCTTAGTTTAGACATGTTCTGTAATGCCACCTGTTTAGTTTCTATATCATATATGGGAATTATGCAGTCTCATGTCTTTTAGCCAGCCATAATATATGTGAAATGTGCAATGCCATCCTGTTTAACCAGGCATCATATATTTGAATGATATCTTGCCCATCCTTTTCTTCATTACATTTCCATTTGTCGACAATGTTTGTACATTAAACCACTCTTCCTATGAATCAGCCATTTGGGTGGGAGATGGAAAAACCTGGAGTGAAAACAAGGCCTTCAGAGCAGACAGTGCTACCTGTCGAAGCAGATCTCTTGTTGGGTCCCGATAGCTCCTCAGAGATGGATTCAGAGAGAGATGACCAGTCCTATTCCCCCACTGAGGTGTATGCTCTAACTTGGCACGGTTATACTGCTCATATCATGCATACGGTGTCTTGCATTGCATAGTTTAGACATCATATACACAATATTCAACACCATGTTCTTAGTTCAGACATCATATCGAATGCCCTCTGTTTAGCATATAAATCACATATGTTAATTAAATGATGCGATCCTGATTACTTAGATAACATGTAGGTGAATTATGTCATGCGATCCTGTTTAGTTATTCATCATATCTTTGAATTATGTTATGCTATGCTATCCAGTTTAGATAGACATCAGATATGTGAAATTATGTCATGCTATCCGTTTTAGTTAAACAATATACATGTCAACTATTTCATGCCCTCTTTTTTCCACACTATCTATTGCATCTGTCTCTCATACAATGTCTGTACATTCAACTATGTTTCCTGTTTATCAGCCATTTGAATTAGAGCGGGTGATGCCAGTATCTAGCGGACTAAAAACACGGTCTTCAAATAAAACAGTGCTACCTCTTGGTGGAGATAGCACCCCGGTTGTACATGCACAAGAACCAGCCCTACCGCACATAACCCAAACTCTCGCAGATTGTACCCCTACTGCCATGGACAGAGCACCACCTTCACCCAATCTAACCCCAACCCCAGCCGATAGTAACCCAGTTCCTGTTGACACAGCACCATCTCCACCACAGAGCTCCCAAACAAGAGCAGTTAGTAAGGCAGCTCCAGTGCCCAAAGGGCAAGTACTATCACGACGAACCCCAACCCCACCAGTTAGTATGCCTATTCCTGTGGAGGAAGCACAACCAGCTAGTCGTAGTTTAGCATCTATCGCATTTGATGTTGTTAAATCGTATGTGCGTATCTTCCCATCTTGGAAATATTATACTGAAGATGAAGGAAAATGCCAGTTGCAGGTGTTTGTCCAGGAGTTATGTGTAAGTAATGTTATTCATGGCAATTACTTTGCTTCGTCCCATACATCCTACCTCCATGATGGTTATAATACAACAAATTTTCCCATTTTTCTCTATAGAGAAGGACCGATTTGGAAACTCAGGATGAGGTAACCTGTGCTAATACCTTTGCTATCTTCAAGAATACTTGGTGGCAGTATCGGAATTACCTGAAGAAAACGTACTTCACCGGCAAAGAAACTCATCAAATTCCCTTACGTTCTCCCGAGACACATTTACTGGACGATGACTGGGAACGCCTTGTTCTGTACTGGTCCCGAACCAAGAATGTGGTAAGGTCTATGAGCTCATTTTCTATTTTTTAGTATTATATTCTTGCGTCTTACTATACTCTGTTCATGTAGAACAAGTGCCTAAACCTGAAGAACAACTGTTCTAATTTAAGATTCCATTGCTATCATAGTTCAAAAAAGCGCTAGGAGTTAATTGTGCGTTTTGCCACCGCCTTGCGCTTTACTGACCAAAGCGCATGCTTATGCGCAGTTATGCACAGATTATGCATAGTTATGCGCAATGCGTTTTGCCAACGCCTAGAGCCTATGCGCGCTTAAGCGCTCGCTTAGGCGCGCCTTTTTTAACTATGATTGCTTTGCTCTTGTATCACTGTATTTACTCATACAAACTTATTTTTAAATTGAAGGATCCAATCGAAACTCCAATGGCACAGCAGGTATGTTCACGCATGTTTCTTTAACAGGTTTGCTCTTGTCAATAGCTCTATTGATTTCAATTTCAATTGTGTATACAGTTGACTTTCATATCATGCACATTACTAGCATCACAACAGAGCCAATAGTGTTGTTGTACATGTAGACCCGTGGTACCCATCTGAAATCTTGTTGTGCCGTGTAGTTTCCCACACTTTGTATTCTTTCACTGCTGCTTTGTCTTGAACTGATATGATTTGAACCGTGTCTCTATTTTGATTTGGCAAGACAATGCAGTGACCATAGGACATAGATATATGTTTGTTTGATGCTTTTATTATGTACTAGCACTTGGCAATAGAAGACTTGGTAGTTTAATCCTGTCCACCTTACTAATGAACTGGTTCACCGAAATGAGTTTCATATACTAGTACATGCTAAACTTGTTATGTGTCTGCTTGTTTCTTCTTTTAGAATGCTGACAGAATATTGGGGAAGAGTGCCTTATTAAGCAATGGTAAAGGAAGTAATGCAGATAAGGTTCAGGATAGTGACACATCCTTGTTGGTCTCCAACAAAGCTGATAAAACAGCTAAGGAAGACTATCTTGAAGACAGCGAGACAACCCCAAAGTCCTGTCTCGGTTTAGTGTTCGAGTTACTGGCCACTACCGCTTGCACAAGCTATTCAAACTCCCTGTCTGAATCAGTTCGGTTTCTTGAGTCTCAACTACAAGCTAAAAGACATCGATCAGCTATGCTGTGACAAGAAGCAGAAGGACTGCGGAAGTCCCAAGAGCATTCAGATGCATACTTTCTGGTGGAACAACAAGCGTTGGAGGATTTTAGCGCCAAACAGGACAAAGCTAATCAGCTTGCTAAGCTTATTGCCAGCATGGTGGATACCCAGGATAACGTTTCTTCAGCTCTTCTGAAGTTGTTTTAGTTATGCTCTTGTTTTGCTGCCGCGTTTATTTGCACTGGTGGCCAATTTTGACGGCCAGTGTATGTAGTGTGCTGCTTTGTTCCCTATATTTGCACTGGTGGCGAACTTTGATGCCCAGTGGATGTAATATGTGTAATAGCGGTAATAGGCTAGCGTTAATTGCTTGCTTATTTATTTCCTTATTGTCTTCTTTAGTTGTTTGCTTGTAGTCACTGCAGTTCTTTTTCTGTTTTTCTTTCTAGTGGCCACAATAGCCTATTTTTGGTAACTAGGCCAAAATAATCGTGGCAACACACGGACTGTTGTAACCATGGGCCTCCTGCTGGCCGTATGATCCATGGGCCTTCGTCCGGCCGTATGATCCATCGGCCTTCTATACTGGCCTTAGGGTCCATGGGCCTTCTACGGGCCGTAGGGTCCATGGGCCTTCTACGGGCCGTACGATCCATGGGCCTTCTACGGGCCGTACTATCCATGGGCCTCATACGGGCCGTAGGATCCATGGGCCTTCTACGGGGCGTATCATCATTTCGCCAATCATGGGCCGTACTATTCGTGGACCATAACGGGCTGTTAATAGGCCTTATTTGATAACTCTATGAAAACAGCCCAACGGGTTTTTTTGACATGAAAACGGCCTAACGTATTAATGGTCCGCAAACGGGCCGACTGTAACGACGGGCTGAATTTGGCCCACAAGCAGAAAATGACAGTAACGGGCCGTATCTAACCGAATGCTGCAAATGAGCCCAAGAATCAATGGGCCCTAAGAAGGCCGAAAGATAACTTGGGCTGGAAACGGCCCAATGGAATAACGGGCCGTTAATGGGTATAAAGTGATACACTGTTTATTATGGGCCAGTTTCACCACGGGCCGTTAATGGGCCAAGAGTTACAAAGGTCCTCATATGGGCCGAAAGAAGTCATGGGCCACACATGGGCCGGAAGTTAAAACGGGCTGAATCATATTGGACGGCCCAGATGACACTACTGGGCCTAATTCGGATAGGGCGTAATGGGCCCTGGGTTAGCGGGCTGTAAATGGGCTATATGCGAACAGACCGTTAATAGGCTTTCCGTGGGCCGGCCCGCCACCTTTTGACCAAGTCAAACGGGCTGGCCTTTTCACAGGAATGGGCCTCTGTTGGGCCGTGCCACGTGTTGCCGTATCATAGGCGCCTTCGGTCCAATGAGCGGATGACATCTGTCCCAACTGTGAGCCGACACGTGTTTCCTCCAGCCAATGATGATTTTACACGTGGAAAATCCCCATTGGTCGGGGCTGTTAACGGGTTATCGGATCCAAAACCCGACCCGATAGCTTAACAGCGTTCCGTTACGGTGGATGCCACGTGTTGGTCACCCTTGACGAAAGCACTTCTGTGACGCGCGATTTATCGTCATGGAAGTCGACACTTCCGTGATGATAATTTTGGTAATGTCATGGAACACTTCTACGACAGCACAGGTATGACTATCTTGATTCTGTCATAAATTTGTCATGGATGTACATGCATGACAAAAAACACGACCTACTGTGACAAACACGTATCATCACGGAAGTGTATTTTTTTGTAGTGCACACGGTTGGTAAAACACAAATGTTTGCGATATGCACCATAATGTGAGACGGTTCACAGAGAGGAAACGTGTGCAAGCATGCACACAGTTGCCGTTTGCAAAGCGTGTGCGATGTCAGACAATATCACAAATGGTGCGGGCAAACTAAACGGTTGTGTTAGTTGCCTGATCGTACATGATTCGCAACCATGAACTTTTTCTGATGAAGTATGCATCATAAACGTTGCACCATAGAATAGCGTGTGCGATAGTTGTCGTGTACGACAATGTTACGATGGTCCGACGTTTCGTAATCCTGTCCGACACTCGTACGACGATTAGTTAATCTTCTTAATAGTGAACTATTTGTGACGGGCCGCGCATCATACACATTCTATAATAGTGAACCGTTTGTGATGGGCCGCGCATCGTAAACGTAGCACCGCAGAATACCGACTGCAATGGCAATGCGAGCAGGAACGAGTAGGAGTACTGTAGGGGCCCTATCCCAGATGGTTTCTGGGTCGTGTGGGAAGGACCCCCTATCACCCACACTCACTTGGCGAAGGTTCCAAATGCTGTCGCGGAAAAGGGGTTAAAAACCGTTTGTTTAGGATCGACGTGCACCAGTGAGTAATGGAAAGTGAAAGTATGGTGGAAAAGGAATAAACTTTATTTTCTGTTTGGGAACCGCCTATGATATATCTAGCATGGAAAGTGTTGGGAGCTCTAAGTCGTTTTCCTTGGTGGGAAAAGTATGCCTCTCAAAATGTTTTTATCTCTCAATTTGAGCTCTGGCACCTCTACATATCCCTACTTCCCTCCGCGAAGGGCCTTTCTTTTACTTTATGCAATTTTTATTTTCAATTTGAGTCTCCATCTTCTCTTATAAAGCATTCACTAGGGGGCACTATGATCGTACTTGAGCATTGGGTGTAGCTAATATGCGAGTGTGTTTCATGAATGGATCAATGATTGAGCATGATGGGCTAGGGATAACTTATTTTAGCATTGATATTTTGAAAGACATGGTTGCTTGTTGGTATGCTTGAGTATTTAAGTCCTCATGTCAAAACTAGACTATTGCTTTGAACCATATAAAAGTCCTAACGTCCATGCTATAAAGAAAATAATATGAGATGACATGTTAGGCAGCATTCCACATCAACAATTCTCTTTTTATCATTTACCTACTCGAGGACGAGCATGAATTAAGCTTGGGGATGCTGATACGTCTCCAATGTATCTATATTTTTTGGTTGTTCCATGCTGTTATATTATCATTCTTGGATGTTTTATAATCATTTTATATCATCTTTTGGTACTAACCTATTGACATAGTGCCAAGTGCGAGTTGCTGTTTTTGCATGTTTTTTACATCGCAGGAAATCAATATCAAACGGAGTCCAAACACCGCAAAACATTTTGTGGATTTTTTATGGACCAGAAGACCACCAATGGGCCAGAGCAGCACCTGGGGGTGCCTCGAGGCGGCACAACCCACCAGGGCACGCCTGGGGGCCCAGACGCGCCCAGGTGGGTTGTGCCCACCTCGGTGGCCACCTGCACCCCCTCTTTACCCTATAAATTCACAAATATTCCAAAAAACCTCGGGGGTAACCCTAGAACAGAAGTTCCACCGCCGCAAGGCTCTGTATCCACGAAAACCAATCTAGACCCCATTCCGGCACTCCGCCGGAGGGGGGGAATCATCACCGGTGGCCATCTTCATCATCCCGGCAGCCACCACGATGAGGAGGGAGTAGTCCACCCTCGGGGCTGAGGGTTTGTACCAGTAGCTATGTGTTTAATCTCTCTCTCTCTCTCTCTCTCTCTCTCTCTCTCGTGTTCTTGAGATGTCACGATCTTGATGTATCGCGGGCTTTGTTAATATAGTCAGATCATATGGTGTTTTCCCCTCTCTATCTTGCTGTGATGAATTGAGTTTTTTCCTTTGAGATTTCGTTGTTATCGGATTGAATACTTTTATGGATTTGAGAGCACTTGATTATGTTTTTTAAATGAATACTCATGGGTATCATATTGATTCACTTGATATGTGTTTTGGCATTCAACTCACGGATTCCCGCGCGACATTGGGGTAATCTATGCATAGGGGTTGATGCACATTTCGTCTTTTGTTTCTCCGGTAGAAATCTTGGGGCACATTTGAGGTTCTTTGTGTTGGATTGAGTATTATGAATCTGAAATTATTTGGTGTTATTTTAGTACGAACTCTTGGATAGATCGATCGGAAAGAATAGCTTCGATGTGGTTTTGTACCCTACAAACGATTTCTTCTTATGTTCTCTGCTAGATAGGAACTTTGGAGTGATTCTTCATTGCACGTTGAGGGATGGTTATATGATCCAATTATATTAGCATTGTTGAGAGATTGCATTAGTGAAAGTACGGACCCTAGGCCTCTTTTTCAAGCATTGCAATACCGTCTTTGTGCCCGTTTACCATTTGCTACCTTGCTGTTTTTATTTATTCATATTATAAAAATATATTTCTACCATCAATATTACACTTTTATCACCATCTCTTTGCCAAACTAGTGCACCTATACAATTTGGCATTGTATTGGGTGTGTTGGGGACACAAGAGATTTCTTGTATTTGGCTGCAGGGTTGTTTGAGAGAAACCATCTTCATCCTACACCTCCCACGGATTGATAAACCTTTGGTCATCCACTAGAGGGAAATTGCTACTGTCATTCAAAACTCTGCGCTTAGAGGCCCAACACGAGTCTACAAGAATAATGTTGCATAGTAGACATCAGCCTACAATGGAATTACTCACGCACGGCGGTGAGCATCATGAAATTGGTGATGAAGGATGGTTGATGATGACGATGGCGTCAATTTCCCCTCTCCAGAGCCCCGAACGGATCCCGATCTGTCCTCCCGATGAAGAACAGGAGGTGGCGGCGGCTCCGTATCGTAAAACGCGATGAATCCTTCTCTCTGATTTTTTTTCTCCCCGAACGTGAATATATGGAGTTGGAGTTGAGGTCGGTGGTGGTCCAGGGGACCCACAAGGCAGGGAGGCCACGCCCTAGCGGGGTGGGCACGCCCTCCACCCTTGTGGATAGCAGGTGGGTCCCCCTTTGTTGATTCTTTCGCCAATATTTTTATATATTCCAAAAATATTCTCCGTGAAGTTTCAGGTCATTCCGAGAAATTTTATTTCTGCACAAAAATAACACCAAGGTAATTCTTCTGAAAACAGCGTCAGTCCGGGTTAGTTCCCTTCAAATCATGCAAATTAGAGTCCAACACAGGGGCCCAAGAGTTTGGAAAAGTAGATACGATGGAGACGTATCAACTCCCCAAAGCTTAACCCATTGCTTGTCCTCAAGCAATTCAGTTGATAAACTGAAAGTGACAAAGAAAAACTTCTACAAACTCTGTTTGATCTTGTTGTTGCAAATATGTATAGCCAGCACTCAGGTTTTCAGCAAAGATTATGAACTAAGCATATTCACAATAAAATTTAGGTTTCACATTTACTCATATCAATGGCATAATCAACTAGCGAGCAATAATAATAAATCTCGGATGACAACAATTTTTCAAAATAATCATGATACAATATGACAAGATGGTATCTCGCTAGCCCTTTCTAAGACCGCAAAACATAAATGCAGAGCAATCCTGAAGATCAAGGACTGACTAGACATTGTAATTCATTGTAAAATAGATCCAGTCACAGTCATACTCAATATCGATTAATAGCGAAGCATACAAATGACAGTGGTTCTCTCTAACTGGTGCTGTTTATAAGAGGATGATGACTCAGCAATAAATGAAATAGATAGGCCCTTCGCAGAGGGAAGTAGGGATTTGCAGAGGTGCCATAGCTCGAGTTTTTAAAAAAGAGATAAATAATATTTTGAGCGGTATGCTTTCATTGTCAACATAACAACCAAGAGATCTCGGTATCTTCCATACTAGATACATTATAGGCGGTTCCCAAATAGAATGGTAAAGTTTATACTCCCCCACCACCAACAAGCACACTCCATGGCTGGTCTGGAACAATGGGTACCGTCCAACTAACAACAATCCTGGGGGAGTTTTGTTTGAAGTTATATTTTGATTTGATTTCAGCATGGAACTGGGCATCTCGATTAGCAGCCATTTTCTCGTGAATGATAAGCGCAGTCCACTCATTGTGAGAATAACCCACCTAGCATGGAAGATACTGACAACCCCCAGTCGCCACATGAGCGATTCGGGCATACAAAACAGATTATCATTTGAAGGTTTAGAGTTTGGCACATGCAAATTTACTTGGAATGACAGGTAAATACCGCATATAGGTAGGTATGGTGGACTCATATGGAACAACTTTGGGTTTATGGAAGTGGATGCACAAGCAGTATTCCCGCTTAGTACAAGTGAAGGATAGCAAGGGATTGAGGAGCGACCAACTAGAGAGCGACAATAGTCATAAACATGTATTGAGATTAACCAAAATTGTCACATCCCTAGCTTCTATTAATGCTTAGTGTTGGCATCTTGCTTGCATCATGTTTAAATTTCAATTAAATTTGAATTGGGGACATTTGGAAGCCTCAGAAATCATTTCGGAAATGATCAAGATAAAAATTGCTTCAAATAGGTCCAAGAAAATGTTCCTGTTTCTGTCTGAAGATATTGGCCAGAGGTAAAATTCAAACCAATATTTTCAGGAGCCCAAAAATATTTATTTTGGGCATTTGGAATTAATTCAATAACTATTTGCATTGGATTCATATTTGATATATTTTAAGTATGATTCAATAATTCTGGGAAATTGTGAGGGGCATTGTAATACTTCTTTTAGTCCCTGCAAAATTTCTCAGAAGCAGTAAAATTGATTTGGTTCAAAAACCAAATTAAAATAAATGTCAGAAATAGAAAACGGAAACAAAATAGAAAAGGAGGAACTACCTGGACTTACCTGGGCCACTTGCTGGCCTGGCACTATGCCGGCCCAGCCGACTGGCCAGCGCCAGTCACCCCCAACCTCTCGCTAGGAGGCCAGGGGCGCGTGGTCGCCGCACGCACGCATGCGCTGTGCCACCTCCTGCTTCTGCCGTGTCTGGACGAGGGGATAAGCTCCCCCTTGCGTCTGGATCGCGCCCACCTCCTCTGCTCGTCCTCCCCTCCTCTCCTGCTCGCTCTCTCACTGGACCGAACCCGCCCGTCGCCGCCGCTCGCTGTTGCCACAGCCACCGCCTCCCCCTCGCCCTCTCTTCGTGTCCAAGAGCTCCGCCTCATCGCCTACATCGTGCTCGACAAGCCAAGCAACCAGGGACGCGCCGTAACGCTGCCATCGCTGTCGTCTTGACCTCCGGCCGCCCGCGATCGCCGTCGCCGTTCTGCCCACGTTGGACCTCCCCCGAGCTCGCTGACGCCTCCGCCGGATCCGCTATGAGCCCCGCCGTCGTTCCCCCCTCTCTGTTTCATTGTTCGCGCGCCGTAGCTAGGTCAGCCGCCGAGGCCGAGACCTCACCGTCGCCGGCCATGTCGCCGTTGACGCTCTAGCCATCGCAGCTCGCGCCCGCGCATGCCACCACGCTCAGCAGCCTCCCAGAAGGCCAACGCCGCCGCCCGCAGCTCTTGCCGTGCACTTCAGCACCGCGCGCGCACCTGGCCGTGCTCCGGCCGCTGCCCCGAGCTCGTTTTCGGCGAGCTCAGGCCACCCCTGCCCCTCTCGCTTGCTCCAAGCGACGCGGATGAGCCCCGGCTCCTTGCCCGTGGCCTCCGCCACCCAAATGGTCGCCGGAGCGATGATTCCGATGCGCTCCGCCGCGTTCGGCCTCGCCCGCGGCTTAACGCCGGTCAAGCCCCAATTAGCACTAACCTAATGACCCTCTGGGCCAATGACAGATGAGCCCCGGTGCCCTCTAATTTTTAGCTAGGCTAATTTACCCCCTGCTTGGGCGGCTGCTACAAATCAGGTGGATGATTTTTCTAGAAAATCATCCAGGTAGCTAGCCGTCTGATCTTGCGCTGGTTGCCATTTGATTTCACCAGCAGCTCGAGTCTTTCTCTCTTGTCATCCCGTTCAGTTAAACACCCCGCATGGGCCGCGTCTCTCTGAAGACAACGTTGCATTCCATTGCGGCAACGAGGCCGTGCTGCTGCCTGCTACTGCACTCGCGCTGAGACGCGAGCAAGAGCATCTTCCTCAACTCCGGTGGCTGCCACCGCCGTGCTGCGTTGCAACATCACTAGTGATTGAGCAGCTCCATGGCAGCGCCACGCAGTAGCTTCATGGCAGCGTTGTGCAACACCGATGGAACCCGACGCCGCTCCATTACAATACCTCCGCCCGACGCTGCTCCATTGCAGCGCCGGCGAAGCTTCAAGGGCCCACGCCGCGCTTCATTGAAACTCCGACGGGCTTCAATTCAACTCCGGCGGCGCTTCCTTGCAACCACGCATGCTTCACTACAACTCCGATGGTCCCGCCGATGCTTCATCGCAACACCAGCGAGCCCCCATGTGCTTCACCACTTGTTGCAACCCGTCGGCTAGCCTGTAGCAGCACACCCGTCAGCGCCACCACGCTTCACTTCAGCTTCGGCGGCCCTCTCACTGCTTCATTGCAACGCCGGTGAGCCCCCCTACTTCATCTGCTACACACAGCTCCCGCCGGCCATGGCAGCAGCTTAGCCCTAGCCTAGCCTACAGCGGCGCGAGGTGAGCGGAGACAGCCATATGCAGCAGCGGTGCAATGGCAGTAGGTGACGGCGGTTTGTAGCAGCGGTGCAACAACGCGAGGTGATGGCGGCGCCGGTCTACAGCGATAGCGCTGGCACTGGTGTGTAGTGCCGTGTGCTGGAGGAAGAAGAAAAAGGAAGAAAGGAATGAGCGGCTCAACACAACTGAGGAAGAGATAAGGTAGGGACAGAACTAAGCGGCGTGTGGGGCTCATAGGACGCGTGGCGCACGTGGGAGACGGCTTACGCACGGAAAAAATCATCGGGTTTATTTAGAACGTTTTCCCCTGCTTAAACACTGTTTCACTGACGTGTGGTCCCCATGCGTCAGTTTTGACCTGGTCAGCGCCGTTGACTTGCTGACGCTGGCATGACGCTGTAATTGACTTTCTGGATTTAAAATAATTCAGGAAATTCTTGAAAATAGACAAAACTTAAAAAATTCACAGAAATTCAATCGTAGCTCAGATTGAAATAATTTATATATGAAAAATTATTAGAAAAATTCAAACTATCCATCTGTACAAGTTTCATGCATGACAAACCAACCTAAACCTGCTGTATAGGTGAAAACATATGAATGGCATTTATAGATGTTTAATTTGGGGTTGCATTTGAACCCTTGGTTCAAATGGACTTCATTCAAATAGAATGCTGGATGCATTAGCACAAACCACATCACATCTTCATGCCATGTTCATGCATCATATTTTTTCATATGCTTGTGTATTGATTGCCGACATCGTCCTTCTCGATAGGTCCTGCTCCGGAGAGTGCTCTAGAGTACCTGTCCAAGGAGCAGTGCCCCCTGTTGATCTTTCAGGCAAGCAAAACCCCCTTGTTCATTCTGATACAATCCCACTCTCTCGCTCCTGCTCTCTTTTATTGCATTAGGACAATAACGATTCAACTACTACTTTATGCTGCGATAGTTGAACCCATTCCTCTGCATGACCTGTCATTGCCACAGTAAATAGTTGAAACCCACTAGCATGTGTAGGAGTTGATTGAGCCATGTTGTGTTCCTACCATGCCATGCCTGCTATTTCTTAGAGTTGTGTCAGGTCTGATTCATTGGGAATGGATTGGAGTGTTATGATATGTTCTGATGATGAGAGTTAAGTGTGTGAACACGATTTGGTAAAGGTAGCGGTGAGAGGCCATGTAGGAGTACATGGTGGGTTGTCTCACTGGAACCGTCCTTAAGAACTGAGTTCTGTGTATGTTGTCCAATGACTAGCTACTACCACACATTGGGTTCCGGTAACTCGACCCCTCTTGACTTATTAACCGACTTGATCTCTGTCCAGGAGTTGCAACTAGTTTCTGGTGTTTGTAGGTAGTGCTATTTTTCTACCGAGTGGCACCCGGCAAGGTGGACTTGGGACAGACTAGGCACCATGGCACGGTGTACCAAGCGTAGATCCATCTGGCGAGGTGGGCTTGGGAACCTTGCACACATCGTTTGGGGCCGTGAGTGAAACCCCGGCCGGATCTCCTTGCGGATGGAACCCGAATAGACGATAAACCTGGACTAGAGACTTGTGTGGTTAGTCAGGTTGTGTCCGACACCCTCGCCAGGCTTCCGCTTGAAGGTTGCCGAGATACATGACGTGTACATGGCGGTAAGTGGCGAGAGCGTGTGTGTGAAGAAGTACACCCCTGCAGGGTTAACATGATCTATTTGAATAGCCGGGTCCGCGGTTATGGACTTCTTGGATGCTTACGTGGTACATAGACAACTTAAAGTGGATACTCTAAAATGCTCAAGGCAAATGTGAGTGCTATGGATGGCCTTCTCGTAGGGAGACGGGAATGAATCCATAGTAGTGTATTGATGTGGTGATTAGTGGACTCGTGTGCGCCTTCTCACCTCAAAGAAGTTACTCGTAGTCGTAGAACAGGATAGCCACTGAGTCAAAGCTGGCTTGCTGCAACTAAACCCCACCTTGCCTTATTGATTCTAATGCATGTATGATAGGATCTGATGTAAGTCTTGCTGAGTACCTTTGTAGTCACGTTTGCTTAATTTATGTTTTGCAGATGAGACATCTGTCTCACTAGTAGTTCTGCTTGGACTTCGACAAGTAGCTTGTTACCTCAGCTACGATCCTATATGGGTGTTGTAGATAGTCAGGCTCCTCAGCCTTTTTCATTTGTAGTTGTCTGTACTCAGACATGTTATGCTTCCGCGTGTTGCTTGTATGCTCTGTATGTTGGGTCATGTGACCCCTGTTTGTAATAAATGCTATGATGGCTCTTCTGAGCCTTTATCTATATGAGTTGTTGAGTTATGTTGTGATTCCAAGTTGTACAACACATACTTGCATGTTATGCGTACGTGTAATGTGTATTGTTATGTGTGGGATCCGACACCTAGTTGTTTATTCTTGGTAGCCTTCCTTATGGGGAAATGTCTCCTAGTGCTTCCATTGAGCCATGGTTGTTCGCTACTGCTCCGGAACACTTAGGCTGGCCGGCATGTATCCTTCTTCGTTCCTGTGTCTGTCCCTTCGGGGAAATGTCACGCGTTGTTCCTTTAAATCCTTGTAGCTTGCTACGACTTGGGTTCATACGTTGATGACCGACACATTCATTGTTGGGTTATGTATGTCTGTCCCTATAAGTTTGTGCCACCTTGGGTTTACGACTAGTCATGTCGGCCCGGGTTCTCTGTCATATGGATGCTAGCGACTGATACGTCTCCGTCGTATCTATAATTTTTGATTGGTCCATGCCAATATTCTAAAACTTTCATATACTTTTGGCAACTTTTTATACTATTTTTGGGACTAACATATTGATCCAGTGCCCAGTGCCAGTTCCTGTTTGTTGCATGTTTTTTATTTCGCAGAAAATCCATATCAAACGGAGTCCAAACGGGATAAAAACTGACGGAGATTTTTGGAATATTTGTGATTTTGGGAAGAAGAATCAACGCGATACGATGCTCGAGGGGGCCACGAGGCAAGGGGCGCGCCCAGGGGGTCAGGCGCGCCCTGGACCCTCGTGGCCACCCCTAAAGGTGGTTGGAGCCCTTCTTTCGCCGCAAGAAAGCTAATTTCCGGATAGAGATCGTGTCCAAAATTCAGCCCAATCAGAGTTATGGATCTCCGGTTATAAAAGAAACGGTGAAAGGCCAGATCTGAGAGCGCAGAAATAGAGAGAGACAGAGAGACAGATCCAATCTCGGAGGGGCTCTCGCCCCTCCCACGCCATGGAGACCAAGGACCAGAGGGAGAACCCTTCTCCCACCTAGGGAGAAGGCCAAGGAAGAAGAAGAATGAGGGGGGCTCTCTCCCCCTCGCTTCCGGTGGCGCCGGAGTGCCACCGGGGGCCATCATCATCACCGCAATCTTCACCAACAACTTAACCGCCATCATCACCAACTCTTCCCCCCTCTACGCAGCGGTGTAACCCCTCTTCTATCCGCTATAATCTCTACTTAAACATGGTGCTCAACGCTATATATTATTTCCCAATGATGTATGGCTATCCTATGATGTTTGAGTAGATCCGTTTTGTCCTATGGGTTAATTGATGATCGTGATTGGTTTGAGTTGCATGCTTTATTATTGGTGCTGTGCTATGGTGCTCTCCGTGTTGCGCAAGCTGAGGGATTCCCTCTGTAGGGTGTTGCAATATGTTCATGATTTGCTTATGGTGGGTGGCGTGAGTGACAGAAGCACATACCCGAGTAAGTAGGTTGTTTGCGTATGGGAATAAAGAGGACTTGATACTTTAATGCTATGGTTGGGTTTTACCTTAATTATCTTTAGTAGTTGTGGATGCTTGCTAGAGTTTCAATCATAAGTGCATATGATCCAAGAAGAGAAAGTATGTTATCTTATGCCTCCCCCTCAAATAAAATTCTAATAATGATTACCGGTCTAGTTATCGATTACCTAGGGACAAATAACTTTCTCGTGACAAATAGCTCTCTACTAAAACTAATTTAGTTGTGTCTTTATCTAAAAAGCCCCTACTTTTTATTTACGTGTTCTTTATATTCTTGCAAACCTATCCAAAAACACCTACAAAGTACTTCTAGTTTTATACTCGTTCTAGGTAAAGCGAACGTTAAGCGTGCGTAGAGTTGTATTGGTGGTCGATAGAACTTGAGGGAATATTTGTTCGACCTTCACTACAAAAAAAAGACACATCCGTGACATTTTGGGCCGAACGAATTTTTTTTGTCATACATATGACACTTCTATGACGATAATTGTGACAAAATCCGGTATCATCATAGATGTGGTGGGCTCCTACTTCTATGACAAAAAATCATGACAGAAAATGGGCTTTTTGTCCTGGGCGGGCCGGAGACGCAGCTGCATGACATTCTTTGGGCCGTCCATGACGGAAAAAACCGTGGTAGAAGCGAGGGCGAGGAAAATTTCGGGGAGTTCCCGGTTACGGTGGGAGGTCGGGGGCCGAGCGATGCACGTTTCTCTTGTACACGTACGCGCGTGTGTGCGAGGCGTTGGCTCTAACCGAACCCGAGCGAGGCGTTGGGCTCTAACTGAACCCGAGCGATTGCACTGCAGGCTTCGCGTTACTGAACCCGAGCGATCGATCGATGGCTGTTAACTGAACCCGATCGAGTGATTCCTTCGCTACTGCTGCTAACTGAAGCCGATCGATTGGATGAACAGTGAGCGTTGTGGGGGGGGTGGATGAATAGTGAGCGGTGGCGTTGCCTCTGGATGAACAGGACCCCGTGGTGTGGAGGGCTGGATGAACAGTAGACTGTGGAGGGGTGGTTGAACAGTAGCCGGTGGAGTAGCGTGCGGTGGAGGCTGGATGAACAGGAGCCCGTGGAGGCTGGAGGAGGTCGACGGTGGAGATGAACAGTATCCCGTGGAGTCCCGTTTTGTGGTACGCCACACCCCTCCCGATGAACAGGACCCCCGTTTCCACCGTAGGAGGTCCGTTTCGTCCGTTTTGCGGTACGCCACACCCCTCCCGATGAACAGGACCCCCGTTTCGACCGTAGGAGGTCTGTTTCGTCCGTTTTGCGGTACGCCACACCCCTCCCGATCAACAGGATCCCCGTTTCGACCGTAGGAGGTCCGTTTCCTTCGTTTTGCAGTACGCCACACCCCTCCCGATCAACAGGACCCCCGTTTCGACCGTAGGAGGTTCGTTTCCTCCGTTTTGCGGTACACCACACCGCTCCCGATCAACAGGACCCCCGTTTCGACCGTAGGAGGTCCGTTTCCTCCGTTCTGCGGTACGCCGGGCCTCGTTTCCATCGCTTGTTCCATCCAAGCCCTCCCGATGAACACGACCACCCATTCCGTTCCAACCCAGCCGGTTGGCTCCCACGCATTCCGTTGCCTCCCGATGAACACGACGCATTCCGTTGCCACCCCATGAACACGACGCATTCCGTTGCCTCCCCATGAACACAACGCATTCCGTTGCCTCCCCATGAACACGACGACGACGCTGTTTCTCCGTTCCGACCCAGCCATGTACACGAGCAATGGCCATACGTATGCGCGAGTAGGCGTTCGAGTCCCCGCCCGTATGTACACATACGTGGCCGTATTTTCTTTCTTGCACCCTAGCCGCTGTACGTACGTGTACATGCTACGTGCGCGCCTCTACTATGACACGTACGCGCCTCTACTACGACACATGCGCGCCTCTACATCCACCAGTATATATGTACGTACACGTTCGCGACCAAAATGACAACGCTACGTACGCTTCGACCAGGTGGGTCCCGACTGTCAGGCACTTCCTTGTGTGCGAAGATGTAGCTGGTGGGTCCCAGCAGTCAGGGGGCGAATCGTTTTGTTTTTTTGTTGCCCGGACGCACTTCCTTGCGTGCGAAGGTGTAGCTGGTGGGTCCCAGCAGTCAGGGGGAAACGTTTTTTTGCGAAATACGGTGGCCCGTCCGGTGGGTCCCCGCTGTCAGGTGGAGGAATAATTATTTTGCATGTAATAAGGAGGCACTTCCTTGCTGCGGCCGTGGACCCAGCTGTCAGCCTCTCCACGTACAGTCCACGTCCGATGGAAGCCGTTCCTTGACCACGTTGACCACGCCACGCCGAGAGCACCAGGGCGGTGGACGACGGCGAGGCCTAGGAAGGGGACGATGCGGAGCTGGGGAAGACGCGGCAGTGGATGCCCACGCGTAGAGGAGTACGAGGGTTCACTGGTTCGCTGCGGTGTGAGGCTGCCTTCGCCGCAGAATAACAGGGGGTGTGGGTGAGTAGAGGGATGGCCTGGCCAGCAGTGGGAGTAGTAGGGGGCGGTGAGGCCTCCGCCGCATCGCAGCCGGCCACGGGAGGCAGGAGGACGAGGCACGACCGGCGCTGGTTTGGGCGGCTGGAGCAAGAATACCAGAGGTTGTAGAAGCACTACGGTCGTTGGATGGACATCGTACGGTCACTGGAGCTAGAATCGTGCATATTGACTAAGTTGACAAAGCCCTCCATCCCCGTCAACTTAGTAGGCCCACAAGTCAGCCTGCCACTATACTGGGTCCCAGCTAACAGGGGGAGTATTCATTTTTTTGTGCGTAATAAGGAGGTACTTCCTTGCGTGCGAAGATATAGCTGGTGGGTCCGAGCTGTCAGCGATGGTAATGTTTTTTTCGCGAAATCCAGAGGCCCTTTCGGTGGGTCCCTGATGTCAGGTGGAGGAATCATTATTTGGTGCATAATAAGGAGGCATTTCCTTGCGTGCGGCCGTGGACCCAGCTGTCGGCCTCTCCACGTAAAGTCCACTTCAGATGCATGTCGGTCGTTGACCACGTTGACCAGGCCGCGCCGAGAGCACCAGGGCGGTGGACAACGGCGAGGCCTAGGAAGGGAACGACTCGGAGGCAGGGAAGACTCGGCAGTTGTTTCCCACGCGGAGGGGAGTACGACTGTACGAGGGTTTACTGGTTCGTCTGCCGTCACCGGAGAATAACAGCAGGTGTGGGTGAGTAGAGGGATGGCTAGGCCAGCGATGAGAGTACGGTGGGGCGGTGAGGCCTACGCGGCAGCAGAGCCGGCCGCGGGGAGGAGGGAGCAGGCAGTCCCGCCGGCGCTTGTTTGAGCGGCTGGAGCAGGAAGAGCAGAGATTGAAGAAGCACGACGGCCGTTGGATGGACATCGTACGGTCAGTGGAGCTAGAATCGTTCATATTGACTAAGTTGACAAAGCCCTCCGTCCCCGTCAACTTAGTAGGCCCACAAGTCAGCCTCCCACCATGGTGGGTCCCAGCTAGCAGGGGGAGTATTCATTTTTCTGTGCGTAATAAGGAGGCACTTACGGTGGGTCCGAGCTGACAGCGGGGGGAATGTTTTTTTTTGCGAAATACGGTGGTCCGTCCGGCGGGTCCCAGCACTCAGGGGCAAACGTTTTTTTCGCAAAATACTGTGGCCCGTCCGGTGGGTCCCAGCAGTCAGGGGGGAAACGTTTTTTCCGTGAAATACTGGTGGCCCGTCCGGTGGGTCCCTGCTGTCAGGTGGAGGAATAATTATTTTGCGCGTAATAAGGAGGCACTTCCTCGCGGCTGCCGTGGACCCAGCTGTCAGCCTCTCCACATACAGTACTCTTCCGATATAAGTCGGTCGTTGACCACATTGACCACGCCGCGCCGAGAGCACCACGGCAGTGGACGACGGCGAGGCCTAGGAAGGGGACGACGTGGAGCCGGGGAAGACGCGACAGTGGATGCCCACGCGGAGAGGAGTACGAGGGTTCACAGGTTCGGCTGCGGTGTGAGGCTGCCGTCACCGCAGAATAACAGGGGTAGTGGGTGAGTGGAGGGATGGCCTAGCCAGCGGTGCGACTAGTATGGGGACGGTGAGGCCTTCGCGGCAGCACAGCCGGCCACGGGAGGCAGGAGCATGCGGCACGACCGGCGCTGCTTTGGGCGGCTGGGGCAAGAAGACCAGAGGTTGAAGAAGCACTACGGCCGTTGGATGGACATCGTTGACGACGCCGCACCGAGAGCACCAGGGCGGTGGACGACGTCGAGGCCTACGAAGGGAACGACATGGAGCCGGGGAAGACACGGCAGTGGCTGCCCACGCGGTGGAGAGTACGAGGGTTGACTGGTTCGGCTGCCGTCGCCGGAAAATAACAGGAGGTGTGGGTGAGTAGAGGGATAGACAGGCCAGGGATGCGAGTATGATGGGGCCGTGAGGCCTGCCCGGCAGCACTGCCGGCCACGGGAGGCGGGAGCAGGCGGTTCCAACGGCGCTGGTTTGGGCGGCTGGGGCAGGAAGATCAGAGACTGAAGAAGCACGATTGCCGTTAGATTGACATCTAACGGTCTGACGCTGGTAGAGTCGATTGTTGACTAAGTTTCTTTTTTGAGAAACCTAGTGTACGCATGAACTTAGTAGGCCCACAAGTCAGCCTCCAAATCTGTGGCAGACAACATAAAGCCCATTTGCTATTTTTTATAATTTGCAGCCCATTTGCTAATTCTTAAGTAATTTATTACAACCCATTTTCTGCCTAGGACCACGGTCAAAAAGTTCAACCTTATTTTGCATATTTCGGTGGAGTCCGAACTGTTGTAATCCCGAAATGATAAACATTTTTTAAGAACTTATTGATTTGCCAAAAAATTGTTTTGTTTTTGTAAGCAAATAAGACGTGGGACAATTGAGTTGGTTTAAGGGAAAACCAGTGGTCAAAAAATCAGCGCTGGGTGGGAAAAAACAACAAAAATAAGGATGTACATATGAAAAGGGAATTTTATGTGTTTTCAATATAATGGTACGTGTATATGAACTAGTAAAACTATAGGTAGAGATTAGAAAACGGATGTAGGACATGCGTTTCAAGAGGAAAATAGAACTGGGCTGTGTGTTTGATTCAGTAAAAAAACTGTCTGCGGATGTTGTAAGACAAAATATAACTAACGCTGGTGGGCCAGAGGCCAGTAGATACCTGCTGGATCTTTGTGCCCTGTTGTCGTCATGGGCTGGGCCTGTTAAAAACAAAACCAACCCTGGGCAGTCTACACCCCAGTTGAAACTTGCTCGACCTGAAAAAACAATATACGTGCTCAATAAACGAGAGAATTTTGCAAGTACAGACTGATAACTGGGATGCAACACGGATATTTTTTTTTATCGTGATAATAAGTGCATGCACTTGTTTCGAAAACATTGGAGAACTGGGAATTCGAACGGCGGGTGCTTATGCTACCCATCAAATAAAAATCAGGTGCCTGAAAATTCGTTTCGAAACAAATGATTCAGCTTTATATCCACGTGGACCCTCGGCATGATGGTTGGAAGCAAATGCAAGTTCATACCAAAAGATCGTTAACAACAATACCAACTTGCGGACGACAAGGTAGTACAACTACCAATACCAAACTAACTTATAATCTTTTTACTCCTGGCCCTAGTGTTCGTCTGGTAGAAAATCTTGCAGAGGACCAGCTCCCGCTGCTTCTCTTGCTCCAGGTCCCCGAGGTGGTACTGGTGCATCACCCAGTTGGTCCTCTGCTGGTCGAAGTTCTTGTTGGTGTGCAGCACCAGAACCTTTTTTGCTGCCCGTCTGCCGGCCGTTGACCATCACCGGCAAGGTATTGCCGGTCTTGTGCCACATCGCGTGCATGCCGCACTCCGACTGTATCTTGCGACGCGTCCACGTGCCCCTTTTGAACGCCCTGGAATTGCGCTGGAAGAAATGCTTCCTTAGGCCACTCAGTGTGATACCTGCAGTATTGTGGAATACAGGTTCTAGTGTACCTAGTTGGCATTTTCATAACATCTTTGGCATGTTGCAGTCACTTGTTTCACTTTTTATTAACTGTCAAATTGTAATTGTTTCACCAGGTCTGCGTCTAAAAAGAAAAATATAGCTATAAACAAAGGAATATGTTTGTGCAAGTAGACGGCCAATCGGTGTCTTACTTGGAAGTTTCTCAGGTTGGGTGTAGCATATGCCGTGCTCGCTGTCGATGGTTGGTATGAACAAATCGATGAGAGACTGAAATCTCGCGCTGTCAGCACTCACTTTGGCCTCAAGGTGCTCGATCAGCTCCTGATCCGTGGGATCGAACTTGACGCTAGCCAGCAGCACCGGCCAATCCTTCTTCGACTTGCATCGGTAATTCCAGTTATATGGTACTCAATGTATGATCAATCGACTGTTTTAAGTGAATGATGAAAGATTTCGACAGATAAGTGGTACTCCAAATCTGAAGTCCAGAATACCCGAACACGCCGCCGGGATTCTTGTGTCACCTCACGCGCAGCGTGTTGTCACGTCAATTCAATGTGTGGACATGATGAATAATTTGACCGACGTATACTAGTACTGCTACTGTACTACGTACTAGTCGTATTTAGTGTCACAATTTATACATAGGTTTAACTAACAAGTACGCACTTGAAGCCTAACTGATATATATATAGCTTCTGCACAGCATCTCCATCATCATTATCAGTACATCCTACGCAGGTGAGTTAGGATGCACTTGATCCCAGGAAGGTATCTATCCTTCAAACCAGATGAGTGCTTCAAACTAACAACAGTACATAATATCCAACAAAAGAGGGTCGTGCTACAACAGCATAATACATGGCTCAGTCTAGATATCAGCATGAATCAAGTTGTGCATATTTGCTGTTGGCATGAACCACATCGCCGCATGTCAGGTTTGCAAAATCCATCCATCGCATGGAAGCTTGATGCCTTTCACACACTGAAGATTATCTAGCAACAAGCTGTGTCGACGAATCTCTGGATATGGTGATTCATGAAACCCATGGTATGATGTGTAAACACAGCCCCCCTCGTGAATGGAAGTTGCATAGCAAGTAATCATTGCCAGTGATATGATCGATGATTGGTTGGATGATCGGATAATTGAGCCCGAAGAACAAGGAGTGGTTGCCGAGGCTGTAAACCCGCCTCCAGTTGAATACGCCTGGCCCAACGGAGCTGGGATCTTTCTCGAACACGAAGCAGCCATAGCCATCAATGTCACAAACGCCCCACACATTGTACTGCATGTGGTTTGATGTAATGGTTTGGTCAATTTGGTACGTGCGAATGAGCATCAAATGACCGCCGTCAGCTGAACGAGCGATAAACCACCACCCATCGGCTGGTATGATTCCAGGTCCTGGAATCATGAAGGCCAGCGCATTTGCGTCTGCTGCAAATTGGATACCAAAAGGACAAAAATAAACAATCATGTTCAGAGTATGTGTGGAATTAAGATTATTATAACAGTGACACATATCATAGACAGAGAATTGCAATGCCGTGGTCATAATCATACCCCAAGTTAAAAAATAAGCCAATGGCTTTCATATTCTAGCAATATGTCATGGTTCAAACATCATGTAACAATGAGAGGAAAACAGCTATGACAGCGCCTACTCATATTCTACCATAGCACTTACTACTACTGTTCTCATATCAACTCTAAGCAATAACATGCGTTGTTATAAAAATCTTGTAAACGAGAGTAACATATAGCAATCATGATGTTATGCTCATAATATGTATTCTAACAATCATTAGATGCCAATTGTTCTCATATCAACTCTAAGAATAACATGTGTGGTCATAAAAATCTAGGAAATGAGAGGAACATATAGCAATGATGTGGTTATAGACATGCTATGCATTCTAAATTTGTAACAAATGTACAGGCAGTCATATTCATCAGGTAAAGATGAGATGAGATAGAACAATTACACGACGATAGATTCCACCAGTATAGGCAGCCAATCTATGCGTCGACCGCGTAAACGATGCCATCATGCACTATAGCATCAGACAGAAATGTTGTGTCAACAGGGTTGATGATAGGCCATAACCATGTATGGCGACCGGATTCCAGATAGACTAATCCCATGTTGAACAAGGCAATGAGCTTGTAATCCATGTAGTCTTATGATGGTGTGGGCACTTCGCAGATTACAACTTTCTGCAAACAGAGGTCGAGCCAAAAGCTTGACGCGTCTCGTGCGTAGTAGGCAGGAGTGTCCGGCGGGCCGCGAGGCTCGATGGCGGCGGTATCCAACGATGGAAGGGTGATCTCTCGCTGGGTGTAGATATCCACGAGACGCCACAGACTACCGGTGTGGTGGATGAGGACGATCCAGTTGGCCTTCATGCCCGCCCAGTAGTGGCCGCGCATGAAGGACAGGTGGACGGGAGTGGTAGCATGTCGAGGGGCACGACGGCTACCTCCGTAGGATCGTCAAGTCGGTGTCTGGGCCACCTGCGAGGATCGGGCATCAGCAAGCAGGGTGTCTTGAAAAGAGTCGGCCGGTTGCAGACGAGTAGACGGTACAAAGACACCGAGCATGCGGCCAGACGGACGGTGCTGAGTAGGTCCATACGACTACAGATCTGTTCCAAGAGAACATCAGGGAGGGAATTCCAATCGCGGCTCTGCGTGTCAGTCGGTTCTGCCATTGGGGTTTTCGGTGCCTGCGAGCCAGCGGGGAAGTGGATTCGGGCGGGCGAGCGAAGAAGCTTCTCCTCGTGTGGCCAAGCAGTGAGCGGGGGGATATGGTACGCGCGAGCTACCAAGCAAGATGGCGCGGGTGGGCGAGCAGTGAGCGGGGGTAAATGGTGTGCGGCCGACGATGGGGAAGAGAGGAGGAAGAAGAAGAGAGGAGGAAGAAGAGTGGAAGACGGGGAAGAAAGTGCATTCAATCTCAATTCTACTAGTACTACTACCAGGATATACCGTCCTTCGGAGTGTAAATAGTTACACCGATGACATGTGGGTCTACCACAACAGGGCCCATATGTCAGTTAATGGAGGACAGAGGTGCGTAGGCGTATTTTCGGAAGCGTGCTCTACTGGCAAACATGATGGCAGTACTGGGTAAGGCTGATTTAGTAACACCAACACGCTGGTTCAGCTTATTAATTACGTGTCTCATCTGCTGCAGCGTGTATTGTCACTTCACTGCGAAGACTAGTTGAATAGTTCTCTCTGACCGAGATGGGGAATAATGGATCGCGAGGACTTCCTTTCTACAGTATCCCTATGCCTCTACACTCACTTCACTCATTTTGCTCCGTACCTAGTCACTTGTTGAAATCTGTAGAAAGACAAATACTCCGTATTTGGGAACAGAGGGAGGCTTTTACTCCGTACTATTTGCGAATAGAGGGAGTATCACCATATGGAGGGAACAGAGGAAGCTTGAAATATGAACATGTCAATGGGAGGGAGTAAGCCCCATGCATGCATGCATGCATGCAACATGCAACACTCACACGTACACATAGACGCACGCAACACTCACGCACCCATGCGGCACACAGCACACGATGTAACACACACGCTCACGCTCAAGTGCTCAACCTACTCCCTACGTCCGTGAAAGACTGTACATTTAGAGATTTACACATTGACCATGGCATAATTAACGCCCAAAAGTAGCAGACTTATGTGTGCATGCGACCATTGAGATAAGAAGATTAAATGAAGGCCGTTGCATGCTGTAATTAAGGATAGACATGTAGCCTATACCTACAGCACAAGTTGGTGCATTAGTCAATCAATATCGATTTAGATTAAAGGCTAAATGCATTGGAAGTGTAGATGTACATCATGTACTACACTCTTTATTTTATAGCCGATGTACACTCTTTGTTGGAAGACCGAGGGAGGACACGTGCATGCACTCACATACACAGTCAGGGCGGTTCGCGCGCAAGGGTTGGACTCGTGTCGCGCCTGCGTAAAGTTTTGTTTAACTGATTTCTTTGCTCTACCAACTGACAGGTGGGACCCAGAAACCAGGTGACAATTTAACCAATCAACAAAGTGCCACATTGACTATGTGGCCGGTCAGTAGGGTGCAATACGGTGCTCTACGATGAGCTAGTGATCGTATAATCGCCGCAAAACTATATATAGTGACCGTAAAGAGTGTATTGTTACATACGTTGACCGCCAGTGTATTTTTCTCGTTTCAAATTAAGCCATATTAATCGGAAAGGACGCAATATGGACTACTACTACTAGTACAAGTACTGCTTTGATGTGTCCCGTCAACTCGCCGAACGAGGAGAAGCTTGCTTACTACGCCTCTCCCTCGCCCACGCGCGCGGTGGTTCGCAGGACGAGGAGAGGGTTTTGACTACAGTGCCCTCTCCCTCTCCCTCTCCCTCGCCCTCGCCCTCGCGGTGGATGTGCAGCAGTTCAATCGGTGTCAGATTGCCAAAAGCATATTGTACTGTAGTATCATCATTGTTGGACCTTCCGAAGAGGCGAAGAGCCAAGTGCAAGGTTCACACGAGTACGAACTGTTGAACCTCCCGAAGAGGCAAAGAGCTAAGCGCAAGGTTTTATAGGAGTTGTCGTCCTAGTAGGAGTGTACTACAACTATAGCGAATGATGCTACTGTATGATGCTGCCATGTCACGTATATCCAAAGCCGTGCCACCTTTTTTTCTCAAAGAGCGTGTTGGAGACCGTGCAACAACCACACAAGTTGCACGTACACATAACACATTTACTAGAATAAATTCTAAAGGACAAATGCCAGTATGCCACACAAGTTCATCTCCAATTCATGTGATAAATTTGTGCACGACTAGTCTACATATATTCACAGCGCTACCGTTCACAATTACCGTACTCCACTTACACGTTATAGATGGGCTACATGTCCTCCTCCAGGTTCTAGTCCCAGGTGTTCTTCATGGATGGCACGATCCATAGCGGTGGGCAACGGGAATCATTGTCGCAGCTTTCTAGTCCGGTTCCACACGATGGAGACTCATCCAAGCTGAAGCGGCATAAATTAGGGATAGCGTGTCCCAGCATGTCGTTCATCCGGCGGTGCGCACTGAAGACACAACCATGCTTCATGAATGGCAGGCCTTCCGTGTCGTGCACGGAAGGTGGCATCCGCTTCATAATGGGGTAGCTGTCCCCGATGAAAAGCGAGTACTCTCCAAGAGTGTTCCTCGGCACCCACGTAGCATCACGGGGGTCGAACTCGGCGCCGTTCATCTGGTACACGCGGCATCCTAGATCTGGACACATGGTGACGTACATAGTCAAGGTCCATGCATAATAATGTTGTGCTCAAATATGGCAGTCAGTAATACTGTGCAGCAAATAGTACTACTCCGGCATAGAGGAAGTAAAATAACCGGCTTATTATATATAGCCACTCTTGGCTACATGGATGAGATAGTAAGACATGGAAAAACAAAAATGGTGGCAGCTAGTGGGTTCAAGTCTTCAAGGGCCTAGCTAGCTATACGCGTCCTCCAAGGTAAAAAGTACTCCTACTAGTACTACAAAGTATACTACTAGTACAACAATGAAAGAGAAGGCGAGAGGGTTAAAAAATGGAATACATGGGTAGATGGTGACGGTCCGATCGTGGTAGATTGTGTGACCATGTTGCACATCAGTGGTACCATGGGTAACGACTGCTAAGATAGTTGATCCCAATATGCCAAAGTCAGCTACAAGGTTCCAGGTTAGAACGAATCGCGGATGCAAATGCACATCCAGGATCGGCGATCTTATTTTGATCGGGGATGACTGGTCCCTGCAAAATAATGGAGTACCGTCAGGGATGCAAATGATGGTTTGTGCATTCCGTTTGTAATCTCCCGTACCGTAGGATGGCAACCAGATGAAACAAGTCCCCTGGCTTGTCACCGCGAAGATGCGGCCTAGATGGCGCACGATGTCTTCGAACGTGTAGGGGTACAAATCTGCCGCCGCCAACATGCGCCAGCCTTTGCCGTTATTGCCTCTTGCATTGATGGCAACCCTTATGTCGAACACCGCGATGAGATAGTAATCGTCGTAGCCGCATCGCTTTGTCGGCGGGTTCGCAATTGCTATCTTCTTCAATCTCATGTAGGCATCATCATACGTATTCAAGCCCAGCCAGTCCGGAAGGTCGATCCCAATGGTGGAGAAGGGGTCTACCGGAACGGCCGCACTGTTGTGGATGTTGTGCAAAATGATGGTGGTATCCGGCCGGAGGTATGCAAGCCAATCTTCGTTGGCACCGACCCTGACCTATATATAAGACGGTGGGCAGCGGAGAAATTACAGGATGGAAATGGAATAACTAAGTACTACATGATCAAACTCCATTACTGACCTGCTCATCGGACAAAATCTGACTACCTCTCAACGTCGGCAACTCTAGCGGAGTCAACGTGCAACCATGGCTAGGGAGTGGTGGACTGTTCGAAGGATTGTCCCATAGAAGAACCTTCTCCTCGAGGACGCATGGAAGACCAACAAGCATGGCCTTTTCCCAAGCATGTTTAAGCAGCGTCTTGAAAAAGTTGGTGCAGGAAGCACCGAGTCTTGCGGTTGTGAGGACGTCGGAGCGGCGTGCGATTTCTCCCAAAGGATCGTCGTCCAAGGTCTCCCAGCCCCGACGAGGAGGAGAACCGCCTGGCGAATCCATGGGAGCAGCAACGAACTGCCTTCTCTTCGAGGGAGCAGAACTGGCGAGGAGGAGATAAGAGCGTAGTAACCGCAGGGCCTCGTCCCTTCCAACTGTAGATCATTCCTCAGCGAAGGGGTGAGGCTATTATTTACTACTAGTACTAGCATTATGGAACGTTATGGGATTGCATCATACTGTAAATAATAGCACTAGTAAGAATTTTTTGGCACTCGGTAGTAGTTTATGGCGTCGATTAAGAAATTTTGGGTATGTTTTTGCCATTTTTTGTACACGCCAACTAGTGTCAAAAAACATCTTACATTATGTGACGGAGGAGTATGTACTCGTACTGTAGCAGTACTAGTACTACTTTTCTCAACTAGTAGTGCGATGTACTGTACTTCTAGTCTAGTCTAGTATAGTGCACCAGTTTTGAACTCTTGAATCTCAGGGCCAAGGAGCTACAGTTGGAAGTGGAGGGTACTACTGTTCTCTAGAACCATCGCTGTACTATCAATGTAGGGGAAGTACACCTGCGTAGTGGCCTAATGGGTACTCTCGGTGCTCTATTCAGCCGCTCCTCTCACGTAGCTGGCCTACTCAGCCGCTCCTCTCACGCACACACTAGCAGCCTGTTTATCAGTGACGGTTAGTGCGGGGGCAGAATATTTGAGTTATTTGATACAGCGAGACTAGGCTTTTCGCTTCCATTTGTGGAGGTGTAATGGATCTCGTCGAACTTTGTTAGTAGTTCCTTCTTTATGAATGAGATGAAGCAAAGCTTTTGCCTCCGTTTCAAAAAAAACACGTCAAGAGGAATTTCTTTTATAGTAGAGCCGATAATGGAGTGAAGTCCATGCGTGCAACGCCACAAGCTACAGAGTAGTAGTAGAGCACTTTACGTACAGAGCCATATTGCACAGTTCCCAGTGCCCCGCCAGGCTTTTCCGGCTCCTCGGGCTTAATTGGGAGGCGCTAGTTTAAATATGCTACTAGCTGGAAGCTGCAAGTGAGGTGCGGCTAGGGCGAGCACGCGAGCCACGGGATGCTGGCAAGGAAACCCGTTCACGTGGCTAGGCTGTCCAGTGCACCCAGATTGTGGGGCCACACGTCCGTTTGACTTCAAAACTCAAACTACCCGTGTAAAATATTGGCTCGCAGCGAAGTGTAGTAGTGCTATTTTTAAAAAAAAGACCGCCGTGCGTTCGGCCGGGATCGAACCCACAAAACGAGGTATACACTCCCGCGACCACTAGTAGTACTCGTTGGAGTACAACGCAACCTAGAATCGCCTTTTGTCGCTAGTAGTACGTACATTGTTCCTTACAAGAAACCCCTAAGAGCATGGTTAATAGTATAGCCAGCTGCTGACTATAAGCCAGTGCCATGTCATCTACAACCCATCTTATAGCCAACATGTACAATAATAGATCAAAAGAGTGTACTACTTTTTTATTATGTGGCCCACTTCTCATTCTCACAAAGTGCCTAGGAGCACGTGCTAGAGCTGGATCTTCACGAAGAGCCCGCTTACCTTCTCTGTCCTCTTCTCTTTCCTCCAACTAAGCAGAAATATACTAGTTTATTTCATATAGCCCGCTGACTCAGCTCTATTGTACTTGCTCTAATAATGCAAGAAACCACTAAAATGCCAAGAAACTACTACCACTTGCATACGTGGCAGACTTAAGATAAGACTACCTTATCAACCATTGTACATGCTCTTACCAACAAAAATCCTCGAGTGACCTCCTACCTCCGGCCCGTCCACCTAGTCATCCTCGGCCATGGGACGCAGCTACCGCCGCCGGCAGAAGGCGAGGTCAAAACCCCCGGCGGTGCGGAGCCCATGTTGCGGCAGCCCGGATGCCAGCTCCGTCCGGCGCTCGCGGCCGCTAGCTAGCCAAGATAGCTCCCTCCAGCTGCTTGTCTGCAAGGTTTGCTAGCTAGATTGGCACGGCAGCGCGGCGGCTTGCTCGCGCGCGCCGCGTTAAGGCCAGCCATCTGGCTCGAGCGAAGGCCAGCGCGGCGGCTTGCTCGCTCGTGAGTCACGCTCGGGCCAGCCTGCCAACCCGTGCGGAGGCCAGCGCGGCGTCCGGCCCGTCTTGCGGAGCGGCGGCCAACTCGCTCATCACCGGCGCCACCGACGAACACGCATCAGTACTGGTTGAAGTAATGTTCAGGAAAAATAATGATTTGAGGGGGAATAACTGGATAGAAGGTCAGATGTGGGTCCCTCGTGTCAACGATTAAACAAAATGTGTTGGTTTAAGCTGCCTCGTCAGCACGGACGTGTGGGCCAACCCTGTCATAAATGGGTTTAAACGAACCTAATCGGTAGGAGTACTAGGTAGTTTTTGGCGTGGATTAAGAAATTTTGGGTATGTTTTTGCTATTTTTTGTATAATAGATTCTTCCTAGGGTTGGTTGAAAGTGGTAGTTTTTTGTTAAATACTCTACATATTGTAAGTAGGAGTGAAAGTTAAGCTTTGGAAGCCAATAAGCAAGGCTAGTTACATAGTGCATATGTGTACATGATTGAAAGTAAATATCAACCATTAGTGACTAATATCTTGATGGAAAAATCGAAACAATGGAATACTAGGAAAAAAATGCATGGTTGGAAATACTAGCAATGTTCATGTCCGTTGCAACAAATCATAATTAGAATAATACTTATTCACAAACTTGGTACAAAACACTCTAATTTTGATATACATATGTCACTAGAGATATATTATGTTTCAATTAGAATATATTCCTTGGGCTATTTTGGTGAGGTCAGGGAGGCATGTGGTTGGTTTTAAGATACTAATTATGGGTTTTTCTGCAAATTGGTAGACAAGTGGGATGTTGGTGAGAAAAGGCAACAACTTACCTCACAATCGTTAGATGTAGATCTAATGGTCAGAAACGACGGATGGCAGACACACCAGCATCACCAACTTAGTCTTGTGTAGGAGTACTCGTAAGATCCGTGCATTGCACGGAACATCAAGATGCATTTTTTTATAAAACACTTGTTGTGATTGACCCTTGCGGGAGTAATCCCATGTGTAAAAACTAATGATATCTCGAGAAATATGAGATAAGGTGAAGAGGAGTGGGGTGTGGTGGTGCTTGGTGGTCGGACTGAGCGGAGGCATGGGGATTGACGACGCCGGTAGCAGCCACTAGGCCAGTTTGTTCCAGAGGCTTCCTTTCTTAATTGCTCAACAATGAGGTTTGTTGGAGATAAGGATGAACGAGGGAAGGCCTTGTCTGCAAATGTGGAGATGGGTGCGTGTATGTTTTAGTTTAATTTCCATCCGTCAGATATAGATCGGACGGTCTATATTGCAAGATGGCACACGTACCATCGTCACCAACTCGGTTTTTTATAAGAGAAGAAATATAAGTATGGAGATACAAACGTATTATCGATACTTGCTTCCGTAAACTAGCATCTACATTCTATTCAACGCCTCGGCATGTGGGGCCTTAGCACAATGACTTCTCGACCGTGTAAAACAAAGATTTTCCCATCGCCGACAAGGAGGGGGTGACGGTGGCGCGCTTTTTGGCTTGCTCTAGTCCTAGTAGTCATACTAGGTGGTCTAAGCACGTGTAGATTTATTCTTTTTCACGTCTCGTGTTCGCTGTACTGCCACGACTGTTGATGAATAGACGGTAAGTTATTCACGGGGAAACCCTTGTCGAGCGTGTTTGCGAGAGAGAGAGATAGTGTGCGTGTGTGATATGTTAGAGACTGAGGCAATGATAACAAATTCTTTGTGTCTATGTGTGTGGAGGATAGAGAGAGACATCTACATGGGGCTTTGTGTTGTGTAACGTGGAGACACATATACATAATTAGAGAGTGAGTGTGTGAGATACACATGCGGACATGAGGAGAGATGAGGATCCAGATAAATGGGTGTTTGTGCGTGTCTGTGTGTGTTTGTGCACGCGTTTGTGTGTGAGAGGGAGAGAGTGTATGTGGAGTAGAGAGACCACTGATGATGTAAACCTAGTATAAGGGAAGGGGGAATGGTGTGACATGTGTAGTAGCGAGATAGCACGGGTGCGGGCGGGGGGAGCAGACTATTTGGAAGAGACATCGAGTGTGTGTGTGGGAGAGGGGTGTGAGAGTGAGATAAAGAGAGAGCTAGCGACGGAGAGAGAGAGAGAGGAAGAGAGGGGGCGAGAGGGGTCATTTGTGTCCATAAATGGCGTATAGATAGGGAGACAATGTTGATGTTGTCCAAAATTGGCCTATGAACGGAGACGCGAGGGAAGCGAGTCATCGTGTGTGTGATAGGGACTTCATGAGAGATCTAGAATAGATGGTGTAGAGAACAATGTGGAAAATCAAGAACGATTATACATTAGGGACTATGCAAAGAGTCACGACATATATGTATACAGGAAAGGAGCTGGGGCGGGTCCGCATGTGGGAGAGATAGAAAGAGGAGAGTGGTGCACAAGGAGACAAAGTGTGCTTATTTGCAGTGGGGGTGGTGTGTGAGGTGAGTGCGCGAGAACCACATAACTAGGGAGATAGATGTTTGGGGCGACGTTTTGTGTGTATGGGAAATCTACACTCTACATAGTGCGTGTGCTTGGGTAAGAGAGATAGCGGGAGACGTAGAGAGTGAGGGAAGAGATGTGTGCATGCCCGAGACTCCGAGAGACAAAGTGATAGAGACCTATGTTGGGGTCCGGACTTTACAAGAGAGAGGGGTGTTAATGTGCTCGTGTGTTGGTGTTTGGGGGAGAGAACGACTTCTCTATGTGTGTGTGTGTTTGTGGTGGTGGTGGGGGGGTTGACTTCAGATAAAGAGTGAGGTGTCTATATTTGAGGGACTTTAGCGTAATTGAGATATTGTGCACTCATGGTTGATCAATTTGTTTCACAGTTTGTACTATGAGATAACGATACTTTTGAACATGCGTGATATACCTTGATGTACCAGAATTACAAACCTAAGATTGGAATTTTGGAATTCGACTCCATCATTAGCTTTTGTAATTCATTGAAACGGAGGTACAATTTTTAAGCCAGGATTTCGTGATTTCAAATTCATATATCAAACCTAGAGATATACACATACGGGCATGTTCAAACTTTATAATCATCCACTTTATTCATACACATACACATTTTTGCTTTTGTCATCATATTTAGGATAAACACATTTGGAATTTCATTTGAATTGGACCGTATGATGGTATTTGCTTGTAGTAGCTCAATGATCCATATTTGAGTTGAATGGACAATCTAAGTTTCGAGTTGGAGACATTGATTTTCAAAACTTGCACATTTTTTTGAGTGCAAAACAAACAAATTGTCGGCCATGATATCATAGTCGGCCGTACGAGAGCAGAATACTTATAATTTTAGGCGCCAAAAGCTTTCAAACTTCCCGCTCACATCGAAATAACACGCGCCCGAAAGTTTAGTCCTGCGATATTCCTGTTTTACCCCTGCCACATGAACGGAAAAGGGCTGCTTTGGTAACTCCATTGTTTTCCCCTCTTTGCCCCCAACATTCTTCCCCAGAGCCCCTCCTCTTCCCCTCCCCGACCCCCCCAACCACGGCAAGCCGCCGAATCTAGTCCTCTGCCGCAGCGGTGGACCTCACACCCCGCCGGATCTACCTTCCGCACCTTGGAACCCCCAACTGCCAACTCACCACTTCACCGGAGCCGCTTTAGCGACTGGCTTGTCCACCGCACCAGATCTCCTTGACCGCCATCATGGTCCACCGCACCGGATCTGCTTAACTGGCGCCCTCGTCCACCATAGCATAGGCCCTTCACTGACTCCCTCGTCCGCCCCTTCACTGGCCCTTCATACAAGCCCTCATCCGCCGCAACAGATCCGCCTCACCGAAAGCACTGTACAACGCGCCCGCCGAAGCCTTCGTCCACTGCACCGGACCCGCTCCACGGATGCCATATTCAACTCCACCGGCCCTGCTTTACCGATGCCGCAGCCTCATCAGGTTATTTCGATTTGTACTCCTTCGGTTTTTCTCTTTATCGTGCAACTGTTCACTTACCACAGATGAGCTTTCTCGTATGTCGACAGGCGCCGCAACCGTAGCACCGGAGCCGCTTCAGCGACGGCGACAGCCGGCCCAAACTCAACCGCAACACGAGCACCATCGACGATCCTTAGCTATCAAGTATGACAACGATACCCATACGCCGCCGAGAATCAGGTACTATTATCCAACGGCCGGCGCCTACGTTCACTTTCCTAGCATAAGCACCGCACCTTTGAATTTCTTCAGGGAATCATTCAGTTTTTCATGAGACGCGTTATTCTGCTTGCACCTGTCGGGCCATACTTCTGGCAGTGAACATGTTACATGTGCTAAATTACATACCAGTGCACATATAGTTAATATGCTTTAGTTTTGTTCTGATGCCACCTGTTGGTTCCATCAGACTGCTTAATGTTCTCTATGCTTAATTACACATCAGCAAACTAGCATGTGGTTCCGCTGCTTTTTGTTTGTTTTACCCTACATTTTCTGATGCTAGCTATTACATCACTGCTCCGAGCCTCTGTTCATTACTTGTTTGTGTGTTCTTGATCTTCCCAAGTTGCATGACTAATTTGATGCTTCTATTAATTATGGAGATACCAACCCCATCAAGCAAAATATTTGTTCTTTTGGGGCTGGCACCTCGAACAAGCATAAAAATAGAGGGAAGCAGATATATTATCGTGTATGCACACACCCTTCTTTCATTAGTTTAGATGAACCATTGATGATCAATTCGGACCAGTGCATGCGATTAAAATTAATTTTACATAAATAGATGGTGCAGTATAAACTACAACAACTAGATTTGCAACCACGGGATGCTGACGATATCTTCAAAGAACATTGCAACATCAGCTAGGCTTCACAGCAACATATGGTAAGCCAGTGTGTTTTAGTACATGTGAAATGTAATGCGAGTGGGCTGCTTTCTTGGCTTGTGCCCTCAACGTGTAATCCTACCGAATTACAAATAGTTCAGTTATCTGCTTCCCCCCAGCCCTGGCTGGCCACTGCTGGCTCCCCCTGGCGAGGGCTCCGTGTCCCCAGGCGCCATGGTGCGCAGGGGGGTGACCATCAGAACCTCCCCTGCCGCCGCCGCGGCCTCAGCCTCTGCCTGGGCCTTGGCTGCGGCCTCGGCGAGCGCCTTCGCCGCCTCTTCCTTCCGAGCCGCCTGGGCGGCGGCTGCTTTCAGTGCCTCCGCCTCCCATGCCTCCTGCTCCTCCCGCACCTCCCGTGCGTTCCTTTCCGTTGCCTCCTGGAGGGCGGCGCGGGGGTCCACGCGGCGGGTGGTGCTCCCAGAGCCCCTTGGCGACTCGACGACGGAACCGGCAGCCGCCCGCTCAAGTGACAACGGAGCTCTGATCGTCGAAGAAAAAGACGAGAGTTCAAGAACCACCAAAGAGAAGAAAGAAAGAGAGTACACAGAGAAAGAGAACTTACGCCGACACGGTCTGCGGCTGCTTCACCACTTTGCGGAAGCGAGCCGCCTTCGCGGCCGCCTCTTCCCACCTGGTGGCTGCCGCCCCGCCCCTGGACTTCTTCGTTCGGCTGCCGAACAAGCCCTGGGCAGCGCGGCGCTTCTGGCCTCCACCCCGAGCAGGCTGCGCGCCGGAGGAACCCGCGCCGCGTCCGGATGCCGGCTGGCGGCGCGGGACAGCTTTGGCTTCATCCTCGTCTGGCCAGTCATCAAAAGTAGCAGTGAACCCGGAGCCGCCCGCTTCGTCGCCGGCTTGGCCGCCGGCCGGCTCGACGGCGTCGTCCATATGGACCGCCCCCAGGTCGGGGTCTTCCAGGTCGTGTTCGGTCCGGTCGGGGACGAAGCGACGCTCCGCGTTTGACCCGCCGGCCGGCCGAAGCAGAGGGCTCTGTCGAAGAACAAAGCCGACTAAGTCAGAATTGGCCAAGAGATACTCGGCAACAGGGCTAAGAGAGAGAGAGAGGAAAAGAGACAAGGGGAGTGTACTGTAGGCGGAGGATTGGCACGGCTATATGGCTCCTTGCCGAATTGCCACTCTTCAGAGAGTTGGCAGTTTGCGAGGTAGTTCACCATGTAGGCGACCTGGTGGCGCAGCATCTCCTGGGTGCACATGCGGCTCGGATCGAGCTGGCCGCTCATCTGACAGATCAGATGAGGCCGGCTCTGGAGCGGAAGAACCCGGCGCGTGACGAACGCAGCCAGAAGGTCGGGCCCCGTTAGGCCCTCCGACTGGACCATCACCCGCAGTCGGGTGATGGCAGCGTTTCCTGCCTGCGACAGCTTCACAGCCCGGAAGGACCACTGGGGCAGCCTGCCCGCCGGTGGGCCGGCTACGTAAGCCGGCAGGTTGATGTAGTCGCCCCGCGGAGCGATGTTCCGCACGTAGAAGTATGACTTCTGCCACTTCTTCACCGATTGGATTAGCGTGATGACCGGGAAGGGGTTGTCGGCGGCCGATCTCCGTGACGCGATGAAGGCGCCAGTCTGAGCCGGCATGCCCCGCATGCGCGTGCCCAGCTTCGACTGGAAGAACTCCCCTCAGAGCTCAAGGGTGGGGAGGACGCCAAGGTAGCCCTCGCACAGGGTGACGAAGGCAGACAGCAGCACCACCGCGTTGGGGGTGAGATGGTGCGGCTGGAGTTGATAGAATTCCAGCCAGGAGCGGAAGAAGGCGCTCACTGGCAAGCCTAAGCCGCGCAGGAAGTGCGAGTGGAAGACCACCCGCTCGCCCTCCTGCGGCTCCGGCCTGATTTCCTTCGCCGGCGCGAGGCGGACCGCCACTTTGTCCGCGCCGGGCAGCCGCCGCGTGTCGCGGAGGAAGTCGACGTGGTCGTCATGGACGATGGAGCAATCCCAATCCCCGCCAAGCTGCTCTACGTGGGGAGGCATGGCGAGAGCTAGCACGGCGGCGGAGGAGCGTGCGGTGGAAGACCGCGGCGGCAAGGCACTGTCGCGGGAACGAGCGAGGGAAGAAGACGATGGAAGTAGGAGGAGCGTGCGAAGGCCTGCCGCCCTCCACCTCCCCCTACTTATAGCTTCACGAGGCCGAAGAGGCCGGACGTGGGGGGGGGACGTGGGATTAACTGCGCCCACTCCCCCCACGTCTCACGATTATTGCGCGTAAATGCGAGCCGAAACTGCCGCACGGAACGTGCAGGCGGTTTCGGGATACAAAGGATCCGCGCCTGGGCCGGGGCGTGGACGTGGCGGGCCCCCTCCCTGCGGCGACGTCCCGTCACGCGCGTGGGCTGGCAGGCTTTCCGGCCACGTGGCTCGCCGACGGCCCGTGGCCGGCCCGCGGCCCGGTGCACGTGCCAGCGAGTTTCCGCCCTCCGACTCCAGAATATTTCGACTCAGGCGGCGCGCCTGACTAAGGCCGGCTCCCAGCTGCCGGCTTGTCACGATAGGAAGCTGATCGAGCTTCTCAAACCCCACTCCACCTCAAAGCCCAATCAGCTTCGGGGACTACTGTCGGAGTAAATGGCCACGGGTAGCCTAAACGACTGCCCCTGGTTCTTCTGAAAAAATTATCAGGCCTTCGGGCCTCCGAGCACTCCGAGCATTGGGCCGCCTTCCCTGGCCGGTTACCACTAAAGCCGACTCCCGGAAGGCGACCCAGCCTCACCAACTCCTCCCCAGGATGACTACGGGGTGGCCGACTCCAGGTAGCCGGCCAAGAAGGACGCCGACTCCAAGGAGCTGGCCAAGACCACAACCACCCCAAACCACTTCTACATAACGGCGACATGACGGGGTGTGGCCACAGTGCGGCCCACTACCCCCGAAGCCCGAGGCGGACGTGGCTACAGGAGGCCGTACGGGACGGACGTCTCCCGTGCGGCTCGGCACTGTAGCCATGTGGGCCTCGATGTCACCCACGACTGACTCCCGTACGGCCCGCGGGCGGCGGGCCCCTTCGGCCAGAGAGAGGCATAAAGGCGGCCTGGCCTTTCCCAGTCGGCCAAGAGCGTAGCCGGCCTCCCGAAGCCGGCTACCCCCTTCCTCGAAGCAGGAGCCCCATTAAGGAGACAAGACGAGGTAAGGCTACAGTGATAGCCCCGAGGCGGCCCACTGTAGCCACGCTTACCTCGACAAAGCCCTCGTCATCACAGGCGAGGCTACAGTAAGCAGCCGCCGACAAGACCCTATGCGGTGGGGCCGGCCTGTCGACCGAGTAGCCGGCAGCCGGCGGGACCCACCAGCCAGCGGGACCCAGCAGCCGGCGGAGAAGCCGGCGAGCGAAGACACTGACGGCTGGGGCCAGAGCCCAGCCGGATTACCATTGTACCCCCGGGAGGTAGGCCTATATAAACCCCCCGGAGCACCCATGCAAAGGATTCGCACCCAAGCATAGTTGGCCTCTGAGCATAGAGCTGCCTTCTAAGCATAGCACACCCACCATAGATAGAGAGAAGCAAGAGCCAGCCTTGTTCTTCTTCTCCCTTGATCTCCACAGCTCGAGGAGTGATTGTAGCTACCCCTTATCGATCTAGTGATCATGCGGAGACCCCGCAGAGCAGGACTAGGGGTGTTATCTCCTCGGAGAGCCCCGAACCTGGGTAAGATTCGCTGGCGTGCATGTCTTCGCCTCATCCCGTTTCCAGGCACCGGCGACGTTTTATTGGCTCCCACAATGATAAGCCATCCCTTGGCATATGTCGCACCAACCACCCGACATTTGGCGCCCACCGTGGGGCCAGGTGCACCGTAGTCCGGAGACTTGTTCTGGACGGGAACCCTCTTCCTCCCCCGCGAGCGCAGCCAGCCTGCTGCGCCCGATGGCGTTTGCCTTGACGCGCTGCAAGGCGTCGACGACGCCTGCGCAGCGAGCCGCCTCGCCGATCTGCTCGGCGAGACTCGCATCTCCGACGAGCCTATGTCCGACGCAGGCACCGACTATCCTGAGAGCCTCCTCGTCAGCCTCCTCGACCAACTTCACGTCTCCAGCGAGCCTGCTGCGGACATGGAGTCTGTCGGCTCCACCGACCCGATGCTCATCGACTCCGACACCGAGTCGCTCGACGCCTACCCCTCCGACGTGGTGGTCTTCGACGACCCCTCGAGCTGACAGCGGCAGCAACACTGTCACCGAAGTGCTGGTCATCAGCCACGTCTCCAACTCGGGCGAGAATGCCCGCGACGCTCAGCAAGCGGCGATGCACGACCTCTCCGTCCCCATCCTGGCAGATGCCGACGCCGAGACCCTGGAGGCACGCCGCCTTGCCTTTATCGCGGAGGGCAAGAAGATAGCCACGATGAGACGCCTCACCGAGGCCCACCAGCGCGAAGTCGACCGCGCCGCCTTCGGCACGCCGCCGCCTAGCGGCCCGAGCCGAGCCGGCTTCGTCCAGAAGCGCGGCGCAGCCGTTGCCAGCATGCTGGGCGCAGATCACCCCGTCTACGCCACCCCGCTCGAGAACCTGCGAGCCGCTCAGGCGGCCGCAGAGGAGCTCAATGGGCTGGGAGCCGACGAGCTCCCCTACATGACAAGACGGATCCAGCAGCTGATCGACGCGGCTGCAGAACGGCACGAAGCCGGCTCCCGTGCTGATAGTCATCCCCCGTGCAGGGAGCATGCCGCGACGTCCCGCTCGCCGACTGCGAGCGGCGCGCGCCAAAAGAAAGACAAGGAGCCGGTTGCCAGCCGCAGCCGGACGCGCATCACCATTGAGCGCGACGCGGATGGCCGCCCTCGAGCTGTAGAGCACCAAGGAAACCTTCCTCCTCCCCCGCCTCGAAGAGAAAGACGCCTCGCTCCGCCGCCTGTCACACATCCGACTCTTGGCGACCGACTCGGCCGCCGAGAAGGAGTCGGCGAGAACGACGCCCGCCACAGGATCGACCGCCTTGCTTGATCCTTGGCATTAGAAGAAGAAGACGATGTCGGCCCGCCATGCTTTGGCCCCCGCATCCGCGACGAGCCCTTCCCCAAAGGGTTCTCGCTCCCCAGAGACACGCCCAAGTACAACGGCTCGGTGAAGCCGGAAGATTGGCTCATCGACTACTCCACAGCCGTCAGCATCGCCAACGGCAATCGGCGCGTCGCCGTGAAATACGCCCCCCTGATGCTGCAGGGCACGGCGCGCACATGGCTCAACAGCCTCAAGCCCTACAGCATCAACAGTTGGCTGGACTTCACCGAAGTTTTCGTCCGCAACTTCACCAGCACCTACAAGCGGCCTCCCAAGCCTCGCCAGCTCTCCCTCTGCGTCCAGGGGCCCAACGAGTCGACCCGCGACTACCTCACGCGATGGGCCGAGCTCCGCAACTCCTGCGAGGGAGTGCACGAGGTCCAGGCCATCGAATACTTCACCGCCGGGTGCCGAGAGGGCACCCTCCTCAAGCACCGACTCCTCTGCGACGAGCCGGCTACCCTCGACGAGTTGCTGATCACCGCCGACAAGTACGCCACTGCCGACTCCTCAATGAAGACCGAGCTCCGAGTGGACGCCTCGGGGAAAGTAGTTGCTCCGGCTCCCAAGACGCCGGCTGGCGACCCTAATCGGCGCCCCTACCAGAACGACCACAAGCGCAAGGGCCCCATGCTGACTTCCTCCAGTCGGCAGGTGGCCACAGTTGAAGACGAGCAGCCCGAAGAGCGGCCCGCTCCCAAGAAGAAGGGTGGCCGGCCGCCCTGGCAGCCGTCTTTCTCCTACGAACAAGCACTCGATGCCCCCTGCAAGTTCCATAGCGGCGCGAAGCCGTCCAACCATACAACCCGGAAATGCCACTGGCTCACCCGCATCACCAAGGGTGAGGGAATGTTGCCGCCTCCGCCTCCCGGCCAGCTGCCTCCAGTCCCCCAGCAGCCGGCGGCTCGGCCGGCAGTCGGCGCCATCCAGGACGAGTTCCCCGAAGTGCACGACGCCTACGTCATCTTCACAAGTCAAGCCGACGACAAGCGCAGCCGACGCCGGCAGCACCAAAAAGTGAACGCAGTCGCCTCTAGAACCGCCGAGTTCATGCACTAGTCGGAAAAGCCAATCAGCTGGAGCCAGGCCGACCACCCAGAGGTGATGCCTTCGCCCGGCTCCTATGCTATGGTCTTGGACGTCACCCTTGCGACGGAGAGGCGAGCTGCCAGATTTTCCCGCGTCCTGATAGACGGCGGAAGCAGTATCAACATACCGTATCGCGACACCATGAACAAGCTGAACATCAAAGCGAAGCAGCTCATGCCGAGCCGCACCGTCTTCCATGGTATCGTACCCGGCCTATCTTGCTCTCCAATCGGCAAGATCAAAATGGATGTTCTCTTCGGAGACAAGGATCATTTTCGCCGGGAAGCAATATGGTTCGAGGTGGTGGATTTAGAGAGCCCCTATCATGCACTACTTGGCCGACCTACTTTGGCCAAGTTCATGGCTGTGCCCCACTACGCCTACCTGAAAATGAAGATGCCGAGCTCGAAGGGGATCATCACGGTAGCCGGCGACTACAAGAAGTCCATCGAGTGTGCCATGGCCAGCAGCCGGCTGGCCGAGTCCCTCGTGGTGGCAGAAGAGAAGAAGATGTTGGAACGGGTTGTGGCCATGGCCGGCAAGCAGCCGGCCTTGTCCCCCAACCCCAAGGATTGTGATGCGCGGGGCTCCTTCCAGCCTACCAAAGAGACGAAGAAGATACCTCTAGACCCGGAGCACCCGGAGAGGTTTGCCGTGATTGGGGCGAACTTGGACAGTAAATAGGAAGGCGAGCTCGTCGACTTCCTCCGTGAGAATCGAGACATCTTTGCATGGTCCCCAAAGGACATGCCGGGTGTCCCGAAGGATTTCGCCGAGCACAAATTACATGTCCGAGCTGACGCGAAGCCGGTCAAGCAACCCCTCCGCCGGCTGTCAGAAGAGAAGCGAAGAATCGTGGGAGAAGAGATAGCCCGGCTCCTTGCCGCCAGCTTTATCATGGAAGTGTTCTTTCCAGAGTGGCTTGCCAACCCAGTTCTGGTTCTGAAGAAGAATAACAAGTGGCGCATGTGTATAGACTACACGAGTTTGAACAAGGCCTGCCCAAAGGATCCGTTTGCTCTGCCACGGATTGATCAAGTAATAGACTCCATAGCCGGATGCGAGCTGTTAAGTTTTTTGGATGCATACTCAGGGTATCATCAGATCAAGTTTGACCCGGCTGACCGCCTGAAGACTGCCTTCATCACACCCTTTGGAGCTTTCTGCTACCTGACAATGACATTCGGCTTGAGAAATGCCGGTGCCACTTTTCAGCGTTGCATGCAGAAATGTCTCTTGAAACAACTCGGCAGAAATGCCCACGTCTATGTAGACGACATTGTGGTGAAGACAGAGAAGCGCGGTACCTTGCTGGAAGACCTAAAGGAAACATTTGCCAACTTGCGCCGATTCCAGATCAAGCTCAACCCCGAGAAGTGCGTGTTCGGAGTACCAGCCGGCTAGTTGCTAGGCTTCCTGGTCTCCGAACGCGGCATTGAGTGCAACCCCGTCAAGATCAAGGCCATCGAGAGGATGGAGATTCCCACCAAGCTGCGAGATGTGCAGAAGTTCACGGGCTACTTAGCCTCCCTGAATCGTTTTATCAGCCGACTAGGAGAAAAAGCTCTCCCCCTGTACCGACTCATGAAGAAGTCCACTCACTTCGAGTGGAATGATCAAGCCGACCAAGCCTTCCATGAGTTGAAGAAAATGTTGACCACTCCGCCTGTCCTGGCTGCGCCGACTGAGAAGGAGCCCATGCTCCTCTACATCGCCGCGACTAGCCGAGTCGTCAGCACTGTTGTTGTGGTCCAGCGCCCGGAGGAAGGCCGAGCCCAGCTGGTCCAGAGGCCGGTCTACTACCTCAGCGAAGTACTATCCAGCTCCAAGCAAAACTACCCGCACTACCAGAAGATGTGCTATGGGGTGTACTTCGCTGCCAAGAAATTGAAGCCCTACTTCCAAGAGCACCCCATCACGGTCGTGTGCACTGCCCCGCTCGCCGAGGTCATAGGCAGCCGGGATGCATCCGGCCGGGTGGCCAAATGGGCCATTGCCTTGGCGCCCTACACGATCTTCTATCAACCCCGCACCGCCATCAAGTCGCAAGCATTGGCCGACTTCCTCGTCGACTGGGCCGAGACCCAGTACTTACCGCCGGCTCCCGACTCTACTCATTGGCGGATGCACTTTGACGGGTCCAAGATGCGCACCGGCTTGGGAGCCGGCATCGTCCTCACCTCTCCCAAAGGCGACAAGCTCAAGTACACGCTGCAGATCCACTTCGCCGCCTCCAACAGCGTCGCCGAGTACGAGGCGCTCGTACACGGGCTCCGGCTAGCCAAAGAACTCGGCATACGCCGGATCCTGTGCTACGGTGACTCAGACTTGGTGGTCCAGCAATCATCCGGCGATTGGGACGCCAAGGAAGCGAACATGGCAAGCTACCGTTTCCTCGTCCAACAGATAAGCGGATACTTCGAAGGGTGCGAGTTCCTTCACGTGCCAAGGGCCGACAACGACCAAGCAGATGCCCTAGCACGGATCGGCTCCACCCGACAAGCCATACCGACTGGCGTCTCCCTCCAGCGCCTCCTCAAGCCGTCCATCAAGCCGTCTCCAGAGTCGGACTCCATCTTCGTACCGCCTGCGCCAGAAACAGCCGGATCCGACTTGAGAAATCCCGCAGGCGGCACGGGGATCTCGACGACTGGCCCGGGGACTGCAGTAGTCGCACCCGGCCCGGGGACTTCAGAACCCGGCTCAGGGACTGCAGCAGTTGGCCCGGGGACTGCAACAACACAAGAAGCGGTGGCCGACTCCAATTCAACACCCAACCCACCCACCCGAGTCATGGTGGCCACATTAACAGAAGAAGAAGTCACAGCTCCCTCATGGGCCCAGCCTATCCTCAAGTTCCTAGTCAGCAGAGAGCTGCCGGCTGATGAGATCTCAGCAAGACTAGTGCAACGACGAGCCGCAGCATACACAATAATCAACAGGGAGCTTGTGAAGCGCAGCGTCACTGGAGTCTTCCAGCGTTGCGTCGAGCCAGAAAAAGGAGTGGCAATCCTCAAAGACATCCACCAAGGCGAATGCGGCCACCACGCAGCCTCAAGATCCCTTGTGCCCAAGGCTTTCCGCCATGGTTTCTTCTGGCTGACTGCCTTGGAGGATGCTAAAGAAATAGTCAAGAGCTGCAGAGGATGCCAAGTTTTTAGTTCCAAGCAACACCTGCCGGCTTCTGCACTCAAGACCATTCCCCTCACCTGGCCTTTTGCCGTCTGGGGACTGGACATGGTAGGCCCTTTCAAGACAGCCCGCGGCGGCTTGACACATCTACTCGTTGCTGTGGACAAGTTCACAAAGTGGATCGAAGCCAAGCCGATTAAGAAGCTGAACGGGCCGACTGCCGTAACATTCATCACCGACATCACTACTCGGTACGGCGTGCCGCATAGCATCATCACCGACAACGGCACGAACTTCGCCAAAGGAGCACTGGCACGTTACTGCGCGACGCAGGGCATCCGACTGGACTTAGCGTCCGTTGCCCACCCGCAGTCAAACGGCCAGGTCGAGCGAGCAAATGGACTCATCCTCTCCGGCATCAAGCCCCGACTGGTCGTACCACTGGAGCGATCGGCCGGCTGCTGGCTCGAAGAGCTGCCGGCTGTCCTCTGGAGTCTGCGCACCACACCCAACAAGTCAACCGGCTTCACTCCATTCTTCCTCGTGTACGGTGCCGAGGCTGTCATCCCCACAGACATCGAGTTCGACTCGCCTCGGATCACCATGTACACGGAGGAGGAAGCCAAAGAAGCAAGAGAAGACGGCGTCGACCTACTGGAAGAAGGCCGGCTGTTAGCCCTCAGCCGGTCCGCCATCTACCAGCAAGGGCTGCGCCGCTACTACAACCGCAAGGTCAAGCCAAGATCCTTCCAAGAGGGCGACCTTGTGCTCCGGCTGATCCAGCGAACAGCCGGCCAGCACAAGCTCTCGGCCCCTTGGGAAGGCCCCTTCGTCGTCAGCAAGGCACTCGGCAACGACTCCTACTACTTGATCGACGCGCAAAAACCAAGAGCACGCAAGAGAGACGACTCCGGCAAGGAGTCGGAGCGACCATGGAACGCAAACCTCCTAAGACGATTTTACAGCTGAAAAGCAGTATGTATCACGCTCCCCTTTTTGTATTAAGTACAAACCAACAGGCCCCCCGAACAATACTCGGGGACTGCCTTTGTTTATCTATGAACGACTAGTGTCATATCCATGAATGTATTATTACATTTCGAATTTTTGTCCGGCACCGGGTTCGACTAGTCGGCCCGGGGACTGGCCGCCTTGAGCTATATCGCAAGTTTTTCCTAAAGTCAGAAAAGTAGTGCGCCGGCTCCCGAGTCCCCTCTTGTTGCAAGTCGCAGCTCAAAGAACTGACTGCCCGACTAGCAAGAGGCAAGACAGAAAGGACGCTTGCACGAAAAATGGCTAAGGAACACCTAACCTATATAGCAAAAAGACGGCCTCCAAATATGCCTACCGGCTGGCCGGCTTCCTAAAAAAACTTAGCTTTAGTCCAGCAGAGCTGAAGTACTTCCCCCTCCCCAATCGGCCAGGCACTCCCCGGCTACAGATTGCAGAGCAACTGTTTGACTGGGGAGACGGCAACCAAGGGAGGGCGGCAAAGGAAAAAAGCAGAAGGACAAAAAGCAAAAAAGTACAAGGAAAGGCCATATTGCATAAACTATATATACATAAAAGCCGCCAACAGGTCGGCAACAGACTTAAGTTCGAATACACCCAGTGGGTGGAATTGTGCAGACTTAACCAAACATTGTTCAAAAGCAACAAGACAGGAAAACAAAAGAAAAGAAGACTAGGGCACGACATGAAGGCCGAGCTGGTCGGTGAAGGCGGCCTCGCCGGCTGAAGGAGTGGCTGCCTAGCGGGTCCCGGCTTGACCACCTCCGGCGGCAGGAGACGCACTCGCACGCGACATAGTGCTGGAGGTGCGGTCAGGCTGAGGCTGGCCGGCTACTCCATCAGCCGGCTCGGCGTCCTCACCCTCCTCCTCCTCCTCTTCGCCCTCGTCACTGGAGTCGATCTCCTCCGCCGAGTCCTCGCCGTACGCCGGGTCCAGCCCGAACCAATCTTCCGGCTGGGCGACTCCATTGTCGTCCACCTCGGGGGCGAAGACACTGGTGTCGGTGTAGTCGGCGATCGCCGAAGCCTGCTGAATGATGGCCGGCCGCGCCGGCTCCAGCTCCGTGTCGGCTTGCTACCGCTAGGTAGCCAGCTGGTCCAGGTTCAGGCCGGGATACCAGGCCTTGATGAACTCCAGCGCTCGCCTGGCACCGGAGCGAGCCGCCGACGCCTTCCAAGCCTCGAAGCGGCCGACTGCTACCTCCAGCCAATCGGCGGTCCGACTAGGAGTGCGAGGGACCGCTTGGCCGGGCCAGAGGGCGGCCAAGACCTGCGCCCCGGCACGCTGAAGCCGGCGGAGCAGCCGGTGAGCCGGCTGGATGCGAGCCTGGATCGCCAGGAGCTGTTCCTCCAGCGAGCGGCCGGCGGTTGGCGAGATCTCGAAGCCGGCCTGCCTCTTCGCTTGGCGACGGGCCTCGATGGCCTGGTTGGCGGCAGTCGAATAGCCAGGGAAATACTCTGCGCGAAGAAGAAAGGAAGAAAAGAACACCAAAATCAGAAAACAAGCCAAAGTGGCAGATGGCAAGAAAGGACGAAGAGATAGACGGCTTACCGTCAACCAGATCCTCGATCTGGCCATAGCCGGAGACCAGGGTCTGCCTAGCCTCTGCCCAGCCGGCCGCCTCCATCTCGAACTCGGCCTGGAGAGTGGCCTCGCGGTCCTGTGCCGCCTTGTGGCTTTCCTCCTAGCCGGCTAGCTTCTTGACCAGGCGGTCGCGCTCCTGCACCAAGGCGGCGAGCTCGGCGTCCTTGACACGAAGAGCAGTCTGGGACTCCCCCAGCTGTGCCCTCAGACTGGCGTTGGCTGCTGCAGAGACGGCAGAAGAAGAAGAACAATAAGAAATCATCAAGGAAGATCCGAGCCGACTGCTAGAATCTCGGGGACTACACCCAGTGGGTGCGCTGACGCGCCCCCACGTGAGATAAAGATCAAGTCACATACCTCGGCTCTCAGTAAGGTCGGCGGTCTTCTGAGTCAGCTCCCGAGCCTGGGAGTTGAAGGCGGCCGCTCGGAGGTTGTGGTAGTCCTGCAAGACGGACAGAAGACCAAAGTGAGAACAAAGACAGCAAAGACAAGACCTCCAAGAAGTTTCAAGCCGCCCGCTCAGCAGCCGACTCGGAACTCGGGGACTACACCCAGTGGGTGCGCTGGCGCGCCCCCACGAGAGAAATCTAGATCAAGAAAGAACCAGATGGGAATAATAACCCGGATGGCCGCCCGCGTTGCGAGGAATTCGTCGGTGAACTGCCTCAGCGCCGCGGCTTGGCTTTGGAGCCGGGTCCGGACGTCTTGTGCAGCGACGTTCACCACGGCTGACCCTCCGCCTGGCGTCCACCCCGAGGTAGCACTGGCCGCCTCCGCGTCTCGGGCCGACGAGCTGGAGCCCACGGCCGGCTGTGGCTCCGACACGTCCTTCTGCGGCTCCGACGCGGCCTTCCCTGCACGCCGGCTTGGCGGAACCCGGACCGCCACCTCAGCCCCCGCGGCCGGCTCGCCCTCCGCCGACTGTGCGGGCGCAGGCTTAGGCTGGCCGCCTTGGGCCGCCGTAGTCAGAGGGGTCGGCTCCGGCGCCGCTTCCCCCCAGCCCTGGCTGGCCGCCGCTGGCTCCCCCTGGCGAGGGCTCCGTGTCCCCAGGCGCCATGGTGCGCAGGGGGGTGACCATCGGAACCTCCCCTGCCGCCGCCGCGGCCTCAGCCTCTGCCTGGGCCTTGGCTGCGGCCTCGGCGAGCGCCTTCGCCGCCTCTTCCTCCCGAGCCGCCTGGGCGGCGGCTGCTTTCAGTGCCTCCGCCTCCCATGCCTCCTGCTCCTCCCGCACCTCCCGCGCGTTCCTTTCCATTGCCTCCTGGAGGGCGGCGCGGGGGTCCACGCGGCGGGTGGTGCTCCCAGAGCCCCTTGGCGACTCAACGACGGAACCGGCAGCCGCCCGCTCAAGTGACAACGGAGCTCTGATCGTCGAAGAAAAAGACGAGAGTTCAAGAACCACCAAAGAGAAGAAAGAAAGAGAGTACACAGAGAAAGAGAACTTACGCCGACACGGTCTGCGGCTGCTTCACCACTTTGCGGAAGCGAGCCGCCTTCGCGGCCGCCTCTTCCCGCCTGGTGGCTGCCGCCCTGCCCCTGGACTTCTTCGTTCGGCTGCCGAACAAGCCCTGGGCAGCGCGGCGCTTCTGGCCTCCACCCCGAGCAGGCTGCGCGCCGGAGGAACCCGCGCCGCGTCCGGATGCCGGCTGGTGGCGTGGGACGGCTTCGGCTTCATCCTCGTCCGGCCAGTCGTCGAAAGTAGCAGTGAACCCGGAGCCGCCCGCTTCGTCGCCGGCTTGGCCGCCGGCCGGCTCGACGGCGTCGTCCATATGGACCGCCCCCAGGTCGGGGTCTTCCAGGTCGTGTGCGGTCCGGTCGGGGATGAAGCGACGCTCCGCGTTTGACCCGCCGGCTGGCCGAAGCAGAGGGCTCTGTCGAAGAACAAAGCCGACTAAGTCAGAATTGGCCAAGAGATACTCGGCAACAGGGCTGAGAGAGAGAGAGAGAGAGGAAAAGAGACAAGGGGAGCGTACTGTAGGCGGAGGATTGGCACGGCTATATGGCTCCTTGCCGAATTGCCACTCTTCAGAGAGTTGGCAGTTTGCGAGGTAGTTCACCATGTAGGCGACCTGGTGGCGCAGCATCTCCTGGGTGCACATGCGGCTCGGATCGAGCTGGCCGCTCATCTGACAGATCAGATGAGGCCGGCTCTGGAGCGGAAGAACCCGGCGCGTGACGAACGCAGCCAGAAGGTCGGGCCCCGTTAGGCCCTCCGACTGGACCATCACCCGCAGTCGGGTGATGGCAGCGTTTCCTGCCTGCGACAGCTTCACAGCCCGGAAGGACCACTGGGGCAGCCTGCCCGCCGGTGGGCCGGCTACGTAAGCCGGCAGGTTGATGTAGTCGCCCCGCGGAGCGATGTTCCGCACGTAGAAGTATGACTTCTGCCACTTCTTCACCGATTGGATTAGCGTGATGACCGGGAAGGGGTTGTCGGCGGCCGATCTCCGCGACGCGATGAAGGCGCCAGTCTGAGCCGGCACGCCCCGCATGCGCGTGCCCAGCTTCGACTGGAAGAACTCCCCCCAGAGCTCAAGGGTGGGGAGGACGCTGAGGTAGCCCTCGCACAGGGTGACGAAGGCAGACAGCAGCACAACCGCGTTGGGGGTGAGATGGTGCGGCTGGAGTTGATAGAATTCCAGCCAGGAGCGGAAGAAGGCGCTCACTGGCAAGCCAAAGCCGCGCAGGAAGTGCGAGCGGAAGACCACCCGCTCGCCCTCCTGCGGCTCCGGCCTGATTTCCTTCGCCGGCGCGAGGCGGACCGCCACTTTGTCCGCGCCGGGCAGCCGCCGCGTGTCGCGGAGGAAGTCGACGTGGGCTTCATGGACGATGGAGCCATCCCAATCCCCGCCAAGCTGCTCTACGTGGGGAGGCATGGCGAGAGCTAGCACGGCGGCGGAGGAGCGTGCGGTGGAAGACCGCAGCGGCAAGGCGCTGTTGCGGGAACGAGCGAGGGAAGAAGACGATGGAAGTAGGAGGAGCGTGCGAAGGCCTGCCGCCCTCCACCTCCCCCTACTTATAGCTTCACGAGGCCGAAGAGGCCGGACGTGGGGGGGACGTGGGATTAACTGCGCCCACTCCCCCCACGTCTCGCGATTATTGCGCGTAAATGCGAGCCGAAACTGCCGCACGAAACGTGCTGGTGGTTTCGGGATACAAAGGATCCGCGCCTGGGCCGGGGCGTGGACGTGGCGGGCCCCCTCCCTGCGGCGACGTCCCGTCACGCGCGTGGGCTGGCAGGCTTTCCGGCCACGTGGCTCGCCGACGGCCCGTGGCCGGCCCGCGGCCCGGTGCACGTGCCAGCGAGTTTCCGCCCTCCGACTCCAGAATATTTTGACTCAGGCGGCGCGCCTGACTAAGGCCGGCTCCCAGCTGCCGGCTTGTCACGATAGGAAGCTGATCGAGCTTCTCAAACCCCACTCCACCTCGAAGCCCAATCAGCTTCGGGGACTACTGTCGGAGTAAATGGCCACGGGTAGCCTAACCGACTGCCCCTGGTTCTTTTGAAAAAATTATCAGGCCTTTGGGCCTCCGAGCACTCCGAGCATTGGGCCGCCTTCCCTGGCCGGTTACCACTAAAGCCGACTCCCAGAAGGCCACCCAGCCTCACCAACTCCTCCCCAGGACGACTACGGGGTGGCCGACTCCAGGTAGCCGGCCAAGAAGGACGCCGACTCCAAGGAGCCGGCCAAGACCACAACCACCCCAAACCACTTCTACATAATGGCGACATGACGGGGTGTGGCCACAGTGCGGCCCACTACCCCCGAAGCCCGAGGCGGACGTGGCTACAGGAGGCCGTACGGGACGGACGTCTCCCGTGCGGCTCGGCACTGTAGCCATGTTGGCCTCGATGTCACCCACGACTGACTCCCATACGGCCCGCGGGCGGCGGGCCGCTTCGGCCAGAGAGAGGCGTAAAGGCGGCCTGGCCTTTCCCAGTCGGCCAAGAGCGTAGCCGGCCTCCCGAAGCTGGCTACCCCCTTCCTCGAAGCAGGAGCCCCATTAAGGAGACAAGACGAGGTAAGGCTACAGTGATAGCCCCGAGGCGGCCCACTGTAGCCACGCTTACCTCGACAAAGCCCTCGTCATCACAGGCGAGGCTACAGTAAGCAGCCGCCGACAAGACCCTATGCGGTGGGGCCGGCCTGTCGACCGAGTAGCCGGCAGCCGGCGGGACCCACCAGCCAGCGGGACCCAGCAGCCGGCGGAGAAGCCGGCGAGCGAAGACACTGACGGCTGGGGCCAGAGCCCAGCCGGATTACCATTGTACCCCCGGGGGGTAGGCCTATATAAACCCCCCAGAGCACCCATGCAAAGGGTTCGCACCCAAGCATAGTTGGCCTCTGAGCATAGAGCTGCCTTCTAAGCATAGCACACCCACCATAGATAGAGAGAAGCAAGAGCCAGCCTTGTTCTTCTTCTCCCTTGATCTCCACAGCTCGAGGAGCGATTGTAGCTACCCCTTATCGATCTAGTGATCATGCGGAGACCCCGCAGAGCAGGACTAGGGGTGTTATCTCCTCGGAGAGCCCCGAACCTGGGTAAGATTCGCCGGCGTGCATGTCTTCGCCTCATCCCGTTTCCAGGCACCGGCGACGTTTTATTGGCTCCCACAATGATAAGCCATCCCTTGGCATATGTCGCACCAACCACCCGACAATGCCCCTGACCACCGGATTCCTTGTAATCCTCGTGGATAATCTAGAAGGAAGACGCCTTGCCAGACACTCACCCACCACTTTTGAACACAAGATTGGCGATGCCACAGCAAGACGATGCCAACAGAAGATACGCCCTCGAGGAATGAGGACATGAAGACCCAGAAGATGGTGACACCCTCGACACTGCCCCAGGATGTACAACCTTAGCCTATGATGATCAGGGCATAGGATATGCACGATCATGATATACATCGCTAATGGAGTAACCCTGTCACTACTGTTGTTGTATCGGCAACCACCGGTGGATGAGAACCTCGCCATTTGGTCCGCCTTACTATAGTGAGTAGGAAAACGGTTCTCTTCACCCCCGCTCTTGGTGTCGATGTTGTCATCAACGTAACCAACATGTTGGACCTCTACTATGCCTTGTTAATGTCATTGCATAAAGGATTACCTACCTGGTACCATCGTCGCCTTAGGAGACAAAACAGGATCGTCATGACTAAGAAGACAACAGAAGACCGAGTCAATGCCAGCTACGAGAAACCACCTCCACCCCGTCAGCTCATCAGGTGAGAGATTGTTGAAGATTCTTTAGGCCAACACTGATGATTTCATCGAATAACTACAAAAGACGTAGCGACACCTGAGGAAAACCCAGAAGACTGCACGAGGAACGAAGCAAGCACGACTACTGAGTCCGAGAACCCCTAGGGTAGGATGAGTCGTGTAACCCCCTATGCGCAGTCGAGTCCGTATGATGGTTCGAATAGAACCATGATTGTGTGTTTCTTGTTTTTATTTGTTTGTGTTTTGATATCAGGCGCCCTTTGCCCTAGGCAACTAGTGCGCGGCTATATCACCAGCCTTATTTTATTGTTCGTGTTTGGCCCTTTCGGCACTTGCTTGTTTGCACTTGCACTATAGAACCCCCTTTAGGCATCCCTCTCCTTTATGCTATGTTTCCCTCTCATCTCTCTCCTCAACTGAATACCGGCAAGATAAGCTACACCAAGGATTCTGCCTCGGCAACCAACTAGCAATGAAGACTTATGCTACAATCTCCACGACCAAGTGCAACCTCGTAGAATTATGTTTAACCCTCCAGACCAGAAACCCATTCCTAGACCCTTCGAGGCTTCACAAGATACCCCATATCGAACCCTTAACCATGTGCTTAACCCACAGAATTGCAAGAGAACCAGTTAAGCTACAGTAACCTTGCTCATCACTGGGTTCATTATGGAACTAGTGGGCATAGTGAATTAGCACATTATCATCCTAAGATAGCACCAAACTAACGATGCCATAGGGAAGACCAATTTGAGGATATAGGAATAGAGGACAAATGACTTGATGAGTTTATATCAGAGACCTTGAGGAATTATTTGAGACTCTTCGGTGGATTATAAGGCTTTCAAGTTGGTAGATGAACTTGGTGGGATCAGTTACTAGAGTAGCATGACTCTCATTGCCCCTGAGTAAATTGGATTTAGAGGACAATTATGATCGCAAGCTGAGATTCTTGGAGGTGCAAGGATTTGACTTGATCAGATGATTTTGATAGGAGACAGTTGATATTACGTAAATAACTTGAGGGAAACATGTAGGAATTCTCGTTGGACACGAGATTTGGATTTAAATAGGTGATCCTAGTGGAGTATAGGTGGTGAGTAAGTCTACATGTTTGGAGTAAATTGGATTTAGATCGATGATCTCGATCGCGATACCATGTTTCTCAGTGGACAATAAACTAGGAGATTGGATTAATTGTCGGGGTTTAATTAGGGATCTGTATGAGCTTGACCTTGGAGTTTACTTGACCATGACAATGGAAATTGGTGGCCTGACTATAGTAAGGGTAGCCTTTCAACCATATGTGGGTTATAGGACATTAGAAGATCGTGTGGAACACCATAGACATTGGATTTGTAGAATTAATGGATTATATAGTGATTGATGGAAGTTAATGGGCCTTGGAGTTGATCCATAGGAAGGAAACAAGATCTTGGAGTGACATACGACGTGCTTCCTTAGGATAGAGATGCACTATCTTGTACCTTGGAAGAATGGGCTGAGCACTTGGATTGTGATGTTAAATTCAAGCTTAGCAGCTTGTATGCTCTACCCATGGATTTTTAGGGGTAGCCATACATATGAGTTTGGGATCGTAGACATATATGATTTTGTTAGACCTCCTCTCGGGAGTCACGAGAATATAGATCACATGAGTGATGATTGGATTTGACCTATACGAAATGATGCTTTCGGTGGTATAAGGTTATTTGTTTAAAGGACTAGATAGACTATTGGCATCTCAGAAACCGTGCTTAAAGATAAGATGCTGAACTTTCACTCGCACCCTAGAATCTTTGAAACCCTTAAGCCCTACAAAGCTACAACATGGTCGGATCATGACCATGGGTCTTGACTCTAGATCGAGAACACCTTGGACCATACTCAACTGTGACCACCACCAATACCCCACCCTACTTTATGTACGTCATGAACAAAGTCTTCATGGAGTACTTGGACAAGTTGGTTGTCATCTTTATTTTGGTAACATACTTGTCTACCCGAAGACGGAAGAAGAATCGTTGAGCTGGTCAAGGAACATCTGAAGATCGCCATGTCCAGGAGGAAGAACTACACCAACCACCATCGTCAAGAAGTAAACCTCTGCGTCGAAGACTAAGTGTACCTGCAAGCCACTTCTCTCAATGGAACCAAGCATTTCCATGTCAAAGGGAAGCTCACACCAAGATTTATCGGCCCTCCCCAAGATCACTGCAAGACGAAGAATAGACGGCTACTAGCTAGAGTTACCACCTGAGTCACCCACTGTGCACAACATTTTTACACACAACACCACTCCGAAAATGTTTCCGACTTTCTAACTAGTCCGGTCTCTACAAGGACATCGATCACAGAGCCATCGACCTCCAGCCCAGTATGACCTACGCAAGAGACCCCAATTGCAATCTGGATCAAACAGGACGTCCTACACGAAGCCACGCCATCGAGTACTTCAAGGTTCAATAGAGCACCACTCGGAAGCAGAAGCAGTATGAGGACGTGAAGACTACCCCAAACCTAAGTTTCCGCATTCCCTTCTGCGCCTAGTCTGGGAATCTCGGGGACGAGATTCTTGTAAGGGGGGTAGGTCTGTCACACCCTGATTTTCATGACACAACCCTTAAGCTAATAAATCATGATATAGTGTGGTTTGACAAAAAGTTTTGCATTATTTGGCTTTTTATTTGAGTTGGTTGTCTCTCTGTGATTTTCAAGTGCTCTTTAAAGTCAACACAACTCCACCTTATATACCTCATCTCCTTGCCCCAAGCTTCTTCCCAATGATCATGCCATGTGTATAGAGCAATATTGTATTTTCTTACAAAAATAATTTGGCCAAAAAGTATTTTCTAAAATTAGTTTTCCAAAAACCCCTGAATTGAGGTTTGCACTGCAAGTACTTGATTTGGGGTGTGAAAAATCTTTCAAAAGGTATATTTGAATCCTATTAGATATTGGACTCCCATAAACCACAAAAATATAATTTTAAAAGTTATTTTCCTATTTTATTTAAAAGCTTTTTCTTAAGGCCAGAAATGGTCTTTAATAGGGAAAATTTATTATTATTGTTTCAAAAATATTTGACAAAAATCAGGGAAACACAGTGGACATATATTTTCCATATATAAGAGTTTCATCACATGGTCATGTTCTTAATATTGGACAAAAACTCCCGAAACCATTTCTGCCCATTTCAAGGATTTGAAATATTTCTACAGGAAATATTTTCATAAAAATCCAAGGAAAATCCAGCAAGTCACAAATGCATATTGTGATCACCTTGCAAAGCCTCATCTCAATTGAGGTCATTTTGGTTCACCAAAATGCCCCAAATCCCTCTCTGACCAGAATCAAATTTGAACAACTTTGTACTACCAACTTTCTCTCCTTGACCCCAACTTTTGTGAGCATGTTCACATGACCAAATGAGGCTACTACACCAAGTGGTGCATCAAGGGGAAGTGATTTACTCAACTAGATCTACACAATTTCATTTCTGCTAATTTCTAGGGTTTGCCAAAGTTACATTAGCAAACTATTCCAAATGAGCTCATCTTCCTTCTACCCTGTCATTTTGTCATGAAAAACACCCCTGCCAAGTGTCACAAGAAGGAAATCAGTGCAAGTACCCCAAAACCATAACAAACACCTTCTGCATTTTTACTAAAAACCCTGTTTGGGCCTCTTCCACTAATCCAAATGAGTTCTCCTCTTTACCACACCTCCTCCTAACCACCCTCTACCTCTAGCATTTAGCACAAGTCAATTCTTATTGATCAAGGGGATGAATCCACCAATTTTCTATTCTGGACAGCCCCATTTCCACTCTTCTCCTTCCTCTCTCTTCACCCACTGGCAACCCAAAGCATCCAAGGCCAAGACCCCTTCCTTAGCACCCCCCCAAATACTACTGGACATGCAAGGGCGCACCCACAAGCATAGAAAATGGCCTGGACAGCCATATGGGTGCTCTGGAGCGCGCTACAGTGCGCTCCCGCACTGTAGCCGCCCCCTGCCAACCACCTCCGGCCACCTCGGGCCTCCCCAGTGCGCCCGACGAGGTGCCTCGGCGTCTGCGTCACGCTAAACCCCTGTCCCCCTCCTCCTTCTCCCTCCTGCTGCCCCTGCTCGCACGCGCGCCGGCCGCCCGAGAGCTCCAATGAGCAGCCTCACACGCGCGGCATCTCTGGCCTTACCCCGCTCTCTCCCTTAGCTCCCCTCGGCGTAGTCCACGCCCAGCAACACCCCAAACACGGCGCCAGCTCCTCCCGAGCCCTGTGGCGACGAGCAGGAGCCCGCCGGCACACGGGTCCATGGCACCCCGTCGTTCACCTATTTAAGGGCCACCCCGAGCCCTACTCTTCTCACCACTAGCTCTCTCACTCCCCTAATCACCCCCTACACCACTCACCCCTCTCCAGACGAGCCCGAGCTCGAGATCGAGCTCGAGCTCCACCGCCTCGGGTCGCCGTCGATCCCACTGTACAGGCCACCCCCGGCCCTCTTTATTGCTTCTCTGGAACGCCTATAGCCCACTGATCGATTCCCCCCTCTTTCCCGCTCGTTTTGTAGTCGGAAACGGCCGGAGCCATCGACGCCCGACGCTCCTCCACCGCGAACCTCGTCATCGATGAACCACTGCTCCCCTCCGGTCAACTCGGGCACCACCCGAACAGCGACACGACGAGGAGTCCAACGGTGCCATCATCTCACCCTGCCGTGCCCGAAAACGTCGCCGGTGAGCTCGCCGGCTCTCTGTCGCAGGGTTAGGGATGACAGGCGGGCCCCGCCTATCAGCCTCTCTTCTCCCTCGCCTCCCTCTCTCTCTCACTGGCGCCTGGGCCCCGCCCGTCAGGTTCAAACCTGGCGCGCGCGCGTCGCTCGGCTCGCCTGGGCCGAATCGCCTCTGGGCCTGTGCACTGCGGCTGTTCTGGCCCAGTTGCATAGTGGCCTTTTTCCTTTTCTTTTTCTGAGAATTTTTGAAAAAATTCCACAGGATTAAATACTAATCCAATTGCAATAATTCCAGTTCCTAAATTCTTGTAAAAATCCTACCTATTTAATGGTATACCTTTCACACATGTCCAAACAACTTTTATGTACTGTTCATATTCAAATTCAAATTTGAATATATTTAAACCTCTCTAAAATCCATTCCTCATATTCTACTACTCCAAATCCAAAACTAGGAATTTTATCCTTCTTTGTTTTCACCCTAGTATTTATTAAAAATAGGTTGACATTTTTCTGAGCACTTTGGTTTTTCTGTTTTGCTATTGCCTTATTTTCCCGTCATTTCTTTTGCGGCGAATAGATCCCGTATTTGACGAAGTAGTTGGATAAGAAGGAGAAGGACTTGAAGACTTTGAAGACCAAGGCAAGCAGCCCTTTGACCATGTCTAATAAACCTTTTTTATGCATGTCATATGACACTTTTATTGCTTGCATCGAAGTCATGACAAAATGGTGACCGCTTGAGGTGGTTTGCCTCCGTTGCTTTTCTCGTTGACACTTGCATGATGCATGACCCTACCTTTCTATGAGGGTTATGACGGTGGGAGTAGATAGGATGCTAAAGTAGTTGCTACGCAAAAAGGGATGGGAATATGCATGGTGATGGGAGCAAGATTGTTTTCAAAAGACTTTTCGAAAACCCTGTCGGGTGCCACTTATGCCCGAAGGAGATAATGAGTTGGGTAACCACTTGATGACGAAGTGGTGTACCGAAGCAAGTGTGTGCGTTGTTTTCAAAACGGATTGGTTTAAGTTGCGACCGTTATTCCAACCTTACATGCGCAACCACTCTACCCTTATATGGGAAAGGGCATTATTGATTACCTAGGCCGATACTAGCTTGGAGCCCGCATTACTAGTGACGGGAGAGTTGTTGTTGCGCTCTCTTGGGACGGGGTCGTGCCAGGTAGGGCGGCCATGACTGTTTTCACAGGGCACCGGACACACCGTTGGTACCCCGTGCTTGTGGTATGTGATGAATATGGGAGTGAGGCTCCACTATTTTAAGATGTGAAATGTTGGGCACGGGGGTTACTACCAATCGAGTGGACTCTATGTTAGTGTCGTCTAGGGAAAGATAGTAATCGGGTGCTTACCCCGGGTACTTGAGGTACCGCGGGTCATGGATGACACGGAAGTTCCCCGGATATTGTGGGTAAAGTGTGCAACCTCTGCAGTGTGTAAAACTATTCGAATAGCCATGTCCACGGTCAAGGACAGTTGGGCAACCGCTCTTGGGCTACGTCCACATGTTTACAAACCAGTGTGTGTGTTTGGATAAGTGGGGAGAACTACTTGGGTCAAGTCAAAGGACTTGACATGATTGAGTTGGGTTGATGCCCACTCTATTTATGTTGATATCTGTAACCTGACCTCATGGTTAATTGAATTCTCCTGATGCATGTCTTACAAGTTGTTGAACATGTCATTGCACTCAAAACTAGCTTTCTGCAAAAATTTACCTATATCATGCATTGTTGTATCTTGAACCAAAACATGGGTCGCTTGCGAGTACATTCAAAGTACTCATTGGCTTGCCACTGGTTATTTTATTGGCCAGGCATGAAAGACAAGATATATTGAGGAGTTCTTTGGTGACGATCGTGCGAGCTAGGACGCTTCCCAGTCAGAATGCCTGTAGGGTTAAGGCAGATGGCATGGGTCCAAGTTATCAACGAAGATTTCCGCTGCAAAGTTATACTCAAGACTGGACCATAACGGTCATAATTTATGTAAGACGGTATGTATGGATGTAAGACTCTTGTTATACAGCTTCTGTGTGTTCGGTGAGCATTGATCTCTAGGATCACTGTACACGTGCATTCGGTGATCACGACTTATGAGTCGGGGTCCCCACAGAGTCCTGGATTAAGGGGTCCTCGGGCGTCCGGGCCATGTGATGTAGGTCGGACTAATGGGCCATGAAGATACAAGATATAATACTTCCTCCCGTGTTCGGATGGGACTCTCCTTTGCGTGGAAGGCAAGCTTGGCGTTCGGATATGAAGATTCGTTCCTCTGTAAACCGACTTTGTACAACCCTAGGTCCCTCCGGTGTCTATATAAACCGGAGGGTTTAGTCCGTAGAGGCAATCATAATCATATAGGCTAGACATCTAGGGTTTAGCCATTACAACCTCGAGGTAGATCAACTCTTGTAAACCTCATATTCATCCAAGATAATCAAGCAGGAAGTAGGGTATTACCTCCATCAAGAGGGCCCGAACCTGGGTAAACATCGTGTCCCTGTCTCTAGTTACCTTCGATCCTCAGACGCACAGTTCGGGACCCCCTACCCGAGATCTTCGGTTTTGACATCGACATTGGTGCTTTCATTGAGAGTCCCGCTGTGTCGTCGTCAGGAGGTTTGATGGTCCCGTCACTCATCTACAACAATGCTGCCCCGAGGGAGGTCTTTCTCACTGGCCAGATCTTTGTGTTCGGCGGCTTCGCACTGCGGGCCAACTCGATTGGCCATCTAGAGCAGATCGACAGCTATGCCCCAGGTCACCAGATTAGTTTTGGAAATCTGGATTATGTCGCTGATATCCGAGGAGACTTGATCTTCCAAGGGTTTGCGACTCCAACCTTCGCTCTGGCCTTAGATCCGGAGCGCATCACCAGGTCCGAAGACGGGATTTTTGAGCTCGCCGAACTCTCTGCGGCTATTGAGACTAGTACGGGAGAGCCGGAGGAAGTAGGATCAACGACAATCATCATGAAGCCTTACTCTTCTCCGAACACTGGCTCCGAACCCTCGGAGTCAGCATCGTGTGATCTCGGCCAAGGAGTTTCCTTCCCGTCGTACTCCAGGGACTCATTTCTCCCTGGCCAAACCTCGCCTTTAAGCGAGGCTATGGACTTAATGCGATCCCTCATCATTACAGAGGGCAACGTCCAAACTACGCCCAGCCCGGACTAGGGGCTGAGAGCAGGGAATTTTACGTCCCACCCACCACCCACTTCGTAGCCACTGTCGAGGATTAACCGACATGCTCGATTACGGCTCCGAAGACATCGACGATATGGTCAATAGTTGGGTTGCCCGGCTCCTGTGCTTGCTACCTTACGTTCCGTCTTATCGGCTAAGGTAGTAAAGGGAGAACTACTGCGATTGTGTTTCTGGTTTATCCAGATAAACACCTCAGTAGAGAAAGCCGAAAACTGACTGTCATGATGCGGCGAGAGCTGGTCAACTATTCAGTGGCTAAACATAAATTTCTTGCGATTTTTCCCACATTATGCGACGGATCGGCCTCCACCCGATCAGGTGTCTACGCCGCCCTAGTCCGGATAAAAAATACTAACTAGGGGCTGCGCCTACACTCCTATTGTCAAACTCCTATGGCTAAGTGAGGGTGATAAAGCCACATAGTCTGATTGCCTGGTTCGCTGCACTCAACACCTCCTTCAAGGACCAAACTCTTGTGTCAAGTGTGTTTAGGTTCCAACCCGAACACCCCCGTACTACCTACGTGGGGGCTGAAACCGATGACTGGCCAACTCTTAGATTTAATAAACGGCCGCACAGGAGGGAATATTTTCACACAACAACAAGCAATATATTACATATAGGCTTTGTTCCATAATACAGGACTGGATAACATTAATACATTCATTCAAATATAATGTCCTTCACACACTGGCCCTCTACATTGCGGGATCCTTCCAGGACACCATCAAAAGACCGCTCGGGCGTGCGGTGCTCTTTGCCCGCAGGCGGTCCCTCGGTCGTGAGCTTGACGGCGTTCATCTTCGCCCACTGCACCTTGACACGGGCGAAGGCCATCCGCGCACCTTCGATGCAGACCGACCGCTTTATGGCATCAAGCCAAGGGCAGGCATCGACCAGCTGCTTTACGAGCCCGAACTGGCTGCTAGGCATGGCTTCGGCAGGCCATAGACGGATTATCAAATCCTTCATGGCCAACCCGGCCACCCTATGCCGTTCAGTCAGCTGTTTCAGCTGATCGCTGAGGGGCACCGGATGCTTTGGCGCAAGGTATTGCGACCAGAATAGCTTCTCCGTTGAGCTCCCCACTTCGGCTCGGAAGAACTCCGCAGCATCAGCAACACTATGAGCCAGATTTGCAAACGCTCCTGGAGAACTCCAAATCCGGGTCAGTAAGAGGTACCTTTTCTTCACAAATTTGCTCTGCATAATAAAGGCCTTACCCGCCGCAATTTGCTTGGCTTCTTGGATTTCCCGGAGGGCGCCCTAGGCTTCAACCTGGGCCTCCCGTGCACTTTGGCGGGCCTTAGCAAGTTCGGACTCTTGGTCCGCAATCTTGCGCTCCAAGGACTCGCATTTCTCTACGGCGTCCTTGAGCTCCTGCTGAACCTCCCCGACCCTTGACTCGTGTTTTTTGCGGGCGGCTCATTCCTTCTCCATTTTCTTCTGGGCCTCGGTCAGCGCGTTCTTGAGGGACTCCACCTCGGCCGCAGCTCCTATGAAGTATCATGATAACATGATCAACACAAACAATTCATATCATTTTGGATCTGAATAGGCCATTCATACCTTGCTTGCCCTCTAGTTGTTTTTTGACACGGTCGAGCTCTTCATCGGCCTGCTCCAGCCTCTGCTTCAGTTTGGAGACTTCGGCAGAATGGGAGGTCGCAGCCAGCATCGATGCCTGCTTATTCACATAGACACATATCTTTAGTCTCCTGCGAAAATTATTCGATCCTCTATCCGGCCTTTCTTTTCGAAACACCGGACAGAGTCTCAGGGGCTACTATCTATACTACGACATTCTTTTTGCATAATTTCGTCACATACCTCAAAGCCTATTAGAAGGCTGGCGCAGGCTTCGGTCAGTCTGCTCTTAGCAGACTAAACCCTCTCAACCACCGTACCCATAAGGATACGGTGTTCTTCCACAATGGAAGCACCTTGAAGCGCTTCCAGTAGAGTATCCGGTGCCTCTGGGTGGACAGAGGTCACCGGCGGAATAGGTGGACCTCCTTCTTTCGAAAGAGGCTGCTTACCTGATTCTGGAGCCATATGGGCCTCCAGAATAGTATTTGGTTGGGGACTGAATGGGTATTACCCCCATCACAAGTTTCCCGGGGGGTCTGCTCCCCCATGTGTCCGGCGGCCGAGGTATCACCCTCTGGCGCCACCATGACGGCCTCCTGTACCTCTCCCTGGCCTGGGAGGGTCCTTCGGGACAACACTTCGGCGTCGTTCGCAGTCTTGGGGGAGGAGGCCGGCGGAGGCGACTCGCTATCCATCACATTTGGATCTAGCGAAATCCCCGAAGATGAGGATCGCTGGGGGTGGGCGTGAGCCGGACTACAGCGCATGATTCAACATATTAAAAACCACGAAGTAAAGGAGCTGGATATATATGTGCATAAGTGCCTTTGAGTACTTATGATTCGGCCAGGGGCTTCTTCCTGGGACGCCACTCACAGCTACTATCGGTGTCCAATGCGGAATTATCCGCATGGGAGACCTTCCCTTTCTTGGACGCCTCCGCCTCTGCCTCCAGATCCGTGGAGGCCGCCCTTTTCTTCCTTCCCCCTCGGGGGGAGAATTGCTTTCTTCCTCCTCGTTGTTCCTGGCGGGGGAGGAGTGGGTTTTGGCGTCTTCGAACATAGCGTCCGAAGTGCCTTTACGGCAGAGGCCTCTACTTGCCTCCTGGCCCTTCTTCTTGGCCTTCTTCTCCAGCGCCTTGTAGGGCGCCGGAACCAGCATCTTCGTCAGAAGTGGGATATCTAGGTTTTCAGGCAGCGGAGTCGGACACTGGATCCACTCCACCTTCTTTATCCAGCGCTAAAAAGACAAATGGAGAAGCTTGGAAATCTTCCTTGAATGCACAGGTAGAGGATACACCTCGAAATATGAAGAATTTACCGGACTGGCTGGATGAGTCTGGTCATAGCCGCGGTCCTCGGTCGTCTTCGGCCATGACTGGTTGGCCTTGAAAAGCACCTTCCAGATACCTTCGTGTGTGGCGCCGAAGAACTGTTGCAAGGTCTGGTGCTTGGCCGGATCGAACTCCCACAAATGGCAAGTCCGTCTTTGGCAAGGAAGGATCCGGCGAAAAAGCATCACCTATATCACATTGACAAGCTTGATGTTATAGTCCACCATGCTCTTAATGCGCGTCTGCAGCGCTGACACCTCGTCCGACGACGCCCAGTCCAGGCCCTTGTTTAGCCAGGAGGTAAGCCGCATTGGGGCCCGGATTTGAATTCGGGAGCCGCGGCCCAGGTGGTGTCGCGGGGCTCTGTGACATAGAACCACTGCTGTTTCCACCCTTTGACGGTCTCCACAAAGGTGCCTGTGGGCCATGTGATGTTGGACAGTTTGCTCACCATGGCGCCTCCGCACTCAGCATGTTGACCATCCACCACTTTCGGCTTCACATTGAAGATCTTTAGCCATAATCCGAAGTGGGGTGGGATGCGGAGGAAGGCCTCGCACACGACAATGAATGCCGAGATGTTGAGGAAAGAATTTGGGGCTAGATCATGGAAATCTACCCCATAGTAGAACATGAGTCCGGGGTCGAAGAGGTGAAGGGGAAATCCTAACCCGCGGATGAAGTGGGGGATGAACAACACCCTCTCGTTGGGCTCTAGGGTGGGGACGATCTGCCCCTTGGCCGGAAGCCGGTGGGCAATTTCCTGGGCCAAATACCCCGCTTCCCGGAGCTCCGTGATGTTCTCCTCCGTGACGGAGGAGGCCATCCACTTGCCCTACTCTCAAGATCCGGACATGGTCGGAGTGCTTTTTGGGGGCGGAAAGGATGGAAGCTTGGGCTCTAGAGCTCGAGAACGGATGGGCAGAGAGGAAGAAGGCGTGGGTGAAAGAATGGATCCCTATCCTCTTATAAAGGCAGCGAATATCAAGCGCCTCCCCACTCGCCTTAAAACTCGCCTATTCCCCAAGGGTCGTGCGGATGGCGCAGTTGGATTACCCACACCCGTATTGATGAGAATCCCGCGATAAGGGAACACAATCTCTGCTTCGACAAGACGTGCCAATAAAAACCGCATCTCGAAACATGGAGCGGGAGGCTAAAAAACGGTTCGAAATAATAACCGGGCAAGGACGTAACGTGTCTCTACAAAAGTTGTTAGTAGATGGGACTTTTAAAATATTATATTCTCTGCGGCTGTGTGTGGTGCCTGTTTTGCAGAGCCGAACACGTTTTGTGTGTTCAAGGACCACTTTGAAGTATTCGGAGGAGGAACCCGCCTTGCAATGCCGAAGATAATCTGTGCGCTGGACACATCATCATTGAAGCCTGGTTCAGAGGCTACCGAGGGAGTCCTGGATTAAGGGGTCCTCGGGCGTCCGGGCTATGTGACGTAGGCCGGACTAATGGGCCATGAAGATACAAGATAGAAGACTTCTTCCCGTGTCCGGATGGGACTCTCCTTTGCGTGGAAGGCAAGGTTGGCATTCAGATATGAAGATTCCTTCCTCTATAAACCGACTTTGTACAACCCTAGGTCCCTCCAGTGTCTATATAAACCGGAGGGTTTAGTCCGTAGAGGCAATCATAATCATACAGGCTAGACATCTAGGGTTTAGCCATTACGATCTCGAGGTAGATCAACTCTTGTAAACCTCATATTCATCCAAGATAATCAAGCAGGAAGTAGGGTATTACCTCCATCAAGAGGGCCCGAACCTGGGTAAACATCGTGTCCCTGTCTCCTGTTACCTTCGATCCTCAGACGCACAGTTCGGGACCCCCTACCCGAGATCTGCCAGTTTTGACACCGACCATCATCTCTATCATTGCAAGCAAAAAAGTCTCTAGCAGTTTCTTCATCCATAATATAACCCTCGGGTACAATACAAAGTTCATATCTAGGAGAGCTAGTCTTATCAGGTGTTTCAAAGTTTTCAGTTTCAATAATTTTATCAGTTTCAATAATATCATCATCTTCAGCATAATCAATAGTTCTAACTCTAGCAAGATGTTCATCAAGTAATTCACCCAGTGGCTCAGTTTTATCAAGCAGAGTAGTAGCATCATAAGCATCATTCACAGTAGAAGTAGCATCATCAATAACATGCAACATATCAGAATCAATAGCAGGTGTAGGTGTCGCAAGCTTACTCAAAACAGAAGGTGAATCAAGTGCAGAACTAGATGGCAGTTCCTTACCTCCCCTCGTAGTAGAGGGAAAAATCGTGGTTCTAGTATCTTTAAAACTCCTCATACTGATCAACAGATATAAATCCCAAGTGACTCGGAGAATAGAGCTATGCTCCCCGGCAACGGCGCCAGAAAAAGGTCTTGATAACCCACAAGTATAGGGGATCGCAACCAGTTTTCTAGGGTAGAGTATTCAACCAAAATTTATTGATTCGACACAAGGGGAGCCAAAGAATATTCTCAAGTATTAGCAGCTGAGTTGTCAATTCAACCACACCTAAAAGACTTAATATCTGCAGTGAAGTATTTAGTAGCAAAGTAATATGGAAGTAACGGTAACGGTGGCAAAAGTAACAGTAGCAGTTTCGTAATAATCGTAACAGTGGCAACAGAAAAGTAACTTAGCAAAGATCAATACAAAACAAGCTCGTAGGCAATGGATCAATGATGGATAATTATGTCGGATGGCATTCATCATGCAATAGTTATAACCTAGAGTGACACAAAACTAGATCCAATTCATAAATATAATGTAGGCATCTATTCCAAATATAGTCATACGTGCTTATGGAAAAGAACTTGCATGACATCTTTTGTCCTACCCTCCCATGGCAGCGGGGTCCTCATGGAAACTAAAGGGATATTAAGGCCTCCTTTTAATAGAGAACCGTACCAAAGCATTAGCACTTAGTAAATACATGAACTCTTCAAACTACGGTCATCACCGGGAAGTGTCCCGACTATTGTCCCTCCGGGGTAGCCAGATCATAACGCGTAGTAGATGACTATAAATTGCAAGATAGGATCAAGAACACAAATATATTCATGAAAACATAATAGGTTCAGATCTGAAATCATGGCACTCGGGCCCTAGTGAAAAGCATTAAGCATAGCAAAGTCATAGCAACATCAATCTCAGAACATAGTGGATACTAGGTGTAAGTGCATCTAGTGCCACCCCTAGTTGGTTTTGGAGTATTGATGACAAACTTGGGTGAGGGACTAATGTGTTTGTGAGAATTGCAGGATAACACAGGTAGAAGTCCCTATTTGATTCGGTTTACCTACCGGAGATGACCCCTAAAAATGTATGAAGACATTGAAGACAATGGTGGTTCGTGAAGACATTCACGATGAAGATAATGACATGTGAAGACATTCACTTGAAGACTATGGAGTGCGAAGACATAGTTGTTTTGTAGTTTCCTTTTCTTCTTTATTGAGCCATAGGAACCACCATACTGTTAAGTGGGGTCCAAGTGAACAAAGTCAGATGACTGATGTGATGCTCAACCAAAATCCTATGTCTTCGAGCGAAGATAATGAGAGCAAATCTTATCCAGAGTTGGATGAGTCAGCTTTGCTTGTAGCCCAAGCCAAGCTGCCGCGTGTGTTTGAAATCCGACCGTTGGACACACGTCGGTTCCTTAGTGACCCAGGGTCAGTTCGTACATATCATGTCGGGTTGCTTCCAGGCTATAAATAGCTCACCCCCTACACCATAATTTGGTGGCTGCTCAGAGTTAGTGCACAACTTTTGTCGTTAGAGAGCAACCCACCTCTGAAGCCTTTGAGAGAGAGAACCTTGCAAGGGTAAATCTCAAAACACCCAGAACCAAAGAGTGTTAGGCATCACTAAAGTCTTTTCTGTCCGCGTGACCTGAAGACTTGTTACACTTGAGGACTATGCATCCTTCAGCCGGTTAGGCGTCGCGTTCTGAGCATCCAAGAGCCATTGTGGATCGCCGGTGAACGAAGTCTGTGAAGGTTTGGAAGTCTACCTTGAAGACTTATCAGAGTGATTGGGCGAGGACTGGGTGTCCTTAGCTCAAGGGGAATAAGGTGAAGACACGGTCTTCTGAGTTCAATCTCAGCCTCCCTAACCAGACATACAGTTGTCACATCAGCTGGAACTGGTCTACCAAATCCTTGTCTTCACCAAGCAATTGGTTCTATCCCCTACTTCCTTACATTTCAGTTTGTCTTCGTGAAGTCATTGCTTGCTTGTCTGATCTGATTGACTTCACTTATTGATGGCTATAACCTGTTTGGCTTCATACCGTCTTCCGTTCTGATCCATACTATCTAGCTATTGTTAGTCTTCGTTCTTTCACTGTATTGCTTACTTGACTATGGCTTGTCTAGTGTAGTTTATCTTCCGCTGCATATCATATAGGCTCATATCAACTTTTTGTCTTCAAAGACCTCATCCTTTGAAGACTTTCATAAAAATCGCCTATTCACCCCCCTCTAGTCGAAAATAAGCACTTTCAATTGGTATCAGAGCAACGTGCTCCCTTGTTCTGTGTGATTCGGTTTAACCACCTGGTGTTTTAGCTATGTTGACTGCAGGGATAATCAAAGTCTCCGCTGCGTGCCCAGTCATTGATGGCACTAATTACCCCTACTGGAAGCATAAGATGCGCATGCATCTTGAAGCCATTGACATTGACCTCTGGTATGTCGTCAAGACAGGCGTTCCCAAGGTCGGTGAAGGTGTCACCGCTACTGATGTCAAGAGGTTTGTGCAACTGGACTCAACCACCAAGAACATCATCTATGGTCATCTGACCAAAGGACAGTATGGCCGTGTGAGTGCACTAGAAACTGCGAAGCTAGTCTGGGACTGGCTGTCCAAGGTTAACGAAGGCGTCTCAACCCAGAGAGACTCAAGGATTGATGCTCTTCGCAACCTCTTCAACCGCTTCAAGAGAAACGACAATGAGAATGTCCAGCTCATGTTCGATCGCCTCACTGATATCACAAATGAGCTTCGCGCACTTGGCGCAACTGAGATCACCAAGCATGAAATCGTGAAGAAGCTCCTGAGATCACTTGCAGCTCATTTGACACCTTGGCCCTGATGATTCAAGAACATCATGACTTCAGAGATCTTGATCCATCGGACATACTTGAGAGGCTGAACACACATGAGTTCTAGCTATCTAAGAAAAGAGACATCTATGGCCCCAACTATGGCCGATCTCATGCTTTGAAGGCAAAGGCTGTTTCCTCATCTGAAGAAGAATCTGACTGTAGTTCTAAAGACCCCGAAGACACTAGCAAAGAGCTATCTATGCTTGTGAAGAAGTTCCAAAAGTTCTCCAAGAAGAATCGCTTCGGAAAGTCTTCAAGATCCAGCTCAAGAAATGATGAAGCTTCCTCTCGTGACTACAAGAAGAGAACATGTCACAAGTGCAAGAAGCCAGGCCACTACATCTTTGAGTGTCCACAATGGGACAAGGAATCTAAGAAGAAGAAGAGCAAGGAATATGATTCTGACGACAAGAAGAAGAAGAAATCCTCAAAGTCTTCATCAAAGTCATCATCTCACAAGAAGAGCTCATCCAGCAAGGCTCGTGCGTTCATTGGCAAGGAAATGGATTCTGAGGAGGAGTCTGCTTCTGAGGAGGCGGAGGTGGAGTCTGATTCAGGCGTGGCAAGCCTGGCTCTAGCTTCGACGTTCGTCACCAAGTCCATCTTCAACACTGAAGACAATGGCCACGTCGCTGATGCTGAAGCCGATGATGAGGACGAATCTGCTCCGACCTACTGCTTCATGGCACGAGGTGCCAAGGTAAGCTCACGCGATGCTTACTTCCAAACATCCAGTGAAGATGACTCTGAGTGTGAATCCAAACCTAGCTATAAGACTCTTGCTAAAATTGCAACTGAACAACAAACTGCTATGGAACACATTCAAAAGTTGCTAGACAAAAGCGATGACCTGTTGGACAAGGAAATGAATCGAACTCAGTCCTCAATCGAAGACATTAAAATTCTTCGTGTTAAGTACGAGGAACTTGAAAGTCATCATGAAACTCTCACAACTACTCATGAGAAGCTTTCCTATGATTATCTTCAAAGGAAGCAAGATCTAGAGAAACTGAAAGCATCTCATGAAGATCTTCAAAAGGAGAACGATTCACTACTCGCTCAACAGATTAGCTCTGCTCAGGAAGACTTTGTGCCACTATGTTTAAAATGTCTTGAGCTTGACAATGCTATTTATGTTGCTGAATGTTCCACTACTTTTGATATTGCAATATCTTCAACTGCTGATGTGGCAACTAACCCCTCCACTGAGGATACCACTACTATTGCTGATGAGAATGCTAGGTTGAAGACATTGCTTGAACAGGCATGTACAAAAGCCTCAAAGGGCATCAAACACTATGTGATGTCCTCAAGAAACAAATTCTGAACCGAAACCCTAGGAAAGAGGGTGTTGGGTTCGAGAGGAAAATAAATGTTGATGGCTCTTACTGGAAGCCTGAGCAGTACCCCAAAATCACATGGGTTGCTGCAAATGGTCCTTTAGTGGACCCATCCACCTTATCTGGCTTCACTTGTGCTAACCCCATTATCATTGATGATTCCTTTGACGCCAATTTTAAGCTGTTTAAGAATCAGAATGGTGAAGTGTTTGCCAGGTTTATTGGTACTAACTGCAGAAACGGAGCACCTTTGAAGAAGATCTGGGTGCCCAAAAGTAGTCTTGAGAAGCTTCTCGTGAATGTCATCATGACACCACCTGGGAAGAAGACAAACCCCAGACCAAAGGCATCATATGGTCCAAAGGCTTCATACAGACAGAGGACCTCTCAAGGTCACCCTAACGCCAATGTTTTGTAGGGAAACCATACTCAGACTCATGAATATGAGCGTGTTTCTTCAAACCGCTATGTTCATAAAACAAACAACTTTTTTGCATATTCTTATGAGTATTATTCACCTCCTGCAAGGCTATTTGTGCTAGGGCTCCAAAGCCAAAGTTCTCAGATGCTGCACTTAGACTCATTGCTTCTAAGCCACCCCTGAAGATGTGGGTGGTTAAGAAGAATTCACTTTCTTTTGCAGGGAAAGGTCTCCAGCCGGAAATCAAAGACTTCTGATGCCAATGCGGGGGACCTCAAACATCTTGTGGGACGCAAGATAAATGCCAGAATGGTCTTACCATTTATTTCATCCCAGTGTTTCTTGACGAGCATCCTATTTTACCCAACAAGAACCTTATTTTTGATAGTATGCTGGTTCGACAAATGTTTATGCCTCACAATACTCTTGGTGAAGCCTATCCCACTAACTGCACTATAGGGTACGGCTCCGAAGGCTACTGAGTGGATTATGGACAGTGGATGCACTAACCACATGACTGGTGATCGAAGTCTTCTTATGATTTCAACCCTTCATCCGTATGACAAAAGTTACATCACGTTCGCTGACACTGGTAAAAGCAAGGTATTGGGCCTAGGTAGAGTTGCAATCTCAAAGGATCAGCACATGGATAAAGTGATGCTTGTTGAATCCCTTGGATTCAACTTAATGTCTGTCTCAATGCTTTGTTATCTGAACATGATTGTGATATTTGGAAAATATCGTTGCCTTGTGCTCATGGAATCTGACAAATCTCTAGTCTTCGAAGGGTATCGAAGAGACGATCTGTATACGGTAGATTTCTCCGCAGGACCATAGCTTGCCGTATGTCTTCTAGCAAAAGCTTCAAAGTGTTGGCTCTGGCATCGGAGGCTAGGACATGCGGTTATGAGGAACTTGCACACTCTCATGAAGAAGAAGCATATCATTGGCATCGAGGGCATCAAGTTCAAGAAGGATCATCTATGTGGTGCTTGTGAAGCCGGGAAGATGACAAGGGCCAAGCATCCCTCGAACACACTCATGACTACATCACGCCCCTTCGAGCTACTACACATGGACCTATTTGGCCCTACTCATTACACTACCCTTACTACCACTGCACATCTTTATGGCTTCATTATTGTTGATGATTATTCAAAATACACATGGGTACACATAATTAATTTTCTACAAGACTGAAGTGCGGATGTCTTCAGACGATTCGCCAATCGTGCCATGACCATTTATGGCATCAAGATCAAGCACATCCAAAGTGACAATGGCACAAAATTCAAGAAAACTGGCCTCGACACTTATCTTGATACATTGGGCATCACGCATGAGTTCTCTGCTCCATACACACCTCGACAGAATGGCATCATAGAGCGCAAGAACAGAACCCTCATTGAGATGGTACGTACGATGCTTGATGAGTACAAGACTCCAAGATAGTTCTGGCCTGAAGCTATTGACACTGCTTGCCACATCATCAACAGAGTTTATCTTCACAAGTTCTTCAAGAAGACATCCTATGAACTTCTGACTGGTAAGAAGCCAAATGTTAGTTATTTCAAAGTCTTTGGTGCTAGGTGCTGGATCAAGGATCCGCATCACACTTCAAAATTTGCACCAAAAGCACATGAAGGTTTTATGCTTGGTTACGGAAAGAATTCGCACACCTACAGAGTCTTCAACCTCATTCACTATAAAGTGTTTGAAACTGTGGATGTGCGGTTCGATGAGACTAACGGCTCACAAAGAGAGCACTTGCCAAATGTGCTAGATGAAGCTACACCAAGTGAATCTATCAAGCTAATGGGTACTAGAGAAATCATACCTACCGAGGAACAGGCTGAAGAGGAAATCATCATTTCTGCACCTAATCAGCATGAAGACAATGCTCAGCCTGAAGCCAATGCTGAGTGAAGACAATGATCAGCAAGGGCAAAATCTTCGTCCAGTACACCCTCGGGTTGCAAATGAAGTCCAGATTGAGAAGATAATTGATAGTATCAATGCACCTGGTCCACTCACTCGTTCAAGAGCAACACGGCTAGCAAACTTCTGTGGGCACTTTGCATTTGTCTCTATATCTGAATCCAAGAAAGTTGATGAAGCCTTCATGGAACCTGAATGGATTCAAGATATGCAAGAAGAGCTTCAACAGTTTGAGCTGAATAATGTATGGGAGCTAGTCAAGCGTCCGGATCCTCGCAAGAACAACATCATCGGCACCAAATGGATCTATCGCAACAAACAATATGAGCATGGTCAAGTAGTTAGAAACAAGGCTCATCCCGTTGCCCAAGGTTACACACAAGTAGAAGGAATTGACTTCGATGAAACCTTTGCTCCTGTGGCTAGGCTTGAAGTCATTCACATACTGTTAGCTTACGCCAACCACAACAACATTCTTCTGTACCAAATGGATGTAAAGAGTGCCTTCCTTAACTGCAAAATTGAAGAAGAAGTGTATGTTGCACAACCACCTGGTTTTGAAGACCCAAAGCGTCCTGACATGGTATACAAGCTCAACAAGGCACTGTATGGCCTCAAACAAGCACCTCGCGCTTGGTATGACACACTCAAAGACTTTCTGAAGAGCAAAGGCTTCAAACCTGGTTCTTTAGATCCCACTCTCTTCACGAAGACATATGATGGTGAACTGTTTGCATGCCAAATCTATGTGGATGACATTATGTTCGGTTGCACTGATAACAGATACAGTGATGAGTTTGAGCATATGATGCAAGAGCAATATCAGATGTCCATGATGAGTGAGCTGAAGTTCTTCCTTGGTCTTCAAATCCGTCAGCCGAGAAATGGTATCTTCATATCACAAGAGAAGTACCTCAAAGATTGCCTAAAGAAGTTTGGAATGCAAGACTGCAAAGGGTACACGGCGCCAAGGCCAATTGGGCCCCGACGACAATGGTAAAGAGTTCGATCAAATAGTATACTGCTCCATGATTGGTTCTTTATTGTACTTATGTGCATCTAGGCCAGATATAATGCTTAGCTTTTGCATGTGTGCCCGATTCCAAGCGGCACCAAAGGAATCGCATCACCTAGCAGTGAAGCGAATTCTTCGATATTTGGCTCACACCCCAACACTAGGATTATGGTATCCAAAGGGCTCAGAGTTTGATCTAGTTGGATTCTCAGATGCTGATTATGCTGGTGACAAGGTTGATCGCAAGTCCACATCAGGCACATGTCACTTTCTTGGACGATCTCTTGTCTATTGATCTTCAAAGAAGCAGAACTGTGTATCTGTCTCCACTGCTGAATCTGAATACATTGCTGCTGGATCTTGCTACGCTCAGCTTCTCTGGATGAAGCAAACTCTCAAGGACTATGGCATCAACATGAAGCATGTGCCACTCTATTACGACAATGAAAGCACCATCAAGATTTCTCACAATCCAGTTCAGCACTCGAAGACAAAGCACATTCAAATCTGTCATCATTTTCTCAGGGATCATGTGTTGAAGGAAGACATTGGTATCATTCACGTCAACACTGAAGAGCAATTGGTAGATATCTTCACAAAGCCCTTGGATGAGAAAAGGTTTTGCAAGCTGCTGTGTGAGCTAAATATCTTAGAATCCTCAAATGTCCCGTGAATGGACACACATCCTAATGCTTATGCATGTTGATGACTTAGATGTGCAACACACGAAGTAATGTATATCTTCAATTCATGAAGACTTACCCTCTAAGTGTGAATACATTAATGTGGAATTTGACTTCGGAGCTCCACGATAATTGTGCGCCATGTCAGGGTCTAATACTTCCAATACGGTGGGTAACGCCACCACTAAACTTTCTTGAAGATTTTCATTTGGCGTCATGATTGCATTATCTTCATATTTGGTTTGTCTTCAACATTGATTTGACTTCAAAGTTTATCTTCGCAATGTTGGTTTTGTCTTTTCTGATATATATATATATATATATAGGACAGGGCTATTCTGTTACTAGTAACAGAATATTATTTTGTTACCCTCAGCCCTATAAGGCGCGGCCGGCCCTAGAAGAAGAAAACTATCCTGATCCTCCCTGCAGATCCTTCTTGCCACCTCCTCCCCATGCCCACCGCTGCCCGGCCTCCTCCCGCGCGCCTTTGGTCGGCCTCCTCCAAACTGTGCCGCCGGCCGGCCTCGTCCCCCCACCCCCGCACCACCGGCCTGCCTCCTCCCAGCGCGCCGCCGGCCGGCCTCCTCCCCACCGCGCTGCTACATCTTGAGCACTGCGTTGGTTTTCCCTTGAAGAGGAAAGGGTGATGTAGCAAAGTAGCGTAATTATTTTCCTCAGTTTTTGAGAACCAAGGTATCAATCCAGTAGGAGACTACACGCAAGTCGCCTCGTACCTACACAAACAAATAAGAACCTTGCAACCAACGCGCTAAAGGGGTTGTCAATCCCTTCACGGCCACTTGCAAAAGTGAGACCTGATAGAGATAATATGATAAATATTTTTGGTATTTTTTATGATATAGATTGAAAGTAAAGATTGCAAAGTAAAATAGATTGGAAACTTATATGATGGAAAATAGACCCGGGGGCCATAGGTTTCACTAGTGGCTTCTCTCAAGAAAGCATAAGTATTACGGTGGGTGAACAAATTACTGCCGAGCAATTGATAGAAAAGCGCATAGTTATGAGAATATCTAGGCATGATCATGTATATAGGCATCACATCCGCGACAAGTAGACCGAAACGATTCTTCATCTACTACTATTACTCCACACATCGCCCGCTATCCAGCATGCATCTAGAGTATTAAGTTCATAAGAACAGAGTAACGCATTAGGCAAGATGACATGATGTAGAGGGATAAACTCAAGCAATATGATATAAACCCCATTTTTTTATCCTCGATGGCAACAATACAATACGTGCCTTGCTGCCCCTGCTGTCACTGGGAAAGGACACCGCAAGATTGAACCCAAAGCTAAGCACTTCTCCCATTGCAAGAAAGATCAATCTAGTAGGCCAAACCAAACTGATAATTTGAAGAGACTTGCAAAGATATAAAATCATACATATAAGAATTCAGAGAAGAACCAAATATTGTTCATAGATAATCTTGATTATAAACCCACAATTCATCGGATCCCAACAAACACACCGCAAAAAGAATTACATCGAATAGATCTCCAAGAAGATCGAGGAGAACTTTTTATTGAGATCCAAAGAGAGAGAAGAAGCCATATAGCTAATAACTATGGACCCGAAGGTCTGTGGTGAGCTACTCACACATCATCGGAGAGGCTATGGTGTTGATGTAGAAGCCCTCCGTGATCGATTCCCCCTCCGGCGAAGCACCGGAAAGGCCCCAAGATGGGATCTCATGGGTACAAAAGGTTGCCGCGGTGGAAATAGGGTTTCGTGGTGCTCTCGGATGTTTTCGGGGTATATGAGTATATATAGGCGAAAGAAGTCGGTCAGGAGAGCCACGAGGGTGGGGGGCGCGCCTACCCCCCTGGGCGCGCCTCCCTGCCTCGTGGCCTCCTCGTTTCTTTCTTGACGTCCACTGCAAGTCTCCTGGATTGCGTTTGTTCCAAAAATCACTCTCCCGAAGGTTTCATTCCGTTTGGATTCTGTTTGATATTCCTTTTCTGCGAAACACTGAAATAGGCAAAAAAACAGCAATTTGCACTGGGCCTTTGGTTAGTAGGTTAGTCCCAAAAATAATATAAAAGTGTATAATAAAGCCCATTAAACATCCAAAACAGATAATATAATAGCATGGAACAATAAAAATTATAGATACGGTGGAGACGTATCAAGCATCCCCAAGCTTAATTCCTGCTCGTCCTCGAGTAGGTAAATGATAAAAACAGAATTTTTGATGTGGAATGCTACCTAACATAATTTTCTAATTAATTCTCTTTATTGTGGCATGAATGTTCAGATCCGAAATATTCAAGACAAAACTTTAATATTGATATAAAAATAATAATACTTCAAGCATACTAACTAAGAAATTATGTCTTCTCAAAATAATATGGCCAAAGAAAGTTCATCCCTACAAAATCATATAGTTTGGTCAAGCTCCATTTTCGTCACACAAGAATGCTCTCATCATGCACAACCCCGATGACAAGCCAAGCAATTGTTTCATACTTTAGTAATCTCAAACATTTTCAACCTTCACGCAATACATGAGCGTGAGCCATGGATATAGCACTATGGGTGGAATAGAGTATAATGATGGGGGTTATGTGGAGAAGACAAAAAAGGAGAAAGTCTCACATTGACGCGGCTAATCAACGGGCTAGGGAGATGCCCATCAATTGATTTCAATGCAAGGAGTAGGGATTGCCATGCAACGGATGCACTAGAGCTATAAATATATGAAAGCTCAACAAAAGAAACTAAGTGGGTGTGCATCCAACTTGCTTGCTCACGAAGACCTAGGGCATTTGAGGAAGCCCATTGTTGGAATATACAAGCCAAGTTCTATAATGAAAAATTCCCACTAGTATATGGAAGTGACAAAACAAGAGACTCTCTATCATAAAGATCATGGTGCTACTTTGAAGCACAAGTGTGGAAAAAAGGATAGTAGCATTGTCCCTTTTTATTTCGTTTCTCTCCTTTTTTGGGCCTTTTTTTTATTTGGCCTTTCATTTTTTTCTCTTTTTTTATTTGGACAATGCTCTATTAATGATGATCATCACACTTCTATTTATTTACAACTCAATGATTACAACTCGATACTAGAACAAAATATGACTCTATATGAATGCCTCCGGCGGTGTAACGGGATGGGCAATGAATCAAGAGTGACATGTATGATAAGTTATGCATGGTGGCTTTGCCACAAATACGATGTCAACTACATGATCATGCAAGGCAATATGACAATGATGAAGCGTGTCATAATAAATGAAACGGTGGAAAGTTGCATGGCAATATATCTCGGAATGGCTATGGAAATGCCATAATAGGTAGGTATGGTGGCTGTTTTGAGGAAGATATAAGGAGGTTTATGTGTGATAGAGCGTATCATATCACGGGTTTTGGATGCACCGGCGAAGTTTGCACCAACTCTCAAGGTGAGAAAGGGCAATGCACGGTACCGAAGAGGCTAGCAATGATGGAAAGGTGAGAGTGCGTATAATCCATGGACTCAACATTAGTCATAAAGAACTCACATACTTATTGCAAAAATCTACAAGTCATCAAGAACCAAGCACTACGCGCATGCTCCTAGGGGGATAGATTGGTAGGAAAAGACCATCGCCCGTCCCCGACCGCCACTCATAAGGATGACAATCAAAGAACACCTCATGTTTCAAATTTGTTACACAACGGTTACCATACGTGCATGCTACGGGACTTGCAAACTTCAACACAAGTATTTCTCAAATTCACAACTACTCAACTAGCACAACTTTAATATCACCATCTTCATATCTCCAAACAATCATCAAGTATCAAACTTCTCATAGTATTCAATGCACTTTTTATGCAAGTTTTTATTATACCAATCTTGGATGCCTATCATATTACGACTAATTTTATAGCCAAAGCAAATTACCATGCTTTTCTAAAGGAATCTCAAAATAATATAAGTGAAGCATGAGAGATCAGTAATTTCTATAAAATAAAACCACCACCGTGCTCTAAAAGATATAAGTGAAGCACTAGAGCAAAATTATCTAACTCAAAAGATATAAGTGAAGCACATAGAGTATTCTAACAAATTCCGATTCATGTGTGTCTCTCCCAAAAGGTGTGTACAGAAAGGATGATTGTGGTAAACTAAAAAGCAAAAATTCAAATCATACAAGACGCTCCAAGCAAAACACATATCATGTGGTGAATAAAAATATAGTATCAAGTAAAGTTACCGATGGACGAAGACGAAAGAGGGGATGCCTTCCGGGGCATCCCCAAGCATAGGATTTTGGTTGTCCTTGAATTTTACCTTAGGGTGCCTTGGGCATCCCCAATCTTAGGCTCTTGCCACTCCTTATTCCATAATCCATCAAATCTTTACCCAAAACTTGAGAACTTCACAACACAAAACTCAACAGAAAATCTCATGAGCTCCGTTACCAAAAGAAAATGAACCACCACTTCAAAAAGGTACTATAATGAACTCATTCTTCATTTATATTGGTGTTAAACCTACCATATTCCAACTTCTCTATGGTTCATACCCCCTGATACTAGCCATAGATTCATCAAAATAAGCAAACAACACACGAAAAACAGAATCTGTCCAAAACAGAATAGTCTGTAGTAATCTGTAGCAAAAGCAAACTTCTGGAACTCAGAAAAATCTGCCAAAATAGGACGACCTATGTAGCGACCTGACCCGAATGGATCAAGTCTCTGTGCTTAAGTGTCATCCCTGGATCGGTATGCTGACACACACAGTACTCGAGGATTTATAACAGAGGTAAATCACATGTATAAAATAACGTAAATACTATTACCTCATTCCAAAATAGCAAAAGTAACAAGGTTGTGGATTCCCATCAACACCAACGGCAAAGTTGAGTGTAGAAATCGTAACCCTAACGTATCACTTACTCGTCGTGAGATATCCTGCAACATGAAACGTTGCAGCCCGAAAACGGGTCAGTACATTGAATGTACTGGCAAATTCACACCATAGAGAAATGATGAACAAAGGCTATCACTACATGCATATATGGCTGGTGGAAAAGCTCTATGGTTATAATGTTTTTGCGAAAAGCCAATTTTTCCCTACTTCAAAGGAATAAATTTTATTTAACTATCATGGTGGTTGTGAAACATTGAGAAGGTACCTCCAACTCAATCCCAATTAAGTGTCATCATTAACCCAGCAAAATTAATTAAAAGTAACATGATGAGATCAACGGGATAATCCAAGAACTAGATACTCAAGATGTCCATAACCGGGGACACGGGAATCATGATTAGTTTGTACACTCTGCAGAGGTTTGTGCACTTTTCCCCACAAGACTCGATCGCCTCCGCTTGATTCTCGCACTGCATGTTGTTTGAGAAACGGATGACCGAGACACAGTCTTTCAGAAACAGTCACTCTCTACTCTGGATGGACCGGTACACCTACTTTCCCTACATCTGCTAGTCCACCTCTTCAAGAGATCCTGTAACCTACTCAGCTATGCTAGAGCCCATAATAGCTTGCGGCTGCACACGGAAGTTTCTAGCATGAATAATCTTATGATCCCTTTGAGCCTGGGTGGCGGACCTTATACATACAGACAACACTGGGTTCTCCAGGTGCCTCAATCCACCCAGATGTGAGTTTTAGTTGCCACCTTAAGTTGAACCATTATTAAACATCTCACATCTGTCATGAATATCTCTCAAACCCAATCCACGTCTACGAGCATAGCATGGCATATAATAGCAACGTAGAAGTAACTCCCAAGGGTTTGATATAGTAAAACAGGTAATAGGTACTACCTCAACTACTTCCCAATACCCACAGTTTAATTAGATCCTAATCATGCAATGTGTTTGAGGAATAGATCTAATGCAATAAAAACTGGGTATGAACGGGTATGATCAAAGTGTTACTTGCCTGCAATGATGATGAAGATGATTCGCACTCAAAACTCTTGATAGATCTACTCGTCACACTCCGGTCAATCTATCGCAAGCAAGCAATAGCAACCACACATAAGCAATCACTCAAAAGATCGAGAAGAACGAAGAAGACGATTCGGGAAACATCAAAACCAAGCAAATAACTCTTGCAACATAAAACAATTTCTAACAGTACCAAAATTATATGAATTTGGCCTTATCAGAAAGTTTAGGTCAAGAGCTTCGATTTGCAAAAAGAATCAACTCAAACGGAGTTACGGAACTCAAGTTATGAACAAAAGAAGTTTGAATACAAATCTGTTTGAATTCAAATTTTAAAAATTTCAAAAACATGTTTAAGTTGTTTTACTGGATAGAGGAGATCATAACGAAGACGTGGGCGTTGGTTTCGTTGGATTTGGACAAACGGGTGAAAAGTTATGAGTGTTTGAAAACCAGGGGCTATTATGTAAATAAATTATTCACAGACGGGTCCCTGGCCGAAAATAACAGAAAAAGAAAAACTAAATAGTGAACGTGCGTTAACTAGTTCTAAACAGTGGACGTTCGTTGTTTAGAAAAACCTAAAAAAACAGATCTAGTCCAGGGTTTTTTTATTAAAAAAACGAACAAAAGAAAACCGAGAAGACCGGGCGGCGGTTTATACCGGTTTGTGGCGGTCCGGCGCCGGCGGGGAATCTCCGGCGAGGCGGGGCAGTGGCGATGGCGGGCTCCGGCGCGGCGGCGCGCGGGCAAGGCGAGGGCGGCGAGCTCCGGTGGGCCTCCGGCGGCGGCGAGGGCGAGGCGGCAGCGTGCAGCGGCGGCGGGAAGTGCGGCGTGGCGCGGCGGTTGGGGAGGAGGAGGAGAAGAAGGCGGCGGGGCCGGCGCATTTATATAGGGGTCGGGGCGGCTCCTGTCTTGGGGGAAGGGGCGACCGGCGCCGTAGGTGCGGCGGACTCCGGCGGGAGTCCCGCACGGGCACGCGAGAAGGAAGGCGGCGCGGTGATTGGGCCGGCTGGCTGGGCTTCGGCCCAGTTGGCCCGGTCCGGAGAAGAAGAAGTTTTTTTTTAAATAAAGATTTTCCAGACAAACAAAATAATAAAACAAAATAAATAAAAAATATAATATAGGCATATAATATATCAAAAATTTTAGAAAAAGATTTCCAACAACATGGACATTTTTGTGAAGTCAAATAAAATCCACACAAATTTTAATAAATCAAACAGTGCTACTGCCTTAATAAAATCCAATAAAAATCATTTTAAAAATACCAAAATGATTTCAAATTTATTTTTCTCCAATTTTCTGATGTAGGGAATCATGTTACCCTACTTTCTGTATATTTTATTTTTGGAGAAAAATAATTTGAATAAAACTCAAATAACTCCAATATTGAAAAATAATTTCAATGGGACTTTGAATAAATCCTTTGAAACTCCCAACTCCTATTTCATATGTTTTGAAGAAGTCATTTTATCTTCGCTCGTGAAAATCATTGAGTTGCATAAAGTTTCAAAATTGTAAATATTTTCAAATGAAATTCAAATATTTTCAACACCCCTTTTCATTTAAATAAATGGAAGAAGTCATGTCATCTTCTCTCCAGGGTTTTGTGGTGAAAATAATTTGAATTCACGGAGATCATAAAAGCAAAAATGAAAGTTTGGGAAAGTCCTTTTATTCCCTCTCATTTAACTTTCAAAAAGTTTCGAATTCCACTCACTTTCAGTCAATCAATCATACAATCAATCCAATCTATCTGTTATTATAACATTCCAAAATTTAGAATTTTGGGATGTTACAACCTAGATAATTTGATTATTGATATACTGCAATTGGAATCAGTATTTTATCACTTTCTGATTTTTAACAATTGTTTTCGTGAGCAGAAAGTTTCTGTTTTTTCCAGCAAGATCAAATAATTATCACCCAAGAAGATCCTATAGGTCTTACTTGGCACAAACACTAATTAAAACATAAAAACCAATCTAACCAGATGCTAGATGATTTATTTATTACTAAACAGGAACATAAATAAAATTGGGTTTCCTCCCAACAAGCGCTATCGTTTAACGCCCCTAGCTAGGCATTGATAATTTTAATGATGCTCACATCAAAGACAAGAATTAAAGCACAAAGAGAGCATCATATAGTATATGAAAAACACATCTAAGTCTAACATAGTTCCTATGCATAGGCATCTTATAGGCAAACAAATTATCAAGGCAAGCAAAAACTAGCATATGCAAGGAAGCGGAAAGAAACAATAGCAATCTCAACATAACGAGAGGTAATTTAGTAACATAAAAATTTCTACAAACATATTTTCCTCTCTCATAATAATTACATGTAGGATCATAAGAAAATTCAACAATATAGCTATCACAAAACATATTCTTAACACGATCCACATGTATGCAAAGTTGACACTCTTCCAAAATAGTGGGATTAACATTAACTAAAGTCATGACCTCTCCAAACCCACTTTTATCAACAACTTCATATGATTGAACATTCTCCAAATATGTGGGATCTAAAGTTGACACTCTTCCAAACCCACTTTCAATATTATTGCAAACATTATTATCAATCTCATATTCATCATGGGGCTTAAATAAATTTTCAAGATCGTAAGAAGAATCACCCCAATCATGATCATTGCAACAAGTAGTAGACATAGCAAAACTAGCATCCCCAAGCTTAGGGTTTTTGCATATTATTAGCACAACTGACATCAAGTGAATTTATAATAACATCATTGCAATCATGCTTTTCATCGAAGGTACTATCAAGTATGGGTGCAATAGCAACGATCTCATGTTTAACATAAGGAACTATAGCAAATTCATCTTCATAAATATTGGCATCATGGCCACAAGAATAGCAAGCATCATGTTCATCAAGGGATATTTCAATAAAATGATCGGAATCATAATTACCTATAGATTCATGCATATCATTATTTTCTTCAGAAGCAACGGTCATTCTTTCAATAAATTCTTTGACATAGAAATTATGAGCATAGTTTTCATAGCAATATTTAAGTATGTCAAAATTTTCAGATTCGTAGAGAGTAACATCATACTTTTCAATCAAAGAAGCAACTTCATAAGCACCCTTGAAAGCAACAAATTCTTAAATTTGTTCGATATCGTAGTAACTATAAACACCCTTTGCATAAGAAGATAAGATTTCATTATCATTAAACTCACATAGGTAGGGGAGGTGTTTTTTAGGGTTCTTAGAGCAACAATAAAATCATAAATTTCACAAAGATTCCAAGCATAACACAGCAATCTGTTTATTTGATCCCATAAGAGTTTCCCTTTTTCAGACAAACGGTGACGCACAAAATGAGCATGCTCATCTAAAGATTTCACATCAACTAGGCTAGTTGGGCTTTCAGCACGAGCGCATAAGGATCGAAGATGATCCAAGTAGAACACTTTAAGTGGATCCATATCAATAGATTTTTAGCAAGCAAAGATGCAAGCAAATAGAAGGCACATGGTAACACAAGCAAACAAATGAAAAAGAGGCGAACGGAAAAAGAGGGCGAATAAAACAGCAAGGGTGAAGTGGGGGAGAGGAAAATGAGAGGCAAATGGCGAATAATGTAATGCGAGGGATAAGAGTTTGTGATGGGTACTTGGTATGTCTTGACTTGACTTGACTTGGCGTAGATCTCCCCGGTAACGGCGCTAGAAATGGCTAGTTGTTGGGAGATCAAATCTTGACTTGACTTGGCGTAAGCCTCCCCGGCAATGGCGCCAGAAATCCTTCTTGCTACCTCTGGAGCACTGCGTTGGTTTTCCTTTGAAGAGGAAAGGGTGATGCAGCAAAGTAGCGTAAGTATTTCCCTCAGTTTTTGAGAACCAAGGTATCAATCCAGTAGGAGACTACACGCAAGTCGCCTCGTACCTACACAAACAAATAAGAACCTTGCAACCAACGCGATAAAGGGGTTGTCAATCCCTTCACGGCCACTTGCAAAAGTGAGATCTGATAGAGATAATAAGATAAATATTTTTGGTATTTTTTATGATATAGATTGAAAGTAAAGATTGCAAGGTAAAATAGATTGGAAACTTATATGATGGAAAATAGACCCGGGGGCCATAGGTTTCACTAGTGGCTTCTCTCAAGATAGCATAAGTATTACGGTGGGTGAACAAATTACTGCCGAGCAATTGATAGAAAAGCGCATAGTTACGAGAATATCTAGGCATGATCATGTATATAGGCATCACGTCCGCGACAAGTAGACCGAAACGAATCTTCATCTACTACTATTACTCCACACATCGACGGCTATCCAGCATGCATCTAGAGTATTAAGTTCATAAGAACATACTAACACATTAGGCAAGATGACATGATGTAGAGGGATAAACTCAAGCAATATGATATAAACCCCATCTTTTTATCCTCGATGGCAACAATACAATACGTGCCTTGCTGCCCCTGCTGTCACTGGGAAAGGACACCACAAGATTGAACCCGAAGCTAAACACTTCTCCCATTGCAAGAAAGATCAATCTAGTAGGCCAAACCAAACTGATAATTCGAAGAGACTTGCAAAGATATCAAATCATACATATAAGAATTCAGAGAAGAACCAAATATTGTTCATAGATAATCTTGATCATAAACCCACAATTCATCGGATGTCGACAAACACACTGCAAAAAGAATTACATCGAATAGATCTCCAAGAAGATCGAGGAGAACTTTGTATTGAGATCCAAAGAGAGAGAAGAAGCCATCTAGCTAATAACTATGGCCCCGAAGGTCTGTGGTAAACTACTCACACATCATCGGAGAGGCTATGGTGTTGATGTAGAAGCCCTCCGTGATCGATTCCCCCTCCGGCGGAGCACCGGAAAAGGCCCCAAGATGGGATCTCACGGGTACAGAAGGTTGTGGCGGTGGAAATAGGGTTTCGTTGTGCTCTTGGATGTTTTCGGGGTATATGAGTATATATAGGCGAAAGAAGTCGGTCAGGGGAGCCACGAGGGTGGGGGCGCGCCTACCCCCTGGGCGTGCCTTCCTGCCTCGTGGCCTCCTCGTTTCTTTCTTGACGTCCACTCCAAGTCTCCTGGATTGCGTTTGTTCCAAAAGTCACTCTCCCGAAAGTTTCATTCCGTTTGGATTCCGTTTGATATTCCTTTTCTGCGAAACACTGAAATAGGAAAAAAAACAACAATTTGCACTGGGCCTTTGGTTAGTAGATTAGTCCCAAAAATAATATAATAGTGTATAATAAAGCTCATTAATCATCCAAAATAGATAATATAAGGCGGTTGCTAAGCGTCAACCGACAGATTTTCTGGAGAGAAATCAGTCGGGTCGCCCGCCGTCCGATTCATTCCTCTCAGCCGTTGGATGGGTCAAAAAGCACGCACGTCGTTCTCCTCCGGATCGCAAGAATCAGACCAGCCCCTCCTTCGATCTAGTCCAGCCGTAGCAAGGCAACACCACGCAACCGCTGAGCCACCGCCGGCAAGCGTTGCATCGCACAACCGGGAACCGTCGTCTAGCACTTCATTGCAGCACCGGGACATCGTGGGCGAGCGCTCCATTGTAGCGCCGGATGCCGCTGCCGAGCTCCATTGCATCACCGGGAGCGCCGTCGAGAGCATCATTGCAACAACGGGAGCCTCCGGCGTGGGCTCCATTGCAGCGGCTGACCATCGGGACGCCGGCGAGTGCTTCATTGCAATAGCGGGAGCGGCTTGGGCTCCACTCAATCAATCCACACAAGGCAAAACAATCGATCTAACTAGCGTTACAAAGTGCTTGAACTATACTATTGAATGGGGGAAAACTACTACTGATATGGTGGTCTACTAAAAATTCTGATCCGTTGAAGACTCCATGATGTCTGCTCCAGCTTCATCAATCCATTCGTCTTCACTTGGTTCCGAGTCGGTGTCGTCGATGATGATGTAGTTATCCGGACAAGTGCATTCGTCGACTTCTGCTTTTGGCACTGGATTTCCCACGAATGATCCAATCTTATTCTCCAGGTCGTCAATCTTCCCTACTAGTGCGTTGATCTCCTCCAAGTAATCTTCGCGTGTAGTCTTGAGTTCTTCTTGGAGTTCCTTGATCTTCGTGAATGCCTTCTTCAGTTCTTCCTTGTCCGTGCACGTCTGATTCTCCTGGCGTCGAATATGTTGGTTCTGCTCCTGGATGAAAGCTGCAATTGATCCATCCTTCTTGGTCTTGATCATCTCCCATTGCGCGTCTCGACGTCCACAAATTTGATAAATCGTATCCTTAAGCTCCTGGTGATAGACTTCTCCAATGCGTCCCATGGCGATATGTGCGGCCATGCTCTTCCCTAAACTCCAAGTTGGTGCTTCGAAAACCAATCTCATGGGTTCCGTAATTGGCGCAAACGTTCTTCCTGGAATGATAACTTGAATCTTCCAGCTCTCCTCTTCAGGTAAGGTGGCGTTGTAGGTTCCGGTGATGCTTGGTATTCCTATGTTCAAGTACTTGGTGACTTCCTTCAAATGCCGTCCAAACGGCGTATCTTCATCTGGTTGCATGAACTTGCTCCTTGCATTCGCCATTCCTAAAAGAGTAGAAAGTGGAGAGGGGTCAGAAATGAGAAGAGAGAAGTTTTCTAGGGCTTAAGCTTAGTGGTCGTGTCCTACAGTCAGCGTGTGCTCTGATACCAACTTTGTAGCGACCAGGCCTCAAATGGCCTGTGCTGCTGTGCACCAGTGTCATCCCTGGATCAGTAATGCTGACACGCACAGTACAAATGGAGGATTTATAACAGAGTAGCAATCACACACTTATTACATCGAATATCTCCGAAGAGATTAGGTATGAAAACATGGCTTAAGGCCATCTAATAACGATAACAGCGGAAGACTTGGAAGATAAGTGAGTCCATCAACTCCAGCGGCATCACTGAGTATAAGACCACGACCTAAGGCACCTTACTCGTCGTCTGAAAAGTCTGCAACATGAAACGTTGCAGCCCGAAAACGGGTCAGCACATAGAATATGCTGGCAATGTAACACATAGAGAGCAATGAACAATAATAATGTTATACTATATGCATATATGGCTGGTGGAAAGGCTCTATGGTTACAGTTTTGCGAAAAGCCAATTTTATCCTACTTCAAAGGAATAAATTTTATTTAACTATCATGGTGGTTGAAACATTGAGAAGGTACCTCCAACTCAATCCCAATTAAGTATCATCATTAACCCAACAAAATTAATTATAAGTATCACGGTGATGAGATTCAAATGATAATCCAGATACTAGATACTCAAGTTGTCCATAACCGAGGACACGGCTAATCATGATCAGTTTGTACACTCTGCAGAGGTTTGTGCACTTTTCCCCACAAGACTCGATCGCCTCCGCTTGATTCTCGCACTACATGATGTTTGAGAAACGGATGACCGAGACACAGTCTTTCAGAAACAATCACTCTTTACTCTGGATGGACCGGTACACCTACTTTCCCCTACATCTGCTAGTCCACCTCTTCAAGAGATCCTGTAACCTACTCAGCTATGCTTGAGCCCATAATAGCTTGTGGCTGCACACGGAAGTTTCTAGCATGAATAATCTTATGATCCCTTTGAGCCTGGGTGGCGGACCTTATACAAACAGACAACACTGGGTTCTCCAGGTGCCTCAATCCACCCAGATGTGAGTTTTAGTTGCCACCTTAAGTTGAACCATTATTAAACATCTCACATCTGTCATGAATATCACTCAAACCCAATCCACGTCTACGAGCATAGCATGGCAATATAATAGCAACGTAGAAGTAACTCCCAAGGGTTTGATAAAGTAAATCAGGTAATAGGTACTACCTCAACTACTTCCCAGATACCCACAAGTTATTTAGATCCTAATCATGCAATGTGTTTGGGGAAAAAGATCTAATGCAATAAAACTGGGTATGAACGGAATATGATCAAAGTGTTACTTGCCTTGCTGATGATCCGCAAAACCTAGCGAGTCGAAGTAACAAGCGGCACACTCCGGGTACTCTATCGCAAACAAACAAGCATACAATCAGTACTCAACTAATGCACAGGTAAAACTCGAATGAAAGATCCAACCAGAAAATTCAACTTAAGAACTCCGGTTTGCAAAAAGAATCAACTCGAAAGAAGCAACGAAAGTCAAACGGCGAAAGAAAGAAACTTCGTTTGCTAATCTGGATCTAGGTCAAATTTTACTGTAGCAAAAACTTGTTTGAGTAGGTTAAACGGAAAGAGAATTTCGAGACGAAACTCTAGGCGCTTGAATCGCCTGATTCCGATAAACGAGCGAGAAGTTAAACAGAATCGAAGATTCGATCAGAAATCGAATCTGGGAAAATAACGAGAAAATCCGACGAAAAAGAAAAACGGACGAACAGTTAAATAACGGACGTTCGTTAACAGAGAAAAACCGACGAACGCGTTCGTTAAAACGAACGGTTCGGTGAACGCTCGCGAAATAAGAAAACCGAAAAAACCGATCTAGGTTTTTTTTAAACGAAGGGTTTTTTTTACAGAAAACCGGTCAACGAAGGGAAAACGGCCGGCGGCAGTACCTCGTCGGGCGGGCTCCGGCGAGGGGCTCCGGCGGGGCGGGGCTCGGCGGCGGGCTCGGGGCTCGGGGAGGCGGCGATGATGCGGGCGGGCGGCGATGTCGGCGGCGGCGGCTCGGGGTGAGGAGAGAAGAGGGGGGTATTTAAGGAGGGGGGGCGGCGGCGACTTGGGGAAGGGGTCGGCCGGCGGTGTCGTGCGGCGGCCGGACTCGGGCGGCGAGGTCCCGTGCGGGAGGAGGAGAGGCCGCGGGCGGGCCGTCGGCTGGGCCTTTGGCCCAGTCGGCGCGGGCGCGTTTTTTTAATAAAAGTTCCGCGGAAAATATTGCGTAGAAAAATAAATAAAAATCAGAAAAATATGAAATAAAATTTCCCCGTCTAGTTAGAAAATCTAGAATAGGGTGAACATTTTTAAAATCAAAAATAAATATTTTGAAAACATGCAATATTTTTAATGCAATAAAAATTGCAAATAAAATCCAAATATTGTTTTTAACATTTTTCCTCTAGTATTTCAATTGTTTTGGAGAAGTCATATTTTCTCCTCTCGTTTATTTAAAATTGAAATATTTTTCCGGAGAGAAAATAATTAAATAAAATCCTCGTCTTATTATTTGATGAAAATCAAATATGAAAATTTGAGAAAATCCCCAACTCTCTCCGAGGGTCTTTGAGTTGCTTAGGATTTATCGAGGATTTGTCAAAAATGCAACAAAACATGATATGCGATGATGATCTATGTATAACATTCCAAATTGGAAATTTGGGATGTTACAAAGCGAGAGGTGAGCGGTGCGGCGGTCCGCTGGGACACGTGGCGCCTGGCAGAGGCGACTTAAGGAGATGAAAAATCAATCGGTTGAAAACAAGAATTTTCCATAATATAATAGCATGGACAATAAAAAATTATAGAAATCTTATAGAACTATCACGCGCCGCCGCCCGGCCCTCTCCCCGTCGCCGACAGCGTCTCCGTTCTGCTCCGGCCGCCTCTCTCCCTCCGACCCCTATAGGCGCGCGCGCGACGCAGCTTCGCAAATCCAGCCCACTTCCCGATCCCATCTCCTCCTACAGCGAGCTACCATCCCCATCCGCCGCCACCCCATGCCCCGCCGCCGCACGCCACCACCCCTCGCCCCGCCATCGCGTGCCGCTAGCCCCCGCCCCATGGGGAACCGCTGCCTCGACCACCGACGACCTTTGTGCGACGGTTTCCGGCGGAGAGTTCCTACGCATGCTGCTGTGGGGTACGAGGCGGAGGACAGAGTGGTGACACACGCGCTAGGGATGCATAGGACAGGCACGACGGCGACGCAAGGTGGTGGTCATGGCGGTGTAGGTGTTCATCAACGGCCAATCCTTCGGTACCGTCTGAAACTCTCAATCTTTTTGTGTCAACCATGCCCTGCTGAATGTTATCCTACTACTTACTGATGAGCATCGAATCCTTTTGTCTGTGTCCATCTTATCGTCGTGGTGGTGGTTGAGTACATCTCTGTAAGTTTTGTAAGTTCAGAGACCGGAAACAGGTAAGTTTAGACAAAATTTAAACTGCCAAAGAACATGAGTTTTTGTACATTTTAGAACATTGGACTGTCACTACCCATTCAAGTAATCACAATACCATCATGGATGACAATAGTACAAACTGTCATGGATAATGCAAGTTGTATCCATGTACATAGTTATTTATTTCTATTGCGATAAGTTCAACTGATCAAATGCTACAAGTCTGCGTGTTATTTTCCATGCAGTACAAGTGATAATTGTTCTTATTTCTTCACCATTTTTTCTATAACCTGGACTCTGTAGAGAAGGCAGCGAGTGCTCTTTGTGATATTAATTTGATCAAACCTGAACAAGGTGTTCCCATTTTAACTAAGCCTTCTCCATTATTTCTATGATACATTTTGCATAGATGATAGTACATCTGCAGTTTTTTGTGAAAATTTGAGACACTGAACATGTCTACTCCATGTTGCATATATAGTTAGGTCAGGTTGTATTGTTCACTTAGTATTATATTTTTTGAAACTCACCCAAAAACAATTGCTGAGATGTATTTCGTAGCCTCATGCCAACATAACAATAAAAATAAACATTCAGGGGGACCGAGTTCAGTGAATATGTGTTAGAAAAGTTCAATTCAACCGTGCACTTAAGTTCAATATAGAATAGAATACAGAATTGGCAACTTATCCTCCAGCGGCCGGTGATGCTCCCCTTCGACCACTCTGCCTCCTCCCCCATGGTGCTACGCCACCACCGCGTACAGGCAGTTCACAGCCACCACCCCTGTCCGTTCAATTTCGCTGCTGTGGACGCATCCCACTCCAATGCCATGGCTTATAATTCAACGGCAAATAGTGGAGCCTGCTGGAGGAGTTGCGGGGTCAAGGACCTCCTGCTCAACAGTACAACTTCTTGTTTTATGGCCGGTCGCTCCAGGAGCTGAGTGCAGGCCGCTCCTTGCTGCGAGCTGCTACTGCACCTACGACTGTCTAGCTCAGCTGCAGCCTTTCTGCTGCTGTTGATGCATGCCACTTGCCCACCGACGCCACCTACCTCCGCCGCAGCGACCTCGCCCGGATCAGCCGCCATGGCCCTCGCTCCCTCCGCCACCAGCTCCCTCGCCAACTGCCGATGCACCTGCTCCCATTGCTGTCGCGCGCCTAACCCACCACCACCACCTCCAGACAGAAATACCGATGCCAGTCACTCATGTTGCATTGCGTTGCAGTTGCCAGGGAACCTTCCTCGACTCCTCCCCTTGACGATGGGATACATCGACCAGCGGCATGTCTGTCTATCCGACAAGGTGGTCGGACAGTGCCAACCGGACGTCTGTGTCTAGCCTGACTTGGGATGGCTTCTGGGCAACTGCAGGTTAGAAAAGTTCAATATAAGAGTGATAAGAATTCAGTGAAAAAACTACAGTTTAGAAATCATCTTCTATTCTCTCCCGAAAAAGAAGTTTGTCTTCTAAAGGTTGAAGTGAATGGGCTAGGAAGCTTTATAAGAAATTGTTTTGTTTCTGTGTCTACATTCCATAGTAGAAGGTGCATCGTGGTAAAAGCTAGGTTTGGTGTGTAACCTAGACTACATGAGAGCAGTGGCGGACCAAGAAATAAAATGGAGGGTGTGCACACTTTAAAAAAATTGAAGTCTATTTCAATTAGCTTGCATGGGCCTTAAAAATAAGCTAATTTTTACATGGTGAAAAAATGTTTTCCAAAAATCTGGGTGTGCCATGGCACACCTGGCACACCCCCTGGGTACGCCACTGCATGAGAGCCTCATGTTCTCTGAACATATTCAGAGTTTAACCGATTCAGTGCAAGTTTCATGTACTGATCCGTTTAACCTGTGGATGTGTTCAAAAAACAAATGTTTGGCATGTATTGAAAATGCCTTAAAAACGAAGAGTAAATAGCATCAGTGAGTTTCTAGTACCTAAATTGCAGAAGTTCATTGACAAAAAATATCAGTACAAGTATCGTGTAGTTGATGTTTAGATGTCGGGCAAGCTAAAAAATTAGAGCTTGAGAAATAAATAAACCTGAACCTCCGGGAAGGTCGTTGGAAACGAATCCTCTATAAGTTCACTAGTCCGTTCATGATAAGATGCTTCTGCTATTAAAATGCTTACATGTGTTCTGCTAATTGAGTAGTTGGAAATATGGGAAAAGAACATGCTCTTTAGGTGTTCAGTACAATTTATTAATTTAGTTCAGTTCAAAAATCTTATTTTAACAGTGTAATATACATTGTTGGCAAAAGATGACTAGTTGTTATAGCAAAAACAGTATAGACTTTTCAAAATTTTCTTTTTAGAACTTCACCCAATTAATATACATGAAGTTGATTATCCTTTTAACATGTACTTAATCAGCTCATTGGGTTTTGTGGGTGTGCTTGTAACACAATCAGTTCAGATCTCGAGAGAGCATAAGTTTGTTGACAAAAAAATGTATATTACTTCAGTTCCATTTTGCTACTTTTCATGTTATGTTTGCCCTCTATGTATGTGCTGAGGTTGCTGCTCCTAGGAGCCCTAAATTTATAGAGGTTTTTTACATTCTTTTTGCCTTTTTCTTTTTGTTTTAAATCTCTTATCCGTCTGGAGAGAAGCATCTCCAGTTGGGATAGTTCAAAGGTCTCAACTAGCAAGTTCAACATGTAAAATTGCTACAGATTACATAACCTGATAATCTTTCATGTGTGTTCTGCATTTTAGGTGGAGGAGAACCAGTAAGTTCCACTGGTGTACGAGAATTTCAAGGACTTCGCCGCTAACAGCCAATGATAGTTAACTGGATACACCAAAGCAGCATCTTAAGGTGGCCGGGTCAAAGTGCTATGACTAGCACTTCAAGAACAAAGATTAACTCTGTAATTCTAATGGTCATAGTTCTTATGTTCAGAAAATATATGTTATGTGTTTTGGTTGATTCTAAACTGTTGCGTATCAAACATGTATGCACATTTTGTGTTCGAACATGTTTTGGTCCATTGACCTTTTGAACTTGCAACCTTGCTGCCTTGAACTATGGTCGAAAAAAACAGAACTCATGCAGGTACTTGGTAGTGTAGACTTGGCAGCAGCGATATTTAGGTCTGATTATATATCAACAATGCAATGACACAAAGAACATCAGTTTGAAAATAAATATATATCTGTCAGGGTTAGGGGCCAAAAAGGTGATATTTGTTGTGTTCAGATTTTCTGGTTGCATGACTGAACAAGATATAAACACATACGGAGATCAGTTCGAGTGCAATGAGAGAAAACATCGTTGCAAAAAAAATTGTTGAGTTAAAAAACACACACAATCCGTTGTTGAACGAGGGAAACAATACCGAAAAAATAGAGTAAAGTCTGGTATGTGAAAACACGCTCAGTACAAGCCTATATGAACATCAGTTCAAGTACTCTTTTTTCAGAACCTTTTAAAATTACTCTACAAACAATAGCTCGGTACAAATACACACATACATCAGTACGAGTACTCTGTTTTTGCAAAATGATAAAATTTCAAGTGGTAAAATGAGAGAAGTCCAGAACATCATCGCAAAACAATGTTGAGCTCAAAAGAACACACAAAACATTTTTGTTTTATTAAAAAATCATTCAGTTCAAAAGGTATAAACAATGCAATTTCAGGCATGATGATACCATTAAGAAGTTACGAGGAAGATTATACCGAAAATACAGAGTAAAGTCTAGTATTTGAAAACACACTCAGTACAAAACCATACAGACATCCGTTCAAGTACACTTTTTTCAGAACCATTCAAAACTACTATGAAAAATACCTCAGTACAAACACACAAATAGATCGGTACGATTACTCTGTTTTTCAACGGGAAAAACAACACAATGGGTCTCACCGTATTCCAAATTACTCTTTAATGGTTGCGAATTTGAGAAAATATTCAACATGACTAAGTTTCGCATTTTTGATATCTTTCCAACGCTATATTATTTGCCACATTTCGACAATTTTTTTAAATGCATTTGAAATCAAATTTACCCGTATTCGAATTCGAGTTTAAACTGTAAGGAATTAGAAAAACATTTCTATACGAAAAATTTGTGCATTTTCGAAAGCTTTCCAATGCCGTATCGTTTGCATCAATCCGACAAAAAAAAGATGCAAAAATACGTTTCTCCAAGAATTTCACCGTTTGTCAAATTACTTTTAAATCGTATAGAATTTGAAAAAATATAGATATATGAAAGATGCGGATTTGTACCAGCTTTCCAATGCCATCTTATTTGCTCAATTCCGACAAACCGTTTGAAAATGAAGTCCAAAATACGATTCGGGTTTTTTGGTTTTGAAAAAAACTATTTTTTAAAACTGCTTTTAAACTGTGATGATTTTGCAAAAAAATTCTTATATGACTGTAAAGTAGCTGTCAAGAGCTTTCCAATGATATATTACATGCCCCATTCCGACGAAAAAAATTCGCAATTCGATCAGTTCGACGAGATGAAAATCATTAGTACAACCACGTGAAACCGTCAGTTCAAGTAGGGTAACAAAATAATATTCTATTACGCAAAACAGAATAGCCTATATATATATATATATATGTGTGTGTGTGTGTGTGTGTGTGTGTGTGTGTGTGTGTGTGTGTGTGTGTGTGTGTGTGTGTGTGTGTGTGTGTTCTGTCCTCTATAGTATTCACTTATAGCTATGTCATCAAACTTGCCATTTTCTGAACTAAGTGAATGTGATCGGACCCTAACCCCTTCTGTGCTTCTTCCTCAAATTCTTTCTGTCTCTTCATATGCATTATGTTGACACGTGTCAAATGTCTTCACTGTGTCCTTGTCAGCTGAAGATACAGCGGCACACCTTTAAAACTGATATTAATGCCTTATCTCTTTTGCCTGAAAACCGGAGAAGCCGGAACGACCACCCGACAAACCAGGCGTGCGTGGGAACATGGCTCAACTCTCAATACGTTACATGCATGCCACGTGTCCACCAGATGTGAACCGCCAGGGGCATCTGCGTAATTGCGCTGCGCAGCCCTTCACCTTATAAATACTCCACCCTCGCGGTCATTATCTCCTCTCTCACCGCCGTCTCGATCAAACCCTAGCGCCACCGCTAGCCTCTGTCGACGCCGGAGACGAAGCGCTTAGCTGCCGTGACCTCTTCGACGCGGTCTTCACGCCGGCCACGGACCTCGTCTTCTCCACCGCCGCCGTAGGTGTCTTCTGCCGCCAAGTTAGGGCGCGGGAGATTGGACTGCTCGACATCCTCTTCACCTCGTATAGCAGTTCGTCGAGCGGTAAATAAACTCACTTTTTACCGCATGTTTGATCCGTTGAATCTGTCAACATCTACCAAAAGTGGTTTCTACACTTCCAGATCTGCTTCTTTATGTTTTTGCATCTCGTATCTTGCAAGTATATTCACTTATGCATCCCCAAATAGTTAGAGTCCTCACTTGTACTTATTCTTGGATTCGTACAAATCTGGAACCAACTCACTTCAAATAAGTGAATGTCTTCGCACTATGAGGTCAATGTTTTCGAACTGATTTAGCTTCAAAATCTTCCGAGAATGCATATGACCTCTTCCCCTTCCCTCGCATCTCTAATGGTGTCACAAGTACATGTCCATGGGAGAATCCCTTGGTTCTCATAGTCTACATTCATTTGCAGAATTCCTACAACATCATATTGAATCTCCTGAAGCTAGTTCTTGCTTGACCAGTCGACTGAAGCCATTCACTGTATTGAAGCCTTTCAGTCTGAATACAGTGGCAACTGACAAATCTGCAAGGAAAGGTGGCAGGCAACGTTGTGGCAATACTGCTTTCGATCTGCCCCCCAAATCTATTTGAACTATACAAGTCTGATCTGGAAGAAACCTATAATCAGCGCAAGTCCCGAATCCAATGGATCAGAAGATATTGGGTAGAGAAATGGTTCAAGTATCACTTCGTAATTCCTGAGTATGCTAAGAAAAATGCTATCAAGCGCCCGTGGGGCGACATTCTCTACAAGAAACTGCAAACTCAGACGAAGCCTGAAGCCATTGCTAAAGGCTTCTATCCTTGTATGGTCTGAGGACCTCAGCCTGACAATGCTGACCCATCATCTCTCCGATGGTGTCGTGATGATGATCTGTTCAAGCGAAACTATCAGTTTGCAAAGGAGTCTGCTGCAAAGAACAAGAAAGCATACAGACTCAACTTCAACCCTAGTTCGTCTGCTCCAAGGCCTGATGGCACTCGTGAAGCCAATCCTAATTTCATTGGCCCCTTCAATGGCTTCGATGGGCTTCTCTCCCATATTGCAGCTCAAAGGGCCACAGTTGATCAATCTGCTGATGATGCGGACTCTGAGGATGCTCCTGAGCCCCCGAAGCAGAAGAAGACAAAAGCTTCCAAGCCCTCTGTTACTCCAAAAGCTTCTACTGTGAAGCCATTGAAATCTGCACCTCCTGAATCCAGTGTGCAGTCTGAAGATCAATCCCGCATCTCCAAAAATACTAAGAAGCCCAAGAAGATTTCTGGGCATGACCTCACCCCAGCCAACATTCTGCGCAATGAGGAAAATACTATTGATATGTCAAGCAATGAAGATCTTGCAGATGATGCTCTGGAGATGCTCATCAAGAGCAAGTAGGAGGCTGAAATCTTCAAAGATTTGCCTCTGTTTGATGCGGATATTCTCAATCATTTCATTGATGAATGGTTTGAAGATCCCACCATCAACATTGTTGTATATGCAGCTGCCTGTTGACATAAGCGTCATATTCGAGGGCTGCATTGCCAAGGAACTTGCCATAGCTCAGAAGATAGTTGAGCTGAAAAACAAGATTGACTATGAGAAGGCAGATATCAAGAAGCATATGTCCAAGCTCAGCGTGGTTGATGTCAAAACTTCAAACAAATGATGACTGACCTCAAGGCCCAGTTCAACAAGAAGTGTGAGGAAGCCAAAGGTTCCCGTGATCGCATGAAGTACTACGCTGAGAAGTGCATCCAAGCTCACAATGAGGCTGAGAAGCGAAAGGCACTTGGGCGTCCAGGCATTGACCCCAAGCTTGCTGCCAAGAAAAAGAAGAAGTCTACTGAAGCTGAACCTAAAGCTCCAAGGCAGGAACGACCAAGCATTGTCTTCGCTGCCAGCATGACTGGCTCAAAGCCAAAGGTCCCATCAACAGCTTCAGAGAAGAAGAAGACAAGGCAAGTTGAGCCTGAAGCCAGGAAGAGGAAGCACCATGACACCTCTGAAGCTGCTCCCTCTCAGAAGAAGTTGAAGACAAAGGCTTCAAATTTTTCACGCAAAGAACGTGCTGCTGCCAAAGAGCCACTGAATGTTGAACCCATCTCTGTCGCACTTCCTGCCTCCACCAATTGCGAGTGCCGTCTCGTTGTCCATGAGCCTGCTTCCACAGAGGCTCCAGAGTCTAAAGATATTCCAGCTGCTGACTCCACCGCAGCTGAAGACATGGGTCAAGAAGACTATGTTGAAGATGATGAAGTCATTCCTCAGCTCGAGCCCAAATTGGTATCATCACCTGCTCCTATGAGCAGTGAACTCATAAGCATTGGCCGTCCCATGACGCCAATTGCTCAAGATGAATTATGGGAAGAGTAACACCCAAACACCCCCCTGCATGAAGTGATTCTCCGCACACCTCCAGCTCATGTCACCACTTCGGTGCTTGAGACCCCTAACAATTGAAGACATGGAGCAGACCACTCCTTCACCAAAGGCGCCGCCCTCTTTTAGAAGGCTTCGCAGAGGCCTTAGGCCCCAGGTCTCCATGTCGAGCATTCCTGAAGAGGATGTGCAACACACCAGCTCAGTAGCACGTCAAGTGTTCCCTGAAGCCATCCCTTCCGAGTTTGCTCATGAATCTGAAGCCAGAGCGGCTGAAGACATTCCGGCTGCATCAACCGATGAAGAAAAAGAAGAAGAACGAGAAGTCATTCCCCCTGCTAGTGAAACTGTTGTGCAAGAAGAAGAAGATGTAATTGTACCTGACCCTGTTCTCGAAGCCATGGATGTTGAAGCTAATGTGGCTGCCACCATCATCACCACTGAAGCCAATGACTACGTCATGGCTGAAGACAAGTGGAGCCTGAAGTCAATGCTGCCCCTGAAGATAATGTGCAGCCAACCACTTCTGATGTAGCTGTTCCACCACCAGTGCCTCACACTATGGAACACGCTTACAACCTTGGTGGTGAGCTTGTCACTGTGAGATGGCCCATTCTGGTTCCACCCACTGCTCCAGGTCCACAATATGATTATCATGTGGAGCAAAGGCCTCAAACACAGAAGCCTAAGCCCAGATTGCCAAGGCTTCCAAGTGCTGCAACTACCCAAGGCTCCTTCAATGTGCTAAGCTTCAAAGAGCACAATACTTTCTTTGACAGCGACAAGACCCCCTACAAGAAGCCAAAGATCACCTCAGATAGGTTCTCGAGTCATCAGCAACGAAGCTATTATTCTTGCATTCTGTACAATCAAGACAGGATTTTTCCTCATAAGCGTCTTGATTGCGATGCCATTCCTGGACTGCTATGCCTTGAAGAGGCTCTTGACTGCTTCAGAGATGTTGGGCTCCTTCAGTTTGTGACTCACAAGGAGCATTGGAATGAAGAGCTTCTGCTGCAGTTCTATGCCACACTTCACATCAGAGGCTACAACAGGGATCCAAAGACTTGGATCCTTGAGTGGATGACAAGCGACGTCCATCATGAAGCCAAAGCTCAGGACATCATCGAACTTACTTCCCTGCCCACTCCTGGTGAGTTATTTGGACCAGGTTGTCAGCTCCATCAGAATGAACTGCAGAGCATCTTTCAGAAGCCAGAGCCCAATATGAGCCAGATGGTGAGTATGATGAAGCCATTTCCCCATGAAGCTGAATATCCCAAGGAGTTCTTTGTCAAGGACCTCGAGTACCTGCCCCGCATAGTCTATCACATTCTGAGGCATAGTCTGTGGCCTATCAAAGGCAACTCTCCTTATGCCAAACTCGAAGGCGCCATGAAGACAATGGTCTTCTGCATCATTAGTGGCATCAGGTTCAACACTCAAGATTTCTTCATTCGTCAGCTAGCCGCCTCTGGAATTGATCTATTTGGCCACAAATTCTATGCACCATGGGTCATGCGTTTGATCAAGCTTCACTCAACTGTCAACTATCAACATTCAGCGCGCAATCATGTTGTATTCTTTCTTGATGTTGATATGTCCTATGAAGCCATCTACCCTAAGCCTGCCAAGAAGCCACTCCACTTGCACAATGCTGAACATCAAAGCTTCACTCAGCCCATTGAAGGTATTCATGTGCCAAATCCTTCTGCTTCTGCTTATCCTCTTGCTGGTCATTTGCGTCTTCCCCATCTTTCCAACACCGATGCCACAGCTAGTACTATTGCTCAAAGGCCTTAGAACCGTCCTTGTGTTCTCAACGACCGAGAGCTTATTGTATCACTTCATCAGAAGCAGGATAGGCATCACGACTGGCTGAAGCGCCAAATGCAGAGTCTTCTGGTTGATGTCAATTGCATATGCAATCTAGCCACCAAGAATTCATTCGTTGCACATGAAGCCTGTCAGCGGTCCTGGAAGAGCCTCACATTACTCTGCTCTGAAGACGATCTTCGTGAAGATGGCTTCACCGAGCAGTTCAAGTTTGATTCCAGGCCTCCTGAATCTGCTAGATGGCGTCCAACTCCTTCCATTGAAGATTCTGAGTATTCATCTTCGACTGCAACTGTTGTTGCGAGAGTCATAGATGAAGAGGACGACACCATTTCTCCAGCAATGGCTTCACTGCACCACGACTCTGCACCAGGCCCGTCTGCACCACCCAACAACAACGTCGACCCAGCGGCTCCAACATCTTCATCACCTGAGCGCGATTAGACACTCTATGTCTTCAAACCTTTTTGGTCCTTACTGACAAAAGGGGGAGAAGCATATGAGTTGATAGTCTTCAAGCGGGTCCATATGGGGTGGTTGCCTATTTTTTTGCTAAGTTCTTATAACTCTCGTTTTGAAACTATTTGGCTCTTGAGTTGTAAGACTTGAACTTGATGATCGTCTGCTACTTTTGCTGCTACTTTGTGATGCGATGATAAATTCCGCATAAAGTCATTCTGCAGACGCCCATTTCTCATTGTGCATTTCATTATATTCATTATTCTTATGTATGCATGATGAATTGTCTTCATGTGTTGAAGAGGATCTCCACAATGTAAAACCTGCCATGTGCATTTGCATGCAAAATCAAACTACTTATATGCACATCTTCAGGGGGAGCCGTTTGCAACCTATGAAGACAATGTCTATGATCTTAAACTTTCACATACTTTTATCCCCGTTGAAAACTTCAACCAGTTTGTCATCAATCACCAAAATGGGGGAGATTGTAAGTGCATCTAGTGCCACCCCTAGTTGGTTTTGGAGTATTGACGACAAACTTGGTTGAGGGACTAATGTGTTTGTGAGAATTGCAGGATAACACAGGTAGTAGTCCCTCATTGATTCGGTTTACCTACCGGAGATGACCCCGAAAAAATTATGAAGACATTGAAGACAATGGTGGTTCGTGAAGATATTAATGACCTGTGAAGACATTCACTTGAAGACTATGGAGTGCGAAGACATAGTTGTTTCATAGTTTCCTTTTCTTCTTTATTGAGTCATAGGAACCACCGTACTGTTAAGTGGGGTCCAAGTGAACAAAGTCAGATGACTGATGTGATGCTCAACCAAAATCCTATGTCTTCGAGCGAAGAGAATGAGAGCAAATCTTATCCAGAGTTGGATGAGTCAGCTTTGCTTGTAGCCCAAGCCAAGCTGCCACATGTGTTTGAAATCCGACTGTTGGACATGTGTCGGTTCCTTAGTGACCCAGGGTCAGTTCAGAGATATCATGTCGGGTTGCCTCCAGGCTATAAATATCCCACCCCTACACCATAATTTGGTGGCTGCTCAGAGTTAGTGCACGGCTTTTGTCGTTAGAGAGCAACCCACCTCCGAAGCCTTTGAGAGAGAGATCCTTGCGAGGACAAAGCCCAAAACACCCAGAGCCAAAGAGTGTTAGGCACCACTGAAGTCTTTCTGTCCGTGTGACCTGAGGACTTGTTAGACTTGAGGACTGGGCATCCTCCAGCCGGTTAGGCATCGCATTCTGAGCATCCAAGAGCCATTGTGGATCACCGGTGAACGAAGTCTGTGAAGGATTGGAAGTCTACCTTGAAGACTTATCAGAGTGATTGGGCGAGGACTGGGTGTCCTTAGCTCAAGGGGAATAAGGTAAAGACACAGTCTTCTGAGTTCAATCTCAGCCTCCCTAACCAGACGTACAGTTGTCACAGCAACTGGAACTGGTCTACCAAATCCTTGTCTTCACCAAGCAACTAGTTCTATCCCCTACTTCCTTACATTTCAGTTTGTCTTTGTGAAGTCATTGCTTGCTTGTCTGATCTGATTGACTTCACTGCTTGAAGACTATAACCTGTTTGGCTTCATACCGTCTTCCATTTTGATCCACACTATCTAGCTGCTGTTAGTCTTCATACTTTCACGGTATTGCTTACTTGACGATGACTTGTCTAGTGTAGTTTATCTTCCGCTGCATATCATATAGGCTCATATCAACTGTTTGCCTTCAAAGACCTCATCCTTTGAAGACTTTCATAAAAATCACCTATTCACCATGGATCAAACCCTAACAAAACTAACTCGATTACAAGATAAATCTCATCCAACCCATCACCGTCCAGCAAGCCTACGATGGAATTACTCAAGCACGACGGTGAGCATCATGAAGTTGGTGATGGAGGTTGGTTGATGATGATGACGGCGTTGATTTCCCCTCTCCGGAGCCCCGAACGGACTCCCGATCCGTCCTCCCAATGAAGAACAGGAGGTGGTGGCGGCTCCATATCGTAAAACGTGATGAATCCTTCTCTCTGATTTTTTTCTCCCCTAACATGAATATATGGAGTTGGAGTTGAGGTCGGTGGAGGTCCAGGGGACCCACAAGGCAGGGGTCTCGCCCTAGGGGGGTGGGCGCGCCCTCCACCCTTGTGGATAGCAGGTGGGTCCCCCTCTGTTGATTCTTTCGCCAATATTGTTTATATATTTGAAAAATATTCTGTGTGAAGTTTCAGGCCATTCCGAGAACTTTTATATCTACACAAAAATAACACCAAGGCAATTCTGCTGAAAACAGCATCAGTCCGGGTTAGTTCCCTTCAAATCATGCAAATTAGAGTCCAATACAAGGGGAAAAGACTTTGGAAAAGTAGATACGATGGAGACGTATCAACTCCCCCAAGCTTAACCCATTGCTTGTCCTCAAGCAATTCAGTTGATAAACTGAAAGTGACAAAGAAAAACTTCTACAAACTGTTTGATCTTGTTGTTGCAAATATGTATAGCCACCATTCAGGTTTTCAGCAAAGATTATGAACTAACCATATTCACAATAACATTTAGGTTTCACATTTACTCATATCAATGGCATAATCAACTAGCGAGCAATAATAATAAATCTCGGATGACAACACTTTTTCAAAACAAACATGATACAATATGACAAGATGGTATCTCGCTAGCCCTTTCCGAGACCGCAAAACATAAACGCAGAGCACCCGTGAAGATCAAGGAATGACTAGACATTGTAATTCATGGTAAAATATATCCAGTCATTCTCAATATCGATTAATAGCAAAGCATACAAATGACAATGGTGCTCTCTATCTAGTGCTTTTTATAGGAGGATGATGACTCAGCAATAAAAGTAAATAGATAGGCCTTCGTAGAGGGAAGCAGGGATTTGCAGAGGTGCCAGAGCTCGAGTTTTTGAAACAGAGATAAACAATATTTTGAGCGGTATGCTTTCATTGTCAACATAACAACCAAGAGATCTCGGTATCTTCCATACTAGATACATTATAGGCGGTTCCCAAACAGAATGGTAACAATTCATATAGCTTCTCATGAACAAGTAACAATTCGTCACAACATCAATGTAGGAAACATAAACTTTATTGAAAACTAACAAACTATGTTCTCAGTCTATTTGCAACTATAATTCATCATATTTTCAGGAAGGGTCTCATATCAGAGCCTTTTTGCAAGTCCACATACTCAACCAACATTTAGTCTTATATGATTGCTAACACTCACATCATACATTTGGGCAAAGAGTTTCAACCGGACACATAGAAAGATAGGGGCTTATAGTTTCGCCTCCCAACTTATTCACCTCAAGGGTGATGTCAACAATAATAACTCATGGTCACTCACATTCAACTAGATATATGTTCCTAGATCTTTGCCCACTACATGGTGCTTGCAAAGAGAGAAAATAAAAAGGAATAGAGAAGAATACTTTGACTCTTGCACAAAAAGTAAATACATAAAAGTAAAAGATAGGCCCTTTGTAGAGGGAAGCAGAGGTTGTCATGCGCTTTTGGTTTTGTATTCACAATCCCTTAATGCAAAAGAAAGTCACATTATATTGCCCCTTATGATAGCAACCTTTATTATGCAGTTTGTCACTTTTTATTACTTTGCCATCACAAGTTCGTACAATGCTTATTTTCCCTTACACTAAAAGATCAAACACATTTAGGAGCAATTTTTATTGCCTTTTTGCATTTATGACAACTTACCTGCAGGATCTTACTCAATCCACATGTAGGTATGGTGGACTCACAAAACATGGATTTGGGTTTAAGGATTTTGGATGCACAAGTAGTATCTCTACTTAGTGCGGATTTTTGGCTAGCAAAGATATTGAGCAAGCACCACATATTGAAGGATCTATGATAGTATAACTTCTATGTGAATATGAATAAACATAAATCATTATGTTATCTTCCTTGTCCAACGTCAACAATTTTGGCATAAAATATTTAATGGGGGCTCACAATCATAAAAGATGTCCAAGATAGTATATTTGCATGTGAATCTTCTCTTCCCTTATTAATTCTTTCATGAGTAGCATCATTGACGAATGCTATGTTTGTCAACTTTCAATAAATTTTACCACTTATACTTTCCCTTATATGATGTCATTACTTACCATAAGATTAGCATATGATCTTTTTCATTATTTTCCTTTATTTTGATTGGAACAAGAAAGTAAGGAAGCAAAAACTCAAACTAAACTTTATTATATAACTCTCACTCGATTACATAGATACATAGATCACGAAACTAGCACTCGAAAATAGACCATACTAAACTTTTATTCAACTAAATCATGAAATAACTAGGGAACTAAGCTAGGTAAAGGCAATAAAAGTGATGGTGATACGATACTGGGGCATGTCCCCCAAGCTTGCCACAAGCCAAGGGGAGTGCCCATACCCGTTTACTCAAGTCTCCTTCTTTGGTGATGATGATGGTGGTGGTGGTGATGAGGTAGTAGCGAACTTATCCTCCGGCTTCCATGGCAGCGGTTCACCATCATAAGTGGATGCACGAGTCACCTTGCTCCTGAGTCCTGCAACTGGCAGCTAAACTCATACCTTTAAATCTTACCTCATACTCAAAGACTTGATTTTGAAGATCATAGATTTGGATTTGTAGAAAATTGATTTGTTCGTTGAAGGTGAAGACGATGTCCTTCATAGACCGGCCATCCACCTTGTGGTCACGGGTGAATTCCGTGATCATGAGGTGATTGGCACTGAGTCCACGCTGCACCATCCCTTGGCACTTGAAGATCTCCTGCTCCACCGCCTCGAGCCTGGCCTCCATGGTCCCCGTCCTCTTGGGGCCTTGAATGTCTCAGATGTGGAGCACCCCCTCATGCATCTCAATGGCTTGAGGGTGCTTCAACACCTTCGATAGGTAGGGGTTGATGACCTTCTCGAAGAACTTGTTCTTGGAGGAGCTTGGGCCAGCCATGGTGATCTAGATCTATTAGAAAAATAGCACGAAACAAGAACAGAGGATTTCTCTGCGATACAGTGGTCAAATCATTCGGGGGTATATATAAAGATTTTTTATCTTGGGAAACAAGTATACGGAAGGAAAATGGAGTCGGGAAGGTGCCCGAGGGGCACACTACCCACCAGGCCGCGCCTGATGTGGCATGCGCACCATGGTGCATTGTGGGCACCTGGGTTGCCTTCCCGGGTGTTTCTTATTTTTCTATTTTTTCTAATATTCCAAAACTGACAGAAAATATTATTGCAGATTTTTCGGAGTCCGTTTACTTACCGTATCACGTACCTCTTCCTTTTCAGGGTTCTAGAGTGTCCTGGAAGGTTTCTTTAATGTGTTCCTCCGGTGTCATGGTTTGAATAATATTGGTTTCAACATTAATATCGTACCTGAGATATAGTGATTAATTCTTTTCCCATTAACCACCTTCGGATTGGTGCCCTCAGCATTATTGATCTTAATAGCTCCAAAACGATAAATTTCTTCGATGATATATGACCCTTCCCATTTGGAGAGAAGTTTACCTGCAAAAAATCTGAAACGAGAATTGTACAATAGAACATGTTCACCTACTCTGAATTCCCTTTTTTGGTTTCTTTTGTCATGCCATCTTTTAACTTTTTCTTTGAATAATTTGGCATTTTCATAAGCTTGGGTTCTCCACTCATCTAGTGAGCTAATATCAAATAACCTCTTTTCGCTGGCAAGTTTGAAGTCATAATTGAGTTCTTTAATTGCCCAATATGCCTTATGTTCTAACTCAAGAGGCAAATGACAAGCTTTTCCATAAACCATTTTGTATGGAGACACACCCATAGGATTTTTATAAGTTGTTCTATTGGCCCAAAGTGCATCATCTAGTTTCTTAGACCAATTCTTTCGAGACTTATTGACAGTTTTTTGTAATATTAATTTTATTTCTCTATTGCTAAGTTCAACTTGACCACTAGATTGAGGATGATATGGCGATGCAATTCTATGGTTAACATCATATTTAGCAAGAATTTTACGGAAAGCACCATGAATAAAGTGTGAACCACCATCAGTCATTAAATATCTAGGGAGTCCAAAGCTCGGGAAGGTAACTTCTTTAACCATTTTAATGGAGGTGTTATGATCAACACTGCTAGTTAGAATAGCTTCTACCCACTTAGTGACATAATCAATAGCAACCAAAATATGTGTATACCCGTTAGAGGAAGGAAAAGGTCCCATATAATCAAATCCCCAAACATCAAATGGTTCAACAACAAGTGAATAATTCATAGGCATTTCTTGACACTTACCAATATTACTAATTCTTTGACATTCATCACAAGATAAGACAAACTTGCGGGCATCCTTGAAATGAGTAGGTCAATAAAAACCAGACTGTACTACCTTGTGCGCAGTTCTATCTCCCGCATGATGCCCTCCATAGGCTTCAGAGTGACATTTCCGTAAGATTTGTTCCTGTTCATGCTCAGGTACACAACGTCTAATAATACCATCTACTCCCTCTTTATAAAGATGTAGGTCATCCCAATAGTAATGTCTTAAGTCATAGAAGAATTTTTTCTTTTGCTGGTATGTGAAACTAGGGGGTATAAATTTAGCGACGATATAATTAACATAGTCTGCATACCAAGGAGTGTTATGAGAAGCATTTATTACAGCTAGTTGTTCATCAGGAAAACTATCATCAATAGGTAGTGAGTCATCAAGAATATTTTCTAACCTAGACAAGTTATCAGCTACAGGATTCTTAGCTCCTTTCCTATCAGTAATATGTAAATCAAATTCTTGTAGCAAGAGAACCCACCTAATGAGTCTAGGTTTAGCATCTTTATTTTCCATAAGATATTTTATAGCAGCATGATCAATGTGAACAATCACTTTGGAATCAACTATGTAAGATCTGAATTTATCACAAGCAAACACAACTACTAAAAATTCTTTCCCAGTAGTAGCATAATTTCTTTGGGCACCGTCTAGAGTTTTGCTAGCATCATGGATAACATTTAATTTCTTATCAACCCTTTGTCCTAGAATAGTACCAACAACATAATCACTAGCATCACACATAATTTCAAAAGGCAAGTTCCAATCAGGTGGTTGAACAATAGGTGCAGAAGTTAAGGCTTTCTTAAGTGTTTCAAAGGCTTCTACACAATCATCATAAAAAACAAATGGTACATCCTTTTGTAAAAGATTAGTAAGAGGCCTAGAAATTTTCGAGAAGTCTTTAATGAACCTCCTATAGAAACCAGCATGACCGAGGAAACTACGAATACCTTTAATGTCTTTAGGACATGGCATTTTCTCAATTGCATCAACTTTAGCTTTATCCACCTCAATACCTCGTTCAGAAATTTTATGCCCCAAGACAATGCCTTCATTACCCATAAAGTGACACTTCTCCCAATTCAAGACAAGATTAGTTTGTTCACATCTTTGCAAAACTCGATCAAGGGTTGCTTAAGCAATCATCAAAAGAAGTTCCGTAAATGGAAAAATCATCCATGAAAACCTCAACAATCTTTTCACAAAAATCAGAGAATATAGCAGACATACGACTTTGAAAGGTAGCAAATGCATTACATAAACCAAAGGGCATACGTCTATAAGCATAAGTTCCAAAAGGACAAGTAAAGGTGGTTTTCTCTTGATTAGGTTGTGAAACATGTATTTGAGAGAAACCAGAATATCCATCAAGAAAACAAAAGTGTGTGTGCTTAGATAGTCTTTCTAGCATTTGATCAATAAAAGGCAGAGGGTAATGATCTTTTCTAGTAGCTTTGTTTAATTTCATGAAATCAATTACCATTCTATAGCCAGTAATAATTCTTTGTGGGATAAGTTCATTTTTATCATTAGGAACAATAGTGAACAGGACTTACCCATCTACTATCAGCTATGGGATAGATTATACTTGCTTCCAGAAGCTTTAGTATTTCAGTTCTTACCACTTCTTTCATCTTAGGATTCAATCGTCGTTGGTGATCAACAACGGGTTTAGCATCAGGTTCCATATTAATCTTGTGCTAACAGAGAGTGGGACAAATGCCCTTAAGATCATCAAGAGTATATCCAATAGCAGCACGATGCTTCCTCATAATTTTTAGTAATCTCTCTTCTTCATGTTCTGAAAGGTTAGCACTAATAATAACATGATATATCTTTTTCTCATCAAGATAAGCATACTTTAGAGTGTCAGGCAGTTGCTTTAATTCAAACTCAGGATCACCTTTAGGTGGAGGAGGACCTCCTAGAGTTTCAATAGGCAGATTGTGTTTAAGGAGAGGTTGTTGTTCAAAGAATATTTTATCTATTTTGTTTCCTTCACGCAAGTGCATATCATTCTCATGGTCTAGCAAGTATTGTTCTAGTGGATTAGTAGGGGGTATGACAAAGGAGGCAAGATCAGTTATTTCATCTTTGCTAGGTGATTCTTTATCATGAGTTTGTCTACGAAACTTAGAGAAATTAAACTCATGAGACACATCACCAAAACTAACAGTGACAGTTTCTTTCTCACAATCTATATTAGCATTGACAGAGTTCAAGAAGGGTTTACCAAAAAATTATGGGACAAAAGTCATCTTGTGAGGAACCAAGAACTAGAAAATCAATAGGGTATTTTCTTTTCCCACACAAGACTTCAACATCTCTAACTATCCCAAGTGGTGTGATGGTATCTCTATTAGCAAGTTTAATAGTAACATCTATGTCTTCTATTTCAGCGGGTGCCATTTCATTCATAATTCTTGGTATAAGGTAAAAGGAATAGCACTCACACTAGCACCCAAATCACATAAACCATGATAGCAATGATCTCCTATTTGATCTGAGACAATAGGCATGCCAACAACCGGTCTATTTTTATCTTTAGTATCTGGTTTGGCAATTCTAGCTGGTTCATCATAGAAATAGATAACATTTTCGACCAAGAGATCTTTAACCATAGCAACACTAGGTTCTAATTTAATTTATTCAGAGGGTTTAGGTGCTTTAATATTAATTTTGTGAACCACTGTTGATACCTTAGCATGTTCCTTTATCCTAACAAGGAAAGGTTTTTTTTCAATATAAGCAGTAGGAACTACTGGATCAACATTATAAATGATAATTTCATCTTTAGCTATAACCGGTTCTTTAATTTCTTCTTTAATAGGGGGATGATATTTAAACCACTTCTCCTTAGGGAGATCAACATGAGTAGCAAAAGATTCACAAAAATAGGCTACTATCTTAGAGTCAAGTCCATATTTAGTACTAAACTTGTGAAAAGCATCGGTATTCATAAAAGATTTCACACAATCAAACTCAAGCTTAATACCTGACTCTTTACCTTAATCGAGTTCCCAATCTTCAAAGTTGCGTTTAATTCTTTCTAAATTATCCCACCTGAATTCAATAGTCTTCTTCATAAAAGAACCAGTACAAGAAGTATCGAGCATGGATTGATCATCACGAGAAAGCCGAGCATAAAAATTCTGAATAATAATTTCTCTTGAGAGCTCATGATTGGGGCATGAATATAACATTGACTTAAGTCTTCCCCAAGATAGAGCGATACTTTCTCCTTCACGAGACCAAAAATTATATATATAATTTCGATCACGATGAACTAGATCCATAGGATAAAACTTTTGGTGAAATTCCAATTTCAATCGATTCCAGTTCCACAATCTAATATCATCGCATAGCCTATACCATGTCAATGCTTTCCACCCCAAAGATAAAGGGAAAACCTTCTTCTTAACTTCATCTCCGGGTAAACCTGCAAACTTAAATAATCCAAAAATTTCATCCACATGTATCAAATCCATATCGGGATGTAGTGTTTCGTCTCCTGCATAAGGATTAGCTAGCAGTTGCTCTATCATACCCGAAGGAATTTAATAACCAATATTTTCAGTAGGTGCAGTAGGTTGAGGGGCATCTCTTTGTGTTTCCGGTCGAGGTGAAGATACCCCGAACAAGCCCCTCAAAGATTGTTTTCCATAGTAACAAGTGAAAATAAATTTCAGCACGTAATATAAATTTTTCCTTCCCGGTTTCCACTTACCAAAAGTGCTTCACTACCCGTCAACGGCACCAGAAAAGAGTCTTGATGACCCACAAGTATAGGTGATCAATCGTAGTCCTTTTGATAAGTAAGAGTGTCGAACCCAACGAGGAGCAGAAGGAAATGACAAGCGGTTTTCAGCAAGGTAATTTCTGCAAGCACTGAAATTGTCGGTAGTAGGTAGTTTGATAGCAAGATAATTTGTAACGGGCGAGTAATGGTAATGGTAACAAATGTGAAGCAAGGTATCCCAATCCTTTTTGTAGCAAAGGACAGGCCAAAACAATCTCTTATAATAAACAAAGCGTTCTTGAGGGCACACGGGAATTTCATCTAGTCACTTTCATCATGTTGGTTTGATTCGCGTTCGCTACTTTGATAATTTGATATGTGGGTGGACCGGTGCTTGGGTGCTGTTCTTACTTGAACAAGCCTCCCACTTATGATTAAACCCCTCACAAGCATCCGCAACTATGAAAGAAGAATTAAGATAACAATGTAACCATAGTATTAAACATATGGATCCAAATCAGTCCCTTATGAAATAGCGCATAAACTAGGGTTTAACCTTCTATCACTCTATCAACCCATCATCTAATAACTACTCCACAATGATTTCCCTTACACCCAAAGATGTGAAGTGTCATGTAGTCGACGTTCACATAACACCACTAAGCGAATCACAACATACATATCATCAAAATATCAAACGAATATAAAATTCACATGATTACTTGCAATATGACTTCTCCCGTGGCCTCCAGAACAAGGACAACTACTCACAAATAATATTCATGCTCAAGATCAGAGGGATATTAAATAGCATAACGGATCTGATATATAATCTTCCACCAAATAAACCATCTAGCATCAACTACAAGATGTAATCAGCACTACTAGTCACCCACATGTACCAATATGAGGTTCCGGTACAAAGATTGAACACAAGAGATGAACGAGGCTTTTGAGATGAGATGGTGCTGTTGAAGATGTTGATGAAGATTGGCCTCCCAAAGATGAGGGGGTTGTTGGTGATGAAGATGGCTTCGATTTCCCCCTCTGGAGGGAAGTTCCCCCGGTGGAATCGCTTTACTGGAGGGCAAAAGTGCTCTTGCCCAAGTTCCACCTTGAGACGATGGCACTCCATCCCGAAAGTCCTCCCCTTATTTTTTCTAGGTCAAAAGACCTTATATACCATAAGATGGGCACCAGAGGTGGGCCAGGGTGCCCACTACCCACCAGGGCGCACCTGGAGGGGCTGGCGCGCCCTGGTGTCTTGTGGCCACCTGGTAGCCCCCTCTGGTAGTTCTTTTCTCCAATATTTATTATATGTTTCAAAATAATTCTCTGTAAAATTTCAGCTTTTTCAGGTCCAGAATTTCAGCTGCCGGTATTCTCCCTCTTTGTGTAAACCTTGAATATTATGAGAGAAAAGGCATTAGAATTACTCCACAAAGTGTTATAAAGCACAAAACACTATAAATAACAGTAGGAAAACATATCAAGGAGGAGGTGCTATTTTCTGCAGTTTACTAGGGTGCAAGGAGTTGTTATAGTAAAATAAATCATTCTCCTGCCTTACCCTTAGTTTCGCAAAAGGCTCCTCCAGACCAATGAATGGTGGTTCTGTATCTCCAAAAGTACTGGTTGTAGCTCTGTCCAAAGCTACAACTGTTTCGTAGGGGACACATATGCTTTCTGGATTGTATTGATGCTCCTCCTGTATCAAGGAAATGTTAGTCAACACTCCTCCTATCTTTTCACGGTCCAAAATTTCAGTATCAAATTCCTACAAGAGAAGAGACCACCTCATCCAGCGGGGCTTAGTTTTTTTAACATCTAGCACCTCTTTAATTGCCTGACGGTTTGTATAAAATATAACTTTTGTGTCAGTGATGGTCAAAAGTTTTCACAAGCAAAGATCACTGCATAGAGTTCTCTATCATTTTTAGCATAATTTCTTGGAGCATCAGTAAGGGTGTGTCTTGCAAAGTAAATAACATTAAACGTCTCACCTGCATGTTGGCCCAAAACCGCACTTACCGCATTATCATATGTTTCACAGATGACCTCAAAAGGCTTGTCCCTGTCCGGAGGTGTAATGATTGGGGCATTGAGTAGAGCATGCTTCAGTTTTTCAAAAGCATTTTTACACTCATCTGTGAAAGTGAAAGGAACGTGTTTCTACAAAAGTTTAGTCAAGGGTTTCGAAATACTAGAATAATTCTTAATAAAGCGTCTATAGAAACCCACGTGACCAAGAAAACTCCTTATCCCTTTAATATCACGAGGATAAGGGAATTTCTCTATGGCATCTATCATTGCCTTATGAACCTCTATACCTTTACCAGATAATTTGTGCCCCAAAACAATTCCTTCATTTACCATGAATTGGCATTTCTCCCAATTCAATACAAGGTTGGTGTCCTCAAACCTCTGTAAGACTTTATCAAGGTTTCGAAGACAATCATCAAAAGAAGTTCCATAGACTGAAAAATCATCCATGAAGACCTCCATAATTTCTTCAACAAAATCAACAAAAATAGCATTCATGCATCTCTAATATGTAGTTGGTGCATTGCATAATCCAAAAGGCATACGACTGTAAGAGTACATACCAAAAGGGCAAGTGAACGTTGTCTTCTCTTGATCTTCTGGGTGCACTACAATCTGTGAAAACCCAAAATATCCATCCAAATAACAAAAATGGGTATGCTTTGCCAGCCTTTCAAGCATTTGATCAATAAGTGGTAAGGGGTAATGATCCTTACAGGTCTTCTTGTTTAACTTCCTGAAATCAATGCACATTATATACCCAGCTATCGTTCTAGTATACAATGGGCTGAACTTACCCATTATGTCTATTAGGTACTACTGTAACCCCCTTTCTTAGGTACACAATGGACTGCACTTACCCATTTGCTTTCAAAAATTGGATATATAATACCTGCATCAAGTAAACGAATGATATCTTTTCTTAACACTTCCTTCATTTCAGGGTTCAGCTTCTTCTCGTACTCACGAACTGGTTCAGCCCCTTCCTCCATGAATATGCGATGAGTACATATAGAGGGGTTGATGCCTTTTAAATCATCCATTGAATATCCAAATGCTTTTCTATGCTTCCTAAAGGCATTTATTAATCTCTCTTTTTCTTTGTCTGAAAGATTAGCACTAATAATAACAGGGTATCTATTTGTTTCATCTAAAAACTCATACCTTAATTCTTTTGGTAGAGGCTCTAGTGTAGGTGGCGGTGGCTCCTCGTCACCTTTCTTCCCAGGCACTTCATATTGCTTGCTAGATACTGGATCTTGAACTGGTGTCTCATTCAAATGATGATCTATCTCTTCCTTAGCCGGGTCTTCTGGTTCTTTCTTGTATTCAGTTAAGCTCCTTTCCAGATCATCTTTTGGGGTTCTGTAGTAGATTGCCGCTAGTTGAGCTATGGTCTTCTCTTCCTTGATGTCATGTTCTCTTTGTTGGGGGCAATTTTTAAACCTGGAGAAATGAAATTCCCTTACCTGTTCTCCACACTTGAGAGAGACAACTTCCCTCTCGCAATCAATGCATGCACCTGCAGTGTTAAGAAATGGTCCTCCAAATATTATAGGACAAAAATCATCTTTAGGGATTTCCAATACAACAAAGTCTACCTGGTAAGTAAAGGTTCCCAAAATGACAAAAATATCAGGTACCATCACATAAGGTATCCTTAGAGTACCACCTGCCTATTTAATTTCCATATCAGTTGCTGCAAGTCACAAGCATGAATTTCATCATGAAGTTTAGTGTAAAGAGTGTAAGGTATAACATTAATAGAGGACCCTATATCGCACATGCCAAAATAAGAAGTACTTCCAAAAGAACAAGGCACTACCGGTTTACCGGTATCCGCTGCTTTAACGCAACCTTTCACAAAGCAAGTTACTTCCTCTTCTGTTGTTTCAATGGGTTTCTCCTGTTTCCTCCTTTTTGGAGGCTTCACCTTGGCTTTGCTCTTGTTCTTGCTTTCTTCCAATGAATGTTCCCTACTGAAATACTCAAGTTGTGCCTTCCTCATCGGATATGGAAATTCCGGTTCGGGTTCATAATCTTCTTCCATGGGGAGTACCGATGTTATACTTCCAAGGTTCTTCCTCGGGGTCCTCATCGGTACAATTCTTCCATTTCCTCTTTGGGAACTCCATATGCTCTGCATAGCTTTGAACAATTCTTAAAACAACATTAGGGTCAAGGTATAATTCATTATTTATTTGTTAAACTCTCCCTGAGTTTAGATAAGCTTTTATGCAATCAAAATCCACTTCTACTTTACCCTCCTCTTCTTCATCGCTCCCCCAAGCTTCGTGATAAGCAAGTTTCCCTTCTAACATTTCCAAAGCTTTTGTGACCTCTCTTGTAATAAAAGAACCTGCAGATGCTAAATCTAGTTCTTCTTTTGAGTAACATTGCAGTCCTTCATAAAATAGATTTAATACTAGACATTCAGGGAGCTTATGATGAGGGCAATCATTCATTAAAATTTTGTACCCTTGGTATGCTTTTACCAGACTTTCTCCAGGCCTCTATCGTAAGTTTAAGATCCTCCTTGAGGGATTTATGGACTAAGGGGTCCTCGGGGCGCCGGCCCATTGAATATGGGCCAGACTGGTGAAGCCACATAGCGACGGAAGATCTATGAAGCCGTGGTGTGTCCTCCAAGTTAAGGATAGGCAGGATCTTTTTACCCCTTGTTGTAATCTATCTCCGGTAACCCTAACCCTATCGGTGTCAATATAAACCGGGGGTTGTAGTCTTTAGGGCAGAGCTACATTCATCACATCATCACCTTAGGGTTTAACTCATGCTGATCTCGAGGTAGATCTACTCTCTAAACTATATTACACATCCAATATAATCAAGCAGGACATAGGGTATTGCCTCTTCGAGAGGGCCCGAACCTGGGTAAACACTGTGTGCATCGTCCCTTGTTACCATTGATCCTAGATCCATAGCTTGGGACCCGCTACCCCGAGGTTTGCCAGTTTTGACACCGACATTGGTGCTTTCATTGAGAGTTCCGCTGTGGGATCGCCCAAAGGATCGATGGCTCGCGTGATCATAGGAGAAGGCATCAGATCCGGGGACTTCTTTGTCCCCGACCAACTCTTCGCGTTTGGCAGCATCGTGCTGCACGCCAACCCGACTGGTCATCTAGATCAGATCAATAACTTCGCTCTCGAACACCGAATTCGATTCGGTAACTTGGAATATGTTGCAAACTCACGGGGCGTCTGGTCTTGGCTGGATTCACTACCCTCTCCCGCACCCTCGCAGGCCTCTGCGTGCCCACTCACACTACAAAAAGAATACACTTCCGTGATGATACGTGTTTGTCACAGTAGGTCGCGTTTTTTGTCATGCATGTACATCCATGATGATTTTATGACAGAATTAAGATAGTCATACCTGTGCTGTCGTAGAAGTGTTCCATGACATTACCAAATTATCATCACGGAAGTGTCCACTTCCATGACGATAAATCACGCGTCACAGAAGTGCTTTCGTCAAGGGTGACCGACACGTGGCATCCACCGTAACGGAATGCCGTTAAGCTATCGGGTCCGGTTTTAGATCCGATAACCCGTTAACAGCCCGGACCAATGGCGATTTTCCACGTGTAAAATCATCATTGGCTGGAGGAAACACGTGTCAGCTCCCCGTTGGCACAGGTGTCACTCATCCAATGGGCGAGATGCACTTATGAAATGTTGACACGTGGACCGGCCCAAAAGTGGCCCATAAAGTTTAAATGGGTCGGCCCAACTAAAGGCCCACAAGATTTTGCGGTCTATAATGGGCCGGCTCAGCAAAAGGCCCACGAGATTTTGCGGACCATAATGGTCCGGCCCAGCTAAAGGCCCACAAGATTTTGCTGGCCATAATGGGCCGACCCAGCTAAAGGCCCGCGAGATTTTGTGGACCTTAATGGGCCGGCCCAACTAAAGGCCTCCAAGATTTTGCGGACCATAATGGGCCAGCCCAGCTAAAGGCCCACGAGATTTCGCCGACCATAATGGGCCGGCCCAGCTGAAGGCCCAAAAGATTTTGATGACACTAGTAGGCCGGCCCATTAACAGGCTGCCATGTTTTGGGCCAAATGCCAGCCCATATTTGATCCGGTCCATTAACAGTCTGCCACATTCCGGGCCTAATAAAGGCCCATATGAGATCCGGCCCGTTAAAAGCCTACCATGTTCTGGGCCAAATTACTGCCCAGATCAGGTCCGGCCCTTTGAGAGGCTTTGGGCTAAATTATGGCCCATATCAGATTCGGCCCGTCAACTGGACGCTATGCTTTTGGGCCCACTTGATAAAGGCCCATTTAGTAATTCAGCCTGATATTAGTTTCGGCCTGTTAAAGGCCCGTTTAACATTTCGACCCTATATATATTTCGGCCTGTTAAAAACCCGTCATATAGTTGGGCCTAACTACGGCCTGTTTGCATCCGACCTGCTCACAGACGATAATCTGATTGGGACAAACAAGGACCGAGACAATTTTGGCCTGTTATAAGCCCATGATTTGATTGGCACAATCATGGGCCGGGGTCTATTTTGGCCTGCTGCCGGCCCGTGAGCTGTTTGGCACTTTCCAGGCCCAACCTACTTTTCAGCCTCCTAAAAGCTCATTGAGTTTTCTTGGGAAAAAGGGCCGGCGGTTTACTCAGCCTATTAAAGGCCTGAATCTACTAGTGGGCCAGTTTACATTTAGGCCTGTTAATGGACCAAGATGACGGGGCCCATGATGCGGATCATACATAGTGATTTGCATGACGGCCCGATTATGTACCATAATTTTATGGTTTGGTCGGTTTACTGCGAAGACATGATATATATACAGTAAAATAACTACAACAGCGTGAATAAGAAAAAAAACCTAGACTATACAATAAAGAAATTACGGCATATTACATCCACTGGGCATCAAAGTTCACCACTATGATAATAAAGCACAAGCAGACAGCAGATTACATACACTGGGCATCAAAGATCGCCACCAGTGCAATTAAACACGCCGACAAAATAATATACAAAACCGACAGAACTTCAATAGAGTTCAAGAAAGGTTTGTCCTGCTCGGGAGCTGCAGCGCAAGCAGCTGAGCAAGCTGATGAGACTGCACTTGTTTGACACTTATATCCTCCTCACTCTGAAAGATAAACAAGCAGACAGATGATAGGTTTTGCACATATAAGTATCAGTGCTGACAATTCATCACATTTCTTACTGACGAATAAAGTGACATAGTTTCAAATAGCATTAACACAATATGGTATTGTTCAGTTCAAGACATGGCAGGAAATGACATTGAGAAGGAGTTGGCAGCATCACGACACTACTGGATTACAGATCAAGAACTCACAAGTATCAATGGTTAGTGTGCTGTCAATTTATCCCATTTCAGATTGGCAAAATAAGATCACTTGCTCTGTATAGTTTAATTTACATGGTATGAAGAAGGAACTTGGTTGTACAACTGAAAACTTAAATTGAGAAGGACAAACTTCTGTTTATGAAGTACATAATAAACTTTAAACATGCAATTTGATGCAAACACCAAAAATAAACAGCTGTTGCAGTCAAGCCTAACCAAATATACACAACAAAGTTTGAAGGCTTGAGAAGGACAAACTTACATTATTGGTGAAGGTAGGCTCTATAAAGCCCTTGTCCATGCTGATGGGGGGGGGGGCAATTCAAGAAGTTTACCACATAATCTTCTTCATAAGCACTGCCTTTATTCTATATTTTGTTAAGAGTAAATATAGATGTGACAATATAAGAAAAAATGGAGAATATTTAAGATAAGATGAAGAGTGATGCTACACAACCAAGTAGCTATAAATGTAAGTACAACGATACAGGCAAAAGGTACATCCAAGAGCAATGCAGAGCTAAACTTCTTCAGTACCATCGGTGTTATCCAACCTTATGGTAAGAGTAAATATAGATCTTATGTGTAGAAAATGGAGGGCAAAGGAAAATAAGCTGCAGAGTGATGGTACATGAACAACTACCTGTCAATATAAGTACACTGATAAAGGACAGCAGGTACTTACAAGAACAATCCAGAGCTAAAAAAATTCATTGGCATTGGATATATTCTACACTAATGTAACCATTCATACAGATCAGATAATTTGGAGCGAACAATTGATAAGCAAGCTATCATGCATACTGCTGTCACATAATGAACCAGGCATGTATGCAAGTACAGTGATATAGGACAATAGGTACTAACAAGAGCAAAGCAGCGGGCAGCATATTTGCGATATCCTGTCGTTCTTTTCAAACCGGAATTCCTTTTCGAGCAGATTTCCTGGAAAAAAGATCTGTAAGGCACAAGCGGAAAAGTAGAAGTTCAAATTGTCATGCGATATCATAGACAGTACCTCATCCTCGGAATGAGACCAGTGCATAACAAGGTTTTTCCATTCAATGTCTTCTAAATTAGCACAGGAGACTTCACCAGAAATTCATTTATAGACTTGCCATCAAAGTGTGATTTCCTCAGGTAACACCGATACTGCTGCAATGCTTCCTTGAAAAGCGCAAGCAAGCTTTGCTCATCATGACTATCCAGATTGACCCTCGCCTACTTACAACAATGTAATGTAAATCATTGATGTGTTCAATCAGCAGAAAACAGGAAAATAATTACCATGAATAATAGCACTTACACATAAGTGGGACAAGAAGATGTGAAAATGGTGTTTGTCTTCACTATTATCTTCCCATGATGGGAATATATGCACGTAGTCCCTAACAACATTGAAAGCATTGTCTTTTAAACTAGGAATAACTGGAATGGGGTTCCAATCTGCAGGATTTGGCCGTCTCTATAGTTGGGATAGGTCTTCGGCCGGTGGACTTGCTGTACTTTTTGTTGGAGTGGGATTTTTCTCTGGTACGGCTGGTGCTATGGCAACTAAAATCAGCATACCTTTTGCTGGAGTGCAGGTCCAGTGTGGTGGGTCTAGTGGTGTGGCCAGTGAAGTATGGGTACAGTCTGCTGGAGTAGGTCCTACATTTTGTGTCACTGGTTGTACAGCCAATATAAGTGGGGTGCTATCTGATTTCTCCGGCACGACCACGTTTTTCAAGGACTTTGCTGGTGCTCCTTCAGGTTCGGCAATCACCCTCTTCCTTTTTGATGTCTGATGCACAAGAACAACATTTGAGTGGAAAAACATGGTATGATGACAGATGGAATATGTATTGATAATGGATGGGCATGGCATCTCGACATATATGATGAGTAAACTAAGCAGATGGCGGTGCAACAAAGTAGAAGAAATGCAAGACAACATATGCAAGATACGCGCAATCAATAAAACCTTGCCAAATTAGAACAGGCACCTTGATGGGTGAACAATACATGCCATCTACCTTTGACTCCTCGAGGTTAGAATAGTCATTAGGATCATATTCTGAACAAGAATCAACAGATGGGGAGCGTATGAGTTTCATTGCATCCAGAATGGCACTCAATGCCTTGGTGCCAATTTTGTAAGTCATTGCAGTGTTTAGCTTCAAGAGTGGACTGCTGCTAGTGCGACACAAAGCAGCTACACAGATCATAGTGTACATATAACGGGAAAACCGTAAGCATCAGAGTAAAATCAGCAAAGTGGAACTTGTTGGAATATATGTGCTAGTATTGCCGGTACGGCTAGAAAGGCTTCGGATACCAGCTCTCTTCAACTGAAGGTGCGGTACTGTTAATATCAGTGTAACTCTCAAAGGCGACACAGATCCCCGCATTTCCTTGCTATTCTTATAGGATTCAAGTGGGCAGGCCACTACAAATCATATTCCCATGTTTACAAAATCCTACGAATCAAAGAGGCCCGAAGAGTTCAAAGTGTCCATCACAACCGACCGTATAGACCTCTACACTGCAAATGTCCCTGCTCATCTTCACTACAAGGAACATACTGTACTACTATCATACTCCCTCCGTTCCAAAATATAAGTCTTGGTAGAGATTTCCACTATGGATCACATACAGATGTATCTAGATACATTTTAGAGTGTAGATTCACTCATTTTGCTCCATATGTAGTCCAGGGTGGAATCTATACAAAGACTTGTATTTAGGAACGAAGAGAGTACTTATTAAAGAAGAACAGAAGAGGAACATGCTAAAGAGGAGCAAGCAGATTTTGGATAATAAAATGTTCGTTGCGCGGTGCCCACACATGATGAACCAGAGCACATTAAGAAAGCAACTCCCTGCTGTCTCTCTATATGTGGTGCACGTGCTTTTTCGAAAGTAAAGTAGGAACATTAGCTGGCCAGTTAAATGTTATCTATTTTAGTAATATCAGCATCATATCAGATTCGTACTTGAGCAACAAGTTTGGAATTATGAGTGGCACGTTGTTTAGCTTGATGGATTCAAGAGCAGTGCTAAGCAGGTACGATGATGGTACTGAATATAAAGGCATGTCTGCATGCAAGTCGCGTGACTTTTGTCATTTGGGTCAGTCGACCATTTCAGGCGGTTGGATGAAGATCCTACGTCTCCTAACCCTTCTTCTTCCTCGTCTCTGATTCTTCCCATGCAGAACACTGCACGGGCCGCCGGCCAGACCACCGGCCCCCACCGCCTGTGTTCCTCCGCCACCCCCACCCCCGCCCCCGCCCCCACCCGCGTCGAGTTTTCTTCGTTGGGCGAGGCCCCACCACCGCCCCCCACAACCACCGTCCCCACCCGAGCCCCTTCGTTCGCACCGGCGAACTCCGGCGAGCTCTGAAAAATCGACTGACCCAATTTTGAAATTTAGTCTACTGCGATTTAACTAGTGTGGAATATAAAAGGGGAAAACCCATTGGGAGTATAGTGTTGAGCGTGCATGGCGGATCTGAAGGTGTAAACCGGAAAAGGCAACTTCACAACCAATGTTTGCTTTCAACTAGCAAGTAAGTGATGGACAAGAAATCAGAGTAAAGAAGTGGCGATCTATTTTCTTGCTGCGGTAAATAAGTTGAGCAGATACGAAAGAGTACCGCCTCTGGTGCGGCGCCGTGTATGCATCTGCTGAGAATTTGACGGTGCTGCGGTAGTGATGGTTGTCGGTAGCGTGGAAGCAGATCTAGGAGGGTAGATGGTGGCAGCGGGGCGCGGTTGACGAGACGGTCGTAGGAGGTGCCGGCAAGGTGGACGACGGCGGGGATGAACCGAGAGGACGGGATGGAAGGATCCCGGTCCAAAGCCGTGGATGAGAGAGGTCGATCTCTTGTAATGGACGAGAGCGTCGGGATATCAGCTCCGGCATGGTGGAGGAGGACGATGGTGGATGGGGTGGCGGACGGAGGAGGCTGGGGTGGAGGGTGGAGAGGGTGTTTTGGCGCCCACGGAGTACGAATGGGGAAATGGAGGTAGAGAGGAAGGGGATAGGACGGTAATCTCGCATACACCGAATATTTGCCGACGAGAGATTGTTTTTGGCGCCCACCGTGTATAAATCGGGGAGGGAGTCGATTTCGGCCGAGGACACACTGTGTTTTGGCGCCCACCGTGTATGAATCCGGGTGAGAGGCGGTTATGTCACGTTTGAGTGAAATTACAAACCTACCCCTATCGAAACCTATAGAAATTGAGCAGATAGGCTTTGCATGGCAGGGATAGGCAGTAGTAATTTCCATCTCGCAGATTTTGGTTTCGGGCGGTTACTGCGACTTTCCCCGCTTCATTCAAATTTTGCAGAGTGCACGTTTACCGTGCCAACTCAATTTGAATCCCGTTTGTATTCTATTTTTTTCGGGCGGGATCCATTTTCGATTGGAATAAAATTCGATATACATCATTTTTTATATATACTTTCAAAAGCACAATACCCTTTATACATAAATATGGTTTACAAATGGCATGATCTCAGATTCATAAGGTTGTATCCATCAATTTGGAATTTCAAATATTTGAAACCACTTTATGTTGAAATCCAATGTATGCATTCCTCGCTAACTGTCTCCAATTAATGTGTGTTTCATGTGGGTTTTTTTTACTTCTCAAACATGTATAATGTGTTTCACACAAGCAACATATAGTGTAATCCCGTTTAGACATTAATTGCATATAAACCATGCATTGTTTCTAATTAAAGAATCTATGGATCACCAATATTGATAAACTATATAACATTACATGTGTCCCCAAATTCAAATGAATATGCATGTTTGATACACCAATTTGCATTATGATATTATCGATGTCGTGATCTCCAGTTTAAATATTTGAATCCGATTTAATCCAGATATTCGTCTCATATAACTATCACTCATGCTTATATAGGACTATCTCTCTAGACCTATACACGTTCATCGTCTCTCGGGTATCTCTCGTGCTACCTGTATGTCGACAATGATCTTTTATCTTCGTAACACACTGACGGCACTCTCTCCCTCGACCTTCATCACTCTTTCTCTCTCCAAGTATATCTCGCTCCCTGCTATGTGTCTCTAACTATGATTCTCCATGTGGAATCTCTTTCTCTCACACAAACACAAAACTTTTTCTCTCGGGGTCTTATTTCTCTCTACTATTCCCCTGTGTGCCACTCGCACACCCCTCATACAGAGATGTCTTTCGCTCCTTAGGTATGAGAACCTACGAATCTTCCTCTTAAATATCTCTTTCCCACACACAAACACAAACTCTGTCTCCCAGGGTCTAATATTTCTCCACTGTTCTCTTGTATGTCGCTCAAACACACTCTCTCTCCCTAGAGATATCTTCCGTTCCCTCATATGTCTCTCTAGCTATCACTCTTGTTGTGAAATATCTTTCTCTCTCGCAGACACGAAACTCTGTCTCTTGGGATCTCATTTATCTCCGATATTTGTTTGTATGTGAGTCACATGCACCCTGTCTTCATCTCTCTCACACCCACACACATAACTCAGCCTTCTGATCCACTCGACTACTATCTCTAACGCACACTACCTAGCATCTTTATCTTTCTATATCTGTTTCTCCATCAACCTTCTTTCATTTATAGGTTGATCTCTTTTGCACAATCGGTGTGCCTCACTCCCTCTGCTCGCAATAGATGCATGCTCCAGCCCACGCCACTATCTCTTAAAGACAAAAACACATGCTCAATTGTCGGGCCTTCTTCCCTGCATTCTCACATGCATGCATATTGTCATACCGATCCGTCTCTCCCATGTCGTTGCTCTTATGACTTATGTCTTCTTTATTTTATCTCGATCATGCGCGCGCACACACACACATCCCACGTATACATGTATACCTCTCACACATGCACGTTCAAGGTCTCTATGTCTCCATACGTAGTTAATTACCCTCAACCCTAATGCCACATCGAATCGTTCTCTTTTTGTGTGCACATAACTTCCGCCTGGATGGGTAAAATACACACTCACACTTAACAATCTCCTTCTAGCTACCCCCTCTCACTCTTCCCCTATATCCCCGAAACCAATAAGACCATCCCTTCGTTTAATTCCCGCCTACATGCACCATCGATATATAGTAGTCTTCCTCGGTGTCTCTCGAACAAACACGTTCTCTCGATGTCGACTCCTCTCACGCGCACACACCTTATCTTCCCTCTCTACGGGCATATTCTCTCTCGCACCCCATCGTTGGTGGCCTGTGCCATACACATCACCTCTCTATGACGAAGCCATGCACACTTAAATTACATCCGCCATCGAGGACCCCGCGACACACACACACACACACACAACCACACACACACCCACACCCACACCCACACAAACACACACACACACAAGCATGCACGCACCCACCCACCCACACACACACACAAACACACACACACACACACGCACGCACACACACACTAAGACTCCATCTCTCTCTCTCTCTCTCACACACACACACACACAAACACACACACACACACTAACACTCCATCTCACACACACATGCTCTAGGCGGAGCATTTGTTCCTACCACCCTTCATCCAACCTTACCCGTATGATAAACAATCGCCTTAATTTACTTGTATAACATGGACAAATTCCACTTTACTTTAGTAGTTAGCAAACTTATCATTTGTACCCTTATAAAAAACCGAGTTGGCGATGATGGTGTGCCTGCCATCTTGTAATATAGACCGTCTGATCTATATCTGACGGATAGAAAGCAAACTATGATAATTTTACAAAAGATACCCGCACCTCTCTCCACATCCTTATCTCCCACAACCTCATTGTTTAGAAATTAAAAAAGAAAGTCTGTGGAACAATCTAGCATGGTGGCCGCTGCCGCCTGCCGGCGCCGTCCATCCCCATGCCTCTGCCCATTCCGACCACCAATCACCACCACGCTCCACTCCTCCTCACCTTATCTCTCATCTTTCATTTTTTGATGACATTCTCGAGATACCAGTTTTCTGATAAAATTCTCGAAATATCATTAGTTTTTACACATGGGATTACTCCTGCATGGGTAAATCACAACAGGTGTTTTGTAAAAAAAATGCATATTGATGTTCCGTGCAATGCACGACCATCTTGCTTGTAATTATATAACGCAAATCACGAGTAGGAAGTGGCATTTTTTTACACAACCACGTTAACATGGCCACGTAAATCACTAGCTAAAGTAAATACCATTATACTTATATCCCGATGCAAAATGTTGAGTACTTGTCCGAAGAGTCGAGTCGCACACACGCACTCTGTCTCTCAGAATCCCACAGACACACACCAGTTACGTGACGCCCAGTTAAGCAGACATGTATGTTACAATTTGTGCACCCGCGGGTACACGTGATGCTGCGCATTTATTTAAGCCGGACGGCGAACCCAAAGAGTAGCTTCATTCATTCCCCTCCCGCTGCCTCTTCTTTGGTCGCCGTCACCCGGTAGCCATGGCCCGGCTGAAGGTAACAACATACGCCATACTCCCACCGGAGCGGCGCTTTAATCTGGAAATTTTAGTGGTCATGCATGCATCTTTTTGTGCTAGCACTCCTATATAAGGGTTGACCGGTCGCTTCCCGCGGATGTGCGCGGGCGGTGGAAGAGGAAGGAGAAGGGAAGCGGGCTGTGGAGTAACATTTTTAAAAAAATTTCTTAGGAAACTGAGTGCAATAATTGAGTAGTTTTGCAAACTAACAGTACTACACCTGAAACGGTTCAAAACCTATACTCCCTTGCCAGCGCGCGCTTCCCGCGTGAAACAGTCAGCGTCGCCTTGGAGCGTCAGTGCCGCATTAATGCCCAGCCAGAGCGGAGGCGACCTCTCACTGGCACCGGCTTTGAAGCGGCGCGATGGCCGAGAGAGCGCCGCTTCCCAGTGCACGCGACTGCTCCACGTCGAGGCTGGCCATAGGCCCTGTTTGGATCCATGGGTTAGAGTTAGTTTGAGCTAGTTGGGGCTCAAATAGCCCTAAAGTATCCAAGCATGAGGGTTTAAATTGGAGCAAGTTGCACCGAACCCACCAAAAAAAACTATCCCACCCAAGAGGTGCTAACTGCAGATAGTTCTCATTGGGACCACTGAAAAATCACTTTTCTCTCTCCATCAAGTGCATTTATTGACAATCTAACCCTGTCACCCAAACACCTCTTTGGGTACAGTTAGTTTAGGGTTAGTCATGAGTTAGTCTAACCTCTAGCTAAGTTAGAGTATCCAAATAGGAGCAGTATAGGACATGCAAGTTGCTCAAAGCATACAGTCAAATTCGTATGTGAAAGGATTTTTTCTTTTTGAAAACGGAATGTGAAAGGAATTTTTTTAGAATGCTCTTGGCATGTCGCTATCATGTGATGAGTTAACTGACCTCAATAAACGGCAGAAACGCCAGCCCGCCGCACTTTGAGAGAGACGAGGAGGGAGAAGCGATACGGGCTGCTGGATTACTAGAGATAGGTGTCGCACGGAAGCCAAGAAATATGGTGATAGCGTGGGTTAGCCATGTACTAGTATGATGTAACTACACTGGGCTGCCGTGTTTCGTACTCTTCCAGTCCACTGTGGAGATGATTGGTTGATTTTATATCGCTGAATAATATAAAATATTATGAGTGCAGACGCTCCACCACGAGGTTCCTTGCTCCTTCTCGGTCGTCGGGAATCTATGTTCTTCCACTCTATTTTTTTATGTGAGCTTTGTTCATCCTTTTGCCAACACGCGAGACATCTAGCATCAAGGTGCACGTGTCATGCAAGGATCGTTCCATCTATATGAAGAACACGTGGGACTGGAACTACGAGATGGACATGTACCCACTAGTGGACGTGCGAACCTGTGTAATGTAGCGCAGTAAGTGAAGTAGAAAGGGACAAATAGTATGAACATGCGTGGCATATAGGCATTTGTCTCTTACTACCACTAAATGTTGTACGTGCAATACCCGATGATGTTATGGAGTACGTGACTAAGTACTCTACTACTACTATATTAATTGGAGGCACATATTAGGTTTTATATTTGTTTACGTGTATGCCCCTTGACCTTCCAACTAGACGTGTCTTTCTCTCTGGGTCGCACTTTGTATCGTTCATACCACTAGTACAGTAGTACTACTACGTGTGGTCTCCGACCCAGTGGAGACGCTCTACCACGCTGTTCATGTCCCACTCCTTTCGCTGATGTGTGGGACATCCAGCACGTGCCGTGTGTTTGGCACTCCTTCGTCGTAAGAGTTGAAATGCTAGCATTCATCAGAAATAAAAAATAAATATAAATCACTAGTGATACTATACCATGCGGTTTCCTTGCTCCTCAATATCGGAAAGAATACTTCCACTCACCGACATGTGGGACATCGACCATCCTGGTCCACTTGCCATGCCCGCAGAACTCCAAGGGAGAGTCACCCCGGTCGATGCGCCGCAGTAATTACTAATGAGCCGTCAAATCACAGGCCCAACCTTACCCACTGTGAAGTTTCTTGGACGAAGGAACCATCATGACTTCGTTGAATTCCACTTCTTGAAGAAAACTATTGTACCAGCAGTACTGCTAGCTATAGTAGTTACTCCAGCAGAGGCCTCCTTTGGTTCATAGGATAGGAATTTTATAGGAAAATGAAAATCATAGGAAGTGAGATGACATGCATCTCAATTCCTATAGAGAAAGAGATGCCATTTGATGCATAGGATAGGAATTTTTCCATTGAGTCTAGGCTAATGTACTGGTAATTTGCTCTAAAAACTACAGTAGTAACTAGTAGTACTTGTACATGGTCGTAATTAATTAAACAAATGTATGGGCGACACAGAATAACACACACACACACTAACTACTAGTACTACTACTTCTCACATGCTGGTCAGACGCCGTCGTTCTCCTTCCCGGCTTTGTCAGTGACACCCCATCGTGCTTGGATCTCCACCGACCTCTCCACAGCAGCGCGTGCGTCCTCTTCTTTCTTGCGGCGGCGGGCCTCTCTTTTCTTGAGTGCTTTCTGACTATTCCGCTCCCTCTGTGCGGCTTTGGCCGCCTCTTGCTCTACCGCCCATTCGGCGTTGGCAGTTTCAAATTCCGCCCACATAGGTGTGAGGTCGCGAGCGGCGATGAACTCGGCACGGCGGGATGCCACCTCTTCCCTACCATTCTGTGTGCGGTCGTGGGCGGCGAGGAACTCAGCGCGACGGGATGCCATCGCTTCCTTACCGGTTAGTGTGCGGCGCGGTGGCATGAACGACACTTGGTGACAGCTCTGGTGGTTGTCGAAGGCTAGCTGGCGACAAGAGCGGTTGCATGGACGCCTGGTTGTCAATACGTGCCGCATACGCTTCAAAGGCTCGTCATCCATGAGTTCACATTTTACCACCAGGCCAGCATCTGACCGCCCTGGCCTACCGAAACCCCTTCCATCGCTAGCACGCGCTTCCCGCCTGAAACGATCACCGTCTCTCCAGAACGTCAATGCCGCATTCACCGGCCTTAACTGCAGGTGCAGTTGGTGTGTCACTGACATGCGGGCCAGATGCCCGTTGGGCCCACATGTCAGTGATACAACGCACCTGCGGTTAAGTCACTGAAGCAGTGTCCGCATTCACGCCCGATGCGACCTCTCACTGGCACCGGCATTGCAGCAGCGCGACGGCCAAGAGAGCGCCACCCGCGCGGCATCCCGGTGCAAGCGACTGTTCCGCGTTAACAACACCACAGCTATCCTTTCGTCCGCCGCCCACATTAATGACACGCGGCTACCGACGAACCTACTCCGGCGCTAGCCATCCATCCGTCTGCCGTGGCTTATTGCCATTCGCCCGCTATATTAACTTGAGCCCGAGCTCCCAGCCATAGCCAAAGACCCACACTCATTCTCATCCGGTCCCTTCCTTCTGTCGGCACCACTCCAACCATGGCCTCCTAGCGCTCCAAAGCTCTCTTGGACGTACTGTCACAGGAGCAGACGAAGGACATCGGCGGCCCCGCTCCGGGCGCGCTACAAAGCTCTCTTGGACGTACTGTCGCAGGAGCACACGAAGGAGATCGCCGGCTCCTCCCCCCGGCTGCCCTCCGCCGCCACGACCACGAAGCCGGCGCGCGTGTGCGCGCGCAGCTGGCAGCAAGGAAGAGTAGTACACGATAGGTCGCCGCCGCTCTATTCCCAAGAAGGCCACCGCTCCTCCACTCAGTTGACGCCAAGCTTGGTAGGATAAACATCGGCGGCCGATTAGCCGCTTGACAGCGACGTGGAGGCGGAAATCTTCAGAACCTTGTGCTCCGGAGGAGGAGGTTATCGAGGCGGATGAGGAGGAGGCAAAGGCAATAGCCGACTTTCTCAGGTTCATGGCCGGACATGGTGGTCGGGCGCCGGTGATCGTTTAGATTAGGTTTACAGTAGGTTTTAGTATGGTTTGTGCGAAATATGTAATGAATTTTGTACAGTTTATAGGAAAAGTTTTCGAAATGTAATGAATTTCATCCGGTTAATTTGAAATTTGCTTTGTGTGCATGAATTTCGTCTGGTTAGTTCATATAGTTGTCGAAAGGTATGCGGGCAGCATTGGATGACATCCATCAGTGTCCTCGGACAGATGCCGGTGTAAATTTGAGGGCCAGCGCTGGAGATGCCCTAAGTATCACTAAATGTTGTACGTGCAATGCACGGTGATGTTATGGAGTACGTGCCTAAGTACTCTACTACTACTATATTAGTTGGAGGCACATATTAGCTTTTATATTTGTTTACGTGTATGCCCCGAGACCTTCCAACTAGGCGTGTCTTTCTCTCCAGGTCGCACTTTGTATCATTCATACCACTAGTACTAATACGTGTGGTCTCCGATCCAGAAGTGGAAGAAGTGGAGACGCTCTACCACGCTGTTTTTTTTGCGCTGGGCTCTACCACGCTGTTCATGTCCCACTCCTTTCGCACTCTACCACACTATTTTTTTGCGCTGGGCTCTACGTGTGGGACATCCAGCACGTGCCGTGTTTGGCACTCTTCGTCGTAAGAGTTGAAACGCTAGCATTCATCACAAATTAAAAAATAAATATAAATCAGTAGTGATACTATTTTTTTGAAAAAATTATCCTGGTCTACCCCGGTCGTATCGCAGGCCCAATCTTTCCCACTATAAGCTGGTCGGACGAAGAAACCATCATGATTTTGTTGAATTCTGCTTCTTCAAGAAAACTTACTATACCCGCAATACTGCTACCACACGCGAAGACTGGACGGCACTGTACCACGTCATATCATTGAAACCCACTAGGCCATCCTAAAAAAACCACTAGGCCAAACTAGCCCGCCTATAGGTCATCTATTTTGGAATGGAGGGAGTACGTCTCTGTACTGCTATGATTTTCTGTTGTACGTCTCTGTACTTTTGCTATGATTTTCCTACCCTATGAACCAAATGAGGCCTGAATGTATCCGTGTCGACTAAGCCTACAATTTTAGGAGCTTGGGCTATTGGCCGATCGACGACGGATAAGTATAAGCGTACCACGAGCTCATCAGCCCCAACGTTTCTCTTCGGTGAGTGTTTTGCAAGTACTATAGCTCGCATAGTAGCTAGCCTACTAACACCAAGAATCATCAAACAAGCCCTGTTGATGTGATAAACAGTTCAAACTTACATCTAAGCATGCCATATATTACATCAAAAGCTGGTGAGGATACATCTGTTTCCATAACTCGGAGAGGGTTCGCATGATTCACTATCAAACAAAAGTAGCAAGTACCGCCCACACAAGACAGTGCACTAGCCCTAAGATGGTTTGATAACACACATCATTTTGGTAATTAAACACAGGGCAATGCAAACTACCCTGAAGGATTAGCGCGACCAACTATTTCTTGTCATCGATCTCTCGGGCAATGACCACGGCATGGATGGCGGCATGGGAATCGATCTCTGGGGCGATGTCCGCAGGACTGACCGCGGCATCAGAATTGATCTCTGGGGCGATGTCCACAGGATGGACAACGGCATCGGAATCGATCTCCGGGATGATGCCAACAGGACGGACCGCGACATCGAGAACTATCTCTGGGGCGTTGTCCACAGGACGGGCCGTGACATCGGAATCATCAAGGACATCCACCGGCACGTGCACAACCCTAACATATTAGCAAGCACATTGCAAATAATCAAAAACCACAACTATGGTAATAAGCCATTATTTTTTACCTTGTGCAGCTCACCAGGGGATCCCATCCCTCCGGGGGCCATCTCCTCGTCCTCGATGGGGGGCATCACCTTGCCAGGGGAATACTGCTTCTCAACGGCGACTATCTCCTCAAACTCGGCCTTGAGCCTCGCATAGTTGGCCATCAGAGTTTGTGGGGTAGGCACGGTGGGTCCCTTGCTGTTCTTCCAACTTTCTTTGAGGAGTTCGTCCGCCAACGTCGTCAACTCTTTGGCCAGTGCTTGTTTCTTGGAGTTCTTCGTCTCCATGGGTTGGCCTGCCAACATGGTCAACTCGTTGGTCAGTGCTCGCTTCCTGGAGATCGCTGTCTCCAGTGGGTTGTCCGCCAGCAACTCTTTGCCTAGTGCTCCAGGATCCATCAATGAATTGACAAACAAAAAGCAATCGAAAGGAAACCACAATCGCAATGAAAACAGGAAAAGAATAGGCAGTGAGAATCGGTCGGTGCTTCGCAAAAAGAAGATTCTTGGAATGAAAATATAGCAGCATCACTGATTCGCCCACCTTTCCTTCGTTGGTACAGAAGAAAAATGGCAGAAGTGAGTAGCATGGAGTGAGGTTTTCTTCAAGAAAGGGGAGAAAGGGCTTCAACGAGCATTCGAGTGAAATGAAGGTTGCTTCGTCCAATCCAACTTCGAGGCCACTTTACCACTGCTGGTAAAGGTGTGGGTTTTGTGATATGACAGGTCATGACGGCCACACTGGGGTGACCGGTGAGTTTCGACTGCAGCACCTTGCTGTGATTTGGTGGATGGCACGCGGGCCTGGATGCTTTGATGTCCCGCATGTGGATAGAGCGGCTAGTCATATTGGAGTGCTCAATATTGTGCACCGCGACCAAGGCAGAGAGGAAACGAGAGAACTACGTAATTCATGCATGAGTTTAATTAGGGTAGTTTTGTAAAGTACGAGATACATTCCTCCAATCGAAAAATGCCTTGGTTGATGAGATTTGAGATTTGAGCCCTATAAACCGGAAGGGAGGGAGTACTGCACGCGGTGTAGTCTAGTCACTTGTTGAAATCTCTAGAAAGGCAAATACTCCTTTCCGGTTTATAGGGCTATACTAGCAAGTACTAGTACTACAATAGTGGGCTCAAATAGCAATTTTGTCTCATGCAAGAGCCTGGCTATATGCGTGCTCCAAGGCACCGCACCACGCGAGCGTTCGCAACTGCCACGTCCGGGTTGCGCTTGGCTCTTCGCCTCTTCGAGAAGACGAACAATGATGTTACTCCTACTTCTACAGTATCAAATCCACTGCTGCATGTCCGTCCACCTCGTGCGGGACGGGTAGCGTGTAGCGAAAGCTCCTACTAGTCCTGCCAGCCACCACGCTCATGCGCGAGGGAGGGACGCAGATTCATTGACTTACTGCTCCTGCCTTTGCGTCTATGACAGGTGGGCCCAACAGGTGGCTGGCCCACCTGTCATGCAGCCAAAGGCAGGTGCAGTTGATACGTCTCCAACGTATCTATAATTTTTTATTGTTCCATGCTATATTATATTCTGTTTTGGATGTTTAAGGGCTTTATTATACACTTTTATATTATTTTTGGGACTAACCTATTAACCGGAGGCCCAGCCCAAATTGCTGTTTATTTCCCTATTTCAGAGTTTCGCACAAAAAGAATATCAAACGGAGTCCAAACGGAATGAAACCTTCGGGAACGTGATTTTTGGAACGAACGTGTTCCAGAGGACTTGGACCCTACGTCAAGAAAGCAACCAGGAGGGCACGAGGTAGGGGGCACGCCTACCCCCCTGGGCGCGCCCTCCACCCTCGTGGGGCCCATGTTGCTCCACCGACGTACTTCTTCCTCCTATATATACCTACGTACCCCCAAACCAACAGAGGCATCCACAAAAACCTAATTCCACCGCCGCAACCTTCTATACCCGTGAGATCCCATCTTGGGGCCTTTTCCGGCGTCCTGCCGGAGGGGGCATTGATCACGGAGGGCTTCTACATCAACACCATAGCCCCTCCGATGATGTGTGAGTAGTTTACTTCAGACCTTCGGGTCCATAGTTATTAGCTAGATGGCTTCTTCTCTCTCTTTGGATCTCAATACAAAGTTCTCCACGATTCTCGTGGAGATCTATTCGATGTAATCTTATTTTGCGGTGTGTTTGTTGAGACCGATGAATTGTGGGTTTATGATCAAGTTTATCTATGAACAATATTTGAATCTTCTCTGAATTCTTTTATGTATGATTGGTTATCTTTGCAAGTCTCTTCGAATTATCAATTTGGTTTGGCCTACTAGATTGATCTTTCTTGCAATGGGAGAAGCGCTTAGCTTTGGGTTCAATCTTGCGGTGTCCTTTCCCAGTGACGGCAGGGGCAGCAAGGCACGCATTGTATTGTTGCCATCGAGGATAACAAGATGGGGTTTATATCATATTGCATGAGTTTATCCCTCTACATCATGTCATCTTACTTAAAGCATTACTCTGTTCTTATGAACTTAATACTCTAGATGCATGCTGGATAGCGGTCGATGTGTGGAGTAATAGTAGTAGATGCAGGCAGGAGTCGGTCTACTTGTCACGGACGTGATACCTATATACATGATCGTACCTAGATATTCTCATAACTATGCTCAATTCTATCAATTGCTCAACAGTAATTTGTTCACCCACCGTAATACTTATGCTCTTGAGAGAAGCCACTAGTGAAACCTATGGCCCCCGGGTCTATTTTCCATCATATTAATCTTCCAACACTTAGCTATTTTTATTGCCTTTTATTTTACTTTGCATCTTTATTATAAAGATACCAAAAATATTATCTTATCATATCTATCAGATCTCACTTTCGTAAGTGACCGTGAAGGGATTGACAACCCCTTTATTGCGTTGGTTGCGAGGTTTTTATTTGTTTGTGTAGGTGCGAGGGACTTGGGCGTGGCCTCCTACTCGATTGATACCTTGGTTCTCAAAAACTGAGGGAAATACTTACGCTACTTTGCTGCATCACCCTTTCCTCTTCAAGGGAAAACCAACGCAGTGCTCAAGAGGTAGCAAGAAGGATTTCTGGCGCCATTGCCGGGGAGTCTACGCAAAAGTCAACATACCAAGTACCGATCACAAACTCTTATCTCCCGCATTACATTATTTGCCATTTGCCTCTCGTTTTCCTGTCCCCCACTTCACCCTTACCGTTTTATTCGCCCTCTCTTTTCCGTTCGCCTCTTTTTCGCTTGCTTCTTGTTCGCTCGTGTGTTGGATTGCTTGTTTGTCACGATGGCTCTACCTAGATTTGGTGATCTTCACCTTAAAAGGTTAGAAGAGATCGAAAGCAACGTTAGAAGTTTTATGACTTTACAATTTGAGCATAATAATTTCTTTAGAAACGAGCTTAAGGAACAAAAAGGCATTATGGGATACATGAATAAAGAGCTCGATGATATGTCTAAGGAATTTTATGGTTTGAAATCTCAGATTGCTCATCTTGAGAAGCTAATTGCTGAAATCTCGGATAAGCAAGCCACCTTAGTTAATAAGATGGCCGCTAAACCGAAAAAATTCTATGAAAATAAAGATTAAGATCTAAAAGTTATTGATGTGTCCCCTATTAAATCTTTGTTTTGCAATATGAACCTTGATAATGATGGGATTGAATATGAGTCACCTTTACCTAGAAGGCGTTCCAAAAATTCGGAGTTTTTAGATCTTGATGCTAAAATTGATAAACGTAAGATTGAAGAAGTTAAAACATTAGATATCAATGAACCCACTATTTTGGATTTCAAGGAATTTAATTATGATAATTGCTCTTTGATAGATTGTATTTCCTTGTTGCAATCCGTACTAAATTCTCCTCATGCTTATAGCCAAAATAAAGCTTTTACCAAACATATCGTTGATGCTTTGATGCAATCTTATGAAGAAAAACTTGAGTTGGAAGTTTCTATCCCTAGAAAACTTTATGATGAGTGGGAACCTACTATTAAAATTAAAATTAAAAATCATGAATGCTATGCTTTGTGTGATTTGGGTGCTAGTGTTTCCACGATTCCACAAACTTTCTGTGATTTGTTAGGTTTCTGCGAATTTGATGATTGCTCTTACAACTTTCCCCTTGCGGATTCCACCATTAAGAAACCTATGGGAAGAATTAATGATGTTCTTATTGTTGCAAATAGGAACTATGTGCCCGTAGATTTTATCGTTCTTGACATAGATTGCAATCCTTCATGTCCTATTATTCTTGGTAGACCTTTCCTTAGAATGATTGGTGCAATTATTGATATGAAGGAAGGGAATATTAGATTCCAATTTCCCTTAAAGAAAGGCATGGAACACTTTCCTAGAAACAAAATTAAAGTACCATATGAATCTATTATGAGAGCCACTTATGGATTGCCTACCAAAGATGGCAACACCTAGATCTATCCTTGCTTTTATGCCTAGCTAGGGGCGTTAAACGATAGCGCTTGTTGGGAGGAAACCCAATTTTATTTTAGATTTTTGCTTTTTTCTTCTGTTTAGGAATAAATATTTGATCTAGCCTCTGGTTAGATTTGTTTTTATGTTTTAATTAGTGTTTGTGCCAAGTTTAACCTATAGGATCTTCTTGGATGATAGTTATCTGATCTTGCTGAAAATTCCAGAAACTTTCTGTTCACAAAAACAATTGTTAAAAATCACCAGAACGTGATAAAATATTGATTCCAATTGCTTCTGATCAATAAACAAATTGTCTAGGTCTTCCTATTTTGGCTGAAATTTTGGAGTTCCAGAAGTTTGTGTTAGTTACAGATTACTACAGACTGTTCTGTTTTTGACAGATTCTGTTTTTCGTGTGTTGTTTGCTTATTTTGATGAATCTATGGCTAGTAAAATAGTTTATAAAACATAGAGAAGTTGGAATACAGTAGGTTTAACACCAATATAAATAAATAATGAGTTCATTACAGTACCTTGAAGTGGTGTTTTGTTTTCTTTCGCTAACGGAGCTCACGAGATTTTCTGCCAGGTTTTGTGTTGTGAAGTTTTCAAGTTTTGGGTAAAAGATTTGATGGATTATGGAACAGGGAGTGGCAAGAGCCTAAGATTGGGGATGCCCAAGGCACCCCAAGATAATCTAAGGATACCTAAAAGCCAAAGCTTGGGGATGCCCCGGAAGGCATCCCCTCTTTCGTCGACTTCCATCGGTAACTTTACTTGGAGCTATATTTTTATTCACCACATGATATGTGTTTTGCTTGGAGCGTCTTGTATGATTTGAGTCTTTATTTTTTTATTTTACCACAATCATCCTTGCTATACATACCTTTTGAGAGAGACACACATAAATTGGAATTTATTAGAATACTCTATGTGCTTCACATATATTTTTTGAGCTATATAGTTTCACTCTAGGGCTTCACTTATATCTTTTAGAGCACGGTGGTGGATTTGTTGTTCTATCATGCTTCACTTATATTATTTTGAGAGTCTTAAAACAGCATGGCAATTTGCTTTAATTATAATATCATGAGAAATTTGATGCTTGATAATTGTTTTGAGATATAAAGGTGGTAATATCATGGTTGTGCTAGTTGAGTAATTGTGGAATTGAAAAATACATGTGTTGGAGTTTGTGATTCCCGTAGCATGCATGTATGGTGAACCGTTATGTAACGAAGTCGGAGCATGAAGTATTTGTTGATTGTCTTCCTTTGTGTGGCGGTCGGGATCGCGCGATGGTTAACTCCTACCAACCCTTCCCCTAGGAGCATGCGTAGTAGTACTTTGCTTCGAGGGCTAATAAATTTTTGCAATAAGTATATGAGTTCTTTATGACTAATGTGAGTCCATGGATTATACGCACACCTACCTTTCCGCAATTTTCTAGCCTCTTCGGTACCGTGCATTGCCCTTTCTCACCTTGAGAGTTGGTGCAAACTTCGCCGGTGCATCCAAACCTCGTGTTATGATACGCTCTATCACACATAAACCTCCTTATATCTTCCTCAAAACAGCCACCATACCTACCTATTCTGGCATTTCCATAGCCATTCCGAGATATATTGCCATGCTACTTTCCACCGTTTCGTTTATCATGACACGCTCCATCATTGTCATATTGCTTTGCATGATCATGTAGTTGACATTGTATTTGTGGCAAAGCCACCATTCATAATTCTTTCATACATGTCGCTCTTAATTCATTGCATATCCCAGTACTCCGCCGGAGGCATCCACATAGAGTCATATTTTGTTCTATGTATTGAGTTGTAATTCATGAGTTGTAAGTAAATAAAAGTGTGATGATCATCATTTTTAGAGCATTGTCCCAAGTGAGGAAAGGATGATGGAGACTATGATTCCCCCACAAGTCGGGATGAGACTCCGGACTAAAAAAGAGAGAGGCCATAAAAAAGAGAAAAGGCCCAAATAAAAAAATGAGAGAAAAAGAGAGAAGGGACAATGTAACTATCCTTTTACCACACTTGTGCTTCAAAGTAGCACCGCGATCTTCATGATAGAGAGTCTCTCATTTTGTCACTTTCATATACTAGTGGGAAATTTCATTATAGAACTTGGCTTGTATATTCCAATGATGGGCTTCCTCAAATGCCCGAGGTCTTCGTGAGCAAGCAAGTTGGATGCACACCCACTTAGTTTCTTTTTGTTTGAGCTTTCATACACTTATAGCTCTTAGTGCATCCGTTGCATGGCAATCCCTACTCCTTGCATTGACATCAATTGACGGGCATCTCCATAGCCCGTTGATTAGCCTCGTTGATGTGAGACTTTCTCTCTTTTTTTGTCTTCCCACATAACCCCTATCATTATACCTTATTCCACCATAGTGCTATATCCATGGCTTGCGCTCATGTATTGTGTAAAAGTTGAAAAGGCTGAAGCGCATTAAAAAGTATGAACCAATTGCTTGGCTAAAACTGGGGTTGTACATGATATGAATATTTTGTGTGGGGAATATGGAGCATAGCCAGACTATATGATTTTGTAGGGATAACTTGCTTTGGCTATGTTATTTTGATAAGACATAATTGCTTGGTTAGCATGCTTGAAGTATTATTGTTTTTATGTCAACATCAAACTTTTATCTTGAATCATATCAAATCTGAACATTCATGCCACAATAAGAAGAATTACATTGAAATTATGCTAAGTAGCATTCCACATCAAAATTTCTGTTTTTATCATTTACCTACTCGAGGACGAGCAGGAATTAAGCTTGAGGATGCTTGATACTTCTCCAACGTATCTATAATTTTTTATTGTTCCATGCTATATTATATTTTGTTTTGGATGTTTAAGGGCTTTATTATACACTTTTATATTATTTTTGGGACTAACCTATTAACCGGAGGCCCAGCCAAAATTGCTGTTTATTTGCCTATTTCAGAGTTTCGCAGAAAAAGAATATCAAACGGAGTCCAAACGGAATGAAACCTTCGGGAACGTGATTTTTGGAACGAACGTGATCCAGAGGACTTGGACCCTACGTCAAGAAAGCAACCAGGAGGGCACGAGGTAGGGGGCACGCCTACCCCCCTGGGCGCGCCCTCCACCCTCGTGGGGCCCATGTTGCTCCACCGACGTACTTCTTCCTCCTATATATACCTACGTACCCCCAAACCAACAGAGGCATCCACGAAAACCTAATTCCACCGCCGCAACCTTCTATACCCGTGAGATCCCATCTTGGGGCCTTTTCCGGCGTCCTGCCGGAGGGGGCATTGATCACGGAGGGCTTCTACATCAACACCATAGCCCCTCCGATGATGTGTGAGTAGTTTACTTCAGACCTTTGGGTCCATAGTTATTAGCTAGATGGCTTCTTCTCTCTCTTTGGATCTCAATACAAAGTTCTCCACGATTCTCGTGGAGATCTATTCGATGTAATCTTCTTTTGCGGTGTGTTTGTTGAGACCGATGAATTGTGGGTTTATGATCAAGTTTATCTATGAACAATATTTGAATCTTCTCTGAATTCAATTATGTATGATTGGTTATCTTTGCAAGTCTCTTCGAATTATCAGTTTGGTTTGGCCTACTAGATTGATCTTTCTTGCAATGGGAGAAGTTCTTAGCTTTGGGTTCAATCTTGCGGTGTCCTTTCCCAGTGACAGCAGGGGCAGCAAGGCACGTATTGTATTGTTGCCATCGAGGATAACAAGATGGGGTTTATATCATATTGCATGAGCTTATCCCTCTACATCATGTCATCTTACTTAAAGCGTTACTCTGTTCTTATGAACTTAATACTCTAGATGCATGCTGGATAGCGGTCGATGTACGGAGTAATAGTAGTAGATGCAGGCAGGAGTGGGTCTACTTGTCACGGACGTGATGCCTATATACATGATCATACCTAGATATTCTCATAACTATGCTCAATTCTATCAATTGCTCAACAGTAATTTGTTCACCCACCGTAATACTTATGCTCTTGAGAGAAGCCACTAGTGAAACCTATGGCCCCCGGGTCAATTTTCCATCATATTAATCTTCCAACAATTAGCTATTTTTATTGCCTTTTTATTTTACTTTGCATCTTTATTATAAAAATACCAAAAAGATTATCTTATCATATCTATCAGATCTCACTTTCGTAAGTGACCATGAAGGGATTGAAAACCCCTTTATTGGGTTGGTTGCGAGGTTTTTATTTTTTTGTGTAGGTGCGAGGGACTTGGGCGTGGCCTCCTACTGAATTGATACCTTGGTTCTCAAAAACTAAGGGAAATACTTACGCTACTTTGCTGCATCACCCTTTCCTCTTCAAGGGAAAACCAACGCAGTGCTCAAGAGGTAGCAGCAGTTAAGGCACCAGAGCTCAGTCCGCGAGGGAGAGGGCGTTGTAGTAATCAAACTTCTCAGTCTTGTACGAGTTGACGCGACACATCAAAGCACTGGACTCGATATAAGTGTTTTTACACATTTCAAATGGACTACAACATACGGATGTATGTAGACATATTTTGCATCGTATGTAGTCACTTGTTGCAATCTCTAAAAAGACATATATTTGGAAACGGAGGGAGTACAACGCATGCATGCATGCCATGACTTCCCTTTTGATACTTGCATGTGTTGATTTGATTCACCTTGACAAATTTTGACTATAAATTTAACTAACCAAATTTTCATGCATGTCACAAAAAATTACGGGGCTGTTTGGATTGTGACTATGTTTGTCTTATGTTGCCACATTATTTTTCCCACACTTGCCTAACTTGAGTTGCTCAAATTGTTGGACACACTTTGGCTTGCCTAAGGGAATCTTGCCACACTTTTTGTGTCTATGACATGTGGGGTTCACTGCTAATAAAAAATTCTTGTCTTAGGTGTGGCTAATAAAAAAGACTTATATTTGGGAACGGAGGGAGTAGAAAATATAAATAATAATGCATGTTGGGGCAACCCACGTTTCCGGTAATTTTAGCCGTGGGCTTGTTCACAATTTTTACGAGGGGGTGGTTGTTCATTTAATGGAGGGACTTGTACCAGACTTGAATGATACAAAGTGCGACCTGGCACACCGTAACACCACTTGGAACAAGCGGGTAGCTCAAAAAACAATCAACAACTAAAAAAACAGCGACCTGGCATGTAGTACACAATTTTAAACGATTGTTTTCATGGAGTGAAAAAGGAAAACTACCCCACTACGTATATATAGGCCGGAGCCTCCGCGCTTGCTTGCTAGGGTTTCTCTATTCACACACTCTCATCCTCTCCAGATCTAAACAAGATAAGGGTGGTAACACTGTCTTTCTCCCTTCAAAAAACACTGTCTTTCTATCCTCACCGCTGGTTACAGTTCCGGACGTATCCCCCTCCGCTGGTGAAGGGGAGGAGGGGCAGCGTTTAGGCCATCGTCGACAGCGAGGGAGGAGACCCACTGCCGGCCGCACCGTTATCTCTGGCCGAGCGCCGGCGCGGGAGGTCATCCGATCCCTTCGTCGTTGCCCTAGTGTGGGCGGATCCGGCCTCCCGCCGCCCACCTATCCACATCCCGACGACCTTCAGGTATATCTTCCTTCGAAACCGCCTTAGCTCTACTTCCCCATCTCGCTACGTCGCTGCATGTGCATCATTTTCTACCTCTCAGCCCCTCTCGATCGGATGGTCCAACGTCACCTATTTTTCTTCTTCTATTGTTAGAGGTAAAGCTACTTCATGGAGTCGAATCTTGTACTTGGTTCAAACAAGAAATAAAGTGGGGGTGGGGGAATTTAGTATGTACATCGGACTTGGTACAAACAGGAAGGAAAGGGGGTGAAAGTAGTACAGACTGGTCATCCAACTGGTCTCTTGGTCGAAAAGGGAAATCTCGGGGTAACGCTGTACACAGTGGTATGACCAGGAGTAGATTTGCTATCCACACATAGGAGTAGGTGGCTAGAGTGAACAAAAGTGGGACCAACCCAGATATGTTTCTTGGATGTTTGTTTCTCGGGGCAACGAACTCTGAATCGCCACTTTATGCCCCTGTTTAGGTACATGGTGCTGGACTGCTGGTGCACCCAATGTCCCATGCCCTTATACCAAATATTTAGCCGTTCTTAATCTAATGCCCCCGGTAAAATGAAGCCATGCCACTGTTATAAGCCATGACAAGTTTAGCCAAATGTTTTTGCTTGTAATTGTTTGGGACTTTGACTGTTTCCATTGTAGCTTTTTGTGCAAACAGGGGTATCCATTTCACCAGGTTGCTATTGTGACCTTTTGGTGCACTGCACAAAACACTTCTTAAAAGAAGTGACTTTTGTGTTGTTTAACTGGAATGTCAGAATGGAATAGTTGATTCATTTCGGTGGAACTGCACAAAGGGAGATATGTGTTCCAATCCTCATCATCCATATTGGCGCCATAACCTTCCTTTAGGTAAGAATGATATTTAATGCATGTGTTCATCTCTATTTTGTGACTCCCATGAGAAAATAATGCTATTGTTTACTAGTACACTTGTACTCCCTCACTGACAAAACCAATTCAGAAATAGAAGGCCAATCATGTACTTGGTTTCACCAACTGGTGAGGAGAAAGAGAAATAGAGGATGAAGAGGATGAAGAGGAAGAAGAAGAAGAAGAATAAACAGTGCCAAGGTGATCTTGCTGAAGCCAGAGGCCTCAGTCGAGGCCATTCAAGGGCTCCGGCAATGTCTACCTTACATGTGAGACGATCCTCCAGGGAGCCCTTCCACTTCTGCTGTCTCTCCTGCAAGGTCACTTAATTAATTAGGAGTACTTAAGTACCACTAATTTATTGCTACCTAATTTTCCTGTCGGAGTTAAACAAATCTTTAGTAGCACCTTATGCTGAATCATGTACGTGTGTATGTTTGTCTATGGAGGTGAATCATGTGGTGGAGCAGGGAGGGAATATTATTAGTGTCATGACATAATAGTGCTATTGTTTTGCATGCCAATTTATTGCCATTGGTTTAATGAGACAATGTTTTGCATATTGTCCATCATGAATTTGATGCTACTGTTAGAGTAATATGCTAATGTCTTTCTATCCTTTCTCACCAAGCTAATGAATGTTTCACCTTGTTCCTACTTGTGCGAACAGGGATCATGTTGTGCCAATCATACATTTTAGTGGAACTGCACAAGACAATACAATGAACTGTATCCTAGCCAGTGCTTTAACTCTGCTAGAAGTTCTTGGTAATCTTTCGATATAATCTCAGCACTGGTAAACAAGAGTGATTTCAACCATACATTTGAAGTGCACAGAAATATACACTATTGAGCGATTCCAGTGAGTGCTTTATCATCTCTTATTTTTCCTCAGGTTTGTACCGGCCTAAGGCCTTCATCCATATTAGTTTGTTCTCATCTCTATTTGTATCGTGCTACTATCATGAGAAACTCCGTTATCTTTGCACGTTAAAGTTTTGCAACCTATGATACATGGCAATGCTTTGAGTGTTGAGCTAATTGGCACTGATTAAATAAACAAATACCTCTCTTTAAGCAAGACTACTATGTTGCTAACTTTACCCATTAAGATAATGAGGGTACTTCTATTTGTTAGTTTATGTTTCTTCAACTAGTCCCACTATTACAGTAATCTCACTCTCTCAATATATGTGCCAACAGGGATGCTCGATTTTGGTGGAACTGCACAAAAACTTTGGGTGTTTCATTGCCTCAACAGCTTCCTTCCTTTCCTGTCTGTCGCTAATCTGGGCTTGCATTCTTCCTTTGCTGTCAGTCGCTTGGCTTATCTCGGCTTCCAGTCAAAGGAAATAGTAATTGATATGCTACCTCACGAAGGTTGGTACTGGTCTTTATCCTAATTATTGTGCTTGTCATATGTATTGGTAATTTGGTATTGTGCTACTGTTTGCCGATTTCATAAAGGAGTAACTTGGAGCCTGAACTCACAGGCAAATAATTACATTGGGTGATTTCAGTAGAACTGCACAAAAATATCAGATGGACAGGTACTTATGCTGCTGCTATGTACTCCATAGTTCACTCAGACAAGCATCGATGTTGACAAGAAGAAGTGCCTATATTCATTCAAGTATCAACCGGCGTCAACCAGTTGTCAAACTCCAAGTATTAGGAGAGTGAACGCCAAAAATATTGCTTGGCGCATAGCCCAGAAAAACGCAGTCCAATCTTTGGTCCCAACTTGTGCCTTTTGGTTATCGGCAGATATGGTAGCAAACTGTATGGCATGGAGTAGCCCAGAAAAACGCAGTCCAGTCTTTGGTCCTAACTTGTGCCTTTTGGTTATCGGCAGATATGGTAGCGAACTGTATGCCATGGAGTCTAAAGATTCCAGACAAGTTGGTTGACGCGTATATTCATCTGGCACTTAATCAGTCTGCACGCCAGCGATGCTCCATTTCAGTTGAATTGCACAAAAAAATTGGGTGGTTCATTTTCTCAACCGCCTCCTTTCTCGTCTGCAATGTAGGATTTTGGCGAGCTACAGGACCAAGATGAGCCAGTAAACTAGTTGGATGAAAGTAGTGGCCAAGTTGCTCAAACCTCCCTCGGCACGAGGCCATTATTTGAGGATAAACCTACAAGCAAAGTTCAGATTGTCTGTGCTGCCTCTTATGTACTCGAAAGTTTACTCGTACAAGCATTAATTTTAGCAAGAAGTACCTCCGACTGAACACCATTTACCAGTCTGCAATGTAGAATTTTGGCGAGCTACAGGACCAAGATGAGCCAGTAAACTAGTTGGATGAAAGTAGTGGCCAAGTTGCTCAAACCTCCCTCGGCACGAGGCCACTATTTGAGGATAAACCTACAAGCAAAGTTCAGATTGTCTGTGCTGCCTCTTGTGTACTTGAAAGTTTACTCGTACAAGCATTAATTTTAGCAAGAAGTACCGCCGACTGAACACCATTTACCAGTCTGTACCCTAGGTAATTAATGTTCGTCCATGGATCATATTGGCTGTGATCTCAATCATTTGGATGCATAAACATACTGAACATGTGTATATCTGAATCTTTTTGTGAATTATCTATGAATATTGTTGTGTGATCTATCAATCATTTGGATCCATAGACATGCTGAACTTGTGTATATATGAATCTTTTGAGTTGTTGATAGTGAATGTTGGCTATGAATATGAACGTGCCGTGTGAACCTGAGTTTGATACGAATGTTTACCTTTTCTGTTGTACTTGTGTGTGAACTTGTTAGTATGCCTACCGTGGGGTATGTGATGTGTGGGTGTCAACGGCACACCTTCTTCCCGAGAAGAATTGCACCTGCTTTGTTATGGTAGCAACGGCGCATTAGCTCTTTTTAGTCTTTTTGCTTTGTCTTGCCCCCTCCCCCGCTCAACCCCTGTCGTAATGTTTTCGGCCTCAAAACAAACATAGTACTGCATTGTTTTTGGGGCTTGATGAAAAATCGAGTGCTGGTTTCTGTAGGTTAGCCCGCCCAGCAAATGTGCTGTTGGTCCACCACGTACTGGGAGGCTAAAAATACAAGTTGTATGGTGCAGAGGCAAGTAAAAAAACACCATCGAGAGCCATCCACTGAAGAAGAAGAAATCGCTCCTGATGTGCTTCTTCAGTCATGCCGCCGGCCCCCTCTTTAATCCAGTTCGCTCGGGGATCTGGTATCATTTTTTTCCAGAGGGCGAACAAGTATCAGTTAGGCCTAGGTTTTGTATTTTAACATGCGTAGCCCACGACATACGGTGACAGTGGTTTCAACTTATTTTTTGAGGTCCATACCAGCCTATGGGCTTTTTCTTAAAGATCGGCAACCCAATGTATTTTTTTAACCACATTATATATATTTATATTATTACTATTATCGTATATTTTATAGAGACTTATATATACATTATAAAAACATCCCATGTGTTATTAACTTATAGAAGTAAATGTTTAACAGAAGTTGGCAAGGAAAATCCTGGTTGTTTTTGACTCACAGGCAAGGAAAATCCTGGTGATTGCGTACAAAATCTTGCGAAGATTTTAAGGACCAATGTAATAATAACGCGCTCATTTTTATTTTGGGCAATACTCGCTAATTTGTTAATTATGTATATAAAAATGTGCCTCTCCGGTTTATTTTTTGATATTAATTGCTCCTTCTAACATAAAATTATATATATAACGAGCCCAGCTAATTCGTGTATTTGAAGGAAGTGCAAATGGGCTGGGATTCCTTAGAAAATATAAATGGGCCGCATTGACGCGAAATTATTTGTTCACCCAGCCCAGCAAATGGACTGCACATTCTAGAAAACACGGGTTAAATATATGCCACATTTTTGCAGGCTGACATGTGGGCCAATAGGTCGAAGCCTACGCACGGCGTTGTCAACTTGGTCAACAAATGATTATGACATCCACATCCATTGGATTTATATCCAACGGCCGGCATGCACCTTGAATCTCTCGTCTTCTTCCTCCAGCGTCGCCAGGACCGCCTGGTCCGGCCTCCGGCGGCTAGCGGCTCTGCTTAGCACGCATTGCTGCGAAGCGCTACCCCACCGCCAGCCAGGCTATCCCTCCACCCCTCCACACCTCCTGTTATTCTCCACCGACTGCAGCCCCACGCCGCACCAGAACCAGTTATAACCCTTCTCTTCCTCTCAATTTGTGACTCCACTGTCGCGTCTTCCCATCTCCGAGTCATTCTCGTCCGGGGCCTCGCCGTCGTCCACCGCCTCGCTGCACTCGGTGCGGCGTGGTCAACAAACGATAGTCATCGGAAGACGACTGTACGTGGAGAGCCTGACGGCCGGGACCCACGAGGTCCATGGTCGCACGCAAGGAAAGTTCCTCCTTATTAAGCTGAAAAATGTTTCCTCCACCTGACAGCTGGGACCCACCGGCTGTGTCTTCGCACGGAAGGAAGTGTCTCCTTGTTATGTGAAAAAAATTATTCCTCCCGTTGACAGCTGGGACCCGTCAGATTTGGTGGCTGACTTGTGGGCCTACTAAGCGTACGTGTACGCAGGTCTTTATCAACTTAATCAACAAATGATTCTAGAAGCTGGACCGTTGGATGTTAATCCAACAGCCGTGCTCCTTCTTCAACCTCTGTTCTTACTCCTGTCTCCCGTGGGCGGCACCGCGGCTGTGCTGCCGCGCACCCGAACCAGTCAAGTTTCCCACTCCTCTCCATCTGCGACTCCACTGCCCCGTCTTCCCCATCTCCGGGTCATTCCAGTCTGGGGCCTCGCCGTCGTCCACCGGCCTTGGTGCGCTCGGCACGGTGTGCTCAACGTGGTGAACAAGCGAGAGTCATCGGAAGATGACTGTACGTGAGAGGCTGACAGTGGGGACGCACCATGCCCATGCACGCATGCATGCAACGGAACGCGGAGTGGTCAACGTGGTCAAGGAACGACTTCCATCGGAAGTGTACTGTATGTGGAGAGGTTGACAGCTGGGTCCACGGCCTCAGCAAGGAAGTGCCTCCTTATTACGCGGAAAATAATGATTCCTCCACCTGACAGCAGGTACCCACCGGACGGGCCACCGTATTTTGTGAAGAAAATGTTTCCCCCCTGACTGCTGGGACCCACCGGACGGGCCACCGTATTTCGCGAAAAAATGTTCCCCCCGCTGTCAGCTCGGACCCACCGAAAGTGCCTCCTTATTACGCAGAAAAATGAATACTCCCCCTGCTAGCTGGGACCCACCTTGGTGGGAGACTGACTTGTGGGCCTACTAAGTTGACGGGGATGGAGGGCTTTGTCAACTTAGTCAATATGAACGATTCTAGCTCCAGTGACCGTACGATGTCCATCCAACGGCCATAGTGCTTCTTCAACCTCTAGTCTTCTTGCTCCAGCCGCCCAAACCAGCGCCAGTTGTGCCGCGTGCTCCTGCCTCCCGTGGCCGGCTGTGATGCCGCAGAGGCCTCACCGCCCCCTAGTACTTCCACCACTGGCCAGGCCATCCCTCTACTCACCCACAACGCCTGTTATTCTGCGGCGACGGCAGCCTCACACCGCAGCCGAACCAGTGAACCCTCATACTCCTCTACGCATGGGCATCCACTGCCGTGTCTTCCCCGGCTCCGCGTCATCCCCTTCCTAGGCCTCACCGTCGTCCACCGCCTTGGTGCTCTTGGCGCGGCGTGGTCAACGTGGTCAAGGAACGGCTTCCATCGGACGTGGATTGTACGTGGAGAGGCTGACAGCTGGGTCCACGGCCGCAGCAAGGAAGTGCCTCGTTATTACGTGGAAAATACTGATTCCTCCACCTGACAGCAGGGACCCACCAGACGGGCAACCGTATTTCACGAAAAAAAGTTCCCCCCTGACTGCTGGGACCTACTAGCTACATCTTCGCACGCAAGGAAGTGCATCCGGGCAAAAAAACAATTCGCCCCCCTGACTGGTGGGACCCACCAGCTACATCTTCGCACACAAGGAAGTGCCTGACAGTCGGGACCCACCTGGTCGAAGAGTATGTAGCATTGTCATTCTGGTCGCGAACGTGTATGTACATACTGGTCGATGTAGAGGCACGCACGTGTCGTAGTAGAGGCGCGCACGTAGTATGTACACGTACGTACAGCGGCCAGGGTGCAAGAAAGTAAATACGACCACGTACGTACATACGGGCGGGGTCTCGAACGCCTACTCGCGCATATGTACGGCCAGGGCTCATGTACATGGCTGGGTCGGAACGGGGAAACAGCGTCGTCGTCGCCCGCAAAAAAACAGCATCGTCGTCGTGTTCATGGGGAGGCAACGGAATGCGTCGTGTTCATCGGGAGGCAATGGAACGCGTGGGAGCCAACCGGCTTGGACGGAAAAGTCGATGGAAACGAGGCCTGGCGTACCGCAGAATGGAGGAAACGGCCTTGTGTTCGACCGGCCACGTTCGAAACGGGATCCTGTTCATCGGGAGGGGTCTGGCGTACCCCAAAACGGAGGAAACGGACCTCCTACGATCGAAACGGGGTCCTGTTGATCGGGAGGGGTGTGGCGTACCGCAAAATGGAGGAAACGGACTTGTGTTGGAGCGCTACGGTCGAAACGGGGGTCCTGTTCATCGGGAGGGGTGTGGCGTACCGCAAAATGGGACACCACAGGATATTGTTCATCTCCACCGTCGACCCCCTCCAGCCTCCACGGGCTACTGTTCATCCACCGTCGACCTCCTCCAGCCTCCACCTGCGACTGTTCATCCACGGGCTCCTGTTCATCCAGCCTCCACAGCGCGCTACTCCACCGGCTACTGTTCAACCAGCCCTCTCCACACGGGCTCCTGTTCAACCACCCCTCCATGGGCTACTGTTCATCCAGCCCTCCACGGGGTGGTCCTGTTCATCCAGCCCTCCACGGGGTCCTGTTCATCTAGCCCCAACCGACTCGACCGATCGGGGTCCTGTTCATCCAGAGGCAACACCACGGGGTCCTGTTCATCCACCCCTACCGGGAACTGTTCATCCAAACCCCCCAGCAACGCTCATTGTTCATCCAGAGGTAGCATCGATCGGCTTCTGTTAGCAGCAGTAGCGAAGGAATCACTCGATCGGGTTCAGTTAACAACCACCGATCGATTGCTCGGGTTCAGTAACGCGTAGCCTGCAGTGCAATGGCTCGGGTGCAGTTAGAGCCCAACGCCTCGCTCGGGTTCAGTTAGAGCCGAACGCCTCGCACCCACGTGCGTGCGTGTACGAGAGAAACTCACAAACCTCCGTGCATCGCTCGGCCCCGACCACCCACCGTAACCGGGAACACCCCGATATTTTCCCCGCCCTCGCTTCTACCATGGTTTTTTCCGTCATGGACTTCCCAAAGAATGTCATGCACCTGCGCCTTTGGCCCGCCCAGGACGAAAAGCCCATTTTCTGTCATGATTTTTTGTCACAGAAGTAGGAGCCCACCACATCTATGATGATACCGGGTTTTGTCACAATTATCGTCATAGAAGTGTCATAAGTATGATAGAAAAAATTTTGTTCGGCCCAAAATGTCACAGATGTGTCTTTTTTTGTAGTGTCGGGAGTCCTCCTCCGATCTGATCTACGGATCGGCCTCCACCCTCCAAACGGCTTCGAGCCAGGAAGGCTCCTCTTCAAGCGAGGGCCAGACTCCACCGTCGGCCGGACCCATCGTGTCGGTGGAGGACCCATCCTTGGCCTTCATGGCAGAATCGGGAAGTAGAAGCCAAGAGTCAATCTCAGCCGAACCTTTCCTTCATAGCGCTCCTTCGGCTTTAAGCCCTTACGACGAAGCTACAGCCAATGGCCAGGGGCCGCCCTCGGCCCGAAGCGGCTCGATCTCGAACCCCGACGGGGAGACCACACACAAATACCAAGGCACGTCCTTGATCTCCAATGATAGTCCGGCATTGCGCCCCGAGCTTAACTCGGCCAGTGGAAACAGAGGACCGGCTAGGGCACTTACTGCCCCCACCCTGTCACAGCGGAATTCGGCCTAGAGCCCTCGAATCCGGCGACCCTCGCTATGTTAAACGAGGAACTGGACCAAATCCAAAAAATGACCATCTAGGTGGACCAGCCCTCCGCCCATAACCATCAAACCTTCGAGGCGTACCGCGGGGAATTTTCTGTCCCACCCACCACCCACCTGGTAGCCACTATCGATGATTTCACCGATATGCTAGATTATAATTCGGAAAACTCCGAATACATGGATGATGATGGCGGAGCCACAGCTGACACCGATGCCGGTCCCCCCGTCACCGGCCGCTGGACGGCCACGTCCACCTATGATATTTACATGGTGGACACCCCGAAGGACGGCAACGGCACTCCCAATCAGGACCGAGGCAAGCCCAGAGATGAGCCTCCCAAACGCCGAAGACAACGCCGCCGGTCAAAGCCACGCCGAAGCCATGCGAGCAATGTGGACTTCGCGGAGAACGGCACCGAGAATAATACGGATGACCTCACCGGAGCCGCAGCCAACGAACATTATCAGGATGACCCCGCGGGGCAGGAGGACCCATTCAACCCAGAAAACCCCGACGACTCTAAAGACATCAACTATCTCCCACTGTCCGAAGAGGAGGCCAATCTCGGGGAGGACGATTTCATCATCCCCGAAGACCCGCTGGAGCAGGAACGGTTCAAGCGGAGGCTTTTAGACACCGCCCGCAGCCTGAAGAAACAAAAGCGCAAAATTAAGGCTGAACAGGACACCCTCAATGATCAATGGACCAAAGTCCTAGCCGTCGAAGAAGGGTACGGCCACGAACAGCAAGTCAAGAGCTATCATAAGCGAAAATTGCTGCCGCAATTCGACGACGAGGCCTTAGAGCCAACACTTCCAGCATACACACGTGCCGAACAGCCGGACCGCCCCCTAGAGGATGGGACAGAAGAACTGACGAGGCCGAACATCCCGCTGCACCACCTCGCCATCACGGCAAGGATCAAGTGCGGCCGTCCTACGAATACGACCTCCGCCATGACCTAGACGCTCGAGGAGGCCGTTCTAGGTCCATCTACGGACCCAGAGAAGATCCGCCCACTCACCGAGAAGGATATTATGATTGGCTGAACCGTAATGATAGAGTTCGGGAATAGCAGCGGACTCAGATGTCTGAAGACCTCCGACGTGATGTCGCCCGAGTTCAGGGCACTGCACACCCCCTATGCTTCACAGAAAGGGTAATGCAACACCAATTCCCAGAAGGCTTCAAGCCTGTGAACATCAAACCATATGACGGAACTATAGATCCGGCCGTATGGATAGAGGATTTCCTCCTCCATATTCACATGGCACGAGGAGATGACCTCCACGCCATTAAATATTTGCCACTAAAGCTCAAGGGTCCAGCTCGACACTGGTTGAATAGCCTTCCCGAAGACTCTATAGGCTGCTGGGAAGAGCTTGGCAACGCTTTTCGAGCGAACTTTCAGGGCACCTATGTCCGACCTTCGGACGCTGACGATCTAAATCGCATCACTCAACAGCCCGGAGAATCTGCCCGACAGTTTTGGAACTGATTCCTGACCAAGAAAAACCAGATTGTCGATTGTTCGGACGCTGAAGCCCTGTCCGCTTTCAAGCATAGTGTCAAGGATGAATGGCTCGTAAGACAGCTCGGCCAGGATAAACCAAGAACTATGGCAGCCCTTACTTCTCTCATGACCCGCTTTTGCGCGGGCGAGGGCAGTTGGCTCGCTCGGAAAAACACCAATCCCGATACCCCTGGTACCTCTGAAGTCCAGGACGAAAATGGAAAGCGCGACGCAGTAAAAATAAACGTCACCACAATGACGACGAAGGTGAGGATACGGTAGTAAACGCCGGATTCCGAAACCCGAAGTCCGAACAACGAAAAAAGGACCCTAAAGGCAATGGCCACGGACCGTCTAGGTTAGACACAATTTTGGACAGGCCCTGCCAGATCCATGGCACATCTGAAAAGCCTGCCAACCACTCCAACCGTAACTGTTGGGTGATAAAGCAGGCCGAAAAGCTCACCGCCAAAGACTCGGGCAAATGCGCACGTAGCGAGGATGATGACGAGCCCCGGAGGCCGAATAATGGAGGCTAGAAACTCTTCCCTTCTAATGGCAAGACGGTGAACATGATCTATGCAACCCACATACCGAAGAAGTAAAGGAAGCGAGCTCTTTAAGACGTATATTCCGTCGAGCGTAGCACCGAAGTTCAATCCATGGTCAGCCTGCCCGATCACGTTTGACCGCAGGGAGCACCTGACCAACATACGTCATGGAGGGTCCACAGCCTTAGTGCTCGACCCTATCATCGATGGTTTTCACCTCACTAGAGTCCTAATGGACCGAGGTAGTAGCCTCATTCTGATATACGAAGACACAATGAGGAAGATGAGGATCGACCTGTCAAGGATCAAATCCAGCAACACCAGCTTCAAGGGGGTTATTCCGGGAGTGGAGGCCCGCTGCACAGGCACTGTGACGCTTGAAGTAGTGTTCGGCTCTCCAGATAACTTCCGAAGCGAGGACTTGATCTTCGACATTGCACCTTTTCGCAGCGGCTACCACGTCCTCCTCGGTCGAATAGCGTTCGCCAAATTCAATGTTGTCCCACACTATGCATACCTCAAGTTGAAGATGCCTGGTCCTTCGGGCGTCATAACTATCAACGGCAATACAGAACGCTCACTTTGAACCGAAGAGCACACTGCGGCCCTAGCGGCTGAAGACCAAGCTAGACCGTACACTTCCCAACACCGACTCACCGTAAAGGCCGGCGACAACAGTAAATGGGCACGAACCCGCTCCCCGTCATGGGAACCCGCATGCGTTCGCCACAAATTGGGACGCGCGCCCCACGGCATGCCCACATTCTTCGCGCTCCACATGCCTCGTCAGCACAATTTCACACTTAAAATACCATGGGCAGCCTGGAGGCATATATCAATAAATCCGAAGAACGTGTTTGGCTAGCCCAAACTTCGGACTTACCTTGTCTTCGGACGACCCGGGCGACAGTTTCATAACCCCCCCCCAAGCTTAAAGCTTCATTGACAGGACCATCGCCCCTCAAGGTTTCATCGAAGGTCCCAACCCCCACTTCCCAGAAGCAAAGGCGCATACGTGCAGCAAGGCAAAGTGAAGGTTTCGACTCACGCATTAAGGCTCTACGTAAACCTTTACTCTGTAAAAATCTTTTTCTCTTTACGAATAATGCCTTGGCTATTCGAATTGTATGGTTTGACATCTTGAGCTAGCCAGAAATAATAAAGCGCCCTTTATGGTGTTCGGATACCTGCATCTTGCGATTGTCTTTCTGATTTTCCACTCGCTCTTCGAACAGCCCGGCACGAATACATAATCGTTTACCTTACATAGAGCCTGATTTCCCCATTAGCTTGACTCATAAGTCCGACACTGCTTTCCCGCTAAGTGTTCGGCGTCTCAGATATTGCACTATATGCATCAAGTACCGAACTATGTCTGGGGTCGATAGTTGGGTTGCCCGGCTCCTGTGTTTACCCCTTATGTTCCGCACGTTTGGTTAAGAGGGCAAAAGGAGACCCCCTGCGATTGTAATTCTGGCTCGCCTGGTCAAGTACCTTAGGATGATTAAGCCGAAAACTGGCCGTCATAGTAAGCGCAAACTGATCAGTGATCCGATGACGAGGTTTGACTCTACAAATCATTGGCGATTTCGCCGTGTCAGACGAAGGATTCGTATTAACACAAACCATGTGATCGGAAAGGGCGGGTATTGGCCCCCGAGTACATCACAAAACATGGGGGGCTAGTCCTTAGCCCCCACCGTCAAGCTCCTAAGGCTAAGTGAAAGCAATAAAACCGAATAGTCCGATTGCCTGGTTTCGCTCGCGCACTACCTCCTTCGGGTACCAAGACGTTGGCTAAGGTTAGCAATGCGGAGACAAAACACCCCTCGTGATATTCAACTGGGGGCTGAAGCCAACGACTGGTAGCTTTCAGAATAAACATACAGCAGCATAGGAGTCAAAATTAAATCATGACAATATAAGACAAGTCAAGGGAACGCATTATAAAGCATAAGATCCAATTAGTACAAACTTGATACAATTACTCAAACACTACATCTTTTGAGCACTGGCCCTCTATCGCCCACGTGCCGTTCATCACTTGCGCAAAGTACTGCTCAGGGCGGTGATGCTCTTTTCCCTTGGGCGGAGGACCAGTGGCCATGTCCATTGGATTAATCTTCAGCCAATGCACCATGGTCTTTGCAAACGCAAGCCTCGCCCCCTCAAGGCACGCTGAGCGCTTCATGGCGTCAATCCGGAGTGACGCCACCCGCTGCTTTTGCACAAGGCCGAAGTATGTGCCCGGAATGGGCTCGACAGGCCACAGATCGACACAGAGGTCCTTCGTGGCTAGCTCGGACATTCGATGCATCTCCACCAGCTGCTTCATCTGATCACTGAGGAGGGGAGGACGCTCGGAGGCCAGAAACTGTGAACAAAAGGGCCGTTGCATGGAGTCCTCCTCGAACGTGGCATAGTGCTTAGCTGTGGCCGCCGCATTCTTTGGTAGTTCAGTGAAGACGCCTACAGAGTGCCAGACGGGCGTCAGCAAGGCAAACCTGTTGCCTCCGAACACACTCTGCAGTAAGTATTTCTTACCATTGGCAATTTGCCCAGCTTGGTGGAGCTCCTCCCGGACACCTCGCAGTTAGGTCCTCGCCTCCTAGCACTCCTTCTTTGCCTTGGACAACTTGGAGGATTGGTCCCCTACTCCTTTTCAAGGACCTCCAGCTTCTTGGCGGCATCCTGGAGCTCCCCTTGCACCTCGGGTACTCGAGCCTTGTGCCGCTCAACAGCACGCTGGATATTCTTGAGCTCGGCCACCGCCTTGTGGGCAGCCTCTTTCTTTGCGGCCGCCTCCGCCTCTGCTTTCTTCAAGGCTTCCCTCAAGCCTTCAACTTCGGTGGCGGCCACTGCAAGATCAACATAATAAAGGATCACCTCACAGTCCGGATTGTCAATATCCGACGCCAAGTAAATTGCATATCTTATCAAAAGGCTTACCTTGCGCCTCGTCAAGCAGTTTGTTGACAAGGTCAAGCTCTTTACCGGAAAGCTTGAGCTTCCAATCCATCTCCTCTAGTGCCACGGCATTAGCAGCCGCAGCCATGGAAGATGCCTGCGTCAGCAAGAGAAATGTCGACATTATCAACCAGCCTACTGAATTTGATCCTCTGCAGGCTCCTATGAAGTCCTTAAAGAGTCTCGGGGGCTACTACATATACGGCCTACCCAAACTAAGGACTAAATCCAATTTATGGGAAAAGATCATTACTCGACTTACCTCAAAGCCTGTTAGAAGGCCTTGGACAGCGTCTTTCAGTCTAGAATGGACTGACCGAACACCTTGCATAACCGCACTCATGAGAGTGTGGTGTTCGTCGACGATGACGGAGTTGTTTACCAACTCCTCCAGCGCGTCTGGCCAGCCAGCCGCCATCCGATTGGAGGTGTTTGGCGCTGGCGTTGGCTCCCCAGCCACTACAAAAAAAATACACTTCCGTGATGATACGTGTTTGTCACAGTAGGTCACATTTTTGGTCATGCATGTACATCCATGACAAATTTATGACAGAATCAAGATAGTCATACCTGTGCTGTCATAGAAGTGTTCCATGACATTACCAAAATTATCATCACGTAAGTGTCCGCTTCCATGACGATAAATCGCGCATCACAGAAGTGCTTTCGTCAAGGGTGGCCGACACGTGGCATCCACCGTAACGGAACGCCGTTAAGCTATCGGGTCGGGTTTTGGATCCGATAACCCGTTAACAACCGCGACCAATGGGGATTTTCCATGTGTAAAATCATCATTGGCTGGAGGAAACACGTGTCGGCTCATCCTTGGGACAGATGTCATCCACTCATTGGACAGAAGGCGCCTATGATATGTCGACACGTGGCACGGCCCATCAAGTTTAAATGGGCCGGCCCAACTAAAGGCCCAGAAGATTTTGCGGACGATAATGGGCCGGCCCAGCTAAAGGCCCACGAGATTTTGCGGACCATAATGGGCTGGCCCAGCTAAAGGCCCACAAGATTTCGCGGGCCATAATGGGCCGACCCAGGTAAAGGCCCACAAGATTTCTGTGTGCCATAATGGACCGGCCCAGGTAAAGGCCCACAAAATTCTTGCGGATCATAATGGGCCAGCCCAACAAAAGGCCCACGAGATTTCGCCGACACTAATGGGCCGGCCTAGCTGTAGGCCCACAAGATTTTGAGGACCCTAGTAGGCCGGCCTATTAACTGGCTGCCATGTTTTGGGCCAAATGCCGGCCCATATTTGATCCGGTCCATTAATGGCCTGCCACGTTCCCGGCCTAATAATGGCCCATATGAGATCCGGCCCGTTAAAAGCCTCCCACGTTCTGGGCCAAATCACGGCCCAGATCAGGTCCGGCCCTTTAAGAGGCTTTGGCCTCAATTATGGCCCATATCAGATTGGGCCCGTTAACTGGACGCTATGCTTTTGGGCCCACTTGCTAAAGGCTCATTTACTAATTTGGCCTGATATTAGTTTCGGCCTGTTAAGGGCCCGTTTAACATTTCGGCCCTATATTAATTTCGGCCAGTTAAAAGCCCGTCATATAGTTGGGCCTAACTACGGCCCGGTTTGCATCTGGCCTGCTCGCAGCCGATATCTGATTGGGCCAAATAAGGACCGAGACAATTTTGGCCTGTTAAAAGCCCATGATTTGATTCGCACAATCATGGGCCGGGGTCCATTTTGGGCTGCTGCCGGCCCGTGAGCTATTCGGCACGTTTCAGGCCCAACCTACTTCTCAGCCTCCTAAAAGCCCATTGAGTTTTCTTGCGGAAAGAGGGCCGGGGGTTACTCGGCCTATTAAAGGCCCGAATCTTCTAGTGGGCCAGTTTGACGAGGCCCATGATGCGGATCATACATCGTGATTGCATGACGGCCTGATTATGTACCGTTATTTTACGGTTTGGCCGGTTTACTGCGAAGACAGGATATATATACAGTAAAATAACTACAGCATCATGAATAAGAAAAAACCTAGACTATCCAATAAAGAAATTATGGCATATTACATCCACTGGGCATCAAAGTTCGCCACTATGATAATAAAGCACAATCAGACATCAGATTACATACACTGGGCATCAAAGATCGCCACCAGTGCAAATAAACATGCCGACAAAATAATATACAAAACCGACAGCACTTCAATAGAGTTCAAGAAAGGTTAGCCCTGCTGGCGAGCTGCAGCGCAACCACCTGAGCAAGATGATGAGACTGCGCTTGTTCAACACTTATATCTTCCTCACTCTGAAAGATAAACAAGCAGAAAGATGACAGGTTTTGCACATAAAATTATCAGTGCTGACAATTCATCACATTTCTTACTGACGAATAAAGTGACACAGTTTAAAATTGCATTAACACAATATGGTATTGTTTAGGTCAAGACATGGCAGGAAATGACATTGTGAAGGAGTTGGCAGCTTCACGACACCACTGCATCACGGATCAAGAACTCATAATTATCAATGGTTAGTGAGTCGTCAATTTACCCCATTTCAGATTGGCAAATAAAGAGACGGTTTAAATAATAGTAGAATGATATGACACTGTTCATAGTTAAGACATTGCAGAATATGACATTGTGTTGTAGTGGGTAGGTTCACCACACCACTGGATTACGGATGAAGAACAGAAGCATACATGCAGTGCAAAAGAAGATCACTTGCTCTGTATAGTTTAATTTACATGGTATGAAGAAGGAACTTGGTTGTACAACTGAAAACTTAAATTGAGAAGGACAAACTTTTGTTTATGAACTACATAATAAACTTTAAACATGCAATTTGATGCAAACACCAAAAATAAACAACTATTGCAGTCATGCCTAACCAAATATACACAACAAAGTTTGAAGGCTTGAGAAGGACAAACTTACATTACTGGTGAAGACATGTGTCGGAGTAATTGGCCACGGGTATCCCCAAGGCGGCAAGACAATATTTCAAGACATCGGGGCTAGCAAAGCCCCTCAGTCCGACTGCCCGGCCGCTCCTGCCGGCTCCCCGTCCGACTGCTCCACCCGGTCGGCTACCTGGCCGGCTGCCGGCTGCCGACTGCACAAACCAGCCGGCTGCCGACTGCAGCCCGACCCGACACCGACAAGACCCCGACGAGATGGCCATACCGCGGATGAGACAGCTGTACCGCAACGCCATCATGTACAGTGTCACTTGTCCCTGGGCTCTATTTATGAAGTGACCCAGGGGACAAGTGTGACACCCCACCATGCCTAGCTACCATACCTACCTAGCTTACATCCTAAGCTACCCCTCAAGCCTATATATATGAGCATCCATCCATCCAGGATGGACTCACACTCCCACACACTCACGCATGCATGCTCATGCACTTGTGGCCATGCACACACTTGTGCTCATATGCATATACAATGCCAGATGCCTATGGCACTGAGCTCAGATACAGCTCCAGGAGCAACTCTGTACCAGATATACTACAGATACTCAGACATGCAGGAGTAGGGGTATTATCTCTCCGGAGAGCCCCGAACCTGGGTAAAATAGCGCGTGCTACTCGCATACCAGCTCCCGGTCCTATCAGCAGCAGTCTTACCCTCACACGAAGCCCTTGTGGCATCGGTCGCCTCACACCCCCCGTGAGAATACCACGACAGTTGGCGCCCACCGTGGGGCCAGGTGCACCGTTGTCCGGAGACCTGTTCTGGATGGGAACCCTTTTCCTCCCCCGCGAGCGTAGCCAGCCCGCTACGCCCGATGGCGCTTGCCCTAACGCGCTGCAAGGCTTCGATGACGCCTGCACGGCGAGCTGCCTCGCCGACCTTCTTGGCGAGACTCGCATCTCTGACAAGCCCGCGTCCGACATGGGCACAGACTACCCCGAGAGCCGCCTCGTCAGCCTCCTCCACCAGCTTCACGTCTCCAGCGAGCTTGCTGTGGACTTGGAGTCGGTCGGCTCCACCGACCCGATGCTTGTCGACTCCGACTCGGCATCGCTTGACGCCTTCCCCACCGATGTGGTGATCATCGACGACCCTCTCCCTCGAGCCGACAGTGGCAGCAGCACTGTCACTGAGGTGCTGGTCATCAGCCATGGCGCCGTCTCGGGCGAGAACGCCCACGACGCCCTACAAGCGGCGCTGCACGACTTGTCCGTCCCCATCTCGGCCGACGCCGACGCCCAGATTCTGGAGGCACGCCGCCTCGCCCTCATCCCGGAGGGCCAGAAGATAGCATCCATGAGATGCCTCACTGAGGCTCACCAGCGCGAAGTCGACCGCGCCGCCTTTGGTACGCCGCCTCCTGGCGGGCCGAGCCGAGCCGGCCTCGTCAAGAAGCGCGGCGCGGCCATCGCCAGCATGCTGGGAGCAGACCGCCCGGTCTACGCCACGCCACTCGAGAACCTGCGTGCCGCTCAGGCGGCCGTAGACGAGCTGAATGGGCTGGGGGCTGATGAGCTCCCCTACATGAGTAGACGCATCCAGCAGCTGATCGACGCGGCCGCAGAACGACATGAAGCCGGCGCCCGCGCTGAGAGTCCTCCCCCACGCCGAGAACACGCCGCGACACCTCGGACGCTGACTGTAAGCAGCGCCCGCGCAAGGAAAGACAAGGAGCCGGCTGCTAGCCGCAGCCGGACTCGGGTCACCATCGAGCGCGACGTAGAAGGCCGCCCCCGAGCGGTGGAACGACAAGGCAATCCGCCTCCCCCCGCCTCGTGGGGAGAGATATCCCACCCCGCCGCCTGTCACGCATCCGACTCTCAGTGGCTGACTAGGCCACCACGAAGGAGTCGGCGAGAATGATGCCCGCCACCGAATCGATCGCCTAGCGCGATCCCTGGCGCTAGAAGAACAAGATGATGTCGGCCCACCTTGCTTTGGCCCCCGCATCCGTGACGAGCCCTTCCCCAAAGGGTTCTCACTCCCCAGAGACATGCCAAAATACAACGGCTCCGTGAAGCCGGAAGATTGGCTGATCGACTACTCTACCGCAGTCAGCATAGCAAACGGCAACAGGCGCGTTGCCGTGAAGTATGTCCCTCTCATGCTTCAAGGCACGACACACACCTGGATGAACAGCCTCAAGCCCTACAACATCAACAGCTGGCTAGACTTCACGGAAGTCTTTGTCCGCAACTTCACCAGCACATACAAGCGGCCTCCTAAGCCCCGCCAGCTCTCCTTATGCGTCCAAGGGCCTAGCAAATTGACTCGCGACTACCTCACGCGTTGCCGAGCTCCGCAACTCCTGCGAGGGGGTTCACGAGGTTCAAGCCATAGAGTACTTCGCCGCCGGGTGCCGAGAGGGCACCCTCCTCAAGCACCGACTCCTCTGCGGCGAGCCGACTACACTCGACGAGCTGCTGATCATAGCAGACAAGTACGCCACGGCCGACTCCTCGATGAAGACCGAGCTCCGAGTGGACGCCACTGGAAAGGTGCTCGCTCCGGCTCCCAAGACGCCGGCTGGTGACTCCAACCGACGCCCCTACCAGAACAACCACAAGCGCAAGGCCCCTATGCCGCCTTCCACCAGTCGGCAAGTAGCCACCGTCGAAGACGAACAACCCGAAGAGCGGCCCGCTCCCAAGAAGAAGGGCGGCAGGCCGGCTTGGCAGCCGGCCTTCTCCTACGAGCAAACTCTCGATGCCCCCTGCAAGTTCCCGAGCGGCGCGAAGCCGTCCAACCACACGACCCGGAAGTGCCATTGACTCACGCGGATCTCTAAGGGCGAGGGGCTGGTGCCGCCTCCGCCTCCTGGCCCGCCGCCTCCAGCCCCTCAGCAGCCGGCTGTTCGACCAGCAGTCGGAGCCATTCAGGATGAGTTCCCAGATGAGCATGCCGCCTACGTCGTCTTCACGAGCCAGATTGAAGACAAGCGCAGTCGGCCCCGACATCACCAAGAAGTCAACGCGGTCGCATCCAGCAACCCCGAGTTCATGCATTGGTCTGAAAAGCCCATCAGCTGGAGCCGGGCCGATCACCCAGAGGTGATGCCATCTCCCGGCTCCTACGCATTGGTGTTGGATGTCACCCTCGTGACGGAAAGGCGAGCTGCCCATTTCTCCCGCGTGTTAATTGATGGTGGAAGCAGCATCAACATACTGTACCGCGACACCATGGAGAAGTTGAACCTCAAGGCGAAGCAGCTCATGCCAAGCCGGACTGTGTTCCATGGCATCGTACCTGGCCTGTCCTGTTCCCCAATCGGCAAGATCAAGATGGATGTTCTCTTCGGAGACAAGGATCACTTTCGCCGAGAAGCGAGCTGGTTTGAAGTAGTGGATCTAGAAAGCCCTTACCACGCCTGGTTTGAAGTAGTGGATCTGGTTTGAAGTTATGGAGGTGTTTTTTCCAGAGTGGTTTGCCAACCCGGTCTTGGTGTTGAAGAAGAACAATAAATGGCGTATGTGTATAGATTACACCAACCTCAACAAAGCCTGCCCAAAGATCCGTTTGCCCTGCCACGGATCGATCAAGTGATAGACTCCACAGCCGGATGCGAGCTGTTGAGTTTCTTGGATGCTTACTCAGGATACCACCAGATCAAGTTGGACCCAGCCGACCGCCTGAAGACCGCCTTCATCACACCATTCGGAGCTTTCTGCTACCTAACTATGACATTCGGCTTGAGAAATGCCGGTGCCACTTTTCAGCGTTGCATGCAGAAATGCCTCCTCAAGCAACTCGGCAGAAATGCCCACGTCTATGTAGACGATATTGTGGTGAAGACGGAGAAGCGCGGCACCCTGCTGGAAGACCTCAGAGAAACATTTGCCAACTTGCGCCGATTCCAGATCAAGCTCAACCCTGAGAAATGCATGTTCGGAGTACCAGCCGGCCAGCTTCTAGGCTTTTTGGTCTCCGAACGCGGCATTGAGTGCAACCCAGTGAAGATCAAGGCCATAGAGAGAATGGAGATTCCTACCAAGTTGCGAGATGTTCAGAAGTTTACCGGGTGCCTGGCCTCCCTAAACCGCTTTATCAGCCGGCTGGGGGAGAAGGCTCTCCCCCTGTATCGACTCATGAAGAAATCCACCTACTTCGAGTGGAACGACCAAGAAGACCAAGCTTTCCACGAGTTGAAGAAGATGCTGACCACACCACCTGTCCTGGCAGCGCCGACTGAGAAAGAGCCCACGCTCCTTTACATTGCTGCGACTAGCCGAGTGGTCAGTACAGTCATCGTGGTCCAGCGTCCAGAAGAAGGCCGAGCTCAGTTAGTCCAGAGGCCCTTGTATTATTTAAGCGAAGTATTGTCCACCTCGAAGCAAAACTACCCGCATTACCAGAAGATGTGCTATGGAGTGTACTTCGCCGCCAAGAAGCTGAAGCCCTACTTTCAAGAGCATCCCATCACGGTCGTATGCACCGCCCCGCTTGCCGAGATCATAGGCAGCCGGGATGCATCCGGCCGGGTGGCTAAGTGGGCCATTGCGCTGGCTCCTTACACGATCTTCTACTAGCCCCGCACCGCCATCAAGTCCCAAGCATTGGCCGACTTCCTTGTCGACTGGGCCGGGACCCAGTACCTACCGCCGGCTCCCGACTCCACTCATTGGCGGATGCACTTCGACGGATCTAAGATGCGCACCGGCTTGGGAGCCGGCATCGTCCTCACCTATCCCAAGGGCGACAAGCTCAGATACACATTGCAAATCCATTTTGCCGCCTCCAACAATGTGGCTGAGTACGAGGCGCTCATACACGGGCTCCGGCTAGCCAAAGAGCTTGGCATACTCCGGATCCTGTGTTATGGCGACTCGGATTTGGTGGTCCAGTAGTCATCTGGCGACTAGGACGCCAAGGACGCAAACATGGCGAGCTATCGATTCCTCGTCCAGCAAATCAGCGGATACTTTGAAGGGTGCTGTAACACCCCGGATGTAACTTTCCATATTTGTAACTCCAACTCTTGCCATTTTCGGTTACGTGTTATGATATTCCCTCCGTGGTTCGTTTTCGTTTTGCATTTTTGTTCATGTCATGCATCTCATATCATGTCATCATGTGCATCTCATTTGCATACGTGTTCGTCTCATGCTTCCGAGCATTTTCCCCGTTGTCCGTTTTGCAATCCGGCACTCCCACGTGCACCGGCGCACCCCTCTTGTTTCTTTTCGTGAGCGGGTGTTGAACGTTCTCGGAATGGACCGAGGCTTGCCAAGTGGCCTTGGTATACCACCGGTAGACCACCTGTCAAGTTTCGTTCCATTTGGAGGTCGTTTGATGCTCCAACGGTTAACCGGGTAACCGCAAAGTCCTTTTGTGTGTTGCAGCAAAACCCCCCTCCAAACAGCCCAAAACCCTCCTAAGTCCCCTCCATGCTCTCGGTCGTTCGATCATGATCGTGTGGGCGAAAACCGCACTCCATTTGGAGTCTCCTAGCTCCCTCTACCTATAAAAACACCTCCCCCTCCGAAATTCGCGGTGCAACCCTAGTCCCCTTCCCCTCTCCGCAGCCGGACGCGTCCGCCGCCGCCGGACAAATACCCGCCGCCGCGCCCGACGAACCGGAGGCCGCCACGTCAGCACCTCAGCCGCCTCCACCGCGCGAGCCCGCGAGGCCCGCGTCGGGCCACCCGAGCCCACGCCCCGCTCCGCTGGCGACCCGTGCCGCAGCTCCGCCCGTCGTCCTCCCGCCGGCGCTCCTCCGCCGACCCCGCCGGCGCCGTTCGCCGTGCCCGAGCGCGCCCGCGTCCTCGTCGCCCGGGTTGCCGCCCGCCGCCGCGTCCATGCGGGATCCCGGCCGCCGGCGCCTTCCTTCTCCCTCTCCGGTGCCTCCCCGAGTCCTCCCCGCGACGAACTCCGGCGAGCCGCGCCCGATCTGGATCTGGAAGCCGCGGTTGACTTTTCTTTTCCCCCCTCGAATTTCTCCAAGTCATGAGATTATTGCATTCTGTTGCATACTTTGACGCATCATAACTGTGTGCACATAGCTCCGTTTCGTGCGTGTAATATGTAGAAATGTTCATCACGAGATTCTCTTTATTTCATTCCATTGCACCATGCTCGTTTGAGTTCATCTTGATGCCCAAATATCTGGTGCAAGAGTGCTATATGCTGTTAACTGTTGTTACCTATCAGAACTTGGTGTTTTGTTATTTTTGTTGCATTTGATGTGTGCATCTTATGAGTATGAGCTCTACATGTGTTTTGATGTATGCCATGCCATCTTTACAGAGGTGTATGCCATGTATTTTTGTGATCTCTGTGGTGACTAACACAAGCATGCAAACTAGGCTTCGTGATGTTTCTGTTTTCAGAGACTTAGTGGAATACTAAGTCTGTGACTGCTGTTATTTTGTTGCCTTGTATCCATGTGTCTACAGAGAGATCCATGCTCCTTTTGGTGATGTTCAGTAAGGATGTTTTGTAGCTATAGGTGTGCTATATACATCCATGCCCCTGTTTGCAATTATGGAGTGTCTTAGCATGTCTCAATCTTGCTCTACTTCTGCTATAAAATATTTCTGGCAAATTGTTAACATGATATTCAATTTTGCCAAGGTTGTTGTAGTTGTTTCATACATGCAATGTATTTGCTCTTGCCATGGACAGCTTCATAAACATGCCATATTGCTGTAGGTATGCTTGTTTTGTCATGATTTGCTTTGTGATGAGTGCATCAAGCTCACCAAGATGCCCTCATAATTTCTGTTACTGCCATGCTCTGTTTTCTGCCAAGTCTGAAACCTGTTAACGAAACTTGCTATGTTTACATGGTTGCCATCATATCTTCTGGTCCTTTTTGGCTTATTGTCACTAAGGTACTTTTGTTCTATGCATTTAGTAGATTCATGCCATGCCTTGTTTTGCCATGTTAAGTTCTGTAGCATGTTGATTTCTTGCTCTGAACATTGCTACCTGATGTTGTTTCAGCCATGTCCAGTAATTTCACTAAGTCTCTGATCCTGATATCTTTTGCACTTTTGTCATGCTTGTTTAAGCATGTTATGTTGTGATCTAGACGTAGCTCAGTGTTCCTCTTTTGTCAAGAATCTCCTGTAGATTACTGCCATATGCTTTGTTGTTATGTTGGGGGTGCTGCAGCATATTTTCTTGTCGTATTCTAAGTGCTATCATGCTGTTAATCGCAGAATCGTGTCATTCTCGTTTTGCTTGCCATTTGCAAACCGTGCATCCGTTTCCGGTGATCTTTATATCGATTTCGACCGAAATCATCTCATATTTCCAGTGGCATGCTTGGTTTGCCAAGTACTGCCTTGTTCATCATTTTTCCTCCGGAGCACGCATACGCATCGCATATCATATCCCGCATATCATGCATGTTTTGCATCATGTTGCTTGTGCATTTCCCGTGATTGATTGTGGTTCCGTGCTTGTGTTCTTGTTTTGGGCAGAGCCGGGAGACGAGTTTGTGAACGAGGAACCTGTTGAGTACGCTTATGAGGATCAAGCTTTCGACAACTCTGAGGACCTTGCAGGCAAGATGACCATACCCACGAAATCACTTCTATCTTTGCTTTGCTAGTTATTCGTTCTTTTGCCATGCTGCGCTACCTACCACTTGCTATATCATGCCTCCCATATTGTCATGTCAAGCCTCTAACCATCCTTTCCTAGCAAACCGTTGTTTGGCTAAGTTACCGCTTTTGCTCAGCCCTTCTTATAGTGTTGCTAGTTGCAGGTGAAGTTGAAGTTGGTTCCATGTTGGAACATGGATATTTTGGAATATCACAATATCTCTTATTTAATTAATGCATCTATATATTTTGGTAAAGGGTGGAAGGCTCGGCCTTATGCCTGGTGTTTTGTTCCACTCTTGCCGCCCTAGTTTCTGTCATACCGGGATTATGTTCCTTGAGTTTGCGTTCCTTACGCGGTTGGGTGATTTATGGGACCCCCTTGACAGTTCGCCTTGAATAAAACTCCTCCAGCAAGGCCCAACCTTGGTTTACCATTTGCCACCTAAGCCTTTTTCCCTTGGGTTTTCGCGAGCCCGAGGGTCATCTTTATTTAAACCCCCGGGCCAGTGCTCCTCCAAGTGTTGGTCCAAACTAGAGCACCGTGCGGGACCGTCCATTGGCAACTTGGGTTACGTTGGTACCTGTATGCTTAGCTTATCCGGTGTGCCCTGAGAACGAGATATGTGCAGCTCCTATCGGGATTTGTCGGCACAGCGGGTGGTCTTGCTGGTCTTGTTTTACCATTGTCGAAATGTCTTGTAAACTGGGATTCCGAGACTGATCGGGTCTTCCCGGGAGAAGGTTTATCCTTCGTTGACCGTGAGAGCTTATAATGGGCTAAGTTGGGACACCCCTGCAGGGTATTATCTTTCGAAAGCCGTGCCCGCAGTTATGAGGCGGATGGGAATTTGTTAATGTCCGGTTGTAGAGAACTTGTCACTTGACTTAATTAAAATACATCAACCGTGTGTGTAGCCGTGATGGTCTCTTCTCGGCGAAGTCCGGGAAGTGAACACGGTTTGAGTTATGCATGAACGTAAGTAGTTTCAGGATCACTTCTAGCTTTGGGGCCATTGCGTTGCTTCTCTTCTCGCTCTCTTTTGCGTATGTTAGCCACCATATATGCTTAGTGCCTGCTGCAACTCCTCATCATTACACCTTCCTTTCCTATAAGCTTAAATAGTCTTGATCTCGCGGGTGTGAGATTGCTGATTCCTCGTGACTTACAGATTCTACCAAAACAGTTGCAGGTACCGACGATGCCAGTGCAGATGACGCAACCGAGCTCAAGTGGGAGTTCAATGAGGAACGTGGTCGTTACTATGTTTCTTTTCCTGAGGATCATTAGTGGAGCCCATTTGGGACGATCGGGGATCTAGCATTTGGGGTTATCTTATTTTCATTTGGATTTGACCGTAGTCGGTCTATGTGTGGATTTTGGATGATGTATGAATTATATTTATGTATTGTGTGAAGTGGCGATTGTAAGCCAACTCTCGTTATCCCATTCTTGTTCATTACATGGGATTGTGTGAAGATGACCCTTCTTGCGACAAAACCACAATGCGGTTATGCCTCTAAGTCGTGCCTCGACACGTGGGAGATATAGCCGCATCGTGGGCGTTATAGGTGCGAGTTCCTCCACGTGCCACGGGCCGACAACGAGCAAGCAGATGCCCTAGCACGGATCGGCTCCACCCGACAAGCTATACCAACCGGCGTCTCTCTCCAGCGCCTCCTCAAACCGTCTGTCAAGCCGTCTCCAGAATCGGACTCTATCTTCGTACCGCCTGCCCCTGATGCAGTCGGATCCGACTGGGGGAACCCAGCAGGCGGCTCGGGGACTTCGACAAGCGGCCCGGGGACTGCTGTAGTCGCACCCGGCTCGGGGACTTCAGAACCCATCCCGGGGACTACAGCAGTCGGCCCGGGGACTGCAGCAATCGGCCCGGGGACTGCAACGACACAACAGGCGGTGGCCGACTCCAACTCTCCACCACCCAACCCACCCACCTGGGTCACAGTAGCCGTACTGACAACAGAAGAAGTCACAGCTCCATCATGGGCCCAGCCCATCCTCAACTTCCTAGTAAACAGAGAGCTGCCGACTGATGAGATCTCGACAAGACTAGTTCAACGCCGAGCCGGAGCAAACGCAATAATAAACAGAGAACTTGTTAAGCATAGCGTCACAGGAGTCTTCCAGCGCTGCGTCGAGCCACAGAAGGGCATAGCAATCCTCAAGGATATCCACCAAGGCGAATGCGTCCACCATGCGGCCTCAAGATCACTTGTCGCCAAAGCTTTCCGCCATGGTTTCTTTTAGCCGACTGCTTTGGAAGACGCCAAGGAATTAGTCAAATGCTGCAAAGGATGCCAAGTCTTCAGCTCCAAGCAACACCAGCCGGCTTCTGAACTCAATACCATCCCCCTCACCTGGCCCTTCGCCGTTTGGGGGCTGGACATGGTGGGCCCATTCAAGACAGCCCGCGGCGGCATGACACATCTGCTTGTCGCCGTGGACAAATTCACCAAGTGGATTGAAGTGAAGCCAATCAAGAAGCTGAACGGGCCGACTGCCGTGACATTCATCGCAGACATCACCTCTCGGTATGGTATACCACACAACATCATCACCGACAACGGCACGAATTTTGCCAAGGGAGCACTGGCACGTTTCTGCGCGACACAGGGCATCTGACTGGACTTAGCGTCCGTCGCCCACCCGCAGTCAAACGGCCAGGTCGAGCGAGCAAACGGCCTCATCCTCTCCGGCATCAAGCCCCGACTGGTCGTACCACTGGAGCGTTCGGCCGGCTGCTGGCTCGATGAGCTGCCGGTTGTCCTCTGGAGTCTGCGTACTACCCCTAACAAGTCAACCGGCTTCACTCCTTTCTTCCTTGTATATGGTGCCGAGGCTGTCATCCCAACTGACATCGAGTTCGACTCGCCTCGGGTCACCATGTACATGGAGGCGGAGGCCAAGGAAGCGCGAGAAGACGGTGTCGACCTGCTGGAAGAAGGCCGGCTATTAGCACTCAGCTGGTCCGCCATCTACCAGCAGGGTTTGCGCCGTTACCACAACTGGAAGGTCAAGCCAAGATCCTTCCAAGAAGGCGATCTTGTGCTCCGGCTGATCCAGCGAACAGCCGGCCAGCACAAGCTCTCAGCCGCTTGGGAAGGCCCTTTCGTCATCAGCAAGGCCCTAGGCAACGACTCCTACTACCTGATCGACGCACAGAAGCCGAGGGCACGCAAGAGGGATGATTCCGGCAAGGAGTCGGAACGACCATGGAACGCCAATCTCCTAAGAAGATTTTACAGTTAAAAGCAGTATGTATCACGATACCTTTTTGTATTAAGTACAAGACAATGGGCCCCCCGAGGCGCACTCGGGGACTACCCTCCTTTTTCTAGGAATGACGAATGTCATACCCATGAATGTACTATTACATTTGATTCTCTATCTGGCACCGGGTTCAACTAGTCGGCCCGGGGACTGGCCGCCTTGAGTTATATTAAAAGTTCTACCTGAAATCAGACAAGTAGTGTGCCAGCACCCGAGCCCTCTCTTGTTGTAAGTCGCAGCTCGAAGAACCGACTGTCTGACTGGCAAGAGCCAAAGGCAGGAAAGGATGCCCACACGAAAAAGGCTAAGGACTAACGAACTTATATAACACAAGCCGCCTCCAACCACGCCTACCGGCTGTCAGAACAGCCGGCTGGCCGGCTTCCCAGTCACTTCGCTACAATCCAAGAAAGCTAGAGTACTTGCCCTCCCAATCGGCCAAGCACCTCTCTAGCCACAGACTACAGAGCAGCTGTCCGGCTGGGAAGGCGGCAACCAAGGGAGGGCGGCAAAGGAAACAGCCAAAGGATGAAAAGCAAAGAACAATGGAAAGCCAAACACATGCATGATTATATTTACACATAAGACCTTCAACAGGCCGGCAGTCATATAGTTTGAATACACCCCCAGTGGGTGGAACTGCGCAAACTAAACAAAATATTGTTCAAAGAGTAATAAAACAGGAAAGTAAAGGCGGCAGATTAGGCTAAGGGCGCAACAGGGGAGCCGGGCTGGTCGGTGGAGACGGCAACGCCGGCTGGAGGAGTGGCCGGCTGGCGAGTCTCGGCTTGATCATCGCTGGCCGCAGGCGGTGCGCTCGCACGTGCCTTGTTGCTGGAGGCACAGTCAAGCTGAGGCTGGCCGGCTGCTCCACCATCTGGCACGGCGTCTTCACCCTCCTCCTCCTCCTCCTCCTCGCCCTTGTCGCTGGAGTCGATCTCCTCCGCCGAGTCCTCGCCATCTGCTGGGTTCAGCCCGAACCACTCCTCCGGCTGGGCAACGCCGTTATCATCCACCTCAAGAGCAAACGCGCTGGTGTCGGTGTAGTCGGTGATCGCCGAGGCATGCTGGATGATAGCTGGCCACGCCGGCTCCAGCTCTGTGTCGGCCTCCTGCCGGCAGGTGGCCAGCTGGTCCAAGCTCAGCTCAGGATACCAGGCTTTGACGAACTCCAGCGCCCGCCTGGCGCCTGACCGAGCTGCAGAAGCCTTCCAGGCGTCGAAGCGGCCGGCCGCTACCTCCAGCCAGTCAGCAGTCCGACTGGGGGTGCGGGGAATCACCTCGCCGGGCCAGAGAGCGGCCAGCACCTGCGCCCCAACACGTTGAAGCCGGCGGAGCATGCGGTGAGCCGGCTAGAGGCGGGCTTGAATCGCCAGGAGCGGTTCCTCAAGCGACTGGCGAGCGTTCGGCGCGATCTCAGCGCCAGCCTGCCTTTGCGCCTCGCGGTGGGCCTCGATGACCTGGTTGGCGGTAGTAGAGTTGCCAGGGAAGTACTCTGCACAAGAAAGAAAAAAAGAGAAAGAAGAGAAAAATACAAAGTTAGAGATGAACCAAACGGCAAGCGGCAAGCAAGGAACGAAGAAGAGGGCGGCCTACCGTCAACCAAGTCTTCGATCTGGCCGTAGCCATTGATCAACGACTGCCTCGCCTCAGCCCAGCTCACCGCCTCGGTCTCATATTCGGCTTGGAGGGTGGCCTCGCTATCCTGCACCGCCTTCAAGGCCGCCTTATGGCTCTCCTCCTGGTCGGCCAGCTTCTTGACCAGGCGGTCACGCTCCTGAGCCAAGGCGTCGAACTCAGCTTCCTTAGCACGAAGGGCGGCCTGGGTCCCACCCAGCTGCTCCCTCAGTTTGGCGTTGGCCGCTACAGATATGGCAGAGAAGAAAAGAGCAATCAGTTAGATCAGAAGTCTTCTGGGTCAGCCCCCAAGTGAGATAAAAGATGAAGCACTTACCCCCGCTCTCAGTTAGATCAGCAGTCTTCTGGGTCAGCTCCCGAGCCTAGGAGTTGAAGGTAGCCGCACGGAGGTTGTGGTAGTACTGCAAGTCGGACAGAGAAGCGAATGAGAACAAGATAGCAAACAAAGCCTATCGAGAAGTTCCAAGCCGCCTGCTCAGCAGCCGACTCGGAACTCGGGGACTACACCCAGTGGGTGCGCTGACGCGCCCCCACGGAAGAAACCAAGATCAAGAAGCAAAAAACGGGAAGACTCACCCGAATGTCTGCCCGTGTCGTGAGGAACTCGTCATTATACTGCCTCAGCACTGCGGCCTGGGACTGAAGCCGGTTCCGGACTTCTTGCGCCACCACATTCACCACGGCCGTCCCACCACCCGGCGTCCACCCCGAGCTGGCGCTGGCTGTCTCCACATCCTGGGCCGACGAGCTGGAGCCCGCGGCCTTCTGCGGGTCCGGAGCCGAAGTTGCCTTCCCCGCGCGCTGGCGCGATGGCGACCAGACCACCAGGTCCGTCCTCACAGTCGGCTCGCCTCCAGCAGATTGCGTAGGCGGCGCGTTAGGCCGGCTGCCTTGGGCTGCCCCGGTCGGCGAGGGCGGTGCCGCCTCCCTCTCTTGGACGACGACGCCGTCCTCCCTCTCCAACCCCGGCAGGTCGCCGCCGGCTTCCTTCGGCGGGGGCTCCGGGATCTCGGGCGCCGCGACACGCAGGGGGGTGACAAGCAAGGCCCCTCCGCTGCCGCTGCGGCTGCAGTCTCCACCTGGGCCTTAGCCGCCGCGTCGGCTCGTGCCTTCGCCGACTCCTCCGCCTCCTCCTGCGCCGCCTTGGCGGCAGCCGCCCTTAGCTCTTCCACCTCCCGCTCCTCCCGTGCCTCCCGCGCATTTCGCTCCGTCGCCGCTTGAAGCTCGGCGCGGGGGTCCACACGACGGGTGCTCCCGGATCCTCCCGCGATCCAACCACGGAGGCGGCAGCAGCCCGCTCAAGAGAAAGCGGAGCTCTGATTTTTGAGACAAGACAATGATTCAGAAATCGATAAGAAAAGAAGTAGGAGTATGCAAGAGAATCTACACTTACGCCGAAACCGTTTGCGGCTGCTTCAGCACCTTGTGAAAGCGGGCCGCCTTCGCGGCCGCCTCATCCCGTCTGGTCGCCGCCGCCCCGCCCTTGGGCTTCTTCGGCCGACTGCCGAACAAGCCCGACGTGGCCCGGCGCTTCTACGCGCCACCCCGAGTAGGCGGCGCGGCGGAGGAACCCGCGCCATGGTCGGACGCCGGCTGGCGGCGTGGGATGATTTCTGCCTCGTCGTCATCCGGCCAGTCGTCGAAGCTGGCTCCAAGCCCGGAGCTGCCTGCGTTGCCGCCTGCTTCGTCGCCTCCCGCCTCGGTGTTGTCGTCCATGGCGGCCGCCCCAAGTCGGGGTCCTCCAAGTCATGCTCCGCCCGGTCGGGGAGAAATCGGCGATCCGCCCCCGCTGTCCCGGCCGCAGATCAAAGGAGAGGGCTCTGCCAAGACGTGCCGACTGGTCAGAGTCGGCCAAGAAAAACTTGGTGACAAAACTAAAAGAAGAAAAGATAAAGAAAGCATACCGTAGGCGGGGGATGGGCATGGGAGTACGACTCCTTGCCAAACCGCCACTCTGCGGAGAGCTTGTAGTTCACGAGATAATTCACCATATGAGCCACCTCGTCATGAGGTATCTCCTTGGTGCACATCCGACTCGGATCGAGTTGGCCGCTCATCTGACTGATCAGATGAGGGCGGCTTTGAAGCGGGAGCACCCGGCGCATGACGAAGGCGGCCAGCAGGTCGGACCCAGTCAGGCCCTCCGACTGGATCATTACCCGGAGTCGGGCGACGGCGGCGGCTCCAGCCGGCGACAGCGTCATGGCCCGATAGGACCACTGGGGCCGCCTCCCAGCCGGCGGGCCGGCTACGTAAGCCGGCAAGTTGACGTAATCGCCTTGTGGGGTGACGTTCTTCATGTAGAAGTATGATTTCTGCCAGCGCTTCACCGACTGGATCAGCGTGATGACAGGGAAGGGGTTGTCGGCTGCCGGCCTCCACATCGCGATGAAGGCGCCGCTCTGAGCCGGCACGCCCTGCATGCGGGTGCCGAGCTTGGTTTGGAAGAATTCCCCCCAGAGCTCGAGGGTGGGAAGAACGCCAAGAAAGCCCTCGCACAGAGTGACGAAGGCGGACAGCAGCACCACCGTGTTGGGAGTGAGGTGGTGCGGCTGGAGCTGATAATAGTCAAGGAAGGAGCGGAAGAAGGCGCTCGCGGGCAGACCGAGGCCGCGCAGGAAGTGCGAGCGAAAGATTACCCGCTTGCCTTCCTCCGGCGCCGGCGTGATCTCCTTCTCCGGCGCGAGACGGACATGCACCTGGTCCTTGCCGGGCAACCGCCGCGTCTTGCGGAGGAAGTTGATGTGGTCCGTATGGACGTTGGAGCCGTCCCAGTCTCCGCCGTACTGCATGATGGCGAGAAGCTGGTGAAAAAGGGTGCGGCAGCGGAGAAAGCACGGCCCCGCGGCGGCGAAGCAGCGGGGTGGTGCGAAGATTGGTGGGATGGCGCGGCGGCAAGATGCTGTTGCAATGGAAAGGAGGAGGAAGAAGATGGCGGAGAGAGGATGAGCGTGCGAGCGTCTGCTGCTCCCCCTCCTCCCCCTACTTATAGCCTCGTGCGGCGAAGCCGAGGAGGCGAGGCATGGGGGGGACGTGGGATTAACTGCGCCCACTCCCCCACGTCCCGCGATTATTGCGCCCTAACGACGTGCAGAAACTGCCGCCGGAAGGCATGCGGCCCGCTTTGGGCCACACAGAATCCGCGCCTGGGCCTAGGCGTAGGAGTGATGGCCCCCCGGCCTGCGGCGACGTCCTGTCGCGCGCGTGGGTTGGCAGGCTTTTTTCAGCCAGAGGGTGCCACGTGGTACGCGGGCGGCGAGCGGCCGGCCCGCAACCCGGCGTGTGCACCAACCGACTCCCGCTTTCAGACTTTAGAAGTTTCGCCAAGACGGCACCCAACCGAAGCCGGCTCCCAGCTGCTGGCTCGTCAAGATAAGAAGCTGACCGAGCTTCTCGACCTCCTCTCAGCCTCGAAGCCCAACCAGCTTCGGGGACCACTGTCGGAGTAAATGGCCACGGGTAGCCTAACCGACTCCCCCTGGCTCTTCGAAAAATTATCAGGCCAGTCGAGCCTTCAAGCACCCAGAGCACGGGGTCGCCTTCCTCTGGCCGGCTATCCCCAAGGCCGACTACTAGAAGGCGACCCGGCCTCAAAAACCTTCCCGAAGAAAGCTACAAGATGGCCGACTCCAGGAATCCGGCCCCCAGAGGACCGACTCCCAGAAGCCGGCCATGAAGAAGGCCGACTCCCAGAAGCCGGCCAAGACTGCATCCACATAACGGTGATAAGACGGGGCGTGGCCGCAATATAGCCTACCACCCCCGAATCCCAAAACATGCATGGCCACAGGGCGCCGTACGGGTCAGCCATCCCCCGTCCGGCGCGGCACTGTAGCCATGCTGACCACGACGTCACCCACGACAGGCGCCAGTATGGCCCGTGGGCGGCGGGCCCCTTCAGCCAGAGAGACGCTCGAAGGCGGCCCGGCCTCCCCTAGTCGGCCTGAGGCGTAGCCGGCTCCCAATAGCCGGCTACCTCCCTCCCTCGAAACATGTGCATCATTAAGGAGACAAGACGAGGTGAGGCTACAGTGAGAGCCCGCTAGGCGGCGGCACTGTAGCCACGCTTACCTTGACAAAGCCCTCGTCATTAGGGGCGAGGCAACAGTAACCAGCCGCCGACAAGGCCCCCAGGCGATGGGGCCGGCCAGTCGGCCAAGAGGCCGACAGCCGGCGGGACCCACTAGTTGGCGGGCCCCAACGGCCGGCGGAGAATCCGGCGAGCACCGACACTGACGCCTGGGACCCGCACCCAGCCGGATTACCATTGTACCCCTGGGGGGTAGGCCTATATAAATCCCCTGGGACACCCATGCAAAGGGTGGATCGGATAGAGTTTTACACACCACGGAGAGAGAAAAGGAGAGCTAGCCTTGCCCTTTTTCTTCCCCTAGCCAAACAGCTCAAGGAGCACTTGTAGCTACTTGTGTTGATCTAGTGATCATGCGGAGACCCCACAGAGCAGAACTAGGGGTGTTATCTCCACGGAGAGCCCCGAACCTGGGTAAGATTCGCCGGCGTGCATGTCTTCGCCTTATCCTGTTTCCAGGCACCGGCGATGTCTTACTGGCTCCCACAATGATAAGCCACCCGTTGGCATATCTCGCACCTACCACCCGACATTTGGCGCCCATCATGGTGTGGTACTACTACTATGCTACCACGCTGCTGCTGGTTTCGCAGTCCGGGGGGGACCATCTTCGCCATCACCGCCGCGGCGTCACGCCGTCTCTCCAGTAGCGCTCGGGGGCTCGACTTCGACCCGCCCCCGGAGCGGCTGCGCAAGACGGCGCATCCTTGTCGTCGGCCTCGCCGCCTTCGTCATCATCACTGTTGCAACGCCAATCGTCCGTCCGCGCACGCGCCGCGCGTGCAGTGCCTCGCTTCGGTCGGCCGCATCCGTGCGCGCGTCGTGCCGCGTCTGCTCCCCTCCGCGTTGCATCTTGCTCCGGCTGGAACGCGCATTTGCTACTCCATTTATCGTCTGTACAAGCTAGCTAGATGCAAGTCAATGGTCAAACCATTGGCCATACACGCTATCCAGCAAATCAAACCATAGTCATACACTATACGCATCCTAGAGGCAAGCTAGTCAACGACCAAACACATCCCAGATAATGACCATGGGTCGGTCAGACGATGGCCGGACGCTGCATGTACTCTGGCATCATGCCCTTCGCGACTCGAGCCTCCTGCTCCACCGCATCCACGCGCTCTCTTGCCGGCCGCCGTCTGCGCGTCCGCTGCTATCCGCGCCGCCGCCAACTACTACGGCTACCAGCTGCTGCGACAGTTGCCGCCGCTCCCACCCCCAGGCAGACAGCACGGCTTCCCGGGCGGGCATGCCCCCGTGCGCTGACGGCCCGAATCTCGGGGGGCTAGCCCCAGCGGGTGCGCTGACGCGCCTCCGCAAGGAAAGAAGACAAAGTCTTTGACGAAAGATCTGGCCCGACTGCTCAACAGTCGGCCCGAATCTCGGGGGCTACACCTAGTGGGTGCGCTGGCGCGCCCCCACGGAAGATTGCAGACAAAAAAAGAGTTTTGTCCGGCTGCCAGCAGCCGGCAGAAGAGAAGAAAGAAGAAAAAGGAGCACTACGCCTCGCGGCCTGGCCGGCTGTGCCAACCGGCTCGGCCGCGTCCCGCTCACCCCCTGGCCGGTCAAGCTCAACCGGCTGGACCCTCCTCGAGCACCCGGATGCTCGAGGGCTACACCCAGCGGGTGCACCGGCGCGCTCAGCAAGCGCTGAGCCGCGCCGGCTGTCTTTGTCAAACTCCACCTCGACGAAAATCAATGTGAGCTCTTCACCCGCATATTTTTTGCATCACGAGAGCACGGATAACCTTGTGCGATGCTCGGGGGCTATCTCCGCATTTTATTACTGTTGCATCACTGTTCGCCCCGGCGCCAGCCAGAGTTGGCCCGGGGGCTGGCCGCTTAGCCTGAGACGTTAGTTCCCGGAGACGGCTTAGTAGCGTGTGCGGTACCAAAGGCCCACTCTTAGTCACAGACCGCAGAGCGGCTGTCCGGCTAGCAAGAGTGAACGCTCGAGGCCACCCACGCGAAAGACGTCCGGGAAGAAAAACGGTTCGGGCGACCCAGCCGTTTCCTTTACAAGTATCTGCTCGGTCGAATCTGCCCTTAGACTCTAAGTACTGTACACTGCACTTCGCGGCCCACTCTCAGCCACAGACAGCAGAGCGGCTGTCCGGCGAGCGAGAGCACAAGCCAAAAAGCGGAGGGAACACGAAAAAGATTGAAGGGGGCTAGGACGAAACCGGGTCGGCACCCTCCGCATAAAACTTGCAATGCTAAAAACATTCATTAGATATATCAGCATGGACTAACTTTGTCTTTTGTATGATCATTTCCGCGAACACCCGCCAAAAAACCTCCGCCCAACTTTGCCAAGTTGCCCGGAGGCTTGGGGGCTACTATCGGAGTAATTGGCCACGGGTATCCCCAAGACGGCAAGACAATATTTCAAGACATCGGGGCTAGCAAAGCCCCTCAGTCCGACTGCCCGGCCGCTCCTGCCGACTCCCCGTCCGACGGCTCCACCCGGTCGGCTACCTGGTCTGCTGCCGACTGCACCAACCAGCCGGCTGCCGACTGCAGCCCGACCCGGCACCGACAATGCCCCAACGAGACGGCCATACCGTGGACGAGACAGCCGTACCGTGATGCCATCATGTACAGTGTCACTTGTCCCTGGGCACTATTTATGAAGTGACCCAGGGGACAAGTGTGAAACCCCACCATGCCTAGCTACCATACCTACCTAGCTTACATCCTAAGCTACCCCTAAAGCCTATATATATGAGCATCCATCCATCCATCCAGGATGGACTCACACTCCCACACACTCACGCATGCATGCTCATGCACTTGCGGCCATGCACACACTTGTGCTCATATGCATATACAATGCCAGATGCCTATGGCACTGAGCTCAGATACAGCTCCAGGAGTAACTCTGTACCAGATATACTACAGATACTCAGACATGCAGGAGTAGGGGTATTATCTCTCCGGAGAGCCCCGAACCTGGGTAAACTAGCGTGTGCTACTCGCATACCCGCTCCCGGTCCTATCAGCAGCAGTCTTACCCTCACACGAAGCCCTTGTGGCATCTGTCGCCTCACACCCCCCTCCCCCCGTGAGAATACCACGACAACAGGCTCTATAAAGCCCTTGTCCATGCTGATGGGGGGCAATTCAAGAAGTTTACCACAGAATCTTCTTCATAAGCATTGCCTTTATTCTACATTTTGTTAAGAGTAAATATAGATGTGATAATATACGAAAAAATGGAGAATATTTAAGATAAGATGAAGAGTGATGCTACATAACCAAGTAGCTATAAATGTATGTGCAGCGATACAGGCAAAAGGCACAGCCAAGAGCAATGCACAGCTAAACTTCTTCAGTACCAACCTTATGGTAAGAGTAAATATAGATCTGATGTGTAGAAAATGGAGGGCAAAGGAAAATAAGCTGCAGAGTGATGGTACATGAACAACTACCTGTCAATATAAGTACACTGATAAAGGACAACATGTACTTACAAGAAGAATGCAGAGCTAAAAAAATCATTGGCATTGGATATATTCTACACTAATGTAACCATTCATACAGATCAGATAATTTGGAGCGAACAATTGATAAGGAAGCTATCATGCATACCGCTGTCACATAATGAACATGGTATGTATGCAAGTACAGTGATACAGGACAACAGGTACTAACAAGAGCAAAGCAGCAGGCAGCATATTTGTGATATCCTGTCGTTCTTTTCAAACCGGAATTCTTCTTCGAGCAGATATCCTGCAAAAAAGATCCGTAAGGCACATGCGGAAAAGTAGAAGTTCAAATTGTCATTTGATTTCATAGACAGTACCTCATCTTGGGAACGAGACCAGTGCATAACAAGGTTTTTCCATTCAATGTCTTCTAAATTTAGCACAGGAGACTTCACCGGAAATTCGTTTATAGACTTGCCATCAAAGTGTGATTTCCTCAGGTAACACCGATACTGCTGCAATGCTTCCTTGAAAAGCACAAGCAAGCTTTGCTCATCAAGACTCTCCAGATTGACCCTCGCCTAGTTACAACAATGTAATGTAAATCATTGATGTGTTCGATCAGCAGAAAACAGGAAAATAATAACCGTGAATAATAGCACTTACACGTAAGTTGGACTGGAAGATGTGAAAATGGTGTTTGTCTTCACTATAATCTTCCCATGATGGGAATATATGCACGTAGTCCCTAACAACATTGAAAGCATTGTCTTTTAAACTTGGAATAAATGGAATGGGGTTCCAATCTGCAGGAATTGGCCGTCTCTGCAGTTGGGATAGGTCTTCGGCCGGTGGACTTGCTGTACTTTTTGCTGGAGTGGGATTTTTCTGTGGTACAGCTAGTGCTATGGCAAATGAAATCGGTATACCTTTTGCTGGAGTGCAGGTCCTATGTGGTGGGGCTAGTGGTGTGGCCAGTGAAGTATGGGTACAGTCTGCTGGAGTTGGTCCTACGTTTAGTGTCACTGGTTGTACAACCAATATAAGTGGGGCGTTGTCTGATTTCTCCGGCACCACCACGTTTTTCAAGGACTTTGCTGGTGCTCCTTCAGGTTCGGCAATCACCCTCTTCCTTTTTGATGTCTGATGCACAAGAACATCATTTGAGTGGAAAAACATGGTATGATGACAGATGGAATATGTATTGATAATGGATGGGCATGGCATCTCGAGTTATATGTTGAGTAAACTAAGCAGATGGAGGTGCAACAAAGTAGAAGAAATGCAAGACAACATATGAAAGATACGCGCAATCAATAAAACCTTGCCAAATTAGAACAGGCACCTTGATGGGTGAACAGGACAGGCCATCTGCCTTTGACTCCTCGAGGTTAGAATAGTCATTAGGATGATATTCTGAACAAGAATCAACAGGTGGGGAGCATATGAGTTTCATTGCTTCCAGAATGGCACTCAATGCCTTGGTGCTAATTTTGGAAGTCATTGCAGTGTTCCGCAATATTCTTCTGATGCGCGGATTCTGATATTCACTGTAATTGTGTATAATATCTGAGAACCATGAAAACATAAATAGTTGTGAGATTATCTTTGTAATGCAGATGATATTCTAATATAGGGGCGCCCCTGTAAACACTTGTGTGCTACCACTGGATTCTGATGAGAGAGCTCATGTGTGCTGTAATATGGTGCGTGCATTTATATAATCTGGCACAAGTACACAAAAAAATAGGCTCCAGAAGTAAGGATAGCTGGCAGATGATAGGTTCATAATATACTATATAGAGAGTTTATTGCCAAACCATGATAACAAGAGCACACAACACTACTAGGAAAAGGCCTACTAGTGGCGCACCAGTTTTGCCTACTAATGGCACACTACTGGTGCGCCACTAGTACCACGCCACTGGTATTTTTTACTAATGGCACACCACTGGTGCACCATTAGTATCTGGTATACTAATGGCGCACCAGGCAGTGCGCCATTAGTATAGGCCACGGTGCGCCATTAGTATATTTGAATTTAGAAGGCGGGAAAATAGTAGTGGCGCACCGTCTAACCCGCACCGTGCGCCATTGCTATTTTTGAATTTTGAATTTGGATCTGGATCACGATTTTTTTGCCCATTTTTTGCTCATTTTTTTGCACGAGATTTTTTCAAATTTTGTTCTCGTTTTTGTATCTTGTACGTTCTTTTGCCGTGTTCTTTTGCCGGAGAGGAGTTCGCCGGAGAGGAGGGCCGAGGTCACCGGAGAGGAGGAGGAGGAGGTCACCGGAGAGGCGCTCGCCTGCATCGCCGGAGAGGAGGAGGAGGTCGCCGGAGAGGAGTTCACCGGAGCACCGGAGAGGAGGAAGGAGAAACCGTGAGGGGAGGGGAGGAGAGGAGGGAGGAGGAGCTCACCGGAGAGGAGGGAGGAGGAGATCACCAGAGAGGAGGGAGGAAGAGATCACCGGAGAGGAGGGAGGAGAAACCGTGAGGGGAGGGGAGGAGGAGGTCGCCGGAGAGGAGGAGCAGGAGGTCGTCGGAGAGGAGGAGGAGGAGGTCGCCGGAGAGGAGGAGGGTAGTATGGTGGAGGAGAGAAGGGGAGATGGAGTGGAGGAGAGGAGGAGATGGAGTGGAGGAGAGGTGGAGTGGAGGAGAAGAATGAAGAGGTAAGGAGGAGAGGACCACGGCCAGCCATATATACGGCATAGTAATGGCGCACCGTGGGCAGGTGCGCCATTACTAACTTTTTTCTATTTTTTGATTTATTTTGAATTTTGAAGGCGGGAAGATAGTAATGGCGCACCATGGGCAGGTGCGCCATTAGTAAGTTTTAATTTTTTTGCCTCTCCAGATCTTAAAAGCCCCGTATCTTTTTTTCTGTTAGGTTTTTGAGGATTTTGAAAATGTTTAACAAAGTTACCCCAGTTAAATTCGGATGTAACTTTTCGAGTAGATGATTTTTCATATAAAAAACTTTTTCATCCGAGTTCGTATGCAAAAGTTATGCCCATTTTACAAATTCTCGAGAGATTTTGCAAAAAAGTCGAAAATTCATGTTTGTAAATTTTGCGAACAACTAGACCACATATCACATGGGAATCTTATTTCCTTTTATTTTTTTGACATTTCTATCATTTTCTTTTTTTTTGAAACTGAAAAGGCGGTCCACGGGGGGGTGCATTCGGGGGAATGTTTGGGCCAAATTACTAATGGCGCACCGTGGGAGTGGTGCGCCATTACTAGTTCAACTAGTAATGGCGCACCACTCCCACGGTGCGCCATTAGTATTTTAAAAAATAAAATAAAAAATTTTGAATTTTTTTTGAAACATAATTACTAATGGCGCACCATGGGAGTGGTGCGCCATTACTAGTTTTGAAAAAATAAGAAATAATTTTTTTACTAATGGCGCACCATGGATGTGGTGCGCCATTAGTATTTGCACACTAATGGCGCACCAACACATGGTGCGCCATTACTATTTAGTAATGGCGCACCACATGCATAGTGCGCCATTAGTGTCCATATTGGCTATAGCTGTTTTTGTAGTAGTGCAACAACTAGGCAGATCATAGTGTAATCCCCCTTTGGTACTTGTACTGTATGTCTTTTCTCAATAAAGTTTTGATATGCTGTGGGGGTTTCCCCTACAGTTCCCAGTCAAAAAAAATAGTGTACATAACAGGGGTACACCATAACCACGATATATAAATCGGGAAAGTGGAACTGGCTTGAAAATACGGTGTTGTATTGCCGCTAGTAATTGAAAGCCTATTGATCACGTACAGGGCAGCTCTATCAGCTGTTGACTGCAGATGTCCCTACGCCCCTTCCTGACAAGGAACATAATGTACGTACTAAATACAGAATAAACAAAGAGGAACATGTTAAAGAACAGAAGAGGAAGCATATTCTTGAGGTTCCGCATCATTGCATACAATGTTGGTTGCCCACTCATGATGAATCACAGCGCCCAAAGAAATGCAATTCCATGATGTCTCTCTATATGTGGCAATTTTGAACAAGAGTCATTAGGATCATATTCTGAACAAGAATCAACAGGTGGGGAGCGTATGAGTTTCATTGCATCCAGAATGGCACTCAATGCCTTGGTGCCAATTTTGTAAGTCATTGTAGTGTTTAGCTTCAAGAGTGGACTGCTGCTAGTGCGACACAAAGCAGCTACATAGATCATAGTGTAGATATAACGGGGGAAACCATAAGCATCAGAGTAAAATCAGCAAAGTGGAACTTGCTGGAATATATGTGCTAGTATTGCCGGTACGGCTAGAAAGGCTTCGGATACCAGCTCTCTTCAAGTGAAGGTGCGGTACTATTAATATCAGTGTTACTCTCAAAGGCGACACAACTCCCCGCATTTCCTTGCTATTCTTATAGGATTCAAGTGGGCAGGTGACTACAAATCCTATTGCTATGTTTACAAGATCCTACAAATCAAAGAGGCTCAAAGTGTCCATCACAACCGACCGTATAGACCTCTACACTGCAAAAGTCCCTGCTCATATTCAGTACAAGGAACATACTGTACCACTATGATACTCCCTCCGTTCCAAAATATAAGTCTTGGTAGAGATTTCCACTATGGATCACATACAGATGTATCCAGATATACATTTTAGAGTGTGGATTCACTCATTTTGCTCCATATGTAGTCCATGGTGGAATCTATACAAAGACTTGTATTTAGGAACGGAGAGAGTACATATTAAAGAACAACGGAAGAGGAACATGGTAAAGAAGAGCAAGCAGATTTTGGGTAATAAAATGTTGGTTGCGTAGTGCCCACACATGATGAACCAGAGCGCATTAAGAATGCGACTCCCAACTGTCTCTCGACCATTTCAGGCGGTTGGATGAAGATCCTACGTCTCCTAACCCATCTTCTTCCTCGTCTCTGATTCTTCCCATACAGAACACCGCACGGGCTGCCGGCCGGACCACCGGCCCCCGCCGCATGTGTTCCTCCGCCACCCCCACCCCCACTCCCGCCCCAACCCCCACCCGCGTCGAGTTTTCTTCGTTCGGCGAGGCCCCACAACCACCCGAGCCCCTTCATTCGCACCCGCGAACTCCGACGAGCTCTGAAAAATTGACTGACCCAATTTTGAAATTTAGTCTACTGTGATTTAACTAGTGTGGAATATAAAAGGGGAAAACCATAAGCATTGGGAGTATAGTGTTGAGCGTGCCATGGCGGATCTGAAGGTGCAAACCGGACAAAGGCAACTTCGCAACCAAGACAAGAAATCAGAGTAAAGCAGTGGCGATCTATTTTCTTGCTGCGATAAATAAGTTGAGCAGATACGAAAGAGTATCGCCTTTGGTGCTGCGCCGTGTACGCATCTGCTGAGAATTTGACGGTGTTGCGGTAGCGATGGCTGTCGGCGACATGGAAGCAGATCTAGGAGGGTAGACGGTGGCGGCGAGGCGCGGTGGACGAGACGGTCGTAGGAGCGGCGCCAGCAAGGTGGATGACGGTGGGGATGAAGCGAGAGGACGGGATGCAAGGATCCCGGTCCGAAGCCGTGGATGAGAGAGGTCGATCTCTTGTAATGGACGGCGGCGTCGGGGTATCAGCTCCGGCATGGTGGAGGAGGACGGCGTTGGATGGGGTGGCGGACGGCGGCGGACGGAGGAGGGTGGGGTAGAGAGGGTGTTTTGGCACCCACGGAGTATGAATGGGGAAAAGGGAGGTAGAGAGGAAGGGGGAACCATGTATTCAGGGCGCGCTTGTCTCAAATGCGAGGAAATTTACAAACTTAGCCCCCGTTTCAAATTTCTACTACATCACAGCAACATTAGTCGGTTGGGGATAGGACGGTAATCTCGCATACACCGAATATTTGCCGACGAGAGTTTGTTTTTGGCGCCCACCGTGTATGAATATGAATCGGGGAGGGAGTCGATTTCGGCCGAGGACACACTGTGTTTTGGCGCCCACCGTGTATGAATCCGGGTGAGAGGCGGTTACGTCACGTTTGGGTGAAATTACAAACCTACCCCTATCGAAACCTATAGAAATCCAGCAGATAGGCTTTGCGTGGCAGGGATAGGCAGTAGTGATTTCCATCTCGCAGATTTTGGTTTCGGGCGGTTACTGCGACTTTCCCCGCTTCGTTCAAATTTTGCAGAGTGCACGTTTACCGTGCCAACTCAATTCGAAACCCGTTTCTATTCTATCTTTTTTGGGCGGGATCCATTTTCAATTGGAATTACATTCTATATACATCATTTTTTATATATACTTTCAAAAGCACAACACCATTTATACATAAATATGGTTTACAAATGGCATGATCTCAGATTCATAAGGTTGTATCCATCAATTTGGATTTTCAAATATTTGAAACCACTTTATGTTGAAATCCAATGTATGCATTCCTCGCTAACTGTCTCCAATTAATGTGTGTTTCATGCGGGTTTTTTTACGTCTCAAACATGTATAATGTGTTTCACACACGCAACATATAGTGTAATCCCATTTAGACATTAATTGCATATAAACCATGCATTGTTTGTAATTGAAGAATCTATGGATCACCAATATTGATAAACTATATATCATTACACGTGTGCCCAGATTCAAATGAATATGCATGTTTGATACACCAATTTGCGTTATGATATTATCAATGTCGTGATCTCCAGTTTAAATATTTGAATCCCCTTTAATCCAGATATTTGTCTCATATAGCTATCAATGATGCTTATATAGGACTATCTCTCTGGACCTATACGCATTCATCGTCTCTCAAGTATCTCTCGTGCTACCTGTATGTCGACAATGATCTTTTATCTTCGTAACACACTGACGGTACTCTCTCCCTCGACCTTCATCACTCTATCTCTCTCTAAGTATATCTCGCTCCCTGCTATGTGTCTCTAACTATGATTCTCCATGTGGAATCTCTTTCTCTCACACAAACACAAAACTTTGTCTCCCGGGGTCTCATTTCTCTCTAGTATTCCCACGTGTGCCACTCGCACACCCCTCATACAGAGATGTCTTTCGCTCCTTAGATATGAGAACCTACGACTCTTCCTCTTCAATGTCTCTTTCTCACACACAAACACAAACTCTGTCTCCCAGGGTCTCATATTTCTCCATTGTTCTCTTGTATGTCGCTCACACACACCCTCTCTCCCTAGAGATATCTTGCGTTCCCTCGTATGTCTCTCTAGCTATCACTCTCGTTGTGAAATATCTTTCTCTCTCGCAGACACAAAACTCTGTCTCTCTGGATCTCATTTCTCTCTGATATCTGTTTGTATGTGACTCACATGCACCCTCTCTCTATCTCTCTCACACCCACACACATAACCCACCCTTCTGATCCACTCGACTCCTATCTCTAACGCACACTAGCTAGCATCTTTATCTTTCTATTTATCTATTTCTCCATCAACCTTCTTTCTCGCACTCACTCTTGTTTCCTATCACGCACACTACATATGTTTCTCTCTACATCCAGTCAAGTGCCCTCTCACACACATATATAACTTCACCCTTTGAACCACCCGACGGTCATCTCCAACACCCAAACTAGCGGATGTCCCTCTAGCTAGCATCTCCATCTCTGTATCTATCTGTAGTTTCTCCGTCAACATTTCTTTCTCGCACGGAGTCTTGCTTCCTATCACCCACACTATATATGTCTCTCCATACATATGCATTTATAGGTTGGTCTTTTTTGCACAATCGTTGCGCCTCACTCCCTCTGCTCGCCATAGATGCATGCTCCAGCCCACGCCAATATCTCTTAAAGACAAAAACACATGCTCAATTGTCGGGCCTTCTTCCCTGCATTCTCACATGCATGCATATTGTCATACCGATCCGTCTCTCCCATGTCATTGATCTTATGACTTATGTCTTATTTCTTTTATCTCGATCATGCGCGCGTGCACACACACACATCCCACGTATACATGTATACCTCTCACACATGCACGTTCAAGGTCTCTATGTCTCCATACGTAGTTAATTACCCTCAATCCTAACGCCACATCGAATCGTTCTCCTCTTTTGTGCACATAACTTCCGCTTGGATGGGTAAAACAAACACTCACACTTAACAATCTCCTTCTAGCTACCCCCTGCCTCTCACACTTCCCCTATATCCCCGAAACCAATAAGACCATCCATTTGTTTAATTCCCGCCTACATGCACCATCGATATATAGTAGTCTTCCTCGGTGTCTCTCGAACAAACACGTTCTCTCGATGTCGACTCCTCTCATGCGCACACACCTTCTCTTCCCTCTCTACGGGCATTTTCTCTCTCGCACCCCATCGTTGGTGGCCTCTGCCATACACATCACCTCTCTATGATGAAGCCATGCACACTTAAATTACATCCACCACAGAGGACCCAGCGACACACACACGCACACACACACACACGCACCCCCCCACACACACACTAAGACTCCATCTCTCTCTCTCTCTCACACACACACACAAACATACACACGCACGCACGCACACCCCCCCCCACACAATAAGACTCCATCTCTCTCTCTCTCACACACACACACACACAAAAACTAAGACTCCATCTCTCTCTCTCTCTCACACACACACACACCCCACACACACACTAAGACTCCATCTCACACACACATGCTCTAGGCGGAGCATTTGTTCCTACCACCCTTCATCCAACCTTACCCGTATGATAAACAATCACCTTTATTTACTTGCATAACATGGACAAATTCCACTTTACTTTAGTAGTCAGCAAACTTATCATCTGTACCCTTATAAAAAACGAGTTGGCGGTGATGGTGTGCCTGCCATCTTGTAATACAGACCGTATGATCTATATCTGAGGATAGAAAGCAAACTATGATAATTTTACAAAAGATACCCGCACCTCTCTCCACATCATTATCTCCCGCAACCTCATATCTCAGCAATTAAAAAAGGAATAAGTCTCTAGAACAATCTAGCATGCATGGTGGCCGCTGCCGCCTGCCGGTGCCGTCCATCCCCATGCCTCCGCCCATTCCGACCACCAGTCACCACCACGCTCCACTCCTCCTCGCCTTATTTCTCATCTTTCATTTTTTCGATGACATTCTCGAGATACCAGTTTTCCGATAAAATTCTCGAGATATCATTAGTTTTTACACATGGGATTACTCCTGCATGGGTCAATCACAACAGGTGTTCTGTAAAACAAATGCATATTGATGTTCCGTGCAATGCATGAGAATCTTGCTTGTAATTATATAACGCAAATCACGAGCATGAAGTGACATTTTTTTGACACAACCACGTTAACATGGCCACGTAAATCACTAGCTAAAGTAAATACCATTATACTTATATCCCGATGCAAAAGGTTGAGTACATGTCCGAAGAGTAGAGTCGCACACACGCACTCTGTCTCTCAGAATCTCTCTCTCACACACACACCAGTTACGTGACGCCCACTTAAGCAGACACGTATGTTACAATTTGTGCACCCGCGGGTACACGTGATGCTGCGCATTTATTTAAGCCAGAAGGCGAACCCAAACAGTAGCTGCATTCATTCCCCTCCCGCCGCCTCTTCTCTGGTCGCTATCGCCCGGTAGCCATGGGCCGGCCGAAGGTAACAACATACGCCATACTCCCGCCAGAACGGCGCTTTAATATGGAAATTTTAGTGGTCATGCATGCATCTTTTTGTGCAGGCACTCCTATATAAGGGTTGACCGGTCGCTTCCCGCAGACGTGCACGGGCGGTGGAAGAGGAAGGAGAAGGGAAGCGGGCTGTGGAGTAACGCTTTTTACCACAATTTCTTAGGAAACTAAGTGCAATAATTGAGTAGTTTTGCAAACTACCAGTACTACACCTGAAAACGGTTCAAAACCTATACTCCCTTGGCAGCGCGCGCTTCCCGCGTGAAACGGTCAGCGTCGCCCTGGAGCGTCAGTGCCGCATTAATGCCCGGCCAGAGCGGAGGTGACCTCTCACTGGCGCCGGCTTTGAAGTGGCGCGACGGCCGAGAGAGCGCCGCTTCCCGGTGCACGCGACTGCTCGGCGTCGAGACTGGCCATAGGCCCTGTTTGGATCCATGGGTTAGAGTTAGTTTGAGCTAGTTGGGGCTCAAATAGCCCTAAAGTATCCGAGCATGAGGGTTTAAATTGGAGCAAGTTGCACCGAACCCACCAAAAAAAACTATCCCACCCAAGAGGTGCTAACTGGAGATAGTTCTCATTGGGACCACTGAAAAATCACTTTTCTCTCTCCATGAAGTGCATTTATTGTCAATCTAACCCTGTCACCCAAACACCTCTTTGGCTACAGTTAGTTCAAGGTTAGTCATGAGTTAGTCTAACCTCTAGCTAAGTTAGAGTATCAAACAGGAGCAGTATAGGACATGCAAGTTGCTCAAAGCATACAGGCAAATTCGTACGTGAAAGGATTTTTTCTTTTTGGAAACGGAACGTGAAAGGAATTTTTTTTAGAATGCTCTTGGCATGTCCCTAACATGTGATAGTTAACCGACCTCAATAGACGGCAGAAACGCCAGCCCGCCGCACTTTGATAGAGACGAGGAGGGAGAAGCGATACAGGCTGCTGGATTACTAGAGATAGGTGTCGCACGGAAGCCAAGAAATATGGTGATAGCACGGGTTAGCCATGTACTAGTATGATGTAACTACACTGGGCTGCCGTGTTTCGTACTCTTCCAGTCCACTGTGGAGATGATTGGTTAATTTTATATCGCTGAATAATATTAAATATTATGAGTGCAGACGCTCCACCACGAGGTTCCTTGCTCCTTCTCGGTCGTCCGGAATCTATGTTCTTCCACTCTATGTTTTTACGTGAGCTTTGTTCATCCTTTTGCCAACACGCGAGACATCTAGCATCAAGGTGCACGTGTTATGCAAGGATCGTTCCATCTATATGAAGAACATGTGGGACTGGAACTACGAGACGGACGTGTACCCAGGAGTGGACGTACGAACCTGAGTAATGTAGCGCAGTAAGTGAAGTAGAAAGGCACAAATGGTATGAACATGCGTGGCATATAGGGTGTGTTTGGTTGCGTTCTCGTCTCAGCATAGTTGTTCCCTCTTCATGCATGCTCAACTCAACACCCCTCTTCATGCATGCTCTCTTCATGCATGCTTCTAGTGTATTTGTGCTAAACTAGTGTGGACTCATGCACCCTCCATACACTCTACCAAACACCCAAAAGTAGGTCGAGAAGGGAACTCTTGGGCGGCATTTTTCTCTTACTACGTACTACCACTAAATGTTGTACGTGCAATGCACGGTGATGTTATGGAGTACGTGCCTAAGTACTCTACTACTACTATATTAGTTGGAGGCACATATTAACTTTTATATTTGTTTACGTGTATGCCCCGGGACCTTCCAACTAGACGTGTCTTTCTCTCCAGGTCGCACTTTGTATCGTTCATACCACTAAGTACTACTACGTGTGGTCTCCGACCCAGAAGTGGAAGAAGTGGAGACGCTCTACCACGCTGTTTTTTTTACGCTGGGCTCTACCACGCTGTTCATGTCCCACTCCTTTCGCTGACGTGTGGGACATCCAGCACGTGCCGTGTTTGGCACCCTTCGTCGTAAGAGTTGAAACGCTAGCATTCATCAGAAATAAAAAATAATTATAAATCGGCAGTGATACTATTTTTTTGCGAACCAATCAGCAGTGATACTATACCACGTGGTTTCCTTGCTCCTCGATATCGGAAAGAATACTTCTGTGCGCCAACATGTGGGACGTCGACCATCCTGGTCCACTTGCCATGCACGCAGAACTCCAAGGGAGAGTCACCCAGGTCGTCGCGCCGCAGTAACAATGACTAATGAGCCGTCAAATCACAGGCCCACTTCCCACTTTGAAGTTGCTCGGACGAAGGAACCATCATGACTTCGTTGAATTCCGCTTCTTGAAGAAAACTACTGTACCAGCAGTACTGCTAGCTATAGTAGTTACTCCAACAGAGGGCTCCTTTCGTTCATAGGATAGGAATATGAAAATCATAGGAAGTGAGATGACATGCATCTCAATTCCTATAGACAAAGAGATGCCATTTGATGCTTAGGATAGGAATTTTTCCATTTAGTCTAGGCTAATGTACTGGTAATTTGCTCTAAAAACTAAAGTAGTAACTAGTAGTATTGGTACATGCTCGTACTCAGACACAGACAAACACACTAACTACTAGTACTACTACTTCTCACATACTGTCCAGACGTCGTCGTTCTCCTTCCCGGCTTTGTCGGTGACACCCCACTGTGCTTGGATCTCCGCCGACCTCTCCGCAGCAGCGCGTGCGTCCTTTTCTTTCTTGCGGCGGCGGGCCTCTCTTTTCTTGAGTGCTTTCTGACTTTTCCGCTCCCTCTGTGCGGCTTTGGCCGCCTCTTTCTCTACCGCCCATTCGGCCTTGGCATCTTCAAATTCCTCCCACATAGTTGTGAGGTCGCAAGCGGCGATGAACTCGGCACGGCGGGATGCCATCGCTTCCCTACCATTTTGTGTGCGGTCGTGGGCGGCGAGGAACTCGGCGCGCCGGGATGCCATCGCTGCCTTACCGGTTAGTGTGCGGCGCGGTGGCATGAACGACCCTTGGTGAGAGCTCTGGGGTGGAGTGGCCGAACAACCGTATAGTGCATTGGTTTGTCAAGAGCTCAAGGACAGAAGACGAAGCAAATTTGGATTCCCCTTCAATCCTGGTCATTTATTACCGAGTAAAATGCATTGGTGGTCATCGAACTTGTCTTGATAGCTCACTTTGATCATTGTATATGAGATATGGTGATTATACGGTCACTGGCTCAGCGTATAGCTCCGTATTTGTCTAGTTGACCAGTCAAACAGTCCGCATGCGCCTCATCAGCTCGTGTTCTTTATCTATCTACGCGGGCCTACCTATCAATGGAGAAAGAAATACTGTAAAAACCAAAATTATGCGTATGTGGGGAATCAAACCACGGACTCGTCGCTGCAACGCACCCTCGTCAGCTAAATGAAAATGAAATACTTCGCGTCAGACACTCACGCTCACGTTGTCAAAGCATGCTAATGCATGCACGTCGCCCTCTAAATCAAAGTCCTGCTCATGGCGCAACGCAAACGGCGAGCCCATCACCTGCGCGCCCCGGCGGTGCCTGGCATTACTGTTTAGACGTTTGATGGAGGCCTACGCGAACGCCGAGCATGTATTCACCTGGCTCAACACCAACGGTCATACTCGGACTGCCTTGCTCATGTATATCGTCCATCACAACGACAATCTATAAAACAGCCTAAGCTAGAGAGGGTACTATGGTAGTATGGTACGGAGTATGTACTATCGTGAGCGACCGATCTTAGTGCCACTGCACACCGAAACCCCTTCCATCGCTAGCGCGCGCTTCCCGCCTGAAACGGTCACCGTCTCTCGAGAATGTCAATGCCGCATTCACCGGACTTAACTACAGGTGCAATTGGTGTGTCACTGACATGCGGGCCAGATGCCCGTTGGGCCCACATGTCAGTAACCCAAACGCATCTGCAGTTAAGTCACTGAAGCAGCGTCCGCATTCATGCCCGACGAACCTACTCCGGCGCCAGTTGTCCATCCGTCTGCCGCGGCTCATTGCCATTCGCCCGCTATATTAACTTGAGCCCCAGCTCCCAGCCATAGCCAAAGACCCACACTTATTCTCCTCCGGTCCCTTCCTTCTGTCGGCACCACTTCAACCATGGCCTCCTGGCGCTCCGAAGCTCTCTTGGACGTACCGTCGCAGGAGCAGACGAGTGACATCGGCGGCTCCGCTCCGGGCGCACTCCAAAGCTCTCTTCGACGTACTGTTGCAGGAGCAAACGAAGGAGATCACCGGCACCCCCCTGGCCGCCCTACGCCGCCATGACCATGAAGCCGGCGTGCGTGCGCGGGCGCATCCGGCAGCGAGGAAGGGTAGTACACGGTAGGTCGCCGCCGCTCTGGAGGAGGAGGATATCGAGGCGGATGAGGAGGAGGCAAAGGCAATGGCCGGCTTTCTCGGGTTCATGGCCGGACATGGTGGTCGGGCGCCGGCGATCGTTTAGATTAGGTTTACAGTAGGTTTTAGTATGGTTTGTGCGAAATATGTAATGAATTTCGTCCAGTTTGTAGGAAAAGTTTTCGAAATGTAATGAATTTCATCCGGTTAATTTGAAATTTGCTTTGTTTGCACGAATTTCATCCGGTTAGTTCATATAGTTGTCGAAAGGTATGCGGGCAGCATCGGATGGTATCCATCAGTGTCCTCGGACAGATGCCGGTGTAAATTTGTGGGCCAGCGCTGGAGATGCCCTAACTATCATGCTATAATCGCTAACAATCCTCCATTATTTGGTAGGGAACAATTATCCCTCGATCAAAATCAGAAACGCGGTGTTTCGCACTCCTCCCGCGTAAGAGTGTAAACTCTTGCAAACATAAAAATGGAGCAAGTGGACGACACTGTAGCACGTCATATCACTCGAACTAGCCCGCCTAACGAGCGGGAAAGCACCGCCCTCGTCATTTTTTCTGGATTTCTATCGATCGATCGCGCGAAAATGTTACGCTTCGCAAGTTCTAAAGGAAAAGGCGGCACACTTACAACTCGTACGCGTCGCAACCCCGACAGTCCGGCTCGCACGCCGCTCACCAGAGGGGACACACGTTGTCTTGCAATTTCACTGACATGTGGGACCGTAATTGAATAAACCGTCGATAGCCGAAATCTAATCGCTCGGTGGGTGTCGGCTGAGAAGAGAGAAACGGGGGAGGGAGAAGAGATCGCCCGCCCGCCGCGCACGGACTCCAAGAAATATATGGTGATAATGTGAGGTGGGCCATGCTAGAGTCCGGACCACTTCCGGAGCCCGCTCTCACCGCCCTGGCCCCTCAAGACGCCAGCTGCCCGCCGCATGCATGCATAGCAAGTAGTACTCCTGATGTGGAGGAGAGAGAGGCATTGACAAAGTCAAGGAGTGGGCTCTGCAAGAGCCCGTCTCTACACGTGCTCCTAGGTATAAAAAAATAATTCTAAAAAAGGCATAAAAATAATTGTGTCTTAAAAAAAGAAAGGTAAAAAACATTTGAGAGGAAATAGATAGAGAGAAAGTGAGAAAAAGCTGTAACCTGGGCATTACATGAGGAAGGAGGGAGTGGTGCACATGCCAAGTTCACTGGGCTGCCGTATTTCACACTCCTCCGTCGTAACAGTGGAGACAATAGCTTTCATCAAAAATGAACAATGAATACTCGTTGCTCGTCCTCTATATCGGAAAGAATACTTTCATTCGCCGACATGTGGGACGTCGACCATCCTGGTCCACCTGCCATGCACAAAATTATCCTGGTCTACCCCGGTCGTATCACAGGCCCAACCTTTCCCACTGTAAGTTCTTCGGACGAAGGAACCATCATGACTTCATTGAATTCCGCTTCTTCAAGAAAACTTACTGTACCCGCAATACTGCTACCACACGCGAAGACTGGACGGCACTGTACCACGTCATATCACTGAAACCCACTAGGCCAAACTAGCCTGCCTAGGTCATCTATTTTGCAACGGAGGGAGTACGTCTCTGCACTGCTATGATTTTGTGTTGCACGTTCTTTGTACTTTTGCTACAATTTCCTACCCTATGAACCAAATGAGGCCTGAATGTATGTCGACTATTGTCTGATCGATCGCTAAGCCTACAATTTTAGGAGCTAGGGCTATTGGTCGATCGACGAGGGATAAGTATAAGCGTACCACGAGCTCATCAGCCCCAACGTTTCTCTTCAGTGAGTGTTTTGCAAGTACTATAGCTTGCACAGTAGCTAGCCTACTAACACCAAGAATCATCAAACAAGCCCTACTGATATGATAAACAGTTCAAACTTACATCTAAGCATGCCATATACAACATCAAAAGCTGGTGAGGATACATCTGTTTCCATAACTCGGAGAGGGTTCGCATGATTCATCGCATGATTCACTATCAAACAAAAGTAGCAAGATCCGCCCACACAAGATAGTGCACTAGCCCTAAGATGGTTTGTTAACACGCATCATTCTGGTAATTAAACACAGGGCAATGCAAATTACCCTGAAGGATTAGCGCGGCCAACTATTTCTTGTCATCGATCTCTCGAGCAATGACCACAGCACAGACAGCGGCATGGGAATCAATTTCTGGGGCGATGTCCACAGGACTGACCGCGACATCGGAATCGATCTCTGGGACGATGTCCACAGGATGGACAGCGGCATCGGAATCGATCTCCGGGGCGATGCCAACAGGATGGGCCATGACATCGGAATCATCAAGGACGTCCACCGGCACCTGCACAACCCTAACATATTAGCAAGCACATTGCAAATAATCAAAAACCACAACTATGGTAATAAGCCATTATTTTTTACCTTGTGCAGCTCACCGGGGGATCTCATCCCTCCGGGGGCCATCTCCTCGTCCTCGATGGGGGCCATCACCTTGCCAGGAGAATACTGCTTCTCAACGATGACTATCTCCTCAAACTCGGTCTTGAGCCTGACATAGGTGGCAATCAGAGTTCCTGGGGTAGGCACGGTGGGTCCCTTGCTGTTCTTCCAACTTTCTTTGAGGAGTTCGTCCGCCAGCGTCCTCAAACTCTTTGGCCAGTGCTTGTTTCTTGGAGTTCTTCGTCTCCATGGGTTGGCCCGCCAACATGGTCAACTCGTTGGTCGGTGCTCGCTTCCTGGAGATCGTTGTCTCCAGTGGGTTGTCCGCCGGCAACTCTTTGCCTAGTGCTCCAGGATCCATCAATGAACTGACAAACAAAAAGCAATCGAAAGGAAACCACAATCGCAATGAAAACGGGAAAAGAATAGGATGTGAGAATCGTTCGGTGCTTCGCAAAAAGAAGATTCTTGGAATGAAAATATAGCAACATAACTGATTCGCTCACCTTTCCTTCATCGGTACAAAAGAAACATGGCAGAAGTGAGTAGCCTAGAGTGAGGTTTTCTTCAAGAAAGGGAAGAAAGGGCTTGAATGAGCGTTCCAGTGAAATGATGGTTGCTTCATCTAGTCCAACTTGGAGGCCACCTTACCACTGCTGGTAAAGGTGTGGGTTTTGTGATATGACGGGTCATGACGACCACACCGGGGTGACAGGTGAGTCTCGACTGTAGCACCTCGCTGTGATTTGGTGGATGGCACGAGGGCCCGGATGCTTTGAAATGTCCCGCATGTAGATAGAGCGGCTAGTCATATAGGAGTGCTCAATATTGTGCACCGCGACCAAGGCGGAGAGGAAAACGAGAGAACTACGTAATTAATGCATGAGTTTAATTAGGGTAGTTTTGTAAAGTACGAGATACATTCCTCCAATCGCAAAATGCCTTGGTTCATGAGATTTGAGATTTGAGCCCTATAAACCGGAAGGGGAGGGAGTACTGCACACGGTGTAGTCTAGTCACTTGTTGAAATCTCTAGAAAGGCAAATACTCCTTTCCGGTTTACAGGGCTATACTACTCCCTCCGTCTAGGTGTGTAAGTCATCGTACGAAAATCAGATAGTCCCAAAACACTTAGGCGCGGTGCATTAACTTCTACCTTGTTTCTTGTTTCTTGACATATCAACCAATAAGAGATGAGAGGTGTGCATGCTTTTAATGACTTGCAATGGCTAGTTCATTGCATGCAATGCTAGTAATTAGCAAATAAACATTGGTGAGCCCAGGAGGAAACGGTGCTAAGCGCGTGGACCTATGCAGAATGAGTATCAACCAATGGATAATGGAGTTTAATTGTTAAACAATAGCAATTTTGTCTCATGCAAGAGCCTGGCTAGTACTCCAAGGACCGCACCACGCGAGCGTTCGCAACTGCCACGTTCGGGTTGTGCTTGGCTCTTCGCCTCTTCGAGAAGACGAACAATGATGTTACTCCTACTTCTACAGTATCGAATCCACTGCTGCATGTTCGTCCACCTCGTGCGGGAGGGATAGCGTGTAGCGAAAGCTTCTACTTACTGCTCCTGCCTTTGCGTCTATGACAGGTGGGCCCAACAGGTGGTTGGCCCTCCTGTCATGCAGCCAAAGGCAGGTGCAGTTAAGGCACCGGAGCTCAGTCTGCGAGGGAGAGGGCATTGTAGTAATCAAATTTCTCGGTGTTGTACGAGTTGACGCGACACATCAAAGCACTGCACTCGATATAAGTCTTTTTACACATTTAAAATGGGCTACTTCGTATGTAGGAGTAGACATATTCTGCTTCGTATGTAGTCACTTGTTGCAATCTCTAAAAAGACTTATATTTGGAAACGGAGGGAGTACAACGCATGCATGCATGCCGTGACTTTCCTTTTGATACTTGCATGTGTTGATTTGATGCACCTTGCCAAATTTTGACTATAAATTTAACTAACCAAATTTTCATGCATGTCACAAAAAATTACGGGGCTGTTTGGATTGTGACTATGTTTGTCTTATGTTGCCACATTATTTTTCCCACACTTGCCACACTTGCCTAACCTGAGTTGCTCAAATTGTTAGACACACTTTGGCTTGCCTAAGGGAATCTTGCCACAATTTTTGTGTCTATGACATGTGGGGTTCACTGCTAATAAAAAAATTCTTGTCTTAGGTGTGGATTATAAAAAAGACTTATGTTTAGGAACTGAGGGAGTAGAAAATATAAATAATAATGCATGTTGGGGCAACCCACATTTCCGCTAATTTTAGCCGTGGGCTTGTTCACAATTTTTACGAGGGGTTGGTTGTTCATTTAATGGAGGGACTTGTAGTACCAGACTTGAACGATAGAAAGTGCGTCCTGGCACACCGTAACACCACTTGGAACAAGCGGGTAGCTATCTCAAAAAACAATCAACAACTAAAAAACCGCGACCTGGCATGTAGTAGTACACAATTTTAAACGATTGTTTTGATGGAGTGAAAAAGGAAAACTACCCCACTACGTATATATAGGCCGGAGCCTCCGCGCTTGCTTGCTAGGGTTGGTCTATTCACACACTCTCATCCTCTCCAGATCTAAACAAGATAGGGGTAGTAACACTGTCTTTCTCCCTTCAAAAAACACTGGCTTTCTATCCTCACCGCTGGTTACAGATCCGAACGTATCCCCCTCCGTCGATGAAGGGGAGGAGGGGCAGCGTTTAGGCCGTCGTCGACAGCGAGGGAGGAGACCCACTGCTGGCCGCACCGTTATCTCTGGCCGAGCGCCGGCGCGGGAGGTCCTCCGATCCCTTCGTCGTTGCCTGTGGGCGGATCCGGCCTCCCGCCGCCCACCTATCCACATCCCGACGACCTTCAGGTATATCTTCGTTCGAAACCGCCTTAGCTCTACTTCCCCAGCTCACTACGTCGCTGCATGTGCACCATTTTCTACCTCTTAGCCTCTCTCGATCGGATGGTCCAACGTCACATATTTTTTTCTTCTATTGTTAGAGTTAAAGCTACATCATGGAATCGAATCTTGTACTCCCTCCGTCCGACAATACTTGTCACTGAAATGGATGTATCTAGATGTATTTTAGTTCTAGACACATCCATTTTGATGACAAGTAATTCCGGGCGGAGGGAGTACTTGGTTCAAACAAGAAATAAAGTGGGGGTGGGGGAATTTAGTATGTACTCCCTCCGTTCAGAATTACTTGTCTCGGAAATGGATGTATCTAGAACTAAAATACATCTAGATACATCCATTTCTGCGACAAGTAATTCCGAATGGAGGGAGTACATCGGACTTGGTACAAACAGGAAGGAAAGGGAGTGAAAGTAGTACAGACTGGTCATCCAACCGGTCTCTTGGTCGAAAAGGGAAATATAGGGGTAACGCTGTACACAGTGGTATGACCAGGACTAGATTTGCTATCCACACATAGGAGTAGGTGGCTAGAGTGAATAAAAATGGGACCAACCGAGATATGTTTCTTGGATGTTTCTTTCTCGGGGCAACAAACTATGAATCACCACTTTATGCCCCTGTTTACGTACATGGTGCTGGACTGCTGGTGCACCCACTGTCCCATGCCCTTATACCAAATATTTAGGCTTCGTTCGGAATAAAGGGGCAGAAAACATAGGTCTTGATGAAAATAGAGGAATAGGAAAGGAATGTAGGTATAAAATTATGGAACAGCGAACCGAAGGAAACTCTCAAGAGAATGTGTTCGGATGGACTACGAAATGTACAGATTTGTTTTTTTAGAGTAGCATGCTTGGCAGTATGAGATGCTATTTGTTTATTCAGCTGCACAGTAACTACTCTTGTCCTCACCTCACGTACCACACGTAGGATGATTTTTTATTCTAGCAACACAGCACAGCAACCTGTCTAACGCATGGTAGCGAGCGCCTGCCTCGGGCTTCCGCCCAAAAAATGAGCAGCGCGTGGATGTTTCTAATCCTATGGAATTAGTACTACCAGACCAGCTTTCCTATGAAACACTATTGACCTTTCCCATGTTCCGAACGGTTGGAAGGGAAAGAATACCGTAGGAATTGTGTTCCTACGAAAATCCTGCACCAAATCTGTGAACCGAACGCAGCCTTAGCTGTTCTTAATCTAATGTCCCTGGTAAAAATGAAGCCATGCCACTGTTATAAGCCATGACAAGTTTAGCCAAATGTTCTTGCCTATAAATATTTGAGACTCTGACTGTTTCCTCTGTGCCTTTTTGTGCAAACAGGGATATCCAATTCACCTAGTTGCTGTTGTGACCTTTTGGTGCACTGCACAAAACTCCTCTTAAAAGAAGTGACTTTTGTGTTGTTTAACTAGAATGTCAAAATGGAACAGTTGGTTCATTTTGGTGGAACTGCACAAAGGGAGATCTGTGTTCCAATCCTCATCATCCATATTGGCGCCATAACCTTCCTTTAGGTAAGAATCATATTTAATGCATGTGTTCATCTCTATTTTCCGACTGCCATGAGAAAATAATGCTGTTTTTTACTAGTACACTTGTACTCCCTCACTGACAAAACCAATTCTGAATTAGAAGGCCAATCATGTACTTGGTTTCACCAACTGGTGAGGAGAAAGAGAAACAGAGCATGAAGATGATGAAGAAGAAGAAACAGTGCCAAGGCGATCTTGCTGAAGCCGGAGGCCTCAGTCGAGGCCATTCAAGGGCTCCGGCAACAACTACCTTACATGTGAGACGATCCTCCAGGGAGCCCTTCCACTTCTGCTGTCTCACTGAATTAATTAGGAGTACTTAAGTACCACTAATTTATTACTACCTAATTTTCCTGTTGGAGTTAAACAAATCTTTAGTAGGACCCTATGCTGAATCATGTACGTGTGTATGTTTGTCTATGGAGGTGAATCATGTGGTGGAGCAGGGAGGGAATATTATTAATGTCATGACATAATAGTGCTATTGTTTTGCATGTCAATTTATTGCCATTGGTTCAATGAGGCAATGTTGTGCGTATTGTCCATCATGAATTTGATGCTACTGTTTGAGTAATATGCTAATGTCTTCCTATCCTTTCTCACTAAGCTAATGAAGGTTTCACCTTGTTCCTACTTGTGCAAACAGGGATCATGTTGTGCCAATCATACATTTTAGTGGAACTACACAAGACAATACAATGAACTGTATCCCAGCCAGTGCTTTAACTCTGCTAGAAGTTCTTGATAATCTTTCGATATAATCTCAGCACTGGTAAACAAGAGTGATTTCAACCATACATTTGAAGTGCACAAAAATATATACTATTGTGTGATTCCAGTGAGTGCTTTATCATCTCTTTTGGGACTACATGAATAAGCTTTTTTTCTCAGGTTGGTACGGGCCTAAGGCCTTCATCCATATTAGTTTGCTGTCATCTCTATTTGTATCGTGCTACTGTCATGAGAAACTCCTTTATCTTTGCACGTTAAAGTTTTGCAACCTATGATAAATGGCAATGCTTTGAGTGTTGAGTTGAGCTAATTGGCACTGATTAAATAAAATAATACCTCTCTTTAAGCAAGACTACTATGTTGCTAACTTTACCCATTAAGATAATGAGGGTGCTTCTATTTGTTAGTGTATGTTTCATCAACTAGTCCCACTATTACAGTAATCTCATTCTCTCAATATATGTGCCAACAGGGATGCTCGATTTTGGTGGAACTGCACAAAAACTTTGGGTGCTTCATTGCCTCGACAGCTTCCGTCCTTTCCTGTCAGTCGCTAATCTCTGCTTGCTTTCTTCCTTTGCTGTCAGTCGCTTGGCTTATCTCGGCTTCCAGTCAAAGGAAATAGTAATTGATATGCTACCTCACACAGGTTGGTACTGGTCTTTATCCTAATTATTGTGCCTGTCATATGTATTGGTAATTTGGTTTTGTGCTACTGTTTGCCGATTTCATAAAGGAGTAATTTGGAGCCTGAACTCGTAGGCAAATCATTACATCGGGTGATTTCAGTAGAACTGCACAAAATGATCAGATGGATAGGTAATTATGCTGCTGCTATGTACTCCAAAGTTCACTCAGACAAGCATCGATGTTGACAAGAAGTGCCTATATTCATTCGTGTATCAACCGGCGTCAACCAATTGTCAAACTCCAAGTATTAGGAGAGTGAACGCCAAAAATATTGCTTGGTGCATAGCCCAGAAAAACGCAGTCCAGTCTTTGGTCCCAACTTGTGCCTTTTGGTTATCGGCACATATGGTAGCGAACTATATGGCATGGAGTCTAAAGATTCCAGACAAGTTGGTTGACGCGTATATTCATCTGGCACTTAATCAGTCTGCACGCCAAGGATGCTCCATTTCAGTTGAACTGCACAAAAAATTTGGGTGGTTCATTTTCTCAACCGCCTCCTTTCTCGTCTGCAATGTAGAATTTTGGCGAGATACAGGACCAAGATGAGCCAGTAAAATAGTTGGATGAAAGTAGTGGCCAAGTTGCTCAAACCTCCCTCGGAACGAGGCTACTATTTGAGGATAAACCTACAAGCAAAGTTCAGATTGTCTGTGCTGCCTCTTATGTGCTCGAAAGTTTACTCGTACAAGAACTAATTTTAGCAAGAAGTACCTCCGATTGAACACCATTTACCAGTCTGTACCCTAGGTAATTAAAGTTCGTCCATGGATCATATTGGTTGTGATCTCAATCATTTGGATGCATAAACATACTGAACATGTGTATATCTGAATATTTTTGTGAATTATGTATGAATATTGTCGTGTGATCTATCAATCATTTGGATGCATAGATATACTAAGCTTGTGTATATATGAATCCTTTGAGTTGTTGATAGTGAATGTTGGCTATGAATATGAACGTGTCCTGTGAACCTGAGTTTGATATGAATGTTTACCTTTTCTGTTGTATTTGTGTGTGAACTTGTTAGTATGCCTACTGTGGGGTATAAAACGCAGGTCTCTTATAAAAGTAATGTTGTGTCCAATTTATGTTTTCCCTTCTAACCACATTATATATATTTATATTATTACTATTATCGTATATTTTATAGAGACTTATATATACATTATAAAATCATCCCACGTGTTATTAACTTATAAAAGTAAATGTTTAACGGAAGTTGGCAAGGAAAATCCTGGTTGTTTTTGACTCACAGGCAAGGAAAATCCTGGTGATTGCGTACAAAAGCTTGCGAAGATTTTAAGGACCAATTTAATAATAACGCGCTCATTTTTATTTTGAGCAATAACTCGCTAATTTCTTAATTTTATATATATATATAATGTGCCTCTCTGGTTTATTCTTTGATATTAATTGCTCCTTCTAACATAACATTATATATATAACGAGCCCACCTAATACGTGTATTTCAAGGAAGTGCAAATGGGCTGGGTTTTCTTAGAAAATATAAATGGGCCTGATTGACGCGAAATTATTTGTTCACCCAGCCCAGCAAATGGACTGTACATTCTAGAAAACATGTGTTAAATATATGCCACATTTTTGCAGGCTGACATGTGGGCCAATAGGTCGAAGCCTACGCAGGGCGTTGTAAACTTGGTCAACAAATGATTGTGTCATCCACAGCCATTGGATTTATATCCAACGGCCGGCATGCACCTTCAATCTCTCGTATTCTTCCTCCAGCGTCGCCGGGACCGCCTGGTCCGGCCTCCGGCGGCTAGCGGCTCTGCTTAGCACGCATCGCCGTGAAGCGCTACCCCACCGCCGGCCAGGCTATCCCTCCACCCCTCGACACCTCCTATTATTCTCCACAGACTACAGCCCCACGCCGCAACAGAACCAGTTATAACCCTTCTCCTCCTCTCAATCTGCGACTCCATTGCCGCGTTTTCCCATCTCCGAGTCGTTCCCATCTGGGGCCTCGCCGTCGTCCACCGCCTCGTTGCGTTCGGTGCGGCGTGGTCAACAAACGAGAGTCATCGGAAGAGGACTGTACGTGGAGAGCCTGACGGCTGGGACCCACGAGGTCCATGGTCGCACGCAAGGAAAGTTCCTCCTTATTAAGCTAAAAAAATGTTTCCTCCACCTGACAGTTGGGACCCACCGGCTGTATCTTCGCACGGAAGGAAGTGCCTCCTTGTTTTGCGAAAATAATTATTCATCCCGTTGACAGCTGGGACCCGTCAGATTTGGTGACTGACTTGTGGGCCTACTAAGCGGACGTGTACGCACGGCTTTGTCAACTTAATCAACAAATGATTCTAGCAGCTGGACCGTTGGATGTTAATCCAACAGCCGTGCTCCTTCTTCAACCTCTGTTCTTGCTCCTGTCTCCCGTGGGCGGCACCGCGGCTGTGCTGCCACGCACCCGAACCAGTGAAGTTTCCCACTCCTCTCCATCTGCGACTCCACTGCCCCGTCTTCCCCATCTCCGGGTCATTCCAGTCTGGGTGCGCTCGACACGGTGTGGTCAACGTGGTCAACAACCGAGAGTCATCAGAAGATGACTGTACGTGAGAGGCTGACAGTGGGGACGCACCACGCCCATGGACGCATGCATGCAACGGAACGCGGCGAGGTTAACGTGGTCAAGGAACGACTTCCATCGGAAGTATACTGTACGTGGAGAGTCTCAGCTGGGTCCACGGCCGCAGCAAGTAAGTGCCTCCTTATTACGCGGAAAATAATGATTCCTCCAACTGACCTCAGGGACCCACTGGACGGGCCACCGTATTTTGCGAAAAAACGTTTGCCCCCTGACTGCTGGGACCCACCTGACGGGCCACCGTATTTCGTGAAAAAAACGTTCCCCCCGCTGTCAGCTCGGACCCACCGGAAGTGCCTCCTTATTACGCACAAAAAATGAATACTCAACCGGCTAGCTGGGACCCACCTTGGTGGTAGGCTGACTTGTGGGCCTACTAAGTTGACGGGGACGAAGGGCTTTGTCAACTTAGTCAATATGTACGATTCTAGCTCCAGTGACCGTACGATGTCCATCCAACGGCCGTAGTGCTTCTTCAACCTCTGGTCTTCTTGCTCCAGCGGCCCAAAGCAGCGCGGGTCGTGCCGCATGCTCCTGCCTCCCGTGGCTGGCTGTGCTGCCGCGGAGGCCACACCGCCCCCTACTATTCCCACCGCTGGCCAGGCCCTGCGGCGACGGCAGCCTCACACCATAGCTGAACCAGTGAACCCTCGTACTCCTCTCCGCGCGGGCTTCCACTGCCGCGTCTTCCCCGGCTCCGCGTTGTCCCCTTCCTAGGCCTCGCTGTCGTCCACCGCCATGGTGCTCTCCATGCAGCGTGGTCAAGGTGGTCAAGGAACGACTTCCATCGGAAGAGTACTGTACGTGGAGAGGCTGACAGCTGCGTCCACGGCCACAGCCCAGTTTTTTTGTGATTTTCCAAGTAAGTCGCTTTGTCAGGCCTTTTGGGCTGCAAATCTTCCAAGATAAGGAGAGCTTTCGTTCGGCTGGCCGAGAAAATGGCATATTAGTAATGAGAAATGGGCTGCACATTTTTAAAACACATCAAACCAGCAATTAGTTTCAAATATCTTTTTTTTCATTTCCAGATTTTAAATTACATTAATTTTTATGCGTGGAAAATTTGTTGGATTTTATATTGATATGCATTTATTTTTAAAATCAGTTTGAATGTGAGTCGAAATTTCGGGATTAAAAACAGTTCGGACCGCACCGAAATATGCAAAATTTCGTATAATTTTTTAACCGTGGCCACAATATGGGCTGTAATGCTAACAAAAAGAATATGGGCTCGAAAAAATCCTTAATAATTAGCAAATGGGCTGTAAATTATTAGAAATAATGGCAGATGGGTTGTATGATGTTTTCCACGGATTTGAGGCTTTCCTAAAAAAAGGTTGACGCACAAGCAGTGACTGTTGGATGGCCATCCAATGGCCGTCGTGCTTCTTCAATCTCTGCTCTTCCTGCTCCAGCCGCTCAAACAAGCGCCGGTGGGACTGCCTACTCCCTCCTCCCCGCAGCCGGCTCTGCTGCCGCGCAGGCCTCACCGCCCCACCGTACTCCCATCGCTGGCCTAGCCATCCCTCTACTCACCCACACCTGCTGTTATTCTCCGGCGACGGGAGACAAACCAGTAAACCGTCGTACAGTCGTACTCCCCTCCGCGTGGGAAACAACTGCCGAGTCTTCCCTGCCTCCGTGTCGTTACCTTCCTAGGCCTCGCCGTCGTCCACCGCCCTGGTGCTCTCGGCGCGGCCTGGTCAACGTGGTCAACGACCGACATGCATCTGAAGTGGACTGTACGTGGAGAGGCCGACAGCTGGGTCCATGGCCGCACGCAAGGAAATGCCTCCTTATTACGCACAAAATTATGATTCGTCCACCTGACATCAGGGACCCACCGAAAGGGCCTCTGTATTTCGCGAAAAAAACGTCCGCCGCTGACGGCTCGGACCCACCAGCTATATCTTCGCACGCAAGGAAGTGCCTCCTTATTACGCCAAAAAATGAATACTCCCCCTGCTAGCTGGGACCCACCATGGTGGGAGGCTGACTTGTGGGCCTACTAAGTTGACTGGGACGGAGGCCTTTGTCAACTTTAGTCAATAGGAACGATTCTAGGTCCAGTGACCGTACGATGTCCATCCAACGGCCGTAGTGCTTCTTCAACCTCTGGTCTTCTTGCTCCAGCCGCCCAAAGCAGCGCCGGTCGTGCCGCATGCTCCCGCCTACCGTGGTCGGCTGTGCTACCGCGGAGGCCTCACCGCCCCCTACTATTCCCACCGCTGGCCAGGGCCTGCTGCGACGGCAGCCTCACACCACAGCCGAACCAGTGAACCCTTGTACTCCTCACCGTGCGGGCTTCCACTGCCGCGTCTTCGCCGGCACCGTGTCGTCCCCTCCCTAGGCCTCGCCATTGTCCACCGAACGGGTGCTCTCCGCGCGGCGTGGTCAACGTCGTCAAGGAACGACTTCCATCGGAAGAGTACTGTACGTGGAGAGGCTGACAGTTGGGTCCACGGCCACAGCCCATTTTTTTGTGATTTGCCAAGTAAGTCGCGTTGTCAGGCCTGTTGGGCTGCAAATCTTTCAAGACGAGGAGAGCTTTCATTCGGCTGGCCGAGAAAATGGCCCATCAGTAATGAGAAATGGGCTGTACATTTTTAGAACACATCAAACCGGCAATTAGTTTCAAATATCTTTTTTTTCATTTTGAGATTTTAAATTACATTAATTTTTATGCGTGGAGAATTTGTTGGATTTTATATTGATATACATTTATTTTTAAAATCAGTTTGAACGTGAGTCGAAATTTCGGGATTAAAAACAGTTCGGACCGCACCGAAATATGCAAAATTTCGTATAATTTTTTAACCGTGGCCAAAATATGGGCTGTAATGCTAACAAAAATAATATGGGCTCCAAAAAACCTTAATAATTAGCAAATGGGCTGTAAATTATTAGAAATAATGGCAGATGGGCTGTATGCTGTTTTCCAAAGATTTGAGGCTTTCCTAAAAAAAAGGTTGACGCACAAGCCGTGACTGTTGGATGGCCATCCAACGGCCGTCGTGCTTCTTCAATCTCTACTCTTCCTGCTCCAGCCGCTCAAACAAGCGCCGGCGGGACTGCCTGCTCCCTCCTTCCCGAGGCCGGCTCTGCTGCCTCGCAGGCCTCACCGCCCCACCGTACTCCCATCGCTGGCCTAGCCATCCCTCTACTCACCCACACCTGCTGTTATTCTCCGGCGACGGTAGACGAACCAGTAAACCCTCGTACAGTCGTACTCCCCTCCGCGTGGGAAACAACTGCCGAGCCTTCCCTGCCTCCGTGTCGTTCCCTTCCTAGGCCTCGCCGTCGTCCACCGCCCTGGTGCTCTCGGCGCGGCCTGGTCAACGTGGTCAACGACCCGCATGCATCTGAAGTGGACTGTACGTGGAGAGGCCGACAGTTGGGTCCACCGCCGCACGCAAGGAAATGCCTCCTTATTATGCGCAAAATAATGATTCCTCCACATGACATCAGGGACCCACCGAAAGGGCCTCTGTATTTCGCGAAAAAATGTTACCGCCGCTGACAGCTCGGACCCACCAGCTATACCTTCGCACGCAAGGAAGTGCCTCCTTATTACGCACAAAAAAATGAATACTCTCCCTGCTAGCTGGGACCCACCATGGTGGGAGGCTGACTTGTTGGCCTACTAAGTTGACTGGGACGGGGGCCGTTGTCAACTTTAGTCAATATGAACGATTCTAGCACCAGTGACCGTACGATGTCCATCCGACGGCCGTAGTGCTTCTTCAACCTCTGGTCTTCTTGCTCCAGCCGCCCAATGCAGCGCCGGTCGTGCCGCATGCTCCTGCCTCCCGTGGCCGACTGTGCTGCCGCGGAGGCCTCACCGCCCCTACTATTCCCACCGCTGGCCAGGCCCTGCTGCTTCGGCAGCCTCACACCGCAGCCGAACCAGTGAACCCTCGTACTCCTCTCCGCACGGGCTTCCACTGCCGCGTCTTCCCCGGCTCCGCGTCGTCCCCTTCCTAGGCCTCGCCGTTGTCCACCACACTGGTGCTCTCCGCGCGGCGTGGTCAGCGTGGTCTAGGAACGACTTCCATCGGAAGAGTACTATACGTGGAGAGGCTGACAGTTGGGTCCACGACCACAGCCAGTTTTTTTGTGATTTTCCAAGTAAGTCGCTTTGTCAGGCCTGTTGGGCTGCAAATCTTTCAAGACGAGGAGAGCTTTCATTCGGCTGGCTGAGAAAATGGCCCATCAGTAATGAGAAATGGGCTGTACATTTTTAAAACACATCAAACCGGCAATTAGTTTCAAATATCTTTTTTTTCATTTTGAGATTTTAAATTACATTAATTTTTATGCATGGAGAATTTGTTGGATTTTATATTGATATACATTTATTTTTAAAATCAGTTTGAATGTGAGTCAAAATTTCGGGATTAAAAACAGTTCGGACCGCACCGAAATATGCAAAATTTCGTATAATTTTTTAACCGTGGCCACAATATGGGCTGTAATGCTAACAAAAAGAATATGGGCACCAAAAAACCTTAATAATTAGCAAATGGGTCGTAAATTATTAGAAATAATGGCAGATGAGCTGTATGCTGTTTTCCACAGATTTGAGGCCTTCCTAAAAAAAAGGTTGACGCACAAGCAGTGACTGTTGGATGGCCATCCAACGGCCGTCGTGCTTCTTCAATCTCTGCTCTTCCTGCTCCAGCCGCTCAAACAAGCGCCGGCGGGACTGCCTGCTCCCTCCTCCCCGCTGCCGGCTCTGCTGCCGCGCAGGCCTCACCGCCCCACCGTACTGCCATCGCTGGCCTAGCCATCCCTCTACACACCCACACCTGCTGTTATTCTCCGGTGACGGCAGACGAACCAGTAAACCCTCGTACAGTCGTACTCCCCTCCGCGTGGGAAACAACTGCCGAGTCTTCCCTGCCTCCGTGTCGTTCCCTTCCTAGGCCTTGCCGTCGTCCACCGCCCTGGTGCTCTCGGCGCGGCCTGGTCAACATGGTCAATGACCGACATGCATGTGAAGTGGACTGTACGTGGAGAGGCCGACAGCTGGGTCCACGACCGCACGCAAGGAAATGACTCCTTATTACGCACAAAATAATGATTCCTCCACCTGACATCAGGGACCCACCGAAAGGGCCTCTGTATTTCGCGAAAAAAACGTTACCGCCGCTGACGGCTCGGACCCACCAGCTATATCTTCGCACGCAAGGAAGTGCCTCCTTATTACGCACAAAAAAAATGAATACTCTCCCTGCTAGCTGGGACCCACCATGGTGGGAGGCTGACTTGTTGGCCTACTAAGTTGACTGGGATGGGGGCCTTTGTCAACTTCAGTCAATATGAGCGATTCTAGCTCCAGTGACCGTACGATGTCCATCGAACGGCCGTAGTGCTTCTTCAACCTCTGGTCTTCTTGCTCCAGCCGCCCAAAGCAGCGCCGGTCGTGCCGCATGCTCCTGCCTCCCGTGGCCGGCCGTGCTGCCGCGGAGGCCTCACCGCCCCCTACTATTCCCACCGCTGGCCAGGCCCTGCTGCGACGGCAGCCTCACACCGCAGCCGAACCAGTGAACCCTCGTACTCCTCTCCGCACGGGCTTCCACTGCCGCGTCTTCCCCGGCTCCGCGTCATCCCCTTCCTAGGCCTCGCCGTTGTCCACCGCACTGGTGCTCTCCGCGTGGCTTGGTCAACATGGTCAAGGAACGACTTCCATCGGAAGAGTACTGTACGTGGAGAAGCTGACAGTTGGGTCCACGGCCACAGCCCAGTTTTTTTGTGATTTTCCAAGTAAGTCGCTTTGTCAGGCCTGTTGGGCTGCAAATCTTTCAAGACGAGGAGAGCTTTCATTCGGCTGGCCGAGAAAATGGCCCATCAGTAATGAGAAATGGGCTGTACATTTTTAAAACACATCAAACCGGCAATTAGTTTCAAGTATCTTTTTTTTATTTTGAGATTTTAAATTACATTAATTTTTATGCGTGGAGAATTTGTTGGATTTTATATTGATATACATTTATTTTTAAAATCAGTTTGAATGTGAGTCGAAATTTCGGGATTAAAAACAGTTCGGGCCGCACCAAAATATGCAAAATTTCGTATAATTTTTTAATCGTGGCCACAATATGGGCTGTAATGCTAACAAAAATAATATAGGCTCCAAAAAACCTTAATAATTAGCAAATGGGCTGTAAATTATTAGAAATAATGGCAGATGGGCTGTATGCTGTTTTCCACAGATTTGAGGCTTTCCTAAAAAAAGGTTGACGCACAAGCATTGACTGTTGGATGGCCATCCAACGACCGCCATGCTTCTTCAATCTCTACTCTTCCTGCTCCAGCCGCTCAAACAAGCGCCGGCGGGACTGCCTGCTCCCTCCTCCCCGCTGCCGGCTCTGCTGCCGCGCAGGCCTCACCGCCCCACCGTACTCCCATCGCTGGCCTAGCCATCCCTCTACTCACCCACACCTGCTGTTATTCTCCGGCGACGGCAGACGAACCAGTAAACCCTCGTACAGTCGTACTCCCCTCCGCGTGGGAAACAATTGTCGAGCCTTCCCTGCCTCCGTGTCGTTCCCTTCCTAGGCCTCGCCGTCGTCCACTGCCCTGGTGCTCTCGGCGCGGCCTGGTCAACGTGGTCAACGACCGACATGCATCTGAAGTGGACTGTACGTGGAGAGGCCGACAGCTGGGTCCACGGCCGCACGCCAGGAAATGCCTCCTTATTACGCGCAAAATAATGATTCCTCCACCTGACATCAGGGACCCACCGGAAGGGCCTCTGTATTTCGCGAAAAAAATGTTACAGCCGCTGACAGCTCGGACCCACCAGCTATATCTTCGCACGCAAGGAAGTGCCTCCTTAATACGCACAAAAAAATGAATACTCTCCCTGCTAGCTGGGACCCACCATGGTGGGAGGCTGACTTGTTGGCCTACTAAGTTGACTGGGATGGGGGCCTTTGTCAACTTTAGTCAATAGGAACGATTCTAGGTCCAGTGACCATACGATGTCGATCCAACGGCCGTAGTGCTTCTTCAACCTCTGGTCTTCTTGCTCCAGCCGCCCAAAGCAGCGCCGGTCGTGCCGCATGATCCTGCCTCCCGTGGCCGGCCGTGCTGCCACGGAGGCCTCACCGCCCCCTACTATTCCCACCGCTGGCCAGGCCCTGCTGCGACGGCAGCCTGACACCGCAGCCGAACCAGTGAACCCTTGTACTCCTCTCCGCACGGGCTTCCACTGCCGCGTCTTCCTCGGCTCCGCGTCGTCCCCTTCCTAGGCCTCGCCGTTGTCCACCGCACTGGTGCTCTCCGCGCGGCTTGGTCAACGTGGTCAAGGAACGACTTCCATCGGAAGAGTACTGTACATGGAGAGGCTGACAGTTGGGTCCACGGCCACAGCCCAGTTTTTTGTGATTTTCCAAATAGTCGCTTTGTCAGGCCTGTTGGGCTGCAAATCTTTCAAGACGAGGAGAGCTTTCATTCGGCTGGCCGAGAAAATGGCCCATCAGTAATGAGAAATGGGCTGTACATTTTTAAAACACATCAAACCGGCAATTAGTTTCAAATATCTTTTTTTTTATTTTGAGATTTTAAATTACATTAATTTTTATGCGTGGAGAATTTGTTGGATTTTATATTGATATACATTTATTTTTAAAATCAGTTTGAATGTGAGTCGAAATTTCGGGATTAAAAACAGTTCGGACCGCACCGAAATATGCAAAATTTCGTATAATTTTTTAACCGTGGCCAAAATATGGGCTGTAATGCTAACAAAAATAATATGGGCTCCAAAAAACCTTAATAATTAGCAAATGGGCTGTAAATTATTAGAAATAATGGCAGATGGGCTGTATGCTGTTTTCCAAAGATTTGAGGCTTTCCTAAAAAAAAGGTTGACGCACAAGCCGTGACTGTTGGATGGCCATCCAACGGCCGTCGTGCTTCTTCAATCTCTACTCTTCCTGCTCCAGCCGCTCAAACAAGCGCCGGCGGGACTGCCTGCTCCCTCCTTCCCGAGGCCGGCTCTGCTGCCTCGCAGGCCTCACCGCCCCACCGTACTCCCATCGCTGGCCTAGCCATCCCTCTACTCACCCACACCTGCTGTTATTCTCCGGCGACGGTAGACGAACCAGTAAACCCTCGTACAGTCGTACTCCCCTCCGCGTGGGAAACAACTGCCGAGCCTTCCCTGCCTCCGTGTCGTTCCCTTCCTAGGCCTCGCCGTCGTCCACCGCCCTGGTGCTCTCGGCGCGGCCTGGTCAACGTGGTCAACGACCCGCATGCATCTGAAGTGGACTGTACGTGGAGAGGCCGACAGTTGGGTCCACCGCCGCACGCAAGGAAATGCCTCCTTATTATGCGCAAAATAATGATTCCTCCACCTGACATCAGGGACCCACCGGAAGGGCCTCTGTATTTCGCGAAAACAATGTTACCGCCGCTGACAGCTCGGACCCACCAGCTATATCTTCGCACGCAAGGAAGTGCCTCCTTATTACGCACAAAAAAATGAATACTCTCCCTGCTAGCTGGGACCCACCATGGTGGGAGGCTGACTTGTTGGCCTACTAAGTTGACTGGGATGGGGGCCTTTGTCAACTTCAGTCAATATGTGCGATTCTAGCTCCAGTGACCGTACGATGTCCATCCAACGGCCGTAGTGCTTCTTCAACCTCTGGTCTTCTTGCTCCAGCCGCCCAAAGCAGCGCCGGTCGTGCCGCATGCTCCTGCCTCCCGTGGCCGGCCGTGCTGCCGCGGAGGCCTCACCGCCCCCTATTATTCCCACCGCTGGCCAGGCCCTGCTGCAACGGCAGCCTCACACCGCAGCCGAACCAGTGAACCCTCGTACTCCTCTCCGCACGGGCTTCCACTGCCGCGTCTTCCCCGGCTCCGCGTCGTCCCCTTCCTAGGCCTCGCCGTTGTCCACCGCACTGGTGCTCTCCGCGCGGCTTGGTCAACATGGTCAAGGAACGACTTCCATCGGAAGAGTACTGTCCGTGGAGAGGTTGACAGTTGGGTCCACGGCCACAGCCCAGTTTTTTTGTGATTTTCCAAGTAAGTCGCTTTGTCAGGCCTGTTGGGCTGCAAATCTTTCAAGACAAGGAGAGCTTTCATTCGGCTGGCCGAGAAAATGGCCCATCAGTAATGAGAAATGGGCTGTACATTTTTAAAACACATCAAACCGGCAATTAGTTTCAAATATCTTTTTTTTTATTTTGAGATTTTAAATTACATTAATTTTTATGCGTGGAGAATTTGTTGGATTTTATATTGATATACATTTATTTTTAAAATCAGTTTGAATGTGAGTCGAAATTTCGGGATTAAAAACAGTTCCGACTGCACCGAAATATGCAAATTTTCGTATAATTTTTTAACCGTGGCCACAATATGGGCTGTAATGCTAACAAAAATAATATAGGCTCCAAAAAACCTTAATAATTAGCAAATGGGCTGTAGACTATTAGAAATAATGGCAGATGGGCTGTATGCTGTTTTCCACAGATTTGAGGCTTTCCTAAAAAAAGGTTGACGCACAAGCATTGACTGTTGGATGGCCATCCAACGGCCGTCATGCTTCTTCAATCTCTACTCTTCCTGCTCCAGCCGCTCAAACAAGCGCCGGCGGGACTGCCTGCTCCCTCCTCCCCGCGGCCGGCTCTGCTGCCACGCAGGCTTCACCGCCCCATCGTACTCCCATCGCTAGCCAAGCCATCCCTCTACTCACCCACACCTGCTGTTATTCTCCGGCGACGGCAGACGAACCAGTAAACCCTCGTACAGTCGTACTCCCCTCCGCGTGGGAAACAACTGCCGAGCCTTCCCTGCCTCCGTGTCGTTCCCTTCCTAAGCCTCGCCGTCGTCCACCGCCCTGGTGCTCTCGGCGCGGCCTGGTCAACGTGGTCAACGACCGACATGCTTCTGAAGTGGACTGTACGTGGAGAGGCCGACAGCTGGGTCCACGGCCGCACGTAAGGAAATGCCTCCTTATTACGCGCAAAATAATGATTCCTCCACCTGACATCAGGGACCCACCGAAAGGGCCTCTGTATTTCGCGAAAAAAATGTTGCCGCCGCTGACAACTCGGACCCACCAGCTATATCTCCGCACGCAAGGAAGTGCCTCCTTATTACGCACAAAAAAATGAATACTCTCCCTGCTAGCTGGGACCCACCATGGTGGGAGGCTGACTTGTTGGCCTACTAAGTTGACTGGGATGGGAGCCTTTGTCAACTTTAGTCAATATGCATGATTCTAGCTCCAGTGACCGTACGATGTCCATCCAACGGCCGTAGTGCTTCTTCAACCTCTAGTCTTCTTGCTCCAGCCGCCCAAAGCAGCGCCGGTTGTGCCGCATGCTCCTGCCTCCCGTGGCCGGCCGTGCTGCCGCGGAGGCCTCACCGCCCCCTACTATTCCCACTGCTGGCCAAGCCCTGCTGCGACGGCAGCCTCACACCGCAGCCAAACCAGTGAACCCACGTACTCCTCTCCGCACGGGCTTCCACTACCGCATCTTCCCCGGCTCCGCGTCGTCCCCTTCCTAGGCCTCGCCGTTGTCCACCGCACTGGTGCTCTCCGCGCGGCGTGGTCAACGTGGTCAAGGAACGACTTCCATCGGAAGAGTACTGTACGTGGAGAGGCTAAAAGTTGGGTTCACGGCCACAGCCCAGTTTTTTTGTGATTTTCCAAGTAAGTCGCTTTGTCAGGCCTGTTGGGCTGCAAATCTTTCAAGACGAGGAGAGCTTTCATTCGGCTCGCCAAGAAAATGGCCCATCAGTAATGAGAAATGGGATGTACATTTTTAAAACACATCAAACCGGCAATTAGTTTCAAATATCTTTTTTTCATGTCGAGATTTTAAATTACATTAATTTTTATGCGTGGAGAATTTGTTGGATTTTATATTGATATACATTTATTTTTAAAATCAGTTTGAATGTGAGTCGAAATTTCAGGATTAAAAACAGTTCGGACCGCACCGAAATATGCAAAATTTCGTATAATTTTTTAATCGTGGCCACAATATGGGCTGTAATGCTAACAAAAAGAATATGGGCTCCAAAAAAACCTTAATAATTAGCAAATGGGCTGTAAATTATTAGAAATAATGGCAGGTGGGTTGTATGCTGTTTTCCACAGATTTGAGGCTTTCATAAAAAAAGGTTGACGCACAAGCAGTGACTGTTGGATGGACAGAACAACCGATGGAAACGAGGCCGGGCGTACCGCAGAACAGAGGAAACGGCCTTGTGTTCGACCGGCCACGTTTGAAACGGGATCCTGTTCATCGGGAGGGGTCTGGCGTACCGCAAAACAGAGGAAACGGGATAACCGCATAGTGGTTTTGTCGCAACAAGGGTCATCTTCACACAATCCCATGTAATGAACAAGAATGGGATAAAGAGTTGGCTTACAATCGCCACTTCACACAATACATAAATATAATTCATACATCATCCAAAATACAAACATATAGACCGACTACGGTCAAGATCCAAATGAAAATAAGACAACCCCAAATGCTAGATCCCCGATCGTCCTAACTGGGCTCCACTACTGATCATCAGGAAAAGACACATAGTAACGACCACGTTCCTCGTCGAACTCCCACTTGAGATCGACCCCATCATCTGCACTGGCATCGACGGCACCTGCAACTGTTTTGGTAGAATCTGTGAGTCACGGGGACTCAGCAATCTCACACCCGCGAGATCAAAACTATTTAAGCTTATAGGAAAGGAAGGTGTAATGAGGTGGAGCTGCAGCGGCAATAAGCATATATGGTGGCTAACATACGCAAGAGAGAGCGAGAAGAGAAGCAACGGAGCGGTCGTCATCTAGCAATGACCAAGAAGTGATCCTGAACTCCTACTTACGTCAAACATAACTCAGACCGTGTTCACTTCCCGGACTCCGCCGAGAAGAGACCATCACGGCTACACACGCAGTTGATGCATTTTAATTGGGTCAAGTGACAAGTTCTCTACAACCGGACATTAACAAATTCCCATCTGCCTAATAACCGCGGGCACGACTTTCGAAAGATAATACCCTGCAGGGGTGTCCCAACTAAGCCCATCATAAGCTCTCACGGTCAACGAAGGATAAACCTTCACCCGGAAAGACCCGATCAGTCTCGGAATCCCGGTTTACAAGACATTTCGACAATGGTAAAACAAGACCAGCAAAGCCACCCGAATGTGCCGACAAATCCCGATAGGAGCTGCACATATCTCGTTCTCAGGGCACACTGGATGAGCAGTCCGTACAACTAAAACCAATCCTCGAGTTTCCCCAAGGTGGCGCTGCAAAGGGCTCTAGTTTGGACCAGCACTCAGAGGAACACTGGCCTGGGGGTTTAAAATAAAGATGACCCTCGGGCTCTAGAAAACCCGGGGGAAAAAGGCTTAGGTGGCAAATGGTAAAACCAAGGTTGGGCCTTGCTGGAGGAGTTTTATTCAAGGCGAACTGTCAAGGGGGTCCCATAAATCACCCGACCGCGTAAGGAACGCAAACTCAAGGAACATAATCCCGGTATAACAGAAACTAGGGCGGCAAGAGTGGAACAAAACACCAGGCATAAGGCCGAGCCTTCCACCCTTACCAAATATATATAGATGCATTAATTAAATAAGAGATATTGTGATATCCCAACATATCCATGTTCCAACATGGAACAAACTTCAACTTCACCTGCAACTAGCAATGCTATAAGAGGGGCTGAGCAAAAGCGGTAACTTAGCCAAACAACGGTTTGCTAGGAAAGGATGGTTAGAGGCTGACATGGCATAATGGGAGACATGATATAGCAAGTGATAGGTAGCACAACATGGCAATAGAGCGAACAACTAGCAAAGCAAAGATAGAAGTGATTTCGAGGGGTGGTCATCTTGCCTGCAAGGTTCTCAGGGTTGTCGAAAGCTTGATCCTCGTAAGCGTACTCAACAGGTTCCTCGTTCACGAACTCGTCTCCCAGCTCTACCCAAGACAAGAACACAAACAAATGGAACCACAATCAATCACGAGAAATGCACAAGCAACATGATGCAAAACATGTATGATATGCGAGATATGATATGCGATGCATATGCGTGCTCCGGGAGGAAAATGATGAACAAGGCAGTAACTTGGCAAACCAAGCATTCCACTGGAAATATGAGATGATTTCGGTCGAAATCGATATAAAGATCACCGGAAACGGATGCACGGTTTGCAAATGGCAAGCAAAACAAGAATGACACGAATCTGCGATTGACAGCATGATAGCACTTATAATGCAACAAGCAACAATGCTACAGCACTCCAACATAGCAACAAAGCATATGACAGTAATCTACAGGAGATGCTTGACAAAAGAAGAACACTGAGCTACGGCTAGATCACAACATATCAAGCTCAAACAAGCATGGCAAAAGTGCAAAAGATAACAGGATCACAGACTTGGTGAAAAACTGGACATGGCAGAAAACAGCATCAGGTAGCAATGTTCAGAGCACGAAATCAACATGCTACAGGAATTTAACATAGCAAAACAAGGCATGACAGTGTTCTACTAAAAGCATATGACAAAAGTCCCTTACTGTCCATAAGCCAAAAAGGACCAGAAGATATGATGGCAAGCATGTAAACATAGCAAGTTTCGTTATCAGGTTTCAGACTTAGCAGAAAACAGAGCATGGCCGAAATAATAATATGTAGGCCTCTTTGTGAGCTTGATGCACTCACTACAGAGCAATGCATGACAAAAAAAGCATACCTACAGCAATATGGCATGTTTATGAAGCTATCCATGGCAAGAACAAAAGCATAGCATGAATGGATCAACTACAATAAGCTTGGCAAAAATGAATATCATGTTAAGAATCTTCCAGAAATATTTTATAGCAAAAGTAGAGCAAGATTGAGTCATGCTATGGTACTCCATAATTGCAAACAAGGGCAGGAATGGATCAATTACAACTATAGCTACAAAACATCGTTACTGAACATCTCCAAAATATGCATGGATCTCACTGTAGCATCAAGTTTACATGGCAACAAAATAACAACAGACAAGGACTTAGAGAAATCACCAAGTCCCTGAAATCAGAAACATTACGGAGCCTAATTTGCATGCTTGTGCTAGTCACCACAGAGATCACAAAAATACATGGCATACACCACTGGAAAGATGGCATGGCATACAACAAAACACATGTAGAGCTCATGCCCATAAGATGCACAGATTAAATGATACAATAATGACAAATCTCCAAGTTCTGATAAGAACCAGCAGATAACAGCAACTAGCCCTCTTGCAACAGAGATTTGGGCATCAAGATGTCTTCTAATGAACATGGTGCAATTTAACAAAATGAAGAGCATCACGAGACGAACAATTTGACATATTACACGCGTGAATCGGAGCTACATGCAAGGAGTTATGCACTGATGAACATGGACACATATTGAGAAAATCACAGACAGAGAAAATTAGGGGGGTCGGGGGAAGTCAACGCTCACAGTTGTTGGATCCAGATCGGCGAGAGGAGCTCGGCTCGACGGGGCTCCGGCCCGGCGCTTGATGCTGCCGCCGGCGGGGACGTGCGGCGAGGGGAAGGAGGAGATCGGAGGCCGCGGGCGTCAGAGGAGGGAGTTCCGGTGGCCGGCGACGGCGGCGGGGAGGCGGCGCGCGGCGGCGGTGATGCCCAGCGGCGGCGGCACGGCGAACAGGCGGCGGCGCGGGTCGGGCGTGCGGAGCCAGGAGGCGGCGGCGGATCGGGCCGGGCGGGCCCCGCCTGGGCCCGGCGGGCCGACGGCGCGGGGAGGAGAGAGAGGGAGCTGCGAGGTGGCGCGACGGGATTCGTCCGGGACGGCGGCGCGGACACGTCCGGCGGCGGGGAATTTCTTCCGGGCACGAGGTGGAAGAAGGTAGGGTTTGGACTGCGATTCGTTTTTCGGGGGTCTCACATATAAATAGGTAGAGGGAGCTAGGAGGCTCCAAATGAGGTGCGGTTTTCGCCCACATGATCGTGATCGAACGACCTAGAGCATGGAAAAGAGTTTGGTGGGTTTTGGGCTGGTTTTTGATGGGATTTTGCTGCACACTCAAATGAACTTTGCGGATGCCCGGTTAACCGTTGGAGTACCAAACGAGCTCCAAATGGAACGAAACTTGACCGGTGGTCTCCGGGTGGTATATTAAGGCCACTTGACAAGCCTCGGTCCATTCCGAGAAATTTTGACACCCGCACACGAAAGAAAACAAGAGGGGTGCACCGAAGGAGATAGGAGCGCCGGATTGTAAAACGGACAACGGGGAAAATGCTCGGATGCAAGAGACGAACACGTATGCAAATGCAATGCACATGATGACATGATATGATATGCATGACATGAACAAAATACAAAACGAAAAACAAAACCCGACCACGGTGGGAATATCATATCATGTAGCCGAAAATGGCAAGAGTCGGAGTTACAAATATGGCAAGTTACATGCAGGGTGTTACAACAGGGGTCTTGTTCATCGGGAGGGGTGTGGCGTACCGCAAAACGGGACTCCACGGGACATTGTTCATCTCCACCGTCGACCCCCTCCCGCCTCCACGGGCTTCTATTCATCCACCGTCGACCTTCTCCAGCCTCCACCTGCGACTGTTCATCCACGGGCTCCTGTTCATCCAGCCTCCACCACGCGCTACTCCACCGGCTACTGTTCAACCAGCCCTCTCCACGGGATCCTGTTCAACCACCCCTCCACAGGCTACTGTTCATCCAGCCCTCCACCGTCTACTGTTCATTCTGCCCTCCACGAAGTGGTCCTGTTCATCCTGCCCTCCACGGGGTCCTGTTCATCCAGCCCCAACCGGCTCGATCGATCGGGGTCCTGTTCATCCAGAGGGAACACCACGGGGTCCTGTTCATCCACCCCCACCAGGAACTGTTCATCCAAACCCCCCAGCAACGCTCACTGTTCATCCAGAAGCAGCATCGATCGGCTTCAGTTAGCAGCAGTAGCGAAGGAATCGCTTGATCGGGTTCAGTTAACAGCCATCGATCGATCGCTCGGGTTCAGTAACGCGTAGCCTGCAGTGCAATCACTCGGGTTCAGTTAGAGCCCAACGCCTCGCTCGGGTTCAGTTAGAGCCAACGCCTCGCACACACGCACGTACGTGTACGAGAGAAATGCGCATCACTCGGCCCCCGACCTCCCACCGTAACCGGGAACTCCCCGAAATTTTCCTTGCCCTCGCTTCTACAGCGGTTTTTTCCGTCATGGACGGCCCAAAGAATGTCATGCAGCTGCGTCTCCGGCCCGCCCAGGACGAAAAGCCCATTTTCTGTATGATTTTTTGTCATAGAAGTAGGAGCCCACCACATCTATGATGATACCGGGTTTTGTCACAATTATCGTCATAGAAGTGTCATATGTATGACAGAAAAAAAATTCGTTCGGCCCAAAATGTCACGGATGTGTCTTTTTTTTGTAGTGAGCCCTTCTTTGCTAGAAGGAGGAACTTGTGCCGTCGAGGGCCTTGGGGGCTCGGGGCGGTTAGGGATGGCAATGGGTACCCATTACCCGCGTACCATGCGGGTAAAAACCCTATCAAGGCAAGGGTATGGGTCAAAAAAACACCCATGGGTACATAAATAGGAAAATTTCATACTCATCGTGTATAGTGGGTACGGGTATGGTTTAGTATAACCCATACCCATGTACCCGCATATAATCTAAGAAATAGGCCCTATATATTATTTATCCACGTATTAAACATATTACATGTACATAAATGCCACAGCCATGAAAGGACCTCATCATGCATACATGCTAGGCCGCCGCACCACAATAGCTAGCCCACGAACGAGTATGCCTTGCTATGATGATGTGTTGTTGTTTGTAAATTATTATTATAAGTTGTTGTTTATGACTATGTAATGCTCAAATTAATGTGTTGCAAATCTGGGTAATTTTACCCGTGGGTACCCATTTACCCTGATGGTGAAGGAAATATGCCCTAGAGGCAATAATAAAGTTGTTATTTATATTTCCTTATATCATGATAAATGTTTATTATTCATGTTATAATTGTATTAACCGGAAACTTAGTACATGTGTGAATACATAGACAAACAGAGTGTCCCTAGTATGCCTCTACTTGACTAGCTCGTTAATCAAAGATGGTTAAGTTTCCTGACCATAGACATGTGAATGATGTGATGGACAAGACCCATCCGATAGCTTAGCATAAATGATCGTTTAGTTTTATTGCTATTGCTTTCATCATGACTTATACATGTTCCTCTGACTATGAGATTATGCAACTCCCGAATACCAGAGGAATACCTTGTGTCCTATCAAACGTCACAACGTAACTGGGTGATTATAAAGATGCTCTATAGGTGTCTCCGATGGTGTTTGTTGAGTTGGCATAGATCGAGATTAGGATTAGTCACTCCGTGTATCGGAGAGGTATCTCTGGGCCCTCTCGATAATGCTCATCACTACAAGCCTTACAAGCAATGTGACTAATGAGTTAGTTGCGGGATGATGCATTATGGAACGAGTAAAGAGACTTGCTGGTAACGAGATTGAACTAGGTATGATGATACCGACGATCGAATCTCGGGCAAGTAACATACCAATGACAAAGGGAACAACGTATGTTGTTATGCGGTTTGACCGATAAAGATCTTTGTAGAATATCTAGGACCCAATAGGAGCATCCAGGTTCCGGTATTGGTTATTGACCAGAGATGTGTCTTGGTCATGTCTACATAGTTCTCGAACACGTAGGGTCCGCATGCTTAACGTTCGATGACGATTTGTATTATGAGTTATGTGATTTGATGACCGAAGATTGTTCGGAGTCCCGGATGAGATCACGAACATGACGAGAAGTCTCAAAATGGTTGAGAGGTAAAGATTCATATATTGGAAGGCTATATTCGGACATCGGAAAGGTTCCGAGTGATTCGGGTATTTTTCGGAGTACCGGGGAGTTACGGGAATTCACCGGGAGAAGTAATGGGCCTTATTGGGCCATACGGGAAAAGAGAAGGCAGGAAAAGGGGAGGTGGAGCCCCTCATGGGTCCGAATTGGACTAGGGGAAGGGGGTGGCGCCCCCCTTACCCTTTCGTACTCCCTCTCTCTTTCCCTCTTTCCTTCTCTCCTACTCCGAAAAGGAAAGGGATTCCTACTAGGACTTGGAAGTCCTAGTAGGACTCCATACTCTTGGCGCACCCCTAGGGGGCCGGCCTCTCTCCCTCCCTCCTTTATATACGTGGGTAGGGGGCACCCCAAAGGCACACCAAGATTTGTCTTAGCCGTGTGCGGTGCCTGAGGGAGTCTTGGAGTAAGGGGTCCTCGGGCGTCTGGCCTATTATCCATGGGCCGGACGGTTGGGCTGTGAAGACATGAAGGCCGAAGATTGTACCCGTGTCTAGATTGGACTCTACTTGGCGTGGAAGGCAAGCTTGGCGACAGATTATAAAGATTCCTTCTTATGTAACCGACTCTATGTAAACCCTAGATCCCCCCGGTGTCTATATAAAACCGGAGGGGTTAATCTGGAAGGGATACACACATTACCATAGTCATATAGGCTAGACTTCTAGGGTTTAGCCATTACAATCTCGTGGTAGATCAACTCTTGTAACACTCATATTCATCAAGATCAATCAAGCAGGAAGTAGGGTATTACCTCCATAGAGAGGGCCCGAACCTGGGTAAACATTGTGTCCCCCGTCTCCTGTTACCATCGATCCTAGACGCACAGTTCGGGACCCCCTACCCGAGATCCGCCTGTTTTGACACCGACATTGGTGCTTTCATTGAGAGTTCCACTGTGTCGTCGACAAAAGGTTTGATGGGCCCTTCAAGCGTCGATAATGACACTGTCCAAGGAGGAACCTTCCTCCCCAGACAGATTTTTGTGTTTCGTGGCTTCATACTGCAGGCCAACTCGCTTGGCCATCTGGAGCAGGTCGACAGCTACGCCCCTGGCGATCAGGTCAGATTTGGAAGCTTGAACTACGTCGCGGACGTCCGCGGAGACTTGATCTTCAACGGATTCGAAACTGCGGCGATCGCTCCCCCTCGCCCCGATGAACATGACTTAAATCTGTCATCGGAACACATCCAGGAGATGGTTCTGAAGGAAATATGCCCTAGAGGCAATAATAAAGTTATTATTTATTTCCTTATATCATGATAAATGTTTATTATTCATGCTAGAATTGTATTAACCGGAAACATAATACATGTGTGAATACATAGACAAACAGAGTGTCACTAGTATGCCTCTACTTGACTAGCTCGTTAATTAAAGATGGTTATGTTTCCTAACCATAGACATGAGTTGTCATTTGATTAACGGGATCACATCATTAGGAGAATGATGTGATTGACTTGACCCATTCCGTTAGCTTAGCACTCGATCGTTTAGTATGTTGCTATTGCTTTCTTCATGACTTATACATGTTCCTATGACTATGAGATTATGCAACTCCCGTTTACCGGAGGAACACTTTGTGTGCTACCAAACGTCACAACGTAAATGGGTGATTATAAAGGTGCTCTACAGGTGTCTCCAAAGGTACTTGTTGGGTTGGCGTATTTCGAGATTAGGATTTGTTACTCCGATTGTCGGAGAGGTATCTCTAGGCCCACTCGGTAATGCACATCACTATAAGCCTTGCAAGCATTGTGACTAATGAGTTAGTTACGGGATGATGTATTACGGAACGAGTAAAGAGACTTGCCAGTAACGAAATTGAACTAGGTATCGAGATACCGACGATCGAATCTCGGGCAAGTAACATACCGATGACAAAGGGAACAACGTATGTTGTTATGCGGTTTGACCGATAAAGATCTTCGTAGAATATGTGGGAGCCAATATGAGCATCCAGGTTCCGCTATTGGTTATTTACCGGAGAGGTGTCTCGGTCATGTCTACATAGTTCTCGAACCCGTAGGGTCCGCACGCTTAACGTTACGATGACAGTTATATTATGAGTTTATATGTTTTGATGTAACGGAGGTTGTTCGGAGTCTCGGATGTGATCACGGACATGACGAGGAGTCTCGAAATGGTCGAGACATAAAGATTGATATATTGGACGACTATATTCGGACACCGGAAGTGTTCCGGAGAAGTTTCGGATAAAACCGGAGTGCCGGAGGAGTTACCGGAACCCCCCGGGGAAGTATTGGGCCTTAGTGGGCCTTGAGGGGAGAGAGAGGACAGTAGCCAGGAGGTGGCGCGCCCCCTCCCATGAGGAGTCCTATTAGGACTAGGAGAGGGGGCGCAGCCCCTCTTTCCCTCTCCCTCTCCCTCTTTTTCCTTCCCCCCTCTCTTCCTAGTTGGACTAGGAAAGGGGAGTCCTTCTCCTACTAGGAGGAGGACTCCCCCCCTCTCCTTGGCGCGCCTAGGGCAGCCGGCCTCCCCCTTGCTCCTTTATATACGGGGGCAGGGGGCACCTCCAGACACACTTCATATATGATATTTTAGCCATGTGCGGTGCCCCCCTCCACCATATTACACCTCGATAATACCGTTGCGGAGCTTAGGCGAAGCCCTGCGTCGGTGGAACATCATCATCGTCACCACGCCGTCGTGCTGACGAAACTCTCCCTCAACACTCGGCTGGATCAGAGTTCGACGGACGTCGTCGAGCTGAACATGTGCTGAACTCGGAGGTGTCGTGCGTTCGTTACTTGATCGGTCGGATCGTGAAGACGTACGACTACATCAACCGCGTTGTGTTAACGCTTCCGCTTTTGGTCTACGAGGGTACGTGGACAACACTCTCCCCTCTCGTTGCTATGCATCACCATGATCTTGCGTGTGCCTAGGGAAATTTTTTAAATTACTACGTTCCCCAACAGTGGCATCCGAGCATGGTTTTATGCGTTGATGCTATGCACGAGTAGAACACAAGTGAGTTGTGGCCGATATAAGTCATACTGCTTACCAGCATGTCATACTTTAGTTCAGCGGTATTGTGAGATGAAGCGGCCCGGACCGACATTACGCGTACGCGTACGCGAGACTAGTTTCACCGTTGCGAGCACTCATTGCTTAAAGGTGACCGGCGGGTGTCTGTCTCTCTCACTTTAGTTGAACCGAGTGTGGCTACGCCCGGTCCTTGCGAATGTTAAAACAGCACCAACTTGACAAACTATCGTTGTGGTTTTGATGCGTAGGTAAGAACGGTTCTTGCTAAGCTCGTAGCAGCCACGTAAAACTTGCAACAACAAAGTAGAGGACGTCTAACTTGTTTTTGCAGGGCATGTTGTGATGTGATATGGTCAAGACATGATGTGATATAATTTATGAGATGATCATGTTTTGTAACCGAGTTATCGGCAACTGGCAGGAGCCATATGGTTGTCGCTTTATTGTATGAAATGCAATCGCCATGTAATAGTTTTACTTTATCACTAAGCGGTAGCGATAGTCGTAAAAGCAATAAGTTGGTGAGACGACAACGATACTACGATGGAGATCAAGGTGTCGCGCCGGTGACGATGGTGATCATGACGGTGCTTCGGAGATGGAGATCACGAGCACGGTGCTTCGAAGATGGAGATCACAAGCACAAGATGATGATGGCCATATCATATCACTTATATTGATTGCATGTGATGTTAATCCTTTATGCATCTTATCTAGCTTTGATTGACGGTAGCATTATAAGATGATCTCTCACTAATATTTCAAGATAAAAGTGTTCTCCCTGAGTATGCACCGTAGCGAAAGTTCTTCGTGCTAAGACACCACGTGATGATCGGGTGTGATAGGCTCTACGTTCAAATACAACGGGTGCAAAATAGTTGCACACGCGGAATACTCAGGTTAAACTTGACGAGCCTAGCATATGCAGATATGGCCTCGGAACACGGAGACCGAAAGGTCGAGCGTGAATCATATAGTAGATATGATCAACATAGTGATGTTCACCATTGAAACTACTCCATCTCACATGATGATCGGACATGGTTTAGTTGATATGGATCACGTGATCACTTAGATGATTAGAGGGATGTCTATCTAAGTGGGAGTTCTTAAGTAATATGATTAATTGAACTTAAATTTATCATGAACTTAGTCCTGATAGTATTTTGCAAATTATGTTATAGATCAATAGCTTGCGTTGTTGCTTCCCTGTGTTTATTTTTGATATGTTCCTAGAGAAAAAAAAATATGTTGAAAGATGTTAGTAGCAAAGATGCGGATTGGATCCGTTATCTGAGGATTATCCTCATTGCTGCACAGAAAAATTATGTCCTTGATGCACCGCTAGGTGACAGACCTATTGCAGGAGCAGATGCAGACGTTATGAACGTTTGGCTAGCTCAATATGATGACTACTTGATAGTTTAGTGCACCATGCTTAACGGCTTAGAATCGGGACTTCAAAGACGTTTTGAACGTCATGGACCATATGAGATGTTCCAGGAGTTGAAGTTAATATTTCAAGAAAATACCCGAGTTGAGAGATATGAAGTCTCCAACAAGTTCTATAGCTAAAAGATGGAGGAGAATCACTCAACTAGTGAGCATGTGCTCAGATTGTCTGGGTACTACAATAGCTTGAATCAAGTGGGAGTTAATCTTCCAGATAAAATAGTGATTGACAGAATTCTCTAGTCACCATCACCAAGTTAGTAGAACTTCGTGATGAACTATAGTATGCAAGGGATGACGAAAGTAATTCCCGAGCTCTTCGTGATGCTGAAATCGACGAAGGTAGAAATCAAGAAAAACATCAAGTGTTGATGGTTGACGAGACCACTAGTTTCAAGCAAAGGGATAGAAGGGGAACTTCAAAAAGAACGACAAGCAAGTTGCTACTCAAGTGAAGAAGCCCAAGTCTGTACCTAAGCCTGAGACTAAGTGCTTCTACTGCAAAGGGACTGGTCACTGGAAGCAGAATTGCCCCAAGTATTTGGTGGATAAGAAGGATGGCAAAGTGAACAAAGGTATATTTGATATACAGATTATTGATGTGTATTTTACTAGTGTTCGTAGCAACCCCTCGGTATTTGATACTGGTTCAGTTGCCAAAGAGTAGTAACTCGAAACGGGAGTTGCATAATGAACAGAAACTAGTTAAGGATGAAGTGACGATGTGTATTGGAAGTGGTTCCAAGATTGATATGATCATCATCGCACACTCCCTATACTTTCAGGATTAGTGTTGAACCTGAATAAGTGTTATTTGGTGTTTGCGTTGAGCATGAATATGATTTGATCATGTTTATTGCAATACGGTTATTCATTTAAGTTAGAGAATAATTGTTGTTCTGTTTACATGAATAAAACCTTATATGGTTACACACCTAATGAAAATGGTTCGTTGGATCTCAATCATAGTGATACACATATTCATAATATTGAAGCCAAAATATGCAAAGTTAATAATGATAGTGCAACTTATTTGTGGCACTGCCGTTTAGGTCATATTGGTGTAAAGCGCATGAAGAAACTCCATGCTGATGGGATTTTGGAATCACTTGATTATGAATCACTTGATGCTTGGGAACCATGCCTTATGGGCAAGATGACCAAAACTCCGTTCTCCGGAACAATGGAGCGAGCAATTGACTTATTGGAAATAATACATACTGATGTATGCGATCCGATGAGTGTTGAGGCTCGCGGCAGGTATCGTTATTTTCTGACCTTCACAGATGATTTGAGCCGATATGGGTATATCTACTTAATGAAACAGAAGTCTGAAACATTTGAAAAGTTCATATAATTTCAGAGTGAAGCGGAAAATCATCGTAACAAGAAAATAAAGTTTCTACGATCTGATCGTGGAGAAGAGTATTTGAGTTACGAGTTTGGCCTTCAGTTAAAACAATGTGAAATAGTTTCACTACTCACGCCACCTGGAACACCACGGTGTAATGGTGTGTCCAAACATCGTAACCGTACTTTATTAGATATGGTGCGATATATGATGTCTCTTACCGATCTACCACTATCGTTTTGGGGTTATGCATTAGAGACAGCTGCATTCACGTTAAATAGGGTACCATCTAAATCCGTTGAGACGACGCCTTATGAACTATGGTTTGGTAAGAAACCAAAGTTGTCGTTTCTTAAAGTTTGGGGTTGCGATGCTTATGTGAAAAAGTTTCAACATGATAAGCTTGAACCCAAATCGGAGAAATGCGTCTTCATAGGATACCCAAAGGTGACTATTGGGTATATCTTCTATCACAGATCCGAAGGCAAATTCGTTGCTAAGAATGGATCCTTTCTAGAGAAGGAGTTTCTCTCGAAAGAAGTGAGTGGGAGGAAAGTAGAACTTGATGAGGTAACTGTACCTTCTCCCAAATTGGAAAGTAGTTCATCACTGAAATCAGTTCCAGTGATGCTTACACCAATTAGTGAGGAAGTTAATGATGATGATCATGAAGCTTCGGATCAAGTTACTACCGAACCTCGTAGGTCAACCAGAATGAGATCCGCACCAGAGTGGAACGGTAATCCTGTTCTGGAGGTCATGTTACTTGACCATGACGAACCTACGAACTATGAGGAAGCGATGGTGAGCCCAGATTCCGCAAAATGGCTTGAGGCCATGAAATCTGAGATGAGATCCATGTATGAGAACAAAGTATGGACTTTGATTGACTTGCCCAATGATCGGCGAGCCATTGAGATTAAATGGATCTTTAAGAGGAAGACGGACGCTGGTAGTAGTGTTACTATCTACAAAGCTAGAATTGTTGCAAAAGGTTTTCGACAAGTTTAAGGTGTTGACTACGATGAGAGTTTCTCACTCGTATCTATGCTTAAGTCTGTCCGAATCATGTTAGCAATTGCCGCATTTTATGAAAACTGGCAAATGGATAAACAAAATTGCATTCCTTAATGGATTTATTAAAGAAGAGTTGTATATGATGCAACCAGAAGGTTTTGTCAATCCTAAAGGTGCTAACAAAATATGCAAGCTCCAGCGATCCATCTATGGACTGGTGCAAGTATCTCGGAGTTACAATATACGCTTTGGTAAGTTGATCAAAGGATATAGTTTTATACAGACTTGCGGTGAAGCCTGTATTTACAAGAAAGTGAGTGGGAGCACTACAACATTTCTGATAAGTATATGTGAATGACATATTGTTGATCGGAAATAATGTAGAATTATTCTGCAAAGCATAAAGGAGTGTTTGAAAGGAGTTTTTCAAAGAAAGACCTCGGTGAAGCTGCTTACATATTGAGCATCAAGATCTATAGAGATAGATCAAGACGCTTGGTAAGTTTTTCAATGAGTATATACCTTGACAAGATTTTGAAGTAGTTCAAAATGGAACAGTCAAAGAAAGAGTTCTTGCCTGTGTTACAAGGTGTGAAATTGAGTAAGACTCAAAGCCCGACCTTGGCAGAAGATAGAAGAGAATGAAAGTCATTCCCTATGCCTTCGCCATAGGTTCTATAAAGTATGCCATGCTGTGTACCAGATCTATTGTATACCCTACACTGATTTTGGCAAGGGAGTACAATAGTGATCTAGGAGTAGATCACTGGACAGCGGTCAAAATTATCCTTAGGGGAATAAGGATATGTTTCTCGATTATGGAAGTGACAAAAGGTTCGTCGTAAAGGGTTACGTCGATGCAAGTTTTGACACTAATCTAGATGACTCTAAGTCTCGGTCTAGATACATATTGCAAGTGGGAGCAATTAGCTAGAGTAGCTCCATGGAGAGCATTGTAGACATAGAAATTTGCAAAATACTTACGGATCTGAATGTGACAGACCCGTTGACTAAAATTATCTCACAAGCAAAACATGATCACACCTTAGTACTCTTTGGGTGTTAATCACATAGCGATGTGAACTAGATTACTGACTCTAGTAAACCCTTTGGGTGTTGGTCACATGACGATGTGAAATATGGGTGTTAATCACATGGTGATGTGAACTATTGATGTTAAATCACATGGCGATGTGAACTAGATTATTGACTCTGGTGCAAGTGGGAGACTGAAGGAAATATGCCCTAGAGGCAATAATAAAGTTATTATTTATTTCCTTATATCATGATAAATGTTTATTATTCATGCTAGAATTGTATTAACCGGAAACATAATACATGTGTGAATACATAGACAAACAGAGTGTCACTAGTATGCCTCTACTTGACTAGCTCGTTAATTAAAGATGGTTATGTTTCCTAACCATAGACATGAGTTGTCATTTGATTAACGGGATCACATCATTAGGAGAATGATGTGATTGACTTGACCCATTCCGTTAGCTTAGCACTCGATCGTTTAGTATGTTGCTATTGTTTTCTTCATGACTTATACATGTTCCTATGACTATGAGATTATGCAACTCCCGTTTACCGGAGGAACACTTTGTGTGCTACCAAACGTCACAACGTAAATGGGTGATTATAAAGGTGCTCTACAGGTGTCTCCAAAGGTACTTGTTGGGTTGGCGTATTTCGAGATTAGGATTTGTTACTCCGATTGTCGGAGAGGTATCTCTAGGCCCACTCGGTAATGCACATCACTATAAGCCTTGCAAGCATTGTGACTAATGAGTTAGTTACGGGATGATGTATTACGGAACGAGTAAAGAGACTTGCCAGTAACGAGATTGAACTAGGTATCAAGATACCGACGATCGAATCTCGGGCAAGTAACATACCGATGACAAAGGGAACAACGTATGTTGTTATGCGGTTTGACCAATAAAGTTCTTCGTAGAATATGTGGGAGCCAATATGAGCATCCAGGTTCCGCTATTGGTTATTGACCGGAGAGGTGTCTCGGTCATGTCTACATAGTTCTCGAACCCGTAGGGTCCGCACGCTTAACGTTACGATGACAGTTATATTATGAGTTTATATGTTTTGATGTACCGAAGGTTGTTCGGAGTCCCGGATGTGATCACGGACATGACGAGGAGTCTCGAAATGGTCGAGACATAAAGATTGATATATTGGACGACTATATTCGGACACCGGAAGTGTTCCGGAGAAGTTTCGGATAAAACCGGAGTGCCGGAGGGGTTACCGGAACCCCCCGGGGAAGTATTGGGCCTTAGTGGGCCTTGAGGGGAGAGAGAGGGCAGCAGCCAGGAGGTGGCGCGCCCCCTCCCGTGAGGAGTCCTATTAGGACTAGGAGAGGGGGGCGCAGCCCCTCTTTCCCTCTCCCTCTCCCTCTTTTTCCTTCCCCCCTCTCTTCCTAGTTGGACTAGGAAAGGGGAGTCCTACTCCTACTAGGAGGAGGACTCCCCCCTCTCCTTGGCGCGCCTAGGGCAGCCGGCCTCCCCCTTGCTCCTTTATATACGGGGGCAGGGGGGCACCTCTAGACACACTTCATATACGATATTTTAGCCGTGTGCGGTGCCCCCCTCCACCATATTACACCTCGATAATACCGTTGCGGAGCTTAGGCGAAGCCCTGCGTCGGTGGAACATCATCATCGTCACCACGCCGTCGTGCTGACGAAACTGTCCCTCAACACTCGGCTGGATAGGAGTTCGACGGACGTCATCGAGCTGAACATGTGCTGAACTCGGAGGTGCCGTGCGTTCGGTACTTGATCGGTCGGATCGTGAAGACGTACGACTACATCAACCGCGTTGTGTTAACGCTTCCGCTTTCGGTCTACGAGGGTACGTGGACAACACTCTCCCCTCTCGTTGCTATGCATCACCATGATCTTGCGTGTGCGTAGGGAAATTTTTGAAATTACTACGTTCCCCAACAGTGGCATCCGAGCCTGGTTTTATGCGTTGATGCTATGCACGAGTAGAACACAAGTGAGTTGTGGGCGATATAAGTCATACTGCTTACCAGCATGTCATACTTTGGTTCAGCGGTATTGTGAGATGAAGTGGCCCGGACCGACATTACGCGTACGCTTACGCGAGACTAGTTTCACCGTTGCGAGCACTCGTTGCTTAAAGGTGACCGGCGGGTGTCTGTCTCTCTCACTTTAGTTGAACCGAGTGTGGCTACGCCCGGTCCTTGCGAAGGTTAAAACAACACCAACTTGACAAACTATCGTTGTGGTTTTGATGCGTAGGTAAGAACGGTTCTTGCTAAGCCCGTAGCAGCCACGTAAAACTTGCAACAACAAAGTAGAGGACGTCTAACTTGTTTTTGCAGGGCATGTTGTGATGTGATATGGTCAAGACATGATGTGATATAATTTGTTGTATGAGATGATCATGTTTTGTAACCGAGTTATCGGCAACTGGCAGGAGCCATATGGTTGTCGCTTTATTATATGAAATGCAATCACCATGTAATAGTTTTACTTTATCACTAAGCGGTAGCGATAGTCGTAAAAGCAATAAGTTGGCGAGACGACAACGATACTACGATGGAGATCAAGGTGCCACGCCAGTGACGATGGTGATCATGGCGGTGCTTCGGAGATGGAGATCACGAGCACGGTGCTTCGAAGATGGAGATCACAAGCACAAGATGATGATGATGGCCATATCATATCACTTATATTGATTGCATGTGATGTTAATCCTTTATGCATCTTATCTAGCTTTGATTGACGGTAGCATTATAAGATGATCTCTGACTAAAATTTCAAGATAAAAGTGTTCTCTCTGAGTATGCACCGTTGCGAAAGTTCTTCGTGCTGAGACACCATGTGATGATCGGGTGTGATAGGCTCTACGTTCAAATACAACGGGTGCAAAACAGTTGCACACGCGGAATACTCAGGTTAAACCTGACGAGCCTAGCATATGCAGATATGGCCTCGGAACACGGAGACCGAAAGGTCAAGCGTGAATCATATAGTAGATATGATCAACATAGTGATGTTCACCATTGAAACTACTCCATCTCACGTGATGATCGGACATGGTTTAGTTGATATGGATCACGTGATCACTTAGATGATTAGAGGGATGTCTATCTAAGTGGGAGTTCTTAAGTAATATGATTAATTGAACTTAAATTTATCATGAACTTAGTCCTGATAGTATTTTGCAAATTATGTTATAGATCAATAGCTCGCGTTGTTGCTTCCCTGTGTTTATTTTTGATATGTTCCTAGAGAAAAAAATTATGTTGAAAGATGTTAGTAGCAAAGATGCGGATTGGATCCGTGATCTGAGGATTATCCTCATTGCTGCACAGAAAAATTATGTCCTTGATGCACCGCTAGGTTACAGACCTATTGCAGGAGCAGATGCAGACGTTATGAATGTTTGGCTAGCTCAATATGATGACTACTTGATAGTTTAGTGCACCATGCTTAACGGTTTAGAATCGGGACTTCAAAGACGTTTTGAACGTCATGGACCATATGAGATGTTCCAGGAGCTGAAGTTAATATTTCAAGCAAATACCCGAGTTGAGAGATATGAAGTCTCCAACAAGTTCTATAGCTAAAAGATGGAGGAGAATCGCTCAACTAGTGAGCATGTGCTCAGATTGTCTGGGTACTACAATCACTGGACGTTGGACGGCCACCTCCTCACACGACGTGTACATGGTTGATACACCTAAAGGATCTGGCGACGACAAAGAAGAGCCAGATGCGAATAAACCCTCTGAGACGCAGTCCAGGCGCCGGCGCCCTAAACGCCGCTCTAAGTCACATCGCTCAAAAGACGGCAACACTGGCATCGGAGAGAATAGTACTCCGGGCGACGCCGAAAACAATGAAGACCCTGTCGGGGCCGCATCCGAACAGGAGGAACAAGACAACGGGCAAGTTAACCCTGGTAAATAGGCCAAGCCCAATGACCCGGATGATGATAGTTATCGTCCACCCTCCGAGGATGACGAGAGCCTTGGCAATGAGGACTTCATCGTACCTGAGGCACCCCTCGAGCAGGAGCGCTTTAAGCGCCAACTCATAGCTACTGCAAAAAGCCTAAAGAAAAAGCAGCAACAGCTCCAAGCAGATCAAGAGCTACTCATCGATAGATGGACCGATGTCCTGGCAGCCGAAGAATACGGCCTCAAGCGCCCAGCCAAGAGTTACCCAAAACGCAGATTGCTACCTTAGTTCGATGCGGACGCACCAGATCCCATACCTCCCTCGCGCAATGCGGACCGACCACCACGTGGTCGGGATAGTATGGCGGACCGACCACCCCGCGGTCGGGATAAAACGGCAACTCAGGCCGAACAACAGCCCGCCCCACTGCCTCGCAAAAACAGGGACAGAACAACTCGGGACCATACATATCACCTTCGGCAGGAATTGGACAGTAGAACAGGACACACCAGATCAATCTACGGATCGCGAGGATGCTTCCCTACTCGGGATGACAACTACCTATTCGGACGTGACAAACTTAATCATACCCGGGCCGATAACCGCAGACGGACTTCATCGGAGGTGTGCCATGACGCAGCCCGCTATAGAGGCGCCGCACACCCTCCCTGCTTCACAGATGAGGTGCTGGATCACGACTTCCCCGAGGGGTTCAAGCCCGTCAACATGGAATCATACGACGGAACAACCGATCTCGCAGTGTGGATCGAAGATTTTATTCTCCACATACATATGGCCCGAGGAGATGACCTCCACGCTATCAAGTACCTCCCATTAAAGCTCAAAGGACCATCTCGACACTGGCTAAACAGCCTGCCTGAAAATTCCATCGGCAGCTAGGAGGACTTGGAAGAAGCTTTTCTTGACAACTTCCAAGGCACTTATGTCCGGCCACCTAACGTTGATGACTTAAGTCACATAGTTCAACAACCTGGAGAGTCCGCCAGAAAATTCTGGACTAGGTTCCTAACCAAAAAGAACCAGATCGTCGACTATCCGGATGCCGAAGCCTTAGCGGCCTTTAAACATAGCATCCGTGACGAATGGCTCGCCCGCCACCTCGGCCAAGAAAAGCCGAGGTCCATGGCAGCCCTCACGGCACTTATGACCCGCTTTTGCGCGGGACAGGATAGTTGGCTGGCTCGCAGTACAAACATAGCCAACGATGCAGGCCCCTCCGAGGCCAAAAACAGCAGCGGCAAGCTCCGGCGCAACAAACACAAACGCCGGAGCAATGCGACAACACCGATGACACTATATTTCACGCCGGATTCAGTGGCTCCAAGTCCGGTCAGCGAAAGAAGCCCTATAAAAGGAACGGCGGAAGACCATCCAGCTTGGACCGCATACTCGATCGTCTGCGCCAGATACACGGCACCCGAGACAAACCGGCCAACCATACTAACAGAGATTGTCGGGTCTTTAAGCAAGCCAGCAAAGTAAATAGCGGAAACAAGGAAGGGGAATCGCAAGCGAGGACGATGACGAGGAGCCCCGGTAGCCGAACACTGGGGGAAAGAAGAAATTCCCGCCCCAAGTCAAAACGGTGAACATGATATATGTGGTAGAGCCAGTCGCCCCAAAATTCAACCCATGGTCGTTAATCCCGATCACCTTTGATCGTCGTGATCATCCATCAAGCATCCGTCATGGCGGTTCGGCCGCATTGGTACTCGACCCAATCATCGACGGATTTCACACGACAATAGTCCTAATGGACGGTGGTAGCAGCCTCAACCTGCTCTATCAGGATACAGTACGCAAAATGGGCATTAATCCCTCACGAATCAAGCCCACAAAGACTACCTTTAAAGGAGTCATACCAGGCGTTGAGACCCGCTGCACGGGCTCAATCACGCTGGAGGTGGTCTTCGGTTCTCCGGACAACTTCCGAAGCAAAGAGTTAATCTTCGATATCGTCCCCTTCCGCAGTGGCTACCACGCACTGCACGGACGAACCGCGTTCGCTAGATTCAACGCAGTCCCACACTATGCTTACCTCAAGCTCAAGATGCCCGGTCCACGCGGCATCATTACAGTAAATGGAAACACGGAACATTCCCTGCATACAGAGGAGCACACCGCAGCCCTTGCAGCAGAAGTACAGAGCGGCCTTCTCAAGCGGCACCATAATCCGGCCACCGAGCCCCTGGACATTGTTAAGAAGGTCCGGACTACACTGCAATAGGGCAGCTCGGTTCGTCAAGAGCTAAATTAGTAAATTATTCCTCCGTCCCAGCCCTGATGAGGAAAGGGCATCCGTACCGCGCGTACATAACTACGCACTCAAAACCCCATGGGTACCGACGGAGGCATAACTTGCTCGCGATCCATAGTGCGGCTTGACCGACCCTGGGATTCGCACGCCTTTTGTCACAGCCCTAGCTTAGCCTTTGCTTGTCCTTGCATGTTCATCATGTCATCATGTTAAATTTTCTCAGGAAGTTGAAACGGGGATGACAGAACCCCCAGCACCCCCCCTGAAAACAACTAGGGTTTACTAAAATCTTTTTCAATGAACCTGAAATGCCATTCAAAAATGTCCATCATTTTTGTCTTGGTCTAGAACCTCTGCCAAAATTGGTTCACATTTTTCTAGGACACATAAGGTCACTGGATTAAATCATTACCTATTTGCATTTGGGCATTTAAATGCTATAAAATATTTTAAATGCCCAAATAATTCTGGATTTAAGTGAGGGCTGTTAGGAATAATCCCAACAGAGCCCACAATTATTTTCAGGATTTCTGGAAACGTTTTAGTATTTTTAATAAAGCCCAACAATTGCAGAAAATTAGAAAACAGAAAACAATTTAGAAAAGAGAGAGAGAGAGAGAGAGAGAGAGAGAGAGAGAGAGAAAGGCCAGAGGCCACTTACCTGGCTGGCCCGGCCCATCTGTCCTGTGCCAGTCATCACCTACCTCACCAGTAGACAGAGGAGGGACACCGCGATGCCGCCGAGCTCGCCACGCCACCTCCCTGCCTGCCGGCCCTCGCCCGTGCTAGCGCGACGCCTCGAAACGCCTCCGCGGCGCCGCCCCGACCCCATGGACACCTCACACGCCCCCTGCCTCTCTCCCTCATCTCTCCTCACCATGGCCGACGCTGCCGCGCTCGTGCCAACGTGAAACCCGCAGCTACCGGCCACCCCATGCCTCGCCGACGCGCCCAGAAGCTCCACCACTTCTTCCTCGACCGCCTCACCGAGCCACGCCCCGCCGGAGGCCCCCGAATGTCATCACCGAGCTCGTCTTCGACCTCCTGACGACGAGATTGCCTCCGCCGCCCCGCTCGCTTCTGACCTTCCCCGAGCCCGCTGAGCAGCTTGTCGCACCCACCGTGAGCCCCTGCTCCTGCTCCCCCTCTCCTTTTTTCCCCTCATGCGCCGTAGCCGTCGCCTCGCCTGCAACCGAATGCGCCGCCGCCCGCGCTCGTCTCCGGTGATGCTCCGGTGACCATTTGGTCCCGGGCATGCGCCCATCGAACTCACCGCACCACGTAGACGCCGTAGGTTCTAAACGCACATCGCCACGGCCACCGCAACCGCGTCCCCGCTCGCGCCCGAACTCCGGCGGCCGCAACCGAGCTCGCCACCGTTGACTCCGGCCACCCCAGGCCCTGCCACGGCCACCAACGGACGCGCCGTTGCGCCAGCTACCCGTAGAGCCCAACGGCGCCTCGAACGGTGCCCTGTAGGTGAAATCCGAGGTGCCCCACCACGTCTGGCCTCGCAGGCGTCGAGTCGCCGGCGGGTTTGACTCGTTTGACCAGGGTTTGACCACTGGTTTGACGCCCCTGGGTCTATGACAAGTGGGACCCGCCTGCTAATTAAGTTAGGATTAGGACTAACTAAAAATTAGTTAGACTAATGACACTGACACGCGGGACCCACTGGTCAGGTTTGACCTGGACCATCCCCGTTGACCGCTGACGTCACCCTGACGCACTGCTGACGCAATAAAGCATTTACTAGATTTATTCTTATATAGGAAATTCCAGAAAATGCTACAAACTTCAAAAATTCATAGAAATTAATCTGTAACTCCAAATGCAAAGATTTATCTATGAAATTTGATGAGAAAAATCCAATCTTTCGATCCGTACTGGTTTCATGCATGTTAGAACACTTTAAACTTGCTGTTTAGGTGAAACAAGTTAATGCACTAATATGACCTCTTATTTTGGGTTTGCATTTGAATCCTTGATTCAAATGAACTCAATCCGATCTATTCTAAGTTGCATTAGCCAAAACACACTCATTTGCCATGTCATGATCATGCATCATATTGTGCACTGCATTGATTGTGTTCTTTCTTTGTTGCCGGTGTTGTTCCCCCTCGGTAGACGTTGTTCCGACGCTGTGATCGTTGACACTGATGAAGACCCAATGCTATCTTCAGAAGTGCCACGCAAGCAAAAACCCCTTGTCCATTCCGATACAATCCCACTCTCTCGCTCCTGCTCTCTTTTACTGCATTAGGACAACAACGATTCAACTGTTACATACTGCGGTAGTTGAACCCCTTTCCTCTGCATGACCTGTCATTGCCACAGTAAATAGATGAAACCCACTAGCATGAGTAGGAGTTGTTTGAGCCCTGATGTGCCTACTCACTCATGCTTGTTTGTCATGCCTGCTACTGCTTAGAGTTGAGTCGGGTCTGATCCATCGGGGATGAATTGGATTGGGCAGACTAAGGCATAGCCTAGTGGTGGGAAGGGGCTGATGCCTTCCCACCCACCCAGGTTCAAGGCATGGTACTTGCAATTTGGGGTTGTTGCACCAATCATACTGTAGGGGGTTCCCTTACAGTCTTTCTGTCAAAAAATGAATTGGAATGGTGATGAACATGTCCTACTGTGTGTGAGCTAAGTGCGTGAACATGATTTGGTAAAGGTAGAAGTGAGAGGCCATGTAGGAGTACATGGTGGGTTGTCTCATTGAAACCGTCCTCAGGAACTGAGTTCTGTGTTTGTGATCCATGAACAACTACTACCACATGTTGGGCCCTGAAATATGACCCCGCTCGACTTATTAACCGCCCTTGCCCTCTGTCCAGGAGTTGCAACTAGTTTCTGGTGTTTGTAGGATATGTGTTGGAGGCCGTGCGTAGCGGATACCCTAGGGGTGGGCTATGATGGGGTAGATACACCATGGCACGGTGTACCGGGCGCCCGTTTGGTGTCTCGGGAGCCCTGCACACATCGTTTGGGGCTGTGAGCGAAACTCCGGCCGGATCTCCTCGTGGATGGAACCTGAATAGGCGATAAACCTGGACTAGAGACTTGTGTGGTTAGTCAGGTCGTGGTCTACACCCACGTCGGCTTTCGCTTGAAGTCTGCCGAGCACATGTCGTGTGCAGACGCTAAGTGGTGGAAACATGTGTGAAGAAGTACACCCCTGCAGGGTTATAATGATCTATTCGAATAGTCGTGTCCGCGGTAAAGGACTTCTGGGTTGCCTATAACAGTTCATAGATAACTTGAAGTGGATACTCTAAAATGCGCAAGATAAGCGTGAGTGCTATGGATGGCGTTATCGTAGGGAGACGGGAGCGGATCCATAGTGGTGTATTGGTATGGTGAATATGTGGACTCGTGTGCGCCACCTCAAAAGAGTTATTTGCAATCGTAGTTCAGGATAGCCACCGAGTCAAAGCTGGCTTGCTGCAGTCAAACTCCACCACCCCTTTATTGATACCGATGCATATGTAGTTAGTTCTGATGTAAGTCTTGCTGGGTACATTTGTACTCACGTTTGCCTATTTTATGTTTTGCAGAGAGACGTCAGTCTCACTAGTAGTTCCATGTGGACTTCGATGTTTAGCTTGTTACCTTAGCTACGATCTTGTGCCCTCGGCAGGATCTGGTAGATAGTCAGGCTTCTCAGCCTTTTCCATTTGTAGGTGTCTATACTCAGACATGTTAAGCTTCCGCATGTGCTTTGACTTGTGTGCTCTGAATGTGGGGTCATGAGACCCATGTTTGTAATATCTCGCTCCTCGGAGCCTAATGAATAAGTACTTGAGTCGTAGAGTCTTGTTGTGATGCCATGTTGTATTTACACATATCGAGCATATTGTGTGTATGATTGAAATGCTTGGTATGTGTGGGATCCGACAACATAGTTGTTTATCCTTGGTAGCCTCTATTATGGGGAAATGTAGTCTTGTGCTTCCATGAGCCATAGTAGTCCGCTACAGCCCGGTTCACCGGAGTCCTGCTAGCCCAGCACTACTGCTCCGGAACACTTGACTGGCTGGCATGTGATTCACTTCGTTCATGTGTCTGTCCCTTCGGGGAAATGTCACGCGGTGACATCCGGAGTCCTGCCTAGCCTGCTACAGCCCGGTTCACCAGAGTCCTGTTAGCCCAGTGCTACAGCCCGGATTCGCACGCTACTGACCGACATGCTCGATGTTGATTCATGTATGCCTGTCCCCGTAAGTTAGTGCCACTTTGGGTTCATGACTAGTCATGTCGGCCCGGGTTCTCTGTCATATGGATGCTAGCAACACTATCATATACGTGAGCCAAAAGGCGCAAACGGTCTCGGGCCATGGTAAGGCGACACCCGTGGGAATACCGTGCGTGAGGCCGCAAAGTGATATGATGTGTTACCAGCTAGATCGATGTGACATGGAATCGGGGTCCTGACAGCTTTGGTATCAGAGCCTGACTGCCTGTAGGATTACCAAGCCAAACCGGTCGAAGTCGTGTCTAGAAATGCTTTAGTTATATAAGGGAGTTGATTGTGGAAGGGAACGTAAGGCTCTTTTACTCCTTATACCTTATGCTCCTCTGATATGAGTCATCCTCTTCTTTTCTACGGGGATTAAGAACTAGGCCTTCTCATCTATCTATTAGGATGATGAGTTACTATGATAGAGACTTATAGGATTGTTGGTTCAAGGCCTCAATTCAGTTTCTACTACTTTTAGTATGCTGTCAGCTGAACCAGAACCTTGATATGATGTTGTTAAGTGACTATGCAAATCCTTGTGAATGTCTCAAATCTTTTTCTGAGCATTTACAGCCGTTATGCTGTCCGAGTCATCCCAGGTTTCTAAATAGTCTGATGCATTTGCAAATACCTTCCTCCAGTTCCTAATGCCCTTTTTGGCCAGATTAAGAACACTAAACGGTCTGTTGAGGTACTCCGTTGCCTCAGCGTATATGTTGATGCCATTATTATGACCCCAGTCGTCTTAGAGAACCACCCAGTACTCTAGCAATGCTTTGTATCCCCAGTGTGATGATTCTGGCCATTACTCTCGAAAGCATCCCGTGATGCTACTTAGTAGTAGGTATTCTACTCCTGGGTTTTGAGCCCAAAATTCACCCTACTTACTTCATGTTGATAGTGTTTGTTAGCTCCTTTAGGATATTTGTAACCTTTGCGATAGTCCTCAAGGTTCGTGGTAGATATTTCTTCCAATACCATGAACTACTTATGGCAGAAGTTCCTTGTTGAACCAAAACATCACAATGAGAGTGCTCTTGATGAGTTCTCCATTCTGCATTGTGAATCTGCCAGTCCTACCTTTCTGGATGGATTATCCGGAAGAAACATGTTGAACTTGGTTCGACATACTAATCTATGCATCCACAACTCAGAAAGTTATATGTTCCTTGAGTTGACCCTCCTCAGCTGTATTCCGACCCTAGTCACTACAAAAAAAGACACATCCGTGACATTTTGGGCCGAACGAAAAAAATTCTGTCATACATATGACACTTCTATGACGATAATTGTGACAAAACCCAGTATCATCATAGATGTGGTGGGCTCCTACTTCCATGACAAAAAATCATGACAGAAAATGGGCTTTTCGTCCTGGGCGGGCCGGAGACGCAGCTGCATGACATTCTTTGGGCCGTCCATGACGGAAAAAACCGTGGTAGAAGCGAGGGCGAGGAAAATTTCGGGGAGTTCCCGGTTACGGTGGGAGGTCGGGGGCCGAGCGATGCGCGTTTCTCTCATACACGTACACGCGTGTGTGCGAGGCGTTGGCTCTAACTGAACCCGAGCGAGGCGTTGGGCTCTAACTGAACCCGAGCGATTGCACTGCAGGCTACGCGTTACTGAACCCGAGCAATCGATCGATGGCTGTTAACTGAACTAGATCGAACGATTCCTTCGCTACTGCTGCTAACTAAAGCCGATCGATTGGATGAACAGTGAGCAGTGGCGTTGCCTCTGGATGAACAGGACCCCGTGGTGTGGAGGGCTGGATGAACAGTAGATGGTGGAGGGGTGGTTGAACAGGACCCCGTGGTGTGGAGGGCTGGATGAACAGTAGACGGCGGAGGGGTGGTTGAACAGTAGCCGGTGGAGTAGCGCGCGGTGGAGGCTAGATGAACAGGAGCTCGTGGAGGCTGGAGGAGGTCGACGGTAGCCCGTGGAGGCTGGAGGAGGTCGACGGTGGAGATGAACAGTATCCCGTGGAGTCCCGTTTTGCGGTACGCCACACCGCTCCCGATGAACAGGACCCCCGTTTCGACCGTAGGAGGTCCGTTTCGTCCGTTTTGCGGTAGGCCACACCCCTCCCGATGAACAGGACCCCCGTTTCGACCATAGGAGGTCTGTTTCGTCGGTTTTGCGGTACGCCACACCCCTCCCGATCAACAGGACCCCTGTTTTGATCGTAGGAGGTCCATTTCCTCCGTTTTGTGGTATGCCACACCCCTCCCGATCAATAGGACCCCCGTTTCGACCATAGGAGGTCCGTTTCCTTCGTTTTCTGGTACGCCACACCCCTCCCGATCAACAGGACCCTCGTTTCGACCGTAGGAGGTCCGTTTCCTCCGTTCTGCGGTACGCCAGGCCTCGTTTCCATCTCCTGTTCCTTCCAAGCCCTCCCGATGAACACGACCACGCATTCCGTTCCGACCCAGCTGGTTGGCTCCCACGCGTTCCGTTGCCTCCCGATGAACACGACGCATTCCATTGCCTCCCGTTGAACACGACGCATTTTGTTGCTTCCCCATGAACACGATGCATTCCGTTGCCTCCCCATGAACACGACGCATTCCGTTGCCACCCCATGAACATGACGACGACGTTGTTTCTCCGTTCCGACCCAGCCATGTACACGAGCCCTGGCCGTACGTATGCGCGAGTAGGCGTTCGAGACCCTGCCCGTATGTACACATACATGGCCGTATTTACTTTCTTGCACCGTGGCCGCTGTACGTACGTGTACATGCTACGTGCGCGCCTCTACTACGACACGTACGCGCCTCTACTACGACACGTGTGCGCCTCTACATCCACCAGTATATATGTACGTACACGTTCGCGACCAGAATGACAACGCTACATACGCTTCGACCATGTGGGTCCCGACTGTCAGGCACTTCCTTGCGTGCGAAGATGTAGCTGGTGGGTCCCAGCAATCAGGGGAGCGAATCGTTTTGTTTTTTTTGCCCGGACGCACTTCCTTGCGTGCGAAGGTGTAGCTGGTGGGTCCCAGCAGTCAGGGAGGAAACATTTTTTTCGTGAAATACGGTGGCCCGTCCGGTGGGTACCCGCTATCAGGTGGAGGAATAATTATTTTGCACGTAATAAGGAGGCACTTCCTTGCTGCAGCCGTGGACCCAGCTGTCAGCCTCTCCACGTATAGTCCACGTCCGATGGAAGCCGTTCCTTGACCACATTGACCACGCCGCGCCGAGAGCACCAGGTCGGTGGACGACGGCGAGGCCTAGGAAGGGGACGACGCGGAGCCGGGGAAGACGCGGCAGTGGATGCCCACGCGTAGAGGAGTACGAGGGTTCACTGGTTCGCTGCAGTGTGAGGCTGCCGTCGCCGCAGAATAACAGGGGGTGTGGGTGAGTAGAGGGATGGCCTGGCCAGCGGTGGGAGTAGTAGGGGGCGGTGAGGCCTCCGCCGCATCACAGCCGGCCACGGGAGGCAGGAGCACGAGGCATGACCGACGCTGGTTTGGGCGGCTGGAGCAAGAAGACCAGAGGTTGAAGAAGCACTACGGCCGTTGGATGGACATCGTACGGTCACTGGAGCTAGAATCGTGCATATTGACTAAGTTCAAAAAGCCCTCCGTCCCCATCAACTTAGTAGGCCCACAAGTCAGCCTGCCACTATACTGGGTCCCAGCTAACAGGGGGAGTATTCATTTTTTTGTGCGTAATAAGCAGGCACTTTCTTGCATGCGAAGATATAGCTGGTGGGTCCGAGCTGTCAGCGGCGGTAACGTTTTTTCGCGAAATACAGAGGCCCTTTCAGTGGGTCCCTGATGTCAGGTGGAGGGACCATTATTTTGCGCGTAATAAGGAGGCATTTCCTTGCGTGCGGCCGTGGACCCAGCTGTCGGCCTCTCCACATACAGTTCCCTTCAGATGCATGTCGGTCGTTGACCACGTTGACCCGGCCGCGCCGAGAGCACCAGGGCGGTGGACGACGGCGAGGCCTAGGAAGGGAACGACACGGAGGCAGGGAAGACTCGGCAGTTGTTTCCCATGCGGAGGGGAGTACGACTGTACGAGGGTTTACTGGTTCGTCTGCCGTCGCCGGAGAATAACAGCAGGTGTGGGTGAGTAGAGGGATGGCTAGGCCAGCGATGGGAGTACGGTGGGGCGGTGAGGCCTGCGCGGCGGCAGAGCCGGCCGCGGGGAGGAGGGAGCAGGCAGTCCCGCCGGCGCTTGTTTGAGCGGCTGGAGCAGGAAGAGCAGAGATTGAAGAAGCACGACGGCCGTTGGATGGACATCGTACGGTTACTGGAGCTAGAATCGTTCATATTGACTAAGTTGACAAAGCCCTCCGTCCCCGTCAACTTAGTAGGCCCACAAGTCAGCCTCCCACCATGGTGGGTCCCAGCTAGCAGGGGGAGTATTCATTTTTGTGTGCGTAATAAGGAGGCACTTCCGGTGGGTCCGAGCTGACAGCGGGGGGAACGTTTTTTCGTGAAATACGGTGGTCCGTCTAGTGGGTCCCAGCAGTTAGGGGCAAACGTTTTTTTTGCGAAATACGGTGGCCCGTCCGATGGGTCCCAGCAGTCAGGGGGAACGTTTTTTCTGCGAAATACTGGTGGCCCGTCCGATGGGTCCCTGCTGTCAGGTGGAGGAATAATTATTTTGCGCGTAATAAGGAGGCACTTCCTTGCGGCTGCCGTGGACCCAGCTGTCAGCCTCTCCACGTACAGTACTCTTCTGATATAAGTCGGTCGTTGACCACATTGACCACGCCGCGCCGAGAGCACCACGGTGGTGGACGACGCCGAGGCCTAGGAAGGGGACGACGTGGAGCCAGGGAAGATGCGGCAGTGGATGCCCACACGAAGAGGAGCACGAGGGTTCACTGGTTCAGCTGCGGTGTGAGGCTGCCGTCGCCGCACAATAACAGGGGGAGTGGGTGAGTGGAGGGATGGCCTGGCCAGCGGTGGGAGTAGTATGGGGACGGTGAGGCCTCTGCGGCAGCACAGCCGGCCACGGGAGGCAGGAGCATGCGGCACGACCGGCGCTGCTTTGGGCGGCTGGGGCAAGAAGACCAGAGGTTGAAGAAGCACTACGGCCGTTGGATGGACATCGTTGACCACGCCGCGCCGAGAGCACCAGGGCGGTGGACGACGGCGAGGCCTACGAAGGGAACGACATGGAGGCAGGGAAGACACGACATTGGCTGCCCACGCGGTGGAGAGTACGAGGGTTGACTGGTTCGGCTGCCGTCGCCGGAAAATAACAGGAGGTGTGGGTGAGTAGAGGGATAGACAGGCCAGGGATGCGACTATGATGGGGCCGTGAGGCCTGCCCGGCAGCACTGCCGGCCACGGGAGGCGGGAGCAGGCGGTTCCGACGGCCCTGGTTTGGGCGGCTGGGGTAGGAAGCTCAAAGACTGAAGAAGCACGATTGCCGTTAGATTGACATCTAACGGTCTAACGCTGGTAGAGTCGATTGTTGACTAAGTTTCTTTTTTGAGAAACCTTGTGTACGCATGAACTTAGTAGGCCCACAAGTCAGCCTCCAAATCTGTGGCAGACAACATAAAGCCCATTTGCTAATTTTTTAATTTGCAGCCCATTTACTAATTCTTAAGTAATTTATTACAGCCCATTTTCTGCCCAGGACCACGGTCAAAAAGTTCAACCTTATTTTGCATATTTCGGTGGAGTCCAAACTGTTGTAATCCTGAAATGATAAACATTTTTTTAAGAACTTATTGATTTGCCAAAAAAATCGTTTTGTTTTTGTAAGCAAATAAGACGTGGGACAATTGAGTTGGTTTAAGGGAAAACTAGTGGTAAAAAAATCAGCGCTGGGTGGGAAAAAACAACAAAAATAAGGATGTAAATATGAAAAGGGAATTTTATGTGTTTTCAATATAATGATACGTGTATATGAACTAGTAAAACTATAGGTAGAGATTAGAAAACGGATGTAGGACATGCGTTTCAAGAGGAAAATAGAACTGGGCTGTGTGTTTGATTCAGTAAAAAAAGCTGCTTGCGGATGTTGTAAGACAAAATATAACAAACGCTGGTGGGCCAGAGGCTAGTAGATACCTGCTGGATCTTTGTGCCCCGTTGTCGTCATGGGCTGGGCCTGTTAAAAACAAAACCAATCCTGGGCAGTCTATAGCCCAGTTGAAACTTGCTCGACCTGAAAAAACAATATACGTGCTCAATAAACGAGAGAATTCTGCAAGTACAGACTGATAACTGGGATGCAGCACGGATATTGTTTTTTTATCGTGATAATAAGTGCATGCACTTGTTTCGAAAAAATTGGAGAACTGGGAATTCGAACGGCGGGTGCTTATGCTACCCATCAAATAAAAATCAGGTGCCTGAAAATTCGTTTCGAAACAAATAATTCAGCTTTATATCCACGTCGACCCTCGGCATGATGGTTGGAAGCAAATGCAAGTTCATACCAACAGATCGTTAACAACAATACCAACTTGCGGACGACAAGGTAGTACAACTACCAATACCAAACTAACTTATAATCTTTTTACTCCTGGCCCTAGTGTTCGTCTGGTAGAAAATCTTGCGGAGGACCAGCTCCCGCTCCTTCTCTTGCTCCAGGTCCCCGAGGTGGTACTGGTGCATAACCCAGTTGGTCCTCTGCTGGTCGAAGTTCTTGTTGGTGTGGAGCACCAGAACCTTTTTTGCTTCCCGTCTGCCGGCCGTTGACCATCACCGGCAAGGTATTACCGGTGTGCCACATCACGTGCATGCCGCACTCCGACTGTATCTTGCGATGCGTCCACGTGCCCCTTTTGAATGCCCTGGAATTGCGCTGGAAGAAATGCTTCCTTAGGCCACTCAGTGTGATACCTGCAGTATTGTGGAATACAGGTTTTAGTGTACCTAGTTGGCATTTTCATAACATCTTTGGCATGTTGCAGTCACTTGTTTCACTTTTTATTAACTGTCAAATTGTAATTGCTTCACCAGGTCTGCGTCTGAAAAGAAAAATAGAGCTAGAAACAAAGGAATATGTTTGTGCAAGTAGACGGCCGATCGGTGTCTTACCTGGAAGTTTCTCAGGTTGGGTGTAGCATATGCCGTGCTCGCTGTCGATGGTTGGTATGAACAAATCGACGAGAGACTGAAATCTCACGCTGTCTGCACTCACTTTGGCCTCAAGGTGCTCGATCAGCTCCTGATCCGTGGGATCGAACTTGACGCCAACCGGCAGCACCGGCCAATCCTTCTTCGACTTGCATCGGTAATTCCAATTATATGGTACTCAATGTATGATCAATCAACTGTTTTAAGTGAATGATGAAAGATTTTGACAGATAAGTGGTACTCCAAATCTGATGTCTAGAATACCCGAACACGCCGCCGGGATTCTTGTGTCACCTCACGCGCAGCGTGTTGTCACGTCAATTCAATGTGTGGACATGATGAATAATTTGACCGACGTATACTAGTACTGCTACTGTACTACTTACTAGTCGTATTTAGTGTCACAATTTACACATAGGTTTAACTAACAAGTACGCGCTTGAAGCCTAACTGATATATATATATATATGGCTTCTGCACAGCATCTCCATCATCATTATCAGTACATCCTACGCAGGTGAGTTAGGATGCACTTGATCCCAGGAAAGTATCTATCGTTCAAACCTGAGGAGTGCTTCAAACTAACAACAGTACATAATATCCAACAAAAGAGGGTCGTGCTACAGCAGCAGAATACATGGCTCAGTCTAGATATCAGCACGAATCAAGTTGTGAATATTTGTTGTTGGCATGAACCACATCGCCGCATGTCGGGTTTGCAAAAGCCATCCATCGCATGGAAGCTTGATGCCTTTCACACACTGAAGATTATCTGGCAACAAGCTGTGTCGACGAATCTCTGGATATGGTGATTCATGAAACCCATGGTATGATGTGTAAACACAGCCCCCCCTCGCGAATGGAAGTTGCATAGCACAGTAATCATCGCCGGTGATATGATCGATGATTGGTTGGATGATCGGATAATTGAGCCCGAGGAACAAGGAGTGGTTGTCGAGGCTGTAAACCCGCCTCCAGTTGAATACGCCTGGCCCAATGGAGCTGGGATCTTTCTCGAACACGAAGCAGCCATGCCATCAATGTCACGAATGCCCCACGCATTGTACTGCATGTGGTTTGATGTAATGGTTTGGTCAATTTGGTACGTGCGAATGAGCATCAAATGACCGCCGTCAGCTGAACGAGCGATAAACCACCACCCATCGGCTGGTATGATTCCAGGTCCTGGAATCATGAAGGCCAGCGCATTTGCGTCTGCTGCAACAATTCAAATTGGAGACCAAAAGGACAAAAATAAACAATCATGTTCAGAGTATGTGTGGAATTAAGATTATTATAACAGTGACACATATCATAAACAGAGAATTGCAATGCCGTGGTCATAATCATACCCCCAACTTAAAAAAATAAGCCAATGGCTTTCATATTCTAGCAATATGTCATGGTTCAAACATCATGTAACAATGAGAGGACAACAGCTATGACAGCGCCTACTCATATTCTACCATAGCACTTACTACTATTGTTCTCATATCAACTCTAAGCAATAACATGTGTTGTGATAAAAATCTTGTAAACGAGAGTAACATATAGCAATCATGATGTTATGCTCATAATATGTATTCTAACAATCATTAGATGCCAATTGTTCTCATATCAACTCTAACAATAACATGTGTGGTCATAAAAATCTAGGAAATGAGAGGAACATATAGCAATGATGTGGTTATAGACATGCTATGCATTCTAAATTTGTAACAAATGAACAGGCAGTCGTATTCATAAGGTAAAGATGAGATGAGATAGAACAATTACACGACGATAGATTCCACCAGTATAGGCAGCCAATCTATGCGTCGACCGCGTAAACGATGCCATCGTGCACTATAGCATCAGACAGAAATGTTGCCTCAACAGGATTGATGATGAGCCATAACCATGTATGGCGACTGGATTCTAGATAGACTAATCCCATGTTGAACAAGGCAATGAGCTTGTAATCCATGTAGTCTTCTGATGGTGTGGGCACTTCGCATATTACAACTTTCTGCAAACAGAGGTCGAGCCAAAAGCTTGACGCGTCTCATCGTAGTAGGTAGGAGTGTCAGACGGGCCGTGAGGCTCGATGGCGGCGGTATCCAACGATGGAAGGGTGATCTCTCGCTAGGTGTACATATCCACGAGACGCCATGGACTACCGGTGTGGTGCATGAGGACGATCCAGTTGGCCTTCATGCCCGCCCAGTAGTGGCCGCGCATGAAGGATAGGTGGACGGGTAGTGGTAGCATGTCGAGGGGCACCACGGCAACCTCCATAGGATCGTCAAGTCGGTGTCTGGGCCACCTGCGAGGATCGGGCATTAGCAAGCAGGGTGTCTTGAAAAGAGCCGGCCGGTTTCAGACGAGTAGACGGTACAAAGACACCGAGCATGCGGCCAGACGGACGGTGCTGAGTAGGTCCATACGACTACAGATCTGCTCCAAGAGAACATCGGGGAGGGAATTCCAATCGCGGCTCTGCGTGTCAGTCGGTTCTGCCATTGGGGTTTTTGGTGCCTGCGAGCCAGCGGGGAAGTGGATTCGGGCGGGCGAGCGAAGAAGCTTCTCCTCATGTGGCTGAGCAGTGAGCGGGGGGATATGGTACGCGCGAGCTACCAAGGAAGATGGCGCGGGCGGGCGAGCAGTGAGCGGGGGTAAATGGTGTGCGGCCGACGATGGGGAAGAGAGGAGGAAGAAGAAGATAGGAGGAAGAAGAAGAGAGGAGGAAGAAGAGTGGAAGACGGGGAAGAAAGTGCATTCAATCTCAATTCTACTAGTACTACTACCAGGATATACCGTCCTTCGGAGTGTAAATAGTTACAGCGATGACATGTGGGTCTACCACAACAGGGCCCATATGTCAGTTAATGGAGGACAGAGGTGCGTAGGCATATTTGCGGAAGCGTGCTCTACTGGCAAACATGATGGCAGTACTGGGTAAGGCTGATTTAGTAACACCAACACGCTGGTTTAGCTTATTAATTACGTGTCCCATCTGCTGCAGCGTGTATTGTCACTTCACTACGAAGACTAGTTGAATAGTTCTCTCTGGCCGAGATGGGGAATAATGGATAGCGAGGACTTCCTTTCTACAGTATCCCTATGCCTCTACGCTCACTTCACACATTTTGCTCCGTACCTAGTCACTTGTTGAAATCTGTAGAAAGACAAATACTCCGTATTTGGGAACAGAGGGAGGCTTTTACTCTGTACTATTTGGGAACAGAGGGAGTATCACCATATGGAGGGAACAGAGGAAGCTTGAAATATGAACATGTCAATGGGAGGGAGTAAGCCCCATGCATGCATGCATGCATGCAACATGCAACACTCACACGTACACATGGACGCACGCAACACTCACGCACCCATGCGGCACACAGCACACGACGCAACACACACGCTCACGCTCAAGTGCTCAACCTACTCCCTACGTCCGTGAAAGACTGTACATTTAGAGATTTACACATTGACCAGCGCATAATTAACGCCCAGAAGTAGCAGACTTTTGTGTGCATGCGACCATTGAGATAAGAAGATTAAATGAAGGCCGTTGCATGCTATAATTAAGGATATACATGTAGCCTATACCTACAGCACAAGTTGGTGCATTAGTCAATCAATATCGATTTAGATTAAAGGCTAAATGCATTGGAAGTGTAGATGTACATCATGTACTACACTCTTTGTTTTATAGCCGATGTACACTCTTTGTTGGAAGACCGAGGGAGGACACGTGCATGCACTCACATACACAGCCAGGGCGGTTCGCGCGCAAGGGTTGGACTCGTGTCGCGCCTGCGTAAAGTTTTGTTTAACTGATTTCTTTGCTCTGCCAACTGACAGGTGGGACCCAGAAACCAGGTGACAATTTAACCAGTCAACAAAGTGCCACGTCGACTATGTGGCCGGTCAGTAGGGTGCAATACGGTGCTCTACAATGAGCTAGTGATCGTATAATCGCCGCAAAACTATATATAGTGACCGTAAAGAGCGTATTGTTACATACGTTGACCGCCAGTGTATTTTTCTCGTTTCAAATTCAGCCATATTAATCGAAAAGGACGCAGTATGGACTACTACTACTAGTACTAGTACTGCTTTGATGTGTCCCGTCAACTCGCCGAACGAGGAGAAGCTTGCTTACTACGCCTCTCCCTCGCCCACGTGCGCGGTGGTTCGCAGGACGAGGAGAGGGTTTTGACTACAGCGCCCTCTCCCTCTCCCTCTCCCTCACCCTCGCCCTCGCCCTCGCGGTGGACGTGCAGCAGTTCAATCGGTGTCAGATTGCCAGAAGCATATTGTACTGTAGTATCATCATTGTTGGACCTTCCGAAGAGGCGAAGAGCCAAGTGCAAGGTTCACACGAGTACGAACTGTTGAACCTCCCGAAGAGGCAAAGAGCGAAGCGCAAGGTTTTATAGGAGTTGTCGTCCTAGTAGGAGTGTATTAGAACTATAGAGAATGATGCTACTGTATGATGCCGCCACGTCACGTATATCCAAAGCGAATGATGCGGTCAGTAATACTGTGCAGCAAATAGTACTACTCCGGTATAGAGGAAGTAAAATAACCGGCTTATTATATATAGCCACTTGGCTACATGGATGAGATAGTAAGACATGGAAAAACAAAAATGGTGGCAGCTAGTGGGTTCAAGTCTTCAAGGGCCTAGCTAGCTATACGCGTCCTCCAAGGTAAAAAGTACTCCTACTAGTACTACAAAGTATACTACTAGTACAACAACGAAAGAGAAGGCGAGAGGGTTAAAAAATGGAATACCTGGGTAGATGGTGATGGTCCGATCGTGGTAGATTGTGTGACCATGTTGCACATCAGTGGTACCATGGGTAACGACTACTAAGATAGTTGATCCCAATATGCCAAAGTCAGCTACAAGGTTCCAGGTTAGACCAAATCGTGGATGCAAATGCACATCCAGGTTCGGCGATCTTATTTTGATCGGGGGATGACTGGTCCCTGCAAAATAATGGAGTACTGTTAGGGATGCAAATGATGGTTTGTGCATTCCGTTTGTAATCTCCCATACCGTAGGATGGCAACCAGATGAAACAAGTCCCCTGGCTTGTCACCGCGAAGATGCGGCCTAGATGGCGCACGGCGTCTTCGAACGTGTAGGGGTACAAATCTGCCGCCGCCAACATGCGCCAGCCTCTGCCGTTACTGCCTCTTGCATTGATGGCAATCCTTATGTCGAACACCGCGATGAGATAGTAATCTTCGTAGCCGCATCGCTTTGTCGGCGGGTCCGCAATTGTTATCTTCTTCAATCTCATGTAGGCATCATCATACGTATTCAAGCCCAGCCAGTCCAGAAGGCCGATCCCAATGGTGGAGAAGGGGTCTACCGAAACGGCCGCACTGCTGTGGATGTTGTGCAAAATGATGGTGGTATCCGGCCGGAGGTATGCAAGTCAATCTTCATTGGCACCGACCCAGACCTATATATAAGACAGTGGGCAGCGGAGAAATTACGGGATGGAAATGGAATAACTAAGTACTACATGATCAAACTCCATCACTGACCTGCTCATCGGACAAAATCCGACTACCTCTCAACGTCGGCAACTCTAGCGGAGTCAACGTGCAACCATGGCCAGGGAACGGTGGACTGTTCGAAGGATTGTCCCATAGAAGAACCTTCTCCTCGAGGACGCATGGAAGACCAACAAGCATGGCCTTTTCCCAAGCCTGTTTAAGCAGCGTCCTGAAAAAGTTGGTGCAGGAAGCACCGAGTCTTGCAGCGGTGAGGACGTCGGAGCGGCGTGCGATTTCTCCCAGAGGATCGTCATCCAAGGTCTCCCAGCCCCGATGAGGAGGAGAACCGCCTGGTGAATCCATGGGAGCAGCGACGAACTGCCTTCTCTTCGGGGGGAGGGGAACTGGCGAGGAGGAGATAAGAGCGTAGTAACCGCAGGGCCTCGTCCCTTCCAACTGTAGATCGTTCCTCAGCGAAGGGGTGAGGCTATTATTTACTACTAGTACTAGCATTATGGAACGTTATGGAATTGCATTATACTATAAATGATAGCACTAGTAAGAAATTTTTGGCACTAGGTTGTAGTTTTTGGCGTGGATTAAGAAATTTTGGGTATGTTTTTGCCATTTTTTGTACACGCCAACTAGTGTCAAAAAACGTCTTACATTATGTGACGGAGGAGTATGTACTCGTACTGTAGCAGTACTAGTACTACTTTTCTCAACTAGTAGTGCGATGTACTGTACTTCTAGTTTAGTCTAGTATAGTGCACCAGTTTTGAACTCTTGAATCTCAGGGCCAAGGAGCTACAGTTGGAAGTGGAGGGTACTACTGTTCTCTAGAACCATCGCTGTACTATCAATGCAGGGGAAGTACACCTGCGTAGTGACCTAGTGGGTACTCTCGGTGCTCTATTCAGCCGCTCCTCTCACGTAGCTAGCCTACTCAGCCGCTCCTCTCACGCACACACTAGCAGCCTGTTTATCAGCGACGGTTACTGCGGGGGCAGAACATTTGAGTTATTTGATACAGCAAGACTAGGCTTTTCGCTTCCATTTGTGGAGGTGTAATGGATCTCGTCGAACTTTGTTAGTAGTTCCTTCTTTATGAATGAGATGAAGCAAAGCTTTTGCCTCCGTTTCAAGAAAAACACGTCAAGAGGAATTTCTTTTATAGTAGAGCCGATAATGGAGTGAAGTCCATGCGTGCAACGCCACAAGCTACAGAGTAGTAGTAGAGCACTTTACGTACAGAGCCATATTGCATAGTTCCCAATGCCCCGCCAGGCTTTTCCGGCTCCTCGTGCTTAATTGGGAGGCGCTAGTTTAAATATGCTACTAGCTGGAAGCTGCAAGCGAGGTGCGGCTAGGGCGAGCACGCGAGCCACGGGATGCTGGGAAGCAAAACCCGTTCACGTGGCTAGGCTGTCCAGTGCACCCAGATTGTGGGGCCACACGTCCGTTTGACTTCAAAACTCAAACTACCCGTGTAAAATATTGGCTCGCAGCGAAGTGTAGTGGTACTATTTAAAAAAAGGCCGCCGTGCGTTCGGCCAGGATCGAACCCACAAAACGAGGTATACACTCCCGCGACCACTAGTAGTACTCGTTGGAGTACAACGCAACCTAGAAAAATCGCCTTTTGTCGCTAGTAGTACGTACATTGTTCCTTATAAGAAACCCCTAAGAGCATGGTTAATAGTATAGCCAGCTGCTGGCTATAAGCCAGTGCCATGTCATCTACAGCCCATCTTATAGCCAACATGTACAATAAAGATCAAAAGAATGTACTACTTTTTTATTATGTGGCCCACTTCTCATTCTCACAAAGTGCCTAGGAGCACGTGCTAGAGCTGGCTCTTCACGAAGAGCCCGCTTACCTTCTCTCTCCTCTTCTCTTTCCTCCAACTAAGCAAAAATATACTAGTTTATTTCTTATAGCCCGCTGACTCAGCTCTATTGTACTTGCTCTAATAATGCAAGAAACCACTAAAATGCCAAGAAACTACTACCACTTGCATACATGGCAGACTTAAGATAAGACTACCTTACCAACAAAAATCCTCGAGTGACCTCCTACCTCCGGCCCGTCCACCTAGTCATCCTCGGCCATGGGACGCAGCTACCGCCGCCGGCAGAAGGCGAGGTCAAAACCGCCGGCGGTGCGGAGCCCATGTTGCGGCAGCCCGGATGCCAGCTCCGTCCGGCGCTCGCGGCCGCTAGCTAGCCAAGATAGCTCCGTCCAGCTGCTTGTCTGCAAGGTTTGCTAGGTAGATTGGCACGGCAGCGCGGCGGCTTGCTCGCGCGCGCCGCGCTAAGGCCAGCCATCTGGCTCGAGCGAAGGCCAGCGCGGCGGCTTGCTCGCTCGTGAGTCACGCTCGGGCCAGCCTGCCAACCCGTGCGGAGGCCAGCGCGGTGTCCGGCCCGTCCGGCGGAGCGGCGGCCAACTCGCTCATCACCGGCGCCACCGAGGAACACGCATCAGTACTGTTTGAAGTAATGTTCAGGAAAAATAATGATTTGAGGGGGAATAACAGGATAGAAGGTCAGATGTGGGTCCCTCGTGTCAACGGTCAAACAAAATGTGTTGGTTTAAGCTGCCTCGTCAGCACGGACGTGTGGGCCAACCCTGTCATAAATGGGTTTAAATGAACCTAATCGGTAGGAGTACTAGGTAGTTTTTGGCGTGGATTAAGAAATTTTGGGTATGTTTTTGCTATTTTTTGTACAATAGATTCTTCCTAGGGCTAGTTGAAAGTGGTAGTTTTTTGTTAAATACTCTACATATTGTAAGTAGGAGTGAAAGTTAAGCTTTGGAAGCCAATAAGCAAGGCTAGTTACATAGTGCATATGTGTACATGATTGAAAGTAAATATCAACCATGAGTGACTAATATCTTGATGGAAAACTCGAAACTATGGAATACTAGGAAAAAAACGCATGGTTGGAAATACTAGCAATGTTCATGTCCGTTGCAACGAATCATAATTAGAATAATACTTATTCACAAACTTGGTACAAAACACACTAATTTTCATATACATATGTCACTAGAGATATATTATGTTTCAATTAGAATATATTCCTTGGGCTGTTTTGGTGAGGTCAGGGAGGGATGTGGTTGGTTTTAAGATACTAATTATGGGTTTTTCTGCAAATTGGTAGACAAGTGGGATGTTGGTGAGAAAAGGCAACAACTTACCTCACAATCGTTAGATGTAGATCTAATGGTCAGAAACGACGGATGGCAGACACACCAGCATCACCAACTTAGTCTTGTGTAGGAGTACTAGCAAGATCCGTGCATTGCATGGAACATCAAGATGCATTTTTTTATAAAACACTTGTTGTGATTGACCCTTGCGGGAGTAATCCCATGTGTAAAAACTAATGATATCTCGAGAAATATGAGATAACGTGAAGAGGAGTGGGGTGTGGTGGTGGTTGGTGGTCGGACTGAGCGGAGGCATGGGGATTGACGACGCCGGCAGCGGCCACCAGGCCAGTTTGTTCCAGAGGCTTCCTTTCTTAATTGCTCAACAATGAGGTTTGTTGGAGATAAGGATGAACGAGGAAAGGCCTTGTCTGCAAATGTGGAGAGGGGTGCGGGTATCTTTTAGTTTAATTTCCATCTGTCAGATATAGATCGTACGGTCTATATTGCAAGATGGCACACATACCATCATCACCAACTCGGTTTTTTATAAGAGAAGAAATATAAGTATGGAGATACAAACGTATTATCGATACTTGCTTCCGTAAACTAGCATCTACATTCTATTCAACGCCTCGGCATGTGGGGCCTTAGCACAATGACTTCTCGACTGTGTAAAACAAAGATTTTCCCGTCGCCGACAAGGAGAGGGTGACAGCGGCGCGCTTTTTGGCTTGCTCTAGTCCTAGTAGTCATACTAGGTGGTCTAAGCACGTGTAGATTTATTCTTTTTCACGTCTCGTGTTCGCCGTACTGCCACGACTGTTGATGAATAGACGGTAAGTTATTCACGGGGAAACCCTTGTTGAGCATGTTTGCGAGAGAGAGAGAGAGAGACATTGTGCGTGTGTGATATGTTAGAGACTGAGGCAATGATAACATATTCTTTCTATCTATGTGGGTGGAGGATAGAGAGAGACATGTACATGGGGCTTTGTGTTGTGTAACGTGGAGACACATATACATAATTAGAGAGTGAGTGTGTGAGATACACATGCGGACATGAGGAGAGATGACGATCCAGATAAATGGGTGTTTGTGTGTGTCTGTGTGTGTTTGTGTGTGAGAGGGAGAGAGTGTATCTGGAGTAGAGAGACCACTGATGATGTAAACCTAGTATAAGGGAAGGGGGAATGGTGTGACATGTGTAGTAGCGAGATAGCACGGGTGCGGGCGGCGGGAGCAGACTATTTGGAAGAGACATCGAGTGTGTGTGTGGGAGAGGGGTGTGAGAGCGAGAGAAAGAGAGAGCTAGCGACGGAGAGAGAGAGCGAGAGAGAGAGAGATTGAGAGAGAGAGAGAGAGAGAGGGAAGAGAGGGGGCGAGAGGGGTCATTTGTGTCCATAAATGGCGTATAGATAGGGAGACAATGTTGATGTTGTCCGAAATTGGCCTATGAACGGAGACGCAAGGGAAGCGAGTCATCGTGTGTGTGATAGGGACTTCATGAGAGATCTAGAATAGATGGTGTATAGAACAATGTGCGAAATCGAGAATGATTATACATTAGGGAGCTATGCAAAGAGTCGCGACATATATGTATACAGGGAAGGAGCTAGGGCGGGTCCGCATGTGGGAGAGATAGAAAGAGGAGAGTGGTGCACAAGGAGTCAAAGTGTGCTTGTTTGCAGTGGGGATGGTGTGTGAGGTGAGTGCGCGAGAACCACATAACTAGGGAGATAGATGTTTGGGGGCGACGTTTTGTGTGTATGGGAAATATACACTCTACATAGTGCGTGTGCTTGGGTAAGAGAGATAGCGGGAGACCTAGAGAGTGAGGGAAGAGATGTGTGCATGCCCGAGGCTCTGAGAGACAAAGTGATAGAGACCTATGTTGGGGTCCGGACTTTACAAGAGAGAGGGGTGTTAATGTGCTCGTGTGTTGGTGTTTGGGGGAGAGAACGACTTCTCTATGTGTGTGTGTGTGGTGGTGGTGGTGGGGGGGTTGACTTCAGATAAAGAGTGAGGTGTTTATATTTGAGGGACTTTAGCGTAATTGAGATATTGTGCACTCATGGTTGATCAATTTGTTTCATAGTTTGTACTATGAGATAACGATACTTTTGAACATGCGTGATATACCTTGATGTACCAGAATTACAAACCTAAGATTGGAATTTTGGAATTCGACTCCATCATTAGCTTTTGTAATTCATTTAAACGGAGGTACATTTTTTAAGTCGGGATTTCGTGATTTCAAATTCATATATCAAACCTAGAGATATACACATACGGGCATGTTCAAACTTTATAATCATCCACTTTATTCATACACATACACATTTTTGCTTTTGTCATCATATTTAGGATAAACACATTTGGAATTTCATTTGAATTGGACCGTATGATGGTATTTGCTTGTAGTAGCTCAATGATCCATATTTCAATTGAATGGACAATCTAAGTTTTGAGTTGGAGACATTGATTTTCAAAACTTGCACATTTTTTTGCGTGCAAAACAAACAAATTGTCGGCCATGATATCATCGTCGGCCGTACGAGAGCAGAATACTTATAATTTTAAGCACCAAAAGCTTTCAAACTTCCCGCTCACATCGAAATATCACGCGCCCGAAAGTTTAGCCCTACGATATTCCTGTTTTACCCCTGCCACATGAACGGAAAAGGGCTGCTTTGGTAACTCCATTGCTTTCCCCTCTTTGCCCCCAACATTCTTCCCCAGAGCCCCTCCCCTTCCCCTCCCCGACCCCCCAACCACGGCAAGCCGCCGAATCTAGTCCTCCGCCGCAGCGGTGGACCTCACACCCCGCCAGATCTACCTTCCGCACCTTGGAACACCCAACTGCCAACTCACCACTTCACCGGAGCTGCTTCAGCGACTGGCTTGTCCACCGCTCCAGATCTCCTTGACCGCCATCATGGTCCACCGCACCGGATCTGCTTAACCGGCGCCCTCGTCCACCACAGCGTAGGCCCTTCATGTCACGACCGGATTTTCGGGATATCAATTTCCCAGAGAACGGTCTTTGTGCTCACCAGCCCCAGGATTATTGTTAGCTGATGAGACACCAACTTGATACAAGAATTCCAAGCAAGGTACAAAAATATGTAGTACAAGACCATGGTGGCCTAGGAGTACAACACTGGGTTTCTAGTGGTTGATCGCGGAAGCGGTTTGAGGTACATCTGTGTCTATGGGACTCCATTTCCCACAAGAACAGCTGACCAGGATAACTCCTATCTTCGCGAGGCTGCTATCGTCAGAAAGCAGGTTCCGGGGCTGTCGTCGCGATGCTTATCTCCAGGCAAGGAATCTGGCCAAGACAATAGCCAGGGACAAGCCAGTGAGTACGTTTGAATGTACTCGCAAACATTCAGAACACGGGTATAATATAATAAGAGATAATCATATTCCGAAACATTTTTGTGATGATAAGTCTGCCATGAATTTAACGAAAATCTGCGATGCACGTGTGCAGAGAAAATATGGACATGCAATACGGAGGTAAAAGAAATGCACTGAACGAGTGTCTAAAATGACTCCTCGAAAGGTTGCAAATAACTTAACAATGCCGCAGTCGGGCGTCTGAGCGACACCACAGAAACGGCTTATAGAAGATAAATAAACAACAAGCATGCTGCAGTCGGGCGTCTGAGCGACACCACATAAAGGGCTTATAAAGGATAAAATAAACAACAAGCATGCCGCAGTCGGGCGTCTGAGCGACACCACATAAAGGGCTTATAAAGAATAAAATAAACAACAAGCATGCCGCAGTCGGGCGTCTGAGCGACACCACATAAAGGGCTTATAAAGAATAAAATAAACAACAAGCATGCCGCAGTCGGGTGTCTGAGCGACACCACATAAAGGGCTTATAAAGGATAATCACAGTAAATATCCAGGAGGTAGAACCATCCCAAGGATACTCAATAAAGTACATAATGTAAATGGTTAGTCCATAATAACAACAATAATAAAACATGATCCTCAGATGTCACAGGTCATAAACGAAAATCTAATTTAGCCGTTTCTCCATCCAAAGACCGTTACTATGATCTAGTTTAACCGTGTCTCCATCCGAATACCGTTACTATGATCTAGTTAGCCGTGTCTCCATCCGAAAACCGTTACTATACTCCTAATTAATCCGTTCTCCATCCGAATGCCGTTACTATGATCCATCTTGGACCGAAGTCCTTACTCATGAACATGGCTATCCAAATGGATATGACCTCTGCAGAGGGTGTACTTTCCACCCACGAGTAACGGATTTATTTAGTCCTTCAGGACTAATCCCGTCTACGGCCTTTTAATTGAAAACACGCCTGACCTGCACACACTAGCTTAACTTACCAGTGTCTGGAATCACCCACGACACCCGTCAAGCAAACTCTAAGTGGGGAGGCTACAACCTCGACGTAGCATGGGATCAAATTTATATACCCGCGCTCTAAGGGGTGCCCCCCTTTCGGTCCCAACCGGAAACACCCATGCCCCCGGACCAGGTGGCATGCCTACCGGATGCACCCGGTATCTTCCACCATGGCCTCTCTGTACGGTGTGTGCTTTGGTAAGGGGTTGACAACTTACTGAACCATACCCCGTCTGCGACAGGGACAAGTCGCAGTACAAACAATTTGGGAAGATACTGATCAAGACTCGACCTACGACCGACTCAGGTGGTCCAAGTATTCTCCGAAGGGTTAGTATAACCAACAATGTTACCATTAAAGGAGTAAATCACCACTCATCAAGCCTCACCATGCCATACCGGACATACTCGTCTCGACGAGGAACTAGGGACAAGCTCGTGTCTACCCAAGACCACGACTTTCCCGGCTTCCTTCCGGTATGCATGAGGAGCTCACGAGGATGATCCAAAACACTAGCGTATCCATTGCTGACCACAAAATATCTCCCAAAAAGCCCTCATGCACGAGACTTTATCGTTACATGAAGTTAACGCATATCCCAAGTCAAACGGTGTTGTAATTGTATCAGAACACCACAACAAAATATTATGCCAGAGTTCAGAAATGCTTGCCTTCAAGAGTATGCAAAGGATGCACTTTTTGAAAGCTTTCCCTCTCTCCAAAATCCTATTTTGAGAAATATTCAAATAACAATTATTTCAAACACAGTATAAAAAGTTGTCTCAAATATTTTTGAAATAAATCTTAAAATAAACTAGACGAAATTTGAGAGAGGTAGGAAAAAGAATCAACTCATTTGGAGTCTAATTTTAAAAGTTATAGCCAGTCAAAGTCTGGTCAAATCTCTATTTTTAAATAAAACCAGAAAAGAAAACGTTTCGGGAGAAATACGCTTTCGCAGCCGAGGAGACGTACTCGGGACTTATGCGCCTTCACTTATAACAGCGAATACGGCGCGCGGGTCACTGACAGGGGGTCCAGAGGGCCCACTGGTCAGGTTTGACCGTTCCTCCCTCTCCCTCCTCTCCTCTGCCCGACGGGAGCGGGACTCCGGCGATCGCCGGCGACGAACGGCGGATCCTTGAGGGCATCTGAGGGCAGGGATGGACCGGCCAGACCGAGGCGGTCCTCTTGGTGGTCGCTGGGTCGTCGGAGGTGGGAGGAGTCGTCGGCGGCGAGCTCCGCGGCGGAGGGGGCTACGGTGGTGAAGTGGTTTTTGGGCTCCGGTGGTCTCCGATCGAGGTTGGGTTGCTGGGCAGCTCCGCAAGGAGAAGGGGAAGCTACTGGTGGCGTTGGTTGGGCGAGAGAGTGGCTGGCTGCGATGAATTTCACCGGAGCGCAGCGGCGGCTGAACTGGCCGGAGTTGGGGGAGATGGCCCTGTCCGGTCAATCTACGGCTAGGGAAGAACCAGGGGAAAGGTATGAGGTCGCTTGAGGTCTTGCACGAGCTCGGGGGTCCCTTAAATAGGCGCTCGGGGTTGGGCCGCGGCGGCTGAGGATAAGATCGCCGGCGACAGCCGTGCTGTAGCTGCAGGGCGGCGTGGCGGCGACGAGGGCGTGCCGACGAGCTTCGGGATAAGACTGAGTTGTTCACGGGGGCAGCTGGCGCGCTAGGGTGGCTTGGGCGGCGCCGTCCATGTCAGAAGTTCGCTGCCGACGCCGGCGTGCCGCCAAGAGCTCTGCCAGCGGCGCTGCAGGGCGCCAGAGGTGGCGTGGAGAGTGGGCGAGCTAGTGCGCGGTTCAGCGGGTGAGCAGGGGCCAGGGACGGGTCGCGTCGAGTGTGGCAGTGCGGCGCGGCGGCTCAGTGCGCGCGCGTGCAAAACGTGCGCTCTGGGCGCGCCCAGAGCACGCACGGAACCTGCTCGACGAAATGCCAGGGCGGTCTCGCGCGCGAGGGTGGAGCTGGCAATTAACAGGACTAGGCTAAAGATAGCTGGGAGATCAGTGGACATGGTTGCTAGGTCATTGGAGCAAGATCACAGTGCAAACTAGGAAACATGCCCAAAATTGACTGTGCACCCCAGGTGTTCGACAGAATGCCAAAAGCATCTAGGCAACTCTTGGAGTGGCCAAAATCTCCAGATCAGGGTCTCTTTAGATGCAGAAGATGATGGTAAGATCATTTGGGCAAAACCAGAAACTTGTTAGTGTAAGCTTTGCAAAACCACCGTTTTGGACAGAAAGAAAAAGGGTTTATAGCATGCACTTAAAAACCTCCAAATGAGTCCACTCTCCTGGATTTAAGGGTTTTGAAGGAAGGGTTAAAAGCAGGAAAAAGGTCATGGGCATTGGAGCAAAATAAAATAGAGTTGCTGTACAAATCACCAAATTGGGCCAGAATGAAAAAGAGGATGATTCACTCAAATTTTTCAAAGAACATCACTGGGTTTTTGCATGAAGATGGACTGTATGCATCCACTGACATCTCCAAACACTTGGAAGAATTTTTAAAGAAATATTTAAATGGGTTGTAGTGCAAAAGTGCCCACTGGACCAGATTGGAAAAGTTGGTGTAGAGTTCAAAATCTCCAATGGCCAACAGATATTTTTGCATAAAAGTGATGTGGAAACATCACATGACATCCCCAAATTTTGGTGGAATATTTAAAGGCATTTGTCAAATGGTTGCAGTGCAAAACAGGCTCTAAATTTTCTGAAAGATCATTTTTAAAAGGATAAAGCTCTGAGAAGCAATTATGCAAATAAATCCCCTGATAAAGAATTGTTTTTATAAAGAGGGCACATAAGCCCAACAATACCTTTTGAAAGTTTTTTCACTAGAGGTAAAAATCCAAAATAACAAAAGGGTAAATCTTGACAAATGGAAAAGTTTTATTTCCTAGCAAAATTTTAACAAATAAAAGCAAGGTCAAAATTTTGGGGTGTCACAACACTACCCCCCTTAAGAAAAATCTCGTCCTCGAGATTTGTTAAAAGCTGTCTTGAACAAAAATTGCTTTTACCAAAAGAAATCACTCAATTGTGCACAAACAAAGCGGCTACAGTGGGAGGGCAATTAGTGGTGTAAAACCACAGTGTAATACACTGGCGTAGCGTGGGAAAAAAACTTATGGTTGGAGGGGGAACGAGATATTTCTACGCGGATACAGTAATTTAGAATAAATTCTAAATTACTAAAATACGCTGGTCGCACCCGAGAGCACAGTGCTCTCTCTGGCTGACAAGTGGACCCAGGGCCCACTCTCGGCCTCTTCTTCTACCTTTGGCTCTCTCTTCTCTCTCGCATGCTCTCCTGCGCTTCCTCCACCGGCGATGCCTAGCTCATAGGGCATCGAGGCCGTACCGTGGTAGTGCGCGGCGTGCTAGCTGCCGGTGCTGCGTGCACTCACCTCGCGGGCCAGTGCGTTGTCGGCACTGCTCGTAGACTCGCCTCCGAACACCGGCGGTCGAGCGACGAGTGGCGCTGGTGGACCTCGCCCACCGTACACCGATCTCGAGCTATAAAACGACCGCGGTGCTCCTCTCTTCTTCCTCATATCTGGCCTCACTTCCACTTCTCCTTCCTTCTCCTGCATTGCTGTCAGCAGTAGCTCGAGACGAGGCTCTAATGGCGGAGGCGATGCCGGACTGGTATGTGGACCTGGTGTGTGGAGGATTGGCGGTGCTGCTGGGGTTATCTGTGCTCTTGTGCGCGATGATCTTGGATGGTCGTCGTGATGCTGCCGCTCGAGTGCTAGCTCTTCGCGGTGGCGGCGATCACGTGGATTAGGTGTGGCGCCGAGGGCTGACTGCTGTCGGATGTGCTGGGGCAGCTCGCGCCCGAATGATCACTCACAAATCTCTCCCACTGAGACCGTGGTGCCCTCGAGTGTGGTCAGTTAGGCGCAAAAATGTGCACGAGGATTTGTAATTAGTGCACGGGGTCGAGTGGTTGTAGCTGTGAGCCTGCCGTTACGGTGCTGCGCGAATAAAAAAATCTATGTCGAGGAGATACATATATGCTGCAGCAACTCGGGGGAAAGAAATCTCATAAAAAAATTTGTGAGTGAAAATTTGTCAAAAATAACAGCAGTAAAACTGCATAAATGAAAACGCAATTGGATTCATCACACAAATTACAGTACATAAATTAAATACTGGGATAATAAATACAGCAGAGACGCTACAAGGAAAATGGCAAAAAGACAGGGTCCTGAGAAAACGCCTCTGGTACTGGGGCACACTCCTCTTCTATCGGGGGAAGTGGGTTGACCAGTCGATGAATGCGCCCTTCCTGGTCAGGCCTCAGTGGTCTGCCAATAGCGATCCGAGGATTTAAATCAGCGAGGCTCTGGAGATAACCCATTACTCGTTGAGTCAAACGCTCCTGAGCGATAACGTACTGGGCAAGGTTGGCCAGTACTGGATCTCTCTCAATTCGTCCACCGGGAAAGGATGCGACTCCTCCGGGTGCTGCACGACTAGGAAAGTAATAATATCCTCGCTCGCTGGCATAGGGTACCGCGAATCGAAGACGAGTGAGCGCCTCGTATGCAGCAGCTTCTATGGCCATATGCGGAGTCGGCATGGACTTCCCCATGAAGGAGACTTTCGTTGGGTCTTGGTTTGGGTATGCGGGAGGGATGTGCACCACTGCCCAATATTTCGAGGTGGATGGGGTGATCCTCGATTTGAGCAACTCGTACTGGGTGGAAGGGTGGCACTCATGGTGCTGCAGGTAAAGTCCCCCAATAATTTGACAAAACTACCTGGGGTTGCATCTGGGGTTCTCAGATAAATACTGGGGTTTGGCATGGCAAAGGAATGGTTGTGAGTGTTGTGCACAAGGCGAGGGGTACTCGGCAAGGTCACGAGGTGGCCTTTATATAGCATTGGGGCGGGATTAACCACTGGGGAAAAGGTGACTGGTTGCCGATCCTGTACTTGGGTCAAAGCCACAGATATACATATCACATAAATGTGACGCGTTACTGTGGGTGCCTTCGGGGTTGGTCTTGGTAGCTGTGCCTGAATTTTAAAAAATGCAACTGTACGCTAACGTACATATGCATAGCTACCACTCCAAAACAGGGGTGCTCAAGCAGACAGCATTTAATGAAAGCGATACATGACCACACAGCATTACAAAACGTCGGAAAACTAAGGCTCGCTACTACTCGAGCGACTTAGTCTACTTCGTTAATGTCTAAGTGGGCTGGCCTTGCGGACGCCGATGCTTCTCCACGGGTCTCACCGTCGGGATTTGCTGGCTGAGGTTGAGGGGCTACAGGGTCGGGGTAATGGTGATGACCATCGCGGGGGTTGTTGGCCACAATCCCGTTGGAATGGGTTCCCAAAAGGCGACGAAGCGCTTCTGGGGTCACCAAAGCACTCTGGTGGATGGCTGGCGCAGACCTCAAGGGATCGATCGGGTGTCCGAACAGCACGACTGGGTTGTCGACGTCGGGCTCCGCTTCTCTTCTCGCCGGGGCTCGGCGGACCAGCTCCCCACGAGCTGCGATCAGATCTAGAGTGACCTGATCGAACAGTTGCTCTAGTGTGCTTACATAGCGCACCAGATGCAACAGTGCCGGATCTGTCTCGTGATCTCCGTTGGCAACCTGGGGCGGCCTACCATACCCGTCACGACTGGGGTAGTAGTAGAACGAGCGACAGTTAACTCTGGGCGACAAGTGCCGGAGTTGAACTATAGCTTCTCGGGCTGCCAGTTGGATGGCTTGTGGCTCAAAGGAAGTTGTCCTTCCTGTGAACCTGTAGGGGCGTTCTGGTGACAGACCCCTACCGTAGATGTGCACAGTGGCCCAGTACTGACGGCTCTCACCGTACATGGGTCCCTGGTACACAACATATTCAGGAGGCTCTTCTAACGCATAGGCACGGCGGGTGAGGTTTGCGAGCACGGTCACAAAACCTCCAAGGTTGGTTGTTGTGGTCTCATTGTGAACAATGGGGCCAGGCATCATGGCTTGGTTTGGGGAAAGAGGTTGTGCTGTGCTGTGTTGAGGCTAGCACGCCCTTTTTATAGGAAAAGGGGACGGAGTCTTCCTCCGCACGCTTGCGATTGAGACGGGTTGGGTGTCGGTTACTGACGCGTGATCGACGGGCGAGGCTGATAGGTTGGGCACCGTCCGCCGGAAGGCGTCGGGTCACTGCGGAGCTATCTTACGCAGGAAGCTTGACCGGGGTTAGGCTAAGGTCTGGTGGTTTGGTTAACCTAAGTTTATTGACCTGGCTAAGATAGGGTTAGCCAATGGTCAGCCTGGCTCTGATACCAAGCCTGTCACGACCGGATTTTCGGGATATCAATTTCCCAGAAAACGGTCATTGTGCTCACCAGCCCCAGGATTACTGTTAGCTGATGAGACACCAACTTGATACAAGAATTCCAAGCAAGGTACAAAAATATGTAGTACAAGACCATGGTGGCCTAGGAGTACAACACTGGGTTTCTAGTGGTTGATGGCGGAAGCGGTTTGAGGTACATCTGTGTCTATGGGACTCCATTTCCCACAAGAACAGCTGACCAGGATAACTCCTATCTTCGCGAGGCTACTATCGTCAGAAAGCAGGTTCCGGGGCTGTCGTCGCGATGCTTATCTCCAGGCAAGGAATCTGGCCAAGACAATAGCCGGGGACAAGCCAGTGAGTATGTTTGAATGTACTCGCAAACATTCAGAACACGGGTATAATATAATAAGAGATAATCATATTCCGAAACATTTTTGTGATGATAAGTCTGCCATGAATTTAACGAAAATCTGCGATGCACGTGTGCAGAGAAAATATGGACATGCAATACGGAGGTAAAAGAAATGCACTGAACGAGTGTCTAAAATGACTCTTCGAAAGGTTGCAAATAACTTAACAATGCCGCAGTCGGGCGTCTGAGCGACACCACAGAAAGGGCTTATAGAAGATAAATAAACAACAAGCATGCCGCAGTCGGGCGTCTGAGCGACACCACATAAAGGGCTTATAAAGGATAAAATAAACAACAAGCATGCTGCAGTCGGGCGTCTGAGCGACACCACATAAAGGGCTTATAAAGGATAAAATAAACAACAAGCATGCCGCAGTCGGGCGTCTGAGCGACACCACATAAAGGGCTTATAAAGAATAAAATAAACAACAAGCATGCCGCAGTCGGGTGTCTGAGCGACACCACATAAAGGGCTTATAAAGGATAATCACAGTAAATATCCAGGAGGTAGAACCATCCCAAGGATACTCAATAAAGTACATAATGTAAATGGTTAGTCCATAATAACAACAATAATAAAACATGATCCTCAGATGTCATAGGTCATAAACGAAAATCTAATTTAGCCATTTCTCCATCCGAAGACCGTTACTATGATCTAGTTTAACCGTGTCTCCATCCGAATACCGTTACTATGATCTAGTTAGCCGTGTCTCCATCCGAAAACCGTTACTATACTCCTAATTAATCTGTTCTCCATCCGATTGCCGTTACTATGATCCATCTTGGACCGAAGTCCTTACTCATGAACATGGCTATCCAAATGGATATGACCTCTGCAGAGGGTGTACTTTCCACCCACGAGTAACGGATTTATTTAGTCCTTCAGGACTAATCCCGTCTACGGCCTTTTAATTGAAAACACGCCTGACCTGCACACACCAGCTTAACTTACCAGTGTCTGGAATCACCCACGACACCCGTCAAGCAAACTCTAAGTGGGGAGGCTACAACCTCGACGTAGCATGGGATCAAATTTATATACGCGCGCTCTAAGGGGTGCCCCCCTCTCGGTCCCAACCGGAAACACCCATGCCCCCGGACCAGGTGGCATGCCTACCGGATGCACCCGGTATCTTCCACCATGGCCTCTCTGTACGGTGTGTGCTTTGGTAAGGGGTTGACAACTTACTGAACCATACCCCGTCTGCGACAGGGACAAGTGGCAGTACAAACAATTTGGGAAGATACTGATCAAGACTCGACCTACGACCGACTCAGGTGGTCCAAGTATTCTCCGAAGGGTTAGTATAACCAACAATGTTACCATTAAAGGAGTAAATCACCACTCATCAAGCCTCACCATGCCATACCGGACATACTCGTCTCGACGAGGAACTAGGGACAAGCTCGTCTCTACCCAAGACCACGACTTTCCCGGCTTCCTTCCGGTATGCATGAGGAGCTCACGAGGATGATCCAAAACACTAGCGTATCCATTGCTGACCACAAAATATCTCCCAAAAAGCCCTCATGCACGAGACTTTATCGTTACATGAAGTTAACGCATATCCCAAGTCAAACGGTGTTGTAATTGTATCAGAACACCACAACAAAATATTATGCCAGAGTTTAGAAATGCTTGCCTTCAAGAGTATGCAAAGGATGCACTTTTTGAAAGCTTTCCCTCTGTCCAAAATCCTATTTTGAGACATATTCAAATAACAATTATTTCAAACACAGTATAAAAAGTTGTCTCAAATATTTTTGAAATAAATCTTAAAATAAACTAGACGAAATTTGAGAGAGGTAGGAAAAAGAATCAACTCATTTGGAGTCTAATTTTCAAAGTTATAGCCAGTCAAAGTCTGGTTAAATCTCTGTTTTTAAATAAAACCAGAAAAGAAAACGTTTCGGGAGAAATACGCTTTCGCAGCCGAGGAGACATACTCGGGACTTATGCGCCCTCACTTATAACAGCGAAGACGGCACGCGGGTCACTGACAGGGGGTCCAGAGGGCCCACTGGTCAGGTTTGACCGTTCCTCCCTCTCCCTCCTCTCCTCTGCCCGACGGGAGCGGGACTCCGGCGATCGCCTGCGACGAACGGCGGATCCTTGAGGGCATCTGAGGGCAGGGATGGACCGGCCAGACCGAGGTGGTCCTCTTGTTGGTCGCTAGGTCGTCGGAGGTGGGAGGAGTCGTCGGCGGCGAGCTCCACGGCGGAGGGGGCTACGGTGGTGAAGTGGTTTTTGGGCTCCGGTGGTCTCCGATCGAGGTTGGGTTGCTGGGCAGCTCCGCAAGGACAAGGGGAAGCTACTGGTGGCGTTGGTTGGGCGAGAGAGTGGCTGGCTGCGATGAATTTCACCGGAGCGCAGCGGCGGCTGAACTGGCCGGACTTGGGGGAGATGGCCCTGTCCGGTCAATCTACGGCTAGGGAAGAACCAGGGGAAAGGTATGAGGTCGCTTGAGGTCTTGCACGAGCTCGGGGGTCCCTTAAATAGGCGCTCGGGGTTGGGCCGCGGTGGCTGAGGATAAGATCGCCGGCGACAGCCATGCTGTAGCTGCAGGGCGGCGTGGCGGCGACGAGGGCGTGCCGACGAGCTTCGGGATAAGACTGAGTTGTTCACGGGGGCAGCTGGCGCGCTAGGGTGGCTTGGGCGGCGCCGTCCATGTCAGAAGTTCGCTGCCGACGCCGGCGTGCCGCCAAGAGCTCTGCCAGCGGCGCTGCAGGGCGCCAGAGGTGGCGTGGAGAGTGGCAAGCTAGTGCGCGGTTCAGCGGGTGAGCAGGGGCCAGGGACGGGTCGCGTCGAGTGTGGCAGTGCGGCGCGGCGGCTCAGTGCGCGCGCGTGCAAAACGTGCGCTCTGGGCGCGCCCAGAGCACGCACGGAACCTGCTCGACGAAATGCCAGGGCGGTCTCGCGCGCGAGGGTGGAGCTGGCAATTAACAGGACTAGGCTAAAGATAGCTGGGAGATCAGTGGACATGGTTGCTAGGTCATTGGAGCAAGATCACAGTGCAAACTAGGAAACATGCCCAAAATTGACTGTGCACCCCAGGTGTTCGACAGAATGCCAAAAGCATCTAGGCAACTCTTGGAGTGGCCAAAATCTCCAGATCAGGGTCTCTTTAGATGCAGAAGATGATGGTAAGATCATTTGGGCAAAACCAGAAACTTGTTAGTGTAAGCTTTGCAAAACCACCGTTTTGGACAGAAAGAAAAAGGGTTTATAGCATGCACTTAAAAACCTCCAAATGATCCCACTCGCCTGGACTTAAGGGTTTTGAAGGAAGGGTTAAAAGCAGGAAAAAGGTCATGGGCATTGGAGCAAAATAAAATAGAGTTGCTGTACAAATCACCAAATTGGGCCAGAATGAAAAAGAGGGTGATCCACTCAAATTTTTCAAAGAACATCACTGGGTTTTTGCATGAAGATGGACTGTATGCATCCACTGACATCTCCAAACACTTGGAAGAATTTTTAAAGAAATATTTAAATGGGTTGTAGTGCAAAAGTGCCCACTGGACCAGATTGGAAAAGTTGGTGTAGAGTTCAAAATCTCCAATGGCCAACAGATATTTTTGCATAAAAGTGATGTGGAAACATCACATGACATCCCCAAATTTTGGTGGAATATTTAAAGGCATTTGTCAAATGGTTGCAGTGCAAAACAGGCTCTAAATTTTCTGAAAGATCATTTTTAAAAGGATAAAGCTCTGAGAAGCAATTATGCAAATAAATCCCCTGATAAAGAATTGTTTTTATAAAGAGGGCACATAAGCCCAACAATACCTTTTGAAAGTTTTTTCACTAGAGGTAAAAATCCAAAATAACAAAAGGGTAAATCTTGACAAATGGAAAAGTTTTATTTCCTGGCAAAATTTTAACAAATAAAAGCAAGGTCAAAATTTTGGGGTGTCACACTTCACTGACTCCCTCGTCCGCCCCTTCGCTGGCCCTTCATTCAAGCCCTCGTCTGCCGCAACAGATCCGCCTCACCGAAAGCACTGTACAACGCACCCGCCGAAGCCTTCGTCCACTGCACCGGACCCGCTCCACGGATGCCATATTCAACTCCACCGGCCCTGCTTTACCGACGCCGTAGCCTCATCAGGTTATTTCGATTTGTACTCCGTCGGTTTTTCTCTTTATCATGCAACTGTTCACTTACCATAGATGAGCTTTCTTGTATGTTGACAGGCGCCGCAACTGTAGCACCGGAGCCGCTTCAGCGACGGCGATAGCCGGCCCAAAGTCAACCGCAACACGAGCACCATCGACGATCCTTAGCTATCAAGTATGACAACGATACACATACGCCGCCGAGATTCAGGTACTATTATCCAACGGCTGGCGCCTACGTTCACTTTCCTAGCATAAGCACCGCATCTTTGAATTTCTTCAGGGCATCATTCGGTTTTTCATGAGACGCGTTATTCTGCTTGCACCTGTAGGGCCATACTTCTGGCAGTGAACATGTTACATGTGCTAAATTACATACCAATGCACATATAGTTAATATGCTTTAGTTTTGTTCTGATGCCACCTGTTGGTTCCATCAGACTGCTTAATGTTCTCTATGCTTAATTACACATCAGCAAACTAGCATGTGGTTCCGCTGCTTTTTGTTCGTTTTACCCTACATTTTCTGTTGCTAGCTATTACATCACTGCTCCGAGCCTCTGTTCATTACTTGTTTGTGTGTTCTTGATCTTCCCAAGTTGCATGACTAATTTGATGCTTCTGTTAATTATGGAGCTGCCAACCCCATCAAGCAAAATATTTGTTCTTTTGGGGCTGGCACCTCCAACAAGCATAAAAATAGAGGGAAGCAGATATATTGTCGTGTATGCACACACCCTTCTTTCATTAGTTTAGATGAACCATTGATGATCAATTCGGACCAGTGCATGCGATTAAAATTAATTTTACCTAAATAGATGGTGTAGAATAAACTACAACAACTAGATTTGCAACCACGGGATGCTGACGATATCTTCAAAGAACATTGCAACAGCAGCTAGGCTTCACAGCAACATATGGTAAGCCAGTGTGTTTTAGTACATGTGAAATGTAATGCGAGTGAGCTGCTTTCTTGGCTTGTGCCCTCAACGTGTAATCCTACCGAATTACAAATAGTTCAGTTGTCTGCTTTGCTATATTGCTTGATTCAAATGCTTATTTGCTGTTACGCTATACCTGAGTTGGCCAATATGTCAGCAGTGCCTGCTGTACTATCGTAAAGAAATGCGTGCCTATTTCATTTGAGTCCTTAACTTTTCCTCTCAACTTCATCACAAGACTGTCTTCGTAGTTTATATGAGGCCACACTGTTAAGTGCTTTCTCAGATTATTTAAACTGCTTAGATGCCTTGGCAACTTAAATATAGCGGTTGTACACTCCCTTTCAACTAGGGATGTCAACTGGGTCCCGTTTAATCCCGATTAAAGTCCACTAGTGGTATGATAGTTCAAAAGAGTTTTTGTTTTTTGAAGAAAATGAACTAGGGAGGTAGCAAAAACTAACTAGATGGGACTGGCGGATGTCGTTTATTTTCCACTTACATCCCTAGTTTCATCTTACCATAATTTCTTTTCGGCTGATGCTGCTTCGAACCATTTAAATATAGTTTACCATGCTCGGCAATAATTCGTTCGTCGTTTACCATGTAAGCTTACTGCCTGGATCATACGATAACTATCTCTTACTGATGTCCAGCGGAAACCTTTCAGGATGCCGTTCACACAAGGACACAATGTACAACCCCAGAATCTATTTGTGGAAGCAGTGCGCCATCCATGTTACCAGATGGTAGCAGTTCAGAGGCAACACCGCCGGAGAGCAGTCTGAGCACAGATATTATAGTGCTTGAGGCTCTACTAGAGGCAGAAAGAGATGGTGTGGCTGCCATGAATGAGGTAATCTTTATCGTGAGGCTGGAAATTACGGAATTAGCGGCACGCATTATGCAAGCAACCCAAGAATTGGAGGAAGTAAGAATGTTGCATTTGAAGACGGAGGAGGTCCTGCTGTTTCTGCTATCTGAAGCCCAAGGTAATCCCGGTTCTTCTTTAGATACCAGTTGAAATTGTCATTAGATTATTGTACTTGCATGTTGTGTCATGTCTCTGAATGGATTATGTTGCAAGACCCCCTATGTTGTCCATGTGTTGTAATGATCCGAATTTTTTAGGCGAGGTAATCCTCAGTACTTGTATGATTGACATAAGGTGAACTATTTTTCGTGTGAGCATATTGTATTGGATGAAATAACTGTTTGACTCAGAGTGTATCCAACCTACTGAATTCGAAGATCACGGCATTTCTTAATCATAATCATATATAAAGGTGGAATAAATCTTTGTTGTGGTTTTGAAGAAATAAATAACAAAACGTATAATTATCTGTGGATATTCGTAATCGAATACAAATTGGATTTGAATTTAGTTTGACAGGTCCCAGGGCAAACGTGAATGCTAATTCTCCCAAGTTTTGAACGAAGCGGCTAAACACCCACTATAATTTGTGGGCTGCCCGAAGCAAGTGTTTGCGAGATGGAAATTACTGTCTACCCCTGACACTTGACATCCTTATTGACCGGATTTACACTGCTGTTGATAGGGGTAGGCTAGTAACTTCAATCAGACATGACACGACGGCCTCTGAGCCCATTCAGACACGGTGGGTGCCAAACATGGGCGGCAAAACACATTTGATTCAAGCTCGTCCGAAAGACATGTGTCTCTTCCTCCATTTCCCCATTCATACACGGTGGGCGGCAAAACAAACTCTCCTCGTCCGAAATCGATGTAGGCTAATATTTTAAATAGGGGCAGATGTGTAACTTCCATCAGACGTGACACAACCGCCCTACCTGTCAGCCCCATTCATACACCGCGTGCGCCAACCGTGGGCGGCAAAACACCCTCTCCTCGCCCGAAATAGTTACCGGCAAATATTTGGGAGATGCGAGATTACCGTCCTATCCCCAACCTACGCGATGTCTGAAATTTTAAACGGGGGATAAGTTCGTAACTTTCCCCCATTTCAGAGAAGCGTGTCCCAAAGTTTGAGATCCCCCCCCCCTCCATTTCCCCATTCATACACCGTCGGCGGCACGATAACCTCTGCACTGCGGCCAGCCTCCTCCGTCCGCCACCCCATCCTCCACCTTGCCGGAGCTGCTACCCCTACCCTGTCGTCCACTGCAAGAGATGGATGTCTCTCATCCACGGCGCTGGACCAGGATCCTTTCATCGCCTCCTCTCGCTTCATCGGTGCGGTCGTCCACCTTGCCGTTGCCGCTCCTACGACCGCCTTGTCCACGGCAACAGGATATATCCCCCGACCCGGCCGTCTGCCGTCTAAAGTCTTCTTCCCCGCCGCCGACAGCCATCGCACCCGCAGCACCCTCAACGTATCAGCATAGGCCTACACGGCGTCGCAAGAGAGGTGGTACTCTTCCATATGTGCTTAAGTTATTGATCTCACCCGGAAAATAGATCGTAATTTGTTTACTGTACTTTTCTTGTCCGTACCAAATCGTAGTGGCTAGTTGAAAGCAAACATTGGTTGCGAAGTAGCTTTGTCTGGTTTGCACCTTCAGATCCGCCATGGCACGGGCACTATACTCGTAAAGCTTATGGTTTGCCCCCTTTATATTCACTACCATCATCGTAGGTGCTTCGTGTCGTGCTAGCACTGCTCCTCAAGACCTCAACCCAAAGCTTACGTGTTGAAATACGAATCTGATATGATGCTCATATCACTAAAACAGAGAACGTTTAATTGGTCACCTAATGTTCCTATATTCGTTTTGAAAAGCATGTGCACCACCCACTGGTCCAGCTAGTTCCACTTTCCTGATTTTTCTCTTGATGCTTAGGGTTTTCCCCTTTTATCTACTCTACTATGATCTGCGTAGGTGCTTTCTGTCGTACTAGCATTACTCCACCCTTCAAGCTAAACAACACAACACTCAGAATTCGAAAGCTTAGTTGATCAAATATGATTGTGATATGATACTGATATTAGTTAACCAACACATTTAATTGGTTAGCTAAAGGTCCTAATTGAGTTTCCAAATGCATGTCGCGACATATAGAGAGACAGCATAATTGCATTTCTTTGTCACTTGTTGACCGTACTTTCTTGTCCATACCAAATCTTAGTTGTTATTTCAAAGCAAACATCGGTTGCTAACTACCCTTTATGCGGTTTGCAGCTTCAGATCTGCCATCCCACTGCCACGGTCAACACTGTACTCATCATGCTTATGTTTTCCCCATTTTATGATGACCACAATCAGCCTACGTGGTTCGTGTCGTAATAGCACTGCTCCACCCATCGAGCTGAACAAGCTTAGTTGTACAAATTCATATCTGATATTATTGCTGATATTAGTAAAACTGAGAGATGTTTAATTGGTTAGCTAAATGTTCCTACTTTAGTTTTGAAATGCATGTCAGCCACATACGGGGAGACTGGAAAGAATAGTATTTCTCTGTGTGCTCTGGTTCATCATGGGTGGCCAACCGACATTGTATTGAAAGACTTGTAATATCTTCAATCTGCTTGCTCTTCTGCTCTTCTTTAAGATGATACTCTTCTCTTGCGGTCGACTGGTCAGGTCGAGTTGTTCTCCCTTAGTATATTTTGAATCTGTCAGGTCAGGTCAACTTGTTCTTCTTTACTATATGTTGAAGCTATCATCTGCGAAGTGTCATCACTTCTGGAGCTCTGATATTTTGAGTAGTAGGCCACATTATATTAATGCACACAACAAATTACAGCATGCATGGCATCGTTTAAAAGAATTGAGAGATAGCACAAAGGGGTTTACAGGGATGCAGTATTGGATTAGAATCACTTCTACATTACAAAGAAAATCTCACTTGTTTTTATGTTTTCATGCATGTCAGATATTGAACATTATCAAAATGAATATGAGAATGGGCGCACGAGAGGAATATTGCGGAACGATCCACTGGCTAACAAACTTGGCATGGTGGAGGATGGCCTATCTTATTCACCCATCAAGGTGCTTGCTCTAACTTTGCAAAGTTGTATTGGTCGCACATATTTTGCATCTGACCTCTTGCATTACTTCTACTTTGTTACACCATCTGCTTAGTTTAAGCATCATATATGAGTATATGCCATACCTATCCATTTTCTGTACCTATTCCATGTGTCGTCACACTATGTTTTTCCAGTCAAATGTTGTTCTTTCGTAATAGATGTCCAAAAGGAAGAGGGTGAGTGCAGATCCTCAAGGAGTACAAACTAGGTATTTGGAAAACGTAGTGATACCTGTTAAATCAAATAGATCAGCAGCCACAGAAAACACAGGCCCAACTGTACCACACTTTAACCCTACTCCAATGGCCAAACCCCTATTAGAACTGCTGGGAGCCCAGCGTCAGGTACTGTCTATGATATCAATTCAAAATTTGAACTCCTAAATTTCTGCTTGTGCCTTACCTTCTCTCTTGTATGAAAACTAATTTCAGATGAATCTCCTTGCTCAAAGGATCATACGATCTCAAAACAATAATAGGCTCTGCATTGCTCTTGTCAGTACCTCTCTCCCTTTTGCCTTGTAACGCTGTACTTAATTAATTGCTATTTGATTATGTATCATCAGTCTGCACCTGAGCATCATTATCCTCTGTTTCTTCCAATATTATTTGATCTATATTTACTCTTTGCAAAATGTAGAATAATGGCAACGCTTATAAAGAATTTTCTTTGGGGAATTTATTGAATTATCCTTCCATCAACATGGAGAAGGGCTTTGTCCAGCCCGTGTTAACATGTAATGTAAGTTCATCCTTCTCAAGCCTTCAAAATTTGTTCTAGTATAGATTTGGATAGGCATCATTTCCTCCACTGCTGTTTGCTTTGCTGTTTACATCTGATTGGATGTTTGCAACAACTACCAGTTTCAAATTGTAGTTGTAAAAACATGTTCCTTATGCAGAACAGATCCATTTATTTGCTTATATAATTGTGAAACATGTTACGTGTCTCCTTGTTTCTCTTTCAGACTCGTATCTCTTACGCCAAGCAGAACTTTAGGGAAGATCGTGAGCCAAACCATCTTGAGGACAGCGAGATGACCCTAAGGTCCTGTCTTGATGAAGACAGTGAGTTGAAGCTACTCACCAGCAGGTGTGAGACAACCTCTGTCCAGTCGCTGCCTCAATCAGTTCGACTTCTTCAGTCTCAACTTAAAGCGGAAAGGCTTGCTTCAGCTCAGCTCCGACTTGAAGTCAAAGATGCAATGAAGATGTCAGAGGACTGTCGTGCGCACCATCATGCCTTAAATCTAGTGTTGATGCATCTATCATTGACATAACTGAGGTCTACTCAACTTCTTCAGCTGTTTGGGGGGCCCGACGTGGCCAGGCCTAGTGCCTTCTGAAGTGCTCTCAGTTTTGTATATTCTTTTGTCGGCGCGTTTATTTGCATTGGTGGCGAACTTTGATGCCCAGTGGATGTAATATGTGTGATAGTCGTGATAGCCTAGCGTAAGTTGCTTGCTTATTTATTTCCTTGTTGTCTTGTTTATTTGTTTGCTTGTAGTCATTGCAGTTCTTTTTCCGCGGTTTGCTAGTGGCTGCAATAACCTATTTTTTAAAAACTAGGCCACAATAACCATGGGCTAATATTTACTGTAGTGACACTGGGCCTCCTACGGGCCGTAGAAACAGTGGGCCTTCTACGGGTCGTAGAAACAGTGGGCCTTCTACGGGCTGTAGAAACAATGGGCCTTCTACGGTCCGTATCATCAATGGGCCTTATACGGGCAGTATGATCGATTGGCCAAACATGGGACAATAACAGGCCGCATTATGGCCGTAAATGGGCTAGAGTTGGAATCGTCTGTTCATGGGCCGACCATAACGGGCCATCGTTAATAGGCTGTATTTGATGAAACTATGAAAACGGCCCAACGTATTAACGGACCACAAACGGGCCGACTGTAACCACGGGCTGAATTTGGCCCACAAGCATAAAATGACAGTAACGGGCCGTAAGTAAACGAATGCTGGAAATGAGCCCAAGAATAAATGGGCTCTGAGAAGGCCGAAAGATAACATGGGCTGGAAACGGCCCAACGGAATAACGGGCCGTTAATGGGTATAAAGTGATACACTGTTCATTACGGGCCAGTTTCACCACGGGTCGTTAATGGGTGTAAAGTGATACACTGTTCATTACGGGCCAGTTTCACCACGGGCCGTTAATAGGCCAAGAGTTACATAGGGCCTCATATGGGCCGAAAGACGCCATGGGCCATACATGGGCCAGAAGTGAAAACGGGCTGGAATCATATTGGGTGGCCCAGATGACGCTACTGGGCCTAATTCGGATAGGGCGTAACGGGCCTTGGGTTAGCGGGCTGTAAATGGGCTATATGCGAACAGGCCATTAACAGGCTTTACATGGGCCGGCCCACCACCTTTTGACCAAGTCAAACGGGCCGGCCTTTTCACAGGAATGGGCCTCTGTTGGGCCATGCCACGTGTCGACGTATCATAGGCGCCTTCTGTCCAATGAGTGGATGACATCTGTCCCAACGATGAGCCGACACGTGTTTCCTCCAGCCAATGATGATTTTACACGTGGAAAATCCCCATTGGTCGGGGCTGTTAACGGGTTATCGGATCCAAAACCCGACCCGATAGCTTAACGGCGTTCCGTTACGGTGGATGCCACGTGTCGGTCACCCTTGACGAAAGCACTTCTGTGACGCGGGATTTATCGTCATGGAAGTGGACACTTCCGTGATGATAATTTTGGTAATGTCATGGAACACTTCTACAACAGCACAGGTATGACTATCTTGATTCTGTCATAAAATCGTCATGGATGTACATGCATGACAGAAAATCCGACCTACTGTGACAAACATGTATCATCACGGAAGTGTATTTTTTTGTAGTGATTCTATCAATTGATAGTCAGGAATAGTTGTGCATTCATGTTCATCGATGCCTATTATTCTTGTGGTCCGTCAAGCCATTCTATTCTGGAATGACTAGGAGAAACAAACTTCAGTACCTCGTCCATTTCTAGGATTGGTTCAAAGTAGTTGTATTCCGCAGATCAAAATGCCAATCCAGCTTTTTCTCTGTTCTACCTTGGAGTGTTACCATCTTTATGTCAAGAATGTCATGAGAATTGCACCACCTCTTATGAATTCTTGACGCAGTGATACTTCTCTCCATCATTATTCATTCCTCAGTCCCGTGTTGTTGTAACCGGAATGCCGACGAGTGAACTGTGATGTGTGAAATCAATACTCATAGCAACCTCGTTGCTTAGTAGTTAATGGACAATACTCTCACTCTTAGCGTGCTGGTTATTGAATCATCATCCTAAGATTGACCGTGCTACCTAGTCCATATTTCCTGGTGCACTCTCCGATCAATGAGATAGGATTGTGTCAATCCATCACTCTCTTGGTCACATCGTCTTGCCCTGAAAAGCAAGATTGTTCTCGAGCTTATTAACATATCGGTGGTTCGTGATGTTCCGAATATCTTCTCGGAAGTATTATGAGGTTGTCACCTGACCGCTATGTTGAGTTCGTGATCATGTTAGTTTTCCTCCAAACCACCCATTCTCCAAGAATCTGTGTTGGATACCCCTGAGCTAGTTGGTTAAGCCAAACAACAACTTGGAGAGTTGGAAGATAAAAGCTTGTCTCACTTAGTTCATGTTAAGGGTTATCTTTTGTGTGTGTGTTGAAGAAAGATGATATCTCCATCGATTGGTCCTCGTGATCAGTTGTTGGATCTATTGCCTTGTCAAAACTTTGACTTGAGTATGGGCTATCGTCAAGTCAAATCAGAACCAACGATGTTCGTAATGTTGTCTTACTCGTGGTTGATCCATCGAGCATACACCATTACATCTTTTGGTCTGACCAATGCTATCACCATGTTCACATGATGGTGGAAGTCCAGTGATATGGAAATTCTGATCAGTTGTTGTTGAGCCCATCAGCAGCATTTTTCTCCTCCATGATTCATGTTGAACATCAACCTAGTGTTGGAAACTTTGTAAGCAATGCCTTCGTGTTCCGTTCATGAAGCTTATGCTTGGATGGAAGAAGTGACTTCCTCGAATTCATGTGCATTTGGTGCAAGTTGCCGCCGTGAGTTCGAGAAAGATTGTTTTTGTTTACTCCAGTACCATCCCAAGTCAGTTATGCATGTGCGAATGTATTCTATGGTTTGGTAGATTAATTACCTCCACTCCATATGTATTCCCTAGCACACCAAGCCACCGATTGACTTTTTCAAGCAAAAGAAGTCTATGCTTGGGATCTAATCCATGGACTTGCATAAAGACTTCAAAATCCTTGATGATGGTTCCCGACCAGAACTCGATAGTGTTTTATTATAAGACTACTATGTGGTCATTCTTGTCTTGGACAACATGCTCACATGTATGTAGCAGAACTAGCTCATGTTTTGGAGCTTGCTTTCGTAGTTCATATCCTGAGAATCTCGCAAGATCATCTCGTCGATTTGTGTGCAAACTTTCTTTTCGGACATGCTGAGTCTGAAGTATCCTATCACCAATCGGATCTGAATCTCAGGCAGATATGATGGTTGGAACATTCCCAACAGTTGCATTTTGTTCCCAACCTGCACCGCCATTGTACCAATTCCCATGGGTTGCCCTCTCAGTAATTGTTGTTTAGGATCATCTTCAAAAGTGGTCCTACCATGGATCCCATCCATTTCCAATGATAAGCAAAATCATCCATCGCGTTGTCTTCAACAAGGTAGTCCACATCATCCATTCGAATCCGGATATGCCATTCCTTTGAACTCTGCCAAACGATCGTTTGTGATTGCCTTAGGCTGGTATAAAGAGTTTCAATGATCTAGATATCAAAAGTAATTCTTTCTGCCATTTAAGGGAATAACTCTACGAGTCACCTCCCCCGAGGTGCCCCTTTATGGGATCATGGCAATTATTTCCCCGCCACCTTGACACCATCCACCATCTCTCTAAGCGTGGGATTGTTGCCCACTAAATCAAACCTCGTCATTTGTTCTTCCATCCCTCTCGATGTGTTTTGTGTCTCAACCCGAGATGTTTCAACATCTCATTCCGCGAGTTGATCTTGTATAGCTCGATCTTCGAGAAGATCAATCCTAGTAGAGTTTCTTTCCGTTGTCATCGCGTGGATGAAGATCTCAAAAGCGAGGATGTTTAGATCAACGTATGCAACGAATCAACAACCTTATGAGGTGCAACCTGGATCGCGAAGATTGTGTTGGTCTTGTGCCCCCTCTGTCTTTTTACCTCACGTCTTGAATCTCGGGACGAGATTCTTGTTTAGTGGGGGTGAGTTGTCATAGCCCTAGCTTAGCCTTTGCTTGTCCTTGCATGTTCATCAAGTCATCATGTTAAATTTTCTCAGGAAGTTGAAATGGGGATGACAGAACCCCTAGCACCCCCCTGAAAACAACTAGGGTTTACTAAAATCTTTTTCAATGAACCTGAAATGCCCTTCAAAAATGTCCATCATTTTTGTCTTGGTCTAGAACCCCTGCCAAAATTGGTTCACATTTTTCTAGGACACATAAGGTCACTGGATTAAATCATTACCTATTTGCATTTGGGAATTTAAATGCTATAAAATATTTTAAATGCCCAAATAATTCTGGATTTAAGTGAGGGCTGTTAGGAATAATCCCAACAGAGCCCACAATTATTTTCAGGATTTCTAGAAACGTTTTAGTATTTTTAATAAAGCCCAACGGTTGCAGAAAATTAGAAAATAGAAAACAATTTAGAAAAGAGAGAGAGGGAGAGAGAGAAAGGCCAGAGGCCACTTACCTGGCTGGCCCGGCCCATCTGTCCTGTGCCAGTCATCACCTACCTCTGCCAGTAGGCAGAGGAGGGACACCGCGACGCCGCCGAGCTCGCCACGCCACCTCCCTGCCTGCCTGCCCTCGCTCGCGCCAGCGTGATGCCTCGAAACGCCTCCGCGGCACCGCCCCGACCCCGTGGACACCTCACACGCCCCCTGCCTCTCTCCCTCGCCTCTCCTCACCATGGTCGACGCTGCCGCGCTCGTCCCGACGTGAAACCCGCAGCCACCAGCCACCCCACGCTTCGCCGACGCGCCCAGAAGCTCCGCCACTTCTTCCTCGACCACCTCACCGAGCCACGCCCCGCCGGAGGCCCCTGAATGTCATCACCGAGCTCGTCTTCGACCTCCTGACGACGAGATCGCCTCCACCGCCCCGCTCGCTTCTGACCTTCCCCGAGCCCGCTAAGCAGCTCATCGCACCGATCGTGAGCACCTGCTCCTGCTCCCCCTCTCCTTTTTTCCCCTCATGCGCCGTAGCCATCGCCTCGCCTGCAACCGAATGCGCCGCCGCCCGCGCTCGTCTCCGGTGATGCTCCGGTGACCATTTGGTCCTGGGCATGCGCCCATCGAACTCACCGCACCACATAGACGCCGTAGGTGCTAAACGCACATCGCCACGGCCACCGCAACCGCGTCCCAACTCACGCCCGAACTCCGGCGGCCGCAACCGAGCTCGCCGCCGTTGACTCCGGCCACCCCAGGCCCGGCCACGGCCACCAACGGACGCGCCGTTGCGCCAGCTACCCGTAGAGCCCAACGGCGCCTCGAACGGTGCCCTGTAGGTGAAATCCAAGGTGCCCCACTGCGTCTGGCCTCGCTGGCGTCGAGTCGCCGGCGGGTTTGACTCGTTTAACTAGGGTTTGACCACTGGTTTGACCCCCCTGGGTCTATGACAAGTGGGACCCGCCTCCTAATTAAGTTAGGATTAGGACTAACTAAAAATTAGTTAGACTAATGACACTGACACGCGGGACCCACTGGTCAGGTTTGACCTGGACCGTCCCCATTGACCGCTGACATCACCCTGACGCACTGCTGACGCAATAAAGCATTTACTGGATTTATTCTTATATAGGAAATTCCAGAAAATGCTACAAACTTCAAAAATTCATAGAAATTAATCTGTAACTCCAAATGCAAAGATTTATATATGAAATTTGATCAGAAAAATCCAATCTTTCCATCTGTACTGGTTTCATGCATGTTAGAACACTTTAACCTTGCTGTTTAGGTGAAACAAGTTAATGCACTAATATGACCTCTTATTTTGGGTTTGCATTTGAATCCTTGATTCAAATGAACTCAAACCGATCTATTCTAAGTTGCATTAGCCAAAACACACTCATTTTGCCATGTCATGATCATGCATCATATTGTGCATTGCATTGATTGTGTTCTTTCTTTGTTGCCGGTGTTGTTCCCCCTCGGTAGACGTTGTTCCGACGCTGTGATCATTGACACTGATGAAGACCCTATGCTATCTTCAGAAGTGCCACGCAAGCAAAACCCCCTTGTTCATTCCGATACAATTCTACTCTCTCGCTCCTGCTCTCTTTTACTGCATTAGGACAACAACGATTCAACTGTTACATGCTGCGGTAGTTGAACCCCTTTCCTCTGCATGACCTGTCATTGCCATAGTAAATAGATGAAACCCACTAGCATGAGTAGGAGTTGTTTGAGCCCTGATGTGCCTACTCATTCATGCTTGTTTGTCATGCCTGCTACTGCTTAGAGTTGAGTCAGGTCTGATTCATCGCGGATGAATTGGAATGGTGATGAACATGTCCTACTGTGTGTGAGCTAAGTGTGAACACGATTTGGTAAAGGTAGCGGTCAGAGGCCATGTAGGAGTACATGGTGGGTTGTCTCATTGAAACCGTCCTCAGGAATTGAGTTCTGTGTTTGTGATCCATGAACAGCTACTACCACATGTTGGGCCCTGAAATATGACCCCGCTCGACTTATTAACCGCCCTTGCCCTCTGTCCAGGAGTTGCAACTAGTTTCTGGTGTTTGTAGGATATGTGTTGGAGGCCGTGCGTAGCGGATACCCTAGGGGTGGGCTATGATGGGGTAGATACACCATGGCACGGTGTACCGGGCGCCCGTTTGGTGTCTCGGGAACCCTGCACACATCGTTTGGGGCTGTGAGCGAAACTCCGGCCGGATCTCCTCGTGGATGGAACCCGAATAGGCGATAAACCTAGACTAGAGACTTGTGTGGTTAGTCAGGTTGTGGTCTACACCCACGTCGGCTTTCGCTTGAAGTCTGGCGAGCACATGTCGTGTGCAGACGCTAAGTGGTGGAAACATGTGTGAAGAAGTACACCCCTGCAGGGTTATAATGATCTATTCGAATTGCCGTGTCCGCGGTAAAGGACTTCTGGGTTGCCTATAACAGTTCATAGATAACTTGAAGTGGATACTCTAAAATGCGCAAGATAAGCGTGAGTGCTATGGATGGCGTTCTCGTAGGGAGACGGGAGCGGATCCATAGTGGTGTATTGGTATGGTGAATATGTGGACTCGTGTGTGCCACCTCAAAAGAGTTATTTGCAGTCGTAGTTCAGGATAGCCACCGAGTCAAAGCTGGCTTGCTGCAGTCAAACTCCACCACCCCTTTATTGATACCGATGCATATGTAGTTAGTTCTTATGTAAGTCTTGCTGGGTACATTTGTACTCACGTTTGCCTATTTTATGTTTTGCAGAGAGACGTTAGTCTCACTAGTAGTTCCACGTGGACTTCGACGTTTAGCTTGTTACCTTAGCTATGATCATGTGCCCTCAGTAGGATCTGGTAGATAGTCAGGCTTCTCAGCCTTTTCCATTTGTAGATGTCTGTACTCAGACATGTTTAGCTTCCGCATGTGCTTTGACTTGTATGCTCTGAATGTGGGGTCATGAGACCCATGTTTGTAATATCTCGCTCCTCGGAGCCTAATGAATAAATAGTTGAGTCGTAGAGTCTTGTTGTGATGCCATGTTGTATTTACACATATCGAGCATACTGTGTGTATGATTGAAATGCTTGGTATGTGTGGGATCCGACAACCTAGTTGTTTATCCTTGGTAGCCTCTCTTATGGGGAAATGTAGTCTTGTGCTTCCATGAGCCATAGTAGTCCGCTACAGCCCGGTTCACCGGAGTCCTGCTAGCCCAGCACTACTGCTCCGGAACACTTGACTGGCTGGCATGTGATTCACTTTGTTCATGTGTCTGTCCCTTCGGGGAAATGTCACGCGGTGACATCCGGAGTCCTGCCTAGCCTTCTACAGCCCGGTTCACCGGAGTCCTGTTAGCCCAGTAAGTTAGTGCAACTTTGGGTTCATGACTAGTCATGTCGGCCCGGGTTCTCTGTCATATGGATGCTAGCAACACTATCATATACGTGAGCCAAAAGGCGCAAACGGTCCTAGGCCATGGTAAGGCGACACCCATGGGAATACCGTGCGTGAGGCCGCAAAGTGATATGAGGTGTTATCGGCTAGATCGATGTGACTTGGAATCGGGGTCCTGGCACCTTTACTTTTTCTTTTTATTATTACGGGTTTTTACTCTTTTCGAGGTCTATGCGGACGACCCGCCTGCAGAACACATCAAGAAGGCAAGGAGCTCTGGCATACAAGGGAATCCCCAGGTGGTCTCTACTAAACAATTGCCATACTTGTTTTACATACCCGTGCGCAGCTCGCCCTTGGTTGCGACGTGTTAAACAGCTTTACTTGCTTATCGCATTACTTGCACAAAGTACGCCTCAACGTACTAATTACATCACTATGGTGAATAAATGGTAGCGTCAGCTTATTACTTAATTTTCCTGTTTCCTCACCTTTGTATACACTACTTATTGCACATGTACACCATGGTACGTATTACTATGCCAGGGGCTTCTTTACACCCCGCATCACGACAATATAAGTCCGAACACTTTTCCAGTATAGTTCGGCACCCCGAACTTATAGCATTATATGCATCGGCTCCGAATCATGTCTTTGGTCAATAGTTGGGTTGGCCGGCTCCTGTGCTTACTACCTTACATTCCGCTATATCGGCTAGGGTAGTAAAGGGAGAACTACTGCGATTGTGTCCCAGTTCTTAGCCGAAAACTGACTGTCATGATGCGGCGAGAGCTGGTCAGCTGTTCGAGAGGTTCCAAATTGTTAGAGATTTTTTTTCCGCTTCTTGCGAAGAATTGGTTCTTCCGATTAGGCATAAACAACGCCCCTAGTTCGGCCTGCCGAATACCAGGGGCTTCGCCAACTTTCTTAATTGTCAAACTCCTATGGCTAAGTGAGGGCGGTAAAGGCCGCATAGTCTAATTGCCTTTTTTGTTGCGCTAAACACCTCCTTTAAGGACCAGACTATGGAGTAAAGAGTGTTTAGATTTATCCCGAACACCCCCGTACTATCTACGTGGGGGCAGAAGCCGACGACTGGTCAACCCTCAGATTTCATAAACGGCCGCACAAGAGGTAAAATGTAAATCGCAAACATTATAATACATAACATCATTGTTCCATATTACAGGACAAGATAATACAAATGTTTTCATGGGAATATGACATCCTTTGAACATTGCTCCGCCACAAGGCGGGACCCCTCCAGGACACCATCAAAATAGAGCTCGGGTCGACGATGCTCCTTGCCCTCCGGCGGCCCCTCGGTCATCAGCTTCTTGGCATCCATGTTTGCCCAATGCGTCTTGACGCGGGCAAATGCCATGCGCGCACCTCCAATACAGACCGACCGCTTCACGGCTTCGAGCCGCGGACATGCACTTACAAGCCGCTTAACAAGACCAAAGTAGCTGCTAGGTATAGGCTCGGCAGGCCACAGCCGGACTATCAGGTCCTTCATGGCTAGCTCTGCCGACCTGTGCAGCTCGACCAACTGCTTTAGCTGGTAGCTGAAGGGCACCGGATGTTCGGGTCCAAGATATTGGGACCAGAATAGCTTCTCTGTAGACATCCCTTCTTCGGCTCTATAATGCTTGGCAACATGTGATGCACTGCGTGGCAGATCCATAAACGCCCTTGGAAAACCCAAATTCGGATAAGTACAAGGAAACGTTTTCTTCTACATACTTGCTTTGCACGGTGAAAGACTTACCCGCCGCAATCTTCTTGGCCGCCTGAATTTCCTGGAGAGCGTTATGGGCTTCGGCTCTTGCATCCTGTGCGCTCTGGCGAGCCTTCGCCAGTTTAGACTCCTGCGCCTTACAATCGCGCTCCAAGGACTCAAATCTCTCGATCGCGCCATGGAGCTGTTGCTGCGCCTCGCCAACCTGGGCCTCGTGCTTCTCACGCGCGGCGCGTTCCTTGGCCGCTTTATCCTCAGCCTCGGCTAATGCCTTTTTTAGGGCCGCCACCTTGGCCATGGACCCTAATAAAGTTCATGACACTTCAGTCAGCTTGAACAATTTACTCTTCAATATATGCGCAGGTTACTGCATACCTTGGCTATCCTCTAGCTGCTTCTTCTTCCTCAACCCGCTCCAGTTTCTGCTTCAGTCCAGAGACCTCCACAGATTGAGTGGTAGCAGCCTGCAACGAGGCCTGCTTATTCACATAGACACTTTATGTTAGACTCCTGCGAAAATTAATTTTGATCCTCTGCTCGGCTTTTCTTTCCGGACACCGAACAGAGCATCAGGGGCTACTGTCTACGCTGTGATATTCTTCTTACAATTATGTACTCACCTCAAAGCCTGCTAGAAGTCTAGCACAGGCTTCGGTCAGCCCATTTTTTACGGACTGGACCTTTTCAATCACCGTACCCATATGGGCACGGTGCTCATCCACAATGGAGGCGCCTTGCAGCACTTCCAGTAGATGATCCGGTGCCTCTGGTTGGACAGAGGACACCGGTAGCACACCCCCTCCTTTCGGGAAGGGCCGTTTGCCGGACTCCAGAGCCGTATAGGTCTTCGGAATAGAATCCGGCTTAGGGTCGAATAAACTCGGCCCGTACCGTTCGTCTCCGTAGGGGCTTTTTCGCCCATGTATCTGGCGGTCCGGGAGTCATCCTGGGGCGCCGCCCTAACGATCTCCGAAGTCTTCCCCCGGTCCGAGGAGGCCCTTTGCGGTGCCTCCTCGCCATCACCCTTGGCCGAAGGGGAGAAAGCGGGCGGCGGTGACGTGCTGGCCCTCTCCTTTGGGTCCAGCGAACCTTCTGATGAAGATAGTGGAGAGCTGTCCCGAGCCGGACTGCGATAACACGATTCAAACATTGCAGGGCAGAAAGGACGGACGTTTGGGCGTGCATAAGGATTTTTGATACTTACGATTTGGCTCGAGGCTTGGCCTGGGAAGGCCGCTCCGGACTGCTATCGACATCCCATGCGGAGTTATCCGCGGGGGAACCTTTTCCCCTCTTGGGCGCCTTCGCCTCCAGGTTCTTGGAGGCTGCCCTCGTCTTCCTCCCCGCCTCAGGTGGGGGGTCATCTTCTTCCTCCCCTTCGTCGTCGTCTTCGGCGGACGAAGAGTGAGTCTCATCCTCAGATATCACGACTGAAGCTCCTTTTCGACGAAGACCACTCCTGGTCCCCTTGGCCGCTTTCTTGGCCTTCTTCTCCGGCACGTCATAAGGCACCGGAAACAACATCTTTGTTAGAAGTGGGAATTCTTGCTCCTCAGGAAGCGGAGCTGGACAGTTAATCCGCTCAGCCACCTCGATCTAGGCCTGGCAAAGTGGATGGGAGAACTCAAAATCCATCCTCAAAATATGACGGTAAAGGATATACCTTGAAAAACATTAAAAGACTTACCGAATTGGCCTGGCATTTTAAGCAAGCCCGCGATCTTCGGTCGTGGGCGGTGGCGTCTCGCCGGCTTTGAAGAGCGATTTCCAGATATCTTCGTGCGTCGCGCCGAAGAGCTCTAGTAGCATCTGGTGCTTGGCTGGGTCGTACTCCCACAAATAGCAAGTCCGACGTTGGCATGGAAGGATCTGGCGAATGAGCATAACCTGGATCACATTGACAAGATTGATCTTCTTGGTCATCATGTTCTGGACACACGTCTAGAGCCCAGTTATCTCGTTCGAAGAACCCCAGGTCAGGCCCTTCTCTTGCCAGGAAGTAAGCCGCATCGGAACTCCGGATCGGAATTCGGGGGCCGCTACCCAGTTGATGTCGCGCGGCTCGGTGATGTAAAACCACCCCGACTGCCATCCCTTCACCGTCTCTGCAAAGGAGCCTTCGGGCAAGGTGACATTGGGCATCTTGCCCACCATGGCGCCTCCGCACTCTGCTTGTTGACCGCTCACCACCTTCGGTTTCACATTGAAGGTCTTCAGCCATAGGCCGAAGTGAGGTGGGATGCGGAGGAAGGCCTCGCACACGACAATAAATGCCGAGATATTGAGGATAAAATTGGGGGCCAGATCGTGGAAGTCCAGCCCATAATAAAACATCAATCCGCGGACAAAGGGGTGGAGAGGAAATCCCAGCCCGCGGACAAAGTGTGTGAGAAACACAACCCTCTCATGGGGCTCGGGAGTAGGGATGATTTGCCCTTTTGCCGGGAGTCAGTGAGCAATCTCCTTGGCTAAATATCCGGCCTCCCGAAGCTCCGTGATGTCCTTCTTCTTGACGGAGGAGTCCATCCACTTGCCTCCAGCTCCGGATCTGGACATGTTTGGAGTGCTTTCTTGAACGAGGAAAAGCTAAAGCTTGGGCGATGGAGCTCAAGGACGGAAGGATTGAAGGAGAGAAAGGGTGTGGGTGAAGAAAGAGAATACTTATCCCCTTATGAAGGCCGCGAATATCAAGCACCTCCCCACTCGCCCTTAAAACTCGCCTATTCCCAAGGGTTGTATAAACGACACGGTTAGGTTACCCATGCCCGCATTGATGAGAATCCCGCGATAAGGGGACACGATCTCTGCTTTGACAAGACGTGCCAATGGCAACCACGTCTCAAAACGTGGAGCGGTAGACGAAAAACGGTTCAAAATTATGACCGGACAGACGTAATGTCATGTTGTAAAAAGCTGTCAGCGGATAGAACTCGTGTAAAACTATATTCTCTCAGCGATTGTGTATGGTGTGTGAGACAGGTCCGGATTCTATCATTACATCAGAAGACTATCTTGGAGTTCGGAAGGGGGAACCCGCCTTGCAATGCCGAAGACAATCTGCGCGCCGGACTCCTCGTCATTGAAGCCAGGTTCAGGGGCTACTGAGGGAGTCCTGGACTAAGGGGTCCTCGGGCGTCCGGCCTATTATCCATGGGCCATACTGATGGGCTCTGAAGACATGAAGGCCGAAGATTGTACCCGTGTCCGGATTGGACTCTACTTGGCGTGGAAGGCAAGCTTGGAGACGATTATAAAGATTCCTTCTTATGTAACCGACTATATGTAAACCCTAGATCCCCCCGGTGTCTATATAAAACCGGAGGGGTTAGTCCGGAAGGGATACACACATTACCATAGTCATATAGACTAGACTTCTATGGTTTAGCCATTACGATCTCATGGTAGATCAACTCTTGTAACACTCATATTCATCAAGATCAATCAAGCAGGAAGTAGGGTAATACCTCCATAGAGAGGGCCCGAACCTGGGTAAACATCGTGTTCCCTGTCTCCTGTTACCATCGATCCTAGACGCACAGTTCATGACCCCCTACCCGAGATCCGTAGGTTTTGACACCGACAGTGCCCCCTCCACAGTTTAACACCTCGGTCATATCGTCGTAGTGCTTAGGCGAAGCCCTGCGCCGGTAACTTCATCATCACCGTCGCCACACCGTCGTGCTGACGGAACTCTCCCTCGTCCTCAACTGGATCAAGAGCTCAAGGGACGTCATCGAGCTAAACGTGTGCTGAACACGGAGGTGCCGTACGTTCGGTACTTGGATTGGTTGGATCGTGAAGACGTTCGACTACATCAACCGCGTTACTAAACGCTTCCGCTTTCGGCCTACGAGGGTACGTGGACACACTCTCCCGTCTCGTTGAGATGCATCTCCTAGATAGATCTTGCGTGATCATATGAATTTTTTTGAAATACTGCGTTCCCCAACAGTGGCATCCGAGCCAGGTATATGCGTAGATGTTATATGCACGAGTAGAGCACAAAGAGTTGTGGCGCTAATAGTCATACTGCTTACCAGCAACGTCATACTTTGATTCGGCGGTATTGTTGGATGAAGCGGCCCGGACCGACATTACATGACCACGTTCATGAGACTGGTTCTACCGACGTGATTTACACACAGGTGGCTGGCGGGTGTCTGTTTCTCCAACTTTAGTTGAATCGAGTTTGACTACGCCCGGTCCTTGTTGAAAGTTAAAACAGCACACTTGACGAGAAATCATTATGGTTTTGATGCGTAGGTAAGAATGGTTCTTGCTAGAAGCCCGTAGCAGCCACGTAAAACTTGCAACAACAAAGTAGAGGACGTCTATCTTGTTTTTGCAGGGCATGTTGTGATGTGATATGGTCAAGACGTGATGAGATATAAATTGTTGTATGGGATGATCATGTTTTGTTAAAGTTATCGGCAACTGGCAGGAGCCTTATGGTTGTCTCTTTATTGCACAAGATGCAAGCGCCATATAATTGCTTTACTTTATCGCTATGCGATAGTAATAGTTGCAAAAGTAATAGTTGGCGACACGACCATGTAACGGCACGTTGATAAAGATCAAGATGATGGAGATCATGGTGTCATGCCGGTGATGATGGAGATCATGACGGTACTTTGGAGATAGAGATCAAAGGCACAAGATGATGATGGCCATATCATGTCACATATTTTGATTGCATGTGATGTTTATCTTTTATGCATCTTATTTCGCTTAGTACGACGGTAGCATTATGTGATGATCCCTTACTAAAATTTCAAGGTATAAGTGTTCTCCCTGAGTATGCACTGTTGCGACAGTTCTTCGTGCTGAGACACCACGTGATGATCGGGTGTGATAAGCTCTACGTTCACATACAACGGGTGCAAGCCAGTTTTGCACATCCAGAATACTCGGGTTAAACTTGACGAGCCTAGCATATGCAGATATGGCCTCGGAACACTGAGACCGAAAGGTCAAACGTGAATCATATAGTAGATATGATCAACATAGTGATGTTCACCATTGAAAGCTACTCCATCTCACGTGATGATCGGACATGGTTTAGTTGATATGGATCACATGATCATTTAGATGACTAGAGGGATGTCTATCTAAGTGGGAGTTCTTAAGTAATATGATTAATTGAACTTAAATTTATCATGAACTTAGTCCTGATAGTATTTGCATATCTATGTTGTAGATCAATTGCTCGCGTATAGCTTCCCCGTTTTATTTATGAGATGTTCCTAGAGAAAACTAAGTTGAAAGATGATAGTAGCAATGATGCGGACTGGCTCCGTGATCTGAGGATTATCCTCATTGCTGCACAGAAGAATTATGTCCTTGATGCACCACTAGGTGCGGACCTATTTCCTGAGCAGATGCAGATGTTATGAACGTTTGGCAAAGCTCAGTATGATGAATACTTGATATTTTAGTGCACCATGCTTTACGGCTTAGAACCGGGACTTCAAAAATGTTTTGAACGCCACGGATCATATAAGATGTTCCAAGAGCTGAAATTGGTATTTCAGACTCATGCCCGAGTCGAGAGGTATGAGACCTCAGACAAGTATTTTGCCTACAAGATGGAGGAGAATAGCTCAACCAGTGAGCATGTGCTCAGAATGTCTGAGTATTACTATCGCTTGAATCAAGTGGGAGTTAATCTTCCAGATAAGATAGTGATTGACAGAGTTCCCTAGTCACTATCACCAAGTTACTGGAACTTCGTGATGAACTATAATATGCAAGGGATGATGAAAACGATTCCCGAGCTCTTCGTGATGCTGAAATCGGCGGAGGTAGAAATCCAGAAGGAGCATCAAGTGGTGATGGTTAACAAGACCACTAGTTTCATGAAAAAGGGCAAAGGGAAGAAGGGGAACTTCAAGAAGAACGGCAAGCAAGTTGCTGCTCAAGTGAAGAAGCCCAAGTCTGGACCTAAGCCTGAAACTGAGTGCTTCTACTACAAAGGGAATGGTCACTGGAAGCGGAGCTACCTCAAATACTTGGCAGATAAGAAGGATGGCGAAGTGAACAAAAGTATATATGATATACATGTTATTGATGTGTACTTTACTAGTGTTCATAGTAGCCCCTGGGTATTTGATACTGGTTCAGTTGCTATGTGATACGTCCATTTTCCATCATGTTTTCTTATTGTTTTTATAATGTTTTTTATCCATAATAATGCTTTTTGGAGTAATTCTAATGCCTTTTCTCTCATTATTTGCAAGGTACACACCAAGAGGGAGAATTTTGACAGCTGGAATCTGGACCTGAAAAAGCTACGTCAGGCCACCTATTCTGCACAACTCCAAATGAACTGAAACTTCACGAAGATTTTTTATGCATTATTTAAGAAATATTGGAGCCAATAATCACCAGAGGGAGGGCACCAGGTGGGCACAACCCACCTGGGCGTGCCAGGCCCCCCAGGCGCACCCTGGTGGGTTGTGGCCTCCTCAGACCACCTCCGGTGCCCATCTTCTGGTATATAAGTCATTTTGACCTAGAAAAAATAAGGAGAAGACTTTCGGGGCGGAGCGCCGCCGTCTCGAGGCGGAACTTGGGTAGGAGCGCTTTTGCCCTCTGGCGAAGTGATTCTGCCGGGGGAACTTCCCTCCCGGAGGGGGAAATCATCGTCATCATCATCACCAACAACTCTCCCATCTTGGGGAGGGCAATCTCCATCAACATCTTCACCAGCACCATCTCATCTCAAACCCTAGTTCATATCTTGTATTCAATCTTGTTATCGGAACATAAGATTGTTGCTAGGGGGTGATTAGTAGTGTTGATTACATCTTGTAGTTGATTACTATATGGTTTATTTGGTGCAAGATTATATGTTCAGATCCATTATGCATATTAATACTCCTCTGATCATGAGCATGTTGATTATTTGTGAGTAGTTACTTTTGTTCTTGAGGTCACGGGAGAAATCATGTTGCAAGTAATCATGTGAATTTGATATGTGTTCGATATTTTGATAGTATGTATGTTGTGATTCCCTTAGTGGTGTCATGTGAACGTCGACTACACGAAACTTCACCATATTTGGGCCTAATGGAATCCATTGGGGAGTAGTAAATAGATGGTGGGTTGCGAGAGTGACAGAAACTTAAACCCCAGTTGATGCAATATTTCGTGAGGGACCGATTGGATCCTAGAGTTTAATGCTATGATTAGAATTTATTCTTAATACTTTTCTCGTAGTTGCAGATGCTTGCGGGAGGGTTAATCATAAGTAGGAGGTTTGTTCAAGTAAGAACAGCACCTAAGGACCGATCCACCCACATATTATCAAAGTAGCAAACACAAATCAAACCAACATGATGAAAGTGACTAGATGAAATTCCCGTGTACCCTCAAGAACGCTTTGCTTATTATAAGAGACCGTTTTGGCCTGTCCTTTGCCTCAAAAGGATTGGGCTACCTTGATGTATACTTATTGTTACTATCGTTACTTGCTCATTACAAATTATCTTGCTATCAAACTACTCGCTACTTACCGTTTCAGCACTTGCAGAAATTACCTTACTAAAAACTACTTGTCATTTCCTTCTGCTCCTCGTTGGGTTCGACACTCTTACTTATCAAAAAGAGCTACAATTGATCCCCTATACTTGTGGTCATCAAAGCTATTTTCTGCCGCCGTTGCCGGGGAGTGAAGCGCCTTTGGTAAGTGGAATTCGGTAAGGAAACATTTATATAGTGTGCTGAAATTTATTGTCACTTGCTACTATGGAAAGCAATCCTTTGAGGGGTTTGTTCGGGGTATCTTCACCTCGTCTGCAACCACAATTAATTGCCCCTCAACCCACTGCACCTACTGAAAATATTGAATATGAAATTCCTTCGAGTATGATAGAACAACTGCTAGCTAATCCTTATGCAGGAGATGGAACCGAACATCCTGATATGCACTTGATATATGTAGAACAAATTTGTGGATTGTTCAAGCTTGCAGGTTTACCCAGGGATGAAGTTATGAAAAAGGTTTTCCCTTTATCTTTGAAGGTAAAATCATTGGCATGGTATAGGCTATGCGATGATATTGGATCATGGAATTGGAATCGTTTGAAATTGGAGTTCCACCAAAAAAATTATCCTTTGCATCTAGTTCATCGTGATCGGAATTATATATATAATTTTTGGCCTTGTGAAGGAGAAAGTATCGCTCTAGCTTGGGGGAGGCTTAATTCAATGTTATATTCATGCCCCAATCATGAGCTCTCAAGAGAAATTATTATTCAGAACTTTTATGCCCGGCTTTCTCGTAATGATCAAACCATGCTTGATACTTCTTATGCTGATTCTTTTATGAAGAAAACTATTGAATTCCGATGGGATCTTTTGGAAAGAATTAAACGCAACTCTGAAGATTGGGAACTCGACAAAGGTAAAGAGTCAGGTATAAAACTTAAATATGATTATGTTAAATCTTTTATGGATACCGATGCTTTTCAAAAGTTTAGCACTAAATATGGACTTGACTCTGAGATAGTAGCCTCCTTTTGTGAATAATTTGCTACTCATGTTGAACTCCCTAAAGAGAAGTGGCTTAAATATCACCCACCTATTAAAGATGAAATTAAAGAACCAGTACCAGTTAAAGAAGAAACTATACTCTATAATGTTGATCCAATTGTTCCTACTGCTTATATTGAGAAACCCCCTTTTCCTGTTAGGATAAAGGAACATGCTAAAGTTTAGACTGTCGTTAACAAAAGCTATGTTAAAACACCTAAACTAGATGAACAAATTAGATTGGAACCTAATGTTGCTATGGTTAAAGACCTCTTGGAAGAAGATATAGATGGGCATGTTATTTACTTATGTGCAGAAGCTGCTAGAATTGTTAACCCGATAAAAGGGATAAACATAGACCAGTTGTTGGCGTGCCTGTCATTTCAGTTAAAATAGGAGATCACTGTTATCATGGTTTATGTGATACAGGTGCTACTGTGAGTGCTATTCCTTACACTTTATATCAAGAAATTATGGAAGACATAGCACCTGCTGAGCTAGAAGACATAGATGTTACTATTAAACTTGCTAATAGAGACACCATATCACCAATTGGGATTGTTAGAGATGTTGAAGTCTTGTGTGGGAAAATAAAATACCCTACTGATTTTCTTGTTCTTGGTTCCCCCCAAGATGACTTCTGTCCCATTATCTTTGGTAGACCTTCCTTGAATACAGTTAATGCTAAGATAGATTGTAAGAAACAAACTATGGGTGTTAGCTTTGGTGATGAGTCTCATGAGTTTAATTTTTCCAAGTTTAGTAGAAATCATCATGAAAAAGAATTGCCTAGTAAGGATGAATTAATTGGTCTTGCTTCTATTACTGTGCCACCTACTGATCCTTTAGAGCAATAATTGCTAGATCATGAAAATGATTTACATATGCATGAAAGAAATGAAATAGATAAGATTTTCTTTGAACAACGTCCTCTACTTAAACACAATTTGCCTATTGAGACTCTAGGAGGTCCTCCTCCACCTAAAGGTGATCCTGTGTTTGAATTAAAACAATTGCCAGACACTTTGAAATATGCTTATCTTGATGAAAAGAAAATATATCCTGTTATTATCAGTGCTAACCTTTCAGAACATTAAGAAGAAAGATTATTGCACTACAGGAATCAGCTACTTTGCCGTCTGCCACGGAAGACGGCAAAGGCAAGGATGGCGGACGGCAAAGGCCTTTGCCGTCTGCCGCGGACGGCAAAAGGCTCCGGCAAAGTAGGCATCGGTAAAGAGCTTCTTTGCCGTCTGCTTTTTGAAGCGGACGGCAAAGGGGCCTTTGCCATCAGCGGCGGACGGCAAAGAAAGCTGATGGCAATAAATTCGCTGTTAGTCTGTTAGGTGGCTAACGGCAGTCTTTGCCGTCTGTGGCTGACGGCAAAGAGCATCAAGCCTTTGTCGTCTGCCACTGTAGGCAAACTGACCAAATGGGTCAGCTGCCAGGAAGCACAGGTGGTTGCCACGTGGCTTCTTTGCCGTCCGCCGCGGACGGCAAAGAGCCCGTTGCCGTCGGTGGCAGACGGCAAAGAGCCTGCATTGCCTCTTTTTTCTGTTTTTTCTTATACCCAACCATTTTCACAGCAAATAGATTATACATATATATTTTTCACATGGCAAGTTCACAGCAAACATATGAGATATCCAACACATATAATTTCATCATACATGCATAGTTCCATCAACCATACATAGCAAGTTCCACATACATGCATCCAACCATACATATTACAATAGTGTCATCCTACCATACATGCATAGTTCATCGATACAAAAGAAACATAGGTCATCCAAACAAGCACTCCATCTATGCTAGCTTCCGTGAAGCGAATGAATTCTGCAAAATGGGAAATAAGAAAGTTAGAAGAAGAAGAAGAAGAAGAAAATGAAGAAGAAGAAGAATATATGACATTTATGAGCTAATTTAGGTGAAATTGATCGTTTGTGAGCTAACTTAGGTGAAATGGATCGTTTATGAGCTAACCTAGGTGAAATGGATCGCTTATGAGCTAAGTTAGGCAAAATGCATCATTTTAGAGCTAACCTAGGTAAGATGGATCATTTTGGAGCTAACCTAGGTAAAATGGGTCATTTTAGAGCTAACTTGGGTAAAATGGATCATTTATGAGCTAAGTAAGGTAAAATGGGTCATTTTAGAGCTAACTTGGGTAAAATGGATCGTTTATGAGCTAACTAAGGTAAAATGGATCATTTTAGAACTAACTTAGGTAAAATGGATCGTTTATGAGCTAACTAAGCTAATTATGCCATTTTTGACATAAGTAAGCTAAGTACATGTCATTATTGAGCAAACCTAGTTAACTAAGCATATTAGAGCTAACTTTGGTCATTTTGGAGGAAACAAAGCTAAGTATAGATTGTTTTAGAGCTAACTTAGGTAAAATGGATGGTTTTGGAGGTCAGTGAGCTTATTAAGTCATTTTGGAGGAAATAAAGCTAAGTCTAGGTCATTGTGGTAAACATTTTGGAGGAAATAAGGCTAAGTCTAGGTCTTTATGCATTTGTTAAGCAAAACACTAGAGAAACTTACCATGATCATGGAGGTGTAGGAGCGGGCTGGCTCGTGCCGGTAGCTGGAGAAGGATCGTGCGATGCTTGTCTGGAGTTACGCTGCACCAAAGATCATTTCCAATGTCTCGTTAGCATGATGACACTCAAATGTTAAGACTAGCAAGTAATGTCCATTCAAATTAAACTCACCGTGGTCCCAGGAGCAATCACTGGCATCGGCACACAGACTGCACATTTGGTTTTGACGACTCAGTCATACTAGTTAGTAATGAGACAAACACTACATGAATGTTTTGACTAATCTGCAGAAGAAACTTACCACAAGGAGCTCGTACATGGCCCTTGCCTGCATGTCATTCCATGCCCTCTCCTCCTCCAACATCGTTGCCGTCCTCTCCTCCAACTCCCGCTGCCTCTCCGCCGCCTCCGCCAGAAGTTTCTCCGTTCTATCTCTCTCACTCTGTATAGCAGCCTGCAACACCACTCCTCGTTACCATTTGTAATCATTGATGGAAGCACAGACAATGTAATGGAGAAAGATAACTGAGTACGTATAACTAACCTTGATGGCGAGTTGGACTGGCCGTTCACGAGGCCTTATCTCAGGAGCGGAGCTCGACTGGCGCGCCTTGATCTCCGGGAGAGTGCTAGGACAACGGATAAGTCCATCTCCAATGGCTATGGAGCCATGGGACCTCCCGCCACCAGATATCATCACCAGCTCTGGATCAATGGGACCCTGGCTCGGGTTAAAGTCCTCCCCTTTCCTCGCCTTCCCCTCATCTCTATATTTCACAAGCTTGTCATGGGAGGAGATGTTGGTGAAGTTGTTTGCATCATCGAGGTCAGACGGAGAGAATGCCTTGACTTTCTTGAAAGAGGCAGTGTGGGCCATGGCATACAGGTCGTACACCTCTGGCACCTTATCCGCCTTATTGTAGCGTGCCTGAAAGAGAGAAACAAAGTAAATTAATAATTAAAGGGCTCAAGATAGCATGATGAATGAATTGCATGAATCATGAAGCAAACCACATACCCAGTTCCGCCCGAACTGATATAAGTTCAAGCTGCCTTGATGGTGTGGCACACCTTCCATTTGGGCACGTTTGTCCTTGGCCGCGTTGTGGACGGCTAGCCATTCTTTTGAGCACCACTCATTGACCAACACCTCCCAACAATCCATCCGATCCGCACACCATCTCGGAGGCGCCTAAGTTAGCAAATAGAAACTTGAGCGCTACGGCTATGAATTACTAAATGAAGGAAGTAAGTACAAGGCCTTAAGAATTACCTTCATGTACTGCTCCTTACTCAGGAACTTATCGCGGCACGCCGGCTTGGGCTTCTTGATACCACGCAAGGCGTAGTAGTCTCGAACAGCATGCACCCGAGCCTCGTGCCGTAAGTTCTGTAGTAGGCGCTTGCAGACGTTCTCGATAACATTTGCCGCCTCCTCCTCGTATCCCTCCTCACACCTGTAGAATGTCTGCAATCAAATGAGACAATATTGATTAGTACAATTAATAACTAGCTAGTTGAAGATTTTTAAATGTGTAAAGGAGAAATTACCCAGAACTTTCTGATCACCACATCTGCCCTCGTGTCGCACAAGACACGGTCGATAATCTCACCCGGCGGGGCCGGGGCAGCCAAGTAGTGCTCCCAGCTCAATCCAAGCTCTGGAAGCCGACCCTCACCAGGCAACGTGACAAACCCCGGGAAGTTTTGCCGGCAAAGCACTCCAAGGACGGAGTTGGGCCGGCGGACACTATGATGGTGGTCCCAACCCCTACAGCATGACAAGGCCAATGCATTAGATATTTGAAGAAACGTGAATGCAGAAGGTACAAAAGGATTAAATGCACTTACCTCTCCCCATCAAGGAAAATCAACCACCTCTGCTCGCGGGTCGCCGGCACGGACGGGAGCCGTGTACAACCACGCTGGTAGATGGTGCCCCCCTCCTCCTCAATATCAGTCGGCTCCCCGCCATCATCAGCATGGCCACTCGGCCCCTCGGGCTCATTCGGCCAGGTACCCCATCCAGACGTGTGCTCCTCCGGGCTCTCGTGGGCCGAAGGCGCGTCGACCCAAGGCTCGTGGGCCGAAGGCCCGTCGACCCGAGGCTCGTCGGCCGAAGGCTCGTGGACCGGAGTCCGTGCAGCCTCCTCCTCGGACGAGTCCACCCTAGCAGTCACGTGCTCGGGTGAAACAGCTGGGGGTGGCGGCGAGGAAGGCGCCCTAGCAGTCACCCTACCTCCTCTGCCGCGACCACGTGCTCCAACTCCTCTCTTCTTCCCCCCCCCCCCTTACCTCGTCCCCTGCTGGGCACCGCTGTCGACGAAGAAGGGCCCGGCGGTGTCGCCATACTGTCCAGCAACGCTCAGCGGAGAGGTGCGTGTGGAATGGAAGACCTCCCACCACGCGCCGACGAAGAAGGGGCCTCGGAGCGCTCCCGACCAGCGCCCACCATCTTTCAACACCTGCCATGACAAAGAGTAAACGAAATTAGTACAACATAAAAAAATATCGACATGAATAATAATATGTATATCACTTATGTATCATCATCAAGTACAACATAAAAAAATTGAATACCTGACACTACTAATAATCTCGATCACTATCATCAATAAATGCATAATCATCATCATCACTATAATCAATGACGGGCTCATAGGGTTCAGTGGCATCAAATATATGACCTAACTCATAATTCACAAATATATGACCTCGTCGGCCTCTGGTGTCGTGGGTGTCGTGTCGGGGTCGGGGTGCCGTGTCGGGGTCGGGGTGCTGTTTCGAGGTCGGGGTGTCGGGGTGGTCGGGGTCGGGGTGTGGTGTCAGGGTCGGGGGTCGGGGTGTCGTGCCGGGGTGTTGGGGTGGCGTGTCGGGGTCGGGGTGTCAGGGTGTCGGGGTCGGGGTCGGGGTGTGGGTCGGGGTGTGGTGTCAGGCTGTCGGGGTGTCGGGGTCGGGGTGTCAGGGTGTCGGGGTCGGGGTGTCAGGGTGTCGGGGTGTCGGGGTCGGGGTGTCAGGGTATCTTTTTCTTCTTCTTCTTCTTCTTCTTCTTCTTCTTCTTCTTTCCTGTTTTTTCCTTTTCTTCTTCTCTTCTTCTTCTTTTCTTCTTCTTCTTCTTCTTCTTCTTCTTCTTCTTCTTCTTCTTCTTCTTCTTCTTCCTCTTCTCCTTTTTCCTCTTCTTCTTCTTCTTTTCTTCTTCTTTTCTTCTTCTTCTTCTTCTTCTTTTCTTCTTCTTCTTCTTCTCCTCCTCTTCCTCCCTCCTCCTCTTCCTCTTCCTCCTCTTTCTTCCTCTTCTTCTTCTTCTTCTTCTTAATCTTCTTCTTCTTTCTTCTTCTTCTTTTCTTTCTTCTTCTCCCTCCACCTCTTCCTCCCTCCTCCTCCTCCTTCTACTCTTCTTATTCTTCTAAACTAAAACTAAAACTAATCTAAAATAAACTAAACTAAAAATAAAACTAAAACTAAACTAAAACTATAACTAAAACATAAACTAAATTAACTAAAAGTAACTAAAAGAAACTAAACTAAAACAAACTAAACTAAAAAGGGGGCGAAGATCACTCACCTGCGCCGGGGATCGCCGGTGGAGGGGGAGGCGGCTGCCCGGTGGAGGGGGAGGCCGCGGCGGGTGGGGGCGGCGGCGGCCCGGTGGAGGGGAGTCCGCGGCGGGTGGGGGCAGCGGTGGCCTGGTGGAGGGGGAGGCCGCGGCGGGTGGGAGCGGCGGCGGCCCGGTGGAGGGGGAGGCCGCGGCGGAACGGGGCAGGGACGGCCACGCAGGGGAGGGGAGGGGGCGACTGGCCAGCATGGAAGGGGTGCCGCAGGGGAGGGGTGCGGGGAGACGGGGCGAGAGGGCGGCGGCGGGCGGTGGGGCGACGGGGCAAGGGGGCGGCAGGTGGTCGGGGCGATAGGGCGAGAGGCGGTGGGTGGGCGGGTGGCGGCGGCGGGTGGTGGGGGTGGCGGCGGGTGGCTGGTGGCGGGGGCGGCGGTGGGTGGCGGTGGTCGTCGGGGTGGGGAGGACAGAAAGAGAGAGAGAGAGAGAGAGAGAGAGAGAGAGAGAGAGAGAGAGAGAGAGAGAGAGAGAGAGGGAGGGAGCGGGGTGGGGGGACGGCCGTTAGTTAGGTTATCTCTTTGCCGTCCGCCCCCCTTTGCCGTCCGCTTTTTTGCTCTTTGCCATCTAGGCAGACGGCAAAGAGGGGGGCCGTTAGGTTTTTTTCTAAGCAGCTCGTTAGTGGGACCCACCTCTCTCTTTGCCGTCCGCCAGCTGATGGTAAAGATTCTTTACCGTCCGCCAGTAGACGGAAAAAGAATTGGCTGATGGCAAAGACATTCTTTGCCATCAGCCAGTTCTTTGCCGTCCGTTTTTTGCAAGCTGACGGCAAATACCTTCTTTGCCGTCCGCCAGCAGACGGCAAAGAATAGGCAGATGGCAAATAAGCAAATTCCAGTAGTGTTGAAAGTTCTAAGGAAGCACCGAGCTGCTATTGGATATACTCTTGATGATTTAAAGGGCATTAGTCCCACTCTATGTCAGCACAAAATTAATATGGAACCTGATGCTAAACCCGTTGTTGATCACCAACGTCGGTTAAATCCGAAGATGAAAGAAGTGGTAAGAACAGAAATATTAAAACTTCTGGAAGCAGGTATAATCCATCCTATAGCTGATAGTAGATGGGTAAGTCCTATTCATTGTGTCCCTAAGAAAGGAGGTATAATTGTTGTTCTTAATGATAAGAAAGAACTTATTCCACAAAGGATTGTTACAGGCTATAGAATGGTAATTGATTTTAGAAAATTAAATAAAGCAACTAGAAAAGATCATTACCCTTTGCCTTCAATTGATCAAATGCTTGAAAGATTATCTAAGCACACACACTTTTGCTTCCTTGATGGATATTCTGGCTTTTCACAAATACCTGTTTCTCAACCTGATCAAGAAAAGACTACTTTTACTTGTCCTTTTGGAACCTATGCTTATAGACGTATGCCTTTTGGTTTATGTAATGCACCTGCTACCTTTCAAAGATGCATGATGGCTATATTCTCTGACTTTTGTGAAAAGACTGTTGAGGTTTTCATGGACGACTTTTCTGTTTATGGAAAGTCTTTTGATGATTGTTTAAGCAATCTTGATCGAGTTTTGCAGAGATGTGAACAAACAAATCTTGTCTTGAATTGGGAGAAGTGCCACTTTATGGTTAATGAAGGCATTGTCTTGGGTCATAAAATTTCTGAAAGAGGTATTGAAGTAGACCAAGCTAAGGTTGATGCCATTGAGAAAATGCCATCTCCTAAGGACATAATAGGTATTCGTAGTTTCCTAGGTCATGCTGGTTTCTATAGGAGGTTTATTAAAGACTTTTCTAAAATTTCTAGACCTCTAACTAGTCTTTTGCAAAAGGATGTTCCTTTTGTTTTTGATGATGATTATTTACAAGCCTTTGAAACACTCAAGAAAGCTTTTATCTCTGCACCTACTGTCCAACCACCTGATTGGAACTTGCCTTTTGAAATTATGTGTGATGCTAGTGATTATGCTGTTGGTGTTGTTCTAGGACAAAGAGTTGATAAAAAATTGAATGTTATTCATTATGCTAGTAAAATCTAGACAGTGCTCAAAGAAATTATGCTACTACTTAAATGGAATTCTTAGCAGTGGTGTTTGCTTGTGATAAGTTTAGACCTTATATTGTTGATTCTAAAGTAACTGTTCACATAGACCATGCTGCTATTAAATATCTTATGGGAAAAAAGATGCTAAACCTAGACTTATACGTTGGGTTCTCTTGTTGCAAGAATTTGATTTGCAAATTATTGATAGAAAGGGAGCTGAGAACCCCGTAGCTGATAACTTGTCTAGGCTTGAAAATATGTTTGGTGACCCACTTCCAATTGATGATAGTTTTCCTGATGAACAGTTAGCTGCAATAAATGTTGCTAATAGTACTCCTTGGTATGCTGACTATGCTAATTACATTGTTGCTAAATATTTTCCACCTAGCTTTACTTACCAACAAAAGAAAAAATTCTTCTATGATTTAAAACATTACTTTTGCGATGACCCACATCTTTATAAAGAAGGAGTAGATGGTATTATTAGACGTTGTGTACCTGAGCATGAACAGGGACAAATCCTAGGAAATGTCACTCCGAACCATATGGAGGACATCATTCTGGAGATAGAACCGGTCATAAGATATTGCAGTCTGGATTTTATTGGCCTACTCTCTTCAAGGATGCTCGTAAGTATGTCTCATCTTGTGATGAATGCCAAAGAATAGGTAATATTTGTAAGCGTCAAGAAATGCCTATGAATTATTCACTTGCTGTTGAACCATTTGATGTTTGGGGATTTGATTACATGGGACCTTTTCCCTCCTCTAATGGGTATATACATATTTTGGTTGTTGTTGATTATGTTACTAAATGGGTAGAAGCTATTACAACCAGTAGTGTTGATCACAACACCTCTATTAAAATGCTTAAGGAAGTTATTTTCCCAATTTTGGAGTCCCTAGATATTTAATGACTGATGGTGGTTCACACTTTATTCATGGTGCTTTTTGTAAAATGCTTGCTAAGTATGATGTTAAACATAGAATTGCATCACCTTATCATCCTCAGTCTAGTGGTCAAGTTGAGCTTAGCAATAGAGAAATAAAATTAATTTTGCAAAAGACTGTCAATAGGTCCAGGAAGAATTGGTCTAAGAAATTAGATGATGCACTTTGGGCTTATAGGACAGCATATAAAAATCCTATGGGTATGTCTCCTTATAAAATGGTTTATGGAAAGGCTTGTCATTTACCTCTTGAGTTAGAACATAAAGCATACTGGGCAGTTAAAGAACTCAACTATGATTTCAAACTTGCTGGTGAAAAGAGGTTGATATAGGCTCATTAGATGAATGGAGAACCCAAGCTTATGAAAATGCAAAATTATTCAAAGAGAAAGTTAAAAGATGGCATGACAAAAGAATTCAAAAGCGTGAGTTTAAGGTCGGAGAATTTGTTCTTTTGTACAACTCTCGTTTCAGATTCTTTGCAGGATAGTTCCTCTGAAAATGGGAAGGCCCATATGTCATCGAGGAGGTTTACCTGTCTGGAACCATCAAAATAAATAATTCTGAAGGTACTAACCCAAAGGTTGTCAATGGACAATGAATAAAGCATTATATCTCAGGCACGCCTATTAATGTTGAAAGTAATATTATCCAAACTTTGACACCGGAAGAGCACATAAAAGAGCCCTTCCAGAACACTCCAGAATCGTCAAAATAAGGAGTATGTGATGCGGTAAGTAAACGGACTCCGAAAAATCCGCAAAAATATTTTTTGTCAGTTTTGGAATATTTTAGAATTTTTGGAATAAAGAAACTTCCAGGAAGCGTCCCCTGGTGGGCACAAGACACCAGGGCGCGCCAGCCGCCTGGCGCGCCTAGGTGGGTTGTGCCCACCTGGGACACCTTCCGGACTCCGTTTTTCTTCTGTCTTGTTTGTCCCATTAGATAAAAATTCTATATATACTTCCTGAACCTGTTAACCACCGTATCGCGGAGAAATCCTCTATTCTCTTTTCTTGTTGTTTCTGGTCAGATTTGTCAAGCCAGGCATCATGTCTTCCTGCTCCTCCAACAACATGGAAGAAGATCGAGACGGAGAGGGAGGAGCCTACAGACGATTTCAAGGGAGGCAAGGGCAAGGAGGCTACCGTAGATCCACCCCCGGTGGCAGCACAAGCACTGCTGGCCGAGGAGGAGGAAGAAGATATCCTTAAGCCCTATCTTACTCATCTTACTCCTGCTGAGATTGAAGCTTTTCGCATCATTGAAATAGTTTGCATACAAAATAAGTATCTCACTCGCGAAAATATTCTGCATCAAGAGCATATCACCTATCTCCGGAGCGTCATCCGTCGGCTGGAATGATAGTGAAACTTATTTGTGGCACTGCCGTTAAGGTCATATTGGTGTAAAGCGCATGAAGAAACTCCGTGTTGATGGGCTTTTGGAATCACTTGATTATGATTCACTTGATGCTTGCGAACAATGCCTCATAGGCAAGATGACTAAGACTCTGTTCTCCGGAACAATGGAGCGAGCCACTGACTTATTGGAAATAATACATACTGATATATGCGGTCCGATGAGTGTTGAGGCTCGCGGCGGGTATCGTTATTTTCTGACCTTCACATATGATTTGAGCGGATATGGGTATATCTACTTGATGAAACATAAGTCTGAAACATTTGAAAAGTTCAAAGAATTTCATAGTGAAGTAGAAAATCATCGTAACAAGAAAATAAAGTTTCTACGATCTGATCGTGGAGGTAAATATTTGAGTTATGAGTTTGGTCTTCATTTAAAAACAATGTGGAATAGTTTCACAACTCATGCCACATGGAACACCACAGCGTAATGGTGTGTCCGAACGTCATAACCACACTTTATTAGATATGGTGCGATCTATGATGTCTCTTACCGATTTACCACTATCGTTTTGGGGTTATGCATTAGAGACAGCTGCATTCACGTTAAATAGGGCACCATCTAAATCCGTTGAGACGACACCGTATGAACTATGGTTTGGCAAGAAACCTAAGCTGTCGTTTCTTAAAGTTTGAGGTTACAATGCTTATGTGAAAAAGCTTCAACCTGATAAGCTCGAACCCAAATCGGAGAAATGTGTCTTCATAGGATACCCAAAGGAAACTGTTGGGTACACCTTCTATCACAGATCCGAAGGCAAGATATTCGTTGCTAAGAATGGATCCTTTCCAGAGAAGGAGTTTCTATCGAAAGAAGTGAGTGGGAGGAAAGTAGAACTTGATGAGGTAATTGTACCTTCTCTCGAATTGGAAAGTAGTTCATCACGGAAATCAGTTCCAGTGATTCCTACATCAATTAGTGAGGAATTTAATGATGATGATCATGAAACTTCCGATCAAGTTACTACCAAACCTCGTAGGTCAACCAGAGTACAATCCGCACCAGAGTGGTATGGTAATCCTATTCTGGAGGTCATGTTACTTGACCATGATGAACCTACGAACTATGAGGAAGCGATGATGAGCCCAGATTCCATGAAATGGCTTGAAGCCATGAAATCTGAGATGGGATCCATGTATGAGAACAAAGTGTGGACTTTGGTTGACTTGCCCGATGATCGGCAAGGCATAGAGAATAAATGGATCTTCAAGAGGAAGACTGACGCTGATAATAGTGTTACTATCTACAAAGCTCGAATTGTTGCAAAAACTTTCCGACAAGTTCAAGGTGTTGACTACGATGAGAATTTCTCACTCGTATCTATGCATAAAGTCTGTCCGAATCATGTTAGCAATTGCCGTATTTTATGAAATTTGGCAAATGGATGTCAAAACTGCATTCCTTAATGGATTTCTTAAAGAAGAGTTGTATATGATGAAACCAGAAGGTTTTGTCAATCCGAAAGGTGCTAACAAAGTGTGTAAGCTCTAGTGATCCATTTATGGACTGGTGCAAACATCTCGGAGTTGGAATGTACGCTTTGATAGTGTGATCAAAGCATATGGTTTTATACAGACTTTTGGAGAAGCCTGTATTTCCAAGAAAGTGAGTGGGAGCTCTGTAGCATTTCTGATATTGTATGTGGATGACATATTGTTGATTGGAAATAATACATAATTTATGGATAGCATAAAAGGATACTTGAATAAGAATTTTTCAATGAAAGACCTCAGTGAAGCTACTTACATATTGGGCATCAAGATCTATAGAGATAGATCAACATGCTTGATAAGATTTTTCAATGACTACATACCTTGATAAGATTTTGTAGTTCAAAATGGAACAGTCAAAGAAGGAGTTCTTGCCTGTATTGGATGGTGTAAAGTTGAGTAAGACTCAAAACACGACCACGACAGAAAATACAAAGAGAATGAAAGTCATTCCCTATGCCTCAGCCATAGGTTCTATAAAGTATGCTATGTTGTGTACCATACCTACTGTGTACCTTTCCATGAGTTTGGCAAGGGGGTACGATATTGATCCAGGAGTGGATCACTGGACAGCGGTCCTTAGAAGACTAAGGAGATGTTTCTCGATTATGGAGGTGATAAAGAGTTTGTAATAAAGAGTTACGACGATGCAAGCTTTTACACCGATCTGGATGACTCTGAATCTCAATCTAGATACATATTGAAAGTGGGAGAAATTAGCTAGAGTAGCTCCATGCAGAGCATTGTAGACATAGAAAATTTGCAAAATACATACGGCTCTGAATGTGACAGACCCATTGACTAAGCTTCTCTCACAAGCAAAACATGATCACACCTTAGTACTCTTTGGGTGTTAATCACATAGCGATGTGAACTAGATTATTGACTCTAGTAAAACCCTTTGGGTATTAGTCACATGGTGATGTAAACTAATCGCATAAGGATGTGAACTATTGGTGAATCACATGACGATGTGAACTAGATTATTGACTCTAGTGCAAGTGGGAGACTGAAGGAAATATGCCCTAGAGGCAATAATAAAGTTGTTACTTATATTTCCTTATATCATGATAAATGTTTATTATTCATGCTAGAATTGTATTAACCGGAAACTTAGTACATGTGTGAATACATAGACAAACAGAGTGTCCCTAGTATGCCTCTACTTGACTAGCTCGTTAATCAAAGATGGTTAAGTTTCCTGACCATAGACATGTGTTGTCATTTGATGAACGGGATCACATCATTAGGCAATGATGTGATGGACAAGACACATCCGTTAGCTTAGCATAAATGATCGTTTAGTTTTATTGCTATTGCTATCATCATGACTTATACATGTTCCTCTGACTATGAGATTATGCAACTCCCGAATACCGGAGGAACACCTTGTGTGCTATCAAATGTCACAACGTAACTGGGTGATTATAAAGATGCTCTACAGATGTCTCCGATGGTGTTTGTTGAGTTGGCATAGATCAAGATTAGGATTTGTCACTCCGTGTATCGAAGAGGTATCTCTGGGCCCTCTCGGTAATGCACATCACTATAAGCCTTGCAAGCAATGTGACTAATGAGTTAGTTGCGGGATGATGCATTACGGAACGAGTAAAGAGACTTGCTGGTAACGAGATTGAACTAGGTATGATGATACCGACGATCGAATCTCGGGTAAGTAACATACCGATGACAAAGGGAACAACGTATGTTGTTATGCAGTTTGACCGATAAAGATCTTCGTAGAATATATAGGAGCCAATATGAGCATCCAGGTTCCACTATTCGTTATTGACCGGAGATGTGTCTTGGTCATGTCTACATAGTTCTCGAACCCGTAGGGTCCGCACGCTTAACGTTCGATGAAGATTTGTATTATGAGTTATGTAATTTGATGACCGAAGATTGTTCGGAGTCCCGAATGAGATCACGGACATGACGAGGAGTCTTGAGTCGAGAGGTAAAGATTCATATATTGGAAGGCTATATTCGGACATCGGAAAGGTTCTGAGTGATTCGGGTATTTTTCAGAGTACCGGGGAGTTACGGGAATTCACCGGGAGAAGTAATGGGCCTTATTGGGCCGTACGAGAAAAGAGAAGGCATGCAAAGGGGAGGTGGTGCGCCCCCCCCATGGGTCCGAATTGGACTAGGGGAAGGGGCGGCGCCCCCCTTGCCCTTTCCTACTCCCTCTCTCTTTACCTCTTTCCTTCTCTCCTACTCCAAAAAGGAAAGGGATTCCTACTAGGACTTGGAAGTCCTAGTAGGACTCCATAATCTTGGCGCACCCCTAGGGGGCCGGCCTCTCTCCCTCCCTCCTTTATATACGTGGGCAGGGGGCACCCCAAAGGCACACCAAGATTTGTCTTAGCCGTGTGCGGTGCCCCCTGATGACCCACAAGTATAGGGGATCTATCATAGTCCTTTCGATAAGTAAGAGTGTCAAACCCAACGAGGAGTAGAGGGAAATGATAAGCGGTTTTCAGCAAGGTGTTCTCTGCAAGCACTGAAATTATAGGTAACAGATAGTTTTGTGATAAGATAATTTGTAACGAGCAACAAGTAACAAAAGTAAATAAAGTGCAGCAAGGTGGCCCAATCCTTTTTGTAGAAAAGTAAAAGCCTGGACACTCTCTTATATAAAGGAAAGCGCTCCCGAGGACACATGGGAATTATCGTCTAGCTAGTTTTCATCACGTTCATATGGTCGCATTCGGTACTTTGATAATTTGATATGTGGGTGGACCGGTGCTTGGGTGTTGTCCTTACTTGAACAAGCATCCCACTTATGATTAACCCCTATTGCAAGCATCCGCAACTACAAAAGAAGTATTAAGGTAAACCTAACCATAGCATGAAACATATGGATCCAAATCAGCCCCTTACGAAGCAACGCATAAACTAGGGTTTAAGCTTCTGTCACTCTAGCAACCCATCATCTACTTATTACTTACCAATGCCTTCCTCTAGGCCCAAATAATGGTGAAGTGTCATGTAGTCGACGTTCACATAACACCACTAGAGGAGAGACAACATACATCTCATCAAAATATCAAACGAATACCAAATTCACATGACTACTAATAGCAAGACTTCTCCCATGTCCTCAGGAACAAACGTAACTACTCACAAAGCATACTCATGTTCATAATTAGAGGAGTATTAATATGCATAAAGGATCCGAACATATGATCTTCCACCAAATAAACCAACTAGCATCAACTACAAGGAGTAATCAACACTACTAGCAACCTACAGTACCAATCCCGGACTTAGAGACAAGAATTGGATACAAGAGATGAACTAGGGTTTGAGAGGAGATGGTGCTGGTGAAGATGTTGATGGAGATTGGCCCCCTCCCGGTGAGAGGAGCGTTGGTGATGACGATGGCGATGATTTCCCCCTCCCAGAGGGAAGTGTCCCCGGGAGAACAGCTCTGCCGGGGCCCTAGATTGGTTGTGCCAAGGTTCCGCCTCATGGCGGCGGAGTCTCATCCCTAAAGCTTGCTTCTGATTTTTCTTCGGACGAAAGACTTCATATAGCAGAAGATGGGCACCGGAGGGCCAACAGGGGGCCCACAAGGCAGGGGCGCCCAGGGGGTAGGGCGCGCCCCCCACCCTTGTGGCCAGGGTGTGGGCCCCCTCTGGTATTTCTTCCGCTCAGTATTTTTCATTATTTACAAAAATAACTTCCGTGGAGTTTCAGGACTTTTGGAGTTGTGCAGAATAGGTCTCTAATATTTGCTCCTTTTCCAGCCCAGAATTCCAGCTGCCGGCATTCTCCCTCCTTATGTAAACCTTGTAAAATAAGAGAGAATAGGCATAAGTATTGTGATATAATGTGTAATAACAGCCCATAATGCAATAAATATCGATATAAAAGCATGATGCAAAATGGACGTATCAACTCCCCCAAGCTTAGACCTCGCTTGTCCTCAAGCGGAAGCCGATAAGGATAAATATGTCCACATGTTTAGAGGTAGAGGTGTCGATAAAATAAAATACGGACATGAGGGCATCATGATTATTCTCATAACAGCAACATATATGGATAATGTCATATGATTTCTTATGCTCAAGTAATAATCTATTCACAATGCAAAGTATGAATCAGAAACTTTATTGAGAACTAACAAACTATAATCTTAGTCATTGAAGCAATTGCAATTTATCATAACATCAGAAAGAGTCTATGTCAGAGCTTTTCAGCAAGTCCACATACTCAACTACCATTTAGTCTTTCACAATTGCTAACACTCACGCAATACTTGTGGTTACGGAATTTTAATCGGACACAGAGAAAGATAGGGTCTTCTAGTTTCGCCTCCCAACCTTTTACCTCAAGGGTAATGTCAAGAATAATAGTTCATGCTAACTTACATCCAATTAGATATACATGTCTGGATCTTTCCAACACACTGTGCTTGCCAAAGGATAAAATGTAAAAAGGAAAGGTGAAGATCACCATGACTCTTGCATAAGTTAGAAGATAAAAGTAAAAGATAGGCCCTTCGCAGAGGGAAGCAGAGGTTGCCATGCGCTTTCAGAGTTGGATGCAAAAAATCTTAATGCGAAAGAACGTCACTTTATATTGCCACTTGTGATATGGACCTTTATTATGCAGTCCGTCGCTTTTATTTCTTCCACATCACAAGATCGTATAAAGCTTATTTCCTCCACACCAATCAATCATACATATTTAGAGAGCAATTTTTATTGCTTGCACCGATGAAAACTTACTTGAAGGATCTTACTCAATCCATAGGTAGATATGGTGGACTCTCATGGCAAAAATGGGTTTAAGGATTTTTGGAAGCACAAGTAGTATCTCTACTTGGTGCAAAGAATTTGGCTAGCATGAGGGGGAAAGGCAAGCTCAACATGTTGGATGATCCATGACAATATACTTTATTTTAGATATAAGAAAACATAACCCATTACGTTGTCTTCCTTGTCCAACATCAACTCGTTAGCATGTCATATTGTAATGAGTGCTCACAATCATAAAAGATGTCCAAGATAGTATATTTATATGTGAAACCTCTCTTTCTTTATTACTTCCTATTAATTGCAACAATGACGAAAACTAAATTTGTCAACTCTCAACAACTTTTAATCATCATACTCTTTCTATGTGAAGCCATTACTCTCCATAAGATCAATATGATCTCTTTGTTTCTTTGTATTCTTTCTTTTTCTTTTATTCCCTCAAGATCATAGCAAAATAATCAAGCCCTTGACTCAACACTAATCTTTATTATATAGCTCATGGACTCGATTACATAGAGGAATCATAAAGCAAAACTCAAAACTAGATCATACCAAAAACTTTATTCTACTAGATCAAGATATTACTAAAAGGATCGAACTAAGAAAACCGGTAAAGATAGGAGTGTGTTGGTGATACGATACCGGGGCACCTCCCCCAAGCTTGGCAGTTGCCAAGGGGAGTGCCCATACCCATATGATTATGTCTCCTTTTTCGGAGGTGGTGATGATGGAGTTGTTGATGATGACAGTTGTGCCTTTAGCTTCTTCATACTGTAATTGAGAAGGGCAATTTCCTCCTCATCCGTAGTTCGACCACAAGGGGATAGATCCCCATAGGTCTTTGGGTCAGCAATGAGGTGCGAGACATAGCTCTCTCTGTCGGAATCCTGAGATGACATCTTGCTACAAATCTGCTACAGAAACAGCTCGAAACGAAAACAGAAGATAATTGCGTGATACGGTGGTCAAAACCTTTGGGAGATTATATAATGAATTTTTACCGACCAAAATATGTAACGTGCAAGAAAACGGAGTCCGGAGAGCGCACGAGGTGCCCACGAGGCAGGGGGCGCGCCCCCTCCACCCTCGTGGAGCCCTCGTGTCCTTCCCGGACTGCTTCTTATTTTTTTATTTTTCTAAATATTCGAAAACGGAGAAAAATTGCCATTAGAACTGTTTTGGAGTCAGTTTACTTACCGTACCACATACCTATTCCTTTTCGGAGTCTAAAACGTTCTGGAAAGTGTCCCTTATGTATTCCTTCGGGGTTACGGTTTCAATACCGTTGGTTTCAACATTTATAGGATTACCTGAGATATAGTGTTTGATTCTTTGACCGTTCACCACCTTCGGATTTGTGCCTTCGAAGTTGTTGATTTTTTATGGCACCGGAACGGTAGACCTCCTCAATAACGTATGGACCTTCCCATTTAGAGAGAAGTTTTCCTGCAAAAAATCTTAAACGAGAGTTGTATAGCAATACATAATCACCTACATTAAACTCACGCTTTTGTATCCTTTTGGCATGCCATCTTTTAACTTTTTCTTTAAACAACTTGGCATTCTCATAGGCTTGGGTTCTCCATTCATCAAGTGAGCTAATGTCAAATAACCTCTTTTCACCGGCAAGTTTGAAATCATAGTTGAGTTCTTTAATAGCCCAATATGCCTTATGTTCTAGTTCGAGAGGTAAGTGACATGCTTTTCCATAAACCATTTTATACGGAGACATACCCATAGGATTTGTATATGCAGTTCTATAGGCCCATAATGCATCATCAAGTTTCTTGGACCAATTCTTTCTAGATCTATTAACAGTCTTTTGCAAAATTAATTTGAGCTCTCTATTACTCAATTCTACTTGACCACTAGACTGTGGGTGATAAGGAGATGCAATTCTATGATTAACATCATACTTAGCAAGCATTTTACGGAAAGCACCATGAATAAAATGTGAACCACCATCAGTCATTAAATATCTAGGGACTCCAAACCTCGGAAAAATAACTTCTTTAAGCATCTTAATAGAAGTGTTATGATCAGGACTACTAGTTGGAATAGCTTCTACCCACTTAGTAACGTAATCAAAAGCAACTAAAATATGTGTATATCCATTAGAGGCAGGAAATGGTCCCATATAATCAAAGCCCCAAACATCAAATGGTTCAATAACAAGTGAATAATTCATAGGCATTTCTTGACGTCTACTAATATTACCAATTCTTTGACATTCATCACAAGATAAGACAAACTTACGGGCATCCTTGAAGAGAGTAGGCCAATAAAACCCGGATTGCAAAACCTTATGTGCAGTTCTATCCCCAGCATGGTATCCTCCATAAGCCTCGGAGTGACACTTGCGTAGGATCTGTTCCTGTTCATGCTCAGGTACACAACATCTAATAACACCATCTACTCCTTTATACAGATGCGGGTCATCCCAGAAGTAATGTCTCAAAACATAGAAAAACTTTTTCTTTTGCTGGTATGTGAAACTAGGTGGTATAAATTTAGCAACAATGTAATTAGCATAATTAGCATACCATGGAGCAGTTCGAGAAGCATTTATGACATTTAATTGTTCATCAGGAAAGCTATCATCAATAGGTAGTGGGTCATCAAGAACATTTTCTAACCTAGACAAGTTGTCTGCAACGGGGTTCTTAGCTCCCTTTCTATCAATAATATGCAAATCAAATTCTTGTAGCAAGAGGACCCATCTAATAAGTCTAGGTTTAGCATCTTTCTTTTCCATAAGATATTTAATAGCAGCGTGATTAGTGTGAATAGTTACTTTAGAATCAACAATATAAGGTCTGAACTTATCACAAGCAAATACAACTGCTAAGAATTCTTTTTCAGTAGTAGCATAATTTCTCTGGGCATTGTCTAGAGTTTTACTAGCATATTGAATACCATTTAATTTCTTATCAACTCTTTGCCCTAGAACAGCACCAACAGCATAATCGCTAGCATCACACATAATTTCAAAGGGTAAATTCCAATCAGGTGGCTGAACAATAGGTGCAGAAATCAATGCTTTCTTAAGTATTTCAAATGCTTCTACACAATCATCATCAAAGACAAATGGTATATCTTTTTGTAATAGATTATTCAGAGGCCGAGAAATTTTTGAGAAATCCTTAATGAACCTTCTATAAAACCCGGCATGACCAAGGAAACTTCTTATACCTTTGATGTCCTTGGGACATGGCATCTTTTCAATAGCATCAACTTTAGCTTTATCAACTTCAATACCTCTTTCAGAAATTTTATGCCCCAAGGCAATGCCTTCATTAACCATAAAGTGGCACTTCTCCCAATTCAAGACAAGGTTAGTTTCTTCACATCTCTGCAAAACTCGATCAAGGTTGCTCAAGCAATCATCAAAAGAGGATCCATAGACGGAGAAATCGTCCATGAAATCCTCGCAAATCTTTTCACAAAAATCAGAGAATATAGCCATCATGCATCTTTGAAAGGTAGCAGGTGCATTACATAAACCAAAAGGCATATGTCTATAAGCAAAAGTACCGAAAGGGCAAGTAAAAGTGGTCTTAGCTTGATCATCAGCTGACACAGGTATTTGAGAGAAACCGGAATAACCATCTAGAAAAAAAATGTGTATGTTTGGATAATCTTTCTAGCATTTGATCAATAAAAGGTAAGGGGTAATGATCTTTTTTAGTAGCTTTATTTAATTTGCGGAAATAAATTACCATCCTATAACCTGTAATAATTCTTTGCGAAATCAATTCATCTTTATCATTAGGAACGAAAATAATACCTCCCTTCTTAGGAACACAATGGACAGGACTTACCCACTGACTATTAGCAACGGGATAAATTATACCTGCCTCAAGGAGCTTTAGTATTTCTTTTCTTACCACTTCTTTCATCTTAGAATTCAGCCGTCGTTGGTGATCATAACTGGTTTGGCATCTTTCTCCAAATTTATTTTGTGTTGGCATAGAGTGGGATTGATGCCCTTAAGATCATCAAGAGTATATCCAATAGCAGCACGGTGCTTCTTCAGAGTTTTCAATAATCTTTCTTCCTCCTTCTCTGAAAGTTTAGCACTAATAATAACAGGGTATATCTTCTTTTCATCAAGATAAGCATATTTAAGAGTATCAGGCAATGGTTTAAGCTCAAACACGGGATCACCGTTAGGTGGAGGAGGATCCCCTAGGATTTCAACAAGTAAGTTGTGTTTCAGAATAGGTCCTTGTTTAAAGAACACTTCATCTATTTCCCTTCTTTCATTCATAAACATATCATTTTCATGGTCTAGCAGATATTGTTCTAAAGGATCATTAGGAGGTACGGCAATAGAAGCAAGACCAATAATTTCATCTTTACTAGGCAATTCCTCTTCACGGTGTTGTCTATGAAATTTAGAAAAATTAAACTCATGAGACATATCACCCAAACCAATAGTAACAACATCCTTTTCGCAATCTATCTTAGCATTAACAGTGTTTAAGAAGGGTCTACCAAATATAATGGGACAAAAGCTATCTTGTGGAGAACCAAGAACAAGAAAATCAGCAGGATATTTAGTTTTCCCACACAAGACTTCAACATCTCTAACAATTCCAATTGGTGATATAGTATCTCTATTGGCAAGCTTAATTGTAACATCAATTTCTTCTAACTCAGTAGGTGCAATATCATGCATAATTTCTTTGTATAAGTCAATAGGTATTGCACTAGCACTAGCACCCATATCACACAAGCCATGATAACAATGATCTCCTATTTTAACAAAAATAACAGGCATGCCTACCACAGGTCTATGTTTATCTTTAGCACAAGGTTTAGCAATTCTAGCAGTCTCATCACAGAAATAAATAACATGCCCATCTATATTATCAGCCAAGAGATCTTTAACAATAGCAATATTAGGTTCAACTTTAACTTGCTCAGGAGGTGTATAAGTTCTAATTTTGCTTTTACGAACCACAGTTGAAGCTTTAGCATGGTCCTTTATTCTAACAGGGAAAGGTGGTTTCTCAACATAAGCAGTAGGAACAATAGGATCATTATAAGTGATAGTCTTTTCTTCAACTTTAATAGGTGCAGCTACTTTTACTTCTATGGGAGGATGATATTTAAACCACTTCTCCTTAGGGAGATCAACATGAGTAGCAAAAGATTCACAGAAAGAAGCTACTATCTCAGAGTCAAGTCCATATTTAGTGCTAAATTTACGGAAAACATCGGTATCCATAAAAGATTTAACACAATCAAACTTAGGTGTCATACCTGACTCCTTACCTTCGTCGAGATCCCAATCTTCAGAGTTGCATTTAATTATTTCCAATAAATCCCATTTGAATTCAATAGTCTTCATCATAAAAGAGCCAGCACAAGAAGTATCGAGCATGGTGCGATTGTTATCAGAAAGCCGAGCATAAATTTTTTGAATAATCATTTCTCTTGAGAGCTCATGATTGGGGCATGAATATAACATTGACTTAAGCCTCCCCCAAGCTTGAGCGATGCTTTCTCCTTCGCGAGGCCAAAAATTATATATATAATTGCGATCATGATGAACAAGATGCATAGGATAAACTTCTGATGAAATTCCAATTTCAATCGTTTGTAGATCCATGATCCCATATCATCACATAGCCTATACCATGTCAATGCATCTCCCTTCAAAGATAAAGGGAAAACCTTCTTCTTGATAACATCATCGGGCATACCTGCAAGCTTAAATAATCCACAAACTTCGTCCACATATATTAGGTGCTCATCAGGATGTAATGTTCCATCTCCTGCAAAAGGATTAGCTAGCAGTTTTTCTATCATACCTGAAGGAATTTCAAAGTAGACATTTTCATTTTCAGTAGGTTCAGTAGGTTCAGTAGGTTGAGGAGCAACTTTTTGCTCTACTGATCGGGGTGAAGATACCCTGAACAAACCCCTCACAGGGTTACTTTCCATAGTAACAAGTGACAATAAATTTCAGCACACTATATAAATTTTCCTTACCAAATTCCACCTACCAAAGGCGCTTCACTCCCCGGCAACGGCGCCAGAAAAGAGTCTTGATGACCCACAAGTATAGGGGATCTATCGTAGTCCTTTCGATAAGTAAGAGTGTCGAACCCAACGAGGAGCAGAAGGAAATGATAAGCGGTTTTTAGCAAGGTATTCTCTGCAAGCACTGAAATTATAGGTAACAGATAGTTTTGTGATAAGATAATTTGTAGCAAGCAACAAGTAACAAAAGTAAATAAAGTGCAGCAAGGTGGCCCAATCCTTTTTGTAGCAAAGGACAAGCCTGGACAAACACTTATATAAAGGAAAGCGCTCCCGAGGACACATGGGAATTATCATCTAGCTAGTTTTCATCACGTTCATATGATTCGTGTTCGGTACTTTGATAATTTGATATGTGGGTGAACCAGTGCTTGGGTGTTGTCCTTACTTGAACAAGCATCCCACTTATGATTAACCCCTATTGCAAGCATCCGCAACTACAAAAGAAGTATTAAGGTAAACCTAACCATAGCATGAAACATATGGATCCAAATCAGCCCCTTACGAAGCAACGCATAAACTAGGGTTTAAGCATCTGTCACTCTAGCAACCCATCATCTACTTATTACTTCCCAATGCCTTCCTCTAGGCCCAAATAATGGTGAAGTGCCATGCAGTCGACGTTCACATAACACCACTAGAGGAGAGACAACATACATCTCATCGAAATATCGAACGAATACCAAATTCACATGACTACTAATAGCAAGACTTCTCCCATGTCCTCAGGAACAAACGTAACTACTCACAAAGCATATTCATGTTCATAATCAGAGGAGTATTAATATGCATAAAGGATCTGAACATATGATCTTCCACCAAATAAACCAACTAGCATCAACTACAAGGAGTAATCAACACTACTAGCAACCTACAAGTACCAATCCCAGACTTAGAGACAAGAATTGGATACAAGAGATGAACTAGGGTTTGAGAGGAGATGGTGTTGGTGAAGATATTGATGGAGATTGGCCCCCTCTCGGTGAGAGGAGCGTTGGTGATGACGATGGCGATGATTTCCCCCTCCCGGAGGGAAGTGTCCCCGGCAGAACAGCTCCGCCGGAGCCCTAGATTGGTTCCGCCAAGGTTCCACCTCATGGCGGCGGAGTCTTGTCCCGAAAGCTTGCTTCTGATTTTTCTTCGGACGAAAGACTTCATATAGCAGAAGATGGGCATCGGAGGGCCAACAGGGGGCCCACGAGGCAGGGGGCGCGCCCCCCGCCCTCGTGGCCAGGGTGTGGGCCCCCTCTGGTATTTCTTCCGCTCAGTATTTTTCATTATTTCCAAAAATAAGTTCCATGGAGTTTCAGGACTTTTGGAGTTGTGCAGAATAGGTCTCTAATATTTGCTCCTTTTCCAGCCCAGAATTCCAGCTGCCGGCATTCTCCCTCCTTATGTAAACCTTGTAAAATAAGATAGAATAGGCATAAGTATTGTGACATAATGTGTAATAACAGCCCATAATGCAATAAATATCGATATAAAAGCATGATGCAAAATGGACGTATCACCCCCCTCCACAGTTTAACACCTCGGTCATATCGTCGTAGTGCTTAGGCGAAGCCCTGCGCCAGTAACTTCATCATCACTGTCGCCACACTGTCGTGTTGACAGAAATCTCCCTCGTCCTCAACTAGATCAAGAGCTCGAGGGACGTCATCGAGCTGAACGTGTGCTGAACACGTAGGTGCCGTATGTTCGGTACTTGGATCGATTGGATCGTGAAGACGTTCGACTACATCAACCGCGTTACTAAACGCTTCCGCTTTCGACCTAGGAGGGCACGTGGACACACTCTCCCGTCTCGTTGCTATGCATCTCCTAGATAGATCTTGCATGATCGTAGGAAATTTTTAATGTACCATTCAATGGGTATGGGTACGGGTGGTGGGTCAGGTTTGGGATGATGGGTAAGGGTATGGGGTGGCTCCACCCGTACCTAAACCCTGCGGGTGCCATCCCTAGGGGCAGTCGTAGGTGGGGGTCCGGATGGTCCGGACTCCCTTCCCACATCAGCCAGGAGGGATGCACCCTCCTGGTCTTCGGCAACCGAGGTGTTAACCTCGACCATTATGGTGTCGACATCCCCCTCTGTGTCCAGAGGAGGAGGGGTCTTTCACGACAGCACCTTCCCAATCTCTTTGGGGACCAAGGGAGGCGCGAAACGTGACGCGGAGCCGCTGTTTGCCAGTTCGGCACGCAGAGATGTCCCCTCCAAGGTTTGCTCGGCAGGGTGGCCCCGTTGAGGGCTGCACCATCAAGCGAAAAACAATCAGTCTACGTTCTACCAGGGATTGCTGAAAGGTAAAGCAGTCAGGAATATCCCGATACGTACCTGGCCGCAAGGGGCTTGACCCTGGGTTCCTTCGCCGGAACCTTTTCGGACGCTTTCGGACTCCTCGTCGGAGTCCGAGCTGTCAGGCAGCACCAGCTTAGGACGGCCCTGCCTCTTCTGGGCTTGAGGAGGTTGATTCTCCTCGACGTCGCTGGATGCCGCCCTCTTTTTGGAATGCGAGGAGGCGCTTTCCTCCGCATTGTCCTCATCTCTGTCCCCCTCTTGTGCGGACGGGGTCACAGTATCTCCGGACCGGCTGTCCGGATGGGCTCTGTGGTGGAGGCCCTCCCTGGCCTCCGATACCTCCGTCTTCTTGCCCTTCTTGTCAGGCACCTTGTACGGCGCCACGACCAGCAACTGCTCCAGCTGTTTGGATCGGGGCTCCTCTGGCAGCGGCGTCGGGCCGCTGATCTTCTCGGCCTTGGCGAGCTAGCCCTGCAAAACCCATGTGAAGGGGTTCAGATTAAGTCATGCAAAATGAATGTTTAAACTTATGTTTGGAAAAGTGTCACTCACCTTCTTCAGAGGGTGCGCAGCATTGAGTCCAATATCCCCCTCCTCTGCCGGCCACTCCTTCTGCGGCTCGAACAGCAGCCCCCACACTTTCTTGTGGGTCGTGCCGAAGAGGTGTCGCACGGTGGCCGGATCTTCGGGGCCATGTTCCCACATGGGCTTGGCCCTCTCCTGACAAGGGAGGAGTCGGCGATTGAGCATGACCTGCATCACATCGACCAGCTTTGCACCGGTCTCCATCACACTACCGACGTGCTTCTGTAGCGCCTTCAAGTCATTAGGGTACCCCCAGTCATGGCTCTTCTCGACCCACGAGGTCAACCTGGTAGGGGGTCCGGATCGGAATACGGGAGCCGCCGCCCAGCCGTCTTCCCTTGGTTCGGTGATGTAGAACCATTCCTTTTGCCACATTCTCACGGTATCAACAAATTGGCCCTCCGGCCACTGTACCCTTGTCAGCTTGTTGGTCATGGCCCCGCCATAGTCCGCGTGCTCGCCGCCAACCACTTTGGGCTTGACGTTGAACACCTTCGGCCACAGGCCGAAATGTGGCCGGACTCAGAGGAAGGCCTCGCAGAAGATAATGAAGGATGAGATGTGAAGGAGGGAGTTGGGGGCTAGATCGTGAAAATCTAGCCCATAGAATAACATCAGCCCCCTCACAAAGGGGTGCAGGGGAAATCCGAGCCCTCCGAGGAAATGGGGGAGGAACACGACCCTTTCGCCCGGCTTCGGCGGATGATCTGGCCCTTTTCGGGGGCCCGATAGGCAATGTCGGCCGACAAATAGTCGGCCTCTTTTAGCTTCAAGATGTTGTCGTCGGTGACGATGGAGGCCTCCCACTTCCCGTTCGCGCTAGATCCAGCCATGGTTGAAGAAAAGGGGGGTGGGATTTGCTGTGAGAACAGAGGAAGGGGGCACTTGAACTCTGAGGATCTGCGGGTGCGGAAGGTTGAAGAAGGCGTGGGATTATTACTATTGTAACTCCCCCCTTTATAGGCTGTTGACACGCCGAGGGTTCCTTTTTCCACGCCGTTGGCCTCTCCACTTCCCGATACTCCCGCAACGTTATGTGCGGGGTGGGAAACGAAATCATTTATCATATCCCCCGAAAGGCGGGGCACGATCTCCACCTTGACGAGACGTGACGAGCGTGGGTCGGCATCGAGCCGCGCTTCGAGAAATACTAACCGCTCAGCGTTATGACCGGACGAGACTCTTCGTTGAAGGAGAAAAAAGTTGTCAGATAAAGGCACTGTTTACACTTGAACGACTTTTTTCCTTTGGGGCTAAGCAAAACTGCTGTTTCAGATTCCGGACATCACTTGGCTCTGAATACAAACAAAGCGCATTGAAGAACTCACCTCGCAAGCCGGATACTGTTGGGTAGGCGGATGCTGGATACAACCCTTGGCGTTGGAGGCAAGTTCAGGGGCTACTGAGGGAGTTATGGACTAAGGGGTCCTCGGGGCACCGGCCCATTGAATATGGGCCGGACTGGTGAAGCTGCATAGCGACGGAAGATCTATGAAGCCGTGGTGTGTCCTCCAAGTTAAGGATAGGCAGGATCTTTTTATCCCTTGTTGTAATCTATCTCCGGTAACCCTAACCCTATTGGTGTCTATATAAACCGGGGGTTGTAGTCTTTAGGGATGGAGCTACATTCATCACATCACCACCTTCGGGTTTAGCTCATGCTGATCTCGAGGTAGATCTACTCTGTAAACCATATTACACATCCAATATAATCAAGTAGGACGTAGGGTATTACCTCTTAGAGAGGGCCCGAACCTGGGTAAACACTGTGTTCGTCGTCCCTTGTTACCCATTGATCCTAGATCCACAGCTCAGGACCCCCTACCCCGAGGTCTGCCGGTGTTGACACCGACACTCCTCCTTGCTTCATACGATTTCTTCTCTGTATAAAAATCTGATAGAAAAATTCCTGCTAATTTACTCCATGTATCAAAGGTTCCTGTAGGGTGAGACACTAACCAATTCCTTGTCTTTTCAGCCAAAGTGTGAGGAAATAATTTCAGTTTCATATCATCTGGACTTAAGGCATTCAATTTAAATGTCCCACATACATCTTCAAAAAATTGCAAATGTTGGTAAGGATCCTCACCTTCCTCACCTTTAAATTGTTTACCATGCAACAATTCGAGGACACTTGGGTTCACCTCATAAGCTACACCGGTGGCATTAGGACCCAACGATGTGAACATTTCTCGAATAGGTGGACATGTAAGCCGCAAGGCTGCATGATGATAGTTGTGTCCATACTCAATCATGATTGTTCCAGACCTGCAAACAACTTAGTACAAAAGATTCAAACCAAACTCAGAACTAAGACGAAAAGCGCTCAGCTCCCCGGCAACGGCACCAGAAAAAGCTTGATAGCCTGAGTGCACATGGTTTAGTTGTAGCCTTTTCGAAATAAGAGTATCGACCCCACATGGAGCACAAGAATTAGTCTTTGGCCCTTTGCGAGGTACAAATGATGTCCCTATAAATTGTAAGTGATCCGAACAGGAATAATAATAAAGTTGCAAGTGTAAAGGTGAATAAATAAGTTAGAATAAATGACAAGTAAAATGACTTAACTTGACATAATGATTAAAAGAGTTCCCAGGGATCCGAATACCCCACTAGTGTGCATCTACGGCTATGCCTAAACACAAAGCTATTTTGTATTCCTAAGCCACTTTACATGTTTCTATTTGTGGGCAGAGCCGGTACATATAATTTATACTCATGGTATCTCCGTATCCCATACGCCACCACCGTTCTTCCCCACTCTGGTTATCAAATGGTGATTAAGGGGAAAAAGGTCCCCGTGGATGCAGCCAAACTTGTCTCCATTAATACCCCCTGTTGCAACTATCCGCTATCCAAAGTGGTCTTGTCACGTCACCCAACTCCACAACCACATAGTTAGCCAATAGTAATAACCTTCCGTCCAGATTCAACATACGTTGGATGGTCGACTTCACTGAACGTCAAGAAGATTGTCAACATAAACATGCAAAGAGGATATTAAATCCTAATATCAAACATCCGATTACACACTAGGGTTCGTCCATACCCCGGGAACAAAAGATCTACTCACACATGGGAACAACAATCATCACGGAAATGGTAAATGAATACAAGGATGAATAGATCAACAGACACGCTATAGGATCCACTAGGGTTCTTTGTGTTACAGATGATAAGGATGTGGATGATGAGGAGGAGGTGGAAGACGGTGATGATGAAGATGATGATGTTGACTGCGTTCCCCTCAAGATGAGAAGAATCCCCTCCTTCTCCTCGTTGATCCCTTTACCGGATGGGCTCCGGTGGCTAGGGTTCTGCCTTCGGGATGAGTTTCTGGAGGCTCTGAACGTCTCATCCCCGATCTGCTTCGACGGGGTGAAAATAGCTGATCCCCTAGAGGCGGCATCGTGCCAAAGGACCACTCATGCGAGCGCTTGTGGTCGCATGGAATGTCGTCGTTCGCTCTGGAAACGCGGCGACGATGGTGTCTTCGGTCTTCTTGCTTGATTCTTTTATGGAAAGTGTTTATCACCTTTAATACGTGATTCCACTGCCATTTTTAGGGATTTCTCCAATAAATTAATATTGCTCCATAAGCCACAACCTGAGGGATTATTGACAAAGAGAAGTGTGTGAACGCGGTAAAATTCCACAAAGCCTAACTAGTAGGCACATAAATAACGGTGAAAAAGACCTCATAATTTGGACTCATCATCGTGTCGCTATAAGCGAGACATAGGAAGCAACTAACAAAGGAGTGCTTCTTCTGGAGCCCCCGCAAGGGTCACCTTAGGTGGGCTTAGAGCGCACCACTTGGCAGCGCTCTGCCTCTGCCACATGTCACGTTTTGGGCGCTCCCTGTGATTCTTATTTTTATTTTTTCACACGTGGTTTGGGCTTTTTAGATCTTTTTTCTGCCTTTTGGTTTTCCCCTGGTCGCTCTTAAGTTTTGGAACTGAAAAGATCAATTTTTTTCATGAAAAGACACATTTTCTTTTTTTTCCTGCCGCGAGAGGCATGTTGCTTCCACGAGTCGTGCCTCTCGGAAACGGAAAAAATGCGTTTTTCCTTCCGTGAGAAGCACGGATTTGTTTCCGCGAGAGGCACAATCCTGTCGTCGCAAATGAAAAAAAACACGTTTTCTTTTGTTTTCCTTCAACGAGAGGCACAGTCGTGCCTTCGCAAACAAAATCCTTCCGCGAGAGGCAAGTCGTGCCTCTCGAAAATGGAAAGAAAACACGTTTTCTTTTTTCTTTTTCCTTCCGTGAGAGGCACGGATTTGCTTTCGCGAGAGGCACAATCATGTCTATCGGAAATGAAGAAAAACGCGTTATCTTTTTTTTTCTGCGAGAGGCACACATTTATTTCTCGTGGAGGCATGGTTTTGCTTCTACGAGAGGCACAATTTTTTCATCCGGTTTTGAAATAAAAAAGGGTTCATCAAACCTATCAATATGGGATCTAGTTTTGAAGATCTCGGCGTGAGGAATTAACGGTAAAAACGGTTCAAGATTTGAACCTACGGTTTACATTTTGAATAAAAGGATTAAGAAAACTTTCAAATTATGACAAATGGCGCAAATGATTTTTGCAAAGAGTGCTCGATTTCGCGAGACATAGCTCTCGCGATATTTTACAAGTGTTTTGGGCGCCAAAACGGCGTACCAAGCGGGGCCTCACGGCATTTCATCGTGGTATTCTGCACTCCTGAGTCGTACACTAGGACAGCTGTCGACTAACTGATTTTATAGCACTAAAAAAGACTCATTGATTCGAGTCTGACGCACATCATCATCGGTCGGGTACCGTTATACTGTAATTCCCACGCGGTGGGTATCCATTTGTGCAATGTCAAAGTCGCCGCCGCAGCGGAAAGTAATCGTCTGCGTGGTGATCACAACTCGCGAGCATCCGATCCGATCTCATTAGCCACAGGAACGGCTCACCTGCGCGACCTGCTTGGATGGCAGCCATGGCGCCAACTAAGGACGGCGAGCCGCCGCTGCACATCCTCTTCTTCCCTTTCCTCCTTCCTGGCCACCTTATCCCGATGGCCGACATGGCCGTGCTCTTCGCCGCTCGCGGCGTCAGGTGCACCGTCCTCACCACCCCCGTCCAAGCCTCCACCATCCGCTCCGTCGTCGATCGAGCGAACGGCAGCAGCGCGAGTAAATAGCATAAAACTACCACTTTTCGTCCTATGGTTCCAAAAAACTACCATAAATTTGTTTGTGACGGATAACTACCAAAATCGGCGTCGGCTGTTTCAAAAAACCAAAAACATCCGTGGCTAAGGAATTAAACTGGTTTATGACAGGTCGGGCCCGCACCTAAACGAACCGTTTGTTTGACCGTTCGTTTGACTGTTAACTGACCTGGCATAAAATCAATCAGGTCCCTGCCAAAAAAATGAAAAACAATCGGGTCCCTCCAGCCAGCTCCCAGCCGCCGTCCACCTCGCCTCCTTTCCCACCCCACTGGAGCTCCGCCTCCACCTAGCGGCCGCCACGCCGCCACCGGCGAGCTCACCTCCAGAGGGCATGAAGGCAGGGGCTGTCGGCGACGGGTGCCGCAGCGGTCGGGTCCCGCCGCCCCGCCGTGCCTTGCATGCGGCCGCCGCCCCGACGTGCCTTGCCTGCGGCCGCCGACCCGACGTGCCTCGCCCGTGGCCGCCGCCTCGCCATGCCTCTCCTGCGTCACCTCCACGCCGTGCCTCGGCGGCCTTGAGGCGGCGAGATCCGGCAAGCCTCGTCGCCGACGAGCTTCTCCCCGGCGCGCCCCTTCACAACGGCGGCCACCCCGCACGCATTGGACGACGGCGGGGCGACGGAAGGGAGCTCCGCGGCGACGCCACGACTGCTCCCGGCGAGATCCTCACGGCGGGGCTGCTGGCCGGCGAGCTCCTTCGGCGGGGCTGCCGCGTACAGCAGAGCAGCGGGGACGGCGCTGCTGTTGGCCGGCGAGCTCCTCGAGCTCCGGCGCGTACAGCAGAGCAGCGGGGACGGCGCTGCTGTTGGCCGGCGAGCTCCTCAAGCTCCGGCGCGGCTTGCCGGCCGGAGGAGACAGCGTTGCCTTGCCTCGGGGACCCGATTGCTTTTTCAGAAAACTCACAGGGACCTGATTGCTTTTTCAGAAAACTTGTAGGGACCCGATTGTTTTTTTACAAAACTTACGTGTAGGACGCACATGTAAGTTAGCGGTCAAACGAACGGTCAAACAAACGGTTTGTTTAGGTGCGGGCCCGACCTGTCATAAACCGGTTTAATTCCTTAGCCACGGATGTTTTGGGTTTTTTGAAACAACCGACGCCGATTCTGGTAGTTATCAGTCATAAATAAATTTGTGGTAGTTTTTTGGAACCATAGAACGAAAAGTGGTAGTTTTATGCAATTTACTCCAGCAGCGCCGCCGGCACCCCGATGTCCATCTCCGTCGTGCCTTTCCCCGACGTTGGGCTCCCGATGGCCGCACAGAGCGGGAGGGACCTTGCTACCTCCAGGGACTACCACGACAGGTTCCTCCAGACGGTGGAGCTGCTCCGGGAGCCCTTCTGCCGGTTCCTGTCCGACCACCACGCCGACATCGACGCCGTGGTCTCCGACAGCCTCTTCCACTGGTCCGCTCACGCCGCCGCCGAGCACGGCCTCCCGCGCATCGCGTTCCTCGCCACCAGCATGTTCGCCCGTGCCTGCACCGACACCGTGCTCCGGAGCAACGTGTTTGAGTCGTGCTCTGACGACCACGGTGCCGTCGTATCCCTGCCGGGGCTGCCGCACCGTGTCGAGCAGCGGCGGAGCCAGATGATGGACCCTGCAAAGCGGCCACATGAGTGGGCTATGTTCCAGCTCATCCACGCCGCGGACAGGTCGAGCTACGGCGAGCTCTTCAATAGCTTCCGCGTGCTGGAGCCGGGCTACGCCGAGCATTATCGTGCCACGCAGCTCCGCCGCCGCGCGTGGCTTGTCGGGCCGGTGGCGCTCGCAAGCGGCAGCCTCGAGGATGTGGCGTCAAGAGGCGCCGTCGCCGGCGCGCTCTCGCCGGACGCCGCCGTGTGCCTGCGGTGGCTCGACGCCAAACAGGCCAGCTCGGTGGTGTACGTCTCCTTCGGCACGATGACCAACTTTTCGCCAGAGCAGATGCGGGAACTCGCCCGCGGCCTCGACCTCTCCGGCAAGAACTTCGTGTGGGTCATTGCCAAGGGCTCCACCGCCGCATCGTCTGACCCGTCTACGCCAGACGGGTTCCCAACGGCAAACCGTGGGTACATCGTCCGAGGATGGGCGCCGCAGGTGCTCATCCTGAACCACCCTGCCGTCGGCGGGTTCGTGACGCACTGCGGGTGGAACTCGACGCTGGAGGCCGTGAGCGCCGGCGTGCCGATGGTGACGTGGCCGCGGTACGCCGACCAGTTCTACAACGAGAAACTCGTGGTTGAGGTGCTCGGCGTGGGTGTGGGCGTCGGCGCCGAAGACTACGCGTCGTGCCTGGAGACCCACCGGGTGATCGCTGGCGAGGCGATCGCCGAATCCATCCGGAGAGTGATGGGGGAGGAGGGCGACGGCGCCGCCATGCGGAAGGAGGCGAAGGAGCTCGGGGTGATGGCGAGGGGCGCGGTGGAGAAGGGCGGGTCGTCGTACGACGATGTAGGGCAGCTCATGGAGGAGTTGATCGCCCGCCGGAGTTCCGTCGGATGTACCGCCGATGGGTAATGGTGATCCTCTAGCTATCACTCGATGTCACTGTGAATTTGATGTGTATGTGTATGTGTATGTGTATGATATCTCTATCTGGAGCGGCGGTGTGCATTTGCTGTAGAGGCACCTGAAATTGTTTGAGTTCCTGGGGAAATTTGTTACTGGTGCCGAAGAACTGGACTCCGTAGCATCTTGTTCTTGCCAGATGGCCGTACACCGTATGTATATACTGGTGTCAACAAGCATTCAACAATGGAGAATTCGACACGGAGTATGTATGTGTTGTTTCAAAAGAATCTTAATCGTAAACGAATTTGGTGATCTTAAGCTGTTCTGACTAAAGTGCTACAAAATACAGCATACACACTTGGAGCCACATCATTCAGTCATAGGCCACATCCAACACCACTAATTATGCACGACCGAAGGACCCTCAGACCTTCTGCTCACGAAAGCTGTGCCTCCAGCCTCCAAACTGTGCTCCGTCTTCTTCAACCTGGGAATGGGCATCAACCTTTGCGGCCGTGAAGGTGATGCCGACTTTGATCTCGCCGTGGTACGAGTTGTCGGCGGTGACCACCCTGTACTTGGCCGGGTTCAGCCGCGAGGTGCCGCTCTCCATGCCTATGCTGATCAGATCAGTCACATTGATCCTGCATCACAGAGATATACTATTGAGTAATTGGATTTAGACCTTTCCTTTTTATCTAATCTGCCATTTTAGTTATGTGCTGATGCTGATGGTGATGCTTGGCAGCTAGGACTAGGAGTAGGAGTTTACTCACGTTGCTTGGCCGAGGAAATCGTCGCGGGAGAAGGTGTCGTGGTCCATGATCCGGAAGACGAGCTTATCTTGCCCGTTGGCAGCGGAGGAGTTGATCTGAAACCTCAACACCTCGTTCCAGCTCGGGTTCCTCCCGGCATCTGCATTACAGGCCAACGCTGGTTCATTTAGGAAATCGTCATAGTCATAGTATGGATTGCTGGTAGACATGGTGAAAGTCAAGGGTGGAGCCGGGTTGTGATTGTGGAAGAAGGCACTGACCTCGGGCGGTGCTGCTCTTGCGCTCCTGGCTCCGGTACTGCACCACCACATACGGGTCGATCTTCCCTGCGCGTATAGATGGAGGTAAAATTAGATGAATCCAAGCCAGACACTAGAAGAGAGCAAATCGAAGCCAGACCAAGAACACGTGTGGTGGTGGCTGCTCTTCTGCAAACTCCGGTGGAGCACTCACCGAGGAAATCGGTGCCGGAGAGGCCCTTGGCGTCGACCAGATGCACCTCCAGAAGACCGCGCGCCATTGCTCTGTCAATCTCGCTGCAAAGCTAACCAATATCTCTTCTCCCTCTCCCGCGAACACGGCCGGCCGGCTGCTCTCTCTGCCCTTTCTGACTGTATTGCTCTCTTTCGTCTGGGACTAGGCCTGTCGCTCTTGTTCTCCTGCGGCTGGCGTTCGGAATTGAGGTGCCGTAACTGAGGCGCGCCGGCGTATTTATATACTACAACTTGGTTCCTCGGATGGGTGGCGGCTGCCGCTTTACGGGTCCATTCAAAACTCCGGAGCTGGTCGTCGCCAACGTGAGGAAGCACGCAACAGTCTAGCCGGTTTTTGGACCGGTTCAAGACCCCCCTTCACTTGCCATCACTGACGTCGACCGCTTCTCTGCGAGAAACCGAGTGTTGCTACGGCCTCCGCTGACGCCTATGAAGATTTCCACGCGGTGAGATGGAAGGAGAAACGTACTTGGAGTTTTTTTTAGGGTCACGTACTTGGAGTTGGACCGTGGTCTCGCATGAATTGGCGTTGATAGATCCATAGCAACGTAGCACGACTTGGTCTCGACACCACATACGTATTTAGAAAGAATTCCTTATTTAACACTGTGTTAAATTTTATTTCCCTATTTGACACCAAAAAATATTTTTCCCTTATATAACAACGAGTCTAAATTTTATGCCTTTTATAACACTTTCGTCTATTTTAAGGCTTATTAAAGGTGTTAATTGACATATGAAAAGACCTTTTTATCCCTGATGTGGTATGTGATAAAAAAATTCATAGACGCTAGCACTACGTGCTAATAATGTCCGGCCGGCTTGGTTTGTTGTATGCGGCTAAGTATAGCGAACTACTAGCTGCGTGTGTGCTGTCCAGCTGGTTCGGTTCCTAGCTGCGGGAGCCAACTTCCAAAGAAAATCAATCGAGTGCTTAAGTTAGCTCTTGTGTATGGTGTAACCGCTCTTCTCTTCGTAAATACGTACACTGTACAGTAGCATGTAGTCCGTGTTTATTGATACTGGCCGATGCCATGCCAGGCACACGCATGAGTAATCTCTAGCTGATTTTTATTTTTTTGCGGGGATCTCTAGCTGATTAACCAACGAAGTACACATGAGTCCGGGGTCACGAAGAAGGACGGCGGCCGCTCACACTCCCCGCTGCACAGAACGCGCCCACGCAGCTATGAACCGAACCAGCTGGACATCACACATGCAGCTAGTCCGCTATACTTAGCCGCATACAACAAACCAAGCCGGCCACGCATTATTACTAGCATCTATGATATTTTTTTATCACATACCACATCAGGGGTAAAAAGGTCTTTTCATGTGTCAATTAACACATTTAAGGCTTAAAATAGACGAAAGTGTTATAAAGGGCATAAAATTTAGACTCAGTGTTATATAGGGAAGAAAATATTTTTCGGTGTCAAATAGAGAAACAAGATTTAACACCGTGTCAAATAAGGAATTCTCTCACGTATTTAAGAGGTGTCGTTGGCCTCTGACCTCGGCTAACCTTGGCTGGTCTTATACAAGCGCCTAAGAGAGGATGAAAAGGGTTGTTTTGTTCATGAAACACAAGAAACACAGGGGAAAAAAATTCAAACGTGCGCGAAACAAAAGCGACAAGAAGCCTACTTTACCGGCCTGAACTTGTACCAGTTTTACTTTATAACCTCAAAATTTGATTTGGTTCAGTCTACTTTACAACAGGTCTGCTCCCATCGTTGTCTTGTTGAAGGCGTTGTCTCCTTGCTGATATATTGGCCTTTATTGGTCGGTCTCAGTAACCAGAATGAAAATCCTTGTGCTTACCGTCTCCGGCTAGACAGGGAAACGATGGCCTGAGGGCATGTATCCTTCTTGTAGGTGTTGTTGCAGAAAAAGTTGACTTGCTCGTGGGTGTTAAACTCATGTATTGTAATGGGTCTACCATAATTGTGCTTGTTATGTACTCCTTTTGTTGATGTCTTTGGTCTTGTTGCCTTGTATCAGCTCTAATAAAATTGGTCGTCGACATCACATTGATGCAGAGCCCCCCCCCCCCCCCCCCCCCCCAACATCGAAATCATTTACAATACTTGATTGCATAAGAGTATACTGGAAAGGAACTTTACTTTACATTGCTTTACATTGCCCCTTGAGATGGTGACCATTTGTGTTATCATTATGATTTTATGCCCCTATCACAAGTTTGTATAAAGGTTCAATTTTGTTCCAATAAAAATCACGCTTAATTAAATGATAACTTTGATGCCCGTACCGATGACAACTTACTTGCAAGGTTTTTCTCGACCCATAGGTAGGTATGGGGGCACTTATGGAAGAAACAGGTTTCATGGTTTTGGATACACACTTAGAATTCATGCTTAGTACATGATTTTAAGCTCGCAAAGGTTGAAGTAAATTATATCTTGGAAACCCACTTCGGCGCCCGCATTGAGACAACCCGCCGCTTCGCATGGCTAGCACCTGCTATTTAAACATGGCCTCGCCCGACACCATCCGCACCACAACACGTCTGCTTCCAATCCTTCTTTGTGCACCACCTCCGGCATGACCACGAGCTCGAGTGCGATGTGGAAGAGCCTCTCGATGGAGATGAAGCATGAGGTGGTTGGCCTTGTGGCCCGTTGGTAGGGCCGTCGTGCACACCTCGACGCCGTCATGATGGACGAGAAGCCAGTGTCGACGTTCTAGCTGGCGCAAGAGGAGTAGTGCTACAACCTCGCCCTCTGACGGAGGGCCAAATCTACGACGAGTTTGCCAATAAGAAGGTCGTGCCGGGCATGGCCGCGGAGAACCCAAACTCCGTCGAAGAGCAGCACACGCTCTACATGGCCGCGCGCAGCGCTCGCGTGATGGCGTCGGATGTTGCAATTCATGTGAGTGGAGGGACCCACATGCAAGATTTCGCAGATCATTGACCGTGCATGGTATGCAAACTCCTTGTGTGAATCTTATCCTCACGACCATGCATGAAAACGTACATGCTAGCAATTAACTTCGCTTAGTCGTCAAGCCACATAGAGACAAAAGAGAAACTAGAAACGAAAGAGTTTCCCCACCCTACCGTCGTTCACGCCAGCTGCAATGCCTCAATTGCTCATCTTGCAAACTGGCTATCACGGATTGAAGCTACAAACCTAACCTACTTGTCTCTCCTCTCCCCACCAATAACTCCTCTCTGAATTTCCCGTGGCTGCACGTTCGGCACACACAGTGACACAGGCCACACTCCGCGCGCGCACTCACACAGGCCACACTACAATCCACAAACCACAAACCACACTCCACACGCACAGCCCGAAGTGCGGCGCCGGCGATGGATGCTGGTGGAGGTGGTGCTGCTGCCGGCGGCGGTGAAGCAGCAGCTGCAGGCGGAGATGGTGCCAGGGCGGCGATGGGAGCCATCCGAGCGGTGGCGAAGGTGCACCTCGCCCTCGGCTGGGCGGCGGCGACTTTCGCCCTCTGCGCCGTCACCCTCCAACCCCAGCTGAAGCCGCAGGGAGGCCAGTGCGCGGCCACCGAGGTGGACGCGGCGACCATGCGCGCGAAGGGGCTGCAGTTGCTGCTCCCCGCCGGCTCCCAGGCAGCGGCGGCCACGGTGGCCGCCTTCGCGCCGGACGCCTGGAGATGGGGGCGGCTGCACGTCGGCTGGACCTTCGCCGCCTTCACGCACGTCGTCAGCGTCTTCACCTACTTCCACCTCGAGGACGCCTTCACTGCTGCGGCCGCCGTCGCCTTCAGCGGCTGCCCCGGCCACATGTACGTGGAGACGGGCATGTTCATCGTCCACAACGTCCTGCTCTTCGTGCCCCTGTTCATCTTCTTCTTTGTAGGCATCGCCGCACTCGTCGCCGCCGTGTGGTAGCCCTTTGATTCCTACATATCCATCCATCCATGCCTAGCGAAGCTTGTCCAGTACTATGCTATGTCGTCCAGCACTCCAGTCTAAGCTACTAGCTAATGATTGACCAATGTGGCACTAATTAGGGTTAATTGGTGTACATGCTGATGTGTTGGAATATAATGCTAGATCGATGCATGATGCATATGGTGGGATCGAGATGAGAATGAGATCGAGTTTGTACTCTTTAGAGCTAGTTATCATATGCATGCATGGAGCTTAGTTTGATTCTGGGCTAAATTAAAACTGCAGCTTGCCGTGATGTGTTTGTGGCTTGTGTTCTTCTTCTTTATTCTCCGAGATTAGTTTGATGAAAAATGTGCGTCGTGTACTCGTGTTCTTCTTCTTAAGGATCGAGTTACCAAACTCGTTAGTTTTTGGTTACCCCAGACCTCTTCTAATGGTGCCCAAATGTTCCAATTAATGCTTTTACCCAAAAAAATAGCACGAGAAATATATACGCAAAACGACCGGACTTGAACATGACCGGACTCGACTCACGCGTGCAGCTAATATTGGCGCAGGGCAGAGGTGTGCAGTAGTTTTCATATTGCAGTAGATGATATAAGATGGGTGCTGCCACGTCCGACGTACAGTTTACACCAAAATGGACGTCCCCTACCCAAATGCGTGCCGCTGCCGCTGCCGGCGTGCATTGCATGCTGCCATCTCTCACTGCGAGACAGCGAGACAGAGGCCTAGGCCGGTCCAGCCATCTCGCTACCGTAACGAGTTTGTGCAAGCTAGTACTGTACATTGATCTCGATGGTCACTTCCTCTTTTGGTGCTGCGGTACGCGCAGGCAATGGAATCGATGCACATGATGCAACGCTAGCATATAGCAAGCAGCCAGAGAGTGAAGCTGAAACCGAACTAATATGGGAGAGGCGCATGTGCATAGATCCAAAAGTGCTACTTGACCCAGATATGGCAACTCATCCTCATTGGTGCCATGGGTATGAACCAGTATCAGTGCATGAGGAACCCGCACCACAGAATGACTTGAGCATCTTTCTTGAGATATACGAAGATTGGTGATTGGTTTCTCGATAGGTCTAGTTTATACCGACAAGGAAAATGTGTGTTTCAAATAAGTAATCGCATAGCAGTTTTACCAACCTAACGTAAACAATCGTAGACATTACCATAGTCATGCGGATGCTAAACGAATACATACCCCTCCCCAGTCATAGCAAAGTTCTGTTGGTCATGTTGGACAACATCTGCGTAGTGGAAAAGGGACATGTGCTCCGACCCAAGTAGTTTTCTTTGGTTGAAGACATAGCTGACACAAACAGAATCATTGATTTTGTCGAACATGGTGATTACAAAGTAATTGTTGTATCCGGCATACATAGACGGGGGTTGAGAGATGATAATCTTATATATGTATCTAATCAACGTCGATTTGCATCTATTCAAGCCATCCAACATGTTGCAACCTTATGTCGTTAATGGGGAGGCACCGGCGATGGTGAGGGGGAAGGAGGGGTTGGAGGGGCCGGCCGCCTTGGCAGCTTGGGGTCGCCGCCCGTGTCGCCCTGGGAACGGAGTGCCGCGGGACGAAAAAAGAAACGTACAAGGGTGAACAGAATTACAGTCCTCCAATGCAGCTAGATTATTATAAATTATTAAAGCATGTCGTTTGTGGTACATAAAACACTTGGTCAAGGCCGCTCCCATGTAAGGAGTGCCCCATGTTGAAGCTGTCAGGAAAACTTCGTAAATGAACGCACCCCTTGTACAAACTACCAAGTTATCAAAGCATCAACAAGCATTCAACAATGGAGAATCCAACAATGTAGAATGTATGGTGTTTCAAAAGAATCTTAATCATAAATGAATTTGAATAAGTTAAGCTGCTCTGACTATACATCTAAAGAGCTACAAAATGCAGCATATATACACTTTTGCATTCACATCATTCAATCATAGGCATGTGATGCGGTTGGCATAGTAGCCACGCAGCATGCCACATCCATCACCACTAGTTATGCACGACCGAAGGACCCCGACCGGACCCTCAGACCTTCAGCCCACGAAAGCTCTGCACCCAGCCTCCAACCTGTGCTCCGTCTTCTTCAACCTGGCAATGGGCATCAACACCCAATCAGAACTCACACTAGTCCACAAGAGATCGACAGAGGCTGGCCAGCCATGTACAAAATCAGAAAAATGCGCGCCTGTCTTTACCTTTGCAGCGGTGAAGGTGATGCCGATCTTGATCTCGCCGTGGTACGAGTAGTCGGCGGTGACCACCCTGTACTTGGCCGGGTTCAGCCGCGAGGTGCCGCTCTCCATGCCCATGCTGATCAGGTCGGTCACATTGATCCTGCACCACAGAGGTATATTCAGTAATTGGATTCAGATCTTGCTTTCGTCTTCAATTTACCATTCCAATTGGCTACTGAAATGCTGATGCTTCGCAGCTGGGAGTAAGTAAGAGTTTACTCACGTTGCTTGGCCGAGGAAGTCGTCGCTGGAGAGGTTGTCGCGGTCCATGATCCGCAAGAAGAGCTTTTCTTGCACATTGGCCGCGGAGGAGTTGATCTGGAATCTGAAGACCTCGTTCCAGCTCGGGTTCCTCCCCGCATCTGCATTACAGAACACGACTGTTTCGTTGAGCAAAATTATATTTTGTGGACCGGGGTCGAGACGACTCAGACGAGGAACCAAGAGAAACAGAGCTGTGTGGAATGGAAGCAGGGACTGACCTCGGGCGGTGGTGCTCTTGCGCTCCTGGCTCCGGTACTGCACCACCACATACGGGTCGACCTTCCCTGCACGTACATGGCAAGCACAAAATTCAATCTCCGTCCACAGCCGAACACAGAACGGAGCAAATCGAAGCCAAGAACATTGGCTTATGCAGTGGAACACGCATGCTCACCGAGGAAATCGGTGCCGGAGAGGCCCTTGGCGTGGACCAGATGCACCTCCAGAAGACCGCGCGCCATTGTATTGCTCTCTCGTTCTTAGCTGGGAAGCCAACCTCTCCCACGGCCGGTCGGCGGTCCGCTGCTCTGCCCTTCCGAATGAAAGTCTTTCTTTCCTTCGTCTTTGTTCTCAGGCAGCTCGCGTTTGGAGTTGAGGTGCTATAAACTGACGAGCGCCGGCGTATTTATATACCATTTGGTTCCTCGGGTGCAGTACAGGAGCTGGTCGTCGCCAACGTGAGGAAGCTCGCGCCATTTGGACCGGTTCAAAGCTCCTTCCCTTCCCGCACGGAAACAAGGTGGAGCCTCGAGTTGACAACTACTGTACTTTATTACTGGTTGAGCCTCGAGACACGACAACTAGAGCCCTTCGTTTCGCCCGGACCACGTCTTCACTTGCCAATCCAACTTTACCATGGACCGTGCGTGCCTGCTCTGTTTGACGTCCATGAAATTCTCTACGCGGTGACATGGAAGAAAGAAACGTATTTGGATCGCGGTCCCGGGTCAATTCACGTATATGTGCAAAAACGTAACTCGACCGGGTCTTGACACCGCATAAGGGTCTGTCTACGTACTTTTAGATGTATCATAGTTATTGCACATCTAAATGACTCAATCAAGCATTTAAAAAAATTCACACAAATCTTCGCGTAAAATCAATGACATAGGAGTTAGTTGCGGAATACTTATGTGAGCAAAACTGTTATGGAAAACATTGTATAGAGCATCTACAGCCGGACTTGACAAATCCGGGCCCTGAAACGCACGCGGACGCGACCGGGCATGCCCGCGGGCGCATCCGGACAGGCCCTCATATTTCCTTTCAGGCATCCACATATCCCAAATTCGGACTCTCAAATCCATACAAATACATGCACGTCGACATGCGACACAATGTCGCACGTAAATAGCAATTGTTGTTATCAAGCATAGATAGCGTTTACATAAAATTTATTTTAAATGCCAAACTCAAGCATTGCCTCCTTGGTTGCCATTGTGAATCTTCATGTGCTCCACAAGATCATTGAGTAGCTGCGTGTGCACCTATTGATCTCGAAAATTTTGATGCATATGCAGAAAGTTCATAAGCTGAGCCACATCTTGATCTTCCGGGATTTTAACTTGTTCTACGGGTACTTCGAAATCATGGGGTTGGGGTACACCATCACCCTCATCCTCGACAATTATATTCTGCAGAATAACACAACATGTAATTAGCTGCCACAAAGTTTCTGATTCCCACATCATTGCAGCGCTCCGCACAATTCCCCAACGAGCCTGAAGGACACCAAATGCCCTCTCCTAGTCCTTCCTAGCCGCTTCCTGCATTGTTGCAAAGTGGCTCTGTTTATTGCCAAATAATTTTTGTAATCCAATAATCGATCTTGGTTAGGATGATTAACCGAGTTATCCAAAAAATTCTGCTGATACATTCGACCAATCCTTCCTAATTCACATTTTTGTTTGAAAAAAATTTGCGGCTCAAATATGATCTTCACAAACGCCGCCCACAGAGGATCGATACCATCACAAGATAGTACCCCATGTTGTAGTCTTGGCCGTTGACGGTGTAGTTGCACGACGGTGATTCATCATTGCAAAGCCTCCTGAACACCGGAGATCGTTGAAGCATGTTGATGTCGTTGTCAGAACCGGGCATTCCAAAGAAAGCATGCCAAATCCATAAGTCATGTGATGCCACCGCTTTCTAGTATGATGGTGGCCTCTCTAGTGTGACCTTGATACATTCCCCGCAGACCTTTGGGGCGATTCCTCCATTGCCAATGCATGCAACCAATTGATCCGGGCATTCCTGGAAACCCCCTTGCCTCTTCAATAGCCAACAACTTCTTCGTGTCCTGTGCATTTGGTTCTCTGAGATACTCAGGTCCAAACACCTCGACCATGGCGCGGGCAAACTTGACAGTAGTCTTCAAACACGTGCTCTCCCCCATCCTGGCCATCTCACCAACGACATCTGCAGTAGTATCAAGTGCAAGCATCCACAAAGCAGCCGTGCACTTCTGCTTGGCCGAGAAAGAGAGCTGGCTGCAGCAATCCCTTCTGAGCTTGAAGTAGTCGCCGTGTGCCTCCCCTTAATGGTTTCCGCATGTGAAAACGGCGACGAAACCATGGATCATCCGGGAAAGCAGGTTTGGGAGCAAAGTAGTCCTTGTGGAGTAGCTTTACTCCGGACACCATGTCCCGGTTGATCACTCTTCTCCCTTTGATCGAGCCCTTGAAGTTGAGAATATGCTCCACTTTCCGGTCCATTTCCTCTTGCATGCTCATGTCCACTTCTTCGTCCGATCCGACGAATCGAAGAACTCATCTTGAACCATTTGGTCAAGCTCCATCGGTCCATACTCCTTGTCCGACGAAGCATCCGAATCCATCGTTTTACCTAACAAAATCACAAAAAAATCCGGTCGGACAATGTGTAGAACACATCAAGCGCAAGGTGGAGTCGGAGAGTTGCCGGACGTACCACGGTGGTGTCAGGGCCAACGACGACTTCCCCCCGCGGTGAGGACGGGAGAGCTCTTCTGGAGCTGGTGGCGGAGAGCCTGGGAATGGCTGCAGAGTCGGCGCAGCGGCGGAGCGCGAGACAGACAGCGCGGAGGAGGAAGAAGATAGAAGATAGCAGATGGATCCGGCTGGTCTTCGGGGTGGATTTGGTGCAATTTGGGTGGGATCGGGTTGTCGGGTCCGACGTGGCGGGCGTGCCCGGGCGTCCCCATATCCGCCACATATTTGGTCTGGATATGGGGGGTGCCGGCCAGCCGGGGCGTTTGAGGGCCGTTTGAAAGGCCCGTCTGGGTCAAAAAATCGTGACCGAACATTGACCGGGTGGCCCGCCCAAGCGAATGAGGCGGGTTTGAGAGGTCCGATTGTAGATGCCTTAAGACTAGACGGCCGAGGTTCCTAAACGAGAGCGGCTATTCTGCACGGGGGTAAACATTTAATTTGGAAAAATAGTAAAATAAATAAATAAACAAAATACGCATTGAAGATGCTCAAATGTGCAAGGTTCGTGTAAAAAAATCACGCACTTAGCGCACATGAGCATCTTCAATGCCTAAAACTTTCAGTTTTATTTGTATTTTACTATTTTTTTCCTGAATTTACTACTCATAGGATGTAGATGAGCTGGGCACCATTTTGAATTATTGGCTCCTTCTATGTATTTCCTTTTAGAAAAGGAGGTTAAAACACTAGGCCTCCACATAAAAAATGCACATATCCATCTGTATTGAATTATTCAACAAATGATTGGCAAAAACATGTATCAAACAACCAGAAGCCATCACTTGCACATATATCTGGCCATGGGCCGGGCCGGGCCGGGCTTGGGCCGGGCCTAAAAAAGCCCATGGCAGAAAACTGAGGCCCAGGCCCTCCCAGGCCCAACCATAGAGCCTACTTTTCAAGCCCAAGCCCGGCCCATCTGGTAAAAAGCCCTGAAAAGCCCTTAGGGCTTAGGGTCGTGGGTCGGGCCTCTTCCTTAAAATGCCAATATGCCAAGCCCAAGCCCGTCCAGGCCCTGCTGGTGGGCTCAAAACTCAGGCCCAAGCCCGGCCCATGGGCAGGCCCATCGGGCCTAGGCCCTGGATTTTAGGGCCGGGCCTGGGTGGGCCGACAGGGCCGGGCCTGAGATGGCCAGGACTACTTGCACACCTACAAACTCGACAATGGGGAATGCCATCACAACGCCTCATCATCTAGAACCGGGGTCACATGGCATATGGGAGCACACATCCGGTCTAGCAAACCCTAAGCATGCACCACATGCACACACTTTAAAAGTTGCCACCATCATCAAATAGTCGACCCATCTTCAGGGTAGAGATCCGCATTATCCTTACTAGGCTAGCCATCGACGCCTCCACGATGCTAAACAGTGCCACCGCCCCACGGTCATCCATCAAGACACATCCACCATAGAGACTCCGCTACACCATGCCGCCAAGACCCGTCATTGTCGATGCGGTATATACGATGCCGCTCCATCTCCTGACCCCTCCAGCAGCTGCTCCAAAACGATGCCCCCGGGAGGGAGAATAGCGCCAACATCGCCATCGCTTGATCCTGGGGACCCAGATCTAGGGTTTCCCCCCGGAGTAGCCCAAGCAAGGAGACAAAACATGCAATGACAATGCATTCATCAGGGTAACAATGTTTAGACGCCGCCATCCTCCATTATGACTGAAGTTGATATAGTTTTCACTGGTAGTCGCGCCTCCCCTTCCTCGCCGCCGGTAGTAGTCGACGTGCCAGATCTCTGCCTGACTAACTACTGGCCACCATGTGGCCACACAAACAGCAGCCGCGGTAGCCACCACCTCCCCGTCATGAGCCACAGCCGACCCAGGTCAATAGGCCCGTCGCCCTGAAGAACGAGGGTGTCGTGACCACAACACCATCACCAGGCCATCGCCGGCTGACCTAGCAGCCACCGACAACCTGACCACCATCGTCCTGAGGCCGCTGCTAGGATTCAGGATCCTCCTCGGGAGCGACCGACGTCCAGGACCGCAGCTGCGCTCCATGCCGGAGATCTCCCATGGGAGCGAGGAGACGAGGGCCCGCCATCTGCTGGACAGAGATTTGTGTGCCGGCCACCTCCGCAGCGACGGGATATTGATGGGAAGGAGGAGTGTGTGTGGCAACAACGATTAGGGTTTGACCGAGCCACCCCTCCCCCCGGGAGCGATGCGAGGTTGTACATGAGTCTCTCTGTATTATTGTGATGTATATTTCTTAAACCAACCATACATTAATTAATAATATTCTTACAATCGTAATCAACACCGCTTGTCACAAAGGACGACACACCATCTAATAGAATCCCATCCAATTTAATATTGTGGGAAACTCTATTAGCATATCTACGAACGAAAGTAGCCTTAATGCTTGGGAGCAAGTCCACAACCCCAAAAGCCATATCAAGGAGGTGACTATTACGATAACGTTTGCCTTCATCAATCGCGCACATAAAGAGTCAGGGTTCACCAATAAAGCCAAGTATGTCTAGCCAGAAGAGCCTTGTTAAAAGGATGAAGGTCAAGAAACCCCATGTCTCCCTGCCCCTTAGGCTTGAAAATTTTATCTAATGCTAGCCAATGCACCACCATAGTTTGTCTGCAAAGTTTGAAATCCTCGAACACCCCTCTTCGCATGGCATCATTGAGAAGAATAGACTGACAATCAACAACAAATAAAAGAAGGTAGAGTAATGACGATCACCTTGCCGGGTGCTTCGAGAAGGAGCAAAGGAATCCAAATATGTTTCGTTAAAGTGAACACCGGAGTACATAACATAGACAACTACTGCATAACCATTACAAGGTCAAAGTCATGAACAAGCATAGTGCTTAACATAGACCAGTACCGCATAACAATTACAAGTTATGGTTTTAACACCTACAACTAAGTGGACTTCTTAAATAGCAATCCCGCGGAGTCATTGTTGATTTTGTTCCTAGTTGCCGAGACCAACCATTGAAGGTTAGTACATCAACATGGGGACAACATCTTCCACAAGGTAATGACTCAACTTCATCATTGTTAAGGTTTTGTAGTGAATAAACAAGTGACTTTATTTAGAACTTAGTAGAATGGGTGAGGGATAATCGTCCAAACTTGTGTTCCAGTCCTCAACATTATGGAGGGATAGAACGAACCTGGTTGGTATTTCCCGTGATCACATGTAGTTGCTCTTAAGCATGACGCCAACCATAGGATGTGTAACATCCCAAATTTTCAATTTGGTATGTTACACATAGATCATCATTGCATATCATGTTTTTATTGCATTTTGCAAATCCTCGATAAATCCTAAGCAACTCAAGGACCCTTGGAGAGAGTTGGGGATTTTCTCGAATTTTCATATTTGATTTCATCAAATAATAAGACGAGGATTTTGGTTTTAATTATTTTCCCTCCGAAAAAAATATTTCATTTTAAAATAAACGAGAGGAGAAATATGACTTCTCCAAAACAATTGAAATACTGGAGGAAATGTTAAAATCATTATTTGGAATTTATTTGGATTTTATTTGCAATTTTTATTGCATTAAAAATATTGCATGTTTTCAAAATATTCATTTTGTGTTAAAAAATGTTCACCCTATTCTAGATTTTCTAACTAGACGGGGAAAATTTATTTCATATTTTTCTGATTTTTATTTATTTTTCTACGAATTATTTACCGCGGAACTTATTTAAAAAAAAACTGCGCGCCCGACCGGGCCGCAGCCCAGCCAGGCCGCCGGCCCACCCCGCGCCCCTCTCCTCCTCGCGCACGAGACGCCCGCCGCCGCCATGGCCGAGTCCGGCTCCCGCACGGCTCCCGCCGGCCACCCCCTCCCCCAAGTCACCTCCACCCCCTATTTATATACCGCCGCCGCCCCCCCCCTCTCCCTCACCGCAAGCCGCCGCCGCCGCACTCGCCTCGCCCGCCGCCGCCCGCACGGATCCGCGCCGCCGCCGCAACCCCGCCGTCGCCGCTCGCCGGAGCCCCGCCCCTCGCCCCCGAGCCGCCCGAGCCCCGAGCCCCGCAGCCCCGTCGCCGGAGCCCGACCCCGAGGTAGCCGCACCTCGCCGTTGCCGGTTTTCTTAAAAAAACGTTCGTTTTAAAAAAAACCCTAGATCGGTTTTTTTCGGTTTTATTATTTTGCGAGCGTTCACCGAACCGTTCGTTTTAACGAACGCGTTCGTCGGTTTTTCTCTGTTAACGAACATCCGTTATTTAACCGTTCGTCCGTTTTTCTTTTTCGTCGGATTTTTCTCGTTATTTTCTCAGATTCGATTTCTGATCGAATCTTCGATTCTGTTTAACTTCTCGCTCGATTATCGGAATCAGGCGATTCAAGCGCCTAGAGTTTCGTCTCGAAATTCTCTTTCCGTTTAACCTACTCAAACAAGTTTTTGCTCCAGTAGAATTTGACCTAGATCCAGATTAGCAAACGAAGTTTCTTTCTTTCGTCGTTTGACTTTCGTTGCTTCTTTCGAGTTGATTCTTTTTGCAAACCGGAGTTCTTAAGCTGAACTTTCTGGTTGGATCTTTCATTCGAGTTTTACCTGTGCATTAGATGAGTACTGATTGTATGCTTGTTTGTTTGCGATAGAGTACCCGGAGTGTGCCGCTTGTTACTTCGACTCGCTAGGTTTTGCGGATCATCAGCAAGGCAAGTAACACTTTGATCATAACCCGTTCATACCCAGTTTTACTGCATTAGATCTGTTTTCCTCAAACACTTGCATGATTAGGGTCTAATTAAATTGTGGGTATTGGGAAGCAGTTGAGGTAGTACCTATTACCTGTTTTTCTTATCAAACCCTTGGGAGTTACTTCTACGTTGCTTTTATTATTGCCATGCTATGCTCGTAGACGTGGATTGGGTTTGAATGATATTCACGACAGATGTGAGATTGTTAATAATGGTTCAACTTAAGGTGGCAACTAAAACTCACATCTGGGTGGATTGAGGCACCTGGAGAACCCTGTGTTGTCTGTTTGTATAAGGTCCGCCACCCAGGCTCAAAGGGATCATAAGATTATTCATGCTAGAAACTTCCGTGTGCAGCCACAAGCTATTATGGGCTCTAGCATAGTTGAGTAGGTTACAAGATCTCTTGAAGAGGTGGACTAGCAGATGTAGGGGAAAGTAGGTGTACCGGTCCATCCAGAGTAAAGAGTGATTGTTTCTGAAAGGCCGTGTCTCGGTCATCCGTTTCTCAAACATCATGTAGTGCGAGAATCAAGCGGAGGCGATCGAGTCTTGTGGGGAAAAGTGCGCAAACCTCTGCAGAGTGTACAAACTAATCATGGTTAGCCGTGTCCCCGGTTATGGACAACTTGAGTATCTAGTACCTGGATTATCATTTGAATCTCATCACCATGTTACTTATAATTAATTTTGTTGGGTTAATGATGACACTTAATTGGGATTGAGTTGGAGGTACCTTCTCAATGTTTCACAACCACCATGATAGTTAAATAAAATTTATTCCTTTGCAGTAGGATAAAATTGGCTTTTCGCAAAACTGTAACCATAGAGCTTTCCACCAGCCATATATGCATATAGTATAGCATTATTATTGTTCATTGCTCCCTATGTGTTGCTTTGCCAGCATATTCTATGTGCTGACCCGTTTTCGGGCTGCAACGTCTCATGTTGCAGACTTTTCAGACGACGAGTAAGGTGCCTTAGGTCGTGGTCTTATACTCAGTGATGCCGCTGGAGTTGATGGACTCACTTATCTTCCAAGTCTTCCGCTGTTATCGTTATTAGATGGCCTTAAGCCATGTTTATCATACTTAATCTTTTCGGAGATATTCGATGTAATAAGTGTGTGATTGCTACTCTGTTATAAATCCTCCATTTGTACTGTGCGTGTCAGCATTACTGATCCAGGGATGACACTGGTGCACAGCAGCACAGGCCATTTGAGGTCTGGTCGCTACAAAGTTGGTATCAGAGCATTCATACATATCAAGGGGATTCGTAAACAAGTTTAAGATGTCCACCCAAGTTCTCAAAACCCCTATGTTAGTAACCTCGCCAGGAGCAAAGTATATGGCCACCCAAGGATGTTTTCAGATACCACTGGCCATTGGTAGGCATGTTTTCCCCTCAGACCTCATTGTTTTGGAATCGCAAGGTTTGGATGTGATTCTGGGAATGGATTGGCTATCGTTGTATGGAGGAAACATCGATTGTGCCAGCAAGACGATTTTGCTTACCACCCCGGAAGGAAAAAGGATCAAGTATGTATCCCGGCATATGCCGAAGAGGACTCAAGTGAATTCCTTATCAGGAGTTGTACAGGAGGAAGTACTAGTGGTGAAGGATTATCCGGATGTATTTCCAGAAGAGTTGCCAGGCATGCCACCAGATAGAGACATTGAGTTTTTGATTGAACTTTTGCCAGGCACAGGGCCAATATCTAAGAGACCGTACAGGATGCCCGCAAAGGATTTGGAAGAAATTAAGAAGGAGATCAAGGAGTTACTGGATAAAGGCTATATTCGCCCAAGTTCGTCACCTTGGGGATCCCCAGTACTTCTAGTGGAGAAGAAAGATGGATCACTAAGGATGGTTGTTGATTACCGAGGTTTGAATGAAGTGACCATCAAAAACAAGTACCCACTGCCGATGATCAATGATTTGTTTGACCGCTTACAAGGAGCTAAAGTATTTTCCAAGATCGATCTACGATCAGGGTACCATCGGTTAAAGATTCGAGAGCAGGATATACCCAAGACGGCCTTTACCACCAGATATGGATTGTATGAGTATACCGTTATGTCATTTGGTTTGACTAACACACCTGCCTATTTCATGAACCTGATGAACAAAGTGTTTATGGAGTTTTTGGATAAGTTCGTCGTGGTGTTCATTGATGATATTTTAATCTTTTCCAAGGATGAAGAAGAGCATGAGGAGCATTTACGATTGGTACTTGAGAAGCTCAGAGAACATCAATTATATGCCAAGTTCAGCAAATGTGAGTTTTGGTTGAAGGAAGTTGGATTCCTTGGACATGTTATTTCTGGAGAAGGAATAGCAGTAGACCCTGCCAAGGTTGACACGGTGACAAGTTGGGAATCACCCACGACAGTTGGAGAAATCCGGAGTTTTCTTGGACTTGCAGGATACTACCGGAGATTTATCGAGAATTTCTCAAAGATTGCTAAGCCCATGACTGAGCTATTGAAGAAGGACACCAAATTCAATTGGACTGAGGAATGTGAAGCTAGTTTCCAAGAGCTGAAGAAACGATTGGTTACCTCACCAGTGTTGATTCTGCCAGATCAACGCAAGGATTATGAAGTTTATTGCGACGCTTCTCGTCGAGGACTTGGAGCAGTGCTTATGCAGGAAGGAAGAGTTGTGTCGTATGCTTCACGACAACTTAAACCCCATGAGAAGAATTATGCTACGCATGATTTGGAATTAGCAGCCGTGGTGCATGCATTGAAAACATGGAGACATTTTCTCATTGGAAACCATTGTGAGGTGTACACGGATCACAAGAGTTTGAAGTATATTTTCACGCAGAAGGAGTTAAATCTCAGACAGAGGAGATGGTTGGAGCTCATTAAAGATTATGATAGGAGATTGCATTATCACCCAGGAAAGGCTAACGTAGTAGCAGACGCGTTGAGCCGCAAGAGTCATGTCAACACCCTCATGACAGGAGAGTTACCTCAGGAGTTAACCGAGGACCTTCGCGAGCTATGTTTGGAGATAGTCCCTAGAGGCTATTTAGCGACATTGGAGATTCAGTCTACCTTGATGGAAAGGATCAGAGAAGCTCAGAAGACAGACAAGGAGATTGAAGAGATAAAGGAGAAGATGAGCAAAGGAAAAGCCAAGGGATTTCGTGAGGATGAGCACGATACCTTATGGTTCGAGGACCGCGTATATGTGCCAAATGATCCGGAGATCAGGAAGTTGATTTTGCAAGAAGCCCATGATTCACCGTACTCGATTCACCCAGGGAATACCAAGATGTATTTGGATTTGAAGAATACTTTCTGGTGGACCGGAATGAAGAAGGATATTGCGGAGTATGTAGCAGTTTGTGATGTATGTCAGAGAGTGAAGGCAGAGCATCAGAAGCCAGCAGGATTGCTGCAACCATTGCCGATACCCGAATGGAAGTGGGATAAAATAGGCATGGATTTTATCACAGGATTACCCAGGACTCATTCAGGCTATGACTCGATATGGGTTGTAGTCGACCGTTTGACGAAAGTGGCTCATTTAATTCCAGTGAAGACCACTTACACAAGTGCTAAGTTGGCAAAGATATACATGACCAGGATCGTATGTTTGCATGGAGTTCCGAGGACCATTGTATCAGACAGAGGAACCCAATTTACCTCGAAGTTTTGGAAGCAGTTACATGAAACATTGGGAACCAGGCTGGAATTTAGTACAGCTTTCCACCCACAGACAGATGGACAGACCGAAAGGGTCAACCAGATTTTGGAGGACATGTTGAGAGCATGTGCACTAGATTATGGATCTAGTTGGGACGACAATTTGCCATATGCGGAGTTTTCGTATAACAACAGTTATCAAACCAGTTTGAAGATGGCCCCTTTCGAAGCCTTGTACGGAAGGAGGTCTAGAACACCGTTGTTATGGGACGAAGTTGGAGACCGTTAGTTGTTTGGACCAGATTTGATTAAGGAGTCTGAACAGAAAGTGAGGTTGATTCGCGATAGGCTCAAGGTAGCCCAGTCCAGGCAGAAGAGTTATGCCGATTCTAAACGAAAGGAGACCGTTCATGAAGTCGGAGACAGAGTGTATCTTCGAGTATCACCCCTTCGAGGAGTGAAGCGCTTTGGAGTTAAGGGAAAGTTAGCGCCCCGTTTTATCGGACCATACAGAGTGTTGGAACGTATGGGAGAAGTTGCCTACAAGTTGGAATTGCCCGAAGGATTGTCTGGAGTACATGATGTATTTCATGTTTCGCAGTTGAAGAAGTGCCACGCAGAGATGGTTGAGATACCACTGAGAGATACTGTGCCACTGGAAGCGATACAGTTGGAAAGTGATTTGACTTATGAGGAGAAGCCAGTTAAGATTCTCGAGTATGCCAGCCGAGTTACCCGCAGCAAGGTTATCAAGTTTTGCAAAGTTCAGTGGAGTCACCACACAGAAGATGAAGCCACCTGGGAGCGAGAGGAAGATCTACGGAAAGACCACTCTCACATGTTTTCTAGCCAACCCGAATCTCGAGGGCGAGATTCATCTTAAGGGGGGTAGGTTTGTAACATCCCAAATTTTCAATTTGGTATGTTACACATAGATCATCATTGCATATCATGTTTTTATTGCATTTTGACAAATCCTCGATAAACTTAAGCAACTCAAGGACCCTCGGAGAGAGTTGGGGATTTTCTCGAATTTTCATATTTGATTTCATCAAATAATAAGACAAGGATTTTGGTTTTAATTATTTTCCCTCCGGAAAAAAATATTTCATTTTAAAATAAATGAGAGGAGAAAATATGACTTCTCCAAAACAATTGAAATACTGGAGGAAAAATGTTAAAATCATTATTTGGAATTTATTTGGATTTTATTTGTAATTTTTATTGCATTAAAAATATTGCATGTTTTCAAAATATTCATTTTGTGTTAAAAAATGTTCACCCTATTCTAGATTTTCTAACTAGACGGGGAAAATTTATTTCATATTTTTCTGATTTTTATTTATTTTTCTACGAATTATTTACCGCGGAACTTATTTAAAAAAAAAACTGCGCGCGCCCGACCGGGCCGCAGCCCAGCCAGGCCGCCGGCCCACCCCGCGCCCCTCTCCTCCTCGCGCACGAGACGCCCGCCGCCGCCATGGCCGAGTCCGGCTCCCGCACGGCTCCCGCCGGCCACTCCCTCCCCCAAGTCACCTCCACCCCCCCTATTTATACCGCCGCCGCCCCCCCTCTCCCTCACCGCAAGCCGCCGCCGCCGCACTCGCCTCGCCCGCTGCCGCCCGCACGGATCCGCGCCGCCGCCGCAGCCCCGCCGCCGCCGCTCGCTGGAGCCGCCGCCGGAGCCCCGCCCCTCGCCCCCGAGCCGCCCGAGCCCCGAGCCCCGCAGCCCCGTCGCCGGAGCCTCGCCGGAGCCCGACCCCGAGGTAGCCGCACCTCGCCGTTGCCGGTTTTCTTTAAAAAAAACCGTTCGTTTAGAAAAAACCCTAGATCGGTTTTTTTCGGTTTTATTATTTTGCGAGCGTTCACCGAACCGTTCGTTTTAACGAACGCGTTCGTCGGTTTTTCTCTGTTAACGAACGTCCGTTATTTAACCGTTCGTCCGTTTTTCTTTTTCGTCGGATTTTTTTCCGTTATTTTCTCAGATTCGATTTCTGATCGAATCTTCGATTCTGTTTAACTTCTCGCTCGATTATCGGAATCAGGCGATTCAAGCGCCTAGAGTTTCGTCTCGAAATTCTCTTTCCGTTTAAGCTACTCAAACAAGTTTTTGCTACAGTAAAATTTGACCTAGATCCAGATTAGCAAACGAAGTTTCTTTCTTTCGTCGTTTGACTTTCGTTGCTTCTTTCGAGTTGATTCTTTTTGCAAACCGGAGTTCTTAAGCTGAACTTTCTGGTTGGATCTTTCATTCGAGTTTTACCTGTGCATTAGATGAGTACTGATTGTATGCTTGTTTTTTTGCGATAGAGTACCCGGAGTGTGCCGCTTGTTACTTCGACTCGCTAGGTTTTGCGGATCATCAGCAAGGCAAGTAACACTTTGATCATAACCCGTTCATACCCAGTTTTACTGCATTAGATCTGCTTTCCTCAAACACTTGCATGATTAGGGTCTAATTAAATTGTGGGTATTGGGAAGTAGTTGAGGTAGTACCTATTAACTGTTTTTCTTATCAAACCCTTGGGAGTTACTTCTACGTTGCTTTTATTATTGCCATGCTATGCTCGTAGACGTGGATTGGGTTTGAGTGATATTCACGACAGATGTGAGATTGTTAATAATGGTTCAACTTAAGGTGGCAACTAAAACTCACATCTGGGTGGATTGAGGCACCTGGAGAACCCTGTGTTGTCTGTTTGTATAAGGTCCGCCACCCAGGCTCAAAGGGATCATAAGATTATTCATGCTAGAAACTTCCGTGTGCAGCCACAAGCTATTATGGGCTCTAGCATAGTTGAGTAGGTTACAAGATCTCTTGAAGAGGTGGACTAGCAGATGTAGGGGAAAGTAGGTGTACCGGTCCATCCAGAGTAAAGAGTGATTGTTTCTGAAAGGCTGTGTCTCGGTCATCCGTTTCTCAAACATCATGTAGTGCGAGAATCAAGCGGAGGCGATCGAGTCTTGTGGGGAAAAGTGCGCAAACCTCTGTAGAGTGTACAAACTAATCATGGTTAGCCGTGTCCCCGGTTATGGACAACTTGAGTATCTAGTACCTGGATTATCATTTGAATCTCATCACCATGTTACTTATAATTAATTTTGTTGGGTTAATGATGACACTTAATTGGGATTGAGTTGGAGGTACCTTCTTAATGTTTCACAACCACCATGATAGTTAAATAAAATTTATTCCTTTGCAGTAGGATAAAATTGGCTTTTCGCAAAACTGTAACCATAGAGCTTTCCACCAGCCATATATGCATATAGTATAGCATTATTATTGTTCATTGCTCTCTATGTGTTGCTTTGCCAGCATATTCTATGTGCTGACCCGTTTTCGGGCTGCAACGTAGACTTTTCAGACGACGAGTAAGGTGCCTTAGGTCGTGTCTTATACTCAGTGATGCCGCTGGAGTTGATGGACTCACTTATCTTTCAAGTCTTCCGCTGTTATCGTTATTAGATGGCCTTAAGCCATGTTTATCATACTTAATCTCTTCGGAGATATTCGATGTAATAAGTGTGTGATTGCTACTCTGTTATAAATCTTCCATTTGTACTGTGCGTGTCAGCATTACTGATCCAGGGATGACACTGGTGCACAGCAGCACAGGCCATTTGAGGTCTGGTCGCTACAGGATGCCCGTTCGAGCTATGAACACCATGTTGTCTATTGAAAACACAACCGTTCATCAAAACCGACACCGTGTGGTCATTGTCTCTTGCTTTTCAGTAAATCATAATTGTACTGTTCAGACCTAGGAACATAGACTAAACCCAAGATTGTACCTTCGTTGGCACTGTGTTACAACGAGATTTCTAGCCATTTCATTCATCTCGAAGACCAAGCAATGCATAGATCCATAAGTGCGAATAATGTGATCTAGATATGGCAACTCCAATTCATCTTCGTTGGTGCCATGGGTATGAACCAACATTAGTGTATGAGGAACCCGTACCACAGAATAACCCGAGCATGTTTCTTGAGATATAAGAACACTGGTGACTGGTTTCTCAATGGGTCTAGTTTATTACGACAAGGAAAATGTGTGTTTCGAATAAGTAGTTGCATAACGTTTGTACTAACATAACGTAAAAAATCGTGGACATTACCAATCATGCGGATGCTAAACGAATACATACCCCTCACCGGTCATCGCAGAGTTCTATTGGTCATGTTGGACAACATCGACGTAGTGAAAAAGGGACATGTGCTCCGACCCAACTAGTTCCCATTGGTCGAGAACTTAGTTGACACATGCGGCATCAATGGTTTTGTGTGGCATCAATGGTGTTGTCGAACATGGCGATTGCAAAGTAATCGTGGCATCTGACATACTTAGACGGGGGTCGAGAGGTGACAATCTTATTTATGTAATCAATGTTGAATTGCATCTATTCATTCATGCCATCCAACATGTTGCAACCCTAGCTATGTCGTTAATGGGGGAGGGGTGGGGGGCACCAGCGACGGTAAGGGAGAAGGAGGGTTGGGGTTGCTGCCCGTGTCGCCCTGGGGATAGAGCGACGCGGGACGAAAAAAAGGAAAGATACAAAGGAGAACAAGATTACAGTCATCCAGTGGAGCTAGATTATCATAAATTACTAAAGCATGTCGTTTGTGGTACATAAAATACTTAGTCAGGTCGGCTCCCGTGTAAGGAGCGCCCCAGGTTGAGGCTGGCAGAAAACCCAAAAACGGGTTTGTACATGAATGCACGCCTTGTACAAACTACCATGTTTTCAAGGCATCAACAAGCACTCAACAACACCCGCAAAAAAAAAAAAACACTCAACAAAGGAGAATCCAACAATGTAGAATGTATGGTGTTTCAAAAGAATCTTAATCATAAATGAATTTGGCTAAGTTAAGCTGTTGTGACTATACATCTAAAGTGCTACAAAATGGAGCGTACATACACTTGGAATCACATCAGTTAATCAAAGGCATATGATGCCGTTGACGTAGCAGCCACGCCCACATCCAGCACGGCTAATTATGCACGACCGAAGGACCCTCAGACCTTCTGCTCACGAAAGCTGTGTACCCAGCCCCCAACCTGTGCTCCGTCTTCTTCAACCTGGCAATGGGAATCAACCTTTGCGGCGGTGAAGGTGATCCCGATCTTGATCTCGCCGTGGTACGAGTTGTCGGCGGTGACCACCCTGTACTTGGCCGGGTTCAGCCGCGACGTGCCGCTCTCCATGCCCATGCTGATCAGGTCGGTCACATTGATCCTGCATCACATAGATATACGTACTCAGTAATTTGATTCAGATCTTGCTTTTGTCTTTAATTTGCCACTTCAACTCAATTAGCTGGTGAAGTGCTGATGCTTGGCATCTGGGACTGGGAGTAGGAGTTTACTCACGTTGCTTGGCCGAGGAAGTCGTCGCTGGAGAAGTTGTCGTGGTCCATGATCCGCAGGAAGAGCTTATCCTGCACGTTGGCCGCGGAGGAGTTGATCTGGAACCTCAACACCTCGTTCCAGCTCGGGTTCCTCCCAGCATCTGCATTACATGCACACGGTTGGTTCGTTCAGCAAAATTATACAGTATTTTGTGGACTGGGCGGGGTGGAGACGAGGAACCAAGAAAACAGAGCTGCATGAAATGGAAGCAGGCACAGACCTCGGGCGGTGCTGCTCTTGCGCTCCTGGCACCGGTACTGCACCACCACATACGGGTCGATCTTCCCTGCACATACATACATACAGGTCAACACGAAGATCAATCTCCGTCCACAACCGAACACAGAACGGAGCAAATCGACGCCAAGAACACTGGCTTCTGCAGTGGATTATTCTACTCACCGAGGAAATCGGTGCCGGAGAGGCCCTTGGCGTGGACCAGATGCACCTCCAGAAGGCCGCGCGCCATTGTATTTGCTCACTCGTTCTCGCCGGAAAGCTAACCAACACTCGAAGTCGATCCTCTCCCACGGCCGGCCGGTTGCTCTGCCCTTCTGAATGAATGCCTTTCTCTCTTTCGTCTTTGATCTCAGGCGTTTGCAATTGAGGTGCCGTAACTGAGGCGCGCCGGTGTATTTATATAGTACAACGTGGTTCCTCGGATGGGTAGCGGCTGCCGCAGTACGGGTCCATTGAAAACTCCGGAGCTGGTCGTCGCAACGTGAGGAAGCTCGCGCCATTTGGACCGGTTCAAGGCTCCTACAGTACTCGCTTCCACTCTCCTTCCTTTCCCGCACGAAAACAAGGTGGAGCCCTCTCCGTTTCTTCTTTTAACCCAAGTTGCCAACTTGTACTGTGCTTTACTGGTTGAGCCTCGAGACACCACAACTAGAAAATCCTTCGTTTAGCTCGGACTACGTCTTCACTTGCCAATCACCAACTTTACCATGGGCCGGGCGCGCGTGCTCTTTTGACGTCTATGAAATTCTCTACGCGGTGACATGGAATGGAAGAAAGGAACGTATTTGGATCGCGGTCTCGGATGAATTCGCGTATATCTGCAGAAACGTAACTGGACCGGGTCTCGACACCGCACATTTAAGAGGGGCCGTTTGGCCCTCACATCAGCAAAGCTCATCTGGTTTTAATATCTATAACTAAGTTGACTTCTTCAATAATATCCCTGTCGCGTCGTTATTGATTTTCGTCTTGGTTGTCGAGACAAACCACTGAAGGTCAGTATATCATCAAGGAAACAATGTCTTCCACAAAGTAACGACGCAAGTTTGTCGTTGCTGAGGGTGATGAATGAAGAACAAAAATTTCACCTGGACATGAAGCGGTGTTCCCAGCATCATTTTGATGACGGATCTTACAATAGTCATGCCAACCAGTACTCCACGTCAGGCCGGAGTGGACTAGAAGATGGGTGTGACGTCTTGCACCTTGGACCAACACCAAAACCTTTGAGGGTCCGCCCATGTCGTGGCGCGGATCAGGCGGCTGCCATTCTACATTGGGTCAAACAACCTGTATCATCCACCATGTCCACCGGGCCCAGTCTTATACAACGACACACCTGGTTCTGGTTGATCTTATACACAGGTTCCTCACACCACATGCAACTAGAGAGGCTGAAAGTGATTGTTCATTGGGCAGAAAAACACATGATACTCCCTTGCTTCATTCCACTCCGACCTCTAGTCTCGTCCATCGTCCCCTTGCGGCCTTTTCCAACCATGTCCCTCATGTATCCCCTACTTGTCCACACCTAGGTTAGGCCCAACCGACACTTGCAGCACAAATCATGATCGGAACGTCACGTCTTTGCCTCAACTCGTCTCTTCCCCACCCCAAGTTTGCTCCAGCCATGCCCTAAGCCCATTGCCGCTCATGCACTGGACAACCCTCCGCCACGGCAGCTCCCGCTACATCCCAATACTCATAGGCTATTGCATCCCCTCCTCCTCTCAAGCCACTATCTTGGTGGAGGCACATTAGCAAGTCTTTTCCCCTATTACCTCTTTGTACTTCACACCGTGCACATTTTTGGGTATAATCTGAAATTTTCTAAATTTTGAAATGTTGAATGATTTGGTTTATTTCTTTATGTTTAGAAAGGAGTATCTTGCCAGTTCGGTTTCACTTTGATGGAAATTTTTATCATTGACGGCCAACCATTGTGATATGTGTGAGGAGAAGATTGTTTGTTTGTGATTCCCCATGGGAGATGTGGAATGGAATAGACTCAATGTCACTTAAGGCTACACCACACTATTTTAGATGGAGAGATGTTGCACTTATCGATGCTCGGGGAAGGTTTTTTTTATGGCACTGGTTGTCTTGTGAGTAATGAAACATGCAAGATACCGTTAGAGCATATCCCTTTTGATGGCGGTGTGGACATTTGCGTTGAAGAATTGGGAGACAAACCAACATAGCCGAATTAGACAATGGATGATGGTTTTTCTTGAGGATGAGATACAATGAAAGCTTGTAGATAGTGGAGGTAGTGGCATCCGATTTCTAGAACCAGATTTTGATGATCAAGTGTAGGCTACAGGTGGCAAGGATGGTCAACATATTTCTTTAGTTGGTGACGAAATAAAGAAAAAATTGCAATGCATAGGGAAATTGACATACATCTTGAGAGAAATTTGTTTTAGTTTTAACTTCAAGTTTTGGGTTCGAAATTCAATGTGCCTACCGGGCTAGAAGGTGGGGGCGGCAACTACGAGGCACCCACACCGCGTGAGATCGGATATTGGGGGAGAGAGGAGGCAGGGGGAAACATGCAAGGGAGTCGACAATAGCCCCGCTGCCACCATCCTAGGGCCATGCGCGGCGGCGACGTGGGAGTGAGGTTTGGGAGGGGCTCCCGTGTCGCCGGCGGGGGTGACGTGGGGGTCATTCGGGATATCACTGCAGAACTACCACAAAACTACCAAACCCCTTGTCCAAAATAATATGTATCTGCCAACCCAGTTGCCACCGGCACCGGACACCTAAGAGCATCTACAGCCATGCATACCACATCTGGCACCCTATACGTCCGCGGACGCGCCCGGACACATCCATAGATAGTGACCAGTCAATCCTCAAATCACCATGTCCACAGCCATGTACCTCATATCTGGTACCATATATCTATAGTAAGCAATGCAACGTGAAACTAAACTTCATAGATCATCAATGAAACATACGGACATTCAACGAGTGGACATAGAAAGCGATAGCAAACGAACATAGAAACACACATAATCCACATAATCATCAACCAAAAGAGCACCACGGTTCAGCCGTCGGACAAGTTCTAAACTAAGATTACTCAAAACATAAATAAACACGGAGAGAGGATCGAGCTTCTTCACCACTTCTTTGCCGACCCTTTGCCCTTCCGGTTATCGGCGCAACTGTAGGTGTCCGTGTAGGCGTCGTCGATAGGAGGTGGATCGTTGGAGCCATCATCGGTGCCGTCGATGATGTCTGAGGAGGAGGAAGAGGAGTTGATGAAGCTGACCATCCTCCAGACCGTGTGGTCCTACTGCCTCTTGAGCTTCGTCGCTCTCGCCGCCCTCGCCCTGCACGCCGACTGCTCCAAACCTAGCCGGAGCGCCTTCGTGTTTTTTTCACGGAGCCCGCAGGTGTCCATCTCCGTTGTCGTAAGTGAGCGGTGGTAGACCCGCAAGGAGCCCTCGTCCTCATTGGGCACCGCCAGCAACCCACGGCGGCGACGGTAGGACTGTCTGATCGCCTTCGATGTCGCCACCCTCTCCCTAGTCCGCTGCTCTCGCGGCGGGTGGCGCCCCCCTTGGATTTGGGTGTACACGTCGACAATGCCAGCGGAGCGGACACTAACATCCACCATTGCCCTTGAGGAGCAGCGATCGGAGGTTTAGGAGGGCGGCGGGCGAGCGGTGCAGAGCAGGTGCACCGCACAGAGGTGTGCGCGGTGCGTTACGGGCCTGCTCCGGCATCAGCACTGCGGCGGGTAACATGGGACAGAGCAAAGCTGGAGCTGACGCTTGTGTCCACCCGTGAGCGCTGCAGCGCGGTGCGGAGGGCCAGCTCATCCTCGTCGCCATCCGCAATGCGGAGGAAGGCATCCCAATCGTCGCTGTATCTGTAAGCTCTGCCATTGTCAGAGCTGGACATGGTAGACGGAGAGGAGGAGGAGATCAAATGAGGATTGGGAGCAGAAGAGACGTAGAGCGGAGCGAGAGTGAAGTGAGCTAGGGTTTTCTTCGGGGTGGGGAAATTAGTGTGGACGAAGTGGGGTCGAACTGGGACATCATGCATGTGCGGGACTGAAGTGACAGACGAGTCCGGATGCGCTTGGACCTCCTATATCCATTTTAGATTTGGGTTGAATACGAGGGATGCGGAACAGTAATGTTTGACGCTGCTTTGAGGCGCCCGGCTAGGTCGGCTATTTTGGCCGATCAGTGGGGCACTTCCCCGGTTTCCTTCGACATCACTGCAACATCATCAGCTTCGTCGAGTCGGGCACATCACTGCTTGGCAGTTGGCACCGGAGGTGTGACAGTGCGTCACGCCCGCGGCACCTCCAGATAAATTGGCGGCAGCTCCGCGCATGCGTCATTCATGCTCGGCTCGGCCCCAACGCCATGGCGTCCCGCGTTCCGTTCGGCCGCCGAGTTTCAGTCTGGTAATTTGACACTTTGTTTTGTCGAGCAGGCGACCTTGCTGTCCCGGAGCCGGGACTAGCAACGCCACCTTTCCTTCTCCAATCACCTCCGTTCTGTGGGGGTAGCGTCGATCGAGCAGACGAAGGGATGAAAACCATGCAGTAGAGAAAACCAGAACGAGTAAAACAGGCTATCTGTCCATCAAAGGCACCAAGCATTCAGCGACGGAAAAGTTTCTGTCGTTCGCATTCAGAATCACAATTTCCCCTAGAATAAGAACCACAAATCGACAATTATCGGACCCGACATCTCTAAACTGTTCTGACTTCTGGCTACTGGTACTATACATCTTCTAAAAAGCTACAGTTGCAACGTACATACAATTGGAACCACATCGTTCAACCACGGGCATAACTTCCAACGCTAATGCGCTACGAGCGAAGTCCTTGGCATCATGCTCTACTCGCGAGAGCTGTGCATCCAGCCTCCGACCTGCGCGCCGTCTTCTTCGACCTGGCATCGAGAATCAAACACTGAATGAGCACCCACGCGGTCCACGAGAAACCAATATATGGAGATCAATTCGTCGTTATTGCAGGGAATCATGCGTGCATTGTTTTACCTTGGTGGCCGTGAACGAGATGCCCACTCTGATCTCGCCGTGGTACGAGTTGTCGGCGGAGACGACGCTGTACTTGGCCGGGTTTTGCTGCGACGAGCCGCTCTCCATGCCAAGGGTGATCAGATCAGTCACATTGATCCTGCATCACACGACAAGATGTCAGCGATTTTCGTTCTTGAAACAGAGACGAGAAACAGAGTAGAAAGAGGCTGCATTTGACTTGTTGAAAATGAAAATATTATGGGTTTGAGCTCATGATGGGGTGCGGCATAGGAATTTGACAATTCCGGTCTTATGATCCAAAAAGTCATTACAGAAATTTTAAAAAAAAATCCTCCAACTATTTTCTTGAAAATCAAATCCTACACCCAAAAGTAGGAGCAGCGCTCACGTTGCTTGGCCGAGGAAGTCGTCGCTGGAGAAGTTATCGTGGTCCATGATCCGGAGGAAGAGCTTGTGCTGCCCGTTGGCCGCGGAGGAGTTGATCTGGAACCGGAACACCTCGTTCCAGCTCGGGTTCCTCCCCTCATCTGCATCATTTTACAGCACACGGTTAGCCACAGCCTCGCAGGGTCGCAGGGCATGGGCGGCTCTTGGATCTATTTTGCCAGAGTCAACGGCCGTTGGTTGCTCCGTTCCAACATCCAACTAGGAGTATCATCATTTGCAGCAGCGAAAATCATGAAGAGGAAAACAAAACCAGGGAGCTGACCTCTGGAGGTGCTGCTCTTGCGCTCCTGGCTCCGGTACTGCACCACCACATACGGGTCGATCTTCCCTGCACATACATACATGGCCAGCACAAAGATCAATCGAACTCTGCCCTCAACCGAACACAAGAACGGAGCAAATCGAAGCCAAACCAAGAAGGTACCATCAGTTCATTCTTACAATTCGACGGAAGGGGGGGGGGGGGGGGGGGGGGGGGTACTCACCTAGGAAATCGCTGCCGAAGAGGCCCTTGGCGTCGACGAGATGCACCTCCAGCACGCCCCTGCCCATCGCCTCCGGATCTAAGCTGGAGACCTGAACGAGCACCTCCTCTGTCCTTTGCCTTCTGGCAGGCCGCTCTGCCTTCTCCTTGTTTCCTCCGGGTCTTGCTGTGATGAGGTCGCGTTTGGAAGCAAGATACCGCTGCCGCTGCCGCCTCCTACCTGCCTATGTATCTGTACGCATTCGCTGCCTTGGCTGGCCGCTCTAGCGGGTCAAAGCTCTGGAGCGGTCGCCAACGGGAGAAAGCTCCTGTTTGGACCGGTTCAAGGCTCTTCCCACGCTTCCTCTCTCCTTCACTTCCCACACCCACACGGAAAGAAGGTGGAGCCATCTCCGTTTCCCACCAATGCAACTGGTCATTCTTTTTCCTGCACCAGTACTTCTGCCTGCAGCGGCCATGCTCTTACACTTTTGATTGACGTCTTCCTGGAAACTGGGCTATTGCCAACGTTTTCCTCCGTAGGAAACGGCGCTAACTATAGGTGCCAGTCATGTTAGTTGGCCACTCGCCAGTATAGTACGTAGGACTAGTCATCGCTAGCACGAACATGGTTTGATCCCATCCCTCCCAGTCCCAGTTCAGGACTAACAACTAATCGTGCTGATTGGACGGTTCGCTCTGGATTCCCATCCGCGGCTTGTGCCACCATCATGGTCGACAGCGACGCGTATGTGCTGGGAATCTGGATGCCTGCCGTAGCCAAACTCCAGCGCGTTTTGGAAATTTTGGTCGCTTCTACCGTTCCGACGCGATGAGACGGAAAGGAGAAGAAACGTTAGTAGAGTACGACGCTGAGGTGAGCAACAGACCCGGCCGGTTTATCGAGTCTGGGTCAGGGTCACGTTTCTTAGCTTCTTGATTTATAGTACTACTTGCCTCTGACCTCGGCCTGAATGCTGCCGTTACGTAAGGTTGATGGCACGGCTGAGAGCGATTTGTTACTAGTATTCAAATGAATAACAATAGTGGAATACTATTCAAACAGGTAGTGATGTCGATCAAAAAGTCTGTGTACCATCAAGAATTCTGTTACTTCACCTGGTTTAAGCAAGAACTTCATAAAAGGCAACAGGTAACAGCGTATTCAAATATACAAGTCACATCAGAACTTCCAAGAAACAAGAAAATGTAGTAGGTTTCAACTGTTACTACAAGGTTGGGCGCACTTTGCTGGTGTTGTTGGGGTTTAAAAAAAAAATACTCGCTCTGTTTCAAAATATAAGGGGTATTATATTTTTTGAAAAGTCAAACCTCTGTAAGTATGATCAAATTTGCAGAGAAATATATCAAAATCCATAATATCCAATTGGTGTCATTAGATTCATCATGAAACGAAATTCCATTCTTTTTTGTTTAATATTGTGGATATCGATATTTTTGGCTCTGAACTTGATTAAAGTTAAAGAAATTTGAATTTCCAAAAAACAAATTCCCATTATATTTTGGAACCGATGGAATATTTAGTTTGGCAGGTAGGGGAGATGATGGAGTGTGTTTTATGTTTACTTATAATGCGGTGTGGTTCTGTGTTATCCGTTAATCAACCCATATTAATTTATGTGGAAAAAATTCTGCATCAATGGCTGCATGTCCTATATTGGTGCTATAGTATCATATGGTGGTGTTTCCCTTTTTCAGGCGATGGGAGGGTGTGCGGGGTTGATATGTTTTTGTAAGCCAGTTGATTTGGAAAATCATTGGCCCGATCAAAATCGTAAGCCAAATCCAAATTAAATATCTCGACCAAACGAAAGAGCTTCAAAATTAGGGGACAAAGTGAAATAAAATAATTAAATGGAAGATCTCCTTGAGAAATTATTGAACCGGTGAAAATCGGGTGATTCAATTCTAAATTGAAGACTTAAATTAGTTGTGAGGCCTTAAAGATTAGGAAGCATGGTATATAGTACTAGAAGGGTTTGGCGCGCTTTGCTGCGCCGTTGGTATTGTTGGGTTTCTTCAAAAAATAATCACTCTGTTTCAAAATATAACATGAATTTTTTGAAAATTCAAACCTTGTAAGTTTGATCAAATCTATAGAGAGATATACAAAAAATCCATAATATCAAATCAGTATTTTTAAATTCATAATGAAATAAATTTGAATAATTTTTTGTTTAATATTGTAGATTTCGATATTTTTGCTCTAAACTTGGTCAACGTTAAAGAAATTTGACTTTCTACAAAACTAATACCCCTTATATTTTGACTCAATGGAATATTTAGTCTGGCTGGCTGGGGAGATAATAGAGTGTGTTTTATTTTTGTTTATAACGCGGTTCTTTGGTAGGTCTTTCGTGGTGTGATTCTGTGTTATCTGCTAACAACCTATAGTTATGTGGGGAAATTTCTGTGTCGGCGATCGTATGTACTACTATATTGGTGCTACAATATCACATGGTAGCGCTTCTTTTTTTCAGGCGGTGGGAGGGTGCGCGGGATTGATATGTTTTTATAGGCCGGTTGCCGCTGATTGATTTGAAAAAATGTTGGTCCGGTCAAAATCGTAAACCAAATCCAAAATTGAATACCTCAATTGAATGAAATGCTTCAAAACTAGGGAACATGGCGAATTAAAAGAACTGAATGGGAGAGCTTGAGAAAGTGTTGACCGAGTCAAAATCGATTGACCCATTCTAAATTGAATACCTCAACTAATCGTGAGGCCTTAAAAAATTAGGAAGCATAGTGCATAGTATAAAAAATTTAAATGAGAGAGCTTTGAGAAATTGTTGACATCAAAATCAGATGACCCAATTCTAATTGGAGACCTCAATTGAATGTTGGCTCTACTAGGAAGCTTAGTGTTATAGACAATAAAAGATTTGAATGAGAGGGCTTTGAGAAATTGTTGACTCGGTCAAAATCGGGTGACCCAATTTCAGTTGAAGACCTCTATTAATTGTGAGGCCTTAAAAACTAGGGAGCATAGTGTTTTAGAGCATGATGTCAACAGGCCTCTGCAAATTTTGTCGAATTTGTGCATGGGTGGTACATATAAGTAATCCGATTACCGTTCCAGACAAAAACAAGCAAACATAAGCATGCATCACCGTAAAGATAAGATGGTCAATACGACATAACAGTGCACTCGAATTTGAACAAGATGGTCAAACAGTCTTATAAAGACAATAAGCATACTTCAGTCCTACAAGCGACTGCCTGCATCTCAAAAACAACTAAGCAGAAGCAGACTTCACGGTGGCAGACTTGATGATGTCCACAAACTCAGGCTGCACAAACATACAAAAAAGTAAAGGTCATGATCCATAAGCATTGTATAGAAGCTTAGCCAATTGAGCTTTGACATAATGTCCTGTATTGACTTCATTTGAATAAAATGTCACGTGTAGTTAATTAATTATTAGGAATACGGATTAAGACCTTCAGTGAAGCGCCGTCAACAAGGAACCCATCAAGATCAGGTTGAGCCGCAAGTTCTTTGCAGTTTGCCCCATTTACAGAGCCTGGAAAATACATTCAAGGAGACCGTAAAGGGTGAGGTCCAGTTTACAGCAGTATACGAGGTAAAATGGAATATTGTACGAAGAAATCAGCATTCCAGTGAAATTCAGTTCATGATTTACTGTCAGTTTCGCGGCAGAATGTAAAACTATTGCAGGCGGTAGTACCTGCATAGATAATCGTGGTAGATTCAGCAACTGCGGGACCAACATTAGCGTGGAGCCACTTCCTCAGACCATCGTGAACCTAGTACGACTGGAGTTTCAAGATATCAGAATTATAACAACAAGTAACTATTGAGAGTGATTTGTTGGTATCAGATATAGGGAGAGGCTCGAATGTCTTATAGAAGCAGGCAAGCAGTAACATGTGAACAAAATGTCTTATAGAAACAGCAATCTGTGAAAAGAAGCGCTTATTGCTCTTATTGAGGAGAGTATACCTCCTGTGCTTGAGCAGGGGAAGCAACCTTGCCGGTTGCAATGGCCCAAACTGGTTCATATGCCAGCACGACGTTTGTCCAGTCTGATATTTTCTCTGAAAAAATAAGACAGGAACAAAAGTGAAACACAGACGAAAGGTAAGAATCCCTCCATTTCAATTTATTGCACAAAATACACAATACAGCTAAGCTATAAATGGATTCAATTAGTATCTGTTTGATTCAAGATGCACAGTGTCTTCCCTCCATTTCAATTTATTGCACAAAATTAGCATTCCAGTGAAATTCAGTTAGTTCCTACTTCAAGTAATAGATCCAGAGCTAATTTACTACAGCATTAACATTTATGAATACTGCGCATAAACAGCAAATAGTTTTCAGACTTCTATCAGGGTATTCTGTTCCCTAATACAGTATGTTGTACTCCAGTTTTGGCTAGACAAGGATATACATCCCAGTTTTGGCTATTTTAATATTGTAAGGTAATAAAAGAATGAAAGAGGATTTGCACAATGAAGCCTATATGTCATTAGTAGGAATTAATACATACGGATCTGAATGTGCCAGACCCGTTGACTAAACCTCTCTCACAAGCAAAACATGATCACACCTTAATACTCTTTGGGTGTTAATCACATGGCGACGTGAACTAGATTACTGACTCTACTAAACCCTTTGGGTGTTGGTCACATGGCGATGTGAATTAAGGGTGTTAATCACATGGTGAAGTGAACTATTGGTGTTAAATCATGTGGCGATGTGAACTAGATTATTGACTCTAGTGTAAGTGGGAGACTGAAGAAAATATGCCCTAGAGGCAATAATAAAGTTGTTATTTTATATTTTCTTATATCATGATAAATGTTTATTATTCATGCTAGAATTGTATTAACCGGAAACTTGATACATGTGTGGATACATAGACAAAACACCGTGTCCCTAGTAAGCCTCTACTAGACTAGCTCGTTAATCAAAGATGGTTAAGTTTCCTAACCATAGACATGTGTTGTCATTTGATGAACGGGATCACATCATTAGGAGAATGATGTGATGGACAAGACCCATCTGTTAGCTTAGCATGTTGATCATTCGGTTTTATTGCTATTGCTTTCTTCATATCATATACATTTTCCTTTGACTATTAGATTATGCAACTCCCGGATACCCGAGGAATACCTTGTGTGCTATCAAACATCACAACGTAACTGGGTGATTATAAAGATGCTCTACAGGTATCTCCAAAGGTCGAGATTAGGATTTGTCACTCCGAGTATCGGAGAGGTATCTCTGGGCCCTCTCGGTAATGCACATCATAATAAGCCTTGCAAGAAATGTGACTAATGAGTTAGTTGCGGGATGATGTATTACGGAACGAGTAAAGAGACTTGCCGGTAATGAGATTGAACTAGGTATAAAGATACCGACGATCGAATCTCGGGCAAGTAACATACCAATGACAAAGGGAATAACGTATGTTGCCATTACGGTACGACCGATAAAGATCTTCGTAGAATATGTGGTAACCAATATGAGCATCCAGGTTCCGTTGTTGGTGATTGACTGCAGAGGTGTCTCGGTCATGTCTATATAGTTCTGGAACCCGTAGGGTCCGCACGCTTAACGTTCGATGACGATTTTGTATTATATGAGTTATGTGATTTGGTGACCGAATGTTGTTCGGAGTCCTGGATGAGATCACGGACATGACGAGGAGTCTCGAAATGGTCGAGAGGTAAAGATTCATATATTGTATGATGCTATTTGGACACCAGAAGTGTTTCGGGGGTACCGGGTGCATATCGGGTCATCGGAAGGGGTTTCGGGCATCCCCCCTGTAACTACATGGGCCAAGAGGGGGACAAACCAGCCCCTAAGGGGCTGGTGCGCCCCATGTAGGCCAAAATAAGAGGGAAGGAAAGAGGAGAAGGGAGAAAGCAAGGGAAGGGATTCGGCCTCCCCCTTCCTTCCCTCCTCCCTCCTCCTTCCTTCCCGCTCCGGATGGATATGGAAGGGGGAGGCCGAATAGGGAGGCGCCCAAGTAGGATTGGGCGCCCCCTTGGCTGCCTCTCCTCCTCTCCAACCTATATATATATATGAGGGGGCACCGCTAGAATAAACAACAACGATTGTTAGCCGTGTGCGGCGCCCCCTCCACAGTTTATGCCTCCGGTCATATTGTCGTAGTGCTTAGGCGAAGCCCTGCGCGGATCACTTCACCATCACTGTCGCCATGCCGTCGTGCTGACGAAACTCTCCCTCGACACTTTGCTGGATCAAGAGTTCGAGGGACGTCATCTGTTGGGGAACGTAGCATGCAATTTCAAAAAAAATCCTACGCTCACGCAAGATCTATCTAGGAGATGCATAGCAACGAGAGGGGGAGAGTGTGTCCATGTACCCTCGTAGACCGAAAGCGGAAGCGTTTGACAATTCAGTTGATGTAGTCGAACTTCTTCTCATTTCGACCGATCAAGCACCGAACGTACGACACCTCCGATTTCTGCACACGTTCAGCTCGATGACATCCCTCGAACTCTTGATCCAGCAAAGTGTCGAGGGAGAGTTCCATCAGCACGACGGTGTGGTGATGGTGATGGTGAAGTGATCCGCGTAGGGCTTCGCCTAAGCACTACGTGAATATGACCGAAGGCGTAAACTTTGGAGGAGGGCGCCGCACACGGCTAACAATGTTTGTTGTGTGTTCTAGCGGTGCCCCCCCTCATATATATATATATATATATATATATATATATATATATATATATATATATATATATATATATATATATATATATATATATATATATATATATATATATATATATATATAGGTTGGAGGGGAGGAGAGGCAGCCAAGGGGGCACCCCAAGTAGGAGGAATCCTACTTGGGGTCCTCCCAATTCGGCCTCCTCCCTTTCCTATTCCTATTTGGAGTAGGAAGGGAAGAGGGGGAAGGGGAAATCCTATTCCCTTTTTCCTTTCCTTCTCCAATTTGGCCAGCCCATATGGGGGGCGCACCAGCCCCTTTTTGGCTGCCGTGTTTCCCGTCTTGGCCCATTAGGCCCATATAGCTTGCCGGGGGTTGCCCGGAACCCCTTCCGGTGACCCGATACATACCCGGTACCCCCAGAACACTTCCGGTGTCCGAATACTATCATCCTATATATGAATCTTTACCTCTCGACCATTTCTAGACTCCTCGTCATGTCCTTGATCTCATCCGGGACACCGAACAACATTCGGTCACCAAATCACATAACTCATATGATACAAAATCGTCATCAAACGTTAAGCGTGCGGACCCTACGGGTTCGAGAACTATGTAGACATGACCCAGACACCTCTCCGGTCAATAACCAATAGCGAAACCTGGATGCTCATATTGGTTCCTACATATTCTACGAAGATCTTTATCGGTCAAACCGTTATGACAACATACGTTATTCCCTTTGTCATCGGTATGTTACTTGCCCGAGATTCGATCGTCGGTATCTTCATACCTAGTTCAATCTCGTTACCGGCAAGTCTCTTTACTCGTTCCGTAATGCATCATCCCACAACTAACTTATTAGTCACATTGCTTGCAAGGCTTATCATGATGTGCATTACCGAGAGGGCCCAGAGATGCCTCTCCGATACTCGGAGTGACAAATCCTAATCTCGATCTATAGCAACCCAACAAACACCTTCGGAGATACCTGTAGAGCATCTTTATAATCACCCAGTTACGTTGTGACGTTTGATAGCACACAAGGTATTCCTCCGGTATCCGGGAGTTGCATAATCTCATAGTCAAAGGAATATGTATATGACATGAAGAAAGCAATAGCAATAAAACTGAACGATCAACATGCTAAGCTAACGGATGGGTCTTGTCCATCACATCATTCTCCTAATGATGTGATCCCGTTCATCAAATGACAACACATGTCTATGGTTAGGAAACTTAACCATCTTTGATTAACGAGCTAGTCTAGTATAGGCTTACTAGGGACATGGTGTTTTGTCTATGTATCCAAACATGTATCAAGTTTCTGGTTAATACAATTCTAGCATGAATAATAAACATTTATCATGATATAAGGAAATATAAAATAACAACTTTATTATTGCCTCTAGGGCATATTTCCTTCAGTCGCCCACTTGCACTAGAGTCAATAATCTAGTTCACATCGCCATGTGATTTAACACCAATTGTTCACATCACCATGTGATTAACACCCATAGTTCACATGGCCATGTGACAAACACCCAAAGGGTTTACTAGAGTCAACAATCTAGTTCACATCACCATGTGATTAACACACAAAGAGTACTAAGGTGTGATCATGTTTTGCTTGTGAGAGAAGTTTAGTCAACGGGTCTGCCACATTCAGATCCGTATGTTTTTTGCAAATTTCTATGTCTACAATGCTCTGCATGGAGATACTCTAGATAATTGCTCCCAATTTCAATATGTATCCATATTGAGACTCAGAGTCATCCAGATCGGTGTTAAAGCTTACATCGACGTAACTCTTTACGATGAACTCTTTATCACCTCCATAACCGAGAAATATTTCCTTAGTCCTCTAAGAATAATTTTGACCGCTGTCCAGTGATCTACTCCTTGATCACTATTGTACCCCTTTGCCAAACTCATGGCAAGGTACACAATAGGTCTGGTATACAACATGGCATACTTTATATAACCTATGGTTGAGGCATAGGGAATGACTTTCATTCTCTCTTTATCTTCTGCCGTGGTCGGGTTTTGAGTCTTACTCAACTTCATACCTTACAACACAGGCAAGAACTCCTTCTTTGACTGGTCCATTTTGAACTCCTTCAACATCTTATCAAGGTATGTACTCATCGAAAGTCTTATCAAGCGTCTTGATCTATCTTTATAGATCTTGATGCCCAATATGTAAGTAGCTTCACTGAGGTCTTTCTTTGAAAAAATCCTTTCAAACACTCCTTTATGCTTTCCAGAAAATTCTACATCACTTCTGATCAACAATATGTCATTCACATATACTTATCAGAAAGGCTGTAGTGCTCCCACTCACTTTCTTGTAAATACAGGCTTCACCGCAAGTCTGTATAAAACTATTTGTTTTCATCAACTCATCAAAGCGTATATTCCAACTCCGAGATGCTTGCACCAGTCCATAGATGGATCGCTGGAGCTTGCACACTTTGTTAGCACCTTTAGGATTGAGAAAACCTTCTGGTTGCATCAGATACAACTCTTCTTTAATAAATCCATTAAGGAATGCAGTTTGACATCCATTTGCCAGATTTCATAAAATGCATCAATTTCTAACATGATTCGGACAGACTTTAAGCATCGATACGAGTAAGAAAATCTCATCGTAGTCAACACCTTGAACTTGTCAAAAACCTTTTGCGACAATTCGAGCTTTGTAGATAGTAACACTACTATCAGCATCTGTCTTCCTCTTGAAGATCCATTTATTCTCAATGGCTCCCCGATCATCGGGCAAGTCAATCAAAGTCCATACTTTGTTCTCATACATGGATCCTATCTCAGATTTCATGGCCTCAAGCCATTTATCGGAATCTGGGCTCATCATCGCTTCCTCATAGTTCGTAGGTTCGTCATGGTCTAGTAACATGACTTCCAGAACAGGATTACCGTACCACTCTGGTGCGGATCGTGCTTTGATTGACCTACGAGGTTTGGTAGTAACTTGATGTGAAGTTTCATGATCATTATCATTAGCTTCCTCTCTAGTTGGTGTAGGCATCACAGGAACAGTTTTCTGTGATGAGCTACTTTCCAATTCGAGAGAAGGTACAATTACCTCATCAAGTTCTACTTTCCTCCCACAAACTTCTTTCAAGAGAAACTCCTTCTCTAGAAAGGATCCATTCTTAGCAACAAATATCTTGCCTTCGGATCTGTGATAGAAGGTGTACCCAACAGTTTCTTTTTGGGTATCCTATGAAGATGCACTTCTCCGATTTGGGTTCGAGCTTATCAGGCTGAAGCTTTTTCACATAAGCATCGCAACCCCAAACTTTAAGAAACGACAGCTTAGGTTTCTTGCCAAACCACAGTTCATACGGTGTCGTCTCAATGGATTTAGATGGTGCCCTATTTAACGTGAATGCAGCTGTCTCTAATGCATAACCCCAAAATGATAGTGGTAAATCGGTAAGAGACATCATAGATCGCACCATATCTAATAAAGTACGGTTACGACGTTCGGACACACCATTACGCTGTGGTGTTCCAGATGACGTGAGTTGTGAAACTATTCCACATTGTTTTAAATGAAGGCCAAACTCGTAACTCAAATATGCGCCTCCGTGATCAAATCGTAGAAACTTTATTATCTTGTTATGATGATTCTCCACTTCACTCTAAAATTCTTTGAACTTTGCAAATGTTTCAGACTTGTGTTTCATTAAGTAGATATACCCATATCTGCTCAAATCATCTGTGAAGGTCATAAAATAACGATACACGCCGCGAGATTCAACACAAATTGGACCGCATACATCGGTATGTATTACTCCAATAAGTCAGTGGTTCGCTCCATTGTTCCAGAGAACGGAGTTTTAGTCATCTTGCCCATGAGGCATGGTTCGCAAGTATCAAATTATTCATAATCAAGTGATTCCGAAAGCCCATCTGCATGGAGTTTTGATACGTCTCCAACGTATCTATAATTTTTGATTGTTCCATGCTATTATATTATCCATCTAGGATGTTTTATATGCATTTATATGCTATTTTATATGATTTTTGGGACTAATCTATTAAGCTAGAGCCCAGTGCCAGTTTCTGTTTTTTCCTTGTTTTCGAGTTTTACAGAAAAGGAATACCAAACGGAGTCCAATTGACGTGCCAATTTTTGATGATTTTTTATGGACCAAAAGAAGCCCCCGGAGTAAAAGAGTTGGGCCAGAAGAGTCCCGAGCCATCCACGAGGGTGTAGGGCGCGCCCTACCCCCCTGGGAGCGCCCCCTGCCTCGTGGATGACTCGGAGACCCCCCTGACGTGAGACCGACGCCAAAAATTCCTATAAATACAGAAACCCCCGAAAAGAAACCTAGATCGGGAGTTCCGCCGCCGCAAGCCTCTGTAGCCACCAAAAACCAATCGGGACCCTGTTCCAGCACCCTGCCGGAGGGGGGATCCATCACCGGTGGACATCTTTATCATCCCGGCGCTCTCCATGACGAGGAGGGAGTAGTTCACCCTGAGGGCTGAGGGTATGTACCAGTAGCTATGTGTTTGATATCTCTCTCGTGTTCTTGATTTGGCACGATCTTGATGTATCGCGAGCTTTGCTATTATAGTTGGATCTTATGATGTTTCTCCCCCTCTACTGTCTTGTAATGGATTGAGTTTTCCCTTTGAAGTTATCTTATCGGATTGAGTCTTTAAGGATTTGAGAACACTTGATGTATGTCTTGCGTGGGATACCCGTGGTGACAATGGGGTATTCTATTGATCCACTTGATGTATGTTTTGGTGATCAACTTGCGGGTTCCATGACCTTGGGAATCTATGCATAGGGGTTGGCACACGTTTTCGTCTTGAATATCCGGTAGAAACTTTGCAGCACTCTTTGAAGTTCTTTGTGTTGGTTTGAATAGATAAATCTCAGAACATGTGATGCATATCGTATAATCATACCCGTGGATACTTGTGGTGACATTGGAGTATCTAGGTGACATTAGGGTTTTGGTTGATTTGTGTCTTAAGGTGTTATTTTACTATGAACACTAGGGCTGTTTGTGACACTTATAGGAATAGCCCAATGGATTGATCGGAAAGAATAACTTTGAGGTGGTTTCGTACCCTACAATAATCTCTTCGTTTTTCTCCGCTATTAGTGACTTTGGAGTGACTCTTTGTTGCATGTTGAGGGATTGTTATATGATCTAATTATGTTATCCTTGTTGAGAGAACTTGCACTAGTGAAAGTATGAAACCTAGGCCTTGTTTCGAAGCATTGCAATACCGTTTACGCTCACTTTTATCATTAGTTACCTTGCTGTTTTTATATTTTCAGATTACAAAAACCTATATCTACCGTCCATATTGCACTTGTATCACCATCTCTTCGCCGAACTAGTGCACCTATACAATTTACCATTGTATTGGGTGTGTTGGGGACACAAGAGACTCTTTGCTATTTGGTTGCAGGGTTGTTTGAGAGAGACCATCTTCATCCTATGCCTCCCACGGATTGATAAACCTTAGTTCATCCACTTGAGGGAAATTTGCCACTGTCCTACAAACCTCTGTCTTGGAGGCCCAACAACGTCTACAAGAAGAAGGTTGTGTAGTAGACATCAACCTCTTTTCTGGCGCCGTTGCCAGGGAGGCTAGGTAAGCGGCACTAACACCCCGTCAACTAAGCTCTTTTCTGGCGCCGTTGCCGGGGAGGTTAGTGCTTGAAGGTATATCTTTAGATCTTGCAATCAAATATTTTTGTTTCTTGTTTTATCACTAGTTTAGTCTATAAAATAAAACTACAAAAAATGGAATTGAGGTTGCCTCATATGCTTCATCTTTTTAATATCTTTCGTGAAAATGATGGAAAGGAAAATTGTGCCAAAGTGTTAGAAGAAGAATGCATTAAAATGTTTGGCACTAAATCTTTGAATGATGAGCATGATTGCAATGATGTTAGTATGAATTCTTTGAATATCCATGATGCTAATGATATGCAAAGCCACAAGCTTGGGGATGCTATGTTTGATGAAGATGATATTTTTAGTCCCCCAAGTTTTGATGAGAAAATTTATTTTTATGATGATTATATTGATAAAAGTGGATTTGGAGAGGTCGTGACTTTATTTAGTGATGAATCCACTATTTCGGAAGAGGATCCAATTGATTATGAGAACAAAGTTGCTATATATGATGACTATTGTGATGACACGTATGCTATAAAGAATAGTGATAACCATGAAACTTGTCATCTTGATTTTAATTTTCAATTGGATTATGCCTCACATGATAGTTATTTTGTTGAGTTTGCTCCCACTACTATTCATGAGAAGAAATTTGCTTATGTGGAGAGTAATAAAAATTCTATGCTTGTAGATCATCAAAAGAATGCTTTATGTGATGGTTATATTGTTGAATTCATTCATGATGCTACTGAAAATTATTATGAGGGAGGAATATATGCTTGTAGGAATTGCAATAATATCAAGTTTCCTCTCTATGTGCTTAAAATCTTGAAGTTATGCTTGTTTTGCTTTCCTATGCTAGTTGATTATTGTTCCCATAAATTGTTTGCTCACAAAATCCCTATGCATAGGAAATGGGTTAGGCTTAAATGTGCTACTCATATTCTTCATGATGCTCTTTTTATGTTTCAATTCTTATCTTTTATGTGAGCATCATTGAAATCATCATGCCTAGCTAGAAAGGCATTAAAGAAAAGCGCTTGTTGGGAGACAACCCAATATTTACCCCTACTGTTTTTGTGTCTCCACATGATTAAGCTACTGTAGTAATCATGTTTTATAGCCTTTTTTTCAACAAAGTGCCAAGTAAAACCTTTGGGAAGACTTGGGTGAAAGTTAATGTGATCTTGCTGTAAAAAACAGAAACTTTGCGCTCATGAGATTAGCTGTCATTTTTTACAGAAGAGTGATTTTGAGTTGATTATTTTGGCAGAAGATTAATAGACAAATTACTCACGTCCACCAATTTATTTCAGAATTTTTGGAGTTACAGAAGTATTCGAGAGTTACAGATTACTACAGATTGTTCTGTTTTTGACAGATTCTGTTTTCTATGTGTTGTTTGCTTATTTTGGTGAATCTATGAGTAGTATCGGAGGGTATGAACCATAGAGAAGTTGGAATACAATAGATATTACACCAATATGAATTTAGAATGAGTTCACAACAGTACCAAAAGTGATGATTTATTTTCTTATACTAACAGAGCTTACGAGTTTTCTGTTGAGTTTTGTGTTGTGAAATTTTCAAGTTTTGGGTAAAGATTCGATGGACTATGGAATAAGGAGTGGAAAGAGCCTAAGCTTGGGGATGCCCAAGGCACCCCAAGGTAATATTCGAGGACAACCACGAGCCTAAGCTTGGGGATGCCCCGGAAGGCATCCCCTCTTTCGTCTTCGTTCATCGGTAACCTTACTTGGAGCTATATTTTTATTCACCACATGATATGTGTTTTGCTTGGAGCGTCATTTTATTTTCTTTTGTTTTACTTGATGTTTGAATAAAATACCAAGATCTGAAATTCTTAAATGTTAGAGAGTCTTCACATAGTTACATAATTATTCAACAACTCATTAATCTTCACTTATATCTTTTGGAGTAGTTTGTCGTTTGCTCTAGTGCTTCACTTATATCTTTTAGAGCACGATGGTAGTGTCATTTTGAAGAAATAGATGAACTCTCATGCTTCACTTATATTATTTTGAGAGTCTTTAGAACAGCATGGTAATTTGCTTTGGTTATGAATTTAGTCCTAATATGATGGGCATCCACGAGGGATATAATAAAAACTTTCATATAAAGTGCATTGAATACTATGTGAAGTTTGATTCCTTATGATTGTTTTGAGATATGAGGATGGTAATATTAGAGTCATGCTAGTGGATTAATTGTGAATTTGAGAGATACTTGTGTTAAAGTTTGTGATTCCCGTAGCATGCAAGTATGGTGAACCGTTATGTGATGAAGTCAGAGCATGATTTAATTTTTGATTGTCTTCCTTATGAGTGGCGGTCGGGGATGAGCGATGGTCTTTTCCTACCAATCTATCCCCCTAGGAGCATGCGCATCGTACTTCGTTTCGATAACTAATAGATTTGTGCAATAAGTATGTGAGTTCTTTATGACTAATGTTGAGTCCATGGATTATACACACCCTCACCCTTCCACCATTGCTAGCTTCTCTTGTGCCGCGCAACTTTCGCCGGTACCATAACACCCACCATTACCTTCCTCAAAACAGCCATCATACCTACCTATTATGGTATTTCGATAGCCATTTTGAGATATATTGCCATGTAACTTTCCACCGTTCTGTTTATTATGTCACGCTCCATCATTGTCATATTGCTTTGCATGATCATGTAGTTGACATCGTATTTGTGGCAAAGCCACCATTCATAATTCTTTCATATATGTCACTCTTGATTCATTGCACATCCCGGTACACCGCCAGAGGCATCACATAGAGTCATATTTTGTTCTAAGTATCGGGTTGTAATTCTTGAGTTGTAAGTAAATAAAAGTGTGATGATCATCATTATTAGAGCATTGTCCCAGTGAGGAAAGGATGATGGAGACTATGATTCCCCCACAAGTCGGGATGAGACTCCGGACGAAAAAAAGAGTGGCCAAAAAAAAGAGAGGGCCCCAAAAAATGAGAGAAAAAGAGAGAAGGGACAATGTTACTATCCTTTTTCCACACTTGTGCTTCAGAGTAGCACCATGATCTTCATGATAGAGAGTCTCCTCTTTTTTCACTTTCATATACTAGTGGGAATTTTCATTATAGAAGTTGGCTTGTATATTCCAATGATGGGCTTCATCAAATTGCCCTAGGTCTTCGTGAGCAAGCGAGTTGGATGCACACCCACTTAGTTTCTTTTTGAGCTTTCATACACTTATAGCTCTAGTGCATCCGTTGCATGGCAATCCCTACTCACTCACATTGATATCTATTGATGGGAATCTCCATAGCCCGTTGATACACCTAGTTGATGTGAGACTATCTTCTCCTTTTTGTCTTCTCCACAACCACCATTCTATTCCACCTATAGTGCTATGTCCATGGCTCACGCTCATGTATTGCGTGAAGATTGAAAAAGTTTGAGAACATCAAAAGTATGAAACAATTGCTTGGCTTGTCATCGGGGTTGCGCATGATTTAAATATTTTGTGTGATGAAGATAGAGCATAGCCAGGCTATATGATTTTGTAGGGATAGCTTTCTTTGGCCATGTTATTTTGAGAAGACATGATTGCTTTGTTAGTATGCTTGAAGTATTACTGTTTTTATGTCAATATTAAACTTTTGTTTTGAATCTTATGGATCTGAATATTCTTGCCACAATAAATAAAATTACATTGATAATTATGTTAGGTAGCATTCGACATCAAAAATTCTGTTTTTATCATTTACCTACACTACAAAAAAAGACACTTCCGTGATGATACATGTTTGTCACAGTAGGTCACGTTTTCTGTCATGCATGTACATCCATGACAATTTTATGACAGAATCAAGATAGTCATACCTGTGCTGTCGTAGAAGTGTTCCATGACATTACCAAAATTATCATCACGGAAGTGTCCACTTCCATGACGATAAATCACGCGTCATAGAAGTGTTTTCATCAAGGGTGACTGATACGTGGCATCCACCGTAACAGGTCTCCGTTAAGCTATCGGGGCCGGTTTTGGATCCGATAACCCGTTAACAGCCCGGACCAATGGGGATTTTCCATGTGTAAAATTCTCATTGGCCAGAGGAAACATGTGTTGGCTCACCGTTAGGACAGATGTCATCCACTCATTGGACAGGAGGCGCCTATGATACGTCAACACATGGCACGGCCCAATAGAGGCCCATTCCGGTGAAAAGGCCGGCCCGTTTGACTTGGTCAAAAGGTAACGGGTCGGTCCAGGGAAAGCCTATTAACGACATGTTCGTATATCGCCCATTTACGGCCCGCTAACTCCCGGCCCGTTACGGCCTATCGGAATTAAGCCCAGTAGCTTCATCTGGGCCGTCCAATACGATTCCAGCCTGTTGTTACTTCCGGTCCATGTATGGCCCATGATGTCTTTCGGCCCATATAAGGCCCTTCGTAACTTTGGGCCCAATAAAGGCCCGAGATGAAACTGGCCCATAATGAATAGTGTATCACTTTATACCCATTAACGGCCCATTTATTCCGTCGCCCGTTTCCAGCTCGTGTTAACTTTCGGCCTTCTAAGGGCCCATTTATTCTTGGGCTCATTTCTAGAATTCGGTTAGTTACAGTCCGTTACTGGCCTGTTCCGTTTGTGGGCCAAATTCAGCCCCTGTTTACATTGGGCCCATTTGTGGCCCGTTAACCCGTTGGGCTGTTTTCATAGTGTTATCAAATACGGCCTATTAACGACACATTATGGCGAAATGATTATATGCCCCGTAGAAGGCCCATGGATCCTACGACCCGTAGAAGACCAATGGACCCTACGGCCCGTAGAAGGCCCATGGATCATAAGGCCCGTAGAAAGTCCATGGATCCTACGGCCCGTAGAAGGCCCATGGATCCTACGGACCGCAGGAGGCCCATGGTTACAACAGTCCGTGTGTTGCCATGATTATTGTGGCCTAGTTACCAAAAATAGGTTATGGTGGCCACTAGAAAAACGCAGAATAAGAACTGTAGTGACTACAAGCAAACAACTAAACAAGACAATAAGGACATAAATAAGCAAGCAACTAACACTAGCCTATTACAGCTATTACACATATTACATCCACTGGGCATCAAAGTTCGCCACCAGTCCAAATATAGGGAACAAAGCAGCATATTACATACACTGGCCGTCAAAATTGGCCACCAGTGCAAATAAACGCGGCAGCAAAACAAGAGCATAACTAAAACAACTTCAGAAGAGCTCAAGAAACATTATCATGGGTATCCACCATACTGGCAATAAGTTTAGCAAGCTTATTAGCTTTGCCCTGTTTGACGCTAAAATCCTCCAATGCTTGTTGTTGCACCAGAAAGTATGCATCTGAATGCTCCAGGGACTTCTGCAGTCCTTCTGCTTCTTGTCGCAACACAGCTGATCGATGTCTTTCAACTTGTAGTTGAGACTCAAGAAACCGAACTGATTCAGACAGTGAGTTTGAATAGCTTGTGCAAGCGGTAGTGGCCAGTAACTCGAACACTAAACCAAGACAGGACTTTGGGGTTGTCTCACTGTCTTCAAGATAGTCTTCCTTAGCTGTTTTATCAGCTTTGTTGGAGACCAACAAGGATATCTCACTATCCTGAACCTTATATGCATTACTTCCTTTACCATTGCTTAATAAGGCACTCTTCCCCAATATTCTGTCAGCATTCTAAAAGAAGAAACAAGCAGACACATAACAGGTTTAGCATGTACTAGTATACGAAACTCATTTCGGTGAACCAATTCATTAGTAAGGTGGATAGGATTAAACTACTAAGTCTTCTATTGCCAAGTACTAGTACATAATAAAAGCGTCAAACAAACATATATCTATGTCCTATGGTCAGTGCATTGTCTTGCCAAATCAAAATAGAGACACGGTTCAAATCATATCAGTTCAAGACAAAGCAGCAGTGAAAAATACAAAGCATGGGAAACTACACGGCACAAGAAGATTTCAGATGGGTACGGCGGGTCTACATGTACAACAACACTATTGGCTCTGTTGTGATGCTAGTAATGTGCATGATATGAGAAGTCAACTGTATACACAATTGAAATTGAAATCAACAGAGCTATTGATAAGAGCAAACCTATTAAAGAAAAATGCGTGAACATACCTCATGTGCTATTGGAGTTTCGATTGGATCCTTCAATTTAAAATAAGTTTGTATGAGTAAATACAGTGATACAAGGGCAAAGCAGTATGCACGATAGCAATGGAATCTTAAATTAGAACAGTTGTTCTTCAGGTTTAAGCACTTGTTCTACATGAACAGAGTACAGTAAGACACAAGAATACAGTACTTAAAAAAATAAGCTCATAGACCTTACCACATTCTTGGTTCGGGACCAGTATAGAACAAGGCGTTCCCAGTCATCGTCCAGTAAATGTGTCTCAGGAGAACGTAAGGGAATTTGGTGAGTTTATTTGCCAGTGAATTACGTTTTCTTCAGGTAATTCCGATACTGCCACCAAGCATTCTTGAAGATAGCAGAGGTATTAGCACATGTTACCTCATCCTGAGTTTCCAAATCGGTCCTTCTCTATAGAGAAAAATGGGAAAATTTGCTGTGTTATAACCATCATGGAGGTAGAATGTATGGGACAAAGCAAAGTAATTGCCATGAATAACATTACTTACACATAACTCCTGGACAAACACCTGCCACTCGCATTTTCCTTCATCTTCAGTATAATATTTCCAAGATGGGAAGATACACACATAGGATTTAACAACATCAAATGCTATAGATGCTAAACTACGACTGGCTGGTTGATACGACTCCAACGTATCTATAATTTATGAAGTATTCATGCCATGTTTACAATAGTTTTATATGGGTTTGGTATGATTTGATTAGAACTAACCCGGACTGACGTTGTTTTCACCAGAACTACCGTGGTGTTGTTTTTGTCCAGAAATAAAAGTTCTCGGAATGGGCCGAAAATCAACGGAGATTTTTTCTGGAAAATATAAAAAATACTGGAGCAAAGAGTTACCGGAGGGGAGTCCGTGGGCCCCACGAGGGTGGAGGGCACGCCCACCCCGCTGGGGCACGCCCCCCTGCCTTGTGGACTCCCTGTGGGGCCCCTGACTTGTTCTCTACGCCAACCTCTCCTATATATCCCCAAACTTCCAGAACTTGACCTAGATCGGAAGTTTCGCCGCCGCAAGCCTCTGTTGCCACGAGAAATCAATCGAGGCCCTCTCTGGCACCCTGCCGGAGGGGGCCATCATCATCGGAGGCCATGGAGGAGGATCCCGGAGGGGCCATCATCGCCATGAAGGCCAAGGACCAGAGGGAGAACCTCCCCCATCTAGGGGGCAGGCCATGGAGGAGGAAGCACAAGGGGGAGAACCTCTCCTCCTCTCTCTCGGTGGCGCCGGAGTGCCATCGGGAGGGGAATCATCGCCGCGGTGATCGTCTTCATCACCATCACCATCATCATCACCATCCTCATCTCTTTTACGCGGTCCACTCTCCCGCACCCCGCTGTAATCCCTACTTGAACTTGGTGCTTTATGCCACATATTATGATCCAATGATGTGTTGCCATCCTATGATGTTTGAGTAGATATCCTTTGTCTTTGGGTTGATTGATGATCTAGATTGGTATGAGTTGTATGTTTTATTTTGGTGCTGTCCTATAGTGCCCTCCGTGTCGCGCAAGCGTGAGGGATTCCCGTTGTAGGGTGTTGCAATATGTCCATGGTTACTTATTGTCTGCGTTGCTTGAGTGACAGAAGCATAAACACGGATAAGTGGATCACGGCGTATGGGATAAAGGGGACTTGATGCTTTAATGCTATGGTTGGGTTTTACCTTAATGATCTTTAGTAGTTGCGGATGTTTGCTAGAGTTCCAATCATAAGTGCATATGATCCAAGACGAGAAAGTATGTTAGCTTATGCCTCTCCCTCATATGAAATTGCAATAGTGATTACCGATCTTGTTAACAATTGCCTAGGATAATTCCGCACACCGACCCATCATTATTCCACACTCGCTATTTATAATATTTAGTAATATATTCTAACTTTATGATAACAGCACCTACTTTTATGTTTTAGCTCTTCGATGTCATGCAAAGTTATCCTCTTCATACCCACAACGTAGTTTTATTTCTCATTTCTAGTTGAAAGCAAACGTTCGTTGTACGTAGAGTCGTATCAGTGGCAGATAGGACTTGAGAGAATATTGATCTTACCTTTAGCTCCTTGTGGGTTCGACACTCCATACTTATCACTTCCACCTTTGGGAATTCTACGATGATTCCCTGCACTTGGGGATTATAAAGCTCTTTTCTGGCGCCGTTGTCGGGGAGCAATAGCGTAGGGTTGATATTCTTGTGTGTGCTTGTTTGCTTTCTTCACTAAGTAGATTTTGTTTTTCTTTTTTTCTATTTAGTTGTGGGTGAAACATAATTTTTTTTAAAAGAATGAAAATACAAAATTTTTACTTGCCTCTCATGCCTAAAAAGTTTTTCAATAAGAGAAGTGATTGGAAGATTATGCATTGAAGAAGTGAGGGTCGACCTTGAGCACTAGTGTTCATGCTCATGGAAACAATGTAAAAAATTTCATGGAAGCTTCTCTGAAAATGATTATCCCCTTGTATATATCCATTGTATTATAAAAATAATGTGCCAAGCTTTGGTTTTAGAATGATTAGATTGCTTGTTTACTATGTACAGAACAAAAAACAGAAACTTTGGCTGCAGCGCGTGATTTTACATTTTTTACTGGAAGGTCAAATGGGTCTGAAACTTTTTGCACATTACTTCTGTACAAAATTTTCAAATTGTCAAATTTTTTAGAATTGTTTGGAGTTACAGAAGTTTACTAAACTTCTAGATTACTACAGACTGTCCTGTTTTTGACAGATTCTGTTTTCTATGAGTTGTTTGCTTATTTTGATGAATCTATGGGTAGTATCGGGGGGTATGAACCATGGTGAAGTTGGAATACAGTAGATATAGTTCTAATATGAAATTGGAATAAGTTTTCAACAGTACCTAAAGGTAGTGATTTGCTTTATTACACTAACGGATCTCACAAAGTTTTTGTTAAAGTTTTGTGTGGATGAAGTGTTCGAAGATCGAGGAGCTATCAATATGAGAAGAATAAAGAGAGGCAATAGTTCAAGCTTGGGGGTGCCCAAGGCACCCCAAGTAAATATTTAAAAGTATACTCAAGCATCTAAGCTGGGGGATGCCCCGGTTGACATCCCATCTTTCTTCTTCAACAAATATCGGTATACCTCGGTTTTGTTTTGTTCACATGATTTGTGTCCTTTGTGTTTTTGTTTTTCCTTCAAGAACCATGCTAGAATGAGATAGCCCTTCATTGATTTATAGAATACTTCATGTGCTTCACTTATATCTTTTAAGTATGATCTTATAGAATTGCTCTTTGTGCTTCACTTATATCTTTTGAGTATGGTTTTATAGAATGCTTCGTGTGCTTCACTTATATATTTTGAGCTTGGATATTTGTTAGTCTATATTAATTGTAGAATGCTCCATGAACTTCACTTATATATTTTGGAGTATGAATAATACTATCATCTAAAGCGGGTTTGGAAGAGTGTTAACTTTAGGAATTAGTGATCCCACTATTCCGAATGAGAAGAATTTTGCTTATGTGGAGAGTAGAAAATTTCTATGCTTGTAGATCATGAAAAGAATGCTTTAAGTGATGGTTATATTGTTGAATTCATTCATGATGCTACTGAAAATTATTATGAGGGAGGAATATATGCTTGTCGGAGTTGCAATAATACCAAGTTTCCTCTCTATGTGCTTAAAGTTTTGAAGTTATACTTGTTTTGCCTTTCTATGCTAGTTGATTCTTGTTCCTATAAATTACGTGCTCACAAAATCCCTAGGCATAGTAAGTGGGTTAGATTCAAATGTGCTAGTCATATTCTTCATGATGCTCTCTTTACATTTCAATTCTTTTCTTTTATGTGAGCATCATTGAAATTATCATGCCTAGCTAAAAGGCACTAAAGAAAAGCGCTTGTTGGGAGACAACCCAATATTTACCCTTACTGTTTTTGTGTGCTTACATGATTAAGATACTGTAGTAATCATGTTTTATAGCTTTTGTTTCAATAAAGTGCCAAGTAAGACCTTTGGGAAGACTTGGGTGAAAGTTAATGTGATCGTGCTGTAAAAAACAGAAACTTTGCGCTCACGAGATTAGCTGCCATTTTTTTACAGAAGAGTGCTTTTGAGTTGATTCTTTTTGAATAAGATTATTAGACAAATTCCTCACGTCCACCAATTTATTTCATAATTTTTGGAGTAGCAAAATTATGGTTGATGTTCATATCATTACAGACTGTTCTATTTCTGACAGATTCTGTTTTCATTGCATAGTTTGCTTGTTTTCTAGTTTCTATGGATTATATTTCTCAATATAAATTGTAGAAATGATATGGTATAGTAGGAATTGTGTGAGAACAATTATTAACCTTGTCTTTGGCAGTACCAAAGTGAATGGTTTACTCTTTATCATACTAACCTATCTCACGAAGTTCCGTTAAGTTTTGTGTGATTGAAGTTTTCAAGTTTTGGGTGAGATATCGATATGAGGAGAATAAGGAGTGGAAAGACCCTAAGCTTGGGGATGCCCAAGGCACCCCAAGGAAATATTCAAGGAAGGCTCAAGCGCCTAAGCTTGGGGATGCCCCGGAAGGCATCCCCTCTTTCGTCTTCAAAACTATCGGTATACCTTACTCGGAGCTATATTTTTATTTGTCACATGATATTGTTGGAAATATGCCCTAGAGGCAATAATAAATAGGTTATTATTATATTTCCTTGTTCATGATAATCGTTTATTATCCATGCTAGAATTGTATTGATAGGAAACTCAGATACATGTGTGGATACATAGACAACACCATGTCCCTAGTAAGCCTCTAGTTGACTAGCTCGTTGATCAATAGATGGTTATGGTTTCCTGACCATGGACATTGGATGTCGTTGATAACGAGATCACATCATTAGGAGAATGATGTGATGGACAAGACCCAATCCTAAGCCTAGCACAAGATTGTGTAGTTCGTTTGCTCAGAGCTTTTCTAATGTCAAGTATCATTTCCTTAGACCATGAGATTGTGCAACTCCCGGATACCGTAGGAATGCTTTGGGTGTACCAAACGTCACAACGTAACTGGGTGGCTATAAAGGTGCACTACAGGTATCTCCGAAAGTGTCTGTTGGGTTGGCACGAATCGAGACTGGGATTTGTCACTTCGTGTAAACGGAGAGGTATCTCTGGGCCCACTCGGTAGGACATCATCATTATGTGCACAATGTGACCAAGGAGTTGATCACGGGATGATGTGAGTTACGGAACGAGTAAAGAGACTTGCCGGTAACGAGATTGAACAAGGTATCGGGATACCGACGATCGAATCTCGGGCAAGTAACATACCGATAGACAAAGGGAATTGTATACGGGATTGATTGAATCCCCGACATCGTGGTTCATCCGATGAGATCATCGTGGAACATGTGGGAGCCAACATGGGTATCCAGATCCCACTGTTGGTTATTGGCCGGAGAACGTCTCGGTCATGTCTGCATGGTTCCCGAACCCGTAGGGTCTACACACTTAAGGTTCGATGACGCTAGGGTTATAGGGAAGGTATGTACGTGGTTACCGAATGTTGTTTGGAGTCCCGGATGAGATCCCGGACGTCATGAGGAGTTCCGGAATGGTCCGGAGGTAAAGATTTATATATGGGAAGTCCAGTTTTGGTCACCGGAAAAGTTCCGGGTGCTATCGGTAATGTACCGGGACCACCGGGAGGGGCCACCGGCCCCAGAGGGCTGCGTGGGCCAAGTGTGGGAGGGGACCAGCCCCAGGTGGGCTGGTGCACCCCCCCACAAGAGGCCCAGGGCGCAGGAAGGGGGGGAAGGGGGAAACCCTAGGCTCAGATGGGCCTAAGGCCCATCTAGTGGGGCGCCCCCTCTCTCCCCCCCTTGGCCGCCCCCCAAGTCCCATCTAGGGCTGGCCGCACCCCTTGGGGGGAGGGGGAACCCTAGATGGGGGTGCAGCCCCTCCCTTTCCCCTATATATAGTGGGGTTTGGGGCTGCCATACACACATGAGAACGTCTCTCTTTTGGCGCAGCCCTACCCCTCTCCCTCCTCCTCTCCCGCGGTGCTTGGCGAAGCCCTGCAGGATTGCCACGCTCCTCCACCACCACCACTCCGTCGTGCTGCTGCTGGACGGAGTCTTCCCCAACCTCTCCCTCTCTCCTTGTTGGATCAAGGCATGGGAGACGTCACCGGGCTGCACGTTTGTTGAACGCGGAGGCACCGTTCTTCGGTGCTTAGATCGGAATCAACCGCGATTTGAATCGCTACGAGTACGACTCCCTCATCCGCGTTCTTGCAACGCTTCCGCATCGCGATCTACAATGGTATGTAGATGCACTCCCCTTCCCTCGTTGCTAGATTACTCCATAGATTGATCTTGGTGATGCGTAGAAAATTTTGAATTCCTGCTACGTTCCCCAACAGTGGCATCATGAGCTAGGTCTATGCGTAGTTTCTATGCACGAGTAGAACACAAAGCAGTTGTGGGCGTAGATGTTGCCAATTCTTCTTGCCGCTACTAGTCTTATCTTGTTTCGGCGGCATTGTGGGATGAAGCGGCCCCGACCGACCTTACACATACGCTTACGTGAGACAGGTTCCACCGACTGACATGCACTAGTTGCATAAGGTGGCTAGCGGGTGTCTGTCTCTCCCACTTTAGTCGGAACGGATTCGATGAAAAGGGTCCTTATGAAGGGTAAATAGAAATTGGCATATCACGTTGTGGTTTTACGTAGGTAAGAAACGTTCTTGCTAGAAACCTATACAAGCCACGTAAAAAACTTGCAACAACAATTAGAGGACGTCTAACTTGTTTTTGCAGCATGTGCTATGTGATGTGATATGGCCAGAAGATGTGATGAATGATATATGTGATGTATGAGATTGATCATATTCTTGTAATAGGAATCACGACTTGCATGTCGATGAGTATGACAACCGGCAGGAGCCATAGGAGTTGTCTTTATTTTTTGTATGACCTGCGTGTCATTGAATAACGCCATGTAAATTACTTTACTTTATTGCTAAGCGCGTTAGCCATAGAAGTAGAAGTAATCGTTGGCGTGACAACTTCATGAAGACACAATGATGGAGATCATGGTGTCATGGCAGTGACAAAGATGATCATGGTGCCCCGAAGATGGAGATCAAAGGAGCAAAATGATATTGGCCATATCATGTCACTATTTGATTGCATGTGATGTTTATCATGTTTACATCTTATTTGCTTAGAACGACGGTAGCATAAATAAGATGATCCCTCACTAAAAATTTCAAGAGACGTGTTCCCCCTAACTGTGCACCGTTGCGAAGGTTCGTTGTTTCGAAGCACCACGTGATGATCGGGTGTGATAGATTCTAACGTTCGAATACAACGGGTGTTGACGAGCCTAGCATGTACAGACATGGCCTCGGAACACATGTGAAACACTTAGGTTGACTTGACGAGCCTAGCATGTACAGACATGGCCTCGGAACACAAGAGATCGAAAGGTCGAACATGAGTCGTATAGTAGATGCGATCAACATGGAGATGTTCACCGATGATGACTAGTCCGTCTCACGTGATGATCGGACACGGCCTAGTTTGACTCGGATCATGTATCACTTAGATGACTAGAGGGATGTCTATCTGAGTGGGAGTTCATTAAATGATCAGATGAACTTCATTATCATGAACATAGTCAAAAGGACTTTGCAAATTATGTCATAGCTTGCGCATTAGTTCTACTGTTTAAGATATGTTCCTAGAGAAAATTTAGTTGAAAGTTAATAGTAGCAATTATGCGGACTGGGTCCGTAAACTGAGGATTGTCCTCATTGCTGCACAGAAGGCTTATGTCCTTAATGCACCGCTCGGTGTGCTGAACCTCAGCGTCGTCTGTAGATGTTGCGAAACATCTGACATACACGTTTTGATGACTACGTGATAGTTCAGTGCGATGCTAACGGTTTAGAATTGTGGCACCAAAGACGGTTTTTGAAACGTCGCAGAACATGTGAGATGTTCCGAAGACTGAAATTGGGATTTTATACTAGTGCCCATGTCAAGAGGTATGAGACCTCTGACAAGTTTCTTAAGCCTGCAAAGTAAGGGATAAAAGCTCAATCGTTGAGCATGTGCTCAGATTGTCTGAGTACTACAATCACTTGAATCGAGTGGGAGTTAATCTTCCAGATGAGATAGTGATGGTTTTCCATAGTCACTGCCACCAAGCTATTAGAGCTTCGTGATGAATTATAACATATCGGGGATAGACATGATGATCCTTAAGCAACTCGCGATGTTTGACACCGCGAAAGTAGAAATCAAGAAGGAGCATCAATTGTTGATGGTTAGTAAAACCACTAGTTTCTAGAAGGGCAAGGGCAAGAAGGGATACTTCATGAAACGGCAAATCAGTTGCTGCTCTAGTGAAGAAACCCAAGGTTGAACCCAAACCCGAGACTAAGTGCTTCTGTAATGAGGGGAACGGTCACTGAAGCGGTACTACCCTAGATACTTGGTAGATGAGAAGGCAGGCAAGGTCGACAGAAGTATATTGGATATACATTATATGAATGTGTACTTTACTAGTACTCCTAGCAGCACCAAGGTATTAGATACCGGTTCGGTTGCTAAGTGTTAGTAACTCGAAATAAAAGCTGCGGAATAAACGGAGACTAGCTAAAGGTGAGATGACGATGTGTGTTGGAAGTGTTTCCAAGGTTGATGTGATCAAGCGTCGCATGCTCCCTCTACCATCGAGATTGGTGTTAAACCTAAATAATTGTTATTTGGTGTTTGCGTTGAGCATAAACATGATTGGATTATGTTTATCGCAATACGGTTATTCATTTAAGGAGAATAATGGTTACTCTGTTTATTTGAATAATACCTTCAATGGTCTTGCACCTAAAATGAATCTCGATCGCAGTGATACACATGTTCGTGCCAAAAGATATAAAATAGTAATACCACATACTTGTGGCACTGCCATTTGAGTCATATTGGTATAGAACGCATGAAGAAGCTCCATGTAGATGGATCTTTGGACTCACTCGTTTTTGAAAAGATTGAGACATGCGAACCATGTCTATTGGTATATATGCATGAAGAAACTCCATGCAGATGGATCGTTTGGACTCACTTGATTTTGAATCACTTGAGACATGCAAATCATACCACATGGGCAAGATGACTGAAAGGCCTCGTTTTCAGTAAGTAGAACAAGAGAGCAACTTATTGGAAGTAATACATTTTGATGTATGCAGTCCAATGAGTGCCGAGGCATGCAGTGGATATCGTTATGTTCTTACTTCACAGATGATTTGAGTAGATGCTGAGTGTATTTACTTGATGAAACACAAGTCTGAATTATTGAAAGGTTCAAGTAATTTCAGAGTGAAGTTGGAGATCCTCGTGACAAGAGGATAAAATGTCTATGATATGATCATAGGGATATCTGAGTTACGAGTTTGGCACACAATTAAGACATTGTGGAAAGTGTTTCACAATTAATACCGCCTGGAACACCATAGTGTGATGGTGTGTCCGAACATCATAACCGCACCCTATTGGATATGGTGCATGCCATGATGTCTCTTATCGAATTACCACTATCGTTTATGGGTTAGGCATTCGAGATAACTGCATTCACTTTAAAATGGGCACCACGCAATTCCGTTGAGACGACACCGTGGTTTAGAGAAACCTAAGCTGTCGTTTCTTGAAAGTTTGGGGCTGCGACGCTTATGTGAAAAAGTTTCAGGCTGATAAGCTCGAACCCAAAGCGGATAAATGCATCTTCATAGAATACCCAAAACAGTTGGGCATACCTCCTATTTCAGATCTGGAAGCAAAAGTAATTGCTTCTAGAAACAGGTCCTTTCTCGAGGAAAAGTTTCTCTCGAAAGAATTGAGTGGGAGGATGGTGGAGACTTGATGAGGTTATTGAACCATAACTTCAACTGGTGTGTAGCAGGGTACAGGAAGTTGTTCCTGTGGCACCTACACCAATCGAAGTGGAAGCTTATGATAGTGATCATGAAACTTCGGATCAAGTCACTACCAAACCTCGTAGGACGACGAGGATGCGTACTACTTCAAGAGTAATGCGTGATCCTGTCTTGGAAGTCATGTTGCTAGACAACAATGAACCTACGAGCTATGGAGAAGCGATGGTGGGCCCATATGCCGACAAATGGTTAGAAGCCATGAAATCCGAGATAAATGGATCTTTAAGAAGAAGACGGACGTGGACGGTAATGTTACCGTCTATGAAGCTCGACTTGTGGCAAAGAGTATTTCCACAAGTTCAAGGAGTTGACTACGATGAGATTTTCTCATCCGTAGCGATGCTTAAGTCCGTCGGAATCATGTTAGCATTAGCTGCATTGATGAAATCTGGCAGATGGATGTCAAAACAAGTTTCCTTACCAGTTTTCGTAAGGAAAGGTTGTATGTGATACAATCAGAAAGGTTTTGTCGATCCTAAGGATGCTAAAAGGTATGCTAGCTCCAGCGATCCTTCCATGGACTAGAGCAAGCATCTCGGAGTCAGAATATACGCTTTGATGGAGTGATCAAAGTTTTTGGGTTTATACAAAGTTTGTTAGAAACTTGTATTTACAATAAAGTGAGTGGGAGCGCTACAACATTTCTGATAAGTATATGTTAATAACATATTGTTGATCCGAAATGATGTAGAATTTCTGGAAAGCATAAAGGGTTGTTTGAAAGGAGTTTTTCAAAGGAAGACCTGGATAAAGCTGCTTACATATTGGGCATCAAGATCCATAGAGATAGATCAAGACGCCTGATGATACTTTCAAAGAACGCACACCTTGACATGTTTTTGAAAGAGTTCAAAATAGATCAGCAAAGAAGGAGTTCTTGGCTGTGTTACAAGGTGTGAGTATTGAGTAAGACTCAAGACCTGACCACAGCAGAAGAGTGAGAAAGGACGAAGGTCGTCCCCTATGCTTTAGACGTAGGCTCTACAGTATGCTATGCTGTGTACCGCACATGAAGTGTGCCTTGCCATGAGTTGGTCAAGGGGTACAATAGTGATCCGGGAGTGGATCACATGACAGCGGTCGAACTTATCCTTAGTATCTAGTGGACTACGGAATTTTCTCGATTATGGAGGTGAAAAGGAGTTCGTCGTAAAGGGTTACGTCGATGCGAACTTTGACACTAATCCGGATGACTCTGAGTAGTAAACCGGATTTGTATAGTAGAGCAGTTATTTGAAATGGCTCCAAATAGCGCGTGGTAGCATCCACAAGATGACATAGATATTCGTAAAGCACACGGTTCTGAAAGGTTCAGACCCGTTGACTAATAACCTCTCTCATAAGCATAACATGATCAAACCAGAACTCATTGAGTGTTAATCACATAGTGATGTGAACTAGATTGTTGACTCTAGTAAACTCTTTAGATGTTGGTCACATGGTGATGTGACCAGTGAGTGTTAATCACATGGTGATGTGAACTAGATTATTGACTCTAGTGCAAGTGGGAGACTGTTGGAAAATGCCCTAGAGGCAATAATAAATAGGTTATTATTATATTTCCTTGTTCATGATAATCGTTTATTATCCATGCTAGAATTGTATTGATAGGAAACTCAGATACATGTGTGGATACATAGACAACACCATGTCCCTAGTAAGCCTCTAGTTGACTAGCTCGTTGATCAATAGATGGTTACGGTTTCCTGACCATGGACATTGGATGTCGTTGATAACGAGATCACATCATTAGGAGAATGATGTGATGGACAAGACCCAATCCTAAGCCTAGCACAAGATCGTGTAGTTCGTTTACTCAGAGCTTTTCTAATGTCAAGTATCATTTCCTTAGACCATGAGATTGTGCAACTCCCGGATACCGTAGGAATGCTTTGGGTGTACCAAACGTCACAACGTAACTGGGTGGCTATAAAGGTGCACTACAGGTATCTCCGAAAGTGTCTGTTGGGTTGGCACGAATCGAGACTGGGATTTGTCACTTCGTGTAAACGGAGAGGTATCTCTGGGCCCACTCGGTAGGACATCATCATTATGTGCACAATGTGACCAAGGAGTTGATCACGGGATGATGTGAGTTACGGAACGAGTAAAGAGACTTGCCGGTAACGAGATTGAACAAGGTATCGGGATACCGACGATCGAATCTTGGGCAAGTAACATACCGATAGACAAAGGGAATTGTATACGGGATTGATTGAATCCCCGACATCGTGATTCATCCGCTGAGATCATCGTGGAACATGTGGGAGCCAACATGGGTATCCAGATCCCGCTGTTGGTTATTGGCCGGAGAACATCTCGGTCATGTCTGCATGGTTCCCGAACCCGTAGGGTCTACACACTTAAGGTTCGATGACGCTAGGGTTATAGGGAAGGTATGTACGTGGTTACCGAATGTTGTTCGGAGTCCCGGATGAGATCCCGGACGTCACGAGGAGTTCCGGAATGGTCCGGAGGTAAAGATTTATATATGGGAAGTCCTGTTTTGGTCACCGGAAAAGTTCCGGGTGCTATCGGTAATGTACCGGGACCACCGGGAGGGTCCCGGGTGTCCACCAGGTGGGGCCACCGGCCCCAGAGGGCTGCGTGGGCCAAGTGTGGGAGGGGAACAGCCCCAGGTGGGCTGGTGCGCCCCCCCACAAGAGGCCCAGGGCGCAGGAAGGGGGGAAGGGGGAAACCCTAGGCTCAGATGGGCCTAAGGCCCATCTAGTGGGGCGCCCCCCTCTCTCCCCCCCTTGGCCGCCCCCCAAGTCCCATCTAGGGCTGGCCGCACCCCTTGGGGGGGAACCCTAGATGGGGGCGCAGCCCCTCCCTTTCCCCTATATATAGTGGGGTTTGGGGCTGCCATACACACATGAGAACGTCTCTCTTTTGGCGCAGCCCTACCCCTCTCCCTCCTCCTCTCCCGCGGTGCTTGGCGAAGCCCTGCAGGATTGCCACGCTCCTCCACCACCACCACGCCGTCATGCTGCTGCTGGAAGGAGACTTCCCCAACCTCTCCCTCTCTCCTTGCTGGATCAAGGCGTGGGAGACGTCACCGGGCTGCACGTGTGTTGAACGCGGAGGCACCGTTCTTCGGTGCTTAGATCGGAATCAACCGCGATCTGAATCGCTATGAGTACGACTCCCTCATCCGCGTTCTTGCAACGCTTCCGCATCACGATCTACAATGGTATGTAGATGCACTCCCCTTCCCTCGTTGCTAGATTACTCCATAGATTGATCTTGGTGATGCGTAGAAAATTTTGAATTTCTGCTACGTTCCCCAACAGATATGTGTTTTGCTTGGAGCGTATTTTCAATTCTAGTTGCTGTTTGAATAAAATCATTGGATCTGAAATCTTGAGTGAAAAATAATCCTCCCATGGCTAGTTAGTTTTTTGACTACTCAGTGTTCCTCACTTATATCTTTTTGGAGTAGTTTGTCATTTACTCATGTGCTTCACATATATCCTATGAGTAAATGGTTGAATGAATTGAATATCATAAATCTGAATTTATATATGTTTCATATGCTTATACCATGGGGAGTAATGACTTCACACATAATAAGTCTAGGTAGTAAACTTATTGAAAGTTAGCAAATGCAGAATTGGTCACTTGAACAATTCATGAAGGAATATTGAAGGAAGAGAGATTTCACATATAAATATACTATCTTGGAAATCTTTTGTAATAGTGAGCACTCATTAAAATATGACATGCTAAAAGGTTGATGTTGGACAAGGAAGACAACGTAATGGGTTATGTTTTCTTATATCTAAAATAAAGTATATTCTCATGGATCATCCAACATGCTGAGCTTGCCTTTCCCCCAACATGCTTCCAAATATCCTTAAACCCGGTTTTGCCATGAGAGTCCACCATATCTACCTATGGATTGAGTAAGATCCTTCAAGTAAGTTGTCATTGTTGCATGCAATAAAAAATTGCTCTCTAAATATGTATGATCTATTTGTGTGGAGAAAATAAGCTTTATACGAACTTGTGATTGGGAAGAAATAAAAGCGACGGACTGCATAATAAAGGTCTCTATCACAAGAGGCAATATAAAGTGACGTTCTTTTGCATTAAGATTTTGTGCATCCAACCTTAAAAGCACATGACAACCTCTGCTTCCCTCTGCGAAGGGCCTATCTTTTAATTCTTGTCTTATACCTTACACAAGAATCATGGTGATCTTCACTTTTCCTTTTTACATTTTATCCTTTGGCAAGCACATTGTGTTGGAAAGATCTTGATATATATATCCAATTGGATGTAAGTTATCATGAACTATTATTGTTGACATTACCCTTGAGGTAAAAGGTTGGGAGGTGAAACTATAAGCCCCTGTCTTTCTCTGTGTCCGATTAAAACTTTGAACCCATAAATATCACATGAGTGTTAGCAATTGTGAAAGATTAAATGATAGTTGAGTATGTGGAGTTTGCTAAATCAAAGCTCTGACATAGACCCTTCCTGAAAATAACATTAATTGCAATTGTTTGATGACTGAGAATATAGTTTGTTAGTTTCAAGAAAGTTTTTGATCTATACTTAAACATGTGAATAGCTTGTTACTTGATCATGAGAAGTTTTATGAGTTGAGCTACTGTTATGATATATAATGATGCTAGAAAAAGTGATTGGAACTATAATTGATCAAACTTATGCACTTACTAGCATTCACACTTCATAAATTATTTCTTTTATCATTTACCTACTCGAGGACGAGCAGGAATTAAGCATGGGGATGCTGATACGTCTCCAACGTATCTATAATTTATGAAGTATTCATGCCATGTTTACAATAGTTTTATATGATTTTGGTATGATTTGATTAGAACTAACCCGGACTGACGCTGTTTTCAGCGGAACTACCGTGGTGTTGTTTTTGTGCAGAAATAAAAGTTCTCGGAATGGGCTGAAAATCAACGGAGATTTTTTCGGGAAAATATAAAATATACTGGAGCAAAGAGTTACCGGAGGGGATTCCCATGGGCCCCACAAGGGTGGAGGGCGCGCCCACCCCCCTGGGGCGCGCCCCTGCCTCGTGGACTCCCTGTGGGGCCCCCTGACTTGTTCTAGACGCCAACCTCTCCTATATATCCCGAAACTTCCAGAACTTGACCTAGATCGGAAGTTCCGCCGCCGCAAGCCTCTGTAGCGACGAGAAATCAATCTAGGCCCTCTCTGGCACCCTGCCGGAGGGGGGCATCATCACCGGAGGCCATGGAGGAGGATCCCGGGGGGGGGGGGGCATCATCGCCATGAAGGCCAAGGACCAGAGGGAGAACCTCTCCCCATCTAGGGGGGAGGCCATGGAGGAGGAAGCACAAGGGGGAGAACCTCTCCTCCTCTCTCTCGGTGGTGCCGGAGTGCCATCGGGAGGGGAATCAGCACCGCGATGATCGTCTTCATCAACCTCACCATCATCATCACCATCCTCATCTCTTTTACGCGGTCCACCCTCCCGCACCCTGCTGTAATCCCTACTTGAACATGGTGCTTTATGCCACATATTATGATCCAATGATGTGTTGCCATCCTATGATGTTTTGAGTAGATATCCTTTGTCTTTGGGTTGATTGATGATCTAGATTGGTATGAGTTGTATGTTTTATTTTGGTGCTGTCCTATGGTGCCCTCCGTGTCGCACAAGCGTGAGGGATTCCCGCTGTAGGGTGTTGCAATATGTCCATGGTTTACTTATTGTCTGCGTTGCTTGAGTGACAGAAGCATAAACATGGATAATGGGTCACGGCGTATGGGATAAAGGGGACTTGATGCTTTAATGCTATGGTTGGGTTTTACCTTAATGATCTTTAGTAGTTGCAGATGCTTGCTAGAGTTCCAATCATAAGTGCATATGATCCAAGACGAGAAAGTATGTTAGCTTATGCCTCTCCCTCATGTGAAATTGCAATAGTGATTACCTATCTTGTTAACAATTGCCTAGGATAATTCCGCACACCGAACCTTCATTATTCCACACTCGCTATTTATAATATTTAGTAATATATTCTAACTTTATGATAACAACACCTACTTTTATGTTTTAACTCTCCGATATCATGCAAAGTTATCCTCTTCATACCCACAACGTAGTTTTATTTCTCGTTTCTTGTTGGAAGCAAACATTCGGTGTACGTAGAGTTGTATCAGTGGCAGATAGGACTTGAGAGAATATTGATCTTACCTTTAGCTCCTTGTGGGTTCGACACTCCATACTTATCACTTCTACCTTTGGGAATTGCTATGATGATTCCCTACACTTGAGGATTATCACTGGTTGTGCTTCCTCCATAGGAATAGACGTACTAATTGGTGGAGTTGCGGTTCGCCGTGGTAGTACGGGCCCTTTGGGCACTGGAGCTGCCTTACTAACTGCTCTTGGTTGGGAGCTCTGTGGTGGAGATGGTGCTGTGTCAACAAGAACTGGGTTACTATCTGCTGGGGTTGGGGTTAGATTGGGTGAAGCTTGTTCTCTGACCATCGCAGTAGGGGTACAATCTGCGTGAGTCTGAGTTATGTGTGGTAGGGCTGGTTCTCATGCATGTACAACCGTGGTGCTATCTCCACCAAGAGGTAGCACTGTTTTATTTGAAGACCGTGTTTTTACTCCGCTAGATACTGCCATCACCCGCTCCAATTCAAATGGCTGATAAACAGGAAACATAGTTGAATGTACAGACATTGTATGAGAGACAGATGCAATAGATAGTGTGGAAAAAGAGGGCATCAAATAGTTGACATGTATATTGTTTACCTAAAATGGATAGCATGACATAATTTCACATATATGATGTCTATATAAACTGGATAGCATAGCATAACATAATTCAAAGATATGATGAATAACTAAACAGGATCGCATGACATAATTCACATACATATTATCTAAGTAATCAGGATCGCATGATTTAATTCACATATGTGATTTATATGCTAAACAGAGGGCATTCGATATGATATCTGAACTAAGAACATGGTGTTGAATATTGTGTATATGATGTCTAAACTATGCAATGCAAGACACCATATGCATGATATGAGCAGTATAACCGTGCCAAGTTAGAGCATACACCTCGGTGGGGGAATAGGACTGGTCATCTGTCTCTGGATCCATCTCTGGGGAGCTATCGGGACCCAACAAGAGATCTGCTTCAACAGGTAGCACTGTCTGCTCTGAAGGCCTTGTTTTCACTCCAGATTTTTCCATCTCCCACTCAAATGGCTGATTCACGGGGAGAGTAGTTTAATGTACAGACATTGTCGACAAATGGTAATGTAATGAAGAAAAGGATGGGCAAGATATCATTCAAATATATGATGCCTGGTTAAACAGGATGGCATTGCACATTTCACATATATTATGGCTGGCTAAAAGACATGAGACTGCATAATTCCCATATATGATATAGAAACTAAACATGTGGCATTACAGAACATGTCTAAACTAAGCAGATGACATATATGATGTCAAAAGTAGGCACTGCAAGGCAACATATGCATGATATGACTAACATCATCATGCCAAGGTAGAGCAAACACCTTGGGGGGGGGGGGTAAATAGGAGGGTCAGCTACGTCTGAATCCACCTCAGAACAGATATCTTCCTCTGGATTACAATCTGGAGAGGGGGGAGGGTTTGCCATTGAACCCACCATGGAGCGATGTCTGCATGACATTGTATTGCCGCGCAAAACTCTTCTCTTTTTATCTACATGTTCAGCATGACTGTGTACAATATCTGACATGCATACGAAAAAAATATGGTGAGATTATGTAAGGAGAGCATGCAGAAATCTAGAGTGATGGTAACAACCAGTGGATGGATCCAAAAATAATGATAGCAGGCTGATGATTGCTTTAATTTAATAAAAAGATAGATGATGATTGCTTTACTATTTGTTTCCCACCCAAGATGAACAACATAGGCATACCCTAGGTGAACCAGATATTAGACAGAGATACTATTCATTGCTGCCTCGATATGTGCCCCACAACTAATTTAGAACTTAAGTTTGAACATCAATAAAGTGAAACCATATGAAAGCGTGTACAGTTAGAATATTATTCTGTCACTAATGCACTTGGTCTTGTTTTCATGGATAGGATTTTGAAAAGTAGGTCCAGGTGGATGTTTTGCTCCATTTCTTTCAACAAAATGCATGAATAATTGAATAGTATAGTGCCATAGGAAAATTTCTTATTGCTATGTTTTTCCGTTGAACCACGATAGCCCTAATGGATCGACATGAATGTGGAGTAATAAGTGATGCGACAAGTGTACAACCTCTTTGTTGTAGCCGTGTCGACCTCAGCATCATTCGGTTGGCCGCTGAAGAAGTTGAGACAGAGGTGGTTGTCGGAGGTGTGGAGGAAGATCTGAGGAATCTGTAGATAGCATCCAGGGCACTCCTCTGTTGTGATAGATCGTTCTGTCGTTGGAGCAGCTCCGGTGAGCCGTAAGACATCAAGGCTGAAGCAGCACAAGACAGACATCGTTAATCTCAAGTGGGATTCTAATAGCATCTCCAATAGATGATGTAAAATAGATGTAAAATTTACATCACCAAAAACCACCTGACTACAACAGATGAGGTAAAAACTGTTGACTCTAACTTAACTGTCGAAATTGAAATTTATTGTGGAATCTGAATGTTACTATCGAAAATGAACGCAATGGTAGGAGAGAGGCACTTGACATGTAGTTTAGTGAGGGAATGCAGTTCATCTTCAACCTGCACCCCCTGAGCCGCCAGCCACCATCGGCCGAACCCCGCGCCGCCTCGCCGCCCCGAAACAACTCCCCACCGCCGGTCCGCTGCCGCCCCAAAACAACTCCCCACAGCCGGTCCGCCGGCGCCTCGCTGGCCCGAAACAACTCCCCACCGCCAGTCGTCGGCCGCCCTGGCCAGCCCTCTAGTCGACTGAAGTGTAGCTAAATCAGAGCAGAGCAACAGCACGAGCGAGGGGGAGAGCAGCAGCAGCAGCACGAGCGAGCGAGCAAGGGCCGGAGCAGCAGCAGTTGGGCGAGTGAGCGAGCGAGAGCCGAAGCAGCAGCAGCGCGAGCGAGTGAGCGAGAGCTGGAGCAGCATCAGCAGCAGCAGATCCGGCTGGTATGGACGCCGCCGCCGAAGGGGCCTCGCACTGGGGAGAGCCGCCGTGGAGATGTCGCCCGCGACGCCGTCTTAGAGGTAGCCGCTCCATGGGGGTGCGGGATGGAGCACCGTCGGCGCCGGGAGGTCGAGTTAAGGAGAAGGTGCGATGCGATGAGTGCACAACCTCTTTGGTGGCGCCGAGTGGGCCTCGGCTTCGCCCCAGGAGTCGGTGAGGATGTTGCGGTTCCGGTGGAGCAGGTTAAGGCGGCGCTATGGGGATGGAGCAGCCGCGATAGACGAGGCGATCGTCGGAGCAGCTCCTTGGAGGTGGAGGACGAGGCGGCTAAACCGGCGGGACGACGGGACGGACGACGGATCCTCATCCGGGGAGGCGGATGAGGGATGTCGACCTGCTGCGGCAGACGACGTCGTCGGGGAGAGGCTCCGGCTAGGCAGCGGTGAGGTGGCGGATGAAGGCGGGTGGGGTTTTGCGGCTGGAGCGGAGAGGTTATGGCGGCCAGATTTCGAATGGCAAAAAGGAGGCGATGGGAGGGGGGAACCATGACTTAGGGACGCGCTTGTCCAAAATGTAGGGTGTGTTAGAAAAGTACCCCCACCAATTTGAACTAGCGGCCCTTTCGGCTCTGGGTTAGAAGGGGGATTTCGCGTGTCGGGATTTGACAGCTGGAGGGAGTTTTCGCGCGTGTTGTAATTTCGGGATAGCAAGGCGCGGGTTGTGAAGGCGCCAGTTTTGGGAGCATGATATTTGAATTTTCGGGATATAACAAGGCGCGGGTTGAATTTTAGGGACATGCCTAACGTGTAATATTGTACTTGTAGGACGTACCAAATCAATTCGCACTTCCCTCAACGAAAAAAAACGAAAAAATAAAACTATTCACACCACATAAAGAGAGAGTCTTGTCCCGTTTTACTATACAAATGCTATTCAAAGCTACTCCCTCCTTCCATCTATATAGGGCCTAATGCGTTTTTTGGAGGCTAAATTTGACCAACCAAATATTAGAGCAATAATATATGACATGCAACTTACACAAAGCACACCGTTAAATTCATGTGTGAAAGGAGCTTTCAATGATATAATTTTCACATTGTGCATGGCATGTACTATTAATCTTGTCAATAGTCAAAGGCGGTCTTAAAAACGCATTAGGCCCTATATAGGTGGAAGGAGGGAGTATGGATCCATGTTATGTCCAATTAAATTTTTTATCTGGCTGTATAATGCATGTAACCTACGCATGCCAACATTTTAGTGCATTCCAAATGTCTATACTGCCGCTGCAATTCAAACTAAATTTGAATTCGTTTCTCTATTTCAATAAGAATCTACAATCATGATTGTTGCGAACTTCAACCATCATTCGTGTATTACATTAACAACACACCACATGATTACTATAGAGATAGATATGAAATATGTGTACTATATGAACTTGAATTCAATTTTTTGAATACACTTGATGTTGATTCCAAATAATAGTACATTTGATGTACTAACTATATATTCATAATCTAAACCATGATGCATATGTACACCGTGTTTATCACACAAGGTATAGTGCCCCGCCCCCTACATTATGACAAGTATTTAGCCCTGAGCTGCTAAAGCCACACACTAGCCCAAATTATAATCAATGTTCTATATATTATATGTAGTACTAGCAAGATGCCCATGCGTTCCATGGAACATCAACATGATCAAGGGGATGCCTTATTTGCAAATATGGAGAGGGGTGTGGGTATCTTTTTTCAAAATTGCCATAGTTTCCTTCCTATCCATCAGATATAAATCGGATGGCCTATATTGTAGGATGGCAGGCACACCATCATCAACAACTCTGTTTTATATAAGAGTAGAGATAAAATATATTATATGTAGTATAACATGTTCATAACCACACCATGTGTATCACCATTATATATATTCATGCATGCATCGGTTTAAAACACTATGATAAATTCTTCAAATATCCGAATTCGCTTTTTATAATGAATCATGATCTCTATTCGTCTTTTACACCCACACAATCCTCTTATCTTTGTAGCTAGCGCTAACTTTCTATCGTGCATGCACACGCCCGCATCCCTCTCACCCTCCCTCAGCATTCTCTAGCTCCATCGCGCAAATTCGTCTTTTCACTTTAGGTCGTTCACCCATGGGGTGTGTTGGCCCCCGAGCTCCTTCTTTACGGCACACATTGATCGATATGCCTCTCTAGCCAGGTGTGCCTACCACAAACACAAGCTTCCCCTCTTCTCTTCTCATCGTCCATGCCTCACTCCCACCACTCTTTTCATTGATCTCGTACTTGCACACTCCTTCCCCCTCGATATAGTATGCCTCTCGCACCACCTCCTAGATGCATCCCTCTCTCTCTATCCTTCTCCCCGGGCCTTATTTGCTTCTAACACATACATGCATGTATACCGATTGACCCGTCTCTCGCACGCACGTGCATAGACAGGGCAGCCATCCCCTCTCTTATTGATATTGCAGGCGTGGCCCCCGTTTGTCTAGCAAGCCTCTCCCAGACTCCCACCATTTGTTAGAAGCAACTTCACTACCACCCCCTCCAACACTCTACCTCTGTCTCTCTCCCAACCTTATTCCTCTCCTACACATATGCATGGAAGTCGATCGATCTCCCTTAATACATAAGGTAGGCCTCTCTCCTCCTCCACACATATACCAGCCATTATACCTCTATAATTAATTAGGCCTCCCCCCACCACCACAGACCGATAGTCAAGCGCTGTAGGTAGGTATCCATGCCACAGAGACAAACTGCACCTGTCCCCTCTCACGTTCCAGTAGGCCAGCCATTCTATATCTTTGACGTGGGCACACACAAAATCGATGGCACTCTTTATCGATCGCGCGCGCACACACACACATCATCCCTCTCTTCGATTCTATGGATACCTCGAGCCGATGATACCTCCACTCTCTTCTCGTGGATCGCCCCCTCTATATATATGATATATCTAGGACTCTATTTCACACACATTGCATATTTTACATTTTTTGATTGACCCTCCTCCCGAAAAAACACTCACGAACCCACACACTATATCTCTCTACATTTGTATCTCTCTCACACAACCCCACATAGGTGGTGTACGTACACGAAGAGAATAGGTGCACGTACTCACGCTTCGTGCCCAGCCACACCCACGCGGGTACACGGTGGAGCTCATTTATGTACGAAAATGGCAGCCCACGTGCTAATTTGAACGCGTGTAGCAGTTGTTTACCTACGGAGGTCGCGTACCACGCGTGCACGAAACAAAGTTTGACTTGATGCGTTGGCGCGTTATTTTTAAATAAAGTTATATCGCTCAATGGCACCTACACAGAATATAAAACGATTTTTACGGAGAAAAAGGTAGTCCGCTCCACTATATACAATGGAGCCTGCCTGCCTGGGCTTGTCTCTCTTCAGAGTATCTCAGACAAGGCGGCGGTGGCCTCTCTCTCTCCCACCGTAGGTCACTGATCCGGCCTCATCCCGTCCGCCGGCGGAGAGGGAGGATGTGCATCGTTTCTCCGTTCGACGGCGCCGAGGCAGCACGTCCCGATCTGCGGTACCCGCCGTTCTCTCTGACCAAGCTCCGGCGCAGTAGGGCCTATGCTAGCTGCTCGCTGCCGCAGTATGGGCAGACCCTGCCCGCCGCCGCTCACCTAGTTACATCCCGACGACCCCCAGGTATCCCCTCCGGCCTTGCTCCACTGCCCGTCTTCCCACGTCGCTGCATGTGGAAAATCTTGCATGTGGATCTTCCATAGTTCTTTGCCCAAAACGTAGCTCGCTCGGCGTACTATCCATATTGCAATCTCGTCCTCACACCGTTTTAGACAAACACAACCGTGTTGTTATCTTCCCTTAGGACAAGAATATGCTTTTTTTGTCGTCGTATGTGTCATCAACTGTTATTGGCCAGTAATTGTTTCCTTTCTACCTCTTTTTTGCAAACAGGGCTATCCATTTCACCTTGTTGCTATTGCGACCTTTTGGTGAACTGCACAAATCACTTTTTTCTTAAGAGTGTTTTGTGCAGTTGTGTCACGGCCATTTTTCCAATAGAAATATTTATTGAGAGACCGATCCCTTTTACGGACCAGTAAAGAAGAATTCCTTCTCACCGGTAGACAATATCTTGGTCACAGAAGAAAATACCAGGAGTACTGAATATAATACAAGGTTGAGCGGAGACTGCTCAACAATTTATTACAAACACGCCGATGAAACATAAAGGCGGATAGGGTGGCATCACTACTAACTCACGATAACAATGGTGGTGGAAATATCACAGCGGAGTGGGTGATATGACTCCTGAAAACTACAGCTCTTCGAGCGTCGGAGTGAGGCTCGAGGAGACTTATTGCGGGTGGCGGAAGCGTATATAATACAAGTGACCAATATCCAGGATCGCACGGGACTGACTGGGACTCCTCTAGGCGTCGGACTCACTATCAAACTCTTCATCCATGAGATCGCCTTCGTCAACATCTGGCCAAATCAACAAGCCAGGTGAGTACTATGAAAGTACTCGCAAGACAGTTCGGACATAAGATATAACAAATGTAAACATGATGCATATGAACAGATTAGCAAGTGCACTCAGACATAGAGATAAGAATGCATGGGAAATAAAAGAGAAGTCGGGCGGTAGTCCTCCCGAAATCCCAAAGTAAATACTGAGGGCCAAACGAGTGTCTGAATGAACCCTCGAGAGGAAAATGCAAGAATAATAATGCCGCAGTCGGGCGTTAAGGCGACACCACATAAAGGGCTTATAATATAAAATAAATGACAGTACGTGCCACCGTCGGACGTCTGAGCGACATCACATAAAGGGCTTATATTGAAAGTAAAAGACAAACATGCCACAGTCGGACGTCTGAGCGACATCACATAAAGGGCTTATATTGAAAGTAAAAGACAAACATGCCACAGTCGGACGTCTGAGCGACATCACATAAAGGGCTTATATTGAAAGTAAAAGACAAACATGCCACAGTCGGACGTCTGAGCGACATCACATAAAGGGCTTATATTGAAAGTAAAAGACAAACATGCCACAGTCGGACGTCTGAGCGACATCACATAAAGGGCTCATATACCATAACTTGATATCTCAGTAGCTCAAGAATTTAAAACATTGCAAGGGCATAATCAGGTATGGAATAAACAACAGGGTTAGTCCATCCACGGAATAACGTACAAATCAAGCTTGTTTACCGGGGAAAAATACCACGAGGACTTAACATAGATATGGGTTCACTGATCACGGTCCTTGACCATGGATACGATGACTTGGAAGGATTTGACTCTGCAGAGTTTGTACTTTAACCACAGCCAACGGATTTCAGTAGTCACGGGGACTAGTTCCGCTTACGGTGTTTTGGAAGAAACACATCTAACCAGTACACACCCATTCAACATCCCGAAGCCAGGAATCACCCTCGGCAACGTTCAAGAAAAACCTTGAGACGGGGAGGCTACAACCTCGCGTAGCATGGGATCAAATTTATATACGCGCGCTCTAAGGGGTGCCCCCCTCTCGGTCCCAACCGGAAACACCCATGCCCCCTGACCGGATGACTGGCTTTAATCCAGGGCCATGGAACCCTCATCCCGGACCCTCTATTTGGTGTGTACACGGAAAGAGGTTATCAACTTACTAAACCGCATTCTGGCAGAAAACATGTGGTAGTACGGAAGGGGAAAGGACGATAACGTGACTCCGTCCACGTTAACGTCGGAATTTATCGGATGACGTAAGGCTGGCATGCTACAACAGTACCACCTTACTGCCCTTCATGTCACCACATGACTAGGCCATCTCTCATCAGAGATCATAGTAACCTCGGAAACATACGGGTAGTTGCCTTACATGCAACGAGATACTCACCGATGCTCATATGCCATGCACAACCATTCAAGCAAACATGCAAAACACCCATCATATCAAAGGTTCAAACATGCTTGCCTGGTTCGGAGAAGTCGGAGTCTAGCTCGGCGAAGTTCGCGGCTCCGTCACCTCTTCCGGAACCTACGGTATAGCGGAAATGCATACTAACGTGAAAACCAACGCGTGCATAAAAGTTGTCTCAAATTTTTTCCAAATAAATACTATAAAAAACTAGACAAAAATATAAGACTGTCAAAAAAAGAATCACTCAAAAATCACTTTTTATTAAAAAGTTATAAGGGTTTTAGTCCAGGGACTAATCTGTGATGAAACAGAAAAGATCCAGGGACTTAACTGAGAAAGCAGAAAATGGTTCGAAGAGAAACGCGCAAGCCCACAGAGAAAACGTACTTTGCCCGAAGGCGCCAACAGAAAACGGTTCGCGGGGAAAGAAAGAGAGGCTGACGTGGGGGGTCCACACGTCAGGTTCAAATCCTCGCCGGCGCCCGAAGGCTGCGGTGGTCGTCGGCGTCGAACCACGACGAGTTAGGGAGATCGGAGTGTACCAAGAGGTTCAGCGTGTCCTTCCGCGTCGGTGAGTGGTGGACTTGGTCGTCGGGGAGCACCACGTCGACGGCGACACTTTCTCCGACGGACGGCGGCTCGGGTGATGGTGGAGAACTCCGGTGGGTGCTGCAAACTCCGAATTGAAGCGCGGGTCAGGAGAGTGGATGCATAAGGAAGCTACTGGCAAGAGATGGGAGGCAGGGGTGCACGCACGGGAGCGAATCGAGCTGGATCCCGTGGCGGGTCGCGGCGGCCGGAGTTGGGGAAGAAGGCTCCCTCGGGGCTCTTCCACTGGCTAGGCGTGGTGTTGGAGATGTGCAGAGGTGGCGTGGGTTCTAGTTGGAGCTCGGGGCCTCTATTTATAGGCGATTCAAGGGGGTGGCCGTGAACGGGATCGCTCCGGTGAGCGATTACGGCGAGGCAGTGGATGGTCAGTGGGTTTAGGTGGCCAGGCAGCATCAGTGAGGTGTTCTGGTGCCGTTCCCTCGCTAATCCTGGTCGGTCTTGGCGTAATGGCGCCGGTCCACGGCGGGGTGGACGTACGGGCACGGCGGCGGCAGAGAGCGCGCTCCGCGCCTAGCGGTTCACGACGAGGGTGGCAGCGCGCACGGGGGAGTGGAAGACCACGCGGCGGCCTCCGGTGGCTTGGGCGGCGCTAGGCGGCGCCGTCTGCGCTGCGCCTCTCTCTGGCGGCCGCAAAGCCGCCGCTGGCGTCGGTCACGGGGCGGCGCACCTCCTCCTGCTCGTCGCCGACGCCTGCAACCTTCCAGGCGCTCATGCGGTGCAGAGGACAAGGGGGAGGGGACAGGGAACACGGCGACGCCGGGGCACTGGCGAGATCGACAACGGACACTAAAGAAACGACAGTGGTTTCAGACACTGATAACTGAACTTGACTGGACATTATAGAAACAGTGTCCAGCAGGTGTTCGACGAAATGATTAGGCATGAAGATAATTTTTCCTGGAGCTGGGACTTGGTGAGGTGACCTCTCAATGCCCCTAGAGGCTGCCTGATTTTTCTCAGATTTTTAGGAGAAGGATTTGAATGAATTTCATCAAATTTGGCAAATCTGGTCCAAACTTGCAGCAAGTATAGTTTGAAAAATTTGAACTGGAGACCAGTGGATCTTCATGGATCCTGGTTGAGGGTTCAAAGGACTAGTTAGGGAAATTTGTTTGGAGGCAAAATTTAAAGCAGAAAGAGTAGTTCCTTTGTAAACCTCCAAGGATCAAGATAGAAGGCAGAAATTGTTTTTGATAAGAAATAAATGGAAATAAATATATGGAGGGGTTCAACTTGCTGTATTTGAAGTACATCATGATCCCAAGATGAGGAAAGGCTTTTGAGAGGGGATTTACACTTGGGTCATGGCAAGAGGGATTTTTTGAAAGTGGAAAGGATCATTCCAAAAGCCATAGGATTCTTTTAAAAGAATTTTCAAAAGGAAATTTTCCCAAGTGAAAAGTATTTTGGTTTTGAGTCCAAATAGGAGGGAAAACCTCCAAGACCAAAATCAAGTCTTGGGTGAATCCAAAACAAAACACTAGCCATAAAAGGAAATATTTTGTGAGGGAGAGTTCTTTAGAAGAAAATTTTAAATCACCTCCCTCAAATCAAATAAAAGTTTTGAAAAAGCCAAATAAATTTTTGGGTGTCACAAGTTGTACTAAAATGTCGCACGGGCAACGTCTCTACATTTCAGTGTGACTGCACAAAGGGAGATTGGTTTTGCTCTATCCTCCTCATCCAACTCTGAGCCTAATCTTCTACAACTAGTTAGTCTTAAGATAGACTGCAAAGGTGACCGGCTTCTATTTGTGTGTTTATTGTTTCATCAGAAGTCCTCTATTATCGTAATCACACTTAATATCTTTGGAACAGGGACGCTCAACTCTATTTTAGTGGAACTGCACAAAATGATCGGAATGTCGCATGCTCCAAACAACTACTTTTTTCCCAACATGCCTTGTTGATTTAGACAGAGCTGGGGGGACGTTGCTGCCAATGAAAGCATGGATCAATTTTAATTTAACACCTTCTCACAACTTTGTCTTCAGTTGTGATGTAAATATTAGGTCTGATCTGCTAATCATTGAGATGCATTAGCAAGGAAGTTAGTTTTTTATTGTTTCCGAAAGAGCATCGATGGCAAGACACACGAAACAAAAGCTGAAAGCTCAGAGTATTGTACAATTTCATGTCGCTGGAAAATTATTTGTATAGTATGTCAATTATGTAAACAAAATGCTAGAAGCTTGATAGCATTGCCAGAAGCCTCTTCAGCATCCGGGTCCATGTGCCATGCACAAAATTATACTCCTCCGTTTGTAAGTATTTGTCTTTTTACTAATTTCAAATGGGCTTATTTTAGAGTGTAGATTCACTCATTTTGCTTCGTATGTAGTCACTCGTTGAAATCTCTAGAAAGACAAATACTCCGGAGTATGTTTAAGAACCGAGGGAGTAGTGCACAACCGCATGGGAGACTCAGCCCGGTCGTTGCGTCACATTAATAGTGAGTAATGAGCAGTCAAATCATAAGCCCCACCTTTCCCATTGTAAGTTGCTTGGAAGAAGCAACCATCAATACGCTCTTCTTTGAATCCGCTCATACTACTCCATCTGTCATTGTTTATAGAGCGCGCTTCAAAAAAAATCTCTGGGACCAAGGCGACTAGCGATCGACCTGAAGAATAGCATTGGTAGTTATAGCACGGCGTCTATTACTAGAGGAAATAATGCGTACACACATGCATGCAGTGCTTCCACCCCGGGTACACACATGCATGCACTTACTCCACTCCATAGTACATCGAGAGAAAATTGTGGACTTGATTGCGGTTATCACGCCCTAATTAATTGAGCATTAAACTAAACGCGTCTAAAGTCTCTCTGGTGGTGGAAATGCATTGAGAGAAATGCATCAGAATGAAGCGCGCCCTGTAAACTGTGACGGAGGGAGGAGTAGTATGAAGGTGCAAAACCAAGTACACGTATGGCCAGTCGGTCAACGCACCTCCTTTTGGCATATCACTGACTGTGGGACCGGAGTGTGAGCAAACCGATCTTAATTGACGGCAAAATGGCCTACCAGCCGTTCCTTGAGAGAGACGAGGAGCGGGAACACACAGCCGGCCTCGCATGGAGGCCAAGATATATTCGAGCATGTGTCGGTGGAAACGATACCTATGGGGTCACTGGGATCCCTTCTACGGTTGGCGGGCGCGAGGTTGTGCAAAGGGCGGGTTTGACAGGAAGCACACGGATCGTTTACCCAGGTTCGGGCCACGAAGGTGCGTAATACCCTAGTCCTGCTTTGGTGGATGTATTAGAGTGTTCTTGTGTTCTTGAGCTAGCTACGGGGTGTAACTTGCCCAAAAGGTCCGAATCCTCCTCCTGGTCGCCTCGGGCCTCCTTTTATAGGCACAAAGGGGCTGCCACAGTGGCACACAGGAGGTGGAAATGTGTACAGTGGATGAGTCTATCCTCTGGCACCGTCGGACAAACGCATTTAATGCGCTGCCGATGTGTCCTTCTCGCTTTATCGGGGACGGCAAGGAAGCACGTCCCAGCTGTCGCCGCCTCTCCTGGCTTTGACACGCGCCCGAGCTGACGAGGCCTTGCGGCGCCACGTTGGCTGGCTGCTGGGCTAGCGCGGTGGTGGAGCCTTCACGAAGGGTCGCATGCCACCACACAGGTGCTTTGGTGAGTCGGTGTAGAGGCCGCCCGTCGCCACGCAGGTGCTTGCCCAGCTGGTTGAGCTAGCAGCTGCTTGGGGACGGCGGTGGAGTCTTGGCACGCGCGGGCCTGGCAGCCGCCCTGCTGATGCCCTCGGCAAGGTTCTTGTTGGGGACCCGGCAAGGGTCTTGCCGTGGCGTTGCAGTCGTGCCCGGCAAGGCGCTTGCCAGGGGTCTTGTGGATTTCCTCGGTTGGGATCCCGCCGAGGGTCGCCGTCTTCTGGTCCTCATCTGATCTCACATGTTTATGATCTTGACGAAGATTTGCATGCCACCACAGAGGCGCCTCCCGAGCCTTGGTCCTAACGTGGATAGTTGGTGGTGTTAGAACCCGTGGGCTCAAGGGTGGCTTGCTCTGCTGGCGTCGGGCAAGTTGCCCCGGCAAGGCTCTTGCCGGGGCTGCGGAGGCTGCCTCGGCAAGGATCTTGCCGAGGGAGTCCACCTCACCCTCTTGCTCTCCTGTGTTTCTGGTCTTGGCATTGCCTTGGTTGTCTTGTGCTTCGGCTTCTCTTCGGCTTCCCTCCTCTTCCCTGCTAAGTGTGGCCGTGGCGCGCGGCTCTGATTGCCCGTGCACAAGTAAAGGGGTCAAAAGGAGAGCCCCTACTTTTGTACACCGACAGGAGCCCCCGGATCTGGGCCACACATAAGTGCGACGTGTTGTTGGGCCAGGCCCAAAACGGTGCGCTGGCAGGCAGGCGGATTTTTACCATAGTAACTGTTTCGTCCGCTGCGCTTCCCCACGACCTGCATTGAACGCGCGACGTGGAGGATCGTGCGTGACGTGGGGGTCATGTGTGGGGCGGTCCCCGCATGCATGCGTCACATCATGATAAAGAGGCGGCTCGCGCCTTCCCCATAAAAAAGAGGGAGGCGCAGAGGCACGGCTTATTTACTGAGTGGACTCGGGTCGCGGTCTTCAAGGCGCCCGCGCCCCACGATCACGGGGTGGGGAACGGTCGCCTCACCCGTCCCTCCGATCCTGCTCGCTCGCCACGCGTCCCCCACGCAGGTGGCAGGTGGTGGAGGCGGGAAACCAGGCCGTCGCTGATTAGGGCAGCGGGTCGGTCCCGATTCCCTGCGCCTCCGATGGCTGGATTGGTTGAGTGGGGCAGCTGAGCCTCGACCCCGTCCCTTTATAAGGAGGGGGAGGGGGATGTCATCCCACATTCTCTCAGCGTCCATCCTCTTCCACCTCCGCTTCTTTCTTCCACCCTCCATGGCGAGAGGGGGTGCAGGCCCTTCGACGGTGGCGGCGAGGGTCGCCGCTCGACAGCGCGTTCCTCCTTCCCAAGAGCCCACGGCGGCGGAGCCGGCTACGAGAGGAAGGGGGAGGGGGCAAGGCCGAGGTCGCCGTGGCGCTCGGGGAAGAGGGGGGCGAGGTGGTGCAATGGCCGTGCCTCCGCCAGCGATGCCTCCCGCGATGGAGGGCCACGTCGGGGACCAGCACCGCAAGTTCTTCATCAGGCTGCGCCGGCCACCGCGTCGTCGTCTTCGTCTCCCTACCCCATTTACTCGGGAGATGGAGCTCGATCCGCCCAAGACCCTCAGGTTGCACATGAGGGGCTGCGGGAACGGCGGCACGCAGGTCTACGTCGACTTCCCCGCTCCTCAGGTCATGTACCTCCGTCGCGGATGGAAGACGTTCGCTCGCATCCCAGCCTGACGGTGGGGCTCGTCCTCTACTTCAAGTTAATGGAGGACAGCCTGCTCTCCGTCAAGGTCTTCGGAGATCTTGGAACTCGCCTGAAGTGCTACGTGGAGAGCTCCTCCGACGATGAAGATTCCTCCTCGAGCGGGAGTGACGAGGAGGACAGCGACAGCGACGACGAGGGCGTCGAGCGGCGGGACGCAGACCTCGACCCCGACTGACCGCGTCGCCCTTCCCTCGGCCTCGCGCCCTGCCAAGTGCCTTCCTCGTCAAGCTCTCCATCGGCGCGTTCCCCATCGCCTCCTTGGGCGGCTGGCGTAGGAGGGCCGGAGAAGGTGAAGAAGGCGGGTGGCGGCCGTCAAGTCGGAGTACGCGGGCACCGACGCCTTCGTCGCGTATTGCCGGCCCGTTGCCTCGTCTTCCAGCTCCTTTCCCGGCACCAAGATGTTCTCTTGGTGCCTTCTGCTCCTCGTACCTTGCCTAGGCGCTCTTTTTGCCCTCCCGCCACCTTGTTCCGCTTTCTGAGGAGAGGGACAAGAAAGGGATTACGGGCATCTTATCTCTTTTTAGTTTGTAAGCCTGTGGGCACTTGTTAATTTTAAGACTTGTAATCCCCTTGCTCATGTTTTTAATTCCGTATGAACTGTACCTGTATGGGATGTTTTTAATGAAAAAGGGTGCTTGTCGGGTTCTTTGTGCGTGAGCGAGGCCCATGCCAAGGAACGAATCCTTGTTATTTTTAAGATAAACACCGTCGCCCGGCAACAGACCTTGCCGTCCCCTGACTTCAGTCGACCATTCTCACGCTTTTGGCGGAGGCAGGGCGAAGTAGAGTTAGGCCCTTCGTTTATTTCCTTGCCACCGCGTCTACGACCCGGTTCTGACCCAGGGACTTGGGGTACAAGAAGAAGGGGGAGCACGGCGGTCTCGGAGAAAAATGAGGTTTCATACACCCCAACTTCATACGGAAATGCACTGCAGAGGATAAAAGACTTATCTGAATCTACAGTCCCCGGCAGCCTTGGCTTGCCGTGGTTGGATTCTTGTATCTGCAGCCCCCAGCAACCTTGGCTTGCCGAGGCCGGAGCGCCGGCTCGTTCTCTTTCTTCCAAACAGCCCAGCAGGAGCGTCCGTGTACCCTGTGAACCAAACAGGATGGAAAGGAACAGAGCAACGCAAACTCGACCTCTATGCTAGGGGTTAGTCGTCGCTAAGCACTATCAACCCTAACCGGGGAAGAGACTCAACCTAGCATGCATGCTATAACTTAGGGCGCCAGCGCTTCATTTATTTATGCTCAGGGTCTGCGCCTGGCTTTGTACAGAGGGTTACATGCCTTGTCGGCAAAGCTTGTACAAAAGGTGGCTTGTCGGGAGGCCCGGCAACCGCGCCTTATGGGTAAAACTTGCGAAGATGTTCGATGTTCCAGGAGTTTCTCACTGGGACAGCATCTTCGGTCTCCAGGCGGACTGCGCCGGGCCTGGTGACTCGTATTACCCGATAAGGGCCTTCCCACTTCGGCGTCAACTTGTTGGAATTCTTGGCCGATTGAACGCGCCGAAGAACAAGGTCGCCTTCCTCAAAGCTTCGGGCATGAACCTTGCGGCTATGGTAGCGGCACAAGGCTTGCTGGTAGCGTGCTGCTCTCACAGCCGCCCGAAGACGATCTTCCTCAAGGAGCGTTGTGTCATCTTGCCGCAATTGCTCTTGCTCAAGCTCGTCGCAAGCGAGCACTCAAGGTGACCCGTATATGAGTTCCGTGGGGAGAACTGCTTCTACCCCGTATACAAGGGCAAAGGGTGTCTGGCCGGTGGCTCGATTTTGCATCATTCTGATCGACCAAAGAACCGCCGGCAACTCATCAATCCAGCGCTTTCCACTCTTGTGCAGCCTGTCAAAAGTCTTTGTCCTCAGGCCTCGCAGCACTTTAGCATTTGCCCTCTCCGCCTGGCCATTGCTCCGTGGGTGTGCCACAGAAGCGAAACAGACCCTGTTGCCGAGGTCTTGGATGTATTGCATGAAGGTGTGGCTTGTGAACTGCGTGCCTTTGTCGGTGATGACTCTGTTTGGCACACCAAAATGGCACACTAGCCCCTTGAAGAACTTGACGGTTGACTGTGTTGTCACCTTCCTCACTGCTTCCACCTCTGGCCACTTTGTGAACTTGTCGATCGCAACGTACAAGTACTCAAAGCCCCCGACAGCGCGGGGGAAAGGGCCCAGGATGTCGAGCCCCCAGACTGAGAATGGCTAGGAAAGAGGGATTCTTTGAAGGGCTTGAGCTGGTTGATGAAGCTTCTTCGAATGGAACTGACACGCTTCACACTTGGTTACTAGCACCGTTGCATCCTAGAGGGCAGTGGGCCAGAAGAAACCCTGCCGAAATGCCTTGCCGGCAAGGGCCCTCGACCCTATGTGGGAGCCACATATGCCTCCGTGTATCTCCCCCAATAGCTCCAGTCCTTCCTCCCGGGGAATGCACTTCAATTTCACACCGTTCGGTCTCTTCCTGTACAAGACGTCATCGATGAACTGATACATAGCAGACCGACGGGCTACTTTCTCCGCTTCTTCCAGCTTCTCAGGAAGCTCCCCTGTTTGGAGGTCGGATGGTATGCTGTGCCCATGCCGGAGCCTGGGGCTCGACGGCAAGGACCAAAGGCATTTCTTCTGCCGTGGGAGCGGCCGTCTCTACGGCAAGGGCTTGACGGCCTGCCAGAGTCAGTCGCTCCTCGGCAGGCTCAGAATCTGCGGCAACACCCTTGCCGGCGGCCCCCGGGGGCTCAACGGGAAAGTACTTGCCGGGGCCAGATTTCCTCCGTTTGTTCTGCTCCATTGATGGTTCGATGGATGGTTGATTTAACCGAAGCAAAAAAGTACCTGGTTCCACAGGTAGCTTGAATGCAGCGCGCTTTGACAGGTAATCAGAGATGTCCTTCTCTGCTCGGGGAACGTGCTCCGCTTGTATACCGTCGAAGCGCTCCTCCAGCTTCCTCACCTCATCTACATAGGCCTCCATCAACGGGCTCTGATAATCTTTGTTGACTTGTCTGACGACAAGCTGCGAATCACCCCTGACGACGAGCTTCTTAACCCCGAGGTCTGCCGTGGTCCTAAGACCGGCAAGCAACCCCTCGTACTCAGCAGTGTTGTTGGTGGACATATCCCTGGGAAAGTGCATCTGGATTACATACTTGAGGTGCTCTCCAGTGGGTGCGACGAGCAGCACACCAGCACCGGCGCCTTGCAGCAAGAAAGCCCCGTCAAAGTACATGATCCAGTTGTGACTTGCTTCCTTGCCGGGGAGAGTGGTCTCCTGGATTTCCTCCTCAGGCGTTGAGGTCCATTCTGCAATGACCTCCGCCAAGACTCCGCTCTGGATGGTCGAAGTACTTTCAAACTTCAAACCAAATCTTGAAAGCTGCAAGGCCCACTCCACAATCCTTCCGGTTGCATCTGGGTTGTGCAGTATCTGTTGTAACGGGAGGCGGGTGACGACGGTGATTTCGTGTGCTTGGAAGTAGTGACGCAGCTTTCTCGAGGCCATAAGGAGGCCGAAGAGCAATTTCTGCACACCAGAGTACCTTGACCTAGCCCCCTGCAGAAGGGAGCTGACAAAGTAAACCGGGTGCTGCATCATCTTCTTCTTCTGCACCACCTCATTTGATTGCATGGGCCCTGTCCTGATGGCGTCAGACTCTGCCGGGGGCCTTGCCTTGCCGGCATCGGGCCCTGCCGGGGGGAATCTCTGGCTTGCCATCCGCTAGTCCCGCCATCGCCACTGCCTCTTCATCGACCTCCCTCTGCGCCACTAGCGCGGCACTGACCACTTGATTCATCGCCGCCAGATACAGCAGCAACGCCTCTTGTGGTTTAGGCGCAACCAGTATTGGTGTAGAGGAAAGGTATTTCTTCAGATCCTACAATGCTGCCTCGGCCTCTGGGGTCCACTCCATTGGGCCCGCCTTCTTCAAGATTTTGAAAAAGGGAAGGGCACGCTCAGCAGACTTGGAGGTGAATCTGCTCATGGCGGCAACGTAGCCAGTGAGCCGACGCACATCCTTGATCTCCTTGGGTGCTTCAATCTGCTCAATAGCCTTGATCTTGTCCGGGTTTGCCTCGATCCCACGCTGCGACACGAAGAACCCGAGAAGTTTGCCGGACGAAACACCGAAGACACACTTCTCAGGGTTCAACTTGAGGTTGATCTTGTGTAGGTTGGCAAACGTCTCTTCTAAGTCTTGTACAAGGGTTGCCTTGTCCTTGGTTTTGACCACTATGTCATCCATATGAGCTTCCATTTCTATGTAGCTAGGGCTCAAAACCAACTTGGACCACCCTTGCGAATGTCGAGCCAGCACTCTTCAACCCGAATTGCATCCTTAAAAAGCAATATGTACCACATGGGGTGATGAATGTTGTCTTCTCTTCGTCTTCCTTTGTCATGAAGATCTGGTGATAGCCCGAGTAGGCTCGAGCAATGATAACAGATCGCACCCGGCCGTGGAGTCAACAATCTGGTCAATGCGCGGCAACGGGAAGGGATCCTTAGGACAAACCTTATTGATATATGTGTAATCAATACACAGCCTCCACTTCCCGTTCGCCTTGCGCACCACCACCGGATTGGCCAACCATGTCGGATGGAGCACTCCTCTCACCAAGCCCGCTGCTTCCAACTTCCTGATCTCATCTGTGATGAACTCCTGCCGTTCCAAAGCTTGCTTCCTGACCTTCTGCTTGACGGGTCGCGCACAGGGACAGACAGCAAGATGGTGCTCAATCACTTCCCTGGGAACGCCGGGGATGTCGGATGCTTGCCATGCAAACACATCGACATTCGCCCGCAGGAAAGTGACGAGTGCGCTTTCCTATTTGCCGTCGAGGGTGGAGCTTATGGTGAAAGCCCCTCCCGTGCCATCCTCCTTGACGGACACCCTCTTGGTCTCTGGTGGTGCAACTCTGGATTTCTTGCTCTTGCCGGTGGAGCTCTCTGGCACGTCCTCGACGGTAGCACAACACCCCGAAGAGGTGCGCTTGCCGGAGTGGGTGCGAGAGGTCTTGCCGGTCTTCTTCTTTCCTCCCGGGGCTTCAGCGGTAGGAGCAAGTGCCTTGGCGGCAGCTGCTGCAACTGCTTCTAAGTAGAGTTGGTCAGGGCAGATCAGCGCGTCCTTCTTGTCAGAGGGGACGGTGATGATGTTCATCGGCCCGGGCATCTTCAGCGTGTTATAGGCGTAGTGCGACACCGCCATGAACTTGGCTAGTGCCGGGCAGCCGAGGATCCCGTTGTAGGGCAAGGGGATTTCGGCTACATCGAAGACAATCCTCTCCGTCCTGTAGTTCAACTCGCCTCCAAACGTCACATGCAATGTGACCTTCCCCTTGGCTTCTTCCCGGGTTGACCCCTTGAAACGTGCCCGTTTCCTCGAGGTCTCCATCGGGAATTTGCAGCCTTTTGATCACAACGGGTGAGATCAAGTTCAGACCGGCCCCACCGTCAACCAGCATCTTGTTCACCTTGAGGTTGTGTATCATTGGTGAGACCAATAATGGAAAACACCCGACCGCAGTAGTGCGGTCAAGGTGGTCCTCGGCGTCAAAGATGAGGGGTGTGCTGGACCACTTCAGTGGCTTCTGAGCGTCGAACGATGGCTCTGCTGCTGTAATCTAACGCGCCCACTGCTTGAGATGGCAGCGAGAAGTATGCCGCGAGGCGCCACCATCGACGCATGCTCGCCAGATTCGTCGTCCTCGTCATGATCATCGTCTTCCCGCTTCTTGTCGCGGCCCCCGAGCGGGCCTCTCTTGCTGGTTATCCTTGCCGCGGTGACCTCCTTGGCCGCCACGCTTCTTGCCGGATCCTTCAGCACCATCTTGGCCCTTCTCCTTGTCCCACCTCTCATACTCGGCTTTTTGCTTTTCAGCAAGCAGCTCGACTTGTCGGCAGTTCTCGAGGTCGTGGCCTTTGGTGTTGTGGATCTTGCAGTACTGCTTCTCGGAGCCTCCTGGCTTGCCGGAAGCCGCCAAGGCCCGGCAAGCGGCGCACCCGGCAATCTCCTTGCCGGGGTCGTCTTCCTTGGCCTTCTTGGCGGCGCCGGTGTCGTCGGATCCCTCGACGGCAAGCATGGTCTTGCCCTTGCGCTTTCTGTTGCAATGCCGACCCTTCTTCGTTGGGGCGGCGGTGTCTTCATCGGTAGAGTCGGTTTCCGCGCCGGCGTCTTCGCCGGGGTACTTCCTCGCCTCTTCTGCCCGAGTGCATCTATTGGCCAGAATGTAAAGTTCGGCCACATCCTTGACCTTGTTCATTGCTAGCTCTTCACGCATCTTGCGGTTGCGCACATTCTGATGGAATGCGCTGATCACAGCGGCAGGGTGAACATCTGGGATGTTGTATTGCACTCGGCTGAACCTCTGTATGTACTTGCGCAGGTTTTCACCTTCCTTCTGGGGAATGATATGCAAATCACTCGCCTGGCCATGAGCTTGGTGGCCTCCAGTGAAGGCACCAACGAACTCATGACACAGGTCCGACCAAGAAGAAATGGAATCCGCCGGCCAGTGCATCAACCAAGACATGACATTGGGTTTCAGGGCCAACGGGAAGTAATTGGCAAGCACCTTATCGTCGCGAGCCCCAGCGGCTTGCATTGCGATGGTGTAGATGCTAAGGAACTCCGACGGGTGGGTCTTGCCGTTATACTTCTCGCCGACGTCGGGCTTGAACGTGCGGTGGGACGGCCACTGGAACTGCCGTAGCTCACGGGTAAAGGCTGGGCAACCCACCTCATAAGGTAGGCCGCCGGAGCCTCCCGGCGCTGGGTGGTCCATAGCGGGCCCCGCCCGCATATCTGACTGGTGGCGTGTATCGCGCCGGCGCTCGATGGTGGTTCGAGCGTCTTCATGGGCTCGCTCCCGAAGAACTTGGCGTTGGTCGCAGTGGGTCCGTGGGTCGGACGACGCTATGGAAATATTATCACAAGCATCATCACGACGGACCGACACCCGCGGTAGCTGGCGTGGAGGACAAGAGTGCACCGTGGCCACGGCGCCTCCGGCCCCTCCACCGCTGGCGTGCGGTGGTTCGACGGAGCACCGGCCTGAGGGCCCCGCCGGCCATGGCTCGTCTTTGTTGGCGACGCCGACGAGGCTCCGGATAGTGGCTCTCCACTCGGCGAGCTTTTCTGTAGCAGGAGGGAAGTCGAGGAGCAGTTGCGAGCGCGCCAAAGCTTCTGCTGGCGTGGGTGGCGGCGAAAGCTGCGTGGACCGTGGTGCGCTTCGACTTCTAACCGCGTTAGAAGGAGCTCTATCACAGCCCAGCGGCTGCGTTCCATTTTCGCCAGCACTTCGGCGGGCATGCTGGCCTCCGTCGTCCCGCAGATGATGCACAGGACTTTTCCCACGGCGGCGTCCGGGGTCTCCAGCGTGGTGGCGCTGCTCGTCGCGCACACCCTGGGAAGAGCAAACTGTGGGCACCGCCGTGGGCGTCTTGGAGGCCGCCGCGCCGCCCGTGGGTGGCACGGCACCGCCCCCGGAGGGCCCCGCGCCGCCTGCGGGGGGCCCAGCTCCGTCTCTGGATTTGGCGGCGTGCGGCCCGTCGTCTCACGCACGAACGACGCCGCTCGCCAGGCTCTGATTGCCAGAGCGATGTTGGTGCTCGCGGGCCGCTCCTCGGGTCCTGTTCGCGACCGGCCCGCTGCTCGCCCGCATCGGTACGGGACGTCGGGCTCCTGACGAACCGACCGCCGTGGCCGCCTTCTCCTTGGGAGCCATGACGATGAAGAACTTCTAGGCTAACTGCTAGACCGGATTTTCACAACTGCGCCCCATACCTGGTGCGCCAAAGATGTCAGTGCAAACGACACCTATGGGGTCACTGGGATCTCTTCTACGGTTGGCGGGCGGTTGTGCAAAGAGCGGGTCTGACAGGAAGCACACGGATCGTTTACCCAGGTTCGGGCCGCGAAGGTGCATAATACCCTAGTCCTGCTTTGGTGGATGTATTAGAATGTTCTTGTGTTCTTGAGCTAGCTACGGGGTGTAACTTGCCCAAAAGGTCCGAATCCTCCTCCTGGTCGCCTCGGGCCTCCTTTTATAGGCACAAAGGGGCTGCCACAGTGGCACATAGGAGGTCGAAAGGTGTACAGTGGATGAGTCTATCCTCTGGCACCGTCGGACAAATGCATTTAATGCGCTGCCAACGTGTCCTTCTCGCTTTATCGGGGACGGCAAGGAAGCACGTCCCAGCTATCGCCGCCTCGCCTAGCTTTGACACGCGCCCGAGCTGACGAGGCCTTGTGGTGCCACATTGGCTGGCTGCTGGGCTGGCGCGGTGGTGGAGCCTTCACGAAGGGTCGCATGCCACCACGCAGGTGCTTGCTGAGTCGGTGTAGAGGCCTCCCGTCGCCACGCAGGTGCCTGCCCAGCTGGTTGAGCTAGCAGCTGCTTGGGGATGGCGGTGGAGTCTTGGCAGGCGCGGGCCTGGCAGTGGCCCTGCTAATGCCCTCGGCAAGGGTCTTTCCGGGGACCCGGCAACAGTCTTGCCATGGCGTTGCAGTCGTCCCCGGCAAGGCGCTTGCCGGGGGTCTTGTGGATTTCCTCGGCTGGGATCCCGCCGAGGGTCGCCGTCTTCTGGTCCTCATCTGATCTCGCATGTTTATGATCTTGATGAAGATCTGCATGCCACCACAGAGGCGCCTCCCGATCCTTGGTCCTAACGTGGATAGTTGGTGGTGTTAGAACCCGTGGGCTCAAGGGTGGCTTGCTCTGTTGGCGTCGGGCAAGTTGCCCCGACAAGGCTCTTGCCGGGGCTGCGGAGGCTGCCTCGGCTAGGATCTTGCCGAGGGAGTCCACCTCGCCCTCTTGCTCTCCTGTGTTTCTAGTCTTGGTGTTGCCTTGGTTGTCTTGTGATTTGGCTTCTCTTCGGCTTCCCTCCTCTGCCCTGCTAAGTGTGGTCGTGGCGCGCGGCTCTGACTGCCCGTGCACAAGTAAAGGGGTCAAAAGGAGAGCCCCTACTTTTGTACACCGACAGCATGGTTGATCGATATCATCATTACATGTTTGATGTTTTTTAATACTATACTATTGGGCTGCCGTTTTCCGCCCTTCTCCCGAATAAATGTGTACTTTATTAGAGATTTAAATAAAATAAGAGTACAGACACTCCAGCTTGCGGTTCTAGTAGTAGTACTACTCGTACTACTAAACCTTGCGCTTGGCTCTTCGCCTCTTCGTGAAGTCGAACAATGATGGTACTCCGCATGTTGGGTACTACAGTATATGCCTCTGGCAATCTGACACCGAATGAACTGATGCATGTCCACCGCCTGGCGAGGGTAGGTTGCATTAGTCAAAAGGCGTATGCGAGCTTCACCTTGTCCTGCAAGCTTCTCCTCGTTCTGCGAGTTGACGGGACACACCAAAAAGTAGTGCTAGTCCATACTCCCTCCTTTCCAGTTAATATGGCTTAGTCTATTTTGCGGGTAAATGAGAGAGCTTTATTCATATATAAGCATTCTTAGGACGATCAGCCAAGAGACTGGTCACTAGGAAGCGAGGTACCCCGCAAAAAAAGAAGAAGGAAGCGAGGTGTTTCATCAAGCCAGCTCTCGGCCACATTCAAAGTGCAGTAAGCACGGTTCGCACAAAGATGCGCCGCAAGTTTGCTGACCTGTTTACATGTTGAATAACAAAAAAAGAGGAAATATTACCAAGCGCTCCCATTTATAACAGGATATGAGCCAGAATTAAGCGACAATTGTGGCAAGTGTTCCATGCAATCGACTTCCATTATCACATGCGAGAACCCTCGAAGAGAACCAAATATGTTGAAGATTGCTTTATCACATTTTTAAAATATAATAAGAGTGCAGACGCTCCTCCATCCGGTTCCTAGTAGTATAGTACATACCTCTATAGTAGTAGTACTAGTACTAGTAAACTTTGCGCTTGGCTGTTCGCCTCTTCGGGAAGTCGAACAATAATACTACTAGTATAGTGTATGCTTCTGGCAATCTGACACCAAATTAACTGTTGCATGTCCACCGCCTGAGCGAGGGAGAGCTTGCATTAGTCAAAAGTTTCTCCTTGTCCTGCGAGCCACCGCACGCAAGCTTCTCCTGTCCTGCAAGCTTCTCCTCGTTCGTCAAGTTGACGGGACACAACAAAGTAATGCTAGTCCATACTGCCTCCTTTCCGGTTAATATGGCTTAATTTCAAACGAGGTAAATACAATGTTTGTCACTGTGTATTTGTAAAAATACGGTCACTGGACTTCATAATATGCTCATTGCGCTCAATATATATATTCCGGTGTTTATACGGTCACTAGCTCACCCTGGCTGAGTATGTGTGTGCATGCACGTGTAGGTTGAGCACTTGAGCGTGACCGTGTGTGTTCCTCGTGTGCTCCGACATGCATGCATTAGGGCGTCGCGCGTGTTTTTGCGTCCATGTGTACGTGTGACTGTTGCATGCATGCACGAGGTTGTAGTCCCTCACATTCACATGTTCATAAGTCAATGCTTTGTCAAAATGTTGCATGCAAGGTTTAATCATTCGTTGTTCACGCATGCATTCCCGATATTAATCATTGGTAAAGACAATTTCTTGAGGAAAACGAGCCCATGAATTGAGTACAAAGGGGACCAATAAGCCAGGACAGAGGGAGTACCAGTAGTGAACCGGAAGGAGGGAGTAGGTACTAGTAGTACAGTACTACGTAACAACGTGTAGTAAAATTCCTCTATGCGCATCCTGTCTACGTGTCATGCAAGAGAATAGAGATAAGTACAAGTGAGACTCAGGAACGGTCATACACGTAGGGGGGGTACGTGTAGGGGCCACTAAGAAGCAGTCAAATCACACAGTAAGTTAGTTGGAAGAAGCAACCATCATTTCACTCTTCAATGACACGTACGCAATATAAAATGGTTGATATGGAGAGAAAAACAAAACCACTATATATACACTAGCAGGAGCCTAAGCTACAAGCCTGCTTGCTTGGGTTGCTCTCTTCACAAGCATAGAACGACGGTGGCCACACCGGTGGTCACATATCCGGCCTGATCCCGCCGCTGGGGGAAGGGAACAATGTTCTGCGTAGACGCGGTCGACATCGGCGAGGGAGAAAACCCACAGTCGGTGCGTCCTAACCGCCCTTCTAGCTACAACACGACGTCCCACGTAGTAGTACATCTTCCTTTTGGAGCCGGCTTGCTCCACTGCCACAACTCCCCACGTAGCTCCATCTCCATGTCGATCTTTCTCTACTTCTACCGGCTTCTATTTGTGAGGGGTTTATGTCTCATGAACTAGTGCCAGTACTATTATTCTAATGGGTCTATCTAGATCTCAGTCGGCTTAGACTTCACGAAGTCTAAGTCAACTCACGTCATATATAAATTGATCGCAGGTTTAACTCCGTTCGCATAACTGGAATCAGTTTCCTGTTTGTTTTGATTTGGCCTGCGTTGGCCTTTGTTGGCTCACCACGTGGGCTGCTGTTGGGCTGTATTGACAATGTCCACTCGTTGTGCCTGTTTTTTATTTTTTTATCTTTTTTGTTTGTGCGTTTTACTGGAATTGCTAGAATATTGTCCCGTTGGTGTATTGCTACACAACACAATGTAGCTCTTATTTTTTACGCTAGCATTGCTAATGCTCTGTTCCTTCTTTTTGTGTCATCTTTTTTTTCTTTAATCTTTTTTTACAAAAAATATTTTGTATTTTTAAATGATAAAGAAATATTTAATGCATCAAATAAAAATAAAAATAAACAAAATATAAAGAAGAAGACAATCTAATTGTCTGTGACCGATGAATAACTATATGCACCCGACTAGTGTGCAAATGGGTATCAATATTATTTTGGAAGGGGAAAAAGTAATTTGCATGCGAATGACATGTAATTGTATGTGACATGTAATTGTGTCCGATCGAGGACATGCAATTGCATGCGGCTAACATGTGTGCAACTGGGTAGACGGACAAGCAACTCATGTGGCTGACGTGTGTGCCCCCTGATGGCAAATATTAAAAAAGGAAAAACAATTAAGCTTGCTAGCAAATATTTAAAATACGGATTTGAATCTTCCCTCATCCCTCACAAAACAATAAAGAGGTGCACTCTCTTTGAAAACATGCAATTATAGTCGGGCGATGCTTGCACTTGCGTGCATAGTAGCAAATGCAAGCCTTCCTTCACCCGGACAGAACAGTATTGAGTTGGAGTTGCAATCAGAAGACGCGCATGCAATTACGTAACTATTGGAAGACATGCAATTGCAGTCTAGGTGAAGCTTGTAGTTGTGTGCCTACTAGCGAACTCCCTTCACAACATCATTAAAAATGTGTCCCAGGATGTGGACAAGTAATTCTTCTCTCCTTTAATATGCTCCTTTTTTGAGAAAATGAGCTCCGCTGTCAGAATCAGATACAAAAAAAATTCTTCATCCTTGGAAAAACAAAAAAAATGCAAAAAGAAAAAAGAAAAAAGGAAAAAATGTGTATGATTTCAAAAATTAAGAAAAAAAACATAAACTGGTTGTGAGATCGGGTGTTTGATTTGTGTTTGCGGGCATGGCAGAAAACGGGGGTGTTATGGTGCTCATGTGACACATAGCGAGGGTAGGGGATTCACGGGGGAGCTGCACCCCTTCCGACTAAGCAAAAAAGTCTAGTTGCAAAAAACGTTTGTAAAAAGACATTTAGTTATAGTCATGGGGACAATGCTTGCAATTTCATGACTAGTTGTCCCCTCCTCTTGTTGGCGCCCCTCCGACAAAACAAAGGCGCCTAGTTGCAACTAAGTTAGAAGACACTAAGTTGCGACCATGCTAGAAGACATGCGGTCGCATGAGTATAGTCGGACATGTAGCTGGACACCTCTCTCTCGTTGCCGCCTCCTCCGACAAAACAAGGGTCCCCCCTAGTTGCGACCAAGTTAGAAGACATACAGTTGCGTGTCCGTTGTGGGACATGCAACTGGCCCCATCTCTCTCGATGGCGTCCCCTCCGACAAAACAAGGGTCCGCCCCAGTTGCAACCATGGTCGAAGACATGCAGTTGCGTGCCTAGTGTGGGACATGCAACTGATGCCTCTCCCCGTACAACAAAAAATGGAAGTTGAGTTGCAACCAAGTTAGAAGACATACAGTTGTGTGCCCGTTGTGGGACATGCAACTGGTCCCATCTCTCTCGACGGTGTCCCCTCCGACAAAACAAAGGTCCGCCCCAGTTGCAACCATCGTTGAAGACATGCAGTTGCATGCCTAGTGTGGGACATGCAACTGATGCCTCTCCCCGTATAACAAAAAATGGAAGTTGAGTTGGAACCAAGTTATAAGACATGTAGTTGCGACCAAGTTAGAAGACATGCCATTGCGTGCCCGTTGTGGGACATGCAACTGGTGGCCCTCCCCGTACAACAAAAATGGAAGTCGAGTTGCAACCTAGTTATAAGACATGCAGTTGCCACCAAGTTAGAAAGACATGTAGTTGCGTGCCTAGTATGGGACATGCAACTGGGCCCCATATCTCTCGACGCTGCCCCCTCCAACAAAGCAAAGGTCCTCCCAGTTGCGACCAAGTTAGAAGACATGGAGTTATGTGCCCATTGTGGGACATGCAACTGGCACCTCTCCTCGCACAATAAAAATGGAAGTCGAGTTGCAACCAAGTTATAAGACATGCAATTGCGACCATGGTCGAAGACATGCTATTGCGTGCCTAGTGTGGGACATGCAACTAGTGCCTTTCCTCGTACATCAAAAAATGGAGGTTGAGTTGCAACCAAGTTATAAGACATGCAGTTGCGACCACAGTTCAAGATATCTTCTGATATTCCGATAAATCGGCAGATTTATCTCTTCCGTTGCCTGACCGATAAGATAAATCGGCTGATCAATCAGCCGATATGGCGATAAATCGGCCGATATGCCGATAAACAGACCGATTTACCCCTTATCATGGGTCGACCAATAAGTTCCCGATAAGTGATATCCCTAACATTGGTTGTGACCATGCTCAAAGACCACCAGTTGCGTGCCCGTTGTGGGACATGCAACTGGTGCCCCTCCCCGTACGACAAAAATGAAATTCGAGTTGCAACCAAGTTATAAGACATGCAGTTGCGACCACGTTAGAAGACATGTAGTTGTGTGCCTAGTGTGGGTCATGCAACTAGGCCCCATCTCTCTTGATGCCCCCCTCCAACAAAATAAAGGTCATCCCAGTTGCGACCAAGTTAGAAGACAAGGAGTTGCATGCCCATTGTGGGACATGCAACTGGTTGAAGGAAATATGCCCTAGAGGCAATAATAAACTTATTATTTATTTCCTTATATCATGATAAATGTTTATTATTCATGCTAGAATTGTATTAACCGGAAACATAATACATGTGTGAATACATAGACAAACAGAGTGTCACTAGTATGCCTCTACTTGACTAGCTCGTTGATCAAAGATGGTTGTGTTTCCTAGCCACAGACATGAGTTGTCATTTGATTAACGGGATCACATCATTAGGAGAATGATGTGATTGACTTGACCCATTCCGTTAGCTTAGCACTCGATCGTTTAGTATGTTGCTATTGCTTTCTTCATGACTTATACATGTTCCTATTACTATGAGATTATGCAACTCCCGTTTACCGGAGGAACACTTTGTGTGCTACCAAACGTCACAACGTAACTGGGTGATTATAAAGGTGCTCTACAGGTGTCTCCAAAGGTACTTTTTGGGTTGGCGTATTTCGAGATTAGGATTTGTCACTCCGATTGTCGGAGAGGTATCTCTGGGCCCACTCAGTAATACACATCACTATAAGCCTTGCAAGCATTGTGACTAATGAGTTAGTTGCGGGATGATGTATTACGGAACGAGTAAAGAGACTTGCCAGTAACGAGATTGAACTAGGTATCGAGATATCGACGATCGAATCTCGGGCAAGTAACATACCGATGACAAAGGGAACAACGTATGTTGTTATGCGGTCTGACCGATAAAGATCTTCGTAGAATATGTAGGAACCAATATGAGCATCCAGGTTCCGCTATTTGTTATTGACAGGAGAGGTGTCTCGATCATGTCTACATAGTTCTCGAACCCGTAGGGTCCGCACGCTTAACGTTACGATGATAGTTATATTATGAGTTTATATGTTTTGATGTACCGAAGGTTGTTCGGAGTCCCGGATGTGATCACGGACATGACGAGGAGTCTTGAAATGGTCGAGACATAAATTGATATATTGGAAGCCTATGTTTGGACATCGGAAGTGTTCCGGGTGAAATCGGGATTTTTTCGGAGTACCGGAGGTTACCGGAACCCCCCGGTAACTTAATGGGCCTTAGTGGGCCTAGGTGGAAGAGAGGAGAGGAGGCCAGGGCAGGGCCGCGCGCCCCTCCCCCCCAGTCCGAATAGGACAAGGAGAGGGGGGCGGCGCCCCCCCTTCCTTCCTCCCCTCCACCTTGTCCCCCTTTCTCTCCTAGTCCAACATGGAAAAGGGGGGAGTCCTACTCCCGGTAGGAGTAGGACTCCTCCTGGCGCGCCTCTCCCTTAGGCCGGCCGAACCCCCCCCCCCTTGCACCTTTATATACGGGGGCAGGGGGGCACCTCTAGACACACAATTATTCATTGATCTCTTAGCCGTGTGCGGTGCCCCCCTCCACCATATTACACCTCGATAATATCATAGCAGTGCTTAGGCGAAGCCCTGCTTCAGTAGAACATCAACATTGTCACCACGCCGTCGTGCTGACGAAACTCTCCCTCAACACTCGGCTAGATCGGAGTTCGAGGGATGTCATCGAGCTGAACGTGTGCTGAACTCGGAGGTGCCGTACGTTCGGTACTTGATCGGTCGGATCGTGAAGACGTACGACTACATCAACCGCGTTGTGTTAACGCTTCCGCTTTCGGTCTACGAGGGTACGTGGACAACACTCTCCCCTCTCGTTGCTATGCATCACCATGATCTTGTGTGTGCGTAGGAATTTTTTTGAAATTACTACGTTCCCCAACACTGGCGCCTCTCCTCGCACAACAAAAGTGGAAGCTGAGTTTGCAACCAAATTATAAGACATGCAGTTGCGACCATGGGCGAAGACATACAGTTGCATGCCTAGTGTGGGACATGCAACTGGTGCCTCTCCCCGTACAACAAAAAATGGAAGTTGAGTTAATGTTGCAACCAAGTTATAAGACATGTAGCTCCGACCATGCTCAAAGACATGCAGTTGCGTGCCCATTGTGGGACATGCAACTAGCGCCTCTCCCCGTACAACAAAAATGGATGTCGAGTTGCAACCAAGTTATAAGACATGCAGTTGCGTGCCTAGTGTGGGGCATGCAACTAGGCCCCATCTCTCTCAATGCCGCCCCCTCCGACAAAACAAAGGTCCTCCTAGTTGTGACCTAGTTAGAAGACATGGAGTTGCGTGCCCATTGTGGGGCATGAACTGGTGCCTCTCCCCGCAAACAAAAATGGAAGTCAAGTTGTAACGAAGTTATAAGACATGTAGTTGCGACCAAGTTAGAAGACATGCAGTTGCGCGCCTAGTGTGAGACATGCAACTGAGCCCCATCTCTCTCGACGTAGCCCCTTCCGACATAACAAAGGCCCCCTAGTTGATACCAAGTTAGAAGACATGTAGTTGCATGCCCATTGTAGGACATGCAACTGGCACCTCTCCCCGCACAACAAAACTGGAAGTCGAGTTGCAACCAAGTAAAACCAACAAAAGGGCTACACAACTCCTAGTCATGGCACACTAATACATATGAGGGGATTTGAGTTCAGAGACAATCCTCAAAAACATGGATCTGATTTCGCGAAAGTAATGTTTCAGCAAAATCAAATTCTTCGACCTATTAATGTCGACTAGAATAAAACCAAACAAGTGGATTGAATCACTCCTGCTGATGGCTTCGGTAATGTGTATGAGGGGATATGAGAGAAGCACTTCTTGAGACACCAAAACATATCTCAGTAAAGAGCAGTATAAATGATAACACTCACCAGATTAAAAAAAGAAAAAAATGTGTCCAAAAAAAGATAACTAGCAGAGGTTTATATCCTAAAAAACAAAAAAGAATGTCAACTTAGTAAAAGCCCTAAACACACAACTGTCTTGTCACCTACTCATGAACAGAGGGTGTAAAAAATGCGCTATACTCTCTGTACAGAGGATGTACAGAGGGGTGTGAAAATTTCTCTCGCGACCGACTCGGATTGATGATGGATGAGCTTCAGGCTACGGCGCGTCGACTATCATCCCCGTAGTACCGTTATGCGGTCGCCACTAGGTGGCTTTTTTCTATTTCTTTTATGATTTCTTGGGCTTGATTGTGCTGTGGCTCCAGTTGATGTATGTCGAGTGCAGTTGAACTTGGATTGTATGGATCGATGCTTTATTTATAAAGCGGAGCGAAAGCCTATTTCGAGAGAAGTACGTACAAGCATAAAAAAATGTGTTGATAAAATACAACGGAGAAACACACTTCATCTTCAGTCTCTTAGCCTACTAAAAGAAATTTAGTACTACTAGTTGTAAAACAATCTTTACTGGAAAGAACCTCAAAATAAACAGCAAAAAAATTCTGAATGACACTTGACGGTGGCACATAAAAATGGAGCTTTATTTATCGAGGTAAGTGAATCTACCTACAAGCAAAGAAACCAATTTCATCATCAAAAAATCCACCACACCGACAATGCCGATTGACACGCGTGAGCGATAGACATGTAGTTGTAAACTAGAAGGCAATATTTTCAAATAAACATAAAAACAGCAAGTTTTTAATAAATAATTTAAAACAAAAAGGTAGGAAGAATGGCCATTAGCCTGAAAAATATTTGTAAAGACCACACAAAAAAGTCACATAATCAACCGACTATGCAAAATGAACACGCCCAAAGTTGCTTATTCCATTGGATCTCGACTTCCAGGTCAGGAAAGAAGAAATTCCAGAAACACAAAGATTTTTTTTTGTAAAATGACACATATCAGGCATGTTTCTTATCTCATCCCCGCACACACTACCTCATCGTAGTTGCAAACACATTGTACTCTTTGCAGTTGCCCGTGAGCTTGGATGCGCAGTTGTGTAGGCATTCTACCCCCTTGTAGTTGCACGTGGTTTCCACAAATACAATTATGCGTATGGGACACATGATTTTTTTAGTGGTAAAAATACAAAGAAAAAACAATTGTTCCTCTATCAACCTGACATAGAAATGAATAAGACATATAAACATGACTAAAATATTTTTTGGTAATACATAAATAAGAAAAGCAAAAACTATAAAAAGAAATAGGCAGTATAATAAACAAAAAAATCATGTAGAAAAGACATCAACAATGTTAGAGTAAATATAGCTCAAGCGTGCCAAAATGTTTGTTTTACAGTTTTTTAGATGGTCCATATTTCAATAAAAATAAAAAAATTAAATATAAATAAATGTAAAATTAGCTTAATAAAAACGATAAATAAATACACTAAAATAGAAAAGAAAAAATAAATAAAAAGGTAGGAAGGATAAAAGTAGACGTGAATACACAAACTGAGCTGCCCTAGTGAGCTTCTTACCGTGCACACTTGCCCAACAAAAAATAAATAAAAATACAATGTATTCCCATGGAAGACCTATGAGAAAAGAAAAAACAGAAAAGAAGAAAAATAAAGAACTGCAAGCCAGAACCCATGGCCCAGATAGGAAAGCAATGCAGCGGCAGAAGGTCCAGTGCCCGCTGGGACAAAGCCTAGTATGTTTTGGACAAGAAATGCATCAGCGCAACAGAACACAGATCGATCAAAGCAAAAGCAAATCGTACAGCTAATCTGGTTGACTGAGACTTCACTAAATCTCAGTCGACTGAGATATCCCAACCGCCCTTCTAGCTACAGCCCGACGTCCCAGGTAGTAATACATCTTCCTTTTGGAGCCGCCTTGCTTCACTGCCGCAGCTCCCCACGTAGCTCCATCTCCATGTCGATCTTTTTCTACTTCTACCGGTTTCAATTTGTGATGAGTTTATGTCTCATGAACTAGTGTCAGTACTATTATTCTAATCACACTTCTTCAATATCTTTGCCATCAGGGATGCTCAGCTCGATTTTAGTGGAACTGCACAAAAGCATCATATGATCCGAGGGTGCCAGCCATCTTTCCTTCAACAGGTTCTACCTAGCCAGGAAATTAAATCCTGTTTAGGATTTAGGGTTTAAGTCGCAATGACCCCATCAGTAGTTTTTCTTTTGTACACGCTCTCACAACTTTTGTCTTTAGTTGTGAAGTAAAAATTGGTTATGATCTGTGAATCATTGAGATGCATCAGCAAGCGTGTTAGTTTTCCTTTGTATTTGATGGAATATTGTAACGGGGCAACCTTAGAGTAGGAATGAAAATGGAGTGGAAAGTTTCCGTTTTTCCGAAGAAAAAATGGAAACGGAGAGAAACCAACGTTTCGTTTCGTTGGATCGCGCCATCGAGCAAAACCAACGTTTAAATCACGCATGTCGCGTTTGTGTCTCACCCTCCTCCACGGCTCCACCCCACACGGTCGCTCGGCATCCCACTCACCGCAAACCGAGTATACGGTAACTTTCCCACCTGCTTGTCGATGGATCGCTCCATGGAGTACTAGCACTACTGGAAGAGATTGACGAGTTGGGGGAGGACAGCTAGCTGTAGCACGGACTCCCAAGAACTTTTTACATGCATGTTGTGGCCGGCTATTGCGACCTTTCAACACGGAGCAGTTGCGTGCACCGAGAAGCGGCGCGAGCGACGCTCTATCGGCCGACACGCCGCTTAAATGCCGGTGCCAGTGAGTGGTCGCGTCCGCTCTGGCCGGGCATGAATGCGGTGATACGTCTCCAATGTATCTATAATTTTTTATTGTTCCATGCTATATTATATTCTGTTTTGGACATTAATGGGCTTTATTATACACTTTTATATTATTTTTGGGACTAACCTATTAACCGAAGGCCCAGCCCAGAATTGCTGTTTTTTGCCTATTTCAAAGTTTCGCAGAAAAAGAATATCAAACGGAGTCCAAACGGAATGAAACCTTCGGGAACGTGATTTTCGGAACGAACGTGATCCAGAGGACTTGGACCCTACGTCAAGAAAGCTACCAGGAAGGCACGAGGTAGGGGGCGCACCCTCCACCCTCGTGGGGCCCACGTTGCTCCACCGACGCACTTCTTCCTCCTATATATACCTACGTACCCCCAAACTACCAGATACAGAGCCAAAAACCTAATTCCACTGCCGCAACCTTCTGTACCTGTGAGATCCCATCTTGGGGCCTTTTCCGGAGCTCCGCCGGAGGGAGCATTGATCACGGAGGGCTTCTACATCAACACCATAGCCTCTCCAATGATGTGTGAGTAGTTTACCTCAGACCTTCGGGTCCATATTTATTAGCTAGATGGCTTCTTCTCTCTTTTTGGATCTCAATACAATGTTCTCCCCCTCTCTTGTGGAGATCTATTTGATGTAATCTTATTTTGTGGTGTGTTTGTTGAGACCGATGAATTGTGGGTTTATGATCAAGTTTAGCTATGAAGAATATTTGAATCTTCTCTGAATTCTTTTATGTATGATTGGTTATCTTTGCAAGTCTCTTCGAATTATCAGTTTGGTTTGGCCTAATAGATTGATCTTTCTTGCAATGGGAGAAGTGCTTAGCTTTGGGTTCAATCTTGCGCTGTCGTTTCCCAGTGACAGTAGGGGCAGCAAGGCACGTATTGTATTGTTGCCATCGAGGATAACAAGATGGGGTTTATATCATATTGCATGAGTTTATCCCTCTACATCACGTCATCTTACTTAAAGCGTTACTCTGTTCTTTTGAACTTAATACTCTAGATGCATGCTGGATAGCGGTCGACGTGTGGAGTAATAGTAGTAGATGCAGGCAGGAGTCGGTCTACTTGTCGCGGACGTGATGCCTATGTACATGATCATACCTAGATATTCTCATAACTATGTTCAATTCTGTCAATTGCTCAACAGTAATTTGTTTACCCACCGTCATACTTATGCTCTCGAGAGAAGCCACTTGTGAAACCTATGGCCCCCGGGTCTATTTTCCATCATATCTAATCTTCCAACACTTAGCTATTTCTATTGCCTTATATTTTACTTTGCATCTTTATTTCTCTTTATCATAAAAATACCAAAAATATTATCTTATCATATCTATCAGATCTCACTTTCGTAAGTGACCATGAAGGGATTGACAACCCCTTTATTGCGTTGGTTTCGAGGATTTTATTTGTTTGTGTAGGTGCGAGGGACTCGTGCGTAGCCTCCTACTGGATTGATACCTTGGTTCTCAAAAACTGAGGGAAATACTTATGCTGCTTTACTGCATCACCCTTTCCTCTTCAAGGGAAAACCAACGCAGTGCTCAAGAGGTAGCAAGAAGGATTTCTGGCGCCGTTGCCGGGGAGGCTTACGCGAAGTCAAGTCAATATTTGACTCCCGACAACGAGCCCTTTTTGGCGCCGTTGCCGGGGAGTCTATGCAAAAGTCAACATACCAAGTACCCATCACAAACTCTTATCCCTCGCATTACATTATTTGCCATTTGCCTCTCGTTTTCCTCTCCCCCACTTCACCCTTGCCGTTTTATTCACCCTTTTTTGTTCGCCTTCTTCCCGTATGTGTCTTTGTTTGTGTTTCCTCGTGCCTTCTATTTGCTTGCATCTTTGCTTGCTAAAAATCTATTGATATGGATCCACTTAAAGTGTTCTACTTGGATCATCTTCGATCATTATGCGCTCGTGCTGAAACCCCAACTAGCCTACCTAGTTGATGGGAAATCTTTAGATGAGCATGCTCATTTTGTGCGTCACCGTTTGTCTGAAAAAGGGAGACTCTTATGGAATCAAATAAACAAATTGATGTGTTATGCTTGGAATCTTTGTGAAATTTATGATTTTACTTGTTGCTCTGAAAACATTAAGAAACACCTTCCCTACCAATGTGAGTTTAGTGATAATAGAATCGTATCTTCATATGCTAGGGGTGTTTATAATTACTATGATGTTCAACAAATTGAAGAATTTGTTGCTTTTAAGGGTGCTTATGAAATTGCTTCTTTGATTGAAACGTATGGTGCTACTCTTTACAAATCTGAAAATTTTGCCATACTTAAATATTGTGATGATAATTATGCTTCCAATGCCTATGTTAAACCATATATTGAGGACTCCTCCGCTGTCCAAGAAGAAGTTAATATTTCGCAGGAGTCTATGGAGGAAGAAAATAATGATATGCATTAATCTATAGATAATTATGATTCCGATGATTTGATTGAAATATCCCTTGATGAACATGATGCTTGCTATTCTTGTGGCCATTATGCCAATATTTATGAAGATGAATTTGCTATAGTTCCTTATGTTAAACATGAGATCGTTGCTATTGCACCCATACTTGATAGTTCCTTCGATGAAAAGCATGATTGCAATGATTTTACTATAAAATCTCTTGATGTCAATTGTGCTAATAATATGCAAAACCCTAAGCTTGGGGATGCTATTTTTGCTATGTCTACTACTTGTTGCAATGATCATGATTGGGGTGATTCTTCTTATGATCTTTAGAATTTATTTAAGCCCCATGATGAATATGAGATTGATAATAGTGTTTGCAATAATATTGAAAGTGGGTTTGGAGTGTCAAATTTAGATCCCACATATTTGGAGAATGTTCAATCTTATGGTATTTTTGATAAAAGTGGGTTTGGAGAGGTCATGACCTTAGTTAATATTAATCCCACTATTTTGGAAGCGTGTCAACTTTGCATGCATGTGGATCGTGTTGAAAATATATTATGTGATAGCTATTTTGTTGAATTTGCTTATGATCCCACATGTAATTATTATGAGAGAGGAAAATATGGCTGTAGAAATTTTCATGATAATAAACTACCTCTCGTTATGTTGAGATTGCTATTGTTTCTTTCCGCTTCCTTGCATTTGCTAGTTTTTGATTGTTATGATAATCTGTTTGCCTATAAGATGCCTATGCATAGGAAGTATGTTAGACTTAGATGTGTTTGTCACGTGTTTTATGATGCTCTCTTTGTGCTTCAATTCTTGTCTTTCGTGTGAGCATCATTGAAATCTCAATGCCTAGCTAGGGGCGTTAAACGATAGCGCTTGTTGGGAGGCAACCCAATTTTTTTTTTAGTTTTTTTTTTTGCTTTTTGCTTCTGTTCAGGAATAAATATTTGATCTAGCCTCTGGTTAGATTTGTTTTTATGTTTTAATTAGTGTTTGTGCCAAGTTAAACCTATAGGATCTTCTTGGATGATAGTTATTTGATCTTGCTGAAAATTCCATCAACTTTCTGTTCACGAAAACAATTGTTAAAAATTATCAGAACGTGATATGATATTGATTCCAATTTCAGAAGATCAATAAACAAATTTTTTAGGTCTTCCTATTTTGGCTGAATTTTTGGAGTTCCATAAGTTTGCGTTAGTTACAAATTACTACAGACTGTTCTGTTTTTGACAGATTCTGTTTTTCGTGTGTTGTTTGCCTATTTTGATGAATCTATGGCTAATAAAATAGTTTATAAACCATAGAGAAGTTGGAATACCGTAGGTTTAACACCAATATAAATAAAGAATGAGTTCATTACAGTACCTTGAAGTGGTGTTTTGTTTTCTTTCGCTAACGGAGCTCACGAGATTTTCTGCTGAGTTTTGTGTTGTGAAGTTTTCAAGTTTTGGGTGAAAGATTTGATGGATTATGGAACAAGGAGTGGCAAGATCCAAAGCTTGGGGATTACCATGGCACCCCAAGATAATATAAGGACACTAAAAAGCCAAAGCTTGGGGATGCCCCGGAAGGCATCCCCTCTTTTGTCTACTTCCATCGGTAACTTTACTTGGAGCTATATTTTTATTCACCACATGATATGTGTTTTGCTTGGAGCGTCTTGTATTATTTGAGTCTTTATTTGTTAGTTTGCCACAATCATCCTTGCTGTACACACCTTTTGACAGAGACACACATGATTCAGAAATTGTTAGAATACTCTATGTGCTTCATTTATATCTTTTGAGTTATATATTTTTGCTCTAGTGCTTCACTTATATCTTTTAGAGCACGGTGGTGGTTTTTTTATAGAAACTATTGTTCTCTCGTACTTCACTTAGATTATTTTGAGAGTCCTACAAAACAGCATGGTAATTTTCTTTAATTATGATAGGCATTCAAGATTAGTAAAAAAATCTTATGAGTGTGTTGAATATTATGAGAAGTTTGATACTTTATAATTGTTTTGAGATATGGAGATGGTGATATTAGAGTCATGCTAGTTGAGTAGTTTTGAATTTGAGAAATCTCTACTCTTATAAAAAGCAGAGTTGGTGATGATGGTGTGCCTGCCATCCTGCAATATAGGTCGTCCGATTTATATCTGACGGATAGGAAGGAAACTATGGCGATTTTGCAAAAAGATACCCACACCCCTCTCCACATTTGCAAATAAGGCCATCCCTTGTTTATCCTTTTCTCCCACAAGATAAACTACTCATACAAATTCATCTTAATGTTCCGTGCAATGCATGGGCATCTTGCTAGTACTTGTGTTAAAGTTTGTGATTCCCGTAGCATGCACGTATGGTGAACCGTTATGTGATGAAGTCGGAGCATGATTTATTTATTGATTGTCTTCCTTATGAGTGGCGGTCGGGGACGAGCGATGGTCTTTTCCTACCAATCTATCCCCCTAGGAGCATGCGCGTAATACTTTGCTTCGATAACTTGTAGATTTTTGCAATAAGTATATGAGTTCTTTATGACTAATGTTGAGTCCATGGATTATACGCACTTTCTTCCTTCCACCATTGCTAGCCTCTCCAATATCGCGCACTTTTTGCCGGTATCATACACCCACCATATACCTTCCTCAAAACAGCCACCATACCTACCTACCATGGCATTTCCATAGCCATTCCGAGATATATTGCCATGCAACTTACCACCGTTCAGTTTATTATGACACGCTCCATCATTGTCATATTGCTTTGCATGATCATGTAGTTGACATTGTATTTGTGGCAGAGGCACCGTTCATAATTCTTTCATACATGTCACTCTTGATTCATTGCATATCCCTGTATACCACCGGAGGCATTCACATAGAGTCATATTTTGTTCTAAGTATTGAGTTGTAATTGTTAAGTTGTAAGTAAATAAAAGTGTGGTGATCATCATTTTTTTAGAGCATTGTCCCAAGTGAGGAAAGGATGATGGAGACTATGATTCCCCCAAAAGTCGGGATGAGACTCCGGACTAAAAAAAAGAGGCAAAAAAAAGAGAAAATGCCCAAATAAAAAATTGAGAGAAAAAGAGAGAAGGGACAATGTTACTATCCTTTTACCACACTTGTGCTTCAAAGTAGCACCATGATCTTCATGTTAGAGAGTCTCCTATGATATCACTTTCATATACTAGTGGGAAATCTTTCATTATAGAACTTGGCTTGTATATTCCAATGATGGGCTTCCTCAAAATTCCCTAGGTCTTCGTGAGCAAGCGAGTTGGATGCACACCCACTTAGGTTCTTTTGTTGAACTTTCATATACTTATAGCTCTAGTGCATCCGTTGCATGGAAATCCCTACTCACTCACATTGATATCTATTAATGGGCATCTCCATAGCCCGTTGATACGCCTAGTTGATGTGAGACTATCTTCTCCTTTTTTGTCTTCTCCACAACCACCACTCTATTCCACATATAGTGCTATGTCCATGGCTCACGCTCATGTATTGCGTGAAGATTGAAAAAGTTTGAGAACATCAAAAGTATGAAACAATTGCTTGGCTTCTCATCGGGGTTGTGCATGATTTAAATACTTTGTGTGGTGAAGATAGAGCATAGCCAGACTATATGATTTTGTAGGGGTAACTTTCTTTGGCCATGTTATTTTGAGAAGACATGATTGCTTAGTTAGTATGCTTGAAGTATTATTATTTTTATGTCAATATTAAACTTTTCTGTTGAATCTTTCGGATTTGAATATTCAAACCAGAATTAAGAGAATTACGTTGAAATTATGCCAAGTAGCATTCCACATCAAAAATTCTGTTCTTATCAATTACCTACTCGAGGACGAGCAGGAATTAAGCTTGGGGATGCTTGATACGTCTCCAACGTATCTATAATTTTTGATAGTTCCATGCTATATTATATTCTGTTTTGGACATTAATGGGCTTTATTATACACTTTTATATTATTTTTGGGACTAACCTATTAACCGGACGCCCAGCCCAGAATTGCTGTTTTTTGCCTATTTCGGAGTTTCGCAGAAAAAGAATATCAAACGGAGTCCAAACGGAATAAAACCTTCGGGAACGTGATTTTTGGAACGAACGTGATCCAGAGGACTTGGACCCTACGTCAAGAAAGCTACCAGGAAGGCACGAGGTAGGGGGCGCGCCTACCCCCCTGGGCGCGCCCTCCACCCTTATGGGGCCCACGTTGCTCCACCGACGTACTTCTTCCTCCTATTTATACCTATGTACCCCCAAACTACCAGATACAGAGCCAAAAACCTAATTCCACTGCCGCAACCTTCTGTACCCGTGAGATCCCATCGTGGGTCCTTTCCCGGAGCTCCGCCGGAGGGGCCATTGATCATGGAGGGCTTCTACATCAACACCATAGCCTCTCCGATGATGTGTGAGTAGTTTACCTCAGACCTTCGGGTCCATAGTTATTAGCTAGATGGCTTCTTCTCTCTTTTTGGATCTCAATACAATGTTCTCCCCCTCTCTTGTGGAGATCTATTTGATGTAATCTTCTTTTGCGGTGTGTTTGTTGAGACCGATGAATTGTGGGTTTATGATAAAGTTTATCTATGAAGAATATTTGAATCTTCTCTGAATTCTTTTATGTATGATTGGTTATCTTTGCAAGTCTCTTCGAATTATCAGTTTGGTTTGGCCTACTAGATTGATCTTTCTTGCAATGGGAGAAGTGCTTAGCTTTGGGTTCAATCTTGCGGTGTCCTTTCCCAGTGACAGTAGGGGCAGCAAGGCACGTATTGTATTGTTGCCATCGAGGATAACAAGATGGGGTTTATATCATATTGCATGAGTTTATCCCTCTACATCATGTCATCTTACTTAAAGCGTTACTCTGTTCTTTTGAACTTAATACTCTAGATGCATGTTGGATAGCGGTCGATGTGTGGAGTAATAGTAGCAGATGCAAGCAGGAGTCGGTCTACTTGTCGCGGACGTGATGCCTATATACATGATCATACCTAGATATTCTCATAACTATGCTCAATTCTGTCAATTGCTCAACAGTAATTTGTTTACCCACCGTAATACTTATGCTCTCGAGAGAAGCCACTAGTGAAACCTATGGCCCCGGGGTCTATTTTCCATCATATTTAATCTTCCAACACTTAGCTATTTCTATTGCCTTTTATTTTACTTTGCATATTTATTTCTCTTTATCATAAAAATATCAAAAATATTATCTTATCATATCTATCAGATCTCACTTTCGTAAGTGACCGTGAAGGGATTGACAACCCCTTTATTGCGTTGGTTGCGAGGATTTTATTTGTTTGTGTAGGTGCGAGGGACTCGTGCGTGGCCTCCTACTGGATTGATACCTTGGTTCTCAAAAACCGAGGGAAATACTTACGCTGCTTTACTGCATCACCCTTTCCTCTTCAAGGGAAAACCAACGCAGTGCTCAAGAGGTAGCATGCGGCACTGACCGTTTCGGGCGGGAAGCACGCGCGGGTGATGAAGAAGGTTCAGGTTGGTCAGGAGCGGGTGTGGCAGCGGTCCGGACGCCCGTAAACAAGAGATGATGTATGTTAATATTGCTGCGTATATTAATAACAATGTAAATAATGTGCTAGTTGGACAAATATGATTGGAGATGGAGATGGAGATGGAGATGGAATTTTACGTAAACAGCGATATGCATGTCTATGTCTATGTGTGTGTGCGCGACGACTCTCGCGACCTGGAAGCGGGGGCTTGCTTTTGATCGAGTTTTCTTTCTTGGTCAGCTTTCGTTTCTTTTTTCCGGGAACATGCGTATTCTACTTAAAACCACTGCTATGGAGAGATTTTTTTACTCTGTTGTACATATAGCCTGTTGTTTGATAGGGTTTCTCGCATCTCTCTCTCACCCTCTCCATATCAAAACAAGATGACAGTGTCCACTCTATCTCTCTCCTCACCGGTGGTCACAGATCCGGCCGAATCCCGTCCACTGCGGAAGGTGAGGAGGTGCAGCGTTGACGTTGTCGCCATCGGCGATGGAGGAAGCCAATGCGCACCATCCTCTCGGAGCCGGCGCTAGCGCGGACGAAGGTCCTCCGCGCCCTTGTTCGCTGTCGTCATGTGGGCAGATCCCGCCCGCCTAAGCGACATCTCGCCCACCTGAGGTATAACTTCTTGTACTGATCCAGCTTCCCAGGCGCTGCATGTGGGTTTTCTTCTATGCGACTACTCCCTAGCTCCCCATGTATAGTAGCTAGGGTTCGTCGCCTGGTCCAACATCACCTACTATTATAGAGGAAATGCCACTCAAAAAGTTGTCCTGATTTATGCATCGGTGGAGGTATACATGTTGTTTCGACAAAAAGTACATGGTGGTTGTGTGGTCATTGTCCATATGCTCCTATTGTTGCTGCTAATCTAATACTATCACTGGTTAAATGAAGAAATGCTTTTTTTTCTCGGGTATCCTGGTTTAGTTCCCATCAAGATAATCATGATGCTTCTGTTTGTTGGTGTACTTTTCATTAATAACAACACCATATCCCTTTTTTATATTTTTGCAAACAGCGATGCGTATCTCCATACCCGAGCATGTCTTCCTCAATTTTAGTGGAACATCACAAAATTGGATGGCCATTGTTGTTCCGCCTCACTGTCTTCTGCCACGTGGTTCTTCCTTCCTCGAGCTTGATTAATGAGAAGAAACAGACCATAGTGAGGATTTGTCGAACTTCATAGGTGCCTCACCCAAACTTGATGCCAAATGGATGATGCATCACCACGATGACCTATCGATGCTCATGGTTGCGCCTCACGGTTGCGTCGGCTGGTGAAGCTGATCGATTTTTGACGAAAAACAAGCTGTCTTCCATCAGTGCTCTTTGCTTGGTTGCGTTGGAGATGCAGCCGTCTTTCACGTTGGTGTAATTTTATCACAGAATTGGCTATGAACCAAATGTTTCCTCGAAGAAGGATCGACGTTGGTACTAAGAGCATAAGTTTTGTATTGATTTCTAAGCCTTCTCATAACTTTATCTTCAGCTCCCCTATAATTTTATTTGTCCAGCTATTAACTTTGATTAAAAAATGGTGTGGACTAAAAACCCGGATGGATGTAGTAGCCCTCCATTTTTATTTACTCCGCATATGAGATTTGACTGAAGTCAAACTTTGTAAAGTTTGACCAAGTTTAGGCCGAACACAACAAACCATAATTATTGAGAGAGGGAAAATTGTACATACTCTCAAACCTTTCCGATAATTGAAATTAAAATTCTTTATTTGTACACACTCTCACACGTTTCCGATAATTTGGCGCATGTGTGGTTGTTCACTTAAGGCAGGGTAGTGTACCGCACGTGAAGGACAGGAGTGCGACCAGGACGCGGGATCGTTTAGTTCATCGGAAGTAGAAGTAGTTTTCTTCACTGGTACGTTAAATAAAGAGTTTTGTTTCGTACTTACATAATTTAAAACGATTGTTATGGAGGGAATAAGAAAACCACTCCGCTATATATTAGTAGTATACACGAGTACTATATGGACGCAGCTTCATTGACTTAGTGCACCTGCCTTTGGGTGTATGACAGGTGGGCCCAAAATGTGGCTGGCCCACCTGTCATACAGCCAAAGGCAGGTGCAGTTAAGGCACCGGAGCTCAGTCTATAATACGGTATATATGTAGTACACTATATAAGCTGGAGCCTCAGTGCTTGTTGCTAGGGTTTGCACTCTCCACACTCTCGCCGCACTACATATATATATACACGCTGGAGGCTCAGCGTTCCTTCGCTAGGGTTTGCTATATTCACAGTCTCTCACCCTCTTCACCAGATCTAAACAAGACTGCGTTGTGGCCTTTGTCTCTCCCCCCCCCCTCACAGCTGGTGAAGGAGGCGTCCGGATCCCGTCGCACCGGGAAGGGGAGGAGGTGCAGCGTTCACTCTATCGCCTTCGGTGAGGGAGGCAATCCACTGCCGGCTGCGCTGTTCTCTTTCACCCAACGCCTATGCGGGAGGGCCACCGACCCCTTCTTCCTCGCTGCCGTATGTAGTGTGGGAAGATCCAGCCTCCCGCCACATGCCTTGCCACATCCCGACGACCCTAAGGTATAAGTTTCTTTGAAACCGTCATCGCTCTAGCTGCATGCGGATCTTTTTCGATTCTGTAGTCGAATCTAGGTCTTGGTTCAAAGAGGAAAGAAGGATGCGATGGGGTGGAGCATGAATCTAGGACGTGGTTCAATGAGGAAAGGAGGGAGGGAAAGTAGTATAGACTGGCTATCCAGCCGCTCTGTTGGTCGAAAAGGGAAAAAGGGGGTAACCTGGTACACACATCTGTAAGGAACCGATCTCTTTGTTGAAAAGGGAAAGAAACTGGGGGTCGGGTAGTTTGTGCAGGACTAGATTTACTGCCCTCACATAGGAAAAGGGTTCAAAGAGAACAAATATTGGACCAACGCAGATATGCTGCTTGGCTACATACTCTGCATCGCCCATTTATACTTGTGGACGCACATTATGCTGGCATGTCCCATACAACTATTTTGCTATTGTTAATCTAAGAATCCTGCTGGAAAATTGAAGCAATGCCACTGTTAAAAGTAAATTACATTCTTAACGAATGTTGTTTTAAGAGAATGTCTCTGTTAATATGAATCAATGCAACCGTTTTAGAAATGCTATTGTCCTACTTTGTTTTCCATCAAGATAAGTTAGATGCTTCTTTTTGTCGCCGTTTGTTTCATCCTCCTTTATTGGCTAGTAATTGTTTCCTTTTTTCCTTTGTTAAAACAGGGATATCTATTCAACTTGTTGCTATAGCAAACTTAAACGTCACACCGGCGACTTTGCTTGATTTCAGTGCAACTGCACAAAATGAGATTGGATTTCCTATTCGTGTTTGCAGATTCGTACGTGATCTTGTGTGCGTCATGACAGGTTGGTACTTGCCTTCATCCACATGATCGTGCAGTGTGTTTTGAGATGTTGTGCTACTTGTATTGGTACTGTTTTAAATAAATGTTGAATTGAAGCTATTGTATTGCTCTCTTTTCTCATTAAGTAGTGAACAAAAATGGTACCAACCCAGACATGATGCTTGTTGCTTTGTTACAACAAACTCTGCATCACCCCCTTTATAAGTAGATGGAAGCACATGGTATTGTTGCGCCCACTCTCCCCTGGAACTGTTTACGCTTTTTCTTAATCTAATGCCGCTGGTAAAATTAAGCAATGCCACTCTCAGAATTAACTACTGAACTGTTTTAAGAGAATTTCTCTGTTAATATGAATCAATGCAACAGTTTTAGAAATGTTACTGTCCTATACTTTGTTTTCCATCAAGATAAGGTAGATGCTTCTTTTTGTGGCCGCATGTTTCATCCTCCTTTATTGGCCAGTAATTTTTTCCTTTTTTTGCCTCTGTTAAAACAGGGATATCTATTCAACTTGTTGCTATAGCGAACTTAAATGTCACACCGGTGACTTTGCTTGATTTCAGTGCAACTGCACAAAACGATTTTGGATTTCCTATTCATGTTGGAAGATTCGTATTTTATGTTTGTCGTCTCATGAAAGGTCAGTACAGGCCTTCATCCACATGATTGTGCAGTGTGCTTTGAGATGTTGTGCTACTTGTATTGGTGCTGTTTTAAATAAATGTTGAATTGAAGCTATTGTATTGCTGTCTTTTCCCATTAAGTAGTGACCAAAAATGGGACCAACCCAGACATGATGCTTGTTGCTTTGTTGCAACAAACTCTACATCACCCCCTTTATAAGTAGATGGAAGCACATGTTGTTGTTGTGCCCACTCTCCCCTGGAACTGTTTATGCTTTTTGTTAATCTAATGCCGCTGGTAAAATTAAGCAATGCCACTCTCAGAATTAACTACTGAATATTAGTTCAAAACTGCAACACTTGTTAGGGATTGGCGTGATTACCATTTTTGTGGCCGCATGTTTCATCCTCCTTTATTGGCCACTAATTGCTTCCTTTTTTGCCTCTGTTAAAATAGGGATATCTATTCAACTTGTTGCTATTGCGACATTTTGTTTCGCTTAATTTTGGTGGAACTGCACAGAATGAGACCAGATTTCCATATATGTGTTGAGATCTCTCTGAGGTCTTCCTCATGAGTTGTTTCAAATCTTGGTCTTGAAAGGTCAGTACCGACTTTCCTCAGAATTAACTACTGAATCTTAGTTCAAAACTACAACACTTGTTAGGGATCGGCGGGAGTACCATTTCTGTTAGGGATCGGCGGGAGTACATGTTTAAGAAATGTGTTGCTCAGATAATGTCTCTGTTATTATATATCAGTTATAGTGTTTTACAAATGATATATCCTGCTTTATAGTTCTTTCTACATGTTTAACCAAGGTATTGTTAAGATAACGTCTCTGTTAAAATGAATTAGTTGCATTGTTTTAGGAATGTTACTTTTCTGCTTTGTCGTTCTTTATACATGTTGAAACAAGGCATTGTTAAGATAATGTCTCAGTTAATATGAATGAATCACACTGATTGAGAATTGCTACTCTCCTGCTTTGTTTCCCATTAAGATAAGGTAGATCAGTAGATGTTTTTCTTCTGGGAGTACAAGTCATCAACCGTTATTTCTCAGTAATTGTTTCCCTTATACCTATTGTTGCTTACAGGGATATCAAAATTAAAGCTCGGTTTTATTCCGACTTTGATTTTAGCTGAACTACACAAAAGGAGTCAATGTGTCTAAGGCAAACTGCTGCATTAGTGGGTCCAGTTGGTCTTACCACTTTACAGAAAGAAGTAGTCACTGTTTGCGCTACATTACACAAGGAATGATCGAGAAGCTTTACAGAGTATTAGTAGACGCTGGTGACATGACTAGTCTGCAGAGAGCATAGGAAACTCTACAACAGGTGGAGTGCACTGGGCAAAAATTGCCCAAACAAGTACAAGAAGCCAGGACAGGACTCCAAATCTGTCAATGTCATTCTAAGCAACAATGATGGGGCATCTGGGTATGGTAATCTGCTTACCGTACTTTCAGTTTGTTAGTCCACTGATTGGTGGGTTCACACTGGGGCCATTATTCATGTGTGTGCTGATGTGTCTTTGTTTTCTTGCAGCATATAAATACGAAATCCACAGGGATGCTCAGCTTGATTCTAGTGGAACTGCACAAAATGTTCAGATGGTTTGTGTCCTCCATAATACTTCATCATGCACAATACATCGAATGGTTCTCTAATCATGTGTCTTCACCTTGAGCCACCGGACTATATGTTTGAACGGAGCTACCAGCGTCGGCCATTAAGAAGGGTAAGAAGAAAGACAAAAAGAGAGATGGCTGCTTTACTTGTGGTTCGGAGGAACACTAGGCAAACAAGTGCCCAAACAAGTACCAAGAAGCCCGGACAGGACTCCAAGTCTGTTAATGTCACTCTAAGCAACAATGATGGGGCATCTGGGTATGGTAATCTGTTTACCGTACCTTCAGTTTGTTAGTCCACCGATTGGTGGGTTGACACTGGGGCCAATATTCATGTGTGCGCTGATGTGTCTTTGTTTTCTGGGAGCATATAAATACGAAACCCACAGGGATGCCCAGCTTGATTTTAGTGGAACTGCACAAAATGTTCAGATGGTTCGTGTCCTCCATAATACTTCATCATGCAAAATACATTGAATGGTTCTCTAATCATTCGTCGTCACCTTGAGCCACCGGACTATCAGATGACAAACGGATGACAAACCCTGCCCGTTCCACAATCATAGGCATTACATATTTTGAATGGGAAAAGCTTGTCAAAGTTTAATCATTGATGTTAGCAAGAAGACATTAGTTTAATATATTGGAATTGGAAAACCTTGTCAATTTTTGCTCATTGATGTTAGCCAGAAGACATGCATTTGGTATTTTTGAGTGGGACGCCCTTTGCTGTCAGTAACGGCGATCGTTTTTTCCTATTCCTATCTTCAGTTCAGAAGTAAATATTTACTCTGCTGAGATGCATAGTCGCATGAATGTTGACTTATGTAAGGTATTTTAAGAGTTTGTTCTGAATGTTTTCTATGTAATGCCAGGCCTTGTGAGTTTGATTGCAAAGTTGAGATTGGAATGTTGTGGCATGCGGCATCACGAGCTGTTCACCGTGCCTCCTGAGAATAATGCTTCAGATTGTTTTGCATGTTGATCTAATGCCCGTTATTTGCATGTTAAGAAGATCATCCTCTTCTATTGTTTATGTGCTTAAGAAGTTCATTGTCTTATGTTTCATTCATAGCCTATATGACAACTCGGGTAGGTTAGAGGTGAAACCATATGATCTTCTGACCAACTCATCATCTTAGGTCGTTATTGGATTGTCGTTTTCCAAGCAAAACCGCTTGTAAAACAGACGCTTGTAAATAAAAGCAGATGGTCTCGGGCGAAGCGCTTGGTTGGTCGATTTCCACTAGTAAAATATACACTGGTCTCTCAAATTACACGCGTAACCCACCGGTTTTACTTACAGACCTCGGGCCCTCGGTTTCATTACGCCTGTATTTTACCCGTTGTTTCCGATGACGAGTAAATTACACTTGTATCTTAATACAGGTGTGAAATAAACCAGAGCTCCCAAGCGCGGCCTTACCGTTTCATGCCGTCTCAGTCTCTCGAAGGTGCTCATAGGTGTCTGATGATCCTGGCTTCCTGAATGAGCAGCGGACGCCGTATCAGACCATCCGTAGGGCCCGCGAGGCCCTCTCCGTTGTCCTTCGAGTTGTTGCGCTCGCCGTGGCGCCGAGCATTGTCAACATGGTCAACGAACATGAGGATTCAGGAGATGACTTTATTTTGACTGGATGACAGTAGGGACCCACTAGGGCCATAGCCGTACGTACACAAGTGCCTCCTTATTATGTACAACTATATTTTTTGCTTCCTCCAGGTTTCCTGACATCACGGTCCCACACCATTGTCAACCTATGTAGTCAATAAACGAGAGAATTGCACAAGGAGTGGCCGACAGCTGGGACCAAGCAGCTCGAGCAGTATTTGTGTTTTTGAGGTGTGAGCACTGCAGAGTTTTTCTTGAGCGATGTTTTCGTTGTTGTTCAGAGGAGAGCAGGGTATTAACTGGGCAGGTTGTGGCCCGTCTAGCCCAGGCCAGATATCCAACCCAAATATTAATTTTTTTCAAGCTGAAAATGGCTAGCGCAGCTATACTTTTTTTGAGGAATACCCAGGCAAGGTCAACTTGTTATTCTCCGCCCCGCTGGGCTGCAAATCTTTCCTAGGAGGGATGCATTAGGCTTAACAGGAAAATGGGTTTTAATAAATATTAAATGGGATGTAATTATAAAAGCTAGGCAGTAACTATAAAAATGGGATGTAATTATTAAATCGTTGGCTGACATGTGGTCCTACTAAGTTGACGCGTACCAAGGGCTTTGTCAACTTAGTCATTATAAACGATTCTAGCTGCAGTGACTGTACGATGTCCTTCCAACGGCCATCGTGCTTCTTCAACCTCTGGTCTTCTTGCTCCAGCCGCTCAAAGCAGCACCGGTCGTGCCGCCTGCTCCTGCCTCCCGTGGCCGGCTGTGCTGCCGCAGAGGCCTCACCGCCCCTACTACTCCCACCGCTAGTCAGGCCATCCCTCTACTCACCCACACCCCTTGTTATTCTGCAGCGACGGCGGTCTCATACCACAGCCGAACCAGTGAACCCTCGTACTCCTCTCCGCGTGGGCATCCACTACCACGTCTTCCCCGGCTCCACGTCGTCCCCTTCCTAGGCCTCGCCGTCGTCCACCGCCCTGGTGCTCTCGGCGCGGCGTGGTCAACGTGGTCAATGAACGACATCCATCGGACGTGGACTGTACATGGAGAGGCTGATAGGTGGGTCCACGGCCGCACACAAGGAAATGCCTCCTTATTATGCGCAAAACAATGATTCCTCCACCTGACATCTGGGACCCACCGGAAGGGCCTCTGTATTTCGCGAAAAAAATGTTCCCCCCGCTGATAGGTCGGACCCACCAGCTATATCTTCGCACGCAAGGAAGTGCCTCCTTATTACGCACAAAAAAATGAATACTCCCCCTGCTAGCTGGGACCCAGCATAGTGGGAGGCTAACTTGTGGGCCTACTAAGTTGACGGGGACGGAGGGCTTTGTCAACTTAGTCAATATGAATGATTCTAGCTCCAGTGACCGTACGATGTCCATCCAACGGCCATAGTTCTTCTTCAACCTCTGATCTTCTTGCTCCAGCCACCCAAACAAGCGTCGGGCATGCCGCCTGCTCCTGCCTCCCGTGTCCGGCTCTGCTGCCACCGCTGGCCATGCCATGCCTCTATACTCACTCACACCTCCTGTTATTCTCCGGCGACGGCAACCTCACACCGCAGCCGAAGCAGTCAACCCACGTAATCCCCTCCGCGTGGGCATCCATTGCCGCGTCTTCCCCGGCTCCGCGTCGTCCCCTTCCTAGGCCTCGCCGTCGTCCACCGCCTTGGTGGTCTCGGCGCGGCGTGGTCAATGTGGTCAATGACCGACTTCCATCGGAAGTGCACTGTACGTAGAGAGGCTGACAGCTGGGTCCACGGCCGCAGCAAGGAAGTGCCTCCTTATTACACGGAAAATAATGATTCCTCCACCTGACAGCAGGGACCCATCGGACGGGCCACCGTATTTCATGAAAAAAATGTTTCCCCCTTGACTGCTAGGACCCACCAGCTACATCTTTGCACGCAAGGAAGTGCGTCCATATTACGGGCAAAAAAATGATTCGCCCCCTGACTGTTGGGACCCACCAGCTACATCTTTGCACGCAAGGAAGTGCCTGACAGTCGGGACCCACCTGGTCGAAGCGTACGTAGCGTTGTCATTATGGTCGCGAACGTGTATGTACATACTGGTCGATGTAGAGGCGCGCACGTGTCGTAGTAGAGGCGCGCGCGTAGCATGTACACGTACGTACAGCGGCCAGGGTGCAAGAAAGAAAATACGGCAACGTACGTACATACGGGCGGGGTCTCAAACGCCTACTCGCGCATACGTACGGCCAGGGCTCGTGTACATGGCTGGGTCGGAACGGAGAAGCTGCGCCGTCGTCGTGTTCATGGGGAGGCAACCAGCTGGGTCGGAACGGAATGCGTCATCGTGTTCATCGGGAGCCAACCGGCTTGGGCAGAATAGCCGATGGAAACGAGGCCTGGTGTACCGCAGAACGGAGGAAACGGCCTTGTGTTCGACCGGCCACGGTCGAAACGGGATCCTATTCATCGGAAGGGGTCTGGCGTACCGCAAAATGGTCAAAACGGGGTCCTGTTGATCGGGAGGGGTGTGGCATACCGCAAAACGGAGGAAACGGACTTGTGTTGGAGTACTACGTTCGAAACGGGGGTCCTGTTCATCGGGAGGGGTGTGGCATACCGCAAAACGGGACTCCACGGGGTATTGTTCATCTCCACCATCGACTTCCTCCAGCTCCACGGGCTATTGTTCATCCACCGTCGACCTCCTCCAGCCTCCACGGGCTCCTGTTCATCCACGGGCTCCTGTTCATCCAGCCTCCACCGCGCGCTCCTCCACCGGCCTGTTCAACCAGCCTCTCCACAGGGTCATGTTCAACCACCCCTCCATGGACTACTGTTCATCCAGCCCTCCACCGGCTACTATTCAACCAGCCCTCCACCGGCTACTGTTCAACCAGCCCTCCACGAGGTCCTGTTCATCCAGCCCTCCACGGGGTCCTGTTCATCCACCGGCTCGATCGATCGGGGTACTGTTCATCCAGAGGCAACGGCCTCTACTACCACGGGGTCCTGTTCATCCAACCCCCCACCGGGAACTGTTCATCCAAACCCCCTCAACAACGCTCATTGTTCATCAAGGGAAGGAGGTAGCAGTGTTCGAACGGCTTCAGTTAGCAGCAGTAACGATGGAATCACTCAGGTTCAGTTAACAGCAAGGGATCGATCGATCGTTCGGGTTCAGTAACGCGTAGCTAATGTCTACTACACAACCTTCTTCTCGTAGACGTTGTTGGGCCTCCAAGTGCAGAGGTTTGTAGGACAGTAGCAAATTTCCCTCAAGTGGATGACCTAAGGTTTATCAATCCGTGGGAGGCATAGGATGAAGATGGTCTCTCTCAAACAACCCTGCAACCAAATAACAAAGAGTCTCTTGTGTCCCCAACACACCCAATACAATGGTAAATTGTATTGGTGCACTAGTTCGGCGAAGAGATGGTGATACAAGTGCAATATGGATGGTAGATATAGGTTTTTGTAATCTGAAAATATAAAAACAGCAAGGTAACTAATGATAAAAGTGAGCACAAACGGTATTGCAATGCGTTGAAACAAGGCCTAGGGTTCATACTTTCACTAGTGCAAGTTCTCTCAACAATAATAACATAACTAGATCATATAACTATCCCTCAACATGCAACAAAGAGTCACTCCAAAGTCACTAATAGCGGAGAACAAACGAAGAGATTATTGTAGGGTACGAAACCACCTCAAAGTTATCCTTTCTGATTGATCTATTCAAGAGTCCGTAGTAAAATAACACGAAGCTATTCTTTCCGTTCGATCTATCCTAGAGTTCGTACTAGAATAACACCTTAAGATACAAATCAACCAAAACTCTAATGTCACCTAGATACTTCAATGTCACCACAAGTATCCACGGGTATGAATATACGATATGCATCACACAATCTCAGATTCATCTATTCAACCAACACAAAGTAGTTCAAAGAGTGCCCAAAGTTTCTACCGGAGAGTCAAGACGAAAACGTGTGCCAACCCTATGCATAAGTTCATAAGGTCACGAAACCCGCAAGTTGATCACCAAAACATACATCACGTAGATCACGTGATATCCCATTGTCACCACAGATAAGCACATGCAAGACATACATCAAGTGTTCTCAAATCCTTAAAGAATCAATCTGATAAGATAACTTCAAAGGGAAAACTCAATCCATTACAAGAGAGTAGAGGGGGAGAAACATCATAAGATCCAACTATAATAGCAAAGCTCGCGATACATCTGAGACGTCTCCGTCGTATCTATAATTTTTTATTGTTCCATGCCAATATTATACAACCTTCATATACTTGTGGCAACTTGTTATACTATTTTTGGGACTAACATATTGATCCAGTGCCCAGTGCCAGTTCTTGTTTGTTGCATGTTTTTTGTTTCTCAGAAAATCCATATCAAACGGAGTCCAAATGGGATAAAAACTGACGGAGATTGTTTTGGAAGATATGTGATTTTTGGGAAGAAGAATCAACGCGATACGATGCCCGAGGGGGCCACGAGGCAGGGGGCGCGCCCCAGGGTGTCAGGCGCGCCATGGAGCCTCGTGGCCACCCCGTAAGGTGGTTGGAGCCCTTCTTTCGCCGCAAGAAAGCTAATATCCAGATAGAGATTGTGTCCAAAATTCAGCCCAATGGGAGTTACGGGTCTCCGGTTATAAAAGAAACGGTGAAAGGCCAGATCTGGGAAGGCAGAAACAGAGAGAGACAGATCCAATCTCGGAGGGGCTCTCGCACCTCCCACGCCATGGAGACCATGGACCAGAGGCGAAACCCTTCTCTCATCTAGGGAGAAGGTCAAGCAAGAAGAAGAAGGAGGGGGGATCTCTCCCCCTCGCTTCCGGTGGCACCGGAGTGCCGCCGGGGCCATCATCGTCACCGCAATCTACACCAACAACTTCACTGCCGTCATCACCAACTCTTCCCCCTCTATGCAGTGGTGTAACCCCTCTTTTACCCGCTGTAATCTCTACTTAAACATGGTGCTCAACGCTATATTTTATTTCCCAATGATGTATGGATATCCTATGATTTTTGAGTAGATCCGTTTTGTCCTATGGGTTAATTGATGATCGTGATTGGTTTGAGTTGCATGTCTATGGTGCTCTCCATGTCGCGCAAGCGTGAGGGATCCCTGCTATAGGGCTTGCAATATGTTTATGATTTGCTTATGGTGGGTGGCATGAGTGACAGAAGCACATACCCGAGTAAGTAGGTTGTTTGCGTATGGGAATAAAGAGGACTTGATGCCTTATAATGCTATGGTTGGGTTTTACCTTAATGATCTTTAGTAGTTGCGGAAGCTTGCTAGAGTTCCAATCATAAGTGCATATGATCCAAGAAGACAAAGTATGTTAGCTTATGCCTCTCCCTCAAATAAGATTGCAATAGTGATTACCGGTCTAGTTATCGATTGCCTAGGGACAAATAACTTTCTCGTGACAAAAAGCTCTCTACCAAAACTAACTTAGTTACTTCTTTATCTAAACAGCCCCTAGTTTTTATTTACGCGCTCTTTATTATCTTGCAAACCTATCCAACAACACCTACGAAGTACTTCTAGTTTCATACTTGTACTAGGTAAAGCGAACGTTAAGCGTGCGTAGAGTTGTATCAATGGTCGATAGAACTTGAGGTAATATTTGTTCTACCTTTAGATCCTCGTTGGGTTCGACACTCTTAATTATCGAAAGAGGCTACAATTGATCCCCTATACTTGTGGGATATCAAGACCTTTTTCTAGCGCCGTTGCCGGGGAGTCATAGCGTGGGCCGAATATTCTCGTGTGTGCTTGTTTGCTTTATCACTAAGTAGTTTTTATTTGCTGTTATAAGTTGTTCTCTATCTTTAGTTATGGATATGGAACACGAAATACCAAAAAAATAGGTTTACTTGCTACTCATGGAGATGGGGAACCTCCTAAAACCCTCGATGCTCATTATGTGAAAGATATTATGTAGTACTTTGATAATTCTGAGAAAACCCCATTCAATTATGTAATGGGAGACATGTTGGATCAACGTGAATACTTTAGGGATTATCGCTTGACTCAGAAAGGGAAACTATTATGGGATCAAATTCATATGTTACATTGGTATGCTCGGGAACTATGCTTGAGATATGATTATACTTGTTGCTCTAGGATCAAGGCTCCACACCTTCCCTTTTCATGCAAATTTAATGATTATAAAACCTTGGCTTCTTATGCTAATGGTATATATGATTACTATGATGTGGAACAAATAGAAGAATTCGTTGCTTTTATGGGTGCTTATGAAATTGAATCTTTGTTTAAAGAGTGTGAAAATCTTGATGATGCTATTTACAGACCTGAAAAATTTGCTATAATTAAATATTGCTATGAAAATTATGAATTCAATTCTGATATTGATGATTTTATTGAGAGAGTCTCTGCTGTCCAAGAAGAGATTAATATTTCGCAGGAGTCTATGGAAGAAGAAATTGATGAAACTGTGAGCTCATTGGATGAAAAAGATGATGAGGAGAGCGAAGAACAAAAGGAGGAAGAGTGGATTAGCTACCCGTGCCCACCTTCTAATGAGAGTAACTCTTCAACTCATACATTGTTTAATTTCCCTTCGTGCTTACCGAAGGATGATTGTTATGATGACTATTATGATCCCGTTGATTCTTTTGAAATATCCCTTTTTGATGATGCTTGCTATGCTTGTGGCCAAGATTCCAATATGAATTATGCTTATGGATATGAACTTGCTATAGTTCCTTATGTTAAACATGAAATTGTTGCTATTGCACCCACGCATGATAGTCCTATTATCTTTTTGAATTCTCCAAACTACACTATACCGAAGAAGTTTGCCCTTATTAAGGATTATATTGATGGGTTGCGTTTTACTACTACACATGATGATTTTGATAGATACCATATGCATGTGCTTGCTGCTCCTACTTGCAATTATTATGAGAGAGGAACTACATCTCCGCCTCTTTATGTTTCCAACACGAAAAAAATGCAAGAAACTGTTTATACTATGCATTAGCCTTTACTTTGTGTGCATGAATTGTTCTTTTATGACATGCCGATGCATAGGAAGAGAGTTAGACTTCGTTGTTGCATGATATATGTTACTTTGTGCTCACTACTAAATCACAAATCATTGTTAATTAAAATTGGCTTTGATATACCTTGGGATCCGGGCGGATCCATTACTTGAGGAATATATGCCTAGCTTAAAGGCTTTAAAGAAAGCGCTGCCAGGGAGACAACCCGGGAGTTTTAGAGAGTCATTTTATTTCTGTTGTGTGCTTTCATAAAGTTTTAAAAAAAGAGGGGAACCTAAAACTTTTTCAAAAAAGGAAAGTGAAAGTGAGAAAGACGAGCATTGTTAAAGTGGGAGCTAGCCTTGAACTTTGTTCATGCTCACGGAAACTTTGTGAATCTTGATTACAGAAACTTTTCAACAAAAATAATTATCCCATTGTACAATTCCATTGTATAATAAAAATAATGTGCCAAGGTTTGCCTTTAGGATGTTTACAATGCTTGTTGGTTTGTGCGGTGCAGGACAGAAACTTTGGCTGTAGTGCGCGATTTTATATTTTTTACTGGAACGTCAAACGGTTCTGAAACTTTTTGCACTGTCTTTATATACAAATTGTGTATTTTTCCTAATTATTTCAGAATATTTGGATTAACAGAGGACTGGTGAATGTTCAGATTACTACAGACTGTCCTGTTTAAGACAGATTCTGTTTTTGATGCATAGTTTGCTTGTTTTGATGAAACTATCAATTTCTATCAGTGGATTAAGCCATGGAAAAGTTATATTACAGTAGCTACAATGCAAAAACAAAATATGAATTGGTTTTCAACAGTACTTAGAGTAGTGATTTGCTTTATTATACTAACGGATCTTACCGAGCTTTCTATTGAGTTTTGTGTGGATGAAGTGTTCGAAGATCGAAGAGGTCTCGATGTGAGGAGAAGGAAGAGAGGCAAGAGCTCAAGCTTGGGGATGACCAAGGAACCCCAAGTAAATATTCAAGGAGACTCAAGCGTCTAAGCTTGGGGATGCCCCGGAAGGCATCCCATCTTTCTTCAACAAGTATCGGTATGTTTTCGGATTCGTTTCGTTCATGCGATATGTGCAAATCTTGGAGTGTCTTTTGCATTTAGTTTTCGCTTTTATTTTATGCACCATGCTGGTATGAGATAGTCCTTGGTTGATTTATAGAATGCTCATTGCACTTCACTTATATCTTTTGAGTATGGCTTTATAGAATGCTTCATGTGCTTCACTTATATCATTTGAAGTATGGATTGCCTGTTTCTCTTCACATAGAAAACCGCCATTTGTAGAATGCTCTTTTGCTTCACTTATATTTGTTAGAGCACGGGCATATATTTTGTAGAAATAATTAAACTCTCTTGCTTCACTTATATCTATTTAGAGAGATGACAGGAATTGGTCATTCACATGGTTAGTCATAAAATCCTACATAAAACTTGTAGATCACTTAATATGATATGTTTGATTCCTTGCAATACTTTTACGATATAAAGGTGGTGATATTAGAGTCGTGCTAGTTGAGTAATTGTTAAATTGAGAAATACTTGTGTTGAGGTTTGCAAGTCCTCTAGCATGCACGTATGGTAAACGTTGTGTGACAAATTTGAAGCATGGGGTGTTCTTTGATTGCTTTCCTTATGAGTGGTGGTCGGGGACGAGCGATGGTCTCTTTTCCTACCAATCTATCCCCCCTAGGGGCATGCGTAGTAGTACTTTGCTTCAAGGGCTAATAAACTTTTGCAATAAGTATATGAGTTCTTTATGACTAATGTGAGTCCATGGATTATACGCACTCTCACCCTTCCACCATTGCTAGCCTCTTCGGTACCGTGCATTGCCCTTTCTCACCTCGAGAGTTGGTGCAAACTTCGCTGGTACATCCAAACCCCGTGATATGATATGCTCTATCACACATAAGCCTCATTATATCTTCCTCAAAACAGCCACCATACCTACCTATCATGGCATTTCCATAGCCATTCTGAGATATATTGCCATGCAACTTCCATCATCATCATATACATGACTTGAGCATTTATTGTCATATTGCTTTGCATGATCGTAAGATAGCTAGCATGATGTTTTCATGGCTTGTCCGTTTTTTGATGTCATTGATACGCTAGATCATTGCACATCCCGGTACACCGCCGGAGGCATTCATATAGAGTCATATCTTTGTTCTAGTACCGAGTTGTAATATTAAGTTGTAAGTAAATAAAAGTGTGATGATCATCATTATTAGAGCATTGCCCCAAGAAAAAAAAGAGGCCAAAGACGCCTAAATAATAAAAAAGGGGGCAAAGAAGCCCGTCAAAAAAAGAAGAAAAAAAGAAAAAGGAAAAAAGGGGCAATGTTACTATCCTTTTACCACACTTGTGCTTCAAAGTAGCACCATGTTCTCGATATAGAGAGTCTCTTGAGTTATCACTTTTATATACTAGTTGGAATTTTCATTATAGAACTTGGCTTGTATATTCCGATGATGGGCTTCCTCAAATGCCCGAGGGCTTCATGAGAAAGCAAGTTGGATGCACACCCACTTAGTTTCCAGTTTGAGCTTTCATACACTTATAGCTCTTAGTGCATCCGTTGCATGGCAATCCCTACTCCTCATATTGACATCAATTAATGGGCATCTCCATAGCTCGTTGATTAGCCGCGTCAATGTGAGACTTTCTCCTTTTTTTTCTCACACAACCTCCATCATCATACTCTATTCCACCTGTAGTGCTATATCCATGGCTTGCGCTCATGTATTGTGTGAGGGTTGAAAAGGGTGAAGCGCGTTAAAAATTATGAACCAATTGCTCGGCTTGTCATCGGGGTTGTGCATGATGGGAGCATTTTGTGTGACGAAAATGAAGCATGGCCAAACTATATGATTTTGTAGGGATAAGCTTTCTTTGGCTATGTTATTTTGATAAGACATAATTGCTTGGTTAGTATGCTTGAAGTATTATTGTCTTAATGTCAAATGATAGACTATTGCTTTGAATCACTCGTGTCTTAATATTCATGCCATGAATAGATTGCATGATCAAGATTATGCTAGGTAGCATTCCACATCAAAAACTTATCTTTTTATCATTTACCTACTCGAGAACGAGCAGGAATTAAGCTTGGGGATGCTGATGCGTCTCCTTGGTATCTATAATTTTTTATTGTTCCATGCCAATATTATACAACTTTTATATACTTTTGGCAACTTTTTATACTATTTTTGGGACTAACATATTGATCCAGTGTCAGTTCCTGTTTGTTGCATATGTTTTGTTTCGCAGAAAATCCATATCAAACGGAGTCCAAACAGGATAAAAACTGACGGAGATTTTTTTTGGAATATATGTGATTTTTGGGAAGAAGAATCAATGCGATACGATGCCCGAGGGGGCCACGAGGCAGGGGGCGCGCCCTGGACCCTCGTGGCCACCCCGTAAGGAGGTTGGAGCCCTTCTTTCGCCGCAAGAAAGCTAATATCTAGATAGAGATCGTTTCCAAAATCCAGCCCAATGGGAGTTACGGATCTCCGGTTATAAAAGAAACGGTGAAAGGCCATATCTGGGAAGGCAGAAACAGAGAGAGACAGATCCAATCTCGGAGGGGCTCTCGCCCCTCCCACGCCATGGAGACCATGGACCAGAGGGGAAACCCTTCTCCCATCTAGGGAGAAGGTCAAGTAAGAAGAAGAAGGAGGGGGGCTCTCTCCCCCTCGCTTCCGGTGGCACCGGAGTGCCGTCGGGGCCATCATCGTCACCGCAATCTACACCAACAACTTCACCGTCGTCCTCACCAACTCTCCCCCCCTCTATGCAGTGGTGTAACCCCTCTTTTACCCGCTGTAATCTCTACTTAAACATGGTGCTCAATGCTATATATTATTTCCCAATGATGTATGGCTATCCTATGATGTTTGACTAGATCCGTTTTGTCCTATGGGTTAATTGATGATCGTGATTGGTTTGAGTTGCATGTTTTATTATTGGTGCTGTCCTATGGTGCTCTCCGTGTCGCGCAAGCATGAGGGATCCCCGCTATAGGGCTTGCAATATGTTTATGATTTTCTTATGGTGGGTGCCGTGAGTGACAGAAGCACATACCCGAGTAAGTAGGTTGTTTGCGTATGGGAATAAAGAGGACTTGATGCCTTATAATGCTATGGTTGGGTTTTACCTTAATGATATTTAGTAGTTGCGGAAGCTTGCTAGAGTTCCAATCATAAGTGCATATGATCCAAGAAGACAAAGTATGTTAGCTTATGCCTCTCCCTCAAATAAGATTGCAATAGTTATTACCGGTCTAGTTATCGATTGCCTAGGGACAAATAACTTTCTCGTGACAAAAAGCTCTCTACTAAAACTAACTTAGTTACTTCTTTATCTAAACAGCCCCTAGTTTTTATTTACGCGCTCTTTATTATCTTGCAAACCTATCCAACAACACCTACAAAGTACTTCTAGTTTCATACTTGTTCTAGGTAAAGCGAATGTTAAGCGTGTGTAGAGTTGTATCGGTGGTCGATAGAACTTGAGGTAATATTTGTTCTACCTTTAGCTCCTCGTTGGGTTCGACACTCTTACTTATCGAAAGAGGCTAGAATTGATCCCCTATACTTGTGGGATATCAACATCAAGATCGTGCCAAATCAAGAACACGAGAGAGAGAGAGAGAGAGAGAGAGAGAGAGAGAGAGAGAGATCAAACACATAGCTACTGGTACATACCCTCAGCCCCGAGGGTGAACTACCCCCTCCTCGTCATGGAGAGCACCGGGATGATGAAGATGGCCACCGGTGATGGATCCCCCCCCCTCCGGCAAGGTGCCGAAACAGGGCCCTGACTGGTTTTGGTGGCTACAGAGGCTTGCGGCGGCGAAACTCCCGATCTAGGTTATGTTCTGGAAGTTTGGGTATATATAAGAGGTGTTGGCGTCGGGAACAAGTCAGGGGGTCTCCGAGGCGGCCACGAGGTAGGGGGTCGCGCCCAGGGGGTAGGGCGCACCCCCCACCCTCGTGGGTGCCTCAGAACTCTTCTGGCCCATCTCCGATGCTCCGTGGGCTTCTTCTGGTCCAAAAATAATCTCCGTGAAATTTCAAGTCAATTGGACTCCATTTGGTTTTCCTTTTCTGCGATACTCAAAAACAAGGGAAAACAGAAACTGGCACTAGGCTCTAGGTTAATAGGTTAGTCCCAAAAATCATACGAAATAGCATATAAATGCATATAAAACATCCTAGATGGATAATATAATAGCATGGAACAATCAAAAATTATAGATATGTTGGAGACGTATCAAGCATCCCCAAGCTTAATTCCTGCTCGTCCTCGAGTAGGTAAATGATAAAAATAGAATTCATCAATGTAATCTTCTTTATTGTGGCAAGAATATTCAGATCCATAAGATTCAAGACAAAAGTTCAATATTGACATAAAAATAATAATACTTCAAGCATACTAACCAAGCAATTATGTCTTCTCAAAATAACATGGCCAAAGAAAGTTATCCCTACAAAATCATATAGTCTGGCTATGCTCTATCTTCATCACACAAAATATTTAAATCATGCACAACCCCGATGACTAGCCAAGCAATTGTTTCATACTTTTGATGTTCTCAAACTTTTTCAATTTTCACGAATACATGAGTGTGAGCCATGGACATAACACTATAGGTGGAATAGAATGGTGGTTGTGGAGAAGACAAAAAAGGAGAAGATAGTCTCACATCAACTAGGCATATCAACGGGCTATGGAGATGCCCATCAATAGATATCAATGTGAGTGAGTAGGGATTGCCATGCAACGGATGCACTAGAGCTATAAGTGTATGAAAACTCAAAAAGAAACTAAGTGGGTGTGCATCCAACTCGCTTGCTCACGAAGACCTAGGGCATTTTGAGGAAGCCCATCATTGGAATATACAAGCCAAGTTCTATAATGAAAGATTCCCACTAGTATATGAAAGTGACAACATAGGAGACTCTCTATCATGAAGATCATGGTGCTACTTTGAAGCACAAGTGTGGTAAAAGGATAGTAGCATTGCCCCTTCTCTCTTTTTCTCTCATCCTTTTTTTTGTTTTTTTTGGGCCTTCTCTTTTTTTTGCCTCTTGTTTCTCTCTTCTTTTTTTCGTCCGGAGTCTCGTCCCGACTTGTGGGGGAATCATAGTCTCCATCATCCTTTCCTCACATGGGACAATGCTCTAATAATGATGACCATCACACTTTTATTTACTTACAACTCGATACTTAGAACAAAATATGACTATGTGAATGCCTCCGACGTTGTACCGGGATGTGCAATGAATCAAGAGTGACATGTATGAAAGAATTATGAACGGTGGCTTTGCCACAAATATGATATCAACTACATGATCATGCAAAGCAATATGACAATGATGGAGCGTGTCATAATAAACGGAACGGTGGAAAGTTGCATGGCAATATATCTCGGAATGGCTATGGAAATGCCATAATAGGTAGGTATGGTGGCAGTTTTGAGGAAGGTATATGGTGGGTGTATGGTACCGGCTAAAGTTGCGCGGTATTAGAGAGGCTAGCAATGGTGGAAGGGTGAGAGTGCGTATAATCCATGGACTCAACATTAGTCATAAAGAACTCACATACTTATTGCAAAAATTTATTAGCTATTGAAACAAGTACTACGTGCATGCTCCTAGGGGGATAGATTGGTAGGAAAAGACCATCGCTCGTCCCCGACCGCCACTCATAAGAAGACAATCAATAAATAAATCATGCTCCGACTTCATCACATAACGGTTCACCATATGTGCATGCTACGGGAATCACAAACTTTAACACAAGTATCTCTCAAATTCACAACTACTCAACTAGCATGACTCTAATATCACCATCTTCATATCTCAAAACAATCATAAGGAATCAAACTTCTCATAGTATTCAATGCACTTTATATGATAGTTTTCATTATACCCATCTTGGATGCTCATCATATTAGGACTAATTTCATAACCAAAGAAAATTACCATGATGTTCTAAAAGACTCTCAAAATATAAGTGAATCATGAGAGTTCATCTATTTCTTCAAAATAAAACCACCGCCGTGCTCTAAAAGGATATAAGTGAAGCACTAGAGCAAATGACAAACTACTCCGAAAGATATAAGTGAAGATCAATGAGTAGTTGAATAATTATGTAACTATGTGAAGACTCTCTAACATTTAAGAATTTCAGATCTTGGTATTTTATTCAAACAGCAAGCAAAACAAAATAAAATAAAATGACGCTCCAAGCAAAACACATATCATGTGGTGAATAAAAATATAGCTCCAAGTAAAGTTACCGATGAACGAAGATGAAAGAAGGGATGCCATCCGGGGCATCCCCAAGCTTAGGCTCTTGGTTGTCCTTGAATATTACCTTGGGGTGCCTTGGGCATCCCCAAGCTTAGGCTCTTTCCACTCCTTATTCCATAGTCCATCGAACCTTTACCCAAAACTTGAAAATTTCACAACACAAAACTCAACAGAAAACTCGTAAGCTCCGTTAGTATAAGAAAATAAATCACCACTTAGGTACTGTTGTGAACTCATTATAAATTCATATTGGTGTAATATCTACTGTATTCCAACTTCTCTATGGTTCATACCCTCCGATACCACTCATAGATTCATCAAAATAAGCAAACAACAGAATGAAAACAGAATCTGTCAAAAACAGAACAGTCTGTAGTAATATGTATCAAACAAATATTTCTGGAACTCCAAAAATTCTGAAATAAATTGGTGGACGTGAGGGATTTGTCTATTAATCTTCTGCAAAAATAACCAGCCTAAAAGCACTCTCCAGTAAAAACTGGCAGCTAATCTCGTGAGCGTAAAAGTTTCTGTTTTTTTACAGAAAGATCGCAAAGACTTCACCCAAGTCTTCCCAAAGGTTCGACTTGGCGCAAACACTAATTAAAACATAAAACCACATCTAAACAGATGCTAGATGAATTATTTATTACTAAACAGGAACAAAAAGCAAGGAACAAAAATAAAATTGGGTTGCCTCCCAACAAGCGCTAACGTTTAACGCCCCTAGCTAGGCATGATGATTTCAATGATGCTCACATAAAAGATAAGAATTGAAACATAAAGAGAGCATCATGAAGAATATGACTAGAACATTTAAGTCTAACCCACTTCCTATGCATAGAGATTTGTGATCAGACAATTTATTGGAGCAAGAACCAACTAACATAGGAAGGCAAAACAAGCATGACTTCAAAAATTTCAACACATAGAGAGAGGAAACTTGACATTATTGCAATATGTAGAAGCATATGATCCTCTCTCATAATAATTTTCTGTAGCATCATGAATAATTTCAACAATATAACCATCACCTAAAGCATTATTTTCATGATCTACCAGCATAGAAATTTTATTACCCTCCACATAAGCAAAATTCTTCTCATTCGGAATAGTGGGAGTATCATAAGAGACTCGAATACTATAAATTGTTTCCACATTAAAAGAGTAATGTTCAGAAAAATGGTAATCATAATCATGACAAGTTTTATAACTATAATCATCACTACTTTTTATAGCATAAGTGTCATCACAATAATCATCATAAATAGGAGGCGTGCTATCATCATAATAAATTTGCTCATCAAAACTTGGGGGACTAAACATATCATATTCATCAAACATAGCATCCCCAAGCTTGTGGCTTTGCATACCATTAGCATCATGGGTATTCAAAGAATTCATACTAACAACATTGCAATCATGCTCATCATTCACATATTTTATGCCAAGCATTCTATGTAATGCTTCTTCTAGTACTTGAGCACAATTTTACGTCCCATCATTTTCACGAAAGACAATAAAAAGATGAAGCATATGAGGCACCCTTAATTCCATTTTTTTGTAGTTTTGTTTTATAGACTAAACTAGTGATAAAACAAGAAACAAAAAGATTTGATTGCAAGATCTAAAGATATACCTTCAAGCACTAACCTCCCTGGCAACGGCGCCAGAAACTGCTTGATGTCTACTACACAACCATCTTCTTGTAGACGTTGTTGGGCCTCCAAGTGCAGAGGTTTGTAGGACAGTAGCAAATTTCCCTCAAGTGGATGACCTAAGGTTTATCAATCCGTGGGAGGCGTAGGATGAAGATGGTCTCTCAAACAACCCTGCAACCAAATAACAAAGAGTCTCTTGTGTCCCCAACACACCCAATACAATGGTAAATTGTATAGGTGCACTAGTTCGGCGAAGAGATGGTGATACAAGTGCAATATGGATGGTAGATATAGGTTTTTGTAATCTGAAAATATAAAAACAGCAAGGTAACTAATGATAAAAGTGAGCACAAATGGTATTGCAATGCGTTCAAACCCTCAACCCTAAGATATTGCACTAGTGAAAGTATATGATCTAAAGATATAAAATAACAGCAAGGTAACTTTCACTAGTGACTCTTTCCGTTCGATCTATCCTAAAGTTCGTACTAAAATAACACCTTAAGATACAAATCAACCAAAACCCTAATGTCACCTAGATACTCCAATGTCACCACAAGTATCCACGGGTATGATTATACGATATGCATCACACAATCTCAGATTCATCTATTCAACCAACACAAAGTAGTTCAAAGACTGCCCAAAGTTTCTACCGGAGAGTCAAGACGAAAACGTGTGCCAACCCCTATGCATAAGTTCACGAGGTCACGGAACCTGCAAGTTGATCACCAAAACATACATCAAGTAGATCACGTGATATCCCATTGTCACCACAGATAAGCACATGCAAGACATACATCAAGTGTTCTCAAATCCTTAAAGACTCAATCCGATAAGATAAGTTCAAAGGGAAAACTCAATCCATTACAAGAGAGTAGAGGGGGAGAAACATCATAAGATCCAACTATAATAGCAAAGCTCGTGATACATCAAGATCGTGCCAAATCAAGAACACGAGAGAGAGAGATAGATCAAACACATAGCTACCGGTACATACCGTCAGCCCCGAGGGTGAACTACTCCCTCCTCGTCATGGAGAGCGCCGGGATGATGAAGATGGCCACCGGTGATGGATCCCCCCTCCGGCAGGGTGCCGGAACAGGCCCCCGATTGGTTTTTGGTGGCTACAGAGGCTTGCGGCGGCGGAACTCCCGATCTAGGTTATGTTCTGGAAGTTTGGGTATATATAAGAGGTGTTGGCGTCGGGAACAGGTCAGGGGGTCTCCGAGGCGGCCATGAGGTAGGGGGCGCGCCCCCACCGTCGTGGGTGCCTCGAGACTCTTCTGGCCCATCTCCGATGCTCCATGGGCTTCTTCTGGTCCAAAAATAATCTCCGTGAAATTTCAGGTCAATTGGACTTCGTTTGGTTTTCCTTTTTTGCGATACTCAAAAACAAGGAAAAAAACAGAAACTGGCACTAGGCTCTAGGTTAATAGGTTAGTCCGAAAATTGTATAAATAGCATATAAATGCATATAATACATCCTAGATGGATAATATAATAGCATGGAACAATCCAAAATTATAGATACGTTGGAGACGTATCAGTAGCCTGCAGTGCAATCGCTCGGGTTCAGTTAGAGCCCAACGTCTCGCACACACGCGCGTACGTATGAGAGAAACGCGCATCGCTCGGGCCCCGACCACCCACCGTAACCGGGAACTCCCCGATATTTTCCTCGCCCTCGCTTCTACCATGGTTTTTTTCGTCATGGACGGCCCAAAGAATGTCATGCAGCTGCGTCTTCGGCCCGCCCAGGACGAAAAGCCCATTTTCTGTCATGATTTTTTGTCATAGAAGTAGGACCCCACCACATCTATGATGATACCGCGTTTTGTCACAATTATCGTCATAGAAGTGTCATAAGTATGACAGGAAAAAAATTCGTTCGGCCCAAAATGTCACGAATGTGTCTTTTTTTGTAGTGCTACTCGAGGACGAGCAGGAATTAAGCTTGGGGATGCTTGATACATCTCCAACGTATCTATAATTTTTGATTGTTCCATGCTATTATATTATCCATCTAGGATGTTTTATATGCATTTATATGCTATTTTATATGATTTTTGGGACTAACCTATTAACCTAGAGCCTAGTGCCAATTTCTGTTTTTTCCTTGTTTTTGAGTTTTACAGAAAAGGAATACCAAACGGAGTCCAATTGACGTGCCAATTTTTGATGATTTTTCAGGACCAAAAGAAGCCCCCGGAGTAAAAGTGTTGGGCCAGAAGAGTCCCGAGCCATCCGCGAGGGTGGAGGGCGCGCCCTACCCCCCTGGGCGCGCCCCCTGCCTCATGGATGACTCGGAGACCCCCCCCCCTGACGTGAGACCGATGCCAAAAATTCCTATAAATACAGAAACCCCCGAAAAGAAACCTAGATAGGGAGTTCCGCCGCCGCAAGCCTCTGTAGCCACCAAAAACCAATTGGGACCCTGTTCCGGCACACTGCCGAAGGGGGGATCCATCACCGGTGGCCATCTTCATCATCCCGGCGCTCTCCATGACGAGGAGGGAGTAGTTCACCCTCGGGGCCGAGGGTATGTACGAGTAGCTATGTGTTTGATCTCTCTCTCATGTTCTTGATTTGGTACGATCTTGATGTATCGCGAGTTTTGCTATTATAGTTGGATCTTATGATGTTTCTCCCCCTCTACTCTCTTGTAATGGATTGAGTTTTCCCTTTGAAGTTATCTTATCGGATTGAGTCTTTAAGGATTTGAGAACACTTTATGTATGTCTTGCGTGGGATACCCGTGGTGACAATGGGGTATTCTATTGATCCACTTGATGTATGTTTTGGTGATCAACTTGCGGGTTCCATGACCTTGGGAATCTATGCATAGGGGTTGGCACACATTTTCGTCTTGAATCTCCGGTAGAAACTTTGCAGCACTCTTTGAAGTTCTTTGTATTGGTTTGAATAGATGAATCTGAGATTGTGTGATGCATATCATATAATCATACCCGTGGATACTTGTGGTGACATTGGAGTATCTAGGTGACATTAGGATTTTGGTTAATTTGTGTCTTATGGTGTTATTTTACTACGAACTCTAGGGTTGTTTGTGACACTTCTAGGAATATCCCAATGGATTGATCGGAAAGAATAACTTTGAGGTGGTTTCGTACCCTACAATAATCTCTTCGTTTGTTCTCCGCTATTAGTGACTTTGGAGTGACTCTTTGTTACATGTTGAGGGATTGTTATATGATCTAATTATGTTATCCTTGTTGAGAGAACTTGCCTTGGAGTGAAAGTATGAACCCTAGGCCTTGTTTCGAAGCATTGCAATACCGTTTACGCTCACTTTTATCATTAGTAACCTTGCTGTTTTTATATTTTCAGATTACAAAAACCTATATCTACCATCCATATTGCACTTGTATCACCATCTCTTCGCCGAACTAGTGCACCTATACAATTTACCATTGTATTGGGTGTGTTGGGGACACAAGAGACTCTTTGCTATTTGGTTGCAGGGTTGTTTGAGAGAGACCATCTTCATCCTACGCCTCCCACAGATTGATAAACCTTAGGTCATCCACTTGAGGGAAATTGGCTACTGTCCTACAAACCTCTGCACTTGGAGGCCCAACAACATCTACAAGAAGAAGGTTGTGTAGTAGACATGAAGTTTCTTCATGCGCTTTACACGAATATGACCTAAATGGCAGTGCCACAAATATGTTGCACTATCATTATCAACTTTGCATATTTTGGCATCAACATTATGAATATGTGTATCACTACGATCGAGATTCAATAAACCATTAATATTCAGTGTATGACCATAGAAGGTTTTATTCATGTAAATAGAACAACAATTATTCTGTGACTTAAATGAATAACCGTATTGCAATAAACATGATCCAATCATATTCATGCTCAACGCAAACACCAAATAACATTTATTTAGGTTCAACACTAATCTCGAAGGTAGAGGGGGTGTGCGATGGTGATCTTATCAACCTTGGAATCACTTCCAACACACATCGTCATTACGCCCTTAACTAGTCTATGTTCATTCTGTAACTCCTGTTTTGAGTTACTAATCTTAGCAACTGAACTAGTATCAAATACCCAAGGGCTACTGCGAACACTAGTAAGGTACACAATAATCTGTATATCAAATATACCTTTGTTCACTTTGCCATCCTTCTTATCCGCCAAGTTTTTGGGGCAGTTCCGCTTCAAGTGGCTATTTCCTTTGCAATAGAAGCACTCAGTTTCAGGTTTGGGTCTAGCTTTGGGCTTCTTCACGGGAGTGGAAACTTGCTAGCCATTCTTCTTGAAGTTCCCTTTCTTTCCCTTGCCCTTTTTCTTGAAACTAGTGTTCTTGTTTAACCATCAACACTTGATGATATTTCTTGATTTCTCACGTCTCCAACGTATCTATAATTTTTGATTGTTCCATGCTATATTATATTCTGTTTTGGACATTATTAGGATTTATTATACACTTTTATATTATTTTTGGGACTAACCTATTAACTGGAGGCCCAGCCCAGAATTGTTGTTTTTTGCCTATTTCAGAGTTCCTCAGAAAAAGAATATGAAACGGAGTCCAAACGGAATGAAACCTTCGGGAACGTGATTTTCGGAACGGACGTGATCCAGAAGACTTGGACCCTACGTCAAGACATCAACCAGGAGGGCACGAGGTAGGGGGCGCGCCTACCCCCCCAGGGCGCGCCCTCCACCCTCGTGGGCCCCCTGTTGCTCCACCGACGTACTCCTTCCTCCTATATATACCTACGTACCCCCAAACTACCAGATATGGAGCCAAAAAACCTAATTCCACCGCCGCAACCTTCTGTACCCGTGAGATCCCATCTTGGGGCCTGTTCTGGAGCTCCGCCGGAGGGGGCATCAATCACGGAGGGCTTCTACATCAACACCATAGCTTCTCCGATGATGTGTGAGTAGTTTACCTCAGACCTTCGGGTCCATAGTTATTAACTAGATGGCTTCTTCTCTCTTTTTGGATCTCAATACAATGTTCTCCCCCTCTCTCGTGGAGATCTATTCGATGTAATCTTATTTTGCGGTGTGTTTGTTGAGACCGATGAATTGTGGGTTTATGATCAAGTTTATCTATGAACAATATTTGAATCTTCTCTGAATTCTTTTATGTATGATTGGCTATCTTTGCAAGTCTCTTTGAATTATCAGTTTGGTTTGGCTACTAGATTGATCTTTCTTGCAATGGGAGAAGTGCTTAGCTTTGGGTTCAATCTTGCGGTGTCCTTTCACAGTGACAGTACGGCAGCAAGGCACGTATTGTATTGTTGACATCTAGGATAACAAGATGGGGTTTATATCATATTGCATGAGTTTATCCCTCTACATCATGTCATCTTGCTTAAAGCGTTACTTTGTTCTTATGAACTTAATACTCTAGATGCATGCTGGATAGCGGTCAATGTGTGGAGTAATAGTAGTAGATGCAGGCAGGAGTCGGTCTACTTGTCTCGGACGTGATGCCTATATACATGATCATACCTAGATATTCTCATAACTATGCTCAATTCTATCAATTTCTCAATAGTAATTTGTTCACCCACCGTAAATACTTATGCTCTTGAGAGAAGCCACTAGTGAAACCTATGGCCCCCAGGTCTATTTTCCATCATATTAATCTTCCAACACTTAGTTATTTTTATTGCCTTTTATTTTACTTTGCATCTTTATCATAAAAAATACCAAAAATATTATCTTATCATATCTATCAGATCTCACTCTCGTAAGTGACCTTGTAGGGATTGACAACCCCTTATCGCGTTGGTTGCGAGGATTTATTTGTTTGTGTAGGTGCGAGGGACTCGTGCGTGGCCTCCTACTGGATTGATACCTTGGTTCTCAAAAACTGAGGGAAATACATACGCTACTTTGTTGCATCACCCTTTCCTCTTCAAGGGAAAACGAATGCAGTGCTCAAGAGGTAGCAAGAAGGATTTCTGGCGCCGTTGGCGGGGAGGTCTACGCAAAAGTCAACATACCAAGTACCCATCACAAACCCTTATCTCCCGCTTTACATTATTTGCCATTTGCCTCTCGTTTTCCTCTCCCCCACTTCACCCTTGTCGTTTTATTCGCCCTTTCTTCGCCTTCTTCCCGTATGTCTTTTTGTTTGTGTTTCCATGTGCCTTCTATTTGCTTGCATCTTTTGCTTGCTAAAAATCTATTGATATGGATCCACTTAAAGTGTTCTACTTGCATCATCTTTGATCCTTATGCGCTCGTGCTGAAACCCCAACTAGCCTAGTTGATGGGAAATCTTTAGATGAGCACGCTCATTTTGTGCGTCACCGTTTGTCTGAAAAAGGGAGACTCTTATGGAATCAAATAAACAGATTGCTGTGTTATGCTTGGAATCTTTGTGAAATTTATGATTTTACTTGTTGCTCTAAGAACCCTAAAAACACCTTCCTTACCTATGTGAGTTTAATGAAAATGAAATCTTATCTTCTTATGCAAAGGGTGTTTATAGTTACTGTGATATCGAACAAATTGAAGAATTTTTTGGTTTTAAGGGTGCTTATGAATTTGCTTCTTTGATTGAAAAGTATGATATTACTCTCTACGAATCTGAGACATACTTAAATATTGCTATGAAAACTATGCTCATAATGTCTATGTCAAAGAATTTATTGAGAGAATGACCGTTGCTTTGGAAGGAAATAATGATATGCATGAATCTATAGATAATGATGATTCCGATGATTTGATTGAAATATCCCTTGATGAACATGATGCTTGATATTCTTGTGGCCATGATGCCAATATTTATGAAGATGAATTTGCTATAGTTCCTTATGTTAAACATGAGATCATTTCTATTGCACCCATACTTGGTAGTTCCCTCGATGAAAAGCATGATTGCAATGATTTTACTATAAATTCTCTTGATGTCAATTATGCTAATAATATGCAAAACCATAAGCTTGGGGATGCTAGTTTTGCTATGTCTACTACTTGTTGCAATGATCATGATTGGGGTGATTCTTCTTTTGATCTTGAAAATTTATTTAAGCCCCATGATGAATATGAGATTGATAATAGTGTTTGCAATAATATTTAAAGTGGGTTTGTAAGAGTGTCAACTTTAGATCCCACATATTTGGAGAATATTCAATCTTATGAAATTTTTGATTAAAGTGGGTTTGGAGAGGTCATGACTTTAGTTAATGTTAATCCCACTATTTTGGAAGAGTGTCAACTTTGCATGCATGTGGATCATGTTGAAAATATTTATTGTGATTGCTATTTTGTCGAATTTGCTTATGATCCCACATGTAATTATTATGAGAGGAAAATATGGTTGTAGAAATTTTCATGATAATAAATTACCTCTCGTTATGTTGAGATTGCTATTGTTTCTTTCCACTTCCTTGCATATGCTAGTTTTTGCTTGCTATGATAATTTGTTTGCCTATAAGATGCCTATGCATAGGAAGTATGTTAGACTTAGATGTGTTTGTCACGTGTTTCATGATGCTCTCTTTGTGCTTCAATTCTTGTCTTTCATGTGAGCATAATCGAAATCTCAATGCCTAGCTAGGGGCGTTAAACGATAGCGCTTGTTGGGAGGCAACCCAATTTTATTTTTAGTTTTTTTTTTTTGCTTTTTCCTTCTGTTTAGGAATAAATATTTGATCTAGCCTCTGGTTAGATGTATTTTTATCTTTTAATTAGTGTTTGTGCCAAGTTAAACCTATAGGATCTTCTTGGGTGATAGTTATTTGATCTTGCTAAAAATTACAGAAACTTTCTGTTCACAAAAATAATTGTTAAAAATCACCAGAACGTGATAAAATATTGATTCCAATTTTTGCTGATCAATAAACAAATTGTCTAGGTCGTCCTATTTTGGCTGAATTTTTGAAGTTCCAGAAGTTTGCGTTAGTTACAGATTACTACAGACTATTCTGTTTTTGACAGATTCTGTTTTTCGTGTGTTGTTTGCTTATTTTGATGAATCTATGGCTAGTAAAATAGTTTATAAACCATAGAGAAGTTGGAATAAAGTATGTTTAACACCAAAATAAATAAAGAATGACTTCATTACAGTACCTTGAAGTGGTGTTTTGTTTCCTTTTGCTAACCGAGCTCACGAGATTTTCTGTTAAGTTTTCTGTTGTGAAGTTTTCAAGTTTTGGGTGAAAGATTTGATGGATTATGGAACAAGGAGTGGAAAGAGCCTAAGCTTGGGGATTCCCATGGCACCCCAAGATAATCTAAGGACACCTACAAGCCAAAGCTTGGGGATGCCCCGGAAGGCATCCCCTCTTTCGTCTACTTCCATCGGTAACTTTACTTGGAGCTATATTTTTATTCACCACATGATATGTGTTTTGCTTGGAGCGTCTTGTATGATTTGAGTCTTTGCTTTTTAGTTTACCACAATCATACTTGCTGTACACACCTTTTGAGAGATACACACATGATTCGGAAATTATTAGAATACTCTATCTGCTTCACTTATATCTTTTGAGTTATATAGTTTTTGCTCTAGTACTTCACTTATATCTTTTAGAGCACGGTGGTGGTTTTGTTTTATAGAAACTATTATTCTCTCATGCTTCACTTATATTATTTTGAGAGTCTTAAATAGCATGGTAATTTACTTAAATAATCCTAATGTGCTAGGTATTCAATACTAGTAAAAACTTTCTTATGAGTGTGTTGAATACTAAGAGAAGTTTGATGCTTGATGATTGTTTTGAGACATGGAGGTAGTGATATCAAAGTTGTGCTAGTTGAGTAGTTGTGAATTTGAAAAATACGTGTGATTGCAAGTCCCGTAGCATGCACGTATGGTAAACGTTATGTAACAAATTTGAAACATGAGGTGTTCTTTGATTGTCCTCCTTATGAGTGGCGGTCGGGGACGAGCGATGGTCTTTTCCTACCAATCTATCCCCCTAGGAACATGCGCGTAGTGCTTGGTTTTTGATGACTTGTAGACTTTTGCAATAAGTATGTGAGTTCTTTATGACTAATGTTGAGTCCATGGATTATACGCACTCTCACCTTTCCATCAGTGCTAGCCTCTTCGGTACCGTGCATTGCCCTTTCTCACATTGAGAGTTGGTGCAAACTTCGCCGGTGCATCCAAACCCCGTGATATGATACGCTCTTTCACACATAAACCTCCTTATATCTTCCTCAAAACAGCCACCATACCTACCTATTATGGCATTCCCATAGCCATTCCGAGATATATTGCCATGCAACTTTCCACCGTTCCGTTTATCATGATGCATTCATCATTGTCATATTGCTTTGCATGATCATGTGGTTGACATAGTATTTGTGGCAAAGCCACCATTCATAATCCTTTCATACATGTCACTCTTGGTTCATTGCATATCCCGGTACACCGCCGGAGGCATTCATATAGAGTCATACTTTGTTCTAGTATCGAGTTGTAATCATTGAGTTGTAAATAAATAGAGTGTGATGATCATCATTTTCTAGAGCATTGTCCCAAGTGAGGAAAAATAAAAAAAGAGAAAGGCCATAAAAAAGAGAAGGCCCAAAAAATGAGAGAAAAAGAGAGAAGGGACAATGTTACTATCCTTTTACCACACTTGTGCTTCAAAGTAGCACCATAATCTTCATGATAGAGAGTCTTTTGTTTTGTCACTTTCATATACTAGTGGGAACTTTTCATTATAGAACTTGGCTTGTATATTCCAACAATGGGCTTCCTCAAATGCCCTAGGTCTTCGTGAGCAAGCAAGTTGGATGCACACCCACTTAGTTTCTTTTGTTGAGCATTCATATATTTATAGCTCTAGTGCATCCGTTGCATGGCAATCCCTACTCCTTGCATTAACATCAATTGATGGGCATCTCCATAGCTCATTGATTAGCCTCGTTGATGTGAGACTTTCTCCCTTTTTTGTCCTCTCCACATAACCCCCATCATTATATTCTATTCCACCCATAGTGCTATATCCATGGCTCACGCTCATGTATTGCGTGAAGGTTGAAAAAGTTTGAGATTACTAAAGTATGAAACAATTGCTTGGCTTGTCATCGGGGATGTGCATGATGAGAGCATTCTTGTGTGACGAAAATGGAGCATGACTAAACTATATGATTTTGTAGGGATGAACTTTCTTTGGCCATGTTATTTTGAGAGGACACAATTGCTTAGTTAGTATGCTTGAAGTATTATTATTTTTATGTCAATATTGAACTTTTATCTTGAATCTTTCGAATCTGAATATTCATACCACAATTAAGAAGAATTAAATTGAAATTATGCCAAGTAGCATTCCACATCAAAAATTCTGTTTTTATCATTTACCTACTCGAGGACGAGCAGGAATTAAGCTTGGGGATGCTTGATACGTCTCCAACGTATCTATAATTTTTTATTGTTCCATGCTATATTATATTCTGTTTTGGACATTATTGGGCTTTATTATACACTTTTATATTAATTTTGGGACTAACCTATTAACCGGAGGCCCAGCCCAGAATTGCTATTTTTTGCCTATTTCAGAGTTTCACAGAAAAAGAATATCAAACGGAGTCCAAACGGAATGAAACCTTCGGGAACGTGATTTTCGGAAAGAACGTGATCCTGGGGACTTAGACCCTACGTCAAGACATCAACCAGGAGGGCACGAGGTAGGGGGCGCCTACCCCCCCCCCCCCCCGGCGCGCCCTCCACCCTCGTGGGCCCCATGTTGCTCCACCGACGTACTTCTTCCTCCTATATATACCTACGTACCCCCAAACTACCAGATACGGAGCCAAAAACCTAATTCCACCGCCGCAACCTTCTGTACCCGTGAGATCCCATCTTGGGGCCTTTTCCGGAGCTCCGCCGGAGGGGGCATCGATCACGGAGGGCTTCTACATCAACACCATAGCCTCTTCGATGATGTGTGAGTAGTTTACCTCAGACCTTCGGGTCCATAGTTATTAGCTAGATGACTTCTTCTCTCTTTTTGGATCTCAATACAATGTTCTCCCCCTCTCTCGTGGAGATCTATTCGATGTAATCTTCTTTTGCGGTGTGTTTGTTGAGACCGATGAATTGTGGGTTTATGATCAAGTATATCTATGAACAATATTTGAATCTTCTCTGAATTCTTTTATGTATGATTGGTTATCTTTGCAAGTCTCTTCGAATTATCAGTTTGGTTTGGCCTACTAGATTGATCTTTCTTGCAATGGGAGAAGTGCTTAGCTTTGGGTTCAATCTTGCGGTGTCCTTTCCCAGTGACAGTAGGGGCAGCAAGGCACGTATTGTATTGTTGCCATCGAGGATAACAAGATGGGGTTTATATCATATTGCATGAGTTTATCCCTCTACATCATGTCATCTTGCTTAAAGCGTTACTCTGTTCTTATGAACTTAATACTCTAGATGCATGCTGGATAGCGGTTGATGTGTGGAGTAATAGTAGTAGATGCAGTCAGGAGTCGGTCTACTTGTCTCGGACGTGATGCCTATATACATGATCATACCTATATATTCTCATAACTATGCTCAATTCTGTCAATTGCTCAACAGTAATTTGTTCACCCACCACCCACCATAAATACTTATGCTCTTGAGAGAAGCCACTAGTGAAACCTATGGCCCCCGGGTCTATTTTCCATCATATTAATCTTCCAACACTTAGTTATTTTTATTGCCTTTTATTTTACTTTGCATCTTTATCATAAAAAATACCAAAAATATTATCTTATCATATCTATCAGATTTCACTCTCGTAAGTGACCGTGTAGGGATTGACAACCCCTTATCGCGTTGGTTGCGAGGATTTATTTGTTTGTATAGGTGCGAAGGACTCGTGCGTGGCCTCCTACTGGATTGATACCTTGGTTCTCAAAAACTGAGGGAAATACTTACGCTACTTTGCTGCATCACCCTTTCCTCTTCAAGGGAAAACCAACGCAGTGCTCAAGAGGTAGCACATCGCGAAGAGCTTGGGAATCGTTTTCGTTATCCCTTGCATATTATAGTTCATCACGAAGTTCTAGTAACTTGGTGATAGTGACTAGAGAACTCTGTCAATCACTATCTTATCTGGAAGATTAACTCCCACTTGATTCAAGCGATTGTAGTACCCAAACATTCTGAGCACATGCTCACCGCGTGAGCTATTCTCCTCCATGTTGTAGGCAAAGTACTTGTTAGAGGTCTCATACTTCTTAACACGGGCATGAGTCTGAAATATCATTTTCAGCTTCTTCGAACATCCCATATGCTCCCTGGCATTCAAAAAAAATGTTAGGTCCTGGTTCTCAGCCGTAAAGCATGGTGCACTAAAATATCAAGTAGTCATCATACCAAGCTTGTAAAACGTTCATAACGTCTGCATCTGCTCCTGCAATAGGTTCGCCACCTAGTGGTGCATCAAGGACATAATTATTTTGTGCAGCAATGAGGATAATCCTCAGATCACGGACCCAGTCTGCATCATTGCTACTATCATCTTTCAACTTAGTTTTCTCTAGGAACATATCAAAAATAAAACAGGGGAGCTATACGCGAGCTATTGATTTACAACATAGATAGGCAAATACTATCAGGACTAAGTTCATGATAAATTAAGTTCAATTAATCATATTACTTAAGAACTCCGACTTAGATAGACATCCCTCGAGTCATCTAAATGATTACGTGATCCAAATCAACTAAACCATATCCGATCATCACGTGAGATGGAGGAGTCTTCAATGGTGAACATCTCTATGTTGATCATATCTACTATATTATTCACGCTCGACCTTTCGGTCTCCAGTGTTCTGAGGCCATGTCTGTACATGCTAGGCTCGTCAAGTTTAACCCGAGCATTCCGCATGTGCAAAACTGTCTTGCACCCGTTATGTGAACGTAGAGCTTATCACGCCCGATCATCACATGGTGTCTCGGCACGACGAACTGTCGCAATGGTGCATAATCAGGGAGAACACTTATTCCTTGAAATTTTTAGTAAGGGATAATCTTATAATGCTACCGCCGTAGTAAGCAAAATAAGATGCATAGAAGATAAACATCACATGCAATCAAATTGTGACATGATATGGCCATCACCATCTTGTGCCTTTGATCTCCATCTCCAAAGCATCGTCATGATTTCCATCGTCACCGGCTTGACACCTTGATCTCCATCGTAGCGTCGTTGTCGCCTCGCCAACTATTGCTTCTACAACTATCGCTTACGCATAGTGATAAAGTAAAGCAATTACATGGCGATTGCATTTCATACAATAAAGCGACAACCATAAGGCTCCTACCAGTTGCCGATAACTTATACAGAACATGATCATCTCATACAACAACGTATATCTCATCATGTCTTGACCATATCACATCACAACATGCCCTGCAAAAACAAGTTAGACGTCCTCTACTTTGTTGTTGCAAGTATTACGTGGCTGCTACGGGCTTCTAGTAAGAACCGTTTTTACCTACGCATCAAAACCACAACGATGGATTATCAAGTTTGCTGTTTTAACCTTCAACAAGGACCCGTTGTGGTTTATCAAGTTTGTTGTTTTAACCTTCAACAAGGACCGGCAGCCACCTTTATGCAAAACTAGTTGCATGTCTGTCGGTGGAACCAGTCTCATGAACGTGGTCATGTAAGGTTGGTCCGGGCCGCTTCATCCAACAATACCGCTGAATCAAAATAAGACATTGGTGGTAAGCAGTATGACGATAACCACCCACAACTCTTTGTGTTCTACTCGTGCATATCATCTACGCATAGACCTGGCTCTGATACCACTGTTGGGGAACATAGCATGCAATTTCAAAAAAATCCTACGCTCACGCAAGATCTATCTAGGAAATGCATAGCAACGAGAGGGGGAGAGTGTGTCCACGTACCCTCGTAGACCGAAAGCGAAGCGTTTGACAATTCGGTTGATGTAGTCGAACTTCTTCTCGTTTCGACCGATCAAGCACCGAACGTACGACACCTCCGAGTTCTGCACACGTTTAGCTCGATGACGTCCCTCGAACTCTTGATCCAGCAAAGTGTCGAGGGAGAGTTCCGTCAGCACGATGGTGTGGTGACGGTGATAGTGAAGTGATCCGCGCAGGGCTTCGCCTAAGCACTACGTGAATATGACCGGAGGCGTAAACTGTGGAGGAGGGCGCCGCACACGGCTAACAATGTTTGTTGTGTGTTCTAGCGGTCCCCCCTCATATATATAGGTTGGAGGGGAGGAGAGGCAGCCAAGGGGCGCCCGAAGTAGGAGGAATCCTACTTAGGGTCCTCCCAATCCGGCCTCCCCCCTTTCTCATTCCTATTCGGAGTAGGAAGGGAAGAGGGGGAAGGGGAAATCCTATTCCCTTTTTCCTTTCCTTCTTCCCCTTTCCTTCTCCAATTTGGCCAGCCCATATGGCGCTCCAGCCCCTTTTGGCTGGTGTGTTTTCCCTCTTGGCCCATTAGCCCCATATAGCTTGCCGGGGGTTGCTCGGAACCCCTTCCGGTGACCCGATACATACCCGGTACCCCCAGAACACTTCTGGTGCCCGAATACTATCGTCCTATATATGAATCTTTACCTCTCGACCATTTCGAGACTCCTCGTCATGTCCTTGATCTCATCCGAGACTCTGAACAACATTCGGTCACCAAATCACATAACTCATATGATATAAAATCGTCATCAAACGTTAAGCGTGCGGACCCTGCGGGTTCGAGAACTATGTAGACATGACTGAGACACCTCTCCAGTCAATAACCAATAGCGGAACCTGGATGCTAATATTGGTTCCTACATATTCTTCGAAGATCATTATCGGTCAAACCATAATGACAACATACGTTATTCCCTTTGTCATCGGTATGTTACTTGCCCGAGATTCGATCGTCGGTATCTTCATACCTAGTTCAATCTCGTTACCAGCAAGTCTCTTTACTCATTCCATAATGCATCATCCAACAACTAACTCATGAGTCACATTGCTTGCAAGGCTTATCATGATGTGCATTACTGAGAGGGCCCAGAGATACCTCTCCTTTACTTGGAGTGACAAATGCTAAGCTCGATCTATGCCAACCCAAAAAACACCTTCGGAGATACCTGTAGAGCATCTTTATAATCACCCAGTTGTGTTGTGATGTTTGATAGCATACAAGGTATTCCTCCAGTATCCGGAAATTGGATAATCTCATAGTCAAAGGAATATGTATATGACATGAAGAAAGCAATAGCAATAAAACTGAACGATCAACATGCTAAGCTAACGGATGGGTCTTGTCCATCACATCATTCTCCTAATGATGTGATCCCATTCATCAAATTACAACACATGTCTATGGTTAGGAAACTTAACCATCTTTGATTAACGAGCTAGTCTAGTATAGGCTTACTAGGGACACGGTGTTTTGTCTATGTATCCACACATGTATCAAGTTTCCGGTTAATACAATTGTGGCATGAATAAATAAACATTTATCATGATATAAGGAAATATAAAATAACAACTTTATTATTGCCTCTAGGGCATGTTTCCTTCATCGTCGACCTGAACGTGTGCAAAACTCGGAGGTGTCGTACGTTCGGTTGATCGGTCGGAACGAGAAGTTTGACTACATCAACCGCATTGTCAAACGCTTCCGCTTTCGGTCTACGAGGGTACGTGGACACACTCTCCCCCTCTCATTGCTATGCATCTCCTAGGTAGATCTTGCGTGAGCGTAGGAAAAAAAATTAATTGCATGATGTGTTCCCCAACAGTAACTATATATCTAAGTCACACAAACATGATTTTTTTTATATAAAAAAGATAAGAACAAGAGGCTCACCAAGGTGGTGCCGGTGACGGGACGGTGCGGGCGATCAACGGTGGTTTGGACGGGGACGGGAAGGCACTAAGTAAACAACACCTACATATGCAAACTAAGAGTTAATTTGAGCTCAAATTGCATATAAATCAAATAAACTACCACATATAATTACTCCCAAACTAAAACCCACAAATCACTATACTTATAGAGCATTGCAAGAGCTAAGCTAGCAATGAGATATGAAAGGACAAAGTTGCTAACCTTTGTGATCACTTGGATGGATGGGGGGCCTTCAAATCTTGACAAATTTTGGCAAAATTGAAGGATGAGCTCGAGCAATGGGGAAGAACAGAGGAGAGGAAGGAAAACAGAGAGAAATGGGCTCGGGCTCAACGAAGGGTTTATATAGAGGCATCTTTAGTCCCAGTTGCTTATACGAACCGGGACTAAAGAAAGATGCATCTCAAGTCTCGGTTCGTGCCACGAACCAGGACTAAAGAGGTGGTGGCAGGCTGGTGTCAGGCTGGGGCCCCACCAACACCTTTAGTCCCGGTTCGTGGCACCAACCGGTACTAGAGATTCAACAGGAACCGGGACTAATGAGTGTCGCCCGCCTAGTCGTTGGAACCAGCACTAATGGTCACATTAGTGCCGGTCTGTAATTGAACCGGGACTAGTGAGGTGAACATTAGGTCGTTTTTCTACTAGTGCAAAGTCTGTAGTGGCAGGTTCGTTTGCCGCCCCTTTGTCCTTTGACATCCCCTTGTCCTCGTCCACTTTGTTTTCTAGCATTTCATCTATTCCAAGATTGAAAGGTGGGGCTGGGCAATAATTATCCCAAACAGCGCTTCCAGACTTTCATCTTTGGAGTGATTGTGGTGCTTCGCCTGAATCAGAAACTTCTTTGCTTGCTGCCTGATTAAGATCGGAGACGCATGTATTACTTGTATAGTGTTGGCAGACTTACTTCTCTTGAGTGGTGGCGTTGACCCTGGAGTCACACACTTTTCCAGCATCTCGTTGATGCCCCTGATATCAGCAAATGATATTTCTTTCCTTTGTCCAAAGCACGCTTGCTTGGTGGGAACAACAGGAGGCTTCTTTGTTGACCGGGCTGCAACTTCCTTTGAAGTTGCCTGGTTTAATACAGGAGTTGCTTCCTTCAGCACAGGAGTTGCTTCCTTCAGCACTGCAGTTGCTTTCCCCTTGATATCCTCTTTGGCACTGTCGGTGACTCCTGGTTGTTTCGAATGCTCACAAGTCTGTGTTGGCCATGTTTTGATGGGCTCTGTTGGTTCCGAACCTTTCTCTCCATGCTTGTCCTGTCCAGATACAAGTGCACTCTTCGCCGATGACTCTGTATGTTGCTTGTGAGGGTCTTCTGCCTGCATGCTGACAATAGTTGCTTGAGATGTAGTTGTAGTTGCTTGCAAAGTGTCAAGGGTTGCTTTTTTTTGCTTGTTCGTTGCTTTTTTCTGACACACCTTGTGTTTTGGAGCTACTGTGACAGTTTAATTTTCTGAATCGGCTGCCAAGCTCTACACATGTGTGGGAGCTTGCTGCTTAGCTGTCTGGCTTGCTTTCGGGGATGCAATGCTAACCTTCACCGTCCTGTGGGTTACTTTCTTGACCTTCTTCTTCCCACCCCCTCGGCTCCTTTTGCAAATTGTGTGCAACTACCTTCCTTTGGGACATCGGTAAAACGTTTCAACCCATCTTCCACAATCATTTCTTCTCAGTGAAAGTCCGTACATAGCACGAAATCTTCACGTGGCAGCACGGGCAACGGGAATAAAGGGATATCTCGCATCTCAGGCACTCTCGTCTTCGGCTTGAAAGATGAATCTCCAATTCTGACCACCTCTGCAGCAGTCACAACGGGCGCATTGTCTACCTTGAACGGTTCCTTTCGAATGTCCATCTTAACAAACTCGCTGCGAAAAAAACTACCAGCACTTTGCATGATCCCCTGTGTTCCACTGGTGGACGTGCACGGTTGTGATTGCTCCTGATCCTTGGCAGAATGCTTCAGCTTATCCATGATAGTGCTCAGCGGGACCTCATCATCATCACTGCCATTTTGCCACCCCGGGGTTTTTGCACCTCCATCGTGGCCGCTCCTCCCAGTGGTGTTGTCAGCACTACCATAGCCACCCATCCCGCCATCATCCTTGTCGTCTTCCCTCTTCTTCCCTCCCACACCACCTTCTTCCTCCTCATCCTTCTCTTCTTCATCTTCACCTTCGTCCTTTCCGAGCTCATCCTTCTCTTCCTTTCTCATCTTCCTTCTTTTCATCCTCCTGTTTCTCCTCTTTTTCAATCTCTTCCTTCTCCTGTTCCTCATTTCCCTTATTGTGTTCCTCATTTTTGTCCTTGTCTTCATTATTTGCCTCTTCCTCCTCCTCCTCCTCCTCATCATCATCCTCCTCGCCATCCTCCTCTTCCTCCTCCACATCATCCTCTTCTTCCTCCTCCTCATCACCCCCCTCTTCCCCCTCCTCCTCAACCCCCTCTCCCTCCTTTTCATCCCCGTCTTCATCCCTATCAACATCCATGCGCTCATTGTCACCGGGTTCTGTTGTTGTTGGTGGGCTACTCTCTAAACCGTCATCATCATCATCTTCACCATCGTCGTCATCATCACCTTCCCCATCAGATGCGTCCTCATCTCTAGATTCACCGTTGTAATCTCCTTCCTCCTCTTCCTCTTCATCCGAAAGTCCCAGTTCTTCTTCCTCCGTTTCCTCATCATCATCATCACACAACAAAAGCCTCTCCTCATCATGAGTTCTTCTGCCCTTTCCTTTCCTCTTCCTTGCAACATTTTTCACTTTAGGAGTTGTCGCTGCTCTTCTATGCCTTTCCTTCATAATGGGTTGACGTGCATCTGGACCCCTGGAAGCACTCGTGGCTGGCACATCATCCTCCTCATCCAGCTTACCAACACCTAGCACAAACTTCCCCACTTGGGAAGATATTTCATAGCACATGTTGTGTACCAACACCGTCAACTTCTTCTATTTCTGCAAAAACAACAAAACAAGGGCGGTAGAAATGATGAGTACGTAGAAAAAACATACATTTCATTATCAACTTCGCATAAAAAAGTGTGGGATACTAGAAAGCAAAAGAAAAGAACATACATTGATCTCATAATTCTAGGGCAACTTGGCAGCAACAAACTTCTGGATATGATCCATGCTCCCAAACAGGCTATCTTCAGAACACCTTGAGAACTCAGTTTTCAACTGTTTATGTTGATGGGCAGGTGTGAGAAATCAACAGTCAAGAAAAAAGTGGAAAAATTAAAATCAACAGACAAACAAAAATTAGGGAAACAGCATGCATATTGTTGGGCAACTCCAAAAAGCTTGGTACATGGACAAGGACACTAACAACTGGAAAACCCCATAAATAACTCTTTGGACTGAACAACATACAACTCCAAATGTATCCTGTTGATGAGCAACTACAAAAAATAGGGCAAGTACAACTATGCAGATGGGAAACTCCCAACTGTAATTAGAGCAAGTCCACCTCTGATTATGGGCAACTACAAAACCTACTGGTGAGCAAGTCCACCTCTGATTATGGGCAACTACAAAACGTACTGGTGAGCAAGTCCACCTCTGATTATGGGCAACTACAAAACCTACTGGTGAGCAAGTCCACCTCTGATTATGGGCAACTACAAAACCTACTGGTGAGCAAGTCCACCTCCAAAACTTACTCGCAGCTCGCAGCTTTCCATATACACCCTTTATGATCCTGTCCTTCTTCATGACTGCCCTGATGAGACCCTTGTTCCATGCTTTAACCCTTGGACGGATATTCGCGTGCTCTCATCCACAAAGTCCTTGGAAATGGACATGTAGTCCACATCTAGCGAGTCAAGGTAAACGAGTTGTCTCGCAGACCAAAACACAAACAAAAGAAAAGAAGGACACATGTTAGTTTCCTAAAACTATTGAAAAATAAAAATAATGAAAAGAAAGGTAATAAACCAGAAAAAAACGGGGGATCTAGATCATTTTACCACTGAGTGGAATAGGCAACAACATGCAGTATTCTTCTTGTCTCCAAAACCCATGAAAGCAATCCTAAGCCGGTCAACAACGAACTGGCAAACATCTGAATTCACACTGTCGCGTGGGTTCAATGCAGCTGAATAGGCACGTGGCGACACCTTCAAGCTGGTTGTTGGTGCAAGAAAACAGCTGAAAACAATGACAAGCTAGGTACTTAAGAATGTGTCATCATGAGCAACTCCCATCTCCTTTATCATCTCCACCCACTTGGTCACTATTGGCACAGGCCCTGAAGGAATGTTGAGCATCCCATTGAAAAACATTCTATGTCTGGATCGATTTCATATGCAACCTTGTTCCGCCCCCTTGGTAGACCCCATATCCTTTCAACACTGTCTACGTCGAGCGGGATCTTACCCCTCTCAGGTATAACAAACTGGGACAACTCCGGGTCACAACAATCCATGACAAACTTCACGATATCTCCTTTCATTGTTCTTGTGCCGATATCAAGTATGCCGCCAAAACTTAGATCACATATGGCTCCCCTTTGCAGGTCTTCAAGGGAAGCATTTACAGTGAATATCCTTGAGGATGATGCCATGTTCCTTGGTGGTGGCGCACTAGTACCAATCTGTGGAGAAAAATAGAAGAATTAAAAATTAAAGATCAGACAAGGCTGTTGTGTCTGGTAAACTGTGCAACTACATCTACATTAAAAAGCAACTGCTACTACTATACTAGGCAAGTGGTACTGCTATACTAGGCATCTGGTGGTGAAAAATTACATGAAAAATGATTGTTTTTTTATATAAAGCAGAAATAACAACAAAAGAACAAAAATAGCAAACCCAGTATTCAAAAAACCTAGCAAGCGTTGAGCAATACATACTCAAGGAAAAGACATACCTAATGTCCTGCCTTGAGATAAACTACAACAAAAACAACCCCCCCTAGCGCCCCCCCCCATTTCAAGTTTTTTTAAGAAAATACCTCGTCTCTGCTTTTGTTCACACGTTTCGGTTGCCTCCCTTCTTCATCACGAGGAGCGGAATCAGTGGCCCATTTCCCAGCCCGTCCACCCCGGACAGGATTCTCATTCGTTTGACCGCGCTTTCTGTTGGGGAACGTAGTAATTTCAAAAAAATTCCTACGCACACGCAAGATCATGGTGATGCATAGCAACAAGAGGGGAGAGTGTTGTCCACGTACCCTCGTAGACCGATAGCGGAAGCGTTATCACAACGCGGTTGATGTAGTCGTACGTCTTCACGATCCGACCGATCAAGTATCGAACGTACGGCACCTCCGAGTTCTACACACGTTCAGCTCGATGACGTCCCTCGAACTCCGATCCAGCCAAGTGTTGAGGGAGAGTTTCGTCAGCATGACGGCGTGGTGACGATGATGATGTTCCACCGACGCAGGGCTTCGCCTAAGCTCCGCAACGGTATTATCGAGGTGTAATCTGGTGGAGGGGGGCACCGCACACGGCTAAAATATCGTATATCAAAGTGTGTCCTTGGGGTGCCCCCCTGCCCCCGTATATAAAGGAGCAAGGGAGGAGGAGGCCGGCCCTAGGAGGGGGCGCACCAAGTGTGGCGTCCTACTAGGACTCCCTAGTCCTAGTAGGATTCCACCTCCCATATGGAATAGGAAAAGAGGAAGGGAAAAAGAGAAGGAAGGGGGCGCCCCCCTTCCCTAGTCCAATTCGGACCAGACCAAGGGGAGGGGTGCGGCCACCCTTGAGGCCCTTTTCCTTCTTTCCCGTATGGCCCAATAAGGCCAAATACGTATTCCCGTAACTCTCCGGTACTCCAAAAAATACCCGAATCACTCGGAACCTTTCCGAAGTCCGAATATAGTCGTCCAATATATCGATCTTTACATCTCGACCATTTCGAGACTCCTCGTCATGTTCCCGATCTCATCCGGGACTCCGAACTCCTTCGGTACATCAAAACTCAATAAAACTGTCATCGTAACGTTAAGCGTGCGGACCCTACGGATTCAAGAACTATGTAGACATGACCGAGACACGTCTCTGGTCAATAACCAATAGCGGGACCTGGATGCCCATATTGGCTCCCACATATTCTACGAAGATCTTTATCGGTCAGACCGCATAACAACATACGTTGTTCCCTTTGTCACCGGTATGTTACTTGCCCGAGATTTGATCGTCGGTATCTCGATACCTAGTTCAATCTCGTTACCGGCAAGTCTCTTTACTCGTTTCGTAACACATCATCCCGCAACTAACTCATTAGTCACAATGCTTGCAAGGCTTATAGTGATGTGCATTACCGAGTGGGCCCAGAGATACCTCTCCGACAATTGGAGTGACAAATCCTAATCTCGAAATACGCCAACCTAACAAGTACCTTTGGAGACACCTGTAGGGCACCTTTATAATCACCCATTTACGTTGTGACATTTGCTAGCACACAAAGTGTTCCTCCGGTAAACGGGAGTTGCATAATCTCATAGTCATAGGAACATGTATAAGTCATGAAGAAAGCAATAGCAACATACTAAACGATCGAGTGCTAAGCTAACGGAATGGGTCAAGTCAATCACGTCATTCTCCTAATGATGTGATCTCGTTAATCAAATGACAACTTATGTCTATGGCTAGGAAACATAACCATCTTTGATTAACGAGCTAGTCAAGTAGAGGCATACTAGTGACACTCTGTTTGTCTATGTATTCACACATGTATTATGTTTCCGGTTAATACAATTCTAGCATGAATAATAAACATTTATCATGATATAAGGAAATATATAATACTTTATTATTGCCTCTAGGGCATATTTCCTTCAGTCTCCCACTTGCGCTAGAGTCAATAATCTAGTTCACATCGCCATGTGATTTAACATCAATAATTCACATCACCATGTGATTAACACCCATAGTTCACATCTCTATGTGACCAACACCCAAAGGGTTTACTAGAGTCAATAATCTAGTTCACATCGCTATGTGATTAACACCCAAAGAGTACTAAGGTGTGATCATGTTTTGATTGTGAGATAATTTTAGTCAACGGGTCTGTCACATTCAGATCCGTAAGTATTTTGCAAATTTCTATGTCTACAATGCTCTGCACGGAGCTACTCTAGCTAATTGCTCCCACTTTGAATATGTATCTAGACCGAGACTTAGAGTCATCTAGATTTAGTGTCAAAACTTGCATCAACGTAACCCTTTATGACGAACCTTTTGTCACTTCCATAATCGAGAAACATATCCTTATTCCACTAAGGATAATTTTGACCGCTGTCCAGTGATCTACTCCTAGATCACTATTGTACTCCCTTGCCAAAATCAGTGTAGGGTATACAATAGATCTGGTACACAGCATGGCATACTTTATAGAACCTATGGCCAAGGCATAGGGAATGACTTTCATTCTCTTTCTATCTTCTGCCGTGGTCGGGCTTTGAGTCTTACTCAATTTCACACCTTGTAACACAGGCAAGAACTCTTTCTTTGACTGTTCTATTTTGAACTACTTCAAAATCTTGTCAAGGTATGTACTCATTGAAAAAACTTATCAAGCGTCTTGATCTATCTCTATAGATCTTGATGCTCAATATGTAAGCGGCTTCACCGAGGTCTTTCTTTTGAAAAACTCCTTTCAAACACTCCTTTATGCTTTGGAGAATAATTCTACATTATTTCCGATCAACAATATGTCATTCACATATACTTATCAGAAATGCTGTAGTGCTCCCACTCACTTTCTTGTAAATACAGGCTTCACCGCAAGTCTGTATAACACTATATCCTTTGATCAACTTATCAAAGTGTATATTCCAACTCCGAGATGCTTGCACCAGTCCATAGATGGATCGCTGGAGCTTGCATATTTTGTTAGCACCTTTAGGATTGACAAAACCTTCTGGTTGCATCATATACAACTCTTCTTTAATAAATCCATTAAGGAATGTAGTTTTGTTTATCCATTTGCCAGATTTCATAAAATGCGGCAATTGCTAACATGATTCGGACAGACTTAAGCATAGATACGAGTGAGAAACTCTCATCGTAGTCAACATCTTGAACTTGTCGAAAACCTTTTTGCGACAATTCTAGCTTTGTAGATAGTGACACTACTATCAGCGTCCGTCTTCCTCTTGAAGATCCATTTATTTTCTATGGCTTGCCGATCATCGGGCAAGTCATCCAAAGTCCACACTTTGTTCTCATACATGGATCCCATCTCAGATTTCATGGCCTCAAGCCATTTTGCGGAATCTGGGCTCACCATCGCTTCTTCATAGTTCGTAGGTTCGTCATGGTCTAGTAACATAACCTCCAGAACAGGATTACCGTACCACTCTGCTGCGGATCTTACTCTGGTTTACCTACGAGTTTGGTAGTAACTTGATCTGAAGTTACATGATCATCATCATTAACTTCCTCACTAATTGGTGTAGGAGTCACAGGAACAGATTTCTGTGATGAACTACTTTCCAATAAGGGAGCAGGTACAGTTACCTCATCAAGTTCTACTTTCCTCCCACTCACTTCTTTCGAGAGAAACTCCTTCTCTAGAAAGGATCCATACTAAGCAACGAATGTCTTGCCTTCGGATCTGTGATAGAAGGTGTACCCAACTGTCTCCTTTCGGTATCCTATGAAGACACATTTCTCCGATTTGGGTTTGAACTTATCAGGATGAAACTTTTTCACATAAGCATCGCAACCCCAAACTTTAAGAAACGACAACTTTGGTTTCTTGCCAAACCACAGGTCATAAGGTGTCGTCTCATCGGATTTTGATGGTGCCCTATTTAACGTGAATGTAGCTGTCTCTAATGCATAACCCCAAAACGATAGTGGTAAATTGGTAAGAGACATCATAGATTGCACTATATCCAATAAAGTACGTTTATGACGTTCGGACACACCATTATGCTGTGGTGTTCCAGGTGGCGTGAGTAGTGAAACTATTTCACATTGTTTTAACTGAAGGCCAAACTCGTAACTAAAATACTCTTCTCCACGATCAAATCGTAGAAACTTTAATTTCTTGTTACGATGATTTTCGCTTCACTCTGAAATTATATGAACTTTTCAAATGTTTCAAACTTCTGTTTCATTAAGTAGATATACCCATATCTGCTCAAATCATCTATGAAGGTCAGAAATTAATGATACCCGCTACGAGCCTCAACACTCATCGGATCGCATACATCAGTATGTATGATTTCCAACAAATCTGTTGCTCTCTCCATAGTTCCGGAGAACGGCGTTTTAGTCATCTTGCCCATGAGGCATGGTTCGCAAGCATCAAGTGATTCATAATCAATTGATCCCAAAATCCCATCAGTATGGAGTTTCTTCACGCGCTTTACACCAATATGACCTAAACGGCAGTGCCACAAATAAGTTGCACTATCATTATTAACTTTGCATCTTTTGGCTTCAATATTATGAATATGTGCATCACTACGATCGAGATCCAACAAACCAATTTCGTTGGTGTGTATGACCATAGAAGGTTTTTTATTCATGTAAACAGAATAACAATTGTTCTCTAACTTAAACGAATAACCATATTGCAATAAACATGATCAAATCATATTCATGCTCAACGCAAACACCAAATAACACTTATTTAGTTTCAACACTAATCCCGAAAGTACAGGGAGTGTGCGATGATGATCATATCAATCTTGGAACTACTTCCAACACACATCGTCACCTCGCCTTTTACTAGTCTCTGTTTATTCTGCAACTCCCGTTTTGAGTTACTACTCTTAGCAACTGAACCAGTATAAAATACCGAGGGGTTGCTATAAACACTAGTAAAGTACACATCAATAACATGTATATCCAATATACCTTTGTTCACTTTGCCATCCTTCTTATCCACCAAATAGTTGGGGTAGTTCCGCTTCCAGTGACCAGTCCCTTTGCAGTAGAAGCACTTAGTCTCAGGCTTAGGACCAGACTTAGGCTTCTTCACTTGAGCAGCAACTTGCTTGCCGTTCTTCTTGAAGTTCCCCTTCTATCCCTTTGCCCTTTTCTTGAAACTAGTGGTCTCGTCAACCATCAACACTTGAAGTGGTCTCGTCAACCATCAACACTTGATGTTTTTCTTGATTTCTACCTTCATCGATTTCAGCATCACGAAGAGCTCGGGAATTACTTTCGTCATCCCTTGCATACTATAGTTCATCACGAAGTTCTATTAACTTGGTGATGATGACTAGAGAATTCTGTCAATCACTATTTTATCTGGAAGATAAACTCCCACTTGATTCAAGCGATTGTAGTACCCAGACAATATGAGCACATGCTCACTAGTTGAGCAATTCTCCTCCATCTTTTAGCTATAGAACTTGTTGAAGACTTCATATCTCTCAACTCGGGTATTTGCTTGAAATATTAACTTCAACTCCTGGAACATCTCATATGGTCCATGACGTTCAAAACGTCTTTGAAGTCCCGATTCTAAGCCGTTAAGCATGGTGCACTAAACTATCAAGTAGTCATCATATTGAGCTAGCCAAACGTTCATAACGTCTGCATCTGCTCCTGCAATTGGTTTGTCACCTAGCGGTGCATCAAGGACATAATTTTTCTGTGCAGCAATGAGGATAATCCTCAGATCACGGATCCAATCCGCATCTTTGCTACTAACATCTTTCAACATAATTTTTCTCTAGGAACATATCAAAAATAAACATAGGGAAGCAATAACGCGAGCTATTGATCTATAACATAATTTGCAAAATACTATCAGGACTAAGTTCATGATAAATTTAAGTTCAATTAATCATATTACTTAAGAACTCCCACTTAGATAGACATCCCTCTAATCCTCTAAGTGATCACGTGATCCATATCAACTAAACCATGTCCGATCATCACGTGAGATGGAGTAGTTTCAATAGTGAACATCACTATGTTGATCATATCTACTATATGATTCACGTTCGACCTTTCGGTCTCCGTGTTCCGAGGCCATATCTGTTATATGCTAGGCTCGTCAAGTTTAACCTGAGTATTCGGCGTGTGCAACTGTTTTGCACCCTTTGTATTTGAACGTAGAGCCTATCACACCCGATCATCACGTGGTGTCTCAGCACGAAGAACTTTCGCAACGGTGCATACTCAGGGAGAACACTTATACTTTGATAATTTAGTGAAGGATCTTCTTATAATGCTACCGTCAAACAAAGCAAGATAAGATGCATAAAGGATTAACATCACATGCAATCAATATAAGTGATATGATATGGCCATCATCATCTTGTGCTTGTGATCTCCATCTCCGAAGCACCGTGCTTGTGATCTCCATCTCCGAAGCACCGTCATGATCACCATCGTCATCGGCGCGACACCTTGATCTCCATCGTAGTATCGTTGTCGTCTCGCCAACTAATTGCTTTTACGACTATCGCTACCGCTTAGTGATAAAGTAAAACTATTACATGGTGATTGCATCTCATACAATAAAGCGACAACCATATGGCTCCTGCCAGTTGCCGATAACTCGGTTACAGAACATGATCATCTCATACAACAAATTATATCACATCATGTCTTGACCATATCACATCACAACATGCCCTGCAAAAACAAGTTAGACGTCCTCTACTTTGTTGTTGCAAGTTTTACGTGGCTGCTACGGGCTTAGCAAGAACCGTTCTTACCTACGCATCAAAACCACAACGATAGTTTGTCAAGTTGGTGTTGTTTTAACCTTCGCAAGGACCGGGCATAGCCACACTCGGTTCAACTAAAGTGAGAGAGACAGACACCCGCCAGTCACCTTTAAGCAACGAGTGCTCCAAACGGTGAAACCAGTCTCGCGTAAGCGTACGCGTAATGTCGGTCCGGGCCGCTTCATCTCACAATACCGCTGAACCAAAGTATGACATGCTGGTAAGCAATATGACTTATATCGCCCATAACTCACTTGTGTTCTACTCGTGCATAGCATCAACGCATAAAACCAGGCTCGGATGCCACTGTTTGGGGAACGTAGTAATTTCAAAAAAAATCCTACGCACACGCAAGATCATGGTGATGCATAGCAACGAGAGGGGAGAGTGTTGTCCACGTACCCTCGTAGACCGATAGCGGAAGTGTTATCATACCGCGGTTGATGTAGTCGTACGTCTTCACGATCCGACCGATCAAGTACCGAACGTACGGCACCTCCGAGTTCTACACACGTTCAGCTCGATGACGTCCCTCGAACTCCGATCCAGCCGAGTGTTGAGGGAGAGTTTCGTCAGCATGACGGCGTGGTGACGATGATGATGTTCCACCGACGCAGGGCTTCGCCTAAGCTCCGCAACGGTATTATCGAGGTGTAATCTGGTGGAGGGGACACCGCACACGGCTAAAATATCGTATATCAAAGTGTGTCCTTGGGGTGCCCTCCTGCCCCCGTATATAAAGGAGCAAGGGAGGAGGAGGCCGGCCCTAGGAGGGGGCGCACCAAGTGTGGAGTCCTACTAGGACTCCCTAGTCCTAGTAGGATTCCACCTCCCATATGGAATAGGAAAAGAGGAAGGGAAAAAGAGAAGGAAGGGGGCGCCCCCCTTCCCTAGTCCAATTCGGACCAGACCAAGGGGAGGGGTGCGGCCACCCTTGAGGCCCTTTTCCTTCTTTCCCGTATGGCCCAATAAGGCCCAATACGTATTCCCGTAACTCTCCGGTACTCCGAAAAATACCCGAATCACTCGGAACCTTTCCGAAGTCCGAATATAGTCGTCCAATATATCGATCTTTACGTCTCGACCATTTCAAGACTCCTCGTCATGTTCCCGATCTCATCCGGGACTCCGAACTCCTTCGGTACATCAAAACTCAATAAAACTGTCATCGTAACGTTAAGCGTGCGGACCCTACGGGTTCGAGAACTATGTAGACATGACCGAGACACGTCTCCGGTCAATAACCAATAGCGGGACCTGGATGCCCATATTGGCTCCCACATATTCTACGAAGATCTTTATCGGTCAGACCGCATAACAACATACGTTGTTCCCTTTGTCACCGGTATGTTACTTGCCCGAGATTTGATCGTCGGTATCTCGATACCTAGTTCAATCTCGTTACCGGCAAGTCTCTTTACTCGTTTCGTAACACATCATCCCGCAACTAACTCATTAGTCACAATGCTTGCAAGGCTTATAGTGATGTGCATTACCGAGTGGGCCCAGAGATACCTCTTCGACAATTGGAGTGACAAATCCTAATCTCGAAATACGCCAACCCAACAAGTACCTTTGGAGACACCTGTAGGGCACCTTTATAATCACCCATTTACGTTGTGACATTTGCTAGCACACAAAGTGTTCCTCCGGTAAACGGGAGTTGCATAATCTCATAGTCATAGGAACATGTATAAGTCATGAAGAAAGCAATAGCAACATACTAAACGATCGAGTGCTAAGCTAACGGAATGGGTCAAGTCAATCACGTCATTCTCCTAATGATGTGATCTCGTTAATCAAATGACAACTTATGTCTATGGCTAGGAAACATAACCATCTTTGATTAACGAGCTAGTCAAGTAGAGGCATATTAGTGACACTCTGTTTGTCTATGTATTCACACATGTATTATGTTTCCGGTTAATACAATTCTAGCATGAATAATAAACATTTATCATGATATAAGGAAATATATAATACTTTATTATTGCCTCTAGGGCATATTTCCTTCACTTTCGTCGAGCATTGCTTGTCGTTTGGACCAGCTCCTCGTTTCCCTCATTTCCAGCTTCGCCATCAGTCCTCCCCGCAATCCTCTTGCTTTTTCGAGCCAGTCTGTAAAACAAAATGTGCAACACCAAAAAAAGAAAAAAAATGTCATTTGGATGGAAAAAATACAAGACCTAGAAGAACAATTATACTTGCAGATAAAAAATGAGTGAATTCAATATCATTGGTGAGTACAGAAAATGTGCCTCTGTTTAACATCCCCTAACTTCATTCACATGACTACTGCAAAAAATGCCTATTATTCCTAATGACATCTCGTCTGCTATTCAGGCCAACTAGGTGGTGAATCTAGGCAACTGCAGGATGTTGGGTAGGCAACTTATAGCAACAAGACAATAAAAATAACTAATTACCCAAAGAAAGCAACTAATGTTATATTTCCTTGCAAAATGAGTAGTAAAATTGAGCAACTACTGTCATATACATATACAACTACCCCTGCAGATCCAAGCAACCCCAAAAGGCAGCCAAAAACTGATAAGCAACTTTAAAAATATATTGTAACCAACTATTTTAACAAAAAGATTGAACAACTACTGTCACATGGCTACACAATGCCCCCATCAGATCCAGGCGACTTAAAACAGCACCCGATGGGGTGAGAAAAAAAACAGCAATAGTTGCGCAAAAAATTCATGGCAACTGTGTGAGAAAAAAATGAGCAACTATTGTCGCCTAGCTACACAATGCCCCCATTAGATTAGATCCAGGCACTCAAAACAGCACCCGATGGGTATGAGAAAAATACAGCAACTGCTGCGCAAATTCATGGCGACTGTGTGAGAAAAATTGAGCAACTATTGTCGCCTGGCTACACAATGCCCCCATTAGATCCAGGCAACTCAACGGCGCCGATGGCTGAGACAAAAATCAGCAACTGCTTCGCAAAATCATGGCAACTATGTGACAATAATTGAGCAACTGTTGTCGCCTGACTATACAAATCCCCTCATAGATCCACGCGCTCAAATAGCACCCGAAAACACCCTAAATCTCGACGGGATCTCAACCCCCAACATCCCTCACCGTATCACCAACCTCAACATTCAGATCTCGACCCCCCTACAGAAACACGACCGTTGTAGATGCAATGCACAGGCCCCGCAGATGCCATGGACAACCCGTGCTCGCCCTCCGTGCTCGCCCCGGCACCTCACCCAAACCCTAGCCCTCACCCTCACCAAGCCAAACCAGGAAAAAAGCAAGGACGAGATGCGGGATTACCTCCGCCTGTAGCCGCAGCCGCAGCCGACCCGCGCCGACGAATCCACGACCGCAGTCCCGCGCAAGTCGTCGTCGCGAGAGGAAGAGGCAGAGGCCGTTTCGGAAATGGAGGAGACGGCGAAGATTTCGAATGGAAAGGGAAGGGGGAGGGCGTGGGAGCAGTGGTTTCGCCTGAATTAATGGGGCGGGGCCCACCACTACGCCCTGTCGGAACCGTTACAAACGCACGTGCGCTCGCGCGTGCCGAATCGTGCAGCTGCACGATTAAGCGATTAGGAAATAGTAAGAAATAGAAGGAAAGAAACGTACGTACGTGAGGTAACTAATTGTGCCAAGGTTCTCAGCTGCACCCAACAGCAGGCCTGGCACTCAATTTTAATCCTTGCCTAATGAAAACGCGCAGCAGAACGGGGCCATAGAAAAAACTTGCTTGAAATGCTGGAGCCTACTGGTCGAGTTACGCTTATACGCGTGACAGCTCGCATGCAGAGAATACCGAATAATACCTCCTTGCCAATCATGAGTTGTCAACGGTTAGGGCTAGCGATTCCTCCATCCTCATCCTCCTCTCACCGCTGCTATATAAGCACATACGACCCCGAGGCCAAGACGTAGCCAGAACCAGACACACATCTACCTCCTGTCCTCTTCCTTTCTCCGAGCCACCGAGCGAGCGACGAGCGAGCAATGGTCGGGCGAGCGGCGGCGCCCAAGCGGAGGGCCGGCAAAGGGCGGCAGAAGATCGCCATCCGGCGGATCGAGAAGAAGGACGCCCGGCAGGTATGCTTCGCTAAGCGCCGGCAGGGTCTGTTTAACAAGGCCAACGAGCTGGCGGTGCTGTGCGGCGCCCAGGTGGCCGCCGTCACCTTCTCGGACGGCGGAAAGGCCTTCTCCTTTGGGCACCCCTCCGCCGAGGCCGTCGTCGACCGCTTCCTGGCGGGGGGAGGCGCGTTGGTCCAGGGCGCCGACGACGACAACGAGCTGAAGGAGCTGCACCTGCTGCACGGCGAGCTGCGCACGCGGCTGAAGGAGGTGAAGGCGCAGAAAGGGCGCGTGGTGGAGGCCATGGCGAAGGAGCGCGCCTCGGGGGATCAGATTGCGGCGTGGCTCGACCCCGAGTTGGGCGACATGGGGGAGGAGGAGATGATGGCCTTCGCCGTCAAGCTGATGGTGGCGCGGGCCGCCGTCTCGGAGCGCGCATACCAGGTGCTCTTGGAGGCGCAGAACGTCAGCCGCATGCTGCAGGCGCCCCCGCCGCCACAGCAGCAGCTCTTCGGCGGTAGCACCTTTGAGTTTGGTGGCAGCAGCAGTGGCAACGCCGGGATGGAGATGCAACAGATGCAGATGGTGATGCCTTCGACGCAGGGGTTCGCCGTCGGGACGCATATGCACCAGATGCTAATGGCAATGCCTCCGCCGCCGGGCTTGGCCTACGGGGTGGATATGCAGCAGATGCATATGTCGATTCCTCCATCGCCCGGTTTTGGCGCCGGGATGGAGATGCAGCAGATGCTTATGGCGATACAGCCGCAACCAGAGTTCGCCGCCGAGACGGAGATGCAGCAGGCGGCTATGGCGATGCCGCCGCCGCAGGAGTTTCCTGTTGGGATGGCGATGCCTCCGCCGCCGGGGGTCGCCGCCGGGATGAATATGGTGCAGCAGGGGCCCGGCCCGAACATGGGCTTCCCCTACTGAGGAGAAGAAGACAAATCCCTACCGAGTCTAAGTCCGTGAGAGCCAGATCTATTAATCCATTTTTGTCTCAAAAAAAATCTATTAATCCATTTATATGCATGGATGGACACCGATCTCTTAGATCATTATCAATCTATTTATATTATACATCGTGCTTGCAGGGGATGATCCTGGGTGCAAGATTCATTATCATAGTCTTGTAATCTATTTGTATTGGTTGCACCGAGACAGAAAAATAAAGAATGAAATACTATTACGCATTTCCTTTGGTTCTCTCTGGTGGCAACAGAACCAAAGATTTATGCGTCTTAATTGTTCAAAAATCCTATGAAAATTCTGTAACGCGAGAGCGATATCCAACAGCTAGCCTATGTTCCCTCAGAAAAAAAAAACAGCTAGCCTATGGACCGGCGCCTATCTAGTGAGCCATCAGCATCTAACACTTTTTGTTAGAATTCGATTTTAATTCGCAATACTCCCTTGTGCCATGGGCTTTGTTAGCCAAGACTCGAGGCAGCGCATTTGTAGAAACTATATAAAAATATATTCTATTTTGAGCTCCATAGAAATTTGCTTATGAATCAAACTGAGAAAGTTAAATTCTTTGTTTTCGTTTTGGATCATGACATTATACTGGTACTAATATGGACGCCAATACGCACATGACCTTCCCCCATGGGGGTGGCCAAAGTGAACGGTCGTTCCCCCGGCGAAGAGGGAACGAGTGAAGGCTTTCATTCGCTCGGAGATGCCCCCACTGGGACGGCTCCCCTGTTGGCCCTCCCGAGCACCAACTTGCTGGAAAAACAAACAAAAAATAAAGGTAAACAGGTGGGCATTGAAAAACGGAAAAAATGTCTCTCAAGAAAAAAATGTCATCACCCCTCCCCCACCCCCTCACACCTCCTCGCATTTATTTTGAGAATAAACTAGGCAAAATTGTCCAAAAACTATGCTATATACAAAAACAAAGATTCTCACATGATATATACAATAATTTTGCCATGGTGTGTACAAGTAATTTGTCGTGGTCCACTATAGTACCAAAAAGTATGCATGGTAAACTCGCCACGAATATTAAAATGCATGTAAGTGTGATTAAAAAAAGTTGCCATGTTCTATAGTCAAACATCTCCTCCGTATGTTAGAACTATCAAAAAAATAGTTGCCATCCTTTTATTCGATTAATTTGCCATGATATATGTAATAAAACCAGCATCGGCCTATAGAACTCAAACTAGAGTAAAACACACCATAAAAGACACCCAAAAAATGACATAATTCACAGAAATAAATGTTCTAAAAAGTTTGTGATGTGGCCGTTAGAAAAATGTTGTAGAAAGTTGCCATGCGACAATTCCAAAAGGTACTCCTAAATTTGCCATGTGACCATAACAGAAATTGAGGATTTCCAAAAATTACACACAAAGAAGAAGTTGCCATGGCAGTTGTAGAAAAACAAAAATCTAAGCTTTGCCATGTGGGTAGCACGCATAATGATAATCCACTAGTAAAAAACATAGTACAAGTGAAGTGGCAAAGTTGTAAAAAAATTGTCCGTAGGGCATGGTAAAAAAAGAAACAATGTACGCTTACATGGGAATTTGGGGGGAAATCCTCAATGAACATGGCAACTGCATATGTTTGTAAGAAAAAAGACACGGCTAACTTTCAAAAAATAGCTCATATGTGACAAATTTGGGGGGCGGGGGGTGCAAGACATGGCAAATTCTGGGGGGGGGGGGGGGGGGGGGATCTATTGGTGACATGGCAAAATGTACAGAAAATGTAAAAAAAAAAGTCACATGGGCAAACTTTAAAAAGATGCTTCTATCTTAAATTTGCCATGGAAATTATAGAAAAACAAAATTCTTAGTTTTGCCATGTGAGTACTACACATGATGGCAATCTAGTAAAAACATAGTACAAATGACATGGCAATTTTTTAGAATTTTGCTCTATAGGGCATGGCAAATGAAGAAAAAAAAGGAAAGTTACATGGCAAAAAACAATTGGGGGGTGGGGGTGGGGTCCATATATGTGCAATTTTTTCCTGTATATAGATGATGGCGAAGGTAGGAAAATCATAGATGAGTGGCAACTTTTTGAAAAAAGAGACACATGCTCACATGGCAAATTCGAAATATTGCTATATAGATCGTGACAATTGTAAGATAATTTGTACTTGATGTATGGCAATTTAACAATTTTGTTGTTTCTTAGCAATCATAGCAAATTTGCAGTGGGAACACATCTGAACTGGCTATCACAAAAGAAAGGCCAAAAAATGTACTTTGAAAAAAACATGGCAACTTTATACTCTGAAGCATGGCAAAATGTACTCTTAAGCCGCCGTGCCCATGTGTTGCTGCTTCGCCGACGACCACGACCCCTGCTCACTGGTAGAAAAAAGCCCTTTAGTCCCGGCTGTGCAACCGGAACTAAATATGCGCGACTAAAGACCCCCCCCCCCCTTTAGTCGCGCCTCTTACGAACCGCGACTAAAGGCTTTAGTCCCGGTTCTCGTGGCTAACCGGGACTAAAGGCCCGTCCACGTGGGCGCCAGGGGTCCGTCGGGGCGGAGGACCTTTAGTCCCGGTTCTCGTGGCTAACCGGGACTAAAGGCCTCCTCCGCAGGTTTAGGGTTTTAGCCCCCCTAAACCTGGTTTCTTTTTAATTTGTAGTGTTTTATTTCTTTTATATTTTATTTTGTGTTTTATTTTAATTTTGATGAAGTTTCAGTACACATATTCTACGCTACTATATACATGCATATGAAATTTCAAACAAGAAGAATTCAAGAGGAATATATAATATATATTCAATCTCGGGTGACCATATACAACTTCGAACAAGTTTCCATACACAATTAGGATGGATGACCATATACAACTTCGAACAAGTTTCAATCTCGGGTATGCATATAAATTTCTTCGTCCTCGGTATAGTGTTCTCCTTTAGGATTGATGACTTGCCTCATGAAAAATCCTGCTAATTCATCTTGAATTGGTCGGAAGCGAGCTTCTGGACTAAGCCTCCTCCGCAAGTTATCCGTCGCCTTCCACACGCTATCCGATGCCTTCCGCTCTGAGGTGTGTCTCCGGATGTTCTCACAAACATAGTATCCACATAGATTGGTTCCCGGTGGCTGCTTATCCACATTAACTAACCTTCTAAAATCTAGCTCATGTTTGAATTCACCGACAATTTCTTCTGAGAACCGTCTCCAAACCCTACAGGGCAAAGAAAATTAAATGAACAAGAGAGTTATTAGTTACTTGATATTAGGAAATGAACGAAAGAGACCGATCGATATAGAGCTCAAATGATTGAAAATAATTACTTTTGCAGCATTTTTCTCATGTCAGCCCAACGCTTTGGATCCGAATCCATAGAGTCCATGATTAGAACTCTGGAGGTGTGAAGTTCAATATTTAGCAGAATCCAGTGGAACCTGCGGACACGTTACATGCACAGTCATGCATAACTCATCGATTAGACATACCATGCATGGAGTAAACAAAAGAGAATGGGCACAAGAGAGAAACACTCACCCAAAATGGTAAGGAAATAGAATATGACTTTTGAGTTGATGCTTTCTAAGAAACTTGTACAAGTCTTTCTCCACGTCTTCGGGGTGATTTTGTAACACATGTCCATTAACGATATGTGGGTCAATGAACCCAACATCATGGATGTTTCTTATTTTGCATTCCCAAATCTTCAATCTGCATAATAGCGTACGCAACAATATAGTTAGGACAATATATATATATATATATATAGTGCAGGCAATGAAGAACGAGATGAGGTAGAAATAAATCACTTACAGAACGTAGCAACTCAGCATAGATTTGTCGAGGTCGCGCAGATTGAACAGCTGGAACAATTCACTCATATGAACTTGTACAGAGTACCGTTTGGTGTGATGCTCCTCTGTAACATCCGCATAAACATATTCTTTGTCGGCCCATGTTATGAATTGCTTGTACCAACGTAGCAGATTTCGCATTTATGGTGGTAGACTCTTTTCCCGCGTAGGCTCGACGAGAGGCCCATTCCGCACATATTGTAATGCTATCTCACATACTGGCGCATCCTCAAGGCCTAAGAAGGCACGAAGAGTCAAACCCATCTCGGACGCTTGTTTCATGGCACTCGCTACAGTCAATCCAAGTGCTGCCGCAGCTGCTATGATCTCGGGGTCCTCTTCCGGACCGGCTTTCACTATGAGCGGGGGGATCGATTGTTTCTTCTGCATCCCGAGCTGGTCAACTTGTTTCCCGCTTTTTTTACTTTCTTCTTTCTCCTCCTTCAATATTTTTGCTTGCCTACGAAGTTCATGTCCATAGTCGTCAGGCATATTCAGCTCGGCTTGGGACGGTGTCGTCAAAAAATCCTTAGCCCACTTCTTTTGCTTCTCAGTGAATACTTGCTTGGGCTTAGGCTCTTTTATCGCCTTCATATCCGCCTTCCATTTCTCATAATCAGCAGACGCGGCCAATTTGGTTTCAGCTTCACTAAGTTCCCAAGGCCTTGGGAGGAGAGGCTTCAGTGATGGCTCCGGTACCCTTGTGGTCTTAGGTACATAAGGGTCCGGGTTAATAGTCCAGGAGCGGGTTTCCTTGCTGTCCGCCTGCTTCTGCTTCTTCGCCGGAGGTGGATTGGGGGGCGTCGTACCCGCCGGAGGTTGTGGATCGGGGGACGGCGTCGAATGGCGTGAAGGAGGTGTAGGTGAACCACCACGACCACCACCACCGCCACCACCACCACCACCACCACCATCGGAGGGGGGTGGACTTGCTAGCCTTGGCGCCTCGCCTGGAAACACTATGTACTTCTTTTTCCATAGAATGATCTGGCGCTTGACATCTCCAAGTCTTCTCTCCCCTTCGGGTGTAGGTTTGTCAATCTCCAGGTCCTCAAACCCTTGGACTATGTCTTCCACCGTGACACGAGCATAGCCATATGCAATGGGGTTGTTGTGGTGGAGTGCTCCAGGTGTACAGGGTAAAGCACTGCCGCTAGCTACCTTCGTGGAAACGTTCCCCATGGGATAATGCAGATCACATTCTTTCATCTCCTTTACATCATCCACGGGGTAGTGAGGCTCCGGTGCACGAATCTCGATCATCGGTGCACTAGCACCAGGCGGGGCATCCGTGGAAGCCACGCTGCTTCTCCGCTGCTGGCTTCCGCGATCCGCTTCATGATCTTCATGCGGCCCTGCAGCCGATTTTTCTTTTACTAGTTCATGCACGGTCTGCTTCAACTCATGGAGTTCCGATGCAAACTTCGCCATAAGATCTGCATCCCGGTCCGTCTTTCTCTTACGGCTTCTGTAACAGTACGGGTCATTGTCCTGGGAAAACCCTACTTTCCACGGAACTTTGCCTTTGCCTCGTACACGTCCTCCGTGTTCATCATTCCCAAGGGCTGTTGTCAGTGCGTCTTTCTCTCTGTTGAACTTGATCAAGCCCTCTTGAGCTTGGGTCATTGCGTCAATAAGGGCTTGGGTGGGAGCAAACTTTTTCTTCCGGTGAACACACACCCCTGTCTCCGGGTCTAGCGATCCCCCATGCCCATACCACCAGCTTTTGGCCCTTGGGTCCCATCCCTCTGTACCTAGAGGGATTCCTCGCACCCTCAGGTCCTCCTCCATCTTCTGCCACCTAGGCTCCGAAAGGCGGTATCCTCCTGGCCCCATAATATGATGGAACTTTTTCTTACTCGCATTATCCTTATTTTTTTCGATATTTCCTTGAAATGCTCCGATTGCTTTTGCCTCACAAATTCTGGCCAATCATCTTTCAGTTTCTCATGTTGTCCATTGAAATCCGGAGTCTTGCCCTTGTTGACATGGTCACGGGTTAAATTTTTCTTGAATTTCCGGAATGCTTCGCCCATCTTCTGAAGAGCGAACTCTTTAACTAGCCTCCTCCTCTCACGTCCACCCGGAACCTCGTTACCGAATTCATCGACTTTGTTGTATTCCGGAGGTAGAATGAAATGTTCCATAAGCTTTCTCCAGCAATCCTTTTTCGTTCTCTTGTCGACAAAACTGAAACCAAGACGTGCCTTCTTTGGCTCCTTCCATTCCTGGACGGTGATCGGGACGTTGTCTCTAACAACGACTCCGCATTGGTTGATAAACTTTGAGGTGTGCTGTAGGGGCTTGCCGGTTTCACTGACAAACTCAATGGCATATGTTTCTCCTGTTTTCATCGCCTTGGATTTGCCACGCTTTGTCGTACTCGATCCGGCCGAGGGCTAAAAAAATAAAGAGAGTCGTGCGCGTTAATACATATGTATTCACATTTCAGTAAGTTTGTATCACGAGAGGCTCAATGTATATATATACCTCGCCGGAGGTGGTTGCTACTTGCAATTCGAGATTGTCGTTTGTTGACGGTTGACCTCCGTCGACAATGTCCGTTCCTTCACCTTCTTGATTATCGCCTTCTTGATCACCGTCAAGGTTCAGAAAAGAAGAGACTACATCCTCTTCTTGCTCATATTCTGAGCCCGGCACATAAGGAATCTCGTTGTTGATGATGCCCATTAAATAACGTTCAGCCTCCGGATCCCTAAGCGGCTCGGCTCTATCGTCCGCCATATGTCACTCCTGCATGTAGTAAAAATTCTTTAAGTATAAAGGAATTAAAAAATAAGATTAAGGGGACATAGAGGAGGAGGAATTAAAAAATAAGATTATTGAGCACTAATTTGCATAGAAGTTTTTGTTTAGCACTGCCAAGTATTTTGTTTTTTCTTTTCTTTTTTCTTTTCTTTTTCCTTTTCTTATTTTGTTTTTCCTTTTCTTCTTCCTTTTCTTCTTCCTTTTCTTATTTTGTTTTTCTTGGTTTTCATTGGTTTTCTTTGTTTCTTTCTCGATTTTCTTGATTTCATTCCTTTGCATTGGTTTGTTTTGTTTTCTTTTCTTTGTTTTTCTTTTTGTTTTGTTTTGTTTTGTTTTTCTTTTGTTTTTGTTTTGTTTTCTTTGTTTTTCTTTTGTTTTTCTTTGTTTTTGTGTTGTTTTGTTTTGTTTTCTTTTGTTTTGTTTTCTTTTGTTTTGTTTTCTTTTGTTTTTCTTTGTTTTTCTTTGTTTTGTTTTCTTTGTTTTTCTTTTGTTTTTCTTTGTTTTTCTTTGTTTTGTTTTCTTTGTTTTTCTTTTGTTTTTCTTTGTTTTCTTCTGTTTTTCTTTTGTTTTTGTTTTGTTTTCTTTGTTTTTCTTTTGTTTTTCTTCTGTTTTTCTTTTGTTTTCTTCTGTTTTTCTTTTGTTTTCTTTGTTTTCTTCTGTTTTTCTTTTGTTTTCTTTGTTTTCTTCTGTTTTTCTTTTGTTTTCTTTGTTTTTCTTCTGTTTTTCTTTTGTTTTTGTTTTGTTTTCTTTGTTTTTCTTTGTTTTTCTTTGTTTTGTTTTCTTTGTTTTTCTTTTGTTTTCTTTGTTTTGTTTTCTTTGTTTTCTTCTGTTTTTCTTTTCTTTTCTTTGTTTTTCTTCTGTTTTTCTTTTGTTTTTGTTTTGTTTTCTTTGTTTTTCTTTTGTTTTTCTTTGTTTTTCTTTGTTTTGTTTTCTTTGTTTTTCTTTTGTTTTTCTTTGTTTTGTTTTCTTCTGTTTTTCTTTTGTTTTCTTTGTTTTTCTTCTGTTTTTCTTTTGTTTTTGTTTTGTTTTTCTTTTGTTTTCTTTGTTTTTCTTTTGTTTTTCTTTGTTTTCTTCTGTTTTTCTTTTGTTTTCTTTGTTTTTCTTCTGTTTTCTTTTGTTTTTCTTTTGTTTTGTTTTTCTTTGTTTTCTTCTGTTTTTCTTTTGTTTTTCTTTGTTTTCTTTGTTTTTCTTTTCTTTTGTTTTTTCCTTCGTTTGTGGCGGCGGCGGCGGGAGGCGGAGGACGGCAGGCGGCGGCGGGAGGCGGAGTACGGCAGGCAGGCGGCGGCGGGCGGCGGGCAGGGCAGGGGCAGGGGCAGCGGGCGGCGGGCAGGGGCAGGGGCAGGGGCGGGCGGGCGGCGGGAGGCAGGCGGCGGCAGGGGCAGGGGCAGCGGCGGGAGGCAGGCGGCGGCGGCAGGGGCAGGGGCAGCGGCGGGCGTTGGCGACGGCGAGGAGGAGCGGGCGGCGACGGGGCAGGGCGTCGGAGCTCACTGGGGCAGGGCGTCGCCGCTCACTTGGGCAGGGCGAGGTCGGGGAGGCGTTGACGACGGCGAGGTCGGGGAGGCGTTGGCGACGGCGAGGAGGAGCGGGCGGCGACGGGGCAGGGCGCGGCAACGGCGACAGCGACGACGAGCAGCCTGGCGGCGTCGAAGCGTCGGGGAAGAATGTGGAAAAATCCTAAGTGCCACACTTATATAGGAAACCCTTTAGTCCCGGTTGGGGACACCAACCGCGACTAAAGGGTACCTTTAGTCGCGGTCCGCCTCCCCAACCGGGACTAAAGGGTTTTGGCGCCGCTTTCGTTCCCGCGCAGAAAGAGCCTTTAGTCGCGGTTCGTGTCACGAACCGCGACTAAAGGTCCTTTTTCATATAAAATAAAACTAATTCATTTTAAAATCTTGAAAATACAATTATATATCAAAAAAATCAGAAAAATAAAACTAATTTATTTTAAAATCTTGAAAATACAAATAATATATCAAAAAAATCAGAAAAATAAAACTAATTCATTTTGAAATCTTAAAAATACAAATAATATATCAAAAAAATCAGAAAAATAAAACTAATTCATTTTAAAATCTTGAAAATACAAATAATATATCAAAAAATCAGAAAAATAAAACTAATTCATTTTGAAATCTTAAAAATACAAATAATATATCAAAAAATCAGAAAAATAAAACTAATTCATTTTAAAATCTTGAAAATACAAATAATATATCAAAAAAATCAGAAAAATAAAACTAATTCATTTTAAAATCTTGTCATTCCGTATTGCTCGTCCACCTTTAGCCCACCTCCTGTTAGCTTGAACCATTTGCACCGGAACAAAGGGACCTTAAAGGAGGGTCCATAGTCAAGTTCTCATATCTCCTCTATGTAACCATAATATGTGACCTTTCGCCCATTCTCGGTTGCTGCATCAAAGCGGACACCACTGTTTTGGTTGGTGCTCTTTTTATCTTGGGCGATGGTGTAAAATGTATTCCCATTTATCTCGTACCCTTGGAAAATCGTTATAGTCGAAGATGGTTTCTTGGCCAACATGTACAGCTGATCTCCAACATCATCATTGTCATTCATTAAATGTTTTCGCAACCAACTGCCGAAAGTCTCCATGTGGGCCTTTCTAATCCAGGATTCAGGCTTCCCCGGGTTGTCCGAGCGTAAAATATTCTTGTGTTGCTCGAAGTACGGAGCCACCAAGCTGGAATTTTGCAGAACTGTGTGGTGTGCTTCAGTCATAGAATGACCGTCCATACATATCGTGGATTTCCTTCCGATCTTGCCTTTTCCACTTAGTCTCCCCTCGTGCCGCGATTGAGGAATACCAATCGGCTTAAGGTCAGGAACATAGTCAATACAGAACTCAATTACCTCCTCATTTCCATAGCCCTTGACGATGCTTCCTTCTGGCCTAGCACGGTTACGAACATATTTCTTTAATACTCCCATGAACCTCTCAAAGGGGAACATATTGTGTAGAAATACAGGACCGAGAATGGAAATCTCTTCGACTAGGTGGAGCAGGAGGTGCGTCATAATATCGAAGAAGGATGGTGGGAACACCAACTCGAAACTGACAAGGCATTGGACCACATCGTTCTGTAACCGTGGTAGATCTTCTGGATTGATGACCTTCTGAGAGATTGCATTGAGGAATGCACATAGCTTCACAATGGCTACTCGAACATTTTTCGGTAGGAGCCCCCTCAAAGCAATCGGAAGCAATTGCGTCATAATCACGTGGCAGTCGTGAGACTTCAGGTTTTGGAACTTTTTCTCCGCCATGTTTATTATTCCCTTTATATTCGACGAGAAGCCAGACGGGACCTTCATACTGCTCAGGCATTCAAAAAAAATGACCTTCTCTTCTTTGGTAAGAGCATAGCTGGCACGACCTTGAAACCATTCCGGATGCCGGTCATCTGGGTCTTTCAAAAGTTGCTGGTCCTGCCGTGCTTCCTTTGTATCATTTGTCTTCCCATACACGCCCAAGAAGCTTAGCAGGTTCACGCAAATATTCTTCGTAACATGCATCACGTCGATTGCAGAGCGGACATCTAGGACTTTCCAATATTCTAGCTCCCAAAATATAGATTTCTTCTTCCACATGGGTGCGTGCCCGTCAACTCCCCGCGGAACTGATTGTCCGCCAGGACCCTTTCCAAAGATGACTTTCAAATCCTTGACCATATCAAATATCTCAGCACCAGTACGTTCCGCAGGCTTCGGCCGGTGATCTGCCTTGCCGTTGAAATGCTTGCCTTTCTTTCTTACGTTATGATTTCGGGGAATAAATCGACGATGACCCAGGTACACGTTCTTCTTACAATTAACCAAACGTACACTTTCAGTCTCATGTAAGCAGTGCGTGCATGCATTGTATCCCTTATTTGTCTGTCCCGAAAGGTTACTGAGAGCAGGCCAATCGTTGATGGTTACAAAAAGCAACGCTCGTAGGTCAAATTCCTCTCTTTTGTGCTCATCCCAGACACGTACACCAGGTCTGGCCCACAACTGTAAAAGTTCATCAACTAATGGCCTTAGGTACACATCGATGTCGTTCCCGGGTTGCTTTGGACCTTGGATGAGCACTGGCATCATAATGAACTTCCGCTTCATGCACAACCAAGGAGGAAGGTTGTAGATGCATAGAGTCACGGGCCAGGTGCTATGGCTGGAGCTCTGCTCGCCAAAAGGATTCATGCCATCAGTACTTAGACCAAATCTTATGTTCCTCGCGTCAGCTGCAAAATCTTTGAACACTCTGTCGATCTTTCTCCATTGCGTTCCATCAGCGGTGTGTCTCAACTCCCCGTCGGACTTACGGTCCTCTTTGTGCCATCGCAACGACTTGGCATGCTTTTTGTTCCTGAACAGACGTTTCAACCGTGGTATTATAGGAGCATACCACATCACCTTGGCGGGAACCCTCTTCCTGGGTTTCTCGCCCTCAACATCGTCACCAGGGTCATCGCCTCTGATCTTATAACGCAATGCAGTGCATACAGGGCATTCATTCAAATTCTCGTATTCACCGCGGTAGAGGATGCAGTCGTTAATGCATGCATGTATCTTCAGAACCTCTAAACCTAGAGGGCAGACAACCTTCTTTGCTTCGTACGTACTGGCGGGCAACTCGTTATTCTTCGGAAACATATTCTTCAACATTTTCAGCAAATTTTCAAATGATGAGTCACCTACACCTTCCTGTGCCTTCCATTTTAGCAAATCCAGTGTGCAGCCCAGCTTTTTCAGACTATTATCGCATCCTGGATACAACGACTTTTTGTGATCCTCTAACATGCGATCCAAATTCTCCCTATCCTTGTCAGTTTCGCAGCGTCTCCGTGCATCAGCAATGGTCCGACCAAGATCATCAGCGGGCTCATCATGTGCCTCTTCTTCACCTTCACCTAACCCTTCCCCACCTTCAGCATCATCCTCCATGAAAGTATCACCGAAATGATCATGATAGTTGTCATCGATATCATCCCCTTCTTCATCTTCTTCCATTCTAACCCCTCTTTCTCCATGCTTGGTCCAACAATTATAGCTTCGCATGAAACCGTGCCGAAGCAGGTGCATGTGAACGTCTCTTGAGGAGGAGTAACCCTTCTGATTCTTACAGACAGCACATGGACAGATAATAAAACCTTGCTGCTTGTTCGCATTTGCCACTACGAGGAAATCTTTCAAACCGTAGTGAACTCGCCGGAGAGTCGGGGACCGTACATCCATTGCCGATTCATCTGCATTATTATTATATAAAATATATAATTAACCATCATGCATTTGTTAAACTAACTAGCTAGAAATAATACAAATTAAACAATGAACTACACACATGCATATTTTATCAATGACACATGAAAGGTTCAAGTTGCTAACCGCGATCGCGGAGGAAAAATAAATGAGAAAGCTCAAGTGTGGCTCGGACACTTCATATCATGTTTGTTTCAGGCTCTCGGGCATTTCATCGAACACCTTGTGTGCATAGGAGGAACCAAAAGCAAACCCACCACCCCCTTCTGAAAATTGTGAAGTGAGCTGAGTGAAGTGAAGTGAGCTGAGTCCTATATATAGGGATGGGCCTTTAGTCCCGGTTGGCCTGGCCAACCGCGACTAAAGGCCTTCGGGGACCTTTAGTCCCGGTTGGCCAGGCCAACCGGGACTAAAGCCCCTCCCGTCCGCCAGCTGGATGGGCCTTTAGTCCCGGTTGGCCTGGCCAACCGCGACTAAAGGCCTTCGGGGACCTTTAGTCGCGGTTGGCCAGGCCAACCGGGACTAAAGCCCCTCCCGTCCGCCAGCTGTCGACCGAGCGCGCTGGGCCCAGATAGTTGGTCGCGGGTCTCCTCCCGAACCGCGACTAAAGACCCCTTTTGTCGCGGTTCGATTATTTTGGGGACTAATGAGGCGTATGGAAGCCTCTTTTTCTACTAGTGGCTACTGCTCGTCGTACCCTCTAATCTCCCACCAGCTTCGAGATCGTGAGACTCCATTGAAAGGGCGAGCTTTCTCCAACCAGAAATTCAACATTCCTAAGCCCCGATCTGAGCTTCTCTCATGGCTGATCACACCCCACCCCTTGCCCCGTCCTCCATCGACGATGACGACTTGCTTTCCAGGTGCTCAAGACGACGAATGGCGTTGCTTACCTCCTTGCGCTAGCTGGAGAGGAGGAAGGAGAACTCGTGGCCCTTGCTAGCGATGGAGAGGACACATGCCTAAGCTCACAGAGTGAGAGGGAGTGGAATGGGGAGGGAGAACCAACTAGAGCGTCGCTGATGTTTTCGAAGCGGAGGCGCCACTCTTTCGTCTCGCTCCGCTAGTCAACCGAGATACCGGTTGCAGTCGGCAAGTGCGGTAGGGAACGAACGAATTCGCGAAGGTGTTGCCATGTTGTCCTTGCATCAAGATTCGCGCGCGGACGCACCGGACATCGCTTGCGTTCGCTCAAAAAATGTTGTGAGCTGACATCAGTTGTATAGCATTTCAAATTAATTTTGGTTTAATATACCGCTCAAACTATGCTTTGTATTTTGTTTGTTTGTTTATTTTGCAAGTGATTTGGAGTCAGATCGGACAACACCACGAATAATTGGGTGTAAAAAACATAAATTATGTTCAAATAATATCCACAGTAGCATTTCAGTCTGACTTGATTACATTTTAATATAATACTTGCAGTGATATACGTAAATAATTTGGTGAGGAGATAGAAGCCAAACATGATGACTCGTACTAGCTTTTGAGTTTCCATGTTCGTGGCACTGAAGGTACAATCAATAGTATTGAGGCCAAGAAGATATCATTGAGCTATGAAGTGTTCACTCCTATCACTAGCGAAACCGCATTCATCCTCCAAAAGCAGAAGTAAAAGAATCTACCAGATATTCATTTCACCAAGAAACACTGAACATTCGCCACAGAGAAATGCATGGGACACCTCAAATCAACCAAACAGTTTCTCGACAAACAATTGCCAGATTGGACAGTAAAAACAACCTCTATTTATTATTATTACTATTACAAAGAGAAGAACAAACTAGACACCCCTTCCAATGAGACCCTTATTCAGCTATGAGTTACTAGCTCTATGGTTTAAATCTTTCTACAGTTGGGCTTCTTCTATAGCTGAACTCCTATCTGTTAAGTATACAAGCTGCAACGAGCAAAGTAAAATCTTCTATAGAGCCACCATCAAACCAAATTTAAAGACCGTGTTTGTACACCCATTGTTAAGAGAGATGGCAGGGTGGGCATGCATTGGCCCTTCTCTGTTCAGTCCTTCGATCCGATTGCGCAAGTCGTTTTCCTCCAAGAGCTGTGTTTGATATGCGTTTTGGTTTGATTGGACATACACCAGAGCCGATCACATCGGCGAGCTCTCAAGGTCTTTCTGCTCTACTGTCATACTTCATCAGATTGGCATCAGCTCCTACAGGACAAGGGAGAAAATCAATTATGCACATGTTTGATGATCAGCATAAAACCAAGTGAATACTGCATCAAAGAAAACGCATTACATGAGTGCAATATTAAATATATCTGCGGTGGTATACCTGCACAATGTAGGATTAGGTTACATCCATGTTTGTTGTATACGCTATGTTCTTGGTTGAAGTTTCCAGCTGGGTAACATGCCCGTTAAGTTCCTTTTCCTTCATTATTGAGGCTTCACTCAAACTATGTGTGCTTTGAGAATTCTGGTGAGGTGAGTTCAGGACCTCAGAACCACAAGTACCCAATCCATTTGATGAAAAATCTAGTTGTTTCTCAACAGATTTTGTGAGACACATTCTCTTTGCCCTTATCCGGTATGGAGGTGAAACATCAAAGCCCCTGGCAGAACTCGGTAGCCCATCAAGAGAACCCAGTGACAGAAAGGAAGCAGTTCTAAATGACTCTGGGGTGTCTGTAGTAGGGCGCTTCCCAGCAGGGGTGTAAAAGCTATCAGTGTTCGGTTCACCAAACTTCAAATCACTAGCAGGTGTCGGTCTTTCTCGTTTTCTTCTTCTTAATATTGAAGGGGTGACTGGGAAGCTGTCAGCAGCAATCTTCAATATTGAATCAACACTTAACTGGACTGACATTGTTCCCTTCGTTGGCGTCGTGCAACCATTGGGGGATAGTGCTCCATTCCTGCAATGCTCAGATGTCTGATGCCCGGTTTGATGTTCAGAAATGAGTGAGGAACTGGCAGGGGCTACATCATTCATGTTAGGAATCTGGTAACAAAGAGGACCAAGGCTAGACTGTGCGTCATTCTTCAAAGATGATTCTTCACCTTTAGCTGGTACAGCTTCTAGCTGAGTGCTATCAGGTTTCCCCACGGTATCAAGTGTGGAATCAACCTTGAGTCCCTTTTCATGAACAGAAATAATTTCCAAACCCTTGTCACGAACAGAATCACTTTCTAGACCTTGTGCCGCTGAAGTAACAGCAGAGCCATTGACCACCGATGACACTTCATATGAAGTTGGTGGCTGCACAGTTGGTAAAAAAGAAATGGATAGGAACCCTGAGCGGTCCTTGGCATGAGCCAGTTTGTATGACTGTAGATGTGAGCTAAAATTAGAATGATGAGCTATTTCAGGCAGGTGTTTTGAAGTGATGCCGGGCACTGTGTTTAGATCAAGATGGCCCTCAGAAGCCACCGGCTTCTGTTTATCATTGAAGTCATCATGACCAACTAGTCTTGGAATTGCCAAAATATTTCTGGTGCCATAGACATCTAACTTCTTTCTCAAAGAACTATTCCAATGATTCTTTATAGAATTATCAGTCCTGGAAAGAGCAACATACTATCAGCACGAATACATTATCTTGTGAAGTGAACAAGGAAAACTAAGGTGAACAGGGTGCAGACAGTAAAGACACAACTCATACTTACAAGGAAACAATCAAGAGTTGATGACCATAAAAAAAAGCTTTGCACAGTTATAAACAGAGAATCAAAAACAAACTAACTAAATAAGTGTGCATTATGAGTAATACGCGTGCTTACAGATTTATCATCATTCAGCTCCAGAAGCCTGTAGTTAGTTTTTGGAGAATTCAATTATTTATTCAAATTTGGCAGATCCATTCCATTTATGATAATCTTGTAAATGCAATTCTGTTTATCAGAACCAACAGTAGAGGGTTTAAAAGAATTATTTATTCAGGTTTATTCGCAGATAATCAACAATAGAGGTTTGGGTGGTGGTTGGCCAGGGCCACATTTATATTGTGCATCTTTATTAAAAAGAAAATCCAATGGTTAAAAAGTTCAACATAACGAGTTAACGGAAAAAACTACAAATGGCCCGTGTTATTTTACATCATGGCAGGTCTAGTAAAATGGGTGAAATTGAATAATTAAAGTCATGAGATAGCATAGTTTGTTAGCAGCAACTCGATGCCATTTCAACATCATGCCGCTAGGTTTATGCAGAAAAATTCCAATAGGATGTAAGCTGTTTGGCAGTACCTTCCAGGAAGAACTTTTGCTATTTCGGCCCATTTATTCCCATATTCCCGATGGGCGTTAATCAGTGCCTGTTCCTCCTCAGCAGTCCAAGCATCTTTCCGTATGTCTGGATTCAGATGATTGTGCCACCTAAGATGTTTTGTATGAATTCAAAATCAGCTTCATATTTACCAATCAGCTCTTTATGTAACCAGTATGTTTCTGAATTAGCAAACTTCCCCCCGTTTGTCTTGCACAAAGGGGGGAATGCATTTCAGCAAACCATATAAAAAATAAAACAATCAAAAGAATACCTCTCTCGACATTGCTTGCCTATACGTCCAGGTAGTGACCTTGCAATGACGGACCATTTTGTTGGTCCATACTTCTTTACAAGATCAATAATTTTATCATCTTCCTGTAGAAAAAATATCATAAATATGTAAATATAACGATAAATGTGCAAAAGCTTTTTTTTTTAAGCAAAGTCAGGAGTGCAGAGACAAACCTCTTGAGTCCAAGGACCTTTGATGAGTTCAGGGTTAAGAACCTTCTGCCATCGATGTAAACATTGTACCTCTGTCCTATCCGGAAAGAATTCAGCTGCGTTGGTAGATAATGACGCAATAAGTGAGCTCACCACACTTGCATATACAGAACAACGTCCAAAGAAGTATGGCATTACTATATTACTACATAACTAAATGTGGGATATATGCATTCATAAAGTAACCATTACCAGCCCTGAGATAAATATCATGCTTCAGCATTAAACAACTGGTCGAACGAACTATAACCAGTAACTACTCTTAATTTCTGCTATCCCTTTTTCCTCAAATGATGCTGCAAATATGTACGATGCAACAGGGCCCCACACCAGTGGAAAAAGTCATTAACAGTTTAGCCCCTTTTTGAGGTATTATACAGAATGGACAATGTAAAAACTTATTTCAAAGTCTATCATGTTTGGTACAACGTCATACTGCAAATGACAGCAAATATAGATAGCAGTTTACAAATGCAAGGAGACCTGAGCATATGAGTTGGTACAGAGCAAAGAAGAGGCAAACCTATTTTCTTCCAGCTTCTACCATTGAAAGTTTCAACTGCCTTCCGCAATGTTTCATCCTGTTATCATTTGTTGATGCCAAATTAGCAGCAATCCACATGTGTGTTGGAATCAAACAGTAAAAATACTTTTCAATAGGAAAAAAGGAGAAATTTCTTGCGATATAAAAATCTAGTCTTCCAATAGCAAGACCAAGAATGACAGACATGGCAAATTGATTGAGAAAATTACGCACTGGATGATTACAGCTGACTTTTTTTGCACTGGATAGATAAATTAGATATACAAACCAAACTATATAATATTGTACATTGGCATATATACATTATGAATACCGGACTATGAATATGGTTTTGCGTTGCATGTAATAGACTGGTCTTGGTAACAGAGAAAGTGAGATAGTTACCTCTTGTGATGTCCAGCCACCCTTCGCTCTCCTTATAGGCCCACTTGTTCGCCTAATATAAGTAAGTTTTTGTCAGCAAAATTAAGGTGAAATATTGTCAGTTCAAGGTAATAAGGAACACCATACCAGTCCAAGAAGATGGATATGAAGCACAATCTACAGATATACACTAGCATACAATAACAACAAAAATGTGGTTTTTGCAGAAGAGGACTACATAAGAAAGCCGTGTAGTGTGCACCTGAAACAGGGACGCTAACTAATGTACTGCTAGTCCTACCATCTGAATCGCCCCTGTGGGGCCTTTTATCTTTATAAATTTGCAGGTATTTAAGTCTCATGAACAATATGCTCATATAAATTTCCCATAGATGAACACTCGCATCCTACCTGGAACCTTAAAGATGCCAGGATCCTGAATATTCTGGTTGAGATATACCCAGTAAAGTCTGGCATACAAGTATCATGGGAACCAGTTTTTGATGCCTGAGTGATCCAGGGCAGCAGATTTTGTGATCCAGTGTCACCACAAACAACAAAAATGAATGCCCTCAGCTATGAACACGCATCATTAAATTCATACCAAAAGCTAGGAAGCTTTATCACAATCCCCATATAAGAAACTACATAGCAGTACTCAATCATGGAAACTGTTCCAGAGCACATTTCAATCAATAAAGATTTACAATACAAGAAATTGCTTAGCAATATAGGCACACCATAGATGAAGCATTTCAAAATGGGACAGAAGTGTATTAGTTACTGCGTCTACTAAAGCCATGAAGCTAGTAAAGCAAAAAAAAAAGCTTCACTCTTATCTTGTTGAAACAACTGCCGCCTAAGCACAACTAATCGGTATCTCCAGTTACACAAGCCGGGGATACTAATACTAAAACTACTAAAAGTCTAAAACCTCAGCAACCATGACAAAACCCAAATAAACCTTCCCATCAAGATAACAAATATTGCACGGCGCCACAACCATGGTTAAACTAACTCCGCACTCAAAGCAGGCATCTTTTGCAAGCTGCATCGATCTACACAAAGTCACAAACTAAACTAAGCCAAGCAAATCAAATGGCTGAACCTTTAATAACAAGAGCATGCCAAAGAAGAACATGTTTAACACGGAATTCACCACTACAACATGCTTAAACCATGCTTGAAACTCTGGATGAAAACAGTATGTTGATATAGTAGTTCATGGAACCTTTAAGAACCCAGAATGCCTCGAGAACCTAACGGATTGCCCCGAAGAATCTATCTTTTCACACAAACAGCCACAAATACCACTCCTGTGCCATTCCTTGACCAAGAAAATCCGCCTTTTCGCAGAATTACAGCCAAAGCGCTCACCAAGCCAGGCAATTGTCGCTGATAGAGCCACAACCCGCAACCAAATCCACAAAAAGGGTCAAATTCTCTCACCCCCAACACCCACCAGGCCAGGACCACGACCCGAGCAAGCATCATCCGACCCAGGTAAAGCTAACGGTAACCCAACCGACCGGCCCAGATCCCTCCCGTCGTCGGGTCAATCAAGCGCACGCAGCAAAGAGATAGCTTCCTCACCTGAGACCGGAGATGGAATTCACCGAGCCGGACACGGGCGGCGACATCCGCGCGGGCCCACCGGCACCGCCATAGCTGCTGCCCTCGGACACCGACTCGCTCGACGCGGCGAGGGGCTGCCGGTTCTCCACGCAGCCCTCGTGCTCCGCCTCCTCCGCCATGGCCCCCATCTACCGTCCCCTCATCACCAGGAGAACCTACCAGCAACAGGGCGAAATCACCACAAGAAAGAAGAGAGAAGTTCAGATCAAGAAAGCCGCAGAAGGAACCGCCGCGGGCAGATCGAGCCAAGAAGGCGCCTCACGAATCTAACGAGGCGTGCCTACCAGATCGAGCGGGGCGGGGGATCGAATCCGGGGGGGGCGCGAGCCGATCGGGGGGCGGGCGGGCGGGCGGGAGATGGCGCGAAGGAAGGGAAGGGAGGGAGCGAGGGCGCGCGGTGGCTCGAAACCCTAGGGGCGGGCGTTAAAGAGCAGAGCTTTTTATCCCCCTCTCCTCGCTCGCGCTACGGCTGCCGTTGGGTGTCGGGGGAAGTTGTTGATGGAGAGGAGAGAGAGGACGCTTTCAAAAAACCTCGCCCGTTGAAGCGATGGGGGAAGGGGAGGAGGTCGGGCGACGGCGGCATAAATTATTACTGGCCCGCGCCGTTTCCCGAGTCGGCCCCTCGGTTTGTTGCGTATCAGATCGGATATGGAAAAGGGTCGCGGGTTTCTGTTACAACTCTTTTCCTAGGAAACAAATCCGTGAGCTTGTGTACAAAGAAAAATGACATTCTCAATATGGACTCTCAAATCACCTGCGTTCGCCTGAACCAAGCAGTTCGGACGTATTTGGTCATCTAACACGATACCGATCGGTCCGAGGACCGGCTTAGACGTTCGTTTTCCTGCAAATTGGAGGCAAACCAGAGGGCTTTGCGGGAGTTCGGACCATGCCACGTACGCGGCCGACACCCGAAACCATCCCAAAACCCTCTTCCGCACCCGTGGTCTTCCCACGCGAAGCGATTGACGCGAATCCATGTCGGTCAGCGTTGCTTCACAGCAACAGCGCCGCATTTATGCCGGCTCGGAGCGGCGCGACCTCTCACGGGTGAAGCGGTGTGTCGGCCGAGAGCGTCGCCCGGTATCCACGCATGTTTCCAATGCCGGAGACCCTTGAGCGGGCGGCATTGGATGGCTCTGTACCGTATTCAAAACGGCTCCCGTTCATCCGATTGCCGACATTAAAGAAGCGTGGCGAACGACAAACCCACTCTAACGTCTGCATTGACACGGCCCGATGCTTGGCCTGGCCAGCACACGCCTGGCACAACCAACACCGCACCGCCTACGCCAAGACCGTGATAGAGATGTGGGAGAGGCTCTCCACTGAGCAGAAGCACGAGTTGGCCGGCATTACGACCGTCTAGCAGGCCAATCGTGCTAACCGGATAGAAGCTGGCTTTCCGGCAAGCTCGTCGGAGGGCAGCGACGCGGACGAGACGATAGATAAGGTGTACGACGATGAGCCGACGCCACCGCCCTTGCCGATCCATGCCAGCATCACTTTGGAGCAGACGGGGACGCACTTCGACGTTGTAAATGGCGGAAGTGCTATAGGCACCACAGATGTCGCCGTTCCAGCAGACGAACGACGATGTTGTTGCGGCTACGGTCGCAGAGGATCTGGGCTTCCTAGATAACCAGCGGGCAATGTACCAGTCCATGCGCAGCGCCCGCAAGATCCGCCACGAAGCAATCGTGGTTGCGCGTCCTGCGGGAGGAAAGGGGCGCCCTATTCATGGAGATCGACGTGAAGGTGGCCGAAAAGGAGGCGCAGGCGTCTACGGACGGCGCCAGATGCATGGCTGAAGGAAATATGCCCTAGAGGCAATAATAAAGTTGTTATTTTATATTTCCTTATATCATGATAAATTTTTACTATTCATGCTAGAATTGTATTAACCGAAAACTTGATACATGTGTGGATACATAGACAAAATGTCGTGTCCCTAGTAAGCCTCTACTAGACTAGCTCGTTAATCAAAGATGGTTAAGTTTCCTAACCATAGACATGTGTTGTCATTTGATGAACGGGATCACATCATTAGAGAATGATGTGATGGACAAGACCCATCCGTTAGCTTAGCATAATGATCGTTCAGTTTTATTGCAATAACTTTCTTCATGTCATATACATATTCCTTTGACTATGAGATTATGCAACTCCCGGATACCGGAGAAATGCCTTGTGTGCTATCAAACGTCACAACGTAACTGGGTGATTATAAAGATGCTCTACAGGTATCTCCGAAGGTGTTTGCTGGGTTGGCATAGATCGAGATTAGGATCTGTCACTCCGAGTATCGGAGAGGTATCTCTGGGCCCTCTCGGTAATGCACATCAATATAAGCCTTGCAAGCAATGTGACTAATGAATTAGTTACGGGATGATGCATTACGGAACGAGTAAAGAGACTTTCCGGTAAGAAGATTGAACCAGGTATGAGGATATCGACGATCGAATCTCGGGCAAGTAACATACCGATGACAAAGGGAATAATGTATGTTGTCATTGCGGTTTGATCGATAAAGATCTTCGTAGAATATGTAGGAACCAATACACTACAAAAAAAGACACATCCGTGACATTTTGGGCCGAACGAAAAAAAATTCTGTCATACATATGACACTTCTATGACGATAATTGTGACAAAACCCGGTATCATCATAGATGTGGTGGGCTCCTACTTCTATGACAAAAAATCATGACAGAAAATGGGCTTTTCGTCCTGGGCGGGCCGGAGACGCAGCTGCATGACATTCTTTGGGCCGTCCATGACGGAAAAAACCGTGGTAGAAGCGAGGGGGAGGAAAATTTCGGGGAGCTCCCGGTTACGGTGGGAGGTCGGGGGCCGAGCGATGCGCGTTTCTCTCGTACACGTACGCGCGTGTGTGCGAGGCGTTGGCTCTAACTAAACCCGAGCGAGGTGTTGGGCTCTAGCTGAACCCGAGCGATTGCACTGCAGGCTACGCGTTACTGAACCCGAGCGATCGATCGATGGCTGTTAACTGAACCCGATCGAGCGATTCCTTCGCTACTGTTGCTAACTGAAGCCGATCGATTGGATGAATAGTGAGCGTTGCGGCGGGGGGGTTGGATGAACAGTGAGCGGTGGCGTTGCCTCTGGATGAACAGGACCCCGTGGTGTGGAGGGCTGGATGAACAGTAGACGGTGGAGGGGTGCCCGTGGAGGGGTGGTTGAACAGGACCCCGTGGTGTGGAGGGCTCGATGAACAGTAGACGGTGGAGGGTGCCCGTGGAGGAGTGGTTGAACAGTAGCCGGTGGAGTAGCGCGCGGTGGAGGCTGGATGAACAGGAGCCCGTGGAGGCTGGAGGAGGTCGACGGTAGCCCGTGGAGGCTGGAGGAGGTCGACGGTGGAGATGAACAGTATCCCGTGGAGTCCCGTTTTGCGGTACGGCACACCCCTCCCGATGAACAGGACCCCCGTTTCGACCGTAGGAGGTCCGTTTCGTCCGTTTTGCGGTACGCCACACCCCTCCCGATCAACAGGACCCCCGTTTCGACCGTAGGATGTCCGTTTCGTTCGTTTTGCGGTACGCCACACCCCTCCTGATCAACAGGACCCCCGTTTCGACCGTAGGAGGTCCGTTTCGTCCGTTTTGCGGTACGCCACACCCCTCTCGATCAACAGGACCCCCGTTTCGACCGTAGGAGGTCCGTTTCCTCCGTTATGCGGTACGCCACACCCCTCCCGATCAACAGGACCCTGTTCCGAACGTAGGAGGTCCGTTTCCTCCGTTTTGCGGTACGCCAGGCCTCGTTTCCATCGCTTGTTCCGTCTAAGCCCTCCCGATGAACACGACCACGCATTCCGTTCCGACCCAGCCGGCTGGCTCCCACGTGTTTCGTTGCCTCCCCATGAACACGACGCATTCCGTTGCCTCCCCATGAACACGACGCATTCCGTTGCCTCCCCATGAACACGACGCATTCCGTTGCCTCCCCATGAACACGACGACGACGCTGTTTCTCCGTTTCTACCCAGCCATGTACACGAGCCCTGGCCGTACGTATGCGCGAGTAGGCGTTCGAGACCCCGCCCGTATGTACACATATGTGGTCGTATTTTCTTTCTTGCACCCTGGCCGCTGTACGTACGTGTACATGCTACGTGCGCGCCTCTACTACGACACGTGCTCGCCTCTACTACGACACGTGCGCGCCTCTACATCGACCAGTATGTACGTACACGTTCGCGACCAAAATGACAACGCTACGTACGCTTCGACCAGGTGGGTCCCGACTGTCAGGCACTTCCTTGCCTGCGAAGATGTAGCTGGTGGGTCCCAGCAGTCAGGGAGGCGAATCGGTTTTTTTTGCCCGGACGCACTTCTTTGCGTGCGAAGATGTAGCCGGTGGGTCCCAGCAGTCAGGGGGCGAATCGTTTTTTTTGCCCGGACGCACTTCCTTGCGTGCGAAAGTGTAGCTGGTGCGTCCCAGCAGTCAGGGGCGAATCGGTTTTTTTTGCCCGGACGCACTTCCTTGCATGCGAAGATGAAGCTGGTGGGTCCCAGCAGTCAGGGGAAAACGTTTTTTCCGCAAAATACAGTGGCCCGTCCGGTGGGTCCCAACTGTCAGGTGGAGGAATCATTATTTTCCGCGTAATAAGGAGGCACTTCCTTGCTGCGGCCGTGGACCCAGCTGTCAGCCTCTCCACATACAGTCCACGTCCGATGGAAGTCGTTCCTTGACCACGTTGACCAGGCCGCGCCGAGAGCACCACGGCGGTGGACGACGGCGAGGCCTAGGAAGGGGACGACGCGGAGCCGGGGAAGACGCGGCAGTGGAAGCCCGCGCGGAGAGGAGTACGAGGGTTCACTGGTTCGGCTGCGGTGTGAGGCTGCCGTCGCCGCAGGGCCTGGCCAGCGGTGGGAATAGTAGGGGGCGGTGAGGCCTCCGCGGCAGCACAGCCGGCCACGGGAGGCAGGAGCATGCGGCACAACCGACGCTGCTTTGGGCGGCTGGAGCAAGAAGACCAGAGGTTGAAGAAGCACTACGGCCGTTGGATGGACATCGTACGGTCACTAGAGCTAGAATCGTTCATATTGACTAAGTTGACAAAGCCCTCCGTCCCCGTCAACTTAGTTGGCCCACAAGTCATCCTCCCACTATGGTGGGTCCCAGCTAGCAGGGGGTATTCATTTTTTTGTGCGTAATAAGGGCACTTCCTTGCGTGCGAAGATATAGTTGGTGGGTCCGACATGTCAGCGGGGGGAATGTTTTTTTCGCGAAATACAGAGGCCCTTCCGGTGGGTCCCGGCTGTCAGGTGGAGGAATCATTATTTTGCGCGTATAGTCCACGGCCGATGGATGTCGTTCGTTGACCACGTTGACCAGGCCGCGCCGAGAGCACCATGGCGGTGGACGACGGCGAGGCCTAGGAAGGGAACGACACGGAGCCGGGGAAGACTCGGCAATGGTTGCCCACGCGGTGGGGAGTACGAGGGTTTACTGGTCCGGTTGCCGTCACCGGAAAATAACAGGAGGTGTGGGTGAGTAGAGGAATGGCCTGGCCAGCAATGAAGTAGGGTGGGGCGGTGCGGCCTGTGCGGCAGCACAGCCGGCCACGGGAGGCGGGAGCAGGCAGTCCTACCGGAGCTGGTTTGGGCGGCTGGAGCAAGAAGATCAGATATTGAAGAAGCAGCACGGCCGTTGGATTAACATCCAACGGTCACTGCTGCTAGAATCGTTTGTGGACTAAGTTGACAAAGCCAAAGTACACGTCAACCTAGTAGACCCACAAGTCAGCCTCCAAATATGTCCCAAACAGCATACAGCCCAAAATTTCTAGCCAGATTCAAATTAATTTTAAATCTAAATATACCTTAATTTAAATTCAATGAAATTTTACCCACACAAAAACAATGAAATTTAAAATATCAAAATCCGAAAGAAAACAGTATTTTGGAACTAATTGCCTGTTTGCTGTATTTTTTCATTTTACAGCCCATTTCTTATTACTTATAGCCCATTTTCTGGGCAAAATGCATCCCTCCTCGTCTTGAAAGATTTCCGGCCCAGCAGGGCGTAGAAAAGCAAGTAGGCCTACGTTGGTTATTCTGCAAAAAAGAAAATAGCTGGCTAGCCATTTTCAGAAAGGAAAAAAAAAAACTGGGCTGGTCATGTGCTAAACATATGAAATAAAAGCCTGGGCTAGACGGGCCACGGGTCCCGCACAACCCAGTTGATACCCTTCTGCGTCCCGAAAAAACAAAATTACTGCGCACGCTGCTGGGTCCCTACTGTCATCCTCACCATGTACAGTCATCTCCTTATTCCTCTCGGTTGTTGACCATGTTGACAACACCGGAGGGCGGCGCCGCGGCGAGCGAACCAAGGCAGAGGACGATGGTGAGGCCTCGGACGGGAACGAACAGGAGCCGGGGAAGATCACAACCAGCCGTGGGAGGCGGGAGCAGGCGGTCCCGCCGGCGCTGGTTTGGCTTTGGCGGCTCGAGGAAGAAGAGACTGAAGAAACGCGACAGACGTTGAATGTCAATCCAACGGTCAAGGTTGGCACAATCGTTTGTTGACTAAGCGGACACCAAGTAGCATACTTTTTTATATATAGGAAGAAAACTGCGAGGAAAATGCGTTCGTCTGCCGTCCTCCTCACAGGGAACGTTCGCCACATAAGTGACTAGCACCCTTGGTTTTCAACCGAGAGGTCTTGGGTTCGAGTCCCAGGAACTCTCAATTTTGTCCTCCTTCCTTCCTCGCAAAAAAAGAAAGAAAATCAAAGACTTGGGAAGGTGTACAGAACAAGCTAGTGTACCAGTAAAGAGACGTTGCCGAGTTTTAGAAAAAAGAAAGACGTGCTCCTGTAGCTGGTTCGAATCCAAACCTAGACTATGACTATATATGGTGCTATGCTACTCTGCAAGTAATGAAACTGACATATCCAACGTTCACTTCTCCTCTTCTCTGCTTACTCTGCCTAGCATCAGAAGCTCTGGCCGCAGTAACCATGTCCGCTGGCTGCTCGTCCACCTGCTCTTCAGCAGGCAACAACCAGATATGCGCCAAGTCGCCACCCGTACCATCGCCTGTGGGTCTCATCACACCCCCGCCGGCACGCGCACCGCAGCCGATTGCTCATCGCAACCCGCTGCCGTTGGTGTGGTGCCACTGCTGCAAATCACGCAGAGTCATCCCTCGCGTCTCAACCACAATCCGCAACCCTGGCCGAGTCTTCTACAAATGCCCGAATCATGGGGTAATAATATGTTTAAGTGTTGTTCTGCTGCTTTCAGTTGCTGATTTTTTAATAGTTTGGTTGATGATCTTCCAATTTGATTCGTGCAGAAAAGGGAAGATTCGTGTGATTTGTATTTCTGGGAAGTTGCTGATGTGGGGGAATGCAACTACGCTGATTATTTGGTTAGCCGAGGAATCCCAATACCAGCAGGTTGGGGTGTTGGACAAGTAACTGAAGGAACGACACAAGAGGAAGATGCAGAGCAGAAGGTTAAAGATGCAGTTCCTCTGATCATGGCCAAGCAACAGCTGCTGAACGGCCTTGACAGCAATGAGGAGATGAAAGAGCTTGTGAAGATAATGGGCAAAATCGATGTGCTCTGTAGGATGATTGTCTCTTTATTTGCAGTGTATGTAGCACTCGTGATGTATTCAGTGGCTACGACAAGAGCACTTTGCTGAAACTAGTAATGAATGAAACCTGTGTAGCAGGCTGGACGTAGTGTTGTGAACATCTAATGATTTCTATTAACGGAAATCAGGGGGTATCCCCTTTTTCTCATATAAATAAATAAATAGCAGAGGCCCTATCAGGTCAGCTTTGTTCTCATTCGAAGACGTCGAGCAAATTGCAGTCCAACAGCAAACTATGTCATCAAATTCAAGTTTCACAGCCAAATATGAGTACAACTAAACAACAATGTCATCATGTTTTAGTTGTCATACAATCACCAAACACAAATCAGCATACATAACAAGTGATGTTCTCACAGCAAAATACTAAACAACATGTTCATCAAGTTTCAGTTGTCATAGCAAACACAATTTCACATAGTAGATAAAAAAATGTCTTCTAACAGGCAAATACGACAAAAGCAATGTAATCATCATCCGCAGCAGCAGCGTCAACATCTTCGCCATGTGTATCAGTCTGAATCGTAATTCCCCACGGTGTCATCTTCTTCTTCGTCCTCAACGTCCTCGAACGTTGGCTTCTTCTTGATCAACTCTTGTATGTCCACAGCACGACAGGCAATCTTTTCGCCGGCGTCATTGACGTGATGGTTCTCAAAGATATTAGGAACATCTGTGTTATCTTGTACATCAGGTGCAATGTAAGCATCATCTTGTTGTGCAACTTCATTGAACGAATTCCTCTGCTCAAACCTTTGCAATACTCTCCAGTCATCGCTACGTGCAAATGTGTCTTCCAAGAAAAATATCTGTGTTGCTTGATTTGCCAAAATAAAAGGCTCGTTGGTCTGGTACGCCGCCTTGACATTGATGGATTTGAAATAATCATCAGCTCTGGGTTTTGCGATCTTGGAAAACAGGTTATACCAATGACAGCACAACAGAACCACACACCGATGATCCTCAAAACTGGAGATATACTGCAACTGAACAATGTCTGTTATGTTAGCATACATTTCAGTTGTCTCTTTGTCATCCGTATCCGTGCTCATGATGGCACTGTTTTGTGTCTTCCTGCCTTCGTCCCGTGCAAGGGTGTTGTAGCGCACATCTCCAACAACGCAAGATTCATAATGTCTTATCCGAGTATCAGGACCCATTGCTAGTGAGTAAAGGGCATCATCAACCGCCTGCCCATCCTCCCGCATCTTCTTAACCTATGGTTAGAAAATACACAAGCTGATCATCTTATGTACTCAATATATTAAAAAAATGACAGTGCACTTCAAAAGCTTACATGGTTCTTGAACCATTTCGCAAATCCTGCCATAACCAGTTTGTCAATGTTTCTTGGATTTTGCGGCAGTAACTCCTCTTTGTAGATGCTGCACAACATAGTGATCGCGTCAAACATCTAAATATATAAGAATGTGTTGCAAGTTTAGTAGATTACGATGTATAAGCTGCAGTACTGCACTTACTTGACATAAGGTAGTATCTCAGGACAGTTATTCAACACATACCAAACCATTTTGTCCAAATCTTTAGGTTTGTCCTCTTGTCGACTCTTCCCTGTAACTCGAACAGAATAATCGAAAACATTGAGCCCGGGATTGTCTTCACCCACCTCTTTGCTAAGTTGATCAGCTGTTTCAATGTATTTTGAGCAGAATGTCAACGCTTCTGTAGCAATGTAGGCCTCTGGAATGGAACCCTCGGGTCTAGCTATGTTCCTAACATAGCCCTTGAAAGTGCCTAGCCGCCTTTCAATAGGGTACATCCAGCCATATTGTACTGGACCTCTAAGTAGTGCCTCATCAGGTAGATGAACAGCCAAATGCACCATCACATCAAAGAAGGCCAGAGGATATATCTTCTCAAGGTCGCATAGGATAGTTGGTATCTTGTCTCTAAGACGCTCCAAAGCATCTATCCTGATATTCCTACTGCAGAGTTCCCTGAAGAATTGTCCCAACTCTGCAACTGCTCTGTATAAGCCAGGGCGGCCCAATGCTCTAAGGATAACAGGTAAAACCCTTTGAAGTAGGATGTGGCAGTCATGAGTTTTCAACCCTTGTACCTTGTTTCCATCTGCACTGACTCTTCTTTCAGGGTTGGAAGCAAATCCATGTGGGAATCTCACACGTGACAGGACCTCGCAGAATTCTTTTCTTTTTACCTTGTCCAAGACGTACACAGCTGGTGCCATATCCCGTGGTTTACCTTCATCTTGCACCTGCAAATCCTTTCTGATACCCAGGTGTGTCAAATCAATCCTAGATTTTAAGGTATCTTTTGTCTTGCCTTCAATATTAGGAAGTGTGCCGATAATGTTGTCACATATATTTTTCTCGATGTGCATCACATCAAGATTATGCCGCAGATCCAAATCTTTCCAATACTCCAAGTCCCACAAAGTGGACCTGCAGGCAAACAATAATCTCTCTTCTACCCTGCCACGCTTCCTTTTCCCGCTACCATTACCAGGATGGTTTCCTGGTGTAATATGCCTGACCTTCTCTAATTCCACTTGCAACTCATCGGCGGTGAGCCTCTTTGGCGCATCACGGTTTTCATGCTTTGCATTGAACACATGTCTTCAGTATTTTCTAGGATGCGGCTTGTCCTTGGCAAGGAAACGGCGGTGTCCAATGTAACAGATCTTGCTAAGTATTGCGTATGACAGCGGATTCTTGTCACAGCGAACACATGCATTGTAACCATGTGTCATTCACCCTGACATAGTGCCCAAATCCGGATAATCATGGATGCACCAAATTATAACAGCACGCAGAAAGAAATCAGCTGGTGGGCTGCTATATAGGTCTCGAGTGAGAACACCCTTCCATAGCTGTTGAAGTTCCTCCACAAGAGGCTCCATGAACAAATCAAAATCCTTTGCAGGACTTTTTGGACCTGGGATGAGCAAGGCCATCATGTAGTTTGATTCTTTGGTGCAGACTTTGGAGGCATGTTGTAAGGGATAACAAGCACTGGCCACATGCTATATGTGGCGTTCTGGTGGCCAAATGGGTTAAATCCATCTGAAGCTAAGCCAAGTCTAATGTTTCTCGGGTCAGCAGCAAACTCTTTGTGTTTATCATTGAAGCTTTTCCACTCACTACCATGAGATGGATGGCTCATTACATTCTGATCTCTGTACTCCTGGTTCCTAGAATGCCACAGTACATCCTCTCTTGTTTCAGCATCATGAAACAACCTCTGCAATCTTGGTATAATTGGAAAATGTCTCAGAACATTATGAGGAATCCTCTTCACAGCATCGCCATCTTTCCATCTTGATGATTTGCATTTCGGGCATTCACTTAAGTTGGCATAATCCTTCCGGAACAGAACACAATTATTCTTACAAACATGGATCATATCATATCCAATTCCAACTGCACGAAGGAAATTCTTCATTTTACTGTAGGTGTGTGGCAGCTCAGACGCATCTGGGAAAGATTTGCGAAAAGCAGCCAATATCGCATCGAATGATTTGTTGGTCATCCGCTCAGATGTCTTCACCTGAAGAAAGGTGACCATAGCTGAGAATACTGACAGCTTATTTCCTGGGGTGACAGCAACGTTGCATTGTTCCAACATGCGGGCCAACCGTTTTTCTTCTGCAGGTGAAAGTTCATGGAATGCACGAGCATTTCGTAGCATTGTTTCAATGTTGGTCAAACTCACTGGCTCCGCCACCACCACCACCTCCTCCTCTTCCACCTGAGCATCAGGCAGATCAAGATGGTGATCTGCTGCTTCCATGTAGTCAAAACATTGACGTTCACAGCTTCACCATGATGAACCCACCTAGTATATGTGACCGACATCCCATACAAGTGTAGATGATTTTGCACAGTTGACTGGGGTCTTGTAACTGAATTCATACAACTGCTACACGGGCAGAGCACATCTGATTCCGGACCACCGTACTCAGCTCTGATAAAGTTCATGAAGTTTTCAACCCCCTCGACATATGCAGGGGAGAATCTTCGAGCAAAAGTTATCCAAGTCCTGTCCATCTGTTAGACATACAAATTAGTTCTTCTACTAGATATTACAGGAAAAACATATATGCTTTTTTATGAAGTCCAGAAAAAAATACCTAGGTCGATGTCTAAAGCTATGGCAAGATATTTGGACGAGCAGATCTAAGTAACGAAATATATGTAAAGCTAATTCAGCAAACAGATTTGAGTGCCAAATTATGGCAGGCTGTTTCAGCAGTCAATGAGGTCGAACACACAGCCATCGAACTATCGAAGGCCATCGCAGCAACAAAGATCGAGTATAAAACGGTGTAGAGCTATTTCACCTAACAAATTAGCTACTAGACCATGGCAATCTACGTCACAATAAATATATGGCAGGATATTTTAGCAACTAATCGGCCTTGGCATGCCATCTCAGCTAAGCAGATTGAGTGCAGAACAGGGCAAGGAAGCTTCTTAAGCAGAGCATATTGACAGTAAACTACTTCGGCAAACAGTGAGATTAACAGCGTCTATCAGCTAACATTCAGCGCTACACCGACATGAATGGGGCCTCAGTCTAGAATGCACGTACCGTGGGAGAAGCTGACCGCCGTCCGTCTCCACACGAACATCGCCAGTGGTGGTGGCGCTGACGCCGTGCGCCTCCACAAGAACGTAGCCAGAGGTGGCGGTGCGGCTAGAGGACGGCAGTCTACGAGAGCGTACTGTGGGAGCGAGAGGATCGCCGAACCGCGGCGCCGACGTATCGGCGCGGCGGGGAGGGCGGCTTTGGCGGAGCGAATGGAGTGGAGGGGGACAGGGGGGAGGGGGGTTTGGGGAATATTATTGGCTAGTTGGCCGAAGGGCAGTTGAATCGGATTTGGGGGGAATTTTTGGGTGTGGGGGGGGGGGGAAGGATTTTCGCGCGGTGGGCGGGGGAAGTTTGGCGCATGGTTGGTTTCTCCAAGTGCAGTCCCACGTGTCAGTGAAGAGGCAAGCTGAAGCCCGTTCCGTTTGCGTGAGCCGTGTGCAGGACCGAACGTGTGTGGGGTGCAATGCGACTGCGACAGGAGTGCTGTGAGTGTACCGCCTTTTTTCCTTTTAAACTAGGTGCTTCGCCCCCTCAAAAAAAATTGTTGCTTCGCGCGATCCATCAATACTACTACTAGTAATCCGGTAATCCCGACTAAAACGGCGCGGCCGGGTCTTTTCCCGCGCGATATGCTGGGGGGTTGGCTTAGTTGGGTTTTTTAGGACGAGTAATGCTACACCTACGTAATCCCAGTTACGTAATTAACGTAATCTGAAACGTGTGAGATGTTGATTGTAGATTGGGGGAGGGAGGGGCCCACCACCATGAAAATCAAGGGAGGAGAGAGAGAGGCAATTTACGTTAACCCTTTCGTAGGTTCCCGTAGATGTAGAAAGATGTGAAATGCGTGAATGTGTAGTGGACGTACTATTGGAGTGCCTAAGATAATTTGTGTATGTATAGACCCTATGTGTTTATTTTACTTCGCATGTTAGATTTGTCTCGGTTCAATAAAAAGCAAAGTTGGTGATGATGGTGTGCCTGTCATCCTGCAATATAGGCCGTCCGATCTATATCTAACGGATAGGAAGGAAACTATGATAATTTACCCGCACTCCTCTCCACATTTGCAGATAAGGCTTTCCTCGTTCATCCTTTTCTTCCACAAGATCTTGATCTTCCGTGCAACGCACGGGCATCTTGCTAGTACTCCTACAATATGTATATTATTGTGAAAGTTCATATACACCGGCCGAGATTAATGCAAACACGGCAGATTTTCATTACATTTCAAACTTTTATAGGACAGAAAAATAAAAGAAACCCTACACTAAACCTATTCTATGGCGGCGACCGACGTCCTCCATCTGCGATCTCTATGTACGGGGGCGGGGTTCAAGACCCGTGAAGTGAAGGTGCGGTCTCCGGCGAGGAAGAGTAGAACACGGGATACGGACCGGCCAGTTGGCACACCATGCCCTGCCGCCTCCCATGCCCTACTCATCCTCGGAGGAGTCCCCGACCTCGGCGGTGCCGGACGTTGGACGGCAGCAAGTAGGACGCGTGGCTGACGGTGCTCCCATCGTCGGCCGCCAGCGTGGCCACCGCTTGTGCGGTCGCGTCCGCGTCCGGCTACGCCGCTATTGCGTCGCGAGAGGCGACTTGAGCGAGGGCGGCGACCTCGAGCTTCATCCCCGAAGACAAGCTCTCCCCGCAGAGCGTTCGCACTTGCGGTCATGGCGGATGTGGTGCCAGGTAGGAGGACGATGCGCTATGGTGTGGAGGTTAGCTGGGCGTTGCCGCTTTAAGTAGCGCATTCCGGTGAGGCCAAGCGTCCGGGTGCATCATTAAGTCGCCGGAGTTGGTTCCTCGGGCACCGAGCCTCTTAACGACGACATACGAACGGACGGCATGAATGCGGGCAGCTGGCGCCGGTTGGGAACGCACCACGCGACGGCGCGAGGGCCGAGGGTTTTGGTGTGCCAGGGTAGTCAGCTGCGGTCGTGGCAACGTTGGAGATGCCCTTTGCTCACATGCAATCCCCGCATGTCATTGAAAAAGCAAGACGACCCGGCATGGTCTCAGGTCCAGAGGATGCATTTGGCCGCGCTACACCACTCCGCGGACGCGTCGCGGCGCCCCGTGCATCCTCGACGAGCCGGGTGTTGGGGTGTGTTTGGATTGTGGCCAAAGTGCACCTTACCAAAATTTTGGTCATGACCCAAAGATTGCTGTTTGTTTGGATGGTTGTCATTTTTTTGGCATGCCAATGAACTCTAGCCAACTCTAGTTCATTTTTCTTGCCAATGTCGGCCAAATCATGGGCAACCAATACCTCAACCAAAATTTTGGTCCTGACCCAAAGATTGGTCTTTGTTTGGATGGTTGCCATTTCTTTGGCATGCCAATGAACTCTAGCCAACTCTAGTTCATTTTTCTTGCCAATGTCGGCTAAATCATGGGCAACCAATACCTCAACCAAAATTTTGGCTACCCAATGCTTTGATGGGGCAACCTTGCGCACAAACCAAACATACCGTTGGTCGTGCCACAACACTAACGCCACCCTCGGCACACTGAAACCGACCGTATCTAGCGACGATATGAGCGTGTCGCTCACCGCGGTCGCCGTGTCCAGAGGCGGTGCTGGAGCTGCGCCCCGTTGTTGGCCCCAACGACCCACATGAACGGTTGTCGGTGGCGAGGAGGTCGTGGGCCAGCTCCTCCATTGGACTAGTCTGCGCTACGTCGTCCCGACGGGTGTGCCCCACATGTCGGTTTCCCTGTTTTCCCGGCCATATTCGAGCGCCAGTGCTCCGCGTTGCGCATTAGGCCTTGCACTATGTAGGCCAAGCGAGACAACTTATTGTTTATTTAAGCCGTTCAAGTATAATCATGTGGCGTTTGCTTATTTCTCATTCCTCTCCAACCATCTTCTCCATCGATCATGTCGCCCTCCAGTCGAGTCCATCCTCCCGCATGCCTCATTTGAACATTCCGTCAAGTATCATTCGCATGTACCCACCCTAGTCCTCTTTCAATAGATCTCCGGACCCCGAGATGAAATCGAGAGGGAACGAGTGGGGGCACGTGATACCTAAGGCGGATTCAAAATTTTGAACCGGTGATAATAACATCCGCAAATCATATATAAAGGGTATTCAATGTTCGTTTAGTTTTTGAACGTACAATATACTCCCCCTATCCTTTCTAGTTTACATATAAGTTTTATGTGTAGTCAAAGTATCTCTACTTTGATCAAAAAGGTATCAACATTCAACAACGCCCAATCAATATTGTTAGATTCGTACGTACTCCTGGATTTGTACTCGAGATGGTTTCCAATTTGACTATTGACAAGATTAATAGTACATGAGATGTATAATGTGAAAATTATATCGTTGGAAACTCCTTTCACATACGAATTTGACCGTATGCTTTGTGTAAGTTGCATGTCATATATTATTACTCTAACATTTGGTCAAAGTTAGCCTCGAAAAACGCATTAGACCCTGTATGCTTTGTGTAAGTTGCATGTCATATATTATTACTCTAACATTTGTGTAAGTTGCATGTCATATATTATTACTCTAACATTTGGTCAAAGTAGTATAGTGGAAGTGGATCCTCTGACGTAGGTATCCCTGCCTTACCCTCCCTTTCGGTCACTTACTGGCGGACCCCATGCTTGCTAGGCCCCGCATGTCAGTTACTCAATGGGTTCAACCACACCAGGGGATCCTCATTCGTAGTATACTCCCTCTGTTTTTATTTACTCCGCATAAAATGGAGGGAGTGGTGGTATAATAAATGATGCGGGCGGGGGGGGGGGGGGGAGGGACGTCGGTTTGCTCTCAACTGCGGTCCCACAAGCGAGCGAAAACGCAAGACGAAGCGCGTTCCATTCGGTGAGCGACGTGGAGGGTCCAGCGTGGCGGGCTGCAATGCGAATGCGACAAGAGCGATGTACAGTCAAAATCGATTAACCGGTCGTCACCGGAACCACTATTCACACCAGAACCTTCGCTGCTCGGCCTACGCCAGCCACTGCCCTAAAACCACACCAAATCTCCAGCCCATTCCCCCACCTTTCGATCCCCTAGCCCGCATCAAGCGTCCCCTAGTTCACCGGAAAGCCATGGTGCGCCGCAAGATCACTTACTACAAGATGCTGACGCTGGAGCGCCGCGCAGAAATCGCGGCGGCGGTCGGTGCCACAGACCTCCGTTCCCAAGCTCGCTTTGCGGCGGGCCAATCCTCGAGTTCTCTGGAGCCAAGCTACGAGGAGGAGGAAGCCGATCCAATGTTCATGGCAGAGGTCGCGACGCAGAAGGCCCCCGATGGGTATGAGACGATGGACGTCGACTTCGTGCCGGCGTCCGAGTCCACCATGGTGCAGGCGGACCAGCGGTTCAACATGGCGATACTAAAGGAGGACCGTAAGGCAGAGGCTCAACTCGACGCGGAGCGCGCGCATGCCGCTGCCATCGAGGCTCTCCTGCAGGCGGAACCGGATGTCGTGGATGTGAACCGGGCGGCGGAGGCTCAACTTGAGGCGGAGCGCGCGGATGCCGCTGCCATCGAGGCCCTCATGCAGGCGGAACCGGATGTCCTGGACTTGAACGGGCGGCAGAGGCTCGACTCGACGCAGAGCGCGCGGATGCCGCTCTCATCGACGCCCTCCTGCAGGCAGAACCGGATGTCCTGGACTTGAACCGGGCGGCGGAGGCTCGACTCAACGCGGAGCGTGCGGATGCCGCTGCCATCGAGGCCCTCCTGCAGGCGGAACCGGACGTCCTCGACTTGAACCGGGCTGTGATCTCGTCCGTGCAGAGCGCCCGCACGCTCCGCTTGAACGAGTAGCTGGAGGCCGAGGACAACCACGGTGCGGAGACACACGTCGGCAGCGACGGCTGGTTCGCGCCGGCAGCCAAAGACGACGAGGTCGTATCTTTCCGCAAGCAGTGATAGTTTTTCTTTATGTTGTTGTTTTTATGGATCTTTTGCTGTGTAAAACATATATTTGTTATGCAAGTCGCCTGACTTGGGTCAGTCTACCATTTCAGGCGGTTGGATGAATATCCTACGTCTCCTAACCCTTCTTTCCTTCTTCCTCACCTCTTCTTCTTCCCCAACAGACCACCGCACGGGCCGTACGGATACTCCCCAACATGCGGTTGGATAAACATACATTTCAAAGGCAATTTTAATGTATGCAAACTGAATAATTATAAGTAACAATATGATATCTAGTAAAACTAAAAACACATATGATTTATTGTGTTAGAGTGTAGTAGTAGTGTTGTATTGCATAGTTGTTAGATGTAACATGCGAGAACGTGTAGAGATGTAGTTTTGGAGGGCCTACAGAGAGAAAAGTGTAATACGGTCACCGAACTTCAGAATAAGCTGATTACGGTCACTATATACGTTTTGCGGTGATTATACGGTTACTTGCTCACAGTTCAGCATCGGATTGCACTCTGTTGACCGGCCAAATAGTCCGCGTGGTGCCATGTTAACTAGTTAAATTGACCACGTTCCTTGTGGGTCCCACCTGTCAATTCGCATAGGCAAAAGGTCAGATAAACACAAATTTACGCAGGCGCGACAAGGCTCCAACCCGTGCGCGGGAATCACCTGGTTGTGTATGTGTCTGTCAAGGCCCGATGTGTGCGTATGCACGTGTAGGTTGAGCACTTGAGCGTGAGAGTGTGTGTTGGTCGTGTGGTGTACTGGTGTGTGCATGCATGCGTGCGTCTGTGCGTGTGAGTGTTGCGTGCGTGCGTGCGTGGCTGCGTGTGTACGTGTGAGTGTTGCGTGCGTGCGTGGGTGCATGTGTTTGTGTGAGTGTTGCGTGGATGCAGTTCGTGTGCATGCGTGCGTGTGTGTATAATCACCATACCAGCTCATGTGTGTTAAAACAGACGGCTCAGCATACCAATACAAGGCCACCTTGTCCGCTGTGCCCGCGGTCATGACTTCGAACCACCGTCCAAATATATTTTTGTCGTTTGTTTTCATTCTTACTAGCAAGATGCCCGTGCGTTGCACGTAACATCAAGATGCATTTGTATGACTTGTTTATCTTGTGAGAGAAAAGGATGAACGAGGGAAGGCCTTATTTGCAAATATGGAGAGGTGTGTGGGTACCTTTTTGCAAAATTGCCATAGTTTCTTTTCCTATCCGTCAGATATAAATCGGACGGCCTATATTGCACGATGGCAGGCACACCATCATCACCAACTCTGTTTTTTATAAGAGTGTATTTTATGTATTTTATAAGAGTGTAGAGGTAGAGTAGATACAAGTCGACAGGTGGGCACGATGGTAGTGAGATAATGTGATGCAACACTAGAGGTGCCACGTGGAGCGTTTAACTGGTCAACTAGTCATGTCATGAGCAAATACAGAGTTGTACGGTGAGCCCATGATTGTATAATAACCACTAAACGTAAATGGTGACCGTAATGAGTGGATTCTGAAGTCCAATGTACGTATCGTGCTTTCGCTTCAAATACAATGATCGTCATTGCATATATCGCGAGAGAAAGATGAAACATGCGTGAATTTTCTGGGGGCTTACTTTTAGAGCACCTGGAGATAGTTTTGTGTGCATACGTGAAAGGGGCGTACAGGGGGGGTATGCGATGGAGAGAGAGATGCTCTTCGTTTTCTCTTTATTATGACTAACTTTGTATATAGTATAAAAATATACAAATTCACAGTGCGGAATAAATATCATTGTGGGCACCATGCAATGCAAATTAGCGTTCGTACTCCTCCATATAACTTTGTAATGTTGTATATATGTAGAAACTCTAAAATAATTTTTTGGCCACACTTTATTCAAAAGGAATGTTGTATGCGAAATAAACGTGAAGAGAGGGCTTTTTAGATCAATGGGGTACGTGATGTAACATGTGTGAATGTGTAGTTGATGCATTTGGCGGGGCCTAGAGAGGTATGTGTGTGTATTACGTATTCGAGAGAGGCATGGATAGAGGGGCCGACGGGGGGGGGGGGGGGGGGGCGTGGGAGAGATAGCACGAGAAATGAGAGTGGTCTAGAGAGAGAGAGACGAATATGACGTCACGACAAGAGATTCCATTCCCTTGAGTGTGTATATGCAAGGGGGGAGGGAATAGAGGCACCAGGAGAAATTTTCTGTGTGTGTGGTGTTTGTGTTGGTATGTGTGGGTGTGAGAAGATAATGAGACGTGGGGGCAGAGGGTGTGTCACCGCGTGAGGTCCGGTGGGTCGAGGTGAGGCCCTTCGTTCGGTTCCGTCCTGCGCCACATTGGTCGGCCCGTGACGCATTTAGGAAGACCCATGGATGACTAGTCGTACAAGACAAAGATAGCAGAATTGTGAAGGACTCTGTGTCCCGTGACAAAGCCGGCTAGGATTTGTAACCCTAGGTTCTCGGACTAAGGTAACCCCTTTATCTGTGATATTACTATTCATCCAACCTAACTTTAAGGGGCATCCTATAGAATACTCTGCTAGAATCATACTCGTCGATTAGGAAGAGAGGTGTGAGACAATGCGTGTGAGACAGGCGTAAAGATAATGTGCGTACATGAGACACGTAGGCAGGTCCATGTATATAGAGAGGGTCGATGAGGATTGTGCGTGTGTATGTTTGCGAGAGGAAGAGTGCTTGTGATAAAGGTTAGTGAAAACAGTTGTAAATGGTTACGAGAGGGAGGGAGGGTTATATCTAGAGCATGTGTGCGAGAAAGACACCTCGGGAGAGAGTGTGTGAGCATGTGTGACAGACCACCGATGGAGAGTGAAACTACACGTAAAAGACTGCTCTACACATTGATTAAAGATATAAATTGTATCCAAATATTAGGATGGGATCATGATATTTGCAATTCACGTAAGGAGCGGTCATTGATCCATCAGACATCTAGATTCTATCGAATTTGAGCATGTCTATGTTATTATTCGACACAATTGATCCACATAGTTAGTATTTTGAACTCCAGACAATGCATCGCTTTAGCAATCGAATATAAACATGAGTATAGTTCATGTTGTGTGTGTAAAGCACATTATACATACGAACGTTACACAATGGACATTATAAATATCTACCTATGAACTAGCATACATTTGAATTCAACTTAAGGTGGTTTAAAAAAATCGAATTCAACATGAAGTCCATTCAATTATTTGAATTTGATATCATGGCATTTGTAAACCATACCTAAATTATGGGGGACCAATCTTTACTCTGATTTTGTACATAATAGCATATGTAGTCGTGTACAAAATAGATTCAAATTTAGCTCCTCCATTCCAAAATAATCGTAGTTATAGGATTTTCAAGTGTCAAAATTTCAAAAAGAAGCGGATAATTTAATGAGGTTTTCAAACATACAAGGTCAAATATAACGTTGTCTATTTAGGTCAATCCTCATAGTTCAAGAGTACTCTAAACGTGAATGCTTGTGTTTCAAAATTTCGAACGAAACGCCAAAAGAGCCTCTACTCGCCCGAAACCGCGTGAGACCAATGTTTGGTAGTACAAGGAAATTACTTTTCTAATAACTCCGACCCGTGAAACCTACCGGCCCGACGTCCAAAGGTCTAAACCGGGGTAGGTTTGTAGCTTCATCTAGACGCCACGCAACCGCATCCGAAAAACATTCATACACAATGGCCGCCTAAGCACACATGCGCGCGGCCGAAATCGCTCCCGCCCACTATTTGGGACACCTAGGATTACCATCCTACCCCGACCCGCAGTAGGTCCGAAATTTAAGAGGGGGGAAAGTTTGTACTTCCCCAAATTTCAAACAAGCGCGTCCCATCTTCTGTTCAAAAAAGCCAAAAACAAGCGCGTCCCAGACCGAAACATGGTTCCCCCCACCCGTCCGATTCCCCATTCGTACTCCGTGGGCGCCAAAACTACCTCTCCACTAGCCGCGAAACCCCGGCGTCCTCCGTCTGCCACCCCATCCCACCCATCAACCGCCGCCCTCCTCCATCACGCCGGAGCCGATACCCCGACGTCGTCGTCCACCGCAACCTCAACCGCAACGCCCTCCACGACTAGTAGTTGAAGCCGAGGCCGAGCCGTCCGTACCTGAGCCAGTTCAACCACGCCGTCCTGCGCCTCACCACTGCCGCTCCAACTTCGCCACCCTCCACCGCACCGGAGCTGTTCCTGCTACGCCGTCCTTCGCCGCCTCGGATCTGCTTCCCCTCCGCCGACATACGGCCACGGCAACACAGTCAACAATTTGGCCATGGGTTCGTCCAAGCCTACACCCTCCAGAACATCGGTTTCCCCGGTAAAAAGAAGAAGATCTGCGCGACATGTGGAGGTGACCACACCGGCAACCGAAAAAGGTACTCCTCTTCCCTTATTCGTGCAAATCTTATGTCTCTGCTTGCACGGTATTCATGCCACAGAAGACACTAGTTGACCGCTTCTTCTTGATACTAGATGTTCCTAGTAACTCGCGATGCACAAGGTTTCTCCTCATATACTATTTCACCTTAGCTAGAGGTCCGTCGCCCCCCCTGAATTTCAATTTCTGGCCAGTTGATTCCCAATTAACGGAAGCATTCCCCGGCGTAACAGGCGCTAGTACGCCTATTACGCCGGGGAAGCAGCGCCTTGGTGTTTATCTTAGGGGCGTGTGCGGCCTAGAGCTACTGGCGCCTGATCTGGAGGTCGGCCGAGATTAAAGGGATGGCCTGGGGCGCTGCCAAGCACGGCGGTGGTGTGTGGTCGATGGGAGGGCGGGGCGGCGGAGGCAGGGGTCTGGGCCGGTGGTCGCTGGCGGTTCGAGAAAGATCGTCAACAGTGACGGGCGGGAGGTAGACGAAGGCCATCTGCCCGTTCCTTATAGATCGGACGGTTCATTAAAAAAATCGACTGACCTATTTATTTTCAGTCGACTGTTATCTTAGATATGACCACATGTGGTGGTGTGCTGGAGGAGTACCTGCATTTCCTATGCTCATATATTACAAAATCATACGGAGTAGAATCTAATTTTGTTTGCCATGCAATATTGTAGAGCTATCATATGTCTCCTGTCATTTATTTTTCAGCCACCTGCTATCTGCTACTTTTACAGTGCACTAGTTCTGCACACACTTCACCCTTACTCTCACTATTGTGTTTTTATGCAAGGGTATTTCAGACTCTGCTGCCATGAGAGAAGCCAAAAAGAAAAGAGAGAAGTCGCTCCAGCTTCGTATGCAGGTAGGCAAGACACGTTACAGCGCTATAAAGGGTGCAGTGTCAGCAGATGGAGACGGTAAACGTAGCTCTGGAGTTGATGACCTCGCTCGCAATGAACCACCATCCCAGGTGCTTGCTTTAACTTCGCGGTGTCATATGTGGTTGCATGTTCCATATGGTGTCTAGCTTGTATTCGAAAGGCCGAAGTCGGTAAGATAAGGAAAGATTTTTTTACATGAACCACCATCCCGTGAGCACCAGAAGACAAATAGCTAGTCAGGGCACTGGCCGAGCCAGTGACAAGCCCAGCAAAGATAGGCATGAAGGAAATATGCCCTAGAGGCAATAATAAAGTATTATTTATTTCCTTATATCATGATAAATGTTTATTATTCATGCTAGAATTGTATTAACCGGAAACATGATACATGTGTGAATACATAAACAAACAGTGTCACTAGTATGCCTCTACTTGACTAGCTCGTTAATCAAAGATGGTTATGTTTCCTAGCCATAGACATGAGTTGTCATTTGATTAATGGGATCACCTCATTAGGAGAATGACGTGATTGACTTGACCCATTCCGTTAGCTTAGCACTCGATCGTTTAGTATGTTGCTATTGCTTTCTTCATGACTTATACATGTTCCTATGACTATGAGATTATGCAACTCCCGTTTACCGGAGGAACACTTTGTGTGCTACCAAACGTCACAACGTAAATGGGTGATTATAAAGGTTCTCTACAGGTGTCTCCAAAGGTACTTGTTGGGTTGGCGTATTTCGAGATTAGGATTTGTCACTCCAATTGTCGGAGAGGTATCTCTGGGCCCACTCGGTAATGCACATCACTATAAGCCTTGCAAGCATTGTGACTAATGATTTAGTTGCGGGATGATGTGTTACAGAACGAGTAAAGAGACTTGCCGGTAACGAGATTGAACTAGGTATCGAGATACCGACGATCAAATCTCGGGCAAGTAACATACCGGTGACAAAGGGAACAACGTATGTTGTTATGCGGTCTGACCGATAAAGATCTTCGTAGAATATGTGGGAGCCAATATGGGCATCCAGGTCCCGCTATTGGTTATTGACCGGAGACGTGTCTCGGTCATGTCTACATAGTTCTCGAACCCGTAGGGCCCGCACGCTTAACGTTACGATGACAGTTTTATTGAGTTTTGATGTACCAAAGGAGTTCGGAGTCCCGGATGAGATCGGGGATATGACGAGGAGTCTCGAAATGGTCGAGACGTAAAAATCGATATATTGGACGACTATATTCGGACTTCGGAAAGGTTCCGAGTGATTCGGGTATTTTTTGGAGTACCGGAGAGTTACGGGAATTCGTATTGGGCCTTAATGGGCCATACGGGAAAGGAGAGAAAGGCCTCAAAAGGTGGCCGCACCCCTCCCCATGGTCTGGTCCGAATTGGACTAGGGAAGGGGGGCGCACCCTTCCTTCTTTCTCCTTCCCCCTTCCCTTCTCCTACTCCCACAAGGAAAGGAGGAGTCCTACTCCCGGTGGGAGTAGGACTCCCCCCTATGGCGCGCCTCTCTCCTTGGCCGGCTGCCTCCCCCTTGCTCCTTTATATACGGGGGCAGGGGGCACCCCAGAGACACAACAATTGATCCTTGAGATCTCTTAGCCGTGTGCGGTGCCCCCTCCACCATATTACACCTCGATAATACCGTTGCGGAGCTTAGGCAAAGCCCTGCGTCGGTGGAACATCATCATCGTCACCACGCCGTCGTGCTGACGAAACTCTCCCTCAACTCGGATGGATCGGAATTCGAGGGACGTCATCGAGCTGAACGTGTGTAGAACTCGGAGGTGCCGTACGTTCGGTACTTGATCGGTCGGATCGTGAAGACGTATGACTACATCAACCGCGTTGTGATAACGCTTCCGCTGTCGGTCTACGAGGGTACGTGGACAACACTCTCCCCTCTCGTTGCTATGCATCACCATGATCTTGCGTGTGCGTAGGAATTTTTTTGAAATTACTACGTTCCCCAACAAGGCATCACCTGGAAGCCAACTAAAAAGCTGCGATGGTGGCCAAGCAGCCCGCCTCCCACCAGGCTCTCAGGTCCTAGATGATCATCCTCACCACTCCAGCCGGATGTCTAGCTTGTATTGCTTCCAATTTGGTTAAATTGCATCTGCTTAGCTTACACATTATACCTTTGAATATGACATGTCTTTCTGTTTTTGGTACATACTAGTACATCTGTGTATTAACCATGTTCTTACATCAAACTAATGTTCTTGTGTATCCCTCATCAATCACTTATGACGAGGCAGGCAGGCAGGCAAGGGGACTACTCCTCATTTAAAGAATGCAGCGTCAGCCTCCCGACATGATTCTCAAGAAACAGAAATGCTAGATGAATATAGTGAACGTAGCTTTGTAGTTGATTACAGCATTTCCCCTACACTAGCATCGCAGGTGCTTGCTCTAACTTGGCAGCGTGATATGTGGTTGCATGTTGCATATGGTGTCTAGATTGTAATTCTTCCAATCTGGTTAAACTGCATGTGCTAGTCTGCTTAGCTTATACATTATACCTGTTAATGTGACATGCCTTCCTGTATTTAGTACATAGTACATCTGCCTATTAAGCATGTCCTTACATAAAACTATTTTTTTTTGTATCCCGCATCAATCAACATGACGAGACACCTTTAGTATATGCAGTGCGATATTAGTTGCATCTTTCATATGATTTATAGCATGTGCTGCTTCTAATTTGTTGAAATTCCATTTATGATGGGACGCTTTTAACTTGGCAGAGGCATATTGGTTGCATCTTTCATATGGTGTCTAGCTTGCATTGCTTCTTATTTGCTAGAATGGTTTCTGCTTAGTTTACACAAATAGTTGTGAACATGCCATGCCGTCCTGTTTTTCGTACATATTCCATCCTGGTATCATGTGTTTGCCTTACATCAAAGTAGTGCTTGTCGTATCATGCATGAATGAGTTCTGAAGAGAGAATTTTATTGCTTTTTCTTGTCGGTTTTACTTGACAATTCAAAATCAATAAAGCGGAAGGAAGTTAGCAAGGCAGCGGATAAAGGTGCTCCGTCCGAACGGAGGGCCTCTACAGTTTCTACTCCTCCACACCCCCAAGATGATTTCCAAGACAACACATGCATAGACACTCAACAAAGCTGTGTTTATGATGAGCACGTCTCCCCTAGTGCAGCATCACCAGTGCTCCCTCTAACTTGGCACTGTTATATGTGGTTGCATGTTATGTGTGATGTCTAGCTTGTATTGCTTCTAATTTTGTTGAATTCCATCTGCTTACTTTACACATTATACTTGAATAAGACACGTGTTCCTGTTTCTAGAACATACAATATCTGTCTATCACACCATGTCCTTACATCAAATTACTACTGTTGTGTAACCTGCAACAATCACTTATCATAAGACACGTTTGACTTCGGAGTGTGATATAGGTTACATCTCACATTCTTTTCTAGCTTGTACTACTAATTTGTTGAAATGGCACTTATGACGAGACAGTTTTAACTTGGTAGAGTGATATTCGTTGCATCTTTCATATGGTGTCTAGCTTTCATTGCTTCTAATTTGTTGAAATGTCTTCTCCGTAGTTTACACATCATAAGCTGCGAATATGCAATGGCACTAATGACGAGAGACCTCTAACATGGTAGTGTGATGTTGTTTGCATCTTGCATATGATTTATTTCTTGTACTGCTTCACATTTGTTAAAACGCCATTTATGATGAGACAATGTTAACTTGGCAGAGCGATATTTGTAGCATCTTTCATATGGTGTCTACCTTCCATTGCATTGCTTCTAATTTGGTGAAATGTCTTCTTCTTAGTTTACACATCATAGTTCTGGTTATCTCTTCCGTCCTGTTTTTCATACATATTATATCCTCCTATCATGTGGTTGTCTAACATCAAAGTTCAGTTCGTCTGCATCACGCATCAATTTGTTTTGAAGAACTAAATTGTTATTCGTTTTTCTTGTCGGCTTGACTTAACATGGCACAGAGAAAGAGGAAGAAACACAGAATGGCAGGGAATGAGAAGCGGATGAATCCTGCAGATTCTGCTGGTACTGAGGTGCAATAGAAGGTCAAAGTCCAGCGGAAAATTCTACAAACACGGCATCCCATGCTACACGAGTTGCAAAAAAAGCCAAACAGAAACAAATAGCTGCCACCAAACAAGCAGAGACAGCCCTAGTTCTTGCAACACCTACCACAGTACTACCAGCTGCACGACTTACTCGTGCGTCAACTAAGCTAGCAGCACGTTCCCAAGCTCCCTTGCCACCTGACACTACTTCCCAAGCACTCTTGACACAAGACGAGTTGGCAATATCAGATGAACCTTGTGAGCTTCAACAGCAAGAAGGTACTTGCTGGAGTCAAGTTACAGTTGCATGCTTCTTTATATGTAGTCTCACAATTTGATGTACACTAACACTTCCTATGTTCGTTGTTGGACTAGCACCTAGGCGCAAGAGGAAACAAACATCAAGGATAATGCTCGATAGGTTAACTAAATCTAGAGGAGGAAGAATGGAGATCCGTTTTGAGGCAGGTTCAAAAAGGCCACGTGATGCTACAGAGTCAGCCAAGTTAGTATCAGAGGCAGCGGTTGTCGTTAGGTGTCATGTACGTATCCTCCCAACATGGATTCAGTACAGGAATGACAAAGACGAAACCCAGTTCAACACCTTCCTCGACCATTTATCTGTAAGTATGGTTATGTATGGAAACTAGTAATATCATCTTGCTCTGTCCCATACTTTCTAGGTTGCTGATAATGAGACTCCCATAATTTTCAACAGATGAGGTTCGAGTTGGATAGCCAAGATGATGCAACCAGACAAGCTTGCACCCATGTTTTCAAGTCTGCTTTGCGACAGTATCGGTATAACTTGAGGAAAACTCACTTTGAAGGCAAGGCTAACAGTGAACTTTCCCAAACATCTCCAGTGGAAAATATATCGGATGAAGACTGGAGGGGCCTTGTTAAACACTGGTTTGATCCGAAGTATCAGGTACATTATATATATGTGATCAGATCACATGTTGAAGTCCTATTTACGCATGTGCCACACAAATCTATCTTCTTGTAGGTGAACTGTTCAAAGAACAAGGCCAACCGTACGAAAGTGAAATTCCAACAGACGACAGGATCTCGTAGCTATATTGCACATTGCGAGGCTCTTGTAATTAGCTGTTGTTTCACCCTTTTCGTTGTACCATATTATCAGATCTATATTGACTTGTTCAAAATGCAGAGGAAAGCCCGCAAGGACCAAAAAGTACCTGAACCAAATGCTGTGGAAATCTTCAAGGACCGTTACACCAGCAAGAAGAAGGGCATGACTACACCAGTAAAAGCCGCTGTTGTAAGTCCTTAATCCTCATGCCTTTTAACTACTACTTACTCTGACTTGTGCCTTGAACTGCATGGTTTGCAGCCAATGTCTATTACTCTTTTCAATTTTATACACAATTGTCTTAGCGTATCATTGCACCTTACAAGGTTTACAAGGGAGGAGTGATGTTCCTTTGATCTTGACCCGTAATCTAGTTCCGTGCTGGACTTGCCCACACAACGTTACAATTGCATGTTTGTCTGTTCTCAGTTGTTTTGTGATATGAATGATGTCATACTATGCTTACCGTATTATAAACTTCGTCTCTTTATCCTTAGCCCTCAATACAATGTGAAGAAATAGACAATACATTAGCGATGGTACATGGTCATATGTTTGGAACCTGGTTTTATTATGTACTTTGCAATAAAATACAACTAATATTTTACATGGGTTCACCAGAATAAGTTCTGTATATAGACCAAAGCTATTTTGTTTGGTTTTGCTGCCTCCTTAATATCTTCTGTTCTGGTACTACTAATGTAAAACCTCAACTTTTCAGCGAGCTATGGAAAAATGGTGGAACCGCCACCTTCTGAAGGTGGCGAGGCAACTATAACCGCAATGTCAGCTCTTGCTGCAGTGGGTCAGTACCTGTCCACTAACAGTGCCAAAAGCATGTTCTTGCGTAATACTGGGTTGGTTGTTAAGGCAATATCGTCCAAACTGCCTCATGATCAAGATATGCAAGCTCAAAGCAATGTTGTATCTGCGCTCCAGACACAAGTCCATTCCCTAACAGAGACCCTTTGTGAAACAAGATGAAACATTGCTCAATGTCGTCAAGATATGCATGGTTTTGAAACCAGACTATCAGACATTTGCTATGTTGTTCAGGAGCCTAGGGGAAATGAAGGCGAGGGTTATGGTGCTCCATCGGACAATACAGCATGAAAACGTAACAGTTAGGTCAAATGAACTGAGCTTCTGAACTTCTGGTGGTGCATTTATCTGCTAGATTGTTAAGTTTTATGCCAACCTTCCTTTTGTTATATAGTTGTAATTTGTTTTGGTGCGATACAAAATTTATTCTTAACGTGCAGCCACCGGCTGAAGAAAACAGCAAGCCATTTTTGTATAGTGTAGGGTGTTCCCTATATTTGCACATGTGGCGATCTTTGATGCCGAGTGGATGTAATCTGTGCAATCGCCTTAATAGCCTAGCGTTAGTTTCGGCCTTATTTATTTCCTAGTCTTCTTTTTCCCTGGTTTGCTAGTGGCCGCAACTACCATGGGCCATATACGGGTCGTAGGATCCATGGGTCTCCTACGGGCCGTCGATAAATGGGCCTGTAATCGGTGGGCCTCGGGCCGTCGAATAAATGGGTCTACATGGGCCGTAATCGGGCGTAATTGGTATCGGCCCAGCACGATAACAGGCCGTTAACAGGCCGTAGGACAGCAAAGGCTTAATTCTGTCACAGGCATAACGGGTCGTTAATGGGCCAGAATATAGGACGGGCTGGAAACGGCGCAACGGGTTAACAGGCCAGAAACGGGCCGACTCTTGCCATGGGCCGAATTTTTCCCATAAGGGTAACAGGCCAGTAATGGGCCGACTCTTGCCATGGGCCGAATTTGGCCCATTAGGGGAACAGGCCAGTAACGGGCCGACTCTTGCCATGGGCCGAATTTGGCCCATTAGGGGAATAGGCCAGTAACGGGCCAGAAGTAATCGAGGGCCGAAAAGGAGCCCAAGAACGTATGGGCCGTCAATAGGCCGAAAGCTAACACGGGCTAGAAACGGCCCATGTAAATCACGGGCCGTTAACGGGTATAAAAAAATTACTGTTCATTATGGGCTAGAGTCACCATGGGCCTGTAAAGGGCCGAAAGATACGAAGGCCTCATATGGGCCGAAAGACGTCGTGGGCCATACATGGGCCGAAAGTGAAATGGGCTGGTGTTATATTCGACGGCCCACATGTCGTTGTTGGGCCGATTTCCTTTAGGGCCTAACGGGCCGTGAGTTAACGGGCCGTAAAATGGGCTATTTGCGAAGAGACCGTTAACAGGCTTTTCATGGGCCAGCCCATTAACTTTTGACCAAGCCAAACGGGCAGGCTTTGTAAGCTAAATGGGCCAGTGGTGGGCCGTGGCACGTGTCGACATATCATAGGCGCCTATCTGACCCACTGACGAGCTGACACGTGTTTCGTCCGGCCAATAAGAATTTACACGTGGAAATTTCCCATTGGTCGGGGCTGTTAACGGGTTATCGGATCCAAAACCCAACCCGATAGCTTAACGGCGTTCCGTTATGGTGGATGCCACGTGTCGGTCACCCTTGACGAAAGCACTTCTGTGACGCGCGATTTATCGTCATGGAAGTGGACACTTCCGTGATGATAATTTTGGTAATGTCATGGAACACTTCTACGACAGCACAGGTATGACTATCTTGATTCTGTCATAAAATCGTCATGGATGTACATGCATGACAAAAAACGCGACCTACTGTGACAAACACGTATCATCGCGGAAGTGTATTTTTTTGTAGTGATATGAGCATCCAGGTTCCGCTATTGGTTATTGACCGGAGATGTGTCTCGGTCATGTCTACATAGTTCTCAAACCCGTAGGGTCCGCACGCTTAACGTTCGATGACGATTTGTATTATGAGTTATGTGTTGGTGACTGAAGTTTGTTCGGAGTCCCGGATGAGATCACGGACATGACGAGGAGTCTCGAAATAGTCAAGAGGTAAAGATTGATATATTGGAAGGTGGTATTCAGACATCGAAATGGTTTCGAGTGGTTCGGGTATTTTACCGGAGTATCGAGGGGTTACCGGAAACCCCCGGGGAAGTCTTGGGCCTCATGGGCCACGGGAGAGAGAGGGGACAACCCACAAGGGGTGCCCCCCATGGGAGTCCGAATAGGACTAGGGGAGGGGGGCGGCGCCCCCTTTTCCCTCTTTCCCTCTCCCTCTCCCACTCTTTCCTTTTCCCCTCCGATGAAGAAAGGAAAGGGGGGGGGGGGCGAATCCTACTAGGAGTGGAGTCTTACTAGGACTCACCCCCATGGCACGCCCCTCTTGGCCGGCCGCCTCCTCCTCTCCTCCTTTATATACGGGGGCAAGGGGACACCCCATAACACAACAGTTATTCTCTTAGCCGTGTGCGGTGCCCCCCTTCGCAGTTTACTCCTCCGGTCATAGCGTCATAGTGCTTAGGCGAAGCCCTGCGCGGATCACATCGCCATCACCGTCACCACGCCATCGTGCTAACAAAACTCTCCCTCAATCCTTTGCTGGATCAAGAGTTCGAGGGACGTCATCGAGCTGAACGTGTGCTGAACTCGGAGGTGTCGTACGTTCGGTACTAGATCGGTTGGATCGTGAAGACGTTCGACTACATCAACCGCGTTAACCTAACGCTTCCGCTTTCGGTCTACGAGGGTACGTGGACACACTCTTCCCCTTTCGTTGATATGCATCTCCTAAATAGATCTTGCGTGATCGTAGGATTTTTTTTTGAAATTGCATGCTACGTTCCCCGACAATGGTGGCTGCGCCGCCACCGCAGTTTGCGCCCCGCCACCATGACCATGAGTCCGGCTCGTCCACGTCTGGCGCCGTCGATAGTGCGGACTCCCGTGAAGAAGAGTAGCACATAGGACGACGCCGCGGCTTGGGTCCTAGGAAGGCCAACTCTATTCTTGGCCTACCGTTGATGCACTGCAGGTGAGCTTGCTAGACATGTGGAAGACAGAACATGGGACATGGACTACGCCATGGTCAGCAATCATTTAGATTAGGTTAAAAAAGACTTGTTCGCTTTTGTTTAGTTGAAATATGTCGAAGATATAATGAACTTGGTCCGGTTTAAATAAAAACCATCCATTTTGTTTAAATCTAGTTTGAAATGTAATGAATTTGCATGAAAATGTTCCCTTTTTGTTTAAATCTACTTTGAAATGTATGCAGGCATGGTTGAATGGCTGGCTCCCGCATCAGTGTCCGCGGGCTGGTCCGCACTAGTCCATGGACAAATAATGTGTGCGATTATTTAGGGGTCCACGTTGGAAATGCCCTAACGCCTTGTGCAAAGGAACGATCGCACAACCACAAACGTCAAGTTATGTTCTTATTATTATAGCTCGACCCATCTAGTCAATCTCTTGTTCACCTTGAGTGATCTGTGGTTGTGGTTGCATCATATTATTTGGCGAACTCCCTAATATTTCCCTTCCCTTTCATGAAAGCGGCGGTTAGGACGAAGAACTTCGTCTCCTCCAAATTCCTCCAGCGAGCTTGTGGATTCATCTCCCCTTTTCATGCTTCTCTGGTTGCCGGGGGCGGGAAGGAGAATCTCGGTGCCTCGACTCAGGCTGGTAGTTTAGGTTAGAAGTTTTTTAGTCCTCACAGGTACGACCCTTGGGAAAATGGTGACACTTCGTCTTCAAGCTGGTTTTCGGGGCTCCGATCCTCCTTGAGTTTGTGCATTGAGACGGAGTTGACAAAGACCCATTGACATTCAAGTCATCTCCTTGGGGTGACAAGGATAAGGTTTCTCGTCATGTGTGAGCAATGGCGGTATTTGGTGACACTTCGGATTGATTTAAGGGTTTAATGAAGATAACTGCGACTCCAGGACATTGGTCCTTGAGGGAAGGAGTATGAAGAATTCCGTCTGTCATTGACAAGGTTGAGTCGGCTCCGCTAGGAGAGTGGCAATAGTGGTCTGTTTTGGTGGCGGTAGTGCTCGTTCGATGGGTCTAGGATCTCAATGTAATAAATTTTATTATGTTTTGAATGATTTGTAGCTATGGTGAACATTCATAATATACTTGATCCTTTTTGCAAAAACGAAAGCGATTAGAAGAATACACAGTTAAGGTCATCACAACTGATTCTGCACCCAAAGGGAAAAAAATAAAATATATAAATCTATAACAAGATAATGGAGGAAGAGCGAAATGAACGGTAGAAGGAGAGGAGCGGGGACAAAGAAGGAAGGGCACCTAACCCACGACGATCATCGGCAACCTGCGACAGTGAGGTTGGAGTGGGCGCTCTGTTGGACTTAAAGAAAAGTTGCATCAATGACCTTCGACAACATTGGCGGTGGTTATGGGCGGTGGATCTGCAGACTACAATAGAGGGGAGGTATGTGACGTAACGATGATGGAAGAAAGAAAGGAGATTGCGAGCTATACAAGAAAGAAGATAAGAGGAAGGCTTAGGGAAGACAAAGGGTAAGGAAAAAAACGGTGACATGAAAGTTGTTGGGGTATAGAGACCATCCATGACACCAAGCTCATGAGGGCAACGTGTAATTTTTCTTCAAAAAAAAATTTATAGTCCACACTAACTTCCCAAAACTACGTTTGTATGCTTGTATAGGGCATCTCTAATCAGACCCTCAAAAATCGTAACTCCTTAAAAGAATCAAATTTTAAGTTAAGCTCTAACTAACCGAGCCCTCAAATGCTTAACTCCTCAAAAAAATTGAGGAGTTAGCCCTCAAATTTGAGCAGCCACCTCCACTTCTCGTTAAAAGATTCTGTGTGCCTTGCTCCACCTCTGACGCGCAACAACACACAATACCTCCCCGGCGACCCATCTGATGACCGCCATGACCACACCCGTGCACCCCCGCCGAACTTCGGGAATATTTCGATGAGATTCCAGTGAGAATCGAGCAAAGTTTTTATTTTATTTCTTGTCTCCCCCGTCGTAACAGGCCACTGTCGCGCTCAACCCCATCATCCTAGGACATAGCCACACTCCTTCGTGTCGTTCCCGGCCACGACCGCAGGCACAACAACACGTATAACATCTTCTAACACCTACTCCCTCCGTAAAGAAATATAAGAGCGTTTAAACACTCTTATATTTATTTACAGAGGGAGTATTACAAAGAAGCACAAGTACATGGATGTTGATCGCCATCATTGATTCTGATGAATCATTGCGTTCCGGACCACACCATCGTGTCACTAGGAGAGGGAAGATGAGAAGAACCCATAATAAAACCCATTAACAGTCGCGGTAAGGGCGCTCGCACGCGATGTCCACCTGTCCCTTTTACTGTGTGAGGTGAAAAAAATTAAACCGAAGGAGAAAAAAAAGAGAAACGGATCGTCCCCATTCACCACCACCCCGAGTCCTCCCCATTTTGCTCCCTCGTCTGCCGCTGCCACCACTCACCGGCGCTCTCCCCCACAGCCGCCGCCGCCACCGCCACCAGTGCCCTCCCCCACAGCCTGCACCCCAGCCCTTCTCTCCTCCGCTCACCTTATCCCCACCACCGGTGAGCTCCTCCTCCCCCCCTCCCCGCTCGCCCCAGATCGAGCAGCAGGTTAGGGTTCACGGCCACGGCGGCGCGAGCGCTCCGATGCAGGTTCAAGCCGCTTGAGGTGGCTGCTTGCTGCAGCTCTTACCCTTGTGCCAAGGCCATGGACAAGGTGCCCTCTCCATCACTTCTCTGTGTGTGTGTGGGTGTGTGTTCGATTTGGGGTTGGTCTTCTGTTCGTGAAGATCCCTTTATTCTCTGTTGCAAAGCATATAACATATACCTCTGTTACTGTTAGTGGAGCAGCCCCAACCCTAGCCCTTCTTCGGCCATGGCGACCTAGCAAGCAGGAGGTGCGAATCCCTTTTCTTATCCCCTTATGTGATGCGTGCCTCTGCTTGTAAAGGTGTGGTGAATTTTTCAGTGTGTGTTAGCCATCGAGCCATGGCGATTTCTAAGGTTTTATCTACTGTCATGCCACATCTATTAGTACTCAGAGAGTTTTATCTACTCTAAGGATTCTTGCCTTATTTATATAATCTACACTTCCTATAGTTAATTCCTGACAATCAGGTTGTTGTTACACTTTTCTTCATATATAAGAGAAAAGGTTGTTGCTACATTTGAATCCAATCCAACATTGAATTAAAAAAAAAGTTCAAGCTTTTTGATTTGTCTGGCTAGTGAATTGATTTTGTTAGTTTCTCGCATCAGGTTGCCAACACAATTGGCAAGAGCTACAATCTGATGAAATTTCTCCCTGAACAAAGCTTGAGGAACCTGAAGTCTGCAGTCCTTCAGTCACAAGGCGTCCGATGCTTGGTTCTAGATGATTGCAAGAGGTTGCTTGCTCTTGTTAGAGCTAAAAAAAGGCAAGTAGTGCCATTTTCAGGCAACTTAGTTTAACTATTGATGCTTCTTTTTCTTTGTAGCCATAGATTTTCTTATATGCATTTGTTGTGGCAATCAGAAAAGTCCGCGGCACTTTCACGTTGATCGCTTCGTCTTTGATCTGTGCCGTCGGGCATGATGCACCCTCCCTCAGAGTTCACGCCGGACACGATGCTCCATCTACATCCACTGGCTTTTAATCTCCCTCTGGAGCAAGCGTCACCAGCGACCCTCGTAATGGACGGCCTCCCACTCATTTGTGCCTTTTACTGTTGTACAGGTAAGCGATGGAGTTTTTGTGACACAAACTCCTGCACATACGTCTCCATACTACTGAAATTTGAGCTATATTTAGTTGTGAATGGTCATGTGTATATCAGTTGCTGATTTTGCAATTAGCGCAGTTTAATTTAGCTAATACCTGTACATGACGAATGGGTATGTCGGTCCGATCTTCAGTTTAGATAGGCAAGCAGGCATCGCTGTACGCAAAAAATAAAAGGCAAGCAAGCAATGCATATATCAACAACAAGGAATTGGTCTCTAGCGTTCTGGTGTTCATTTGACTATAGACATAGATGTAAGATGCTCCAAACGAAGCAATACCTTCTAACTTCAATACTATGCTTTTTATATGACAAAAAGAAATTTTAGGACAATGCCTTCTAACTGCATAATCTGTTATTCTGCTTTCCCAGTTACATTCCGTGGGAATTATGCCGTGTGTGTGTGGGCAGTTTAGGGAGTTTGCTGCAAATGTTGCTCGGTTGGGAAACCTGTGCAGTGATCCCAAATGGCACAAGTTGAATCAGCATTTCTCGAGGTTGAAGTGTGAACCCACTGTGGTGGATGGATGGATGGAGGGAGGATAACGACACTTCAGAAATACTCTAAAGAAGCAGCAGCATCCAGTATGTACTATGTAGGATCTCAGTTCGTTTGTGGTGGATGGATGGAGGGGGGGAGGTGAAGTGGGATGGATGGAGGGGGGAGGTGAAGTGAGATGGATTGGGCAGTCTACTGTGTTTGATTTGTTTAGGTGGAAACATTCTTGACCACTGACTCATAGCTGATGCTGATTTCTGATCATCTGGCAAGGAGGTCTCTATGGCAAGTCCAAGATGGCGTCAAAGAAGTAATCTATTGTGATGTCCTTTGTTGCATGTTGTACTCGGTACTTCAGTACTTATCTTGCACCACATTAGTTAATCTCATTGAGTTTTGATCTTTATGTCATGTTTTCTTGCGCGGAAGGACTAATGCAAGACAATCTTGACATGATTTGCACCGGACCAACTGTTTTGATTTATCACGTTGATGTCATGAGCACAGCTCCAGTCATGCTACTTTCCTTGTGGACAAAACTTTGCTCAGCTATTGTTTGTAACCATTTAATTTGTTGGGTACTTTTTCATGCCACTTTTTTTTAATGATATGAACATGTGGCTGTTGCATATAGAAAGGGGCTCGTTCGTTCATGGAACTAGGGGAGATACGACCTTTGATATATGAGCGTCTTAATTTTTAAATCTTCTTGTCCTGTACCATTTGAAACTACATTCTTCTTGTATAAAGTACTTACCATTTAATGGACTTGTGCAGAATCTTGTGTGCCCAAAGAGCCTCATAATTGATAAGAGCATTCACACAGCATGTCCAGGAAATCAGATCAGCGCAACATTTCATTTATATACAAAATAAAAAATTTCTTGGTTCTTCGTATGAGTGACTGTCGGTGTCAAAACCGGCGGATCTCAGGTAGGGGGTCCCGAACTGTGCGTCTAGGATCGATGGTAACAGGAGACGGGGGACACGATGTTTACCCAGGTTCGGGCCCTCCCTATGGAGGTAATACCCTACTTCCTGCTTGATTGGTTTTGATGAATATGGGTGTTACAAGAGTTGATCTATCAGGAGATCGTAATGGCTAAACCCTAGAAGTCTAGCCTATGAGTATATGGTAATGAATCTGTCCTATCCGGACTATGCTCTCCGGTTTATATAGACACCGGAGAGATCTAGGGTTACATGGGGTCGGTTACATAGGAGGAAATCTTCATAATCGGTCGCCTAGCTTGCCTTCCACGTCAAGTAGAGTCCAATCCGAACACAGGTACAATCTTCATTTTTTATGTCTTCATAGCCCATCAGTCCGGCCCAGTAGATAACAGGCCGGACGCCCGAGGACCCCTTAGTCCAGGACTCCCTCAGTAGCCCCTGAACCTGGCTTCAATGACGAGGAGTCCGACGCGCAGATTGTCTTCGGCATTGCAAGGCGGGTTCCCCTTCTTCCGAGCTCCAAGATAGTCTTCGGATGTGACGATTCTATCCGGACCTGTGTATATAATTGCAGAAAATACAATACTCCATGAGTCCAATCTGCTGACAACTGTTTATGGCATTGTATCACGCCTGCCCGGTTATTATTTCCAACCGTTGGTTAGCCCGTCGCCCCACGTCTTGGAAAGCGGTTTTATTGGCACGTCTTGTCAAAGTAGAGATCGTGTCCCCTTATTCACGGGATTTTCAATAATGTAGGTATGGGTAATCCAACCGTCCCCTGGGTACAACTCTTTGAGGATAGGTAAGTTTCAAGACCCAGGAGGGGACGCTCGATATTCTCGGCCTTTATATAGGGACCCAGACCTGTCTTTTTCTTCTGCGCTTGCTTCTTTCTCAACCCCAGCCACCTCGAGTTCCAATCACCACCAGCCCCAATCATGTCCGGGTCCAGCCGTTCAGGCCGGTGGGTGGCCTCTTCCGTCACGGAGGAGGATATTGCGAAGCTCCGCGTAGCGAGGTACTTGACCCCAGAAATCTTTCATCGGCTTCCTGCCGAGGGGCAGATTATTCCCACCCCCAAATCCGGCGAGAGGGTGGTATTTGTGTCCCACTTCCTCCATGGGTTAGGGTTCGCGCTTAACCCCTTCGTCCGGGGGCTCATGTTCTACTATGGGCTAGATTTTCACGATCTGGCCCCGGACTCTATTCTTCTCATCTCGGCATTCATCGTCACGTGTGAGGCCTTTCTCCGGACTCCTCTGCACTTTGGTTTGTGGCTCAAGACTTTTGATGTGAGACCGCGGGTGACAGAGGAGGAGCAGGCAGAGTGCGGCAGTGTTGTAATAAGCAAGCTTGCCAGCACGGTTTGGTTTGAAGGATCCTTCGCCGAGTCTTCCGAACTATGGCAGCAGGGGTGGTTTTATGTCAACGAGCCGCGGGGCTCCAAGTGGGTGGCTATGCCTACGTTCTGACCCGGCCCTCCAACTCAGCTCGCTTCATGAATCAACAAGGGATTGGACTGGGGATCCGTTAATGAGGTGCAGACTCTGCAAGGTCGCATCCGAAGCCTTACCGAGAAGGGCATCGATCTTGTGAACGTCGTTCAAGTAATGCTGGTCCGCCGGATCCTGCCGTGTCAACGGCGGCCTCTCCGTATGTGGGAGTTCAATCCAGAAGGGCAGCGGACTCTTCAGCACTTCTTCGGCACTACGCACGAAGGAATGTGGAAGTTATATTTCGGGGAGCGAGAGCAATGGCCGGACACCACCGAAGACGTCGGCCTCGACTGCAATCATCCGGACACTCCGGTAAGTATTCAATCTCCGCACACCTTCAATTCAAGCATCTCTTGACAAGACACTGAACAACCCGCCCTTATACAGGACTGGATAAAGAAAGCGGTGTTAATCTGGTGTCCGGCGCCCCTTCCCGAAGACCCTGCGTCCGCCCTACTGACGCGGATGTTGACTCCGACACCGTACCTGGTGTCTGCAGAGGGGGGCGAGAGCGGGGAGCCCAGAGGAGATGCCCATCCTGAGGGCGATTTAGGCGCTGTGTTCGGGGAAACCGAAACCCTTTTGCCCAGGGGCAAAGGTGTGGAGGAGGCACTTCATGGCAAGAAGAGGGCCGCTTCTGGAGGTCAGGAGGGGAAACCTTCCAAGAAAGGGAAAATGCCATCGTCGGGCGGCTTGGGCCGGGCAAGCGATGTCGTCGTAGAGCTTGATGATGAGGACGAACCTCCGGCCAGACCGTAAGTGAAGCAGGGCACTTTAACCATACCTCATTCTTTTCTTATTACCGAAATAATCCTCCGACATATGTGCATCCTCGCAGGTTAACGCCTGGTGTTTCTCAATCGTCCTCCTCCTCGGGAGAACTTCTTCCGGAGATGATGGAGAGTGACATACTTTCTCCGACCTCTTCGCCTAACAGGGCGGATGATCTCGAGGTGTCATCCCGGAGGGCTCCTCCCAACCGGCAAGTAGCGTAGGAAACGAGGAAGGAGTTACCCGAAGGTGGTGCCTCTGTCACTCAGGGTTCGGGGATCAAGAATGACGGCCCCGAACTGTCCGGTTTACAGCCGGAGACAATGCTGGAGGCGGGAAAGCGGATTCCTTCAAAGGAATGTCGTGCTCCGGCAGCGGTGTCCGAAGACCCAGGAGTGCCGGAGACGCTGACGGACATGCTACAACGAGCGTCCGTTTCAGAGGAGCACCGTGTCTTAATGGTTACGATGGTCGAAAAGGTTTTATCCGCGAAGAGCGGGTTGAACAAGGCCTTTACGAGCCTTCTGAGAGGTTTTGAGGTTTGTGATGTAATGTTGCCAATTGAATAATATTGACAGAATGCACCTGTTGTGTATGCAGTAGCCCCTGAGACACGGATTGCCTTCCAAAGGAAGTGATCGGAGGATCGAAAAGATATTTTCAGGTACTAACCTTGGTTTAATTTGGAATGCAGGCTGTCTCCCCTCCTGCCACTGCCCGAAATTCGGAGGTGACCGAGCTGCAGCCGAAGCTGGATATTGCGGAGGATGACATTGCTTTGATCAACAGGCATCTTGACGACTCGCAAGGTATATATTTCGAGCATTCCTTTACACCAATGTGCTTGTAATTTAAGCCTGACTCTAAAAAGAGTTTGATATGAAGTGTGCATGAATGCAGATGGTGCTGCCGCCGTGGAAGCCCTTCAGGCGGAGCTAGCCCGTGCCAAGGAGTAGGCCCGGTTTAGTAATGCGGCTGCCGAAAAGGCATCGGCTGAATTGAAGGCCGAACAAGCCGCGCGGCGCCAAGACAAGGAGATGATGTCCACCATGGCGCGCGAGTTTGAGAATGCAGCTGGCCGCTGTAAACTTCTTGAGAAGGAAAATGAAGCCAAAACGGCTGAACTTGACAAGGCCTTACGAGAGGCGAGAGAAGCGCGGTCTGAATCCAGAGCAGCCCGTGAAGAGATCCGGCAAGCTGGGGAGATTGTGGCTGGCAAGCCCTTTTTGCTACAGGCTAAGTTCAGCGATCCGAACTATGCTCAGCTTAACCAAGTATGGAGTTCTCCGGACAATTTTTTAGACTTGCCGAAGAGTTCTTCCGATGCGGCGCGGTTTTATCAGGCGCAAGAGGGGTGTGCAACGGAGAAGCTTTTTTGGTCACAATTTGGCGCGTCGAAGCGCCCTCTGTTGCTGAATGAACAGATGTCCCAGTGGGCCGAGCTGCATAGGATATCCGACGCTGCCATGAAGAACGTCATAGTCCGGTTGTGGCCGACTGAACCTGTTCCGAGTAGTTACTTCGGCCTGGTGCAGCGGCTTGCTGACGTGGTACCGCGTATCGACGCTGTGAAGCGGTCGGCGTGCATTGAAGGTGCACGGATGGCCTTCGCCCGAGTCAAGACATTCTGGGGGAAGATGAAGGCCATCGATGTTGCGACGAAGAGTCCACCCAAAGGCCAGGACCGTCCGGAACCGGAGCATTATTTTGGAGACGTCCTAGAGGCCGCCCGCTTGATAGAGGGTTAGTGCTCGAAAGACATAATATTCGAGTGATGTGTACAAGGGTTGTAACATACAACTTTATAGTTAATCTATTTTCGTGTTTTGCTCGAAAGCTTGTATTCCTCCTGTGCGGCCGTTTTAATGTAATTTGAAAGTTTTCCAGTCGTTGGCTTCAGCCCCCTCGTAGGAAATACGGGGGTGTTCGAAAAAGCATTGAATCACTCTTTATTCAACGTCTTGGTCCATAAAGGAGGTGATAATGCGGCGAACCAGGCAATCGGACTATAGGGCATTAACACTTTCACTTAGCCATAGGAGTTTTATGGTGGGGCTACGACATAGCACCTGGTATGTATGCGGCATATCCTAATATTGTGCCTTACATGTTTTGATCTGAAAAAGATCCTTCGTGTAACACGGAGAATCGCTAAAGATTCGAATAAGTCGTCAAGTGGTTGACCAGCTCTCGCCGCATCATGACAGTCGGTTTTCGGCTTTCTCTACTGAGGTGCTCATCTGGTCAAAGCCAGGGCACAATCGCAGTAGTTCTCCCTTTACTACCCTAGCCGATAGAGCAGGACGTAGGGTAGCAAGCACAGGAGCCGGGCAACCCAACTATTGACCAAAGACAATGATTTGGAGCTGATGCATATAAGGCCAAACTTGTGACGCCGAAGTACGCTATAGAGCTGTTCGGACTTTTATTGGCGACTCATTTGTTCCCATACCGAGCCCCTGGCAGGTTATGCCGAGGCGCGTCTTGTAACACAGCCGTTACGGCCGTACTCATTGTAGAAAGAGTATTTAAGATTAGCTCGGATAAAGTTTACTGGGAGTGGAGCAATATGCCAATTATAAATTCATATATAAAAAAGAAAAAACCACAACCCGGCTATTTGACATGCTCAGGGTCGGGAACGGAGGAAAAGGGCATAGTACAGGCTCAAAATAAAGAGTGCGGTCTACAAAAAGCTATTTTCGACCTCCTGTCGCACGTCTGCGCCGCTCGTCCTCTGGGAGGGGAATCCTTAACGGAAGTAGCCCCTTAGGTGAGTATACGGATCCGAACTCCGATAGAGTCCGTTGTAGATGCTGTCCTGTTGGTCACTGGGTTGTCCGTATTGTGCTTCCGCCGATGCCCATGGTATCTTGAGCGCGTAGTGATGTACGCGTGGTGTAAATCTTGCCAGCATAGTGGGTGGGTGGCGGAAGCCGAACTGCTATTTCCGCTCCGGTAGTGGTCAAACGTCGGAGGGAAATTGTTTCTGGCCCCTGGTGTTCGGCTGGCGAGCCGCTTCGTTGTCTTTATCGCTTGGTGGCCTCCTCCCCTTGTACTCGGCGTTAAGCTTGCCTGCCTGCTTAAAGACCCAACAGTTTCTGTTGGTGTGATTGGCTGGCTTATCAGGGTGACCGTGAATCTGACAAGGTCGGTCCAGTATCCTGTCGAGGGCGGATGGTCCATCCTGGCTGGCCTTAAATGGCTTCTTCCGTTGACCGGGTTTCGGATTATGAAATCTGGCGTTGACCGCTGTGTCGCGTAATCTTTCATTATTGTTGCGACTGTTGTGTTCGGTTAGTCGTGGCTTGCCGTTGCCGTCTCGGATTTCAGAAGTGTGCGGGTCGCAGGAGCTGTTTCTTTTACGAGCGAGCCAGTTGTCTCCCCCCGCACAAAAGCGAGTCATTAGAGCGGTAAGGTCTGTCATGGATTTAGGTCCTTCCTAGCCGAGGTGGCGTGCTAGCCATTCATCCCGGACGCTATGCTTGAAGGCCGCGAGGGCTTCCGCGTCCGGACAGTCGACAATTTGGTTCTTTTTGACTAAGAACCTGGTCCAGAGCTCCCTGGATGACTCGTCGGGCTGTTGGACAATATGACTTAAGTCGTCGGCATTTGGTGGCCAGACATATATTCCTTGGAAGTTGTCACGAAAGGCGTCTTCCAAATCTTCCCAGCTGCCAATAGAATTTTCTGGCAAACTGTTTAGCCAGTACCGTGCTGGCCCCTTAAGCTTGAGAGGCAGGTATTTAATGGCATGAAGGTCGTCTCCGCGAGCCAGGTGGATATGGAGGAGGTAGTCCTCAATCCATACCGCGGGATCTGTTGTTCCATTGTATGATTCGATGTTGATGGGTTTAAACCCGTCTGGAAATTCGTGCTCCATTACCTCGTCGGTGAAGCAAAGCGGGTGCGCGGCTCCTCTATGTTGGGCCACACTGTGAAGCACCTCCGTTGGATGCCGTTGGCGGCTTCGGGCGTGGTTGGCTCGGTTAAGTCCGGCTGATTGACCATCATCACCGGTCGGGGCATATCCCCGCGATCTGTACGTCGATCTTGTCTGTCCTGCTCCGCCCACTAAGCTTTGGCGGATGTCGTGATTGTTTTCCCGGACCGTCTTGTTCTTGTTCTTACGGCCGGATTGGTTGGTATGCTGTTCTGCTTGGGCTGCTACTTTATCCGGACCGAACTGTGGTCGACCTGCCGCATTATTCGATGGTGGAACGGGCTCCCGCGTCTTGCCATCATGTGGAGGGAGCCACCTGCACTTGGGGTGGCTTTTGTCCGGGCCACTAGGGCCGTATTCTATGGCGGCTAGGACCTCGGTCCATTTATCATTGAGGAGATCTTGGCTTGCTTGAAGCTGCAGCTGTTTTATTCTTAGATTCCTTGTTGTGGCTATTAGCCAGCGTTTAAAGCGCTCCTGCTCGAGAGGTTCCTCCGGCATGATGAATTCTTCGTTGTCGAGGCTCTCCTCCTCCTCGGAGAGGGGAAGATAATTACTATCCTTCGAGTCTCCGTACATGACCTGTTCATCGGGGCTATCTTGCCGCTTTCCTGGTCCTCCTGTTCGGATCCTGCCTCAACAGGGTCTTCGTTGTCCGGAGTAGTATCACCTCCGGTGCTAGTATTGTTTTCTCTTGAGTGACGTGACTGAGAGCGGCGCCGGCAGCGCCGGTGTTTGGGTTGTGTACCAGGAGGTTTATCCTCAACTGGATCCTCCTTGTCATCGTCGATATCGTCGTTGGGTGTGTCTACCATACACACGTCATACCAGGAAGTGGTCGTCCCGCGTCTAGCGGATAGTAAGCTCTGGCCTTGCCCCTCATCGTTGTCCATACCGTCGATGTCTTCGGGGCAAGGGTCAAGCATGTTGGTTGGGTCTTCGACAGTGGCTATGAAGTGGGTGGCGGGTGGGAAGCAAAATTCTCCGTCATCCGCCGTAAGGTCGAACCGGACATAGTTCGGCGACGGGCCATCTGCCAGGGATAGGTTTTTTAGTGAGCTTAGTAGATCGCCCATGGGCGAGTGCTGGAAGACATCTGCGGCGCTGAACTTGAAGATCGATAAACGACCGAGTTCGGTATCCGCGGGCTCGCAGGGTTCGGAACTCTATATCGGAGACGAGTCCGGGGTTCCGTTGATGCAGGTATCGTATGAAGTGGGATCTGCGCGAGGCTCCAACACCGCAGACTCGGTAGCCCCCGTGATGGGGTTGAGTCTCCCATCTTCGGACGTCTTGATCTGCTCCGGATCTAAGGCCAGAGTTGTTACAGGAGCTATCTCCTGGATGCGGCCCGATGACAGGTTTAAGCCATGTTCAACGGGGCGAAGGGGAGCGGTTGCCGCGGTCTCAAATCCATCGAAGATCAAGTCCCCACGGATGTCCGCGTCGTAGTTCAAACTTTCGAATCTGACCTGATGGCCAGGGGCGTAGCTATCGATCTACTCCAGATGGCCGAGCGAGTTGGCCCGCAGTACGAAGCCGCTGAATACGAAGATCTGTCCGGGGAGGAAGGTTTCTCCCTGGACCACGTCATGACTGACGATCGAAGGAGCCATCGGACCTTTCGTCGACGGCACAGTGGAACTCTCAATGAAAGCACCAATGTCGGTGTCAAAACCGGCGGATCTCGGGTAGGGGGTCCCGAACTGTGCGTCTAGGATCGATGGTAACAGGAGATGGGGGACACGATGTTTACCCAGGTTCGGGCCCTCTCTATGGAGGTAATACCCTACTTCCTGCTTGATTGATCTTGATGAATATGAGTGTTACAAGAGTTGATCTACCATGAGATCGTAATGGCTAAACCCTAGAAGTCTAGCCTATGAGTATATGGTAATGAATCTGTCCTATCCGGACTATGCTCTCCGGTTTATATAGGACACCGGAGAGATCTAGGGTTACATGGGGTCGGTTACATAGGAGGAAATCTTCATAATCGGTCGCCTAGCTTGCCTTCCACGCCAAGTAGAGTCCAATCCGGACACGGGTACAGTCTTCGGTTTTTATGTCTTCATAGCCCATCAGTCTGGCCCAGTAGATAACAGGCCGGACGCCCGAGGACCCCTTAGTCCAGGACTCCCTCAGTGACCATCCTATGCGAATTCAGGTTTGGGGTTCTTCCTTTGTATCCTATCTCAAACTTGGAATATTGATTGTTAGGCATAGCTTAACTTCCACAGTTGCTTGCATATTCTTGCTGGTAAAACAGGGCAAAATGCGCACCACAGAATGCAGTGAGTATATAGATTTATTTTTCTATTCGTACTTTTATTAGATAGATCACATTTCAAGGAGAAAATGAATTTATTTTGCTCTTCCTACTTTTGTTCAATATGCCACATTCTTTTTGGTTCACTCATGCCTGGTGTTGTTGTGTAAATTCAACATAGATGTTTAGTGTTATAACATGTATTTATAAGTTGTCAACTGCAAATGTCTTGGTTCCTTCTGAGACACTGAAATATCTTACTAGATAGTAGGGTTTATACATGTGGTGGACTATCAATCCTTACAATTCTATGAACAGATCTATCCGTTGAAGGAAAAATGATATTAGCAACTATATCTACTATTAATCTCTACTATTAAAGGGGGATCGAACGTCGTGATGGTTCTACCTCCCATCGCTACCCCAGCCTCGTACGATCTCATGTGAAAAAACATCAACCCATCTCCTATTTTCACGTAGCGATACCTTGGTCCCACGATTCCCCGCGCAGCACTAAAAAAATCCTAGCAAACAACAAAACGGTTGGGCACACGTCTCACGATCCCAGTTCCCCACCCACGCGCAGTTTCCTCCCGACTCCACCGGCGCCTCCTCCATGCGTCCTGCGATGCCGCCGCCCCACCCGATACTGCCTTTCCAAGCACTTGGCACCTCGCCGGTCACGGCTTCCCCGACCTCCTATCCATGCGCCTTGCAATGTCGCCGCCCCACCTGCTACCGCCTCTCCGAGCGCTGAGATGCGGGGCTCCCCGGAATGCCCGAGGCTTTGGCGATGACCCGTAGGGGAAGGATCCCGCGTCGTACAGCGAAGGAGATGGAGGTGCCACACGGACTTCTCCTGCGACACGGCGCCTCGGCGTCCCTGCGACGGCGCCACCACACGATTCTGACCAGCGCCTCGCCAGCCTCGGCCTCTCTCAGCTTCCTCTCCATACGCCCCCGCGTAGCGGCGGAGGGAGACGGCGACAACATCGACTACACGTAGGAGGAGAACAGTATAGAGGACCAGGTACCATGCCATCTGCGACAACTTGTTCACGGACGGTGCCTACACCGTGCAGTCTAAGCTCAGCCGGGGGTACTTTACCGTCTCTCGCTACCGTGGGAAACCACCCACGTTGTGCCACCTAACCTCTTGCTTATTCACTCTTTTGTTTCTAGTGTTAGAATAAATCCGAGGCATACCATCGATCATCCGAGGACCAAGCAATCACACGAGGCACGGCACCGAGATTTGTTAACGAGGTTCACCGATATGGCTACATCCCCAGGGCTTGACTACGGGCGCTCCTCCCCTTGACACCGTCACAATACCGCACACCGGCCACCCAGGCGCCGGCTCCCCCTTGCGCGCCTGTGCTATTATGTTGGCATAGGTTACATCGTGTGTCTACCCCCGCTATATAAGAGAGGCCTGGGATACAAGTGTCCTACTTGGACACGCCTCCATATCCTATCTAAACACAATACAACTACAAGTCCAACTGTAACCTACCTTGTACACTATATTCGACACAACTCTAACAAACTCCACCTTGGCGAATATTCTCCACCACCTTGAGTTTGTCCATGCGTCAAACTTCCATGTACATTGGACTTGAGCTTATCCATGAGCACCGCTGCTACTCCAAGACTCCATGTGACTCCACCTGCAACTTGTAGTCCCTTCTTTTCTTGACCACGGTCAACACTCGAGCGAAATTAAGTTTCACATTACTCTAGTTTGCGCTCCCAACTTCCAGAGTATCCGTCCATGCCATCACACACCGATCACTGACTTGCGTGAAAGTAAACAACTCACATATTGGGTGTCACACATAAGAGTTACCTGAACTCAACATCATCGCTCTTCCTTGACCGCCTGTCTGAAACTTGAAAGAATTTCACCATTGCTTATAGTCATCCCGAGTCAAATTTGCAGTTGTCTCACCACATGTATGACCACCAGAGCCCTGGCCCGTCTCCATGTCCCGTGCATACCACACGCCTCGCCGCTATTACCGCGTCGAGCCTCCGCTGTCCCGGTCGAGTCTCAAGGGTCGCGAACCCACACCACTCAACCCCCACTGCAGAGTACCACCGATCATCACCGACCAATGACGAGTTTCACGCTTCCATCAGACTACTGGGCTCCAGTCCGAACTGCATGTCACTCGCTTTTTTCCAGCTGAATAGGCTCCGACTCTCTGTGCACTTATGTCGTAGCCCCTCAATCCAGCTCCACCATCAACATGACTCCATGGTAGATGATCAGTCCACCCTTGCGCCCCGTCGACTCCAAGCTCTCATGTGCAGCGTCTTAAATCAACCCCGCGCCATAGTCTTGTCGAAGCCACACAAGCCCTCGGGGCCTGCGCCGCGTGTTTCCACGCCCCAGAAGTCGGTCACCATCAGCATCACGCACCTATGTCGTCGTCGCCGATCCCACCACCGTCTTCTGTACCAACCGACTCATGTCGATCCGTCAGACTGACTAGTCTGACCCAGCCGAACTTATCCGACTGCACAATATGCTCGAGACTCCACAAGCCTTGTACGCACATCACCAATCTGCCATCTTCATGATAAAACCTCATGTGCAATTAGCAACACTTCCAAAAGAAATTTTCACTAGCCTGGTAGTCTCCATGGGTGCACCAAACCTTTGCCTCCCGTAACCTCCAAAGCACTTTTTTCTTTATTGTGTTGTTGTCCATGCCACATCAATACCATATATAATGCAGATGTTTTTGTTTCCAAACAAATCTCGTCCAACAAGCACAGCACCAAGCCAAACACTCGTACGAGTGCCTCACAGCCACAGTTGCCGCTGAACCTCTTCAACACATGTAGAGCGCACGCACGCTCGTCTGCCCTGCCGGCCTGCCTAGTGCTTCACCTGGGCCTTGGGCCGCGCATCATGCGCCGTTGCCGCTGAAGAGTCCTGCTGCTGCATGCTGCATGCTGCATGACGCGGCTGAAGCCGTATTCCCTTGATCGCCACGTCTCCTGCCCACTCGCCGAGAGCCCGACACCGATTCGATCTGGGACATCTCGATGCTTACGGCCACCTGCTGCTTTTGCTTCTGATCTTCGTCGAGATCTCGCTTGTTTCCGATTGCTTCCCACACGAACAGAACTCCCGCCGCCTCCATCGATCTTTTCCAGTCGCATGATTCGACCGCCGACCGATTCGACAAATTCTGCTCCACCTCTTCGATCAACAATCCACTACCTCCAAACAACCTAGCTCATGATACCACTTGTTAGAATAAATCTAAGGCATACCATCGATCATCCGAGGACCAAACAATTACACGAGGCACGGCACCGAGATTTGTTAACGAGGTTCACCGATATGGCTACATCCCCGGGGCTTGACTACGGGCGCTCCTCCCCTTGACACCGTCACAATACCGCACACCGGCCACCCGGGCGCCGGCACACGCCGCCGGCTGCCCCTTGCGCGCCTGTGCTATTATGTTGGCATAGGTTACATCGTGTGTCTACCGCCGCTATATAAGAGAGGCCTAGGATACAAGTGTCCTACTTGGACACGCCTCCATATCCTATCTAAACACAATACAACTACAAGTCCAACTGTAACCTACCTTGTACACTATATTCGACACAACTCTAACATCTAGGATTCATAATGATTATGTAGGAGAATATAAATATGGATGCAGTTGTTTTTATGCCCACCGATTGTTCGTTCTTTCACCTGAGCATGTAAGCAGAAATTCTTTATTTCTTACTGTTCTATGCGTCAATCCTATCATCTTGCACGAGATATTTTCATTTTTTACCTGTGTTGCCGAGAGATTAAGCTGCCTGTGTTCTGTGTAGAGAGGTATGTGGCCCTGAAGGTGCAGAGGAGGCCACACGCCGAACCAACCATGGCCGCGTCCCCGAACTGCACCTCGAGGGCCACTGGACACTGCCAAAACTGTGGTCACCCCACTCGGAGTGCCATGACGAGGATAAGACATGGTGGATGACTACCGAAGTAGGACAGCCCTGCTGGCGTCACCGCTACGCAAGCATTGCCCAGAGACGCCCTCTGGTGAAGGGGAGGGGAGGAGGAGAGTCGAGTGGCAGTTGGGTCGAGGTGCTGGAGGTTTCGTCAAGGCGGCTCTTACAAACAGTTCACAAGTGATGGTGAAACAAGGCAACACATACGGTCCTGAGAAGTGCTTTCATGTCCCAAATATGCGACATCCGCCGACATGTCAGTGGGACGAGAGGTATATCTATTTACTCCGTCAATCTGGTTTTTGCTGAGAAAATACTTTCAACTTCAATTTGTACCCCGTTTATCCCCTGGTAAATCTTGTTCCATTTTAACTTGAAAAATGATTCCATGATATAAATTTGCATGTTTCTAGAGTTTCAGAAACTGGGATTTTATTTCCCTCTCAAGGTAATTTTTTGGGAGAAAAGGTGGAATTATTAAATTGATCAAGATGCCTCTCAATCAGATTGGTGAGCCGCCATACTCTGGGAATGAAAATGCTATGCATTCAAATGTTTCTTATGTAAGATTTAACTAGAAGAATGAAAGGTGTTCTTCATTCATTCACTAAGGATGCCTGCTAGAAGAAGCATTAGAAAATTGTATTGGCTAGCCAGATGCTATCACGTTCTAGGGGCTCTCACATTTTTAGGCAGATCTAAGTGTAATTTCGCGAATGGAAAATGTTCCCTTTGTCATAGTTTGAAGTGGAACCCTCTGTTTGACAGTATGCGGTATTACTAACTGAACACATGCTTTTGTTAACCATTAATTAAATTTAAGTTTGTTGCGTATTGCAAACCTGGAAGGAATAGTGGCTTGGTCATGACCTTCAAATTGTTTCAGATTGCAGAAAACGTAGTTAGGTTAAGACATATTGCAATTGCCCTTGTTTTACCTTTGTACTCCCTCTGTCCCATAATATAAGAGAGTTTTTTACCCTAGTGTAGTGTAAAAAACGCTCTTATATTATGGGACGGAGGGAGTAGTTATTAATTCTCCAATCATTTGATGTATACATATGCTTTGTCTTTCAGAGTCACTGTTCCTTTAGAGATACAGAAGGTGTTGGAGGCCATGGAGGTTGGACTGGAGCTCCAACCATGTTAAGTAATTTATTTGCCCCGTCTGTATGCCATCCATTAGCCACTTAGATAAGCTCATGTTCTATATTTATTTAGACACTTGTTATTTGGTACCTTTTTTTGTTTGGGAGAGGAGGGTGATGGTCGTTAGTAGAACCGTACCCATGTTGTCAGTTCTAATGTGTGTCATTGGCTATCTAAAGATGTATAATTTTTTTCATGCAGATCCTTTTTGTTAACCAATGTCTCCAAATGCGAGTCTCTCCTTCGAGTTCTCGTAAAATGCCTTTATTGCCGAATGTGAGACAAAGCTCAATGTTTAATAATAGTGATCTCAAGGTCCTCGTGTGTGTGCAGGTTCTGAAGGCGAAATCTTATCCTAATGGGTCACTCGAGGGTACCGTCTTTGCAGGTAACTCTTCCTCGACGTGGCATGCAATCCACCATGGAGTCAAGCTGCTCAAGCGGGGCTTGGTGTGGCGTGTGGGGTGTGGGGGACGGTCAGCAGATTTGTACTTGCCGGGATCCCTTGCTCCTGCACCCTCTGTCCTACAGGCCTATCTGGCCACAGGGGACATGCTGACTAACCAAGTGGTTGAGCTGCTGACGGAGCATGGAGGATAGAAGGAGGACATCATCCAGTGCCGAGCCTGCCGACGCCGAGGTGATCCTCAAGATCAAATTTGCGACGAGAGACACATGGAGGATGTCCTTGCGTGGGGTACCGATCCGCGCGGGATCTTCTTAGTGCGGAGCGCGTACCACCTCGCCCTCCACCATTATGACGAGTTGCCGCGAGAGTTATTGTTTTGCTCTTCCATTTGTTGAGGTGTAATGGACCTGATGAACCATGTTCACTTCTCCTTCTTTATTAATGACATGAGGCAAAACTTTTGCCACCGTTTCAAAAATATGTGTTTCATGTAAAGAAAGACAGCGGGAGTATCAACAACGCTTCTGGTTCATTCTTCCCTTTTTCTCTTGGTAGGAATAGATGCTCATCTACACTATTTTTGCTGGTAACCTCTGGTAAAGTCATGTATCTTTTGTTGGTCCCGTAATTCAAGAGGTTATGAGGCTGGTGGATAATATGGGTTGTCAGGGTAAAGTTCATCGTGAGAGATGTATAAGTCAAATCTAATCTTTAGGTATTCAAATTATGACTTTACTATTATTTTTCAGGACACATTTTGTATTCCGTGGCAACGCACGGGCATGCAACTATGTGATATATATGCAGATCCAAGTTGGCATGATGAAATATGGATGGAATGGAGGTATATGGTCCAGTCTCAAGTGAAGTACAACATGCATGCTCCTTTATATCTTGTCATAACTGAATTACATGCATGCTAATTTTTACTAATATCAACTAATTACATGCATGCTAATTTTTACTAATATCAACTAACTACATGCATGCTGATTTTTACTCTATTGCTAATCTGTAGAAAGTCCTTCTATCATTGCTTAAGTGAACTCTCGGCTTTGGAACCTTCACTATTTTCTGTTACTCAATGTAACTCAGTTTGATAAGCTATATTTCTCATGTTTATTTTGTTTCAGATCTTTCAACATGGTATTGTTGATCTGCGGGGGCTATCATTCTTCACTACCTATGCAACATTGGCACTTTCTAGGCTGAACTATCTTATCAAGCCCATTGTTTGTAGCATAATGGCCTATGATCAGGTTTGTACACAGTTAATTGTCTCATGTGTGCAATGCAAGCAGATCAGGTTTAAATAAATCCTAATAGGGTTGTTTGTGCTAGATGATACTAATTACATGTATCAGGTTGATCTATATTTCCTTTGTCAATGAGCAAATCATAATATGACCTATTGACGTGTCAAGGCTTGTGTTGCATTCTTAGGGAAGATTGTGGTCAGTGAAATTGCATTGACTTTGATTTTGAGTGCCGTTCACTTATTTTTGCTTTTTACTGTTCGATTTGCCTAGACCATTGGTAAACTATTTATCTACTATTGGAAATACAATTTAGTTGAGTAGGTTCTCCAACGACAACATTTTATTGTGTTATCCATTGATTACATAGAAATTATGCATTGATTCTTGGCTCTCCTATTACGCTGCAGTTGCTCCCTCTGTCGCCGTCTGCACTGCGAAGGCATCAGTCAATCAGGATGCAGGTTGGATACACTTCTACATTTTTTATTTCTTTAGAAGTCTTCCCAATGTTTTCTTGGAGTATAGTATCTGATGATATGTTTTACGAAGCTGGTTGTCAATCGGATCATGGGTGATATTGTTGCATATCTTAAGAATAGAAATTAAATTAGCACCTGTAGTCCTTTCTGAACTGATTGCATCCACAAAGAATGGGACTATCAACAATGAGGTAATGTCGCTTCCTTTTGATTGTGCTACTCTGCTGCATCGATTATGATGGCTAGAACTTGATTTGGGTCCATGACCGATGACCGATGTCGAGCGTCAACAGTGGCCCATGACCGATGTCGCCTATGGGTCCATGCTGGAGATCCAGATGTAGCTGGCAGAGCGAGGACGTTGGCTGCTGACCGCAGAGGACCGGGAGCGGCTGTTCCTGTTGGTGTGCGTGAGCGCCGCCGCAGAGGAGGAAGGCCTGGGGTCGGCATGGTACAGGTGCAAGGTACCAGATGGACGCCAAGGTGAGGAGCTGCGTCATCCCCGTCGTGGAGGCGGCTATGGACGTGGGCGGCAGGTACCTGCCAGTGCCGGCCGATGTGCCGCCGCAGGAAGGAGGGATCGTCCTCCGTCTCCCATCGACAAGCAGGTCAAGACGAGGACGAACGCCTGTTCCCGGTGTTAACAGATAGCCTAATTATTGTTTAGATATTGTGGATATCTCTAACAGATCTCGGCCTGATCTTGCTATTTTTCTTGTGCAAGACATGAGCTGTTTGTAAGGCTATTTATAGCAACTATTCCAATCAATGAAATCAGTTGCCCCAAACCGAGTTCTCCTCCCGCTGTTCGTAGTTTAGGCTCCTTCATGGTATCAGATACCTAGATCACATCGTATCCTCTCCAGCTTCCGCCGCCACCTCCCCTCCCGCTGCCATGAGCTCGCTGCTACACCTCCGCCTCCTCGGACTCCGACGACGATGTCTTCGAACAGTTCGGCATCCCCGTCGCAACTCAAATCCTTCCCACCCCGCAGCTGCAGGCTCTCCGCATCCGTGACCGCATCCTCGTCACGTTGGATTATGAGAAGGAGAACTACGGCATCTGGAGCCGCCAATTCCTCACCGCCCTCTCCAAGTTCGGGCTTCGGGATCACATTGATGGCTCCCCCGCCCAGGGCACCTCTGACTGGGTGCTCAACGACTTCGCCATCGTCTCGTGGTACGACGCCACGGTCACGGCCTCCACTCTGGCGATCGTGGAGCCGCGCAACGCCACCGCCGTCTCTCTTTGGCGCGCCATCCGCAGCGTCTTCCGCGACAATCGCGACACGTGCACCATCTACCTCCGCGACGAGTTTCACGGCTTCAATCAAGGCGACCTCTCTGTCGTCGAGTACACCTCCAAGATGAAGGAGATGGCCGACATGCTTGGCGACCTTGGCTCTCGCGTCCGTGATCGCGACCTCGTCCACAACTGTCAGGACCCCGATTCTAAGTCACACCGATCTAGCCTGTAACACTTCATATCACTTTGCGGCCTCACGCACGGTATTCCCACGGGTGTCGCCTTACCATGGCCCGGGACCGTTTGCGCCTTTTGGCTCACGTATATGATAGTGTCGCTAGCATCCATATGACAGAGAACCCGGGCCGACATGGCTAGTCGTGAACCCAAAGCGGCACTAATGTATGGGGACAGGCATACATGAATCAACATCGAACGTGTCGGTCAGCAGCGTGTGAATCCGGGCTGTAGCACTGGGCTAACAGGACTCCGGGAACCCGGGCTGTAGTAGGCTAGGCAGGACTCCGGATGTCACCGCGTGACATTTCCCCGAAGGGACAGACACAGGAACGAAGTAAATCACATGCCGGCCAGTCAGGTGTCCGGAGCAGTAGTGCTGGGCTAGCAGGACTCCGGTGATCCGGGCTGTAGCGGACTACTATGGCTCATGGAAGCACAAGACTACATTTCCCCATAAGAGAGGCTACCAAGGATAAACAACTAGATTGTCGGATCCCACACATACCAAGCATTTCAATCATACACGCAATATGCTCGATATGTGTAAATACAACATGGCATCACAACATAACTCTACGACTCAAGTACTTATTCATTAGGCTCCGAAGAGCCAGATATTACAAACATGGGTCTCTCGACCCAGCATTCAGAGCATACAAGTCAAACACATGCAGAAGCTTAACATGTCTGAGTACAGACAACTATAAATGAAAAAGGCTGAGAAGCCTGACTATCTACTAGATCCTGCCGAGGGCACAAGATCGCAGCTGAGGTAACAAGCTAAACGTCGAAGTCCACGCGGAACTACTAGCGAGACTGAAGTCTCTCTGCAAAAACATAAATTAAGCAAACGTGAGTACAAATGTACCCAGCAAGACTTACATCAGAACTAGCTACATATGCATCGGTATCAACAAAGGGGGTGGTGGAGTTTAACTGCAGCAAGCCAGCTTTGACTCGGTGGCTATCCTAACTACGACTGCAAGTAACTCTTTTGAGGTGGCGCACACGAGTCCAGATATTCACCATATCAATACTCCACTATGGATCCGCTCCCGTCTCCCTACGAGAACGCCATCCATAGCACTCACGCTTATCTTGCGCATTTTAGAGTATCCACTTTCACTTGTCTATGAACTGTTATAGGCAACCCAGAAGTCCTTTACTGCGGACACGGCTATTCGAATAGATGATGTTAACCCTGCAGGGGTGTACTTCGACACACACGCTCTCACCACTTACCGCCGTTTACACGACATGTACTCGGCAACCTTCAAGCGGAAGCCCAGCGAGGGTGTCGGCCACAGCCTACCTAACGCTCAAGTATCTAGTCCAGGTTTATCGCCTATTCAGGTTCCATCCGCAGGGAGTCCGGCCGAGGTTTCTACATACGGCCCCGAACGATGTGTACAGGGTTCCGCAACACCAAACGGGCGCCCGGCATACCCGGCCACGTGCCTACCGCATCACAGCCCACCCCTCGGGTCAGCGCTTCCCACGGCCTCCAGCATACTACAAACACCAGAAACTACTTGCAACTCCTGGACTGAGGACAAGGGTGATTAAGAAGCTGAGAGGGTCCATTGGTTTCGGGCCCAATGCGTGGTAGTAACTGTATCATGGATCACAAACACAGAACTCAGTTCCTGAGGACGGCTTCAATGAGACAACCCACCATGTACTCCTACATGGCCTCTCACCGCTACCTTTACCAAATCGTGTTCACACACTTAGCTCACACACAGTAGGACATGTTCATCACCATTCCAATTCATCCTCGATGAATCAGACCCGACTCAACTCTAAGCAGTAGCAGGCATGACAAACAAGCATGAATGAGTAGGCACATCAGGGCTCAAACAACTCCTACTCATGCTAGTGGGTTTCATCTATTTACTGTGGCAATGACAGGTCATGCAAAGGATAAGGGGTTCAACTACCGCAGCAAGTAACAGATGAATCGTTGTTGTCCTAATGCAATAAAAGAGAGCAGGAGAGAGAGAGTGGGATTGTATCGGAATGAGCAAGGGGGTTTGCTTGCCTGGCACTTCTGAAGATATTATAGTTCTTCATCGGTGTCATCGAACTCATCGTCGGAATCACGGCTATCGATAGGGGACAATTACCGGCAACAGAGAAGGACACAATCAATGCAATGCGACAATATGATGCATGGTCATGATATGTCAAGAATGTTATGATTTACACTAATGTATCTAGCAACAATTTAAATGAAGTCCATATGAACTAAGGGTTCATATGCAAACTCCACATTTAGCATTTATAATGTCATTATCATGTTTTCACCTAAACAGCAGGTATAACTTAGTTTGACATGCATGAAAATGATACAGATGGATAGATTGCACTTTTCTGATAATTTTTCATATATAATTTGTTTCATTCTGAGCTATAGATTATTTTCTATGATTTTTAGAAGTTTATAGGATTTTCTGGAATTTTCTGAATTATTTTAAATCCAGAAAACCAATACTGCGTCAGCATGACATCATGCTGACGTTAGCAGGTCAACGGGCCACGGTCCAGGTCAAACCTGACGCGTGGGTCCCGTATGTCAGTGTGACAAGGCAAGAACAGAGGCTGACCAGTGGGTCCAGGTCAACGCTGACGTGGCCAGGTCAACCTGACCTGTGGGACCCGCGAGGTTAGTTTAAACTAGACAAAAGTAAACCCCGGGTTAATTAGGGTGTGGGCCCCAGGTGTCAGTGAGATAGGGGGGGTTAACCAGGTGTCATTAGCGCTAAGCGCCGGGATTAGGCCGGCGGCTAATCGCCGGCGAAGCTGGTGCTCGGGATCGCGCTACGAGGCACGGTTCGAGCCATGGCTGGGCGCGTTGGAGAGCCCTTGCCGGTGCGCGTCGAATGGTGGTGGTGGCTGGGCCTGTGGTGACCGGAGTCGACGGCGGCGAGCTCTTTTGCGCCGCCGGAGTTCGGGTGGGTGCGGGGTTAGCGCTGCGGCTTGCAAACAAACTGGCTATCGCGCTAGCGTTGCTCTATGGGACGTCGCGAGTGCAACGGACGCACGCGCGGGGCCATTTGGTCGCCGGAGCCACGGCGGCGACGAGCTCATGCGGCGGCGAGCTTCGGGCACGGTGGCTAGTCTAGCTAGAGCTCGAAATCGAGCACGGGAGTAGGGGGAAACGATTCAGGGGCTCACAGTGATTCCGTAGGGTAGGTCAGTGGCCTCGGGGACGGCTTTGGACGAGGCGGATCGACGCCGGCGATCTCCGGCCAGAGGCGGCGGGGACGAGCTCGATGGCGACGCTTCCGGGCGTCGGGGCTTGCTTCCTTCGTCGAGGAGACGTAGGAGACGATGGCGGTGGTGCTGGACATCCTAGCTAGGCGAGGGGGGGCTCGGTGGCCACGACGAACGGCGACGGTGGCGACGGCTCCGTTCGGTGGTGCGCGCGAGAGGGAAGCAGAGGAGGGGTTGGGGTCCAGGGGGAGAGAGGAGAGGCACAGGGGGCGAGGGGGAGTGCGTGGCACTCGGGGCTGGCTCCAGAAGCGGCGGAAGCAGGAGGTGGCACGGCGCGTGGCCAGCGTGCACGGCGGCCACACGCCTCTCGTCCTACTGGCGCGAGGTGGGAGATGACTGGCAGCGGCGCTGGGCTGGGCCGGCCAGGTGGGCTGGCCAGCTGGGCTGCGACAGGTGAGGCCAGGTAGGTTTCCTTTCTCTCTCTTTTTTTTATTTGTTCCCGTTTTCTAATATTCTGTAGTCTTTAGGGCTTTATTAAAAATACTTAGACACTTCCAAAAATCATGAAACTACTCATGATCACTGTTGGGAATATATCCTATAGTAAACATTTTAGTTTATGATTATTTGAGCATTTAAAATATTTAATAGCATTTAAATGCCCAAATGCAAATAGAGTATGATTTAATCCAGAGCCCAAATATGTCATGGAAAAATGTGCATCACCTCTGGTTACTGTTTACAGCATTTTCCAAGAATGATGAACATTTTTGAAAGCCATTTGGATTTACTGGAAATATTTTGGTTGAACCTAGTGAATTCCTTTAATGCTAGGGTTTAGGCAATCCCCATTTCAAGTTTCTTTCAAAGTTTAAACATGATGCACACATGAAGTTAGCCTAGTGCAATGTCAGAAGCTAGGGATGTGACAACAACGTTCTCCGCGGCCTCAACGAGCAGTTGCAGCACGCCGTCCCGCACGTGACGCGCGGTCGCCTGCCGTCCTTCATCAAGCTCCGCAACTTCCTGCTCCTGGAAGAGCGGCGCCTCGGTCGCCGTGCTCGCATCGTCGCCCACAACGCACTCCTCGCCCAGGCGCATCTCGCGTTTCAGGCCGCCGGCGCTCCCATGCCGGCCTACACCAACCCTGCTCCGCCTCCCTACTTCAACCCGACGCCAGGGGGCTTCTACGGTGCGGGCGTTCCCCACGCCGGCCCTCCCACCGCTCCCGGTCAGGGCAAGATGAAAAAGAAGAAGGGGGCCGCTCCCAGCGCCTCGGCTTCATTCGCCCCTCCCGCCATGGGCACGCGTTCACCTGCTTCGCACCCGCCTAGACCTGCCCTCGCTGGCACGTTCCAGGCCTGGGCGGGTCCCGGCATCCTCGGGGCCGCTCCCGGCGCACGTCCGCCTACCCCGGCCGCTCCCCACGGCCTCGCCGTCCACGCCGCGCCGGCCGCTCCTCCGGCTGTCCCTCCGCCACAGTGGGATCAGTCGGCCCTCATCGCCGCGCTGAACCAGATGGCCCTTCAAGCGCAAGCGGGACAAGGCAGTGAGTGGGTCCTCGACAGCGGTGCTTCCTCTCACATGGGCTCCGGTTCCGGTATACCACTCTCCCCTCGCCCTCCCAATTTTCCTTCTCATATCATTGTCGGTGATGGCTCCTTTCTTCCTATCACCGGTACTGGTTCCGTTCACTTTCGAACACCCATTCGCCCTCTCTCCCTTCTGAACATTCTTATTTCTGCTAAACTCATCAAAAATCTAGTGTCTGTCTGTGCTTTTACACGTGATAATTTTGTTTCCATTGAATTTGACCCTTTTGGTTTCTCTATCAACGATTTGGCAACGGGGCGGGTTATTCACCGATGTAACTCCACCGGCGACCTCTACCCCTTCGTGCAGATGCCCCAATGCTTCCTTGCCACCGTCTCTGCAACTTTGTGGCATCAGCGGCTTGGACACCCCGGCGTTGAAGCTTTGGCCAATGCATCCAAATATTTCAAATTCAGTTGTAATAAAAGTTTACCCACGCACTGCGATGCATGTCGTTTGGGCAAACACACTAGACTCCCTTTTGCTTCCTCTACCATCAAAACATCTGCTGCTTTTGAGCTTTGTCATTGCGATTTATGGACTAGTCCTGTATTAAGCATCTCAGGTTTTCAATATTATCTTGTTATATTGGATGACTTTACCCACTTCACTTGGACGTTTCCTATTCGTAATAAGTCTGAAGTTCATGCTCTTCTTGTGGCGTTCTATGCATATGTTCGCACGCAGTTCTCATCCTCCATTAAAGCTTTTCAGACCGACAATGGACGAGAATTCGACAACACTGCAAACCGTGCTCTTTTTACCGCCCATGGAACTCTTCTTCGCCTCACCTGCCCATACACCTCCCAACAAAATGGCAAGGCCGAACGTATCCTTCGTACACTCAATGATGGTGTCCGCACTCTCCTTGTACATGCATCCATGCCATACCCATGGTGGGCTGAGGCTCTCGCCACCTCCACATACCTTCTCAATCGCCGCCCATGCAAAGCAACATCATTACCACTCCCTACGAGCTTCTTCACGGTCGTGCCCCCGATTTTAAGTCTCTTCGCGTGTTTGGCTGCCTGTGCTTGTTGGAAATATGCCCTAGAGACAATAATAAATGGTTATTATTATATTTCCTTGTTCATGATAATTGTCTATTGTTCATGCTATAATTGTGTTATCCGGAAATCGTAATACATGTGTGAATACATAGACCACAACGTGTCCCTAGTAAGCCTCTAGTTGACTAGCTTGTTGATCAACAGATAGTCATGGTTTCCTGACTATGGACACTGGATGTCATTGATAACGGGATCACATCATTAGGAGAATGATGTGATGGACAAGACCCCAATCCTAAGCATAGCACAAAAGATCGTGTAGTTCGTTTGCTAGAGCTTTTCCAATGTCAAGTATCATTTCCTTAGACCATGAGATCGTGCAACTCCCGGATACCGTAGGAGTGCTTTGGGTGTACCAAACGTCACAACGTAACTGGGTGACTATAAAGGTGCACTACGGGTATCTCCGAAAGTGTCTGTTGAGTTGGCACGGATCGAGACTGAGATTTGTCACTCCGTATGACGGAGAGGTATCTCTGGGCCCACTCGGTAATGCATCATCATAATGAGCTCAATGTGACTAAGGAGTTAGCCACGGGATCATGCATTACGGTACGAGTAAAGTGACTTGCCGGTAACAAGATTGAACAAGGTATTGGGATACCGACGATCGAATCTCGGGCAAGTAACGTACCGATTGACAAAGGGAATTGCATACGGATTGATTGAATCCTCGACACCGTGGTTCACCCGATGATATCATCGTGGAACATGTGGGAGCCAACATGGGTATCCAGATCCCGCTGTTGGTTATTGACCGGAGAGGCGTCTCGGTCATGTCTGCATGTCTCCCGAACCCGTAGGGTCTACACACTTAAGGTCCGGTGACGCTAGGGTTGTAGAGATATATGTATGAGGAAACCCGAAAGTTGTTCGGAGTCCCGGATGAGATCCCGGACGTCACGAGAGGTTCCGGAATGGTCCGGAGGTGAAGAATTATATATAGGAAGTCCAGTTTCGGCCACCGGGAAAGTTTCGGGGGTTATCGGTATTGTACCGGGACCACCGGAAGGGTCCGGGGGTCCACCGGGTGGGGCCACCTATCTCGGAGGGCCCCATGGGCTGAAGTGGGAAGGGAACCAGCCCTTAGTGGGCTGGGGCGCCCCCCTTGGGCTTCCCCCTGCGCCTAGGGTTGGAAACCCTAGGGGTGGGGGCGCCCCACTTGCCTTGGGGGGCAAGCCACCCCCTTGGCCGCCGCCCCCCCTCAGATGGGATCTCTAGGGTGGCCGGCGCCCCCCCCAGGACCCCTATAAATAGTTGGGGGAGGGAGGGCAGCAACACAACAGCCCCTGGCGCCTCCCTCTCCCCCTGCAACACCTCTCCCTCCCGCTTGCGCTTGGCGAAGCCCTGCCGGGATCCCCGCTACTTCCACCACCACGCCGTCGTGCTGCTGGATCTCCATCAACCTCTCCTTCCCCCTTGCTGGATCAAGAAGGAGGAGACGTCGCTGCTCCGTACGTGTGTTGAACGTGGAGGTGCCGTCCGTTCGGCACTCGGTCATCGGTGATTTGGATCACGACGAGTACGACTCCATCAACCCCGTTCACTTGAACGCTTCCGCTCGCGATCTACAAGGGTATGTAGATACACTCCTTCCCTCTCGTTGCTAGTATACTCCATAGATGGATCTTGGTGATGCGTAGAAAATTTTAAAATTCTGCAACGATCCCCAACAGTGGCATCATGAGCCAGGCCTATGTGTAGTTACTATGCACGAGTAGAACACAAAGCAGTTGTGGGCGTAGATGTTGTCAATTTTTCTTGCCACTACTAGTCTTATCTTGTTTCGGCGGTATTGTGGGATGAAGTGTCCCGGACCGACCTTACACGTACGCTTACGTGAGACAGGTTCCACCGACTGACATGCACTAGTTGCATAAGGTGGCTAGCGGGTGTCTGTCTCTCCCACTTTAGTCGGAACGGATTCGATGAAAAGGGTCCTTATGAAGGGTAAATAGAAATTGGCATATCACGTTGTGGTTTTACGTAGGTAAGAAACGTTCTTGCTAGAAACCTATAGAAGCCACGTAAAAACTTGCAACAACAATTAGAGGACGTCTAACTTGTTTTTGCAGCATGTGCATTGTGATGTGATATGGCCAAAAGGATGTGATGAATGAGATATATGTGATGTATGAGATTGATCATATTCTTGTAATAGGAATCACGACTTGCATGTCGATGAGTATGACAACCGGCAGGAGCCATAGGAGTTGTCTTTATTTTTTGTATGACCTACGTGTCATTGAATTACGCCATGTAAATTACTTTACTTTATTGCTAAACACGTTAGCCATAGAAGTAGAAGTAATCGTTGGCGTGACAACTTCATGAAGACACGATGAGGGAGATCATGATGATGGAGATCATGGTGTCATGCCGGTGACGAAGATGATCATGGCGGCCCGAAGATGGAGATCAAAGGAGCAAAATGATATTGGCCATATCATGTCACTATTTGATTACATGTGATGTTTATCATGTTTTGCATCTTATTTGCTTAGAACGACGGTAGTAAGTAAGATGATCCCTTATAATAATTTCAAGAAAGTGTTCCCCCTAACTGTGCACCGTTGCGAAGGTTCGTTGTTTCGAAGCACCACGTGATGACCGGGTGTGATAGATTCTAACGTTCGCATACAACGGGTGTTGACGAGCCTAGCATGTACAGACATGGCCTCGGAACACACGCAATACACTTAGGTTGACTTGACGAGCCTAGCATGTACAGACATGGCCACGGAACACGGAAGACCGAAAGGTCGAGCATGAGTCGTATAGAAGATACGATCAACATGGAGATGTTCACCGATCTTGACTAGTCCATCTCACATGATGATCGGACACGGCCTAGTTAACTCAGATCATGTTTCACTTAGATGACTAGAGGGATGTCTATCTGAGTGGGAGTTCATTGAATAATTTGATTAGATGAACTTCATTATCATGAACTTAGTCTAAAATCTTTACAATATGTCTTGTAGATCAAATGGCCCACGTTGTCCTCAACTTCAACGCGTTCCTAGAGAAAACCAAGCTGAAAGATGATGGCAGCAACTATACGGACTGGGTCCGGAACCTGAGGATCATCCTCATAGCTGCCAAGAAAGATTATGTCTTAGAAGCACCGCTAGGTGAAGCACCCATCCCAGAGAACCAAGACGTTATGAACGCTTGGCAATCACGTGCTGATGATTACTCCCTCGTTCAGTGCGGCATGCTTTACAGCTTAGAACCGGGGCTCCAGAAGCGTTTTGAGAAACATGGAGCATATGAGATGTTCGAAGAGCTGAAAATGGTTTTCCAAGCTCATGCCCGGGTCGAGAGATATGAAGTCTCCGACAAGTTCTTCAGCTGTAAAATGGAGGAAAATAGTTCTGTTAGTGAGCACATACTCAGAATGTCTGGGTTACACAACCGCTTGTCTCAGCTGGGAGTTAATCTCCCGGATGACGCGGTCATTAACAGAATCCTTCAGTCGCTTCCACCGAGCTACAAGAGCTTTGTGATGAACTTCAATATGCAGGGGATGGAAAAGACCATTCCTGAGGTATATTCAATGCTGAAATCAGCGGAGGTGGAGATCAAAAAGGAACATCAAGTGTTGATGGTGAATAAAACCACTAAGTTCAAGAAAGGCAAGGGTAAGAAGAACTTCAAGAAGGACGGCAAGGGAGTTGCCGCGCCCGGTAAGCCAGTTGCCGGGAAGAAGTCAAAGAATGGACCCAAGCGTGAGACTGAGTGCTTTTATTGCAAGGGAAGTGGTCACTGGAAGCGGAACTGCCCCAAATACTTAGCGGACAAGAAGGTCGGCAACACCAAAGGTATATGTGATATACATGTAATTGATGTGTACCTTACCAGTACTCGTAGTAGCTCCTGGGTATTTGATACCGGTGCGGTTGCTCATATTTGTAACTCAAAACAGGAGCTGCGGAATAAGCGGAGACTGGCAAAGGACGAGGTGATGATGCGCGTCGGGAATGGTTCCAAGGTCGATGTGATCGCCGTCGGCACGCTACCTCTACATTTACCTACGGGATTAGTTTTAAACCTCAATAATTGTTATTTAGTGCCAGCTTTGAGCATGAACATTGTATCTGGATCTCGTTTAATGCGAGATGGCTACTCATTTAAATCCGAGAATAATGGTTGTTCTATTTATATGAGAGATATGTTTTATGGTCATGCCCCGCTGGTCAATGGTTTATTCTTAATGAATCTCGAACGTGATGTTACACATATTCATAGTGTGAATACCAAAAGATGTAAAGTTGATAACGATAGTCCCACATACGTGTGGCACTGCCGCCTTGGTCACATTGGTGTCAAGCGCATGAAGAAGCTCCATGCAGATGGACTTTTGGAGTCTCTTGATTACGAATCATTTGACACGTGCGAACCATGCCTCATGGGTAAGATGACCAAGACTCCGTTCTCCGGAACAATGGAGCGAGCAACCAACTTATTGGAAATCATACATACCGATGTGTGCAGTCCAATGAGTGTTGAGGCTCGCGGAGGATATCGTTATGTTCTCACTCTCACTGATGACTTAAGTAGATATGGGCATGTCTACCTAATGAAACACAAGTCTGAAACCTTTGAAAAGTTCAAGGAATTTCAGAGTGAGGTTGAGAATCAACGTGACAGGAAAATAAAGTTCTTACGATCAGATCGTGGTGGAGAATATTGAAGTCACGAATTTGGTACGCACTTAAGGAAATGTGGAATCGTTTCACAACTCACGCCGCCTGGAACACCTCAGCGAAACGGTGTGTTCGAACGTCGTAATCGCACTCTATTGGATATGGTGCGATCTATGATGTCTCTTACCGATCTACCGCTCTCATTTTGGGGCTATGCTTTAGAGACTGCCGCATTCACTTTAAATAGGGCTCCGTCGAAATCCGTTGAGACGACACCGTATGAATTATGGTTTGGGAAGAAACCTAAGCTGTCATTTCTAAAAGTTTGGGGATGCGATGCTTATGTCAAGAAACTTCAACCTGAAAAGCTCGAACCCAAGTCGGAAAAATGCGTCTTCATAGGATACCCTAAGGAAACCATTGGGTATACCTTCTACCTCATATCCGAAGGCAAGATCTTTGTTGCCAAGAACGGGTCCTTTCTGGAGAAAGAGTTTCTCTCAAAAGAATTAAGTGGGAGGAAAGTGGAACTTGATGAGGTGATAGTCACCCCTTCCGAACTGGAAAGTAGCAGCGCGAAAAGATGTTCCTGTGGTGCCTACACCGACTGGGGAGGAAGTTAATGATGATGATCATGAAGCTTCGGATCAAGTTACTGCTGAACTTCGTAGGTCCACAAGGAAACGTTCCGCACCAGAGTGGTACGGCAACCCTGTCCTGGAAATCATGTTGTTAGACAACGGTGAACCTTCGAACTATGAAGAAGCGATGGCGGGCCCGGATTCCGACAAATGGCTAGAAGCCATGAAATCTGAGATAGGATCCATGTATGAAAACGAAGTATGGACTTTGACTGACTTGCCCGATGATCGGCGAGCCATAGAAAATAAATGGATCTTTAAGAAGAAGACAGACGCGGATGGTAACGTGACCATCTATAAGGCTCGACTTGTCGCTAAGGGTTATCGACAAGTTCAAGGGGTTGACTACGATGAGACTTTCTCACCCGTAGCGAAGCTGAAGTCCGTCCGAATCATGTTAGCAATTGCCGCATTCTATGATTATGAGATATGGCAAATGGACGTCAAAACGGCATTCCTTAACGGCTTTCTTAAGGAAGAATTGTATATGATGCAGCCGGAAGGTTTTGTCGATCCTGAGAATGCTAACAAGGTATGCAAGCTCCAGCGCTCCATCTATGGGCTGGTGGAAGCATCTCGGAGTTGGAACATTCGATTTGATGAGATGATCAAAGCGTTTGGGCTTACACAGACTTATGGAGAAGCCTGTGTTTACAAGAAAGTGAGTGGGAGCTCTGTAGCATTTCTCTTATTATATGTGGATGACATACTATTGATGGGAAATGATATAGAATTCTTGGAAAGTATAAAGGCCTATTTGAATAAGTGTTTTTCAATGAAGGACCTTGGAGAAGCTGCTTATATATTAGGCATCAAGATCTATAGAGATAGATCAAGACGCCTCATTGGTCTTTCACAGAGTACGTACCTTGACAAGATATTGAAGAATTTCAATATGGATCAGTCCAAGAAGGGGTTCTTGCATGTATTGCAAGGTGTGCAATTGAGCACGGCTCAATGCCCGACCACGGCAGAAGATAGAGAAAAGATGAGTGTCATCCCCTATGCCTCGGCCATAGGGTCTATTATGTATGCCATGCTGTGTACCAGACCTGATGTAAACCTTACCGTAAGTTTGGTAGGAAGGTACCAAAGTAATCCCGGCATGGAACACTGGACAGCGGCCAAGAATATCCTGAAGTACCTGAAGAGGACTAAGGATATGTTTCTCGTTTATGGAGGTGACGAAGAGCTCGTCGTAAAGGGTTACGTCGACGCTAGCTTCGACACAAATCTGGATGACTCGAAGTCACAAACCGGATACGTGTATATTTTGAATAGAGGGGCAGTAAGCTGGTGCAGTTGCAAGCAAAGCATCGTGGCGGGATCTACATGTGAAGCAGAGTACATGGCAGCCTCAGAGGCAGCGCAACGTCGCTTCAACTCCATTCGTGAAAGTGTTCAAAATGGAGACATAGATATTTGTAAAGTACATACGGACCTGAATGTAGCAGATCCGTTGACTAAACCTCTCCCTAGAGCAAAACATGATCAACACCAGAACTCTATGGGTGTTCGATTCATCACAATGTAACTAGATTATTGACTCTAGTGCAAGTGGGAGACTGTTGGAGATATGCCCTAGAGGCAATAATAAAATGGTTATTATTATATTTCCTTGTTCATGATAATTGTCTATTGTTCATGCTATAATTGTGTTATCCGGAAATCGTAATACATGTGTGAATACATAGACCACAAGATGTCCCTAGTGAGCCTCTAGTTGACTAGCTCGTTGATCAACATAGTCATGGTTTCCTGACTATGGACATTGGATGTCACTGATAACGGGATCACATCATTAGGAGAATGATGTGATGGACAAGACCCAATCCTAAGCATAGCACAAAGATCGTGTAGTTCGTTTGCTAGAGCTTTTCCAATGTCAAGTATCATTTCCTTAGACCATGAGATCGTGCAACTCCCGGATGCCGTAGGAGTGCTTTGGGTGTACCAAACATCACAACTTAACTGGGTGACTATAAAGGTGCACTACGGGTATCTCCGAAAGTGTCTGTTGGGTTGGCACGGATCGAGACTGGGATTTGTCACTTCGTATGACGAAGAGGTATCTCTGGGCCCAATCGGTAATGCATCATCATAATGAGCTCAATGTGACTAAGGAGTTAGCCACGGGATCATGCATTACGGTACGAGTAAAGTGACTTGCCGGTAACGAGATTGAACAAGGTATTGGGATACCGACGATCGAATCTCGGGCAAGTAACGTACCGATTGACAAAGGGAATTGTATACGGGATTGATTGAATCCTCGACATCGTGGTTCATCCGATGAGATCATCGTGTAACATGTGGGAGCCAACATGGGTATCCAGATCCCGCTGTTGGTTATTGACCGGAGAGGCGTCTCGGTCATGTCTGCATGTCTCCCGAACCCGTAGGGTCTACACACTTAAGGTTCGGTGACGCTAGGGTTGTAGAGATATTAGTATGCGGAAACCCGAAAGTTGTTCGGAGTCCCGGATGAGATCCCGGACGTCACGAGGAGTTCCGGAATGGTCCGGAGGTGAAGAATTATATATAGGAAGTCCAGTTTCGGCCACCGGGAAAGTTTCGGGGGTTATCGGTATTGTACCGGGACCACCGGAAGGGTCCGAGGGTCCACCGGGTGGGGACACCTATCCCGGAGGGCCCCATGGGCTGAAGTGGGAAGGGAACCAGCCCTTAGTGGGCTGGGGCGCCCCCCTTGGGCCTCCCCCTGCGCCTAGGGTTGGAAACCCTAGGGGTGGGGGGCGCCCCACTTGCCTTGGGGGGCAAGCCACCCCCTTGGCCGCCGCCCCCCTCAGATGGGATCTCCAGGGTGGCCGGCGCCCCCCCAGGACCCCTATAAATAGTGGGGGGGGGGAGGGAGGGCAGCAACACAACAGCCCCTGGCGCCTCCCTCTCCCCCTGCAACACCTCTCCCTCCCGCTTGCGCTTGGCGAAGCCCTGCCGGGATCCCCGCTACTTCCACCACCACGCCGTCGTGCTGCTGGATCTCCATCAACCTCTCCTTCCCCCTTGCTGGATCAAGAAGGAGGAGACGTCGCTGCTCCGTACGTGTGTTGAACGCGGAGGTGCTGTCCGTTCGGCACTCGGTCATCGGTGATTTGGATCACGACGAGTACGACTCCATCAACCCCGTTCACTTGAATGCTTCCGCTCGCGATCTACAAGGGTATGTAGATACACTCCTTCCCTCTCATTGCTAGTATACTCCATAGATGGATCTTGGTGATGCGTAGAAAATTTTAAAATTCTGCAACGATCCCCAATAGTGTTATCCCAATCTTACTGCCACCGCACCTCACAAACTCGCACCCCGTTCTACTCCTTGTGTTTTTCTCGGCTATCCGGACGGGCGCAAAGGGTATCGCTGCCATGATCCACTGACTCGGCGCATTATTTTCTGACGGCATGTTACCTTTGTGGAAAAAGTGTTTCCTTTCAGCTCCCTGGACTTCAGCATCGCCCCGGCATCTCCATCACGCGACAGCCACGACGCTCCTCCTCCGGCTTATGACGATCATGTGGCGCCCCCTGCATGCCACAGTAACGGGTCTTGCAGCCCGTTCCCGCACGGATCGTCCTTGGGCCGCTCTTCTTCACCATCCACGGCCCGCGGCTCGGCCTCCTCAGCTCGCGGCTCCATGTCTCTGACGCCAGCTCGCGGCTCCGCGTCTCTGACGCCCGACGCCGGCTCAGCCCGCGGCTCGGATTCTTCGGCCCGTGGCTCGGTTTCCTCGGCACGTGGTTCTGCGTCCCTGACGCCGGACGTCCGCGCTGCCCGTGGCTCCGCGTCCCTGACGCCCGACGCCGCGCCTTCCAGCTCGGCGCCTGCTTCGTCGCCTCCCCGCCACCGCATGGTCACTCGCGCTCGGCATGGCGTCTTCAAGCCGAACCCTCGCTACGGACTTGTCGCCACCACGACGGTGTCACCCCTCCCATCCTCCGTCCGGGAAGCTCTCCGCGACCCCAACTGGCGCCAGGCGATGCAGGAGGAATTCGACGCCCTCTCGTCGAACACCACCTGGACGTTGGTCCCTCGGCCTCCCCACACCAACATCGTCACCGGCAAATGGGTCTTCCGGCACAAGACCCGCGAGGACGGCTCCCTCGAGCGGTACAAGGCACGCTGGGTCGTTCGTGGTTTTGCCCAACGTCCTGATGGCGACTTTGGCGAAACTTTTTCGCCGGTCGTCAAACCGGCAACGATTCGCACTGTGCTTACTTTCGCGTCCTCCCGTAACTGGCTTGTGGACCAGTTGGACGTGAAGAATGCCTTCCTCAACGGCATCCTCGATGAACAGGTCTACTGCTACCAGCCGGCCGGTTTTGTCGATGCTCATCGCAAGGATCACGTCTGCAAGCTCGTCAAGTCTCTCTATGGCTTGAAGCAAGCGCCGCGCGCGTGGTTTCAGCGCTTCGCCACCTTCGCCGTCACCATTGGCTTCACCGCCTCTCGTTCTGACGCTTCGCTCTTCATACTACGGCGGGGAACTGACGTGGCGTATCTCCTGCTATATGTTGACGACATCGTCTTGACGGCTTCCTCCTCGACACTGCTCCACGATCTCATTGCCAAACTCATGGTCGAGTTCGCAATGAAGGACCTGGGGCCCTTGCACTTCTTCCTCGGGATCCGTGTGTGTCGTACGTCTCGTGGCTTCTTCCTCAGTCAGGAGCAGTACGCCGAGGAGATCCTCTAGCGCCCCGGCATGTTGCAGTGTAAGACCGCCACCACGCCTGTCGACACCCTTCCCAAGGTTGCCGCCGACGCTGGTGACCCGGTTGCCGATCCCTCCGAGTACCGAAGCCTCGTGTAACACCCCGAGAATCATGCGACAGTAACTCTCTGTGATTAAGCTAATCATGTTGCTAAACAGGGCTTGATCACATTTGAATCACATTTCTCTCTAGCTCCTAATTCAAACTTCAATTAAATTTAAAGTGGAAAATAAAAGTTTTCAAAAATTTAAACAAAAATGTTCGGTGGGTGCCAAATAATACACTGGTAATTATTGTGGAGAAAACTCCTTTTTAGAAAATGCCTAAGTATTTTAAAATGGATTAAAAGGTGAAAGAAAATAAATAAAAGAAAATGCAAAACAAAACAGAAAACAAAAAAAAAGCCCCCCACTGGACCTGGCCCAACTGGGACAACCCCAGGCCCAGCCGGCCAGCACCATTTCCCCCCCCCGGCCGAAAGGCCCAGCTCCACCCCCGGCCCACCTCTCTCCCCTATCCACTCCCCAGGCACCCCCCACCGACAGCCACCTCTCACTCCCCCCCAAAATATCTTCTCCTCCTCCCCCCCCGATCCAGAACGGGATCGAGAGGAGGCCACCGTCGCCGACCACCCCCGCCGGCCTCGCCCTCGCCACGCCGGAGCGCTGCCTCGCCGGCCTGCCTCCTCCTCCTCACCGGGACTGCGCCTCGTCACCGCATCGCCGTCGTCCCCGTCTCCCCCTCGACCCCCACTGCCGTGACCCTGCAGCCCCACGGTGAGGCCACCGGCCTCCGTCGCCCGCCCCCTCTCCTCTCGGTCACCGCCGCCCCGCTCGCGCTCCGGCGCGCCCCGACGCGCCCCGCCGCGCCCGGCCACGCCCGCACGCCCGCACGGCCTTCGCCCGCGCGCCCGCGTCGACCTCGCGCCCCGCGCCCCCCTTTTCCCCCGTGCGCCCCGCGCCCGAGCTCCGGGCGGGCTCGCGTCCGCCGCGCTCCTCTCCGTGCCGCCCTGCCCGCGGGCTGTGCCGCCGCCGTCCCGTTCCAGCCGCTCCGGCCCCGACGCCCTTCCCTCCTTCGGCGACCCCGCCCGCACGCCCGCAGCCTCCCCTCCGCCGATCTCCGCCCCGTCGCCACGGAGGCCTCGCCCCTCTGCCCCACCTCCGGTGGCTCGTCGGAGCCCCGCCTCCCCTGACCCTGGCCGCCGGCGCCGGCGTGCGCCTTACGCGCCCAGCGCCCCGCCCGTTGCGCCCGTAGCCGCAGTGCCACCTGGGCCACTGCCTAGTGGGCCTCGCCCCTCTAGGCCACTGCCAGGTGGGCCTCGCCCCACCTGAGCCACTGGCCACTGGGCCCGACCCCCCTGGCCCAATGACAAACGGGCCCCAGCGCCCCAGAACGTTTTACAAAAAATAATAATAATAATAATAATTAATTAATTAATTAAAATAAATAAATAAAGAAATAAAATAAAAGTAAAAATAATTTTAATTAATTAATTAATTAACCTAATTAATTAAGTTAATTAATCCTGTTTAAATTGATTAAACAATAATTATTTAATTAAACACTAATTAACCTAAACAGTGAATGACAGGTGGGTCCAGTGGGACCCACCTGTCTGGTTTGACTGGTCAGCCCACCCGTTGACCTGCTGACGTCAGCATTGCCTCATGCTGACGTCATAATTCATTTTTGCTTAATTTAAATAATTCCAGAAATTCAAATAAACTTTGAAAATTCATATCTTTTAAACCGTAACTCGGATGAAAATGTTTTCTATATGAAAGTTGCTCAGAACGACGAGACGAATCCGAATACGCAATCCGTTCGTCCACCACAACCCCCTAACCTATCGAACTAGCAACTTTCCCCCTCCGGTCCATCTGTCCGAAAACGCGAAACATCGGGAATACCTCCCGGATGTCCCCCCCCTTCGCCGGTACCACCTACTGTCGCGTTAGGACACGCCTAGCACCGCTCATTTTCATGTCACGCATCGTCATGCTTATGTTTGCATTGTATTTACTGTTTCTTCCCCCCCTCTTCTCTCCGATAGACTACGAGACCGACACTGCTGCTGCCCAGTTCGACTACGGAGTCGACGACCCCTCCTACTTGGCAGAGCAACCAGGCAAGCCCCCCCTTGATCACCAGATATCGCCTACTTTTCTCTATTCTGCTTGCATTAGAGTAGTGTAGCATGTTACTGTTTTCCGATATCCTATCCTGATGCATAGCCTATCCTTGCTACTACTGTTGTTACCTTTACCTGCAATCCTACATGCTTAGTATAGGATGCTAGATTTCCATCAGTGGCCCTACATTCTTGTCCGTCTGCTGTGCTATACTATCGGGGCGTGATCACCTGGGCGGTGATCACGGGTATATACTTATATACTTTATACATGACACATGTGATGACTAAAGTCGGGTCGGCTCGTAGGAGTACCCGCAAGTGGATCTTTGTGGCAGAGCGACAGGGCAGGTTGAGACCACCCAGGTGAGAGGTGGGCCTGGCCCTGGTCGACGTTCGCGATTACTTAACACGCTTAACGAGATCTTGGTATTTGATCTGAGTCTGGCCATTTGGTCTATACGCACTAGCCATCTACGCGGGAGTAGTTATGGGTATCCCGGCGTCGTGGTATCAGCCGAAGCCTTCTTGACGTCAGCGACTGAGTGGCGCGCGCCGGATTGGACTGGAACGCCACTAGGCTAGGTCTGCTTTCGGCCGCGTACGCAACGTGCAGGTGCGCATAGGGCGATGGGCCCAGACCCCTGCGCGCTTAGGATTAGACCGGCGCGCTGACCGCTCTGTTGTGCTTAGGTGGGGCTGCGACGCGTTGATCTTACGAGGCCGGGCATGACCCAGAAAAGTGTGTCCGGCCAAATGGGATCGAGCGTGTTGGGTTATGTGGTGCACCCCTGCAGGGAAGTTTATCTATTCGAATAGCCGTGTCCCTCGGTAAAAGGACGACCAGGAGTTGTACCTTGACCTTATGACAACTAGAACTGGATACTGAATTAAATACACCCTTCCAAGTGCCAGATACAACCCGGTGATCGCTCTCTAACAGGGCGACGAGGAGGGGATCGCCGGGTAGGATTATGCTATGCGATGCTACTTGGAGGACTTCAATCTACTCTCTTCTACATGCTGCAAGATGGAGGCTGCCAGAAGCGTAGTCTTCGACAGGACTAGCTATCCCCCTTTTATTCTGGCATTCTGCAGTTCAGTCCACTGATATGCCCCTTTACACATATACCCATGCATATGTAGTATAGCTCCTTGCTTGCGAGTACTTTGGATGAGTACTCACGGTTGCTTCTCTCCCTCTTTTCCCCCTTTTCTTTTCTATCTGGTTGTCACAACCAGATGCTGGAGTCCAGGAGCCAGACGCCACCGTCGACGACGACACCTACGACACTGGAGGTGCCTACTACTACGTGCAGGCCGCTGACGACGACCAGGAGTAGTTAGGAGGTCCCAGGCAGGAGGCCTTGCCTCTTCGATCGTTGCTACTTTTGTGCTAGCCTTCTTAAGGCAAACTTGTTTAACTTATGTCTGTACTCAGATATTGTTGCTTCCGCTGACTCGTCTGTGATCGAGCATTTGTATTCGAGCCCTCGAGGCCCCTGGCTTGTATTATGATGCTTGTATGACTTATTTATGTTTTAGAGTTGTGTTGTGATATCTTCCCGTGAGTCCCTGATCTTGGTCGTACACATTTGCGTGCATGATTAGTGTACGGTCAAACCGGGGGCGTCACAAGTTGGTATCAGAGCCGACTGCCTGTAGGAATCCCCCTTTCCACACTCCTTGGCCGAAGTCGAGTCTAGACATTACAAAACTTTTACAAACATGGCTGTGTGTCTTACGGGCCCACGTCGCCATTGGGTGGTACTAGGATCTTTTACTCCTCGACCTTTACTCTGGGACTCTGAACTCTCTTCTACTCGGGTTAAACGAATTTACTAGCTTTAACACTAGGATCCCGTGACCGCATTCACCCCAAAGTTGGATAAGCCATAGTTGTTTCTTAGAATAGTATTTTGAACAATTCACACACTGTCATTTGACTCCTTTGAAACGTCTTTGTTTTCCGATGGAACCCACGAGGCAGGTCGTTCGCCACACGACGGCCATTGGTGCCTCGGGATCACCTGCGGTGCTAGCTGAGATGATGACCTATCTGGGTTATCGCTGGCACCCTGAGTACACCGTCTACGAGGAGTACCAGGACTTTAACCAGGAGCAGTACCGTGCCATCGTCCACCTCTACTCTCGGGAGTATGACTCCACTACTGTGATTCACACCGCACATGGAGTTGGTGTGACCATCGATATGGCTGTCCACGATGCTGCCTATGCTGCTCTGACACGTCTTCGTGGAGAGTATCGGGAGTTGGACAGCTCCCCTTTCAGGCACATTGCTATCGCATCCGATGATGGTGCGGAGGGATACTATACTGCTGCCTACTCCACTGTCACCCGAGAGCCCTTCTACCATCAGAACCTGGTTCTGCATGCTGATGGGCTGGATCGAGCTAACCGAGCTCTTCACCACGAGATGTACACCACCCGTCAGCACCTTTACCGTGCTCTGACGCTGCTGCACCCCTTTGTCCGATCTGGACAGGTACCGCGTACTGCGATCTACCCAGCCAGGACCGTGATGCCCCACGGTGTCGGTTGGCCAGAGGTGGGAGGCTACTCCCCCGCACTTGGTCCTCTTCTGCCACCTGAGCGTCGGGCTCTACACCTGAGTATCCGCGGCCCCCAGTCTGCTGACGTGGAGGGCTATCCGTTGCCTCACTACCAGCTGTCGGGCTATGATTACCTCCACAGTACCTCTTGGGACTGATGTAGGCTTGCTAGTAGTATTAGTTGCAGTCGCCGCGAGCCTGTGTGCCGCCTATGATGTATTAGTCTATGTACTGAACTCTGTGCATGACCCCTTTTGTAAGCTATGCCGACTACTATGTAGTAGCTATCGTGCTCCTTTCGTTATGCATGTTTCATCATGAATGATTCTTGTCTTAGCACATATTCTCAATGCTGATCTACCCCGGTTATATATTAGCAGGATGGTTAGACCAGGTGGTCGTGGTCGTGGTGGCGATGCCCCACCACCACCTGAGTACATGGCTGGTATGATCCAACAGTTTGAACTGAACCGCCAATTCATGGAAAATATGATGGCCCAGTTTCCTCGCCCCAATATGAACCAGCAGCCAGCTCAAGTGACTCTTCAAGATTTCATACGCCTCAACCCAACCATCTACCGCAGCTCAACTCAGCCTCTGGATGCTGATGACTGGCTCCGTGACATCACCTATGAGATGGAGTCTGCTGATGTAGCCCCTGCCAGCTATGTCACCTTTGCTTCCTTCTTCTTGAAGGGACCCGCAGCTCAATGGTGGGACAGCCACAGGCGTACTCTGCCAGCTGGAACAATCATCACATGGCCAGACTTCCAAGCTGCTTTCCGTGCCCGCTTCATTCCTCAAGGAGTCATGGACCGGAAGAAGCGAGAGTTCCGCAACCTCACCCAAGGCAACAAAACTGTTGAAGCTTATCAGCGGGAGTTTCTGGACTTCTCGCTATGCTGAAGAGGACATTGCAACTGATGCACGCAGACAGGAGAAGTTCCGTGATGGCCTTCAAGCTGACATCAAGCTCGCACTTCTAGTGCATGACTTTGCTGATTTCGCCACCTTGGTGAATAAGGCCATCAATGTCGAGACTGGTCTGCAGGAATACCAGAGCTCTCACAGGCGCAACCGTGACACGGGCTCATCTTCGGGCTCGCCCGCACAGAAGCGTAAGATATGGATCCCGAACAGCATGTACCGTCCAAATGCATCTGCCCCAAGGCAGACCTATGCTGCACCTCGTCTGCCTCCACCACCATCTAGGCAGTCAAGACTTCCGGCTCCACCATCCCAAGCTCCTGTTCCCACTCCGAATAATGGCTTGTGCTTCAGGTGTGGTCAACCAGCACACCGTGCTAAAGAATGCAACCAGAACCAGAATCAACTGGCCCTTCCAGCAACTGGCCGTGGTAACAATCAGCCCCGCAACAACAATGCTAAGTCTTATGGTCGTGCTCATGCCAACCACGTTGATCTCAACGAAGCTCAAGACCAGCCTGCTACTGTGATGGGTACACTCCTCATAA